>NW_026126413.1:0-4800000 GCF_943737965.1 Phodopus roborovskii | reverse complement strand
TCATTGATAAATTTCATAAGATTAATAACAAAAATTAAAATAGAGTAGTTAGGAGAGTTTAGATGAGAATATCAACATCTTTACTATATAAATATCAACTAATATTGGAAAAATTGTGAAGCATTATGCTGTCAAAAGATAAATGCACAAAGGAAAAACTTAACACTGTAAAGTAAATAATGAAATAACAAGTATACCAAACCTTATTTAGCTTTGATATTAGTAAAGAAACACTACACAAAGACACTGTGTTTTCATTTATTAGTTTAAAGGCTTTTGTTTGCCCATAAGTCAGCTATCTTGGAAATGGTATAGGCAAATGATGCTGTAAGTCATATATACATATATACATGTATATACACACAATGTATATATAAAATAATGAAGTTTAAAAGCATCAAAGATGTTCAATGACAATCAGGTGCCTTGGCTCCTGCCAATAATCCTAGAACTCAAGAGGCAAAGGCAAGAGGATTGTAAAGTCAAGGCCAGCCCATACTACACAGTGAGACCCTATCTGAAGACAGTGGCAATAAACACAGAAGTGGTGTTCCATAATTGTTCTCGAACAGAGTAAGTTCTACAGTTTTAGATGCTGTCTATTGAAGTGATTCAAAATACGGAGTAATTTTATGGGCAAAGATGTTCTGTGCAGTTTATTTATAGATGAATTAAAAATGGAAGTAGCTCCAATGTAGCTCATGGTCACATACATGATGTCACATTCGTTGCTGAGAATAAAGGCTCTTTAGATATGAGCTCTGTGAAGGCCAAACTGCTACAATTGCTATTGTTAATAGTGGAGGGAATGTACCCACCAGTTTTCCAGGAGGAAGTACACTGTCTTTGTTCCAGGAATTCAGATGGTTTCTTTCGTGTGTGTGTGTGTGTGTGTGTGTGTGTGTGTGTGTGTGTGTGTACATGCAATTTTCCTAGAATTTCAATGGTGAATCTATAACCTCAGTAATAAACTATGAAAATAATTCCAGTAGGGTCTGTGTGTGCTTGGAATTTACTGCTTTTTAAATTCTTATTTCCTAAAGATGGAAACTTCAGGCATGAATTTTCTTTCTTTCCTCCCTGATTCTCAGGGTCTGTCTGTGTGACGTCTGACATGCTCTCTCCCAACAGTCCAGCCTGTCTTCTCAGGAAAGCCTTGCAGTTAATCTCCCCCTGTCTCCAGCATCTTCAGTCTCTTGGTCCTCATTGGCTCCTTCCCCTCGAGCAACACTGTGCAAAGGTCTCATCGCTCTTGATGAAATCATTAGGAGGTCCTGTTGCTTTTAGTGCTCACGGTCCTTTTTCTGTCATTTTTACTGCCAGCTTCCCTTCTTTCATTATCATCATGGTGATTTTTTCTTTTTCACTTTCTATTTGAGCAGATCTGGAAGGTCACTAGCAACCTTCTCGCTCATATGTATTAAAATGGCCAAGTCAGAGGACTCTCCCACACCAGCTAGCCCCCTCACTGCGCAACTTCTGCTGTTCTCACTCACTGGCCGTTACCTGAGGCTGCCCCTCAGTCAGGCCTCTAAGCTTCAGTTTCCTTAGTAGCAAAAACAGGAACAATACTGGGGTTGTACCATCAGCTTACTGTTGAATAGAGTAGTCATTGCACTCAATGCTTATCACAGGGCACTCAAGTGAGGTGCCTTGCCCCAGACGTGATCACATCAAGACGATTCCACTATTCCAGATCTGTCCCCTTTGTACCACATCCTTTTCCTGTGGAGGGGATGGAAGATCCAGCGTCGTTGCCCAGGGAGGCCTTGCTGCTCCTCCCTTCTCTGTAGATCCCTAAGGTGCAGCTTCCTGCCTGGGACAGGTCCCACCAGACTGCAGGTCTAGAGGGTAGCTGGCAGCTGAGGAGTCTAGGTAAGAAGGAAGGTAATGTTGCTCCAAGGAAAACAGTTAGCTACAGTTTTTCAGTTTGGTTTCTTTCTCTGGAACAAACAAACAAACAAACAAAACCCCCAAGCAAACAAACAAGAAACAGAAGAAAATGAAAACTGAAGACCAAGCGAAAACAAAAACATAGTTTTTCAGCTTCATCAAATTTTATTAATTGAAACTTCAAAAACCTGTGATTGTTTTTGAGATCTCAAAAGGCCAAGACAGATGTTACAATGAGGAATAACCATTAGCACATCCAAGAGCTGACTGAGAAAATGCTGGCATCTGCGTGTACAGGCACATAACCGTGTATACTGCAAGGCACGAAATCCTAAAAGGAAGATGGATTAAAAGATGCAAGGATAACAAAACACTAGGCACTTTTTATTACAAGATCAAACTAAAAAGGTATAAATCGAGAAACAACAGAAAGGCCCCAGAAAAGCCACTTTGTTCATCAGGTCCCATGGCAAACTGCTGAGTGCCACTTACAGATCCACAGAGCTCCTTCTAGCACACAGAAAAGTGGCAACAGTTTACGTTTGAGCCCCCATGTTATTTTAAGAACTGTGTAGAGTTTACACAGTAGACTGAAAGCAGGCATTCTTGGTAAGAGTCTGTAAACTGGCCCCGCATGATCCCTAAAGAGCATACAGTACAAACTCATGAGGATAAATGTGACCCAATGGGTTGGGCGGGACAAATGTGTGACTTTATTATGAGGCCCCTCCTCGTAGCTCTAACATCCATTTATGTGTTTGTCAGCCCAGGCTGGCCTCAAGCCCTTGGCGGTCCTCCTCCGTCAACCTCCCAAACACTGAATATACAGGATGAATCATCGCTTCTGTCTGTATCTCTGGTATTTCTCTCTGGCTACACCTGTAGCTGTATGTTTGCATTTTTATTCTAAAACAAGTCATCTAGGAATTGGTGTGATGTCTATTTTATTTTATAGTAAATGTTGTAAAATTTATACGCCTCTATAATTTTATTTGGCTTGTTCTGGCTTTGTGTTTTGTTTACCGATGATGTTCCCATGTGCCACCTAGGCCAGTCACAAACCCCTGTGTTCAAATGATTGTCTTCTCTAGCATCTGGACCAGCTGGTACTATAGGTGCTTACTGCCACACTCAGCCCCAGATTTAAATACTTCCTTTAAGTCTTTATCCTGGAGTGAGGTCATCATCTAAGTCATTGAAAAGTTATGTTTATGTAGAATGTGAGAATTGCCCAGTTAGAAGTTTAAAAATGCAGATTATTTATTTATTTATTTATTTATTTATTATTTATTTTTGGAGAAGGTGGGGGTTCAAGACGTGGTCTCACTATGTAGTCCTGGCTGTCCTGGAACTTACAGAGATCCACCTGCCTCTGCTTCCCGAGAGCTGGGAGTGAAGGTGTGCCTGGCTTTAGGGAGGACTCTAAGATCAGACAGTACTCTGGGTTGAGATCTGAAAGTCTGTAGCTTTAAGTTAATCAAAGAACACAAAGGCAGCCACAGCTACCCCCCAAATCAAGGCTTGAGGAACACTGGGAGAAGGCCTAAAGCCAGGCGGGAAGGAGGGGGTTGGCAGAAGAAGGGCAAGAGGATGGGGAAGGGTAAAAACAAAGAAGGTTTGGAAATTCCATAAGGAAACTCATTTCTCTGTATGCTAATTTTAAAAACACACAAAAAAAGAAAAGAGTTCCCTTGGTAGCTCAAACAACCATTTCGCGTTGAGTTGGAGGAAAGAGCACAATTTGTCATCAAACCGAGTTTTCACTGATCAGAAATATAATAGACAGCAGGCACAGAGGGGAGCAACACCCCGGAGCGTGCAGACAGGGCACAGCCTGCACACACATGTTCACAGCTCCATCTTCTCCCAGACTTCCCATTTAAAGCTGGAGAGTCCTTTGTGCATGAGAAGTGCCAGAGAAAGAGCATTGCTGTCCCTGGCAAGAGGCCCTGGCAAGAGGAGAGGCTTCTTGCTCCCTTTCACTATTGTTATGGTAGTTGACTTGTGGCCAATGCCTGGGCACAAGGGAGAGCCACTTCTACAGAGGAAGGGGTGTGGGGACAGAGAGGAAGTTTACAGGTTTTAATGAAGCACAATTATTTTTAAAGTAATGCCAGTAAAGAACCCCAAGTCTGAGCCGCTGGTGTGACTTGACATTTTGGAACATTACTGCTTTTCTTGTTGTGTTTTCCATCTATGACATGGCAACTTTCAGTGCAGACTCAGGTACCCGATAGACTAGTTTCTCCGTCAGTAAGTGGCAGCTTGCATTTTGAAGTGCAAATTTCATCACAGCACTCGTATCCACTTGTCTTCTCCTGCTCTTTTAGTGTTTTTCTCCCTCCTAGTGATGCCCATCATAAGCCATGTGGCAGTTTCAGAATACTGTCTTCCCACTCTTCTGCATCACTTGATCCTCACTGCAGCCATCTGCCAACATCCTTGCCTGGATTCTGTGCTCAGCCCTTCTTGATGTGTTCAGCTCCTTCTAGGCTGTTCTGGACATCACACACAAAACAATTAGAATAGGTATGTATGCATGCATGTGTGTGTGTGTGTGTGTGTGTGTGTGTGTGTGTGAGTGAGTGCGTGCATGCGTGTGCATGTGTGTACACATACATATATATATTCCCCTAGAGCAAATGATCTTTTTTTTTTGTTCAAGAATGGATCAGGCCTGGAGATGTAGCTCAGTAGCAAAGGACCTGCCTACCATGTGCAACATTCTGGTCTCCAACAAAGGCATCATACCATGCCTGCGTGCATTCGCAAACACACACACACACACAAGGAAACTGATAAAAACAAGATAAACAATGAACTGGCAGTACCTTACCCTTCCAGCAACTGCCTGCCTGTCTTTAAGCAGTATTCATTGCATAAATGATTTCAGTGCTAACTATGTCCTTTTGTTCACATTATTCTCCCTGTGAAGGAATGTGGAGCCAAGAGATTTTTTTTTATACATGTATATTTTAAATCTACCCTTCAATGGTAGTTACCTGCTAGTTTGGCTGTGCATCAGAACTTGGGATTAAAGTAAAAGAGACTAGAGGCCAGGGATTTGGGGGGGGGTACATGAGAGGAATTAGAGGAGAAGAAAGAGAAAATGATGTAACTTAGCTTTCTCAAAGTTCCCTCTTTATACCCACCTTCTTATCTAAAGATAGTCCAAATCCTGATTCTAATACCACAAATTGGTTTTGGCTCCTTTTGAATTTTATATAAATACAATTATATAGCATTAGTTATGTGTGTTTATGAGATCCTGTCATATATATGGTTCATTCATTTTCATACCTATATAAAATCCACTAGACAAATAGACCAAAATATACATGCATGAATGACTGTAGTGCAGAGCCCTCTGCTCTCCAAATGATACTAGTGGTTACCCAGAGCCAGTCGGACAGTGTGGCTCAGAAATTCCCAAAGGAATTAAAGTATGCCATTTCCCTACTTTAAGTCTGTCAATGGCTCCTTATGGCTCTCCAGAGGCACATGAATCCCTTAGCTTAGTACAGACACTGCTCAAGATCCAGTGCTTACTTGCCACTCTTCTCCCCTTCTCCCAGCCTTCACTGTGGTCATACTGAACATCCCCTCCTGGGGATCCTCAGCTTTCACTTTCTACTTCAGTCACATTACTTCCTTTGTTCTATCAGTCATTCATGCCAGGTATTTTCTCTTACTATCCTGAAGTCTCCTGAGGACAGACCTGCCTCTGGTCATTCTCTCCCATAGCCCATGTACATATCTGTTGCCTAAGTGAACACATGGTACCACTGTTATTGCTGCTACCTGCTTGTTGGATGATTGGGCACAACAATTCTCTTTTCCTTTCATTGTTCATTTTAGTTTTAACCTTGTTGTTGAATGCAAATGTTCTTGACACCTTTAACAAATGTGCCTTCAGGTAGCATGCTGGCATGCTTTTTAGCACACACTCTGTGTGCTTTGTAACGGTAAATGAAATCAACACAAATACATTTTCCTTAGGATTGCCATCCTTGAAGATGGACGTGGGAGTGCAAAATTGGGCACCCACAATACTCAGAGTATAGATATTCTCATAGTAAGCAGATAGCCAACACTGAGTATATTTTCTTTGAATTTAAAGCAAGTAGTTCAGCAAATTGTCTTTCAACTTAGAGTGATGTTTCTCAAAATATGGTCTAGAGCCATGGTTATCAACCTGTGGATCATGACCACTTTGGGTTGAATGATCCTTTCAGTGGGGGGGGGGGGTCACCTAAAACTATCCTGCACATCATATTTGCATTACAATTCATAGCAGTAGCAAAATTACAGTTATAAAGTAGCAACAAAAAATAATTTTATAGTTAGGAGTCACCACAACATGAGGAACAGTACTAAAGAGTTACACCTTTTGGAAGGTTGTGAACCACTGTTCTAGAGGGTGATGGTTAGATACCTGGAGACTATTTTAAATAGAGAAACAGGATAAGATCTCATCCTACACATCTCTCCAGTAGAAATGCCTAGAGGTGGGGCCCTATAATCTGGATTTTTAACAAACTCTACACATGATTCTTTTGTGTAAATAGATTTAAGAAAGTCTTTTTAATCACGTGTTCATTTTAAGGGGTAGGGGAATGCATTGTCCCTGCTGGAACATGGAGATCAGAGGACAACTTGAAGGAGTTGCTTCTCTCCTCTTATGTGGTCCCCAGGAATCAAGCTCACGTTGTCAAGCTTGATGGAAGCACCTTCACACCCTAAGGCATCTTGCTAGCCCCTTTACATATTATTCATAATGATGGTGAAGTTAGTCACCTGTCTAGAATTAAAACAAATAGTTTAATGCATTAATTTGGTATAGATAAGGGTCTGATTTTCAAGTACTCTTTTCTTAGTAAGGTAGCTGGGTGAAGATGTGTTAAATTAAGAACTCTCTTGGACATAAGGGAAAAGAACAAGATAAAAATCTCTTCGGTATTTATTAGAATGACATTCACTATGGTTTTATACTTCTCTTGAAATTCCTAAGGTACATTCTCAGCAAGGAAAAAGAAAAGTATCAAGATCCTATAGCCCAACAGTCTTTAAACAGCAGTTGGAAATTTCCAAAATAGATTCTATCAGAGCAGGGATTTACCATCCTTGTGATGACTTTCTTACTTCTTTAGTGGTTCTTTATCAATGATAAGGCAACCAGCCAGACGGCTGGGCAGATGGCAGGGTGAGTAAAAAAAAAAAAAAAAAAAAAAAAAAAAAAAAAACCCTTGGTCTGCAAGCAGAAGGAGCTGAGTTTGAATCCTCAATCCCCATGTAAAATGCTGGTCACAGCTTCAGAGATCTGTAAATTCAGGGAGAGACTAGAGACCCTGAAATCTTCCTGGCCAGTCATTCTAACACAAATGGTGAACTTCTGATTTGGTGAGAGACCCTGACTCGGGTCAATAAGAGAGAATGTGATGGAGGAAGACACCCAACATTTTGCTTTGGCATTTGTGTGTGTATGAGCCGCTGAACACACCCAAACACTCATACACTTAACACACACACACACACACACACACACACACACACACACTAGTTTAGGCATAGTGGTATGCTCCTGTAATGTCAGTACTTAGGAGTCAGCAGCAGGAGTTCAAGGATATACTTTGGCTTTCAAAGAGTTTAAGGCCAACTTGGGGTAAATAAGACCATGTTTCAAAAGAAAGAAAAGAATGCAGGATGGTAGGAAGGAAAGAAGGAAGGAAGAAAGGAAGGAAGGGGAAAAATAAGAAGAATTCATACCACATTCTCTATTCAATGTATATATAATAATACTTGGAGGCAAGGAAGGCAGTAATAGACCCACTACAGTAGTTGAAAACTCTTTCCACAGAATCTCCTTTAGGAATGTTATTAACCAGAGCAGAGACTACTTGAAACAGGGAGGCAGGAAGATGCTTCATCACAATAATTCAAGCCTGGTCAACTCAGCTAAGTCCTGTCCCTAGGAAGAAGAACGAAGAGGGAGAGGAAGAGGAGGAGGAGGAGGGGAAGAGTTGTGTTAGTCTGTCCTGGGCTGCTATAATAAAATAGCCTACTTGAGTGCTTTAAGCAGAGTGGTTTTCACACTAATAAAAGTTGTTTTAAAAACACATTTATTCACCCTCAATTTTGGAGGCTAAATGACTGTTTTCAGGAGTGTGGGGCACCTTCCTGGCTGTGTCTTCACATAGTCCATCCTCTGATCTGTGTGGAGAGAAAAAAGAGGTCTGCATCCACCCTTCCTTCCAGGGGCACCAGTCTGACCAGACTGAGATTCCATTTTATTGTGTCTCCCTCCTTCCTTCCCTCCTTCCTTCCTTCTCTCCTCCCCTCCCTCCCTCCTTTCCTTCATCCTTCCTTCTTCCCTCCTCTCCTACCGCAGTGTTGGGGACTGAAGCCAGGGCTTACATTCTAGACAAGCACTGAACCACTGTGTAACGTCTCTAGACCTCATTCCTCTTTTGAAAGTCCCTGTTTTCAAATACAGTGACACTGAAGGGTTGGGGTTTCAATGCATGAGCTGACCAAGGTGCAACACTTAGTCCATGACAAGCATGCTGTGGTAGTTCATCGGCCATAAAACTGTTGGCAGGCGGCCTTTTCTGTGGGCTTCTTTACACTGTGCCTTCTTTTGAGTTTCAATGTAATGATGTAAAGATGCAGACTTTTTCTGCACTGACATTTACTGTCTGCTTTATAGATCACTGAATACAGTGGTTTGAAGTCACCTTAAAATATATTTAGCTCAAAATATTATTTTAACATTTGGTCAATATTATAAAATCTCCCTGAAATATGATGGTATTTTCATACTTATAACACATTCTGATTCTCACTAGGAATGTTTCACCTGCTAAATGACACGAGGTGGCTCTTGGTCACCATATTGGATAGCACAGGCTTAGAGTAGCACTTCTGCATACAAATGTCGCAGCTTGAGATCTGGAAGACAAGCCAAGAGGGCAGAAGATTACATTTTTTTAAAAGTGTGTCCACTGTGTAATGTCTACACAGTAGGTAACTACTTCTGTGTGATTTTCTCCCTATGGTGGAAGCGTCTCTCTTTCAGGTATCAGCTATTTAAAGTGGCTAAGTTCTTCCTGTCAATCAGCTGGTCAGGTGTCAGTTGAGATAAGTCAGTTGTTTGTCTATGATCTGTCTACCTGTCACCTTCCATCACAGGACTGGTGACAAGGTACACTCATTGAGGGAACCATGCTCTTCCATCCCTACCCATTTATTGACCCCAGACGGGACCTTATTGAAAGACTTAATGCAGCTTCCAAAAGTATCTGAAAACTTAGTAGTTGTTTTGATCCCAAGAAATGGACTAGTGTGGACTTGACTTGAGTGGTTTTAAATTCGTATTCATCTTCCCGAATTAAACAAACAAATACCTTCACCCCCATTCCTTGACTATGGGAAACAGTTTAGTCTTTTTTCTTTATGTGGTTTAGCTTCCCTGGTCCTAAATCCCATAGTTTTAAATGTCAGTTTTCAAAATGTAGCAGAGTTAATGAGATTCTTTGGCAGGAGATGTTACAAGGGGACTCCTCCGCCATCTGTCTCAGGTGTGAATATGTCAGATCTCATGAGATGCTGCTCTGAATCCTCCTGTGTTTGCCACAGCTCCTAGCGCATTTGACAACTACAGTGATGCCTTCTAGAAGAATCAGAAAAAGATTTTGTAGCTGGGTACCCTATTCTGGACTAAACTGTATTAAGGCATCAGTAGAGGAAAGAGTAGTGATTTTGTACTCAGGATCTGGGACTGAGGTGACATGGAGATGCAGAGAGCAAGATGACATCTACAGACCAAAGCCCACTCAGATGCCAGGACTTAACCCCTTAGAGACGCTATTGTTCCCATGTGTACATCTAAAGAGCTCAGGCTTGGAGAGGACCCAATGGGTGAGAGCTCTTGATCTGCAGGCAGGAGGACCTGAGCTCAAATCCACAGCTTCAGATAAAACGCTGGGTGTGGCTTACAATCCCAGTGTCAGGGAATAGAAACAGGTGGACCCAGGGAGCTGAGTGCACTCAGCACCTAACTGAGCTGAAATGGTGAGATTCAGGTTCAGTAAGAAAACGTGTCTCAAAAAAATTAGAAAGAATGTCATAGGGGAAGATATCCGACATCCCCTGGCTGATGTATGCACATGCTTTCAAGCACAAACATGTAACATGCATGTATACACAAGATTAGCTCCAAGCATCATGAGGCCTTGAAGCCTTTTCTACAAGAACCCTTTGGACTTTCCTTTGGGCCACCAGCTCACAGATAATGACATGGAGACTTATTAATTATGAAACTTGGCATATAGCATAGGCTTGTTCCTAACTCCTTCTTACAACTTAAATTAACCTATTTATATTAATCTATTCTCTATCACATGGTGTTACCTCTCTTCCATCTTGCACCTCCTGCTTCCTCCCTGTGTCTCCTGGAGTTTCCCATGTGCCTAGATTTCTCCTCCCCTTCCTTTCTCTCACTGGAAATGCTGCCTATACCTCCTTCCTAAGCTATTGGCCCTTCAGCTTTTTATTACACCGATCACTACAATATACCTTCCCACAGTGTATAAATATCCCACAACGTATCTCCCTTTTGTTTAAACAAAAAGGAAAGGTTTTAACTCTAACATAATAAAACTATATAAAATAAGAACAATTATTAATGGGGATTGCATTGACTCTGTAGATTGCTTTTGGCAAGATTGCCATTTTTACTATGTTTATCCTACCTATCCAAGAGCATGGGAGATCTTTCCATTTTCTGGTCTTTCTTTAAAGACACAAAGTTTTTATTATATAGGTCATTCACTTGTTTGGTAAGTGTTACCCCAAGATACTTTATGTTGTTTGTGGCTATCTCTGATTTCTTTCTCAGCCCCTTTGTCGTCTGAATAAAGTAGGGATGCTGATTTTTATGAGTTTATCTTATATCCTGCTAGGTTGCTGAAGGTGTTTATCAGCTGTAGGATTTCCCTGGTAGAGTTTTTTGGGTCGCTTATGTAAACTCTCATATCATCTGCAAATAGTGAAAGTTTGACTTCTTCCTTTCCAATTTGTATCCCTTTGATCTACTTTTGATGTCTTATTGCTTTAGCTAGAACTTCAAGTACAATATTAAAGATATATATATATATATATATATATATATATATATAGAGAGAGAGAGAGAGAGAGAGAGAGAGAGAGAGAGGCATCTTGTCTTGTTCCTGATTTTAGAGGGATCACCTTAAGTTTCTCTCCATTCAGTTTGATGTTGGCTGTTGATTTACTGTATATTGCTTTTATTATGTTTAGATATGTTCCAGTTATTCCTGATCTCTCCAAGACCTTTATCATGAAAGGGTGTTGAATTTTGTAGAAGGCTTTTTCAGCATCTAGGGAGATGATAATGTAGTTTTTCTTTTTCAGTTTTTTTATATGATGGATCACGTTGATAGATTTTCATATGTTAAACCATCCCTGCAACCCAGGGATGAAGTCTACTTGGTCATGGTGGGTGATTTCTCTGATGTATTCTTGAATTCGGTTTGTCAATATTTTATTGAGTATTTTTGCATCAATGTTCATGAGGGATAGTGGTCTGTAGTTTTCTTTCTTCTGCCCACAGACTAGGAAAAGATCTTCACCAATCCTACATCTGACAGAGGGCTGATCTCCAAAATATACAAAGAACTCAAGAAACTAAATAAACCTATTAAACACTAAATAACCCTATTAAAAATGGGGTACAGAATTGAAAAGAGAACTCTCAATAGAGGAAATCAAAAAGGATGAAAGACACTTAAGAAAGTGCTCAACATTCTTAGCTATTAGGGAAATGCAAATCAAAACAACTTTGAAGATACCATCTTACTCTTGCCAGAATGGCTAAAATTAGAAACACCAATGATGACTCATGCTGGAGAGGATGTGGAGAAAGGGGAACACTCCTCCACTGCTGGTGGGGATGCAAACTCATACAGCCATTTTGGATATCAGTATGGCAGTTCCTCAGGAAAATGGGAATCAGGCTACCACAGGACCCGGCAATCCCCCTCTTAGGCATATACCACATCCATTCAACAAAGACATGTGCTCAACTATGTTCATAGCAGCATTATTTTTTTTATTTTATATAACCAAGTCCATTTAAATGAAAAAAAACATTTATAGACAATATTTGGGAATTTGGGCATTGTTCTTTCCAAACTACTTCCTAGCAGCATTATTTGTAATAGCAAGAACCTGGAAGCAACCTAGATGCCCCTCAACTGAAGAATGGATAAAGAAGATGTGGCACATCTACACAATGGAATACTACTCTGCAGTAAAAAAAAAAAACAATGGAATCTTGAAATTCACAGGCAAGAAGATGGAACTTGATGAAACCATCCTGAATGAGGTAACCCAGTCACAAAAAGTGGGACATGGTATGTACTTGCTCATATATGGATTTTAGGCATAGAGCAAAGGAACACAAGCCTCTAATTCACACCACCAGAGAAACTAGGATACAAGGAGGATTCTAAGAGATTAATATAAGGTCCCTCACAGAAGGGGGAAAGGGACAAGATCTCCAGAGCATATGGGGAGTGGGGGCTGGCAGTGAGTGGAGAGGGAACTAGGAGAAAGAGAAGGGGAGGAGAGGAAAGCATGTGGGAATAGGAAGATTGAGCCAGGGGAGGAACAGATGACAGGGGGGAGGGGGAGGGAGATGGAGAAAGGGAGAGATAGATAGATAGATAGACAGATAGATAGATAGATAGATAGATAGATACCATAAAAGAGTGAGTCATTATAGGTTTGAAGAGACAACTGAACCTAGAGAAATGTCCAGAGATCTCCAAGACTGACCCCCACTAACAATTTGAGCAACAGTGGAAAGGCTACCATAAATGCCCTTTCCTGATAATGAGATCAGCGACTAACTTATCCACTATCATGGAGCCCTCATCTAGTAGCCAACGGAAACAGAAACACCCACAACTAAACACTGAGCTGAACTGGAATCCATATGCAGAGAAGGAGGACAAGACCAGGCTGCAGAAACGCATAGAGACAGCTGACCTGAATAAGGAGGAGCTAATGGGCTCCCAGACTGATAGCTGGCAATCCAGCATGGGACTGACTCAGAACCCCTGAACATGGGTCTTAGCAAGAAGGCCTGAGCAGTCTAAGGGACCTTGGACAGTGGAACCAGGATGTAGTCCTGGTGCACAAAAGGACTTTGGGGGCATATCCCCCATGGAGGGATACTCCTTTAACCTAGAGACAGGAGAGACATCCTAGTCTCTACTCCAAACTTGACAGGTTTAGATGATCCCTCTTGGAGGGCATCACCCTATATGTGGAGTGGGGGGATGGGAGGGGAGGTTGTTTGAGGGGGCATGAAAGGGTGGGAGAAAGGGAAAGAGGGAGGGAGGGAGGAAAGGAGAGGGAACTGGGATCGATATGTAAAATAAAAATAAATAAATAAAAAAGAACAATTATTAAATAAAAATTATATTCACAATATTTAGTCCATATGTATTCAGAGAAAGTAGTGTATTATGTATCCTATATTAGTGACTTCAAAATTTTATTCCTTAATAATTTTCTATCATAACTCCAATTTAAGTTTTTATATTTCTCAACCTTATATACTCTAGCTCTTATGTAAGTTTTCTTTTTCTGAACTTGGTAAAAAGGAGAACTGTATACTATCTAGTCTTCTATCACCATCAGAGACCAAGAAGGAAATAATGTTACCTGAGTAAACAGGAAGTACAGAGCAAGTGACTTCCAAAACTCTGGATATGACAGAGACATCTGGCTTCCTGGACAGTCAAGGTTTCTCTGTAACACTGGGTCGCCCATCTTTGGCCTACATGCCTAGAATACCTAGCGGAGTTTTCTGTGGAGAAGGAATTGTGAAGGACCATTCAAATTGTCGTGGCAAAGTTTGGTAGTTGCTTTCTTTTGTGTCCTGCTGGTCAAATTTGGGCAGCACAGTGCCAGCAGTTAAAGCAAGGTCAGTTTCTTGCCCAATGGCTAATTTTGCCATAATAAAAGAAAACTCCATATGGAGGCTCTTTGATGCCCATCATCCTTTTTTAAGTAGGTGGTGCTGCCAGGAGCACACATGTCTCACTGTCATGAAAAGCTTTATACTATTAAAACCTCTTAAATGCCATATTCTGTAGGACTCTGAAGTGTTTAAAAACCATCTATTTATCTAAAGTACTTCTGAATGACCTTGAAAACATAACTAACATGACTACAAGTTTTATTATTATAGATGACTACTACTAACTTGCATTTCTTAATTATCCTAAATAGTTTATAAAAGTAGCTTCCAAGGACTGGAACTTTATATTACATTTTTAAATGAACTACTTAAGTCCAATACCTGATGGGAGATGTCATTCTGTATATGTTTCTCATACTGGTTAATAAATAAAGCACTGTTGGCCAATAGGAAAGGAAGATAGGAGGGACTAGGAGACAAGGAGGAAGAGGAAGTAGGAAGGAGGAGCCAAGATGGAGAGTCGGGAGAAGCATTATGCCGGCCGGCTCCCTGGTAAGAGAAATACATAGATCAGCAGAAATGGGTTAATAATTAAGGCAGAGCTAACCGATAAGAAACAAGTAACCGGGCCAACAGCATTGTATCAAATACAGAGTCTCTGTGCGTTATTTGGGGCTGGCGGCGTGGTGGCAGGACAAGACCAGGCGGCAGGCAGAAAAACCGTACTCGTTACAAGGCTCCTTCTCCAGAACTTATAGGCCACCAGCTCACAAATAATGACACAGACTTACTATTAATTATGAAGCTTGGCCTATAGCTTAGGTTTGCTCCTACCTAACTAGCTTTTATAACTTAAATTAACCCATTTACATTAATACAGGTTCTATCATGTGGCATTTCCTCTCTTCCTGTTTCCTCAGCGTATCTTTGAGTCTCCTGCACACCTAAAATCATCTTCCTTTCTTTCCCTGGATGACCTGCCTAAATCTCCTGCCCAGGTATTGGCTGTTCAGATTTTAATTACACCAATCACAGCAATACACCTTCACACAGTGTACAAATATTCCACAACACTGAACATGGAAGCTTATTCCAGAAGAGCTATGAGAGCACCACAGTAGAGGCTATGGGGTCCTGGATGTTTGCAGACTCGGCTACATTGAGACTCAGTGTGACAGAACTTGCTAGGACTCCTGATGTGTAGGAAACCCTGAAAGGACCCGAGGACCCACCAAGACCAACTTCTCAACACAAGGAGATCTACTTGCCTCAGATGGACAAGCAGCAAAGAATAAAAGAGACAGGAGACAGAGGATGAGGGAGAGGGAAAAGGAACAAGGGAGAGGGGGAAGGAATATTTGCTCCAGAGGAACAAAGGACTGGATAGAGGAGACAGACATGGCCCATAGGCAAATGGCAGTTTATAAAGGGAAAGGGGGGGCGGTGTTAGGATAAGTTGGTTTGTTTTTGATTGGAGATGTTAGTTAGGGGAGCCAAAAAGGGGCTTCTGATTGTTGGACTTTAATGCTTTGATAGCTAGACCTTGGTGGTCAGCCTCAGGAGGAGGTGGTTTAGGGGAATAGACCTTGGTGGCTTGTTATAGGGATATAATCTATGGTTTACCAAGGAAGAGGGGATGGGGGAAGGGAAAGGCCTACCAAAGTCATGTTTGCCACATTAGAGCTCCCTCCCTCCACCTATGGCCCAGCAGGACTTGAGGTAGAAGAAGAGAAGGTTGGGCCATGTAAGCCTCTGATGGCACGCTCACTCAGACCACGTAGGAAAGGCCTGGGGACTGTCGATTTACAGTTCAGAATATTTTAGGGTCTAAGCAAACGCTGAAGCCCTAAAGCACTAACATCTTCCTACTTCCACCTGTAACTGTAATTCTAACCCTCTTCTCTTTCTCTGATCATGCATACATTAACTTATTCATTGCACATTTCACACTGTGCTAATATTAAGGAAAGTACCAGAATTTTTCTCTTTTGAAAAAACAACAACAATTATGACCACTTTTATTAGAGGCCAGTAGTTGTTGAAAAAACACTAAAAAGAAGTTTTTTTTTTTTATTTCTGAATAAAAGAAGCCTTTTGGAAGCATTGACTCGACATGGCTTGGTAAATATGTAATTAAAGATCCAGGGAGCTTATAATTTCATTAAAATCTGACTCTAGGATAAATGATTAAAACCTTTAGAATGTCAAACATTGATTGCCACGATAAAGGAGTCCATTGAACATCATATAATGCCTTTTAAAACATAGAGCAGAAATTTTAGCCGTGTGTACCTGAACAAGGAGGCTAACAATTATTGATTCTGAAAGGAATTCAGTTTTATTACTAATGATATATTGAGCTGCTTGAATAACAAAGTTCCATAAGAACAACTATAAATGGATATCAATAAAACACATACATATACACAAACACACACACACATGCATTTATATTTTTGTGGTAAAGCTGAGTATGGTAAAGCCTAAGAAGGCCATTTTTCTTTATTTTGTTTCTGTAGATATCCCAGGGCTCTATTGAAGCAGAAGCATTTGGCAAGAAATCTTTGAAAGTATGCAAACTAATGTGAATACCAAATCTCCAAGTGGACAGGTTTTCACTTAGGAATTCACCCGGTAATATTTATGTATTCATTTGCTTACCTATCTGTTTATTCATCTATTTTCAGCAAGTCAAGTTCTGTACAAGTCAGTCTTTCCTTAGGTGGTTCTTTATCAAGATGTTTTTCCCTTATTGTTTCACTTTTAGGATTTGGTTTAATGTTTTTAAAGGTCTCAATTCTGACTCTTCATTCATTCATTCATTCATTCATTCATTAGATCCCATGCCATTGGTCACAAAGTTCTAATTTCTCACTCTTGGCAGATCCTCAGCTTTAATCTATGGTGATGTTTTCCTTTCTTTTACTTTTGGCTACTATTAAAAGCAAAGCAAAGTTTCTTTAGAGAAACGGGCCTTCTTAGGCTTCTCTTTCTTATGCAGAATCTCGGGATGATGCCAACAGCAGCGAAGGTGGGCATCAAGTGGTACAAGCCCTCCTGTAAGTCAGCATCAGGCTTAGTTGGGTTGCAGATGGACCACGGCCAAGGATGTTTCCTCCCTGTTAAGCAGCAAGCAAGAGAATAAGCCTGCTCAGGGGGGAAATTAGGAGGGGCATTGCTTCACGATGCAAGTACTATGTGCATTTCAGCTGTGTGTCTATGCAGCTGTGTGTCTATGCAGCTTCTTAATCAGTTTATCAACTTCTGCATAATAGTTGCATAATCTTTGGCCACCTCACATTTTATTCCTTAATAGTTAATTTCCTTGCCATGGTAACTTTGAACCCTTGGTCCTTGATGTCTGCAATCTCTCACTAAGATGGATAGGAATAAATTTCTTTATGTTTTTTTTCAGAATATAGTTTTTGATAATTTTTTATTAATTGAAACAAGATTGTTTTACGTGTCAATCCCAGTTCCCGCACCCTCCCATCCTCTCCTGTTCCCCCCATCCCACCCCCTTTCTGCTCCCCAGGGAGCAGACTTCCATGGGGAGTATTCAAAGACTCTTACATCATTTGGAGCAGGGCCCAGGCCCTCCCCCATAAGTCTAGGCTGAGGGAGTATTCTTCTATGTGGAATGGGCTCCCAATGTCCATTCATACACTAGGAATAAATATTGATCCACTACCAGAGGCCCCATAGACTGTCCAGTCCTCCTAACTAACAACCACTTTCAGGTAGTCTGGGTTGGTTTTATGCTGGTATCCCAGGTATCAGTCTGGGGTCCATGAGCTCCCCCTTGTCAGGTCAGCAGTTTCTGTGGGTTTCTCTGGCCTGGTCTTGACCCCTTTGCTAATCAGTCCTACCTCTCTGCAACTGGGTTCCAGGAGTTTGGCTCAGTCTTTAGTTGTGGATGTCTGCTTCTGCTTTCAGCAGCTACTAGATGAAGGCTCTAGTATGGCATATAAGGTAGTCATCAATTTCATTATCGGGGGAGGACATTTAAGGCAGCCTCTCCACTATTGCTTAGATTGTTAGTTGGGGTCATCCTTGTAGGTCTCTGGACATTTCCCTAGTGCCAGATTTCTCTTAAAACCTATAATGGACTCCCTCATGCCCTCCTCTCCTCTTCCTCTTAACTCCCTCTCCTCTACCTCCACGCTCCCAATTTGCTTGAAGATCTTGTCCCTTTCCCCATCTCCAGGGGATGAAATAAATTTCCTTGTAGTTCTCATTCTTGGTGTCTTCATTTCAGAGACGAAATTCTCATTATATAGCCCAAGCTGGCCTCGAACTCATCTCCCATCTCAGTCTACCAAGTCCTGGATTTAGACCTGCCCTATGACATAGGCCTCATTCTTGGCAACTATGATTCCTGAAGAGATTATTCTATTAGTTTTAGAATTCATAGTCACCATTTCCAGGAAGTTCAGTCTTATCTCTTCAGGTGTCCCTTCCCCCAGTTCTCAATATTCCTAAGTAGTAGAATTACTGGGTGGACCTTTTCCCTCCTAGTTCATCTGCCCATTCCTGTCTTTTAATAGCATGACCCACCATCCACATTTCCCTCTAACGAAGGAGTCTCCTAGGATGTGACCCTTTCACGGCCCAAACTGGAAAGTTCCAGACAGAAATGCAATTGATCAGCCACTTTCCTGTCTGTACGCCTCTCCGTAGTGATTGTCTCTTTTTAAATTGTGGGTGTTATCCATCTTGCCACAATAGTTGCCCCATTAACAATGATTACTTATGATTTTAGTGAGGGTACTTTTGAAATTCTACCTTGTAGTCAAGAATTCCATTTTTTTTCTTAATTTTTAAAATTAAGGCTATAATAGGGCTATGTTTTATGAGATACTCTATGAAACTGCTCTATTGTGTAAAGTTTTTATTGTAAATATTATTTCTTGTGTTTGTTCAGTGAAACTCATGGTAGGTTATTTCCATTTCTATTTCTTGTGCTCATTTCTAAAGAGATTTGATCTTGAGATTTGATCTTGGATAGCCTGGTTTAGGTGTAACTCTAAAAAGGTTTTTATATTCGTCTTTGATGTGTAATAGGAATTTCATTAGCACAGATTAATTAGTATGCTAATTTTTCAGTTTGAAAGACTTCAATAGAATAAATGTGAACTTTATCATCATGAGAGCCAAAGGCATATGGTTTTATATTTCTGAAAGATACTTTCTAACCACAACTCAGCCTAAAGTAAACTCATGTTTTTGTCAGATGAGTGGAAACTTGGTTGAGTCTTACTAAGATATGATTTTAGGAAGATCTCCTCTGCATGGCCATAAAATCTTAGGTCCTTAGATTACTCACCTAGTATACCACAGTGCCTGGTTTGGTGTCCTGTTCCATTAGTTTGAGAACCTGAATATGTCCCATCTTTTCACATATTACAATATGGTCATCCCTCAGCATTTGTGGGAGATTGATTTCTGAACCTCACCACATATAAACATACACACACACACACACACACACACACACACACACACACACACACAATCCACATCTCTAGATGTAATACCTAATACAACATAAATACTATGCAAATAGTTGGTATACTTTTCATTAGGTAATTATTACAGGAAAAAAAGAATCGTGTCTATTCTCTCTACAGATGAGATTATCGTAATGCATGCAGTGGCTAGTACGTACACAGTGTGCAATCTACAGATGAGGATGATAGACTGAAAACAAAATAATAAGAGCTGGGCTGGGATATAGCTTCATAATTGAATGCTTCTCTAGCAAGCTCATGTACCTGGCTTTGATGCTCAGTACTGCAACACTTCTCCTTCTCCTTACCTCCTTCTCCTCCTCTGTATTCTCCTCCTCCTGCTACTACTACTAATAACAACAGTCACAGTAATAATAAGCAGCTAACGCTGAAACAGAATATGCACAACGAGCTACATCTATTTCTGAACATTTTACACTTTGTAACTGTGCAATTCCCTACATAATATGTATAGTGTTTTGTATAAGAAATGTCCTACTAAGGTTCAGGTATTTGAATGCCATGTTGGTGGTGCTGTCTGAAGAGGTTATGGACCATTTGGAATGAGAAGCCTTGCTGGAGGAAGTATGTCACCGCAGATAGGGTTTCAGACTGTGCAGCCGGGTCCCACTTCCAGTTGGCTTTCTCTGCTTTCTGCTTGTGGCCAGAAATGGGAGCTCTCAGCTTTGCGCTTCTGCAGCCAGCCCTGCCTGTTACCATGCTGTCCTTGTCATTCTCTACTCTGTTTGGAACTACAAGTCAAAACAATCTCTTTATTCCACAAGCTGCTTTTTGTTATGGTATTTTGTCACAGCAACAGGAAAGTCACCAACACAATATGTAACAATTGTGTTGCCAGTTTACGGATAGGGAAACTGAGCTACCACCAAAATTAATTGACACACATAGAATCACAGAGCCAGTGAATGGCAGGTTAGGGACTCAAATGCAGGCACTGTGACTTCAGGGTCCATGCTTTAACCATAAAACAACAATAACACTGTCTCCAGCAAGGCTTGCTGCTACCTGCCTGTGATCCCAATGCTTGAGGTTTAGGTAGGATGTGGAGTTGTAGGTTACACAGTGGTATAACATTCCCAGAAAGAAAGGAAGAGAAGAAGAAAGAAAGAGAAGCTTTGCCTTCTGCCTCTCAAATACATTGCTTAAATGTTTGACACAGGATATCCATATATAACCCAGACAGACCTTAAATTGATAATTTTCCAGCCTCAGCCCCAGAGTCCTGCGATTACCGTCTTGTGCCATCATGTGTCAACTATAGGTTTAAAGTAATATTTTCCAACTTAAAAAATTTTAGACTCATTTGTCAGCTTGGGGAAGTGGACCGTTATGTGCATTGCCACTTCAGGTACAGAAGTCAGAGAACAGTTTGCAGAAGTTGGTTCTCTCTTTCGCCATATGGATTTTGGAGATTCAACCTGAGTCATCAGGCTTAGCAGCAACCATCATTATCCAGTGAGGCATCTTGCTGGTCCACTGTTGCTTACATCACCACAGTGGAATTGTCAGGATAATTCGCCTTTCATATTGCAAGAAAAAAGAAAAGCAAGTTAGAATAGTATCACCATTACAATATAATATTTCTGACATCCCACCTTATCCTATTTATTGTTCAAAGAAATGCAATAAAAGGCCTGGAGAGATGACTCAGTGGTTAATAGTGTTTGCTGCTCTTGTAGAAGACCAGAGTTTGGTTCTTCACTGGAACTTATGTCCTCTTCTGAGCTCCACAGACACCTGCACTCACATGCACATACAGACACATAATTCTAAAAATATTTCTAATTTTTAAAAGAAACACAATGAAAATGTATGTTTATTGCAACCCTCCATAATCCCTCCTCCACTTTTCTAAGTGATGCTCAAATACAGAAGTTCATAAAAACCAATGTGGAAACTTCTAGCATCAAGAGCAGAAGGGAATGATCAGTGGGGTGTCCTCATGGAAGACCCCAAAGGGCTATACAAGCAGACCCGGGGACTTAGAGATAAAATGCTTGGCCTCAGCCCAGATCTACTAATCAAAAACCCTGGAGGTGAAGTCCCCAGGCTAGGGTGTCCTTTTGAGTAATTCTGATGCACCCTACTAATTGAGAACCATTGCCAGCATCTATTTAGGATTTAATTTATTGCAAATACCAATGTCCTTTATGGAGTAGGATGTCTTTCACAGGACCACAGTAAGTCTCCACGCATCATAAACCACTAAGCCGCAAGCTGATGTTTATTGCTTCCCTGTGAAAGCAGGGAAGTTAGCCCCCCTTTCAACTTAGGTTTCTACAGGTTATAGCATAGAATTCAAATGTTTATATAGGTCCCCCCTCCACTTATAAAACTCGGAATCCTTGTCATTAAATTTAGCGGGAAATAAAGAGATTGGAAACAATCCTCCTTTTTTTGTGTAAAAACGATAAAGAATTGTTGCTTCTAATCTTTTTTTTTTTTTTTTTTTTTTTTTTCCCTACACAGTGAATCAGGCATGGAGCTTTACAGCAGATCAAAGACACAATCCAAGTTTATGACTTTACTATCATAAGATCATAAGTATTGGCAAAAAGTAAGGTAACATGCAAGTTGCGTCTACAGTGAACCATATTTTAACCAAGTGTTTCTATTGTTTCTTAAACAGCTATTTCTAATGTCAATATGTGTAAACCTTTACACAATGTTCTTTCTTCCTGAAAAACCTTTATGGATCATCCTATGCCAGGCCCTGTGCTAGATGCTGAGAATTCAGCTAAGACCGAGACTGACGCAGGCCCTGTCAACACAGAACTTGGAGGTTGGTGGAGAGATAGACAAGAGAACAGGTAATTACAATACAGTGTGATAAGTGTTATGATAGGTGAAATAAAGGGTACCACTGGAACTGTTCTCAATAAAAAGGCAACGTAACTGCTGTCTGAGTGATTTATTGCTCTTGATTATAAAATATGCTTGCAAGATAGAAGCTCTCTCCCACTCATCCTTTGGAAGGCAGCTCAAGTTGTCATGTCCTCACACTCTCCCGTGAGTCCTCGCCCCACCCCACTACCCTGCCCCCCCCCACTTGAGAGCAGAGTGCTGTCCATGGCACCAGTTACATGCTGTGTACAGCACGACTCACACTGCATTCCAATGGTCTGTTCACATGTCTACCGCGTTGATATACTCTCACCTCTTGGAGGGCAAGGACTCTATGCTATTTGTCTTTGTGATTTTAACATAAAGCTAACATCAATAGTCTTTTATACTCTCTTACTGCATGATTTAAGCTTACCTTTCCACTATGGATCACTGTTATATGCATTATCACCTTGGGAAAAAAAAATGTGCTTTTTTTTTTTTTTTTTATTGATCTTTTCACTGCTAAGAACATGAGCTCATTACAAGTGCTTCTCCCGAACAGGAATAGTCATGCTTCTATGGAACACACACCTTAATATTACTCCACAGGTAGGATTAGCTGAAAAAAGAGAAAATGATTTCTATTTGACTGCCATCTGCACACCATCACCACCTCCCTTAGTGATTTGTTGACCTGGTTAATATCTCTGCCTTGCTCTCCTGTTCCTCCAAAACCTGTCTTTGGAGGGCAGGAAAGAGAGCCTAGGGTGTAAATGTGGTTAAATCTAAGTTAAGGGAAGTACACAATGCTGTTGCCCCACCTAACAGGCTGCCTAGGCCAGGCTGCTTTCTTAGATGTCAAGGTAGGGAAGAGGGGACCAACAGCTGATAAGAAGGATACATGAAATGCAAGACTTTTTATTTGACACAGTAGAAAACAATTACAGAACTGTTCATTTTACACACACACACACACACACACACACACACATACACAGTTATACCCATGCATGTGCACGTGAACACACACATACACATTTCCCCAAAATATTTATTCTTTAAACCCTCATCATGGGTGAGACCCCTTTACATTTCTAGTCTGTCCTTTTCTATTCAGTTACAAATGGTGGGGAAAGGTTAGGCTTGTCAGAATGCCACTCCTAATCTAACAACATGAAAAGGCCAGATGATTTACAAAATTACAGCCATTTTTCTGTTTTGTTAATGGCATGTCCCAAAGATACCAGGGACAATTCTCATTTTGAATCTGGGCTCCCCCCAATACTTCTCACTGCACCCCTACTCTAAACCTCTCCCTCCTGGGAGCCAGGCTTCCCCTCTGCCAGTCTCTCTCTCCTATATAATCTAGCCACTTTTGGTCATGTGTTCCTGGTCTTCTGGTCTGCTCATGGTTTCTTGGCCCTCAACTTCTGTCTTGGTTAGGTTTGTATTGCTGTGAAGAGGCACCATGGCCATGGAAATTCTTATAAATGAAAACATTTCATTGAGGTGTCAGTTCACAGTTCAGAGGTTCGGTCCATTATCATCATGGTGGGAGAGCATAGCAGGTGGCGGGAAGCATGGCAACATGCAGGCAGACAGGGTGGTAGCTACATCTTAATCAGAAGGCAACAGGAAGTTGACTGAGACCATGGGTGATAGCTTGAGCATAGGAAAACTCAAAGCCCACAGTGACACACTTCCTCCAACAAGGCCATGCCTACTCCAACATAGCCACACCTCCTAATAGTGCCACACTATTATTGGGGTCAATTACATTCAAACTTCCATAGTTTCTCTCTTTGCCCTCTCTCTCTTCTCTTCCCTCTTCCCTCCTTCCTCGCATGGCCTAGTCTGTTGGCCATGTTCACTCTGGACCCTTCTAGTTGTCTCTGGCTATTCTCTCCTTTATATCCACAATACAACTCTCTACAACCATACCTAGGAATAGTCATGTGCTCATTTTTCATTCCATTAACATAAAGCTCCTGAGTTCTGGGATGATAGGACCACGCCACCATTTCTGACCTATATATTTGTTTGAAGCCATTAGCAAGCCAAGGTTCCTGGACAACGGGTTAAATTTAATTAAGTGATAAATGGTTCTGAGAGATGGAAGACACACTGTGTAAACTCTGGCAGAAACATGAGAGAGAGAAAGCGTGGGCAGACCATGAAAGGGGTTATGAGGAAACAGTCTTGCATATGCCAGGCAAGAGCTCTGAGTGAGCTGCCATATCCGCAGCTCTTGCTTCTGCTTCTTCACTTTGAGACAGGGTCTTGCCTAGTGACTCCCACCTCTCTCTGAACTCGTTACATGGCAAAAGCTGGGTTTGAATTCTCAAGCCTCGTGCTTCTGCCTGGGTAGCTGGCATTGCACTCCTATAGCACCACATCTGTCAAAAACAAACTTCTAAAACTGGAGGCTTGAATCTCTGGCAAATCCAGATGTGAGAGGATTTCTACAGCACATGTCCAGATGTTTGCCAGGACTGAAATCCAGGATCTCAGAAGAAAGCCTGATCATGAAATAGGATGACAGATGTGAGTGAGTTGTCTTGGAGGACGGGAGTAGGAGAATCTGGGTAGGTGTGCTTCTGCCCAAACCTCTCAACTGACACAAAACAGAATTCAGTGCGGCACTAGAAGGGATTGGACACCCCCCTCCCAACACACACTCACGCACACACACACACACACACACACACACACACACACACACACACACACACACACACACGACTTGGAGAACTAGAGTCAACTGGCCAGAACAGGTTCCTTTTCTGGATTTTAAGTAAGACTGGAAGAAAGCCTCACTTGTTCGCTTGTCTGTGGTGAGCTCATGTCTCTACCTCACAATGAAGACGTTGAAGTAAGAGCAGAAGTAGAACCCTGATCCTGAAGAAGCTCTAGAGACAAAGAGCAGCGATCTTACACTCAAAAAACCCCACAGCCTTCACAAGCCTCAGTCCTCCTGCGGGTTTTAGTAAAGTGGTCCAGTTTGTTTTTTTTTTTTTGTTTTTGTTTTTTTTTTTTGCCGATGAGTCAGGGGTGGCGAGAAATCCCACTATGCCGCTCCATGTAATTGGGAGTGCAATGGCTGAGTGCCATCTTGTGAGTGAACCTCATATTTAGAACTGAGCTACACTGAGGCCTGAATGCAGGAAACAACTCAAAGTCGGGGAGCTTAGACCTAACTTGTCACAGGGTGAGAGACAGTCCTGGGAGGAAAAAGGCCTGAAGCTGATAAGCCAAAGGGTGAGGGTGTCAGGAGGTTTGGCTCGGGTAGACACAGTTTAGAGAGAGTGGCTTCCCCTTGGTGCCTGGGAGCAGATCTCCTTGACAGAATAACTCGAGTTTGATAGCTTTGAACCAGGGGTCAGAAGGCAGGTCACACCTCTGGAGTTACCTGTCTAGCACTCAGTGCCGGAGAGTCCAAGGGCTTTGATATTTCAGTGAATACTTGACATCAGTGGCTGCCTGTGTGCCTCCAGCAAGGTGGTTCATTCTTATCGTGTCTTCAGGTCCTCCGTTCATCTTTCTGTGCTACGGTTGTTTCAACACTCCCAACACACTTGGAAGGCGCCCCACCCCATCATGAGTTACTTCAGCTTATGAGATGCTTTGGGAGGATGAGAGAACCTGCCCAGCTCACAGACTGCAAAGCTAACTGGTCCCCAGAGGCCCCCTGTACACAGAGAAGGGAAGATGAGAGAATGGCCAGGTCTGGCTGATGGCGGATGCTTGTCT
Source organism: Phodopus roborovskii (assembly GCF_943737965.1). Taxonomy (NCBI): domain Eukaryota; kingdom Metazoa; phylum Chordata; class Mammalia; order Rodentia; family Cricetidae; genus Phodopus; species Phodopus roborovskii. The sequence continues at coordinate 4,773,993 of NW_026126413.1, read as the reverse complement.
GGTGATAGTTTCCTGCTAGTGATCAGCAGCACAAAACCAGTGGGGAGATCAGAGTGCACAGGTTCAGCCTACCCTGGGCCCTAGCCTCCACATAGATGATTGGCAGTCTTGAATATTTTCTGAGTTTTTATTAACATATATTCCTGATACACAACAACAAACTTGTGCATTTATGGAGTGTGTTTTGACTGCATTCAGCAATTCTATCCTTTCTTGCTCTCCTACAGTCCTACTTATCTTCCTCTTTCCAACCGGCCCTCTATTTCCATGTGTATCTGTGTCTGTATCTGTGTTTGCTTTGTGAACCAGTGCTGGCAACTCACCAGTGGCCCCACTCCTGAAGAAAATGCCCCCTCTCCCCAAGCATTCTCTGTGAAAGTACTCTAGTTTTCACATGGTTCAGTTTATTTTCTTTTAATTTTGGAGAGACAGCTTCTACTTTTGTATGTATTGTATTTTTTAAAATCACTGTGTAACTGGGTTAATCTCAAAGATTGTCTCCTGTCTGTCCATTGTTTTAGAGTTTTATACTTGGATTTTTGTCCAGAATGTCTATATTGGATATCTTTGTGTAGCCTGAGTTTGATAAACACAAGATGGATGTCACATGGTTTTATTTCTCCCTCAATCCAGATTCAAAGAGGAAAAGGATCATCACGGTAGAGGAATCTATTCATATTTTTAAAATCATGTACAAGGTAGAAAATCTTATCATAGCTATTGGGGAGAATACAACCTTTCACACCCCTCTAAGACAAAATAAAAAATATTATAGTTTCTGCCTTCTGTCTGTGAGAAGAAGAGATATAATGCTTGGTGAGGCTCCACATTTGACAGACAATTCAGGATACATTTTAGTTTGTTGTTTGGAATGGCTTGTAAACCATCTGCCTCGGGCCTTGAAAGGTTGAGAAAGTGATTCCGTGCAGCTCAAGGCAAATCTCTACAGATCAACCAGCAACTGAAGAAGCCTGATGCCATTCTTGGCTGTCAACTTGAGGATATCTGGAATTAACCCAAACCCAAGATGCTGAGCACACCTGTGAGGGATTATGCTTGACTGGATCCTCTGAGGTGAGAAAACCCACCTTAAATCTGTATCCTATATTCTGGTGGAAGCCTATATAAAGGACATGGAAGAAGGAAGTTCTTGCTTTTAGCCTGCTTGACCTCACTCTCTCTGACATACTCCTTCATGAGTATGAGTCTACTTCTTCAGGAGTCTGGTGTATACTGGAGACCAACTGAGCTGTCTAGCCTTGTAGTTTGAACAACTATTGGATTCTTGGACTTTCCACTAGGAGTCAGCCATTGTTGGAATAGCAGATCACTGTCAGCTGCTCAAATAAATCCCCCCATCTGTGTGTGTGTGTGTGTGTGTGTGTGTGTGTGTGTGTGTGTGTTGATACTTAGGGTTTAGAAAATGAGGACTGCTCAATGATGTATCACATGTCTGTAATCCCAGCATTTGAGAGACTGAGGCAGGAGGCTGTACAGTTCAAAGACAGTATGGAGGACACAGCAACACCTATCTCAAGCAAACAATTATATACCAACAGCAGGTAATAGTGATGAGCACAGCATCTCTCAGAAAGTGAGTGGAAGCAGCCAAACTATGGGTTGAAGAAGACATTAGACATTTCTTTGTCCATTAAGAATTTACCTGCTTTCTTACTTTGAGGGAAAATTCTTCATCATTTGAGCCTTGGTGGGGCTTAGGGAACTTAATGCTTTTCTGGATGCCAAGTTGGTCAGGGAGTCTCTTTCCCCAACCTCAGCACCTATGGCATGAGCATACCATCTAGGCTTGGTCACTCCGATTTGGGTCCTGATTCTTAACTGAACCATGCAAAAGGGGAGAGAGTGATAAACTATCCTCCTAGCAGCTTGTGGTGAGAGCACAGTGTCTGTGATGCATGCACCTGGGCCAAGGGTCAGCTGCAGCATCCTCACCATATATGGGCATGGCTGACTGGTTGCTCTGAATGCCTTTTCTTTCTTTTTATTTATTTATTTATTCTTTTATTGCATGCTTCTTCAGTTTTCTTGTTGATTCCATGAGCTATTTGATATACCACCAATATATTCTAAGTGCCAATTAGTGTTAAAATAAGTCTATTTCTTCGGATCAAGAACTATGTCTTTGTGTTGCTTTGCACTTAGTTAGGAAGGAAGTTGTTGAAAGACTCCATGCCAATCATGTTTGGTGTTTTGCACAAATATATTTTTCTGTGGGAACATATTTTCAATTTTTTTTCTCATATAAGGCAAGAAATTCCATTTTGTGCAATTTTAATTAAAGTTTTCTGGAATTTGTATCATAGGAGAAAATGGCAACAACAAAACTTTGCAAAGCATGAAGAAGCCAGTGGGGGTGGGCTGGGGCTGGTGCTTGGGAATGATCACATGCTTCTTGGGGAAGCAAACAGAGGACTGAAATCCCTCACCATATCCTAAGCCAAATCCTTCCTAAGGGAAGGTCAGACTCTGCTTCAGCATGGTGTTTGTTCACTGAGCCTTATCCACAGCGAGACTCAGGTGGCAAGCCTCCCACGGGCTTTACAGACCCACAACGGCTTACGCTCAAGCCTCTGGTGAGGCTGTGCTAAAGAAGGCTAACACAGACTGTTGGCACAGGATTTGAGGCTCGAACATGCCTGTGCTCTAGAGTAGGGTACATCGAGCACAATTTCTATTACTTTGTGTTCTTTTGACTGCCTTCATTTTCTTTCCTTGTGGGATTTTTTTTATTATTATTTTCCTTCCTCTTCTATAGCATATTAGTATCGTATACTTAAAAGTTTTTCTGGGTGTGATGGTGCACACTTGTAATCCCAGCCCTGGGAGGTAGAGGCAGGAAGAACAGTAGTTGAAGACCAACTTGAGCCACATAGCAAGTGTTAGAACAGCCTGTACTACATAAGATCTTTTCTCAAAAGAGAAAATAGACAGTGAAATTGCCCCCCCCATTTTACACACCATCATTTTATTATATTCAGTTACAAAATGTTTGTCTCTGACAACATTATTCTTTCAAATTGATCTCCCTGGGGTAAATTTTATACATTTTTGTTGTTGCTGGCGTTCTGTTTGTTTGAAACAAGGTCTCACTATACAGCCCTGGCTGTCCTGGAACTCTCTATGTAAACCAGGCTGGCCTCAAGCTCCTAGAGGTCCACCTGCCTCTATTCTCTGAGTGTGGAAATAAAGGCATGTGCCAACTTTTAAAATTACATGTGTGTATGTATTTGGGGCAGAGTTGCCGCATTCATACCATGGCTTGAGTGTGGATGACAGAGCACAGATTTCAGGAGTTGGTTCTTTCTTCCACTATGTGTGTTCAAGAAATCTGAACCAGGTGATCACTCTTAGCAGCAAGCACCTTAAGCCACTGAACTATCTAACCCCCGGCCTATAATTGGCTTTTTAATAGACATGGATAGATGTAATTGTATTTGCTGATAGGGAAATGTAAAAACAGATCCTCAAAGTAGACCTACGTGTCCAAATATTTATTTCTGAAATTAATTGATTGTAATTGAAAATATAGTTATTGGATGAAAATTTTCAAAATGTCAAAGGAATAAAGGTGTTCTGTGGAATTACATGTGACTGTTACATTACTATTTACTCATGATTCATCTGTCGCTCTTTTCGTTGTCCTTATCATTTGGTCTTTAGAGTGGTCATGTGGGTGAAGTGCTCACTATGCACGCTGAGGACATGAGTTCAAGTCTCCAGCACAGGAATAATAAAACTAGAGGTGCTAGTGTATATCTGTAAGCTGGGGTTCTTTCAGTGAGATGGGAAATGGAGGCAAAGTATTTCCCGGAAGGTCACCGACTAGCCCGCACAAAACAAGGTGTAAAGCAAGGACCAAGTCAGTTTGTCCCGATTCCCACACGTCCCGTGCCATGCACCTGCAGCAAGGAATGACTATATAAATGCTTCTGATTGGCATCTAGGAAATTTTCCAACTTGCATACATAGAACATTCATTTACATTTACCTTTCTGTTGGTTCTCAGGTATTATGCAGGAGAATAACACTCTACAGCTCTGTAGTCGTTTAGCCATTAAAGCATTCTTAACTGATTTCCATATCAATGGATTCTGTGCCTTGCTATAATGTAAACAACTTCGAAAGATACAATAAGCTGGTGTTTACTCTCTTAAAAAACAGCTCTACCAGTGACTTTCAAAGGCACAGAAAGCTTATCGACATCATCAGTGTCAATACCTGCTAGATTGTATGAGGATGAGGATCTGTATTTTCCTTTGGTTGATTTAGCCTTTAACACTCCTCCAACAACCAGGTCTACAGGGGCTCACAACATGTAGGCTCAAACTTTTTTTTTTTTTTTTTTTTTTTTTTTTTCCTTTTGGATAGGCATAGTAGCAACACATCGAATCCTAACACTTTGGAGGCTGAGGTAGAAGAATCAAAAGTTCAAACCAGCTGTGCAGATGCAATCAGGCCCAGTCTCGTAACAAAGTGTGCTGAAGCAGAGACTGAGTGTGACCCTGGGTTCAACCCCCAATATGGAAAAGAATGGGGTGAGCTATTAATTTACTTTTAAGTGAGATTTTCTTATTTGATGGAGGGGGCATGTTTGTGTCAGGGCATGGGTATGGAGGCCAAAGGAACTGCTGTTTCCTAAGGGGATCTAGAACTACATAACACACTTGAAACACAGCCCCTTGAGTTTTTACTTTGACCTTCTCATAGCCTAGGCATACCCCTAGCATTCTCCTAGCTCCAACACCCAACTCCACAGCATTTTATTTGGTTACAAAGCAAATTTTTCATTGAGCAGGGAGGCCATCCCCAGCCCACCACCCATTTCCTGTCCTCCTCATTGCCACCTTCTCAGTGAATCTCCACAGTCAGTAAGCTTAGTATCTTCCCACCCTGCCTCTGGCAGGAATTTCAAGGAATTTCACATCAACTGCCTTAGTCTCAGTTCTGTGTCTATACAATCTCATGGCCTTGGTTTCTACTCTGTAGTAGCACTCCATGTGGCTTGATCTCAAGGGTTTGGTGCCCACAGAAAACTAACTGACATTCCTCTAACTTCATGTGCCTATCTTCTCCACTAGAATCTAGCCAGTGAGCCTGCTCTCTCCTTCTTACGTCTACTGGCCTCCACAGACTGTTTCAGTGGCCTCCCTCTGTCCCTTGACTTCTCTTTCACGAATGCCTGTTCTCTCTCAGACGTGTCTTTACCATCCGCTCCCCATGAGTCTCACTTCTGCTACTCCCCCACCAATGACCTCTACTACCCCATCTTTTCCATGTGCCTCCCCACTCTTGGAGCTACAATTCTGGATTTATCCATTCACCTGCCCTTTCTACTCTTTCACTCAACCCCACAGTGACTTGTACTGGTTTTAAAAAAGAAATCACAAAAGTCACAGGAATTAGAATCTCTATAAATATGGGGACCCAGCCTTAGCTTCTGCCCTCACTTTTAGAAAATGGTTCTTTTTTTTTTTTTTTTTTTTTTTTTTTTTTAGAGAGAGAAATTAAAGTCTATCAGGAAGGGACTTTGATCAAGCAGCCCTCCCCTCTGCAGTATAAGGTATCTGTTTCCACTCCCATTGATGTATTTCTCCTTTGGGCTCCTTGAAGTTCATGTGAATTGGTATTTACGACTCAACTTCTGTCTCTTCAGGGCTGTGTTGTCTAAATTACTTCCTTTTTGGTTCTTGTGCTTGGCCTATAACTGGGTTCAGTAATACCCACGTAAGACGTGAAATGCCAAAATGCTATCTTCTGGCTCTCACTTTACACTGGCTGCCTTTTTAATCCCTTTCTTTTTCCTTTGTAGGTGAGCTTGAAGTCACTGGAATACTTCCTGACTGCTTGTGTCTTTGTGAGTGAATGGAAGAGTTTTTAGAAACAGGGACTTCAATCTGTTGCAGAGCTAGAGATTGATAGGACGATGGGAATGTGCCACACCACATCTTGTTCATGGAGTTGAGATTGAGCCCAGGACTTCATGCAAGCACTCTAAATCCCTAACCCTCAAATTTTTAATTTTTAAAAGACCTCTCCACTTAAGTACACATGTGAAATGGACTCAGGTCACTGCCTTAACGCTCAAACTGCTTTTGCTAAGGTTACCATTTTTGTTGTTTTAATTTTCAAAGCCAGTGGTCACTCTTCAGTGTTTGTCTCCCTGATTCTTTTATGCTTTTAAAAAATATATATATATTATGACTGCTCTTTGGAAACTCTATTCTTGAGTTATAGTAATAATCTTTCTTTGGCCCCTCCTAATCATTTTAGAACCCTTGTGGGATTTCTTGCCTGCTTTTTATTTATTGCAGTTCTTTAAGATTCCTTCCCAGATCTCCTTTTCTCTTATTAGATGTACTTTCCCTTAAATAGTGTCTTCTGTGACCATCACTGCAGCCACCTATATATCAATGACACTCAAATATAGTTGCAACTTGTTCTGAGGGGGTTAGGATTTAAAGTCAGCATGGAAGGCGAAAAATAGAACAAGTTAAAATTATCCCTTGAAATCTTTAACATTCCCTGCAAGGCACTGTACGCCATCTTGGATATATACACCATCAATCAAGAGGTCTTGCACAGCCAGTCTTCCTCTGCGATTGGAACAGAAGGCTGTTGCTTTAGTTGAACGCCAGATGAAGTTGTTGGCTTGCACGTGGGGACCATGCTACAAGAAAAATATGTTATTGGGCTCTTCGTCTTGCCAAATGCATATCCTATAGTTAATATAAGTAAGCATAAGAGATAACACTGGTCCACCGTATATATTTTTAGCCTGACTTCTTTCATGGGCTCTAAACCCCCAAACTGCCTATTGAATGTCTTCTTTTGGATATTCCAGTCCAAATTGTTTTAATTCTATTTTTTTTTTTTTGAAAGCTGAAGACGTGAGATAACCCACATTCTACTTAGCAAAAGCATTTACTGAAATGACATAGCAATGTGACATGGTTACAGCTTATGTTCGCAGTGTTTTCAGATGATCCTGACTGATGTCCTTGTTCCAGGAAAATGTCCTCTAATACTCTGCAGCTGACCACATCCCAGTTGGCCGGGCTGGATCCAAGGATGCTTTAAATTGGTAGAATCTTTAGGCCAAGCCTCACATCTGCCAGTAACCTCAGGCTAAATAGCTTTGTTGAGACAAGTGCAATTCATAAATATCTTGGAAAGCATTGGAGTTCTTTATTGGTCTTTTCAATGCTGAATTTCATCCACTGGCTGTTACATCATTCTGTAGAGCATTTGCACTAGGATACACTGAGCAATCAGCCAAGTTAAACCCCAGCATTTCCTCAACAACCAGGCTGAACATTTCACTCTGACAAGCTGGGTGTGTGCTCTGGATATTGAGCAAACATCAGAGGCAAGTTTATATGGCAATGCACTTTGCCTTCTCTTTATCACATACAGTAAACAGTGTAAATAATTAAAGGCTTCATGGCAGAGAACAGTCCGGCATTACATAGAAAGTAACCCTGCTCAGCTGTGGGCAGCCTTACTCCACTTTCAGCCTTCTAACAGCCCATGTGATTATAATGGGACTGGACAACTTTCACAGTATCCCCTTTCTTCTCTGTCATTATTCATCAGTCTACATGGTTAGACTGCTTCTTCATTTGGTGAAGTCTGAACCAAACTGGAATATTCTCCATGGCCAATTCCTGGTTGCAGAAAGTAGGATACCTTGCATTTGGAATATCTCATTGTTATATCCCACCAGCTATTACATAATTTTTAAATTTGGGTTGGGGGTTGTTATGTAGACATGGTCTTTCTGTGTAGCCCTGGTTGGTCAGCTATTCCTGACACACACTAGCCTAGCCTCAAACATCATAATCTTCTGCCCTTAGCCTCCCATGTGTTGTGATTACAGGTGTGAGCCACCATAGATAGCTAACTTGACCATTCATTAGTTTCAAGACTGAATTACCGTCTTTTCTTCCTGTAAAGTGGACCTCCATCTCTGAACTGTTCTTCCCTTTAAAACCAATAAGATACAGTTTGCAGTCAGATAAAATCACCTTCATAATGAAGACATATTCAGTAAGTCTAAAATTATAGGCAGGTGGCTTTTCTGTTACTGGCATGCCCACTATGGTCTTTGTAGTGTAATAAAATAGATAAACTTCTTTTCCAAAGTAAAAATTAAACAAGATTAAAATTATCTGTGCCCATGTAAATCAGAATCAATTGCAACATTTAAAACCTTACAGACAACATTCTTCATTTTACAATGAAAAGTACCATATAGATGGTAATACATTGTGTCTTCTTAACTAAAATAGGAAAAATGTAGCAGAAGGAAGGTGATTCATCTTCTTCTAATCAGCCAGTGTTCATCTCAAGTTCAAGACCTGCCTGGGCTACAAGGTGAGTCACTGTGGGAAAGGAAAGAAAGGGAAGGGGAGGAGAGAAAAGGGGGAGGGGAAGGGGGAGTGGGTGGGGAGGGATGGAAGAGGGGAAGGGAGGAGAGGGGAGGGAAAGGAAGAAAAAGGAAGGGAGATAAAAAGGGGAGGAGAGGAAACAATCATTATATTAATGAATTTATTATTCTATCACCTGTATTCATAAATTTGAAAATGTGTTCTTTTTGATCTCTACAACCCTGCAAAGATGAAAGTATCACTGTACCAGCTGTTTTTTTTTTTTTTTTTTTTTTTTTTTTTACATCAACTTGACACAAGTTAAGAGTCATTTGAGAGAAGGAAATCTTGATTGAGAAGATCCCCCCACAAGATCTGACTGTAGGCAAGTTTGTGGGCATTTTCTTAATTAGAGATGGATGGAGGAGGATCCTACCCACTGTGGATAGTGCCACCTCTGGACTCCTGGCCTGGGTTCTATAAGAGAGCAGGTTGAGCAAGCCATGTTGACCAAGCCAGTAAGCATCACCCCTCCATGGCCTCAGATTCAGCTCCTGCCTCTAGGTTCCTGCCCTGTTTTGAGTTCCTGTTCTGACTTCCTTCAATGACGGACTACAGTGTAGAAGTATAAGCCAAATAAGCCCTCCCCCACCCAATTTGCTTTTGGCCATTGTTTTCATCATAGCAATAATAAACCTAATTAAGACAGTCACACATTCCAAGGTTCAGATACAGTGACTTCCCAAACTTACACATCAAATATATAACAGGAATGAAGCTTCCCCACAACTTTTTGACTCCAGGCAGGTGACTTATGAAATAATGCACATGAAGGGGCAAGTACCTTATTATTGTTACTTATTTTGAGATGGCTCAAAGGGAAGCTCTGATTCACTGCAGCACTTGATTTGCTCCAAATTAAAACTACACAAAAGTGTCTGGGGCTGCAGGCTGAATGGCTCTTATTTTTATTTTTCTTCTCTTTTTTATTAATTTTTTTTTTACAATCCCAGTTCCCCTTTCTTCTTTTTCTCCCACTCCTCCATTCCCTGCTCCTCCCATCTGCTCCATGGAGGGTAAGGCCTCCCCTAGAAAGTCTACTAAGTCTGTCCCATCATACAGTTGAGGCAGGACCAAGGCACCTCACCTCTCCACCCTCACATCCCTATGTCTAGACTGAGCAAGGTATCTCTCCATATAGAATGGGCTCCACTAAGTCAGTTTGTACATTAGTGTTAGGTCTTGGACCCATTCATTGCCAGTGACCTTATAGACTGCCCCAGGCACCCCATTGTTACCCATAGTAAGGGAGTCCAGTTTGGTCTTATGCAGATTCCCCATTTGTCAGACCTGAGTCAGTGATCTCTCACTAGCTAGGGTCAGATGATTCTTTGGGTTTCTCCATCATAGCCTTAACTCCTTTGTTCATATTTTTGTTCCTCCCTCACTTTGATTGTATTCCAGGAGGTTGGCCCATTGGTTAATTGTGGATTTCTGCATCTGCTTCCATCTGTTTCTAGAAGAAGTTTCAAGCTTCTCTGGGGTTATGTAGTGTAGGCTGGGTGTGCTTTATTTCTAGTATCCAGTTATGAGTGAGTGCATACTATATTTGTCTTTCTGGTAGGTTACCTCACTTAGGATTTTTTTTCTAGTTCTGCCCATTTGCCTGTGAATTTTAGAATGCCATTGTTTCTTACTGCTGAGTAGTATTTCATTGAGTAAATATACCACATTTTCTTTATCCATTCTTCACTTGAGGGGCATCTAGCTGTCATTGGTGTTTTTTTATTTTAGCCATTCTGATTAGTGTAAGATGGAATCTCAGAGTGGTTTTGATTTGCATTTCCCTGATGACTAAGGATATTGAGCATTTTCCCTAAGTGTCTTTCTGCCATTTGAAATTATTCTGTTGAGAATTCTCTATTTAGACCTGTACCCCATTTCTTAATTGGATTATTTGGTAGTTTAATTTCTAGTTTCTTGAGTTCTTTGTATATTTTAGAGATCAGCTCTCTGTCAGATGTAGGATTGGTGAAGATCTTTTCCCATTCTGTAGGGAGCTGTTTTGTCTTGTTGACCACGTTCTTTGTTTTACAGAACCTTCTCCGTTTCAGGAGGTCCCGTTTATTAATTATTAATAGTTGCCCCCAGAGCCTGTGCTAGTGGTGGCTTTATGCACATCATTGCAGCACACTAGTATCAATACATAATTCAATCCTGTAATTGCAATTAATTCCCAATCAGAGCAACATCCTCTGTAATATTAAAGGAAACAGATAATTATTGAACAGGAGCAACAAGTCCTTCTAAATGTAACAGTGTGCCCTGTGATGTACACATTGATCTTGTCTCATGCACTCATGGCTGGTTCTGCTGCTTACAGAGGAAAGCCTGGAACTTTCTCTTTCAGACTAGACGGGACTAGATTCACACTTGCAGCAACAACACTTGTTGATATCTCAGTACTCTGATTATTAGGTATGTGCTGCCATACCTGGTTTACAGTATCGTTTTCTTAATTAAAGACTTAATTTCTTCGTGGGAAAAAAAGAATGGCTTATAGCAAATCAAACAGTTGGCACAGAATTTCTACACACCACAGGCAGAATTTCACCAAAACTGACGAGCCAATTTTGATTATATCAGTATTAACAGTAGTCCATAATATACATTTGAGTTTATTCTTTGTGTTGCTTAGGTTTATGGCTTTTGTTAAACATATGACGTCATGCAGCCATGAGTAGAGTATCACATTATAATCCCACTGCTCTGATAAGTTCCTGGCCTCCATATGTTCACTTTTCCTCTTTTGACTGCAGCGGCAAACCAGCAAACCAGTGATCTTTTTCCCATCTTCCTAGGCTTTATTCTGTTACATGATTAGCTAAGCGCTGTACACACTGCATTTCCAAGACGGTTTTCCTCTTTTCTTCCTTCCCCCTCCTTCTCCACACCTCCCTGTTTCTGGAGATGGAATTCAGGGCCTCACACAGGCCAGGCAAGCATTTTACGTGTAAGCAACATGGCTAGCCCTGAAAATGACTTCCAATGTAGCAGTATGTGTGTGTAACCCATTTTTCTTTCGTTCTATGTCTCAAGAAACCAGAAAAAAAAGACTGCCCCCCCCAAAAAAAAGGGATATATACATCCAGACAGATGCGGTGACACATGCCTATACTATCAGTTATTGGGAGGCTAAGGCAGAATGACTGTCATGAGTTCAGTCTAGCCTTGGCTTTGAAGATTGTTTCAAGTCACCACACACACACACACACACACACACACACACACAGAGAGGGAGAGAGAGAGAGAGAGAGAGAGAGAGAGAGAGAGAGGCAAAAGTGTAAAAAAGATTTTCAAAACAAAAGAATAAGGAATAGTAGTAATGAGTGTTGACTAAGTTTGAGCTGTCTTCCTCTTGTTTTGTCATTATTTCAGTGTTTTATTCAGTAAATACTGATGAGAAGTCTCACTTGACTCTAGGGACACTATAATGAAGAGCCAGGGCCCTCAGGATCTTCATCATGCTATTTGCAAACACACAGACAAGCCAGGGGGATCATTCTTCACCATGAATAGTACAAGGGGTTACAAAGAGGTGACCCGACTTACATCATGTTTCTTTGTTTCTGGTAGGGGAATTTACAACTGGCTCTGACAGAAGCCAGGCTTGAATTGACATGGTATAATGCATAGAAAGTATTCTAAAATTATGAGTCTAGTAGTATGGTAAATTAGTTATTGTTATTTTTGCATGGGAAAGCTTCTGGTAACTTACTCATTTTAGAATGGGTTATGTAGCCCAGGTTGGCTTTGAACTCCTCCTGCCTCCACCCGTTACTTCACTGGGATTGTAAGCACCAGTATAACTTCTTATACTTCAAAGCAAATGAACTTATCAAGTAGAAGCAGGTTAATGTGTTCCAGGCTTTTAATCTTAACACTCAGAGATGGATGTAGCAGTAGCTACAGTTTCAGGCTAGCCTAGGCTACACAGTAAGATCCTGCTTATTAAAAAAAAAAAAATCAAATGAGTAATTTAAGTTAGGGGCTACCAAATAATAGTTGCTCAAAAATGTTAGTTGAAGTTCATTTTTGCAATACTGTTTTTCCAAAATTTAAACACTATTTTGTGCTGGGTAGTAGTAGAGAACAACTTTAATCCCAGCACTAAGGAGGAACTCTGAATTTGAGGGCAGCCTGATCTACAGAACAAATTCCAGGCTAGCTAGGGATATACGGAGAAAACTTGTCTAAACAAACACAAGAACTAACACCCTTCTCAGACCCCTATTTTGCTCATGGCAAAATTTAACTGTTTTCTGACAAACAAAATAGTGGTTTAATCATAAATAAAACCAGCAATCAAAAACAGAGTTCTAGAATCCTTCCAAATTTTAAGTCCAGCCCTTTCCCTATCTCTTGGTATTGGAGACCTCTGACCTGTGTTCTGTCCGAAACAATACGGACTCTCAGGAAATTGCAAAAACATTACCAGGGATTTATTAGGTACTTAACATTGTAATCTTACACAACTTGCCTAAGACCAAATCTCGAGATCTGAAAACCAACTGTGCTTCATTTTGCCTGTTTACTTTCTTTTCTAAGACATGTTCTCTTGTTTAAAGAAGCAGACTGGCTTTCCCTGAGGCATCCTATCGGTCCTTGACCCCTCTGACTCTGACATCCTCTGACTTTTCCTCCTTGTCCCTGTTTCATTTTGGATTGGTATTTTCTGCTTTTTGTGTCACAAATGGTACAAGTTGTCAGCACTCGGAATTCCTAACTTCTTGCCCTAGTGTTGTTTTAAATGGATGACCGCGACCGAGGTGACGTGACTCTCTTAAGCTCTTGGGGACGTGAGCGGCCTGAATTCTTGCTCTTTGTTCGGACTCTTCTTCCTCACGGGCCGCCCGTTTATAGTCAGGAAATTAGCGTGCTGGAGGAGAGTGCAGGTATCCTGGCTCGGGGTCGCCCCTGCCGGGCCTTCTTCACTTAGTGGATTGTTCTGGGAAGAGACGCGCGTACACAGGTTGCAGGAAGGTCTCGCCTGGACGTCACTCGGGCGCCGGGCGCCCCCAGTGCGCATGCTCACTGCGGCGCGGGCGGGGCTCCTCCCCCGGCTCCGCGGTCCCGGCCCCGCCCCGCTGCGCGCCGCCGGCTGCTGGTCAGGGCGAGCGAGCGAGCGGGGTGAGTACTCCCAGCCACGGCGCCTCCTCCTCTGATGCCCGCAGCCCTCGCCCGCCTCCCGGGACCGGAGAAGGGCGGCGGAGCGGCCAGCCCGGAACAAAAGGCCGGGGAGGCGGGCGCGGGCCGCCCGGCGACCTTCCACCTTGTGCTTGGAATGTGCCCACGTGACCTTGAAACAAAGGAAGCGAAGTGACTGGCAGGCCCACCTGACCACCTCACCGCCCCAGTCTATAATGCCGGGAAGTGGGGGGGATCGGAGATAAAGGAATAATTAACTGATTTATAGAAGACGAACTTTCAGTTGTAGTGATAATTATGAAAATTTGGGTAGTAAAACCCGGGGTGGCTACATGTTCTTTCACAGTCAAAATGGAGTCCAAATTTCTGCAGTTACATTTTTCTGACAAGATGCAAATAGTTTCCAAACATAAGAAACAAAACAAAACAAACCCTGTTTGCTTCTGAGCCAGGGTCTGCTACAATGTAGCCCTAGAACTCTAAACAGCCGAGCCTTGTCTCCCAAGTGTTGGTGGGTGCTCAAGTGCCTGGATTGTTTGGTCTGTGCTCAAGGTGGCCGCCTGCCTCAGCCTCTCCAAAGCAGCTGAGACTGCACATGCAGTCACAGGGTACAGGAGCCTTGTCAGTATCTACTCATAACTCTGCCAATAGCAGTGCTCTTTCTAAATTCAAGAATTCTTTGCCAAAAGCTTACTTTGAGTCGTTATAATCTGGTAGTGGCCTCCTCTGTGGTGGCAAAGGAGTACATTTATGGTTGTTAGGGTTAGAGAACATAGACCCTGTGCAGTGCTCAAATCCATCTTAGGATCCCAGGTATCACTGCTCCCTGCTCGGTGCTTCCAAAGCATCAGATAGTGACAGGAGGCGATGGCACAAAATGAAAACCTTAGCCGAAACATAAATTGAGTAATGAGGACGTTAAAGTCTCCCAGAGCAATTTTGGAAAGCGCCATACCCGAGCTTGCTGGCCCATCACTGTCATCCTAGCGGATCATAGCTGTAGGCCCAACCATCTCCAGTTTGAAGCCAGCCTGCACTACACACAGCCGAATCCTTTCTCAATGAGCAAAAACGAGCAGGAGATTGTTATTTACATCTTAATGGAAGAAACTAGTAGAAGAAGTTCTCAGCTTGATGCATTTGAATATGGGATATTACAAAACCAGGGTAATATTAAAGATCGTGCTATTCCTGGTAGGGTATGTAAGACATACATCATCTTACCCTTTCTCAGTTTCCTAGACCACGTTAGCCTTGTGCTTCCTGTGCAGCTGGGGCTGACCTTGAGCTGATCTTCCTGTCTCCTTCCCAAAGGCTGGTGTGCATCAATCACAATGCCCAGTTTATGTGGTGCTGGGAATTGAACTCAGGCCTTTATGCAGCCTAGACAACCACTCTGCCAACCCATATACATAATACATACATAATACATATATTTGAGACAGGTCTTAAGGTCTTATGGAGTCTAGTCTAGTGTGGACTTTACCATCCTCTTGCCGCAGCCTCTAGAGGGCTGAGATTATAGGCATCTGCTATCTTGCTCAGAACAAGTTTTATCTTGATAGTACTTCTTAATGTTCAGTAAACTTTTGAGAAACATAAATATCCCTTTAGGAAAAACAGTAAAGCTTACCTAAGTAGATAGTTTTGGACTGGGATTGATGTGGATATTAATATCTTTGAAGCCTCAAGATGTGTTTTGGACCTCTCAGAGGTAATGTTTGAATCACAAACATAATCAACATCCAAAAGAAAGAGCTATAGAGATTATTTGGTGGTGGTACATCGGAAGTTAATGTCCTTAGGGGCCAAACAGGCTATGAAACACTTAGAAAATAGGGCAACTGAAAATACGCTCCATTTGAATGAAGGCAAGCTCTGCAGAAGTGGAGGTCCCTCTGCTATGCTTGGTACATCAAATGCTCACTGGTCTATAGGGGCCAAGAAGAGTAATTACTAATAGTTTGCCTTTGAAGTTATGGTTCTTTCACATCATCATATATTATCTTTCCAAGAAAAGCTTTGCATCTACCCCCTTTGTTCTCTGCAACCTTACAATTGTTTGCCATTGCTTGCTGCTTTAAATGGAATCTTTTGAGTTGGCAGGCTTTCTAAACTGCTTGCTTCCTGTTCCCCAGATTTTCCTGTAGTCCTCAATCTACTGTCTAGCCAGGTGATTTACTTGTCCACTCTGTGTCATTTCAACCTATCCCTAAGGGTCATTATCCCCTCCATCACTTTTTCAATGCTACCAGTTTGTTTCAATTCATGTTTCAACTCAGTCCCAGGACTAGTGGAAGTCTCATTTCCTCTAGAGTGTAGGCTGTAGTGTTTTTGGTTGACTTACTACCTTTAACTGCTATACCAAGCTACTTATCTTGTATCTCATTTTCCTCATCTATAGAGGAAGTCAGACTGACATACCTCATAGAAGCGCTATGAGGGTTTTAGTTACTGTGGTTCTTGATGCATAAGAAAGGCTTACTAATACTATTTTTAATTATTACATCAACCCATACTAATTCCTTAAACAGCACTGTACAGTTTATCATTGATTTTATTGCATTGCATTAATGTTCTTTTCAGCTTGAAAATTGTCATATAAAGTTGGTTACTGACTGTTGAAAGCAAAGTTATGATTTATATTTCTTTTTCAAAGTCTCAGATCTCTCAAGGTGATTACTCAGGGTTTGGTATATATAGTTTTTTTTTTCCTATCTTGTTATCTGGTTTCGTTTCTATTAGCCATTATATCTGTGTTGCTTGTAATTTTAAATTCGAATCCCATTTGTCCCAAAAGTATCTGAGGTGACTTATAACCCATAAATGATATAGTGACAAAGATAAATCATGGTCCTGAAGATACGAAGCTCAACTAGAAAGATGACATTAGGATGAGTCACACTGAAATACAGTCTATGAAAAGTTGCACATTTTTTTCTATGTCTATGTAATGACTAAAGGTAGCCTTGGATGAAGTTCTGAGCTTCACGATGGTCAAAGGAAAGAAGGAAATAAATCACAAACTCTAAAAACACAGCTTCCTGGGTTCAGATAATTGGGAAATCATTGCCTGAGGTGGCACCATCACTCCGGGTTCCCACAATAGCAAACTCAACTCAGTGGAAACCATCTTCAAGGAAAACAAACATGCTCTCTCAAGTGCTGACCTCTAGCTAAGGAATTTCTGCTGGAATGAACCTAAGAAAGCCATTGCTTCCCTTACAGACTTCAGGTGCCTCCCTTTGCCGGTGTTCTGTGTTCTCAAAAAGCCTTTGCCTTGCTCATCCATGGTGGAGCCCCAACTGCTTGCATCATGGTACTACCCAGTCGAAGCGCTTGTCTCCTCCAGCTGGTTAAAGGTTCAGTACCACAGCTGACCTTCAGGCACTTAGGCATGAGTAGTCAGTATGGGGAATGTAGGTCGTGGTCATAGTTCAGAGGGGACGCAGAAGCTCTCTTCATTTTGTTGACCTGTGACTGACTGACACCTTTTCCAGGAGGCATGTAGGTTGTTTCTGTGATCTATGTTAATCAGTTGGCATTGTTTTATTTTCATTTTCTTCTCCTCCTCCGCCTCTTCTGTGTTTTGAGAAAACATTTCAAGAGTATATACTAAAATACTAATTTGATCCCCTTTCAAACGTCTACTCTTTCTAACCTATATGTAGAATTTAAGTTTCTGATCTTTTATATTATAATTTCCTTCCTTACCCATCCTCCTTTTCCTTCTCTTTTCTGATTCTCAGGTGGGGTCTCATGACCCAGCCTGGCTTGGTACTTGTTATGTAGCCCAGGCTGGCCTTAGTCTGTCTGTCTGTCTTCTTCCTATTTCAATTTCACTGGGCTAGGATTACAGGTGTTTGCCACCATACCTGGTGCCCAGTTTACTTTTGAATTATAACCATTTTTTTCTTTCATTTTATCTTGCTTTTAGATAGTTTGCTTTCTTTTTAAATTGGTGATGCAGAGTAAATTATTGGTTTTTCAGTCAGTATATAAAAAAGGGTTTCCGTCTTCAACCTTCTAATTTTGCTGTTGTTTTTGAGACACGGTTTCTCTCTATAACAGCCTTGGTTGTCCTGGAACTCTTTTTGGCCTTAAGCTCACAGAGATCTGCCTGCCTCTGTCTCTCAAGTGCTGGGATTGAAGGCGAGTGCTACTATGGCTACCATTACCTGGCTCTCTCTCTCTCTCTCTCTCTCTCTCTCTCTCTCTCTCTCTCTCTCTCTCTTTTCTTTTAAAGACAGGATCTTACTTACTTTGGGTAGCTTGGAACTAGCAAACATCATGCCTCAGCTTCTGAAATGCCCAAATTACAGATGTGCATCGCCATGTCGACCCCTTCAACTTTATGGACATGTGTCTCTTTTCTTATTTGAGAGTTTCTCATTGGCACCACATTGACATTGACTGACATTAGTGACTGACTGCAGAGGGACTTGTGTGGGTTGGTGTTGCTGACTTAGCAAGCAGGTGCTCCTCATCTCCCTCCCTACAAGGAGATGTTGAGCATTCTTCCTTTCACTATAGTTGTAGAGCAGGTGGGTACAGCTCCAGGTAGATAGGATGCATGTCTTCTGTGTTCTGGAGAGGCTTCCCAATTCTTCCCTCTCTCTGTCCTGTGTCAGTAACCTGGGGAGTGTTTTCATTTCATCTACAACTTAGAAATTTAGAGGTTTGGGGAAGATGATGGTGAGACTACTACTATTTTAAAGGCTAGTCTGTTCCCTTAGCTCCCCATTGCTGGCTTTATTTTTATATCATAGTACTCAGTCCTTCACATTCTCCTCTGGCCATGCACATTACATAGTTAGAGAGAACACGGAGATTGGAAACCAGTAGGAGAATGGTGACTTAGTATGTTTCCTTTAAGGACTATAGAAAGGAGGAAAGTGAAATGCTTCTTGTTTCCTCCTGTGACTTCCTGTGGCAGAGGTCAGCTCCAATCAGTGAGTTTCCCTGCCAATGTTTCCCGTTTAAGCTTTGGTTGGTGGTTTGTATGGTGAGAAGGGGGGAGAACTGACCTGCTATTGTCAGTCTGAATTGCCTTCCTCCTCTTGATGCTGCTCAAACTAGCAATTGGTCTGCCCCACCCAGGCTGCTGTGTGTCCTGAAACCCAGGCTGTGTGTCCTGAAATCCAGCCACCACCCCTATCAAATGATCTACTTTTGGTTTCAGTTTTCTGTACGATTGCTTCTCAGTCATTTCGGTGTAACAATTAGAAATATTTACTTGGGGGGGGGTGGTGTACAGAACCATGTACATCTTTTGGTCAGGGCATAGGATGTCATATGAAATATGCTCTTGCAAGCCTGATCTCTCAACTAGGGGACCTCTGCCAGGGGATCCTGCAAGGTGTGTGACTAACCAGTTTACATGAGTTCAAGCCAAGTTGTTGCAAAGGTTAATGTTTACCTTTCATAGCTAGAATTGTCTCCCTTGTCCCTCCCTCATCCTTCCTTAACCATTCCTTAACCAACTGCAGTCTTGTGTTGTACAGACTCACAGGCTCAAGTGAAAATTCTGCATCAGTTTAAGTGTCTGAGACCCTATCCCAAGCTTGTGCCACTGTACCTGGTATGGTAGTTTGAATGTAATTGGTCCCATAATCTCATAGGGGTGGTGCTGTTAGGAGGCGTGGCCTGTGTAGTAGGTGTGGACTTGTTGGAAGAAGTGTGTCCCTGTGGAGACAGGTGGTCTCATATATGCTCAAGTGCCCAGTGTGACCGTCCACTTCCTATTTTGCCTTTTGATCAAGAGGTAGCCAGCACCATGTCTGCCTGCATGTTGCCTGCCATGATGATAATGGACTAAACCTCTGAAACTGTAAATGAGCCACCCAATTAAATATTTTCCTTATAAGAGTTGTTATGGTCATGCTGTATCTTTATAGCAATAGAAACCATAACAAGACACCTGGTTTGAAATGGCATGCTGTAAGAAGACATCATTTATGTATACAGTTGTAACAGTGTGGAGTTCTTTTTTAGTATGGTTTTTAAGTTAAATTTATAAGTTAGCATATAACGTCATTGATATTCTTGTGATATTTTCATACATGTATGTCATTGTATTGTGCTCTTATGTATCTGTCTCTTCCACTGCCCTTCTTTAACCTGGTGCCATCCTCTTAGTGGGTCCCTTTCTGCTGCAAATAGTCTTCCCATGTGCTTTAATATCACATCGATTCCATTATCTTTATCCCAACATTACTTGGTTACCTCTTATGGCTAGTAATGTAGAATTCTTCCCATTACAAACATAGATGTGATATTTTGTTTATGATCTAACAAATAAAGCTTACCTGAAGGTCTGAGTGCAAACACCAGCCACACTAGTTAGCCATAGAGGTCAGGCAGGGGTGGTACACACCTTTAATCCCAGCACTCAGGAGACAGAGGCAGATGGATCTCTGTTAGTTCAAGGCCACCCTGGGCTACATGAAATTGATCCAGTCTAAAAAAGAAACAGAGTTCACACAAAGGTGATCCCAGCACTTGGAGTGACATGCCTTTCATCCCAGCACTAAGGAGGTGGAGACAGGAAGGGATATGGCTGTACAGAGAGAGGAATATGAGGTAGGAGGAGTTAGGAGCTCATGGCAGTCTGAGGAGCAGTGTAGTCTGAGGATGCAGTCTGAGGATGCAGTCTGAGGAGCAGTGTAGTCTGAGGATGCAGTCTGAGGAGCAGTGTAGTCTGAGGATGCAGTCTGAGGAGCAGTGTAGTCTGAGGATGCAGTCTGAGGAGCAGTGTAGTCTGAGGATGCAGTCTGAGGAGCAGTGTAGTCTGAGGATGCAGTCTGAGGAGCAGTGTAGTCTGAGGATGCAGTCTGAGGAGCAGTGTAGTCTGAGGATGCAGTCTGAGGATGCAGTCTGAGGAGCAGTGTAGTCTGAGGATGCAGTCTGAGGAGCAGTGTAGTCTGAGGATGCAGTCTGAGGCGCAGTGTAGTCTGAGGATGCAGTGCAGTCTGAGCAGCAGGTAGTTTAGGCAGTCAGTCTGGGGATGCATTTGGTCTGAGGACTCATAGGGAGAGGATTACCCCTTTGGTCTAAAGATTTAGTAGAGGTAAGAGGTTGCTTGTGGCTGGCTCATTTACTTATTTAACCTCTCAGCATTTACTCCAATATATGACTCCAGGTTTTTATTATTAAGACCTATTAGAACTCGTGCTACACATAGATGAAGTTGCTTCCTTTCATTAGTGAAAAATAATCTTTAATGTTTAAGTATATGCATAGCATATTCTATTACATATGTGTATATATTTATTTATTTATAAGTAACCTTAAGTCTGGGAAAACACACACACACATACACACACATATATGCAGAATCATTATTCAATATATGCTAACTTACAGATTCATCAAAACAAATATCTTTTACAAGAAAAAAAAACACACATACAGATTTAATTACATACATATTAGAGTAAAGATCACATAAAAATATGTAGTGGTAGTGAGGAAACTGATTTTAGTTAAATGAGCTCACCTGAAGGATGGTCATATGCCGGTTTCCAGTTCAGCGGCCTGTACAGCAGCAGGGGTGACTTCTCCACTCTCTTCAGAGGGCTAACCCCAAGATTAGGAAAAAATGACTCTGTCTTTTCAGCCTTTGAATTCTGCCAAAGTGATTGTGAGAAGATTTATATTGAGTTAAAGGACGAAACAAAACAAAAACGAAAGAACAAAAACATCAAACCTGTTCAGTTGAGATCAAGACTCAAGCCAAGCAGATGTATTAGCTCCTTACACATTATGACACAAGGAGCTGCAGCTCATTTTCAGTTTTTACGTATAATTAAACATGACAGGCACGTTGTTTAAGATGAGAGATGAATTGCGATTTCTCTGCCTCAGAATCTTGCTAAGTGTTAAGATTAAAGGCATGGGCCACAACTCCTAGCTAGAAGTCATCTTTTTTACTTCACAATTGTTCTGTTGTTACCTCTAAAGTCTAAATTTGCCTTTAATTTTTTTTTGGGGGGGGGGCGGCAGGTAAACCAGGCTGGTCTCCAGCTTGCTATATTTCTGAGGGAGGATAGCCTTGAGCTATAGATCCTTCTGCCTCCACCTCCAAATGCTGGGATTACAGCTATGCATCTCTACATCCAGCTAGTCTGGCTGGGCATGGTGCCCCACATCTGCAATCTCAGTATTGGAGAGGCTGAAGGGGGGGAGGGGGATTCCCTCAAGCTTAAGGTGAGCCATGCCTTCGTAGTCCAGGCCTTATGGGCTGCAGTGTAAGGTTCTGTCTGGACACATAAAATAAGGCAACTTGTCTAGAAACACAGTTCACATGCACTAGGCTTTTAAGGCAAATGGGATTATTGTTGCTGTTCCTGGCTAGTGAGCCACATTTATAATTACTTCATTTTGGCCACATTTCTACATTCCATGTAGGAAGTTCTGAGACAATGATTTCTGTTTCTGCTAGTCAATGAATGTGTCAGAGGAAGAGGAGAATCCAGGATTGAAAGTGTGAGTAAAAATGTTGATTGCATTGTTTTTATTTTGAATGAGTTGAGATATTCTGACTTGAGCCAAGAAAAAGTTATTCACTGGTATTTCACGATGGTACATCATGAGGATCTGAGTGGAGATTAATACTCTTTTAATATGGTGCACCTTCCGATTTGGTAATCAAGCTGTGTTTGCATTACAATATATGACATCCTTCAGCAAAGCTCAGTTCTTAGATAATTTTAAAAGTATACAGCTCAATATTAATTAGTGTTTTGATGTTCAGTCATCTTGCTCGTAGCACAGTGATGTTAATTAGATAAAGTATGGCTATTGAGTGAAATTTTATGTTTCAACTAGCATTTTTAATAGTTCAGTAAATCTCAAGTACCTGGAGGGCTTAGGGGATTGATTGTTTCTCTATTTTGTTAATAAGAGTTGTCTTGGAATTGTAAAAATCATAAGTATATATTGTGTTTTTGTGTGTTTCCTGTTTTTTAAATTTATTTTTGTTCATTTATTCTTTTGAAGCTGTGTCTCACTATGTAGCCCTGGTTGGTCTTTAACTCACTGTGTACACTATGCTGATCTCAACTGGCAGAGATAAGCCTGCCTTTGTCTCCTGTGTGCTGGAATTAAAGATGTACACCACCAGGCATGGCATAAGTATAAATTCATAATGAATTAATTCTATTTGTGTTATCTCTTGGTGTATGTTAGGGTTATACAATCGGAAAACCCATCTTTAGGACAGCTCCATTTCAGCCCTCTAGTTCTGTATCCTTCCTGTAAGCGATGAGCTAGACTCTTGTCATCTGGATGATGCTGATGTAGGCCCTTTCTCTCCAGCCAGGAGTTCTTCCCTTCTGAGATGGACTCATCTCAGAATATGTGCTAGACTTGTTGTTTGTGGATCAACAAACACTTCTGTCAAACCCGTGCTAAACAGAACCTACCACTCTTCTAATGGAGTTCTTCCTCCAGGGAATCTCTGTTGAAATTCGCTGCCACCTAAAGGCAGAGCTTGGAATCATATTCAGCCCTCCCCTTTGCTGCCTCAGAATTCGCCCTCCTGGTGTGTTCCACCCCCCATCTTCACTCCATGAGGCATCTCTGAATCTCTTGGATTACCAAGAGCCTTTTAGCTGATTTCATCCAGTCATGACAAGATCGCTTTCTCCACTGACAACAAAAGAGGTTCACTCCTCCTTCCCTTTGAGCCCTCAGGCTGAGAGGTTTGCCGGCCATGGGTACCAGTTCTCACCTTCCTCTCATACCTCTACACAGGATTCTTTAGATGGGTTTGGCTGCAATCCCAGCATTCACAACATGGAGGAAGGAGGGTCATGAGTCTGAGGCCAGGTTGGGCTATATAGTAAGTACCAAGCCAGCCAGGGCTACATATCAAGACCTAGCCTCAAAAAACAAAACAAAACCCCCCAACCCCCAAAGCCCTCATTTGCATATCCTGTCCCTCCCCCAGCCCCCACCCTTTGCTTGGTTCATTTTTCCTTTTAGGTGCTTTTTCCTGAATTTTAGCACCATTGAGCCATACTTTTGTGTGTAGTCTAGGAATGCCACATACCTCCCTGCCAATAGAGTCCTTATAGCTCATGGTGACTCCTGCATGTCCCCTTGGACCCCCCCCCCCAGCCAGTTTCCCACTTCCTTGCCTTCTGAACTTTGCATTGATCTTTCACAATAAAGACAATTCCCCAACTCCCAACTCTTTGGGTGCTTTACCACATTCTGCATCCTCAAGAAAAGGTATTTTGAGGTCAAGGACTTAACAACCAACCTTGGGCTAACTGTTTCTACCACTGTGTGAAGTGGGGTTCCAGGCTGGGTTTGGGGAGCTGATGCAGTGTGAAGCAGTTTTGATATACAAATCCTAGGTGATAGTAACATCTTCACAGATCAGTGCATCCACTAAGTTTTAAAAGAAAGCTGACATTTAAAATGGTCTTTGACTCACAGAGATTGTTGATGGCCTCACTTGCCTGACACCAATTTTAGGTCACTGCCTCTTCAACATTATATGAAAATCCCTGTTCCTTTGAGGATTGTGTCATTCAGTTTGTAAGCCATGGCACCAACTGTTCCCGTCCAGTGGGGGTAGGTGCCTTTAATATCATTATGAGAGGGAATCCAAGTCTCTGTTTGAAAATTCCTGAGTACCAATTATATTTGCCTGCAGTCTGCTGTGTCTACGGATCCCTTGTTCACACTAAGTCATCAGATACTGCAGTCTACAATCTGCTGTGAATGGTTTCCATGTTCACACTGAGACCATCAGACTCTACACTCTCCAGTCTTCTGAGTATACTGATCCCTGTTCACACTGAGACATCAGATATGAGTCCCATTTCCCCCCTTCGCTGCCCTTCTTAAGCCTTTTTTGTTATCTCACCCCTTTTTATAAATTTATTCTTCTCTCACATACTAATTACATCCTGACCACAGTTTCGCCTTCCTCCACTCCTCCCAGTATCTTCTTCCCACCACCCCTTTCCCTGAGGTCCACTTCTGCCCTGTTCCCTTCAGAAAAGGGCAGGTATCCTAGGAATGTCAACCAAACACAGCATAACAGATTCTAATAAGACTAGCACAAACCCTAAAATTAAGGCTGGAGAGGGCAACCCACTAGGAGGAAAAGGGTCCCAAAGCAGGCAAAAGAAACAGAGACAGTCCCCGCTCTCACTGTTAGGAGTCCCATAAGAACACCAACCCAGGCAACCATAACATGGATGCTGAGGACCTAGCTCAGGCTTTCTGGCTATTGGTTCAGTATCTGAGCCCCTATGAACCCTGCTTAGGTGATTCTGTAGGTTTTCTTGTGATGCCCTTGATCCCTCTGCCTCCTACAATCCTTCCTTCCCCTTTTCCTCAGTGTTCCTTAAGCTTTACCTAATATTTGGCTGACATTGGTTATGCTGTTTCCTAGAAAGCCTTGTCCCTAGCTCCATGACTTGGGCATTCTCAGAATCTCCAGATGTGGGTCCCTTACTCTCTAGGCCTTTGCTGGTTCTCTGAGGCACCTTCTGCAAGTACCTTAAGTGTTGGACTTCTAGAGGTTTATGTCAGCCTCACTTGTCCCCTAGTACATTTGATAGGACCTTAGAAACAGCTGTGGGTTTTCGATTCGATTGTGTTGGCCTACCTGTCTATTTTTGTGTCAATACTAGGCTGTTTTCAGAACTGTAGCTATGTAGTAGAGCTTAAAGTCAAGAGGGAGCCATTATTTGTTTGAAGAGAAAACTGAACCTAAAGAAAGGTCTAGAGACCTACAAGACTGCCACCAACTAACAATTTGAGCAACAGTGGAAAGGCTACCATAAATGTCCTTCCAGGGTAGTGAGATCAACCACTAACTTATCCACCATCATGGAGCCCTCATCTAGTACCTGTTGGAAACAGAAGCAAACACCCATAACTAAACACTGAGTCGAACTAGAATCCAGATGCAGAGGGAGAGGACAAGACCAGGTTGCAGAAACACATAGACAGCTGACCTGAACAAGGAGGAGCTAACAGGCCCCCAGACTGATAGCTGGGAATCCAGCATGGGACTGACTCAGGCCCCCTGAATATGGGTCTCAGCCAGAAGGACTGAGCAGTCTAAGGGACCTCAGACAGTGGAGCCAGGATGTATTCCTGGTTTACAAAAGGTCTTGAAGGCAAATCCCCCATGGAGGGATATTCCCTTAACCTAGAGACAGGAGAGAAGCCCTAGTCCCTACTTCAAATGACTTGACAGATTTACATGACTCCACCTGGATGGCATTGCCCTATATGTGGAATTGGGGTGGGGGGATGGGAGGGGAGGGTGGTCAGGGTGCATGTGAGGGGGGAGAGGGTAAGAGGGAGGGAGGGAGGAAGAGAGGGAGAGGGAACTGGGATCGACATGTTAAAAAAAAAAGAAAAGAAACAGCTGTGGGAAATTACAAATGATTCCCAGGAGAAATACGGACAGCTACATACACATAAAATTTAGGGTGGGAAGTGTCATATGCTCCCAGAAGCCATATTAAGAATATGAACAGATTGAGGGGCAGTGTGTGTTTGCCTGTTATCCTAGCATTTAGAAGGCAGAGGCAGGAGACTCCTATTTAGGCAAGTTTGAGTCTAGCTTGAGCTGCATAGCAAGTTTCAGGCTACCCAGGGTTACAAAGTGAAACCCTGTTTCAAAAACAGACAGACAGACAAATAAACAAACAAAACAAATAAACCTCCTGAGTGTATTTATCCCTAAGAGCCAGGCACGGTAGCATATGCCTGTAATCACAGCACTTGGGAAACAGAGGCAGGAGGATAGCCATGAGCTCCAGGCTAGACTCATCTATACAGTGAGTTTCAGACCAGCCTGGATTACATAGGAAGATTGTTTCAGAAAAAAAAAATATTGTATATAAAATGTATGTTAAAATCAAATCTACTGCCAAAGAATTCATTTTCCTTTAAGTGTAGGTACTTGATTGAAATTTATTGTCCACGCTCCTCCCCCACCTTTTTAAAGATAGACTCTCACATAGCCCAGGCTGGTTTTGACCTCTACAATGAAGAGGATGGCTTTGAACTCCTGATGCTCCTGCCTCCATCTCTCAGGTACCAAAATTACAGGTATGCCACCACACTCACATCATAGTTTGTTCTTGATTAAATGGAACCTAGGATTCACCATCTAAACTTCTAATTTTGATTTGAAAGGAAGAGCTCAAGCCACTCGAATAGCTGATTGAATATAGAATCATGGGTTTGCACATTTTCAGTTACACTGCCCTTAACCTTGCTCAGTAGCAGTGTGCTTTTCATATAGAGGCATACTTTTTATCTGGCTCTTAGTGAGGCATTTACAGTATATGCAGTTGCAGAAATTATAGTTGTCTTCTTTTATTTTACTGGTTTGTTTAATTAAGCTCCATATTCATGAGAGGAGAAAATGATTTGTGAACAGACACTAATCTCAGGAGCAGAGTGCCTTATGGTCAGCATGCTGCAGAATTGGAGTGCCGCTGCAGGCTGCAGAATCTGTGTGAACCTGCAAGGCTGCAGAATCCGTGTGCTGCTGCAGGCTGCAGATTCGGTGTGCTGCTCACTGCAAGGCTGCAGGCAGTGTCAGAATCCATATGGTGGTCAGTGGAGGCTGGTTAAGGCAATTCCTACTGAAATTGTTTTTGTTGTTTATCTCCCTTTCTTAGATCATGAGCTCTTACAAGGCAAACTGTCTGCTTTTTCCATTTCTAACTTTTCTCTATGCATAGTGCCTATTTAATATGCATTCACCTTTTATTATTGGGTGAATAGACACATTCTTATATAGGTAATGCTAAATTTGAATAGTCTGCATAGTGGGATGGGAATTGGCATGCATTTACAGGTCATGACCCTGAATCCCTTTTTGTTTATATTTGTGAGCAGATACCTTTTGATTTTTCATCTAGGGAATGGAGATGACTCACCTTTGGGTTGTGAGAGGATTTAATGGATATGTGACATGTCTAGCACAGAAATTGATAAACTAAGCAATAGTTAGTCTTGATGCTCCTAGCTAATAACAATGAGTTTTTGTTGCATCTAACTTCTCTCATTGAGAAGCCTTAACCACATACACTGGAATTTTTCATATGTGCTAAAATTCTTTCTGTAAACAATATTTTATGTTTTCAACAGCTTTCTACAGCAAATATGTATTTCTTGGTATGTCACATTTGTGAGTTTGATCTAGTAGTAATTAATTAACTTTATACCTTGGAAAGCAATTTCAAGCTTTGCAACAGCACTTGCTGGAGGGTTGACCCTTCTAATAAAGTGTGAAGGGCAACTGGCCTCCATGTATCACTGCAACACTTCAGCTGAGATAGGGAGCAGACACATTCTGTTCTGAGGAACATATCTGAGAGGATTATCAGGTAAAATTAACAGTGAGGATTTTTATTACATTCACATCACCCTTGTCATTATAAAAACAAACAGACATCCCAAAATGTTTGGTCAAATGATCCATTAATTTGTAGGTTATATGTTTACCATGTACGAGGCCCTGGGTTAAATGCCCAGCAATTCCAAAGGAAAACCAAACAAGAATCCAACAAAGAAGGCTCCATAGATAGAGACTCTGTTATAAGTATAGGCTTTTGGGTTTTCTTATCTAAATCATGAAGGAAGACAGAGCAAGAATATGGGAAGAGAAAACTCTCATGACTGACCTGGAGGACGGTTTCCATTGTCCTGTCCTCACTAAAGTATTTTCTTTTTTATTGCAGTTCTCATTTAACATGGAAGATGAGTTCTTTGGAGAAAAAAGCTTCCAATATTATTGTGCAGAATTCATCAAACATTCACAACAGATAGGCGATGGTTGGGAATGGAAAACAGCCAAGGTGAGAACAGGGACAAACATTTCTTTGTTTTTGTGTTTTGATATGGAGTCTTAGTATGTATCCTAGCTAGCCTGGTATTTTCTATGTGTCCCATGCTGCCTTCAAACTCCCTTCCACTCTGCCTTCCAACTGATGGGTCACAGGCATTTGTCACCATACTTGGCTACAGTGGGGTTTCTTATTTTCATTTTCAGCAGAGGACTGCTTATTTTTGTTATCTAAAACCTAAGTAGTCGATAGTAAGATATAAACGTGGGGTTGATTTAACCAAAGGCATAAAATTAAAAGCATTATTGAAAAGCAGATATTCATTTTATTATTCTAACTATATGTACTCATAATTATTTGGCTAATGAAATGTCATCTAGAAAAGTCCTTAGGTGACCTTCATTAATTTATAGATAAGGACCCTTACAATATCAATTACTGGTATGTAAACATATGTTTCTCTGGTGTTTCAAACCACATGTTTACATTATAAATGTTGGTTCTTTCTCCCTCCTGATTTTGAGAAACTTCCTATGTTGTCAGAGATGACAGACACATCCTCTCTTCTGCCTCCCAAGTACTGGGACCACAGACTTGTGCCACCACACTGGTTTTGTCTAGAGAGTAATAGTAATCCTGAAATCAAGATTTTTTTTTTCAAAATTTATCCTCAAGATTTATTTATTTATTTATTATTTATTTATTTATTTATTTATTTATTTATTTATTATATATGCAGTGTGCTGCCTGAATCTATTCCTGAGGCTAGAAGACGGCACCAGATATCATTACAGATGGTTGTAAGCCACAATGTGGTTGCTGGGAATTGAACTCAGGACCTCTCGGAGAGCAAGCAGTCTTAACCTCTGAGCCGTCTTTCCAGCCCCCAAGTCTGAAATATTAAGGACTGTGTGTTTGGGAATTGCTTAATGACACAAAAGCATTACAGAATATTTGTCCTTTTGATTCTATTCTAAAATAATGTAAACTTTTATTTACTCTTTTATTTCCATACATACAATTGGTGTGGCTTTCTGTTAAAAGCTTTATGAGCATCACCTGCAGCCTTTTTTAGAGGCCTTTCTCCCTGCTGGACATTCCGGTAGATTCATGAGCAGCTCAGGCTTTCGCTTCTCTGTATCGTGGTTCCAGTGTGCATGTAAGAAACCTAAACGCCTTATGCCAGATAGCCATGATTTAGAACTGAGTAGGGAGATGCAGGTCCTTACTGGGGCTCAGAATGTTGGCTGGAAGAAACCATGGGTTCTCTGAGGTCATTTGCCCGAACCAGGCTCTGACTGGTTTTCAGATCTCTTCCTGGTGATTCAACAGTCTGTTAGTCTGAGCCAGGGCCTCGCTTGGTGGTGCAGCCTGGCTTCCGGTCACACAGGGTCTGGATTGGTGGTGCAGCCTGGCTCTCGCTGGCACAGGATCTGGCTTGGTGGTGCTGCCTGGCTTCCAGTCACACAGCCATGAATTCACAGCAGTCCTGCCTGGTTCCCCTGAATGGGATTACAGACATGAATCACAGTGATGATGCAGAACCTTTAAACTCTGAGGGGCACTTGCTGGCTCTCTGTACAGAACAGTTGACTTTATTTGTACCTTTTATTAATTAATTTCATTCTTCGGTATTTAATAGTTTGTTTACTAGAGTTTTATTTTACTATAGTTTTGAATTTTTATCCATGCTATCTTTTCTATGAGTTATATTGAAGACTCACTAGTTTTTATATGTTAGTCCTATAACCACTAACTTTACTGCATCCTTTGTGATATTCTTCTATTGTTTCATGGTTGAGTAGGAACATGTTAAGTAATTAGCAGCTCTTTATCTTTAGCTCCGGTTTTTGTGTTAATGGTTCTGAGACTGAATGAGTCTAAGCCCCTCCCATCCACCCCCCTCTTCTCCCTCTCTTAGTATTAGAAGGGAAGCTCAAGTTTTTGAGCTTTTTATTTAGCAGCAACACTACATTTTAAAATTATAACACAGTGAAAAGCAAGTGCCCCTGCACTGGTCCAGGGTCTGTAGCTTTTCACCAGATCCATTTAATTGTCTATGAGCTCTCTCTAACTCATTTGACACATTTCCAGCATAGTTAACCCTTAACAAAATATCATTGGTTGGGTCCCATTTCCTACATTATTATTTTATTTTATTTTTTGTATTCAGTTGGAACGCTATTTTATCACAGGATAACGAGGAACTACTTAAGAGAGTATTCACGCTGTAGCTTCCTCCACTAAATCTCTAATTTCACTGTTCACTCTAACATTCACTACCCTCTGTTCTTCCTTTAAATTCCCAGAAAACACAGAAAAGACTATTTTCAAAAATGAAAAAAAAAAAAAAAAAAAGGCTTTTTGTTTTTAGAGACAGGGATTCTTTGTGTAACAGCTTGGCTGTCCTAGAACTAGCTCTGTAGACCAGGCTGGCCTTGAACTCACAGAGATTCACCTATCTTTGCCTCCCAAGTGCTGGGATTAATGGCATGTACAATCACAGCCCTAATAATTTTTGTCAGTACTAGAAAATAAAGTGTCATGAAAGGGTTCTAGTTCTCAATGAATTTCCACATACAGTGAGAGACCCTGTCTCAAAAACAAAAACAAACAAACAAAAAAAAAAAAAAACAAAAAACAAACACACAAACACAGGTGGAGAGCAATAGAGGAAGATACTGCATATGGACAGAGAGGACAGATATTAGTGTGTGTATGCTTGTACACACACAAGAGGGGGGAATTGGGGACAGAAGGAATACTCCAAGTTTAGACATTGTACACTTAAAATCAATTATGAATTAATTTATCTCTGGCTTTGTAAACTGTTTTGAACTAACAATATTAAGACAATAAACTTTAATTAAAGTCACTCTCCACTTATTTTTTGCCCATCAGTTTACTTCTATCTTCACAGGAATGTTTACTGTTCACCCTGGGCCTTTCGGACCTAGGTCCTGTTGTGTATTAAGAAAAGCAAGAGAAGCCACTAAGTGAGCCATTACTCTTCTTCTTAATACCATGTGGTTAATCATGTTTATTATGGTGACTCCTAAAACATGTCTACAAGTATCTTCACTCAGAGATACTGGGTTCTTACTAGAGTTCATAAAACCCTGAATTATATGAGAAACTCTCTAGCATCCTCTGGACAGAGGTGCCAAGAATCTCAGCCCTATTTTGTGCATTTGTGAACGCTTAAGAATGTATTTGAAAGTTAAATATCATAGTAGGCTGGAGATGTAGCTCAGGGAAACCATTCCTGCCTACCATGAACAAGGCCTCCACAGTGTAAAAACAAAACCTAAACATCTCATTTGAACTCTCCTGTAAGGAGTAAGGTTTTTCCGCCCACCGCTGGTCTTGTCCCGCCACCGCGCCAGCCCCAATTAACACACCGAGACTCTGTATTTGATATAATTCTGTTGGCCAGTTACTTGTTTCTTATCAGCTAGCCCTGTCTTAATTATTAACCCATTTCTGTTAATCTATGTATTTCCTTGTGGTCTTACCGGAGAGCCGGCTGGCATCCTGCTCTCTCCAGACTTTCCATCTTGACTCCTCCTTCCTACTTCCTCTTTCTTCCTTGTTTCCTAGTCCCACCTATCTTGCTTTCCTATTGGCCAACAGTACTTTATTCGTTAAACCAGTATGAGAAACATATTTACAGAATGACATCTCCCATCACTCTCCTTCTAGAGTTCTCCATTTGTTAACTGTGCCTGTCATATATGTACATTTGTTCATTTATGTATGTGTGTTTTATGTGCCAGGAGTTGATGTCAGTGTGTTCTTTAATCATTCTTTATCATATTTTTGAGATCCAGTCTCTTAGCCATGGAGCTTACCAAATTTGTTGATTTTATTAGTGGTGGGGAGATTCTGGGCTGGGTGTTTCCCAATTCTTGACCCATCATTCAAAGAGTTGTAATAAAGGCTCACACAGATTCTAGAATAGCAAGAAACCTTAATTTAAAGCAACATGGTAGTATAGATAAGAAAGAAATGTGAGTGAGGGTCCTCAGAGCTCCAGTTACTCTTGGTGTTCCTTTAGTGGAGTCCAGCAGAAGTGTGGTTGCTAAAGGATAGTTTGGGTGGTTCTCTCTTTCGATTGTAATGCACCTGATTTTGATCAGTGCATGCCCAGTAATGCAGGAGCATAAGATGGTACTAAAGGATTCTCTCTAAAAGTTCACTGGGGGGCACTGTTTTCGTCATGGATCATGCACTCAGTCCTACTCTAGGCCAGTTCAATCCCCTACCTCTGTACCCGGCATATCTGAGGTATAGCTGACTAGAAACTGTTTATGTTTGATGGGTCCTATTGGGGAACAGAAATTTCTTGCATTGTTTGCAGTGGGGTACGTGTGCAGCTCAGTGCAGATGGGGGTCCTAGGTTGCTAGCAGATTGATGGGTGCATTGTTTGGAGGAGTGTGTGTGTGTGTGTGTGTGTGTGTGTGTGTGTGGTTTACACACAGTAGAGTCCTAGTTGGTAAGTGCATTGTTAGAAGAGGTATGTGCACACAGCCTAAGCCCAGTACCTCATAGTTGCTAGGTTGTTTATTGGCTATGTTTGCCTGCTTCAGTTTGTCTGGAGCCCCAGGGAGCCTCTAGGATTCTAGGCATCAGCTGCTGCTCCCAACATTGTGTGTGATTCTGAGGAGCAGAACTGAGGTCCTGTGTTTGTGTGAGAAGCATTTAATGCTGATTCATCTGTCTGGTTCCAGTTTTGTTCTTTAGTTTAATATCTTAGTTCTGTAAATTTGCTTTTCACAGAGTGTTGATAAAATAATTTCTCATACATTTGAAAGTTTCTTTTTCTCACTGTAGTGTGGAAACAGGACATTTCATACACTGAAAACAAAATCTACTTTCTTGAGGTTAGATTTTTATGACAGTTACTATTACCTAACTTTTCTATTACTCTTTATTTCATTTTTGAGGCAGAATTTTATGTAACACAAGGATGACCTTAAACTTATTGTGTAGCTGAGAATGAATTGACAAAACAAACAAAAACGAAAAGGAAAAATATTCCTCCTTCAAAAAAAAAAAAAAAAAAAACTAAGAAATTTAAAAAAACATTAACAGTATAAATTCTTTTGGATTTAAATTTTTTACATATATTTATCATTTTTTCTTATTTAACATATCAATCCCAGTTCCCTCTCCCTCCCCCCCCTACTCCACAGGGAGGATGATGCCTTCCAGGAGGTATCATCAAAATCTGTCAAGTCATTTGGAGTAGGGACTAGCTCTCCCTCCTGTCTCTAGGCTAAGGGAGTATCCCTCCACGGGGAATGTGCTCCCAAAGTCCTTTCGTGCACCAGGGACCCATGTTCAGGGGGTCTGAGTCGATACAGTGCTGGTTTCCCAGCTATCAGTCTGATATATCCATGAGGTCCCCCTTAACAGTATAAATTTAAACTGGCTTACAGTTTGTTTTCCTTAGGAGTCTTTGTCTCTGGGTAATATATACTGATTTTCTTCAAATCCTTCCCCATTTTGCTATCTATATTCAAGTTCATATTTTTAAAGTAGGTCGTAAAGTATTTGCATACTTTATCTTTCAATACTATCTGAGTACAAAGCCCATCATGGTCTGCACATCACTCTTTCTGTCCTGCTGAGTTTCATACCTCATTTGTTTGCACAGCTATCTTTATTTTTAATGTCTTATTGTGAAAAAATTCCAGCATACAACACTAGAGAGAAATGTGTAATGAATTTCTAGGTACCTATCACCTGGCTCCCACAATTATCAACTCACAGCCAGAAACATGGTGTTTCAAAGCATTGTGTATATATAAAATGACGTAATATATCTCAACTTAATTAACTTTGGCTTGCTTTGTTTTTCTTTCGTGCCTTCAAATGATAGGTTTTTCCAAGTAAACTCTGCAAATTTATTTATTATCATATACTAAAACAAATGAAAGCACTTGAGTTCCAAAGGAAAAAAATGTTATTTTTATGCATTTTTATTTACTTAATTTAAAAACTGTGCTAAGATACATATGACACGAAGCTTACTATTTTAACCATCCTGGACTCGCCGTTTGGTGGCGTTGAGTTCATTTGCGTTGCTGTGTAAGAAGACTCCCAAGGTTCACCTTTCAACCCTATCTCACTTCTGCCCCTCTGGATCTGATAGTTAGAGGCATATCGTTCCCTGGTGGAATCAA
The DNA here is from genome assembly GCF_943737965.1 of Phodopus roborovskii. Classification (NCBI taxonomy): domain Eukaryota; kingdom Metazoa; phylum Chordata; class Mammalia; order Rodentia; family Cricetidae; genus Phodopus; species Phodopus roborovskii. Next base: position 4,739,372 of record NW_026126413.1, on the reverse strand, counting down.
ACAGTATTTTTCTTTTAATAACTGGCTTCTGTCATTTTGTGTAATGTGTTTAAGGTTAATCTACTATTTCTGTAAATTTTGATCTAGAATTTAATGAAGAAGAGAGCTAGAAAGAGCTTTTGATATGGATTTCTTTTGCATACTGGCATCTTGAATATATATGGTTTTTGTTTGTAAAGGGATTACAAACTTTTTTGTTTATGGAGTACATTATTAAAGAGGATTAAGAATATTTTACCCGTGATTGAAGAAACGCCTCAGGTGTTAAGAGTGTTTGGTATTCTTCAATGGGATCAGAGTTTGATTCCCAGCACCGAGGTCAGGTGGCTCACAGCTGCCTCTAACTCAAACTTTAGGGCCTCTGACGCCCTCTTCTGACATCTGTGGGCACTTGCAGCTACTTGCATGTACCCCCACATAGACACATGTGCATGCATACACAGAACTAAAAGTCAAGTAGTCTTTAAAAACATTTTCCATGTATATACCCAGTTTGCTGATAGATCAACCTATCAGAAATACAGTCAAATTATAGAGTAAACAACTAAGTTATTACATAATTTGACTGACCATTCACTGTTTTCTTTTGAAGTTTTGCTATGTTCCCCCAAGCTGGTATACTGCATCCAAAGATAAACTAAAATTTAGTGACAGTTTTAAGGTTTACTGAAAGATACCTCCGAGTGATTCTTAAGAACAATGTTGATTTATATGAGTAACAGATAAATTCATGTGTGGGCTGTGGTGAGACAAGCCCAGCACTTTGGAGGACTGAGACAGGACTACAACTTTGAGGGCAGTCTTGGCTACATCAAGGGATTCTTGTTCCAAAGACTAAACCAAACTAAACCATCATCACTACCACCAAACCCCAAAAAGCATGTGTTCGTTTGCAAGACTTAATTTTTGTTCTTGTAGTTTGTTTTATGGATTTATATATCCTCTTACTAATAATCATTTCCTGGGGTTGTGATCATAGATGTATTTGTTTAATCGTTTACTATTAGTTGATGAAATATTTCTGGCTCAAAATCTCACTGGTAACAATGAAGTATATTGCACACATATCTCTTGGTACTAAATTAAAAAAAAAAACAATTATCTTTGGTGATTAGGAGAACAATGTACTTGGATGTGTGCACTATGGTTTGATTTTGTATTCATAGCTTACTGGATATTGTGATATAATTTGTGTCTTAAGCATAGACAAGTCTTTAGTGATCATTGTACAAAGTACTGGTTGTACCACTTGTGAATTAGATACGTTCTAAGAACATTTTATAAAGTAGTACCAAGAGTATGAGAAATGAAAGCTATAATACTTTGCAAGTTTATATGTTTAAATTTAAATAATGTAGTAATTATGCCAATTTAACAAATAAGAGCATGAGTTGTAGTGATGACCTTGCTAACTGGGGAGGTTGTAGTCTGCATTGCAAAAGTTTTCAAGGAAGGTTGTCTTGTAGTGGTCTTAGCAAGCTGGAATATTAAACAGAGGCAAAAGATTTAATATTACGTATATGTAAACGGAAGTGGAGTTTTCCTGTCCTGACTGCCCATACCCAAATAAACACACAGAAGCTTATATTAATTACAAAATGCTGAGCTTTATTACTAAGTAGCTCTTGCAATTAAATTAACCCATTTCTATTAATCTATGTATTACTGCATAGCTCATGGCTTTACCTGTCCTCTAGCATCTCTCTCAACTCTACCCTTCTTCATCCCAGTCCTCAAGTTTGATTGTCCCACCTAACTTTAAACTGCCTTGTTATAGGCCAGTTAGCTTTATCATTAACCAGTGAGAGTAATAAATATTCACAGTGTACAGAAGGATTATCCTACTCTCTCTCTCTCTCTCTCTCTGTGTGTGTGTGTGTATGAACATATATGTATATATATAAAACTATACACGTGCAGTTTCATAAGTCAATTTACGAATTTAAAATAAGATTATTCGCTATAATATTCCTTTCAGTATGATGGTACATTTTTGCTTTATAAGTAGTCACATGAGGCTAGTATTGTGTGACAGAACTTTTCCTCAGGAGATTGAACACACATGCCTATTCACCCTAGGCAGGAATCCCATGACAGACCAAAGTGCGGATACTGCCAGAGTCCAAGTTTGTGTACCTGTGGGTTTTGCTGGGGTTACTTAACAGGAGTATGGGTGATGGGCTTACAGGAACAGAAATGACCCAAAGACAGCTCCATAGCCAGCATGGGTGACAGCACACACAAGCTGGGAAACCTGGAGCTCACTGCCTAGCCTCTAGGCAGCTCAACGGGTTAGAGAGTGACATTTCCAGGTGCCTCGGTTGTTCTAACTCCCTACCTGACAGCTCAGCTGGTTTCTGTATCCTACAGGTTCAGATGTCTGAAGTCGAGAGTCTTCTTTGCTGCCTAGCTTCCTTCTGTCTGGTTGGGGGGAGGCATTATTCAGCTTTTATTGCTTACTCTGGGAGGTAAGGGCACAGTGAATCTGCTCAGTTTCAGGGACTTCTTGAAGCTATTTTGAACTGTATACTTTCCTGCTTATGGAGCTTCTTGCACGAAGAAATACTTTAGGAGGAAACCGATACCCAACAGCTGCCAAGATAGCTCAGTTCGTAGACTTCGCAGTATTTGGTAGGTGACCGAATCTCAGTTGTGTGAACAGGAATGAGTACAAGTTCTCATGCGTAGTTAGATGAATGAATATCTAATGACATGATATCTTGTTTTGTAATATGGATTGCCTTACCAGTGAGGATCTGTGGTTTAAATGTGTAAGGCTAAGGCTTCTTTCCTACTGTTTTGGATCCGTTACACACTCCAGACTGATCCCACACTTGCTTTCGTTCTGCTTCAATCCCGTGAGTGCTGGGCTCCCAGGCAGGCCCTACTGTGTCCAGCAAGGTTTCTACCTTTCCCATGGGTCTGCTGTGGATTGGAGAGCACATGCAGAGCCCAGGCAGCTTCCAAGACTGCCCTGCCTTGTTTTTCCTCTGTCCCTTCCCCTTTGAAGGGACACTAGTCTCTTGGAACGTGAGGCTCTGATGGAACTTGTCCTTCCTCATTCCTTCTGCCTTGCTAAATACTGTTAGATTACATTCCTAAAGCCAGCCACCAAGGTCTTTTCCCTTATTTGGCCACTTCCTCCTCCTGAGGCTGACTATCAACGTCCAGCAATCAGAAGCCCCCCTTTGGTTCACCTAAATAACACACCCCATTAAATTAAACACCTCATCCTAACACGGGGTTTCCCCCTTTTACCTTAATAAACCACCATGTGCCCATGTGCCACGCTTGTCTCTCTATCTAGAGGCAGCCGTTTGTCCCTCTGGAACAAAACCCCTTGCCCCCTTTCCCTGGTCTCCTGTCTCCTTTACCACCACATCCTTGCTCATTCTAACACATCTTCTCCTCTTAACAATGACACCTGCAAGGTCATTCACTGCTGTTTTCTGCCTGAGTCAGAAAGCAGCCACTTTAATTTTTCTTCACCGCTTAATAAAGGAACTCTCTGTGAAAACAGGGGTTTGGGTGTGGCTTGTGCCTGGTGTGGGGTTCAGGAGGAACACCCCCCCTCCACACTGTGCAGGTGTCCCCTGTGTTGATGTATTAGTTATGATTGAATGAAGCTTGCCTGAAGGACCCGAATTCAAAGCCAGCCACACTAGTTAGCTATAGAAGCTAGGCAGTAGTGGTACACACCCTGAATCCCGGGACTCAGGAGACAGAGGTAGACAGATCTCTGTTAGATCAAGGCCACACTGAGCTACACAAAACTGATCCAGTCTACAAGAGAAACAGCTCCCACAAAGGTGATGTCAGCACTTGGGGTCCCACACCTTTCATTCCAGCATTAGGGACGTATATACGGAAGAAGAAAAGGGTCTCATGTGGCAGTTAGTCTCCAGCCATGTTGAGGGCAGGATTGCTTCAGGCTAGGTAGAGGTCAGAGCTACTGGCTTGGGTGCTTTGCTTATTTGACCCTCAGCTCGAACCCCAATATCTACCTCTGAGTTTTATTTTTCATGTTACAGTACCTTTCACCCATTACCCAGGGTATCTGGAGAACTTGAGCCTCCTTGGTTTTTCCTTTGTATGTATAGGTGGGCAGAGTGTTGGGGCTCCTTCTCATTTCTGGGCTTTCCCTCTCTGTGTTGCTATGGAGTAGCTTGTCTTAACCGGGACTAGTTTCTGTGGGACTGCCCTACCTCATTGCCTGAGGATGCTGAGCACCTGGGAAAGATCAGAAAGCCCCAGAGATGAATTTCAACAGTTTTCCATGATGTAGAGGAGTGCTTCTTAACACAGTAGCTGCCTTGGTGGCTCTCTGTCCTGAGACGTTGTACCTGTCTTGTTATTTTCATTCCTGTTTCTTAGAGAAGACACTTTGAAGTTCTGCCTCCTGAGGGTGATTGCTATTTGCATGTCTTCCTAAACCCTGTTTAATTGAGCACGTTTTCACATGTTGACCAACACATTTTGTGATTTGTATGGATAAGTCTTTTACACATAACCACTACAGGATTTTCTGAGATTAAATTTAAGGCCACCATCCCGACTACTTGGCTTTGGCTTAGATTCTGTCTTCCATAAATTGCCACATCCCTGGCTGCAGTGATTATATTCTTGCCCAATTCCTCACACAGCCCCATGATAGCAGTGATATTGTTTCTGTGTCCTTCTTTCCACATCCTTGGTCCTCAGGACAGTGAGCACACTCTGTGCATCTGCTTAATTAAAGTAAAAGCATACAAACTAGAAATATGTCAGCCAAGCTGCCCCTCCCTCTGTAGCTCCATCCACATATCTCATTTCATTGTATATTGTTTGAACTGAGTGGTTCATTGACTGATGTTTAAAAGCTTATTCGTGTGTATAAGAATTTATTAAGCAATGAGACTCCTTTTTGGTGTAATGAGCCACCAGGTTAACATTAGTGTGTACTACCATGACCTCTAGGCTGCCAAATTCATTTGTAAAATCTTGGATCGTTTTGCAGCACTTAAGCTGGGTCATCTTTCCCCTCTCTTGGTGCCCTCCGTCTCTTGGTCCACCTCCTCTATTGTGCTTCATTCCCATTTCAGTCTCCTTCCCTGTGTCTCTCTTCTGTCCACAGTCTCATGACATTAGTGCCTAGGTTCAGGCCTCGACTTACTCTCGTTACCCCAGAGATCTTGTCACTTAAATTCTGTCACCTCAAAACATGCAACTACCACCCAGACTTCTTTCTTGAATTGCAGATTTGTAGGCCAACTTTGTCTTTGTGGTAGGACTCGGCAAACAGTACTCCAGTGGCCATCTCAGGGCATCGGGCAGCGCATCAGTCTCATAACCTGAGGAGAACGGCACTCAAAGCCCAGCGTATGGGACAGAAGGAGAAGAGCTTCCCTTTCTACCTCCAACCCCTGCATCCAGCTGTCCACTCTTTCATACTGAAGTTCAGGAAGGGGCTCAGCTGAAAACTCTTTCCCCCAAAGGCATGCAATTGCTATGAAGTCTTATTATCCAGAAGTTATCAATCAGCGGAGGAAAGAGAATCGACAGAGAAGCCCAGAGATGCCTAACCAGCTCCAGAAAAATATCTGGGAGATGCAATTACTTAGTAAGGCAAGCTATACATTCTTCTCATCTCTCCTATAGTTACTAAACCCAATCATGCTGTGTCCAAGCTGTGTTCCTCTTGCCTCCTGCAGAAGGCTTGGTGGGTGGTGTCTCTCATGCATGGGGCACATATGCTATGATTTGCCATTTCATGCACTTTAGTTTATCTTTTTCTCCTGTTAAGCTATATATTGTTAGATCGTTTTAGCCGATCTTCAGTGTACGGAGAGGACAGTCTCCTTTGTCCTGATACTTTATGTTTCTGTTTTGATGTTTCTACTTAGATACCAAAGTGTACATGTCCAAGATCGAACTGTTTTCACCCTCTTCCCACTAATTCAACCATCTGTCGTCACCCAAAGCCAGACTTCATTCAGTTGGAGCCAACACCATCTTTCTTGTTGTTTGAGCTACTGTAGTTATACTTAATATCTTCATGTCTCTCAGTCCTCAAGTCTAATCCATTAGGAAATCCCTGTTATATTCAGCATCTGACATTTCCCATCATCTCTCCCATACCTTGTTTGGATCCTCTCTCCCCTACCTTTTTTGGATCACTTGTCCACCTACCTTCTTAGGGTAAGCTGTCAGTGCTTGCTAGGATTTTCTTCATAATGATCAGCCTGCTTCTACTCTTGTGTTCCTACAGCATAATTCTTTAAAAAGTCATGTTGTATCATTTTTTCAGTAATGCTTGCTAGGATTTTCTTCAAAATGATCAGCCTGCTTCTACTCTTGTGTTCCTACAGCATAATTCTTTAAAAAGTCATGTTGTTTCATTTTTTCAGTAATACAGCAACTCAAGCTAAAAGCCAGACTCTTCTGATGATCTATACATTCTGTGATCTGTTCCCTCCCCTACCTTTCTTATTTCTCCAAGTTACTTTTCGTGCCTTCTCATGCGACCTCTCCAGGCATGTTGGCTTCCTTGCTGCTTCTCAAATATGCCAGACAAACATACCTGTCTTGGGGCTCTGAATTGACAGGCTTCTCCAGAGAATACTCTTCTTTCACTCATGACCATTATGCCCAGGCCTTTCATTTAGTTGCTCAAATGTCTCCCCGACTCTTTTTTTTTTTTTTTTTTTTTTTTTTTAAAGAAAAGGTCTCACTGTGTGATCCATGGTGGCCCAGAAGTTGCTATATAGCTTAAGTTGATCCATTTTAATAATTCTTCTGTGTTAAATTTTAGAGTGCTGGGAGATGTGTGCCACTGTGTTTAGCACATGTGACTTTAATAAAGCTGTCTTACTACAGTATTCATCATTTTGAACACCTGCCATCTGTGTAGCAGCCTCATGCCTAGGCATTCCTGATTTCTCTTTTCTTCTGCCTTTTCTTTTTTTCTTAGTCTATTCACTTTCTAGTCTGTTCTGAACTTTACCTATGTTTATTGCCTGTGTTCTCCCCTTCCTTGTTCAGTCTGGAGTTTTGCATTCTTTGTTCATATGCCCTAAATAAGCTGAATATCACAGTGTAGAAAGAAGGCATGTAAATAAGTGTTAGTTGAAACAACTGATTGAATGCCTGCTTTTTGAATGATTATATCTTTTACTTGAAGACATTAGTCTGTGTTGTAGGTTGCCATCATAGAACTTTCACAATTTTTTAAAGAAGAATTTTATCGGGTAAGGATGTTATTTGAACTTTTTAAAGAAATTAAGAGAATGCCAATGTTCCTTTTCATCTTTTAACTGGTGGATTATCATCAATGAAAACACTCTAACATTAGCATAAAAAGTTAATGAGTATCATTCAAATAATCTCTTTAAGACAGTCTTTTTAATAAAACTGCTATTTCTGTAGGCATGGACTGTTTCTGCAATAGTGTGTAGCATGATAGGACATGATACATACTTTTGATTTAAAAATAACCATGTAATAGTGTTCTGAGTGAGACCTTTTTATCTTCTTCCAGAAGTGAATCAAGGCTCTAAGCTGAGACAAAAGTTTCTGAAGTAACTAATTTTCTATATTTGGATTGCTGTGAATGCTCTACTAGCCAACAGAGCCAGAAGCCCGCTTGTAGAAACATCTCAAGGGACAGTATTTGAAGCATCAGGGTCTCCAAACCTGCCTTTTGGATGAGCATAGGTCTCAGCCCAAGGATGTGCAGTCTTCTTAATGAAAACCTTTTGCCTCTACTCCATAATCGGTTCCATTGTCAGAGAGCCTCTGTGGAGACCAGGGTGCCAGCAGCTGTGGGAGGAAGGGTCATTTATTTCATCGCTGTTTGCTGCAGTTTGTGCTCTTAGGGATTTCTCGAGCTGTGCTCTGTCTTTCACACAGGTGAACTGAACTGAGTGCAGGGGTGGGAACTAAGGCTGGGAAGAAGTGGTACGGTTTGGGGTGTTTAACGCGGCCACTTCAGAGAGGATCTACGCCCGCTTTTGTTTTCTTCTTGTCTTACTCAGAAAGACTAGCAAATGGGTTAAGGAATCCTCGCAGGAGGTGGGAACTCCTAGACCAGGTAAGCCAGTTACCATAGAGAGGCCTAACTCAGACCTGGGCAGAGCTCTTTCTCAGTTACCCATAGTCAAGTACAGTCTGAAAATAAAAAAATGGGAACATTCCTAAAACAAAACAAAGCACTTCCTGGGTATAGCCATTGTGAGCAGTGTGATGGACCCTCACCCACCTTGTTAGGTGCAGTTATTGCTTGGTCTGGCACAGGGCTTCTGGCTGATCTGACCCATTTTACCCAAGACTTCTTTTTCATGTGATACTCAGTACATAGCTATATAAAATAGGTATACAAATCAAACATTCCTGATAATAAGTCATAATGATATATGTGTATATATGTATAAATTTTGTGTGTATGTAATTATGTATATTTAATTTTGCCATTTATGTATTTAATCTATATCTGTCTACTATCTATCTATCTATCATGATGATGATCATCAATCCATCTGTCATCATCTGTCAATTTATTTTGAGACATGGTTTCACTATATAACCCTGGCTAGACTGGAACTTGCTATGTGGACCAGATTGGCATGGAACTCACAGTGATCTACCTGCCTCTGCTTCTCACAAGCTGGAATTAAAGATGTGCACCACCATACTCAGCAATTTCAGTCAAGGCTAAATCACATCTTACATCAATGAGATGGAGGTACTTGTTTATTTTGACATGAATAATTAAATCTTGGCCTAACATATGATACTGTAGGATATAGGGCATCCTTAGTGATTTGTTGTTGATTAGTGTTTTGGTTTTATAACCATCAGTGCTGAGAACTCTTACTTTCTATAAATACATCATACAAAATGGTAGGTATATGTTTAGTGCCATTTCAGAAATATTGGAACTTCTTTCCTAATCTCATCCTAAAATTAATTTCATAGTTTCTGAAAATAAAACTCAAGTTAGCAACTAAAACAGGAGTTTTAAATATTATCCCAAAATATACTAAATTGATACATTCTGAGGGAATGATGGGAAAATACTGAAAGTCTTTGCTAAACAGTTATACACTTTCTAGAAGAGCAGAAAACTTGACATGTCCAGTGAAAACATTGCAATTCACACTTGTAGTCTTGAATCAGTTGGGGTCGGGCAGTGTGGTGTGGCACTGCACTCTGCTCCCCTGTTCAATGCAAGGTGTACACACTGTGTCCAGAAGGGTGTCTGCAGAGAAGGGGCTTGATGCAGCCCAGGTTAACACAGCTGGAAAAGCTGCAGGCTCATTAAGTAGTGTGCTTTAAATTAAGTTTTGTCATTGCACATTCAGAAACCTTTTTTCTGTGTTGAAGGTTTTCATGGACTTCCCCCCCCCCCCTTCTGCATTCAATTATGTGACAGGTAAAGCAGTTATGTCTGGCTTTATCAAGGCTGCAGGTGTTACTCACTTTTAATCGGTAGCTAGAAGCCGCTCTTTTCTAGTAATGGTTCATACTGTACTGTGTCATTACCTTCACTTTATTTCATCATGTAGGCTTAGAATCACCTCTCATCACCAAAGGTGAGTTTAGTGCATACGAAACAAGGCTGCAATCCTATAATCTATACCACTATAGTTCTATTTCATCATTGGTTAGCTCTGTTGATTTCTTGCTGTTCCTAATTTATAAATTCAACTTTATCACAAAATGTATATATGGAAACAGATACAGATGGTCCCTGAATTACAGTGGTTTGTTACCATTTTTCAGCTTTGCAGTGGTTAAGAAGCTACATATATTTGATAGAAATGCCCTCTGACTTTAAATTTTTGATCTTTTCCCAGGCTGAGTCTATGATTTGATACTTTCTTGCTGGGTAGTGGCAGAGCCACAGTTCCTACTTAGCCACAGGTCACAAGGGGAAGCGTGTGGGCTGAGTTGTGATGGTTAATGAGCTAGGTGTATTAAATGCAGTCATCTTAGTGTGTTGAATTCATTATAAGTTTATCAGGGTGTAACCCTACTGTAAATCAAATGCCATATCTATGTAATCACGTGCCATATACCATTTTGGTCTGTCAAACACAGACACCGTATATAACGGTGACCCCCATGAGATTATATTGAAGGTAAGAAATTCCTACCATCTAGTGTTTGTACTGTGTCCTTTCTATGTTTGGACAGACAAATGTCATTGTGTTACAGTCCCCTCCTGTGTGATGGAAAGAGAGAACTGACTCCTGAAAGTTGTCCTCTGATTACACACACATACTATGGAATGCCCACGTATACATCGTACACATGCACTAATAGTAAATACAATATTTTTCAAGACTGAAGTATGTTCTTTTACAACAGTAATGCCCTTTAAAGATGTTATGCTAGGTAAAGTAACCCAGACACAAATATTTTATGGCTTTTACTACTATGAATTAAGAAGATAGTTCAGTTCCTTCAGATAGAAAGTAACATGGTTTCTGGGGACTGGAGGAAGGGAATGGAAGTAGCTGGTTCATGGGTGGCATTTCCTTGGGGAAGATTAACATATTATGGAGAAAGATGGCAGTGTATTTACAAGACAGTGTGAATGTACTTAATACACTGAACAGTATATGCTTAATCCAATTTTGTCATAATTTTTCCTGTCATAATTTAAATTTTTTAAATACTTGAAATAATGTTAGTGTTAGGTTTATTATAGTTTTTTTTTTTTTAAAAATAAAAAGTATCAGTTGTACCTAGTGATACACACCTATAATCCCAACACTCAGGAAGTTGAGACAGGAATATTAAGAGTTTCAGGTCAGCCTGGACTACATGTAATAGACCTTGTCTCAAAAGTAAAAATAAAATAAAAATGAAACAGTATTTCCAGTGAACTCGAGTGTAGTAATCTTTCATTTCTTAAATCCCAGCACTAGAAGCATAGATGCAGAGGAAGACTGCTGTATTTTGAGGCTAGCCTGTGTTATGCTCTAGGCCAGCCAGGGAATAACATAGGAATAAAGAGAATAATTCACGGTGAAAAGTTTATCAGAAGTTTATAGTTAGACATATTGGGATGACTTAAAGGCTGGACACAAATGTCACATAAAGCTTTTTGCTCTAAAATAATTAATGGATTTGGAGGGTTTATGCAAGAAGTAGCGATTGAATGTCTCAACTCTAAATTTCTGCAAGATTGTATAAAACACTGCTAATGATTTTTGACCGTGAATATCTTCCTTTAAAAATTTTCTTTTTGAAATTGAGCATGCGTATGTGTATGGTATATGGCCCTGAGGGTAGGTGCCGAAGAGATCAGATCTCCCTTGGAGCTGGAGTGAGAAACTGTTGTTAGTCACCTGATGTGGGTGCCAGGAACAGAACCCTGGTTCTTTGCAAGAACAGTTTATGCTCTTAACTACTGAGCCAATCTCTCCAGACCCATTAAATAATTTATTGTGTATATGAGCGTTTGTCTGCTTGTATGTTTGTACACATATGTGTGCCTGGTGCCCCCCAACGCCAGAAGAAGGCACCAGATCCCCTAGGACTGGAGTTACAGATGATTGTGAACTTTGATGTGGATGCTGGAAATTTAACTGAGGTCCTCTAGAAGAGCAGCTAGTGCTCTTAACTGCTGAGCAGTATCTCTAGTTCTGGCCATTAGTATCCTGAATGTACTTATAGTATGTTCCTGTAAAATACAGCAATTAGGAAGCTGTGTCTAACCCCCAGTTCCCCTAACCCCGCCCCCACCAATTGCTCATCCCTTCCATGATCAGTATATTCTTCAACACTCATCTGGGCAGATCTCATCCTAGCTCAACCAGGGCTTGGCAGACCTGTTTCTTTAACATTGCCCCCAAGGACAGCTTACATCAGACGCCACCTTCCTGGCAAAACCCAGAGAGTAGCTACAAAATGCATCATAAGCAGTCTTAATAGAAGCAGTGTCTGGAACAAGGTGAATTATATGACCTTCTAACTCCAAACCTCCGTTTCCGTGGCTTATGAACATTTTTATGACCCAAGGTTATAAAATACATTAATCTCAGCTTTATATTCTGATTGCTTGTCTGGGTGTCTGCGATGAATAAAATACATCGTACCAAGGATGCATGCCTCATGGTTTTTAGGAGGACCAAGATTTCCTCTGCAAAACTGAGGAGTAGATGAAACCTGACCTTGATGTGCTGCTCCCCCTTCTACCTCAGATCTGTGTCAAAGCCTACAAAATGTTGCATAGTGACCCCCAGTTTCCACCTTTCATTACCCATAAAAGTAGCACAGAGTAAATAATGCACTCTTCTCTATTTTTCCCTTTCTTCCCCAAAATCCTACCCACTTAAAATTTTGTTTTGACAATTGCCAACTTCCATTCACACAGATGCTGTTTAGACTTTGCAATTTTTGTAGATTTTTGTCAGCTCCAGCTTCCGTCCTGTGGACAGGAGGACATAGGAGGACATGTGGACTTGTCCTTAGCGGGAAGCACAGAATGTCTGTATCGCAGGTGCCATTGTCCAAACTGTGTCCTCAGGCTGTTTTCTTAGGGTGTCTGTGGAAGGGTTCTAAATGGTGGTCTTTATCCGAAGCTTGATACCTAATGTTATATTTTGGGGCAAAAGGAGGTAAACAGCATTTGCAAATCTTATCCTCAACTGAAAGCTTTTCAAACCATCTGTGATGAAAGATCAAGATTTTTATTTCCAATCTGTCATAGACATACTTTGGTTTAAAAAAAAAAAAAAAGCTAAAAATGAATTACTAGAAAAAATGAATTTCAAATGTCCAAAACAGAAAATATAAGCCCCAATTTTTATTAGATTTGACAGACATAAAATTACTATGTCATATTGCTTAACAGTTTCTAGCCACTGATTTTTAATTTTGATCCTCACCCCCCGGCACACACCCCTACCCCAAATAGAAGAACCTTTCATTCCAGCCTGCTTATGTATATCCACCTTGTTACCAGAGTCAAAACTTTTCCAGGAAGAAGCTGGAAGGCTTAGAGCTCGTGTGTTTTGGCCATTGAAGGAGTCGGTTGGGATTCACATGCATCTGCCATGGACAGATCTAAGCCATGAAAGTTGATGCTTTTGCATATACTACTCCCCAGCCTATTATACTTGCAGTTTTTGTTTTGTTTTGGGAGTAATTAGGTCTACAGGAGTCTCATACATGCCTCTCTTGGAAACATCTCATATTTAAGGCCAGTTAAGGCTGTTATTCTTACCTTGGTTATTTACACACTGAAGATTCATTTAAATACACAGACATTACATCCTTGTGAAGCCAGCAGGAGGTGAACTTGATGACCCAAGACCAGAGCTCTCAGTAGGTGTGCAAAAGTGTGTCTCCATTGTACGGTTCCTTGACAAAGAAGAAGTAAACACGGTTTACAAGACTGGGAAGGAAAGGTTTACAGCTTTGACTGTTTTCCATTACCCGAAAATTTACATGCTGAAAGTAGCAAAAACCAGTGTAAAAGAATAAACAGCGAGTGCACTTCAAGGGCTTGTTTCTTTCAGGAATCAGGAGGAAAATTGAGTTTTATTAGCTGTTTCATTAAGTTTTACTTTGAAGAAAAACAAACAGCGAAAACATATGTGCAGCATCTGATGAAAGGGTTTCCTTCTACTCAGCCTCTGTGCAGAACTCATTAACGTAACAGTAATGGGAAGACTTGTCTAGCGATGTAAGGATAATTTTACCCATTTTAGTCTATTTATAATTTCTGACACAGTTTATTTAATGTATTCTAATCTTTAAATCACCATGTGTACTAAACTAATATATTTAATCTTTCTTTTCAGTGACATTTTGCAACAAATATCTACAGCATCTGCTAAGGCAATTAGTATATGAAGGTTTTTTTTTTTTTTTTTTTTTTTTTTTTTATCAGATTTAACACTTCAAGTAAGATAGTACTGCTGGAAGTTAGTAACTTGGAAAATTCCTGAAAGTAAATAATTTCTTCTTGGTCAAATTCCTAATTGTAAATCTTTCATTACATGTACTACAAGTATACCTGAAAAAGAATCCAAACATATGTGCTAGTATAATCCAATCTTCCCAATCTAATAGAAAATTTACTATGTTAAATATTAAATGTTCTCCCCATAGGATGAATTTATTCCTGCTTGATATTTGTTATTCTCACTGAAAGAATTTTCCTAATTGTTGCTTTTTCCATTTCAAGTGAGATGTTGATAAATAGCAACTCAAGTTGCTGGCCTGAGGAAGAATGGATTTCTATTTCATTTATTGGTTATATTACAGTGGTATGTGGTTGACTAAACTTGAGCTCTAACTCAGTTGATGAATATCCAATTATTATAAGGTAGGTGTTAGATGGTCTTAAAGTTGTTTTTTAAATTTTTATATATTACGTGAGTGTACATGATGAGTGTGTGTCAGCCTGAATTTCATGGCATTCGTGTGGAGAGTAACTCCATAACATCTGTTCTCTCCTTCTACCTTTACATGGTTCTGGGGATCAAATTCAGTTACTGGGCTTACATGGCAAACACCCTTACCCAAGATGTTACTTGGTTCTAATATTGATCCTGTCCTAAACATAAAGACCCTGAAACTCTAAGCAAATCATTTTCGTTATCTAGGCCTCACTGATGAGATGGCTCAGCATGCAAAGATGCCTGCCTCCAAGACTGATAACCTGAGTTTTATCCTCAAGACCCATATGCCATTTAGGAATGAACTGAATCTTTCATATTGGTCTCTGACTTGCACATAAATATACCCTGATAACATGTGCACGTACACACACACACACACACACACACACACACACACACACACACACACACGAGAATGTAGTAAGGTAGCAATAATAATGTCCAGCTTAGAATAATATGATGATTTAAATTAAATGGGAGCTCACAGGCAGACAGTAGTAGCCAGTGATAGTGTATTTTGCATCACTTTCATTTCAGTTAAACTTATGTAGAAGTTAATTTGAAAATATACATCAACATGTACAATGTATCAAGCAGCTCTGTCACCTCTTCCCATGCCCTGATCAGCTGATCTAAAGGTGGCTACTTGCAAGGGTCCTTGCTTCTTGTGAAAGCTTCTTTCTGTGGCGCTAGAGAGCAAAGTCACCATCTCTGGGTGGCAAGTGTTCACTCCGCCATTGAGTTCCACTTCAGCTCTTCCCTGCTTCTTTTGGTATCAGCTCCACATGTTGTGGAGTTTGTGGTTGTAGCTTTCTCTGAGTACCATGTAAGTATCACCTATTAATCATTAAGTAGGCTCTGTATGTACATATTCAAGTTCATTGTAACTCTGAACTTAAAAACAAGAATTAACAACAGCAGCAATAAAACAGCAAAAGCTTTGTACTACTCACATTATTATATGCTGAGACAGCGGGCTCATGAATTAGAGGCCATTCTAGGCTATCTAATGAGATGCTGACTCAAAATAATATAAAATGAAATAAAAAACGAACTTCTATTTAATTTTAATTTTAGCATATGTAAAAGCTCTCTATTACTTGCTCACAAACATTGTCCTGTTATTAGACTTTCCTGATTAGAATCTCCTTTCCCACCTGGAAAGTGTGGCAGAGTGATTCTGTTATGACGCCAATTAAAATATATGTATTTATTTGTTTATTATTGTATGTGTGTTTGAATCTTTCTGAAATTTGTTTTCAATGCATTGAAATGAATGCAAAATAATCCCTATTCCTATAAATCCATTTTAAGTAGATACAAAAGGCTGGCCAGGGATAGGACACTTGCCTGTGTGTCAGGCTTCTGTTCAAGCCTCTGTACAGGGTTGGGGAGGAATCTCTACTGTTCCCATTAGTTTTCTGTATTTTGAATCTATTTACTTCCTGAGCAGAGTATGGTAGTTCACTCCTGTATGTGAAAGGCTGAGGCAGGAAGATCCTGAGTTCAAGACAAGCTTGAGTTGCATAGTGAGGCCATATCTGAAAATAAAAAAAATAAAATGTTAATTGTCATGTATTCTGTACTTTTCAATATTAATAGATAATTTTCATTAAAGCTAGAAAGCCATCAGTTCACAAATGTGAATGTGGTACTAAAGTCTTAGAATTTCTAGTTAGAAAGATGATGTCACCTCCAGCCCAAGTGCTATACTCATGGCAAGTTTGTCCTTCAGCCACAGGCAGTAAAGAGTTACCTGGGACACTGTGTAATGCAGACTGCTTTGCCACATCACCACTAAAACTCATCAGGAAAGGATTGAAACATCTCAGCAGTCTAAAAGACACTAAAAACACAACAAAACAACAAGACAGCCTTCTTTTTAAGGTTGGTTCTAGCTATGTTGGGCTAAATAATCACATTGTGAAGCTGTGCCACCAAAGGCTGAACCCAAACTATATCAAACAAATATAGAAATCCTAATTTTGCTGGACTCTGTGGCATATATATTAATCCCAGCACTTGTAAGGCAGAGGCAGGTGGATCTTTGAATTAGAGGCCAGCCTGGTCTACAGAGTGAGGTCCAGGACAGCCAAGGCTATACCACTACCACTACCATAACAGCAGAACAGCAAAAGAAATCCTAATTTCATCGTATGGATATTGTTAGTGGCCAGTGTGGTAAAGGAAACTGCGAAGGATGCACTCTCAAATAATGTTAATAAACCCAATAATAATATGTCAGGTAACATAAAGGCAACATAATTTGGATCATTATTATATGGAGCAGCTTTTCACTTCTGATAGACACATACCTTAGAAACTTCTAGATTACAGCATAAGCTAGGATTCCTTAAGGGAATGCTGGGGAGAGTACCAATACTCTGTAAAGAAGTACAAAAAATCATAGTGTATGAGATATTGACGTGGTCAGCTCATGCTGTGGAATAAGTAAGGTATGGAAACCTGTGTGAAGTTCTGTTCTGATGAGGAAACTGAAGTTGCAGGAAGGTGTGATGATGGCTTTACACCAGTCATGAGGACACTGAGGGAGAGCCCACTATATGTGTTTTATTCACAGAGAAGCGGCTATCCAATAGTTCATGAATTCCAGGGTCTCGTTTATCCAAGTGGAGATGCCAGAAACATCCAAAGACGCTTTGGCAAACACACATGTGTAGAGGAACAGGTCTGAATGTGGCCTTCTAGTTCTTTGTTATAGTTAGGGAACGTTCTCAAAAGTTTATGGACAAGTGTCCTTGTGTTTTGATTGAGCATCCCTTGGGTATATGCCCCAGAGTGGTAAAGCTGGGTCATGAGATAGATTCCTAGTTTTCTGAGAAACCACCACACTGACTTCCAAAGTGGCTGTATAAGTTTGCACTCCCACCAACAATGGAGGAGTGTTCCCCTTGCTCTGCATCTTCTGTAACATGAACTGTCACTTATGTGTTTTTTATCTTAGCCATTCTGACAGGTGTAAAATGGAATCCCAGAGTTATTTTGATTTGCATTTCACTGATGGCTATGGATGGTGAACATCTCCTTAAGTATTTCTTGACCATTTGAGGTTCTTCTGTTGAGAATTTCCTGTTAGATCTATATCTCATTTTTAATTGGATTATTTGATTTGTTGATATCTAGTTTCTTGAGTTTTTTTTTTCCAGATACTTTGTTTAACTTTATTTTATGTGCATTGGTGTAATGATTCCAGATGCCCTGGAACTAGATTTACAGACAGGTGTGAGCTGCCATGTGGGTGCTGGGAATAGAACTCAGGTCCTCTGAAAGAGCCACTGGTGCTCTTAACCTCTGAGACATCTCTCCAGCCCCAAGTTCTTTACATATTTTAGAAATCAGATGTAGGGATAATAAAGGGCTTTTCCCATTCTATAGGCTGCCATTTTGTTGTATTGACAGTGTCCTTTGCCCTACAGAAACTTTTCAGTTTCACGAGGTCCCATTTATTGTCAGTCTTAGTGCCTATGCTATTGGTGCTCTGTTCAGGAAGTTGTCTCCTGTGCTAATAATATGTTTGAGATTATTTCCCCTTCTCTTCTCTCAGGTGCAGTGTATCCGAATTTATGTTGAAGTCTTTGATCCACTTGGACTTGAGTTTTGTGCAGGGATAGCTATGGGTCTATTTGCATTCTTCTACATGCCAACATCCAGTTGGATCAGCACTATTTGTTGAAGATACATTTTTTTCCCCATTATATAATTTTGGCTTCTTTGTTGACATTCAGGTGTCCATATAGGTGTATGGATTTATGTCTGGGTCTTCAATTGATCCATTGATCTACCTGTCTGTTTTTAATGGCTTGCTGTTTTTGTTACTATAACTCTGTAGTAGAGCTTGAAATGAGGGATGGTGATACCTCCAGAGGTTGTTTTATTATACATGATTATTTTAAGTATTCTGGGTTTTTTGTTTTTCCATATGAAGTTGAATATTTTTCTTTCAAGGTCTGTACTTGCTCAACTATGTTCATAACAACTTTATTTGTAATAGCCGGAACCTGGAAACAACCTATATGTCCCTCAAAAAAGGAATGAATAAAGAAAATGTGGTATTACTAAGCTGTTAAAAACAAGGACACCAGTAAATTTGAAGGCAAACGACTGGAACAACAACAACAAAATCATTCTGAGTGAGGTAACAAAGACCCAGAAACACAAACATAGTATGTAAGTAGATTTTAGCTATAAAATAAAGGGTAATTATGCTACAGTCCACAGACCCAGAGAGACTAGGTCATGAGGCTTCATGGGGGGGGGGCACATGGATCTCCCTGGGAAGGGAAAATACCAGAGATTGTGTGAATTGACTGAGGGCTGTGGGGATGGGAACATGAGCAATCAGGTTGGGGGTGGGTGGCGGGGGAGGAACTGAAACATAGTACTGGAAATGGGGTGCATTTTGAGGTCATGTAAAAACTTGGTATAAGGGAATCTCCCAGGAGCCCTCAAGGATGACCCCAGCTAAGGCTTCTAGCAATAGTGGATATGTAGCCTGATTTGGCCATCTCTAGTGACCAAGTTGGTACCTAAACCAGTTGTCTTCAGAGAGGCTTCATTAAACAACTGATGAGACCCACAGCCAAACATTAGGTGGAGTTTGGGCAATCCTTCAGAAGAGGAAGAGAAAGGATTTTAGGAGTCAGAGGGGTCAAGGACACCACAAGAAAACTCACAGAATCAACTGGGCTCATAGGGGGCTCCCAGAGACTGAACCAGGGAGTCTTCATGGGAATGATCTAGGCACTCTGCATATATGTTACAGTTGTGTAGCTTGGTCTTCTTGTGGGACTCAGAACAGTGGGAACAGGGACTGTCTCTGACTCTGTTACTGGCTTTTGGGCCCCTGCTCCTCATACTGGGTCAGCTTGCCCAGCCTTAATACATGGCGAGGAGCTTAGTCTTACTGCAGCTTCATATGCCGTGTTTGGTTGATGCTCTTGGGAGGGCTGCCCTTTCCTAAACAGAAACGGAGGAGTGGATTGAGGGTTGGGAGGGGAGGAGAGAGGGGAAACTGTGACAGGGATATTAAATAAATAAATAATTTTATTTTAAAAGTTTACAAACTAGGAGACTCAAAAACGAGCATTTTGGCTTATAAAAGTAATTAAATTAGCTAAATGAATAGCAGAAAATGTCAGCACACACACAAAAGGAATAAAAAGAAATGTTAGGTTTAAATAGTTTTTTACATGTCACAGTTTTAATAATGAAGAAACATTTGTTTCTCTCTCTCTCTCTCTTTTTTTTTTTTTTTTTTTTTTTTTTTTTTTTGAGACAGTGACTCAAGATGTAGCCCAGGCTGGTCTCAATCCTCCAATCTCAGCCTCCAAAATTCTGGGAACAAATATCAAGACAAGTAGAGCAACGTCTTGTACGTGAGGAGACATTACGTTGTTGATTGGAGTAAATGAATTCAGTTATGTTCACTTTTGAAAAAGGTTTAGTTTTGTATTTTTTAGGGTGTGTATATGTCTGTGTATGCCATGTGTGAGGGTATGGAGGCCAGAAGAGGGTTCCAGGTCATGTCAGATGTGAGCTACACAAATGGGGGTGCTGGGAACTGAACTCAAGTGATTTGGAAGAGCAACAGGTGATCTTAACCCCTGGGATTTCTCTCCAGCCCCTCACCATTTGTTTTTAATTGAGCTTTCTCAAGTAGTTTGGGCTGGCTGTCATCCCAAGATTCTCCTGCCTCACCTTCCTAACATGCCAAGATTGCAGGCACACACCACTGCACCCAGCTTTCTTATTCCTAATTCATCACTGTCATCACAACATTTTCTATATTTCCATTCGTCAGTGAAAGTAGAGGAGGATCTGCTTGGTTTGCTGGATGATGGCACTGCTAAAGTAGGCTTCAGATTAGAATTATCCAGTTCTGGTTAATGATGAGAAAGACTTTTTCATCATGTGGAGAGAGTGATAAATATTCCTCTCTCTAGATTCCTTGCATGGGGCTGGGGAAGAAATGAAGGCCACTGCCAACACTCGTACAGTATAAAGCAGGACAAATAAGGCTTTTCAAAACATTGCACACAAATATTACCAAATGCCTCCCAGGAACCCCTACTGTACTGTTGAAATGTGAATTTTTATGTGTGTGAAACGGGTTAAGTAATGAACTGACTCATATGGTAATCTAGATAGATGAGCCAAGAATGCCAGCTATGGTCAGTCCCAGATTCTCAGCTAAGAGATTTTAGGGAATGGAGTGAGGGTCAGGACTGGCAGTGAAAATGTAGTATGAAACCCATTAACTTGTATGTTTACTGAAGAATTGATTAAAACAAGTTGAAAACAGCCAAGAGTGGGAAGAAAATAAGGCTTAAGGAAATAAAACTACAAACTGGACAGGTGCGATAGGGTTGAACTCTGCTCCGTCTTGTGTATTAGTGGTATAGAGGATAGTCAGAGGGAATGGGGTCGGGGTCTGGAGGGTGATGACCCAGCCTAATGGGGGCTGTCAGGAGCTGTTCAGATGGCCTCTGGAAGATGTAGATGACCTAAAAGGCCTGGAAGAGAAATTTTGTTCTAGCTATTTCTGGTTGTGAGCCTATCCTTTAACGGTTGGGCCATCTCTCCAGCCCTCTAGCTATTTCTTACTTACTGTTGTAGACTGGACAAAATAAATGAGCTCTTGAATGTTTCCATTTGGAAAATCCCCATCCACTGGTGCTTGCCATATTCCAGGCTCTGTTCTAAGTATTTTGAACATGTGAATGTGCATTGTCACAACAATGGTAGGTAATAAGAGTCATTACTAGTGTTATTTTGTTGAAGAAACTGAGCTCTCATGTTTATAGTGGGACTAGGGCCTGAAGTCGGAAGTTTGGCCTTAGAGTACTGACCCCTCTGCTGATCTGTTCCTCAAAACTGCAATGACCAGCCACCAGTCTCCTGAACTTTCACCTCTAGTCTTAAGATAGGGGATTGCTCTGCTCCAGGACTTGGGGGGACAGTGTGGCTTCCAGTGGCTACTGCAGTCGGGGTCTCCTCTACAGCTGTGGTACAGGTATCTCTGTGTCTCCCTCTATTGTTTGTAGGAAAGCCGGAGAATATAGTTTAATCTTCTAGCATTGTCACATTAACTCTGGAGTTGCCTGTTATCCATGTTGCCACACTTTAGAATATGATAGCTATACTTGTGTATGGTAATTGAAATTAAGTTAAATAAAATTAAGAAGTTGGGTTCCTTAGTTGGAGTAGATGGTTTCATGGAGTGACTGCCTACCTCTTAGTTAGGGCAAAGGTTAGTTCCATCATCAAACATGTTCACTGGACAAAGGCATCCTCAGGGCTCTGCCTCCCTCTTCCCAGTCAGCTGGATCATAAGCCACAGCTCAATTCCCATTGGCCTTCTGCTTGTTTGCTGAGGGACCCTCTTCTCTCCTGCTGAAAAGAATGCTAACAAGCCAATAATGACATTGGGGGTGATCACTAGCTGCTCATTCATGTTAAATTGTTGTTTCCATTAAGGTGTTTTGGGCTACTGCTTTCCTCGCTGCTCTCATCTTGTCCAGTGAGTGTAGTAACTACCAGTGATGTTCTAAAACGCCCCTGCGTGGCAGCTTGGCACACTTTGTCCTTCTCGATGGCATAGAGCTCTTGTGGCTTAACACTGTTTTCCTGAAAAGGGGCTCCAGTGTCTGTCTAATAGGATTCTCAGGCCTAAGTTTACGTGTGCTAAGTATTATGTCATTTCGCCTGTTATGACTTGTTTTCATTAATCCTTGATCTGCTCACTTGACAAGCCTTTGTTATTATTGAACAAGGTTTTGATAAGCAGACCCTTTGGGGGCTAGAAAGGTCATATCCAAAGCGCCTTTGGAAGACTGCTTTCTGATGAGCACAGTGCTTTGCCAGAGTGAGAGCACTCCTAGACCAGGCAGGTTCTGAATGCTTTCAGAAACTGAGTAGCCCTCTGAAAATCACCAAAGTTGAAGGTCCCCACCCTGTTTACTGTGTAGAAAATGGAGTGGATTGCAGGTATTTAAAGCACTAGGTTGAGGGAGCAGTGTTGTTGAGGAGAATTTACTGTGGGGAGGGACATCATCAAGGTTGGTTAGGAAGATGGTGCATGTTAGTGTATTTAGGAGAACACACAGAGGCTACAAACACCACATAGCCAATAAAGGGGGGGTGGACTGTAGAGGATTTCCATTCTTTTGACCACAAAAGTGAGTGAGCCAAAACACACTGGGAATTAAACGAAGGAGGATTAAGTTTTCATTAAAGGCTGTGCTGTGCATTCACCACTCCTGGTTGCCCTGGCAACCGGGCTTCTTCGAATGCTAATGACATTATAATGAGAGAAAAAAAAAAAACCACACATGCAAATGCAGTAAATAGTAATTAGAGACAGAGCCATACATGGAATGGTGAGCCCCACCTTGGGAAGGTCTGGGAGGAGCTGGGAAAGGGTTTGTGTTGGAGACAAAGAGGTAGAACAAGAAGGCATAGAAGGCTTCTGAGTTCAGCAGGGCTAAATGGAGGCTGCTCACACATCTTCTAGCATGTGTGACCCACAGATGTCTCTCCTTTCCCCAGCAGAATTTAGTCCGTCAGAAGCTTGGGGTTATAGGTGCACATTGCTTCACCCGTTGTACCTGTTGGTATCAGGGGATGGAAAAAATCTTAGCTGTATTGTGGGCTAAGCTTTGGGGCTCATGCAGCATGCTGCTGCTTGGAATTCTGTCTCTGCCCACTTCGGGCAGGGCTGGGCCTGCCTGTACAAGGCAGGGGGAGCAGAGGATGTAGCCAAAAGTCTGTGAAGAGAAGAGAGAGAAGACAGTTGTGTTCGTTTAGATACGTAGGGCTGATGAAGAAAACTATTGGCTTGATACAAGGTGTAGTTGACTAGTAATGCATGCTTTCACAGTACTGGGAGTGTGGAAAACCCTGCCTCTCACAAGCAGCACTCAGAGGTTTTGATTTGCCTCATTGGTCAGAATCAGTGACTACAAATCTGGGCTCAATTTAATTCTCTTCTCTCTATTTTATTTGTTCAGCTCTTCTGTTTTTATTGCCATATGTCTGCCGGTATATTTTTTGTTTTGTAGAAATGGCTAGAAAGCATATTTCCTGTTTCATACTACCCCAGTTCTCTGGTCTTTTTGGTGATAATGGAGTCACAGATAATTATGGAAAAGTGACCAGGGATTGCTATTGAGGTCCATACATTTTTCTATTCTTTTTCATGCCTTAATTTTAAAAGTTCACAATGAAGCACATATCTTTTATCTAAAAATTGCATTAGTATATTATTAAAAAATGGAGTGATATAGTATATGATAAGTTGGGATATGATTCAGTGATAGAACACTTGTTTATCAAGGATGAGGCCTGGTTTTAACCTCTGTCACTCGAAAAAAAAAAATAGTAAAATGTCTTTCTGTTGTCATCGTTCTGGGGATTGACTGCTGGCCTTACGCATGCTGAACAAAACTCTGCCACTGGGCTCCACTGTCAGCCCCACATAGCATAGAAAACATTTCAAGTCACTTTAGGTCTTTCTGCAGTCTGCCCACTAGGCCCCAAGGCCAATCTTTGCAGAGGTAAACAGTGTTACAAGTATTGTTACGGTTGCAAACAAACACTCAAGACATGGATGCCTAATGTTTATTGAATGGATTGCTATGTCCCGGATAGTTTTCATACTGTTCTCTTTTTTTTTGCTGGTGACTTGTGTATTCTTCAGAATCTGTCTTTGAGAAAAGGGGACATGAAGCCAAGTGTAGCTAAGAAGCTTGTATACAGCAGCTCTCCACATTTGCATTTCTGAAGTCTGCTTCAGAGAGGTGGCTTCTCCCACACCATGCTCTCTGCTCTGGTGCTAATACATGTATACATGTCTTTCAGCATAGTTTAAGTCACTCAATCTATGAAGTTATTCAAGCAGTTTTTATAGCTTAATATTTTCTAAGACATTCTATATTAGCATCTTTTCTTTGCCAGCTTTTAAAATCATCACATTTGATGCCCTTGCCACATTAAACATAATTTAAGCATTTCTCTATGGATGGACATTTCATTCCTTGGTTTCCTTCCACCTGATGACTTCCTGACTGGTTCCTCCCATTTGTCACCTACAGCACTGGGATGCCTCCTGCCTCACTCTTTGGTCGGTCTGTTTGTTTGTTTGTTTTGATAACAGGGTTTCTCTGTGTATCTTTGGAGCCTATTCTGGAACTCAGTCTGTAGATCAGGCTGGCCTCAAAGTCGCAGAGATCTGCCTGCCTCTGCCTCCTGAGTGCTGGGATTAAAGGCGGGCACCACCACCACCCTGCCAATCTTTCGTCTTCTTTTCTGCATTTAGACTCTACAGGGAATCCCATCCAGCTCTTGGGTGTAAACAGTAGAATCACACACACACACACACACACATATACATACACACACACACACACACAGTACATACACATTCACACATACATACACATAAGCATACCACACATTCTTTCTGTGTCTCTCTGTCTCTCTCTCACACACAGAGATTTGTGTGTGTGTGTGTGTGAGCCCTGATCTTCAGATTTTGTATACATTAATCTAATCAACATTAGACATTTTGAATTTGAATTATTCTTCTGACCACTAACTACAGCCTGCTCTTCTCATATGTGCTCTTATATCAGTCAACATTAGTTCCCAGTTGCTTAGGACAAGACCTGGAGTAATTCTTCATTTCTCTATTTCTAGAATTTTGCATGTTCAACATTCATACAACCCAATAACTATCATAAAAATATAACTGTGTTTAGTCATTTCTCTTTACCTCCATCATACCATTTAAATTCAGACTTCTATCATTATTTTTTGCCTGATTATTACAATAGCTTCCTAATTAATGTGTTGTAGATATGTGGTCTCTAATCAGTAGCTAGAGCTCACCAAGATAACATTTTTGGAAGGTCTTCCAGTGGCTTTGCATTTAGTGAAATCCAAAGCTTTGACATTTGCTTCCAAGGCTTACATGGGCCTTTATTGTGATGGCTAACCTTCATTGTCAACTTGAGTAGATTTAGAATTACTTAGGAGACATACTCCTGAGTGTGTGTCTCTGAAGGTGTTTTCAGAGCAGCTTAGTGGAGGAGAGAAGGCCCACTGTGAATGTGGGTGGTTGGGGCACTACCCCATGGGCTCCTGTCCTAGGTTGAGTGAAAAGGGACAAAAGGAAGCCAGCCGAGCACCAACATCCATCTCTTTGCTTCTTGGATGTTGATATGCTGTGACTAGCTGTCTTATGTTTTTGTTTCCATAGCTAGAGCTGCTATGATTGTCATGTCTTTCTCACCATAACACACTATACCCTCAAACTGTGATTCAGAATAAGCCTTTCCTTATGTGGCTGTAGAAAATCAGCCGGGGGCTGGGGAGATAGTTCAGTGGGTAAAGTACTTCCTGTGCAAGCCCGGGGCCTGAGTTTGACCTCTAAAACCCATGTCAAGGTGAAGGGAGGGAACCGGTTCCATCTAAATGCCTTTGGCCTCCCCATGTGTACTGCGACATAGGTGCCACCTTACGACACCCTAATAAATAAAAATTAGATGAAAGAGTGCTGGCTGTGGGAGGGCACAGCCTACCATACTTGAGAGCCAGAGGCAGGTGGATTTCTGTGATTTCGAGGCTATCCTGGTCTACATAGTGAGTTCCAGGACAGCCAGGGCTTTGTAGAGAGTCCCTGTCTCAAAACAAAACCAGCCCCCTTAAAAAGTAACTAATACTCCCTTCCCTTTCACTTTATTACCTACTTTATTTTTGAGATTATGATATAATTGCAGCATTCCTTCTCCTCTTTCCCTCCCCAGAATCCTCCCATATATCCCTCCAGCTGTTCAGCCAAGTTAGTTCTTTATAACAAGCACACACATCTTGTGCAAAATTGCTTTCATCTTTAATAAATAATAAATGTCTACCAAAGAATTATTTTAAATAAGTTTTTTTAAGGTGTACTATCAAGGAGTGTTTGATTTGCACATGTTTTCTAATACCTTTATATGTAACAGGCTCTCTTGAGTATCTTGGTTGAAGGAGAACTTGGAGCGTGTCTAGCGTCCCGCATTCTTCAGGTAGCCTTACGATACTCCCTTCTGTCCTTTAGGCCGTTGCTCGAATGTCATTTTTTCTCTGAGGTCTCACCTGCACACCTATGTCAGCTACCGGCCCCCTGCAGCTTAATTGTTTGCAGTTTTCCCTTCCTTGGCTTACTGCTTGTATTATTTTTAACACCACTTGCACTCATGTGTAGCTATTTCTTACCTGTGTCCAGCATCCTGACTTCTGCGTGCAAGCTCTGCCAGGGTAAGTGTTCTTGTCTGTTTTGTCAACCTTTGTGTTCCTTGCATGTGGTGAACACAGGGAAGGCATAAAGCAGGTGCTCAATAATGGAAAGTTTCCATCTAACATAATGTATCCCTTTACATTCCTATCAAAATACACAACCACACTTATTTCCTCATGTGACTTATAAAATTGTATATCAAACAGCGGGGCATGATGGCGCACGCCTTTAATCCCAGCACTCAGGAGGCAGAGGCAGGTGGATCTCTGTGAGTTTGAAGCCAGCCGGTCTGTAGAGTGAGTTCCAGGACAGCCAGGACTACAGAGAGAAACCCAGTCTACAAAACAAAGCAAAACAAAAAGATTAGATATCACTGGTTTTTAAAATTCTTTTTAGATAGCATTATTCATTGTTTTCACTGCTGGTGTTGAGCACATCTTTATACACTAATTGGTCATGGGTATTTCTTTTAGGAATGTTTTATTTATGCACTTTATTTTATTGTGGGTCAGGAATCTTATAAATATTGATTTATAGAAGCAGCATGTATTATTGCTATAATATTTCATATTTCTGGTTATTGAAAATATTTTCCCATCTCTCATTCTCTCTTAACTTTGAAAATAGTATTCTTTTCATAGACAAGTTTTAAATTTTTAATGAATCTGATACTCTTTTACTTTATGGTTCTGAGCTGGTGTTTTGCTTGGGACCTCCTCCTTAACTTCTAGACCATGAAAGAAAGCATGCTCTTGTACTCAGCTCTCAACAGTCATTCTCTTATTTGCTGTAGGTAGGACACTGGTCCACTGGGAACTTGGTGTGGAAAGGCATGTGCTATGATATTGTAGCTTATTTGTTTACTTTGTGGCCACCAGATTGGCTTCAGGTGGGTTGCTTTGTTCATCTGTTCTTCTGTGTGTGATCCCACATTCTCTGTGACCAGATGCTAATTCTTGTACATAAAGAGGCTCATTTCTAAACTGTGTTAGCTGAACCAGTCTGTGCCAGGAAGTTTATTTTACTTATGTTCTGTAGTTGATTTTCATCTGTGATTATTCTGCCACTCATGTATTCTTTTTGATAAAAGTCTGGTATGTAACTTATTTCAGGTAACTTTAGACTTTTAGTAATTAAGTTACATTAATTAATTAATTGTATGTGCTTGTGGTAACATTTTAAGTTCATTAAAATCTTTGGTATTTTTCATGTCTTTATATTAAAGTTGTAAAGTTTTCTTGATAAAATGACAGAATTTTTTCCTGGTGACTATGTGTTCATATTGGGAATGAGGTATTTACCTTTAATTGGCTATTGTTGTAAAAGTTATTTGAGTATATTGATTTAGTCCCAGCCAGTCTCTGAAGCAGTATCTTGCTAATTTGTCAACTTATTAGAGCAGTTACATAAATTATCAAATCATCATCAATTTCCCCTTATGTTTGGATCTCATTTAATTTTGACATATAATTGTATTCAAGTTCAAAGTTAACTTCTGGTTGTGAGAGTGAACATATTTTTATTTTTCTTTGTTTTAATGGAACGAGTTTTACTGATCTTTAACTTAGTAACTAACTTCAGATATCTTATTTTAGAATTTTAAAAATTTCATTATATACTTGATTAATTAATTGTGTATGTGTGTGACATGTGTGGAAGTCAGAGTACAGTTTGCTAGAGTCCATTCTATCCTTCCAACATGTGTGTTCTGGGGATCAAATTCAGGCTCTCTGCCTTAGCAGCAAGCACCTTTACCCACTGAGTCATATTGTAATTTTTATTAGTTTTTCTTTATCAAATTAAAAATATGTAATTTTAATTTTCTTAAGAGCATTAAAAAAATCATTGGGCCCAAGTGGTGATTGATTTCTGTGGACTGTTCTCTAACATATGCCAAGGTAATTATGACGGATTTCCCCCTTAAATTTGTTATCTTTGTTGTTTTATCAGTAGTTTATCTAGAGCCTTTGGTGTAGCTTGATTGTAGAGTACTAGTCTAGCAAGTGTGCAGCTCCAAGCTCCAAAGGTTTCTGTCAAGGAATCATCGTCATGGTTTTGTGTAGATCTCACTTGCAGATGATACGTAATTCACTTACATGTTTCTGGATTAACTCACTTTTCTTATTTACCTTTATTAATTCATTCATTTTATTCTGTCATTCATAAATGCAATTTTCAACTTTACTTTTTAGTGTTTATGTATATGGTAAACATTTCTTTTGGCTACCAAAGCGATAACCAGGCCAATCTTCGCCTGAACAGGTTTATTTCCAGGATATGAAATGTTTTAGCCTGTGTTGCTTTTAAGGTCGGGATAGAGGTTTGTGTGCAGGCATTCATTTTCAAGAGTAATATCAGGGAGCAAAACTGTTTCTCACGCGCAATTGCACAACAGTGAGTTAGTGATACAGAGAAGGAGGGCCACTATAGACAAGTCCTATGTGATTTCTCCGGGTGCCTGGCTCCCTGCTGTCCCCAATCTGTGGACAATTGTGGGATAAAGCAGTCTGTCCAAGAGCCGAAAGGGAAGCACTTGTCTATGGTTTTCCTTCACTCACCAGTTCAAGGTGGCCCCACAGTGTTTCCCACCCACCGAGCGGGATTGTGCACAATCGTATAGAGTGAGTGGAGATGCAGCAGCGTGCAGGGGACCCGCAGGCCTGTGTGATGCTGGCTGGCCTAGGATATGCTGCTGAGCTTGCTGAGCCAGCTACGCTTTCTCTGTGTAAGAGCTGTGTTGTAAGGACCTGTTAAGAAACCTGGTAATGAAATAGATAACATAGTAATAAATATCATTTTAGAAGATTCTTTTTTTAAAATCAAGTTCTTTCTCTATTTTAAAGTGGATATCATTCTGTAATACAGGCTGGCCAGGAACTCACCATGTACCCTTACAAACTTATAAACTCATGGCAGTCTTCATGTCTCAGCCTAACACATGGCAGATTACAGGTGTGAGTCACTATATTTGGAGAGATTTCCTTAAACTTTGAAGTGAAATGCTAAACGCATTTAAAAATTTTTGATCAATGTATAATGAAAATAAAAATGCAAATCTGTGTTAGAAATATTGACAGATAAAGATTAGCATCTCTAGAGAAACGGGAATGTATTATGAAAGCATTGGTGCCCCGATAGATAAATGATTATAAGTGTGTCATGTAAGCAGACAGTTCCTAGAAAAGAATATACAGTCTGTGTTCCAGGAATGTCTTGCTGGGGCTGGGGTTACAGCTCAGCAGAAAGATGGCTGCCTAACACTTATAGAGCTTGGGTTGGATCCCCAGATACAGAAAGAGTCTCTCTCTCTATCTCTCTCTCTCTCTCTCTCTCTCTCTCTCTCTCTCTCTCGTCTTTCTGTATAACAAGTCATCTTGACATGAGCCCTGTAAAAGAGCAAGCAAGTGATTTGTTGTTTCTAATTTTGGCAGTCAGACCTTCAGCCAGGGCAGGGTTTGTAATTCCTCCATTTCTTCTGATTCTGGTATTACCTAAATTCACTTGGTAGCATTTGCCTGCTGTTAGGTGAGTTTGTAAGGCCCAAGATGGCGTGACTAATGTGCCTGATGCTAGGCTGGACATGGTTAAAGTGTGAGTGAGAGTCTTACATGGAGCTTGGGTCTTTTCACATAGTTTTCCAGCAGGTTAAGAGCTTACACAGCTGCTAAGTGCTGCAAGAAATGAGAAGTAACAGCATCATTGAAATGCAGCTTTTCACCCAAGGAGTAAGACACTAGACATTTAAAACAGAATGAAAGAAATCATCAGAGCACAGGGCAGCAGAACAGGCCTTCATATCCATGGATGCTGGCGTTGGGAGGGTTTGAAAAGATCTTAGCAGTGTGTCAGAAACATTAAAACAATCTATTTTTCCCTCAAATTAAAAGGGGGAAACACTTTACTTACAAGGATACACTTTGTGAAACTTCCAGAGCCACCTATGTGAAATCATAAACAGCTGTTAGTTGCAATAGTTGCAAAGCCACCAGTGTAGGAAATCCCATGATGACATTTCACTGTTTTCTGTTGAGACATATTGAACATGCTTACAGGATATACCATGACATTTCAGTATGTGAAGATGCTCCTCAATGAATGGTCAGAGTAGCTGCCAGACTGGTACCTCAAACAGTTAGCCTTCCTCTGTGGCATAAATGTTCAGATCCTCTTTTAGATATCAAGTATATAATATATTGTTACTAATGGTCATCACCCTGCTGTGCACTGGAATGCCAAGCTTCCTTGGTTTAGTATTTGTGACATAGGGCACATTTGTGTGGTATAATATTCTTTTAGATATCAAGTATATAATATATTGTTACTAACGGTCATCACCCTGCTGTGCACTGGAATGCCAAGCTTCCTTGGTTTAGTATTTGTGACATAGGGCACATTTGTGTGGTATAATATTCTTATATGAAAGAAGTAGGTTACACAGTTGTATTTACAGTGTGATTAACAACTAATTTAAACAAGTCTCATTAAAAACATACTGGAAGAAAGTATATCACACTTTAATGAGTTTTGTCTGTATGTAATTAAAGTATACTTTTTCCACTAAAGGTTTATTTGTTGAAGAAGAAATGGTGTTTTGTGACCCATTGATTTGATTTCAGAATAATTTCATCATTAGCACTTGGCATAAACTGGGAATAACCTAATCTCTTTGTCAAGACCAATAAATGTGTACATGGTCTCCTCTGCATGTGTGGCTTCTTCTGGCCACAGGACCTTTGCACCAGCTCTTTTCTGCCTGGAATTCCTTCCACTTTGCTTGTGTGTTGCCTTATTTTGTTTTCCACTACTCACATGTCAGTTCGTCCAGGAGGCATTGTCTTCTCTCTGTCTGGGACTGGCTCTCCCCACACCTTCCCAGCCACTGTTATCTCTAGCTCAGTCTAGTGCCCTTATCAGTGTGGTACAGTAGTGTGTAAGACTTCCTGTATGTATTGTCCTCTGATTTGTTTCATGTTTTATATTGCTTCCACTGTTACTTCTGCCTAAAGTGATATATTTGTGTATCCATTTTCTCTTTCCTATCAAGATGTTATCTGGTAAGGAGAGATCTCTTGCATCAGACCATCGTGGCTTTGCTGGGTCACAAGACGTAGTAGTCAGGCAACAAGTGCTTCTGGACACACAGGAGGCTTCAGGTCACATGCAAGGGAATAGTGCTTTGTAGGTATTTGCCAGATACTCAACCTCTTGGTTAAACATTGGGCAGTCTATCAAACTTGAAAGATTTTAGAGTAACTGGGTATTTAGAAGACCCCAAAAAAGAGTTAAAAATACAAAACTAGGTGCAGTCATGGTACGTTAAACACATTTCTTTTTATTAATAGTGATTAGAAATACAAAAATGAAATTCTGTTGCTCTTAGGTTAATTGGCTCACCAAACTCTTAGATGGCTCAAAATTGGACAGAATACAAAATGATAATCAGGACTCCACACAGGTGTGTTCTCTGTCCTGTGGCTCATAGGTCCTTACTTGTTTGGCATTTCCCTCTGGGTCTCACTTGTTAGACCCTGTTGCTGCATCTTGAGGCTTAGTAAGATTTTCTTGTGGGGTTTTAAATAAGCTGTAGAGCTTCCCTAGTATAGTTTTTAGTTTAGATACTTAGCTTTTTTAATCTTTAGAAATTTAACTTGGGTTTAAAAAAGCTTTCCTTTTATGCACGTGTATTTTCATGCATGCGTGTGTGTGTGTGTGTGTGTGTGTGTGTGTGTGTGTGTGTGTGCGCACAGGTGATTGTGCATGGCTACTCTCTGCCTTAGTCATGGAGACAGGGCCTCAGACTGAACCAGGAGCTTGGAGTTTGACTGGACTCCGGAGGCACTGATGATCCTCCTGGGCTAGTTCCTGTCCGTGCTGGGGCCAGGGACCTGCAGCCACTCTCTTGGCTTGGATACAAACTCAGGTCTCATGCTGACTTAGTGAGTGCTCTTGTCCACTCAGGTAGCTCCTCCATCCTTTGGGCCATTTTGTACAGTTTTCCTTTCCGCTCTTTATTCTCATCCTTCCTCCTACTTTGTGGAACCCCTGGGTATACTGCTCACGGCTGGTTCATGTCGCTGCCCTCAGTCCCATCAGCTGCATATTTCTGTTCCTTTTTGTTGACTATTGTTTTTCCTCATTGTTTCAGTCCGGTTTTCTGTCTTCTGGGCATGCCTGGTCACTTTTTTTATTTTTCTTGGATCTCAGACATTGTTTATGCTGCATTTTTCCCTTTTCCTAAAAAATGCAGTGAGGCTCCCTGGAGTTTGGTTCATTTATTTTCCTTTAGAAACTTTCTGTTTTGTTTTGTGCATGTATTTGGAAGGTACAGTCCATGTCTGTACTGCGTAATGGTTGGATTGGGACGGTGAACATATCCATCACTTCAGATCCTTATCAGTTCTTGTTGGCATGGCGAGAACATCCACAATCCCCCTTTAGCCATGCCGAAGTCTGCAGTGTGGCTGGAGTTACAGTCATGTTGCTTAAGGCAGCAGCTATTGTCCCTGGCTGACTAAAACTCGCTGCCTATTGACTGACTTCGCCCTTTTCCTGGTTTCGGCCTTTCCCTGCCAATCAGTTTGATTCTTTCAGGGACCGTATTTAAGATATAGTGGGGCAGGTCTCAACCAGCCTGCAGACTGGGTCTCACTTGGACCACCACTGCGGTATGCTGAGGGTGTTGCTCACTGCTGTGCGTGTTGGGACGCCTTTCTGCTCTGGCAGCTGGGCATATGAAAGACTCCTGACCCTGTGTGGGCTCTGGGGATTATGTTGCTTAACCTCATCTCGCTCTGGTTCTCAGGCCCCAGTAAGTAGTTTACTTGCGTGCACGTGCAGAGCCCTACTCAGTCAGACATGCAGTGCTCTGGCAGTCTGCAGATATCTCTCAGTACCTGCCCTGTGTCGCCACACTGTACACTCTGTTTCCTGAACTCTGGCTCTTCAGACTCAGTGGCTCTAACACTCTGGGTTTGCTGCCCCAGTACTGTGGCATAAAAACTTTCTGTGAGCCACCATGTTTGTTGGGTGCCCTTGTTTATTATTGTCTCCCAGAGATCACTGCCCTGGACTCTGTATTCAAGGTCTGAAAATACATTCTTCATTCCTTTTTTTTTTTTTTTTGGCTAGAGTTTTAGTTACTTAGTGTGGGAGGATAAATCTAGCGTCTCATTTCAACATGGTTCATAGACTGGAGGAGCACTTAGAAGAGCATTTTACATGATCCCAGCATGTTCCTCCATTTATATGAATTTTAGGGAAAGACATTAAATATACAGTCATTGGTTGACTTGGCCTGTGTACAGCCCATGTATGTGGAGCCCAGTGGTAGGAGGGTATGAGTAGCACAGGAGGTGAATGAAAGACATGGGCATTACAGGAGGATGCTGAAGCCTACGGCCTATGGTGGGCAAGGAGCTGGCAGCTGCCTCTCTGATGCCATTGGCCAGGCCTTGCCTTCTCCCTTGCCCCAGGTTGTCTCCTGGAGACATTGATTCTGAGCTCTGATTAATAAGAAAGAGAAGAAATTCAGTACAAGAGCTTTCGACATGCACAGGCTTGGAGTGGAGATGACTTGGAGGGCAGAGACTGTGACTCATTCTGGGAAGATGTCAAGAAACTTTTGTTACATTAAAAAAAAAAAAAAAAAAAAAAAAAAGACAGTGGCTCCTAGCAGCCTCTCCTTCCTGTTCCTCCTCTCTGACGACCATTTGAATTTGCCACACATCTGCTGCTCTTTCGGTTAGTGAGCCTTAAGTGCTCTTTTTGGCAGAACGGCCTCAGGAAAGTCTTTAGTCTCACATTATCCAGGCTCCACAGTTGAAAAAGCAGTCTTGTACTGGAGTGTAGTCTTCTTTAATGGCTGCTGGTACCCTCTGCTCTCTTTTTGGCTAATGTCATTTGGGTTTCCAGCAACATCCCCGAGACTGTGGCCTGAATATCAGGCTGGGCAATTGCAATTTGGGCTGTTAATATGAGCAAGCTGTCCATGTTAGGGGCAGGGGGTATGGGGGTGATGGTCTCCCATTCTGCCTGCCTCTCACATTACATGGTTGGGTAATGCTGTTCCTGTGTGTTCTTCCCACCACCACCCAAGTTCAGGGACTTATATATGTGCCTTTACTGGAAAATAGAGTCTTCGTAGATGTGATCAAAATTAAAACAAGCTCATACTGGATTAGGACAGGTTCTGAATCTCTTGTGACCCATGTCCTTGTAAGAAGAAGGATGTTTGGGCAGAGATAAGATACCCGGGGAGACTTCCACGTGAATGCACATGCACGCATGCACGCACGCACGCACGCACGCACGCACACACACACGGGAATTAGGTTATAACTGCCTATCCAGAACAAAGCAAGGCATAGTTCTCAGCCTTCCTTTTGGGTTTCTAGCCTCCAGAACTGTGCAGAGATGTATCTGTTGTTTTAAGTCTGAGCTGATGCCTCTGATGGCTCAGGTCCAGGGAGGACAGTCTTTCCTCCTCTTCTCTATCCTCCGTTTACAGCAAGGCCCTTCTCTGAAGAATTAAGCTGACAAAGCTCAGTTACCTTTTGTTCCCTTAAAAGCCGGGCAGCTGAGCAAATTGTTCATAGTGCTTTATATGGATAGTGCTTTGCAACCAGAACAGCACCTTGGCAACCTGATTTTTTTTCCTACTATTGGAACTATCATTTCTTTCAACTTAATAAAGTATAAAATTAACTAATGTTAAGTCCTCATGACAACCAGCAGCTAAAAGGTAAATAACTTGTGTATGGAAGGGATAAGATTCTGAGGAACTTTAAATGTAGAGAAAAAGGAACAGTCAGAGCTTGTTTTTCCTCTTTCAAGTTTCTGATATTGGAAAAGCAAAGCCAAACCTTTGAGAACATTTCAATGAGAGTAAACAGACAAAATATGGTAAAATCTTTACGAACTTAAATTGGAAGCAGGAGCAAAGAGAAAAAATTAGTTTTCTCCAGCAGGCCCTCAGTTGGTTATAACACCCTTGGCCATTCCTCTGGCACAAATAAGCAGGAATGCTCTGGGAACCCAAACCAAATTGCTTAATATAATAAAAAGTATGAGGGCACACATGGAGGTCCCACATCTATGAACTGGAAATTGAAAACTCAAAATGGGCAAGTTGGAAAATCTGAAAACAAAACATTATTAAAAAAAAGAAAGGAAGGAAGAAGAAGAGGAAGAAGAAGGGAAAGAAAATGCTTAATAATGAAGCTCAGCATTGTAGAGTTGGAAGTACAGGTGAGAACAGGATCCTGTGTGTTTAAAGTCACTTTCAGTGCTGTGTCCAAGGAGAGCTTTAGCGTCACCGAAGATATAACCCTCCTTTAAAAGCTTGTGAGCATATCCATGCCTTCCGTAGACAATGGTGCTAGATTACATGGGCAACTTCCTGTTTTCCTCTTCACCTACAAAGAGCTAGTTTTCCTCCACACCCTTTCTCTGGGGGCCAGTGTTCCCTCTGAAGGGTTTGGGAAAGGTGTGACTCTCCTGCCTGTTCAGAAAGTCAGGGATGGATTGGAGGTGACAAGGAGATGGGCTTGGTAGTTCCAAAGTCTTGCCAGGAAAGGGGGTAGCACTGTTGCAAGAAACGGGCTTGCATAAAGGAGAACAATGCTGGGGGTCACAGCAGGGCTGTATTGGATAGTCCTGAAGTACCGTGAAGGATGCTATAATCAGGCAGTACTGATCCCCCTACAGTTTAGCACCTATAGGGATTAGTTCAAAAAGGGAAGAAAATAAACAAAACAAAAAACCAGAAATGAGTTTTGTTTGTAGCGTATTTTATTGTCTCAGAACCATATTGGTCCCAGAACGCATGCGAGTCAGCCTGGGCTTTGCCAGCTCCTAACCTCGATGGCAGCCCCCTGGGGTATCAAGTGGATATCTGTGGTACCTATGGCTGCACATTGGGTGCATAGCAAAACACAAGTCCTCAGTATCACAAGTACCTGTGACTCTCCTTAGCTCTTCTCTCCCTGCCTCTACCCTAAGCTTCTGCAGCTCCTCCCCCATCTTCTCATTCCCTTGCAACCTGCCATTTATGCTGTGTGCTCCCTTGATCCCTCTCCTTTTTGTCCTCCTCTCTCGGCCTCCTCTCTGTTGCCCTCTCTCTTGATCTTCTTTGCTGGTTTCCTTGTCTTCCTCTCTCAATCTCTCTCTCCCCTTGCCCATCTAATGGCCCAGTCCAGTCTACTGGCCATGTTCATTCTACCACCTTCTCTTCTCTGCTCTGGACTCTTCCAGATGCCTGTGGCTGAAATCTCCCTCCTATGTATAGTACAAGCCTTTCCCTCAACTTTACTTTGGGATGGTCATGTGCTCAGTTTATACATCTGGTGCTGAAGTCCTCGGTTTATAAATGGAACACTATTACTTTTTCTTTCTTGGATTGGGTCTTTATTTTATTTAACATTACTAGGAAAATTATATATAATTATTGTAAAAATTCCAATATATATAATTTAAGGTGAAAATATCTTCTTTTTTCCCTCTCTGACCCAATTCTGGCCCAACACATATATGTCAATAAGTGGCATTAATGTTCTGTAACTTACTTCTTCCTTGTAACATCACACAATTGACTATTTATTTATTTGAGTATTTTTGAGGTAGTATGTTTCAATGTATAGCTCTGGCTTCCTTCAAAATCATGGACCTTCTTCCTTGCCTACCACACGACGAATTTACAGGCCTGATTCATGGTTTGGGGTTTTGGAGCGATGAGGTGCTGAAGATTAAACCCAGGTCCTCAGGAATGCTAGACAAGAATTTTTTTACTGAGTCATACTCCAGTCTTTGATGTCTTTCTTTGTGAGTATATACATAATTATCTACTACTAACAACTATATAGTATTCCACTGTGCAGGGGATTTAATTGCCTAATGGAACTCCTAATGATAACTAATTCCTTAGTATTATTTTAGTTATTTTTCTCTTTGCTGTGACCAGATACCTGACCATAAGCTAATTCAAGGAGAAAGGGTTTCTTCTGGCTTCCAACTTGAGAGGATATGGTCCATCTTGATAGGGAAGGCATACCAACAGGGGAAGGAGGCAGCCGAGCACCTTGCATCAGCCCTGAGAACGCAGAGCATTAACAAGTAGTGAGACTGGGCTGTGATCCTCAGAGCTCGCCTCCAGTGATTTACTTCTCCCAGCCAAGCTCTACTTCCTAGACTCTACAACCTTCCAAAAAACAGTGCTGCCAGCTGAGGAGGGAGTGTCCAAACATATATGTGCCTGTGCAGGACATTTCACATTCGATCCACAAAGCTATCCCTAAATTTTTATCTTATGTGTATTTGTGTGTGCCATCTTCAAGCAAGAGCCCAACAGATCCCCATCGAACTGGAGTTATAGGCAGTTGTGAGCCACTGTGTGGGTGCTGGAAACTGAACTGGGTCCTCTGCAGGAGCAGCCAGCACTCAGCCACTGAGCCAACTCTCTAGTCACCACAACAGGTATTCTTATGGTTGCCCTTAGAAGTTAAAGCAATAGCCATTTAGAGCAGTAGACTATTGATTACTCCTATGGCAGATGTGATTTTCCCCTTACTTGAACCCTTTTTCTTCTATTATTCTCTCCTAGTCATTCATGTGTTTATGCTTAAATCATAAAGCTTTATGATATTTGGGTTCTATTCAGTATCTATGACTCTGTTAACTTGGGGCAGATGTAACTATGTCAGGTCAAAAATCTACAGATTTTTTTTTTTTTTTGTTCCACACTATGTAAAAAAGGGTTCTTAAACTGGATGGTGAGTTGGACAACCTCTAATTAAGGGTCAGTGGTCACAATGTTTTACTGTCCTTTAATTTCTAGCTAGTGAATACATTAGTGGAATAAAGATTCTAAAAGATAACCCATATAGATTAAGGGACAGGTGGGACTTACATTGTTCAGATGATGAGCCAGAGGACAAGCTGAACCAAGTACATCAGATGTGATTCTTCTCACAGAAGGGCAGGGCTAGCTTCCTCAGAGGGAACCGAATACCTGAGGGGGTGCCTTCAACCCTCTGCGCTGATAGAACAACCAAATCATGTTTAATGAACCTCAAAATACTCTGTGACCAGGTTACATGTCAGACCTTCACTAGACATACACAGTCTTCTTCAAAAATGAAATATATTATATTTCTGTTTTCTTCCATTTTTAAAGTTTTGATTTCTTGAGTTTTTATCAAAATGAGCCATTGAATAACTTTGACTGGATCTGGTTATGCTATAATAACTCAACCTCTGTATTCAATATTTCCAGAGATATCAGAGTAAGGCAAGACCCATACATGCATTTGAAAAGTGTTATACAGCCAGAAATTGAAGCCAGGGCTGTTAGGTGGGCATTCAAGGATCTCCATATCTGTAATGGGCACTTTCCAGGCATCTATCTTGGGCTTTAAAAATGAACAGCTATTGATGTAACATAGTGTCTGACCTAACTAACTTTACATTGCTGTTTTGTTTTGTTTGTTTGTTTATTTTGAGACAGGGTTTGTCTGTGTAGTCCTGGCTGTCCTGGGACTCACTCTGTAGACCATGATGGCTTCTGATTAGCCTTGCTTTTCAATGGGAATTTTTCTTCTTGTTCCTTTTTCCATTGATCAGATTGAGCAGATTGGTGATTTTAGTCTCACCTTCAAGTACTTGTCCCAGGTCTGACTTGTCCCCCCCCCCCCCAGACCTCTGCCTACCTTGAAGGCCTTGTTCATCAGTTCAAGTAGTGATCTGGACACTTGAGTTGTCTTCCTGCCTTGGCCTTACTGGGATGTTTCTACAGCCAGTCATTCTGGATGGTTGTATTCAATTACAGTGCCACGCCTATTCCAAAGGAAGGCTGAGAGTTTTTAGATAACTTTTTTTTAAAAAATAAAGGCATGAGGGAGAGAGAAAGAGTGAGTGAGAGAGAGAGAGAGAGAGAGAGAGAGAGAGAGAGTGAGTTTGTAAAAACTTATTAAAGTTCAGCAAGAGAAGCCTCATAATTATTTGTGTGACTGGATTATAGCAGACATAACCTAGCTCTCTGGGTGGGTGGCATAGCCCTATGACAGCTTGTAGGAAAGCAAGTCCAAACATGTTCTGTTGGGAAATTCTTAGATCTCTGTCCAAAATGCATCAACACTACACCATAAAGCTTACTGGTCTCTCTGGGATTCTATAGAACCCACAGGATATTTTCTCTCCAAAAGTTTTAACATTTGTCTGTACAGCGGGAACATGATGGCCTGGAAGCAGATGTGTGAAAGACAGCCAGTTCTTTGAAGTAAGCATCACTTACACAAAGGCACAAAGATCGGTACACTTTTTAAAAATGTAATATTCTTTGTATACTCTCTTTGTCACTTACACCTTCAGAGATTACCAAAGACTAGGGTTTTAGGCATCTTTCCACCTGCATATTTGAGGCACATTTAGCATATAAACATATCTAATTAATGCTTGAAGAAAATCTAAGACTCTAACTTGTATAATGAACAATGCTTATATAGTATTACCAAGTTTTTTGTAGTTGTGTAGAATTTTATTAGAGTTTTATTTATTATTTTATCAACTCTCATTGATGATTATTCAAGTATTTTTAGATCTTAAGCCATTAAAACAAAACTTAAGTGAGTGCCATTGCATGAATTTCACTTTCTACAGACGTGATTGTATCTGTAATATACACCCCTGAAGGTGGCATTTCTGACCGCAGTGTGTGTACATGTTGTTTTCTTTCATTTTTAACTTTTGAGATGGTCTCCCCATGTAGCCCCGACTGCCCTGGAACTTGCTTTGTAGACTAGACTGGTCAAGAACTTTCATAGATCTGCCTGGCTCTTCCTCTTGTGTGGCATTTAAAGTTGTTCACCACCATACCCTGAAGTATATTTTAAGTTTTGGTGGGTTTTGCCAACTTGCTTTTCAGGGATATAATACCGATTTAAAATTTTCTGCCCCGGGCAATGTGTGGGGGAGTCCCTATCTGTTTCATCCACATTTTTGTCTGCATGTTACACATCATAGTTTTTTGATCTTTGCCAATCAAATAGTTTAAAAAAGTTATCACCTTATTTTAAAGTTGCTTTTTCCTTATAGGTAACTCGGAACATCTTACCCACATGTATTTCCTTTTTGGTGGGCTATCTCTCTGTCTACATTCCCAACCATCCTTTGCTCATGTTTCTTGGGCTGTTAGTCTTTTTTGTTGATTTGTTCTAACTATTTGCATTTTGAAGAATTTAAAGCTGTTTATAGATTGAGGAAATTAGCGCTTTTTTTCTATGACAAGAGCTAATTTTTTTCATTTTTATATTTGTTCTTTGACTTTTTATTCTACACAGCATACATTTACTTTTTTATTTTAAACATATATTTTATTATTTATTTCATATGTATTCATGTAGTATATGTACATATACTTGGAGGCCAGAAAGAGAGAGGTATTGGATCCCTTTCGATTATTGGTAAGACATGGGTGTTGGGATCCAAATTCCAGTTTTCTGATAGATCAGTAAATGTTCTGAACCACTGAGCCATCTCCAGACCTCTGGCATAGATTGCTTCAATCCTCTGGATTTTGACTCTTCCTTTCTTTCTCTTTCTCTTTCTCTTTCTCTTTCTCTTTTTCTTTCCCCCTCCCTCCCCTCCCTCCCTCCTTCCCTCCCACCCTCCCTCCCTCCTTCCTTCCCTTCCTCCCTCCTTCCTTCCTATTTTTTCTTTTGAAATGCGGTCTCTTGTAGCCCAGACTGATCTCACACTAGCCATGTAATTCAAGGGCATCCTCAGCTATGCCAGAGGTTAGACAATTAATGGTGACTTCAGAAGACTAGGTCAGGGTCGAGCATGTTCCTGGGAAGCAGGATCTAAGGTAGCAGAGATCACTTACTGTCTCAGCTTGGTGAAACCATCACAGCCAGCAGCAGTAGTGGATTTCAGCGTTTGGAAAGGTCTGGCTAAGCTATGGGTGTCATCAAGTTTTTGAGTTGCTGCTTTAGGGAGCTATCAATTACTTCCTTGATATTCTGAGTCTGTCAGGTGCTCAAGTGGTTCCTAACCCTGGTACTGAACCAGAAGCTGTTGGGATGTGGGTTCTGGCTTGATTGGTCTAAAATAAGACCCCAGCCTCAGCAGCATTTAGAACTCAGTCTGCGGTGGAGTCTGATGCAGCTAGGGTTGAGCATTAATTCAATCAGTTTGCAACCCTTTTGAGTAAAGGCTTTTTCTGTACCTGTCCTAGTGCCTCTAGATATGTACCCACTTATCTAGAGAACCTTGATAATACAGCTTCAGGGGCCTGATGCCATGCTGCAGATTCTCATGTCCTGTGCTCAGGTGACAATTAATGCTGCTTTTCCCCAGAACATTCATGGGTGGTTTGAGCTTGTCAGTCATGAGTGTATACATTAGTCTATGCCTGGTAAGTCTTGTTCTCTGGTTGATTGCGCTTTGTGAACTCGGAAAAAAAAAAATGGCTCAAGTCCAGTGACTGGATTTCCAATTCTAGCTCTGCCCTTAATTAATTGAAAAACAGGTTTCTTGAAAGCGCTTCATCCCTTCATCTTCTTGTCTCTAAAGAGATGGCTCAACTGGGTGAGGTGTGTTAGTTTCCTTGTTCTCTCATGCTCTCACATAATCCAGGATTTTCTCAGGCTACGTGGATGGGGATTTTCTGTGGAACTGTCATCTGGAGTCTGCAGTTAGAACACTGGCTTCCCCGAGAAACTGGTCCTGAGTTCATTATAATTTCCTGGGAGAAATAAAACCAGCAGATGTTTGATAATAGTTGATATAATACTTCAAGTTAAGTTTAAAGCATAGTAAATATGTGGAGTGGGCGGGGAAGAGTGGTGACTGGAACAGAAGATGTCACTGCAAACAGGAGATTGAGTCAGGCTTTGTGTCCTGCTCTAGACAGTGTCAGGCTTTTACATTGGCCTGTCTTTTCAGGGTGCCCTTCAACCATTGTTGGCATCACTCTCAGGGTCTACTTAATCACATAATGGCTACTGTTTGGATTTGGTACCCCCACCCCCAAAGAAGAGTTCCTTTACCCAATGAGTTAGAAGAAAATTGGCTACTATTCCAAAAGCATAGTAATAAAGATGACCTGCCTAGTCATTCCATGTATCTGCTACTTGAGCAAATATTAAATTTGGTTGCTTACCTTAACTTATGTTGTCCAAATAGAGTGATTTTGATGGTATAGGTTGGATGACATATAGATGGAATTTAAAACAATTCCCACAGTTATTCTAATGTTTAATATTAATTAAATAACTAAAAGTGATAATTATAAATATTTGGTAGTTGATTTTCCAGTCAGGTACGATATTCAGCATACTTAATAACCTATGACATGACATTAGCTAACCAGAATAAATTGGGTCCAGCCATTCAGAGTTGAATTGTAAGCAGCAGGCTTCCAAGTGAGGACTGGCAGGCTCTCAGCCCAGCATACTGTAAGATATGTTTAAAGTGCCACTAAATCTATCTTTCTGTAATGTGTTTAAAACTTTAAACTTATTTTGGGGCTCTAGGGATCACACATAGGCCTGGGTGTGCTAGACAAATGGCTTAAAACTGCACTATATCCCTGCTTCTTAAGTCTCTTTAAAATTGTGGTGATTGCATTTTTCCGATAGAGGTACCATAATAAAGTACTCCACAGCAGATGAACAGACGAAACAGGAGAACCGTGTACTCTCTCTCTGTTCTGGAGGTTAGAGAGCTGAAATCAAGGTGCTGGGTCATGCTGCCTCTACTGGCGATATAAAGAGGAACCTGTCACCTCTATGGCTTCCTAAGTTAGCAGCAGACCTTGACATTCCTTGGCTTGTAGTTGCACTGATCAACTCTCCATTTTAATGTGGCTTTCTCAGAACTACGTATGTCTGTTTCTGTCTCCAAATGTCCCTCTTCTTCTTTTCTTTTTTGAGACAAGGTTTGTCTGTGTAGCTCTGGCTGTCCAGGAACTGGCTCTGTAGACCAGGCTGGCTTCAAACTCACAGAGATCCTCCTGCTTCTGCCTCCTGAGTGCTGGATTAAAGGCCTGCACCACCACTACCACCTGGTAATGTCCCTCTTCTTATAAAAAAGAAGAAGCAACCGTTCCTTCCTTAATTATTATTACTTAAATTCTGTTAACATGTGAATGCTGCTGACACTATAGAACGGTTAATATTCCTTGGAATGCAAACATATATGTGCATGGAGAGATATTATATTCTTCCATATAAGTTTATGGAAGTCAAGCAAGTTTTGCCTTAAAATGGAACTGATTATAGTTAGGTGAACACTGTACATGGGCTGTATTTAAGAGCAAGCACAAGAAAGTAGGAAAGAAGACAATTAGTGGGTCTGGAGAGATGGCTCAGTGGTTAAGAGTACTTGCTGCTCAATCTTGGGGACTGGGGATTGGATCCCAACCTGCATCAGGCAGCTCACAAACACGAGTAACTCCAGCTCCAAGGAGCATAGCTTGCTCTTCTGGCCTCCATGGACACACACACACACACACACACACACACACACACACACCACAGAAACACGTATCCCCAGTCTTTTACACACAGAAATAAAATGCTTTCAAAAGAAGAAACAAACCATCAGGGGGTTGAGAAGTCTTTCTTGTAATCCATATGTCAAAATGATGTGGTTGTTTTGAGCTCTCTGAAGAGCAGTTCTG
Organism: Phodopus roborovskii; assembly: GCF_943737965.1. Lineage (NCBI taxonomy): Eukaryota > Metazoa > Chordata > Mammalia > Rodentia > Cricetidae > Phodopus > Phodopus roborovskii. The sequence goes on along the minus strand of NW_026126413.1, from coordinate 4,695,004 downwards.
TACAAAAGGACTTTGACTCATGAAGACAGAACTAGAACCGCTGAGCTAACGGGAATAGTGCAGTGTAAGATAAAATCAGGTTATAATGCACGGAATATGGGAGCCACCATTAAGGAAGTGGGAAGTACAGGTTCCCCAGAGAGCTCAGGAGGGTACTATACAGTTATCTCTCTGTGATATCTCTTCTCTTGAAGAGACAACAGAGCCCCCCCCACCCCCGCTCACTTCCAGCCTTGTGGCCCGACCCTAAAGACTCCCAGTGGACATTCTTCCTTGCTTATAAAACTTTGTGTTGAGGTTAAGCGATTTTCTTAGAGTTCACCATCCTGAAGTTTTGCTGTCTGACCTTGGTGTTGTGAGCTCGCAGAAGGAAAGAGTTGAAGAGGGGCATTAATGAGCAGGAAGTTAGGGGAGTGAGATGCGCATTTATCAAGAGAAACAGTGTACACTGGGTTAGGCTTTTTATCCATGTCACCTTATTTAATGTGGCTACTTACTGTTTGCATGGCTTAGAACTTAAGTAAAATGGTAGCTCTCCGAGTGATGAATTCATAAATTAATTGGCATTTTAAATGTATTCTTTGTTGTTGGAACACAGGACTGTTCTGATGGCTACATGTGCAAAACACAGTTTCAAATAAAAAATGGGACAACAACATCACATCTGGGAACACCTGCCAGTGTACACACATGTCTTCCAACAGAGGTGAGTAGTTTAGTGTGCCATGCTCTCCTTTTCAGTCTTCACAAAGTATCAATTAGACACTTTCAGTCTGTTTTATGTATGTTTATATATTTAAAAAAAATGAATAGCCCTTGGATCCTGGGACTATTGGTGGTAGATGTATGAACTTCATTTCTGAGGGTTTATTTTCTTTATAGCAATGAAAACAGGAATTGTGGTGTCCACCATGAATCCTTTCAGTTCTCGTGACCCGTCACACTTTTCCTTGACCTGAAAATGCAGGTCTTTTCTCTTGAATTTTATCTGATGATATCTCAGCCTGTACAGACCTGTCTCTGAGTCCGTCCAGACTGCCTTTGACTCTTTTTTTTTTTTTTTTTTTTTTTTTTTTTTTTTGCCATTTGGAACTTTGTAGAACCTGGGTCTCATTCTTTAGGATATTTTATTGATGACAAATTTACAAAATTAAATGTTATTTAAGTGCTGAGTTCTTTCTGGATGTTTTCAGTTTCCTTTTTAAACAAAATGTAAATAGCTTTAGTATGTTTCTTTCCTTTTCTTTTTTCTTTTTTGACAGGGTTTCTCTGTATAACAACCATGGCTGTTCTAAAACTCCCTCTGTACACCAGGCTGGTCTTGAACTCCTAGAAATCCACTTGCCTCTGCCTCCTGAGTGATGGGATTAAAGGTGTGAGCCATTACCACCTGTCAATATGTTTCTCATTTTTAAGAAATGTTGTAGATATCCATTCTGAAAAATGAACATTAGGGAAATATATAAAAGTGAAAGAACTCTCATATACTTTTAGGTAGATAACCCCTATTAAATTTTTGGAAAATATTACCTATTTTTTTAAAGGTTTTTCCTATACATGGGTTGGTACCAAGGAAGAATATCAGGGCATTTCCATGTCAGTAAATTCAGGGTCCATCATTCTCTTTGGTGGTTGCATGGCATTCCATATGATGGCTACACCATAATTATATACTGTTACTTCAGGAAGCATTTGAATTTTAAAACATGAACTTGTATTCACTGTTTTTGGAGCCAGACTGCTTCTGTAGACTATAAATCCATTCATATAGAGTTACATGATAAATATCTATACTCTAGACTTTTGACTTTGGGTCCTACCAGATTCAACTTACTTCTGTATGTTGATAAAAGGTGGGCAATAAGATGGGTTACTTTGAATTGATTGAATTTTAAAAGCCTTTTACTTTTGGTAGAATAGTGCTATTTTTTTTTTCTGATAACCAGTTTACTTAGGAAAGTTGTAAATGTCTGCAAAGAGAGACTTCCATAAGGTTTTAGGAGTGTATGCTGTCAGAGTTGGAGTGGAGTCTTCTGCTCAGTCTGTTGCTTGCTAATCAATGCTGGTGATTTGCTTTTAATTGTTTGGTAACTCATAGTAAATTAAATTGCCTAATGTGGATCATAAGTAGAAAGAAGCACTTGTTTTTAGAAGTTGTATTTTCTAATTTTTTTAGTTATGTTCTAGCAATGTGACCTTGTGTAAACCTGTTTTCGTACCTCAACTATTTGTTCTTTTTTGGATACAGTATACAAAGTGCTATTAGTTAACCTGACAAATATCCCCTGGCCATACAATAAGGGGCAATGAATGAATGGGAAAATAAAAGGGTGAGCATGGAACAATTCCTTTCTATGCTGTCATGCTTTCAAAGGTTGGGAAGAGCCCCCCCCCCCCCGTGGGAAGACACCATTTCCTCAGCCACAGTTATCCATCAGTATCTCACAGAGTTGTTGAGAAGCAACTGAACATGACTCTAGTCAGGAAGTCGCAGTGTCTAGGTCATCTCAACGGCTATGAGAACATTGCGTTCGCTGTCACACTTTGTCCCTTGATAGGTACTGGACTGTATTGTATTCTTCTTTTGTATAATTTTTTCTTTCTTCATCAAGATTCACGCACAATTTCTACTTATTCAGTGGTATTATTATGGGTATGATGATGTACAATTTGCTATTTTTCATTTTTAGATATCTCAGAATTAATATTTTATCTTAACATGCTTACATTTGTGACGGAGTAGAAAATATTATGACAATTTAAATATATACTTAGGATGGATTGTAATTAGATGGAGAATATATTGTTTCTCTTAAAATGCAGTGGGCTGTTCATATTTAGCAATTTTTGAGTTTCAGTATTTAAACAAATTTCATGATGAGGATTGATTATTCTCATGATAGAACAACTCAAGGAAGAGCATAATCTTAGTTCGTGAAAATTACCAAATTTAGCTATAACTATACTTTCAGATCTATCAGTCATGAAAATTATGATGATTAATGATCTTTAAACAACTGTATAAAACATTTCAACCATCAACTATCAAAAGATGCCTACAGTCTATGTGCAGAGTGGGAGAGCCCAGAGGCATGATCAGAGGCATTAGAAAAAACATACCTAGGCAAAATACACTCTGTTAACACTAAAACTATGCCATTCAAATGGCTAAAATAATTGTACTTTTCGCTGTTAGGAGCTAACTGTGCCTGTAGATAGCTGAATAACCATGCCAAAGGGCTGTAGCTATATTGATGGGTAGATTTCAAGCCAGAAGGAAGAGTTTCTGTGGTGTTGGTACTTTTATTTGTTTAGCCCCAATCAATATTTCTATCAGTGAATTTAACAAATTCCATTTAAACAAACATTTGTGTCAGTATTAATGTCTGTGTGTTAAGATTTTAATTCTCAAAAAAAAGATTTTAATTCTCATGAAGAAATACTTGCAGTGTCCATTTATTGGTTTTCTATTATGTGCCAATTTCCTGTATTAGTTCTCTATTATCTTATAATCTTCACAAAACCTCTGTAACAAAAGATAGTAATGATGGATTTAAACATGATGTCAGCCAAGTGGATGAAAACCCAGTAATGTACGTAAGGAGGACAGGAATTAACTTCAAACTGCTGGTCCTGCTCTGAGTGATTTGCCTACATGACTTCATTTTATCTTATGACCCAGACACTTTTATTCCCATCATTGTACACATAAGGAGACAGTACACAGTGGTTAAGAAGCTTCCTCAAGGACAAAGGCAAGGTTGTGATTACGGTTTGACTTCAGAACTCATGCTCTGAATACTGTAAAAGTAGTGGATACTATTTTAGTAGACACCAGGAGCACTGAGGGGCTTGTTAAAAACAAATTATTGTCTAACAGTTTGTTTGAATTAATTGCTGAGCCCATTCCTACAATTTTTGATTTAGTAGGTCTGATATGGGTCCTGAGAATTTGCAGTATCTTAGGATGGGTTTGCCTGAAACATTACTTAAGATAAAGATTTCTCTTGTCTTAAGAAGATCAGGAAAAGCAGGGCAGAGCAAGGAAAAGGTCATGGAAGACAAAGAGAGACAAACTTTATCTGATCTCAGCCCTTTATTTCAATTGATATCAGAGAAGTTCTACCATGTGTCACTGGGATGGCCTTTTGTACTGTACTAAGCATTAGCACATCATTCATTAGCCAAATCCTCAGGTTGGTAGCTTCAGTTTACTGAGTAATTGCCCAGAGAAGGGGTCCACTATGAGGTATCAGCCAACAGTCACAGCGCCTGAGTGAACCAAGCTGAGAGAAGACCTAGGCAGGGCATCAAAAACATCACTATTAAGAAATGACATGAAGCTAACCAAATAGAATATAGGGGGAAATGGTTTGCCTGCCGCACCTGTGAATTCCACATTGCAGAAACATAAATATTGGAAAAAGAAAACTGCATCTCTTGAACATTTACAGATTATTTTCTTGTTGCCATTCCCTAAATAACCAGTATATTAACAATATGTATAACATTTGTGCTATATTAGATATTATAAACAATATAGAGATGATTTTAAAAGTATGCAAGGATATGAAGCACTTGAGTATCAGCAGATTTTGTCATCCATTTATGGATACCTAGAGCTACTAATCTATGTGTAAGACTTGTGTTTACATGAAAAGGGGAGGTTTTCTGAAAATTGTAGTTTTAGTTATCTTCAAGCTCAAGAAAATTAAAAGAACATTAAAGATGCTAGAAAACTGATTAGAACTTTGGATACATTGACCAATGCATAGGTGGCTCGTATGTATGTATGTATACATGCATGTATATGTATATATCCTTAGGAATGCTCAGGTTCCAGAGACCTTATGGAGATCTATGTAGTCAAAACTGTTTTTATAATATCATGAACATGTTGCTTGTGATGTTTGCTCTCATGCTTCCTCCAGCTTTCCAGAGGTTGCCTGAGCTGTGATAGTGCAACATATTATATGCAGAAGTAGGTACAAGAGCCAAACCCATGGTCACATAGATGGCCCTGTTAAAAATCAATGGATCAAAACACAACAAACAGACTTGAGTGTGAGAGATTTGTAAGGAAGTGGGGGCAAGAAGACAGGAATAGTAGAGAAGTGGGTGAATGTGGGAGCTGAGGTTGGTCAGTCTGCATTATGTATGGGTGTGAACTTGCTGAAGAACAAATGTAATTAATAAAAAATTTAAAGTGGATTGAAGAATTCAGTTGTCTTTCTACCTTAGACACTTAAAGAAATTAAGATGTGAAACAAGACTACCTTCCTTACTAATTCTTTTCTTTGTTTTGGAAAGTGTTTTCATAGAAATATGTTAATTATATTTAAATTAAGTAAATATTTTCATTTGGAATTTAATTTTTAATATAGCAAGTGTCCATAAATGTTTGAACAAAACCTTTTTGGCATCTCAATGAATTTTCAAGCTGTAAATGGAGATCAAAATGTTTGAGAACCAGTGCTCTAGATCAAGTAAAGTATTACATTATTACACTTGAAAAACATTGGTAATGAGTATAAACAATGCATTCATTCATCAATAATAGATTAGGAGGTAAATTATCGAGTTCACCTGACAGGGAGTGTGCTGCAGCAATGGGTGTGTTTGAGGACATTAGGGATCAAGAAGACCGAGTTGGGGGAGGAGCAGAGGAGGAGAGCAATGAAAGAGATAGCTAGATAGAGGGAGGCATTATGGGGTTAGGGAGAAACCTGGTGCTAGAGAAATTCCAGGGAATCCACATGGAAGGCCCCAGCTAAGACTCCTAGCAATAATGGAGAGGGTTTCTGAACAGACCTTCCCCTTTAGTCTGATTAATGACTACCCTAATTGACATCATAGAAACCATATCCAATAACAGAAAGAAGTAGACGCATTGACAGCCAATCAGCTCCAGTTCAGTTGAAGAGAGGGAGGAGGATCATAGGAACAAGGGGGGGGGTGTCAAGATCATGGTGGAGAAAACCACAGAGACAGCTGACCAGAGCTAGTGGAATTCACAGGGGAACCTACATGGGAGTGAACTAGACTCTCTAAATGTGGGTAACACTTATGTGACTTGATCTGTTGGGGGGTGAGGGCAGGCTGACATTGGAACCAGGACCTAACTGGCATTTTGGATCCCATTCCCTATGGTGGGATACCTTGCTCAGCCTTGATACTGGGGGGGGGTAGGGGCTTGGTTCTGCCTCAACTTGGTATACCAGACTTTGTTGACTTTCTAAGGAAAGTCTTAAACCCTGAGGAGTGGATGGGGGAGGGAGGTGGAACTGGATTTGGTATATAAAATGAATAAAAGATTAAAAAAAAAACTTACAAAAGAAAATTAAAAAAGAATATTGGGTGGTCTTGGAATTTGGCAGTAAACCAGAAAGCCAACAGTGTGTAGTTGTTTTCAGATAACTGAAGGCTTTCTTGCAGAAGGGAGAGTACATTCCCTTTGTTTCTGAGGGTGAGACTAGTTTCAGACTCTGACAGCTGTTCTAGACAGATCTGTCTAGAACTAGCATTGCTCCCAGTGAAACTGATGAATATGCAAAACCAGGAGCTCCATCTCCTTTAGTGGAGACCAGAAGCTGCAATCAAGACAACCGCCTTTGGAACAGGAGTGCCATGCTGAACTGCCCAGGCAGATGGTGAGTGACTGAAGCTCATTGGAAGTGTGCTAGTGAAGAGAAATGCTACCAAAGGGAGGGGGCATGGCACCCCACTCTCATGGCACCCCATCACTGTACTTTCAAAGGATGGCAGAGATGTGGGGTTTTATGAGAATGGTTTGAGGAAGCATTTCATGAAGTTCAAATAACCTATATATTTAATCTGCAAATGTTCCTTAGATGATCAGTTTATAACTGTTGCAGGATATTGGATCACACTGTGAATCCCAGGATTGCATTATTTGCTGGAGAAACCTGCTTCTAGCTGTGATGTGGCTCAGCCCTAGCACACATCTTTAATCCAAGAGCTTCCTGCTTGAATATTATAAACGGGTTCAAATAAAATCAACCACAGGTCTAGAGGTAGAGCAAACAACCAGTTGATAAGGGGTGAATGTAAGATTATTTTTAAAAAAGGAAAACCAAAATAGAGAGTACGAGGGAGTCAGGAGGGTGGAGAGAGATGCACAGGGAATGAAGGGGACAGACATGGAGGAAAGAATTGACTCCAGAATATGTTCTCTGTCTTTCATTTATGCACTATAGCATGTCTGCTTTCTCTTCCCTCACCCTCATACACAGATAAATAGAAAAATTTGATGTGAAATATAATGGAAAGTGAAGGCTTTTGTGAAAGTCATGATCTCTACCTTTTTGGCTGTAATTTTCTGACTGCAATTTAAAATGATAGTTGGAATAGATGATAATCCAAAATGTGTTGAATGCATCAAAGTATCTTTTGTGCTAGCATTGGGAAGCAGGAGTTCCTGGAAGTTGGTCAGTGTACGTGAGACATTTATGGAATCGTAGCTGTGATTCACTTGCTGAATTTCTGACATTGTGAAATAGCAAGGAATACCTCGTCTTTACCAGTAGCCCTTCCACCAGACCCATGCCCTGACTTATGATCCACCAAGTAGAGAAGAGGATTTTCTAAGGGACTAACATAATCAGATCTTGCTCCTGGAGATAGCATGTTTTGTGTGACACTGTATTCATAAATACATATTGGTGCTTGTGCTTCCCATTATCAACTAGCAATTTTCATATTGGACCGAAGACTTTTCATGGTAAAAATGGGGTATAATCCTTTGGCAATAGAAAACAAAATGACTAACAACTGTCTGCTTAAATATAGACTTGCACTGAAAAATCTTATCAAAATCATTTAGATAAATGAGGTGATAGAAGTAGAAGTGGGAACTCAAAACTGTATATTCCAACTAGGTAAGTTTTCTTTCCTAAACATTTTACTTGTTTATCTGTTAGAATATCTTTTATCCATCATTTGACAGTGTCATACATTTATGTGTGTGATACATCTTACACCTATCCACCTCCCCTCTCTGATGACCCTCAACCATCGCTTTGTCCCTCTTCTTTCATTCAACTGAGTCCGGTCAGTGCTGTCTGCTGGGTTGCTAACTGGTCCTCTTGACTTGGGCAGCTCATGTTCAGGTGACCTTAGCTGCAGTCAGTGCAGGAGTGAAACAGCCACGTCATACCCAGGAAACAGCGTTTCATGACATTCCTTCCCATCTTCTGGCTCTCACATTCTTTCCGCTCCCTCTTTCATGATGTTCCCTGAGCATACTGATGTAGATATCCTATTTGGATGAGTGTCCAGTACTCAGTTGTTCTTAACACTTGGATCAGTTATGGGTCTCCACACTAATTACTGCCTCCTATAGAAAGAAGCTTCTCTGGGCTGAGAGCATCATTCCCCCGTGTGTAGAAACATAAATGTTTAGGAGGCAATTTTCACAACAAATCTAGTTGACAAAGCAACACTAGGTTCCCTGCTAGGGCCTGCGACCTCCTTGGCTGTGGAATTCTGGCCAGGTTTAAAGTGCCAGCTATGAGTTCCCTCTTTTGGAGCAGGTCTCACATCCGATCAGAAAGTGATTGGTTACTACCATAGTAGCCACACCACTATTATACCAGTGGGTACATTTTGCCTTGTTGGTCAGTATTGTAGCAATGCAGGGTCCAATGCTGTGTAAGACCATTGATAACTTGTTTTCCTCAGTGTCCTGCAGAGCACCTCTGGCTCTATGAGAACTGCTGGCAGGGAAGTTTTCATGCCAGCTCTGGCTTTACTTCTCTATGTACTGCCACCAAATGTGCTGTATCTTCAGCAATAAGGCCTTATTATGTTGTTATGGTAATGGCAATGTAATTGCATTACAAAAGTAATGACAATGACCTGGGTTGTTTGGGGGGTCTTCTGAGGCCTGGCCAATAACTCATACAAAGGCATCCCACACCTGGTACTGAGATTTTCATTTAATAACCCAGGACTTCTGGGGGAAGAATTGTTCACCCATGCAGAACACCCATGTTTAAATTTATTCCAAAAAATTACATTTTTAATTAGTCGACAAAGTAGTAGGATTCTGTGAAGAAACATCATTATTTCTGATTAACTTGTCCACACCCTCTCTATACTCCAATTAAATAATTATCTGTTGATGAAAGACATTGTTAACTTGTAGTTCATTGTAACTTTTAAGTCATAAAATAATCCAATTACTAATCTTTATAATTCATGTGTTTGTGCTGTTGGAAAAGTAGCTGCAAAACTTTGAAAATATTCTGTGATATTCTAAATCAATTTGCTGGTCTCAATAAGGCTGAAAAATACAAAGTTGGAGAATCAAGGTGTAGGATTTCTATTACATCTAGTATTGGTCCACTCAGTAAGAGGAAATAGTGAGATGAACACAGAGCATTAACATTGATAGTAATCAGGAGAGAAATTATTAATGGACACTTACAAGGGAATTCTCTCAAAAATCTTTGCTTGGACTTCTGTAGTCCTTATTTTGTCTCTTAATTCCTTCTTTAGGTAAGTTTTGAATAATTTTCAAGAAATAAAGACAGCTTATGTTTTGCCCTTTGTTTACTATACTATACTCATGGTTTTTACTTGATACTGGCCAGTACGTTTTATATAATTGTATTTGGAGTTTTCCTGAAGTTTGATTACTGAAATTCCATTCCTTTTGCAGAAGTATTGGTGATGGGCACTGAACATATTTTATTTATTCATTTACTACCTTCGTTACTTTAGAGCCTCAGGTTGCAACTTCAGATTACATTTTTTAAAACTATGAAAATGATAGAGTCGTAAAAGTAGCAATAGTTTGTTATTGGAAAAAGAAAAAAATAATAAAATAGATTTTTATCCTAGGGTCTTATAGTTCACCAACTAAGATGAACCAGCACAGGTAGAATATTATAGAGAGTGAGGCCTTCGAGAAAAACAGCCTATCATAAATCCCCTGAAGCATGCATCTAAGAATTGGTACCAGGAGATTGTCTCAGTGGTCAAGAACATGCTTGGAGGCTGATGAACATCTGAGGATGCTGGGCTTCACATATGCCCACCTGCCTGCGGGGCCTTATTAAGTGGCTTCTCAGATGAGTTCTGTTTTCTATGTCCAAAATAGACTCATATGTTAGGATACTATTATTTCTTATAATGGATCAAATGACAAGCCACAGTTCTCAGTAAATGTTAACAATTGCTATTTTTAGACTGAAGTATGGGTATGATGATAAATGTAAATGATGAGTAATAAGCATGATTAGCCCTAGTAATTGAAAATGTAATTATTGAAGCAGCATTGAAATATCAAAAAGTTTATGTTTAGTGTCTGCAGATATGAGTGAATGGGAACATGCATTGCAGTTGTGTTATTTATTGACTTATTTGACAAACCTAGTGTTTCTGGATGAATGGATTTTAAAATTTGTCCTTTCTTTCGCTACTTACTTACTTATGTGTTTTGAGATAAGGTCTCACTGTGTAGTCCAGTCTGGCCTCGAACTCACTGTGTAGTCCAGTCTGGCCTCGAACTCACTGTGTAGTCCAAGCTATCCTTTAACATGTAGTCCTGTCCTGCCTACTAAGAACTGAGATCACAGGTGTGTACCACCAGACTTGGTGAAGGTGAATTGTTTCTAAAGGAAATAGCTATCAATGAAGCTGAAATCTTTGTGATTGTCCTTAATATATTGTGAAACAGCAAAGACAAAGTAAATCCTAGCTTTGTCCTTTAAATGTTACTTTCTGTGTATGGGTTTTGTGTCTGCATGCATCTCTTTGCACTACATGTGCATCTGGGATCTTCAGAAGTCAGAAGAGGGCGTCTGACCATGTGGAACTGCAGTTGCAGACAGTTGTGAACTCTCTTGTGGACACTGGGTCCTTTGCCAGACAGCAAGTGCTCTCCACTAGACACCGAGCCATCTCTCCAGCCCCTCTAATTCACTTAAGATGTAACACATGCCATAGCACAATGTGATATTTGCAAGGAGGTAAGCATAGAACATTCTGAAAGCCAGTCATGTCTGATTAGGATTTTGAATTGCAGCACAGTTTAGAATTATTCCAGGAGATGTGATAGATGGTAACAGACCGTTTCTTTAGCTAGTGTGTGGCAGAAGTGTTTGTATATGCTTCCTAGAGTTCATCATCAAACACATATGCAGGTGTGGGAGGAAAACTATTTGAACGGTTTAATGAAATCTGCCTTAGAGGTCTTAATGCAATTTAGGGCTGTACTGTGAAGCAGGTAGGTTTAGAGGGGCAGAGTCATTTTCAGCGTTCTGTGTCCTTTCATGTCTAGGCCCTTGGTACCTCGTTGTACCACTTGGAAAAATTCAGATAAGATATTGAGTTAGTGAGTCTGTAACCTAAATAGCTTCTGAGGGCTACTTTTACCTTGAGAATTCTGTGCATTCTGTTCCCTTTGGCAAAACTTGGAGAGGATTTATATTTTGAGAGAAATCAAGTTGAATGTTGAATAAATCCATAGACGCAAACTAATTATCTTTCTATTTATCAAGCTAGGGAAAAAAAAAAAAAAAAACTTTGTGAAGACACCTGCCATTGTAGTTTAACTCTAAAGTGAAGTATATCAGAAAAGTTTCCTTTGTGTGTAATTCCAGTGTTGAAAGGGCTGGTTATTTCTGGCAGTAAGTGTATACTTAAAAAGAATACTAAGCTCATTTTTGTGCACAAAAAGTTGACAAGGGGACAAGGGATATAGCTGAGTGTGGAACATGTGATTAACATGCACCAGGCATGCACTCGGCCACGCACCAGGCCGTGGACTTGGTTCCCAGCAACAAATAACCATGTAGTTTATAGTCAGTCTAATGCAGGAGCCAATTGCTTCTAAGGGAGGCTATTAGGACATTGTTTTAATTTAGTTACTCTAGCTATACAGTCCATTCATTTAGTGAGTTTGACATGTTTCCCATACTGCCCTTTAAAAGGACATTTAATGGGTTGGAAGGTTCAAATTTTTTGAGCCTTTCATGTAGAATTTCTGAGTAGGATATCTTGATTTTATTATCAAACTAAAATAAATAAAAATGAAACCATGACTTAGTATCGCTTCCTTTTTGATTTTGTTTATAAGGCAGTAGAAATATCGGGTGTGGAGACAAATACGTTGCTTAGCATGTATTACAATGGGATTTTCTCTTACAAGAAATTATATATGAACCTAAAATACTTCAATTTAAAAATTTATTCATTGTCTTTTAAATTAATTGTCATCCTTAGTTAAATTGAAAAAGTTGGTTTTAAAATATATTCTCTAGAGTATTATTTTGGATTGCATAGATGGGATAGAGGGTATTTAACAATGTTCTCAGCTCCTGCAATGTTTCTTTAAAGTCAGGGTTTACTAAATAAAGCACTAGGTATTTGAGATAAGCATTGAGGAGCTGTGCCTTTAGTTCTGTTGATCTTAACGTAGCTTCTAGATAGTGATTTTGTTTGTGTAGCTATGCAGCAGACTGCAGAGAGAAGAGAAGGAAGCTTTCAGGCTGGCAGTGGTATTGAAGAACTCCTGGGTGATGCCTGGAAATGTGTTTGCGACCAGTGGGTCAGAAGGTGTTCTAGTTGCTTGACAGTCTGTTCTGAAGGTGAGCCAGTAGTGGTAATCTGAAAGTGACTGTTGTAAATGGAGTTCTTAATTGGTCTAGATAATTAAAAAGCTGAAGTCAGATGTAGAGGAAAATGCTGAGAGATCAGAGAGAAGGAGCAAGCCACAGCACACCTTACCTCCTTAGTGTCTCAGTGGGCAAGAGAGTGGTTTTCTGTTTCTCCCTGCTTATATCCTGTTTCTGCCCAGCTACCTCACTTCCTGTCTGTCTGTGCAGACCTCCAGACCTCTGTGGTTAGCTAGTGGCAAGCTCCATTCTCTGACCCCCAGACAGGCTTTATTTGTACAACCAAAGTTTGTGCTTTGGACAAGAGTTAAAATGGCTGCCGACTCTTCTGAGGGTCCTTCCCCAATTGAAAGGAGTGAAATGAGAGAAATTAATAAAAGCCCCTATAGGAAATAGAAAAAATTTCAGGACTCTCTAAGTTCCCCAAAGGCAGCCTGACAGATAAGGCTAAACAAAGAACTGGGTATGTGACTAGAAACCGGAGAGTAGATACCACAGCCCAGCTGTGTAAACCTTTCTCTTCCTAAAGAAGATCAGATGACCACCAACTCATGGTTGTAAGACCCCCTGGCCTAGGAGATAATAAACAAACTTATTCCCCTGCAGTATCCTGCTTAATTGCACCCTACCTGAAACATACAGTTATTGTTTCATCCTATGTAACCATGGAAGCTTTGTAATCTGAATACTTTCAGTCTTTTGAACTCTCCCTTTAAAAACCTTCCTCAGCAGCAGGCCATATTCTGCCTGCCCCTGAGTGGGAAGAATCCAGGCTGCAGCGTGCAAATAAAAGAAACTTTTGTCCTTGCATTCAGCGAGTCATCTCTTTGGTGGATTTTTTGGGGTTCCGCAAACTGGGCATAATACAATAACTGCTTATGGAACATGTTCCTGTCTGTCATGCTTTACGTTTGTTTATATTGTGTTCTGATATACCTCTCCGCTAAGTTAAACTACTGAAATAGACTGATCTCAAATTCCAAAAACCTCTTTGCTCACAAAGTCCTCGTTTTCAACTAAATGGATGCCTCTCCAGACTGTGTTTTATATATTCGATCTCAGTGACCTGTGGGCACCAGTCACCTTTTATTGTCATGCTCTGCTGAGTGTAGAATGTCCTCCATGGACTCAGGTTTTCAGCGTTTGTGTCTCAGCTGAGGCACTGTTTAGAAGTTTTGGGTACCTACAGATAGTAAACATAGGCTTTGCATGGTTACTGCCTGCTTCCGTCCCTCTCTGCCTCCTACTCTGTGACAGTGTTGAGGATCTTCTGCTGTGTGTCGCCATGTCCCTGAGCACTGCACCTCCCCAATTGTACTCCACGGCCACACTATGGAACTGTGAGCGAGAGGACAATCTCCCTCCCTCAGCATTTTCTTTCAGAGTTTCTTGTCATGAGGTGAGGAAAGTAATATGTTTGCCATGACCTGGGCCCTTTAAGCAGTACCCACAGAAGCCAAGTCCAAATCTTGGCCCTGAGCTTTTATGCTGAAACAGTATTTCTACTATTAGTCCTCCTCTACAAGCCTATCTTGCTCCTTCACTATCAGATTTTGTAAGTGCTCTATACCACCCTTCCTCTTTTTAAAAAGTCATTATCCCAACTTTAACTCTTTCTTTTACCTCACATTAAAAATAAGAGATGGAAGTGCCCTCCCTTGTTACTGGTAATCCTTCACTTAACAATACTATGTTCATCTTCTTTGGCTCTATTATAACTTCTGGCCATATTGACCAAGGCTATCTTCATGAAGTTAACTCTTCTTGTCTGTAACACAGTGGGAGAAATGAATTCTCATTCATCTTTCCACCATTATGCTATGGTAATAGTTGTAATGTTTTCTTTAATTCATAGTCTTTATGGCGTATTAAAGACGAACCAAGGTAATCTAGAGGGGGAAGACATGTGACTAAAAATGAGAATCAAAGTCGAATCATCAATATGATAGAGGTAGTAATTCAGATCTTGGGCAATTATGTAAACGCAATGGAAGTACCCATAGCTGTGCCCTTTGACAGCTAGCAGCCTCACAAATCAGTGTGACCAAGAAACATGTGCTGGGATTCTAGCAACAGGGTCTGGCTGTGGGTGAATCTGTCTGTCTTTTTGTCTGCTTTGTCTTGTATAGCCATTATCCAACCCTGGGTCTCTCTAGTGACCCTACGGTCACAGGCTGCAGTGCACGCTGGGCTTTCTTGAAGAGAACCAATTTCCAAAAATGTTTCTCCAAACCATATTCCTTCTTCCCGAATTCTTGGAATGTCTATGGGAGGTGTGCATACAGATGGTGGTAGCGTGGGTGGCAAGAGGGACTCTGAACTAAGGAAAACAATTGTGTGGGGGGGTGGGGGTGCATGAGGATATTGAGTTTGATCTTGGTTGATTTAAGAAGCAGTCCGAGGTTTTAGGAGGATTAGTGTGAATTTCTTCTACTGAGGGGTAGTAGGTTGCTGTAACGGAGTATTAGCCAAGTGGCTACTCTGTTGTTAGATAACTGAATCTGGATTCCTGTAAAAGTAGGACAGAGTGAGATCCAGAGGAACAGCCCATTGAGGAAAAGTGAGATGTAAACACAAGGGATGGTGCAAGTGGTTTGCTATTAGAGAGATGAGATTGGTGGGGAAAGAATTAGCCAGGTCAGGAGTGATTTCTCTGACTGGTTAGAAACATGCTGGGTTTCAGTTGATGGGTGGATGGGACATGACTGTCAAGACACGTTTCTGGACTGGAGAACCAGATGGTTCTGTAATCCACACGCTTTCTCCTGAATCTGGTTCTTGTCATCTTCTTAACTGCTTGCTTTTCAGAGGGATCGGGTGGTCTTCTGGATGGTGCCAGTGTTGGCCAGCAGCTAGGGGTATGACTTCCCTCCTAGGTGCTTGAAATCATTTGAGTGGAAGCTATATGTTTAGGGTTATAATTCCTATCAACAACAACCCATTCCATAAGTTCAGGACACATAGCTCACATAGTACATTCTCAGGAAATAATACTGAATGAATTTCATACTGGAAAGAATGTTTTAAAGAGCAGTGAAGTTTTAAGTCTTTATGACAACATCCCCTGTAGGATTACTGCTCTGTACCAGGCACTTCGTGAAATAATAAATAACAAAGTAAGCATGCAACTGAGAATTTTTGTTGTTTGTAAAAATGACAAGGCATATTAAAACAAAATTTTAATCACCAGGTCTCAAGACCCAAACCATATCCTTTTAGAACTTTATCCAGCTTCCACGGTGGAACTTTTACATGTGACTAGTAGTTTAGTGTTCTTTTAGAAAGTAATAAACAAATGAATGTTTCAGGAAATCCGTGATAGACCAAATCAGGTGGAGCTGATTTAATGTTATGGATAATTACATAATTGGCGCTGTAAAAAATAAACCGTACTATGTGCTTGATGGACGGGGCTGCTGTGAAGGAGGCATGTAATTATACAATCAGGGCTTCCTCCTATGCTGATTCCAGGCAATCCTCTTCCAGCCTAGGCTGAGAAGCAGCTCCCTCCCTTGTATCTCCTGCAGTTACTTCAGAAGAAGAGGGTTGAGCCCTGTCCCTGCATACATTTCCCCATGTCCTGGGTGTGTATCTTCTAAGACCAGTGGCTTCTAAGCTTTTCTGTAATACCACACCATTAACAAAATTTATTCTACATCAGGACCTAGGATTACACACAAACCTCTCTTCAATCAAGATTTGTGAAATAGATCTTACTCCTGAACTACTCTGTTAATCTCTTCTACTCAATTATTATTTTAATTTTAGGCAAGGCCAACCAATTGATTTCAGAACCTATTGATGGCTCACGTGTCATGTTGGAAGACTATAACCTTTGACCCTTAATGATTGCTAATGTCTGTGGAAGAGAGTCACAGAAAAGAGTGATGAGATTGGCGGGGGATTTGTGTGACAGGTTGGTGTGGCATGGTTTAAAGTGCTATGTCTTTGGAGTTGGGTAAATTTGGTTTTAAATCCCTACTTTTACTGATTTTTCACAGTGTGACTTTGAAGATGTTACTGAACCTTTTTAAACTACAAGTCCCTTCTCTGTAAAACAGGGTCTCAAATACCCACAAGACTCAGGTGGAAACCGGTTTTTGGGTCATTGTTTCATGGAAACCATGCACATACTGTTGCAAGTTATCCATCACATTTGGTTTCTTTGCCTGTCTCCATCATGAGACACCTGAGCTGGAGGAGAACGTAATTACTAACGAGACCTTATAGGTTGGATTATGGGAGCCAAGGATTAACATTTGTTCAGTTCTCATAATGCAGCCTTAGAGCAACTTGTAGAATAGAACTTTGGAGGATGGCAAGTTCAGCAACTCTCAAGTAACAAACTGGTTCTGAAATTCCACATCACAACTGTAACAAGAACTGCCTGAAAATAACAGTTCCTTTGCTTATTAATGATGCTTGAAAGTTGAAGAATTTTAGTATACATGACACATTTCAATATACATTTGAAATCCTACATTATATTAAGTATATAATTTAAAGAAACTTACTACACAACCTCCTCATTGTCCAGGGTTAAAGACCGGTGCCATTGTGGCTATTGCCTTTTGTATAATTTTTTTTGTATAATATTTTCTTTATCTTAAATGAAATATAGTATAATAATTTAATTATGCAATTAGAAAATACAATCCCTGGTTCTCAAGCTAAAAATGTGGGAAAGGAGAGACTCTTCATCATACTTGTGTATAAAACTATCTTTTTGTAAGTTGGTGAAATTTTTACTATCTTTGAAATCGTTTTTGACTTTGAAATGACAGTTCCTTACTACTTTTATTCCTGAAATTTCTTTACTGGAAGGAAATTCGTTGGGTTTGGTGAGCTCTTTGCTCATCTCTTCCATTCGTGTTTTCTTGAATTCTGCTGAGGTCATGGTTACTTGGTGTAACTTACGCTTTCTTGGTTGTGTGGAAAGGACATAAATTAGCCTGGAAAAGTGTCAAACAGTGACAGCTACAGGGCACCCTTAATGCAAGGCTCACTCTCCCTGGTACCCAAGTACTGACTGCCTTGAAATAATGCTCCAGTCTCAGCTCAGGCGTATGTTGATGGTGGCCCTAATTCCAGTGCCTTTTCTGTTTCCAGTCTCTTGCAGCATGTTAGAAACGTACCAAACACTTTTTAAATTTGTATTGTACTTGAAGCATCCAGGAGAAGGTGTCTGGCTCCTTTAAGGCAGAAGCATCCTTTTCTCTGCCAGAAAGCTCATTGTAAAATTGAAGGGTATAACCAAAAAGAGCTTCCATGTAAATTGAATATTGACAAAGAGGGGAGGTTAATTGGCCTTAGATACTTGGTTGCTAAGGAAGCATTATCCTGATTGGGAGGAAACTCTCCTGTGGGTTCTGCATCTTCTTGTGGACCTACAATGCTTTGTTTTCTCTCTTGCTTTCTGTGTCTAAGTTGGAAGAGGAAAGAGCAGAAAGCTATCATAGGAATGAAAAGCTGTGTGAAGCAGATGGTTGCTCTGTCTTAGCTACAGAAAGAGGGAGCTAAATACTGGCTAGCAACAAGCCTGTGCCTGCAAGGACTCTTTGTTTAAGGCAGACAGTTGGAAAATATCATGAGGGCAAGATAGAAAGAGCTCGCTGGGAGCACATAAAGAGGTTAGGCTAGGGCTTTTTTTGTGTCTGGATACATTCAGGCAAAAGAGATGAAAGGAATTCTGAATCAGTATCTAATAGCCATGTAAAATCATGACGTTAAGTATTTTCAATTTTGTTGAGCTTATTAAGAAAGTTATGTAGCATATATTGTCTATATTTTGGAAATTTTATACTATACTGCTTAATATATTTAGGAAATTTAGAATTTTTATCTGTAATTGTTTTAATAAGCACTACTGACTTTTAGTATCATTTTATATTTATGTATACTTTGTCACTTAGTAAGAAAAGTAACCAAATAGTAATTCTTTTTTAAATTTACTTATTTTTTTCTTATTTTACATATCGATCCCAGTTCCCTCTCCGTCCGTCTGTCCGTCCCGTTCCTCCCTCCTTCTCTCCCTCCCTCACTTCTTCCCTCTCCCCTCCCTCCTAGGCCTCCCGACCACCCTCCCATCCCATTCCCCCCATACACACTCCACAGGGAGGGTGGTGCCTTCCAGGAGAGGTCAACAAAATCTGTCATTTGTAGTAGGGACTAGGCTCTCCTTTCTGCCTCTAGGTTAAGGGAGTATCCCTCCATGGGGAATGTGTTCCAGAAGTCCTTTCGTGCACCAGGGATACATCCTAGTTCCACTGTCTGAGGTCCCTTAGACTACCCAGGCCTTCTGAGACCCATGTTCAGGGGGGTCTGAGTAGGTCCAATGCTGGTTTCCCAGCTATCAGTCTGGGAGCCCATTAGTTCCCCCTTGTTCAGGTCAGCTGTCTCTGTGGGTTTCTATACCCCGGTCTTGTCTTCCTTCTCTGCATCTGGATTCTAGTTCAGCTCAATGTTTAGCTGTTGGTGTCTGCTTCTGTTTCCATCAGCGACTAGATGACCAAATAGCAATTCTTTACTGAAATTATTTTTGAAGCTAAACTTTCTTTTTATATGGACTAGCTATATGTTCGAGGATCTCAGGTTTTGCTTTAATTAAAAAAAAAAACTATTACTTCTGCATACTAAATAGTGGTCCATTAATGTATTGAAGTTAGTGCCTGTAGTTTTCATAACTTCGTTTATTTCTCTGCACTGTTACTTTTGAGTGCCTATTGAACATGAATTCCTGTGCCCAATGATGTCCCAGGAACGAAATGCTTGGATATAGTGACTTTTCAGGAGAGCTAGAAACAAAACATTTTCTGTTTTTGTGTTAGTCTTTCATTTTTGTATTGAGTTATACAGTCTATTGAGTAATGTAATATGACTTAGAATATTATGACATTTTAAATGTTAATTTTTTTCAACAAGTTAACTTGATCTCCCCCCCCCTCTCTGTTTGTGCATGTGTGAGTGTGTGTATGCTTAAAGAGAGGACCAGACATTCCTCTCATCCTAAAAACCTGGAGTTCTGTAAAACATACAAGTCCACATTGGTGCTCTGTGCTGAATGTATCACTGTTATGTGGCACATTTTCTTGCTTGATAATTTAAGTGTTATCAGGAGAGAAAAAAAAAAACACTTTTGGTGATGCTTTTGTAGGCCTCTGATGATAATAATATTCCCAGAACCAGAATGCTAGGCTAGTGTGGCTAGTTGGGTCTTTCCAGAGAGTTCAGTAAATGTGGGGTGAGCTATCAGTGAGAAATCTTAAAAAATAATTTTACTCGTTAATTCATTAATTTTTTGTTGTGTTTTTGTATGTGTAGGTGTGTGAACACATGCTGAGGTCTGGCCTTAGTTCTCTCCTTCCACTACATAGGGTAAGGGATCAAACTCAGTCTTTCAGGCTTAATAGCAGCTCTTTTACCTGCTGAGCATTTCACAGGCCCTGTCAATGATACATATTATGCTGGAAAACAGGCAAGATTTTTAGTGGTGGTACATGCCTTTAATCCCAGCACTCAGTAGGCAGATGCAGGCAGATCTCTGTGAGTTCAAGGCCAGCCTGCTCTACAGAATGAGTCCCAAGACAGCCAGAAAAACCCTGTCTTTTAAGATTATTAACTAAAAACCATTCATAGAATAATGAATTAAGCTGGAGTCAATAGTGAAGTAATATTTTAGAGACACGGGACTCAATAGTCCTTTCCTTTTCAATTCTGTCTTGTAAGTACACTCTGATAGTAAAAGTGCATGCATGTATCTGTGATTACATATGTATACATAAATACACACGTGTGTGTGTGTGTGTGTGTGTGTGTATTCTAAGTCTCTATTTTAAGATTGCTAAGCTCTGATCTCGATTCATAGTCCAGTGGTGTAGGACTTTGAGAGCCTTTGAGAGTTAGCAAATGGGATGTAGCCCAGTGAGAGAGGAAAAGCAATGGAAAAGGGCAGCTAAAAGGTGACAACTTCATATAGACTTAGAGTAGGTGAATAAATGGGGGAAGCTGGTGCTGTTGAAATAGTCAGTAGCTTTCAGGTATGATGCTCATTGCAATGCAGTATCCACTACTTTAAAATAAGTGTGTTTTTACAGCTATGAAAAACTCTTCACTGAACTGAGAGTAAGTCTGTTTTCAGATCTCAACTGCTTCTGTTAAGGTAAAGCTCAGAGAGTGAACCCATTCAGTATGGATCAAAAGGAGGGGAACTGTCACTCTAAACCATGCAATGGATAGTGGAGAGGCAGAAATGTACATGCTTCATATAAAGCAAGTCATAGAAGCTCAGTATTAAAGACATCTCAACCAGCTGAGATGCTTGATGATGGTGGACGAAAAACGACTGCATTACTCTTGCTTTAGAAAATCAGTGCTTTACTGTTGCTAAATACCACAATCCTGGTGCACTAAGACCTCGCTGCCTAATAACTGTCAGGGTTGAGCGGCTGCTTTGCTTACATGCCTGGCGTGAGTGAAAGGTCAGAACCTGTGAAAACTTGGCAACAAAATACTCCAGATAGCTGCAAAAAAAAAGAAACATCTTACCAAATCACAGTGAAGAAAATCATACAGCTTATTCTAAAGCACCAATCAAATCAGAATGAAGTGCCACAGAGAGGATTCTGGCTCGTGAGTGCTGGCTCCCTTCACGGTCACTCATGACAGTGCAGCAGAGATGTCTGCAGTGCTGGCTTTTGGACAGGACATTGGAGTATTTTGTTGCTAAAGCAAGTGTAATGCAGTCGTTTTTCGTCCACCATCATCAAGCATCACAGCTGGTTGAGATTTCTTTAATACTGAGCTTCTATGACTTACTTTATATGAAGCATGTACATTTCTGCCTCTCCACTATCCATTGCATGGTTTAGAGTGACAGTTATCCTCCTTTTGATTTTTTTTTTTTAAACTCTAATACTCAGAGAAAGAGCTTAGATATACTTAATATCAAAACAATCTTAGGAGATAAAGCGATTGTTTTACCTCTTTGGTGTTAGTTGATGATTTCCTTCATAAGAAGGTACCCAAGGCTGAGGCACACACAGCTGTTAGCACCAACACTGCTGCATTGAACCCCAGGAAAGCCTTTTCAACACTGAAGCCCAGGAAAGCCTTTTCAACACTGTGGCTCTGGGTTGTCTAAGACCCTCACCGTGACCCTTTGGGTTAGGTGTGGTAGGTTAACACGGGCATTGTGTTAGTGGATTTGTCCATTGATAAACTGTGGGTAGAATGTAAATTTTCTTTTCTACTAGGGCGCTGTGTGAGCCACTGAGTCTAAGATGTAGACTATCTCTAGGCCTCTTGACCACACGGCTTTATGACAATCAAGGTTGTCTGAAATTCAGCTAAGGAGGGAGAATGTGAGGGGTGGAGTTCAGCAACACCAGAACACCTGCTTTCTTATAACTTCTCATTTGAACCAGAAATGGCTCAGTAAATAGGTACCTAAGCAGGCTGGGCATGCTTTCTTGTTCTTTTCTTTCATGACATCCTGTTTCATGGGCAGTTTCATTTTGAGTCCTTATTGAGGGTCTTTGAAAAGACTTAATTTATTTTAAATGTATTTATTGTATATTATCTGTCTTTTAAAAGTATACTATAAATACATTGAGGCTAAGGTAAAGTTTTATTAATTATTAGTAATGTTTCAGCTTTGCTTTTTTCTGTTTATGTGTGTGTAGGGTGTGTGTACATGTATGCGTGATCGCATGATGTGTGTGCGCATGTGGGATTTATATTGTTATCATCCCATAATTGTTCTTCCCCCTGATCCCCTGAGGTAAGGTTGCTCAATAAAACCAAAGCTTGCTGATAGATCTAGTTTTGCAGAACAATATGCTGTGGGATCCTGTCTCTGCCTTTGGTGGCTGGAAGTGCAGGCTAGCTGCCTGTCCTGCTGGCTTTGGCTTCAGAGCTGGGGGGACAAATGGTCATCCATTGGCAGCTTGCATAGTCCTCAGGATGGAGGGTTCCAGGTCTCTTCCAGCTTCATTGCTCCATGTTCTCTGTCCTGTGTGTGTGTGTGTGTGTGTGTGTGTGTGTGTGTGTGTTTATGCATGCGTATGTATGCATGTGTGTGTGTGCATGTTAGTGTAGGTGTGTGTGTGCATGCATTCATGTGTGTGTATTTTGCATGTGTGCGTCCATTCGTCATTTGTGTGTGTATTCATGTGTGTGTATGTGCATGCTTTCTTCATTCGTGTGTGTGTGTGTGCGTGCGTGCGTGCGTGCGTGTGTATGTGTGTGTGTGTGTGTGTGTCTTTTCCATTTCTAGGAAGTCAACAGTAACAGTAATAGCCTGTATTACTTTGAAGGGTCTCTCGGACTTCCATGACCAACAACTTGAAGGGAGGTTTCCCATTCCTAGCACTGGAATTTTTGTTAAATAGTCTATGGCTTTGTGAGGAATCATTATTACTCCAAGTGATATAGTTTCATCTAAATCATATATTTGTATATGTATCCACTTGTACTTCATATATGTGTGTATATGTATATTTTTTAAGTAAACATAAAATAATGTGTCTCCCTATAGCTTTTCTCAAAATATACTTAGTGTTATTTATTAAAACTAACGAAGAGGTTAAAAACACACTTCCTTTTATGAGTTAGAAGGCACACTGGGAGTGCATGGAGTACTGGCTTTAGTGATGGAGATGTCTTTATTACTTCCCAGGCAATGACATCAAACTGTGCCTAGAAGCTGGGTTTGAAACCTAAACACATACAACTAAGTACCAAGGAAAAATTATCTGTGGTATATATACAACAGTAAACAGTGAGTGCTTACTGCATTTAACATGATGCTGCTCTCTTAAGCTAACAGGAACTATGAACACTTGCAAAAATAGTAAATAGTACAAACAGCCTTTTAGAAAGGATTTTATATCATTTTCAAAAGCTATATTAAAAAACTATTACATTTATTTCTAATTATTTCCTATTAGGTCTTCAAAATGCATTTAAAATGTCAAGTTACTTTGTTTTAATTTTTGAATTGATTGTTAGTTAATTATAATATGTATTGTGGAGAAATGAAGGACTAGAATGGGTACTATTGAATTAGAATAAAAGCTTAAAATATTAAATAGACAAACAATAGATGTCAAACAAAAACTCTTCTTGTGTTTTAAAATTCCTAAATGGGTCAGTGGTGGATTCCATAAAATTGTTTGATTGAATTTCTCACCAAATGTTCATTTCCCATCACTTACCAATTCATTTCTCAACATTTACTGAATATGTTCTATGTACTAATTAGTACAGAGAAAAATAATCAAGATATTATCCTTATTTCCAAAAGATTTTTTTAAACCACATGTTTCAGTAAACAATGAGTGGATTCTACAAAGAAAAAATGTTTTCTGGCTATTGTTACTAATAATGTGATTATAGCTTGTAACAAAATAATGGAATAAAATTAAAATGGCAATAAACTCAACAAAATAAACACTATGAAAAACAGCAACAGTAGACGAAATAAATAATAGCTTTAGGAATATGACTGAAATAAAAAGCACATGTTTCTTCTAGTCATACTTTATATGTGGCAGAATGATTGCATTTTAAGTATACATTTTATTTACATATTGCTCCATATAATAACAGCAACAAAAGTACCACAAAATATAATATTTTTAACCAACAATCTGTGGCCAGGATCAGTGTAAGCCTCAACTTAGCTACATGTTCCACATGGCTGTTTTCACTTGAGTGATTGATACTTCCATTGAGATCACCGAACTAGGTGGGGCTGGACCTCGGGGGTTTCTTCCCCTGTCCCCCTCCCTCCATTTCTCATTCCCTCTTTCTCTGTGTGTGGATGTCCTTCTCTCTCCCCATCTCGTCCTCTCTTCTTCACATGGCTATCTAAGGCTTCCCCCACATCCTCGGTTCAGGATAGTTGATGTCTTAGCTGGTAGCGTTCATCCTCATCCATATTTCAAGAGACCAAAATGCAGCTAATGGGCTTCTTGTGACTTTGCCTTGGAATTCACCAAAAAAAAAAAAAAAAAAAAAAAAAAAAAAAAAAGGAATGTCTTGGTCACGATTGGATGTAGGAGTGATCAGAGCAGCGTTTGTCACAATGTGCATTCACTACTCCAAATACCTAGACTTGAACTCTACTTAAAAAGGATTGCAAATGTTCAGTCATATAATTTTCTTTGGAAATGAAGTATCAAGAGCAAAGCAAACAAAAGCCATGAGGAGAATAGGTTTACTGATAGAATCATTATCAAAGTGGCGAGCGGCTTTGAGAGGTAATTTGGGTTATGAGAAGTCTCCAGGGGACATGAGTTGTGACTAGCTCTGGATGCTCAGTGTTTCTTATTGAGGAGTTTATTTCCTTAGAATCAGGAACCAACTGATAAATTCCCATCTGCTGTGGTCATTGTTAACATTTTTGAGAATTGGGAGAATTGTGCCTTTTTTTTCTTAATCTTTGTTATAGTTTATTAATTTTACAAAATAATGGGTTTCGTTATGACACTTCCATGAGTGTACATAGTACAGTTGGATCGTATCCACATCCCACTACTTTCTTTTGTCCCCTCTCATTCCTGTTGCTCCCTTTTCTTCAACAGTAATAACTCTTTTTACTACCTGAATTCCACATGAGAGAAAACATGGGGTCTTTGTCTGAGTCTGACTTATTTTGCTTAACATGATGATTTCCAGTTCAGTATATTTTCCTGCAATGACATGCCTTTTCCTTTTTTTATGGCTGAATAACATCTCACCCCCCTCCCCCGTGTATGTGTGAGAGAAATTTTCTTTATCCATCAGTAGGCACTTAGGAGCCTGTAAGTTGTCTATTGTAAATAGTGCACGATTAACATGAGTACAATGCCTTTAACTTTTCAGATGTACTTGTGGAGTTTATTGTCTGTTTTTTTTTTTTTTTTTTTTTTTTTTGTTTGTTTTTTTTTTTCTCAAATGAAAGCCTGGGTGGCCTAGATAGTAGGAAAGATGTACACAGGGGAAGCATCTGAAAGTGAAAATCCTACCAAACATGTAAGAGAAAACAAGAACAAATTCTCTCTAGCCTTTCAGAAACTAGAGGAAATGGGAACATTTTCTAGTTCATTTTATGCAGCTAGTACTGTACTGATTACAAAATCAAAAGGAGCCAGTAAACAAAAGAGAACCATAAACTTGTGTAGCCTTGTGACTAGAGCCACGGAATGTCTGAGTGTACACTAGGAAATAGAGTTTAGCAATAAGAAAAGGGGCTTGGCCTGGAAATGGTGCAGGGTTTAAGATCATTTGCTGCTCTTGCAGATGGCTTAGGTTGCATTCCTAGCACTTACATGGTGGCTCACAACCCATAACTTTAGTGCTAGGGGACCCAACACCCTTTTCTTACCTCTGAGGGTACCAAGTGTGCATGTGGTGTACATGTGTACATGCAGAAAAAACACCCATACAAGTAAAAAAAATTAGATAAAATAATGTTTTAAAGGACTTACATATATATTCCAGGGATGAAGGTTTGTTCACCTTTAAAACATGAATCAGAGTCACTCACCATATTAGCAGGGTGAGGAAAATCACATGATCATGATGGGGCATGTCCTTGTGTATACTCTTAATATATGTTTCTCTTATTGTTTGGTGAATAAATGCTGATTGCCCAGTAGCCAGGCAGGAAGTGTAGATGGGGCTTCCATACTAGGAATGCTGGGAAAAACAACACACAGAGAAAGTCATGGAAGGGATAGCATGTACTGTCAAAGGAGTAATATACTGAAGCATAATGGGTAAGCCACAGCCTCATGGCAATGCATAGTTTAATAGAAGTGTGTTAATAATTAAGAGAGAGCTAACCAATAAGAAGCCTGAGCCATTGGCCAAACAGTTTATAATTATTTGGGTTGAGGGACCAGGCAGGACAGGAACCTTTCATCTTCATGATCATACTTGTCATAAGGAAAGAGTGTTTTACAAAGTATACCAATTTATGATACAAACTAAAAGAAAACTAGAGAAGTGTTATCACTTGATAAAGAAGACTAATACTGATGCTATTTTGTTTCTGGGGACTGTGTTTGTGATTTATCCCGTTCAGCAAATGCTCTGCCTCTGAGTTGTTCTCAGCCTAATAATTCTCTTCTTAATGGCTTAAGAATTAAGTCTCTTTCACCCGTGGATTTGGGTAAAGTTAAAACCAATTGCTATTATGGTAATTCCCACCAAAGGTCTTCCTATAGAGTGTGGGACCAAGAAGCTCCCAGGAAGCCTGCAGTTGGCAAATTCCAGCTGGATTATAATGAGATATGTTTTCCCCATATTTTTGCAAAAGGGGAAACTGGGCTGAGTTTTATGTCAAAACTGTACACTGTGGTGAAGATGTCTCAAGAAGCATTTCTGGTAATGTAAGTACTGACTTGGGGTCACTGGTTAATAACAGTTGTGGAGCTGGAGCAACCACATCACAAGACCAAGATTAATTAGACCCAGTAAATTATATTACAGTGAATGCCATAGGAAAACACGTTCTGAATAAGACTGTTTTCATGTCAACTGTTAGAAGACACATGTTTCTGATTTTCTTCTTGAAATGTAGAAAAATAATATTTAAAAATAAAATGTGCATATGCATACTTAAATGAAAACATGGATTTTAAAGTATGGTTGTGAGCCTAGCCATTAATGGCTGAGCTATTCCTCCTGTTATAGGTTTAAAGTGAAATCTGGTACTAGGGAATTGTACAGAGATCCCCAAGGATGACCCCAACTAGGAATCTAAGCAATAATGGAGACGCTATCTTAAATGCCCTTCCCCTATAATGAGATTGATGACTACCTTAAATGCCATCCTAGAGCCTTCATCCAGTAGCTGATGGAAGCAGAAACAGACATCCACAGCCAAGCACTGAGCCAAACTCCTGGAACCCAGTTTCAGAGAGGGAGTTGTGACAAACAAGACAGCTGACCTGAGCAAATGGGAACTTATGGACTCCAGTGTTACAGCTGGGGAACCAACATAGGACCAAACCAGACCCTCTAAATTTGGGTATCAGCTAGGAGGACTGGGTAGTCTATGGGGCCTCTGACAATGGAACCAGGATGCATCCCTAGTGTATGAACAGACTTCTGGAACCCATTTCCCAGGGAGGGATATTCCCTTAGCCTAAGTACACAGGGGAGGGCCTAGGCTCTACCCCAAATGATAGATTTTGATGATCCCTCATAGAAGGCCTCACCCTCTCTGGGGAATGGATAGGGGATGGGGTGGGGAGGTCAGTGGAGGGCATGGGAGGATGGGAGAGAGAGGGAACTGGAATTGATATATAAAATAAAATTGTCTCTAATTTAAACAAAAATTATAAAAAATAAAAAGTAAACTTAAAAATTAAAAATAGGAATTACTGATTTAGTTTCATAGATTCAAAAAAGTGACTTTGAATATTCGTATGGATTCATTAAGTTATTGGGGAAGGTCTGTCAGCAATTGCACAAGGGGAAGGGACTATGACCAAAATATATTAAGTGAAATGAAAAGAAAATATACTATAAGTATTGGAAAAGCAAGCCATTTATGAAATGAAATAGAATAACTATTGAGAAAAATAAGATTAGATGTCTTATTCCTATCATATGCCAGGGCAAATCAAACTCTTGAACATATAGAACTAAAGTATAAAGGGGCTAAATGGAAATTTGGTTTATATTTTTTAATATGACACAATAAAGACTTTCTAATCATGATATTGATAATCAAAAAGTATGTTGCTGTTAGCTATTAATAGCAAACCTTCCCCAAACATAATGATTTAAAACAAGAATGATTTATTATTTTTCAAGAGTTCAAGCAGGCCTTTATGGTTCTCCCTTGAATTCACTATATCTGATAGATTGTCCAGAGCTGAGAAGCCTAAGAGGCTGTGACCTCTCCCTCCCAGGGGCCTATTTATTAACCATCTACTCCCAGCTTCTTTATGTGAGACCTCATTCCTAAGATATGGAAGGTAGAAACTGATGGGATTAGGGGATGGACTAGGCTCTAAAACTTATACTTTCGTTGGTCAGAATAAGTTTCATGATGGTCTAGATATAAAGGAATGAGTAAGTAGATTCCACTGTTATTAGCAGCATTGCATTGCAAATGATATGAAGGTGGTAACACATCCTTCCTGGAAACCATTATCTCTGTCAGCATCTCTGTTTAGCTATCCAAAATCCAACATCTAAATTTATAGACTGAGCTTGCAGGTCATCTCGTTTCCACTCATGCCATCATAATAGTACTGTTTCTAACTCAGTTATGTGTTACAGCTTTAGCATTGACCTTGGAAATAAAATTGGGATGTGTCTTGGTGTAGTTTTATTAATGTTATTGTTCTTGTAGTTTATTGAGCTTGCTTCTTAAACATGTGAGGCTATACTGTTAAAAGCATTTATCCTCTCCATTCTTCTCATTTGGATACTTCAACTGGAAGCATATTGGACAACTTGAGGTTGCCTGAGAGCTTATTGACTTCTGCCTATCATCTTTGCTTGATTTCTCATCTTACATTTTTAAATAGTGTCTATTGTTATATCATCATGTTCATTAAGTTTTTCTTCAGTGTTTGATTTTTTCCTTAATCCTTTTCAGTATTTTTATCTCTTGAAGGTTCGCTTAGATGTTTGAAACAGTCATCTGACTGTCTGTCTCTATCTATCTATCTATCTATCTATCTATCTATCTATCTATCTATCTATCATCTATCTATCTGTAGCTATCTATCATCATCATCTGTTGTCTGTCTGCTTGTCTGTCTATCTCCAATGACTCCTCTTAACATGTTCAGCTTTTCTTTAGCCCTCTATCTAAATGAGCCAAATCTACCACTAAGTTCAAGGATGACCCTGAGCTCCATACTGCCTTTACCTACTGTGTACGAGTGATTACAGGCATGTACCAGCACATCTGGTTACAATCTGCTTTTGTAAATTGAGGGGAAAGATTTGTTTTGGCTCTTAGTCCCAGAGCCTCCATTCCAGGGTCTTTTGACTGCATTACCTAGGCCTAGTATAGGGAATAAAGGCCTAAGGGCAAATTGAAGGTTTAGAAAACATGGCACCTGATCTGCTTATCCAAAATGACTGTTTAAAAGGCCACTTCCTGATATCTGGGGAGCTATGAGTAAGCAATACATGTGACTGTTATCTAACTCTTATGTAACTAGTTCTGGCAAGAATTCACTTTAGTGTGATTCTATATAAAATGTCCTTGAGACCAGGGGCACATGCTCTTGCCCAGAATAGAGTCAATAAAATATGTGGCATCTGCCAGCAGCTCCCTATCTTCTTTGATTTCCTGGCCTCTCTCTGCCCTCCATCCTTCTTGGCCTAGTAGCTGGTGGGAAAGAAGTTCAGTACAATAAGAATGTTTCTTTGAGGAACCTAGTTATCTCATGAGGAAGGGAGTGATAGAGAGAGAGAGATGGGAAAGAGATAGACAGAGGGAGGGAGGGAGGGGAGAGGAAGGGAAGCAGGGAGGGAGGGCAGAAGAATTTTTATAGTAACAGAACAATGTCTTTTAAGTCGAGATACTCTTGCAATCCATTGGGTACATTGGGAGGGTACAATCAAGGGCCAACCTCCAGTCACTAACTTCCTCTCAGTAGGCCTCACCTCTTAGGGGATCTACCATCTCCCAGTAGAACTACAGGCTGATAACCAAGTCTTTAACACTTGTTCCCTTGAAAGACACCTAAAATTTATCAACAGTCAGGTTTATTTGTTTGTGTGTTTCAAGGTTGGCTTTAACCGATAATATTTCTCTCTGTGTGGTGATATTTTTTGCTTCATTATATGCCTGGTGATAACATACTGGATGCTGGTGAATTTTATTTTGGTAATGCTTGATATTTTCTCATTGCAAACACCCCTGAAGCTTGTTCTTCAGTGTGTGGATTAGCTGGAAAACATTTGATTGTTAAGTCTGGCCACCAACATAAAGGGTCAGAGCAGCTACTGGTCTCAGGGTCATTTGCCCCACCACTGTGGCAAAGCTCCTCCGGGAACTTTACCCAGTGTCCCATGAAGCATTGCTGCTGGGAGCCTGAACTATTTTCAGCTCTGTGTAAGTGTCAGCTTTATTTAGCTTTAATTTTTTTTGGATGGTTCTTTTCTTGACCTGGTTAATCTTTTCTTAAGTGACTTTTTTTTTTTTTTTTTTAGTATTAGTTTTGTGTAGATGGCTTTTCTGATTCTTGACCACTTAACTTTTAAAATTATTAATTAAAAATTTAATTTTGTGGGCTTCAAAATCATTTTATTTTATTATGTTTTGAGACAGAGTCTCATTTTATAGCCATGATTGGCCTGGAATTGACTATGTGGACCAGTCTACCCTTGAATTCACTGAGAACCTACCTCTCTGTCCTAAGTACTGGGATTAAAGAACTATGCCACTGTTCTTGGCTTTGTTTTCATTGACACAGAACAGTTAAAT
This sequence comes from Phodopus roborovskii, assembly GCF_943737965.1. NCBI lineage: Eukaryota > Metazoa > Chordata > Mammalia > Rodentia > Cricetidae > Phodopus > Phodopus roborovskii. Next base: position 4,663,918 of record NW_026126413.1, on the reverse strand, counting down.
AAGTTAATGGACTTTACTGTAATTTTTTCATATATACATACACATGCTTCTTTTTTAACATCTGTTCTCATACTCCTCACCCCTTACCTTTCTTACCATTTAACACTTTATTTAATTTTTCATGTAATATATTTTAATCATAGTCTTTCCTCTCTTCCCTCCCTCCTCACAGATCCTCCTTACCCAAAACTCACCCCTCTACATACACCAAACAAACCACAATAAAAAACAAACAAAAAAACCCAAATTACCAAAACAAGATAAAAAGTTCAAGGAAAAAAATGCATGGAATCCATTTTGTGTTAGATAACCAATCCTGGAACCTGGAGCCTGCCCTGGAGTGTGGTTGATATACCCAGTGACACTCCATTGGAGAAGACTAATTTTCTCTTTAGGGGTGTGACTTTGTGTCAACTTCCTCCTCTTAGTGTGGGATTTTGTCTGGCTTGAGTCTGTGCAGGCCTTGCGCATGCTGTACAGGCATCACACACTCTTCACTCATGTATGCATCACTGCTGTGTGTCTGAAAGAGGCTGTTTCCTTGCAGTGGCCCACCACTCTTAGAATCTTTCAGCCCTCTCTTCCACATAGGCTTTCAGGAGGTTTTGATGACCTCACTTAGGGTCAGCGCTCCAAAGTCTCTCACTCTCTGCCCATGGTTCAGTTGTGAGTCTGTGGGTTAATTACCATTCACTGGAAGAAGCTTCTCTGATGAGGGTTGAGCGATGCATTGATTGATCTATAGGTTGTCATTAGGAGTCATCTATTGCTGTGTATCTTTAGCAGAATAATACTAGTAGGTTATCCTCAGCTAGATAATACTAGACCTGGGTTTTCCCCTAGGGCCCATAACCTATCTAGTCCTTGGCCACTTTAATCAGTAACAGACATGGATTCTACCTTCTAAAGTGAGCCTTAAATCCAGCCAAAATGTGATTGGTTACTCCTAGCCAACTCTTAAGTATCTTGACCTCCTGAGATTCCTGTTGTATCACCTCAACTCAGGAAGACTTTGGTTATGCTTGCCTCTCTGTAGGCAGTAGGATGACCAATCTCAGGTCTTGACTGGTTTATTTATTTTTTGTATCTAAGGAGTCATTATAGTTTATTTTTTGATTTTTTTATTAAAAAATTTTTTCGCATATGTTTTGCCCAGGATGTTAGTTATTTCAGATGGAAAAATAAACCTTGTCCTTGTCACTGCTTGACTGAATCTTAAAATAACTACAAGTGTAATAATTTTAGATGGCATGAGATATTTGTGCCTTTATCATATTAAATGTAAATGATACTACTATAAAAGACAGCATGAACAAGGTTGAAAGACAGATTGCCAGCCTGGGAATTCAAAACTCTAATTTATAAAGCAAATCTTAGAAGCCAGCTAAAAATGGACATCTAAATAGAAACTAGGAAGAGTATTTTCATTTGTTTGCTTTTGTTAACTCACACCAGACAAAAATAAAGTAAAATAAAATAAAATAAAAATAACCAGTAAATGTACAAAATGAGTTCTAAGGAAAATGTACAAATTGAAATCATCTAGAAATACCATTTTTTCATTTATCATTTTTTATTGTGTGTGACACAATGAGTATTTATACATATTAATGAGGATGAATTGTTATAGTTTTTCTAACCCAGAAATTGATTCTTAACAAATAATCTCAATGACTTACAGAATTATTTATTTTAAAACATGGAAATAATTTTACCAGCAAAGTTATTTTTATATGTAAAAAAATAATTTTAACTTAAAAATTTTACAATTAGCCAGCCCTTGGTGGTGCATGCCTTTAATCCCAGCAATCGAGAGGCAGAGGCCAGCAGATTTCTGTGAGTTTGAGGTTAGCCTGGTCTTCAGAGGACAGGCTCCAAAGCAATACAGAGAAATCCTGTCTCGAAAAACAAAACAAAACAACAACAACAAAAATGTATAATTATTGTTGCAAATATTTTGCAATTTATTTCTTCAGTTGTAAAGTTTATGTCTATAAACACACTCAGAATATCACTGTTCTCCTAGTACCAGTAATGAGATGGATTTTTATGAACATGAAAGATGCCTTAAAGGAAATAGGGGAGAAAAGCACGATATATCTTAGTATGTATATGTGGGAAAATGTACATAAAATGTACATAAACACATGGATAAATACATATGTAATATTCTCCTGACAGGATTACAAATATTTCTAATTTTTTAGTTGCTGTTCTTATATTTTTAGTATATCAAAATAATATGAATGTGTAGTCTTTTCTTTCTTTTTCTTTTTGAGATTATAATGTAATTACAACAATTCTCCCTTCCCTTTTCTCTCTCTGAACTCTTTTGTACTCCTGGTGGCTCTCTTTCAAATTCATGGCTTCTTTTTTTATTAATTGCCATTGTATACACACACACACACACACACACACACACACACACACACACACACACATGATTTTTCTGTTTTTTTCTTAGATACAATCTGCTCAGTCTGTATAATGCTACTTGAATTTTCAGGACTGACCACTTGGTTTTGGATACCCTTCCCCAGGGAGGATTATTCTCCTGCTCTCTGCATTTCTTGATTGCCTGTAAATCCTGATGCAGGTCTTGTGCATGCTGTCACAGTCTCTCAGTTCATATGCATATCAGTCCTGTTGTGTCTAGAAGAGGCTGTTTCCTTACAATCATTCACCTCTTTTAGCTCTTACAGTCTTTCTGGCCCTTCTTCCACATAGAACCCTGATCCTTAGTGTAGGGTTGAGGCCTATGGCTTTCCTCTGTCTTCTTTGACTTGTTCATTGGTGTTCTTGTTCAGCTTACAATTGGGCAGTTGTGTTGGTGAGACTTCATGGTTGTAGCTTCTGACATTTCTGGGAGACGTAATCTCACAGTAAAGTCCCTGATCCTCTGGGTTTTTCAATCTTTCAATCCCCTTTTCTGCAATGATACTTGAGCCGTGTGTGTGGGAGTGTTTTGTAGTTGTATCCATTGGGCCTGGGCACCACAACTTTGCTCTAATTTTGGTTGGTTGTGGGCTTTTTTAAATGTTCTCCATTTGTTGCAAAGAGAAGTTTCCTTGATGAGGGGTAAGGACTACACTTACCTGTGGGTATAAGGAAAAACGTTTAGATTGTTATAAGGAATTATGCTAGCTTAGTAAACTAGTGGCTATTGATTGTCCTCCATTATCTATGACTTTACTAGAACTGAGTAGTTAGCTAGGTTTCAGTACCAGGCATGATTTCCCTCTTGTTGAGTATATCTTAAATTCAATTAGAGAGCTGTTGATTACTGCAAAAGTATGCATGCCTCTATTGCACCTACTTAGGGCTATTATGCCATTCTGGTCATTAATGTGTTTCATAGACACTATAGATGTGTAGACTGTTGGTTGCTTTCCTGTTGTGCTGGCTGGTTTTGTGTGTCAACTTGACACAAGCTAGAGTCATCAGAGAGGAAGGAGCCTCAGTTGAAGAAATACCTTCATGAAATCCATCTGTAAGGCTTTTTCTCAATTAATGATCCATGTAGGAGGGCTCAGCCCACTGTGTGTGGTGCCATCTCTGTGCTGGTCCTGGGTTCTATAAGAAAGCACACTGAGCAAGTCAGTAAGCAGTTCCCATCCATGACCTCTGCATTAGCCTCCAGGATCTTGCCCTGTTTGAGTTCCTATCCTGATTTCCTTCAGTGATGAACAGTGATGTGGAATTGTAAGCCAAATAAACCCTTTCCTCCCCAACTTGCTTTTAGGTTATGATGTCTTCAGCAATAAGGACTAACCTTCTGCATCTGGGTGGAGGGCACCGAGGACAAGAACAATAGCTTTTTAATGTTAGCAAATAGATGAAAGAAAGACATGATGAAGTAAAGGGAAAAAGAAAGCTATTTCCAGGGGCATTCTAGTTCAATCTGGCCTTGAACTTGTAATTTTCCTGCCTCCACCTCCTGAGTTCTGTGATTATAGGTGTGTTTTCCACAATCCTGAGCCAGTTCTTACTGTGTTTTGCAGAGGATGATAATAGGAAGGAGACTTTTTCACAAAAGTCCCATAAGACATGCAGAAACTAAGGTTTAGTGATTTATCATTTGTGCCTTGAGTGGTATAAAAAGCTAAACCTACAAATGAGCCTTGGCTCTTTTCCTTGAGGGCAGACTTATCATGGGAAGATTATAAACATCATTGACTTTAGAAGTTTAAAGTAATTGTTTTCAAATTATATGCGCTAATTATTATGTGTACATGGTATGTAAATACTCAGAGGAGTACATTATTTTATAATCTGTCTTAAACAAGATTTTATGACTGAAAACTTCATGCAATATATTTTGCACATATTCCCACCTCACTCTACCATCCCTTCCCACCCATCCTGAGTCCTCTTCCTTCTCCCATCTCATCTTCTTTGCCCCCCCCTTCTCACCACACAGTCTAGTTTGTGTTGCCCAGCTAGTCTTGGGAGTGGGGGCTGCCCCTGGCATGTGGTCAGACCACCCGGGGTCACACCATTAATGAAAACTGACTCTCCCTCTCCTGGCTCCTCAGCTAGTGGGTAGAATCCACACCCATCCTCTCCCCTCTGTGCTGAGATTTTGTCTGCCTTGAGCTTGTGCAGGTCTTGGGCATGCTGTCACTATCACCATGAGTTCATGTGTGTATCTGTCCTGTTGTGTCTGAAGAAGACAATTTCACTGATGTTACCCACCACCTCTAGCTCTTATAGTCTTTCTTACCCCTTTCTTGGAGATCCCTGAAGCTTGGGGGGGGGGGTATGTGATACGTATGTCCCATTTAAGTAAAGGAATCAGAGTAGTTCCTACCAAATATAAGATGTACTTGAATATTGCATCATAATTATGCAGTACTAAGATCTCTGTGTGAAGGCTGACATCTTCAGTTTCAATTGAGCAACCCCCCCTTTTTGCCTCAAATATCACTTTTAATGAAAAAAAAATCACTGAGAATTTTGTTTCATTTGATTTTTACTATTAGTAATATCCCCATTCGCAGCTGACTTTCTTGGCATCCTTTTCTTATTTCTTCAGTTGTTTGAACCACCCCGCCCCCCACCACCACTACCACCCCCCACCCCACAGTCAAACTCACTGAGGATTTTGTGTCTTTGGCTCAGAGTCCTGGATTTAAGTGTGGGTTTTCATAAGTTTAGGACCGCTCAGGCTTTCCCTTGTTCTAACCACTCCATGCCTACAACAAGCTAGATCCGATGAAAAAAGAACTATGCTTGTCTTATAGCAAGGTGTGCTTAATATAAATACTACAGGATATTAATGATATTGAGGCTTTTAAATGAACGTGTTCCTTTATGGCTTTGCTCCTAGCTCCAGAGGCTTCACAGAGGTGAGATGTCTATCAGCTTCCATCCAGGGCATCAAATAGAGCTTCTTGTCACCAATATTATAGATTAGAAATGAGTGGGTTTTATTGTTTTTTGTTTTGTTTTGTTTTTTTGGTTTTTTTTGTTGTTGTTTTTGTTTTTGTTTTGTTTTTTTGTCAGAGACATTACTAACCTCCGAAGTGAAGACGCCCGCCGGCACACCAGCCATCAGATGGATGGCATGTCTGGGTTTGAAATATTTTTATGCACGGCGGTGAGAAAAGCAGGTGCACTCACACATCTATTTCTAAGATTTGACTATTTTGTCAGATGATTTGGGTTGAAAATTTCTGCAGATGTCAATTTAAGCCAATTTTTGCTATTAGTAGAACAGCTTAAAAGTTAGCTCCCATACGCCTCGAAGATATACTTCCTGCGGAAGTCCTTAAACCCCCAGTTAGCTCAAAGTGGACCCCCTCCCTTTTGCTGTGCCAATGCCTCAGTCTTTCCCAGGCTGCCTGCCAATATCTCTTGCTGCCTTCTTGCCCTGTGGCTTCGCCTTCTATTGCTGTTCTTCCTTGATGAGCACTCGTGTCAGGCTCCGGATGTTGGAGTAAGGGGTCTTGGCTAAGTAGGGCAGCTTTGGTATTGAAGTCTTGAAGGTTTATAATGGGCCCATCTGTCTGAAATGGTTCAAGTGTGTTTGCTGTTGGGGCCACAGTCCTGCTGAGGACTAATGACCTATAGTTTAGCATTTCGTGGTAAGACACTTTCTGCAGGTTATATAAACTAATGCCTTTAATTAGCAACTTTTTGTATTTTCAGACTAGGTGTGGTCACCTTAGTCTTTTGTTTGTAAAATCAAATGATCAAATAATATCATGTCTTTTAAGAACTGTCTTTTGTATACATGTTATAATGGCTCATAATAGTATGATATATTAGTATGTTCAGTTTTCTTAAGATGTCTAAAAAGAAATTGAAAGTTATACCTCCAAATTACCTACAAAAACATCTTTGGAGTTACCTTAAGGTTAAGACAAATTGGCTGTACTTAGTGGGGATTTTTTGTTTTTGCTTGCTTGCCTTGAGACAGGGTTTCACTGTGTTTCACTATGTATCTGTTTGGTTTGTAACTCACTATGTTACAGTGTTACAAACACAGAGAGATCTCAGACAGACAACCTCTCTAGTGCTGGGATTAAGGGTGTATGCATCCATGTTTAGTCTACTCAGTGGTGTCTTATGTAATTTAATATAGATTACTTTTAATTTAGGAAGACTAAGTCCTCTGAAAAATTACAACCAGTTTTATATAATACAGTGTTAGTTTTTTGGTTGTTTTTTTTTTTTTGAAGTGTTTGGGATCCAACTTGAGGCTTCAGACTTGCAGACAAGCGCTTCACCCTAGCAGTGAAATATCTTTTGTTACATATTTTATAGAACAGAATTTTTAGTGAGCCTTAATTTTTTGGTTAAATTCGGAACTTTTTTCTTGAAGAATGGCATGTAAAGAAGTTGTAGTATCACTGTGATTATGGATAGCAGTGTAAATATTAGCATTAAAATTTAAAATCACCATTTTTTTTGCCAAACCTTCACAATTATTATAGGTCACAGAGTTATAATGGTTAAGGAATAAAGTATCAAAGTGTTGTATACATAAATATGACTATATGCATGTACTGTACCATTTTCTTCTATAAGGAACTTGAGCTTCCTTGATGTTTGTATATGTGTGTCAGTGTGTGTCTGCATGTGTGTGTACATAGGTGTGTGTGTCTGTGAGTGTCCTTACATATGTGATGAGTACACTTTGTATGTGTATGTGTGTGTGTACTTGTGTATGTGTACACAATATGCATATACATTTGTGTATGAGTGTGTGCATGCACACATGTACATGCGTATATGTTGTATGTATGCATGTGTATATTTGTGTGTGTATGTATGTGTGTGAAAATATTTGTGTGTATTGTATGTAAGCATGTGTGTGTGTCTGAGTATACTTGTATGTGTATGTATGTCTGTTCAGGTGTGTGTGAGCATGCTTGTTTGAGTGTGTATGTGTTCATGTGTGTTAATGTACTTGTGTGTTAGGGCACACACCACATATATGTTCATATGTGGTGTGTGCATGTGTATTGTAGATCTAATTTACCATAAATAACATGAAGACTGTTTAGAAAACTTCACAGTTGAGGGGGAATTCATGTGGAGGTCAGCGTGAAAGCAGGTGTGAGTGGGTACAACAGAAGGAATCATGGCTGCCGAAGTGTTTGAGTCCATCGGAAAGTTCGGCCTAACTTTAGCGGCTGCAGGAGGCGTGGTGAACTCTGCCTTATATAATGTGGATGACCGATTCCGTTGAGTACAGGACATTGTGGTAGGGGAAGGAACTCACTTTCTCATCCCTTGGGTACAGAAACCTATTATCTTTGACTGCCGCTCATGACCACGGAATATACCAGTCATCACTGGTAGCAAAGAACTGCAGAACTTCAACATCACACTACGCATCCTCTTCTGGCTGATGGCCAGCCAGCTTCCTCGCATCTACACCAGCATCAGTGAGGACTATGATGAGTGGGTGCTGCCATCCATCACCACAGAGATCCTCAAGTCAGTGGTGGCTCGATTTGATGCTGGAGAATTGATCATCCAGCGAGAGCTGGTCTCCAGGCAGGTGAGCGACAACCTCACAGAGAGAGCAGCGAAATTTGTGCTCATCCTGGATGATGTGTCTCTGACACATCTGACCTTTGGAAAGGAGTTCAGAGAAGCAGTGGAAGCCAAACTGGTGGCTCAACAGAAAGCAGAGAGGACCAGATTTGTGGTAGAAAAGGCTGAGCAGCAGAAGAAGGCAGCCATCATCTCTGCTGAGGGTGACTCCAAGGCAGCTGAGCTGATTGCCAACTCCCTGGCCACCACAGGGGATGGCCTGATTGAGCTGCCTAAGGTGGAAGCTGCTGAGGACATTGCTTACCAGCTCTCATGCTCTCACAACATCATCTACCTGCCAGCAGGGCAGTCAATGCTCCTCCAGCTTCCCCAGTGAGGCCTCCCGGCTTGCACCTTCTCAGGCTAACCAGACTGTGGCCTCAATCGTTCTGAATATGCTTTCCTTCTACCCCACCCTAGAAATCACTGTGAAATTTCATGATTGGCTTAACATGAAGGAAATAAAAGCAAAGTCACTTCAGGCCTCTAAAAAAAAAAAAAAAGAAAAAAGAAAAAAAGAATGAAAGAAAACTTCACAGTTGCATAATTTATGTGTAAATTATCAGTAGGTCCACAACATCTTAAATTGCTACAGAATACTTGCTCAGAGAAACTCCAGACAAGCTTACCTTCCTGTAGTATAAGGAAGTCCATCTCAGCAGCAAGGAAGCCATATATAAAGGCAAACTCCAATTACAAGTGATGAATCATTTCTTCATCTTATTGCTGTTATATAATTTCCATTAAATGGACTGTTTTAATAATCAGATATACTAGAATCATATATATATATATATATATAATATTTCTACTATAGCAGCATTTTAAAAAATCTTCATTTTACTCATAAAGTCAAAACAGTCTTGTAAAATGGACTGTTACTCACCATATCCTCAAGTAATGTGTCTGAAGCACAGTTCATCATGGAATGGGCTGTGGAGGGAATTGGAGTGTGGGGCTGGAGGATCAAAACGGTGAGAATGGACATCTTGAAGCAGATCTACAACAGCACAGCTGAGAGGACAAGCATTGAAGACATCATAGGGAAGGCAGAACTGTTCCTTTCCACTGGGACAGTGATCCAGGCCCAGGTTTTCATGCTGCCATGGTTGTTCTTTCCAGGTGGTGACATTTTTCTAGTCCATTGAAGGTGTTACATTGTTTTAAATCATAAGTTTGAGTGAAACATTTGTCCTTAAGGTTAGTATGCTAACCTTACTAACATGCTGTCTGGTAACAGTGAACTTAATTGTGTTAGTTTGCCTTGAAACAGGGTCTTGATATGTTGTCCAAGCTGCCTTCAAGCTCTTTGCATTCTCCTGCCTCTGGTTCCCAATTTCCTACTTGCTGGGATTACAGGTGTGTGCCACCAATTTTGTCCTAATTTATTTTTAAATGACCTTAGAATTTTCTTTTTGTTTGCTGGTAGTTTTGACTGTCACTGTAAATGAAGGAATCGTCATTTCTATACTTCCATATTTAGTATGAATTAAAGACAAATGTATTAGCTAATGGGACTAATAAAATTCCTTCCAGATGATTCAGAATTGATTAAGTTTTACAGTAACAATGTGAAGTCATCTTCAAGAACAAGTTATTGGTCTGAAAAGGAAATTCAGTGAGTAAAATGTTTGTCCTATATACGTGAAGGCTTGAGTTTAACCGTGGGAACCCATGTCAAATGGCAGGCATGGTAGCATACACTGCAACCCCAACACCAGGGTTATGAAAACAAGATGATCACTGGAGCTTGCTATCTAGCTAGTCTGATTGAGTGTGTCAACTCCAGTTTCAACAAGAGCCCATGTCTCTAAAACAAGGTGGAGAGCTATAAAGGAAGATACCTGATGTCAACTTCTGGTCTCTGCATGCACACACACACACACACACACACACACACACACCACAAACACATACATACATGCAGTACATAAATATAAAAATAACACATACAAAAGCTAAGCATGGTAGTATAGGTTTATAATCCCAGTGGAGGTGGGCAGATGTCTGGGACTATATGGCCACCTAACCTGTCTTAACTGTCAGGTCTAGGCCAGTGAGAAACACCTGCTCAATAACTAAGGTAGATGGTACCTAAGGAACAATAAGCGGCCCCTAGCATGTCATCCTTACCTAAGTTTCATGAGTGTACTTCCAGCTCCTTCTTAACATGCAGTCTAGTTAGTAGCATTAAAGTAAATGTGAAAAGTGAACCTTGTAAGAGTAATAAGACAGTATTACTTCTCAAATTTAAATTTAACTAGTGACTAGACACTGGCCATGGCCAAAAATCTAGACCCTAATTTGGAAAACTTTCCCTTACCAAAGAAAGGGGTGGGGGTTATTAGAGTGGTTCAAACTGTAATGTCATTAGCATTTGCATTTTTCAGATTACTCATTGAAAAAATAATTAAAATCTAAATGTCAGCTAAAGCTAAGTGTATTAATTGGAAAAATCTTGATATCCAAAAAGAAAATAAAGTATAAAATTTATTCCCTGTCTTAAAAGTTAACAAATTGATTTAAAGTTTGATGTGTATATGTATGACATGAATATGCTTGACATAAATGTGTTTGATAGACTTATTTAGTTAAATTAATTTTAAACCAATTAATAAGTATTGTATCAGTTAAGTACAAATGTAACAATTTATGTTATATTTACATAATAATTAATAAATCATTGCAATTGGTTGTGTATATTTATATTTCACTTAGAGCCTTATATAGTAATAGGCATATATTTAAATATTTCTGTATAATATTATAATGGGATGATATTTATAAATACAAAGAATGCTTATTTTATAGTGACTGAACTATATAAAATTAATGTAACAATTTGTCAATATTCAAATGCTTTGAACTGTGTGTGATATACTGCACCTTTGTTCAGAAAATAGTTATATAGCATTCTGAAAGTCAATAACAATAATCATAAACAAGATAATCCAATCAGCATAAGTCAAATCTTACTCTGCATATATTAATTTAACACAGTATTACACTTAATACATTATCATTAGAAATAAATAAATACATTTTCACATGTGCATATTTATAGCATTTAACATTTACAGTCTTAGTTTTGTTTTGTTTTTTTTTTTTTTTGTGACAGGCTAAGGTAAAAGACACTCATTTCCAATCTGTAAAGCAGCATGCTCAGTCTTTTGAAGCCCACTGCAATCAATATCTATGCAAATGGGGTGGCTTTGGAATTTACATTGCATTGTCAATCAATCACCACTGGAGCCCCGACTCTGTACTCAGTGTACTAATAGAATTTTTTTCTTTTTAAAGGGACAGCGATTTCCCTTTTTTAATCTAAATATTTTATGTGAATGGCTTTCCTACCTGTTTGCTCATCTCCACCATGTGTCAGCTTGTATCACCAGTCATACTAGTTGGGGAGGAAGAATTCTGAAACTCAACCACTGCTCCTCTGTGTTCCTGTTGTTGACTGTGAGTTCTTGGGAGAAGGAGCAGACCTTTGGGAACTTGAGCTGCTTGAACTGCTATCCACAGAACAGTGATAATGTACTCCCAGCCTGCTGGGAAAGATGCCTTCAGTGATCACCAAGAGTTTTTTTGCCTTGACCATAATCCTTGAAAACTGAATGTGACACAGGACACCTGCTTACCAAGTAAGCTAGGATGTATGTATGCTAGGATGGATAATTATTTAGAGGATGTAATGATTCAGAAATTATGATGACCTGCCCCTGGCACCTGGCAGAATGCACTCACTCAGTACCCTGGCCAGCCCAGCTGCAAAGGACCCCTTTAAAAGAAAGAACCCTGCCCACTTAAACTCTCTTTCCTGCTGTTCCCCTGTGGCAGAAAGGATTTTTCTGTCTGCCTCTTTTTTTCTGTTCTCTCTCTCTCTGTCTGTGTGTCTCTTTACCTCTTTTCTCTTTCCTCCCTTTTCTAATAAAACCTCTCACTTAAGCTCTGTCTGCCTGCCATGTTTGTCCCTGGCATCAGTCAACCTTGCCCACCATGAAATCCACCAAAGTCCCCCACTCGCATTATCATAATTTAAAGTTTATTTCCATTGTATGGCATAATAAATAATCTACAACAACTAGGGAATGTAATGGGATAAGTCTTAAGTTCTACACCAGACTGAGTACATACAAAGTGGGGGAAGTTTGGTTTACCATCACTTTCACTGAGATTAGGAAGATTTAGTGTTTTGGTTGTCTGTAACCTCAGCGTGAAGCTATCATTTTAAAGACTGCTGGAGAAGCTATTCTAGGGCTATCTTGCAGTGAAAGAGATGGGGAGCTGATAGTTACCCTGTTCTCTAATGGCCAGACAGCATCTGATGAATTGCACTGGGCTCTATTCTAAAATGCTTGACCCTGTAGAAAGGCAGTGACTCCTGGTAAAGGAGCTAAAGTTCTGCTTCAGGTAGAGCATATAGGCAGAATGTGATGCAAAGTAATGAGACACACATCTAAGAGTTTTTCTTTGGTAAACAAAGTCTGGAGATCCTGGGATGCTGAAGCAGCTTCATGATGTCACTGAGGATTCTGACTCTGATAGTCTCTGTATGCCTATTTTCATCCCCAAGATCACCTCATAGTAAGTTTCCAAAGCTCCTGCAGTCACATGTGTATTCCAGAGAGCATGGAGATGGGTGGTGTGAAGGAGTGACACACTTTTCCCATTTAAAATGTTGTCCCTGAGTTTCTGCTTTCACATATAGCATCTTTTTTGGCCATGATTTTGTCTGTGGTCACACTTAGCTACTGCAGAGGCTGTAAACACACACACACACACACACACACACACCACCACCACCACCACCACCACCATTTTTTTTTAACTAAGAAACTTTGCCCAGGATTTTAAGGAAGAAAGGTGGCAATGGATGTTGAGAAGCAAGTAGTTTAGATTCATGCAACATATCTGAACTTACAAGGTGGAATGGAGTCAAGTTATACAAGGTTAGGGAGGGGGATGGGTTACCAAATATGTACAGGAAGATGGGGAGATGTTCAGTGCATAAAATTCCCTGCTGCAGCTGCATGGGGAGTGAATGAGAATAGGCTTCTATGCTTGTATGCTTGGTTCCCTGTTGGTGGAACTGTTTTGGGAAGGATTCGAGGGTGTGGCCTTCTTGGAGGGAGTGTGTCACTGGTGGTGGGCTTTGTGGTGTCAGAAGCCCATGCCCCAGGTGCCACACCTCATGCTTTCTACTTGTGGATAAGATATAATCTCTTAGCTACTGCCCCAGCATCATACCTGCCTGTCTACTGACAAGCTTCCCACATGATGATCAAGAATTCACCCTCTGAAACTATAAACATTCATTTCCTTGGTCATGGTGTCTCTTCATAGCAATAGAAAAGTAACTAAGTAACTAAAGCACCGGAGAACCCACATAAAAGCTAGATACATAAAGTTAAGTGTATTTAAACCCATTGCTCCTGTTCCAAGGTGACAGGTAGAGGTGGGAGAACCCCTGAAGCTTATGGGCCAGCTAGGCTGGTGTCACAGCAGAAGAACCACACAGAGACCTTGTCACAGACAGGGTGGGTGGCAGGCCAGGACTGATATGACAAACACCCCTGACTTCCACACATGTACTGTGGTATATATATTCACACACACACACACACACTCACACACACACACACACATATGCAAACACACATTGTAAACACACACATGCATATAATAAATAAATGTAATTTACCAAGAATTTCCTAGTAGCCCTATCAACTCAATATTGAACCTACTTCTTTTGAGATTCTGATATTGTTAATATTGAACCTTCAGAAGCAACTAAAAATTGGGTACTAAGGAATCAAGTAGGGTGATCCTGACTGCACGATCCTTACATTGGTCTGTTCCAAGGCTGTTCAGTATACATGTTTAGAAGCCATGCTGAGTTTTAAATTTGTTTTTTTTTTTTTTTACAAGAGATTCCAGTAAAATAAGATTTCTGTTACTGCAATCAATAATGATGAGTGTTCCTGAGAACAAATACTCAGCATACACTACTCCTTTTTTGTTGTACTCAGCATATTCATTTAATGGATGGTGCCAGTGAACTAGGGCTTTGTAGATACATGCTGACAAGTAGAAACAAAGGACAGTGATGTTGAGAGGCAAGTAACATTGTATATAGCATGTCTAACTCAGAGGCAGGATGGTTCCAGTTGGTAGAATTTAAAAACCAATAAATACCACTTGTTATATGCATATTTAGACACAAAACCCTGTGTCTTGTGCTGGTTATTGAGTAAATTAGTCACAGGGAAACTTTATTTCATTGATTGGAAATTTCTTTCACTCAAGTTACAAGACTGATACCTTTGTAGACAATGGCATGAGATATATTGCCCAAAATTAATTGCTGCTTTTGTTCTGTTGTTGTATTTGAGTTATATAATTTTTAGGAAAGTACTCAGATGTTGGTACACGGTGTGTACTTTGGATTCATATTCATAGTTGTGAGATCTTCCACACATTAGAGACTTGTGATTCTAGGGCATCATTGTACCTTGCACCATGTGCTGGATAGTTCTGTGTCAGCTTGACATAAGTTGAAGAGGGAACCTCAATTAAGAAAGTGCTCTGATAGGATCAGGCTGTAAGCAAGCCTGTGGAGCATTTTCTTCATTGGTGACTGATGTAGTAGGACCCACTCCTGGATTGGTGGTCCTGGATTGTTGTAAGAAAGCAGACTGAGCAAGCCATGAGGGGCAAGGCAATAAGCAAGCACCCCTCCATGGCTTCTGTATCAGTTCCTACCGATTGGTTCTTGCCTTGTAGTTACTATACTTGCTTCCTTTAATGACAGACTACAATGTGGAAATAGAATAATAATTGGTCTGGTATGGTGGATCAGCAGTTACACACAAACCTCGTGACCTGAGTTCCATCACCATAGAAAGGTAAATGGAGAGAGCTGACTCCACAGAGTTGTCCTCTGACCTCTACACATGGACTGTAATGGTAAATTAAAAATTAATTGCTAGCATGTAAGAATTATGAGAAGTTATATTCTAGAAAATTTTGAACTATTTCCATATTCTTGGTAAATGTAAAATAATTTGTGAAGCTTTAAGCACAGTAACACATCATCTAGAATGGAGACACAAACAGTTGTTGATGAGGACCACATTGAACCTCGTTCTTATACCATGGACCACTTTGGTTAGCTGCTCCACACTGAGTTTTAACAAATGTCTAATGCATATCTGTGGCATGTTAATAGTCCTATTTTCAGCTTTTCCCCTTCCTCTAGCTTATCACTGGGCCTTCAGGTCTCCCCCCAAGACGGTTTCAGAAATCTATGCTAAATTGTAATTAAATATGTTTGCCTAGCATGGTCTTCATCTTTAACTTTTTGTTAAAGCTGCACAGTCTTCACAAAGTGATGACACTCGTGTCTTGATCTGGGTACCAAGAATCAGAACATCCTTGGAATCACAAGGTCTTCTCTTTATATTTTCTAGTAGTCATTACTGATTGACTTCTAATGCATAGATTGATTTTGTCTCTTTTTCCTATATGAATATGTCATATGCTAAATACTCTCTTGTGTTTTTTTTTGCCTGTAAAACTCATCCACATTTTATATAAATGTTAGTTTATTCTGTTTTTCTTTTTGTTTTTTAAATTAACCTTCAATTTAAATGTTTTACCAAAATGTATGAGTTATAAAATAGCAATATGCAAGTAAGTGTGCATGTATAACTGTTTTTCTATATGCTATTAAACAGTTTTATTTAAGGCTGATTTTGAATTACTGTGAATCTCCTACTAACAGAACAGTCGGTAAAATCGTGTGTGACACTGGCTGTTAGGTTGGGATTAACTGAAAAAACAAAACAAACAAACAAAAAAAAAAAAAACAGAGAGGAAGGTACAACTCCAAGCTCAAACACATTGCTGTATTCAGTTAACGTCTCAGAGGGGGAGTCTAAGGGTCTGTACCTTAGGAAACCTGCTATCTTAAGGGGAGGGTGAAATCACTTTCTTGTTGAAGCTATAGGAGATTATATTGAATAATCATAGAGAATAACTATTATTTAGAGGAAAATATCTGAATACAATATTATATCCAGTTAGATATATTTTTATTCAGAATGGCTGGTGTTGATTGGTTTTGTAG
Source organism: Phodopus roborovskii (assembly GCF_943737965.1). Lineage (NCBI taxonomy): Eukaryota > Metazoa > Chordata > Mammalia > Rodentia > Cricetidae > Phodopus > Phodopus roborovskii. The sequence continues at coordinate 4,647,741 of NW_026126413.1, read as the reverse complement.
GTGCTTTGAAATAGCCATGGTATTATTGTGGTCATTTATGTTGAACTAGCTATTGTAATGAAAACCTACTATTGTCAGTGTTTGACACTACTGCTCATTTCCATGTAATGATATCAACAAAGTTGGAGCCTCAAAAGTCTCTAAGGAACTTCATTGGTAGTTTCCCATAGTGTTCCTGGCTAATTGTGCAGCTAGCTAGCTTACCATAGGAATGAACAAGGCATAATTTTATAAAAAACTACATCTTATGTTTTCTATGCTCATTCATCATTGGGTTTATATGATACTAAATTAAAATAAATCATTTTCTGAATATGTTTCCATACTTCAAAATGTCTTTTTAGGCATTGTCTAACTGCCAGCTAATTTACAGTTCCAGAACCTTGTTGTCTCCTTTGGATTAAAGCACTGGGTAATTTAAAGTGAAATGAATCATTGTATAATAAGGAATTGCTGTTAAATCTTCTGAGATGTAAGGATATTTTTTTTTCTGTAGTCATGTATGTAACTGTGCATTTTGGTGAGGATGCCTAGAGGTCATATTATACATTAGCTGGAAGTCCAAATTTAAATCTAAGGATTGGACAACCTTGCTCAGAATAGATAGAGGCTCAGCAATTCAAGGCTGATGATAGAGTGAATCAGAAAATATCCCTTTGTAGTCTACTCTGACCTGAGTCTGCCATCTACCCTGTGCCTGGCTGCCATTGGTCCTCAGCACTCACCTAAGAGAGTAAGGCATCCACTCATCAACCAGCCTCTGTCCTGGGGATCTGCAGAGGTTAAATGTCAGGGATCTTTGTATAAAAATGATAGAAGCACCCCAGTATAGTAGCTATACCTTTGTTCTTGTTCATCCAAAATTTTTTTCAAGAAACAATGATTTTCAGTATATGCAGAATGGGTTAAGAAGACTACTTGAACTTTTAAAAATCCAGTTGCAACAAAATTCTTAGTGCCTAAAATGAAGAATGGAGTAAACATTTTTGTAAACTTATTAATGTAATTGTAAGCAGAGCCAAGTGTACAAGCTGTTTCTCCTATACAGCTTCTTCTGACTACACTAGTGCTTTTAATATTACTGCACTTCATCTTTATGGATAATCAAGAATGCACATGAAGCCTTAATTTCCAGCACAGAAGGATAATTGCTCAGTGATCATTGGCTTTCTCTAAAACACAACTGAATACAAGGCAGGAGAGTGAGGAAGAGGGCTGTTTTTTAAAATGGCCTTGAAATCCTGTATGAAGTCTGTGGCTTTGAAAGCTTATTCTTTCTGTGGGCTCTGTGTCCACCTTATAGCTCAGCAACTTAAAGTGTGCCTACCTAACTCACCTGGTTAGCTGTGGGATTGGTAGGTGGCAGCTTGCTACTCACACGCAGTGTTAGAGCAGCCACAGCACCGTGTTAAGAGATTTGCTGGGTAGCAGAGGTAGCTCCTTCCTGCACACCTCTTAGCCTCTTAACTACAGGAATGCACTGCTTTCCCTACTCACCTGTGGTTTTCCATTGTTTCAGGTACAAGGGTGAGATCTCCTTTGTCATGCTAGGCAAGGGAGGTTTTATAACTGAGTTAAAAACATATAAAGCAGATATTTGTTTTAAAATAGGACATTGATTTGGAGCAGTGATGCTTATGCTGGTTTTGGGTTAATCTTACTGTTACCTTTAGAAAAAAAAAACTCATCATAGGCTACTCATAGCTTCTGTATACAGTTATGCAGAATAATTGCAGTGTGTGAAGAATCGTTCCCTGACCCCTAGTTGGTTTCATTTCTTTTTCTATGAACAAGCAGAAAGCTGTTTTAAAGTAAAGGAAATGGAGGAAATAAAGGAGTAACAAAGAACAGTTTGAGAGTTGGTGCTGTGGTAACCAAGGGACCCTTCTCCTGCTTCATGTGGCAGCATGCTTTGGAAACCAGGGACCTTTCTCCAGCTTCATGTGATAACACACTCTGTAGAAAAGGCTCTTTCAGCAAGTGTTTAGGAAAATATGTTCCAAAAGATCTGCATAACATTAGTGGAACCAAGTGTTCCTCTCTGTGGCTTCCTGTTTTGGACTAAATGCCTTCAGGGTACTCAGAATAACTCTGTTTAGAAACAGAAGAGTTTAACTCCCTATGTTCCTGCTCAGTCTTGTAAAACAAAAGGATGAATTAGAAAGCAAAAAGACCCTGTTCTATTCTGTTTCTCAAACTAGTCATGTTAAAATAGAAAAAATGTTTACACATAAAAGTGACGGCTTAGTTTAAAAAAAAATAAGAACAGACATAAAGAGAAATTATCATTAAAACCATGAGGTCAGTATTTTCTCTTTATAAATGCTTTTCAAAGACAAATCTTTTCTTCAAGGTGGGATGGTTTCCAAATGAGATCACTGGTGAATCCCTAGTCTGGCTGTCTGCTGGAGAAGGTTCAGGCTACAGCAAAGCTGCATCTGGGTTTATTCCTTTGTGCTGTTATTGTTCACTGTTTGTAAATTACTGCTGCAAGCCAGCAGATGGAGCCCCAAACAACATTTTTGTTTCACTTAAAGTTTAATAATGCACTGCATTTTCCCCTTCATTCAAAAAAGACGTATGCAACTAATCATCTATTGATTATACACTTTCATTGTGTAGATTTAACTATTAATATGTTACTTTTTAAAATCAAGAGACTTGAAGGGGCCTTACTTATGCAATTAATATATTTAAGACAGCTAATGTAATACAAAGTCAAAGGTGAACACCGCACAACCTCTGTCCTCCAAAATATTTTTAATTTAGTTAAAGAGGAAGAAAGGTAATGATCTTTTGCAAGACAGAATGATAAAGGTAAAATATAGTCCAATTCTTGATTAGGAGTTATCAGCGCCATTATAAAGAAAGTTCATTGGAAATGGATGTTGAAAGAAAAGTTTCCCAAATTGGGAATTCTAGGCTGAATGCAACATCATAAATGCAGAGTATATTTGGTAGGCTCAGAAGCTCCCCAGAACTTGGGTGGTAAAGGGGTTGCCCTGAGGATGTCCGATGGTTTGAGGAGTAAGGTGACATTAGATGATGAGGGCTATGGAAACCAGTGCTAAGGACTTCTTCATTTATTCTGGCAGGGCACACATGGGGATTTGTTTATTTGATAAAAAAAATTTTTAATATTCATACACGCTTATAATGTATTTGGACCAGTCTATCCTCATACTCTCCCCTTGGATTTCTCCCATCACCCTGACTTTGTTTGATTTGTTCTCTCTCTCTCTCTCTCTCTCTCTCTCTCTCTCTCTCTCTCTCTCTCTCTTTCTCTCTCTCTGTCTGTCTCTCTCTCTGTCTGTCTGTCTCTCTCTCTCTCTCTCTCTCACACACACACACACACACCATACTCTTTCTCTCTCTCTCCACTTCTCTCTCTGCTTTTTTTTTTTTAATACATGCTGAGTCCCGCCTGTATGTGCATGTGTGCCACCTTCTACTGTGATTGGAACATAGATAGCCTCTGAGGGCCTATATCCCTGAAGGAATTGACTCTCTCCCCCTCAGCACCCAGCACTTGCCAACATCTGCTTAGATAGGGATCTTGCCCATCTGTCTCCATCTTTATCAACAGTGCCTTTGGGAGGGAGAGGTTGCTTTATAACAGAGAGTGGAGATCAGTCCTTTCCATCATGGGTATGGTAAGATGTAAAACATTCAATGGCAAATTTGGAGCAGAGTTGGAACTCAGGTCCTAAGGCTTTGAGTCAAATCTAATGATTTTTCTCAGTGCGCTTGCTGATTTTGCATTAGATGACTCAGTATGGGTAGGAGGGACTGGGTGTCCACTGGACACATTATGGGAATATATAAGTATGTGAATACAAGGCAGAGGAGGGAGTGAAGGCAATCCCCAGGTTTGCAGACTATGTAACTAGGAAGTAGAACGATGTCATTGCCCCCACAGGAAATACAAAGGAAAACATAAGCAGGTCAGGTTACCAAGTAACTGACAAGCCAGGAGAAGGAAGATGATTCTATTTTGGCATGTCAAATCTGAGATGTTGGAGGATATCTTCTACAGATGTCTAGCACATACTTACATTTTAGGCTTGGCACTCCTAAGAGAAGCCAGAGCTAGAGCCTTGGGATGGCTGAGATAATTCAGGGACCAAGTATAGCCTGGTGACTGAAGTGAGAAGCAGACTTTGGGGATGTCTATATGCAGGAGGCTGAGGAAAGGAGGCAGAGGGACACTGGGAGGACACTGACCAAAAAGAGCAGTGAGAACATCCATCACTGCTGAGTGCAGGGCACTGAAGCCTCTACCCAGAGTGTGAATGAAGGGAACAGCACACCCAGATGTCTGTGGGGACCACTAAAAGGAAGCCACCAGGCTTGTTTGCTTTAGAGCTCAGACTTCTTTTAAGTTTTGGCAGAACTCTAGCACTGTGCTAAGTGCAGAGCAGACTTGCAGCTTTGTCTAGAAGAAGACAGAGATCTCAGAGGACAAACACCTGCGGGCCTGATAGACGGGATCTGTAACTTTGGAACCCAGGTGACTGTCAGTAGATATGTACAGCAGTCTGTAACTTTGATTACTTATATTTATTTTTTTTCTATTTTGAGTTTCTCCTTGGTTGGTGGTGGTGGTGGGGGGAAACACTGTGTGAAGTCACTGAGAATTTCAAAGAAGAAATTAGAAAGGCACCCTCAAATACAAATATGAATTGCAGAATACCAATAACTACACATTTCCTTCCCTTCAGATTTCTCACTCTTGGAACTTATTTTTCTAGTTGCTGCCATTTAATACCTGACAAGAAGCAAGTTAATGGAGGAAGGCTTGATTTTGCTTTGCAGTTCAAGAAGCTGGGGCACTGGGCACATTGCTCCTACATCAGGAAGCAGAGGATAGAGAGGAAGTGGAGCGTGGCTAAGAAACCTCAAGGCACACCCCAGTCTGGGGAGCAGGTGTTCAAACATGAACCTGCAGAGGACATTGCATGTTTAAACCACAACCTGTCTGTCTTCCCTTCTTATTGGTCTGGTGTTTATACTATGCCTGCTATTTTAAATAGAACTTAAAGTTGAAAAAAACTTAATGTTACTTAAAAGAAATCTGGAACGTTCAAATATGTGCTTGTTGGTACTACAAGAGGAGGTGTGTGTACAATGTTTTATCATCATATATTAATTATATAAAACTGGGTTTTCCTATGACATTTTTATACATGCACATAATGTATTTCCGTCAACTCCACCACCATCCTTTTATCTTCCACTCATTTCTGCTAATGCCCTTCCTCTTCCCTTAGTTAGAAAGGTTTTTTGTTTGAAGTTGAGTGGAGAGAGAGAGGTTTTGTGAGATGGTTGTGTGAGCCTGCTGCCTTAGTTAAGGGTTCTATTACTGTGACAAAGCACTGTGGCCAACAGCAGCTGTGGGAGGGGAAGGGTTAATCTCACATTCCCCAGTAAGAGTCCATCTCTGAAAAAGGTCCAAATCTGGAGGCAGGGACTGAAGTAAGCAGAGTCCATGAAGGGAGCTACTTACTGGCTCCCTCCCCATGGCTTGCCCAGCCTGTCTTTTTTGTAGTATCCAGGACCACCAGCCCAGGGGTGGTACAGCTGCTATGAGCTTTGTCCTTCCATATCAGTCTTCAATCAAGAAAAAGGCACCACAGATTTGCTCACAGGCCAGTCTGTTGGGAACACTCCTCAACTGAGGTCCCCTCTTCCAGAATGACACTAGCTTGTGTCAACGTGATATGCCCCTAGATAGCACAGCTGTGAGGCCTAATAGCATGAATGTGACCATTGAAACCCACATTGTGGGAGGAAAGCAAATTACCCTGTGATCTCCACATACACCATGGCACACATGTACCAAAACACACACACACACACACATGCACACACGCGCGCACGCGCACACACACACACACACACACACACACACACACACACTTTGAGAATGGAAGTTGTAATATACTACACTAAGATGATGGCTTTACAGTTTATGCTCAGCTGGGCATGGTAGCACATGCCTGAAAATCCATTATGCAGGAGCCTGAGGCTGAAAGATCACTGACTAGTAGTTATCCTAGATAACCAAGTACAACCTTACTTTAGAAACACAACCTAAAACCTCATGTCTCTGCCAAATACTGTATTATCTTTGAAAGATGCTTCCACACATTTGTCTTTCCTCACCATTATCTGCTTTTGTTTGTCACAATAGTATTGTTACTTTCTCAAACCTGATTATATTTACATTTGGTTTTATAGCTAAGTTCCATTTTAGTTTGAATTTTTCATCTCTGAATTATTTTGATTCATAATTTAATTATCCTCATCACTGGGCAGGAATTTCCAGAAAAGTCTTGCAGGTGACTATTTTGAGAATGCTCTGTGTTGTTTTACTACAGACATACACAGTTGTCTGCTCTTGAGTGCTGATTCCTTCTAGAGCTCTGTGGACACTGGACCTTCTAGAGCTTTGTGGATGCTGGCCCTTCCGGAGCTCTGTGGGTGCTGATCCTTCTAGAGCTTTGTGCACACTATCCCTTCTAAGAGCTCTAACTAGAGCTGTGTGGATGCTGGCCCTTCTAGAGCTCTGTGGATTCTGGCCCTTCTAGAGCTCTGTGGATGCTGACTCTTCTAGAGCTTTGTGGATGCTGACCCTTCCAGAGCTCTGTGGATGCTGACCCTTCTAGAGCTCTGTGGATGCTGACCCTTCTAGAGCTTTGTGCACACTATCCCTTCTAGAGCTCTAAGGATGCTGGCCCTTCTAGAGCTCTGTGGATGCTGGCCCTTCTAGAGCTCTGTGGATGCTGACCCTTCTAGAGCTTTGTGCACACTATCCCTTCTAGAGCTCTAAGGATGCTGGTCCTTCTAGAGCTGTGTGGATGCTGGCCCTTCTAGAGCTCTGTGGATGCTGGCCCTTCTAGAGCTCTGTGGGTACTGGTCCCTTTTCCTCCGGTCTTCAAAGCTGCTGCGGAAAATTGTGAGGCTGGCATGGTTATTCTATTTTGTGTGTTATTTCACTTTTTCTTCATTCTCATTTTACTTTTATTTTCTTGCCCTATATTTAACTTTAATATTACTAGCATGTGAAAAACAACCTAAACTGAACCTATTTCATAGTATATCCCTAAATAACCCTAACTTGGCTAAATAATTAAAAATTTTAAAGACGCCATACAACAAGTGGAAACACTGTAATCTTCAACAAATGGCCCCAAAATAGAAACCATAAAGAAATGATGTGCTTTTGAGTCAAAAGGAAAGAAAAGGTAGAAAAAAATAAGAAAATATGACTATTACACAATATTTTTTCATGAGAACTGCCAGCTCCCAAATAATGACACAGGGACATTATTAATTATGAAAGCTTGGCCTTTAGCTTAGGCTTGTCTCAACTAGGTCTTATAACTTAAATAAACCCATGTTTTTGTTTTGTTTTTTTTTTATCAATCTGCGTTCTACCACATGGCTTTTCACCACTTTCCCATTCTGTGTGTCTGACTTGTTCTGTGTCTCCTTGGCATCTCCTGTGCACCGTGATTCATCTCCTACTTCCTCCTCTCTGCCTGGAAGTCCTGCCTAATCCTTTTGCCTATCTATTGGCTGTTCAGCTCTTTATTAAACCAATCACAGAAATATATCTTCACAGTATTGCACAACAGCCTATGGAGGGGAAATTGCAACAAGTTAAATATGACATATGACAGGTAATACTTGTATATGTAAGAGTATATGTTGTGTTCATTATAAAATGAACACAACCAAAGACTTGTGGATATGGGGCAGAGAGAGTTATTTCACAAGTGGAGAAATTCAATAGAAGGAAAATTCCATTTTATCTAAGTTTAAAAGTGAACTTCCAAGAAATGAGGTTTTAAGTTTTAAACATGGTATTTCTCATGAGAAATTTTAGCTATTAGGTTAAATGAGCTTTTAACATCCCACCAAGTTATGAAATTCTTCAGACCATCAATGATATTGGTTTGGGGATGTTTATGTCTCATTCTTTCTATTACAAGGTGTCCTTTCTTCATAAATCTCAGGAAGATGTCTTGTGCATCTTTCTGTTCATCTTATAAGTCTTTTTGTCCTTCATGGTGCCTTGTCCAAAGCCATATGTAATGATTCTGAAATAAATATTTAATAAATAGCATTTCTTGTCAACTATTAAAATTATTTGTTATTCCAATAAATTGAAAGGAATTATTTTTACTGCTGAATGATTTATTGGATATGAATTCTGGAATTATTAAGAGCTTTAAAAAATGATTATAGGCAAACACCCATAATCCCAGCATTTTGGAGACATGCATAGAAGTAGCATGAGTTTGAGGCCAGCCTGGGGTTTATAGTGAGGCCATATCTCAAATGACAAAATACTGTAATATAAAATGACAAAACTATGGCAGGAAATTGCGCTTTGTGTACACGGTTAGAGATTAGTGATAACTGATCATTTTTGCTTTGTTCATTTAAATCTGAAAACTGAATATTTTATTAAATCAAGGTACATATTCAAAGTGACAGTATGATTTTATAGGCTGTTTAACTGCATATTCTATTTAGAGAAGCATATTGTATAGTTAGTGATATTAAAGTTGGTATCAACCTTGGGATATCTAATGTATTTATTTTTAACTTTTATGCAGATATATTCATTAAAATGTACATTCCAAGAACATTTTGAATGCCTTTCAAAACGTGTTTGAATGATTTCCATTTGAGAAGTAATGTGCTAGATTTTTTATTAATCCAAATATAGTAATATAGCCCATTTTATTGATCTTTCTATGATTTTTAAAACTAGGAGTGAGAAAAGTCACAGACGCAGTTTGTTGACATATTGCAACCCATATGTGTGCTTTTCTGATGAGGAAGGTATAGCATATACCATTCCTCCAGAACATTTAGTACCAGATTTATGATTTTTCTAATTTGGTTTGTAGTTTGCCAAAGAGCATGTGAGTGCATATTTGATCAGAAGCATATTTGCCTTGAATCAGATAAAGAATACTTAATGAGTCGGTGCTAAGAAGTAAAGCAGGGAAGATGAAGACAGGCAGGCTGTAGGGCTTTCAAATAGCTTAATGCAAACCACAATACATTTAATGCAATGCTATGTAAAGCGTCAATTCGTTTTTAGTTTTTCATGCCCATCACCTCAATCAAACCCTTCACCACAGTTACTGGGGGCATGTTTCACATCGTATGTGGGGCTTGCGTTTGCATTGGGTGAACATTTTCTTCCACCATCTTGTACTCTTTCAAAAGCACTGGCTTCCCCTCAGAGTCACCAGTAGCCATGTTTTCTCTAGCAGATGTCTGTCAAAGCAAGTCTAGAAGTTATCACTTCAACTCTTGTGATCATTCGATAGCAATTACCTTTCTGCTTTGACTTATATTTCTTAGGTTATCAGTGAAGCAAAACTATTCATATAGCCATTTGTGGTTTTGTTTGATACCTTCCTTGCTTATTCTTGTACTTTTTTATTGATTTATGATATTATTAAAAGTCTAGTACTTTGTGGGTTACAAATACTTTGATCAATTTTCGTTTAATTTTGTTTGTAGAATTTTGTCATACAAAATTTTCAAAAATAGCTAGCGATAGTTAAATCTAATAACCACTCTGTGGTTTTCTTTTTTTTTTTGTTAAGATCTGACAGCCCTGCTTTATATGATTTTATATTTCTTTTGATACTGTGATGCAGGAGGGAGATAATCTAGGAAACTTTTTGCATTGTTTAGCTTGAAGAAGTTATAAGAAATTTGTAGTGACTCATTTTTAGATATCTTGATAAAAGATCAGCTGTTTTGGCCCAGACTAGGAAACTGTGCTGGAACATACTCATGCCAGTCGACTTCCTGTTTTCCTAGTTGGTTCTTGTACTCCATCTTTGTAAGAAAGGAGAAGAGATATGAGATATTTCCAGTGACTTAGGAGGAACATATATATATATATATATATATATATATATATATATATATATATAACAATTAACTGTGCATAATTATTTAGCTTTTAGATTAGTCAAAAATAACAATAATTGTTTTTCATGCTGTTCTTTCAATACAATTTCAGATATATTTTGAATTAACTTGGGTTTTAGGAATAGTCTGGAAGTTTGAATAAAATTATTCCATCTCAAAGTGACTATCAGGCACTACTGATAGTCAATAAATGAATTTTAAATGAATTTTAAAACCTTTAAGACAAGAAATATATGAAGATAAGAAGGTTTAGTGAAAAGGTGAATGATTATATTTTGAATATATTGAAGTGAAGAGTACGATATAGGTTCCCTGAAAGGTTTAGGGAACATTGTAGAAGGCGGGAGGGGAAGAATGTAAAATCCAGAGGAATGCTGTGGAATGATGTCTTCTGGACATGACATCACTACACCCCTGAACTCATAGCAGTGGTAGTTACATGTGCAAGTCCCATAAACCTTCTAACATGGACTGGGAAGGAATTAGTGATGGGGCTCACCCCTCCCTGTGGAGCTATCAGCAGTTAATGGTTGCTGGGAAAGAGGAGCCATATTCCTCAGTGATGTAGCCACTTACAAGTCATTCGGCTAAATAACTCCCCCTCCATGCTCATGCAAGCAGCCATAGTCATTTAAAAGCATGAAGGTGGGTGGGGAGAAGGTCTTTGGGAGTTCCATAGGAATGGGTGAGGGCAGCGAGAGAAGGCATGTGATCAAAGTGTATCACATATATGTATAAAGTTATGAAAGAACTGGGGAAAGAAATGCCATGGAGCATCTAAATGAATCTATCTAGACTTCAGAGGTGTGATCTTTTGGGGGGGGGGATTCAAACTTGCTATGTAAATGGGTGCTGAAACCACAGGAATTAATGATGTCAAGAGCTATAGGAGAAAATGTACAGGGTAATATTTCTATCAAAAGGAAAGGAGTAGAGAATTCAAGGAAGAATTGGTCTTAACATGGATTAGGTGAAAAATTTGAATCCCTAGAAAACTTCTAGGGAAGCCACAGATGCTCAATTCTTCTTCTCCTCCTCCTCATCTTCTCCTTGTCCTCCTCCTCCTTTTTTTTTTTTTTTTAAATACTGATTTTATTTATTCTTTGAGAATTGTGTTGTATTTTTGTCTTAGTCAGGATTATTATTGCTGTGATGAATCACCATGACCAAAGCAACTTGGGAAGGGTAGAGTTTATTGGATTTATGCTTCAACATCATAGTTCATCATCAAAGGAAGTCAAAACAATAACAGAGCAGGAGCCTGGAGGCAGGGACTGATGCAGAGCCATGGAAGAGTGCTGTTCACTGGTTTACTCCCCATGACTTCCTCAGCCTAATTTCATATAGCACGCAGGACCACCAGTCCAGGATGGCAACATCCACAATGGGCTGGACCCTCCCTTATCAACCAGTAATTAAGAAAATAGCCTATAAGCTTGCCTATAGCCAATCTTAAAGAAGCATTTTCTCAAGCATTCTCTCTCCTCTCTGATGACTTTAGCTTGCATCCAGTTGACATAAAAGTAGTCAGCACAATTTTGATCATATTTATCCCTTTCCCCAGCTCCTCCTAGATCCTCCCCTACCTCCCTATTTACTCAACATGCTGTTCTCTCTCCTCCCCTTCCCTCCCCTTCCCTTCTTTTCCCCTCTCATCCCTTCTAGCATCTCCCCTTTCCCTCTTCCTCTCATGCTTAAAAGTTAAACCTGTTGAGTCCAATCTGTTATCCAAGTAGTCTTAGAAGTAGGGCCTGACCTGGAATGATAACGATACACTATCACCAAAAAGAAAACTAATCCTCCTCCCAACAACTGTCAGATGCCAATAACTTCTCAACTAGGGGTGGATCTTCATGCCCATCACCCCTCCTTTATTCTGGGACTTTTGTCTGGCTTGAGCTTATGCACATCTTGTGCATGCTGTCACAGTCATTGAGGCCATATGTGTGTTTGCCCTGTCCTGTCTAGAGAACACTGTTTCCTTACGTTATTCAACACCCTGTATCTTACAGTTTTTCTGCCACATCTTCCTCAAAAATCCATGAGCCTTAAGGAGATTGATATGATATAGATGCATCATTTAAGGATGAGCACCAAAGTCTCTTATTCTTTGCATATTTGTGTTAACTGCCATTTACTGCAAGAAGATGCTTCTCTAATACGGATTGGGCAATACACTGATGTGGAGTCTGTTCATTCTCCATGTGTTCACTGGTTAGCATCCTGGGTGAGTGTGATGATAGGCCTGGCTCAGTTCTTATTTGAACACTCTAATTGATGGGCAAATTAATTTAACCTGTGAGGATATCCTACTACTTTAACCCTGTAGTCTCTGAATGAAATTTCTCTCTCTCTCTCTTTTTAAGTGTGATTCATTTTACAAAACATTGAAATTGCTGCTTCATATGAACTGTAATAGGAGTTCTAAGTTTAAAAAGAAATATGTCTTCTCTTTAGATGAAGTATGTATCCTAAACTCTTTTTCTCTTTAAAATTTCATGATTCCTTCTCCCCTGAAAGTTGCCTTCCAAGTGTGGTAACATTTTAAGGAAAAGTAAAGGGTAAGTTAATTTCTAGTTATTATAAATGATGACTTACACATATGAGTATTATTATAACATTTCTGTGTATATTGGAATGGAAGACTATAATTTTATTTATGAATTTTTTAAAACAAAGAATAAATATCATGGGATTGAATTTATTATTATGATTTTCTTTCAAAGATCAAATTATTTTAACAATAGACTTAATATTTATCTAGGCAAAGAGAGTTAAGAACAAAAGTCACATTTTGTAAATAGAAACATTTGAATTATTTTGTGGTAGGAGGACAATGCTTATGAGTATGACACATTGTTGAGATAGACACCCATCAATTCTGTCCTTTGCTTCCCCTAACTTATCAGTAAGTTGGAGTTAAAAAAAATTGATTATTAACAAGATTTAGACATCACCTAATTTTTCCAAAGACGTTGGATTCACTGCAATTGTATGTTAAATATCCATCTTTCTGGTAACTCACCAGCTGTTTTGTGTAGGAGAAACTTCCTGACCAATGGATGGACAAACTGGAGCCATTGGTGAATGATGGCCAGGGACCAGAAAAGCCTTCCACAAGGCCATGATTAGTTCAGGTGCCACTAATGAAATGGGAGGTTTCAGAAATTATGGGATTATGTTGATAAAAAGTTCACAAAATAAATATAGAACTAACCAGGAAAGGCAAAATTCTAGGAAGAACACTTCTGTGGTTTTTGTTTGGATGGTGTTGCTTGGTTGTATGTATGTATGGTCATGGGGATTGAACCTATGGCCTTGCAAGCTCCAACCAAGGGCTATATGAATGACATGTGTGCCTACCCCTATTTTTTACTTTTTGTTTTCAGACATGGTCTTACCAAGTTGCCTAGATTGACTTTGACTTATGATGTAGTCCAAAAAGGTCTTGAACTTGCTATCCTCCCACCATAGCCTTCTGGGTATCTAGGATAGCAGGCCTTGCCACCAGTCTTGGAGCAGGCTTTTGATTTAGGCAAATCTTAACCCACAATAGGATGGAACTGACTTCATGAAGCAGAATGTCTAATAGCATACCGATGTGTTTTATGGCAGACACAGAGTAGATAAGAAAGAGTCCTTGCTTTATGCTTTCTTTTGTTCCTATTAAAACAACCACTTATTCTAAACATTACTGCCATTTCTAATATTATACACACATGTATCCCAGATGTTTCTCTCTCCCTTGGCTGAGCAGAGGACTAAGGAGGAAGAACAACTGTAGCTCAGCCAAAAGGTAGGACAGAGACAAGAGATGATAAGAGGTTTTTGAGGCCAAATGGATATCAGAAAATCAAAATATCTGTTAAATGAGTGAAATGATAGGATTTTATTTAGCAGATAGCACCCAATAATCCGATAATGGAGCCAGTTCTTTTATAATTAGTTCCTTATTGTGTGTAACAGGCATCATAACCTGGGAGTCATGGGGAATCATGAGGTCATCACAGAGAACTTCCATCCAGTATTCTGCCTGTAGGAGCCATAGAGATGGTGATACACAAGATGGATCACACATTTTCTAGTTTGTCTGATCACAGTTAAACATGACTTGAGTGGACCCTTACAGAATGAAGGTTCTTTTGACAAAAAGAATTTTGTTTTATTTATTGAGTTTACTTTTTTTACAGTTAAAAGTTGGAGGTGAAGTTTGGGGAGCCTAGTCCAGCATTACACTACTGTTAAAACCAAAGGAAATAGTTGAGCTAAAAATGAGATAGCTACTTCTTAATGCATTCTTCTTATAGTCCATGTCTTCTACTTAGTATATTTGATAGTTAAAACATTGTTGTCACATTTGTAGAAAGTAGTATCAACACAGTAACATAGCTATTTAATTTGGGGGACTTGGTTTAGTGGAAACAGAATGGAAAGACATCTAAAGATGATTGGAAGTGGATTGGCATATAAGTTAATAATTTTTTTTATTGTTGAAGTCTGTCATCTTTAAATGGTTTCTTGATTTAATGTGCTTGGTCTGATTACAGTTATTACTAATAGTTACTATAAGCTGGTTAATAAATTACTTGTTGAGGTTAAGCTTTGATGCATCTTTTACTTAAAACACCTTTGGACCATGTAGAAAATGTTTTATGCCTAACACCTTCTTTTAGCCTCAGTCACAGTCCCTGCTTAGAGGAGGCAAAAACGTAAACAAGAAATGCTAAGCTATCATTTAACAGTATCAATTACAATACCCAGAAAAGACTGAACAGATGAAAAGATTTAAACTAAACTGGGCAAAATGCCCAGAGTTGCCAACAAATATGGCTTGCATTAGACAAAAATATTAATAAGTACATAAAATTCATACATTGGATTAAGAAATCTCTTCCTTTGCTTAGGATAAGCCTCTTCTTGTTTCTTTTCTCCTTTTAAGTTTTAAGGAATCATTTGTCTATGTGTATGTCTATGTTGGGGTATGTGCATGTGAGTGCAGGTGCCCACCTAGGCCAGAAGAGGGCATCAGATCCTTTGGAACTGAAGCTACAAGTAATTATGAATTACCTGACTGGGGTGCTGGGAACCCAACTTGGGTCCTCTGCTATTAACTACTAGACCATCTCTCCAAACCCCAATATCTTGTCTTAGGGTTTTTGTTTTTGTTTTTTGAGACAGTTTCTCTGTGTTGCCTTGGTTATCCTGTAATCCACTCTGTAGACTAGGCTGTCCTCAAACTCACAGAGATCCACTTGCCTCTGCCTCCCAAGTGCTTGGATCAAAGGTGTGCACCACCACTGCCTGGCTCTTGGGGATCATTCTCATATATTTTATAATACAAAATTCTAAGACAAAAAGATGCAGTTACACAGAGAAACATAGTAAGGCTAAAAAAAATAATTAAAGAACAAATCTTTTCATTGCCTCATATCGCATCACAAGTCATATGTGTCACTGAGGAGCCAATTCTATGTTTTTCTTATTCAGTTTTTGAGACAGAATCTCGCTCTGTAATCCAAACTGGCTTTTAAATGGCAACAGTCCAGCCTTAGCCTCATGATTGCTGAAATTTCAGACATGAATCACAATACCTGTATAGTCTTTTATGGGGGTGCGGGGGCATGTGTGATATGAATGTATTTGTGTGTAAGTGTTCACATATGGCACATGGTGTGTATGTATGTGTGTGCATGTGGAACCCCAAGGTTGACCTTGGATCTTCCTTGAAGACTTCCTTCCCAGCTTATTGAGGCAGGGACTCTAATTTGAACCCAAATCTCATTGCTTCCAACTAGCTTGCTCCCAGATCCTTCTGTTGGTCTCTAGAAAACTAAATTGCAGACCAGCTGCCAAACCTGCCTGACATTTACGTGGGTTTGGGGGAATCTGAACATTCATTCACGCTTGAATGGCAAACCTTTTACCTATTCCAGCCTCTGGTCTACTTTTCAAAAACTTAAATTTCCCTTAAAAATTATAAAACATGGGTTATTTTTATTTTCGTGTAGAATAATCCTCCTTCTATCTAGCGAATGTTGTGGTACTGTACACATTCCGGAATATAAATATTAGAACTGGAAACTGCAGCTAGGCAGTGGCAGGGATGGAACAAACCCTGAATGACTTCAGCTATTTCATCATCAGATATCTGACTTTTCTCAAACTCGTCAAGTGGACAGATTCCGTTCAAGCGTTGAAAATGCGGTGGAATAATGTTTCCCAATAAGATTTGTGCTACCGTGGAGCAGCTGTCCATATGCTTGTCAGAGCACCTGCGCGATTTCCCAGTCTGGGTGTAGATGAGGGAGGCTCTTTCTGATTAGACTGGTCTGTGTGTGTGTGTGTGTGTGTGTGTGTGTGTGTGTGTGTGATAAGAGAGCAGGAAACTGTAAAGTATGCAGAGTCAGGGCAAAAGATAAAAACAAGGGATAAGTGGATGGGTTATAGTGTTTCCTGCTAGCAAAGATTCTCAAATGCTGGGCTTGAAAATGAAAAAAAAAAAAAAATGACTTGACATTGTATCACCGGATGTTAGGGGAATGTGTAGAGGGTTAGGCAGTCATTGGGATGTGAGTTGGTACATCAGGACAGAGACAGTAATGCTCCAGGAAGAACTAGAAGAGCGACAGTCATTATGGAAGGGAGAAGAGATTACTGGCAGCACTCAGGGTAGAATCATTTCATTTGGCAATATGTTGGGGGTAGAAAAGGGTTAAGTCTGGGAAGAAGCTTAGACATCTGCACATGCCATTTCTAAAACAGGGAATGCGGGAGCACAAACAGCTTGCTTTGCTTGATGGGGTAGGCAGTGTGGTTTGAATCTGAGCCGAGATGACAGTGGCCAGCTTCTTTGGTGAGATGTAGTCATCAGGCAAGGGACCGAGCAAGGGGTCAGTGCTGAGCTGTCTGTTCGTGGGGCAAGCAGTTGTGGAGGGAGAGCCAGAGGCATGAGGGTGAGTGAGCTCATCCAGCTGGCACAGGGCCCGAGAGGGGCAGGTAAAAGTGTCTGTACTGAGGTGCTCCCTGGAGCCTTGAGAGTGAGTGAAAGCATCCTCACAGGAAAGTCAGAGCCAGCAGATAAGTGAGATCCTAGCAGTGAGGGGGAGCAAGCCCCATTGTCCAGAGTGGCAGAGTCCCGTGCCCAGCCAAGGGAGTAAATCAGAAGGAAACATGACAATCACCCTGAGGTGAACAGTGGGTACATGGAAAGTAGGAGGTCACCTCAAGAGGATTTAAGGGGTAAATAGAATCAAGGCTCTTTATGTAGAACCCTCCATGTGGAACAGTCCTGTGAGGGCCAGGGGGGCAGCACAAGGACAAGGCAGGTGTCTTAGCTAGGCTTTCTATTGCTGTGATAGAATACTATGATCAAAAGCAACTTTGGGAAGAAAGGGCTTATTTTGTCCTATAGCTTGTAGTCCATCATCCAGAGGAGTCAGGGCAGGAACTCAAGGCAGAAGCCTGGAGGCAGTATCTGAAGCAGAAGCCGTGGAGGATGCTGCTAACTGACTTGCTCGGCTGCTTTCTTACACAACTCAGGACTACCTGCCCAGGTGTGCCACACACAGTGAGTGCCCTCCCCTCTCAACATCAATCATTGATCAAGACAGTACTCCACAGACATGCCGACAGGCTAATCTTAGAGACATTTTATCAATTAAGATTCCCTCTTCCCAACTATGTCTAGACTTGTGTCAACTTGACATAAACTGTGCCAGGGGAAATGATATTTCAAAACCAAAGCAGCCAAGCACTTTATAATGGAGGGAAGAATTGGTCTTTCCTTCTGTGGACACCTGTGTACTGTTCTGATTAGACAGTTAAAAAGGGTATATGGCTGTCTGGACTGAGGGCAAGACCATCTTGCTCTATGTAATGTACACAAGAGAAAGTCTCCACCCTGAATGGAGATCACTGTAAATGCTTGGAAGAAAAAGAATAGAATTATATATTAGCTAGGGAGCACACAGTAACCAACAAGTAAAGGTAGATGAATGTACTACAACCTTACAGAAAACTGACTTTTCTTCTCCCAATATCTATCAGTTGCCAGTAGTTCCTTAGCTAGGGGTGAGGCATGGGATTTCGTGCATGCCATCACCTTTTGTCATTAGAGATACCATTCACTCCTAGAGCTGTTGGTAACATCCTGCATTCTGTCCTAGCCTAATACTTTGAAAGTTATTTTTTTTTCTTATAAGCTTCCTGGGAAAATAGCTAATTTACTATAGACTTGTTACTTAGAGTGGGCAGTTGACCATGTTATGGTACTCTATACACTGCCACACTGCAGCACCATCATAGTCCTGATATAGTCTCACCAACTACACCTCACTCCTTAAAGAGTCTCTGAGTCTCTGTAGTCTATCCTGACCCCTGGCGAAACTGATGTGATTTTGGTAACTGTTTCAGTATTAATTTGCATTTACATTTTCTTTGCTTTTAATTAAAATAGGAGTACACTATTTCTCCCCATTCTCTTTCCTCCCTTCCAGGTCACATCCAGCTTGAATGTTCTTAGTTCTTTGTCCAAAGTGTGAGGTGTTTTTGCAATAGGGACTTAGCCTTCAACCCCTAAGAGGCAACCAAGGACATCATACATAAACAGTCTGTATTGTTTTATGAGTCTCTTCAACTACCCTGACCAACAACTCAAAAGCAGGTTTCTTGTGCCTGTGTTGAGATTTTGCTTTGTCAGTCTGTGGCTCATGTAGGACGTATTATCAGCCCAAGTGACATAACTTCATTTAATACATATGTATATATTAATATGTAAATGGCTTTTTTCAAGCATTGTTACCATTATTTGTTCTCCCCCCCATTCTGCATTGCATTTTATATGAAAGAGATAATAAAATATACATTCTCTGTACCTGGCTTCTTTCACTTAACATAACCCAAGATTCATTTACATTATATTGCATATCACAAATTCTGTTTTATTGCGGTGGAGTATACTTTACCCTTCACTAACAAATATTTGCCACTTTCCACATGGGACTGTTGTGAGTAACGGAGCTATAGATATTGGTGTGCAGCTTACTCAGGCAATATTTTCATTATGTTGGAGCAATATCTAGCAGTGGACACTGTGCCAAATTCAGATTTATGTTTAAATTTTGTAAATTTCCAATTTTCAAAATGGTTACAGCATTTCATATTGACATCAGCATATCTTTGTCAAAACTTATTATGTAAATAATTAGCTTTTCCTACTGGTACCCCATTGTGATATCATATGTTTGTTAGCCATTTTTGTTTTCTTTGGGAAGCATATGTCAAAATTTTTAGCATATTTGAAAATAGACATTTTGTCTCTTTAAGTGTAAGAATTATTACATATTCTTAGATTATGTTATGAACTTTCCCATTTTATGATTTGCCTGTAGTTTTACTTCTGACAAAGTCCATTATAATTTTGAAGTGTAATGATGTTTGTGTCCTACGAAACCCTTGCTCATACAAATACCATAAAGATTTTCTCCTATGTTGTTAGTTTTTCCTGTGTTGGGGATGAAAAGGTGCTGGGGACCAAACTTAGGTGTAGATGGAGTTTCTGTTCTGCTTGGTCCCACAGCCGCTTAGTCCCCAGTAAACACACTGACGCTTACAGTAGTTATAAACTGTTTGGCTGATGGCTAAGGCTTAATTATTAACCCATTTCTATTAAACTATGCATCTCCATGTGGTCTTGGCTTACTGGAGAATGCCAGACCTGTTATTGCTTTGGACGCTACATGTTGTCTTTACAGTGGCTCACTCTCTGCCTCCTCTCTCCAGAAATCTCCTGATCTGGTAGCCCCACCTATATGATGGGAGATGTCATTCTGTAAATATGTTTCTCATACTGGTTAATGAATAAAGCACTGTTGGCCAATAGGAAAGCAAGACAGGTGGGACTAGGAGACAAGGAGGAAAGAGGAAGTAGTAAGGAGGAGTCAACATGTAGAGACTGGAGAGAGCAGACACCGGCCCCACTCTCCAGTAAGATGAGACCATGTGAAAATACTTAGATTAATAGAAATGGGTTAATACTTAAGACAGAGAAACAAGTAACTGGCCAACAGTGTTATATCTAATACAGAGTCTCTGTGTGTTAATTGGGGCTGGCGCCACGGTGGGTCTAGGCTGGCAGGAAAAACCCTTCTTGCCTGCCTCCTGGCCAATCAGTCTTTTGTTCATCCACCAACAAGGGAAACATATATGCAAAAGGACATCCCTCATCACCTAGGACTTTGCACATGATAGGTACAGTTCTACTACTGAACCACACCCTCACATCCATCTCCATGTTCTGTTACAGGAAACTTATGATTTCATCTTTGCTTTTGGGCTTATGCCCATGTTGTCAATTTTGTGTATAGTGAAGGGCATTGCCTCCCACTCCTCTGTTCCGCTTCATTTGGAAGTGCACTGAATCTTCCAGATCAATTTCCAGAGAATTTATATCCTAACAATGCTGAGTCTCCTGGTGGAAGGTCACGATTTGGTGCTCAGCTTATGAAGGCCCTAGAAGAGTTCTCTTTGCAATGCTTTGTGCATGGCGCCATAGAGCCATGCAGATGGATCTGTTGCTAAACCCAATATTAACTGTCAGTTTGGGTGCTCCTACACATAAGACTACAATAGACTTTTGTATGTTAACGCTGAATTGTGCAACCTTGCAACATGATTGTGCTTAAGTAGTTGCTCTGGAGATCACATAATTTCTGCATAAGCAGTGTATCTCCTAGAGAAAGAGCTTTGCCTTTTCATTTCCAGGCTCCTTCCCTCCTTTGCACCTTCCCTGCCTCCATTGTCCCTCCCTTCTTTATCCTTCTGTCCTTCCTCTTTCTCATTCCCTTCTTCTCACGTCCCTTCTCATGCCCTTATTTCCCCTTCCCCTCCTGTCTCACTGCAGCACCCCCAGACAATGTTGGATAGTCTAGAAAGGGGTATTTAGAATTTTCTTTCTCTCTCTTTAAAAAAAAATGTGGGTAGTGTGTGTGTGTGCACGCACGCACACGCGTGAGAGAGCGAGCGTGTGTATGTGTATTGAGTGCATAGTTATACATGTATACAGAGGTGCATGTGACCATGCACTTGCTTACAGAGGCCAGAAAAAAGATACCAAGTGTCTTCTATCACTCACCACACTATTCCCTGGGGGCAGGGTCTCTCACAAGAGTTAAAGCTCCCCATTTTATTGATGCTCGCTAGCTAATGAGCTCTCTGGATCTGCCTGTCTCTGACTCCAAATTCTGGGATTGCATGCACATGCAGCCATGCCTAGCGTTTATGTTAGCACTGGAAGTCTAATCTCAAATCCCCATGTTTACATAGCAAGGGTTCTGCCCCCTTAGCCATCCCTCCCAAACCCCTAGTGGAACTTTTAATGTGCAGTTTACTTAGGACAGGACAGCCTGCTTTGTTCCCAGGTTGATGGGAGGTTTGAATCACAAATTCAATATTCAAATGCTTCTTCTGCATCTAAAGGAAATCTCTGTGGATTTTATCTTTTATTTGATTACTCTGGTGAATTAATCAACTTTTGAGTATTTAAACTAACTTTGTGTTCTTGTGATGATTTTTATTTAGTCATGTTTCAATATTATAATATATTTTTAGATTTGGTTTGCTGGAATTTTATTAAGGGTTTTGTGTCTATATTTCTGGAGAATATTGATTTATAGTTTTTGTACCTTTTTCTATGTTTTTGTTATCAAGGTAGTAATTTTGTCCTATTTCAGATTTTTTTTTATATAACACTACGTTTCAGAAAAATGGGGTAATGTGTTAAGTTGTCCACAGTCCTCAGAATCTTACATATCAGATCTCTCTCTTTCTGCACAGATTAGCCTATACCTCATTCCTACCTCATTATTTAGGCTTAGTGCTGTCTTTTAAACTGAGACATCAAGTATCCTTTTCAGTTAAGATTGAGGTCTTTATCTGTGATTCCCTGAACATGTACAAAGTTCATATAACTGTTATCACAGAATCTATGGGTTATAGTCATAATTCTGGCACCATACTGAAATGAACAGTTGTGATGTTAACTGGTTTAATATTGTGATATTAATGGTTTCTTTTTTATTAAAATCTAGGCATATACTATATACTCAAGCATTTATTGAATGAGCAGATGTTCATTACTAATAATTTAGATGATTGATTTGAGTTTCTGAAGCCTCTGAGTGGGAAAAGCTAACATGGAAATTAAATGAGATCAAGTTTTAATGTGTAAGATATTTATTAATACTCATGCTCTCCTGGAGGAGTTTGAAAGTGTAGATTTCTAATACTTTATGCAAGGGTGTTAATGTCGTTCACTGTTATAGGCTGGGATGAGGAGAGGGCTCTTGTCATCTCAGCCAGAGGAAATATTCCTATAGTTCAGTTTTAGATTTTTATCCCTTCTCCTATCAGCTCATTTTCTTTTCAGCCAGATTTCTTAAAGTGGTAGCTGCCATAGGGAGGTAGTGTAATTCTTCCTGGAATATTTATTTTCTAGACAAATTTAGCAGAGAGAAAGAAGACATCAAAAAATACATGTCTAATCTTCATAGACTGTTATGGATCCAGAATTGGGAGAATCTTCAATAGGCAATATAATAAACTTTAGTTTATAAAATTATACAATTTTATAAAATAGAGGTAAATTCTGTGTTACATCACATTCCTGGTGGTGTAGCTGTACCCCATGCTCACACATTAATATTTCTTTACTGAAATTCTATTCATATAAAGTAGAATAGATGAATCTAGAAATCTCAGTTAGGAATTTGCCACCGGTCAGTCTTAGTCAAACTCAGTTGTTGGCTATTTCCTACAATTTTCAGAGCACTTTAGATATCAGTTTGGTATAAGAGCTTGGGAACTACTGTCCGACTATTACACTGTTTGTTGTTGATGGTGGTTTCTAGACCCATTCATATCTTTTATTCCTGTGTATACCAGTCAGTGGCGTATGCATGGGACTTCACCCAACAATACTCTAGTGTAGCTAGAGGAAACTCTGCTCCAGGGTGAGATAGTCCTGTGATTCTAGGAAATAACATCTCAAAGTAACTCACCACCCAGAAGTAGTGAAATATAATGGATAAATACACCCCCCAACTTGCAGCAGCTCAGGCAGGAAAGCCTTGTGCCTCTCACAGGGTCCCATAGGAATGAGTCTCATTTGCTCAACACCTAATTCATACACCTTGTGCAGACTTCATTTCCTTCCTGTTTCTCTTACCAGTGTTCCTGAAATCAGTTTCAAATAGGTAACTGGCATTCGAATCCTTGTCTCAAGGTCTGCTTCTTGGAGTAACCCATGCTAAGACACTGACCCTACCACACACACACAATGTGGAACTTCAGGTCTTTTTTCAAACTTTGGTGTGGTTGTTAACTACCTTTTTCATGTTTTAACCTCTCTCCTGTTAAAATAGGACCCTGTATTGAGTAACAGGGGCCCATTCCTGGTTTCCCAGTGTTCCTGTGAACATTCATAGACACAGTAGGCCTTCCTGTTGCTGCTGCCTGGGGACTATTCCTACTTCCCATGCTCAAGGCCACTGTAGGTTTAACATCTTGACTAAGGTTTCTTTTTCTTTTCTTTCTTCTTCTTTTTTTTAAGCTTATAATAATTTAAGATATCTGCTTCATATTCAAATTAAAAGAAACTTCTCTTGGTGTGACCTTTATTGCACAAAGAAATCAATCTACAAATTCCCTACAGATGTACATGGGAAGGTGGGCATTTAATCTGCAGGCTTCTTTTTTTTTTTTTTTTTTTTTTTTTTTTCAGACTTGTGTCACGTTGAGTGTAAAGATGAGTTGCACCTATTAAAACTGAAATTAATTTATAGAGGAACTGAAATCATTAATTGTGTTGTGGCTCCTTATCTCTTTTATGACATGCATTGCTGTGGGTGTAGTGCTTTAACACAGCTGCTCAATAGTCCATTATAGAGGCACGAGAATGCTTTTACATGAATGCAGTAAAGTGGCAGATGCTTCTTAATGACAACTTCCCAATTCATTTAGAAAACAAGTCAGTTTTGGATTTGGGTTTTTTCTCTAAATATGGCAACTGTGTATACAAATGATCCCAAAGATGTTAGAACTGATAAATGAAATCACTTGTATAATATTTTAGAGTGCTGGAAGTTAGTCTAAAAGCCTCATCTGATAGTGTTTTAATAAAATTAGCATTTTTCTTACTATGCAGATAATTATTTGTTATTATAAGGGACCAGAAAAAAGACACTGACTCAGTATTACCAACTTAAATTTCTTTTATTTTCTTCTTTGGAAACTTCTGGTGAATGTTGATTTATCATTGGCAATTTGAGTAGAGAAGTGGTAGTGTCCTGATAACAGGGACATGTGGAGTCTGGCACTTGGAAGACAAGCAGTTCCTTCCTGGAGTAAGTGCTTGATGGGGGATGTCCTTCTGTATATATGTTTCTCTTATTGGTTGATGAATAAAACACTGGCCAGAAGCCAGGTAGGAAGTATAGGCAGGGTTGCCAGACTAGGAGAATTCTGGGAGAGGAAATAGAGAAAGGCTACAAGGAGACACTATGTAGCTGCTGAAAGAGTAAGGTGCTGGAACATTCCCCCGTAAGATGAGACCATGTGGAAATACTTAGACTAATGGAAATGGGTTAATAATTAAGAAAGAGCTAGCCAGTAAGAAACCCGAGCCATCAGCCAAACAGTTTATAATAAATATAAGTGTCAGTGTGTCTATTTGGGGCTAACCGGGTATGGGACCGGGCAGAACAGAAACTCAGTCTACAAGTTCTGTCATCTTAGAGAGGTTGCAAGGCACGTGTGATGTCCATGTACCCTCTTGTGAGGTCACTGCCAGAACTTGCCTCTTCTCAGGGTAATGGGCAGATACCCACAGGGCCTAGTCCAAGGGGATCCAGGAAAGGCAACCGTACCTCCTCACAGACCAGTCTATGCTACACAGACTATTTGGTTGGTGATACATGAAGAGGTCTCTGGTCAAGAAACTTTCTCTTCAGGATTTCTTGAAGATTCATGAGAGGATTAATGTGTCCAGGCTGTGCCATTTACAGGGGCAACCTTGTGTGGCTCTTCACTGTGGAGATCAGATGAGAAGACTGAAAGAGGAGAGCAAGGCAATGAAAATCAAGGAGAGAAGGCCAAAGGTTAATTTTGTCTGTAACTTTGCTGAACAGTAGCCGAGGGACCAGCATGCTTGCAGAGCAGTTCGCTGAGATGTGGGGAATATAGCACAATCACTACTCTTACGTTTGCATTACTGATACTTAAATATTGATCATCTGTTTGTAGATGAGCACAGTGTTCCTGTCCACTGGACTTAACAGGGCAGTCCCTTGTTCAACCTTGTTCAGTTAGTGCAGCTGTTATTTCTCAGACTCCGGGCTTCAAAGGATTCCTGCAAAGAAACCCCAGTAAGCAACACAAGATACAATATAGAAATAAAGTCTGAGCAGAGCCCAAGTTTGAAATTCACTTATTTCAAACGTGGACTTAAGTTTACTGCTAACGATGACTTACTTCTCCCTGTGTGAGTATTGCACTAGAGGTGGTGTGAGCCAATCACGGGCTAGCCAGTCACTGGGCTAGCACCCAGAGCATGAGGACCAGCCTTGCACAAACAGAGGAGGGCACACCTGTTCACACTCTTGTCATGTCCTAGTACCACCACGTGGCACACTATGTAGGCTTACTGGCATGCTTTTCATGTCTCGGGGCATCCAACTGGTAGCCAGGGCGTGCCTGTTCTCATAGCCATGCCCCAGGCCTTCCCCCCTTGGCAGCCCAGGTACACCTGTTTGCATGTGTGCCATGTCCCACTGCCACCATATGGTGGTCTGGGCTTGCCTGTTTGCATACCTCTACCGGGGTATACATAGGTTTGTGTAACGAAGAGAAAGACACCATTGTTGCGGCTGCCACCTAGACACTGGAGCAAAGCAGAGTGTAGCCACAGGCCGTGGTGGGCGCAGCAAGAGTTAGGAAGTTTGTATGCTTCCAGATGATGGAGAGGGAGTCTCGGTGATGACAGTTTGGTGCATTTTCACAAGAAGAGTTGCTAAAATTCTGCCTGGACAGGTCGTGAGTTCACTGAAATAAACATGGTCTCTGGAGCAGAGCCGTTAAAATATGCAGAGGCTTGCTGCTATAGAAAGCTCAGTTTATACATGGAAGACCTGGGGGGAAAATATGCTAATCTTACAAACCAAATTTATAGAAGAGGTTAAATCACATATACTCCAAAGACGATGAACATTTTATCTAAACCACATCTGTTGTAATTATCATTTTACAGTATTTGTGTGATTGATCATTATTTGTATGTCTTCACTTCAGGTTGAAATATAGTTCCTGTCCTTTCTGATTTCCAGATGCTAGGGGCTGACAAACATTGGTCTGCTGCCTATTTTTAAAAAAAATTTTTGTAGTTAAAATATAATTACTTCATTTCCCTCTTCTTCTTTTCCCTCCAACCCTTCCCCTGTTACTCCCTCTCACACCATCTCAAATTCATGGCCTCTTTTTCTGTTCTTATCATTGTTACAAATATGTGTGTACATAAATACATAAATAGAACCTCCTGAGTTCACTTAGTTTAGCTTGAAAGTATATGATGTCAGTGCTGACTTGCTTGTATTAGATAATTAGTTAGGGGGCTCATCACTAGAGAAGACTAACTTTCCTTTGTAGCTGGCATTAGCTGCCTGTGCTTCTATAAGAGGTGGGTCCCTGAGATTTCCCCCTGGCAAGTTAGCATGTCTGCCCATATTGTGATCAATTGGGACTTGTGTTATCATGGGTGAAGCTTCCTTGCCATTTCTTGGAGACACAGTCTCATGCTGCCTATTTCTATATAGCCCACAAGCTGTAAAAACATGGTTTAAAAATCAAAACAGTATTTCTTGACACATTAAAATTTAAGTGAAACTTAAATCTTAGTGTCCATAAATAATGTTTTGTTGGAACAAAGCCACACTTGCTAATTTTCATATTTCTAGCTGCTTTCACGTTTTGGGCATTTTGATAGAGTACACAAAGCCTGGTCTTTATTACTGGCCCTTTAAGGGAATGTTTGTGACCTTGATTTGTTTTGTGACCTTGACTTGGAACACAGAGATACTCTGTAACATTTCTTGGTGAATGAATGGGTCAATAGTTAACTTTCTATGTGCCAGGCAGTTTTCTATACTACCCTACTTAATGTACATTGAATAAAGGGATTATCTTAGTGTTCTATTGATATGAAGAGACCCCACGACCAAGACGACTCTTATAAAGGAAAGCCTGTAATCGGGGCTGGTTTACAGTTCAGAGAAGAAGTCCATCATCATTATGGCAGGAAGCTTAGCAGCATAAAAGCAGATGTGGTGCTGGAGGAGCTGAGAGTTCTGCATCTGGATCTCCAGATCTGCAGGCAACAGAAAGACAGCCACAGGGCCTGGCAGAGCTTTTGAAACCTTAAAGCCCACCTCCAGTGACACACTTCCTCCCACAAGGCCACACCTACTAATCCTTCAAATAGTGCCACTCTCTAAGCCTTTAAACATAGGCAGCTAATGGGCCATTCTTATGCAATCCACCACGGGGACTGTAAGAGTAAAGGGTTTTTTATTTTAACAAGTGGGGAAACTGAAACTTTGACCTCCTCATTCCACCAGCGCAGAGCCAGAGTGCAACTCACATTCAAACCCATGTCCTGTTTCTCCTTTTACTTGCACTGAAATTTTGATGTTTTTATCTGAGGTTTTAGATGTCTTCTGGTGATCCAGTAGGAAAGTGAGAATTTTATTTTGCTTTCATTTATAACAAAATAATAATATTTAAGAGCAAAAAAAAAATCACATTTTTGCCACAGCATAAGCATTGTGTCTAATAAATGGTAGACACTCTTGCAAATTACTGTGGAGGTCTATAGAGTTCCAGGACAACCAAGGTTACACAGAGAAACCCTGTCTCAAAATAAAACCAAAACCAAACCAAACCAAAAACAGCAAGCAAACAGACCCCTGGTTACTTGCTATAACCCAGGGAGTTTTGAGTTCAGGAATGAAATGAATGGCTTTTCTGAAGGCTCTTTAGGGGTGTTCTTAGTAATACAAGTGGTGTTACTTGTGTGGCTAGTTAGAGGGCTCCTGCTTCAAGATTCATGGAAATACCACAGTGCCTGCCTTTTGGTTTGTCACAGCCTGATAATCTTCACTCTTACTCATTTTTAAATTATATATAATTTATATATAATAAAATATAATTTTATTTGTATATGAAAAAAGTTGCAGTTGATTCATCATGACTTAAGGAATCCTACTTGCTTAAGTTAAAGGAATGGTATATTTCTTTAGAAAATAGCCCCAGCCAAACTTTAGCCTATTGGATTTAATTATCATCACCCTTTTAAGGTTTACCATTTCCTTTCCCCTTGGGAAATTTAGTGTAATGTCCTAAGATAGACAAAATAGAAGGGCAGAAGTAGTTCATCAAGTATATGCTCAGGCCTTTAATTAGTTTCTGCTTATAAAAGCACAATAAAATTAAGTAAAGATCTTAGGGTGTATTTTTAGAGGTAGGCAAGTGAATGTCTGTGGACCACTACTTATTTTTGTTTGTAGAGTATTACTGGCATGTCCATTTTTAAAGATTTGTTTTCACTAGTGTGTGTGTGTGTGTGTGTGTGTGTGTGTGTGTGTATGTATGTATGTGTATGCTCACGCATGTGCAAGCATGTGCACCTGTGAATGCCGGTGCCTGTGGAATCCAGAAGAGGGCATTAGGTTTCTGGGAGTTGGAGTAGCAGATGATTGTGAGCTTATGTGGCTACTGGAACTGAATTTGTGTCCTCTATAATAGAAGTATGCACACTTAAAGACTGAGCCATTTCTCCAACCCCTTTGTTCATTATTTATGGATTGATGATACAGTTACAGTTACTATGGCCTAAAAGCCTGCACTACTTATTATCTGACCCTTTAAGGAAAAGGTTGCAGGTCTATGAAACTAGAGCTAAGAAAAAAGTAAAAGGATTGCATAATATAAGGAAGGGAAATTTGAAGACAATAAACTTCATATGTTGATAGGACATTGTATAATAAACAATAACTCTTAGTTCTTACTTTTCCTTAGAGATAAGTGTAATGGAAATGGATTGACTATGTCACAAGATAACAATAAAGCATTTTCTGGTTCTTAAGTTAAAACAGATGGCCTCGTGAGGCAAATCTCTCATGCTAGCGGGTTTATGCCTGGTATAAAATTTATTTCTCTTTGCCATTCCTAGTTCCACTATTGGCGATTCATGTTGTATAGGGTTATCGGTCACAGATCTGATGTAATAATTGACCGAAAGCTAATACGGTAAGCCACTAATGGCCATTATGAAAGAATAACTAAGTGAGGAAAGGGGGAAGTTATGGTGACTTTGAATAGGATCAGATAAAGGATAGGGACAGTGAACTGGGAGAGCAATAGCTGAGGATTTGAGTCATTTGAGGTCTATTAGGCTTCCTCTCAGAGGAGAGCAGATGAGGCAGTAGTGCCACCAGCTGTTCGTGAAAGCATGCTTTTGAGTCTTGGTGACTGGATTTTGCCAGCTTTCTAGCCCTGTAGCTCAGAGAGATAGAATCCCAGAGAAGGTCCTCTGCATGTGCAAGGCAAGGCTTTCTGGAGCCCTCCATGAGCATCATCAGGAACATCACTAATAGGTGACTTCTTCAATCTCAGACTAGAACTACTGAATTGAAAGTTTGAAAACAAAACCCGGAAATACATCTGGTTAGCATCCAGCCTCCCCAGGCATATGATGGTTTTTTGCAGAGTGGAGGAGGCCTGGGCTTGGAGCCTAAAGCCTTAGGTTTTTGTCTTGGCTTGGGTTCTTAGTTGCTGGATGACTGTGGACAGTCTTCCTAGAGCAAAGGAGCAAATGACATAATGCACATTATTATGTCATTTAAATCCTACCATTGCTGCTTTCTTATGTAGCATATAAAAGGCAACTGCAAAGAAACTCATCTACCTGATTTTTGAAATGTAAAATACCTGAAAATCTTACATCTTCCTTTCGTTTGTCATTATTTATATGAGGATTTTGATTTTCAAATTCCTCATCCTGCTAATTCTTACTTAGCTATGTAGACATCCTAAAAGGAAAAAAAAAAATCCACTCTTAAAGGGCTGTATGAGTGCTCCTTTTGTTTTGTTTTTGTTTCTCGGAGAGGTAACTGTTGTTGTGATGGAAGGGGTAATTGCCTTTAACATCCACGGTTCTGTGAAGCAGTATTTTTTCTTGCTCCAGCTGAACTCTCTGGAGTGGATTCTTATATCAGCCTCTTCCTTCCACAGTTGTACCCTGTGCTCAGCCTTTTTGCTTGCTTCCCAGCTCCAGGCATTAACAAGGTTGCTGTCTCCTGTGTGGTCTTTAAGGAAACAAGAACCAAGAACCACACCATTGGGATAGCTGTAAACATCCAGAAAACTGCCAGATGTGCTCTGCCAGGTTTCTGGGCCCCTCCCTCCCGTCTCCCGCTTCAGCACACAGTTCAGAGAAGGATTTAATCTTGCACTGGAGAGAGAATCTTCCTCTCAGTAGGAACCCACATTGGTCATGATGATGCTAATATAAAAGGCCAGCAAAGCATCACAGCTCCCTTTCCCTTCTTACATGGGTAGTTGTGATGATAACCCTGGCTAAGGCGCCCCCTGTGGACCATCTGTGACCACTGCAGCTTAGTGCTGCCTGCCTTGCAAGGAACACTGCCCCTCCATGTGCCAGACACAACACGTGCATTTCTAAGAAGATGACATCATTTGCAAAATTTCTTGTGACAGTCACTAGCTCAGAAGCCTCAGAGGTCATGAAAAAAAGTCACTCTGGTAATTAGGATGGCTAAAAGACCACCTGCAGTAAAATGATGAGCCACGGAGAAAATAAGAGCTGGTTACTTCAAGTCCCTCAGACTATTTTTATAAACAAGATCGAATATTATCATAACTTTTTTTTTAACTAAGTAATTGCCTTTTCATTGGGTCTGTCAAAAGGCTTCATCAGTCTTCTGAAAATACCACATGGTTGTTGGTTCAGGAATCTTAGCAAATAGTTTATTACATAGTGTATCTTGCTGTTGTGATTAGATACTCTATGTGACTACGCATGAACACAGCACATGACGGCCTTGGAACCAGTATGGGGCCACTGCCCCTTCTTGGCTCATGGCTGTGTTTTTTAAGCCACTGACATTAGGTTTGAATCCATGACCTGGCAGAAGATAAACAAATTGACCCTTTTTTCCTTTCGGGACACCGTGCACAGAGCTCATCCTTACGCCTGCTCTTGGGAGGAGGAGATTACTGTGATAGGAGTTTACCTTTTCTCCCTTTAATTACTTCTCCCTGGAGGATACACCCAGATACAGATCTCATTTCCAAAGCTCAACATTCTATTTGGATTTGCTTTCAGTAAAATATCTATGAAGTGGCTTCAGCATGATCCCTACTTAATGGGATTTAGTTGTTAAGCTTAATTCATATCAGATTTACTAAATGAGAGATCACTGTCAACTTATTGTTAATTGAATTCAATAAAATCAAGTTTTCTATAATTAATGTGAACTACTTAATCTTTTAGCTCCATGAGTGAATGTAATTTTCTGAACATAGGTTTCTTCTCGTTTAATGAATTTGTAACATTTCAAGGAAAATAGATGTATTGTTAGTTCTCTTCCTAATAACTCTTAATATCAAATTGAGTAAATCCAAATATTTAAATGCTCCATAGTGAAAAGAAGCAAAACATTAAACTAAAAATGTTATTATGTTTTGAGTATCAGCCAAAATTTATTGGAGTAATAATTGAGAAGTGGCTTAGTACGGCCCTTGAGTGACTTCTGAGCTGAAGGGAACAGACATCTCTTCAGCAACACAGGAGAGCCAAGCAACGATTCCCCACAAGCCATTGTGGTGAACCAGCGTGTGTTTGGGATTGCCTTCAGGAGCTTATGTGACACAAGGCAATGGAGTCACTGAATAGCTGCTCTGCCCTGGCTTCTTAGAGATGCCTTATCCCTGGAGCTTCCTACCCTGCATGCAGAGGATGCATCCAGGAGGCCCCTCTTCTCCAGGGTGCTGCTTGTATAACCCTGGAGATGAGCTCTGTGAATCCAGTAACTCTGGAGAGGTTCCTGGGCCTTTTGATTCTTAGGAGTTTAACCCCTTCCTCCAGAAGGGCAAGTTTCAATTCAGAGGATGAGTGCTTTGCAACAGTACAAAATGTAGTGACTGCAGTGCCAGCCTGTGCCCCCGACTCCCGGGAAGCCAGCTGTATTTCTGAGTCTTGTTTGTACATATGAACAGAGAGTGTTAGGCTAGATGGAAAGATGTAAGAGTTCCCTGTACTGTTAATTATGATTCTGTTTACTGTAACAGGATGTCAGAACTTGCCCCCTCTTTTAATTTGGAGGATATAAGTGTTCACAAGAGTTGGTAGAGCAGTTAAATGAATACACTAGGTCCATCAAGCAAGCCCTAAACACACTGCTTTGTGACTTGTCATGCTCCTCTGCACTCCGACCTACTAATTACTCTAATTATTTTAAACAAATCCTTAATTTGTTTGCATGACTCCTCAGCCATCTGTGTGGCTAGCACCTTTGCGTCCTGCAAGCAGTAGTTAAGAAGTCATCACAAAGACTCCATGTGCATTTCCTCAGTTTTTTGTAAATCTAAGAACTATGGCAACTGGAATGTTGACACTGACACAATAGACTGAGCTTACTCAAATGCCCTGTTTTACTTGAACGCGCGCGCGCGCGTGTGTGTGTGTGTGTGTGTGTGTGTGTGTGTGTGTGTGTGTGTGTGCTCTGAAATGTTCTCATGTGTATTTGTGGTCACAGACGCTATAGCTGCCAGAGAGAACAGTGATTGGCTTGAGACTTTTAGTGGGCTCTCCACTAAGCCTGTTTGTCCCTTTTCCCTTATTTCTTGAGCTTCATAACTGTTGCAGAGAACCATAATTGTAAATGTCTTGTGTCTACCCCCCAACACATTCCTCTTATCTTCTCTGGTAAGGCTATTTCTCAGATAATCTGCTTCTACAATTTTATACAGAAGTTCCACATTCCTTTAAATCCAAGCACTCAGGAGGCAGAGGCAGGCGGGTCTCTGTGAGTTCCAGGACAGCCTGGTCTACAGAGTGAGTTCCAGGACAGGCTCTAAAACTACAGAGAAACCCTGTCTCGAAAACAAAAAGACCCATTTCCTTAGGTTTAATATGTGTCTGAAGAATTCCAAAACGATGGAGCCAGGGACATGGCTAAGTGGGCACAAATGCTTACTCTATAAGTGTAAGTGTATGAATAAAAACCCTATAATACACAGGAAATGCCAGGCATGTGGATCCCTATAATCTTAGCATTTGGGGGAGATAGATATAGGCACTTACCAGAATTCTCTGATAACTCATGTTTAGTGAGAGACTCTGTCTCAAGGCAATAGGAAAGAGAGCAGTAGAGGAGGAGACTTGTCCTTCACTTGTTCACATGTGCCTGTGGGTACATGCAACACACACACACACACACACATCAGTGGTGGTCTAAGATGAAAAGTAACTCAAGATTATAAACATATATATACCCTCCACACCTTTAAATTATAGTCATAGAAGCACTTCAAATCCAAGAGAAAAGGATGCACTAAAGAACATTTGAGAAGCTGGTCACAGTGCCACAAGCTTGTCATCTTCCCTCTTAGGAAGCTGAGACAATGAGATCATGAGTTTGAGTCTAGCCTGGGCTGTATTGCCAGTCCCTGTCTCAAAAGCATCTGGGAATATAGGCAAAATGAACATTTAGATAGATTAATGATCTAAATATTAATTTTAAAACTTTTGTCTTTCTAAAAGATTAATATATTTATATTTATGATTATTGGAGAAAAATTGGGTTATGCGAGAGACTTTCTACTGAATGCATGGGACTCAGAAGCTGCAAACAGAAAATGTGCAAGTTTGACTGTATAAATATTAAAAAAACTTTGTAATAAAAGTTCAATAAATTGCAAAAAAACTGAGTAAAAATATACATCTATGTAGGTGTCACACATACTCTTTTGCAAGTTAATTTTTCTAGGGTGCAGACAAACATATTCATCTCTGATAAGTTATTATTTCTAATATGTAAAGAGTTATTAATCTCACAAGAAAATGCAAACTAAATAGCAAACACTCCACAGAAGAATACACATTACCAATCACATACAAGTAGACATTTGCCTTTAGAAAGACACAAGAAACAGAAATTAAAACAACACTGAAATGTAAAAACTCATCAAGTAGACAAAACGAAACCAATACTCAGTATTATATGTGGATGAGGGGGCCTCATGGAAGACTCAGCCGTAGCATTCTGTCTTGTCACAAGCCCAAAGGCAGCAGAGCCACACAACTGTGGACTGAAAGTAGGAGTCAAATAACTTCTTCCTCTTTGTAGGTTTATTTTCCTCAGCTATTTTGTCTTGTTGGAAAGCTGACTAATACATGTAGTCATTTAAAAATTTAAAAAGCATTATACTGTACAAATACATAAACAGTGAGAGTCCTCACATTTAGCCCTTCACCACTTCAGATTTGTAAGCATTTTAAACAAGCAAGGTTTGCTTTTCCAGATGTTTTAGTACACACATATGTACCTCTTCTTCACCCTCTACCTCTTCTCCATTAAACCATGTTATATATACTATGGTCATATACAGATTTTTGCCATCTTCTGCTATGTCATTGCAAACTTAAGGCCTCTGCTTTATGCCATTGCAGAACTATGTCATAGCCAGCATTGTAAAAAAACAAAACAAAACAACATTTCTTTATTACTAAATATTTTAGATTGATTACGTAATATTCTTCTACTAAATTAAGCTGCAATGAATATCCTGCTCCTATGACCTTAATACTCTGGATTTTCTGTGGTGCAGACTTCCAGTAGTGAAACCAGTGTATCAACGAGTTGGTATGTTTGCAAACTTAAGATATACTGGCAAAAGGTCCTCAGCAAAAAGCTGTATCAAGTTGCATCACCAGCAAACATGGCTGAAAGTATACCTCTTTTAAAGCTTCTACCTCCAAGTAGGCCATGGGTGACAACCAAGCCTTTAATACATGGCCTTATGGGGACATTTAAGATACAACCCTAAATAAGTTATAATGCTTTTATTATGTTGAACAAAAGAAATTTGTTCAACCCAGTTATGGACCAACGAGAAAAAAATTGATTAAAAATTTATTGTAACAGATCTCGATGCTCATGGCTAAAATTAAATAAACAAGAAAAAAACCCATCTTTCTTGTTATTGTGTTCATTGTTATCTGGAATGTTTAGTTCAATGATTTCTCCCTGGTTATTTAATTCAGTGTGTTTAGCTGACAATGTTTACAGGTGTTTAGTTAAAACTATTGTATAAATACTCCCATTGTGACTTGCCCACTATGGTGTCTCTCCAGCCAGCTAACTGTGGGTGGGGAATTAGTAAGGGAGACAGAGATCTGGAGAACAGTGCCCGCTTCCTTATTTCCACAGGCAACCTTATTTCCTATTGACAAAGTTTGCCATATCTTCTTTGGTTCTTTCTGACTGTTCCTTGTTACTCCTGTTTTAATGAGAAGCTGAAATGAGCCAAACCCACTTGCTTCATTCCTCCTACTAGTTTAATTTCAAAGAGAAATTCTTCAGCCCAAGTAAATACGTGCACATGGATGCACCCAGAAACCCTGATTCGACATGTCCATCCAATCAGTTGCTTCTACATGTCAAGATCTGTTCTTAAGAAATGTCTGTGCATGAGAAGGGGGAGGAGGGAAAGAGGGAGAGAGAGAGAGAGAGAGAGAGAGAGAGAGAGAGAGAGAGAGAGAGAGAGAGAGAGAGAGCAGCCAGTACAGAACAATTAGTTGAGAAGTGGAATGACTCTCACAAAGCTGCTTACAAAGCCTTGTTTAACTTCCTATCAATATGTGCCAGCAGCTCTACTCTAAATCAGCATGTATTATTGAACATTATCAAAAATACTCACAATAATGAAGACAACAGAATCACTCGGGACTTGAAATGCACCTAACAAACTCAGACCCTTGCAAAATAACTTTCTTATTTAGAATGGAACTGGGGATTGTTCATTCAGCACACAATGAATCATCTTTGGGCAAGTACAATAGAACCTTCAGGGGCATTTCCTAGCCTTGGCTCGATTGTTAGGATGGTATTAGCTCTCACAGGTAAAGAATAAGGTAAGCTGGCATAGACACCATCTTGTTGCTGAAATCACAGTGAAGACTTCAGAGTTGCTGCTGTAGTAGTTCTTGTACTGCCCCTGCCCCTGTCCCTGCCCCTGTCTCTTCCCCAGCTCCTACCCCCCACCTCGGCTCCCCACTCCCCACCCCCATCTCTACCCAGAGCTGCTTTGCTTCCCTAGAACAATCTGGATTTACTAAATGCTAATGTTTTCTGGTTGTACTGTTTACCTAGGAATCAAATGTTAAGTTTTAGTGTGGGTGACTCCTTTTTCTTTCCTCATAGCCTTGTATTTACTTAACTGTTATTTTGCAAGAAGAAAAATCTTTCCCTGCCCACAATTGTACTTGTTTTTTAAAACTGACAAACACAGTTTGGCTTTATCTCTGCATTTTTTTTTTCAGGAGAATTTAGAGCTACCTGTGGATGATTCTG
Organism: Phodopus roborovskii; assembly: GCF_943737965.1. Lineage (NCBI taxonomy): Eukaryota > Metazoa > Chordata > Mammalia > Rodentia > Cricetidae > Phodopus > Phodopus roborovskii. The sequence continues at coordinate 4,611,070 of NW_026126413.1, read as the reverse complement.
AAGCGATGGAGTCTGCATCACCATCTGAAGTGATTAAATATGAGTATCATGTCTTATACTCCTGCAGCTACCAAGTGCCCGTTCTTTACTTTAGGGCAAGCTTTTTAGGTGAGACCATGGCTAAAGCTGAAAGCAAATTCATAAAATTTGCATATAAGACAGGAAACATACTTAGAAAATCATTCTTGAAAGAAAAAAAAAATAGAGTTAAAAAAAAAAAAAAAAAAAAAACAAAGCTGTAGGTGAGGTAAAGTTTTACCAGTAACATTTCTCATGCTTCAGAAAGAAAAATCAAGACTTCATTGTGAATGACATCATCCCCACCTTAAATCTGATCTTCATGGTTTTTGGCCTCTTGCCTGAAGTTGACTAAGCCCCCGGCCCTCCTTGACTTTAAACAAGTAGGAACAACTAAAAGCTGCAATGTTTATTTACTTCTAACTTTGCAGTAAAACTTTCTTTCCATCTCAAATCATGCTGTTAACTGAGAAGCACCCAGGCTCCTTTGCCAAGAGCTTATGATCACTCAAGAAATGTTTTTGTTAGCTTAAGGTGTGTTTAAAAGTGCCAGCACTTCCTTTAGCCATCTCTACACCTCAGAAGCCTTGCTGTCTTGCTGTGCTGTTACTTCACTCCTGCCAAGAAGGTGAATACGCCCTGTCTCCTTAGAGGCCCCTGCTAATAAAGCTTATTCAGTGGCAGCTGCATGGTGTCCTTGCCTTGCAGCTCAGGGGGACTTCTGAATGTGCACTGGCTAAACTAGGTTGGCTTCAGGATGCTCCTGGCCTGGAGACTACTCAGAGCTCCTGCCCAGCCCACCTCTTACCCCGTGCCTTCTTTGACTTTTTCAGCCACACTTTGCATTTGGAGGAGACTTTGGGGTAGCTAAGACATCTGAATTTAGCCAAAATATTTTATTTTTAATTAAAATGTAGCTTAAGCTGCTTTGACTGTGAATTTGGTGGTTTTAATCGCTCGCTGTCTTATATTGTTCAATGGTCTCTAGTTTTGAAGTGCTGGCAGTTCAACAAGCACTTAGGATTTAGAACAAGGACACATTCTTAGAGACTCCCTGGTGAGGTGATTTTAATCTGAGGTGCAGTTCCTGAGAACTGACAATTTGGGATAAATTTTCAACCTGGGACTTGAGGACACTAATGGTTCCCTAAGTCTCACTCACACCCTTGGGACAGATTTGTCTATATGATTATTACTGACCTTTAAAACACTCGTCTTCTTGTAATTATATTTGAATGGAGACCAGAGGTTAAAAAGGACCTCTTGTCTGTTGCTGTTTTCTCCTGTATTTGTTACATGGGGTGGAGGTGGTGGGGAATACCTTCCTCTTGATTCTAGTTTGCAGTCCTCCCTCTTTCTAGCACCTTCGGAATTCAAAGGCCAAGTGGTGGCTGCAGGCAGAGGCCACAGGATGCTGTTCTGGTTCCACAGTACCTTTCTCAGATGCAGTCAGTATTCATTGTAAGCAGATAATCACCAAAACAAGTCCTTTAACTTGTCAGCATCAGGGATGAGAGGTGTTGAAACATGGCTGCTTCTCGTTGGAAGTGGGTCTTGCTGAGGCTGGCGGATGAGCACTGTGCTCTAGCGTGCCAACAGCTCCCCTTACAGCACAGCACAGCACAATGATCGTTCCTGCAAGTCCAATTATATTGTAATGACATTAGTGTGCCGCCTGCATGCCTTTCTGCATGATGATTTCAGTTCTTAAAACATACATACACAAGTAGCATTCTTGATTCTATTTATAGAATTTTAAGATGCCCTCCATCCGTGGCTTATGAAGAAAACCAAAGAGGTCGTTTATTTTATGTGGGAAAGTTTCCCTTACCTCTCACTCTGTCTTGTATAGAATTAGTTATATAGTTCTTTTTATTCTGGAATTCATTTAGCATTTGTTTAGACACATGAAAATATGAATTGTTTTTCTGAAGCATGTAGGAATGTTTTCTTGTGGAGAAAAAATGAAAAATGATTCTTTCCTTTATCATTCTTGTAATTTTAATTTTTTGCTTTTACCTTACTTAAACTCAGGGCATTCAAAAATGTATCATTTTTTTTTTTTACTCATGAGTCATAATTTTCCATTTATTCCCCCCAGTCCAATCCTTTTCCTATCATGTTAGCCTGGCTGTTTGTGTGTTAACAAACTCTAATGGTGTGAAATGTGTTCCCGGGTTTTTCTTTGTCTCTTCTGAGAAAATTCGACCTAGAAACAGGATGATTGTAAAACTTCTTACCCAAGGGTCTTGTCTTTTCTCTCTTTCCTTTTTTTTTTTTTTTTTTTTTTTTTTTTCTTTTTTTGGATGTTGCAATAATAGTTCATTTGTCTTGTTTGTGACAGAAGTTAGAGTTTCTTTTGTGTCTGTTAGTAAAAATCAATTTCTCTGCTTAACTTTGAATTTTCTTCCCGAAAGCAAAGCGAGGAGAAGGTAGTTCCCATTGAAACTAATGTTGCCCCTTTTATCAACAGGGTGAGATTTTTTTCCAGATCTTTTTTGTTTCTTGAAATGCAAATCCACTGTACTCTGAGTTCCTTTTATTTCTCTGTGTGATACAGTGTCTGTCAGGTCAACTGCTGCCTGAGACTCCTCGTTACCCCCATGTTCTGTATCATACACCCCATTGTATCATCTCATCACCGCACAAACGGCAGTATAATGAAGTGTCTGTTTGTTTGCCCCTACTAGATGATCCTCAACATGTAAAGAGCAGTAAAGGACATTAATGTTGATTACTTACCAAGTGAGAAACATTGTCTTAGGATCTGTGCCTGGTACTTACATGACATTTTGACACACACATAAACCACTTATCTTGCTAATTTAATTACTCACAATGTCAACTGTAGGGAAGCACCAACAAATGCTCATTGGATGAATCAATAGTCAAGAATCTCTAAGCATTTCTAAATAGAGCCAAAAGACTAAAATACTGTGGTTGTAGTACTGTTCTACTGCTGTGACAGGCCATAGGGGGGAAGTGATGCTGTCCTCTTCAGGAGGCCTAGGGTCCAAATCGTTTATCCATCTTTTTACAGTTTCATCTTTGTTCTTTATAGACTATAGAAATAATCCACTGAGAGAAGTGCAACATCCCAAGGACCCAAAGCAGGTATCCAGCCTAGCTGAGCAGCTGTGCTTTCTCTGTAAACATGTTTCTTTATTTGATTCTTGAAGGCAGATAGCCAAGTTCAGATAACATTTTACTTCTAGATGCCTCTCATATTAATCAGGCCCATAGGAATATGGTTCCTCCTCCTTTTTACTTTCTCTTCTACTACTACAATGACTACTACTATTACTGCTACTACACTACTATTGAGACGGGGGGGGGGGTCTCTGTATCTAGGCTGTCCTCAAACTCACAATCCTCCTGCCTCAGCTTCCCAAAAGTTTGCATATGGGTGAGTAGCACCATGCCAACCCAGGAGCTTGGTTCTCAAAGAGATACCATGGACTGAAGAGAAGTGAGTTCTTCTTTGTGTTCTGTTTCTCTGACTGTTGTTGACATGGCAGGGCAAAGTTAGTATTATTTGCCCTCCACTATTTAAGAGGTTGCTGGCCTTTCCTTTGAGAGACTGCAAATTTAAGACATAAACGGTCTGGTTTTGAGTAATGCCTTGTGTTTACGAGTCCATCCCCAAAGAGCCCCAGCGTTAGCCTGCATATGTGGAGCATTTTCCTTTTTCTATCTTTCCCACTTTTGTGCTGCTGACATTGGCTGAAGGCCTTGTATGTGCTATGGTTTGCTCTCCTACTTAGCCCTACCCAGTGTTTTTGAGCACTAAGCACTCTGTATCCGAGTTATTTGCACCATGGCAAAGCCTCCTCCCCTCCTCTTTTTTTGTTTTGGGTTTTGGCTTTTGGTTTTTGTGTGTGTGTGTGTGTGTGTGTGTGTGTTGTTTGTTTGTTTGTTTGTTTGTTTGTTTTGGCATGGACTTTTTATGTCTCATTTTTTTTTTCCTTGATGGACTTGTCTGGTAGCAAAATGGCAAATCCTGGAAATGTGACTTAAAGAATCTATTTATGCCAGATGGCCTTGATTTCACCAGAATCATGGTTTAAGCGTTCATCCTGAAGTCTTAACTAGAGATTTTTATATTTATTCTAGATCGAATTCTGACTTATTTATTCCATTTCTCTTTTTTCTTTCCCTTTGTTCTTAATCTTTATTGTGAATAGGACCAAGTGGTTCTTCTGATTTTCAAATATTTAATTCTTTGTTTAACACATGCATTCTTTTTGGGAGCTGTTTTGACATATTTCCTTAATTAGGTAGAATAGGGAAGGAAACATTTCTCCCATCCAGCAACTGAAGTCTGTATTACTGGCCCTGAAAGAAAGGATATAGAATTTAAAATGCACCCCAGATACTTCATGTGGAAGATTTGTTCAGTTGTTATGGGCTTAAAAGATGCTCCTAGAGAAGTGAAATGAAAGAAATAGCCAAGCAACAATTCCCTCTCAAAGGTAGGATAAAACAAAGCAAGAAAAAGGTTAAGATAAGAAATAATGAAACTTGGAATTCAAGTGCATATGTTGTCAAGGTGAAGATAGAAGAGCTTTGTTCAGAATTCAGAGCATGGGGAGATGCAAGAGGAGACTTAGAGGAACAAGAAAGACGTGAGTGGAGGGAATTGAAAGAGGGAAGGATTCATTGCTTTGTCCAAGGACTTTTGAGGAGAGCATGTCCAGCCCGGAGGACAGAGTGAGCAAGACATGCTTGGATATCAGTGTAAAGCAATGTGGTTTAGGAGTGTCTGCTTTAGATAAACGTGGTCCTACCAGAGTAGGAGTCGGAGTCAGAATCTTGGAGCCCTTTAGGCAGGATTGAAAGTGGATGACTTCTGTTTCAGAAGCAGTAGGTCTGTGATTTTAGGTACCTACCAGGTCATGGTTCTCCAGAGCACTTGGTTGATAGCGGTATGTCATTTATCTATGGAGCCACAGTTGCTTCCCTTAAGACAGTTTTCTACTCAGCAGTTCCTCAAAAAGTTCTTGTGTTGTCTTCACATAAGGTCAATACCTTATTGTATTTAAATTAGAGATTAGGCACCACTTGGCCTGTGAGTTCTTAATACCATATGTAGATAGTTTGAGACCAAGAATTATTTTTAATGTTCTGTTGGGAATATGCCTCATGAAAATAGACAGTCACATACATACAATTTCTCATATGTAGAAAGTATATTACATGAACTTTTCTATTCGAATTAACATCTAAAAAATTGGGTGTGCTAGGCTGGAGAGATGGCATACCAGTAAAGAACCTGAATTTGCTTTCCTAGCACCTACATGGTGACTCACAGTTCCAGGGAATCCAGCACCCTCTCCTAGCCTCTGTGGATACCAGGCCCACTTGTGATAGGAACACATTCATGCATACAAATGTATATACATACACATATGCATATATATATATACATATGCATATATATGTATGCGAGCAAACACACATATAAAAATAAAAAATCTGTTAACAGTTGGGTTTGATAATTATGAATAGACAGTCACTAAAGAATTTTAAGCATGCCTTAATAGTGAGATGAAAATAACGGAACATGATCATGAAAATCAGACTAAGATGTGGAAATGACTCACAGAGCCAAGCAAAGACAGTGGAGTTCAGTAGTGATTGCAGTGAAGCCCTTGGCTTTAGTGATGGGGAGAGATTGGCCTTCTACTTGGTCCATAATTTCTCTCCCAAACTTGAAGTATGTTTGGATACTGAGAATTCAAACATCTACTATATCTGGTTGTATGGATTCCCATAAGTTGTTTTATATAAATGCAAAACACTCTGTTAATTTTTAGATTATGATTATTGTCTTTGTTTTTAGTAAGAATCGTGCCCATTTCTCTAGAAGTAATGCAGAACTTTGTTTTCATCTATCCTTATCTTTGAAATACTAAACATATTGCAGTATGAAGATGTTTTTAGGATGTAGAGATAAATAAGGGAAATCAGAAATGATGATACCCTCAGGAGAAATACAAGCCTAAAGAGAATAAGTCAGGCCTGAAATCCACTGTAAGAAATAACTTATGTTCAGCACCTCAAGAAGGGTTAAAAGCTAACACCCAAATATGCATGGGGGAGGTACTGGGGAAGATAAGACAGATGACTTTGACGTGGGTAATCAAGAAAGCCTTAGCAGGGCATGGGGTTTGTAGATGCTATGATGGGAGAGGCCAGGCAGGTCTGCTAAGAGAAACAGGAAAGTTCTAGCTACCCAGGGTTTAGTCAGTATTAGTGGAGACCACTAATAGTAGCAACAGCAGCAGAGTTACAGCTTACAGCGAAGTCCTGCACACAGACACACAGTGTGGCGGCAGCACAGTTACAGCTTAAGAGAAGCCCTGTGCACAAGCACACAGTGTGACAGCAGCACAGTTACAGCTTACAGAGAAGTCCTGTGCACAAGCACACAGTATGGCAGCACAAAATGCAAGGTCAAGAGCCTTGCTTCCCATTGCTTACTGACTGTGATCTTGGGGCAGGTGCTGGGTCTGTGTACTTTATTTTGTCACATGAAAGGAAATTTAGACAACAATTCCTATTGCATAGATTTTTGAGGATTCTAGTTAATTCATGAAACTGGGTTTGGCACTGAGTATGTTTATGTTCTGGCAGCTGTGCTGTGTGCCCTCCTCACAGCACCATGGGAAGATAGAAACTTTTCTAGTCTTCATGCACAGTAGTAAAACTGGCTTCTTTCAGGGATTCGATGACTTACTAAGTATGTGAACTCAAACTCTGTACCTGTTTTCATTTTACACTGTGATCCCTCAAATAAACATATGAAGTAAGTGAATTAATTGGTGATATGCGTAGATGAAATTGCCATGACCTGTGTTTTCAGAATTTTTACATAGATTTCATGAGATTAATGAAGATGCAAACTATTAAATGTTTATAGAAAGAAATGAAAATTACAGAATCGTCTAGCAAAATAGCTGATGTGAATGTACATGAACAGTCACACTCATTTCATAGCACAATGCAATTTTCTCACTGAAGCGAAAATGAATTTTCTCCTTTGGTGGAGCATCAGGCCTGCCTCCCTGTGGAGTATTACATGAATTTTTATATCCATCAGAGTTCTGTGCAAGGCCCGTCTATTGAACAATTGCATATTTCATTATGAGAAATGCATTCTAGTTTCCTTTTAATTTCTAATGACCACATCTAGGATATTTCTCTTAAACATACTGTACCTAATTTATTTTCTTTCTAATCACTTTAGAAGTTACTTTTTTTAATCTTTAGTGTGTGGCTTATACTAGAGCTGGTTAATGCTAGGGAAACATCTCGTGGTATTACTAGATTTACAAAAACTAATAGCAGTGAGAAATTTACTTTAGAAAGCTGTACATTTTGAGTTATGTATCGATTACTTGGCATGTGGGTTATTATTCAATTGAGAGATTTTATGTGAAAAATGTTAGATGATACTGGAGATTGCTAAAGATTTTACTTCACTTTCTGTCCTTTTTCTACTACTTTAGGATAAATATGTATCATCACTCCACCTAACAACAGCAACTAGTAGATACTCAATAAATAAATGACTTCTGTTATTGTGTTTAGTTTGTAGATTCCTTCTGAAGTTAGTTTGGCTCTTATTTCAATATTTGAGGTTTTGGGATATTTTCCTCAGCTTCTTCCTTGATATGACTGGTGTGATTACTAATATAAAAACTGATGCTACTATTTCATATTTGGTAACAAATGACACACCATGAGGCTATAATATATCTTCTTTTTTGATAATATTTTTAATTTAAATTTGAAGCAAGCTTATTTTACATGTAATTCCCAGTTCCCTCGCCCTCCCCTCCTCCCCTGTCCCCCTGCCAACCCCCAACCCATCCCTTTTCTGCTCCCCAGGGAGGATGAAGCCCTCCATGGGGAATTGTCAAAGGCCATCATATCATTTGGAGCAGGGCCTAGGCCCTCCCCTATGTGTCTAGGATTTTGTCAAAGGCTTTTTCAGCATTTAATGAAATGATCATGGGGTTTTTATTTTTCAGTTTCCTTATATGGTGAATTACACTGATGGAATTTTGTTTGTTGAACCGTGCCTTCATCTCCAGGATGAAGCCTACTTGGTCATGATGGATGATTTCTCTGATGTGTTCTTGGATTTGATTTGCCAGTATTTTATTGAGTGTTTTTGCATCAATGTTGATGAGGGATATTGGTCTGTAGTTCCCTTTCCTAGTTGTATGTTTGTGTGGCTTGGGTACCAAGGTAATTGTAGCCTTGTAAAAAAAAAAAAAAAAAAGTTTGGCAATAACCCTTCTGCTTCTATTATGTAGAACAATTTGCGGAGTGTTGGTATTAGCTCTTCTTTGAATTCTGGTAGAATTCTACACTAAAACCATCTGGCCCTGGGCTTTTTTGGTTGGGAGACTTGATGACTGCATCTATTTCATTAGGGGTTATAAATCTATTTAGACTGCTTATCTGTTCTTGATTTAATTTTGGTAAGTGATATCTATCCAGAAAAATTGTCCATTTCCTTTAAATTTTTCAAATTTTGTGGAGTACAGGTTTTCAAAGTATGACCTGAAGATTCTCTGGATTTCCTCAGTGTCCTTTGTTATGTCCCCCTTTTCATTTCTGGTTTTGTTAATTTGCATGTTCTCTCTTTGCCTTTTGGTTAGTTTGGATAAAGGTGTGTCTACTTTGTTGATTTTCTTGAAAAACCAACTCTTTGTTACACCAATTCTTTGTACTGTTATCCTGGTTTCAGCTTCAATTTAAATATTTCCTGGCATCTACTCCTCTGGGGTGAGTTTGCTTCTTTTTGTTCTAGAGCTTTCAGTTGTGCTGTTAATTCTCTAGTGTCTCCAGTTTCTTCATGTGGGCACTTAGTGCTGTGAAATTTCCTCTTAGTACTGCTTTCAAAGTGTCCTATAAGTTTGGGTATGTTGTGTCTTCATTCTCATTGAGTTCTGGGAAGTCTTTAATTTCTTTCTTTATTTCTTCCTTGACCCAGGAATGCTGCAGTTGCACATTGTTCAATTCCCATAAGTTTGTAGGTTTTCTGCAATTTGTGTTGTTGAATTGTTGAATTCTAACTTTAAAACATGGTGGTCTGATAAGATAAAGTGGATTATTTCAATTCTTTTATATCTATTGAGGTTTCCTATATTGCCAAGTATGTGGTCAATTTTAGAGAAGGTTTCATGTGGTGCTGAGAAGAATGTATATTCTTTTGTGTTTGGATGGAATGTTCTATAAATTTCTGTTAAACCCAATTGGGTCTTAACTTCTGTTATTTCCCTTGTTTCTTTGTTAAGTTTCTGCCTGGTGGTCCTGTCTCATGGTGAGAGTATAGAGTGTTAAAGTCTCCCACTATAGGTGTGTGAGGTTTTATGTGAGATTTGAGTTTTAGTAATGTTTCTTTTATGAAGTGTGTGCTTTAGTATTTGGGGCATAGATATTCAGAATTGAGACTTTGTCCTGATGAATTTTCCTGTGATGAATATGAAATGACCTTCTTCATCTCTTTTGATTGATTTTAGTTTGAAATTTAATTTATTAGATATCAGGATAGCTATACCTGCTTGTTTCTTGGATCCATTTGATTGGAAAATCTTTTCCCAACCCTTTACTCTGAGTTAGCATCTGTCTTTGAAGTTGAGGTGTGTTTCTTGTATGGAGTAGAAGTATGGATTCTGTCTTTGTATCCATTTTGTTAGTCTGTGTCATTTTATAGGTGAGTTAAGACCATTACTATTGAGGGATATTAAAGAGCATTGATTGGTTGTTTTTGTTTTTGTTTTGTTGTTGTTGTTTGTTTGTTTTTTGTTTTTTGGTATTTTTCTTTTGTTTTGTTTTGTTTTGTTTTGTTTTGTTTTGGTCTTTTGAAGCAGGGTTTCTCTGTATTGTTTTGGAGCCTGTCCTGGAACTTGCTTTGTAGACTAAGCTGGCCTGGAACTCACAGAGATCTGCCTGCCTCTGCCTCCTGAGTGCTGGGATCAAAGGCTGCCTGGCTGACCATTGATTGTTAATTCTTGTTTGCTTCGATTTGTTGGTGGTGGTGCTATTGTGTTTGGATTTCCCCCCATTTTTCTTTTGGCTGTTGGTAAAGTGGGATTATTGCCTATGTTTTTGTGGGTGTATTTAGCTTCCTTGGGTTGTATTTTTCCTTCCAGAACTTTCTTCAGGGTTGTATTAGTTGATATGTATTGTTTAAATCTGGTTTTGTCATGGAACATCTTGGTTTCTCCATCTATAGTGATTGAAAGCTCTGCTGGGTATTGGAGTCTGGGGTGGCATCTGTGGTCTCTTAGTATTTGTAGAACATCTATCCAGGACCTTCTGGTCTTCAGAGTTTCCATGGAAAAGTCAGGTATAATTCTGATAGGTTTGCCTTTATATGTTACTTGGCCTTTTTCCTTTGCTGCTCTTAATATTCTTTCTTTATTCTGTATGTTTGTTGTTTTGATTATTAAGTGGTGAGGGGACTTTCTTTTGTGGTCCACTCTATTTGCTGTTCTGTAAGCTTCTTGTCCTTTCATTGACATGTCTTTCTTTAAGTTTGGAAGGTTTTCTCCTATGATTTTTCTTGAATATATTTTCTGCACCTTTGAGTTGGGTTTCTTTACCTTCTTCTATACCTATTTTTCTTAGGTTTGACCTTTTCCCATATTTCCTGGATATTTTGTATTAGGTGTTTGTTGGGCTTAAGCTTCTCTTTGGTCAATGAATCTATTTCTCCTAGTGTATCTTCAATGCCTGAGATTCTCTTTCATCTCTTGTATTCAGTTAATTAAGCTTGTGTCTATAGTTCCCAAACGTTTACCCAGCTTTTCTATTTCCATCATTCTCTCAGACTGTGGGTTTTTTGTCTGTTTGTTTTATTTTGTTTTGTCTCTATTTCAGCTTTCAAACCTTGCACTCTTTGAATTGTTTCTTGCAATTTTTGGTTTGTCTTTTCTTCCATTTCTTTAAAAGATTTTCTCATTTCTCTTTTAGGGTGTCTATCATCTTTATGAAGTTGTTTTTAAGGTCATTCTCTTCTGCTTCATCTGTGTTGGGAAGTTCAGGTCTTGCTGGTGTGGAGTCCCTCAACTCTGGTGATGTCATATTGATCTTTCTGTTGACTTTGTTCTTATACTGTCTACCCATCCATTCTTCCAGTGCATACCGATGGGGTCTCTTCCTCTCCTGGTGGATATGGGACCAAAGTTCTCTTCCAGTGGGTACAAGCAGGTCCAGGACTCAGATGGCTTTGCTCTTTCAGTGGGTGGTGGCTGGACTTCTCCCGTGGTTGGAGGTGAGACCAGGACACTGGCATACTCCAAATGGGCTACTCCAGTTGGACAGGTTACCCTGGTTGCAATCCCCAATCCCCAGAAGGTTCTGAGCAGGGCACCAGAAGGCAGGCTCCTTTCATTGGTGGAGATGGGACCAGGATACTGGTAGACTCTGGACAGCCTGGTCTGCCTTGACCTGATCATATTGGTACAAAATAATATGTTTAATGCTCAGGACTTATTTATGCTCATGTTTTGTTTGTATGATGAGATTCTTACATAGTTGGCTGTCTTAGTTCAGTGGTTCAATAAGATTTCTTAAATAATTAGGATCATTATCATATTTGAGTACATGTCAAGTACCCATAGTGTATGCTAGGGTTGGAAGGATTGCTGATTGTGTCTTTTTTTTTTAATAAAAGGTAGCAAATCTAATACTTACATGCCTTTGATCATGAATAGATAAGCTATGGCTAGGAAGAATAACCCTGAAGGCTTAGGGGAGAGAACATACGTTGTACTTAGGTCAAATTGTCAAAAAATAAAATTATGTCTACCTGTACTTTTTGGAGTCGAGTGATGAGCAGAAACTGGAGAGATTCGTAGCACTTCAGAGGAAAATCAAAGTATAGACTTGATTTTTCCTTGCTCCTCATGCTTAGACATTCACAGATGACTACCCATTGAAGGGGAATTTAGTTTGTATCAACAAAATCAGTTGTAGCCCACTATGGAAAATAAGATAGGAATACCTTTAACATCACTATTTTAAGATCTAATTGCTAATTATTAAGATACCTTAGCAGATTAAGGTGCTTGCTGTTGAACCTGAGGACCTGAGTTTTATCCTTGGGACCTACATGATTAAGGGAGAGCGCTGACTCAGTAAGTTGCCCTCTGACCTTCACATACACATGATACTATACACATTAACACATTTACAAAATAAATAAACAAGTACACAGTAAGATAATAATGGTGTTAATAATAGAATCACAGAGTCCAGCTTTGAAGTGGAAAATTATTATAAAAAAATACAATTATGACTACAAAGTATTTGTTTTCTTTATCTGGCTCTGAATTTGGCTCCAAAGAACAATACTCCTACAGCTCTTGTAGCATTACTTGACTCAGTTAGCCTCCCTGAGTGGCTATTTTGAAGAGAAGTGGTCTTTTAAATATTTAATACCTGGCATGTTTGTTTAAAATGCTTAAATTCTAATCTTTCTGGTCCTATCAAGCCTGTCGTGATCTAGCAGAGGATGCCAAACACAGAGGAGCTAAGAGACTTTGCCATGGCCCTTAAGAACTAGCCAGGATATACATGCAGATGCACACAGAGAGAGATAGAGGCAGAGACAGAGATGCATACAGAGTGACACATAGACTTAGAGAGAAAGCACAAGAGAGAAAATTTTTGTTTGTTTCTTCCCTGTGTGTGTGAATGTTCATGTGTGTGGGTATGTATGTTCATGTGTGTGGATACACATGCCTGTGTGTGTGCATGTTTATGTGTGCACATGTGTAGATGCCACAGGTCGATTTGACTTGTCTTCATCACTTTCCACCTTCTATACTGATGTAGGGTCTCTTGCTGAACCCAGAACTCATCAATTATAGTCTCACTGGCCAGTTTGCTCCAGATAAAAGGAGACATGGTCACATAAAAACTCGTATATGGATCATTATTCATAGCAGCTGGAAAGTGAGAAAAATACCAATGTCCATCGTATGACAAATGGATGAGCACAATATGTCATATAATCAATGAAATATAACTCAGCTATAAAAGAGAAGAAAGGGTCAGTGTGTATTACAGCATGGAAAATTTAAACATTTCACGAAAGACCCATCTGGTCATATTATATAAGTACATGTACATAATAAGCAAATTTTAACAACAGAAAGTGAATTAGTGGTTTTCTAGAATCAGACAGATGGAGGGATCATGAGAAATTGCTGCTAATAAGTTTATGGTTTCTTTTTCAGGTGCTAAATATATTCTAAATTTGAGGTAATGCTTACAAGACTCTGAGACTACCATTGAATTATACATTTTAAACAGGAGAGTTGGAGTATGTGAATTGTGTCTTGATAAAGCTGTCGTTTATGTTTTTTTGTGATGCACAAGATCTAAGAAATTTCCTCACACTGCTTGTCTTCAATTTTGCCATGGCATCACCCTCCCTTCTCCCAAGAACACTCTTCCTTTCAGCCAGGCATCACAGTAGCTCACAGGCAGGCAGCATTGCTCTACAAGTCACCCTCCTAGAAAGGTCTAAATCTGACCCTGGTCCCTCGGCTGGCCCTCTGCAGCATCCACTTTCTTTCTGCTGCAGTATACATTGCTTCCTATATGATGTTCAGTATTTATTGTCACACTCTTGCTCTCTCTCTCTCACGAAAAAATATCATTTTTCTAGCTGCTATATCACAAAGGTTTGGCATATAGTAGGTGCCAAATAATATAAATATCTATTTCTAAAATTAACTTCTTTCCTCATTACCCTAAGGAGAAAATTGAAGGGTGAGATACTAGTTCTTCTGTGTTGAATTAAAAGTTATTTTTCACTTTGACTTGGTAATTCCATTCTAGGAAATTTGTCAAAAGAAAATAATTGAAAAGAAGAAAAATTGGTATGGCTTTCTTGTGTCTACTTTGTACCAGGTACCATTTCAAAGCTAGTGATATTTTAAATGACCAACAGCAGTCAGATACTTAAGTAAATAAGAAAATTACAGGGTACTGTGAGTACAAAATGCTATAACCAATAAAGTCACAGAGATGGCATTTAACTAGTGTGGGAAATGATTATTCTGAGTATGAAAAATATAGAAACTTTGAGCTCTACTATAAAGCTAAGAAATCTTTATTGATAACTTGGTCCAGATGACAAGGTCCATGCAGGAGTAAGCATGATAAAGATCCATATCCATAGAGATCCATAGTAAGGAAAGGCAGGGGATGAGGAGTGTATAAGCGAGCTAACTTCAGAGAGTGCTGTTTCTACAGGAAGAGCCCAGTAGGACAAAGGGCTGACTGGTTCCTGCGGGTGTAGTGAGTGGATTCACTGGCTTCCTTAGGAGCCGGTTCCTAGGGAAGAAGGACAGTGGTACAGATCGACCAGTTGGAAGGGGCTGCAATGCCTGTGTATTTGGATTTCACACTGTGTGGAGAGGAAAACTGGAGTGTGGCTCAACACGAAATGCATTAGATGTGATTTGAAGTTTATAGGAGTTGACACCCCACGTTAGAGCTTGGAGGAGGACCTAAAGCCATTGTTGGAAGTTTGAACTTAAACCCTAAGAGGTGTACAAAGGCAAAGCAAGCACACACGGTAGAGAAATTTGAATGTTGGGACAGACCATAACTTTTAGTATGAGACTGATGGCTGATAATGAGATAGATAGATGTAGGATGTTGGGCTTCCAGTTTTTCCTCACTATGTGATCATAAAGAAAACACATGGTGATGTATCAGTGTGGGCAATTAGAACCCAGCACCTTGTACATGCTAACCACATGCTGTACCAATGCTGCATCCATTCTGTAGTTTGTGAATGAAATTGATGTCAAGTGTGTAGAGAATTATACTGGTACTAATAACTGTTTCTATTGAATGTCACAGAAAGAGTCTGGACACAACCAACCAAGTACTTAGGCTTCCTTTTCTAGAAAGCTGCAAAAGTTAAAACCATAGAATTTTCTTTCTTTGCTTTTATTGACAATTTATACAATATATTCTGGTCATGGTTTCTCCTCCCCCATCTCCTCCTGGATCCTCCCCACCTCCCCACTCATCCAGCTCCACACCTTCTCTCTGTGTCTTTAGAAAACAAATAGGGAAACTTAAAAATAAAAACACCAACGATCATAAGAAACACACGCAAAAAACATTAAAAACACAAAAAGCAACATGAGACCAAACAACAAACAAAAACACAGAAACACCATTTTGTGGTCGTCACTGCTGGGATGGGGCCTTAAGTATGATTTATATATCCAGTGACACATTGGGAGAAAACTGATTTTCCCTTTGTGAGCAGTTATCAGTTAGAGATAGAGTCTTGGTTTGGATGGGAAAGCATGTCCTTTTCCCCCTCCCACACTGGGAACCCGTCTGGCTTGAGCCTGTGCAACCTCTGCATTGTGCCCCAGGCTGTGTGAGTTCATATGTGCACCAGCCCTGCTGTGTGGAGGACACTGTTTCCCTGGTGTCAGCCATACCCCTGCCTCTTAGTCTTCCTGCCTCTAGAACCACAGAAATTCTTACTTGTTTGGTAGCATGCATTTTTGATATAAATAAAAGGGGCACCTTTTTTGTTGTTTTGAGCTTATCGTTAACCTTTCTGATTGCTTTCGTAGTTGACTGTAGCCTTTTTAACCCTGTGTTTTAAGACGTTTTCTTTTCTAGTCTCTAGATTTGATGGGGTACGAAATGTAAGCACTGGCCCTCAATTCTAGTATAAAAGTTGATGGAAATCCTGTAATATTTCCTGATACTGTTGCAGGCTGCTCGTTACTGTTCTTGTATGAACACTTCCGGCCAAATAGGAGACTCTTGACCAAGGAAATAAGCAAATCATGCTTAGGTTACCAGCTATTTTAAGGGATAAAATTAAAATTATTATTTACTAGCAGATATTAAATCCAGCCTTCCTCCATGGAGCTGAAAAGTTTAGTGATAAGGAAGGTATTATTTACTCAGAATTGTAATACATATACATAAAGCATTTTCAGTGTCTCCGTCCCCAGAGAAAGCATGGCTCAACAAGAACACTGGACTATGAGTCTTCAATCCTGGCTTTTGATCCCATCACAGTGTGAACTGGCAACATAATCCTGGAAATTTGTATCAAGGTGTTTATCACCTCATTTCTGAAATTAGTAAGCTACTAGAGCTCATTTTGCTATCCTACTACTAATCCCTTCTAGTTTTGATATGTAACCATTATTTGAAAGCATGTCATCTTTTGTAATTTGATCGGTGAACCTGCTCTCTGACACTGCAGTACCTGGGGTCTCATTTACCTCTTCAGGTTCAACACACACACGTGTTTTGAAGATGTGTAGTGCTTATCTTCAGAATGGAGTTTGGCCTACTCTGTAAATGTGTTCAGAAAACAATATAACACAGATACTGAAGGCAGCTTGTTTTCAACTTGTAGCTAAACATGACATTCAAATGTTAATTGGATGAATAAATCTTGTTCATTTTACAGACATGGAAATGTCAATGAAATAAAACTATTTATCACAAGATAATGGTCTCCTGCTGCCAGATAAATGCCAAGATGAAGATAGTTATTGAAAATGTATCAAAATATTCCAGTGCTGTTTATTGAAAATAAAGGTTGAGGGAAAGTTCAGCTTTTCAGGTCAGACATGAGAAATGCCCTGCTTTTGCCTTTAGTACATTACTGCATCAAAGGCAGTGTGCATGGTCCGGAAACACAGGGACCGTCTAAGAAATAGCAGTTCAGAAATGGATCTGTTAGCTTTGAGAAATACTGAATGCAGAGTAGGGGCTGGGAGGTGCCAAGTACTTCCTGAGCATTTTCTCTGTTCCTGACACAGTCCCACGAAGGGCCACTCATGTCCACAAAACCCTGAAAGGATTGTGGTACACCATGTATAGGAAAAGTAACTGAGACTCAGACAACAAGGAATTACGAAGTAAAGTAACTGAGATACACACAGAAGGCAGCTGCTGACCCCACGACCCCACTGTTAAACATGGCCCAGGTGCTACGCCTGCTGCCTTCCCCACATTTCTTCTTGGACTCTGAGTCTGCTTGCTACAGTGATACTTAGTTTTTTGAGTACAGTATTTCCCAGAGTTGTGTTGCACTCCTTTGAGGCCAGTAATTCAATAAACGGTGTGTCCTCGACAGGTAAAATAGGATATTTGTCTAAGCAAAAGGCCCACCTGCTGTTTGGGACCTTAATTCTGTGAATGGTCAGAGTGACACAGATTCTAGCATCTTGACACCCTTCCACCAGTGCATCTCGAAAACCTTGGCTAACTCTTTCTTCTTCTAAGTTTGAACTTAGCCACCTACTTTCCCTCTCATCTGTGTGCATTGTAAGTACCATGGTGGTCTCCATAGCGTACTCTGAATGGGCATCAAGTATAGAGAGATGATTAAAAGTTCCTAAGTGACTAAAAGGAGAATTTTTGCTCACTGCAGTTTCTTGCTAATCTCTTCATGCTAGCCTGTCAGGGTTCTCCACTCCAGTCATCCCTTCTGCTCCTGACACTGACACCATATGCAAGTGCCTCTGTCTTCTGCACTCTCCAGCACTAACTAGGTTTCCCTTGGCAGTAGCCTCTTTCTGTTTAGTATTTTAAGATATGCATATACTTTTCATGGTTTTCCCAGTAAATGGTAAGCTACCTACTGCAGGAAAGTATGTTTCCTTCCTCCTTTTACTTCTTGATACCCAGGAGAATGATTGGAACATTATTGTTAATCAACGCGAGAGTAAAGAGGTAGGGGTGTGGTTTCTTCAAGGACCAGAGGAATCATCAAGGCTCCAGCAGCATCCATAGCAGAATTCGGGGAATCAAAAAGTATGTCTCCTGAGCTTTCCCTTATGTTTGTATCTGTCATTTCTCTCTGAAACATGCTCACCTTTTATTTATTTTGTAAAATTCCTAAAGGTAATAGACATATCTTAGTAGTTGTGTGAATACAAAGGAGAGAAGCTTTGATGTTTAGTCCTCCCTCAGTAAGAAAACAGTAATTCACATGGAAATCGCATGCCTAAGAGTGTGTACACCTGTAGAGATTTTTCAGGGTACTTTAGAGCAACAGCAAGCACCATCGTGTCTCATGGGTCACTAATCTAGCCTTTCATGATGTACTTCCACAGATGGGAGACCTTTAGCCCTGAAGGATATATGGGAAGGAGTCCACGAATGCTATAAGACACGCCTGCTGCAGGGACCATGGGACACCATTACCCAGCAGGTCAGCCTTCATCTAGTTTCCTTACCCCCTTCTTTCCCTGTTTCAATCCTTCATGTCCTTAGAGAGGTCAATTCAAAGTCAGTTTCTTTAAAAACATCATCCCAGACCCAGGCTTGGTTTATTTTCCTTATTGTAAGCTTTCATAACATCCTGTCCTTTTCTTCCATTGGGCTTATTATAATTTTGAATTATATATTTGGGTGATTCCCTTTTTAAAACAATGTTGTGAGCTCCCTTTTGAGCAGACAGTGTTTGTTTTTTATGTTTTACTCTTCATCGTATGCCCGGAACCAGCATAGTACTTAGTGTATACTAGTTGCTCAACAAAAGTTTGCTTTATATGTGAACATAAAATCTAGGTTGGCACACATATTCAGAAATAGGGGCTTCCAGCAGCCAGGAGGCAGAGACAAGGGGATCTCAGTAAGTTTGAGAACAGCCATGACTACCTAGGGAGAACTTCTCTCAAAAATAAAGGGAGGGAGGAAAGGAGGGAAGAGGGAGGGAGGGAGGGAGGGAGGGAAGGAAGAAATGAGGAGGAGAGAGCAGTCTAGCTTGAAAGAAAGCTCTGTAGAGATGGCTTGGTTTGTAAAGCACCTGCTGAGCAAGCATGAAAACTTGAATTTGGACCCCCAGCATTGTGTACCCCCAGATTTGCAATGGAGATAGGCAGATCCTAGGTCTCTGAATCAATGAACTATACACGCACTCATTTTACACACAGAGAGACAGAATACCCAGAAATGTATACCTTTGATGAGGAAAATGTTTGCTTTTAAGTGTCAAAGAAGATGACAGAGGGTGTAGGGAGATGCAAACAATGTCTGTAATTTTACCGTTTTTGCTACAAGATCTCACTGTATAGCCTGGCTGACCCAGAGAAGTAGGTGCTTTTGCTTTTGTTGCCTGTAATTACGTCTCCGTTTCACTTGTAGGTGCATTTGGAAGAGAAAATGTGAACTCTTGGTTAGCAACAGGTTTGCAATATGGAAAATATGAAAATAGACTTACAAAGGAGATATAAAAAGCAAATCTGCAAAAGTATAGAAAACAGGTCTGCCAGTCGTGTCATTATTTCTGTCTTATTAAAAATAGTAGTTAATTATTTTAGAAATTCAAAAGTCCTACTTTGCAGACATCATAATCTTTAAAATAAGTTTTATGTATGTAGAAAATTTTCTCTAAGTCTCTGTTTAGCTGCATTAAAGCTTCCTTTAAAAATGGCTTTATCAGTCATTAGACTATGACGCCCTCCCCCGTGGCTTTGATCATAATTATGGCGGTTTATGTACCTGTCAATGTAAGTAGTTCTTTTGAGTGGCTGCAAGTGACTGTTTTCTAGGTTTTTAACTATGGACAAAACTATCACTAGGCTCCCTTCACACTACCCTCAGATTACCCCTTTCCTTTTCAGTTTCTTCCCCCAGACTAAGTGCTGCCCCCTCCCTCTGTCATGAATGAAGTCAAGCATCCATAGCTCTCTGCTCTTTTCCTCTTCGCCCCTTTCCATTAGTCATGCCTTTTTCAGAACTGCTGACTCATCTCACTCCCATCAGCCTTGCAAGTGCCCTCCAAGTGCTCACAGGGACCATCTAAATGCCTTACTGCCTTCAGCGGCTGCCACGCCCTGATGCCCACTTACTTTCCAACTTATTTTATTCCACTCTGTGGACTACTGATTTCTCTGTGCCCATCTTATGTCACTTGCTTTGAAACGCTTTGTAGGTTTTGATGTCTTCTTCCTTCTGCTTGGACATTTCCTTTCTCTCAAACAATATCAGTTCCCTCTGCAATCCAGGTTCTGTAGACTGGGTAGATGTATGGTTCCCATGAATACAGTAATTTCATAAATAAGAGAGATGGTTGTGTAGAGTCTGTCGAGATGGCTCAGTGTGTAAAGGGCGTACAGCACAAGCCTGGCAATCTGAGTCTGAAAGGTGGAAGGAGAGAACCAGCCCCACAAAGTTGTCTGCTGGTCACCACATGCATACCATGGTGTGGGCACCTGTGCCCACACACAAATAATAACTTAAAAATAACCACATAGGCTTTGAGCAAGACCATCTTGTTTAATGGAAACTGATTTGTATTAATTTATGAGTATGCCAAAGTGAATGCTGTTTGAACTTTCAATATATTGTCAGTGACCACACACTGCCAGAAATGTTAAACATTGAGTGAAGCACAGGACAGACAGAAAATATTTGTTTTGAAGAGCCAGGGAAGGTGGCAAGGATGTAGGAACATCATAAGCAAAATGTGTATGGCTTTAATTTTAGCATCAAAATTTCAGTAAACTGTGTAGCCCTGGCAGGCCTGGAACTCACTGTGTTGACCAGGCTGGCCTCAAACTCACAGAGATCTTCTGCCTGTGAGTGCTGGGGTTAAAGGTGTGTGCCGCTGCCCCAGCTTTAAGTACTTGGCTCCTTCCTTTTTTTTTTTTTTTTTTAGAAAATCTATCTATTTATTTTATATCCTGACTGCAGTTGCTCCCCTTCCCAGATCTCCCCCCCCCACGCTGTTCTGTCCCCCACATCCTCTCACCCATCTCCATTTCTGTTCAAAAAATGGCAGGCCTCCTGTGAACAGCAACAGAACATGGCCTGTCAAGTTGCAGTAAGACTAAGCACCTCCGCATGTATTAAGGCTGGGCGAGGCGACCCAATACGAGGAGTGGGATCCCGAAAACCAGTAAAAGAGTCAGAGACAGTCCCTGTTCCCACTGTTAGGAGTCCCACAAGAAGACCAAGCTGCACAACTGTCACATGCACACAGAGGGCCTGGATCAGTCCCTGCAGGCTCTCTGGTTGTCTCTCTGAGCCCCTTTGTGCTTTGGTCCTCCTTAATTGTGCTCCTGATTCTTTTCCTGTCCTCTTCCTTTTCCTCATTGATGATTCTGTTATTAATCTCAGTACCAACCTATTCATAGTTCCTGGTATGCTGTATACTTTCGTGTTTTAATTGCACACATCTCTGTTAGAGCTCATGGCATAGGAATAGAATTTTTAATTCAACTGAACTTTCTTTTGTTTCCTAACACAGTGTCACCAGTAGAGTTCTTCCATTAATGGAATATCTAGGATGTTTACACAATCAAATGAAGCAGTCTGTAGATTCTTTTTAAGAATTGTCTGATGTATTTTAGTGTTCAGGCATTTGAACCCCTTACCCCATTTGTCATAGTTCTGTCATGTCACACATCCGTAAACATTATTGTTTCTGACATGGGGCTTACATGGTAGATATTTTGTGTGCCCAACTATAAAATTTAGGTGGACTTAGGGGATTTCGTTTACTGAAATTTTGATTGTGGTAGTTTAAATAACTGCTCCTGATAAGCTTCCTTGTAAAATCTTCATTTAAGCTTTGGAGCCACTTAACAAAGTATCTGCCCAAGCAGTCAAGACTGAGCAAGAAAAACTCATTTGTAGCCATGGGCACCACTGGGCTTTTGAAAGTCATTATATGTATTTCCTTTGAAGATCTTGGTTCTTAATCCCAGATCGGCTAACAGGTTAGTATTTACCTTTTCCTCTGCTTGAGATCTTTGGGAGAGTAGATCTGCATTTTTATAAGAGTTCCTGCGTGGGGGCAAATACCAAGGTGACCACAATGGGACACAGTGGAAGGGTGTGTTACAACCCTAGAGGAGATAAGCTGACAGAATATTGGTGCCACCAAGTAGTAGACACCGTTTTGCAGAATTGTACTAACGAATCATTAGCTTGCAGACTGAACACTGTAATAATATCCTGTCCCCCAGAGTGCCTTAAAAACAAAAGCAGCCTTTGCATAATATGAAATGCATTTCACTTCATTTTCAGGACTGATTGTGCTCATATAGTTTGTTCCTCTTCATCTTCAGTAATCACACTTCTGTTCTCTCAGCATTTGTCTTGATGATAAGGGCTTGCTCATGTCAGACATGAACCCTCTCTTTTGAAGACAAGCCACTCATGCATCTCATACATCTGATTATGGTGATTGCTCACCTGCCTTTGTCCAACCTTACAGACTAGCTATTATTTCAACTCCGCAGCCTAATAAAAACTTCCTAAAGAAAGTTAACTGGTACCTAGCTAGGGTCTGGCTAAATTGCTAAAGTGAATGTTACAGTGACCATCACTAAAGGTGTGAGGGCTGTGTTTTAGGACAAAGAAGCCTTGTGATCTCAGCATCGACTAACGTCACAAGATTTTAAGGAAAAAAGCAGATCTTCAATTTTTACTTAAAAGGAGTTTGTGTGTAAAGATGAATATAGTCAAATAAGTAGGTTAGGTTCTTTCTTATTTCCTTAAACCCTATATTTTAAGACATTTCAAACATATCTAAAAGTACAGATATTCATTTATTTATTTAGCCACAAGTGGCTAAACCTAGGTTTCTCCATGTGATAATCAGATGTTCTAACCACATGGCTATACCCTGGTCTCAGACTGCTTTATTTGTTCATAGTTTTTTGGTATCTCATCCACTTTGGAATTTTCTAGACACAAGCCTTAGGTATCATTTTTTTCATCCATAAATATTTGAGTATACATTTTTGAAAGTGAAGCCTTTGCATAAGGATTTATAGCAGTGGTGTTTATTTATAATAGTCACAAATGGAAACAAAATCGGTGTCCTTCCGTGGTAAATGTTTAAACAGATTGTGGGATGCTCTTGCCCTCCAAGGCTAGTCAGTAATCAACGGGGTTCAACTAATGGCACACTCACCAACCCGAGTGAACCACTACACAATCAATCCCAGTGCAAAAGGACAGCCTGCAAAGTTTGCATAGTGCACGATTCTATTTTCATAACACCTTTTTCTCTTTTACATTTATTTTTTTCCAAAGTTTATTTATTATTTTACAATTATACACACACACACAGACACACACCACATTTTTTTAAATTAGTCACTCCCCATTATCCTTTTATCCCCTTCATCTTCCCACCAAATCCCTTCATTCTATGGTGTGTTTGTGTGTGTGTGTACATACATACATTACATACATACATACATACATACATACATACATATAACTCGCTGCATTTAATTAGGGTTTCTTGCCTGGAGATGGGTCTTGGGGGGAGGATTGCTTAAGAAAAGGGCAATCTATTGAGAAATATGACCCCACCTCCAAACCATTATATGCCTAGAGCTCATTTGGAGACTCTGCTACCCATGGTGGGATTTTGACCATGGCAATATTGTACAGGTCCTGTGCAGGTAACCACAGCGGCTGAGTTAATTTATGCAACAGTCATAATGTATGCAGAAGTCAGCCTTCACACCACCATTTCCCATTTTCTTGGTCTTGGATTCTTTCTGCTCCTCCTCTGTGAGATTCGCTTGGCACCCTGGAGGTTGATATAGTTGTTCAGTCATTTTCCACACGTTGGTCAGTTATGAGTCTCCGCACTAGCTGTTGCCTACTTCATACAGAAGCTTCTTTGGCCAAGGCTGACCACAGACTAATTTATAGATTAGTAAACATAATATTTTTGAAGGCAGTTGGATATCATGTCCATTTATCAATACAACAGTAGTAGCTTACCCTCTAGGGACTATGCCCTCATCCACAGTCTTTGCCCAGGTTTATAGTACCATGGATGAGTTCATTTATGGGAGTGGGCATACCTAAAGCTCAAACAGACAACAGCTGGTTACCCTTATAAGTGCCGTGCCACTATCACACCAGTAGGTGTATCTTGCCTAAAAGTTGGTACTGTCACGCACTGGAGTCACAGCAGGATGTGACCACGGATGAGTTGTTTCCCATAGCAGTCTGCATGGCAGTACAAATGCCAGCCAGCAGTGAGGAAATTTCCAGCTCAGTTTCAGCCTGATTGCTCTCTAGCGTTGCAAGCAAAGCTGTGATTTCCTCAGCAGTAAGTCTTCTTATCTAGTTCTGGAGCTCAGCCAACAAGAAGAGCCGAGCTATATTGTTTCGGGGCCCTATAGGGCCTGCCCAAAAGTACACAGAAGTCCCCCACACCTGGCATAGAGTTGTAATAGCTCAAAACTTCTAGGAACAGCATCATCGAGCCATGCAGGATGCCTCTGTGTCCTTCCTTTATATTTTTAATTGGGTTATAAAATAGTAGGTTTCCAAATGACACTTTTAACACCTTGCATTTTGGTTAACTGTCCCTTTTGCCCGCTCATCTTCCCCCCCATTCTCCTCCCCTCCTTACACCTTTCCATTCCCAGTATTCCCCATGTCTACTTCATTACTGTGTTCTATCCTACTTCCCTCGGGCACTCCCCCATCCCATGGCTTCTTTCTAGTTTCCTGGCTTCCACAATACTCTAAGTTGAATACAAAATTAGATTCAAAGTTAGGTTCCATATAGGAGGAGAACGTGTAGCATTTGTGCCTGCGTTATCCCACTCAATTTAACTTTTTTCTAGTTCTATACATTTACTTGCAAATTTTATCTTTCGGCACATCTAACTAAAATTCCATTTTGTTTACATACCACACCATCATTATCCACAAGCCAGTTAATGGATATCTAGGCTGACACTCTTTCCTAGTGAAAGTGAAGAGCTCACCAATGACTGTTAATGGCAAGTATCTCTATAGTAGGATGCAGAGTCCTCTAGGTGTATGCCCAAGTGTGGTATATCTGGATAATATTGTATTTCTAAAGTCTTGAGGAACTATGGTATTTATTTCTTCATGGGCTGTACCAGATAACATTCCAACCAGCAATGAATGAAGGCTCCACTTTCCCCACGTCTTTGTCCGCATTTGTTGTCATTTAATCTTTGATGATACTCGTTCTGACTAGGGTGACACAGGAGTTGCAATTTGCATTTCCCTGATGGCTAATGATACTGACTCTTTTAAAATGTTTATGAAATATTTGTATTTCCTCTGAAAACTGTTCAGATCTATAACCTATTTTTTGATTAAGTTATTTTTTATGTTTTTTTTTAATTCATATATTCTCCATGCCTATGGATGCCTCCCTTTGTTGGAAGCTGGTAAAGATTTTCTCCCATGGTGAGGCCTGATTCTTAACTTAATGACTGTTGCCTTGGCTTTTTAATTTCATGAAGTACCATTTGTCAATTGTTAGCTGTTTTTCCCAAGTGACCAAGGCTCTGTTTAGAAAGTTCTTATTTATGTCTGTGTCTTGTAGGATACTCCATCTTCTAGTTGTATCAGAGTTTTGGTTTTTGTGTTAAAGTCTTTTATCCATCTAGAGCTTATTTTTGTTCAAGGCAAGAGATAAGAATCTCCTTCCATTCTTCTACGTGTTATACAATACTGTTGAAATCACAGAATCATAAACTGACAACAGGTTTGTGGTTGTCAGGTCCTGGGGTGGGCTGTGTTATGGTGATAAAGGTAGCATGAAGAACTGTGCTTTTCCATCTTCACTTAATGAGCGCCTTAGTTGTAATGAGGTACTACAAGTATACAGGATATTGCTATTGGGAGAACTGAGCATAGCTTATAAAAGATTTCTTTATATCATCTCTTTCAGCTATATGCAATGCTACAATTCTCTCATAATAGAAATTTTTTAAAAGAAAATAAAAGCTCTCAAAAATGTGTGATTCTATCATAACTAAAATTGGGGAAAATGTATAGTATCATTAATCAAGCAAACAGTATATAAATTTTTGAGTTGGTTTTAATCAAGATCCAAATAAAATTTATGAATTATAATGGTCAACATCACTTACAACTTTATGAATCGATGTAAAATATGTGTAGATTTTCATACTCCATCTTTTTTTCATGGTAATTTTATTGTTGAAGAAACAGGTTTGTTCTGCAAAATTTTTGCAATCAGGATTATTTTTTCTGATTACATCATTGTGGTGTTTAACACCACATATAGGTGTTCTCCCCTATATGTTTGTGAGCTGGTAATTAGATATTAAGGTGTGATCTAATTTGCACTTAATTTGGGCAGGACAGGAATACTCCATATAAGTGCCTTTTATTATGCTCAATAAGAAAGTCCATAATGTCTGACTGTGGCTGTTTTTGTGATGTTAGCATCTACTGATGACTACATCATTAACTCACTAAGGGTTGCAAAGATTATGGTTTTAATTCTGTCATTCTTTATTTAACAGATTATTTCAGTAATGACAAAGTTTCTCCCACCAGCTTAGTTACCTAAGAAAAACTCTTAGAAGACACCAAGATTTTTTTTTAATGTGCAAAGTTGGGGGAAGGGAAGGGAGCAAGAGGAGAGAGAAAGGAAGCACAGAATGGCCTCATGTGAAGAAGGAGAGAGAGAGAGATGGAGCCAGGTGAAGCACAGGAATGGGAGAAGAATTTTTTATTGAATTTCTACTAATGAATATTAGTGTTTTGTATTAATTCATGGTAGTGGTTATTGTTATTGATGTTTACTTTGTCTTATATTACTAGTGAACATCCCTTTAACTTCTGAATAATTTTGATACAACTCATGTACTTTTAATGTCGTTTTGCTTAATGGTAGGAGAGATTGCACATTCATGTTATACATGTCCTGTCCAAATTTGAAATTAGTTATTCCCAAGGAAGACTGATTGCTTTGCCCAATGGTAGAGCCGTGTGTGTGTGTGTGTGTGTGTGTGTGTGTGTGTGTGTTGAGCTAGACTCTGAATATCAGTACTTACAGTTGCAGAACCTTCAGCAAATTATGAAGCACCTTATGTCTTAGTTTAATTTTCCTACAGAGATGAAACTAGCATCTATAGAGTTTGTGAAAACTCAATACACACACACACACACTTTGAACATTGTCTAGGACACATAAGAAAATAAATTACATAAAAAATAGTCGATTACTTCTGGGAAAAGTTATTTCAGTAATTTTTACTGAATAACATGGGTAAACTAGATTAAGTTTAGGTTTGACCCACCCTTCTCTTTCCCCATTTAGTTGATAGTAAACCCTTGTGCCTTAGTCAACAGCATGGACCTTAAGATCTGTCTGCTGTAGGTTACTTCACTCTTTTCCCACATTCCCCTTGTTCCCTTTCATCAAAGCTTTGCATGTATGGGGTCGGCATGAGTCCATTTTTCTACCAAAGTAAAATGTCTGAACGTGGGCGCTTCCCTTTGAAAAATACAAAGGAAGCTTATTTAGGTTTCCATTTTGGATGCAGACAGTTCACCATAGAGCAACCCCACCTGTTGGCCTCTGATGAGGATGTCTTTGGCTGCTTCACAGCAAGGCAAAAAAAGCAGAAAAGGAGATGGCCTCATACATTGGCTAGAGATCACATGCCAAAAAGTAAAGTCTGAGGGTTCAAAGCCATCTTCGCTTATTCTTCTTATGCTAACCACAAGTGAGCTAACCAGTGTCCTGTGGTCACTACACTAACTACTCCCAATACCATGAACCATACCTGTGTCACCATTATGGAGAGTCCCCACTTGAATTGTTTCTGTTAGGGATTTTATCACCTCACAGCCACAAAGAAAGTAACTGATAAAACCTCTGACAACATAACCATCTTTCTAGTAGGCCCAGCTACCTCAAAACTACTACATAGAGGGCCAAATTTCCAGTATATAAAGTTCGGGGTGTACACTAAAGTCATATTCAAACTTATAGCAGCACCTTTTTCCACACAAAAGTACTAAATTTACAATTTTATAACTGTTGTAATAGAGATGACCTATATTCATCTAATGTAACAAAATACTTAACTTCACCTAAAAGTTGTTTTTCTTTTATTTTTACAAGTAATATAAACATTTTCATGGGCCTTTAAAGGGTAGATGGCCCCTAGGTCCTGTGCCTTAGCTAAGGAATACACGATAGGGCTGTAGATATGTCCAGTAGCTGGTTGGTCCTATCATGTCTAGTCTTAGTCTTGTTATCAGTTCTACCTATAGCTGTTAACACATAAATATAGGATGGAAGGTATGTTTCTTTATGATTGCCAACCCTGCAACTAATGTGCTACAGACATATTGTTTCTGTTTTCAAATTCCCAAGCCACATTTTATATACACATGTGTATCCAGACTCCTGAGTGATGAACACGCATGCATACAAATCTTTTCTGTGTAATGGCTTTTTCAAAATTTCCTTCTCTCCAACTCTCTGCTTTGCTTCTTAGCAGTGAACAGGAGCATTGTGTATGAACCTCAACCTATATCTTATCTCCTTCTAAATACATTATTTCTAGCACCCAAACTGTATGGTTTAAATTTTGAAGCACTTTGTTTCCTGGTTCTATGTGCCTGCAGGGGATGAGTTCAAGTCCAGACAAAACTTGTCCTAGAATTACAAAGACACATTTGATTGTTTTTCATCCTTGCATTGCATGTCCTTTGCCAGATCCAGGTTAAGGAACCAGGGAAATAGCTCTGCTTAAAGTGTTTGCTGCACTAACATGAGGACCAGAGTTCAGATCTCCAGATCCCCTGTAAATACTTAATGGTTGTGGCAGTCCAAAATACAAGAAGCCTTGTAAAACAAGTGTTTTTTACCTAATATACCATGACTTCATTTTGACAGCTTAAACCTGCCTAAAACATTCAAAACTATGATAATTTCAGTTAGTTTCATTTTCTTAGCATATAAAGTTTCTCAAATATTAAAAAGGCATATATATAAAACCCAACAACAACAAAAAATACTTCGGGTGTCTTTAGTGGACAGATTCCTTTTGAGTCTCAGAGCTGCAGGAAGTCATTGGCTAAGGAGCCTTAAATAATGAAGCTTTATGTGTTGCCTGGTGGTTTATGATAGCTGATAAACTGATGATTTAATTGTGCTTCCTCTAGTAAGAATTGTAAGTGCTCAAGTAAAGCTGCCTTACGTGATCAGCTTTCTTCTGAACTCAGTCTCCAGAGAGTCTCTAGACATCTCTTTTACACAACATCGGATAACTGACTTTTAACTCTTCCTATTTTAAATAATACAGATCAATTAAAACACACAGCTGCTTACCAAAACCTCTCAGTGCTTCTCTAGGTCTCCATGGGTGTTTCCTGATGGCTCATAATGACATCAATTTAGTGCACCTGGTAGGATCTGCTTGAACTGAAAGTGGCTTAATTCTTAAATGACAAAAAAATTAAGTTGCTTTATGGGTTGCTGCTGCTTCTTCCAAACCGCTGCCAGCTCCATGGCTGGCTTCTTTCACTGTGGAGTTTGATTTAAAGGACTGCTGCTATGGTGTGGTTGTTTTGTCTGTAATTTGCTGCTAATTTGTTGTATCTGAGTTTGTAGGTATTCTGGGCACTAATAAGTCATTCAGTAAGCACGTTTATGAAGGTGCAGTTCTGCATCTATCTTTCAGGAGGTTTTTCCGTAGACATAATATTTTAACAGTTCCCAGTAATTCTGTCACTTTCTTGTCATAAGGGGGTGAAATATGCTCTGATCATTGTCTGCTCACTTACTTTGACATCTTAATTATGACAGCGCTGTTTTTCTCTCTGACTCCACTAGTAATTGTGTTTAGATTGTCAATCTGTGTGTGCATTATAACTTTTAATAGTTACTGAATGTTGATGGCCATGAATACTCTATATCATCAAAATCCATCACTTTCCACGTTCATCTTTTTATCAACCCAGAAAACTCCACTATTATTCAGTCTATTATTTTATTATTCTATTATTTTCTTGTTTGCCCAAAACCACCACATTTTAGTAAAGTCTTTATGAATATGGTTTGTGCCCTTCACTTTCCTTGCATAAAGAAGCATATGAAGATGGAGTAATGGCTTGTTGATGAAGAGCACTGCTGCTTTTGCAGAGGACCCAAGTTCAGCTCCCCAAACCAGCATCACTGGCTTCTCACAACCACCTGTAGTTCCAGCTTCAGGGGATCAAATTCTGTCTTATGGGCTCCACTGGTGTACACATGCACACATGCACACATGCACACACGCACGTACACACACATGCACGCACGCACTCGCACACGTGGAACTTATTCCTCATTGTCTTTGGCTAATTTGTCTTTTATAAATATCTTCAGTTGTCACATAAGTTAGTGCTGCCCTGGTGCTGGAGTGACACTATTTTCCCATCCGGCTTGAACTGTCTGAATTCTTTGACCACTCACCACTAGCGTTCAAATTGCTCTAAATGAAGAGATTTCCTTTTTAATTTAGTCCTACTGACACAACTTCTCAGATGTTTTGCTTAGGTCCTTCTAATGAGTTGAAAATTCGTAGCTTAAGATTGTATTTCTTATAATTAACCCGGATATGCTGGACAATAAAAACAAGATGCTGATTAATATTCTGTTTCACATGTGTCTAGTTGAGCAGAGTAACTCTTAGCTTTTTAATCATAAACTTATGATCCAGTACATACCTTGAATTTATCCAAAGGCCTTATTTAAGGAGTTTAATAGTATGTCATTAGAATTTCTAACTCCCAAAAAAGGAGCAGCTTATAAATATAAAAATACCATTTAAAATATTTAATAATTCATTTTAATATTACTCATCCTAGCACATTTCATTTTGGTAATTACCTACCATCAATTTTTAATTTTTAATAAACACCTTAGTTCCAAAACTTCAAGTTTGAGGAATATTTATATTCTCCTTTCCAATATTTGAGGAAGGAGTTAGTGGTGGATAGGTGGTAAGTAATGTCTAGAGGTGCCCAAGGGGGAAGGAGGACCTGGGAGGGAGAGGGAAAGAGAGATGCAGGCTCTGCCAGTGCTTGAGGCTGGATGCTAGGACTAGAAGCCACCTAACAAAGACACATTTTTTTTTGAAACAGTGTCTTCTATAGCTGACTTCAAACTCACTATGTACTGGCCTTGAATTTGACCCTCTAGTCGCAACCCCCACATGCTGGTTTACAACGCTGTACCCCATATTTGATTGTGCTTGGCATAGACTAGTTGCTATACGCACACGCTCTGTCATGCATTTCTTTAACTTTAGTTTTCATTCCACTTTCACTCTCTTCAGCTTTTTCTCCTTGTCATCTTCTCTGGTTCTTGTCCGTTGCTACGTTCTCCCATATTAATATATATAGTCTATGTCTTATTTTAAAAATTAGCGAATAAAGAAAGATAATACCAAAGTATATCAAGTTTATGAAAGCTATTGCCAGTGTCTTATAGTATGCTAGTGTTAGTGTTTTCGTTGCCTTTGTCCAGGTGTATTTCTTTCTGTCCAATCTGATTTTTAAAAACTTGTCAAGTAATATACATATGTGCATGTCTACTCCCTCTAATATACAGTGCATACATATAACCAATGTAGCAAGTGAATGAGGACTAACTTCATGGGAGAAACAACAGATTTATTAGAAAACCCAGGCTTAGGGATGTGTCTGTGCTTTCTAGAACAAGAAATATGGAGGAAAGCCAGTTCAGTATGTGGCTTTATTCTGTAATGGAAGGAACGAGACATATGTGTCTGAAGAGACTAATTTTTTCTTGTACTAAATCCTATGTAGAGCATCATTTCAACAGGATTCTCCTTTACAAGCATCACTTAAACCTGTTAGAGGAGATGGGGAGGGGATGTTGTTCAGCCTTTGTCTAGTCTAGCCAACCTGGAGTCGTGTGTGCTAGAGTGTAAGTTTTGCTAGGAAGGACCTTATTAGTAGCTCGCTGTCTGGATCCAGCCTGCCAATGTACATTGAGGGTTTGGAAATGTTTGGAATTTGAATGCTTATAGAATAGGTACATGTTTTATAGTTAATCATGGTTGCCTCTGCTCCCTCACTCTGTGTATTTTACTTCATTGCTTTGTCTGACTATTTCAAAAAGCATTTTAATTTTCCTATAGTTTTATTGATGAAAAGCAAAGAGCTATTGCTGATTTAAAAAGGAATATGCATGAATGTATGAATGTATATGTGAATATACATATGTACATAATTTTCTATAAAGCACAAGATACTATAAGGGAGAAAATTAAATTATTTACAACTCCAAAGCTTTCTGAGTTAACAGTGTTAACTTTCTGGAAGGTGTGTTGTCTGTTTTAAATGTAAGGATTCAGGCATTATGCTGGCCTGCCCCTGTCACCTGGCAGAATGCACTCAGACAGTACCCTGGTCAACCCAGGGTTCCATGGGTTCTTAGTCTGCACACAGGCTCAAAGGACCCTTTAAAGGAAAGACCCCCCCAGCCACTTTTGCTCGCTTCCCTGCTGTTCCTCTGGGGCAGACAGGACTTTTCCTGTCTCCCTCTTCTGTTCTCTGCCTCTCTCTCTCTCTGTGTGTGTGTGTGTGTGTGTGTGTGTGTGTGTGTGTGTGTGTGTGTGTTTACCTCTTTTTCTTTCCTTCCCTCCCCTTTCTAATAAAACTTCTCACTTAGACTCTGTCTGCCTGGCATGTTTGTCCCCTGCCTTGGTCATCCTCACCTACCATGGAATCCCAGGCATATTAGCAATAAGTATACACACAAATTAGTCATATTATTCCCCTTGTTAAAAAAATTATATCACTGACTTTTCATCACAATGTTTAAATATCTTTTAATGACTGTGCAGAATTCTAAGCTGCTCTCAATTATTTTAACAGATTTTGTAGTGTGAAAATTGAGTGTTTTTCAGTTTTTATTACCAAGCTTTTGAACGCATATTCTTATATGTATAACTTACATAATGTCCAATTATTTCTTTGAATATAATTGTAGAATGGAATTGCCAAGTCAATGCAGATTAACTTTTAAAGTCAATTTCAGAAATTCTGCCTCCAGCCACATGTTACAGGACCGATGTGAGCAACTGCTCACTGACACTGGTCATAACTATTCTTGTTAATGAACTACAGTCTTATGTCGAGAAGAATTTGGGACACAGTTAAAAATCAAACTAACCATGATGTTGCTCATCAAAGAATGAAATGTAGTTTTCTTTCAGGTGGTAGACACAAACGTTTTCGATACTAGAGAAGTTAACATGCTGCCTCATTTAAAGCTCTGATTTTCATTCTTACCAAAACCAAATGTTCTTCCTCTGTCCAGGGGTAGCCTGCAGGAGTAACTGCCAGCATTTTACACTTCATTGGATTTGTGTGAATGTATGAGCAGAACTGCAAAGATGTGCTTAAGTTCTTCCCTAAGCAGGATAGGATAAGTAGGGCCTTGAAGTATGAGGGTTTTGTGAGTTTTTAGTTTGCCAGCTACCTCCTCTAGATAATAGGGTTGCTGCCCTATTACTTGTTTGATCAAGTAAGACTACATCCGAATGTATTCCTTCCCAAACAAAGATTATTTTGAATACTTTAGATTTTTTTTTTTTTGGCTCCTTTAGAACATGTTCCCAGCATGGCTTTCGTATAGCTATATTTGAGCCATTTATGCTGGCTGTAATTGGCACCATATAATTTATTCTGTAAGCAGAACCAGGCCATCACCCTAAAGACAGGTTCTTTCACAGGAAACCAAGTACTTCCTTTTTCTAAAAAGCTCCATGGAATTGGAAATAAATGTGAAAGCATTGTCTATTATGTAACTTCCTAAAAGTAGAATTTGCCTGTGTAAAAGTATTCTAATAATAGCAACTGCCACTCAGGAAGTACTTTCTAAGTTCTTTGTTTATAGGCTCCACACTTTTAAATAAAAAAATACTGAGACCCCAAAAGTAATGTGCTGAGTCAAGTATCTAAGAGAGGAACCAGAATTGGATCTCAGACACCTGTGTTTAGTACATACACTATGTACTCAACTACTATTTTACTACCTCACACAGTATCCATCTTGCTCTGAAGCTGGCATCATATTAAAGATAGTATACTAAAGTGGGTCTAATCTAGTGAGGAGTCATACATTGCCTTGAGAATCTGATGAAAACTTTGGGATCTTTGACATACAAAAATTTGCAACCCTAAATCAGTAGTTCTCTAAACCTCAAATCCTTGGAATTTTCTGTGACCATAGTGATAATAAATCATTCTCCATCCATGATGATAGTAAGTCATCCTCAATCCATGGTGGTAATAAATCATCCTCTAACCATAATAAGTAATTCTCTATCCATGGTGATATTAAGTCATCTTCCATCCATAGTAATAGTAAGTCATCTTAGATCCATAGTGATAGTAAGTCATCATCCATTCATAATGATAAAAAGCCATCTTTGGTTCATAGTGAAAGTAAGTCATCCTCCATCTATGGTGATATAAGTTGATAAATAGCAAATAACACCAAAGGCTGCAGGAGCTACAAGTTCTGTACTTGAGAAGAAGTGATGGGTGCCATGGTGTCTATTTCTATAGTGTGCCTCTGGAAAGTGTTCCTATAAAATGAACTAACCTTGGTTTCTCAACTCTCCCAGTAAGAACTTCAACTGCATGAACTATATTCTAATTTTTCAACTAAACTTTAATAATACATAGCTTTGCCCAGTGTGTTGGGAAGTTAACCTTAAAGTCAGAAATACTTGCATTCATCCACATGCTAGCACTGTACCTAAGGACACATTATTTCATCTTTTATTCCTCATCTGCAGACTAGGAAAGAATTCCATGCAAAGACTATAAAAACTACCCCACAAGATTCCTCTCATATATTTGTGTCACAATGCCTATCATATGTTCAGTCTCATGGTTGGCCCATTCTCAAAAACCATAAGTATGAAATGCACTGCACATGGTAATTTACATTCTATACACATGTAACACTGCAATGGCTAATAAAGTTGTGAACTTGGAATTTCCTTCAACAGAATATTCACAAGAGTACTAACAGTGTATGAAGTAAAGCCTACCATGTGAGTAGTATTACTGAGTGAATGTAAAGGGCTTTACAATCTCATTCAAAAAAAGATCTTAAAAAAAACACAAAAATAAACAAAAACCTGTACCTTTTTACATCAAAATTTCTTAAGTTCTGTGTGTCCTGAAACTCACTTTGTAGACCAGGCAGGCTTCGAAATCAGAGATCTGCCTGCCTCTGCTTCACAAGTTCTGGATTAAAGGTGTGCGCCCCCACCACCTGACGAGAAAGATCTGCACTTTTAAACAATTTGACAGTTATTATAGGATTGGGATGACAAATCACAGCAGGAGTGCCCTAAAGCTTCAGCAGGTGGAGGGAATCCGTCTAGACCTCAGTGAGAATCTGTCGCCATCAAGTTTCTCCTTCAGCCATGATTTTAGCAGTTGCAATTAAGTCTGTCGCTAACTCTGTATCTTCCCATTGAGACGTGTTGTGACATACCCTAAGTGCATCTAGTATGGGGGTGCATACTAGATCTACTTTTTAGATCATTTGTTGATGAAAGCAGTTAGATTAATGCATGTCTCAGTGACTTCCTCTATTCAATGTACTCATTTTCTATCAGGCTTTACCCCCTATTCCACCATAACCTTATTCAAATGGTCTTTATTAATCAAAATTTGAGGTGGCCCATTCCTCACACCCTAGCACAATGTGAGGTTTTTCAAATTTAGATTTGTTCATACAGCTAATGTGGAACCTCCACAAGAGGGTAGTCACAACAGCTGAGTTTCTGCTCAGAGAGTTGCTTATGAAATCTCACCTAAAGCTCCTTCCTCCCATCATCTCTCATTTCTGTCTTTTCATAGTCAAATGATTACAACTGCTAAGAAAGAAAATCAATTAGAATGAGTCCTGTAGAATGATATTTTTTTGGTTTTCCAAAGACCATCTTATAAAAAAATAATCACAATGCTATTGTTTTGTACATTATAAACATTTTATTCAGTTTATCACATGTGCCTTTTTTACACTACCAACAAAGGCTAATGATCAACAGCCCCAACATTTTAAGTATTTGAATGTTTCCCTTTGAACTCTGACTTAGCAAAGTTGAGTTGTAACTTTTTACACATCCTAGTTTGCTTTCATATCACACTCATTATAAATTGAATACTTCTTGCCATATTTCAGGTAAGGTGTAATCTCATGTGGTGTATTAAAAACAAATCCAGGCAGGAAAACCTGTGGAATGTTATAACTTTTTCATTGAGCTATAATTGGCATACCACAAAAGCTACCATTTGAAAATGCATATTTCAATGGATTTCTGTCTATTCACAATGCTGTATTACCAACTCCTGTATAATTTTAGGACACTTTCACCATCTTAAAGGGACCTGTAGGAGCAGTCACTCCCCACCCACTTTTTCCTCACCCTTTCAAGAGCACAAGTTAAGCTGTCCCAGTTTACCCTTGCTGTTCTGGAATCTTATATAAATGAAGCCACAAATTGCATGTAGCTTGTCTTATCTGGCTTATCTGAGTTGTGGGTTTATAAGTAGTTTATTCCATTTGATGACTGGATAACATTCTGTTATGCCACATTTTTGTCTGTTCATCAGTTCATGAATATTTGGGATGTTTTCTCTTTGTGTTGTTTTGAAAAAAAATGCTAGTATGAACACAATTTGTGTGTGTGTGTGTGTGTGTGTAAGTGTATTTTCATAATATACCCAACAGTAGAATCTCTAGGTCACATGGCAACTCTACCTAATTTTGAGTGTGAGCTGACAATTTTTTTTACATAAGATTTACCATTTATTTCTACCAGAAATGTATAGGCATTCCATTTTTCCCCATTATTGCCAGTAGTTGTCATTATTTTTTAATTACTTGTTAACATTCTGTTGGACATGAAGTTCTATCTAAAATGTAATTTAGGTTCACATTTACCAGTGTCTAACAGTATTGAGTATGTTTTCATGTGCTTATCCTCTCTCTCTCTCTCTCTCTCTCTCTCTCTCTCTCTCTCTCTGTGTGTGTGTGGGGGGGGGGGGGTGTACCATAAGATGTTCAGATTTTCCCGTCTTCTTCATACTATTTTTTCATTTTCTTGGCAGTGAAGTTGGCTCCAAATATTAACTCTGAGAAAGCCCATTCTATCTTTGTTTCCTTTGGTTTCTCATGCCTTAGGTTTCACATCTACAAAACTGTTACTATAAAGACACAGACATGTAACTATATAGTCCTCAACAATTTTATGGTTTTAACTTTTGAATTGAGGCCTGTGTTCTGTTCCCACATATTGTTATACATGGTTTCAGAAAGCGGTCAGACTCATTTTCTGCACATAGATGTCTCCGAGCCTCAGAGCTGTTCTTTATTAAACTCTTTTCCCAATGAAATGGTATGCTCAAGTCCAGTTGAATGTATACATGTATTTTTATATCTGAACTCTCATTCCTGCCCGCTGGTGTGTGGAGACAGTCTTACAAGAACATCAGGGTTGCGGGTTTGGGGGTTTGGTTTTGTTTGTTTTTTTGAGACAGGGTCTTATATAACTCAGGCTGTCCTCAAACTTGCTCTATAGCTAAGGCTGACTTTTAACTGATCCACTTCCCTCAACCTTCCCAGTGCTGAGGTGACAGGTATTCACCGTCACATCTGGCTCCAGTCTTGACTACCAAGTCCTTATAGTCTTGCTTTGGAATAGGAATTATTTTTCCTGGAGGCCATTTATATTCCTTTCATTTCAGTACTAACCTTGGGGCCAGCTTCTCAATTCCTGCCCAGAAAAGTAGTTGGAATTAAGATTGGGGTTTCACTGATCAGTTTGGAAATATTGCCATCCTACCAGTATTGA
The DNA here is from genome assembly GCF_943737965.1 of Phodopus roborovskii. Taxonomy (NCBI): domain Eukaryota; kingdom Metazoa; phylum Chordata; class Mammalia; order Rodentia; family Cricetidae; genus Phodopus; species Phodopus roborovskii. Next base: position 4,573,331 of record NW_026126413.1, on the reverse strand, counting down.
ATCTTCTGATTCAAGAACATGGAAAGTCTTTTATATTTAGTTCTTTTAATTTCTTTCTTAAGCACATTTTCAGATTGTTGTACATATAAATATAGCTGATGTGTGAATTGTTCTTGCATTCCACAAATTTTGTTGAACTTATTAGCTATAATAGAATTTATATCGATTTTACCTGGTTTTCTCTATATAAAACTGTACCACTGAACATGCCTTATTTTTGATGTCTCGGAAAATATATGTAAGAGTAGAGAATCTGAAAAATTAGCTCCTTCTAGCTAGTATTAGTTTTTCCCCAGGCACACAAATTAATCCATTAAATAAGCAAAACAAAACATGGAGGTCATTTTGTGTTGAACAACTGTACCTAGACAGGACATGAGGCCCACTCTGTCAAGTGGGTGGTATACCCAGTGACACTCCATTGGAGAAAACAGATTTTTCCCCTTTCCCAGAAGGTATCAGTTGGTTAGGGGTGGACCCCCTTGTCCATCTCTCCCTCTCAGCGTTGGGACCAAGTCTGACTTGAATTGTGCTGATCTTATGCTGTCAGAGCCTATATGAGTTCATCTGTGAATCAGTCCAGTTGTATCTGAAAGACACTGTTGCCTTGGATCCATCTGTCATCCCTGGCTCTTACGGTCTTTACAAGTCCCATTCTGTATAGATCCCTGAGCTTTGAGGGGAGGATTTGATGAAGACACAGTGTTTAGAGCTGAGTGTCCCAACTTCCCATTGTCCCATTGAGAGTCTCTAAAGTAATTTCCATGTACTACAAGAAGCTTCTTTGAAGCACTGATCTGTGGTCATAACAGTGTGTCATTAGGAGATACTTTATTGCTTTCTTCATTTAGCAGAATAATAGTTTTAGATTTTCCCCAAGTTCCTTGACCTACCTACTCTCAGGTTCTTGGCCATTTTAGTAGTGTCATATATGAATTCCATCTCATGGAGTGGGTCTTAATTCCTGCCAAAAAGTGATCAGTTGTAACGAGTATGGTTTTTCCTCCCGCCGCCTGGTTTGTCCCTTCATGCCAGCCCCAAATAATGCACAGACTCTGTATTTGATACAATGTTATTGGCCAGGTGCTAGATTTTTATCGGCTAGCTCTGTCTTAATTATTAACCCATTTCTATGTATTTCCATGTGGTCTTACCGAGAGCGGAGGAATGGCGGTTCTGTTCTCTCCAGGCTCTCCATCTTGGCTCCTCCTTACTACTTTCTCTTTCCTCCTTGTCTCCTAGTCCCGCCTATCTAGCTTTCCTATTGGCCAACAGTGCTTTATTCATTAACCAGTATAAGAAACATATACAGAATGACATCTCCCATCAATCAGTCACTCCCATAATATTTGTGCTACTGTGGTAGCAGTATATCTTGCAAGAGGGTTCTGTTATTCGTCACAAGATCTCTATCTAGGTGATACTGATGATTACCTTTCTCCTCTGCTAGTGGGAAGAGTATCTTCCTGTACCATGGACTCCTGCAGTAAGGGCAAAGGTTCCTCTTAGGCACCAGCAGGACCTCCCCATCTTTGATGGCATGAATAAGTGTTGTGTTTATCATCAGGGTCTTGCTGTCAGGTTATGGAGATCAACCAATAGCCTTAGTAATAGCCTCTGATGTTCAGGAGTTTCCATGGGGACTTTTTGGCCAGTGACTCAACAAGATGCAACCCATTCCTGGCACTGAAGTTTATTTGGTGCCATAAGATGTCTAATTTAGCATTGAGTCTCCAATTATTTGGTGACTCCTTTCATATGTGTATTATTTTAAGGAGCTTCTATAATGTCAGGTTTCCAGTGGTCTTTAGTGTCACTAGTTATCCATCTCTATGTCTATTTTTAACTTTTTCTTCATTCCCTTTTTAGCCCTCCTATTCTAATTTCCTATTGACTCTCAATAACAATACATTCTATTTCTCCTTCCTCGGGAGACCTTCTCCTCAACAGGTGTCTGTAGGTGCGTAGAATTATATCTGGGGCTCCAATTCAATTCCATTGATGAGTATATGTTTTTACAGCAATACCACACAGTTTTTATTAATATAGGTCTGTAGAACATCTTGAAATCTGGGATGATGAGACTTCCAGCGGTTCTCTTATCTTTAGAATTTTTTATTATCCTGGGAAATGACTTTCCTTATTGTTAAAGAAAATAAAGGATCGAAGGCAAAAATATTCAAGTTACACAAAACAGTTTCCAGTGTTAAGTAAACATTTTCCTAGATTAATCTTTACTAATTCTTGGTTCATTTTATAGTAAAATTTATGTGTTTGTGATAGATTTCTCAGTTTTTTCTTTAAGAAAAAAAGTTCAAGACTTGGTAACTAGGATATGAGTGTTTAGGTATATGGAAAGACACATTTATTGACTCGATAAAGAGGCAGAATGAAGGACTAGTTTCTGCCAATGAGCCCATGTCTTGGGAGAAATCACCTAAAAATTGTTTGACCTGGTTATTAATATAATTAGACTGTCTTGCTCTCAATTATATTTGTCTGATAAATTTTTACATGGCAATTTTTACCTTATGGTATATATTTTTGTATGTTTTCAAAAAAACAAAAAAAAACAAAAAAACAAACAAACAAACAAAAAAAAAAGACATAAAACTTTATACCTCAGGAAAACCAAGGTACAGAATGCTGTCACTCCTCTGCCCAAGGTTACAGTTGGCCTTCACTAACCTTTTTTCCAGCTCAACCTCTGTTCTCTATCTTTTTATTTTTCCTTTTCCAGAATGTCATCTATGAATTTATATAACGTGCAGGCTTTTGAGTCTTGTCTTTTTCCAGTGAGTGCACTGCATTTGAAATTCACTGTGCTGTGTTCATCAGTGGCTCATAATTTGTTGTATACCATTTTATAAAGTAGAACAATGTTTTGTTTACCCAATAGTTAGCTATTGGTCTTTAGAGCCAATCCCAGACTGTGTTGATTAATAATAAAATGATTAAACCAGATAGTGACACACACCCATAGTCACAGTACCTGGGAGGGAAAGGGGCATGAAGATTTGAAGTTTCAGCCTAGGCTGAGACTTGGTGTGGTGTCACATGCCTTTAATCCCAGCACTTGGGAGTTAGAGGTAGATGAGTCCCTGTGAATTGAAGGTCAGCCTGGTCTACATAAGGAGTTCCACAGATTTGCCAGGGCTACACAGTGAGACCCTGACTCAAACGAAAACTAACACAGACGAGAACGAGCATGAACATTGTGTGACAGCGTTTTTGCTTATGTTAGCTTTCATTTTTCTTGAGTAAATACATAGGAGTGAGAGGGTGTTTATGAGAAAATATGAGAATATTTCCCAAATATCTGAACTCTTCTGCTCACTGCTAGGTGAGCCCTTGTATTGTGAACTTGTGTAGTAACCTTGTGCATACTGGTAGGTGTGCAGCAGTTAAGACTGTGTGCTTTTTCTTTAATGACTGATGATAGGAAATGCCTTTTCATATGATGGTTGGCTGTCGTTATTTTCATTGGTAAAACAGCTTTCCAAATATCTTTCCCTCTTCTGTGCAAGTCTTTATACATTCTCTATGAAAGTTCTTTTCACATATATGATAGTCTGATAGCCTGATTGCTTTCTTCCGGTATGTGGCTTATTTTTATTCTCTAAACAGTGCTTTCTACAAGCCAAAAATTAATTTACTTGGGAGTTGAATTTATGGAAATTTTTTCCATTATTTCACTTTGTTTTTGCATGTGAATGTTCAGTGGCCCAGCATCATTCATGGCGAAGACTTTGCTTGCTTTTCTGAGTTCCTTCAAAACTTTGGTAACACTCAATTGATTATATTTAGGCCTATTTTGAAATTCTCTGTTCTGTTGAATTGATGTATTCTGTTAAGCCTTTAACTAAGACTAGACTGACTAAATGTCTCCATCATTTGGCTGTGTGTTAAATTCACTATCATACTAATGTTGTCCAGCTTTGTGTCTCCCTTTCAGACAGTGTAGTAATCCCGATAAGGCTGTTTAATTTAAATTTAGTTCAACATATGAACTACGGAGTGTAGATAATAGCAGAGTGCAGTGTAATAGTCTGATACATGTACATGTTAGGTAATATATAATTCAGGTTAAACATTTTATTTACTCAATTACATTTATCATAACTTTGTGGTGAAAAGTCAATCTTTTAGCTTTTTCAGGTGTACAATGTATTATCATTCCCTGCAGTCATTTTTTCTGCATAATAGGATGTCAGAAATTCTCATACCTATCTCACTGTATTAATACCCATTGATAAACCTCCCTTCATCTGTCCATCTCTCTAGTGACCACTACTCCACTCTCGGCTTCTATGGGAGCATTGAGTTTAGACTCCAGTGTGGGTGAGATCGACACTTTTGCCACCAATGCTGTAACCTCTGGTGAGAATGGCTACCCAAGCTGCATTAAACAGGTTCAGTGGACATTAAATAAATCAACGAAAGTTAAAAAAGGAAATATGAGTAAAGATTATACTTTATGGTGAGGATGTGAAGAAAAAGAAAACTTATCTACTGTCTGGGGCTTTTAATTAGTGATATCATTATGGAAAAAAATGCATGATTTTTTTTTTAAAAAAAGTTAAAAATAGAACTGTGTTACCTCACTCAGGAAATGGATGGAACCTGAGGAAACCATCCTGAGTGAGGTAATCCAGTCACAAAAAGAGGAACATGGTATGTACTCACTCATATATGGATTTTAGACCTAGAGCAAAGGATCACCAGCCTATAATTCACACCGCCAAAGAAACTAGGATACAAGGAGGAACCTAAGAGATTCATAACAAGGTCCTTTATAGAAGGGGAAAGGAAAAAGATCTCCTGAGCATATTGGGAGTGGAGGGGGGCAGTAAGTTGAGAGGGAGTTAGGAGAAAGAGAAGGGGAGGAGAGGAGAAATAAGGGATCAGGAAGGTTGAGTCAGGGAACGAATAGACCTACAAGGATGACCCCAACTAACAATCTGACCAACAGTGGAGAGACTACCTTAAGTGCCCTTCCCTGATAATGAGATTGATGACTACCTTATAAGCCATCCTAGGGCTTTCATGTAGTAGCTATTGAAAACAGAAGCAGACATCCATATCTAAACACTGAGCCAAACTCCTGGAATCCAGTTGCAGAGAAGGAGGAATGATAAGAAAGGGGGTCAAGACCAGGCTGGAGAAACCCACAGAAACTGCTGACCTGAATAAGGGCGCTCATGGACCCCCAGACTGATAGCTGGGAAACCAGCATTGTACTGACTCAGACTCCCTGAACATAGGTCTCAGTTGGAAGGTCTGGGCAGTCTAAGGGAACTCTAACAGTGGAACCAGGATGTATCCCTGGTTCACGAAAGGACTTTGGGAGCACATTACCCATGGAGGGATACTTCCTTAGCCTAGAGGCAGGAGGGAGGGCCTAGACCTTATTCCAAATGACTTGACAGATTTTTATGATCCCTCCTGGAAGGCATCACCCTCCCTGTGGAGTGGGGGGAGAGAATGGAACAGGAAGGGGGGTCAGAGGGAATGGGAGGGAGGGAGAGGGAACTGGTATCGGTATGTAAAATGAGAAAGAATATATATTATATATATTATATATATATAACATATATATTATATATATATAATAGAACTGTGACATGGTCTAGACATCCAACTGTTGGGCACATATTAAAGTAAATACATCAGGAGACAAACATATCCTGTGCAATCTACATTTCTTTTCCACCTGCTTCAATTTGGAGACCACTTCCCAATTTAATGGTTGGAAGTAGGGTTTGCCCATGTTTTTGTTGTCTGTGCTGCTTGTGTTGTTCCATGGTTCTGGCATTGGGTCAAAGCCCAAGGTAATGGAGGAAAAACAAGGGAAACACTTGCCCCAATCTGTTACTGCGATCAACTTTCAGAGGCCTCCCTTAGCTACCTATTTTGATTGTTGTTGTTGTTGTTGTTGTTGTTGTTTCCATTAGGAATCATTTTACTGATTTTTCTTTTTTTATACCAGTCATGTTTGGTCTTACCCTAAGCCTTTGGGCCATCTAGTCTGCTTCTTTGTTACCTAAGCAGTGTTCTATTTGGGACCGTTCTTCTGGAATTGGCCTTAAGTCAAGTATAAGGTTTTGATATGCATTTCTATGATGGCTAGGGGTGTTGAACATTTATTTTAGTTTTCTGAGCCATTTGAGAGTCCTCTATTGAGAATTCTCTGTTTAGATTCTACCCGCCACCCCACCTCAACAATGTTTCTCTGGGTAGCCCTGGCTATCCTGAATGCTGGGATTAAAGGCATATGCCGCCACTGCTCAGCTTTAGATCCCTTTTTAAATTCAATTATTTGAGTTTTTGCTATCTAGTTTCTTGAGTTCTTTGTATATTTTGGACATTAGTCCTCTATCAGATGTGGAGTTGGTAATAATTTTTTCCCATTCTGTAGGCTGCTGCTTTGTCCTTTTGACAGTGTCTTTTGCCTTACAGAAACTTTTCATTTTCATGAGGTCCCCTTTATTAATTATAGATCTTAGTGTCTGCACTGTGTTTGTTCAGTTCAGGAAGTTGTCTCCTGCACTAATGCAGTCAAGGCTAGTCCCTCTTTTTCTTCTATCAGGTTCAGTGTATCTAGTTTTGTGTTGAGGCCTTTGATACACTTATACGTGAGTTTTGTGCAGGATGATAAACCTTGACTCCATTGATCAACAAGCCTTTTTTATACCAATGCCATGCAGCTTTTATTGCTACAGCTCTGCAGTACAATGCGAAATCAAGGAAGGTGATACAGCAATTCTTTTGTCATTCAGGACTGTGTTGTAATTGATGGAAACTTCCTGGAATCTGTAGATTGCTTTTTGCTAGGGTAGCTGATTTTACTATATTAATCCTACCAATCCATGAGCATAGGAGATCCGTCTATCTCCTCATAGCTTCTTCAGTTTCTTTCTTCAAAGAAAGGTTTTTATCATACAGGTCTTTCACTTGCTTGGCCAGAGTTAGTTACCCCAGGATATTTTAGATTATATTATTTGAGGCAATTATTAAAGGTTTCCTTGATATCTTTTTCAGACCGTTTTTCATTTCTATATAGAAGGGCTACTGATTTCTTCCTTCCTTTCTCTCTCCCTTTCTCTCTCTCTCTCTCTCTCTCTCTCTCTCTCTCTGTCTGTCTGTCTCTCTCTTTCTTTCTTTCTTCCTTCCTTCCTTTCTTTCTTTCTTTTTTGAGTTAACATATCCAGCCACTTCACTGAGAGTGTCTCTCTGCTATAGGAGTTTCACAGTGGGATTTTTAGAGTCACTTGTATATACTATCCTATTATCTGCAAATAACAATACTTTGACTTTCCCCTTCCAGTATATATCTCGTTGTTCTCCTTCACTTGTCATACTGCTCTACCTAAGACTTCATCTACTATATTGAATAGGTATAGAGAGAATGGACAGCCTTGTCTTGTTCTTGATGTTAGTGGAATTTCTCTGAGTATCTCCCCATTTGATGTTGGCTATTGGTTTGCTATAGATTGCCTTTATTATGTTTAGGTATGTCACTTGTATCTCTAGTGTCTCCAGGAGTTTCATCATGAAGCACGGTTAGGTTTTGTCAAGGCTTTTTCGGCGTCTAATGAGATGATCATATGGGTTTTTTTTTCTTCTTGTTTTGTTTTAAATAAAAGGAGAGGAAGGCTGCAACAGGCTTACTTAATCTTACTTGCTTATCTCTCATGCATGTGCACAAATGCACCTTCCTCTATAGATGTTCATGTTGCTGTATTAATTTCAGCCTCTTGTTTTTGTGTGTACAGTGTTTAATTAATCTGTTTATTTTTATTGTAATATTGATGCATTTCAAATTGTCTTACATGTCATTTGTGGGGTTTTGGTACTATACTCTCTGGATTCCTTCTATAACTTCAGTTATGTGTTAAGGAAATGATAAAACTTTCATGCCCTCTTTTTTAAATTCTAAAGTGGAGAGGAAATTATCTAACAATATTATACAAGATAAACATTTAACAGCCCTGGGTACAATTTAATTCGACAATGTTCATTGAACATCCCTGGGAGGTTCAACAACAGAATAGAACAAAATAGCAGTAAATGACTGCTCTTAGAGGACCGATATTGCAGTGACAGAAATAATCTAGTATGATGGAAGACAAAATGAACTGTGAGGAGAGAGTGGGTACCCTGGTCAAATGATGTGACAGCTGTGTACTGGCAGATGAGGTGTCTTCTGTGTGTGAGAAGCCACACTGCTTCCTCCCAAGGATGCTTCCCTGGTGTCACACTGGGGAGTGTGGAGTGCCACTATCTCAGGTTTGAGTTTTGTTTCTTGTTGGCTCAGCAGATATGGACCAGTGCTATACTAAACTCTGGAGTACCAAGTTAAACATAAACATTTTGGTGCCTGCATGATGTCCTTAGGACTATTTCCATATCACTTCCAAATTAAATAAGGTTAAGAATGTCAATTTGTCCATCCCTCTTATAAATACTTCATTATAGCCTTATTGATTACCACCAGGTACTATAGTAATTGCTATGTTAGCAACACAGACAGGATTAGGCTTTTGAGTCCTAAATTTAATGAAAAGCAATTGTTTAAACGAATAACTGCAGCTTAGTCTTACTATGGTGTGTACAAGATTGGATGAAGGAGAACTGGAGCCGGGAGACAAGTAACCCAAACAGAGTATGAAAATGGTGCAGATGGGGTAGCAGCTTGTGGGGACAAGTCATGGTGGTACTTACTGTAAGGCACTGTAATGGAGCCGACAGTGTTGGGGAAACTGGCTGATGTATAATGTTATCAACAGGCAAGAGCTTGGATGAGGATGCTAAGCTTAGAGAACATGCAGGATACCTTGGGTAAGAGCCATACATTGAAACCCAGTGAGACAGTTCAGGAGTAGAAATGTGGCATTTTACATATCAGCAATAAATCATAATGAAGCCACAGGAATAGATGATGTCACTCAGGCATATGGAAAATGGAAAGTGAAGACAGCCAAAAAGGCTGCTCTAAAGCACACATCGGCATCATGCAGAAGACTATTTGCCTCTGAGAAGCGCTAAGGAAGGCTAGCATAAGCAGTGTGGGGGAAATGTCAGAAAATTCTTGTGTTAAGGACCTCAGGGATGGGTGAGCTTCACCTTCAGAGGATGCAGGTAAGAACAAAACTAAATTGTGCCCATCCAGTTAGCAACACCAGAGTCATTTGTGTTCTTGCAGTGAATAAGCAATTTTGCTTTATTGAATCTCCCAATTATGCATATGGTATACCCCTCTGGTGATGTTTTAAATTATTTCTCTTAACATTATAGTATTTTGCATACTATATAGTATTTTGCATATCTATTGCCATATATTTTATTGCATTTTCTTAGCTTCTTGTTTTATTTAGGAACACAACACATGTTTGAAGAAAGTGATATCAGGCATTCTTGCCTCATCCTCAGTTTCAGAAGGGGAACTTTCATTATTTTAAGGGTAGTGTTCACATTAATTTTTTCAAGGATATTTTTATAGCTTTTCATACAAGTAGATGCCATTCAGTGAGCATACTCTTCCATCCCTTCCTCCCATCCCTTTTCCCCTCCCCCATTGCATTAGTCTCCTTTCTTCCCCCAAGTAGTTTCACTTGTACTTGAATGTCTGGTACACATACAGGATTGTATGTATCTATAGAAAATCCAAGAACCACAAAAGATAAAAATATATGTGATATTTGTCTTTCTGACACTGGATTAATTCACTTAATATGACCATCTCCAATTGCAGCTGTTTTCCTGCAAATGACATTAACTTTGTTTTATAGTCGAAAATGTCCATTGCATACATTTTCTTTATCCATTCCCCTGTTGTTGCCACCTACTGTGCTTATATAACTTACTGTAATAAATATTGTTTCAATATACATTGATATTCAAGTATCTCTGTTTATGTTGACTTTGAGTCTCCTGGTAAATATCCTACAGAGGTACGGGCAGGCCAAATGGTAGGTCGCGTTTTGCCCTTTTGAAGACCCTCCACACTGACTTCCACTGTGGCTGAATTAATTTCCTTCCCACCAGTGGTGTATAATAAGTTTTGTCTTCCATCCATTTCCTCACCAGCATCTTCTGTCCATTTCCTCACGGGCAGTTGTTACTGTTTCCCTAATGACTGACATTCTCAGTGAGGTGAGAGGTAATCTCAGTGTAGTTTTGATTTGCATTTCCCCTATGGCTAGTGAGGTTGTCATAGTTAGGGTTTCTATTGATGTGATGAAACACCATGACCACATGCAACTTGAAGAGAAACAGGTTTATCTCAGCTTATAGTTGCACATCACTGAAGTCAGGGTAGGAATTCAAATAAGGAAGGAACCTGGGCAGGACCTGATGCAGAGGGAATGCCACTTACTGATCTGCCCTTCGTGGCTTGTTCAGCCTGCTTTCTTAGAGCAGCAAGGGCCACCAGCCCAGGGGTGGCAGCATCCCCAATGGGCTGGGCCCTCCATGATTAATTATCAATTAAGGAAATACACCACAGGCATGCCTATGGGCCTGGTAGAGTCGTTTTTTCAATTGAGGTTCTGTCTTCCCAAATGATTCTAGCTTGTGTCAAGTTAACATTAAAGCAGCCAGCCCAGAGGTTGAACATTTTTTCATGTTTATTGTCCATTTGCATTTTATCTTTTGAGAGCTGTTCATTTCATTGGCCTATGTATTGATTGGGGTGTTTGACTTCTTTAGTTGTGTGTGTATGTTAGGTATTAACCTTACCAGATTTTTGCCCATTATGCAAGCTATTTCTTCACTCAGTTAACAATTTCATTTTGCTGTATGGAAGCTGTTTGAGTTCATGAAGCCCCATTTGTAGATCCTTGGCATTCTTTTTTAAGCAGCTGGAATCATATTCAGGAAATGTTAGCTCATGCCTAATCTTCATGTGATTTTCCTAGTTTTTATCTTTAACAGTTTCTGAAATTCAAGCCTCACATTCAGGTTTCTGATTCATTTGGAGTTGCTTTTTGTGCAAGGTGAGAGGGATCCAGAGTAAACATCCAGGTTGTCTAGAACCATCTGTTAGAGAGGCTGCCTTTTCTCCACTATGTACTTCTGACCCCTTCATATCAGTTGAAAAAGACTCTCCCTTTCCTGAATTTACTTAGTGTTTTTAAGTTGCTTATTTTTTAGTCAAATATCATATAGTCATTTTAAGATAATCAAGTGACTTCCAGTTTTTACTTCTTTAATATGGTAACTTGCTTTGATGTTTCAGGCTTCAGCTTTTAAATCAGCTTTTTATTCTCAGGGAAAGAAATCCAAACTTAGTGATCATACGCAGTATAGCCAAGAAATGCAAGCTTTCCATAGGAATGAATGTGTACGGCTGTTTAATATATTGCTGGATTTCATTTGTTAATATTTTGCTTAGGACATTTTCATCCATATTCATAAAGAAATAGGCCTGTAATTTTCCTTTCTTATAATAGCTTTGTCACTTTTGGATATCAAGCATATGTTACCTTCATAAAATGATTTGGGAAGGGAGCTTTTTTTCCCTTTTTGGAGGAGCTTTATGTTTTGCTGGTGTTATTCCTTCTTTAACTGTTTGGGAGAATTAATCAGGGAAGCCATCTGGGTTTGGAGTTTTCTTCATGGGAAGAAATTTAATAAAAATAAACTGATTTCTTTGAGAGAAAAGCTACTATACAGCTCTCAATATAGTTAGGACTTCTTTGAAGGGCACCTTCCCCTTAGGGTCTGGAGTGGTCATGGCTGCTCTGAAGATTCGATTCTTCCACTTTCATGATACCATAGAATCAGGTTTGTTCCCTCCCAAACTCATATACTGGACCGTGAATTCTCCAGTGTGACGGGACTGAAAGCAGAGCAGCTTATTTAGTGATTTAGTTCTGAGGAAAGGCACTGATGGTGGGGTTTTGTGTCATGGCAAAGGTCTCAGAAGCAGCTTTCTTCTCTCAGGTGAGCGCACACTGAGGTGCCATCTCTAAGCCAGAAGCTGGCCTCCACCAGACACCATGGCTCTGGAGCTGCTCCTAGACTGCTTGCCCTCCTCAACTATGAACAGCAATTTCTGTTGTTGTAACTGGAGTATAATAGACTATGTACCATAATATATTCATCTTATATATCTCTATCTCCTCTTTAAGACACATGGTTTCCTTTAAACCTGTGGCTTGATTATTTCCCCCTTTAAAATACTTGACCCTTTTCCCTTCAGATATATGGCTTCTGCTACATTGCTTCTCTCTATAACTCCAATTATAGATGTGTGTACCTTTTTGCCATATGTCAGCTGTCTCTTAATGAATGCTCTTCCCCTTTTTCTTTCTCTGTGCTTCATTCTGGATATTCTTTCTTCATGTAATTATTCTTTCTTGTTATTATTTTCTATGAATTTTTGTGAGTTTTAGAATTTGTTCTTTGAAGATTTTATATTTGTATAAAGTGCATCCTGATTAATATAAACTCCCACTCTTTTTAAAGCTTAATTAAAATATAATTACATCATTTTCCCCTCCCTCAAATCTCTCCTATGGCCCCCACTGTCTTTCAGATTAATAACATATTATTCTTTATTATTATTGCATGTATATGAATGTGACCTGCTGAATTGGTTTGGTATGTCTTGAACTCCCTTGACCAACAACTTGAAATGAATTTTCTCATGCCTGGTACGGTGTTTTTGTTTATCTATTATTTTGGGGGTAAACATTTTATCACAATGGTATAACATCATTTAAACTATATAGATTCTTACACACACACACGGTGTGTGCGTATTTTAGGAAAATATAAAATAATGTGATTCCTTATAGTGTTTTCAAGCATCCTTGGTGTTATTTATCCCTTCACCTTCCTGCTCCTCCTGTGTTGACCACCCCCTCTGCACTTGAGTCCCTTCCATTTTCCCATTTGTCCCTCCATCGTCACTTCCCGCATTTATGACTGTCTGCCTTGTCTGCCTGTCTGCCTGTCTGCCTGCCTGTGTTTGTATATGTCCTAATGAATTTAACTGAGATGCTTGCGTGATCATGGCCATGGCACTAACAACTGGAGCCTGGTGGACTCCTCAGTGGCTACACAAGTGAAAATAATTACACACACCCCAGCCCATCATTAGTCAATAGTTCTGCAGGGAGAGGCCTCCCTGATCAGTGGCTGGTTGTTGATAGCTCTTGCAGTAGCCCAGGATGGACTCAAGCTCGATATCTACCTGCTTTAGCAACCTGAATCCTTGAGTGACAGGTATATACCACAGTTCTCTATTTAGGTAATTAAAAATACTTCAGCCAGGCGTGGTCACTCACACATGTAATTCAAGTACTTAGGAGGCTAAGCCAAGAGCTTTTGCGTTCCAGTTCATTAAAATACACAGCTTGACCTAGAGTTTCAAACTGTCTCCAAAATTAAAAAAAAAAAAAAAAAAAAAAAAAAAAGGAAAGAAAAAGAAAAGAAAAACCTAGTTACTTTACTAACACTCTCAAGCTTTCTTGGGCATATTTTTAGAAGTTGAACTCCATGCCTCATAATAATATATGTACCATATGTGTTGTTTATCTTGTTTTTTATTTCTTTGGGGTTTGGTTACATCTTTTCATATGTGCAACAGCTGCTTTTTATTTAGCACCGAATATCAAGAATATACTATTTTATATGGATAGTCGATATCTTATTTCTACCCAGAGAAGATTTTCTTCTCCTTCAGGTGTGCAGCTGGCTTAAGGGCACTAGCAATTCTAATCACATCAGTCCAACCAAGATTGATGTGTTTTGAAGCTGGGTTTTTGTTCCTATGAAGACCAGTCTGTTCCCAATGCCCCCAATGGTGGTAGAGGGTAAGTCTTTCAAACCACACCCCAAATCCCTCTTTGCTGGCAGGGTTCTTCTCCTTGACAGACCTGAGCTTGCAGAGTCAGCAGCCATCCACATCCTGACTCTCAGACCTACAACTCCTCCTTGTTTTCTAACGCTCTGGTGCCTTCCACATCCTGACTCTCAGACCTACAACTCCTCCTTGTTTTCTAACTCTCTGGTGCCTTCCGATGGATGTTGACTCTGTTTTCATATTTCTTAGAAGAGGCCTAGCTAGATGTGAAGCTCTATTGAACTGGGTCATTTGGAGACTGAGGCAAGGGACTTAAGAAAATCTACCTCCTTTCCACATAGTTGCTACATGACCCTGATAGTCTGCTTTTAATTAGGACAAGAGAAAAGGGAGACTCTGAGGGAGTAGAAGGGCTTGGAGTCAGGAAGGGTTAGTGTATCCATCCATCCTTCCTTCGTCCCTCCATCCCTCCATCTCTCTGTTCCTCTCTCCCTCTCTCCTTCCCTCCCTCCCTTACTTTCTTACTTTTTTCTTTTTCTTTCTTTGCTTTGTATGGGCTAAGTCAAACTAGGTGATGTCTAAGTTCCTATGTAATTTGAAATTCTAGGAGTCTATTAAATGAAGATGAGCTTCATTTAGGTTAATTTAGAAGTTTAATTAGAACTTAAAGTTTCTCCTGTAGCGATAAGGAGGCTTATCATCATGAAGAAACTTCTGGGTTTTAATTTCAGCACAATAGATCCCACTTGTAAAACACTAAACCGACTTCTTTCCATAGTGCACAGGGGAACTGAAACTCTTGTGTCCAAGAGGAACTACTTGCAATATTAACTGTCTGTGGATCACTGTACAGTCATACAGTGAAGCAGCCTCATCTCTTCCTATCTTGTATTGTGATTTTTATTATTTCTCACCTATACTTTGCAGGTTCCAGATCATTCACTGTTCATGGCATAAGTGACTCCACTTGCCCAGCCTTATGTTCTTGTATTCTTACACATTTAATTTCCTGTCCTCTCTCCCCATTAACCAAATTTCCAGGTTCTCTGCTCCAAGTTACAGCTTTCACTGTGCTCAGTAGAATCTTCTCCCTATAGCATGGCAGCAGGAGGGGGGTTCCCTCTGTTCCCTTCTGCCTTCTCTTCTTATTGTGCAGTTCTTCAGCCATTGCCTTCAATTGACCCTTATTCTCTCAAGGAGATTCTACTTCCCCTGTAGCCTTCACTTTCCTCTTCCATCTCAAACTACATTTCAAGCTAACTCCACTTGAAGCTGTCTAGTCTCATGCCAGGAGACCCCCGTCCCCAGCTTCAGTGGATCCTTCAGTCTGTTAGCCTCCCTGCCTCTTAGCATTGTGGTTTCTGCATCTCGACATTTCACGCCTCCCCTACTCACCATCAATCCCCGTGCTCCAGATCAGTATCATTCTCTTTCAAATTTCCTTATTTTTTTTTTTAATGTAGAAAGTGTATCGGGGGGAAGTAAGGGAGTAAGGGAAAGAAAGAGAGACTTGAGGAAGAGACAGGGATAGAGACAGGGAGACAGGGACCTGCCTGCTCAGAAAGCAATAGAAAGAGAGCTCAAATTTCTTAATATCTTTGCATTACTCCAATATCCTCACAGTTATCAATCTAGGGATAAAGCCTCACTGTTGAGGCTCCCCTCAGTTTGGTGACCATAAAGCCCAAAGATACACAAAACTGCTGAGTCAAAATGTCCCCTTCCTCTTAAACTCACCTCTTTAACTCCATGGGAAATGCGTGGCATCTTCTTCCATGACCCAGGCCTCACTCACATCTCAGAGTAAGAGCAGATGGACTAAGAAGAGAACCGCCTCATCTCTGTGCAGCATCCATTCAGGAACTGAAATTCTCTCATTGCTTCTGTTGCTGAAGGAGCTTTCCAACCTGTTCGTTTTCTCTGAAATGCTAAACACTATTGAGATATGGATTTTTATTGTGACAGCATGTCTCACTGACACAGGGTCTTTCATTATTTGCCTGTTGTCTCGAGAAGCTTCCCTTTCAGAGGTTATGAGCACATAGTTCATAAATATAAGCAACTATCCTAAACATTTTAAGATACTCCAGCTAATTTATGTAACAGTACAAAATAAAACCATACTGAAATGCCATTTTTATCTACTGTATTGGCAAAAGCAAATGTTTGAATAGACATTGTACATGAGAAAGGAGCACTCTGTCCTCAATGCCGTCTTTCTCTGGCACTGGAGGATTGAACCCAGGGCCTTGGTAATACTCAGTAAGTGTTCTACCCTGAGCCTTCCTCCTGGAAGGGTCAGTTTTGTATTGTTCTGCTTGGGGTTAAAAAAAAAAAAAGTGCAACTTTACTGAAAGTTAGTTTATACTCTGTAGCAAAACTGCCAGGGGCAGCTTGCCTTTGACCTCAGTGCTCTACATCAGGCTCATCCTGTATCAGGCCTGGGCATCTTAGAGTGAGCTCAGGACTTAGCCTTGGACGCTTCCCAGGTGGTTCTATCCAGTTCTTTGCCTTTAGATGCTCTTTTGTAAACTCCTGACTCTCAAGTTAGGCCCTAAGTACAGAAGCTCCCCTAGGATACAGACAAGTTTATCTGCACAGCCTATTTGTTGACTCGATGGTACTTTCCAGCTCCCCTAATGTCCCACAAATGTCCAAGGCTTCTCATTTCAACAACTGAGGTCATGCATTCTCCCAGCTTCTCAGTCTCCCCTCCCCCACAGTCTCTGATTTTTTCTTAACTGTGAACAGTTCTGTGTATACCCTGAATTCTTATATTTATTTCTTGACTTTATACTACTTTTAGCCTTGCTTCTGAAAGATGTTGCCCTTGTCCAAAATCTCCAGTTTCTATTTCAACCTTTGCTCTTACACTGGAACCGGTTGTCATCTTCCAGGCAGGGAGTAGTGTTGCTTCTTGTTGTGACCCTGGCACCATACCCCCTTGCCTTTGCTGCTCCTAACTAAGCAGGTGACATTCTGCCTCTGTCCACCATCTTGTATCAGCCCCTTGAACAGAACCCAGAGAATGCTGAGTGTATGCCTGGGATCAGGAAGCGTACCTGCAAAGTGAATGGAAGGCCTTATCTTATGTCAGCTGATTAGCCTTGAGGGTCATTACTGTTTGACACTTTATGGCAAAATGTAGTCTAGCTAGCCAGGAAGCACAGCAAGAATGGAATGATCTCAGACTGCTGTGGAAACCCCAAGCATGTTCTTGGCAGTGATAGCTAACAGTCATTCTGCTATCTAGAGTGGAGAATGCAGGGTTTCTGGGGTTGGGCCTATGTCTTAGATGCAGTCCATTAAATCTGGTTTCTAACACTGGCGTGAAAACTCCAGAGTTTCCTGCCCAGCATGTGCTCTCTCACTGCAGTCTCCCCCTGGTCACTGCTGGTTATCTGTCTGCTGTACACAAAGAATTTGGAATTATTCCAGCTGGAGTTGACCCTTCTTTCTTTTGGGCCTAAGATGGCGTCATTTAAGTTGACTTTTGGACGAATCTGATCATGTTTGTTTAGCGTCAAGTTCACCAATCAATCATGATACTCTTCCTCGCTGACACTTCAGGGTAACTTTATGAGCTATTCATTGACTGAAGATAGAAGAATGAGTTCTCTACTCATATCCATGGCTTCCTCACTGTCATCTTTTAACATTTCATCATCTGCATATATGAGGGATATAGTCCACAAATATTTACATATGGATGGCAAGATGCTTCCAGAAATGCAATTGATCTTCAGCAATACAAAATTGTCCCTAAAAAAAAAAATTACCACAGTAGATGAAAGCATGTCGATTCAGAACCTTTCTTATCAGTAACACTAAAACCAGAAAATGTGTCATTATAATGAACCACGTGTGTGAGGTTTGTAAATTTAATAGGAATAATTTAGTGGAAGCAGATGAAGACTAGTAATTTACAAAAGACTTGCAGTTGCATTGTTGCTGCAACAATTGTAATAGGTTTCCAATTATAATTACCATTATGATTAGGCAAATGGGATGTGGTTTTTAATATAAAAATTACCGAGTATTCATTCTCACCTTCAGTGTGAGAGGGGTGAGAGCATCACTGTCTACACCTGCCAGGGACCCTCTTGCACATAAGGAGACTCTCGATACATGTGGCACGTGACAATTGGTCAGACTCGTCTACGGTTTACCCAAAGCCTTCTGGAGGAGAGCAGATCTCTAAAGAGGAGGACTTTCTGGTCATGTGGCAGCCAACCATTGCCTGGGCTCTTGAGGGGAAGCATAAGTAATCAGGCAGCTGCAGAAAAGGGTCTTCTGGCCCTAGAGGGTGGGGACCATGTGTGTTCATTTACACCACATTCTCAGTACCTCCTCAAGTTCATGACATATAAGATGCTATTCTTCAATATTTACTAAGTAACATAAATGATGACTGCAGTTTGTACTTATTTTTGAAATTCCCGTGTACCAGTAAATCAGGCAGAGCCTGGCTGTGTCCTCTGCTTACAGGCCTTTCACTGGGCTGAAGTCTTAAGAACTGCCTGGGAAGAGCCATTTTCTGGCTCAATCATGTGATTGTTTGGTTCTTGGTGGAATTCAGTTCCTCCTACTCTGTCAAAGAGGAGATTCCGTTTGTTCTTTTCCATGTGGTTTGTCTATGTGACATCCCAGAACATGGTAGCTAACTCTGTCAGGGCCAAGAGAGAGCAAGGGAGAATGTCAGCAAAAGAGAAAGTGTGCTAGCAAGAAGATTAGGTAAAAGCCTTGCACCGAGTCACACAAATGGCATCTCTTCACTTGGCCATATTCAATTTGGTAAAAGCAGATCATGAAGCCTGACTGACTTACACACAACAAGACCAAATTACACAGAGAAGTACGTATAAGATGATGATTGTTGAGTTAGCTTGGAAAGTTGCCTACCAGGCTTTGCTAATGATGCTAGCCTCAAAAGTATTTGAGTATGAATGTGTGTGTGTGTGAGAGAGAGAGAGAGAGAGAGACAGAGAGAGAGACAGAGAGACAGAGAGAGACTTAAGGTCAGGTATAGTGGCACATGTCTATAATTTTAGAACTCAGGAGGCTGAGGCAAAGGAATCATAAGTTCAAAGACAGCCTGGGATGTATAGCAAGACTATCTCAAAACAAAATAACTTTCATTAAATGTCATGTTTGGTAAGAAATAACTATTCTGGGCTAGAAGTAGAAGAATGTTAAGAGTATTTGCTGCTCCTGAGGAGAACCTGAGTTCAGTTCCCAGCACCTACAATAGACAGCTCACAGTATGCCCATAACTACAACATCAAAGGATCCAATGCTTCCTTCTTGCCTCCTCTGGTGCAATTGTATGCGTACACACACACACACACACACACACACACACACACACACATACACACACACACACACACCAAGAGAGAAGAGATAAATCAAAAAAGAGAAAGAAACAGCAGTTCATTTTGTCTTGAAATAAACAAACAAAAACAAATGCTAACACAGATAATATAGCACCTGTATTGGTGGTATTTTAAAAAATATTTCCAGATAGACTGTCATAAATAATTACCTTCTGAGAACTCTAAGATCCAAATACAAGGGACTGTATTGCAGCAGACTTAATCAATGTTTAGTGTTGGTAGAATATAAAGTCGAAGCACTAAGGATAGAAATCAAATTGCCTTTCTGCAAAAAGATCCTCAACAATTGAAAAACAGCTCTATAAAACTGGAGAGCAGCTTGATGATTTAGAAAATAGAAAGTGCAAAAATATTCTGTAGATCCTAGATATGTCCCCAGTGCTCATTACCTTGTCTGCTGGAGAGTCAAAAGGAAGGGCAACAAAAAGAGACTCAAATTAGTGAGTTTTGTTCTGGCCCTGGGCCACACTGGCTTGAGACTATTAACTAAGTATATCCTGGTCTAAAAATAAATCTTCTGCACTTTTATCTTCAAGAAAGTTTCATTCTTCATGTACAAACCAGGATACAGGCATGAATTACTAATTTCTATCCAAGCTTGTTTGATGAGTTCTTTAATGAATAGATTTCAGTGTTTATATATAGATGGTAAAAATGATGCATTATAGCCACAGGAATATTAACTACTGTTTTAAAGCAACATGGTCAAGTTACTCACCTTAACAACCTACATTACTTCAGGAGTGTTAATTGGACATGGATGGAGCTAGAAATCAATGACAGACTGGCAGTGTTTCTCTAAGAAACCTCTCTAATGTCTTAACCTAGCAATTGATTATTATGATATGCCTTTCCAATAAAAGTGGTATTATGTGTTTTCATTGGACTTACTTGAGGTATGCTGCTAAGAATGAAGATGATAACAACTTGAGCGTGTCTTTTTTGCTTAGAACACATTTCTTAGAAACAGAATGTCTAGCCACTTGGGATGAATGCTAAAACCTATGGTGAAACTGAGAAAGTTCTGAGCTTCAGAATTAGATAGATGTTCGTATCTGTCCAGCCTATACTAGTTATGTGACATTAGTGACATTTAGCTTCCTTGGAGATTCAGTGTTCTTCAGGACAAAGGAGAAGAAATAACAACAGTGATGGTGTTGGTGATATCACAGATGACTTTTGTGATGCACTTACTAAATAAGCAAATACTGGGTGATTTGTGTATTAATTGACTTCTGGGTTTTTTAACATTTATTTGTTTGAGTGCTCCTTCTGCACATAAACTTTAAGCCAGAAGAGGGCATCAAATTCCACTATAGATGGTTGTGAGTCACCATGTGGTTGCTAGGAATTGAACTCAGGACCTCTGGAACAGCAGCTAGTGCTCTTAACTGCTGAGCCATCTCTCCAGCCTCCACTCTTCTGTTTTTATTACATCATACTCCATATCCCCCATTGCTAGGAGTCTTAGCTAGGGTCACACTCATAGACTCCTGGGAGTTCCCACTGTATTAGGTTTCTAGCTCATCCCAAAGATGGCATCAATCCTAGTTGTCTCTCCCAGCACTCTCTCCCTCCATCCTCCTCCCACAGAATCCCTCCTGTTCCCATCTCCCCTACCTCATCCAGACCCCTCCCCACATCCACTGGAAATGTCTATTCTGTTTCCCCTTCACAGGGAAATTCATGCATCTCCCCTTGAACCATCTTTTTTACTTAGCTGCATGGTTATCTTTGACATTACAGCTAACATCCACTTATGAGGGAGTGAGTACATACCATATTTGTCTTTCTGGGTCAGGGTGATCTCTTCTAGATCCATGCATTTGCTGGCAAATTAAGTAATGGTATTGTTTCTAACAGCTGAGTAATACTCCATTGTATAAATGTGCTACATTTTCTTTATCCATTCTTCAGTTGAGGATCAGCTAGGTTGTTTCTAGTTTCTGGTTATTCTGAATAAAGTTGATATGAACACAGGTGAGCAAGTGCCCTTGTGATAGGATAGTTCCTCCTTTGGGTATATGCCCAAGCGTGGTATACCTAGGGCTTGAGATAGATTGATTCCCAATTTTCTGAGAAACTGCTGATTGATTTCCAAAGTGGCTGTACACGTTTACACTCCCACCAGCAATACTCTGCATCCTCTCCAGCAGTTACTTGTGTTTTTGACCTTGGATTCTCTGACAGTTTTAAGATGGAATCTCAAAGTCTTTTTCGTTTTCATTTCCCTGATGGCTAAGGATGTTGAACATTTTTAAAAGTGATTTGTGGCCATTTGAGATTCCTCTCTTGAGAATTCTCTATTTAGATTGTACCCCATTTTTAATTGGATTATTTGGGGGTTTCTTTGCATCTAGTTTCTTGAGTTCTCTATATATTTTGGATAATAACCCTCTGTAAGATGTGGAATGATCTTTTTCCTCTTTTGTCCTTTAGATAGTGTCCTTTCTCTTACAGAAGCTTTTCAGTTTCATGAGGTCCCATTAGTTAGTTGTTGGTCTTAGTGCCTGCACAATTAGTGTTCTGTTCAGGAAATTGTCTCCTGTGCCAATGCATCCAAGGCTATTCCCCACTTTCTCTTCTATCGCACTGGGTGTATCTAGTTCTTTGTTAAGGTCTTTGATCCACTTGGACTTGAGTTTTGTGCAGAGTGACAGAGTTGGATCTATTTGCATTGTTCTACATGCAGACATCCATTTAGCTAACACTATTTGTTGAAAATGCTTTTTTTTCCCCATTGAATGATTTTGGCTTCTTTGTTAAAAATCAGGTGTCCTTAGGTGTGTATATTTACATCTGAGTCTTTGATTAAATTTCATTAACTGACCTGTCTGTTTTTATGATAATATCATGCAATATTTATTCCTATAGCTCTGTAGTACAGCTTGAAACCAGGGATGGTGATGCCTCTGGAAATTCTTTTATTGTACGGGATTGTTTTAGCTATCTTGTTTTTTGTTTGTTTTTCTTTTGTTTTTCATATGAAATTCAGTATTGTTCTTTAAGATATGTAAAGAATTATATTGGTATTTTAATGGGGATTGCATTGAATCTGTAGATTGCTTTTGGTGAGATAGCCATTTTTACTATGTTAATCCCATGAGCATGGGAGATCTTTTCATCTTCTTCCTTTTTTGGGGTGGAGGGACTTTTGAAACAGGGTTTCTCTGTGTAACTTTGTAGACCAGGCTGACCTTGAACTCACAGAGATCCATCCACTTGCCTCTGCCTCCTGAGTGCTGGGATTAAAGGCGTAGACCACCACCACCCAGCTATCTTTCCATCTTCTGATATTTTCTCTGGTTTCTTTCTTCAAAGACTTGAAGTTCTTGTACAGGTCTTTCACTTACTTGGTTAAAATTACCCCAAGATATATATTATTTGCAGCTATTATGAAGGAAATTCTTTCTTCTCAGCCCATTTGTCATTTCTATATATAGGAGGGCTAGTGATTTGTTGTTGTTGTTGTTGTTGTTGTTGAAGATATTTATCAGCTGTAGGAATTCCCTGGTAGAATTTTGAAGTCCACTTATGTATGCCATCATATCATTGGCAAATAACAATACTTCTTCCCTTCCAGTTGGTGTCCCATTGATCTCCTTAAGTTTTCTTATTGTTCTAGCTAAAACTTAAAAATACAATATTGCATAGAGATGGAGACTGTGGAAATCCTTGTCTTGTTTCTTATTTTGGTGGAATTGCTTTAAGTTTCTCCATTTCATTTGGTGTTGGCTATTGGTTTGCTGTGCATTGCTTCTGTTTCTATTTTTGTAGAATAATTTGAGGAGTGTTGGTATTAGCTCTTTTCTTTTAAAGTCTGGTAGAATTCTGTGCTAAAATCATCTGACCCTGGACTTTTGGGGCAACTGGGGAGACTTTTAATGACTGCATCTATTTCCTTAGGGGTTACAGATCTATTTAAATTGTTTTTATGATCTTGATTTAACTTTGGTAACTGATACCTATTGAGGAAATTATCCATTTCTCTAAGATTTTCTGATTCTGTGAAGTACAGGTTTTTGAAGTACAACATAAAGGTTCTTTTGATTTCCTTGATGTCTGTTGTTGTGTAGCCTTTTTTGTTTCTGATTTTCTTAGTTTGGATATTCTCTCTCTGCCTTTTTGTTAATGTGGGCAAGGGTTCCTCTGTCTTGTTGATTTTCTCAAAGAAGTGACTCTTTGTTTCATTGATTCTTTGTATTGTTGTCTTTGTTTCTATTTTGTTGATTTCAGCCCTCAGGTTGATTATTTCCTGCTCCTCTTAGGTGTATCTGCTTCTTTTTGTTCTTTCAGGTGTGCTATTAAGTTGCTGGTTTGAGATCTCTCTAACTTATTTATGCAGATATTTAGTGATCTGAACTTGCCTCTTAGCCTGTTTTCATGTGTCCCCTAAGTTTGTGTTTGTTATACATTCACTTTCATTGAATTCTAGAAGTTTTTAATTTCTTTCTTTATTTCTTCCTTGACCCATTGCTAATTTCAGTTTCCATGAATTTGTAGGCTTTCTGTTGTTTCTCTTGTTGTTGAAATCCAGACTTAATGCATGGTGGTCTAATAGGATACAGGAGGTTATTTCAGTTTTCTTGAATCTGTTAAGACTTGCTTTCTGACCAAATAGTATATGGTCAATTTTGGAGAAGATTCCATGAGATGCTGAGAAGAACATATCTCCTTTTGTATTTGGGTATAATATTCTATAGGTCCATTTGACTCAAAACATCTCTTAGTTCCATTATTTCTGTGTTTAGTTTCTATATGGACAATCTGTCCATTGATAAGAGTGGAGTGTTAAAATATTCCACTACTTATGCATGGGGTTATATTGTGATTTAAGCTTTAATAATGTTTTAGGGGTGGGGGTGAGTGTCCTTGCATTTGGGACATAGATATTAATAATTCAGGCATCATCCTGGTGGGCTTTCCCTTTAATGAATATGACATGTCCTTCCCTATTTCTTTTGATTAATTTTGGTTTGAAGTCTAGTTTGTTAGATATTAGGACAGCTACACCAGCTTGTTTCTTATGTGCAGCAAAAGGGCAGATTCTGTTTCCTCATCTATTCTGTTAGATTGTGTCTTGTGTCTTTTTTTTTTTTTTTTTTTTTTTTTGCCAGTGGAGTTTGTTGATATTGAGAAATATTAATGACCACTAATTATTAAGTCCTGTTATTTTGTTGTTATTGGTGGTGGTGGTGGTGTGGAGGGGGTATGGTTTTCTTCTTTGGATTTTCCTGGCATGAGATTATCAATTGTCTTTGTTTTCATGGGTGTAGTTAACTTCCTTGGATTGAAGTTTTCCTTATAGTACCTTCTGTAGGGTTGGATTTGTGGATAGATACTATTTAAATTTGACTTCATAATGAAATATCTTGTTTTCTTCATCTACAGTGACTAAAGCTTTTACTAAGTATAGTAGTCTGGGCTGACATCTGTGGTCTTTTAGAATCTGCAAGACATCTATCCAGCAATTTCTGGCTTTTACCGTCTCCATTGAGAAGCTGAGTGGAATTCTAATAGCTCTGTCTCTGTATGTTACTTGGCCTTTTTCCTTTGCAGCTTTTAATATTTTTCTTTGTCCTGTATGTTTAATATTTTGGTTAATATGTGATGCAAGGACTTTCTTTTCTGACCCAGTCTGTTTGGTGTTCCATAGCTTCTTGTACCTCTATAGGCATGTCCTTCTTTAGGTTAGGAAAATTTTCTTCTATGATTTTATTAAATGTATTTTCTGGTTTTGAACTGGGATTCTTCTCTTTCATCTATTCCTATTATTCTAGGTTTGGTCTTTTCATGGTGTCCCAGATTTCCTGGATGTTTTATGTTAGGAGTTTTTTAGATTTAACATTTTCTTTGATGAATCTGTGTCTTCTATCATATCTTCAATGTCTGATATTCTCTCTCTTATCTCTTATATTCTGTTGGCTATGCTTGCATCTGTAGTTCCTGTTCACTTACCCAGATTTTCCAGTTCCAGAATTCTATCAGTTTGTATTTTCTTTATTGCTTCAGTTTGATTTTTATGCCTTGAGTAGTTTCCTGCATCTGTATGGTGCCATATTGCCGTGGCTGCTGTTGATTGCATTTTTACACTGGTGTTTAGGCATCTGGGTTTGGGATGATTAGGTCTATGCCCTAATTTCTGAGATTGTCTTTGTTGCATGGATGTTTTGTTCCTTGGTTTCTTTTCCTCTTTTGTTTTCTAGTCCTTGTCCTTGTTTTCTAGGTCTCTTGTCTAGTGTGGAGTCTCTGTCCAAGTTGGGAGCTGGCCATCTGACATTTAGCTTGGCCTTTGGTACAGCAGGGGGTTAGGGGTGTCCCTGTTCTTCTGATAGGTGTGGCCTGCACCTGTTCTTATGAGTGTTGTGTCCTACACTTGAGCAGCTGGAGTCTGACTGGTGTGGCCCATGCTGAGTGACAGAAGTCCATTGGGTTGGGGGTAGCGCCCAGCAGCAGGGTGGGTGATGAGCTGGACTAGTGTGGGCTGTGGAAAGGGTGTTTAGGAACAGAATCTAGGCTTTGGACCAGGCAGTTCAGCTGGCAGGCAGGTCATTCACCTGTTGTGACTCCATACTGCATTTATTACTCAGTAGCCTATGAGGTATAAATACATTCTTATCCAATATATGTGTGTGTCAGAAACTACTATTAGTCATAGAAACCTTTTGTGATGTGTTATGGAATATTATTTATATACACATATACATACATGCCCACAAAGGACATACTGGTCATTGCTAGGCAATGTGGTCCAAATGCATTTATCTCATTTCATCCTCAAAACAGCCCCATGATAAAGGTTACAATAAAAATTCTTAATAAATACCTGCAGAGAGAGACAGAGGAATCTTTCATATGCTAACATTACTGTTTCCACTTTACCTCTGCTCCCCTGAGCATCCGTTGCTGACCTGGGTAGATTCTAACCCAGCTCTGGTAGTGTAGAGGTGAAAATCTTGTGGAAGTTTAGAGAGCCCCATAGATGTGGGGGGTCGGTTTTGCTTCAGGACCCATGGTTCTTCCCACTGCAGGCTCTGTGTATGTGGTCACGCCCATTCTCAATGCTTTGTCATCTAGCCTCGTTTATTTGGGGTGATGTATCTGGAACTCTTAGATCTAATTTTCATCTTTAGGTATTTTTTGACAGAAAGAGTATTGCTAATTGCTTTTATTAAGCACATTTGGTTGAGCTTACCACAGTAGCCAGGAGTGAATGGTGGGAATAAACCCATCATCATTGGATATGGCAGCTTCCTGCTATTTACTCTCCTTTTCTGGGCTATTTTTTATTTTAACATGAATTCAGAATCTCTGTGGGTTTTTTTTTCTCATATGTAGTTAACAATCTGAATGACACATTTTTTTATAATACCACAATAATTCCGTCCATTACATCACTTAATTTATAGGAGTTCTAACACCAAAATCGATAAACATTATTTCTAAAATGTCAAGAGTGTTAATGGTGTGATTAAAAAAGAAAAAGATTCCACAATCTCTCTGCACAGAGCCCGTTGATATACTGTTGTTGAGGCACACCTAACTGAAGCTGCAATATGGAAGACTTAAATCATTAAGACTCTGTCAACTTTAAAAATGTGTGTCGGAGGCTATTTTTAGCTTCACGGATCTTTTGTGCCATATTGTGGGATTCTGCTAGCAGAGGAAGGGAGAGACTACATGTCTCAGAGAAGATTGTTTCAGGTTGTTTTGAGACATATCAACAGTTGCTAAGGAACCATCTCTAATGCTTCTGGGAAATTCTGTAATACTTTGCTTAGAAATTGGGAGAGATTTTTTTTTTTTTTATGGAGCAAATCTTCTTGGACAAGGAAAGCATATGAAGGGTGGTATTAGGGAACAGTTTCAAACTGGAAAAATTATTTTAAAGTTTCCTAGAAGATTGAGTTTAAATGGGGCTTCCTAGCACTGTATAATCTCCTCTCACAGAATCCTGGAAGCTTTCATTTACATCTGATTTTAGAACAAGTAGCATTTTAAAATCTGGTCACATTTCAGTTTATTTTCCATGATTGATGCTTTAAAATGGAGATTAGCACTTCTTTTCACATGGAGAATTAATTGGCATGCTAGAATGGTGGTTACACTGATTTTTCCCTCCTTTTAGTGAAAAGCTATATTGGTAGTAAAAATTTTATAGGCTTCGATTGTTTACTAGACCCTACACAGACAGTCTTGTCATCTAGTGGTACTGCAGCCTGAATAGCCCCCTCTCTTTATGTGGCTTTGCAGAAAGTGAATAGATGTTCACAAACCAGCTTTTGGAAGGCAAATGTTCCTGGGGGAGTCAGGTTAGCAAGCAGTCTTAGTTCAGTTCCCTAGCATGATCCTAGTAAGGACTACAAGTGACTGGTAACATCTTCATGTCCATTAACCCGTACCCACCTGACCAGACATGAGGCTGCCCTTTCATGGGAACATTGCCTTGAGACAAAATAATTTTAACCAAACTGCGTGATCTGTAGATTTTATTACTTCTGGAGTTTCCTCCTTCCTTTCTTCCTCCCTCCCTCCCTCCTCCCATCCCCTCCTTCCCTCTTTCCCTCCCTCCCTCCTTCCCTTCATCCCTTCTTTCCTTCCTCCCTCTCTCCCTCCCTTCCTTTCTCATTCACAAACACTAAGTAAGCACCTCCTGTGAGAAAGCTGTTCTAGTTAGCACCCAGGATATGGCACAGTTAACACACGGCCTTAGTCCTTGAAGGACTTGTAATAGGGATACAGTTCTGGAAACAAGCAGTTGCAAAGGAACAGGTTGGAGGACCGCATGACTATTGCAAAGACATCTGGGATGGGACAGGTTGAGGAAAACCCCTCCCCCATACATGACTTCTTCCGCTTGAGTTCTTTTCTCTTTTGGTCCCTATGCACACCATGCTGTTGATACACAACGTCACGTCATTGCTTCTGTAGCTCTGTCTAGAACATTCTCTCTACCTACCAGAGTCTCCCAGCATATCTGTCCTCTGGACCCTTCTGCTACATCTGCATTTCCTGTAAAAGTTGCTATAGGATACTTTGTCTTCTACCAAAGTTCCTCTGTGTGAACTCTTATATCCTCTCTCCGCCCAGCCATCTCACGGCCTGACTGTCTTTACACACCTACAGACCTCTGTAGTTAGCTAGCGACAAGCTTCATTCTCTGACCATCAGACAGGCCTTATTTGTACAAGCAAGATGTCACCACAGATAGAGGTGCACTAAAGGTAATGACTGAAGTAGGCCAAACTGTAGTGTTGATTATCGAATTTTTCTGTCATAGGACAGAAATGATGGGGAATGTTGTTCTGTATATATGCTTCTCTTATTGGTTGGTGAATAAATGCTAATTGGCCAGTAGCCAGGCAGGAACTATATAGGTGGGGCTACCAGATGAGAAAGCTTAGGAAGAGGAAGACGGGGGGGGGGGGGGGGGGGGAGTTGCCAGGGAGACGCCACGTAGCTATCAAAGGAGTAACATGCCAGAGCATTTCAGGTAAGCCACAGTCTCGTGGCAATACACAGTTTAACAGATATGGGTTAATAACTAAGAGGGAGCTAGCCAATAGAAGTCTAAGCCATTAAGACATTAATTAATAATAAGCCTCCGTGTGTTTATTTGGGGCTAAATGGCTGTGGGACCAGGCGGGACATAAACAGTCTACACAGAAGTCATCTGGGAAGACATAACTTCTCAGCCGTGCCTTAGAAATATCAACTGAATGGTTGTGACTTTGTGCTTGAATTGGCTGCTTTTTCCTTAGGATAAACTGCCAGTAGCATATAAAACAGTAGCATGTTGCTAGCTGTGCTGTCTCATGCTTAAAATGAAATCCCAGCATGCAGGAGGCTGAGTCAGGAGAATCACTGTAAGTCTGAGGCCAAACTGAATTTCATGGGTTCCAGTACAGCCTGGACTGCAGAATTAGATTTATGTGGAGCACAACACATTGTAGAAGCAAAGGTTCCTTGCATATATGAAAGAAAACTTAGAATTCTTTTTTGTTTGTTTGAAGCAGGGTCTTGGCTGTCTGAGTCCAGGCCACCACCTAGAAAAACTTAAAATTCTTAATTCTAGACACCTACCTGTAGATAGGTACTCTCATATTCTCCTATGAGACTCCTGTTCTTAACACACATTTGAAGCCCTGCTATTGTCTGACAGCGTATAGAGAGATAGGGTATAATTAATGATCCTTCACCTCCCAGGAATAGAACTGATGAAAAGAGAATTAAGGACATTTGATTTAAAGCCAAAACTGGGTTCTGGAGAGATGGGTCAGAAGAGCATTAGCTTGCCCTTACAGAGGACCTGGGTTCAGTTCCAAACATCCACAATGACGGTCACAACTATGAGTCCAGTTCCAGAGGGTAGGATGCCCTCTTATGGATTCTGTAGGCACTGCATGCACTACTTAACACAAATGTAGGCAAAATATTCATATGCATAAAATAAAGAGTAAATAAAGCAAAAATTGCCTGGCTCTAATATGAGATTTCACAAGTGAATTGTCAAACCTGGAGCAAGAGCAAACTACTGAGCCTTGCTGTGCCTCAGTTTCTTTACCTTTAAAATGCATCAAGAGTACAACTATTTTGAATAAGACTTAGCACATAGTATGAAGTCATGCAACACATATTAGTGTTACTGATATTACTGATCTTCAAGTTGATAATAAACCTCGTATTCATTAAACCATTTGCCAAATTTAAAATTAACTCTATTATATGGTTTGTGGAGGAGCTTAAATAACAATAGTGTTGTATTTATATAGAGATCTGTGGCTTTTATCCTGTGAAACGGTCATCATTTTGTGTGCCATCTGGCAGTATTTATAGTTTTATAGAAATCTACCACTGAGGTAAAGAGCCCATGTGGGCTCTTTGGTGGAAGACATTTCTTGAGATCTGAGAGGCATATTGACCATGCAGTTACACAGGTGTACACAGACCTGTACATGCCAGGACAATAGTCAGGCCATGTTGTTCTTTCAGGTTTCAAAGAAAATAAGTGTCATGCTTAAGAAATTTAGTCATACCATCCCTGATACAGTCCTAAGAATAGTGTTGTAATTTGTATGACATATACTTGGTTTTAACAAGGCATTTAAGTCTGTTAAGCAAGTTGGAGGGTTAGAAAATCCTGCAAAGACAGGCTGTCTGGGGAGGTTTATAAGCAGCATTTGTTTACTCTGTAAAGAAGTGATGGTGAGAGTTATAGATGCAGACAAGAGATAGCAAACACATTTACAGTGACTAATAGCACCAAACAAGGCTGCATTCATACACCATTATCATTTGCTATCTGGTTTTTTTGTTTGTTTAAGATGCCCTTTGTTGCCTTCAAAGATTCAAATTCCATTATAAGCATGAAGGTTAGGTCAGATAAGAATGTATCCAATATCTACTGTATGCAGATGGCCAAAGCAAATTATTAGCTGGAATATAAATAATCTTATTACATACTGTCTGCATGCCAGTGTCTGCACACTTGTGGCTTAGAGTCAGAATGATGAATAGCAGTGGTTAGGCTGCTGCTAAGTTGTGCCTCACTTTGGTCATATTATCAATCCCTAGGCAGAGAGAGATTCTCTGAAATTTCTATGGATCACCCCTGAGTGTTAGAGATAAGTTTCATCATCTTAGTACCATCACTTCTTGCAGTCAATCATCAATAACTAACAAATAGAGATTTATGGAGTTGGCGTAAAAGGCTCCACGAGAGATGTCACTGTTCAGGAAACAGAAATCTATAGACTGAACTCCTTTCTCCAAAGATGGGTAATAATACATGGATGACATAGAAGAACTGCTCAATAACAATGAGTTACTATTAATAATGGTAGCACATAATGGGGCTGGAGAGATGGTTCAGTGGCTAAGAGCACATACTGCTCTTGCAGAGGACCCTAATTCAAGTCCCAGCACCCATGCTAGACAGCTTACAACTTTCTGTAACTCCAGCTCTAGCCCCTAAGAACACCTGCACTCAGACACGTATTCCCACACACAGACCCAAACTTATGCATGTAGTTTAGAATATTAAGATAAATATTCTTAAATGTTTCATAATGCCACAACAAACCTTGTACAGGTAGTGCAAAGAGTATATGTTAAAGTCGCAGGCCATTGACAGAGGTTATAAAAAGGGGTAGTTTTAAAATGTGTTTTTTAAAGATTTAATTTTTATTTTATGTGTATGGGTGCCTTGCCAGTATGTATGTCTGTATACCACATGTGTGCAGTACCGGCAGAGGCCAGAAGAGGGCATGGGATCTCCTGGAACTGGAGTTTAAGCCACTTTGTGGGTGCTAGGAGCAAAACCACATCTTCTGGAAGAGCTCTTAACCACTAGCTATTTCTCTAGCCCATAAATGTGTTTGTAATTGGACTAGAATGCATCACTTCCTTTCTTCCCTTTCCTTCCTTTCCTCCCTCCAGTCCTGCCCAGCTACCCTCCTTTGAACCCATCCTGTGTCCCCCATTCTCCAGTTGATAGCCTCCTTTTCTTTGATTATTATTATTATTATTATTATTATTATTATTATTATACAAATAGTACAATTTACTGTTCATTCTTGTTGTCTGTGTATATATGACATCAAGGCTTACCATATTGCACTGGATAACCAATAAGGGGGGTCAGCCCTGGGAGAGGCTAATTCCCCTTCTCCAGGAAGATATTAGTTGCCTTTAGTTAAAAGAGACTTTTTTTTTGAGGTTGAAATGGACAGAATTTTTTCATGTGGAGAGGCCAGCACTACAGTAAGGAAATGCTGGCCATACTGGTTGCAGAGAGTAAACCATGTTCGTGATGTATAGTGTGTGCAAAGCCAGCCTTCCATAACTGGGACAGCATACCTGTGAAGATGAGCAGCAGCAGGTCAGATATTACTAGATGGAGAACAACCGTAGGTCAAGAGAATGTGAGCAACACTAGAACCTTTGTTGTGTTTGCTCAAAGGTATTTGGGACTTAGATTATGCTTTGGCATTTGGTAGCTACTCGATGGAACTTTCATTCCATTCTTTCTAAAAGACAGGCTGGAAAAATGGTCTGAACCAAGTTTCAGGAAAAATAGAGGGCTATGCAGTTTAAACTTTATCATGTATGTGTAAAATTTCCCACATAGAACCCACATACATTAATCGGACAGTATCCTGTGACCCATGGCTCTGATTGGCTGTGATAATAAGTAATGATTTTTGAGCAAGCAAGTGACATTGTGTTAGTATTTGAGCTTCTGTGTTGAGTTGTGAAGGGGAAAAATGAAGGGACCGGAGCAGAGAAGGCTGGAGGGGAGATGCTTGCCAGAGTCCTTTTTGGGACTGGTTGTCTTCTAGTAGGTGAAAAACAATGGGGGTGTTTGATGGAAGCTATGCTTTAAGGGAGTGTTGGGGGATTTTTGATCACACTGTGAACCCCAAGTTAGCATTTGTGTTAATTAAATTAAATTAACCTTGGGTCAAGTGGCTGAGTTAGCAACTAGTTGAGAGCGAGTAATCATAGAGCACCGTAAGGCATAGAGCATAGGGAGAGACAGAGATGCACCAGAAGTCGTAGGAAGGGGTTTGAGTGACGCAGCGTTTTCCATTTTGGACAAGCAGGAGGACAGAGTTTTTGGGAGATGACAGCAAGGAGAGAAGGTTAGCTAGTTAATACTCAGCCTTTCTGAGCTCACAGGTTTTCACCCCAGCCTTTGATACTCAAGTCCTATTTATAAATAGAATAATAGAGATTTAGTTAAAGCTACCTTTAGTGACAGTCACAGAGCCGGTGCCTGAGGGAACAGAATTCTCACCAGGCTGTGGCCTGAGCGGCCAGAGGGCTGGAGAACCAGGCAGGTAACTGCGGAGTCACAATTGCTGGCTGAAATAGCAGCTACTGTGCCGAAGATAAAACAACAGGGGATGTGCTGACACGCCTTTTGGAGAAATGAGGAAGTGGGTGCAATAAGGTAAAAGTAGTTTCCGAAACAGTCCATCATTGAACATGAGCTTACTAAGTCTCTCAGGACTTCCCAGGAGGTGCTGGTCCTGTCACAGTGGGAGTCAGTGTTTCCTGGGACTCTCCATTAGGCAGAAGGGATGCTCACCTCCCTCGTGTGCATTAAAGGAATGCTAAAAAAATTAGACTTTTTTCAGAATTACATGATTTCAATTTTTTTCTTCAATTTTTGGGTGTGGTCATATGACAGATATGCAGATGTGTAGTTAGCAGACACAATAATTAAGCCTTGGACATTTTCAATATGAAAAAGTCCCCAAGTGAAAGATTCTTGTGAATTCAAGAAATAGGTTTCCTCATTGCAAGTACAAAGTAGTTTGGCTAGATCATATTGAAGAAGAATGTTGTAATCTTGAAAACTAACGTAGCAGCTGACTGTCATAGTGCCCCCTCGGTTAATGCAAAGTTTGATAGCCATACTATTAGAGGACCTTCCACTCTCATTTGTCTATGATCACATGAATCAGTAGGGAAAAGAAATGCCCTGGGTTTTAAGTTGCCCCCCCCAGATGTTTGTATACCATCACATCTGGAAAGCAGCACCAAGAAGGCATGTGGAAAAGAGATGTTTCTTATAGGAAAAGCACTTTGCTTTTCAAGCAGATGTCACATTAGCCAGCCGTTGCTTCTTAAGACCTGCCACAAACAGTCTCAGAGCCAGTGGCCCTGGCCTCTCTATTGTTCGGAGAGATGGGGTGGCTGTCTCCACCACAACAGCTTATGCCAGGCTGTTGCAGCCTGGTGTCTTCTCTGCCTGTTTCCACAGCAGAAGATATGTCTCCATGCCTATAGAGTAGTGGATGGCTCTCTGGCGATCTCTGGTGGTGAATGCTATAATGTTTCCAGAAGGAACAGACCGAGACTGACTCTATTAGAGAAATTGAAAGAATATTAACAAAAATAACAAATATGTACTAGATAGATACTAAAGTTCCCTGTTGTGAACCTAAGTGCAGTTCTGATCTCTAGCTATAATTCAGAAGTGTCACAATATTGTAGACATTGTTCATTAGCATCTGAGAGTGAATGTGCACGAGATGTGTAAAGCTCTGTTCCTTGGTCAAAGAGAATGAATTGATCAATTAAAGTCAGTTCATGGTGTGTGGGCCTGTGTGTTTAATCTCTCAAAGCTCACATTTCCCTAGTTTTTGTAACAGACAGTTCCCAGAATGTATCTGAATGTTTGTGGGTTTTGTCATTGTGGTGTTAATGTTCAGATTGCCATCCAGCCATAAATATGAGCATTAACTTTTTTAATTATTATAGTCATCGATGTCCATATTTCCAGTTTACAGTCTTCCATGAGCAAATGATTTGGAGATATTGATTTGTTATATTTGTTATATTAAGGAGAGCTAACATGTGTGTTTCAATGCATTTATTAGCAGACTGCATCAGAGTTCATTTCTCATCTCTCTCCATTTTTTTTTCATTTTAATTCTTGATAGACCATGTATAATCAGTGAAATAAACACCATCCATTAGTGAGCTTGGTCTTCCCTGGAGTATTAGTATTCTAAGCAATCCCATTACCAAAGCATTATTTTGATACTTTATTAAAAGTCCTGCAGCTCTCACATTGCTATACTCAAACACAGCTTTATGCAATTAAAGTTATAATAGGAACTTTATTACAATGATATATACCTTGTATCATCCTAATAAAAGTTCCTGTACACAGCGGTGTTTTAATAACGCTGTTTCTGTAACAGTGATTCCTTAGTAATGGAGTTTCTCTCGTGGCAACTTCATTATTAGGAAGTGATCTCAGTAATAGAAATGCAAATAAAGACTTCGAGAGGAACGTTTTATGCATGGCTCTATTATTGACCTGCTGTCTTTTCATGCATTGCATATCATCATTATAAACCAACCATGTAGATTATAGTTATGATTATTGCCATCCTGTTACATTTTAGCATTTGAGTCCTTCAAGATTGACATTGACTGCCATTTTAAGATAAAATTCAGGGGTTAAAATAATTTAAATTTTAATTAAAATTTGTTTCTAAAGCATTAAAAATGATTCACAAAACTTCCTCTAATTTTTACCGTATTACAAATTGAGTAGACCATTGGCATTTAAAATGGGATGTTCCCTTGGTGTTCACACTGTCTTCTCACTGGATATATAAGAATGAAACTTTTAAGGGAAATGATTTCTACATCTCCTGCTTTCATGCACCCTCACAGAAGACCTGCCTGAGAAAATGCTTGTGGTCAAAGATTTTTCCCATTAGCCTTCACTCAGCACCACCTCCCTCATTAGCCTTCACTCAGTACCACCTCCCCCATTAGCCTTCAGTACACAGAAGACACCTTGCACCTGCCCCTTACCAGGGCACAAAACAGATAGAGTGAACTTGGTGACTTCATGTATGGCACCCATGTCCTAAATTATATTTCTAATTATAAGGGAGCGGAGGATGTAGGTAAGTGGCTCAGATGTAGAGACAGAGTCCCCTAGGAGTCATTTCATTTTTCTTCTCCTTATTCTACATCTATAAGATGTAGATGATAATAGGATATTGAAATGATTATTGACTTAGACACATATGAAAACCTGTGTGCTGCATAGAAAACATTTATGTGCTAATGAAAAGTATGTACTAATATATATACTGTGTAATGCTGTTTGCCCGTAATTTCCAAAATTACTTTCATTTGTATGGTTTCTTGTTTATTAAATTTTAAATACATTTCTTGTTTTAATCAACTAGTACTAATGAACATTTCACTGACAATTAAATCAGATACCAAATTCAACATTATCTGAAAAAAATCACAGAGAAATATAAAACTGTGTTTGCCTAGACTTCTTCTCTAAAGCCCCTCTGAAAACAGCTTGCTCCCAAGTAGAGCGGTAACACTTGGCAAGGCCCCTGCCTTCTAGGGTCCTGACTTTGTCTGCAGGACAGGCTGGCCGAGTGGCTGTCCCTGCCCTGTGGCTGAAATGGAGAACTTGGGGGCTTGAATGTTGCTCTCACAGTTCGATCTCATGACTCCCAGAGGCATACGATCTAGAAATAGAAAGAGTAAATTTGGCCTTTATGGGGAACATCCTAGGAATTACTTATTTTCTACTTAGAAAATGAAATAAGAGAAAATACGTGTGCCTTAAAGTATGCTTGCTGCTAATTACATTTATGTGAGTTTTGCATGCACAAATTTGCTTTCATCTTTATTTCATACTATGCTTCATGTTGAAAGTTTGGGTGCCACCTTGTTAGTGGGTGAATTTCCTATCAGCATAGCAAATATGCAATTCTCTATATTGATATCTAGACAATGTCCCTTTTCAAATTTTTGTTACATTTCAGTTTTTATTATTGTTTGTGTGCGGGTACAGCAGTCAGAGGACAACTGATGGGAGTCAGTTCCCTCCGTCTACCATGTGGTTCCTATGGATCAAACTCCGGCGGCCATGCTTGACGGAAAGCCCCTTTAGCACCATCTCACCAACTGTCCCATGTCATGTATTACACACTTAATATTGTTTTCAGGCCCTTACCGGGATAAACAGAGTTTTTCTGAGAGGTATGCTAACACCCTTGGCATATTTATACCAGCCAGTGCAGAAACTTAGGTGGAAATGAGCTTCAGTTAATTTGATTTCTATAGTCTGTCCTGTAGCCCTTTGAGACTGGACCAGCAGCTTGTCAGGGACTCACATCAGAAAATGCACGCCTGTTCTTAGAAACTAAAGTCTTGAAATATACTGTTTTTGAAAAGTCCCTGACTCTTGCCCTACCCAGTTAGGAAAGCTACCATACTTTATATATTTTCAAGTACTCAAGCCCTGTGCCAACCCTTCTCCCCATCTCCCCATGTCATTTTGCAACATGTTGATTGTCTCTGGGTTGTGTCCTGAGGTCAAGGCAAGAGTGGCCTACAGCCTAAGCTACGTGCCTAGGACCCTATAAAAGAGTCTATGTGATGTTATTGTAAAATATTTCAGTTATAATATTAAGACAGTGTTATGTGGGGAGTGGTGGCTCATGCCTGTAATCCCAGCACCCAGGAAGCAGAAGCAGGTGGGTCTCTGTGAGTTAAAGGGCTGCCTTCTCTACCTTAGTGAGTTCCAAGTTAACCAAGACTGTTACCCAGAGAAACCCAGTCTCAAAAACCCGAAGTGGGGGAGGGGGAGAGAAAAAAACAGCGTTACATTAAAATAGGCAGGGATTGGAAAGCAGTCAGTACTGTGGCCACATAAGTTAATTAATCTTTTTGGAAGAAAAGCAATATAAATCTGTCTTAACTTATTTATAAATCCTAATATAAGGAGACATCCCATAAGTAAGAATATATATGTACAATGTATATGGTAAAAAACTGGGAAATTACCCAAATGTTTAATTATGGAATAATGTTTGCACTCTGTTTTATTAACAAGATGGAATATTATGTAGGGAAAGACACAATTCAAAATATAGAAAATAAATGTGAAATAGTGTTAAGAAGTAGGAAGACATATTTGGTGTAAACATATTTGTTGGGTATATACACAGCTATTACAGACTAGATAGGTAAAGACACATATACGTTATCAGTGAGACGTGAGCAGGAGGATTCAGTGTCCAGGGGGAAGGAGGAGGGTGCTGAAGGATGCCCAAGTCTGAAGCTTCTGGAACTCGACTGTTGGGAAGGAGACAAGAATGGCGAGCTTAGTGCTCAGCCTCTAAATCAGGCTCCATCTTATGCGTTCACACAGAGCCTGTATCTTTCCTGGCCTCAGGCTTCATTGAGGATCCCAAACTCTCTCAGGTTTCTAGGCTTTCTTGTCTAGAAAATCCAGCTAGAGCAAAATTAGAAAAATCAGTTCTTAAAATTCAACAAGAGTTATTCTGAAAAAAATGAAAGTGAGTGTGAAATGAGCTGAGGCTCTATTTTATCTTTATATTATCTTTATATTATTGTTATTATGGTTATTGTTTGGTTTGGTTTTTTGTTTGTTTGGTAGGTTTTTTGTTTTGTTTTTTTGACACAGAGTTTTGCTTTGTAGCTCAGGCCAGCCTTGAACTTGCGGTCTGGTTGCCTCATGATGTATACCTGTAAATAGATGTTTCCTGTCCCAACTGCCCAGTCTCAAGTAACCAACTCAGAGGTTACTTATGATAGCTCAGGCCGTTACTAGCTAACTCTTACACTTAAATTAGCCCATGTTTCTATTTGTGCTTCACCACGTGGCTCATCGCTTGTTAACTCATTTTTTTTTTTTTTTTCACATCCTGCTTGCTTGGCGGCTGGCCAACTCTTTTAACTCTTTTAACTCCACCCTCCTTCCCATCATTCTCAGTTTGGTTTTCATACCTAACTTCCTACCCAGCTCCTGGCCTGTCAGCTTTTTATTAACCAGTGAGAGTAATACACATTCAAATTGTAGAAAAGGATTGTTCCACGGCATGTACCTTAATCCCACTTAGGCAAGAGGACCACTGCAAGTTTGAGGCCAGCCTCTCTACATAGTAAGACCCTGTCTCAAAAGGGGGGGGGGGAGGGAGGATGGGAGGGAGGGAAGATGGGAGAGAGGGTAGGAGGATGGGAGGGAGGGAGGGAGAAGGGGAGGAGAGATGGGAGAGAGGGAGGGAGAATAGGAGGGAGGGAGGATGGAAGGGAGGGACTAAGGGAGGGAGGGAAGGAGAATGGGAGAAAAAAATGGAAGGAAGGAAGGAAGGAAGCTGTGATCCTTGTCCTTATGTATCCATATTCCTTTATGGATACATAAAGGAAATACTAGTATGCAGTTGTGTAAAAAGCACTACACTGAGACCCTCTCCCTGCCGACACTTCTGTAACCTGGTCTCTGAGGTTCACACCTCAGCTGGTAGCATTGTGTCTGCTCCCTTGCTTCTAATTGTTAGAGTTCAGGAAAATGGGGAAGATAATCTCACTGAGCTAAATGCTTATAGGTTAGATATTTACCTAACAGTTTTCATTTTTAGAAGGGCTAACACCGATTCTGCCATGAGTTTAACACATCTCCAGTAATTTTCTTTTTGGAGTGTCTTTGAGAGTGCTTCTAAAGAGAAAAACTAATTTTAGTTCAACAAAATCCCCAGGAAAGTGCTCTAGGGAAGAAGGGGGAGTGTCTTATTATCAGTGAGGTGAGAAGCAAAAGAAACTGCATAATGCCAGGAGCCTGGGCTCTGAGAGGGAGCTCTTATTAGAAATTTACCCTGATTGTGTGTATCTAAAGAGAACCATTGTGATACTGTAAAGACTGATCTTGAAGATTCATCAGTATTTTTTCTGTTGCTTTCAAATTCCACTTGGCACCATTCTAAAGAAGAATAATACTAATAGGCTGCTATTTTATTTTACTTTGTTAATAAATATCTTCCTTGTGATTGTTGCTAAACTATTAATATCTGGTTATCAATAAATTAGTATGTTTATGTGAATTTGTTCTTAAAGATCTAGAATGTTTTGGTTATCCATTGCTAAATTCTCTGATATACATAGCTCAAAAGTGGTGTCACTGTTTTAGCATGTATCTCGGGCTCCCTGTACCAACTGTTACCACCATTCTGAAACAGTGCAAGGGGAGGTAGAGACTGAAGCTTGAAAAGTGCAGGTTCAGAGTTGTTTTACTACAAGATAAAAATAGAAAGAGTGCACCCCTATTTGTTATTTCATGCTGAAGTTCTGGGTTTAGGATCAGCGAACTTCACATTGGAAGTCCTAAACTCTGCTTTTTTCTATTTAAGATATATATATATTACACATACATATATTGTGTATGCATATATATTGTAAATATACACACACCATATATGTATATATTTTGTCTACACACATTTATTGTGTTTACACAGACACATATATATTGTACACACACACACTATTTTCTCAGGCTGTGGATTGAAGCCAGGCCTTTTGCTGTTAGCCCAGTACTCTACCTGTGAGCTATATTTCCAGGCCTAGTTCTTGTTCTAAACCTGGACATGGTTTATAATATTCTGAAATTTTAAATTAGATGATATATATGGATGGATAGGTTTGGTTTCCTCCTTTTTGTATCAAATAGCAACATCTGCTGTTTCTAGTCAGTTATATCTCAGACCTACATCACATCCATGCTGTATTTACTATGGTATCCCTAACCTTCCATGATTCTCCTTTCTGACTCACCCATAATCTTTTTTTTTTTTTTTTTTTTTTTTTTTTTTTAGCCAGTAGCCAGTAAAAAGCATATGCCATTCATCAGGCACTTCCTGTTATGCTTAAGAGCAGGATGCTGCCTTGGGGCCTGGAGGTGGTTGGGCCCTGCCTTACGTTGGAGATTGTTCTGTCTTCCCTCTCACAAAATATGCCATTCCTATAGCCTGTTTCTGCTCCCTGAACACATGCCATATGCTCCTCTCTCATTCCTGAAAATATTTTCTTTAGGTTTAAAATGTGGCTTTTAAGGTAGTTTTTAGAAATACACAAAATATATAATGCTAATGCCTTTAGGTAAGACTAATTGGGAAACGAACAAGTAACTTGCAGGTTGCTTTGGTAAATGTTATTGTTTGTTTGTTTGTTTTTATATACTCACTTTCAGGTGATTTGGTTATTTGAATTTAAAAAAAAAAAAAGTCTTGAGTTTAAAAAAAAAATGCCAGTGGTTCCAGCACTTGGCAGATGAACGCAGAGCATCAGGAATTCAAGGTCATCCTCAACTATAGAGAGTTGGGGGCCAGCATGGGCTACGTAAGACAATCCCACAAATGCAAACAAATTCTAGAAAGTATTTCTTTCCTGTTAAATTATGCACCTGACTTGAGTTTTGTTCTGATATGTGAGGGTAAATTCGAAGGATTTGTCTCCATCAACACATTCTTACTTTAAATAACTTAGCAGACTGTTATCCTCAATTTAAAATGAAAATGCTTCCAACTTTCACTTATTCTTAGGATAGTTCTTCCTATTTGTCTTAAAGATACCTTATATAAAATTTAAAGTATAACTTGGTGTTCCCATTAACTTCTTTTCACACTCTCCTCTGTCACTGCATGAATGAGTTTGAGCACAAACTCAATGTGGCAAGCCCTGGTCCAGGTCACCCTTTGTGGCCTCCATCACCCTTGTTCTGTGGCTGAAGTCCAGGTGTGTTTATCGACTTCAATTATAGGGAACAACTCCAGAAAAGCCCGGGCCTCTGCCCCAGCTCGCTTTCTTACATTTGAAAGGGAGGGGGTAAATCC
The DNA here is from genome assembly GCF_943737965.1 of Phodopus roborovskii. Taxonomy (NCBI): domain Eukaryota; kingdom Metazoa; phylum Chordata; class Mammalia; order Rodentia; family Cricetidae; genus Phodopus; species Phodopus roborovskii. The sequence goes on along the minus strand of NW_026126413.1, from coordinate 4,531,929 downwards.
TTTTCTCCTCATAGCTGATGCCTACAGGTTAACAAGAAGGCAGACTAACAGGAAAAATTTAATTTATGTGATATTGGTTGTTTAGTCTCTACATGTACAGAGAGGCCTTCGTAAAAAGACCTATAGAGTCCTTGAGAGCTGAGAGCTTATGAATGTTATTTTACTTTTTTCTTTAAATATATTTTAATATTCTTGCATATCCACCCCAGCTCCCTCTCCCTCCCTCCTATCCCCCCCCAACATTCCACTCCCATCCCATTCCCCACCCACTCCACAGGGAGGGTGAGGCCTTCCAGAAGGGATCATCAAAATCTGTCAAGTCATTTGGAGTAGGAACTAGGCCCTTCCTCCTGCCTCTAGGCTAAGGAAGTATCTCTCCATGGGGAATGTGTTTCCAAAGTCCTTTCGTGTACCAAGGATACATCCTGATTCCACTGTCCGAGGTCCCTTAGATTGTTGAGGCCTTCTGAGACCCATGCCCAGGCAGTCTGAGTCTGTCCAATGCTGGTTTCCCAGCTATCAGTCTTGGGGGGGGGGGGTCCATGAGCTCCCCCTTGTTCAGATCAGCTGTCTCTGTGGGTTTCTGTAGCCTGGTCTTTTCTTATCACTCTTCCCTCTCTGCAACTGGATTCCAGGAGTTCAGCTCAGTGTTTAGCTGTGGGTGTCTGCTTCTCTTGCCAACAGCTACTACATGAAGGTTCTAGGATTGCATATAAGTTAGTTATCAATCTCATTATCAGGGAAAGACATTTAAGGTAGCCTTTCCACTGTTGCTCAGATTGTCACTTGGGGTCATTCTTGTAGGTCTCTGGACATTTCTCTAGAGTCAGTTTTCTCTTCAAACCTCTAATGGCTCCCTCTATAATGGTATCTCTTTTTTTCCTCTCTCTTCTATTCGTCCCCCAACTCAATCTTCCTGGTCCCACACGTTCTCCTCTCCTCCCCTTCTCTTTCTCCTAATGCCCTCTCCACTCACTGCCTCCCCCAACTCCCAATATGCTCAGGATATCTTGTTCCTTTCCCCTTCTGTGAGGGACATTGTATGAATCTCTTAGGTCCCTCTTTGTATCCTAGTTTCTCTGGCAGTGTAAATTGTAGGCTGGTGATCCTTTGCTTTTTATCTAAAATCCATATATAAATGAGTACATACCATGTTCCTCTTTTTGTGACTGAGTTACCTCACTCAGGATTGATAAAGAAGATGTGGTACATTTACACAGTGGAATACTACTCAGTGAAAAAAAAACAAATGGAATCTGGAAATTCGCAGGCAAATGGATGGAACTAGAAGAAACCATCCTGAATGAGGTAACCCAGTCACAAAAATATTAATGCTATTTTAATGAGGGTGAGTAAACTTGTAGAAGTGACAAGGAAAAAAAAAAAAGACAGAACTGCCTTTCCAGGGCAATAAATTGTAAGTAACTATGAGGAGAAACTGGTAGAAGAGTGTCTTTTAGTCAGGGCTGTTTCTACAAATCCACTTCAGTGGTTGTGAGGGCTGGCTCAGCAGTTAAGAGCACTGGCTGCTCTTCCAGAGGACCCAGGTTCAATTCCCAGCGTCCACATTGTAGAACAGAACTATCTATAATTCTAGTTCCAGGGGATCTGGCACCCTCACACAGACATGGATAAAGACAGAACACCAATGCACATAAAATTAAATAAATTATTTTAATAAAAGGTAAAGAAAATGTCTTTATAAAGAGATCTTGGGTTGTTTTTAAACAGTGGGAGAAGGACTGCTTTGTCTTAGTGCAGAGTGACCCTCTGCTAAGTGGTTTAAGTGGTGTATTTGGGACAGACATGTTCCAGTCCTCCTCACTTGCCTTCTCCTTGCCAGCCTTCAGTAGCCCATCCTCCCCACTACCAAAAATGTTTTTCTTTAACATGGAAAAGAAAATAATGGTGCCATCCATTTTGCACTTTCCCATTCTGTGGCTGAGTGCATGTGGGCTGACTGGAGGATCCTCTGACCTGCCCTCCCCACATCGGATATTGACAGACACTCTGAAATCCTCAGGATCCTCCTCTGCTGGCCCCTGCTCAGAGACATCTTAAAACATGAGTGTTTCCCCAGAACAGAAGATTTAGTGAAAACGTTGGTATGGAACTTAATAAGACGTGCAGACACAGACGCGGCTTCTTTTTGCTTCGTCTAAATGTTGTAGTTTTCTTTCTGTGACGCTATATAAAAATCTCATCAATATACAAAACCATTCTGCGACTCAGATTTTCTCATTTTCTCTGGATGAGAGCTTTGATTAGCTTTTTACAAGTTCTTCATTAGTAACTGGCTGGCTTTCTTGTTTTTGTCTTTAGCTGTTGTCTCTAATAAGTTTACGTTCTATCAGAGAATTCTTTGAAGATCACCTGGAAGCTGCTATGCTGTGTTAGGTTATGGAATATTGCAACAAGTGCTGTTTGGGTTGAATGTTTGTTTTTTCTCGATGCTGGGGTGCTTGCTCTGTCTTCTCCTCTGCCTGACCCAGTTGTGCAGCCGTGACTGTTTAATTAGTAGACATTTGCATACACACCTCGTCCCCAGCAGGCTTTGGAAGTCTCGGTGGTTATCATCTCTCCACCCTGTGAAGTATCAGCAGTGCTATTTCCACTTTGCATATCAAAATACAGAGAGATTAAAATTATATACAGCAAATTGATAACTAAATAAGTTTGGAGACTCAGAGTTCTCACATATTAATCATGTTGCTTAAAGCAACAACCCATAGACTTTGTAAATATGTTCAAAGTCTACTGCTCTCTAACCCATGAGTTGGAGTTGGGCTGTCAGAAGCCCAGGCCTGGAGCCCTTTATAGATTTATGCAGGAAGGGAAGAATTATGTTCTGGACTCTCTCTGGGGCCATGAAAGGAAGGTTTGTTAGTTGAAAAGGTGGTATGTGAGAATTACTACTGTGATGTCTGTAAATTTTAATAAAAATTCTAGGAATCCTGGTGATGTGTGTGCAACACATGACTCTGAAAAACTGTTTCATGGTGTTTTTTAAAAAACCACCATCCTAAATATCATTGGACTTTTCTGGCCACAAGATGTCTATGTGAAAGAAGACCAAAGTGTGTCTCTCTTGACTCCCCAGCCCACTCCAGAAGTAATAAGAAACCAGCTGAAAATTCTAGAAAAGACTTTCACTTCTTTCTCATGTTTTTGTCTTTTAGTACTACCTCGTTGTCTTTCTTTGGCCCTATACAGGACAGAAATGTGGACTCAGATAACTATTCTTTCCTCCTACAATGGTCTTCCTTGTTTTTTTCCAACTGTACAATAAAATTGTCTGTGTTTTGTACCTCATGCTTTCATCTTGTGAGGGTATTGAGTATTATCAATGAATTCGTGGATCATAAAAAGATTACCTCAGTTGTTTAACAGTAACATTAACAAAAAAAACACACAATAAACTTTTTTTTCTTCTAAATTTATTAATCTTTTGGGTGTTGTGTGAAGATGGAAGTTGGCATGTCTCTTGCTTAACTAATTCAGTAAATTTGGAGTCAATCTTTGGGGTTTTTATTCCCCAGCCATACCCTTCTCTCCTTCTACCTTAATCCTAGTGTTGTGTGTGAAATCTCCAGTGCTCCCACTCACCCCATCAGATGCAGGTCATCCTTTCCTTCAGTCCCTGTATACTGGATTTAGATCTTTAGTCAGCAGCATCATAGTCAACTCGATTGTGGTGTTTTCTGTATCCTTGTACTGTAGGTCCCCTTGATACATTAGTTTTTATTGGTGATTAAAATAGATATAATTGTTTATATCAAAACAAGTAAATAGCTAGGCATGGCAGTGCACACCTTTAATCCCAGCGCCCAGAAGGCTGAGAATGAAGGATCAGAATTTTGAAGCCTGGGCTACATAGTGAGTTCAAGACCAACTTTGGCTACATAGTGAGATCTTCTCTCCAAAGGGAAGTTGGGGGAGTAGATTTTAGAATATACTGAAAAACTGACATGTCTTAAAGTAAATGACATGTGGTAAGTTATTCCTACCTGTGCCCTCAAACCCTTTTCTTCGAAGAATTAGTTGACAGAACAGATGGTTATGTTCTCCTACAAATGTGTAGTAGGTGCTGTCTCTAGTTCCATGTCAAAGGAAATATTAATGTACTAGAAGAAGAATCTTTCTTGTACCTTCCAGTGCCATAGAGTGTACTGATGTCTCCACACAAATATCCCTCTTTAAGGAGCAGGCTGCACATGTAATGAACAATTTGCTTTGCACAACAGACTATCTACATCTAGGCATTGGTTCTACAAATATCCACTGAGTACCTAGTATATCAAAGGCAGTGTCTTAGATGCTGAAATTGAATGTCATAATCAGAGTACTCACTGTGCCCTTAAGAAAGGCAGGATACTTGGGGTACTTATCTATAAGCAGCCAGTCACCTGCATGGAGCCCTGTGGAATTAGCAGTAGCCTAGGGTGTCGGTGGAGCGTGGGTAGAAGGCCCCTGCTTCAGCTATGATCTATAGGAGGAAAACAGGTGCCCATGTATGAAGACAGATGAGAAAGAGAGAGAGAGAGAGAGAGAGAGAGAGAGAGAGAGAGAGAGAGAGAGAGAGAGAGAGATATTCAAGCAGGAAGAGCAGTGTGCACAATAGTTTGTTTGGGAAACAGCAGTTAGTTTCAAACTGAATGTTAAGTATTGATTTAGTTTTCTAAAATCACATCCCACGCATCTAAGCAGTCATAAATAAAGCTCTTTGCACACAGAATTACATGGCTCGCTCCTTATAAGTCTGCCAAGGTGTTAATTCTGCAGAGGTTCTCCTTCCTGTCAAGTAAGCCCTCATGCATCATATTCTCTGTAGTTAAAAGACACCTCTTCCTTTTCATTCTGTCTGCCTTACTATGTTTTTAAAAAGATGAAGAGGGAGAGATGTCCAGAAAATTTCTAAAAGCAGGTCTTCACATTGGCATGGAATTAGAATCCTCCTAAGTACCATTAAGAAGCAGGTAGAAACTTCTTCAGGGGGGTACAGATTTAATCATAGGCCCCAAAGAATTACTGTTATATAGTCATACTGCAAGCTAACAATTACAAATACAGAATTCATGACAAGAATCTAAGAGGGAATACCAGCCAAGACAACAGACTTTAGTATCAAAATCCGCAAATTCAGATATTGAAATTATTCATCACAAAATAGAAGTACATTAAACATATTTTTGAAATAAAACAACCAAAAATGGGTAGATTTCGAAGAGTGTGATGGCACACACCTATAATGCCGTCACTTAGAAGGTGGAAGCAGGAAGAATAGGATTTCTAAGTCATCTTGGCTGAATAATACATTTAAGAGCAGCCTAGTTTGCCAGAGATCTTACGTTAAAACTGTCAAAGCAAAACCCTGGATGCGATGGCACATGTCTTTAATCCCAGCACTTGGAAGGCAGATTCAGATGGTCTCTAGGAGTTCAAAACCAGCCTGATCTGCACAATAAGTCCTAGGGCAGCCGGGCTACACTGAGAAACCATGTCACAATAATTAACAATAATAAGGCAAAATTGGGGAATAACTAAACAGGACGTTTACAAAATAGGCATCATTCTAGATGAAAAAGCAGAAAAATCTAGCTAAAGGGAATATTAATGTACTAGAAGAAGAATCTGAGGAATTGCTTGTGTCATAGTAAAAATGAGCTGGTAAATGTGTTAACAAGAGATACAAAGGATAGAAGAAAACTAACATATAAAATAGAATTTTTAGGAGAACAAAGGAAAAGAGCTGATGCCAAGAACTCATCAGCAGTGTTGAAAGGACCTGCGTTTTTTATTCAGGAGATCAGTGAATCCAAGCACTGTAAGTGAAGAAACAGGCACACCATGGTGAAATGCCCCGAAGCAAGAGGAGACCTTAAGAGGGGCAACAGTTAGCTTAGTTATAAAAACTGGAAGAAATGAGGTGCCACAGCTCGAGTCCTGGTAGATGCACCAGTACTCTAGAATTATTTCACCTACAACTTGTTTCTCAGAAGTGAGGGCAAGATGGAGCGTCCTAGGATGCAGCTGTTTATTGCCTACACATCCTCACTAAAAGATACTCCTGAAAGATGTAGTTCAGGGATAAAATTATCTCCTGAGGTAGAGTCAGGGGTGTCAGGAAAAGGTCAGTCTCCAAGATGTAGCAAGTTTGAGGCCACCATAGGCCACATGAGATGCTGTCTCAAGAAAAAAAAAGTTCAAAAGTGAAGGTTAAGATTTACACAAAAAAGCTGGGCATTGGTGGTTCACTCCTTTAATCCCAGCACCCCGGAGGCAGAGGCAGGTGGATCTCTGTAAGTTCAAGGCCAGCCTGGTCTACAGAGCTAGTTTCAGGACAAATTCCAAAGCAATACAGAGAAAGCCTGTCTCGGTTAACACACACACACACACACACAAAAAAAAAAAAGTAAAGGATAAAATCTGAATAACTCTCAAGGAACATGGACTTATAAAATACTAATAATCTCAATAGAATTGAACAGCAGCAAATATAACTGAAATACAGGGAAATGGGACATAAGGCAGAACAGATGGAGCTAATCATCCTCCAATACTTCAATTGCTTGGGGAAAGAGAAAGATACTGAGTAATTATAGATTTTTATTAAGAAAAATAGTTAATTAAATATTTTGGGGATAGCTTTAAAATTAAAAATACATGTAATGTTCAACCTGAATAAAAGAAAAGGGATAATGTGAAAAGCCTCCCCCCTCCCCCCGGGGCTGGAGAGATGGCTCAGTGATTAAGACTGCATACAACTCCTGCAGAGAACCTGAGTTCTAACCTAGTGCCTATGTCAGGAGATCCAGCGCCCTCTTCTGGACTCTACAAACATTTGCACTCATGAGCACATACACATAGACATACATAATTAAAAATAAAACTCAAATAAATTTTTACTCCTATATTAGATCCAGAAGAAATCAACAAAGGAAGGGATGGAGGAGCCAAAATAAAGAGACTAAAAATACATAGGTTGGTTGTGCTGTGAGACAGAGGGAACACTGGGGAACAGGAAAGTGTCCAGTAAGAAGTGGACAGGAGGATGGGGCGGGTGCGGGGAGGAGGAGGGAGAAGAATAAAGAGAATGAAAATGTCACAATGAAACTGTTACTTTTTATGCTAACTTTAAAAACTAATAAATACAATTAAATAAAATTTTTAAATAGGAAAAGTTTTAAAGTCCATAATAAAAGGGAAGAAATCAAATTATATCTGATTACAGAAATATAAGTGAACAGACCCTCCAGACTAACAGCACATTGTATTGTTTTTAACCTATATTCTTTTTTACCTTAAGTAAAGATATACAATGACTGTGAGTCAAATTATTTTCCAGTAACATGACTAAAAAGCCGGTATGGTTATACTGACATGAGATAAAAGTCTTTCTTGTCAGTATAATCAGAGTAAATATAATCACAACATATTAAAACCCAATGCTCTAGGAAGGTATACTTCTATGCATTTAATAACACAGATTTGGGGTGTATGAAACAAAAACTTATAAACTATAAGAAGAAATGGAAAAATTCACACTTATAGGAGAGTTTCCGTTCCTCTTAGAAACTGGTAGTCACCGGCAACAAGGACAGAGACCTGAACGCGTATCTGTGAAAATAAGGCACAAGGGAGGGAGGAGTCTTCCTCGCCCACCCCTTGTGTAGGAGGAGAGCGAGCATCAGCGGTGCCTGGGTGGTGATGCTGTACTCTTTGTCGCACACCCCTCTAAGGAGGGCTTGGCTTTGGCCACTCTGAGCCTCCTGTTGAACGCCATTCGTGCAATGATGTTACAAATGAACTACCTTGATGTGTACCCAGAAAATGAAGATTATATATTCTCTGTTCGTGTTTTCCTCAGCACCTGTAGAACATTTAAGAGATTAAGAGTAGGAGCTGTAGAGGTAGCTCATCAGATAGTGGTGATTGCTGTACAAGCACAAAAACATGAGTTCTAATCCCCAGAACCCGCACGGACAACTAGGCATAGCCACACACACCTGTAATTTCTGTGCTGTGACAAGCAGGGACAGGAGGATCACTAGGGTTTGCTGGCCACAGCCAAGCTCCAGGTGCAGTGACAGGTGCTGTCTTAAAAGGACTAAGATGGGAAGTGGTGGAGCTGGACCCGTGACATCTTTCTCCAGTGTCTACATATGTGCAGGAGCATGTGCATACAACACACACACACACCGAGACACACATTTTTAAAGATTCAGGTCAAACAAAGTGTAAAGCAAATAGTAAAACAGAAGGTAACAATACTTAGAGAGGATCCCTGAAATCCCTATGACAGGGACTGGCACAGGGCAGGCTCCTCATGAGCACATGCTCATTAAACAAAAAGCAACAGAAGCTGTGAGCATATGTGTGTGAAGGGTCTGAAAGGAAGTTTACAGGTGATCAAATCTGGTGTCATTCCTTTTCCTCTTTATTTCCTCAACTCTGTATACTTCTCATAGAAGTTTATGAATGTACATGATCTTGATGTAAATAGATGTGAAGGGGTGAACTAGAGTTGAGAGATGGAGAAAGGGACCATCCTAGACATCGAGTCTGGTTGGATGCAGGATGAGCTGCAGTGTGATGAGCTGAGTCTGGGGGTGTGAAGGGCCTTTGCCATCGTTACATGAATGGCATTAAGTATAAGCCTCAATATGGCCAGAGCAAAGCCCTCCTCAGAGGGATGCTGTGGCAGAGGATACACACACCACTGCTGGTGCTCACTCTCCCCCTACACAAGGGGAGGATGAGGAAGATGCCTCTCTCCATTTTTTGTTGTTTTGTTTTGTTGTTGAGACAGGGTCTTGCAATTTGCTCTGGTTGTCCTAGGACTTGCTGTGTAGACCAGAGTAGCCCTGAACTCACAGATATCAGCCTGTCTCTGCTTCCCACATGCTAGGATTAAAGGCGTGTGCTGCCATCACCCGGCCTAACCTTTCTCCATGTCTAAGGAATGTGCTCAGAGTGGAAGCAATGATCGGTCTGGGGTATGAAAACAGACGAAAGCTCAGTATGTGAAATTGTATCTGTGCCCTCCCAGCGAGCTGAGAGAATTAAGAAATGAACCAAGTGATTTGTCATGTTTATTACATGTAAGATGAAGGTGTAGTATTATCATTCTCCTATGATAGTCACATCTAATAGTTCTAAAAGCAATTCCCAGGAATCATATCAGACTTACTTTATGATACATTTAACCATTGCAAAATTAAATTTCATAAGAGAATGTGCCTATGTAACTCCTCTGGAGTTATAGAGATAGAAATCAGACCCATCATTTCTGTTTCCACAGAAAACCGTGTAGTAGACCCGTGTTCCAGGGTTCATTGAGTTGTGAAGCCTAACATAGCATTGGCTGTGTACTTCCTCACGGATGCTTTTCTGTGTGCACATTTGCTTAGTTCACTGGTACTAACAGCAGATGGTAGCACTTACACACGGATTTACCTCTCAGACTGATCCAAAATGAATACCACTAGAAAGATCCTGCCAGGTTTGATGTTATTTCATGTCTGAAAAAAATTAAAAAGTGTATTAAGCAAATCAGGTGTAGGAGTTTAGTTAGTTAGTTAGTTTTTTTTTTCTTTGATTCCAACACTTAATTCCTAAGTAAACTAAGGACTGCTTTCATCTCCACATCTGGTTATCTGCAGAGAAAGTGGAAAGTTCAGATATTATCTCCTGATGGAATCAGTTTTAAAAGAAAGGGCCATTGCAGAGAAGTAGCTTTTGAAAATTATTGTCCCGACTAATTGTCTTCCCTGGTCTCATACATCAGAGCATTTGAAACTTTCTCCCCTGATGTGCTGGCTAGTTTTATGTCAGCTTGACACAAGCTGAAGTCATCTGAGAAGAGGAACCTCAATTAAGAAGATGCCTCCACAAGGTCAGGCCATAGGCAACCCTGTGGGACATTTTCTTACTTAGTGACTGATGAGGGAGTTCCCAGCCTTCTGTGGGTGGTGCCATCCCTGGGCTGGTGGTTCCGGGTTCTATAAGAAAGCACTGAGCAAGCCATACAGAGCAAGCCAGTAAGCCGCACTCCTCCGTGGCCTATGTCAGTTCCTGACTCCAGGTTTCATCCCTGTTTGAGTTCCTGTTCTGACTTCCCTCAGTGAAGGACTGTTACCTCCAAGAGTTAAGTTACCTGGAATAAACCCTTTCTTCCCCAGCTTGCTTTGGTCACGGTGTTTCATCGAAGCAATGACAACTCTAACTAAGATTCCTCCTTGGTCTGAACAGAAATTTCTAGGTTTGTAGGATCAACTGACTGTATGGGACTCAGAAGTATTGAGGGGTTGCCATTGGATCTCCTCTTCCAGCTTCCCTCTTTGAGAGTAGCCAGCATTAGTAAAGGACCTGACCCCCTGAAATCCAGCCAGTCACATTCCTGTACCCAACCGGGAAAAAAAATCTTCCATATTTAAAAAACCTGGGGCTGTAGCGGAAGCTGTTGCTCTGCAGTTAAGAGTGCTTGTTCTTGTAGAGGATCAGGGTAGGGCTGTCCTAGGCTCAGGCTCCATGGTACCTGACGCCCTCTTCTGGCCCGCCCCAGCATCCAGCACTAGCTATAGACACAGTGCATATACATACATACAGGCAAAATATATGCACACAGAAAATAAAGACAGTACATAAGATGCCTTTCAAAAGCAACTTTTTAAAAAATGATGCTGAACACTGGTGATTAATAGGACCTCTATGATAGCACAGCCCACACTAAACCAGGTATGAGCTGAGTTCTCCTCCCATCCTAGAGAGGATGCAGCTCTCAGAGACAACTTGTAGCCCAGTTGACTCCACTTACTCCCAAAACTTTCTGGGAACTTCAAACTCCTGATGAAGAAACAACCACTCCTTTCTAGTCCAGCTGGAATACCAGCCCCTGACTCGGATACCACCTTGGCCCTCTGTATGGGATGAAGACAGAGGGAAGCTTGACATTAACACCACTATATCCCAATTTCAGCCAGAGGTATCCTGAATCAAAGTCAGCATCCCTAAACTCCTTGGATACTACCTCCTTCTAAATAGTGTTCCATGATATTATTTTCTTTCTTGTTATTTTATATATGCACAAAAAACTAATGTTAGATCACAGAGGCTGCCCCTGTAGAGGGGATCAGCCATGCATTAGATCCCATCTAGTATATCACAGAACTGCTAAGCTCCTAGCATGTAGCAGCCCCAAGAGAGAGTAAGAGTATAGGATTAACTTCCTGAATTGTAGTCTTATATCCTATCTAATATCATCACTAATCTGCTAATCTCAGGGACCTTACCCCTCCAAGTCCAGAGACCTCTACCCTCCATGCTCAGAGACCCCTACCCTCCAAGCTCAGAGACCTCTACTTTAGTGTCTACAAATAGTAAGAATTTCCTTTGCTCTGCAGGTGGCTGCTACAACTCCTAGCCCAGGTCACTCACTGCCCGTGGCTACCATTAATAGATGACCTGTTTACCTGAAAATATTTGGCTGAGATCACTGTAACTGAATTCTGTGACTTCTGTGGCATCACCTTCTCCATGAGTGCTGTAGAGATGTCTCAGGGGTTATGAGCACTGCCTGCTTTCCCAGAGGACCAGGTTTGGTCACATAGTGGCTCACAACCCTCTAATTCCAGTTCCAAGGGGTCCAATTCCCTTGGCCTCTGCAGGCACATGCACTCACATGCATGTATCCACATACAAAGACACAAGGTTAATTTCTAATTTAAAATTTAAAACAATTAAATTCTTAAAACACACACACAAAAAGAGGTCTCCAAGAACATGCTGTGTTCATGTCTGCGATCCCAGCACTTGAGAGGTAGAGACAGGAGAATCAGGGTCATCTTCTACTGTATAATGAGTTCAAGAACAGCCTGGACTGCATGAGAGGCTTTGTGTCAGGGAAAGAAGGGAGGGGAAGGAAATGACAGTGAGCTATTGTAGCCCTTGCCTATAATACGAGCACTTGAAAGTAGATTCAGGAGGATCAAAAGTCCAGAGTTGTTCTCAGCTACGTGTATACTTTGAGGTCAGCCTGGGTTACATGAGACCCAGTCTCAAAAATGAAAATTTCCATGAAAGCAACCATATTTGGTGGGGGCAAGGGGGTTAAAACAGGGTTTCTCTGTATAGCTCTGCTGTCCTTGAATTCACTTTCTAGAGCAGGCTGGCCTCAAACTCACAGAGATCCACCTTCCACTGTCTCCCAAGTGCTGGGATTAAAGGCGTACACAACCACTGCCCAGCTAGTAGTCATGTTTTTGAATTACAGATCCTTTTTCATAAAAATTGAAAATTATATAAGAAATATTGCTTGATAAATGAATAAATGAGGAAGTATATGAACTCAAATCACACCAAACCAACATTTTTCTATACAGAGTGAGCGCTATTGGTTTCCTAATGATTCAAAGCTGGGTCCCACATTGATCCTACTTTTGGTCATCTACCGTTCCTTCCTGTCTCCTTTGTAATGCTGCTGTCAGCTGTCATACCCATATACACCATGACCCAACTCTACAGTGCCATAACTGTGTCTTATATAATTTTATGTCACGTAAATTGATTGAATAAAATAAAATTAAATAAATTAAATCATAGTCTGTGTTTTGAAACAGGGTGTCACTGTGTAGCCCAGCTGGCCTTGAACTTCCACATTCTCCACCTCAGCCTCCAAAGTACTGGAATTACAAGCATGTACCACCATGCCTGGCTTTACTATGTGGTGAGGGGATTTTATTTTCTAGTCCACTCTATTTAGTGTTCTGTATGCTTCTTGTACCTTTATAGACATCTCCTTCTTTAGGTTAAGACATTTCTTCTGTGATTTTGTTGAAGAAATTTTCTGGGCCTTTGAACTGGGATTATTCTCCTTTCTCTGTTTCTATTATTCTTAGGTTTGGTCTCTTCATAGTGTCTCGAATCTTCTGGATATTTTGTGTCAGGGTTTTTGGTTGGGGGGGATTGTTGTTGTTGTTGTTTATATTTAACATTTTCTTTGACTGATGTATCCCTTTATTCTGTCATATCTTCTTTCTTATAACCTTTGTATTCTTTTGGTGAAGTTTGCTTCTGTAGTTCCTGTTCAAATTTCTAAATTTTCCATTTCCAGAATTTCCTCAGTTTGTTTTGGGTTTTTGCTTATATTTCCACTTTCAGATATTAAACAGTTTTAGTTATTCCCTTCAGCTGTTGGTTTGTGTTATCTTATTTTTTTTCTTTCTGTTGTTGTTGTTGTTTGTCTGTTTGTTTTTTGAGGCAGGGTTTCTCTGTGTATCTTTGGAGCCTGTCCAGGAACTAGCTCTGTACACCAGGCTGGCCTCAAACTCATAAGGATCCACCTGCCTCTGCCTCCCTAGTGCTGGGATTAAAGGCATGCACCACCAATGCCTGGCTTGTTTTTCTTTAAGGGATTTATTCATTTCCTTTTTAAGGGCCTCTATCAACTTTCTATAGTTGGTACAGGAAATATCTTCCAGGGGTCATTTCCTCCATAGTTTTCCACCTCCTGTTTTCAAAGTGAATATTTCCTTTAACGTGTCTTTAAATCCACTGATTCTTTCTCCTGTTGTCTTACATCCATTGGTGAACGTACCTGGAAGATCTGTGTCAGGCATTTTTCTGTGAGTGGGGAATTCCATCAGCTTCTTCCTGAGGTTTGTTTTTCTGTACTGACATCACTCAATTTGAAGAATTGGCATCATTGGCCTTTTAGTTCTGTAAACATATTTTAAATCTTTGGTGTGAGTTCTTGGTAAATTCAACATTTTTGCCCACTCAGAGTCCATTTTTGCTTTTAAATACATCGCCCTATGTGTTTTATGTATGCCATAAATTTCTTTGAAAACTGAACACTTTGGGCAGGATATTCCAGCAACCCTGGATTCTAATGGCTTCCTCTGAGGGCTCTTTTTGCTTCTGTTCCTGTCGCTTCTATTTGTCTTAGAAACTTTCTTGGGCTTCATCTTCTGAACGTGTCTTCCCTGTAAGTGTAGCCTCTCATTTGTCTGTTGTTTTCATTATTGCTATTTTGGTTATTGTTTGTTTGAGATGAAGTCTCATCGTGCTCCTCAGGCTGGTGGGCAGCCTCATGATCTTTCTGCCTCAGTCTCTAAAAAGAGTGAAATTATACCCATGGGTCTGCCCCTATGTCTGGGTTTTTATTTTCATTTAAAGAATATTCACCTATCTTCTTCATTGTGGCCCAGCTGTGTCTGTAGAGTTTATAGGTTGATAGAGATTGTGTTCAAATGCATCGAGCCCATGGAGCTTCCCTCTTGCTACTGGCTAGCAAGTGGGTGAAACACACTCAGACTTCAGATCCTGTTCAAGCCAATCTTGGCTTTCATCTCCTGGCAGCCCTTGTCTCTCCCCTGCGTTTGTGGCATTCCATCAGCCAGAGATGCCTGCAGAACCTTCTTGCCCTCCTGCGACTGCCTCCATCCCAGGATTGCCCTTCAAAGGAAACCAGAGCAATTACTAAAACTTTTTTTAATGCCTAAGTTTTCAGTTTAACTGAGTGTGGTGGCTCACGTCTATAATCCATCACTCAGTGGTCTAAGGCAAATTGATTTCCACGAATTGGAGGCCAGCCTGGACTGCATAGTAATTTCTAGGCCAGACATAACTATATATTAAGATCTGGTCTCAAAAAAACAAAACAAGGGCTGGTAAGATTATCAGTGGGTAAAAATCCCTAACAACATGAGTTCACTCCCCAAGGCCCTCATGGTAGGAGGATATAGGCACTCCTACAACTTGTCCTCTGACCTATGCATACTTACCAACTTACATACTAAATAAATGAAAATATAATTTGAAAAGCAATATATTGATAATCCTTGTTATCCTATATATCTAAATCTTTCATTAACTCAGACATTTCTTTTTTGTAGTTGTAATCAGTTGTCAAGTATTCCTAAATCGTAAGATACTAATCAGTGATTTCTTTAATGCTGCAAATCTACAAGAGTGTTCTTGTGCATTCATGCATGTGTGTGTGTGTGTGATTAGAATATTGAATCCAGGGTCTCATACAGAAAAAAAACCTTCAGTAAAACCAGTACTAGTATTAAATCTTTGCCATCACTGTAAGACCACAGTCTGAATGTTATATTCTGGTCTATTTAGCTATGAATTAATTAATAACTTGATGGGAGATGTCATTCTGTAATATGCTGTCTTATTGGTTAATTAATAAAGCACTGTTGGCAAATAGGAAGGCAAGATAGGTGGGACTAGGACACAAGGAGGATTCTGGGGGAGGTTAATAAAGAGAAGTCAAGAGTAGTCTGTGAGAGGAATAAGAGGTCGGGGGTCTCTCACTCCCCGGTAACACCACGCGGAAACACTTAGATTGATAGAAATGAGTTAATAGCTAAGACAGAGCTAGCCAATAAGCTCTAGCCATTAGCCAACAGCTTTATAATTAATAGTGTCTCTCTGTGTTATTTTGGGGCTGACACGGCTGTGGGACCAGGCTGGCAAAAAAACTGCTCATAACAATAACTAAGCATGAAGTTTCTGTCAAGCATTCTTCTGTGCACATTTCTGATGTTATGTCATTGAAGAGTTGCAATCACTCTATCTAATAAGGAAGGAGACAGAAAATGATTGAGGGTCTCCTAAAACTCACAGTTCCTCTTTGGTAGAACAGGACTCTTCACTACAGAGCTTGTATGCACTCTTACCCATTCTCTGTATGGAGTGAGCAAAGATAACAAAGAGCCCAAGTCTTTACTACACAGCAGCCAGCCAACAGAGCTGTAGTGCCCTTGTTTCTTGGCCTTCTCTGGGAAAACAGTTCTCTCAGCTGAACTGTGTCTATGAATATCCTGGATTGTTCTTTTGAGGTCTTGTAAAATGTAGACCATACTCCTCTAAGAGGCAAGTCCTCGACTGTATAGTGAACTGTTCTGCATGAGTCAGTAAGTCCTTCAGGAAACTCAGAGTGAAGAGTACAGACTCTTTCCAGAGGTTCTCAGCACGGTGGCTGGTGCTTCATCCATGAGAGCCCTCTAGGACTCTATAGCCCTGTTAGATTTCCTTCAGAACACCTGCTATTATCTGCATCATTGAGCCTGTGTTCTGTGTGTTGTTGGCTGTCTCCTGCCTTTGAATCAAATTCTATGACACCAGAGACTTTGCTTACTCTAGAGATATGCTAGTCTACAAATGTGTACCTAGAGCTATTCCTGGGAGACACATGAAAAGTGATTTCTCTTATAAATACATATTGAATTAATTAATATTAGCTTAAGACAGATGAAGAATCATGAATCAAGTTGCACAGGAGACTTGCCAGAGGCACAGTGCACCTAAGTTATGACCCTCGGGCCCAGTAATGGGCAGGAATGTGGGTGGGAAAGGAGCTGGTAAAAAATAAGAAAACTAGAAAACAAATGATGTAGTGAACAGAGATGTCTAAAATGGCAGCTAGGGAGGCCAAATAGTGCTAAAAATTCCAGGTCCGTATCATAGTTACACCCCCACCACACATAAATCCCCTAATTTCAGCACCAATGCATTTTGTTTTTTCCTTTATTTGTGTGTATCTGACACACATGTGGGAGTACCTCAGAGGCCAGAAGAGGCATCAGCTCCCCTACTGCTGGAGCTACAGACAGTTGTGAATCACCTAACATGGGTACTGTGAATCAAACTTGGGTCCTCTGGAAGAGGAGTGTCATGCATAGGTGCTTGAGGCTGAGGGTAGAGGCAGAAATTAAACTCCTCGGGAACTGCTGTTGGGTTGGCTTCCATGTAGGGTGACCGAGAAGAGGAGAAGCAGCCAAGAAGAACTAATGGGCAGCCCCTAACCTAGCTCCAGCTACATGCCTCTTCCATTTAGCCTGCTTGATATTTAAAGACATTCTGTCAACATTTAAATTTAAGAGCATTTAAATGATCTAATTTTGTAGGTCATTTTAACAAATAGAAGAGCTGGCAGGTGGGACCTGCATTTTCACATGACCCACTTAGCTGGCTCAGGGTAGGAAACACCCTGGAATTGCAGCCCTCTCCAGCTCTTGTGGTCCTTATATATTTAGCCAGCATTATCCCTCAAAGTCATCTGCATGGACTCCATAGCTACTTGGGTTGATAATATCTATCACAGTGACAAATAAGAATGTAAATAACTCATCATTCATAATTGTTTTGTGTTGATGGACCTTGTGCATGAATTACTAACTGTATAGAACCCTTCTATGAACTCCCCCATTGTTTGCGTCTATAAATTGACAGCAGAATGATCTGCAACTTATAACCAGCCATTTCCCTATAGAGGAAGTGGACTTATATCAAAGGGGATGTTGGGTAATAGAAACAGCCCTGTACATTTGAGAGATAAAGATCAGTAAAAGGAGGAGAGAGAATGGATGCAGGCCATTCCCTGCCACACACCTGCTGTGCTCACACAGCACATGCCCATTGATGTTGGGAGGAAGATAGCATGCTAAAACAACAAGCACATTAGCCAAATTTAAGTTAAAATATGCAAATGACTTTTTTCCTTAACTACTAACAAAGACGTAAGAAAAATTCTTTGTTCTGATTGTCAAGTTTCTGGTATCCTTATACATCAGTGAAGAAAAATAAAGAGTAATTATTAAGCCAAAGAGAAACATCACTAACCAAGAAAGAACCAGATATTTATCTAATTTATAGTGTGTAAATGGCATGTGTGGCCCCACTGTGTTTGACAGTAAATCAGTGAATAGCTCCTTCCCACACCCTTTGTCATGTTTGGATTATAACTGTATTTCAAAGTAGAAAGTCGACCTGAATGTTAATCAGTGACATGGAATTTAAGATAGATGTCTATCTTGAAAGAGCAGAAGCTGGTGATATGGTTTAGTAGGTGTATTAGTCATTGTCCTATTGCTGTGAAGATACACCATGACCACAGAAACTCTTACAGAGGAAAACATTAAATTGAGAACAGTTTAATTGCTTACATTTTCAGAGGTTTAGTTCATTATCACCGTGGTGGTGAGCATAGTGGCATGCATGCAGTAGACAAAATCTTTCATGACCCATGGGCCAAGAGAGAACCTGTGCCTTGCACAGGTTTGAAACTTTAAATCCCACTCTTTGTAACACACTCCTCCAACAAGGCCATACCTCCTAATCCAATCCTTACAATCCTTCTCAAATAGTGCCACTCTCTTATGGATAAACATTCCAATATAGAAGCCTAAGGGGTCCATTCTCATTCAAACCACCACAGTGATGAAAGCACTTGCAACCAAGCCTGATGACCAGAGGTCAAGCCCAGGATCCCAATGGTGAAAGGAAGGGAACAATTCCTGCAAGTTGTCCTCAGATCACATGTGTACATGTGCACATATGCTTGTGTGCAAACACGCATGTGCATATGTGTGCACACACAGAGAGAGGAAGAGAAATGGTATACACATTTTAAAAATAAGAAGTAAAACAAATTGTTTAACTTTTCAATGTAGTTCGGTGACAGTTTGAATTGTTACAGGAGCATCCTATACTTGGGCAACCATTCTTTGTTCTACATCCCTGCAAGACAAATGAATTCATGACCGCTGTGCTGAAGAATCCTCAGGAAACCAATAGGTAAGAAACATCTTCAAGACACAGTGTACTTTACTCTGACTTTAAAAGTATAAATCTTTTCATACAACTCTAAAAGCTGGGCTATAATAAGAAATATTCTTTCTAATAGTAATGGTGAACACATTGATTTGGGCTGTGTGCTAAGTATCCTGAGTTTTAGATGTGTGAACACATTGGGCTTTTATTACATCCCAGAACTAAATACCAACCACGGTTTCTCTTAGTTTTCAGACAAGAAGGCTAAATCACAGAGGAGTCAGGTGACTCTGTTGAAGTCACACAGCTAGTTTGAGGTAGGACTGGGACTTGAAAACAGACATTTTTACCTCAGCACCCTTGTTTTACCTACCGCACTCAGCCAGCTCAATAACTGCTTAAATTCAAATGAAAGCTTGGGCCATCAGGAGAAGTCAGAGGCCCCAGTTCTGTCTTCCCCTTCAACTACGTTAGTGAAGGATCATAATATACTTCAGGGTCACAAACCAAACTTACACCATGTGGCTGGCATAGGGATTCTGGGATTCCAAGCAAGCCCATATCTTAGGGAAAGGCCTAATTTCTCTTCCTTTTGGCCACTTTCTGGTTCTCCATCAGAAACTGTGATACAGAATTTATATTACATGTGTTTCCCTTGTTTCCTAGAAATGTCAACTACATCACATCATGGCTGAGCATCGTGGGGCCAGTTGTTGGTCTGAATCTACCTCTGAGCTATGCTAAAGCAACATCACAGGATGAGTGATTTGTTGACAAGCAAGGTAAAGAGCAAAGCTTGGGTCCATGCTTCATTATTAGAAAGATGATGGTGTCTCTCTTACCCTTAGCTACACCTTGGATCTGGGAGTCAGTTTACATCATCTTTATTGACCCTGGCTAGTTCATCAGTGTTCTAGTTATTTTAGAGGTGCATTACCCTGCTATAAAGGGTACCCACACAACTGTAGGAGTGGATGGTTTTATTTTATGGTGAACACTCTGGAAATAAGACTTTACTGCTTACCTTTATTCTCTTTGCTTTGTTTTGTTCTTGTTCCTGATCTCCCACTGATCCCAGAAGCTGCAGCATGGTGAACACCAAAACTGTACCTGGAGCCTTGGTGTTTTTGTAAACGGGACTGCAGTATTTCATGTCACCAAGATTTGATGCAGATTTCTTTCCTTGGGAAGAAAATTTCTGCAAACTTGTATGGAATGGTGGTTTTATGGAAGAAACAAGTTACAGATTCAGATCACTATACATAGCAAAAATGGGTCTAATTCAGTGACGTTGCAGTGGGCTCACACTGGGCTCACACATTTTCCTCTAGGCACGGTCCCTTTTCTGTTGTGGAGATTGATGGAGAAATATGTTTTGTGTTTGGTCTCACATAAAAACTTGTCTCTGAAAATTAATGTTATGAAAATGACCCATCTTAAATTATTCTCCCACGGTCAAACTCAGAAGCAATGGATTATTTCTCTGGCACTCCCCAAAAATGTGTGTGTGTGTGTGTTTATGCATGTGTATACATAAAAATAGATACAAAATAATGAATAGCTGATGGTTTTATTATATTAATGTGTTTTACAAGCAAAGTATGGCATGATAACTAAAAGTTTTTAAATAGCTATAGGAAACATTTAAGCATTGCAAATAAAAATAACACAATTATTTTTCTTTCTACCTGTGAGAGCCACAACCACTCTGCTGCATTACTGGAGGCTTTTGTGGAAGCCTTCCTAGCCCTACAACTTTCTTTCTTTTCAATATGAGAATTACAAGCTGCCTCACAACACTGCTGTGAGAACTACATTTAATCATTAATGTACACGTATTAAATGTTCACTTGCCACATAATCCACTATTAATTCAGTTCATAATATGTTTCATAGCCAGCAAGACATTAAGAAGGGCCTTTTCTGGAGGAATTACAGGTTGCTTTACTTTACTTTTTTGTTTTCTAGAAGATGAAACTAAGTGGAAAATACATGTGGTATAGTTTCTTCCGTGAAGTGTGTCCTGCAGAGTCACCTAAGAACACTTTACCCCTCCAAATGGTAGAGCCACCTTAGGGAAGAGCTTGCCTGGGGTGATTTTGGCAGCCACACTCCCTGGAAAACCTCTGCTTTGGATTAATATACTATTTGCCAGCAAGCCCTTGTCAATACCCTGCAAGGCATACAGACTTGCTTCCTGGTGTTTAGGTTCCATCATAACCCATTCTAAGTTGAAAATACCATAGGATGGAGATGTGTTTAATAAGTCTAACCTACTGAGCATCACAGTTTAGCTTAATCCACTTTGTATTTTTAACTTTTATTTGTTTTGTCTACATGTGAGCATAGGCCAGGGTTCTTGTCACATAACACACATGGAAGTGAGAAGAAGGGGCTCTCTTCTTCCACCATGTGATTCCTAGGGATCAAACTCAGGTCATTGGGCTTGGTCACAGTGCCTTTACCCACTGAGCTACCTCACGAGCATTAGCTAAATATTCTCAGAATGCACACGCCTTTAATCCTGGCACTCAGGAGGTAGAGGCAGGTGGATCTCTGAGTTCCCAGAATAGTCAAGACTACAAAAAAACAAAACAAAAAACAAAACAAAGCCCTGTCTCAAAAAACACAAGGGAAAAAATTTTTTTTCAAAACAGTATATTTTGATCATGAATTTACCCTCCCTCATTTTCTCCCAGATCAGATCCTTCCACCAAACTTTGTTCTTCTTTCTTCCTCTTTATAACAAGATAAAATAGGGGGGGAAAAAGAAACACACACACAAAACCCACAAAAATGAGAACCAAAATAAACAAGCAAAAGACTACTAAGGCAGAGAGAAAGAGATGCCCAAACAAAGCAAAGTGAGACCCCCCCCAAAAAAAAAATCTACAAAGATACCACTGGGGTTCTTTTTTTGTTTGTTTGTGTTGGCCAACTACAACTGTGCATTGAGCCCACCCATGACATGTGGTTAATGTGCTTATAAGACTGACTCCATTGGATAAAAATGGTTTTCTCTTTGCCAGTATGCACCAGTTGTAGATAACTTAATAGTTAGGTTGGGTTCCTGGGTCCATTTCCTCCTCACATTGCTGGAACCCTATCTGCCTTGTACCTGTGCAAGCCCTGTGCATGTTGCTACAGCCTGTGATTCATATATGCACCAGACTTACTGTGACCAGAAAAATGATTTGACAACTTAAGGGGGGAATTAATGGGACATCCTAAGAGGAGCATTGAAGAGAGTGGTTCTGAGGGTTATTTGAACTGTGGGAACCCAACTCAGCAGTTTTAGAGGAGAAGAATATTAGTAAGTAGCCTAGAGATCATTCTTGTGATATTTTGGTGAAGAATATGACTGTTTTCTGCTTTTATCCCAAAAATCTTCCTAGAGAGTTATGGATTAGCAGCTTTAGCAGAGGAGATTTTTAGACAGCCTAGTATTGACTGTGCTGTGTGGTTATTAGTAACCAGTCTTATGCAGATCTATGATGAAAAGGAGCAAACTGAGCAAGGAAAAATTCAAAATGTATAGTTTGAAGAGAAAGGGGGCACTAGGAAGTGTAATGGAGCTTACTTAGTCTATTATTCCCACTAGGCAAGAATAAGACCACTAGCACAATTTAAAGCCAAATTTGAATCAAACTTTACTAAATACTGGTCAAGAAGATGGACACTGGCCAGGCCTATACCCAGGATTCCCAGAGAATGGCTGCAAATTAAGTTCATTTGGGTGCTTATAAAGACAAAACCCACAAGGCTATGTACTTCCTGCCTTCATCCAATTACAAGCAAGCACACACTCTGACGTATTTCCTGCCTACATGTGATCAAACACATTCTGTTTGTTTACAAAAGTGAAAACATGTCTTGAAACATGAAAACATGAACAGCCCCCAAATTCCAGAAAGTTATCTTTCCTTTGGCAAGCGAGGCTTACAAGTTTATCTGTCCTTGGACAAGTAGAATTGATGCTTTTTGTTCTTTAGATCTCTTAAGCACAGTAATTAAAAGTTAAAACATAGCCCCCATAAGTCTTGTGCTCAAGGAGATAAACAGATTAAAGAAAAACCTGATGCTAAAGGGGATTTTGACCTCAAGACACTACCTAGCTAAGCTTCTAACTTGTAAAAGGGAATTGAAGAATAGCTTAGGGCATGGTATGATGGCCCAAACCTTTAATCCCAGCACTTAGGAGTTCAAGGCCAGCCTGGTCTGCATGAGTTCCAGGACAGCGAAGCTTAGAGAATGAAGGAAACCATGGAAAATAGGAAGTTGGCGAAAATGTATTTGAATGAGGGGTCCATATTCCAGCCCAAACAAGCAGCAGAACTTGGTATCTTTGGCCATGTGACTCTAGTTTTAGAGTCAAGGATACAAGAAAGAGGTTGTGGAACCTCCCTCTATGACTAAGGAAAGCTACTGAGGCTAAGCAAGTGCCAGGGGCATCCCTGCATGGATGCCCAGAGAGGCCATTGCATGAAGTTGTGAAGCCGAAGCCTGGATTTCCTGAGAGACCCCAAAATGTTGAAGAGCCAGCGCTGTGAAATACTTGCTGAGGAGGATGCTAACAAGGGAGTGGAGCCAGCCCAAGAGAGACAAGTGTGCTGCAATCAACACAGCTGAAAGGAGTTGGAGATATGGAGAGTGATTTGACATCAGACACGGAGATGCAGAGTTTGGAGTTTGTCCAGCTGGTATTTTGGCCTTATTTTGGTCCAGTATTTCTTCATTATGCACCTTCCCTCCCTTTTGAAATGACAATGTATACCCTGTGTGTGGGGATTACAGTTAAGAGATTGTCATGAACTCATGAGTTTCAGAAGAGACTTTGAACTTTGGAATTTTAAACATTGGTGAAACTGTGATAGACTCTGGGGACTTTTGAAGTTGCACCGAAAGCCTTTTGCATTATGCTATGCCTATAAGCCCATGGGGACTGAGGAGTGGAATGTGGTGGCTTGAATGAAAATTGCCCCCGTAAGCTCATAGAGAGTGGCATTATTTGAAAGGATTAGGATAGGTAACCTTGTTGGAGTAGATGTGGCCTAAGACATTCTCTTCACAACAATAGAACAATAGCTAAGACAATAGTCTGTCCCTTTATCCCTCTATTCTTCCACGCATCTACCTGCTTTCTTCGATGAGTTAAAGCAGCATAAGGTTTTAGCCAGTGCAGCTGACCAGCCTTGAACTTTCCAGCCTCCAGAAGCAGGAGTCAAAACAAACTTGTTCCATTATGATCAACTTTAGATGTTTTCTAACAGGAAAAAAAAAAATGTATGTATGTATGCATATATGAAGGCATGTGTGGCCAGGATAGATTTGTTGAGAGTGGGATCTGCACTGAGGAATCATGGAAGTCTGCAGAGCACCCCAGACCACATGTGCAGAGCACCCTAGAACACATGTGCAGAGCACCAGTCCTCACCTGCAGAGCACCCCAGTCCACACCTGCAGAGCAGCCCAGTCCACACCTGCAGAGCACCCCAGTCCATATCTGCAGAGCACCCCAGTCCATATCTACCCAATAAAAATTGAACTCTCAGAAGGAGTAGAAGTAGAAAAGGGTTCGTCTAAACTGCTAGAAAAGCTACAAGTGAATTCAAAGTGCTGAGCTGCACGTATTCCTGCTAACATGAGAGCTTTTGTTATGCTTGCTGGGCACTTTGCTGTTTACACTTAACATCTTCACAGTTTCTGCAAGGGAATTTTCCCTTCACCCTCCCTAATATGAGCATAGATTTCTCAGCAAATCATTTCCCAAGCCTGTTCCCAAGAGATAAATGGAAGAGGAGTAAGAGGCAAGAGATGGGCACTAGCCCGGCAGTGGTGCACAGGCCTTTAATCCCAGCACTCAGGAGGCAGAGACAGACAGATCTCTGCATTCTGTCAGGAGCTGTCTTTGTGGGACTGCAATCAGAACCAGCCGAGCTGCCCCAAGTTCATACCTGAGTGGGGGAGTGTAGATGAGGGGAAGAAGTTCACACCTGAGTGGGAGAGAGTGGATGAGGAAAAAGCTAACTATAGACGATAAAGAATAAAAATCAGGAGGGTAGATCAGTCACTGCTCTTATATACCTTAACCCAAAAGGGGAGCATGGTATCATGTATGTGGAACAGACTTTTCTTCCACACCTTAGCTCCAACTTCTAACAAGCCTTGAGAGTCAAAAGTAGTCACACCTCAGATTCCGGTCTGTTGTTAATAGAAAAAGATAGCCAAACATCCTCCTGTAGCCACACCTTTGAACTTTAGGTCTTATGACTTGCTTAGGACAGGTTTGAACTCTCTGTCCTGGTGCCAAGATGGTGTGCAGCCATATTTTATGGGCACTGACAGCGTTCGTGGCCAGCCTGGTCTACAAAGTGAGTTCCAGGATAGCCAGGCCTGTTACACAAAGAAACTGTGTCTTAAAGAGAGAAAAAGAGGGGGGTGGCACTTTTAGACAGTGCATAACTGACAGCTCAAAGGCACTTGGTGACTGGCGATGACATAACTGCTTTGGTGGCAGGAGGCTGCAGCCTTGGTAGAAACTAACCGTGTGTGTCTGTGTCTGAATAATGTCCTTATCTGGAAATACTAGATATTCTTTGCTAGCAAGGTCTGAGATGTTAACCTCCCAGCTCAGGCCTCATGTAGGTTTGTTTGTTTGTTTGTTTGTTTGTTTTTATTGTTCTTTCAGGACTGGGGATTGAACCTATGACCTTGTACATGGTAAGCAAGTTCTTCTCAGCCTCTTTTTACTCTTTATTTTGAGACAGGGTTGCCCAGTTTGGTCTTGAACCCTTGATTTTGCTTCAGCCTCCCTAGTAGCTGGGACTACAGGCCTATGCCACAAGACCTGACTTACCATGAGCTTTGTAGTTGCTCCTTCACTTTAACCCCTCCCCTTGTTCATGGTGGATCATAAGTCATTGAAGGTGAGGACAGTATTTTGGGGCCTGGCATGGTGGCACATGCCATTAATTCCAGGAATTACTCAACAAAAACAGATTCTAAATGTGAAATCATAGAATAAAGTTGGCAAATATATTGAGAAAAAGGGCATAGAGTTGAGAGAGAGGAAATAGCAATCAGAATATACTGTTGTTCTTTTGCTGCGCAGCTAATGCCTAAGAAACACAAACACGAAACTCAGCGCCCACATGGAGTTTATTGAGAGAGGGGAGAGAAAGAGGGGGTAGCTGGTGGCCAACCGAAAGCAGGAGAGAGAGAGAGAACAGAGAGAGAGCAAAGAGAGAGCAAAGAAGCAGAGAGGCAGAGGGAGACAGAGAGAGAGAGAGAGAGAGAGAGAAGCACTTGGTGCGCTTGCTTTAAAAGAGGCTTGCGCATGCGTAACTGAGTCCTCTGGCCGCCAGGTAAAGCTGACGTAGGGACGACATGGCCATGAGCATCCCGCCCATCGTTGGGGCGGGGGTCAGCTGGCTGCTAGTTCCTAACATATACTGTATGAAAACTTTTTTTTTTTTTCCAGTTAAAACATAGGCGTCTTCTAGCACTCAGGAGGCAGAGGCTGGCACATTTCTGAATTTGAGGCCAGTCTGATTTTGGACTACATGGTGAGATTCTGTCTGGAGAAAAAAAGAAAGAGAAAGAAAAAAAAAAAAAAAAAAGCCCTTTGGGGAAGGCTGTAGTCTGCAGTAGAGACGGAGTTCTCCAGCCGGTGGGAAAAGCAGAGTGGGTAATGATCAGACCAAAATGGGGTTTCTCATCTTTCTCCCCAGATAGTGTCCATTGTCTGTATGCTCCTGAGATAGCAGGATGTGGACTCTGCTTTGTAAAACACCCTTTGCTTAATCCACAGTGATATTCCAACAAGGTTAAATCAAGAATATGAAAATATTCTTAGAGGTATTTATCACCCTTGTATCATACAGGAATGGCCCCTGAACTGCGCATGCCCCTTCAGTCTAGGGATAGGACCCATGGCCTTGCACATTCTAGCAAAGCAATTGACCGCTGCAGCTCTCATCTGGAACTTTGTAAAAAAAAAAAAAATATATATATATATATACATATATATATATGTATATATGTATATGTTTGTGTGTGTGTATTCGTGTATCAGTGCATGTGCACGTGTGTGCATGTGTGTGTGCACATGTGTATGCAGGTATGCAGGTACCTGCAGGAGCCAAAGGGTATTGGATCCCCTGTGACAGTTGTGAGCTGACTGTTATGAATTCTGGAAATGAAACTTGAGGTCCTCTGTAAGAGCAATAAATGCTCTTTTGTTTTATCATTTCCTTGAGTCAGGGTTTCTCTTTGTAGTTCTAGCTGTCCTGAAACTCTGTAAACCAGGCTGACCTTGAAAGATCTGCCTGCCTCTGCCTCCAGAGTGCTGGAATTACAGGTGTTTACCACCACTGTCAGGCAGCAGTAAACACTTCACCCTGAGCCATCTCAGCCTTCTTGCCTGACATTCTTACATGTATCAAGTTCCTCTTACATCTTCAGATGACTGAGGTGCCTGAGGATACATGACCTGGAGAATGCTGTAGTCCAGTGGAGACAGACGGAAGGAGACTCGGGGCCATAGGATGCATGCTTTAGCCGAGGGGTGGGAAGCAGGTCTCAAGGAAGGCTTTGAAGCAAGAAATGTGAGCCAACTGATGAAAGGCATGTCTTCTGTCCTGCCAGGAGGTGACGAGAAATGAAGCTGCCTACCGACTCTGCACCAGCCTGGAAGAGCCATTTGTTACCCTCACACTGAGAATTTCTACTTGGCCTGAGAACCACAAAGAGTGACTGAAGGGATTTGAGATGTTAACATAGTCACGTTAGTATTTTAGAGAGAAAGTACTTTTCAAATTATGCTGCTACATGCAACTCTCTCACAGAGGCTTTCCATCATTGCATTGACAAAGTGGAGGATGACAAGTGTCTGGCCAAGTACCAAGGACATGTTCTTACCTGGGGCCTTCTAAATAAAACCTGCTACTTTCTCCAGAATCCTGAGCCACCTGAGCCTGGGCATCAGGCCTCTTCCAGCCTCTGTTTTCTGGTATGTCAATTGTCTGAAAGTATATTTAATCCAGTAAAACCAGTTTGTTGGCTATTACTTTTTAAAATAAAGACCACATTAGAAAGAAAATATGTATTTCACATAGTGAAAGTATTGTTATCTTGTAAACTTTGCTTTCAGTCATTTGGCCTCAGTGGTGGAATTTGTTCTGGAAAACAGGCATCATGAGGTGCTTCATCCGAGGGTGAGTGTCATCAGGAGATGGTTCAGCCTGCTGCACACTAGCTTAAGTAGTGTATACTATCATGTTTGTATGGCTTTGTCACTGGCTGAGCTATCTTCAAGCACTGTGGCTGTATATGTGTGGTCTCTGTACACATGTGTAAAATCTATTCAGGTAATACATGTGTCAGGTGATGTAGGGTGGGTATGCACTGGTTTGTGCTACAGATAGATTTCTAACTCCGAGGAAATGTAGATCTGAAAGTGAGCAGGCAGAGATTAGTTCCTTCCACTCAAAGTCCATGTCACTGCTGTCCAGTGAGCTGATGGCCACCAAGACTTAGGCAGTATTTAACTGTTCTTGTGCCCACAGCCCTGGATACTGTCATGGACGCTAGATTGAAGCTGTCACTGTGGGTTTGAGTTTTGTTGTTTTTAATACAGGGTTTTGCCCTATAGCTCTAGAAGGCCTAGAAATCAATGTGTAGCCTCAAACTCACAGTAATTCTCCTGCCTCAACCTCCAGAATGCTTGGATTACAGGTGTTAAGATAACACACAAATTTATGCTTCAGTATTTTATGGGGTGTATTGGTGTTTTTATTACTTTTTTATTTTTCAGTTTGGTAGTTTAAAAAGAGACCATAAGCCCTTGCTTTACCTTTTATGTTGCCAGTGGCGACATCTAGTGGTCTTGTTGCCAGTGCCCTTCAGTGCAAGTATTCTTTTGTAAAGTATTAAAAATGAACCAAAACCCACATGTATTCTATGTTCAAATTAGTCTATGTAATAATAAACCCATAGCTCTGTGGTGCTTTTTCGGATTCCTTTCAAAGTTATCATGTGTTCTAAAGCCATTACTAGTTACAAAGAAAGCTGATAACAAAGGCAGCCTGACATGTTAACAGGGAACCACAGCTCATCATCTGGTAACTACCATTTGCCAGGCTTTGCATCATGCAGGGTACCTCATAGCACTCAATAAGTATCTGTTAGATATTTTAATTACGTAAGTAATCACCAAGCCAAGGGGTGTAGGTTTAAAAATAAAGAGAAATGTGGTCAGAGGCTGAAAGGCCAAGAACATTTTAAAAGTAGCCATAAATAGGATCCAATAGGGCATCCTCGATGTGTTTTCACCTATGAAGGTGAGGCTATCAATACCTACAATCCAAGCACTTGAGAGGCTGAGGCGGAAGGACTGTCGTGAGTTCAAGGCCACACTTGGGATTAAAGGGCAGGATACACAGCACTTACACAAACCTTCACATTTTCAGGTGTCGAATGTTATGACACGTCCTCACCTTGTTTAGCACTCACCTGAGTTGACAGTAGTGTGTCTGCCACACTTGGGGCAGTGTTTCACTTCAGTCACAACTGAATACAGCACTGTAATTTGCTGAGGCATGTTTTATAAAAGAGATATCATCCTTGCTCACTCAGTTTTCACGTTATTGTTTGAGACAAGGTCTCTCGCTGAACCTGGAGCTCATTGATTAGGCTAGGCAGACTGACCAGAGAGCCCTTTACAGCACTGGGGTTACAGCTGTGTGCCATTGCAGCCAACTTACTTCTGGGGACTTAACTGAGGTCCTTATGCTTGCACAGTGGACATTTTATGTCCTGATCTTTCCCTGGGCGCCACTCTAGACTCTTATGTCTTATAATATTAGATGACGTGTTCATTCTGTATTTGCACAATGGGTATGTATTTCCCTAGCACTGCACTCCTTTTCCTCCTACCCATAGTGTGTGCAATTCTCAGACAGGAGTCTTGATCTAGGTTTTATCCTATGCATGGGTTTTAAGGGATGTAGGGCCATCCAGATATCATTAGTTTTGTGTGTGTGTGTGTGTGTGTGTGTGTGTATGTATGTATGTACGTGCACATGTGTGCATGCAAGTGCACATATAGTTTCTGAAAGTATGTTCTAATTCATCTTTAGAGTTTTAAAAAGTAGTTAAGAAGCTAACTATTGTATAGTTCTGTTCAACTGTGAGCAGAATTGCAATTTAGTACATTTCCATTTTATTTTTCTGAAGATTATTATGTGTATGAGTGTTTTGTCTGAATGTAGGTGTGTACACCATGTGTGCAATGCTCACAGAAACCAGAAGAATGTGCTGGGTCCCCTAAAACTGCAGTGTGTTAGTCACTTTTCTATTGTTGTGATGAGAGTAACGGGGAGGAAAGGGTTTATTTCATTATGCTTGTTCATGTAACAGTCCATCCCTGAGGGAGATCAAGGCAGGAACTCATGGTAGGAACTTGGAGGCAGGAGCTAACGTATAAATCATGCAAAGGGTTCTGCTTACTACTTCAGTCATCCTGGTTTTTTATACAACCCGAGACCACCTGCCCAGTCTGGCACCACCCACAATGGGCTGGGCATTCTACATCAGTCATCAATCAAGAAAATTTCCACATGCTTGCCTAAGGGCCAATAACATGGAGGGGACTTTCTCTATTGCATTTCCTCTTCTCAGATAGTCACAGTTCTGGAGACTGAGGTGTATCACAGTACACGTGTTTAGCCTTGGTGAGGACATCCCAGTGGATGGCATCTCAACATAGGAGTACATACAGGTGAGAGAGCCTATCTAGGGGAGTATAGGGCCCAATTATAACAGCATATTTTCAAGAGAACTTACTTAGTCCTTAAAGTCCTGCCTGACCCAATCCTGTTAGATGGCATTGATCCATTCATGAGGGCGGAGCCATCTGACATAATTACTTCCCACTAGGTGTGTGGTGCTTTGACTAAGAATGACCTCCATTCGCTCAGATGTTTGGATGCTTAGTTATTGGGGAGGGACACTACTTGGGAGGGATTAGGAGGTGTGGTCCTGTTTGAAGAAGTGTGTCCCTGGGGAGTGGGCTTTGAGGTTTCAAAAGCCCAAGCCAGGTCCAATGGCTCTTGTCCTGCTGCCTATGGATCAGAATGTAGAGCTCTGAACTACACTCCTCAGCACTGTGTTCTGCCTGAGTGTTGCCATCCTCCCTAGCAAGATAAAAATGGACTAAACCTCTGAACTGTATGTAAGCCAGTTCCAATGAAATTCTTTCTTTTAGTAGAGTTGCCATGGTCACGGTGTCTCTTCACAGCAATAGAACACTGACTATGAAGAGGTCCCACCTCAACATCACCACCAACTTCCAAGCCCTTGAATAAGCCTGTAGGGGACAAACAGTATTACTGAAGATCCAAACAACAAAGAAATAAAAACTTTGAGACATTGAAAGTAAGAAATTGAAGAAGTTATCAGAAGATGG
The DNA here is from genome assembly GCF_943737965.1 of Phodopus roborovskii. NCBI lineage: Eukaryota > Metazoa > Chordata > Mammalia > Rodentia > Cricetidae > Phodopus > Phodopus roborovskii. The sequence goes on along the minus strand of NW_026126413.1, from coordinate 4,500,899 downwards.
AAAGATCTCCCATGTTCAAGTATTGGTAGGATTAACATAGTAAAAATGGTCATCTTATCAAAAGCAATCTATAGATTCAATACAATCCCCATCAACATACCAACACGACAACTCTCAACTTCAGATGGAAAAACAAAACATCTAGGACAGCAAAAACAATCCTGAAGCATAAAAGAAATAGTGGAGATATATCATCTTCAATCTCAAATCATACTACAAAGCCAGAGTAATAAAAGCAACATGGTATTGGCATTAAAAAACAGACATAATTGATCAATGGAATTGAATTTCCAGACATAAATCCACATGCCTATAGACACCTGATTGAAATGTTAATCAAATAAATCTTAATCAATAAAAAATTGGGAGTCAATTATCAGAGGAAAAAACATAAAGATCAGAGAACTGGGAGCAGCTGCCAGTTGCTTCCTGCCTGTTCAAATCCCCAGGCCAAAAGGGCTGAGAGCCTGTCTGCTCCACCTTCTAACTTCCTCTCTCCACATCCCAAGTGCTAGGGCTAATATCATATATATATATAATATATATATGATATTATATATATATTATATATATTATATATATCATTTATATATATATATAAAAAACTGGATATAAAACAATTAATAACCCAATTTTAAAATGGGATACAGAACTAAACAGAGTTCTGAAAAGATGAAACACAAATGGCTGAGAAACATCCTTAGCCATAAGGGAAATGGAAATCAAAACTACTTTGAGATACCATCTTAAACCAATTATAATGGCCAAAATCAATAAAACAAATGACAGCTCACTCTTTGTTGTTGTTGTTTAGGGTTGTGTGTGTGTGTGTTTTATTAATTTATTTTCTTACATTCCAATCCCAGTTCCCTCTCCCTTCTTTCCTCCCGCCTCCCCCCACTCCCTGCCCCCACCTCCCATCTGTTCCTCAGATAGGGTAAGGCCTCCCCTAGGAAGTCTACTAAGTCTGTCCCATTATTTCATTGAGGCAGGACCTCTCCACTCTCCACACCCCTGTGTCTAGGCTGGGCAAGGTATCTCTCCATATAGAATGGGCTCCACTAAATCAGTTTGTGCATTAGAGTTAGATCTTGGACCCACTGCCAATGGCCTCATATAATGTACCAGTCACCTATAGTAAGAAAGTCTAGTTGTGTCTTATGCAGGCTCCCCATTTGTCAGACCTGAGTCAATGATCTCTCACTAGCTCGGGTCAGCCGATTCTGTGGGTTTCCCCATCATGGTCTTAACTCTTTTGTTCATAATATCATTCCTCCCTCATTTTGATTGTAATCCAGGAGCTTCTCCCAGTAGTTAATTATGGATTTCTGCATCTGCTTCCATCTGTGATGCAGAGGGTTCACGCTTCTCTGGGGTTGTGGAATGTAGGCTGGGTATCTTTTGCTTTATGTCTGGTATCCACTTATGAGTGAGTACATACTATATTTGTCTTTCTGGTTTTAGGTTACCTCACTCAGGATGTTTTTTTCTAGTTCTATTTGCCTGTGAATTTTAGAATGTCATTGTTTTTTACTGATGAGTAGTACTCCACTGTGCAAATATACTACATTTTCTTTATTCATTCGTCAATTGAGGGGCATCTAGGTTGTTTCCAAGATCTGGCTATTACGAATAATGTTGGTATGAACATAGTTGAGCAAATGTCCTTGTGTGAATGTGCCTCCTTTGGGTATATTCCCAACAGTGGTATTGCAGGGTCTTGAGGTAGGTTGATCCCTAATTTTCTGAGAAATTGCCATACTTATTTCCACAGTGGCTATACGAGTTTGCACTCCCACCAGCAATGGAGGAGTGTTCCCCTTTTTCCACATCTTCTCTAGCATAAGCTGTCATTGGTGTTTTTTATTTTAGCCATTCTGATTTGTGTAAGATGGAATCTCAGAGTAGTTTTGATTTACATCTCCTAAGGATGCTGAGCATTTCCTTAGGGGTCTTTCCATCATTTGAGATGGTTCTGTTGAGAATTCTCTGTTTAGATCTGTACCCCATTTTTTAATTTGATTATTTGGTAGTTTGATTTCTAGTTTCTTAAGTTTTTGTGTATTTTGGAGATCAGCCCTCTATTAGATGTAGGGTTGGTGAAGATCTTTTCCCATTCTGTAGAGAGTTGTTTATGACAGCTCAGTTTGGTAAGGATGTGGGTTAAGGAAACACTTATCCATTGCTGATATGAATATAAACTTGTAGTCATTATGGAAATCATGTGGTGGTTCCTCAGAAAGATAAGAATCAATTTATCTGAAGATCCAGCTATCCCATTCTTAGGCATATACCCAAAAGACTCTACATCCTACTACAGAGACACTGGCTCATCAATGTCCAATTCTGTTCTTTCTGTTCATATTAGCCAGAAATAGAAACAGAGTAGATGTCCATCAGTGGATGAATGGATAATGAAAATGTGGTACACAATGTAGTATTAATTACACAGCTGTTAAAAATATCATGAAATTCACAAGTAAAAGGAGCTAGAAAAAATCCTGAGTGAGGTAACCTAGACACAAAGAATAGTATCTATTCTCTTATATGTGGTTGTTAGCTTTTAAGCCTTCTATGGGCATACTATAATCTTTATAACCACAAAGGTTGGGTATAGAGTAGGGGACTAGAGTGGAGGGAAGGAACTCCTAAGATAGTGTAAATAAAGCATATAGTTATGGAGATGTGGGGGTTGGGGGTGTGATTAGAATAGGAAGATTAAATAGAGTGGGGGAGGGAACACTTGAAGGGACAGCTAACATTAAGGGTCATTTTCAAGATCATATGGAAACCTGTCACTTAAAAATACATAATATATGAAAGAAATCTAAATGGATTCACCAATTAACTAGAAAGAGAAAGCCCCAACTAGACCTCTCTTGCAACCAAATAAAATTACCAGTGCTGGAAATGGGTTACATCTAATTGTGTTGTTGGCAAAGAGGCCTCATGGGAACCCTCCCCCCAAACTACTCAGGCTATTGCCGAGGCTATTTGTTGCTCCATCAATTGATGGTAAGGTACTATTGCTGAAGAGATACCCACATATATCACTGATATGTGGAGCTGTGCCTACTTAAAGCCTTCATCCCTGCTGACTAGTGTTTGTGGTATTGAATGGTACTCGGCATACTACCAGTGAAAAAAGGTAAAGACCAACCTTGCAAATCTTGCAATCTATAGTGGTGACATGCCTGCAAGATAGGCCCAAAACCTATGGGAACCAACCAATCTGCTACAAATTAAAGTTCACTTCACAGGATAGAACTCATGCCTGATACTGCCTGGGTGTTCAAAAACCTACAACTTGATAAGCTGTGGGCCTAGGGGAAAACCCAATACTACTATTCTACTAAAGGAACCAATAAAATGACTTGTAATGATATTCTGCTATACCCATAGATCAGTGTCTTTTTCAGCCATTACGAGAAGATTCCTCCTGCAGTATATGGGAATAAATACAGAGACCCACAACTGGAATGCAGAGACTTGGAACACTCAGTCCTAAGTGCAATGTCTTCATCAAACCCCTCCCCTCAGGGTCCAGTGAACTGCTAAAGAGGACAGAGAAAGATTGTAAGAGCCAGAGGGATGGCACACACCAAGGATACGGTGTCTTCCAGATAGAACAAGACTGACACATAGGAACTTACAGAGACTGTGGCCGCATGCACACGTCCAAGCCAGGGGTGCCAAGGGGAAAAGTAAACATTAGCCCATTCCTATGTCAGACTCCACTTCCAATTGACAAATGCTTGCAAAAGAAAATTAGTTTTGTCCAATGGAGTTTCACAGAATATACCAACCACACTTCAGGAAGGCTCTGTGCCCAGCAGTAGATGGCCAACACAAAACAAACTCTGGCATTTTGGGAGATTTGGTTTCATAATGCCTTAATACTTTTTCTGGGCATTTTCTACCTTGTCTGTTGATTATTATGATTTTATGTTTTGTGGATATGTGTATGTCTCTACATGTGTGTTTCTAGAGTTTTTTTGTTTGTCTCTTTGTTGGTCTCTTTATTATATTCTGGTTTTTATTTTTTTTAATTGGACTGTTTCCTAAAGAGAGAAAGCAAGCATGGAATTGAGTGAGGTGGTAGGAAGGATCTGGGAGAATATGAGGGAGGGAAAACTATAATGAGATTATACTGTATAAAAAATATTTTCAATAAAAATGTAATAAAAAGATATACATATATACTTTGTAAATTAGAACCATGCAATTCTATTAAAAATGAAAAAAGTGGTATCTAAAGTGCTATGTTAACAGAAATTTTCAGAACATTTCAATGTTTTTATATAAACACAAAATTTTTACTCATCATATATATGCCTTACTTTCCCTCAGACACAGAACAGAAACTCTGACTAACTACCCAGCATGAAGCTAGGCCTGAAGTGGCTAAGTAGCAATTCTACCTGTAAAGTGGTACCCACTGCTAAGCAGTGGCTCAACTTTCTACAGCAACAAAGTCATTAGAGGACCAACTACTGTTCCGAGCTCAGTAGTTCAACTACGTGAGCAAATTATTTTTAAAGGGATAGGACTTGCCTATGTTCCATATATTTCCAGTTTATGAGATGACATGGCCAGATATGATCAATGGTTCCTGAGCAAGACAGTATAAAGTACCTGATTTAGGAATGGGATTGGGTACCAGGTCACTCACACAAGCTTGTAACCCCAGTATTTGCGAAGTTTAAAAAAAAAAAGGGAGAACAGTTTGGCACACTACCCCTTTTTGTGAGTGGGTATGAGACTCCACCATAGTGAGTTGTGTTAACCCCAGCATAAAACTACAAAGGAACCTTTTGGCCAGGCATGGCAGAGGACATCTTTAATTCCAGTGCTCACTCAAGAGGCAGATGCAGGCAGAATGGTGTTGGGGGGAAAGAGTTAACTTTTTATGGGGCTCTACTCCATCTCTTCTCTGTTGACTGCCAATATTGTCTCCATACTGTAATCTTCAAGGGTAAAATAAATAACATATAGGATGTAGCCTTTTGAAATTGCCTTTTTGCACTGTTGAAATTCATGGAAAGTTGCTGCACATAGCACCAATTGAATTATCTTATTTATATGTATGTGTGGATTTGTACACGGTGTAATGCCTGTAGAGGCCAGAAAAGTTTGATTATCCTTGACCTGGAGTTGACAATTATGTTCTGCTGGAGATGGGTGTGATTTCAGGTCCAAGCAGTACATGTTTTTTAAGTGAGATATTTCTCTAGTCCCAAGTTTTTATGGTTAAGTAGTATGCCATTTTTTGATATACCACAACTTAGCTGCCTCTCCTATGGATTTCTAGTTCTTGACTATCACAAATAAATTTATGCACAGGCTTTAAAATATGGGCATGTATTTTCACATGTGATATTTAGTACTGTTTAACTTCCTAACAAAACTGCCAATCTCCCCCAACCAACAGCAGATGGAAGACCTAGTAGTTTCACCCATGAGGCTGAGCTTTAAGACTGGATCTAAGTCCTTTGTTGAGTATGTGATTTGAAAATACTTAAATTTGTTACCTTCTAAGGATCTTCAAAAGGCTGAAGTTTAAAAACTAGATGACCAACATTCTTATTTTATAAAGCATGCTTTGGGAATAATGTCTAAGAACCCTAACTCAGCATAGCTTAATGATGTTTTGGTTTTAGAGTTCCACTTTGTCCCCATTTATAAACTGGGACCTAATTCTGCCACTCATCTTCAGTCTTGATACTATAGCTATAGTCTGTTTTTTAGTTACCATTCCACCTTTATTGACCTGCAACATTGTTTAAGGTAGTCTAGTTCCTCCATACATTTTAGATTATTTTCCTAGTTCTAAAAAATTGAGCAGCTAACGTTGTTCACTCCTTTCTCAAGACTTTCTGATGACAGGATTTCACTTGATTCATGATGTCCTCATAATCTGCCTCCCAGATGGGATTAAAGTTGTGAGCCACTGTGCCCAGCCTTCTTGCTCATTGAGGAAAAGCATGGTGAGACACAAACTTTATGTTGAGTATGAAGGACAGAGCTTTGGTCTCTAAAAGACACACACAGATAAAAAAAGGGACCAAAATCAGTTCCACACACTGGATGTGAGGTACCTTGTAGGTTAACTTGGTAGTCACTGTACTGTGGCGCTGTGCAGCTGGTAAAAAGGTAATCCTGGAAACGTATGTATTAAGTATACAAGATGCTACAGAGGGTGTCTGGACCCCTAAACAGTTCAGCTGATCCTTACAAAGACAGGAGGGAACAAAGTTCTCCCTGGCCCCAGGAGTCTGTTGGTCATTTCACCCCAGTGCCATACCAGCAGCTACACATGCATACCTTATGCCACCACATGCAGGCCTCCCTTAGCAGGGTTGGTCATGGACATCTCAAGCTAAAGGATAACCCCACCCGCTAGGAAGTGTTGTATGAAACCCACCTGGTCTACTGTAATGTAGTACAGACATAATCATTGGAATTATAATCTTCACCTCAAACAATGGAACACCCTGTGGCCACCAACGTACTCATCAGTGAGTCTTTGCAGGAATGGTTTGAGCCAATTAAGTGCAAAAAATACAATTAAGTAGCAAGACCAAAGCTATCATGGGTTATTTCCCTTCACCAATCCACTTCCTGAATAAAAAGCAGGTGATCTAAGCTCTGGGCCTGCAGCTTTCGAGGTTGCAACCCCTCCCACACACTCACTCCTGCCTCAGCCTCCCAAGTGTTGGAATTACAGCCATATGGTGACTGACCCTCAAGACTGCATGCTAAGCAAATCCCCCACAATGTAAGTCACATCCTTAGTAAACACATAAAATTAGGATCTTTACAAATACTGCTCATAAGACATCCACGATACTCTATTAAACTTGAAAACTGCCAAGTAGCAACAGAAATTCATTGCAAAGAATACTATACATGAAGACACTGCTCATTTATTACAGAATAATGTAAGGGATGCTATGCTGTCTTAGTACAACCCACAAGTACACCACAAAACGTTTTAGCAACCATCTCCTAAAACAGGTAGAAGGCAGATATTTTGGAGATTCCGGACAGTAATTAAGACACAAACTATTTTCAGAATATGAAAATTTATTACTGTGTTTCAACTGTCAAAATTTAGGATCTTGGTCTCTCTTTCTTGCCTTTGTACAGGGCCAAAAGGGACACATTGGCTACTTTAACAACCTTAAAGCGGACTCCAGGAATGTCACCTACAGCATGGCCTTTTCGACCAAACCCAGCAACCAGAACTTCATCGTTTTCCTGAAATAAAATAAAGTTCACCTTAGTATCCAGTAGTAATTAAATACAGATTAATTAAAGGAAACGCCCTCTTTCCAGTTTAAAAATAAAGCTAAACCAGGACACTCACCTCAATGAAGTTCAAGCAGCCATCATTGGGCACGAAAGCTGTGATCTTCTTGCCATTCTTGATGAGCTGCACCCTGACACACTTCCGGATAGCAGAATTTGGCTGTTTGGCTTCAACCCCTCTGAAATATCAATGGCACATGTGAGTGTACAAGGTTCCAGACCCCCACCCTCTCAATCCAGTCTCAAAACCCTCAGATCCCATGATTTCTATTATTTTTCCTTTAGCTCTAGTTTATCCCAAACAGTAGAACTTCCAAAACTTTCCAAAAATGAGAAAACAAGGGATTACAATTTAACTGACCTGCCAAAACTACACACACACAAAAAAAAAAACCACCATTTCAAAGTCAATGCACTTCATTCAAGGTTGGGCTACTTAATACCAGCAGAGGCAGTCAGAGCTCTAAGCAGCAAGTTTCAGGGCAGCCATGGTAGCAGTACAGAGAAACCCTGCTTAAAATACAAAATCAACCTAGAGTCAATGCATTAGCTGCATCTTAAGAAAGGCACACCAAGTCTTACGAACGTACCAGCTGGTTCAGGTACGTTTTTAACAGTTCTCACACCGTTCGCTATGGGCTTTACTATCGAGTCTTTCCTCTCCCACTCCTTCCGTAACAAGGCTGAAATTAAAAGCTTTGGTCATCCAACTCTGAGCACTAATGCTATCAGCTGTACCGTCCATTCTCCGTAAAAACCCAAACCAACGCGACCTCACAATCCTTCGTGGCTTCAGTTCGCTCTCAATTACGTTCTCTCTCTTTTTTTTTTTTTTTTTTTTTTTAAGGGAGCAGTCTTTCACTTACACTTTTTCCAGCACAATCCCTTTTGCATGAGAGGCACCTCCGAAAGGGTTGGCCTTCAGGGCTGTGCCCAAGTGGGCTTTCTTGTATTGTTTGTCATGCCACTTCTGGTCCCGTCGGTGGCTGCGGAGCTTCCTGGCAGTACGGAGACCACGGCACTTGCCTGCAAAGAAAACATCACTGAGTCCTTTGCACACCCGCCCAGGCCGCTTTAGCCCCGGAGCCTTGGCTGGATGGGCCCTTTACGCCGGGCGGTAGCTCTTGTCAGCTACCCTCGCATTCTCAAACACACCCAGGCGCGACCCTTCAGCCTATGTAAATTTCAGTCTAGGCTGCGGAGCGGCTGCGGCTACCGAGCATGGCGGCCCGTAGGCCGCATGAGAGCTCCGGCCACGTGCCCGCGGGACGGAGCTTCTTCAACCGGCCTCCGCCCCACTGCAGCCCGGCTCCCCGCCATGCCGCCCTACCACGGACTGTGCCCCGAGCCCCAGGTCCCTCCCGCGGACCTTCAAGCCGACCCCGCACAGCTCACCCATCTTGCCGGCGCCACGGGCCCGAGAGAAAGAGAGAGGCGGTGCAGGAAGGACCCACAGGCCACTGCGCGAAGCCCCGCCCAGCCGAGGACCCCGGGCGGTCGTCCGAGCGGCGCCTGTGCTGATATAGGAATTTCCTTAGGAAACGACTCAGTTATTCCACTTTTCTGAGACACGTTGTGATTTTATTTAATGCTTATTAAATTCAAAGAGATCTAGTTCACGTTGTTATTTTCCTTTTAGGCAAATAACTAGGATAAGGGAATATGGACTACCAATCCCAGAAATCTTTGCACTAAATGGTCACTGCGCAGGCGTCCGGGGCAACCCTATCCCCGGGGGAAGGGTCACAGTGATGGGCTGCCCCAGTTCGGAAGAGGCGGAGCGAGACCTCCGGGAGGTCACTGAGTGAAGGTGTCCTGAACTGTTTTCAGGAAGAGAGGCTTCCGAGGCTCTCAACCAACGTGCTGCATAGTAAACTGTACATTTTAGGGAGGGAATGATGCAGCGGTGAAAAGGCCCAGCCAGACTTTAGCTTTAAAGAGTGAGCTAACGTTTGCCTGCCGTGCATCCTGGCTTATTCTTTTAATTATAGTACCTTTACAACCCTAGTTTCTCCTGGAAAGTGACGTAAATAGAAGGTCTTTCTGGGATGTTGAGTCACTTAACAACAAAAGTTTTAATAGCTTTGCACTGAGGATTTGGCAGTTAAGAGAATGAAGGTTTCTGCTCATGTAAAGTTCATGTTTTAGGTTGAAGGGAGAGGATATATAAAAATAAAAAATGCTTTTACATACTGAGAAATGCTATAGGAAAATGCAACTTAGTAGTGCAGGAGGTGGCTTTATTGGATATTTTAAGGACCCATCGCTGTAGGTTACAAATGAACCGGGAGCCCATATTTAGCATAGGAGACAGTCTTCCAGAAAGGGTGGTGTTCTGGCAATAGAGCAGGGAGATGAGTGGCTCTGGAGGCCTGAGTGTTACACTGGACCCAGAACTTTACTGCAGGAAAGCGCCCGAAAGCTGCGGTGACCAAGTTCTGCTTTAACGTTTTAAACTGGGGATTCTTAGATAAGATTTGTAGTTTTCTGAGAGGGACCAAACCAGAGGAATCCTAGAATCATTTAAGAAAGTGTAATTGTAAAAGGAGATGACTTGGACGCCCAATGGAGGTGATGAAGTCCCTGGATTGTTTTACTAGTTTGTGGTAAAGCCAAGGAGTTTTTCTGAGGACTGGATCCTGAGTGAGAAGGAAAACTGGAAAGAATGTGTGAATGGCTGGTTAAAATTTCAGTACTGTGGGGAGAATGGAATGTTGCAGGTCCAAAAGGCAAGTTACCTTATCTTGAGCTCATTTCAGCCCTCTGAACAACCTTTCCTTGTCCACCTCTGTGTTGGAACCAACATCTGTGACTAATAGATAAAAACTTGTTTCCAAGTCATCAAATAGCATCTTGTGCCTATAAAAAAAGCTTCCCCATCTTGATGTATCAATCACTCTGCTGTACCCACCAGTCTGTTTTAAACTTGCCTTGATTTACGACCTTTTTGTTCTGTAAAATTGTAAAAAAAAAAAAAAAAAAAAAAAAAAAAACTTAATGAAATTGCTTCTGCTTCTGAATGGAAACATGGATGGAATTTGGGGTAAAAAAAATTGTGTTCCTGGACCACAGTCATTCAGAATGGCTCCAGAATAAACTGTCCCTTATTCCCTTTAAAATGAGAGCTCACACAAAGAGTAAACCCCCAAATATCTTAAGGGCTTAAATACCTCAACAAAATTCACATGAAAACAAAAATTGATATATATCTATTTGAACTTGGGAAAGGAAAATATTTTTGTAAAGAAAAAGAATTTGATCATATTAAAATTAAGAACCTCCATCAAAAACATCGGGAAAAGGTGGGTAGCTCGGTGGTAGAGCACTTCCATAACATGCACAGCATTCTGGGTTCAATCCCCAGAACTGAAAAATCTGAAAAGTAAAAAGATGAGTTATAAACTGGGGCTTGGTGCTCAGTTGCATAACTGCTGATAGACTGACACTTAGACATGTTTATGCAAAATAAGAAAATAAATACTGCAAAGAAAAGAGGCAGGAGAAATAAATGGCATATCCCAGAAACAGAAGCAGTGTATTCCATAATGTCTCGAAAAGCCATGCATCAGTTCTGACTGGTGCTTAAAGTGCAAAGCTAGCCTTTAACTTCACTGGGAGAGCATTCCCTTATTTCATCTTTAAGGGTCCAGGTAAAATTTGGATTTGGTTGATATTTTAAGAGCTGTGTTGTTTGAATTTATGTGCGTGTTTCTGTGTGTTTGTGCACATGAGGGCAGGTACCTGTTGAGTCAGTCAAGGATACCAGAGTCCCCAGAACTGGACTTATAGGTAATTGTATGCTCCCACCACCCCCATGAGGATACTGGCAACTAATCTCCAGCCCTCTGAAAGAGCATCAAGTGTTCTTACCCACTGTGCCGTCTCTGTAGCCCTGATTTCTTTCTTTCTTCCTTTCTTTTTCTCTTGATTGATTTCTTTCAAGATAGGGTTTCTCTGTGTAACTGCCCAGGCTGGCCTTGAACTCAGAGATCCACCTGCCTCTGCCTCTTGAGTGCTGGGACTAAGGACATGCACCACCACACTCAGCCTGATTTATTTCTTAAAAGTTTAAGAAATCAACCTGTAATGTCATCTAGTCTAGTGTTTTCCTTGTGGGAAGATGATTAACTATAGTGTAAATATCTTTAATTGGTATAAAAGTAGTCACAGATTTGATTTGGATTTTTTTTTCCCTTGAGTCATTTTTCTAGGATTTTATCCCCCAATTTATCTGAGTTCTCAAAATTATATTTTAGAGGCATAGATTTAGATGGGATAATTCTGTCCATTGTTACATTTTATATACGTATATAAGTTTATATGTGTGTGTACATGTATTGTGGTAAGATGTTATGAAATTAAATTTCTTTAGCAAATATAGTATTAGTTAATTGGTTGTTTAGTTATACTATATTTTCAGTAGTAGGCTTAATTACTGCATCATTCTTTTGTTTGTATGTTTATTTTTCTTTAGACTACAAATAAAACACAATTTAGCATTCAGTGTGAGTTCTGAGGCAATGATTTAGCATTACTGTAGCTAAGCAAGGCAATAGAAGAGTTCAAGCAGCGCAGCCTCATCAGCATATGAAGTTGAGGGCTAGCCTGGGCTTCATGAGACCTTGTCTCAAAAAGCAAAGTGGGAGAACAGCCTGAAGAATGGACATTGGAAGAGAAGGGTTTCAAAGGGTTCCCTGGTGTGAAAGCAGGGCTCCCTCGCTGGGACAGTGAGCTCTCAGGAGTAGAGGAAGTGGAATTAAAGATGTAAGTGGTCCCAGTCATGATCACCAGGCCGGGACGGAAGTGTGGATCTGAGTCTATGCTGAAAGCTCATGGGAGGGTTCCAGGTAAGCATGTGATGAGATCTGAGCTACATTTTTAAAGGATCTCTGTGCCTGTTCTGAAAAAATGGCTATGGGAGCGAAGTGGGGGGAACTTGGGTGAAAGAGGGGGGCTGTTACAATGTCGACTGAGAACCACAGGAAGCCGCCTTGGACATGGAGCAAGATCTTGAGATTCAGGCTATAGGATGAAGAGAAGAGCAGGCAAACCTACATTGGTGCTATGCTCTCCACCAGCATCCAAGTGCTTTTCCATGTTAGTGTAAGTTACTAAGAATGTCACTGTGTACTTCTTTTTAACTTAATAATACCTGTGTGACAGGTGCTGTTGTTAGTTTTGTTTTTACAAAGATGGAACTGAGTTTAAGGAAGCAGCTTACTTGAACAAAATATGCTTGTTTTCGAATTACAGATTATAGGTTTTAAAAAGACTTACTGAGCGTTAAGTAAACATGATTTAAATCTAGATGGAAAATAGGTTGCTAAGCTGTGAAATACATGGGCAATTACAACTAAGTGGGTGTAGCTGTTGTGTTTTTATTAGGGTTGCAGCCCAGTATCTCTGGGTTATTAGAGATGCGAGGAAATACCAAGAGATACCTGGAAACAAAGGAGTTAACTGGTGAGTTCCAGCAATGTGGGAGACAGGAAAGAATGGTCTTCCCTTGTTCCTGGATGTTTTCCAGCCGAGAGGAGTTCAGTTATTGAAACGTGTGGTTTTTGCTGTCTTTCCGCCTCTCCATCCAGGTCAGCAGCGCCAACGCCAATGACAAACTTAGGGAGAATACTTTGAACATATTTGGCTTTTCCCTTTTCTGGCCCAGTTTGTCCATGCCCGAGCATTTCCTCAGTTCTTTCCCAGCAGGCCTCTCTTCGTGCTGAGAGTCCGGTGTTGGCATCACAGACTGCCATGCCTGGGTCTTAGGATCTTCCATACTGAGCCTTTTAGTGATGGGGGGGGGGCAGCCTTCAAAGCTCCTACCCTTTGCCCTCTTCCTCAGCTAGTTTAGCATGGGGGGTGGTGGGAGCAACGTTTTTATCTCAGTTCTGTCAGATGTTTGTCTTTCCCCAACTAGGAAGAAAGATTTGGCTTTCAGAAATTAGATCAGATGGTTGAGATTTATGTCAAGGGTGATGCCGACCCATTATCCTACACCAGGGAGAAGTTTTAGCTTTGGGGGAAAAGAGCCAAAGGTTTTAACAGAGTTGACAACTAATATCAGAGCATTTAATAACGGCCAGTGCTTTAACTATAAAAAGCAATGTAGCAGTTGCTATGGAGATGTGACAAGTTAAAATAACAGCTCTAAGTGAGAATACAGAAGCAGCAAGGGCAGGCCCCTGATTACACGATCCATGTAAAGGCGGCTGATGAATGCTGAGTGCTTCATTTTACCTGATTAAATTATTAAACGTAATTTTTCTCTTTATACAAAATGAATAGAATTTCTTATCCTTTCGTTCGAGCTGCCATTTGATGCAGCGATCATTCTGACTATTCCAAGGAGAAGCTAAAGAAAATAAGTCTGCATTGCCATGCAATCTAATATTCAGGCCCGATCTGTAAAAAGCCTGTTATAATTAAGCCTCTGTAGGACCCAGGGGGGGATGGCAAGGCTGTTCTTTGATGCCCTTTGTGAGATTCCCAGGAGGGAACTCTCATTTTAATATGCACATTAAAATTTACCCCCAGGTGTTCTCTAGCTTGGCCAAGAACCAAACAAAGGAAACTAGGCTTCAATTTCAGCAGGGACCTTTATAGGCAAGGTAATTTCCCTTCCCGCTGTGGAATATTAAGTTTTCGAATGTTTTCCCCTGGAGAGGTAAAGCTGTAACAGGGACAGATGAAGCAGATCTGTCCAGGGCTGTCGGTGAATTCAGCAGGGAACCACCTGACTCCCAGGCGTGGGAGGGGCTGAGAGAGATTCTTCTAGCCCTTGGATTCCACAGTGAGATGGAAACTTACAGGAACATTTCAGAATTGTGTGAAAAATAAAATGTGGTCACAACATAGAAATACAAAGCTATCAAAGTAGATATGCAAAAATTTGGTCATCTGATATTAGTGAGAGTTCATTGGTTAAAAGATTTCATGTAAAACAAATTTCTTAAAAGAAAGAAAAGAGGGAAAAGAACGGAAACGGATGAATGAATGAATGAATGAATGAATGAATGGCTCTAGGTTTTTACGGTCACACAAAATGACAATTTTTTCTGTTAATTAAAAAGTTGCAGGTCGATTTAAAAGGTCTGTTGGGCTGTGGAGGAACAGCACAGTTCAGCCCAAGATCCCTAGATTTGGGGCAGGAAGAATTCACCCATGAGCCTGCAGGCGTGGTTAAGCTCTCTCAGCAGCATCACCCGGCCAGGCCACATATTTGGGTAAATGTTGGAAGCTGCGTACTGTGGCCCCGAAGAGAAGACCGGAACCTGCACAGACAGCACTGGCAAGACGGAGCGGGAGACAGATCCATGTGCTGGTCTGGGGCCCTCTGCCCTGGGCTGGAAGAAAAACACAGGCCCACCTAGCGCCTGATTATGGTGTGCAAATATATGGTGGGTATGGAAGAGAGAGAGAGAGAATGGTTCATGTCCTGTGGAAAGAGGCAGGTCTGAAGAGGTGAAGGCAGTGAGGAATGGGCTGAGGTGGGTGGCAAGCCATGGTGCTGTTCAAGCCTGAGTTTCGAAGGCCATGACTGCACCTGTGGCCCTGCTGCAGCTGAGTCTGTGTTGATGTCCTTGGCTCCTGCCCTGCATTGACCCTAGGTAGCAGAGTAGAGCCGACCCTGTTGACAGGGATGAAGCAAGCTGTGTGAGCGCTGGAGCTCTGACTCTGCCCCAATCTGCCACGTGGTGGTATGAACAAGGGGGAGATGTCCTCACCTCAACCCTGCCGCCTGTGACAGGTGGGAGACTGGACCCTGGGGTCAGGAGAACTGGAGAACTGACCTAGCATCTCACTGGCTGCAGCACTGGGGAAAGCAGGCCCTGCACCTCACCCAGATGACTCAGCAGCGATGCCCCTGCAGGTGATGGTGCAGGTGAGCCGACCCTGAGGGCTAAGTGTGGGAGAGCTAGTCCCACTTCCCATCTGTCACGAGGAGTGGGCAGGCAGGGGAGAGATGCCCCTCCCCTTAACCTCCTTACCCCTTGGCCCCTCCCCCCTTGCCCCCTGCTGCCTACAGTACTCCGGAGTGCTGGTCCTGATGTGAGGGAAAGGAAAGGATGCACTCTCCCTGCCCCCCACGTCCCTGTCCCTTGCTACCTTCGGTGGGTGGATGAGGGAACTGACCCTGCCTCTCATCTGATGCAGGACTTGAGAGAGTGAGCCCTGCACCTTTCCTGGGCACCACAGTAGAGATGACCCCATTGTTGGAGGTGTGAATGTGCTGACCTTGAAAACAGTGAGTGTGAGAGATAGAGCCCTGCCCTATCTACCATATGGTGGTGTGGGTAAGGGACAGAGGCCTCCCCCCTCCCATGTCCCTCGAGGCCTGTGGTTGGTGGGGAGAGCTGTCCCTAAGGTCACTAGAATGAGAGAGCTGGTCCTGCCTCTCACTAGCTATAGTACTAGGCAATGTGGCCCCTACACCTCCACTAGGCAACACAGTAGAGCTGGTCCTGATCGTGTAGGTGTGAGCAAGCTGACCCGGAGGACATGAGAGCAGGAGAATCAGACCTGCCCCTTGCTGCTTACTGCATAGCACGAGCTAGCCAGCATAGTACAGGAGAGCTCACCCTGGTGTAGAAGATGGAGAACTGTTGGGCTGGCCAACCCAGCAACCGCTCAGACCCAGAACCAGAGAGAGCTATGGGGTGGTTCACCCTATCATCATCCACCCCAACTATGATCTGCTGGAGCATGTGAAGGGGCTGGTCCTGCAGACCCAAAGTCACAGGATCTCCATGACACAGGGCAACAACAGTATGAGGGCACAGTATTGATGATGTAGCAAGAACTAGAGACCTCAAAGCATACCAACGAGTGAATGCAATGAACACTTGCAAGTAACAATACGTGGACTAAAGGACTCTGTGACTCCCTGTGTCACGCCGCTGCTTTCACAATGAGATTTTTCTTTCCTTTTATTTTAAATTTTATCATCCTGGGGGAGCGGAAGGTTATAGTTGCAAGTGTAGAGGGCAGATAGGAAGGGACAGGGAGATACGTGAGATCATGATGTTAATGTAAAATCCACAAATTAATATAAAGTTAAATTTGAAAATGATTACAAGTCTGGAGAGACAGCTCAGTGGTTAAGAGCACTGGATGCTCTTCCAGAGGACTGGGGTTCAATTCCCACATGGCAGTTTAGAATTGTCTGTAACTCTAGTTCCAGGGGATCCGACACCCTCACACAGATATACATGCAGGTAAAACACCAATGCATGAAAAAAAAAATTGCTTTGTGCTTCTATTGGTCTCAGAAGTCACTGATTATCCGTCCCTAGTAAGGTGGGCTGTCACGTCATATGAAATGAGCAATACACACATATGCACATGAATTTTACCATTTACTCCAAGGCTTTATGCTAAACTCTTCAAATTTATGCTAAGTATTATGAAAATAAGATCTTAGACACGTACAGACAATCCAGGACTGGGGAGGTGGGGGCATGAGGATGGGGAGTTCAAAGCCAGCCCCAGCTACATGGTAGGTTTCTGGGCAGCCTTTGCTATATGAGAGGAGACCCTGTCTCAACTCTTGACCCACCCTACACACAAATAAAATAATATCTTGGATTTGATAAGCAAGTGCGAACTTCTCTCTGGAATGAAATGTGCTCGTTAAGGTCTGACCAAACAGGCCACCACACTCTTGCTCCTGGTGCCAAGCCATAAGTAAATGGCAGCGTTGCACAGCCCAATCCTCATAGTCAGCTTCATTTTGGTGATTCCAGTGTGGTTTCTGTCTCTGTTGAGTTGGGGACCCTGCAAGCATTTATAAAACAAACAAACAAACAATCAAATGACATCAAACACTGTTATCTAATACTATTAAAGGCCTTTTACTTTCTAGGCCCCAGGTCATAATCTACCCCCAGCCTCAAGCTTTCCTGTCTACCTCATGTCTCCACCAACTCTTCAGTGAAGCTTTTCAATAAAGGCTCTTTGCATGCTGCAAACAGCAGACACCCTTATCAACATCTCTGGTCTCTATTAATACCCGGCGTGCTTCCTCCCCTCTTTCATCAACCCTTACCTGGGTGGAAGTGGACATTCAAGAAGGCTGCTGCTGGCTGAGGTCTTTGCCTCAGGCATCATATGTTTACATTTTTGTGTAGTACCTGGCCAAGATTGTTTGTTTGATTGATTGATTGATTTGATTTTCTTCCCCTTACATTTCTGGTAAAGAAATGTACCGGTACAGTGTCAGTGCTGGATGGACAAATGTATGCGGGAAGAGGCCTCCCGTCTCAGTTGAACTTGAGCAATGATATGTGCCACTAATCTTAGACAGGAGCCACGTCTCATGAAGTGGAAAGAAACCTACAGTAAGAAGCATTAACATTTAAATTAGAAGCACTTGTAACTGTCTCATTTACTATTCTGATTCCAATCAAATCACAAGTTGATTTGATGGAAATTGCTAGGAAACTTGGCTGCAGTTAGGTCCTGAACTTGATGTAGAATTACACATCCTGCACACACCCCCTGCATACCAGGAGCAAGACACACACATTACAGCAGTTTGCTGGGGAACAAAAGCAACTTGGGTTTGTTTCTTACTTCACTTATTTTTTTTTAGCATATAAAATAATAGATTTCATAATGATATTTTCATAGGTATGTGTAGTTTTCCTTTGTCAATTCTATTTTTAGTTAAGTAAATTCTATGGAATGTTTGAAGTAATTCATTTTCTAGTTAATGTGATCTAAAATTCAGGCCCTAGAAGTCATAACCATATGGCAAGAAGTGGGGATTCATTATGTGTGATTATTGATGGGTTTGTTCATTCATTCATTCAATAATTTTCTTGAGTA
Organism: Phodopus roborovskii; assembly: GCF_943737965.1. Taxonomy (NCBI): domain Eukaryota; kingdom Metazoa; phylum Chordata; class Mammalia; order Rodentia; family Cricetidae; genus Phodopus; species Phodopus roborovskii. The sequence goes on along the minus strand of NW_026126413.1, from coordinate 4,482,761 downwards.
TCCACTAGAATTCTAAGTATGCATTTGTTAATTACTCAAAGTCACTGCTTTGGCTGGACAAGCTTTCTAGTGAGGTGTAGCATGAATAATAAAAAGCCAGAGACAGATATTGGAGTTAATGCTGAAGATTATAGAAGCAAAACAGCCAGTCACAAGCTCTTACCTTTACTCCAGACCAAAATGGGCAATATTGTCTTCACGAATCCTCAGACTGCAATGAGACTGCTGTCTCCTCCCACATTATTTATATTCCTTTCTAGTACAGGGATTAAAGGCATGGGATGCCAAGTGCTGAGATCATCCTTTGTGTGAGCTCTGTTTCTCTTTTAGACTGAGTCAGTTTTGTGTAGCTCAGGGTGGCCTTGAACTCACAGAGATCTGCCTACTCTGTCTCATGAGTCCTGGGATTAAAGGTGTATGCCACCACTGTCTGGCCTCTATGGTTAGCTAGTGTGGCTAGCTTTGCACTCTGGTTTTCAGACAGGCTTTATTTGTTATATCCTAAAATATCACCATGAGGAAGAAGCCACATAAATAAGTAAATATTTCAGAAAAAGTTGTGATGTTTGGTTACAAGGAAAGCTGAGTTCCCCCACAGAGGAAGCTCATGTGACCCATTATGGTGTTAAGCAGCTGAGAACAATCTGTGCCTGCACCATGGTCAGGGGAAGTAGCTGACCCTGAAAATGGAGCAGCAGGGGTCTATTCTAGGCTTTGTAGTCAGTAGATAGATTTGGATTTTGAGTCACTGTGCAAAGACCGTTATCATTAACTTACCATTTGGGCTGGTGGACTTTTTAAAACAATCTGATAGCATTGGATAATACAGATGTCTCTCAATATAGGCTTCCTAGATTAAGGTAGGTGTGTGTGTGTGTTTTCTTGTGCGAACATAGTTCTATATGGTTATATATGCATATGAAAGAAGAATTTTTTGATATTCAGAATTCCAGGTCAAAGCATGGTAAATAAGGATCTGGGAAATGATAGGCTGATGGATGTTTATTCGGGAAGAAGTCATTTACACCAGAAGCAGATGACTGCTGCAGGTTCCCATCCCAAGGATGCCTCTGGATCTTCTCTGTCTCCAACCAGGAAGTAAGAGGTGAGATAGAGAGCTGGAGTCCTGGACCCCAGACCTAGTCCCCCCCAGGTCACACTTGCGTGATCAGTGCAACAGGTGTGGGCAGGGTAGATATCTCACTACACCAGGTAACATTAATTTAGTAATATATAACAAGATATAAAATTGAGCAAAGCTGTTCAACTTCCTACTCCTCCTGGACACTGCTGAGGGGAATTTTTCTGTATGCTTCCAAGTTTTCTGCGTGTGTTGTGAGCCATGTGCTTTTCTTTGTTCTGAGGATTTTTTCCCCTTCTGTTTTCATAGTGAATAGCTTTGAAACATGAAAACGCATCTCCTCTTGAAGACAATGGCAGGTTACTTGGTAACCTTGGAAATAGGGGAGTTTTCCCCCTAGAATTAAAGGCAGGGGGTTTCCTAGACACTGAATGATCGGATCTCCTTGGTTAGTCAGGCTCTCATCACCTGACAACACCCAAGTACAAGAAGCAGGAAAGCTTTCTTGTGGGCTCAGAAGCTCTGGGCATGGCTGACTGGCTGTGCTGTCACAGGCCTCTGGTGAGCAGACCTCCATAGCAGTGGGACAAATGGCAGTGTGGAAGAGAGAGAGTGAAAGAGCTGTATGGTGTGTGCGTGTGCGTGCGTGTGTGCGCGCGCGCGCGTGCCATGCGTGAAAGAGAGAGAGAGAGAGGTGGGGGGAGGGGGACTTTGATGACACATCTCCAGTGGCCCACCTCCTCCACTAGGTCCTAGGCCCCAGGTCTATCCTGCTAGGTCACTGACACAGGAATAGTGACGTTCATGGAGCTGCTGGTGGTGAGTCATGAAGTCTTTGTCTTACCTGGGAGCTGTGTTGTCTGCCACTGTCCCTAAAATGGGAAGATTAATTTGTCAGCTGCAAGTGGGTAAAATCTCAGGCTTTCCACAATCTCGACAAAGACTCCCAAGCAGTCTGAGAGGCCATTCATTCCCCAGTGTGTTCAGTCTGTTAAAATATCCAGTTAACATTTTTCTACTGTTTTTCTCCTGCAAAGTCACAAGATAAGCTATTCTCAGACAATCACATCTTAAGTGTGACTTCTATTTTAAAATGTGTGAAACCCACTAGGTATTAATTATTCTGCTCTTAATATTCCTATCCAAGTAGGAAGACATGCTCACAACAAAAAGAGTGATATGGTAAAATTTTAGGATCATCAAGACCTATAATACTTGATTTGAAACTAACAATTTTGAGTGTATAGGCTTGCATGATGCCCAAGCATAGTTCTATGAATGATTCTTACAATAGCTTCTCTGCATTCATACAACTAGTCTCATCACAACAGGAGATGGTCTTGGGATTACACTTCCTCTCCACTTGGGTTCTGAGGAACAGACGGTGTCATTGATACTGTAGAAGACTTCAGGGAACTGTTCTGGCTGTTGGAGATGTTCTCGGTCACCAATATGATGGCTACATATGAAGCATAGTTACTGAACACCTGGAATCTGATGAGTTGGAAATATGTACATTTCACACCAGCTTACAGAGTCTGGGCAGTAAAGAATGTCAGAAGTTTCATTAAAAATTCTTAAAATTAAGAACATTGGTATTTTAGGTATATCAAGTTAATTATCATTAAAGTTAATTTCACATTTATTTTTACTCCTTGAATGTGGCTACTAGAAAGTTTAAGCTACATGCTGCTCTTACCTAACAATGGCTGTTCTAGAGTCTTGCTAATTGAAGGACAGTTCTTGAGCCAGCAGCATCTGTGTCAAATATAGGAGCAAAGATTCCTCACACCACCTAGACCTACAGAACTCAAATTCCAGAAAAATCCTTGCGACATGTACAAACATGTCACAAAGGTTAAGTAGCAGAGAACTCCCTGGGGCTAAGCTTGCCAGATTTAACTGTTACATATGTAGGCTACTCGATAAAATGTAGTTTTCTAATAATCATGACTTTTATAGATACTGCATCTTTGTGTGCATATGTGTGGTGTGGGGGGGGCACCCACACACAGGTCAAAGATCAACTCCTATTCCTCAGGGTGATGTCTATCTGGATTTTGGAGATAGGGTTTCTCACTGGCTTGGGACTTGAAGAGTAGGTTAGGAAGGGCAGCAAGCTTCCTCATGCCTCCCCAGAACCAAGATAGAGATGTGAGCCTCTGAGCCCAGCTTTTAGACACAGGTTCTCCAAATCTAACTTGGATCTCATGCTTGCACAGCAAGCATGTACCCAACTGGCCCCTTTCTCCAGCCCAGTGTACTATGTCTTTAATATTGCATGGGGCACACATATGACAATTACTTGTTTTTTTCTGGGATTCAAATTTAACTGGATATTATATAGCTTATCTGTCAGAAGACTAAATTCCTGCTCTCAAACCCGTTTTAATACTTGAAATTCCACAGAATCAGGAAAAAGATCAAGTAGATAAAAGGGGGGAGGGTGGAGAGTTGTGGTGGCATCTCTTTCCTCCAATACACTTGAGGTTATGGCCTTAAGGTGTAGTTTCTGTGTGTGGAAGTGGTCCCTTATAAGGAAGAGGAGGGGCCGAGCTCAACTTGATTCTCCCCACTCCCTCCCCCTCCAGAGACAAGGTTTCTCCACGTAGCCTTGGTTGTCCTGGAACTAGCTTTGTAGACCAGGCTGGCCTCAAACTTAAAGAGATCCCCCACCTCTACCTTCCCAGTACTGGAATTAAAGGCGTGTGCTACCTACCACGCCAGGCTCCTGCCCTGGAAGTAGGGAAGTGAAGGAGAAGGCAGAAAAGCATGTGTGAGAAGTAGTAGAAATGAATCAGGACACAGAAAGCTGTGCTCAACTTATCATTCTATTACTCATGTTTGCCAGCTTGGCCTTGAACTGACTGTATAGCCAAGAATGAAACTTTTGTTTTTTTTTTAAATGGAGTTTCTCAGTGTAACTCTTGTTGTCCTGGAACTCACTCTGTAAACCAGGCAGACCTTGAACTCACAGAGATTCTCCTGCCTCTGCTCCCAAGTGCTGGAATTAAAGGTGTGCACCACCACCGCTCTGTCCAACTTTTGATCGGCTCGATTCCAGCTCCCAAGTGCTGGCCAACAGATGTGCACCAGCTCCCCAGTTTATTATTACATTATTATCACATTTGCCAATGTATTGGCCCACCCGGTCAGTGTGCTTCATGTCCTTTTGTTGTTCTCTGAAGGGATGCCTGGTGGCATGTGAGGAGGAGGAGGACAACACACAAAGAAGACAAGAATGTCATCAAACAAGTTCTCAGCTTCCCTCGAGGCCATTACTGCCCTGAAGTTTCACTTAAACCAGCCCTTCTCAGGCTGGAGAGATGGTTCCGTGTTTAATAGCGCTGGCTGCTCTTCCGGGGGCCCCATGTTGGATTCCCAGCACCCACATGGCAGCTAAGGAGCATCTGTAACTAAATCACTCCAGTTTCAGGGAATACGAGGCCCTCTTCTGGCCTCTGGGGGGGGCATTGCACACATGCAGTGCACAGACATATATGCAGGAAAACATGGATACATACAAAACAATAATTTTTAAAAGTATCAAGACCCTGAAGTGACAAAAATGCCGTGCTCCATTTCAGAAGACTTTCAGTGTTATGAAATTTTACTACCTGTGTTTTAAATGCAAAATCTTTCTGGATTTTGTTTTGTGGCCTTGGGGGAGTAATACAGCCACTCTTTATCCAAGGCAAGAGGCTTTTGTCTATCATTTCATTTCATTTCCTGTTCCCCAGACTCCTTTTCATGCAGAAAATCCTGGATTTTATTCTGCCATCTTCCAGCACGCATCATTGTCCTGTGCTGGTCCCCGCTCCGTTCCCCTCTGCAGCAATTCTTCAAGCACTCATGCCCTTCTGTCCCTGTTATGCAGAAAACCAGCACAGATGTGAGAGCTTGCCTGGCTGTTACAACAGACGCTCTGGGAGCCATCCCACCGGGCATGCCTTCAGCAGCTCCTGATGCAGAGCCAGCGGGTCATCAGCATCCCTCTCAAGTCCTCTCCATTGATGGAAAGTTTACTTTTAACAGAGAACTGTGACCTAGAGCATATCTGCAAATACAGGTAAGTTCTAGAGATTTTTTTTTTCCCGACCAATTCACTTAAAATGTACAGGAAAATGTATAGTTCATAGATTTGAGAGAGAAGGTAATCATTTCCTGAGAAGTGGTGTGAGAAGCTTATGCAGAGGTAGGTGTATGACAGTAATACACCAGTGCAACTTGCAATAAAGGGTTTACTGGGTATGTATTTTCCCTACAAAGCGCTGCCTAATAATTTTTAAATGCAATGAATACCTGAAAGGCTAAATGCTGGGTTAGCTCTGTGCTCTAGACTGAGCATTGCCAGGTCTCACCCTCCTTGCTCCCCCATAGTACATCCTGGAAAAAGCTGTCTTTTTATTGGTTGGAGGTGCTGTCAGTCACTTGGCATGAACAGTTCAGCCTCTGCTCTGTTTGCTCTATGAATTAACAGATGTGCTTGGCTTGAAGAGACGTACGTTTCTTGATGGGAAGAAAACTCTTATTTAGTTTTTCACTTCTGTTTTTGTGCATGTTGTTTTCAGCCACTTTGGACCAGATACTTGCCTGGAAGAATGTAGGGTGAGTAATAGCCCATCCTTTACTGCAATGTGTTTGTGAACCTCAGTGCAAGTGTGAAATTAGATGTTTTTGTCATTTCTTGATACAGTTACGTATCTGCATTTGTTTAGGGCTCAACAATGTAAAAGCTAGGTTAGATCATACAGCTAACTACAATATTTATTATATTATACTTTTACTGTAAGAGGCAAGGATTATTGTTTAAAACACTACCAACACTGTACTTGGACAAAATATACCACTCCTTAACTGACTCTCAGACCAGCCCTGGCTCCGGCTGCTTCTATGTTTATAAATAGGGGCCAAGTCCACAGTCTCTCCGGTCATAATTATGTGAATGGAGACCTTAGGAATGTATAACCTGAGATCCCAAAGAAAAGACGTTACGACACATTGGTTGGCTAAAGGTGGTGATTGTTCATGACACATATTAACAATTAACGAGCATCATTTTTGTTTCCTTGTCTGTTTTCTTTCCATATCTTACAAAGGAATACACAGACTTCTCTCTTAGAAAGTATATTTAGAATCTCAGCTACAGCTAATATATATTGTTTCCCAATTATTCACGATGTGCCATCTCACCAAATGCATCAGGGAAATTGGTGGGAACGCGAGCACAGCAGCAAGCAGGGTGAGCCTGCAAAGCGTCTTGGAGAACTCCTAAGTCAGCAGCTAATAACAGCTTTAAGAATAGGCATTCAAAATGTTTCCTTCTTTTCTCCCCCTAAACCAATGAGTGCTTCCTTTCAAGTTTGTTTTTAAATAGTGCATGGCTTAAATGTCTCAAGTGGCTAAATGTTAATCATGTTTTGTTTGGGACAGGCCCCCTGTAGCCCAGGCTGACCTTGCATCTTGAACTTCTGATCCTCCAAGTTCTGGGGTTATAGGCATTCACTGCCACACCTGGCTTTGTAATACTATGGAATCCCGTGCTTTTGTGCTATGCAGCGATTAAATTTAGGGCCTCATGAATGCTGAGCAAGTGCTCTACCACTGAGCTGTATCCCAGCCTATAAGACTTAATATTTCTCTACGGAGTTTATATGGAAATGAGTGGCTTTTGTATTACATTGGAAAAAAAAATGGTGTCAAAAATTTAAAAATTCAGATGCTGCCTTTATTAAGGCCAAAATAAACATAATTTTAGCTTTAGAAGCTTAGATCTTAGAAATTGTGCAAACAGCTGCACCCTCCACAATAGCTACAGAACTAGACACTACCAACAAGCGAGTGAACAAGGAAAATGTGCTATATAGATACAATAAAATTTTATTTAACCCCATGGAAAAAAGAAGCTATGACATTTGCAAGAAAAATGGGTAGAACTGAAATATGAAGTGAAACACCCCTGCCTTAGAGTCAGAAACATAGCATGCTCTCTCTCTTAGGTGGCTCCTAGATTTTGCTTTTATATATGCACGGAGGGAGGGGACAACTGTAGGTCATGAACCTAGGAAAGGGATCATGAAAGGGACAAAAAGAGGCTTAAGGGAGGACTGGGGAGGAATAAAAAAATGAAGTCATTGCATACAAGCGTCTTTACAATGGAAGGGGACTACTGGGGAAGGAAGAGGAGAAGGGTACAGAGAAGAAAAGGGTGGTCAATGAGAGACAATTATGTATGATAATTAAAAATTTTTAAAAATCAAATAAGTTAAATCACATAGATGACCACTCTAATCTAATAATGCGTGCTAATTCACTATAAAGGGACCAACGATTCCTATTTTGTAATTGCTCTTTCAAGTCATGGATCTGAATGTAAAAATATCTTTGAACACTGTAGGGCGATTCCTAAGAGAGATGACAGCAGTTTCAGAATGTCGCACATTTCCTAAGTTTAAAGAGCAGAGTCGGGAGTGCTGGGGCTTCAAGTGGCTCCGTGGCTGAGAGCATGTTTGCAGCAGCAAAGACCTGAGTTTGGACCTCAGCACCTAGGTAGAAAAGCCAGACTTGGCCATGAACACCTGTCACCCCAGCCCCGCTGTGAGCAGGGAAAGGAAGGAAAGCAGTGAGCTCCAGGTTCAGTGAGAGACCCCGGTCTCTAGGGAGTAAGGCAGAAAGGAAGATACCCAGCAATCTCCTCTGGCCTCTATGCACACACACACACACACACATATATATATATATATATATATATATATATATATATATATATATATGCGCATGCGCATACACTTCGTGCACATACGTAAACACACTCACAAAGGAAAAAATCCTGTAAACAAAGTTCTTCTCTTTTGAATCCTAAATTGGATTTATTCTTTTGTTTGTTTGAGACAGGGCCTCACTATACAGCCCTGCCTAGTTTGGAATTCCCGCTGATGGTCAGTCTGACTTTGAACTCACAGAGGTCTGCCTCTGTTTCCACCTTTATTTTTGCAGCAGGGTCTCTTCGGAGATCTAGAACTTGCTGATTCAGTTGGGCTGGCTAGCCACTCAGCCCCAGGGAGCCTTTTGTTTCTGCTACAAAGTGCTAAGATTACAAGTTCCTGGCCCCATGTTCCATGGGGTCTAGGAACTGAACTCTGCATACTTATGAATGAATTGTCTCCCCAGGTTCTTAGCCACTTAAAACTATTTTTGTTAGATTATGGTAATGGTACGTTCCAGGTTTCATTATGATGTCTAGCTACTTAAAAATATAATGATTTTATGAAAGGGTCTCACTAAGTTGCCCAAGCTGGTTTTGAACACTCTCTGCAGAGTCAGAAGACCCTGAGCTTTTGATTCTTCTGCCTCAGACTCCATAGACATTGCAGGCCTGTGCTATGAGAACAAGCAAGGCTTAATTTTCTCACATCAGTGTTTTTCAACCTATTCACACAAGACAGATGTGGGCAGGTGTTAGTTTTCCCTGTCATCCAGATACTATGGAGTGACACAAAATCTCACTTGGTCAGGCTTAGGGTTGTATGCAAGGCTTGTCTGCATTGCAGTGCTTTTTTGTTTTTTTTTTAAAATAAAAATGACGTTATTGTATTGTTAGACCAGAGATGCATTAAAACAACCGAAATCTTCTTTGTTTACTATAAGCCCTTCATTAATGAACACATGAAAATATGTAATTAATAGACCAAGGCCTCAAACCAAGCAGTTTATTTATTAATTAATATACTTTTATTTAAAAAACATCTAGTTAATACCTTCTATTAGCTAAATATTCCCAATTGACTTGATACATTTATCTTTCCTAGGTAAAATCTACTTTCTATGTTTTTGTTAATGAAGAGAGTTAAAAAATTGGATATATAAGTTGCTGTGACGATATACAGTTTTGAATACCATTCGAGCTGAAGAAAGATTTAAAATTCTGTTCATGTGTATTAGAAAGCTCTGTGTCTCCAGGGAATGTTTTCTGCTTGTTAGTCCTTCTGTTATGTTCTCAGTGATGTTTTACCTCACACGGGAGGATGTGGAGTTTAGGTAGGTAGAGATGTTTTGCATAAGACATACATTACTTGTATGTTCAGGAAATTAGATTTCGTAGTGCTCCCAAGTGCGCCAAGATGAGATTGGCTGAATCTTTTCAACTTTATTCATAAGGAACTTCTTACAAACAGATATGTTTCTGTTGTGTGGCTAAGTGGTAGAACACATGCTTGACACAAAGGAAGCCCTAGGTTCATGCCTCAGAACTGGGGGGATAAACATACTCCACACTAGCTGGTATACATGAAAGTTCTTAAATCTTGGCTTGTAAACTCCCAAGCTATAAACACAGCACACACCTGTAAATGTGCATAGACAAAATGTGTTATATCTATACAGTTAGGTATTTCTTAGCAATGGACTAGAATTAAGCACTGATACAGTAGTGTACATAAATTCAAGCCATTGTGTTAAGATTAAAAAAACCAAGTACTAAAGGATAAATGTTATATGACTATTAATTTACAATTCTATAAAATGCAAACTCATACAAAATGAAAGGAAGTCAGTGTACTTGCTTGGGATGAAGAGTGAAGGGTTAAAGGTGAAGGGAACACTGTGGAGATGTTTGATGAGTGGCATTAATATTCTTTAAGTCTACTGAAGCTATAATACTATGGCTATGTCCAAACATATGCCAAACATATAGTATTGACTACATTACATGGGCACAGTTTTCTGTACAGGATTTACACTTGAATATAGTTGATAAAAATGAGCAAATTGTTGCATATATGTGTGAGGAGCAACTAGCAGGCATTTCCAAAATTTTTCATCTGTAGAAATTTTCACAAGATAATGTAGAATATTGTATTTAATATGTAATCAGTTCTATTTAATTATATGTGAAGTAAGACTGGCTTAACTTAATTACTAAGGCTGAATGGTGGGTTGGGTACCTGGGGAGGACTTTATGTTTTGGCTTGCATTAAAAAAGGATGTATTGCCAGGCACATACCTTTAATTAATTAATTAAAGGCGCATACCTTTAATTCCAGCACTTGGGGGCAGAGGCATGCAAGCTTTTTAAGGTCAGCCTGGTCTACATAAGTAAGTTCCAGGATGGCCAGGGCTACACAGAGAAACCCTGTCTTGAAAAAATAAAAAGATTTATTTTATTTTTAAATTATGTGTGTATGTTTGTGAGTGCAAGCCACCTATGTGTTAGTACCTGAGGAGGCCAGAGACATCAGATTCCTCTGGATTTATAGTTCCAGGCAATTTGGAGTCAGTTGACATGGGAAGAGAACTTAGGTCCTCTGGAATAGTAATACACTCTCCAATCCCCTGGTTTGCATGTTTTTATGCTTGGAATATAGGACAAAATATTTCTCTACTTCCCAACTTAACAATTTTAATTTAGGAGTTTGTGTTAAAGAGCAATCCACTGTAATGTCTGAGGACAGTAATTCTCAACCTTCTTAATGCTGTGTCCCTTTAATACAGTTCCTCATGTTGCAGTGACCCCCAACCATAAAATTATTTTCATTGTTACTTTATAACTGTAATTTTGCTACTGTTATGAATTGTAATGTAAACATCTGATATGTGATGCCCAAAGGGGTCATGACCCATAGGTTGAAAACTGCTGTCCTAGAATGTCAGAACCCTGGGAACAATTGCAATTAGTGAACTTTTCATTACATATGCTATCTTGAAAACAAAAATAGGCTTCTTTATTTTACAGTTGTGGAAATTCAAGGGCATGGAACCTGAGTTGGCTCAGTTCTGGTGAGGGTCCATGGCTGATGGCATGGTGAGATGGAGTGCATCTTGGGAGCAAGGAGTCAGACAGAGACATCCCCACTCTCACTGCTAGAAGTCTTATGCATCTCCCCTTCTCTTTTTTCTTTTCTTCCTTCTTTCCTCCTCCTCCTCCTCTTCCCCCTCCTTTTTCTTCCTTCCTCCTCTTGTTGAGACAGGGTTTCTGTTCTGGAACTCACTCTGTAGACCAGGTTGACCTCAAATTCAGAGATCCTCCTGCCTCTGCCTCTTGAGTACTGGGATCAAAGCCATGTGCCAGCACTGCCTGGCCCTTTGGAGGATGTTTAAACCACAACATAAATATGTGAGACTAGTAACATGGCTGAAGACACCATGATACATTTTTATGATGTAATAGTGCGTGAAACTCAAAATTTTGTCAAAAAAAAAAAATAGGTAAATTTGTGATAGATGCTGAAATCTAAAAATTGCAGGCTGAAAAATAATGTGCTCTCAAAATATATTTTTAAGCTTTATAAAAAGTAAATTATGTGGTATATGTATGTATATGAGTATATATAAAGAGTAGAAGGCTATAGCTAGTAATTTATATTTTCATAGTTTTCAGAAATTCCTTTTTGGCAATTGAATTTGTCTTTGGTTTGTTTGCTTGCTTGTTTTTCAAGATTGTGAGTCCTGGCTGTCCTGGAACTCACTCTGTAGACCAGGCTGGTCTTGACCTCAGAGAGATCACCTGCTTCTGCTTCCCAAATGCTGGGATAAAGGTGTGAGCTACTGCCTGCCTGAATTTTTCTTTTTTCAAAATAACAAATATTGAATATTTTGGCTATAATATAGTAACAACAAAGTGTGATATAAAATTTCATTGTAAAATAATTTATTACATATCATTATGTTTTTGCTATTGGTTATAGCTTGGTGGATAGCTCACTGCTAGCCATGCAAGTTGTGTCTCTCTGATATCCAGTAAGGATTGGAACTGATTCAGAAAAAGAAATAGATTTCAGTAATTTCTGTATTTTTCTATGTTTTGTTTGGAGAGGATGTGTTATATTTAAATCAGAAGTTCATCACATAAAAATACTGAATTCTGAGTGGCCAAAGTGTGCCCCTGAGTAAGATGGATACAGCTGAGATGGCTTCTCAGAACTTTGTGTGAAGTACCACTATAGATGTTCGCTCTATATTTCAAACTCTATTTCTAATTGCAGTTCTCAAGCATCTTCAAGTAAAGAAGTGATTATTCGGAGTGGTAAGGCTTGGACTTGCCCTTGTGTTTCCTGGGGGCAGGGATAAAGAAAGGCCTTCTCTGGGGGTGCATTAACCTCACTGGTGTAGTTTGAACCAGAGTCCCTCCTGGAAAAATCCTTTAAACTAGGACATTGTAAATGATAAGTCCAAATAGGATACAGATCAGAGATTGGCTCCTTAGCATCATTCAATTGTGTTAACAAACTGGTAGCATCAAGCCTTGATACTCACATCATCATTCACTTGACAGGTCAAGAGAATAGTGGAGAGGTGAAGCCAGTCCAGAATTTCACAAAACCGGTCACACAGGTATGGCTGTTGGGACATTAACCTTTAACCTAAATTGCATACTCACTTTTCAATGCTTTCAGAGCTACTATGAATACATACACAATAGTTACATTAATTATTAACAGAATCTCACTTGAACTCTCGGAAGTCGAGAAAAACATACAGTTCTTAATTTTACTTGCACTCTCATATTTTCGTCACATTATTCCATTTTATGGTTTCCCCACAGGAAACTGCAGCAGTGCATCGTTTATTACTCACTGCTCTCTCCTGACCAGTTTTTCTTTCGTTTGCATTTACACTGGAATAATTGAGCCACTCTTTGTGTTGTGCTTTAAGTAAATATCTAATAACATGTATACATTATTACAGGATACGAGTTGACCTTATCTATAGGGAGTCCTTATTTTAAGGACACACATTTTTATCTCTTAAATTTCTTTTATTTGACTAATTAGACTTTCAACTACAATCTGAGCAAAACCCATTGGAGTGATTTCAGTCATCACAACCCTGTTAAGTTCTCCAGGGATGGAGTCCCCTGCATCCTCTTCTGGACTAAAAGAATCACAGTTAAATTCAAGAATCAGACCTGGCTGGACCTCACAGATGAAGCACCTGGACAAAACACAACAGTGGACACTGGCAACTCAAACTGTACTGAGGAAAGTGCCACGTAAGTCAATCTTTCGGGCTGAAGAAGCCTTAGAGGTACTGCATACATTCATTGTGGCACACTGGATGTTTGCCTTTGTCTTCCAAATTAAAGAACGAGTCACAAATTAACTCGAAAACTTTATTAGTTCTTGTTTTGATCGTATTCACCCCCAACTCGTCCCAGATCCACTCCTTCTACCCACTCTTGCATCTAACCACCCAATTTTGAGTCACTTTCTGTGGTGGTTTGAACATAATCGGCCCCCATTAAGTTCATAGGGAGTGGTACTATTAGGAGGTGTGGCTTTGTTGGAGTAGGTATGGCCTTGTTAGAGGAAGTGTGCCATTGTGGGGTGGGCTTTGAGGTCTTATATATGCTCAAGCAACACCTAGTGTTCAAACTGCTTCCTGCCTGTTGCCTGCAAGTCAAGATATAGGACTCTCAACTTCTTCTCCAGCAATGGGTCTGCCTGCATACCGCCATGCTGCACTGGGATGATAATGGACTAATCCTCTGGAAATGTAGCCCCCTCTATTAGATGTTTGTCCTTTATAAGAGTTGCAATAAAAACCTTAGGACATGCTCTTTATTATTTTTTAACCAGCAAGACCAATTTTGGCCACTGAGGTTTAGTGGAGAGTGGTTAATTAGTTTTTTCTTCTGTGGGTTTTGAAAATGAGAAATTCCAATTCTTTCTAGAAAGGGAGGAAGCAAGAAAAGAGAGGGAGGGAAGAAGGAGGGAAAGTTTTGTCTACAAATATACGCATAGATATTTAGAAGGAAGTTTGATACTATATCGATTTAGTTAAACAATAGTGCTACATTTCACATTGGACTTAATGATATCCCTAGTTCTGGATTGTTGGCTAGGCTTACAATACCAGACATGGGGTACCTCCTCCCATGTCCCCACCCCACATCCAAGGGCGGCTAGTTACAGTCGCAGTAGTCATGTCAGTATTACACAGGTAGGCACATCTTGCCTAGTAGGTTGGCCTTTTGGTTGCAGGGTTCACAGCTGGATTAGACCAATTAAACCTCTACCACCTGAGTAGCCAGGAGGACACTCTCTCATGCTTTGTAAGCTGGCCCGACAGTAGGAAGGTTCTTGCTTTTCTCTGTATCTTGCAATGGAGGTGTGTGATGTGTCCTGCAATTTGCTCTTATTCTCTGATGATGGTAAGCCACAAAGAACCCTGTCAGGGGCCTGTATTGCTTGGAGGTAGAAGAAAGGAAGAAAGAAGGGATAAAAGTTAAGCTCTCTTCAGGCTTGGTCTCAAATGTTAACAGTCAAAGTACCTGAACTTACCATGAAAGAACTTAGGTCACACAGCAGGGCATACATGCCTTTGTGGGTTACTAAGGACCAATCTTTGCCTCTAGGTGGTGTGTTTGGTCTTGATGAGAGATTCTCCAATTCTAGAACTTGATCTATTACAGTTTGTGTTTAAGACGACATTTGGTCAAATTTCAGCCAATCTTTTGGGCATTTGAGTGTGAACAGAATGATTAGTTTTGGTTTGGGAGGAGCAGATTAAGTAAATGTCCCCAGTGAGAACAGATCACTTTGAAAGCCTTTCTTTGCTTTTCGGGCATCTGAAAACTTGAAAACTTTTTTCCCCCCGTTACTTGCCTAGGGAGAGGAAACTGGAAGTGTTCCCTTTGTGCTCTACAACCCCCCTGTTCAATATTTGTTGGTACAATGGGTGCTTTTGGAAGACCCTTTGCTTTTGTTCTGGCCTGTGAGGATATTTTGTATGAACGGTAACATATTATGCATGCACTCCTGTGTGCATTCCTTTTCCAGTATAAATGGTTTAACTGGAACTGCCAGTTTATTCTTGAACTCTGTTTCTTGTTTAAAGTTTTTGATGATGGGTGAAAATGGATACATTGATTTATCTGTAAAAGGGATATTATGCATTCTCCATGACTTGTGCTGCAGAATGTCTTCTAATAGGGTCTTAAGGAATTGTAATAATTACAAGATTTAGGGAATTGTTAAGAATCCATCCACATTTGTTTTTGTTGTTTCAGCGCAGCTATCAAGGACTGTGGGAGGGATGCCCACACTGCTGAGGACTTCTTTTCCCAGGCTCTAATTAATTCCCCACAGGGCTCTTGATTTGTGGTCAGTTGCATGGAGAGATGCTGATTGCCTGGGGTGAGCTTGCTTGGCCAGGGCTGGCTGCGGGTTCCATTCAGCCTGACATTAGGGGGTTGTGGGAAGAACCGGGGCGGCGCAGCTTTTTACAGGGCTGTGGAGAATTTAGTCATCAGTGGAAACTATGCGTGGAGAAAACCAAAAACTTGTCTTGCGGGCCCCAGTTCTGCCAGAGAGCTGTGTACCTTTAGGACCCAGGGGGTTGTCACCTATAAGATGGAAATGGTGGCAGCTATCCATTGTAGCTGACAGCCTTTGTGCCTTTACCCCAGGCCAGGGCTGGGAGGGCTCCACGTCTGGTGGCCCTATATTTCGTAAGGCACTCAGGCTGAGTGAGGCTAGGAAACCTACAAGAGTCCCACTGGGGTTCCAAAGTGTTTTTGAAGGGGACATGTTAGCACCTTCCTCTTGGCCTTATCTCACAGGATTATGAAAGCAGATGAGGAAATGTAAGTATAGGGTCCAGAGGACTTGTCAAGTGCTGTTCAAAGTGGTACCCTTTTCTTCTTAATTCCAACAAGTGCAATGGAACACAGTGCTGTCTAACGCTGCTGCTGGAGAGGCCCGGAGGGGGTGCTGTCTGCTTTTTCTCTGTTTTTAAGTCATTTTTAAGATTAGCTTACTTCTTGTTTGTGTGATTATGTCTGTGTATATGCACATGTGTGTTCTAGTGCTTGCAGAGGTAACAGGAGGGTGCTGGATGCCCTGAAGCTGTTGTTAGCCACCTGACGTGCTTGCTGGTTTCTGAACCCCAGTTCTCTGGGAGAGAACCAAGTGCTCTCCCCATCCAGTTTCTGGTTTTTACAGTGCACACATGAGACATTGGGCAGGCACCGATATTTTATTCTCCCACTCATCTCCCTAGAAATATACTCAGGTGCGAGCACAGGCTGACTCCTGCAACCCCTGACTCCTGCAGTCCTGCTCAGGTGAGATGCAGGCAGCCTGGGAGAACCCCCATCCAGAGAGCAGGCCTGGGCGGGGTGGGGGAAATGTTCTTCTCAGGAAGTGAGGGGTTTAGTTCCAGCTGCTAAGAACCCCTGATACTGACCCTTCTGAATTCCGTAGGACAATGAGGTGATTTTGAGGTGCTTGTGAGGGAACCCTTGTGTCTGACCGAATCGGAGCTGCTCCAAGAGCAAACCCAGGCGGAGACACAGCCATGTAAGGTCAAAAGCCCAGATTGAAAAAAGATGGCCATATTTCAGCTTTTGGAGACAAAACGTTCAGGGAGAGACATATTTGACAGACAGATTTGCTATGGAAGTCTTTTTAAACAGGGAAAGCCCTGCTAATAGAACACAGTCCCCGGGTCTGTGAGCATTTTGAGGTTGGGCATTTACAGCCCAAAGAATTCAGGGTCTGTTTTTAAATGTGTAAGAACCGGACACCCGCTGCGTTCCTTTCCTCACTCTTGCTCTCGGTTGTATCCATTTTTGTGTTCCTGTTGTTGTATGTCACCCAACACTTACAAGGTCTTCGCTGAACAAACAGTGAGTTAGCTTTGCTGAAATCTGGCCTCAAGTTCCTTGCTCCAGAGCATAGGGTGGTTTCAAGCTTCTGCCAAACCGAGTCTGCTGGGGAAAAGACCTGATGGGTCGCTTCTAGGAGCTGGTCAGTCACCTCACCAGGAGATGGCGGAAGGCTTAAGATGGCCTTCAGAGCAAGCGTCTATGTGAGGAAGCTAGTGTGGTCCATCCGGGGAACTCAAGGGATCTTTCTTCCCTCCTCCCTCCCCTTCTCTCTTCCCTCCTCTCCTCCCTCCCCTCCAGCCCCTTCCCCACTGCATCCCTCTTTCTTTTTTTCTTCTTTCCTTTTGTTTTTTTTCCAGACAGTGTTTCTTTCACTCTATAACCCTGGCTGTCTTTGAACTCAGAGGTCTCCCTGCCTCTGGCCCCCAAGTGCTAAGACTGAAAGTGGGCACCACCACACCTGGTATATTTTGTTCCTTAAAGTGGTTTATTTAGTCATTTGTAGCAGACAGTCAAAATACAATTAGGGTAGGGATCTCCCGAAGCTTTACTTAGTAAAGAAGCTTTGAAAGTGTGTTGTTTGTTTATTTTGTTTTTACATCCAGCCTGCAAATCCTCCTCCTTCCTCCCTCCTCCCAGCTCCCATCCCCCAACTCCATCTCCTCCTCCTCCGTTGCGCTTCACAAAAGGAAGGGCCTCCAATGGATATTAGCTAATCTGAGTTGCAGTGAGACTAGCCACCTCCTCCATCTATAAGTATAGAAGAATATCAGTAATCATTTCGTTGACTTTTTTTTTTTTTTTTTTTTTTTTTTTTGCCAGTTGTATTTGGTTCTATTCTAGGTCTCTGGGCTATCCAGTCTCTGGATCCTGGCTCTCCAGGCAGTGTTTGACGTGAGCTCCCTCTCATGGAATGGGTCTCAAGCTGGAC
The DNA here is from genome assembly GCF_943737965.1 of Phodopus roborovskii. NCBI lineage: Eukaryota > Metazoa > Chordata > Mammalia > Rodentia > Cricetidae > Phodopus > Phodopus roborovskii. Next base: position 4,465,145 of record NW_026126413.1, on the reverse strand, counting down.
CGGTTATTGATTGGTCACTCCCACAATTTCTACACCACCTTTTGAAAGTGTTTGCAAACAGGCAGGTCCAAGTTGATTCTGTTAGGAAATACAAATATTTCCTTTATCACTCTTGGTTATATTATTTATCTTGTGATCATCACATCCCTTCCTCATAAACAGTATTATAGAGTTCAGTGCAGCCACTGGTCTTTCTGTTTCTTGGAAGTAGGTCAAGCTGAGGAAATCAATGGCATGCTGTTTTTCATCCTCACTACTATTTGCTTTTTCTCTCTTTGGTGTCTTAAGGCATATTAAGGTGTTCTGACTTCTAAACATCTTATTGATATAACAGCAGCATTCTTTGTACACTCAAATTTCTTTTACTTTCCCGTTATAAACACTTAGCTCATCAGTCTTATATTTCTAAACCTACTTGGAAATATGAATGAAGAATAATAACCTGCACAAATTCAAAGTGTATCTTGTGGTCAGTTTTCATATATATGAAAACATAATGCTGTCACCACAACAAAGATCACAACCACTTTCATCATGTCTAAAATATACTTGTTGCCCTTTGTAATCCATTGCTTGGATCACTACCACATCTCCAGGTAACAATTGGTCTAGTTCCTATCATTCAAGATTAATTTGTGTTTCTTAGAATTTTATGTAAATGTAGCCATATAGTATGTTCTCTCTCTCTCTCTGTGTGTGTGTTCACTTGTGTGCAGGTGTGCCAGTGTGCTCAAACCATGGTATCTGTATGGAGGTTAGAGGACAACTTGCAGGAATTGATTCTGTCCTTCCACTATATGGGCTCCAGACATTGATCTCAGAACTATTGTCATCGGGCCTGGAGGCAGGTGCCCACACCAGCTGAGCTATCTTGTAGCCTGAGCTATTCTATTCCTCTTTTGATCAACTGTGTTGTTTCCATTTTCTTAGGTTGTCCTTAAGGTTTGGTGATGCTGAAAATCCCAAGGATATTGACATAAGGTAAGTGTTACAAGCAGTTTTCCTGCCAGCCTTGTTCCAGAGCTGAGTCAGCCCCAAATAACACACAGATACACTGTATTAGATATAAAGCTGTTGGCCAGTTACTAGCATTTCTTATTGGCTAGCTCTGTCTTAAATATTAACCCATTTCTATTAATCTAAGTGTTTCCATGTGGTCTAGGCTTACCAGAAAAAGGGTCCAGACCTTTTTCTCCTCTTGGTCCTACATTTTGACTCTCCTCTCCTACATCTCCCAGAATCCCCCTCGTCTCCTACTCCTACCTATCTTGCCTTCTTATTTGCCAATAGTGCTTTATTCATTAACCAATAAGAGAAACATATTTACAAAATGACATTTCCCATTAGGTAGGTAGTGTTATAGTTTTAGCATGTTAGAAATAATATGCTCTACTTAATTTATTCAATCCCCCTGTGAACACCAAGGGTCAAGCATGTATCCTTCCTGTGACACATTAGGTCTATATCTAAGTACACTGAGAGGGCAGTGGCCATGTCTATTGGGATTCTGTAGGTGTGTTTTCTATAAATCAAAGTTCATACATAGCTTAGTACTCTGAGAATTTAGTGGTGATGGGTAAGAGGATCTGGTGCAGATGCTTTCTTTTCCTTCCTTCCTTCCTTCCTTCCTTCCTTCCTTCCTTCCTTCCTTCCTTCCCTTCCCTTCCCTCCCTCTTCCTCCTCCTCCTTCAGTCATTATTATAACCACTATCCAAACACCTCTACTCCTCACTTCTCTTCAGTGAGGGTTTCAGAGTACATGAACTGAGAACCCAGAACACACACTAATACTGAGTAAAGCCCAACAGACTTCAGGTCTGGCTTTCATTATAGCTTCTTATAAGAATCACAGGATTTGACCACAGTGAAGAAATCTTTGCTGTCATAATTCCCCAGCAGACAGTCAATATAGGCCTCCATTTTTCTCTGCTTGTGATAGAAGGCTGCACCTACTAATATTGATTTATCTTAGCAGTCAACACTCAACAAATGAGAAGATAAACAGTTTTCTTCTTGTGTTGGGTACCATATCCCTTTAAACTCATCACCCTGAAGGCAGGGACAGGCAGATTTCTATCAGCTTGAGTAAACACAGTGAGTTCCAGACCAACCAATGCTACATTGTAAGATGGTTTCAAGTTGTTTTTCTTCCCATAAAAATATATCAATAATTTTCTCAATCGTTGGTGATAAAGAAATTTGAAGGCATACTTTTTTTTTCCTTCAAAAATTCAGTGCATGGGCTGGGGAGATGGCTCAGTCAATGAAGGCAGAAGGACCTAAGTATGATCCCCCAAACCATGTTATAAAAAGCTGGGTATGGTTATTGCTGGAAAGGTGGGGATAAGTGACTATATAAGCCAGTGAGAGATCCTGTCTCAAAACAAAACAAAACAAAACAAACAAACAAAAAGGTCAGCAGTGCCTGATGAACAATACCTGAGGTTGTCCTCAGGCCTATTCATGAACACACACACACACACACACACACACACACACACACACACACACACACACACCAGAGCTTTCCTTCCTATAGGATGAACTTTTTAGTGGAGATGAATACTTTTGTCTCCTGCACTGTGTGCTCTGTAGGACTCTCTGGTTATGTGGAAATATTTATGAGTCCTCAATGAAGGGTTCTGAGGCTGGAGAATGACTACACACTCCACCTTTCTCTCAGAAGTCCACACATAACTTTTTTATTCAAAACCTGAAAAACTGGAAAATATTTCTGTAAATCATGACCACCATCATCACTTAGGACAGAGATAAGTGATATGCATGTCCATACACCACATCTACTTGGCTCTTACCTTTTGAGAGTAGTAGAACTCAGCTTGCTCAGCTACCCATTCTCTCTCCGTAATTGCCTTTTTGGCCAAAGAAGTTTGTGATGGCTACTTTTTGTTGAGCAGAGGGAGTTACAGTAGAGAAAATACTTTCTCCACAAGACTGGCCTGTGTGCAAGACTATAAGGCATTTTCATACTTCTTAGTGATTGATGTGGGAGGGCCCGGCCCATTGTAGATGGTGCCACTTCTAAGCAGGTGGTCCTGGGTTCACTAAGAAAGGCTGTCAACCATGGAGGGTGAGCCAGTGGACGCCACTTCTCCATGACCTCTGCATCAGCTCCTGTCACCAGGTTCCCACTTTGTTGAGTTCTTACCTTGATTTACCTCTGTGATGGAGGTTACCTGGGAAGTTACCTCCTCAAGGTGATATAGATCATGGTGCTTTTTATCACAGAAATAGAAACTCTAGTTGTGATGGCTTAAAGTTTAGACTTACTATGCTTGAGAAGCAAAAATTTAAAAAATGCCTCTAACACATAAGCCCTACTTTGTACAGACTGTTCTCTAGCAGCCCACTGCCCCTTTCTCCCAGATGTTGGAGACTATTAAATTTGACTGATCTTGTAAAATATTCTCTTCTAGCAAGATAGTAGGTCATAAAACTAACTGCTATTTCTGCTTTTGTAATCAAACGTGCTTACACTCTGCTTAAAAAGATGCCTAAGACACTGAAAGATATATATGTTAAAAGTAGACCCTGTTGACCCAGAGGCAGACTGCATTCAATCTCGTGGGTTTTGTCTTTATGAGCCTTGAGCTGACATGGCTAGGTCTGCATATTGAGGTGGGTCTCAGGGGTATTCCTGGCCCCACATTGTCTGCCAGTATGTAAATAAAAAGGCTCTTCTTTTAAGTGTATCCATGGTCATGGTGAATTTCTGAGTTACCTCAGACATCTAACATGGACAATGTCTTCCATGCTTGTCATGGAAGAGTGTAAGGACTTCAGCCTCCTCTACCCTAAGTGAGGCTGCTCAGAAGTGTCTTTTTTTTGCCTTGACACCCAGGATTCCCCATGTGGTCTTTGTCCACTGTGAAAATACACTTAACGTTCTCCCCATTAACAGCCTCGTCTTCTACCATTGTTCCTTTGTCCATATATATGTTTCTATATACCTGAATGACCAAATCCTTGCATCCATCTCTTTGTCTCAGGGTCTGCTGCTACAGAGGCACAAAATAAGATAAAGAAAACCCATGAAATAGAAAAATCAGAACCATTAAGCCATAAGAATATGAAAGTAAGTCAGGCAGCGGTGGCAAATACCTTTAATCCCAGCATTTGGAGGCAGAGGCAGGTAGATATCATGAGTTTGGGACCAGCCTAGTCTACAGATCAAGTTCCAGGACAGCTAAGGCTACATAGAGAAACCCTATCTCAAAAAACCAACCAACCAACCAACAACAACAACAAAAAGGATAAGAAAATAAAAGTAACTGATAATCCATCCCATATTTGCAATTATACTGATGTTTTGAACCCATCATTCTTGACTTTTGTTCTATGTAACAGCTCATTTTTTAAAAGTAAAAGACAATTATCATAAACTGTATCCATATATATTTTCACTGATTGGAGAATGTTCTACCTCAGAGCTGTTAGCAGTGACAGTGCTGGTCTCAGTTACATCTGAAGACAACTAAACAGGACATTCTAGAGAAATTAGGCGAGGTATTTTGTTCCTCATAGGTGACACCAGGGTAACAATATTGTCTGTCTCATAGTGCGGCTTAAGTAAATACACAAGAGTGACAAGTGTGGCTGGCACAGAAGAAAGCTATTACTATTATTTTATGACAATTTAAGTCTATGTTAATGTACACCTACGTTTTTATCGAATTTGTTGCAATGATAAACATACACTTTGATTCTTAGAAAAGGAAAAACACCGCATCTCCCCCCCCCACCCCCCTTTGTAGGATTTTCATGTTGTTCTTTTCCTGTTGGCAATTACTAACAACAGGCTCTTGTTTGGCGCCAAAGGGAAGCCTCTCCCCAGTTCGAGTCCACAGCCTGACAAAAGAGGGCGCCATTGTACTGTTCACAGATGACGCTCTGCCGGCGTTAGTAAGAGCTGGGGCTAACAGTAATGTACAATCCTTTTCAGGTTCACCCTAACCAATTACAACAAGCTGTCCAGCCAGAGCTGGTTTAGTTTACACCGAGTCGAGATCATCTGCAACAACTCAGTGCAAGCAACTTTTAATGCAACTGGTGTATATGCTCTGTCAAGTTACTCCTACAGCTGCCAACGAGTCAGCAGCCTGCGGAGGAATGATGCCCTACTGTTGCTTAGCAGCTCTGATGATGTGTCGAGTCTGTGGGAGGTCACGTTTATTGATTTCCAGGTAATAAGCTAAAGCATACACTTGACACGCCTGCATATTCGATGCCAAAGAAACTCAGTGTTGAAGTCACCCAAAACGAGATGTTTGAAGGAAGAGCCTTTAAGGTAGCATTGGTTTGTTCGGTCTTCTGAGGTATGAGATGGAGCAGGATGGTGAAGTTCTTCCACGTGAGTCCTCCAGGAACTCAGATTTTTACTTTCCTGTTTACCCACTCACCAGGTACTTATCTAAACCGTGGTGCAGGTGTGGCTGAAGCCTGGTGACTGACACTTCCTGGGCCCAGAGGCTGTCTGGGCAGAGGCACTGCAGGGTAATTACTTTATTCCCTTCTGAGAGTGAAGCAGTGATCTTATCAGGGCAGATAAGAAGTACATCTGCAGTGTGAAAGACAGCGTTGACAGTTAGCATGGGAATGGAATCATCAACCAGTCAAAAATAGCCCGGAGATCTTGAAAACCTTGGGAGAAAGGCATGGGAATGTGACAGGCACTTTTTCACCCCCACATCCCAGGATCCCCTCAGGCTGAGGGATGTTTTTATCAAGTCCCTCCATCTGTTTATCTTTGGCCAGTGCTTACTCACTGAGGTAGCAGGCATGGCATTGTGTGCCCCTTAGAAGGGTGCATTCCTGCTTTTTCCATCTGCACGTGGGTATAATATTCATGTATATTCCTCTCTGCTGGGGGCAGGTATAGTGTCGGAAAAGGTCAAGGGAAAGGGAAGAACATGCATTTTGGAGGGAGGCAAACCTGATTGGAAAACCTTTCCTGTGATCCACTGTTAAGTTACTTACCCTTGCCAATTTCTAACCTATTTTCAACAACGTAGAAGATACATGTGTGGCCTCATGTGTGTGGAACAGGACCATTCCAGGCATGGAATAACAATGCCACTTATGCCAGCATATGTTAATGGTTAAGACAACACATGTATATATTGTGACAAAAATAACACAACAAAACACATGGACAAAGACCAGGGGTGGGGATTTTGGGTGGAAGGAAAGGGGGAGAGGAGAACCAGACAGGACTCAGAAGCCACCAGTGAGATTGGCTTACAAACCCACAGGATTAACCTCTCTGCTGGCTGGATGAGGCAAGGTCATTTTGACTCCAAGCTTTGGAGCAGGAGCATAAGGCAGAGACATTCCAGCATACATTCACAGGTCCCAGAGACTCCAGAGAGCTTGCTGTGAGGAGCACAGTTTTCTCCTGGGCTATGTGATGTGTACACATGGAATTAGTCTCCCACAGAAATGTGTGTCCTCACCTGGTGGAAGCACCTAGAATGTAAAGAGAGGCAAGAACGCAAGGTCAGGCCACAGAAGACCACTTTAACACTGCAGGTTTGCTGGGCTTTCTTACAGGAGAAACATTTGTCTCTCAGCTGACCCTAATTTCTCCCATGGATACCAAATCCATGTATGCTCAAGTCCCTTATGTAAAATGTCATGGCGTTTGCCTATAGCCCATGCAAAGCCTTCTATGGTGGGGACATGAGGAGCAGAGAGAGAAGACACAGAAGCTCTGGAGTTGTACACTGAGTCCATGTACGAAGTCAGGTTTCACAGGTGTAAGTTTTATCATCACACATTTTCTGCTGTGTCTCCAGGTTAGTCGCTGAACTTTGCTGAGCCCCAGTCTCTTAGGTTATAGTATAGTCCCTTGCTCAGAGGCTGTCCTGAATGTTAAATTGGGTAAGGAGTATCTGGTATATGTGTGTTTCTGTTTGTGTTTTTGCCGTATTAGGACTCATGTTCTCCCCAAGAGATGCTGTCTAGCTTCTTCCTGTCTGTGGTATCAAAGGCTGAACTTTTCAGACCCACAGCATGCTTGATCTAGAGACAAAGCAGAGTGTGATTGTACACGAACTCAAATAGTCCTAAGAACTGGATTACAAGAAGTTTTATTTCAGAGACTAGAGTTGCAGGAGACATAGTCGCTACAGCTTACCCGTCTCAGAATGTTTGGTTGCTTTTGCTTTGAAAATCAAGTTTCAGCCAGGGATGGCAGCTCCTTCCTGTCTGTGATGCCAGAACACATGAGGCCGAAGCAGGAGGAATGCAATGAGTTTGGGGCCAGCTGCGCTACACTGTGAGCCCTCAGCAAAATTTCACTGTCCCAGGACACAGAATCATAATTATCAGATCAGGTGCTTACATTATTCTACAATTTGGTGGTGTGTGCCCTAGCGCTTCCCATTGCTTGGCAAAGTACCCAACAAAAGCCACTTTGAGGGAAAATACTTCTTTTGGCTCACAGCTCCAGCTTCCAGCCCATCACTGCAGGAAGTCACCGTAGCAGAAACATGAGGAAGTCAGAGCATAACTGCATGAGTGCCGATCAGCTCACTTCACGTTTACACAGTCTGGGACCGAAACCTAGGGAAAGGTGCCATCCAAAGGGACTGGGTCTTAACACACCAATTTACATAATTAAGACTACCCTCCCCCACAGCCGTGCCCACTGGGAGTCTGATATACACATTTCCTCACTGACACTCTTAGGTGGTTCCAGATTCCGGGGTTGACAATTAAAACTAACCACAACATGTGAAATTTGGTTCACTGGGGCCCAGAACCATCAGCACACTGAGAAGAGACTCTTAGAAGGCATAGGTCACTTCTGCTCTTCTCTTTCTCTGGACAGATCCAAGGCTTCTCCATCAAGGGGGCACAATTTGCCCAGGCCCGAGACTGTGGCTCTGCCTTCTCAGCTGCTGTTCTCATTGGCCTGGCCACGTCTCTGATATTGTTGCTGGTTCTGGCCTATGCCCTGCACATGCTCATCTACCTGCGCTATCTGGACCGCCACTATGAGTTCATCAACTCTCCTGCCCGATTCCCACCTCTGAGAGAGCTAGATACAGGGGAGGAGAAGGAGCTGCTGGGGAGCCAAGGAGCTGAATGCTACGAACTGAGGAGCCAACAGATCTGCAAAATCTATATTTAGCAGCACAAGTTTCTGTTTCCTCACCAGGGCCACTGCTGGGTCTGTAAGACATTGTTTTCTTCCATGCTGTCTGACTTGTGAATTGTTTGATTTAAAAAAAAGGAAAAAGAAAAGAAAGGAAAAAAAAAAAAAAAAAAAAAAAAAAGGCGATACCTTGGTGATGAGTTGGTTTTTAGCATCTATTGGTTTTGCTAGGTAGACCTGGGGTAGTGATAAACTATCAGACCCCACAGGGTCTGATAAGCAGGACAGATACCCGAGCATGGCAAAGAGAAAACGGCAGCCTGTTGGCTAGTTTTATATCGACTATACACAAGCTGTAGTCAACGAGAGGCGGAATCTCAACTGAGAAAATGCTTCCATAAGACTGAGCTGTAGGCAAGTGGGTAAACCTTTCCTTAATTCATGATTGATGGGGGGGAGGGCCCAGCCCATAGTGGGCGGTGCCATTCCTAAACTGGTGGTCCTGGGTTCTGTAAGAAAGCTGACTGAGTAAGCCATGAGGAGCAAGCCAGTAAGCAACACCCTTCCCTGGCCTCTGCATCAGCTCCTGCCTCTAGGCTCTGTCCTGACTTCCTTTAGCGATGAACAGTGATGTAGAACCCTAAGCCAAATAAACCCCTTTTCTCCCTCCCCATGTTGGGCTGGTCATGGTGTTTCACCACAGCAATAGAAACCCCGAGAAAACAGCTAGGGGAGGGGAGAGAGAGAGGCGGCAGGAGACGTTTAGATTTTTAAGTGTTTTGTAACAATTTACATCCATCCTCCCCCCACCCCCAGGGATTACATTGTAGTTTCATTGTAAAAAAAGCAGTCTTCCTTTTCTCTCTTTTCTAGAGCTGCTTCTGGAAAGCTGCAGTCAGTCTGTGGCAGGGCCTTGCACTCTTAAGCTGCCCAGGCAAGGGCTTTGTCATTCACAAACAGCAGGGCCTCAGCTGTGTGTTAGGGGTGACATTCATGCCCTTTCTGTCTGGCTGTGAGCCCAGACTGGCCTCATTCATGTCCTGCAGACTTCTGTAGCCTGCCATGTGCATCACTGAAACAAGCAACAGAGGACACACAGTGAGCATGCTGTGCAAATACTGCTGCAGTCCCTCATCCCCACCCACTGGGAGTGAGTGCTCCCTAAACTCTTGCTCAGTGGAAAGTCTGGAGCCACCACCATGCTCTTACTCCCCTTTCCTCGTCATGGATTCTTCTGTGATCCCTTCCAGCCCTTAGAATATATGAACGCCGAAGATTGCTTCATTCCCCATCTCTCCAAAGCAGTAATGTGCTTTCCTTGTGACGGAGCCTACATTGCATTTTCCTCCCCAGATTGTGCCCATGACCTAGGCTTACTAAGACTATCTCCATACCAAACTCAGAGTGCACACAAAGGAGTGGCACTTGGGAAGCTGTGGTCATAGGTCCGCTCTCCACTTCCACATTAAATGGTGAGCGGTGGATGATGAGCCCTGAGCATCCCTGACAAGACAGTCTGCTAAGCATTTCTTTTGGCTGCATCATTACTAGCTGAACGTAGGTTGGGTCCTAAGACTGTCACAGTCTGGAAGATATAAAGTTCTCTTTGTTTGGATATCTGGAGTAGATTTGGTAGTCTGCAGCTGAGATTCCCTATTCATGTCGCTGATAAACAGAGGGAACTGCAGAAAAGAGATGCTCTATCTGCTCTAGTCTGTTTGAAACCAACAGACGACTTCCTGTTAACATTTGAAAATGGGGCACACAGACCATGCAGTTAATCTATGACAGTTGGATTTTCATGTTTTGCCTTGAGTATTCACTGGTGATACAGGTAGCTTTTTATTGATTATAAGTACATGAAAAATAGACAGTTTATTGCTCAAACCAGGATGCTTTGGACAGTGAAAAGGAATGCCATTGAAGTTCCATGACAGAAGACATGGATGGTGCTAGGTAAACTGAGGTATATCATCAGCTTAGGTATTGCAGATCTCTTGTGTGTTAGGCTGCTCTTTAGATGTATGCAGGAAAATGAGCTAGAACATTTAAATGAAGAGCTAGGCTAACTGCAGATCTTCATCTCTCCCTCCTCTACCCCAAATCCCACCCCCTAGTCTTACCCCCAGCTCTTAGGAGACCACCATATGCATACTTACCTTTATCCTCCACAGTTTTAGCAGATCATACAACTCTTCGACTTTAACTTTTCTTCCCCCAACGCACCCCTGCCCCAGCCCTATATTCCAGCAGACATTCTCTGGGAACTCAGCAGCCAAACTAGCCAGGGAAGAAGGGAGATGCACTTCAGATCTTCACACTCCCTTCTCGCCTCCAAATCTAGTCCTCCAGTCTCATCTGCAGCTCCGCAGCTGACTAACCATTGTGACCTCTCCTCACTCTCTGCCCCATTTCCCAAGCAGATCCTGATGGAGCAACCTGCTTTCCTTCGTCCCATGGATGTATTCAGCACCCCCTCTCCCAGTCCATTCCCAATTCCTAACTGTCCACTCCCAATACCTAAAAACACCTTGTCTTAGTTAGTGTTTCTATGGCTGTAAAGAGACATCATGACCACGCCAACTCTTATAAAGGAAAAACATTTCATTGGGATAGCTTACATTTTCAGAGGGTTAGTCCATTGGCATCATGGTGCACTGTGATGGTGTTGCAGGCACACATGGTGCTGGAAAAGGAGCTGAGAGTCCTACATCCTGACCAGCAGGCAACAGGAAGTGGTCTGAGACAGAAGGCATATCTTGAGCATAGGAGTCTCAAAGTCTGCCTCCACAGTGACACCTTTCCTCCAACAAGGCTACACCCACTCCAACTAATCCATACCTCCTAATAGTGCTACCCCTAATGAGCTTATGGGGTCCAATTACATTCAGACCACACATACAAAATGGAACCCTCCCAAACCCCCCCCCCCCAGGGATCACACCTATTAGCATCCCAAAAGAATTACCTAGTCACCTCAGCCACTACATCCTCCTAAGATAACCAGAAAAGGCAAAAATAAATAAATAGATAGATAGATATCAAAGAACAAAATACCCTCCCCAAAAGATAAAACCAGATATCAGTACCTAGAATCACAATCATTCCAAACTCAGATGCCTAGACATCAGTATGAAAGCACAACCAATAATAGGCGGGGTAATATATCACCAGGAGAGCCCAGCAATTCAACCACAGTAGGCCCTGAGAAATGCAACATAGTTGTAGCACAAGCTAGGACCTTGAAATAGCCTTTATGAATATGATAGAAGTCCTTAAAGAGAAAATGAATAAATCCTTTAAAGAAATCTATGAAACAACAGACAGTGGAAAGAAATGAACAAAGCAGGTCAAGACCTAAAAGTGAAAACAGAATCAATAAACAAAACCCAAACTGAAGGAACTATAGAAATGAAAATTTAGGAACTCGAACAGGAACCTCAGAGGCAAGCCTCACCAGCAGACTACAAGAAATGAAGGAGAGAATCTTAGGTACTGAAGATACAACAGAAGAAATGGATACTTCAGTCAAAGAAAATGTTAAATCTAAAAAACCTCCAGACACAAAACATCTAGGAAATCTAGGACACTATGACAAGGCTTAATCTAAGAATAACAGGAATAGATAGGAGAAACTCAGGTCAAAGGCACAGCACATAATAATCAAATCACTAAACATATAGAACAAAGGAAAAAAATAATAAAAGCTGCAAGGGAAACAGATCAAGTAATATATAAAGACAGACACATTAGAATAGCAGTGATTTCTCAGTGGAGACTGTGAAAGCCAGAAGGTCCTGGGCAGATGTGCTACAGACTCTAAGCTATCATAGATGCCAGCTTAGACTACTTTCCAGACAAAACTATTTTAATTACAATAGATGGAGAAAAAAAGACATTCCATGATAAATTTAAGCAGTATCTGTGTATAAATACAGTCCTACAGAAGGCTCTAGAAGAAAAACTTCAGCCTGATCAGGGTAACCATACCCAAGGAAACCTAAGAAATAAATAATCCCAGACCATTAAGTCAAAATAAATAGTGATACTCCCCCATAGGAACAAAATAGTAGGAATCACTGTTCATTGATAATTCAGAGTAAAAAAATGGATGGGAACACAGGATCCATCCTCCTGCTGCATCCAAGAAACATACTTTAACATTAAGGATAAACATAACCTCAGGGTTAAAAGGCTGGAAAAAAGATAGTCCAAGCAAATAGACCTAAGAAACAAGCTGGTATACCTATTTTTAATATCTGACAAAAAAAAAAAAAATCAAACCAAAACTAATCAGAAGAAATAAGGAAGGTTACTATATCAAAGGAAAACTCCAAGAGGACATTGTAATTCTGATGTATGTAATTCTATGCTTCAAATACAAGGGTATCTAAATTTATAAAAGAAATATTACTATAGCTTAAATCACATATTGACCCTTACAGATAGTGGTTGACTTTAATATATCATTCTCACCAATATTAACAAAAACTATGCAGAGAAATACTGGTGCTAACAGCTATTTACAGAACATTTCATCTAATCACAAAAGAACAAACCTTTTTCTCAGCACCTCATGGAACTTTTTTCAAAACTGACCACATACTCAGTCACAAAGCAAGTCTCAACAGATACAAGAAAATTGTAACAACTCCCTGCATCCTATAAGACCACAGCAGATTATAGCTGGATATCAATAAAGACAGAAATCTTATAAACTCATGAAAACTAAACAGTTAACCACTGAATGAAAAAATGGGTCAAGACATAAATAAGTAAGATACCAAAGATTTTCTAGAATTTAAGAAATATGAATACATAACATACTCAAACTTAGCAGACAGAATGAAGACAGTTCTAAGAAAATCTTAGAGTACTAAGTGCCCACATAAAGAAAAAAATTGGAGATTTTTTAGTAATTTAATAGCACACCTGGAAGCTCTAAAACAAAAACAAGGAAACCACACCCAAAAGGAGCAGATGGCAAGAAATAAACTCAGAGATGAAATCAATGTACTAGAAACAAACAAACAAAAAGAATCAGTGAAATAAAGACTTGGTTCTTTGAGAAAATCAATAAGCTTGATAACCCTTTTCCAAATTACCTAAAAGACACAGAGAGACATATCCAAATTAACAAAATTATAGAAGAAAATGGTGAATAACAATAGATGAGGAGGAAATTCAGAGAAACATTAGAACATACTTTAAAAACATGTACTTCATCAAATTGGAAAATCTAAAAGATATGGATGATTTCATTGATACACAGCACTTACCAAAATTAAATCAATATTAGATAAGCAAATTAAATAGTCCTATAACTGCTCATGAAATTAGAACCAGTAATTAAAAGTCTTCTAACCCACAAACAAAATAAACAAATAAACAAAACAGAAACAGCCCAGGGCGAAATTCTACAAGACTTTCAAAGAAGAGTTAATGCTAATTATACTTCTCAAACTATTCCACAATATAGAATCATAAAGAACATTGACTGACTAATTTTATGAGACTACAGTCTTCCTGATATTCAAACCACATTAAGCCCCATAAAGAAACAGAATTACAGAACGATTTCCCCTATGAATCTTGATGGGAAATTTCTCAATAAAATACTTGCAAACCGAATCCAAGAACACATGAGAAAGATCATCAATCATAATCAAGTAGGCTTCATCTTAGATATGCAGGGATGATTCAACATTTGTAAATCAGCAAATATGATCCTGGAGAGATTAGGGATCCAAGGGTCACCTCAACATCACAAAGGCAGTTAATATCAAGCCCATAGCCAACATCAATTTAAATGCAGATAAATTCAAAGAAATTCCACTAAAACCAGGAACAAGACAAGATAGCCACTTTCTCTATACTTATTCAGTATAGTATTTGAAGTCTTTGCTAAAACCGTAAGACAACTGATAGAGATCAAAGGAAAAGGAATAAGTTAAGTATCCTTATTTGTGGATGATATGATAGTGTACATGAGTGACCCTAAAAATTCCATTGTGAAACTCCTACAGCTGGTAAAGTTTCAGTAAGTAGCTGATTACAAAATTAGCTCACAAAATCAGTAGCCTTCCCACATACAAACGACAAACGGACCAAGAAAGAAATCAGGGAACAACACCTTTCACAGTAGGCTTAAACAATATAAAATACCTTGTGGTAATGCTAACCAAGCAGGTGAAAGACTTGTATGATGAAAAGTTTAAGACACTGAAGAATGAAATTAAAGAAGATATCAGAGGATGGAAAGGTCTCCCATGCTCATGTATCCATAGGATTAATATGTATCTATAGGATTAAAGTGGCCATCCTTACCAAAAGCAATCTATAATTTCAATGCAATCCTCATCAAAATTCCAAAAGAATTCTACACAGACCTTGAAAGGACAATTTTCAGCTTCATATGGAAACAAACAAATCAGGATACCTGAAACAATCATGAGTAAAAATAATTAAAAAACTGCTGGAGGTCTCACCATCCCTGATTTCAAGTTGTCCTCTAGAACTAAAGTAATAATAATAATAATAATAAAGGCATGGTATTTACACAAAAGCAAGTGGACCAGTGGAATCAAATGGACAACCGAGACATAAATCTATATACCTACACACACCCAAGTTTTTATAAAGAAGCAAAAAAATATACACCGGGTAAAAAGACAGAGTCTTCAACAAATGGTGCTGGTCAAAAATGTCGTGGGAAAGAATCCAAATGGATCCTCAACTCCAAATGGATCAAATACCTCAGTGTAAAGCCAGATACACTGAACCTGATAGAAGAGAAAGTGGGGAATAGCCTTGAACTCATTGGCACAGGAGGAGCCATTCTGAACAGAACACCAATAGTGCAGGCACTAAGATCAACAATTAAAAACGGGACCTCATGAAACTGAGAACTTTGGTAAGGCAAAGGACACCATCAATAGGACCAAACAGCAGCCTACTGAATAGGAATTTTAGAATCCCACACTGAATTTGTCCAGTTCTAGAGGTTTCTTTGTTGGGGAATTTTAAAACTTTACTGCTTCAATCTTGTTGACTTTTATGGATCTATTTAAGCTATTTAAATTCCCTTGATTTAATTTTGGTAGTTTGTATATGACAAGGAGGAATTTATCCATTTCATCTAGATTTCATAGGTTTTTGCTGTTCCTTTGTTTAAGTTTTCAAAGTATTCCCTAATGATTTTCTGGATTTCATTTGACTCTGTTGTAATCCTCCTCTTTTCATGTCTAATTTTATTAATTTGGGTCTTCTCTCTTTATTTCATTTAATTTGTTTAGGAGTTTGCCAATCTCTATTTTCAAAGACCCAACTTCTTAAATCCACTCTATATGTTGTTTTACTCTTTTTCCTATCTCATTAATTTCTGCCCTGACTGTTATCACTTCTTGTCATCCTCTGCCTCTTGAGTTTGGTTTGATGTTGTTTTTCTAAGGGCTTGTGGTGTACCACTAGTCAGAAGTGGTCTCCTGTTTCATCCGTGGTGTCTTTTGACTGTGTTTCAGGTCCTGGGAAACTGAGGCCGGAAGTGTGAAGTTGGAGCGAGAGCTTCTGAAGACATTGCAAGAGCAAGTGCTACTGGAGAAGAACTTACACACCACAGTCTAATCACTGCAGCCAGGAACTTCTGGTTGAAGTAACACACAAAGACATGCTTTTAGTTTTTATTTTTAAAGTAATATAATATTTTATTAATTGAGAATTTCATCTAACGTATCTTGATCATATTCATACCCCACTTCTCCAATATCCACTCCATCTCCATCTCCCCACTTCATGTCTTTTATTTCAGAAGAGACTATGTCACAGGAGATGTCTTAATTTTCTGGCTCTTACAATTTTTCTGGCCCCTCTTCTGACATGTTCTCTGAGCGGTTGTGTTAATATGAATGGATGGGGCCTCCTCCTGTTAGGACTGGCTACCTCTGTTTTTCTGGCTTTTCCATTCCAGACCACAGTTACAGCTGGTGGGCCCATGCCCAGTACTTGATCCTCTGTGTTTCATGAATCTGGATTGAGAGAAGCCATAAGCGAAATGGCAGACCTCTCCCTGGTTCTTGGATCTGAGACAGCCAAGCCACCCTTTCCGTATCTCTGTTGTTAATTTAGCCCTTCCTAGAGCTGGGAGGCCATATTTGAAACAATGGCCAAGAATACTGTTCTATTTGAACCTATACATCTTGTGAATTAACTATGTTGGTTTTCCCCTCAAGAAGTAGAATATACATATTTTCATTTAATTCTGGGATTATTTTATGATGCATTTTGCCTAATAGAAGCAGTAGAAACTACTGGCCAGGCCAGTTCTTTCCTATATATGCATTTGATTTCTGGAATCCTGCTCAGGTATGGACTGGATATCGAAGGACAGGTCAACCTGCTACAAGAAGAGCCATTGAAGGCAGCCTTGTTAGCTAGAGTCCAACCGACCTTGAAACTGACCAGGAATGTCTAAATGAGCCTGGCAGAGCCCAAAGAACTGCCCAGCAGAAGCCAATCTAATTTCCCACCTGTAGACTATCAAGCTTAACCATTGGTGTTTGTATTTGCTGTGTCTTAGAATGATTGCTCATACAACAAAAGCTTATCGATTCCCCATAAAGATTAGAGGTACATGTACATGAGGAGTTACATCCACGCTTGAATTATGACATCTGCCACATAAGGAAAGACAGTGCAGAGAATGAGCCATATGGAAGACAAGAGCTATATGGGGAGAGCTGGAGAGTGAGGCTGTTCACAACTTTAGTGAACTCTGGGTATGTACTCAAGTTGCTTCTTCAATCTGTGTCACTTATAATTCAGATGAAAGAGTCTTTTCTTTAACAAGCTTAGACCCTGACCTCAAACTCACATAAGTAGAGGGAAATTAGTCTCAAGTCTACCTCATAGGTCCCCGGACCAGGCTAGGTGCTCCCAAGTGAGTGCTGGTGTGACTGGAGTACAGGCTGCAGCCAAGGCAGCTATTATGTATCTCTTGCTTTGTCCCTGCCAATTGGATCTCTTGTAGTTTTCTTCAATTTTTTTCTCTTTAACTCTCTGCTTACACAGAGATTTATTACACCCATTTCAAAATGGCAGTGTGAGCCAAAGCTTTCACATGACATTATAACTAGTTTTCTCCCGATCTGAATTCTTTTTTCTTTCTTTCTTTCTTTCTTTCTTTCTTTCTTTCTTCTTTCCTTTCTTTCTTTCTTTTTTTACATGTCAATCCCAGTTTCTTCTCCCTCCCTCCCTCCCTTTTACCTCCTCTGCCCTCTCACATGCACCCTGACCACCTTCCCCTCCCATCCCCCCACCCCAATTCCACATGTAGGGCAATGCCATCCAGGTGGGGTCATGTAGATCTGTCAAGTCATTTGAAGTAGGGACTAGGACTTCTCTCCTATCTCTAGGTTAGGGCAGTATCCCTCCATGGGGGATATGTCCGCATGGTCCTTTTGTGCACCAGGAATACATCCTGGTTCCACTGTCTGAGGTCCCTTAGACTGTTCAGTCCTTTTAGCTGAGACCCATGTACAGGGGATCTGAGTCATTCCCATGTGGCTTCCCAGCTATCAGTCTGGGGCCCGTTAGCTCCTCCTTGTTCAGGTCAGCTGTCTCTATGTGTTTCTGCAACCTGGTCTTGTCCTCTCTCTCTGCATCTGGATTCTAGTTCGACTCAGTGTTTAGTTATGGGTGTTTGCTTCTGTTTCCAACAGGTATTAGATGAGGGTTCTATGGATAAGTTAGTTGTTGATCTCACTATCCGGGAAGGGCATTTATGGTAGCCTTTCCATGGTTGCTCACATTGCTGCCGATCTGAATTCTTAACAAGGAGAATCAGATCTGTCCACAGTGGTCTTGTTAGGTGTTCATGTGGATGGCAAATTCAGTAAAATTATCCATGTAGGGGTGAGAGGTCTAGTACAATGGTAACTGTCTGCTCAGCGTGCAGTGCTGGTTTCAATTCTTTCAGTCCCCCTCCCAACCTTGGTCTTGGCCCAGGAAATTGAATTGTCCTTAATGTCTACTGCTAGCAGGAGCTTCCCACCTGCTGAATTTGGAAGCTGTGTTCTAACAGTAACCAGGGGATCTGACCGCAGCAGTTCAGTTAGGGGTCGACTTGTATACTTTGCACTGCAAGAAAATTAGGTGTAGCTCCTTTCACCTTCAGATGGAGGGCTGGGCAAGGAACTGGAAAAACGATTTCATGACAGTTCATGACTTGGTTTTGCCTTTATGTTGCTCTAGAGCTCAGAAATTCAGGAAGTCCAGCTTCTCCTTAGGTAGAAGTATCCAAGCTCCCAGGATCCACAGCATTCTTCTACCAGCATGATTTGTTTCTTTAAAAAAATTCAGAGAAGTTACAAGTTGGAAGGCTGGTTGTGAAGAAGCTCTCTGGGAAACAAAACAAAACAAAGACCAAAAACTCTTTCTAGTGGTAATCTCTAGTTTTATCTATTTTTTTCTGGGTTTTATGAACTAAAAATTTTAATTGCTGTTTTATACAAGCCAGTTCTTTATTTTGCCATATAATGTAATTAAAAAAATAAAAGCCAAACAAAACTATCATCATTTAATAATCATCACCTAAAGTTAAGTTTAACCCTAGGACATGGCTGGGTTTTTTGAGACAAGTAGCCTGGGTTGGCCTTGAATTTTAAATGTTGCTGAGGAGGTTGGATTCTTTGGATTCTCTTGCCTCTATTTCCCAAGTGCTGGCAATATAGGTGTATACCATCATCTGGGTAGAAATTGCTTTTTTTGGTTAGTCATAAGTAGTTGAATATTGGAAATTTCAGATGGTTCAGCCAAATATGCTAAGGAGTATTTCAACTTGAGAAATAAGAAAAGTGTAATTTTATAATAAAGGACCAGCTCTCTGTAGGTGTTTAACTTCCTGAAAAATGCTACATTCTTTAATTTTCTCAATGTCCTCATATGTCCTTCCTTCCTTCCTTCCTTCCTCCTTCCATCTCTCTCTTTAACTTGGAGATAAGATCTTGTAAATTAGCCCAAGACTTGAACTTGGCTTCCTCAGTAGCTGGGATTACAGGCCTGTAACAGCATGCTTGATTTGATATCTCATTAACCACACACACAGCCAACCCAGTAAACAAAGCAAACAAAACAGAAACTGAAAAAACAAACAAGCCAAAAGCCATTGTAATGCAATGTGCACGGGAGAGCCTTTCAGGACCAGCTTGGTTACTTAGAACATTGCTCTGTGTCCTCTGAGGATCTTATATTGTCCATGGTGACTTTCTTAGGATCAGGAGGCATGTTTTTACCATTCTACCATCCCATTCACTTCTACATACATTCCCCTCCCCTTGCCAAAGTACATGGTCACCTTTACAAGGATCCTGTAGACAACCTGTGACACTGTGAATGAGTCCTGTCAACCACAAATCAAAGGTAATACCTTTGGCATCATCTTTGAGCAACCTTTGTATTTTTGTGTGTAATCTTAATATTATCTCCATTACCTTCTAATTCCTACACAAGGAACTGCATCCCTCTTTTAGGCTAGATCCAGACAGACTGTATAAGAAGCCAACTTTGGTTATTAAAAACATCTTTTTAGCTCTTGGCACTACAAGAAAACCACTCCTGATGAAAAGAAAGTCTGCCTCATATGGCTTTGGAGAGCAGCACATTTTTTTTTTTTTAAATTCACTGTACATGTGAAAACAATAAACAATTTGCATTTCTTTCTTTTTCTAGTAATTCAAATTCTAACCTAAGGGTTTTTACAGAATGGGTTTAGTAGTTTTTACATTGCACCACATTTGAGATATTATTGATTCTTAGAGAAGTAACTGAACCTTAGTCAAGGCTCCCTCCTTCTCTCTGTCTCTGTCTCTGTCTCTGTCTCTGTCTCTCTCTCTCTCTCTCCCTCTCTCTCTCTCCCCCTCTCTGTGTGTGTCTCCTGTAAATGCATCAGAAAAAATATTTACTTAAATGCTAAAATGCACATGTGATGGCATTAAAGATGTGGTTTTGTCTCTATGGGAAATCAAACAGAAACAAAGTTACAGTTAACTCCTGATATCTGTGATAATGCAAAACAGATGGAGTCTGTACAGATAGTCTTTAAGCTTTATACTTAGAAATTAAGCTGAACTTTGACCTTTGCTAAACCTTTTGCCACAAGCAGTTAAATTATTTCTCCCTTGTCTTTCTCAGCAGACTTTGGGATATGAAAGTGGGCAGAAGAAAAACAAACAAACAAACAAAGAACCCCCCCCCCAAAAAAAAACAGACTCAAAAGACTTACCTGAAAATCTCATGTTCCTTAGATTTTTTTTTTTCAACATGCTGACTATTTGTGAGCAGAGCAAAGT
Source organism: Phodopus roborovskii (assembly GCF_943737965.1). NCBI lineage: Eukaryota > Metazoa > Chordata > Mammalia > Rodentia > Cricetidae > Phodopus > Phodopus roborovskii. Next base: position 4,444,682 of record NW_026126413.1, on the reverse strand, counting down.
ACTTTGTACTAAAACAGGATGTAAGTCTTACTTATTTTTTTAAGTAGGCATCTTTTCTTCACAATTTAAGTGTCAGCACCAAAGTCACATTAGCTCCTTTCCCTGCTCAGTTGCTAGTTACTGAATGGTAACAGCAGTAGAAGGGTCTTCAGGAATTCTGTAGCCTATTTAATCTATTCTAGGAGGGGATGATTCCAGATACAGCAACCATTGATCTACTTACCTCTAGCCACGAGCCTACAAAAGTGAGGACACATTTTGTGTGGGTGAATTTCTAAGCCCTTGGAAGGATGAGCTGGTCCCTATGTCCTCATAACTCCCACAGGGACTTGTTACAGAGTGAGTGAAGACTCAGAGCCTCATTTATTCTGGATCTGTAGTGTTGCCTAAATGCTAGCAGCTCACATACAAGGCCAGTATACATTTCAGTTGTGGTGTCCATATGTGTTCTTCCAATGATGTAAGTCCTTAATTTATTCTGGATGAATTACTGTTCTCTGTTGAACAAGACTCAGAGGAAGACGTCTAGCTTAAAATAATTCTAGAGGATTTTTATAACTTTTTGCCATTGACAGCAGTGAGCTTGATACAGTTCTGCAAAACCTCTGGAGATTACATATATGTTTGTGTGATATGCATGTATGTATGTATGTGTTCCCATCCATCCATCCATCCATCCCATCCTATGTAGGATTATGGTAGAGTTGGGGGAATCATATTTAACATAAATTAGGGAAACTGAAAATACCAAATGAAATGATGGTTTTAAATGAGGCTGGATATTGTAATTAGGCCCAGATGGTTCCCTTTGTAGTAGGAGGGTTATCCCAGACAGTCAGGAGATTGTTTTCCCATCAAAAGGGAAAACAAATAAAGCTCTGATTCTGTTTCCTGCTCCTCAGAACTTCTTGGGAAGCTTGCTGTGTAGGCTCCGTGAGCTGTCCACTGAAGCAAAGATGATGTGTTTTTCCAACATAGATGCCCTGAGACACAAGGTCTACAACCCAGAACTGAGGGCATCATGTTCTCGAAGACCCTTTCTCTCTCTGTGTTTCATCTGTTCAGAATGCTCATTGCTTTGGGACAACTGTCTCAAGGATCACAGGGTGTCACCCCCATTTCCCACAGGAAGCCAGATTCATGACCAAATGGAAACCCTGGTTCCCATGAGAACAGGGAGGAATAGGAGTAGTGGTACCTTCTGGCAGTTATGTTTGTCACAGGGACAAACCAGGGACAAGCAAACCAAAGGAGAACAGAGAGCCGATTGCCAGCAAGGCTGCTGTCTTTAGTTTTTCAGAAGATATCACGACCCCTTGTCTTCTCTCATAGAAAATTTGTCAGCAAAAATACTTTTCCTTCTCGTTCTATCCCCCAATAAGTTTTACCCACTCAGCTTCTTAATTGATTGCAGCCAGCAGTCGGGAGAATGCAGACACACCCAATCTTTTCTCATAAAGGATTTTCCTAAATTGTATTTATTTGTTTTGAAAATCCAAGATTTTTTAAAAAATATTCAAAGTCTTTTAATTTTTAAGTAGGCAGATTAATATACAATGTCTGATTCTCTTTCACTCAAAAACAAAAAACAGGAAAACAAATATAAAAAAAAAATCTCAAATAAATTAAGGAGTTTCTGGCAATTGGTACCTAGTTGGGAATGGAATGAGGCAAGCCTTACCTTCCAGGCAGATGTTGAGTCTAAAAGATACATGTGAAGGTTAGTGAGAAATGGAATAGAGTTTTTGTTATGAGCAGGTTAAAGATGTAGGTTTATAGTTTAATGTTTAGATGAATAAGGGACATAATTTCCTTCCTCTTTCTACATCAACATGTTCATCTTATTTCCTCATTTGCTTTGAATTAATAACATGCTAAAATCAACCCATTTTATAATAAATGTAAAATGTAGACTGCAATATGTAGTTGACTAGTGAGTCACACTAAAACCAGGTTTTCTTATGGAATAAAGATGAATGGTTTGACATAAAGATCAGATTTGTTAGTAGAGAATGGGTTACTTTCCAGATCATGTGAAATGAGCCAGCCCCCCCCCACTCCCTCTCTTTGACACAGGCCCTTGCTATATACTTGTGGTTTTCCTGGAACTCACTGTGTAGACCAGGCTAGCCTCACTTGTAATAATCCTTCTGCATCTCCCTCCTGGCTGCTGCAGGGTACAGCAGCATTCCTGGGCTCTCATTCCTAGTTTTATATGAAGTATCTAGAGTAATGAGCAAAATATATTTTTCTCTTTTGAAATACCTAAATGATTACAGAGGTTCTCTACTTTTTTTAAGTATTAGTGAAAATTAAATGTAAATTTGAAAGAGAAATATGTATCTCACTGGTATATATAAAAAAATTTAATTTCCTCTGTCATAACCGAAGGATAATTTACTGTTATAGCTAACTCAATAAATTACCGGTGTGTGAACATTGACCAAATAGTATTTTGTCTATAGCTTGACATTTTCATATTAACTTCAAGTTAATATTGATTAGGTAGTCAAGGGTTAACAAATACCTGAGTACCACAATACCTTGCAAGTTATAATACACAATTACATTAAATTACAAAATTTTATTAGTAGTCATATATATTTGAAAATTAAATGTTAATAATTACTCTTGATACCAGGCTTGTGTCATGTGTTCATATAGATTTCTATAGCCTTTTGGTAACTTTCGGGTAGAGATGATTTAACCTCAGCATGTTTTGGAGCATAGGAATACTAAAATGGTGATATCAGAACTATGAGAAATTGGGAAAGTTATCGCAGTTTTACTTACATGTCAATGTTGAGAAGTTACTGCCAAAGAAGCAGATAATAGGATCAATATTACTCAAGTTTGTGTCGGGGAGAAAGAACAAAGATGGAGAGGGGACAAGAGGGAATAGAGTGGAGACAGAGGGGATAGAGAGGAGACAAGAGGGGATAGAGAGGAGGCAAGAAGGGATAGAGAGGAGACAAGAGGGGTGGTTAATGAGTGCAGCTGGCATTGACTGCTGATGTTCTAGCTCAATAGAAAAACAATTGTTATCAATGACTATATATTTCAACATAGATAATAAAGAAGGCTTTGGGTATTCCCCAAACAAAGAAATGATAAATGTTTGATATGATGATAGTTACCTTTTCCTAAACATTATATACTGTATGTTACATTGAAGTGTTATATTTCATCCCATTAGTATCTTACCTTGTCAATCAAAATGGTTAAAATAAAGTTTATATTGCTTACTGCAGAAAGACTAAAACAGTTATGAAATGTCAATTGTTAATGCCACATATATAACATTTAACATCCTTAAAAATCAAAATTTGGAATAAGGATTATCTAACTCAGTCACCCTGTGTTTTACCCATTTATTTGTTTGCTTTTCAACAGCATGACATGGAGTGTCTCCTATGTCCCAGTAATTCTGGCACAATCCAAGACACATCAGTGAGAACTTCAGGCCTTGCTCAGAGTCTTCCAGAAGACCTTTAGTGAACTTCGGAATTCTGATATTTACAGATCTAAGTTTCTGGTGGGGTGGGGTGATAAGAGTGACTACTTCCTGTTTCTTCCTCATGTTTCTGAACCTGGAAAATGGAGAGGAAGATAGGGGCCATGTAGGGCTGTTCCTGAAGAGAACTCAATGTACTGGGGAAAGGAGCCTATCTCTGTTGGAGGAGGAAGCATGTGGGAGCATCTTGTGGAGATGAGTATTATGCCAAGGCAAATCAAAGTTTTCATTGCCTTGGCTTTCAATTATTGGCAGAAAGTCAATACCAGCCTGGAAAGGAAACAAGAAACATCCCAGGAAAGTACCTCTGAGTAGTATAGTCTTTCTATTTTTTTTTTTTTTTTTTTTTTGTCATTTAAAAAAATGTGTCTCCTATTTCTGGAATGAGAAAAAAAATCTGTGCTTTCAGGTCAACAAATACAGGGAGGTCTTTTCTGAGTGAATGCCTGCCTGTGCTTAGCTCTTTGCAAGTTTAGAACTTCTTGGGTGTGGCTCAGTGGAATGGATGAAAATCATGACCACAGGCATCTTTGGATGTGAAGACGTACAGCAGGTTTATAGGGAATAAAGGGGTTATGATAGACTGCTTGAGTGGATCTCAGTGCAGCTTTCTTTTTACAGTTGAATATGTGATGTAAACATCTAATTAACGATGTGCCTGCTGGACCAGACAGTTTTTCTCACCCATAGGTGGAAACCACCTTCTGGAATCAATGGTTCTGCCCATCACAGGGAGATATTCAGCTAACTATTCAGGCATTGATGAGGTTTTAAAGCTCAGGGAAACTTTTCCTGAAAGAAGGCAACAATGTGCATCTGAAACCTGGGTAAGAGGTCCATGGTGTTAGACCTTTCTTTTTCATGGACAAGCAACTCAAGTAGGGAAAATGAAAAAAGTTTGAAAGAAACAACTAGAAAAATTAAACGTAATAAAAAAAAAAAGATCATAAGCTCTACTACTTACATGTTTTATTCTGTTTTTGTGTGTGTGTGTGTTTATGTGTCTGCTGCATGTGCATATATGTGTATGTTCTTCTGTGTATGGATATTATATTTTAGGTAAGAATGCTGACAAGGAGAAAGAGAAATGATGTTCAAGATGTGGATTGAAATGACCTTAAAGACGTGAATTGCTTTGGACCATGCAACAGGTAACATTCCCAGTGCTCAGTGCATCTAGGATAGAGTCTGGATTGTACTTAGGTTCTGTGGTCCTCTTCCTATCTTTGGCAGGAGTAAGTAAAGAACATTGGACTCTGACACACCAATCTGTCAGATCTGAGGCTATGATGGATTACACCAAGGCTGCCTTTCCACCATGGTTGGCACGTACTATAAAAGTCTGGGCTGTTCTCTTTAACATTGAGCTCTTCCAGGTTACACAAAGGGTGCATAATGCTTATGCATGTCTCTTTCATGCTGGTACATATTACAGTACATATATTGAACAACAACACTTAAAAGATTCAATTCTTTTAAATATATCTCCAGCTATTTTATAGAATAAGTCAGTTACAAAGTAGTGTTCAGTTACATGATTACCATGTTGTGTTTCTCATCATTGCGCAAGATATCATATGAAAGCCATTTGAGGAAGAAGGAGTCTGATTTGTCTCACAGCTTGAAGATGCTGTCCCTCGTGTCTGAGAAGGCATGGCTACCGGAGCATGAGGCTACTTGTTATATCCATCAGCAGTCAGGAAGCAGAGCGCTGGTGTGCAGCCCATTCTCTCAGTACAGGACCCTGACCCCAGGAGTGGAGGTACCCATATTTAGAGTGGCTCTTCCCCTTTCATTTAACTTCGTTTAGAAACTCCCTCACAGGAGCCAGGATGTATCCCTGATGCACAAAAGGACTTTGCAAACATATCCCCCATGGAGGGATAACTGCCTTATTCTAGAGATAGGAGAGAAGCCCTAGTCCCTACTTCATAGGACCTGTCAGATCTACATGACCCCAACTGAATGGCATTCCCCTACATATGGTATTGTGGTGGGGGGTTGGGAGGGGAGGGTGTTTAGAGTGCATGGGAGAGGGCAGAGAGGGCAAAAGGGAGGGAAGAAGGGAGGGAGGGCTGGAGGGGAGGGAGGGAGGGAGGGAGAGGGAACTGGAATCGCCATGTAAAATAATAAATTAAAAAAAAAAAAAAAAAAAAAACAAAACGCTTTGACTCCAAAATTTAAGTTGAAGAACAAGTTACTGGGGAAAAGTATTTCTATTTTTGTTTCCACAGAAAATGAAAAGATGTGGATTCCTTCCAGACTAATGTGGTTTGATCACGCCAGACCGCCTGAAACAGAGTACAGGCTGATCCTACATTCCAAACGGCTGGACAAGGCGGCCCTGCAGACTGCAGCTAGGATATCTGAATCTTCTTCGAATCCCCCAAGACAGCGCCCCTTACCAGCAGGAAGTAGTTTGGAAAGAGCGACGCCCAAATTCCCAAATGTTGTGTATAAATGTTTGTTTTCATTTAATTGGACTTTGTTATATAAAATTAAATAAAAATAAATAAATAAATAAATAAAGGAAAAAAAAAAAAAAAAAAAAAAAAAAAGAAACTCCCTCACAGACATGTCCAGAGATTTATTTCCACACTACTCTAAATGCCATCAAGTTGCCACTCAAGGTAAACCACCACAACTACTTTCTTCTCGGAGCTCTGATAGAATTAGAGGGCATTTTGATTGCTCTAAATGGTGCATAATCATGTCAGTTTACTTTAAAACTTGACACGATGAAGTCTGGAGAAGTGACTCAGCAGTAAAGTGTGTGTACTGCTCTTCCAGAGGACCGGAGTTCAGTTCTCAACATCCATGTCAGCTGACTCACAACCATTGTAGCACCTGTTCCAGGCACCCAACATCTTCTTCTGAACCCTGTGGGTATTCACATTTGTGTGGTTTACACACACATGTGCACACACATACGCATGCGTGCCTGCACACACACACACACACACATACACACACACACACACACAGACAGAGTAAATGTTTAAAATTTGATGAACTAAATTCTTAAGTTTTGTATGTAACAATTACATAGAGATTACAATATAGCAGACATTTCCCTAAGATTTTTGTATGTATAACCTGTATCTCATCTAGGTGAAATGACTCAATGGTAGAAAATTTATTTATAAGGGAGTTTTATAGAGGGCAGAGGAAACTGGAGAGTGGACTTGGACTGTGAAGATAGTGAAAGTCGAGAAGTGGCTGTGATCATTGTTTTCATGTGATCATTGTGGCCATGCCCCAGAGTGCACCCTATACATCCCCGTGAGCAGGTGGCTGTATATCACCCGCCTTCAGATGCTAGCTGAAGTCTTCATTTTTCCTTTTGAATGTCTCTCACTCTGACTTACTTTCTGAGAGCTTTTAGCTCCGTGAGCCTTCCATGACACTGGATAAGGGCATGCACTGATACCTGCATTGGGTGCCAAGAATGATGAGAGCTGGTATGGAGAATTTGGGAGATGTCCAGGGATGTTTCTTGAATCTAATGTTTCATGTTTCATCAGTGAAAGATGGAATGAATGCATTCAGCCAAATAGTGTGGTGGTTGCACTCAGGATGAACAGATACATTCCTCATTGTTTACTGGTAAGCAGAGTCAGGGGTGAATTACAGCGAGGAATAGGCATGCATGGATCTCTATTTGCCCACAAGGTAATTAAAACATTTGCACTGAGGCTACAATTTATATGCCCCTGACCTAACCAGAGCAGACATTTGTATAATGGATGTGCCAACCTGATTCCCTCCCACATTGGTGTCATTCCTGGAACAGCTAGGCAGCCACCGCTAAGTATTCCACAAATAAACCCTGCTAAGAATAGTGTCTTATTTCTAGAGCTTGCACATGAGAAACTCAACACCCCGCTGGAGTCAGATAAGCAGAACTTGTTTTGAGGGCTTTGTCCAAGTGAGACCACAGAGGATGGAACCTGAGAGAGTCCCAGACTGAGAGAATCTAAGTGCACTCAGCTTTGCCGGATGCTGGAGCAGACTGGAAAGTGCCTTTGATATGCTGCTGAAGGGCTTTCTGTCAGAAGCTTGGGGAATCCTAAAACACTGACAAAAATTGTGCCCAGGGACTAAATGGAAAATTCCCACTAGCATCTTGCACGTGTTAGATGCTAATTAATAGACTCTGATATCTCTGTTACTTGTTCTGCTAAAATATTTTGGAAGGGTAAAGTTCAGTCTCTCTCCTTTAGCCAGAATTGATATGCTTTCTTTAATTACAATTAATTATTATTCATAATTAATTTTATTATATAATTAATTTTAAAATTATTTCTTAATTTTGAAAGTAAGGATGTAGGGCTGGAGAGATGGCACAACCATTAAAGGCTAGGATCACAACAATCCCCTCGTATGTATGTATGTATGTATGTATGTATGTATGTATGTATGTATGTATATGGATATAATCGGCAGGTTTTGAACAAAGTATGTTTTAGTTATTTTACATCCCCTATCTCACTCAAGCCTCATACTTTTGAGCCCCCTTTGTCCTACTATTCAAGCATGTTCCCCCAACCTTGCCCTCATCCATGCTTTCTTAAGAGGTCCAATTTATAAAATTTGTCCCTAAGTTGCTATACTGTGCTTGCTTTCTCCACCTGAAGACCTTGACATAGCAGAATCGTAATCCCATTTTCATTAACGACGGAGGCACAGATGAGCGCCCACTCCAGTTCAGGGTTGGTAAAGGACAGCTCTGGATGGAGCTACTATCCTTGCTTCCATTGCTCCGCAGTGTCTTTGTGCACGTGACTAAGTGTTCAAGCCTCAGTCTCCTCAGATGTTCTTCCGTTTTAATTTAGCAAAGAAAAAAAAGTCTTTGAGGCTATGATGGGGTCTCAATTTACAGTACAGTACTTCAGACGAACATCCCAACTTTCCTCAGGACTTAGAAGGGTCATTTCAATAATCGTTCTCACGTGACTCTACAGTAAGGAGAATATGGTGTTATTCTTTCTTCTGAAGCAATATCTCTATTGTTCCACCATTTAACATACATGGTTTGCATTTAGACTGCCTGGTGCTGTCTACTCTGGCCTAAATTATTCTTTCCAAGTTAGAATGTTTTTCCTTCTTTGGTATCCATTAAAAATCTTCGGCAACATGGCCATCCTCCAGAAACACTTCTGCAATGCTAACCACAGGATTTGGTGTCTAAAAATAAAAATTGAAAAAGAGATTTAAGTTAATGCCCAGAAAGAAATCTTTCCATGTGTCTTTACTAGAATTTGGTAAGTCCTATTCTGGGGAAAAGTCTGTGGGTGCTATTTCCTATGCAGTGTGGCTGATCAGTGAGTACCCATCCCTTTTGATTCAGCTTCCGCATGAGCCATTTCCCTTCTTCCCGGAAGGAAGGCTGTGATGACAGTCCAGACAGGGTTCCATGTCCCTCAGCTTGCAGTGTACTGTGAGCAAGCAAGCTCCTCTCTAATGGTTCCCAAGTTTTTGAAGTTCATGTGATCTGCTGGCCATCATTTGTTGCTTTCTTTATGGAACTGATTAAACTCACCAAATGATGCAACCTGAAATAAAATAGTTTGGGAATGGTGTGGGCAGCTTAAAATTTGTTTGAAATTTAGTATGGAAACTGTAAAATAAATAAATTCAAAATTAATTACTTGGGATCGCTCCCCTCCCTTTCTCCCACCAAAAACCCTTCCAGCTCATTTCACAGGAATGACTATTTCCTAAAATAAATCATTCTTATTCACTGTTTATGGATCTGTACTCAGCATTTTCATTTTTCTGAATTTCTAGGCCATGTCGTGAAGCCGTCTAACCAGTCCAGTCTTAGACTTCCTCAAGTGTGCCAGGCCTAGGGTGCTGCTAATAGTTCTTCTCGCTCTTCCTCCTTTCCCTCCTTCATCCTTCCTTTTATTTCCCCTTTCTTTGTCCTATTTTGGACAAATAAATTATCACAGATGTTTTTAAGGGTAGGATGGCTAAATATTAGCGATAAGTACAATAACTTTTTTTCTGGGATATGGAAAAAAAGAAAAACCTGCCTCATCTGACGACGAGACAGCACACTCTACTATACAATGATTCCTGACTTTTTCTTTTTAAAATCATACTTGCAAAATTTTACATGTAGTTGAAGATTTGTCACAGATTTTCAGTCTAAAGAATAACAGTTCTGTACATGTTCTCATTCCTCAATAGTCTACAAATGCTAATTTGTACCCTTGACCTTATTAAGTTCTGGCTAATGGGTTTAGTCACACACCCACACCCAGGTTTGGTGTATCAGTCTTTTTTCTTTTTTTTAAATATTATCTCTCTTAAAAATTTCATTTATTTTGTATATAATGTTCTGTCTGCATGTATGCCTGAAGGCCAGAAGAAAACGCCAGATCTCATTAAAGATGGTTGTGAGCCACTATGTGGTTGCCGGGAATTGAACTCAGGATCTCTGGAAGAGCAGCCAGTGCTCTTAACCACTGAACTATTTCTCTAGCCCCAAATATGTCAGTATTATTGCTATTTTTCTAAGGGAAATGTTAGTTTCTTACTCTCTTGACTATCTTTTCTAATGAAAATTACTATAGATTCACACAAGACATATAACTTAATTATTTTTGTCCAGAATGATTTTGTTTGATGTCTTCAGGACCCAGGTATTTCTTGTAGACCCTCTTCGAATTCATAACTTATGATATCCAAAGCTGTAGATTTTATTAGATGGTGCTGGTGGTAGAACCAAGGCTGTTGCACATGTAAAACATATGGTCTATACATTGAACTACATGCCTAACCCAAAGTTATGACTTTGAAATTTATGTGAAAGCAGTTAATATACATCAACATTTTCAATAATATAGTCTAAGATTTGTTCCAGCGTGACCCTTATCGGTTTCACAATAGTGACCTTTCCTTCACCAAGTAGACCCTGTTAGGATTCACTGAATCAAAAGGAGGACTCACAGGTCTCATGAGTCAAAGTCCAATACTTGCTTTTTTGTCCCATTAGGTTCTTAGTATTTGACTTATTTCAGATAGACAAGAACTCATGCAATCTTGCCAATATAATAAAAAGAGTTTTCTTTAAAATTCTCATAGTTTCTACATACTTGCTTTATTCCTATTAATTCTTCCCATTTTTATTCATGTCACTATGAAGGTGGAATTTAAGTAAAAATTTCATGAAAACATGAATGTGTTTGCCAATCGACTTCTGATAAACACAAACACCTGTGATGACACCCTCAGATGACCTTGCGGACAAAGTTCCCCATTTGGGAGCTGGGAGGATATGTGAAATCTTCAAAAACAATTCCAAGTTAGTAGATTATTCTGCCAGCCCTTCCCCAGCAGATACAGATGCGGGCAGTGTTCTGCAGATTTCCAAGGTATTGTCCCTGGGACTTTCTTGAGCAGAAATGTCATTAGCACAGCCAGCTGCGGCAAAGACAAGCATGCTTGTACTTTCAATGAAGTCTATCCAGCTTCCTCTGGCATGGGAGCTGTCTGGTATCATCACTGTTTTATGTGTGCTTCAGGGAGTACAGTATTTGTGCTCATCACAACAAGCTTTGTATGACATGAAGGAAGCATGATAACAAGCTTCAACTCCTTCCCACCTTCACTGACCATCAACACCTTTAGAAAGGCAGAAACCTAGATAGAACCCAGTCTCTCTGATTAGGGACAATACCTGTCAGTTGCTTATAATTTATGACTCCTTAGAGATGACTTAATATTTTATTACATTCGAGTCATTTTTTTTTTTTTTTAAATCTCAGATTTGGCAAATGTTGAGTTCTCAGTTTGTGTAGGCAATACTTGTGATGTTAGTCAGAATTCCCCTGCTTCAAGTCCTGGAAGAAGATGAGGACAAAGAGGGCATAGACAAGGACTCCATGTGGTCAATGCTTTTGTGTCTGTTTTGCCCACTCTGAGGTCCTCTGATGACTGAGCTTGATGAGCTTGAGATGCACACGTCCGCTGGGATGGCACGTAGTTGGACCTCACAGACCATCCATCACACAGTCTGTAGTCATTTGGTAAGCTGAGCATGGGACTTGTCAGAAACATTTTCTTCAGTGCTCTACTGTGTGCCCTGAAAGGGAAATTTAATCCATATGTGTCAAAGATTCATTTACACTTAAATCACTAAAGCATTGTTCTGAGCTTTTGATGTCTGACAAGTCTTTTGACTTTTTCCAAGCAGTTCTCCGTTCCTTGCCAAGGGCAGCCCTAATCCTCAACGGTAGAAAATACAGGTTTTCTCCTTGACTCTCAACCCCTTTGCCTCCTTCTCTGGGAAAAGTTCTTTAGCAAATTCATATTTACCTGTCTCTGTTTCAAAATGCCTCCGGGCAACAGAGCTTTGGAAGAGGACAATATGATACAGGGTGATTTCCACATCTGGCCCCAATTGATCAGGGCCTTTGGGCCTGTTCTCTAACTTGGCGGGGGCACAGGATGTTTTTTTTTTTTTTCCCTTTTCATTTACCTCTCAACTCACTGAAGGCATTGTGTGCTGCAAACCCAGGAATATTCTATAGTCATCTGGCCTATGGTAACAAAAAGAAGGAACATGGTCTCATGGGAAGGATTTGGGGCAAACATATTAAAGGGCATGAATACCCAGAGAAGGAGAATTACATCTGTATTCTTCCCAGGCTGGGAGTTACTATGCTGTAGGATTCACCAATAGTCCCTAAGTTCAACAATCTGAAATGGTCTAATAGTCCAGTGGTCTGTTAGTTAATAGAGACTGCACAGCTGCTTGCAGTAGTAGTATTCTGTCTCACTAGAATCATCCATCCCTGTCTTTTTACTTCAATAACAACTTCTGTTACCTGAGTTAGGGCTGGGTCTGATCTCAGGATACTGTACCTGTCTTCTAAACGAACTTATATTTTTGGTTGTGAGCCTAGCCTTTAATGGCTGAGCTATCTCTCCAGCCCCTAAACAAACTTCTTTTAGCATTTTGCCTCCTTGTTTTTGTTTGGTACTTCTTATGATCCCTTTCCCTTTCCATTTCTCTTTTCCCTTTCTGCTCACAAAGAATCCTAAATCTTCCTGTTAGTGAGGAAACAGGTAATAAATTTGCATCAATGGAGTGCTTATTGAGCATGTGCTGTTTATTAAACATTGTTGACGGCTAGAGGTGGAATATGTCTCTTAGGTTTCTTGGCATGCCTCTAGTGCCTACAACAGTGCCTGGTCTAATAAAAAGTATGGATAAAGGGGCTCACTGTCTTTAAAGCCCCTTACAGTAGACTTCTCAAACTGTTTCTTTCATGTATTTTGGTCACAGTAATGAAAACATTATATAGTGATTCGAGGTTACTGGTTAGGTTCATTTAAATGTTAATCTTAGGTTCATTAAATGGTAATTTAACCACCCTGATGGGAGATGCCATTATGTATATATGTTCTCATACTGGTTAATGAATAAAGCACTGTTGGCCAATAGGAAAGAAGAGAGGAGGGACTAGGGGACAAGGAGGAAATAGGAAGTAGTAAGGAGGAGGGAAGATGGAGAGACTGGGGAGACGAGACGCTGGCCCCTTTCCCCAGTAAGAAGACCACGTGGAAATATTAGATTAACAGAAATGGGTTAATACTTAAGACAGAGCTAGCTGATAAGAAACAAGTAACTGGCCAACAGAATTGTATCTAATACAGAGTCTCGGTATGTTAATTGGGGCTGGTGCGGCGGCGGGACCAGACCAGGCGGCGGGCAGAAAAACCCTACACCTTACATCACCCACTGGAAGTTCAGGTTAAGATGAACCCAAGTTGTACTTCTTATATAGAAATATTCCTGATTGTGTTAAAGACATTAAAACATGGTATTGAAAACTTGTTCTCTTTATTTTTATCAACAAAAAAAGTGATTATGGGCCAAAAGTTGGCTCATCAGGCAAAGGTGCTTGTCACCAAGCTTATGACCCAAGCTTAATCCTTAGGATCCATATGGAGGGAATAGATAATGACCCGTGAAAGTTGTCCTGTGACTTTGAGTACATGCCTTGGCACATGCATGTGTATGGACATGTACACAAATACACAGTTATAATAATAATGATAAATATGACTAGGCTCTTTCTTTTACACCCTTAAAAGGCTAAAATACCAAACTAAACACAGTTTTGAATGAAGGTTTCACATAATCCTTTTAACTTAACAGTAAGAAATCTACAAAAGACCACATATCTTCATTTGGAATGTGCTTGTTTTATATGAAAAATGAAAGTGTCACTTTTGGAAATGAAGTAATTTATTGACATAATGAGCTATTATTCTCTACCTAGTGAGCATTGGCATTTAAAAATTATTAAAATGAGATATATTTAAATAAGCAATTTAGATATTGCTAAAAATTATACAATGTGACCTTTGGGAATTCACGTGTTTATAGAAGGAAGTGCATTTTAGTCATAGCAAGGGCCTGTTCATCTCTCTCACTCAAGCATGATGCTCACATTTATTAGCAATTCAGTAATTGCATTTCCATAGTAGGAGGTTGTTTTATTCTGTCACCATACATTGCATTTTTAGGCATAGAACTAATTCTGTGATATAGAGCCAAAAGCATTGGCCCTGTTTCCAAGGAATTCAAATGACTTATTCATGACTTCAGCATGTTTTGTATCATTGGAGTCTGTCTTTTGTCAGGGACACATAAATCTTCACCTCAAAGAGATGTTTGGATGTGGCAGTCACATACAAAGGTAGACTATTCTTTTGTGTGTGTGTGCTCCTCCAAGTTTCTAATAGTGTCTACTGTGCATCTGAAGTTCCAGTGAGCACAGGGTTGGATGTTTGGGTGCAGTAGTAAGTTGCCAGCTGTGTACCACCCCTCATTGAGCAAAAGCTACATAGAAAAAAGGGAGATGTACATTGGTTTAACGGGCCAAATGGCCATCTTTTTGTTGCTGTTGTTCTTTATATATTTGTTTGTTAATTTCTATTCTTTTACTCTAAAAATAGGTTCTTTTATTTTCATAAGAAATGTTGACTAAACAAATAACAGAGTACAGAAATAGAGCCAAATATCCTTCTCGTACCTTCTCACTTCAGCTTCACTATGAAGTTTGGAATTGTTTTGATAATTTCATTTTTATGATGTTCTTGCATGCACAAGTTGCATGGGCATGTGTACATGCATGCATGCAAGTGTGTGTGTGTGTGTGTAAGATTACAGTAGCTAATTTAGTATGCATGAAAATACCACATGTGTGTATATATGTTATTGCATACACAGAAACAAGATAAAACATTTCTTTTGTTGTTATTGTTGGTTTTTTTTTTCTTTCAAGACCAAGTTTCTTTGTGTAGCTCTGGCTGTTCTGGAAATTGCCTTATGGACCAGGCCAGCCTATGAATTCAGAGATTTGCCTGCTTCTACTTACCAAATGCTGGGATTAAAGGCATGAACTACGACTGCCCAGCTACTTGGATACGTCTCAGAAATCTACAATTTAAGGGTAACTCTTACATTCAAATCCAAAATGTCCCTCATTTTTAAATACTTCATCCTCAGATTGTGGTGCTATTTGAAGGCGTGGGAACCATTAGGAGAGAAAGTCCTGGTTGGTGGAACTAAGACACTAGGAACAAGTCTTTGAAGATATCAACTGCTCTGGTCCTAGTCAGCCTGTCCTCTCCATATGATGCTATGGGAACAAGACTTCTAACAGGTTCTGGCTGTCAGGATTCTCCACTGTGAAGGAAGGAGAGTCAAAAGTTATCTCTGCATGTTATTTCTGCTGGGTATTTTGGTTACACCAGCACAAAAGTGACTGAAGCAGACCTATTTGTTGTCAGTGTGGATCTGAATGTCTTCTTTTCAGTTAATGGTATACCTAATACTGAGGAAGAAACATTCTCCATTTTTTCCCAAGACCCTCATCTATTCATTGTCAAGACTACCTTAACCAACCTCCTTAATTTGTCTTTGTCCTTATTAGCTCTGTGACTGTGGAGGACCTCCCTGCAGGTCATGTAAGAATCAAACAAGTTGGTGTGGTCTTCCTCCCAAGATTGCATGCCTTGGCTGTTTCCTGTTCACTCCAGTTAGTTTCAAGAAAATGAAAAATGTGGATCCTCTTACCCATCTAGCTTTGAGAACAAAGATTTATGCCTGTTATAGTAAATATTTTTTGCTTTGTATTTGAGTTTTAAAACTGTTTTCTCCTCCCCCAACTCTTCCCAGGTCCTACCTGTCTACCCACCCGATGTCATGTTCTTTCTCTCTCAAAAATCTTCCCAAAACAAGAAAAAAAAAAAAAAAAAAAAAAAAAAAAAAGAAAGAAAGAAAGAAAGAAAATCAAAACAAGAGGATATTCTAAAAAGAAAGAAAATAAGATGAAATACCAAAACAAAACAACACACACACACACACACACACACCCCATTTTTCCATTAGTAGTTGACATTTATGTTAGCTCTTTACATACTCTGGCTTATTTAATTCTCATAATTATTATAAAGTTGGTCCTGTTGTCTTATTTTGGAATTGAGAGAATGATGATGTAAAGAACCTGCCCCAGACCCCATCCACTCCATCCACCAGGTGGTGGTGGGGTGTGGAATTAAGCCGAGGCAGCTGGCTTAGTAGTGATCCCCGTATCCTAGCACCTTGTGTCTCAACGTGCTGCACCTGCACCAGCAGATGCTCCTCTCTGTAAACCTGGTGCTTTGCTCCCATCTTGTCACTTAGAGAGGGCATCAGAGGGCATCAGCAATGACCAGTGGACACATTGGTTGATTTGCCGGCCTCACAGGAACTGGCCTTCTACCGAGGAAGCCTGGCTGCTTAGCTCTGGCTTCACCTGATGCAATCTGGCCAAGAGAAGGGTGCTTAGATTAGAGTCCAGTTGTCATCCATTTTCCCTCCCACACTCCTGCTCTTCCTGTTGCTTGGCCGTTCATACAGAGTTGGACATCTGGGTTGCATGGCAGCTCCCTCTGTGTTACCATCTTGGTTTTGACGTCTCAGGCCCTGTGTTTGGTGTTTCAAGCAGAGTAGAAGGGGCTTCTGGAACCCAGTATGCTAGAAACACTCCTTTCCATGACACATTTTGGTATGGCTCCTGGGTGTCGCTCCTGGATGTGACAGGGGAGCAGGGACTGGGGAATTTGGAGGTTGGTGATAAGGACACGTGGGACTTTGCAGAGGGGGTCCCTGTCATGGTTGACTGAAGATATTTAAGGGTCTCCTCAAGTGTAGAGAGGCAAGGCCAGTGGAGAGCCAGATTTCCCCCCAAACACAACCTCTTAGTTCCCAGAGAAGGGGTCATTTTCAGTTTCTGTGACTTTGATTTGAAACTAAATGTGCCATCAGGACAGAAGCACTCTATTCTGGGGCTGCCTATGCAACAAGGGGACAGTGTGAACAGTCACGGCACACCACAGTGTAGACTCGCCAGGGACCACAGAGTGGCAATTCATGCCCATCTCAGGGCTGCTACGCTCTGTGAACTCCAGGAGGAAGCTGGAGACTGAGGGCTTTTGTAGCCTAGTGACTGGAGGATGAAATATGAACTATTTCTGTTTTCTCGCCTTGTTCTCATCTAAGCCCAGGAAGTGGCATGCATGAGCTAAGGTCTGGAGAGACAGTTGAACAAGCTGTTTCAAAGGACTGTGGGGCTCACTGCAGGGCTGAGGGTCTTTTCTGCTGACCTCTGTTAGGCTGCCCCCAACCCATTCAGTGTCAGGAATGTCAGGACTCTTCTTACGTTTAGAGCAATACATCAAGCAAGAGAAACTGTGGGCTGAATCGACCTCTCCCAGAAGATTCAGCTTGGCTCTTTGGTGTATTGATTTTGTGGTTTCTGAGACGTGCACACACAGGTGCGGATGGTGTCCTGAGATCCGTCATAGTATGAACATGTGGTCCTGCACTCCATGTGTCAGCCGGAATCAAACAGATTAAAGCTATTACTAGTTTTAAGTAGGGCTCCTCCAAGTACTGCTGGGAGAGCTAGCCATGTACTGATCTTCTGTCCTTTGCTCCATTATTTGTCCAATTGTCCAGTATCACCTCTGCTACAGCTTTGATTAAAAAGACCAAGAGATTGTGTGGGTCCGTTTTAGACCTGAGAACAGAGCTGGTAGAGTGTCATTCACTCTACCACTCTGAAGGAGACAAGTCTCAAAGTCATTGTTCACTGCTCAGTTTCCGTACAATGGATGCCAGGCTTAATGTTAGGGACACTGATCATCCTGTTGCCTCCCATTTGGAAGGATACCGGTTGAGACTCCCTCATAGCTTAGTGCTAGGTTGGATCTTGGGACCTGAGGATGAACTGATGAGGAGATATACACCTACTTAACCTTTTCCTGAGCATTAACACTAATGCTCCTGGCTACCTGACTGCCTCTTCCCCAGCATTAACACTAATGTTCTTGGCTGCCATGCATTTATTTATGTGTCTGTCTGTCAGGATGCAGAGTATTGTCTGGTCACAGGCTGGGGAGGTGCCAGGAGAACTGTGTGCTTTCTCATGGTTTCATGAGATATTTATCCTTCCAGATAGAGTTCAGTGCAACAAAATCTATTTTTGATGTAGCTTTCTTCCGTCTTCCCTAGTAAAGAAGGGAGATGACTGTACACGGGCCCTGAAGGGCCTCTCCTCTTCTTCATCAGCAACGCTGCCCATGCATCACTTTACCTGGCTGATCCCCTCTCTGGGTAGTCCAACCGTGGTAACCCCATACATGGAGGTTCTGCTTATAAGCTTGGCGGTGGACTATGTTTGAAGATCATCCTTCAGGGGAGCAGTGTGGTCTTCCAACCAGTGGCTGAGTAGAGGGTGTCTCCCTGAAGAGCAGAGAGCCTCTGTGCTGAAAAGATGTCTGAACGCCGCCAAACCTCCAGGTTGAGGAGTTATCACCACTGGTCTGTGCCTGGCTCTGAACTCTGAGAGCAACTTTTCCCATATACGGAAGTTTCTTCCTGTTGGTAACTCTAGTTAGTCACTTTCTCTGAATTTTTGTTTAGGAGACCTGTGGATATGAGCTTCTCTCAGCAATTATGTCCCCAAGACTATGTCTACTCCACCATCCTCTCCTGGGGAAAGAGGGAAACTCCTTGAGTTTCAGCCTGGGCTCTACTTGCGGGGGTGGGAGTGGGGGTGGGGCGGGGGGGGGGGAGGAAAGCAGACAAAGGGTGACTTCCCCCAACCTGGAAGGGTTCCACTCTTCTAGCACAATTGGTCCAGTTTCCCAAAAACAATTATTAAATAACCAATTTGTTGAATTTACTAAGTTACCAAAGTACTTTATTTCTTTTATGCATTTATAAAGACTTTAGCAATTGGCTTGGGCTGGGTTGGAAGGGCCTGACAAGGCTTTGAATGGCCAGGAACAATAGTTTCTGTGAAAGCCCCGAGGGCTCAGGCAGGAGGCTTTGTCAGACAATCCCACACAGGACAGATAGTGGGAAGTTAAAGTCTCACCACAGAGACCAACATTTGTGAATATTCAGTTATCATTTGTGTACTAGTTCCTTTCTTTTTCCTTTTTTTTCTTTTTTTTTGATCCTCTTTTTAAAATTCAGCTCAGCAAGGGAAGTCGTCCTCTCTGGCTATGTGGTTTACAGGTTTCCATCCCTTACACTGCAGGATTCATTGGCTATTCATCTTGTTCTTGCCTGTCCCTCTGAAGTGACACTAAAGTCGTCCCTATCCCACCCACAGAACACGTCAGAGCAGCTTAACTGTCCTACAGTGGTTCTCAACCTGTGGCTCATGACCCCCTCAGCAAAGTCTGCCTCTAAAAGTATTTACATTATATTTTATAACAGAAGCAAAATTACAGTTATGAAGTAGTAATGAAAATAATTTTATGGTGTATGTGTGTGTGGGGGTCACCACAACAGGAGGAACTGTATGAAAGCATTAGGAAGGTTGAGAATTATGGCTTTATAGCTTTTATTCCTAATCATCCTAACATAAACACTGTGTTACCATCTACTACAATAGATAGTACAGAGAGAGGAGAGAGAAGAGAAGGAGGAGGGGAAGGAGGGAGGAAGAGAGAGAGAGAGAGAGAGAGAGAGAGAGAGAGAGAGAGAGAGAGAGAGAGGTCTTTCCTAAGGGTATTATGGTATGGTACCAGCTATTCAAATAATGTCACTTTTTTTTTTTTTTTTTTTTTTTTTTTTTTTGCTCACACAGATCCACTTTTGATTTTGGAAAATGAAGAAACACAAAACTAAACTTTAATAAACTTGGCATGAAAATTTTCATGCCGTATTCCAGAGAGCAACAAGTGACTGATTTTTATAACAAATCTCATCCTGAAATGGACTGAAGATGTGAGACAGAAAACTAACTCATGCTAAGGCCAGAGTATTTGATGGTGACTATTCAGTAGACTAATACCAACTGTTTCACACCAGTTTCTGCACCTTCCAGGTTAGGACAACCGAGAAAGCAACCAAAGGAATAAAAGGAAAAGCTTCCTCCTCCCCGATTCCCTTAAACATTTGTTTGAAAAGCTCTCTGATGCCACAAACCATGACAGTGATCAGCCTTGCACCAGTATGTACCTGTTTGTTTTGTGGCCCAGACCTTCCTTTGGCAGGGCTTCTGGGAAATCCTATGCTCCTACAGATGAAAGGAAGCTACTCAAGTGTGGACACAGATGAAGTGGATCCTTCTTTCTGGGCTTACTTACTTCGGCCATTAGCCTGATCTAATCTTACAGTCAGTCACCAGAAGGAAGAAAGGGCTTCATCTCAGAGCTGCAGTAAGGGATGATTTTGGTGGGTCAGAGAGACACTATCTTAGTCTTGGAATGGGACTTTGAGGCAAAATGGGAATGTGTGTAAAATTTATGGTGTTGTCCTTGAATTCCGTCCCTGTTTCTGTTGGTATATTCTGATTTTCTCACATTTTAAAAGTACATTACTATTTTTAATGAACACAGCCATTGCTGGCAAGGCATGGTTGTGCATACCTTTAATCCCAGCACTCAGGAGCCAGAAGCAAATGAATCTGTGTAAGTTCAAGGTCTGCCTGGTCTACACAGACAGTTCCAGGACAGTCAGGGCTGTTACACAGAGCTGTCTCAAAGCAACCAACCAAGGAGGGAAGGAAGGAAAAGAGGGAGAGAGGGAGGGAAGGAAGGAGGGAGGAAGAAAAGAAGGGAGGGAGGGAGAAAAGGAGGGAAAGAGGGAAGGAGAGAAGGAGGAAAGGAGGGAGGGAGGACACAGCAGTTGCTCTGTTTCCTAGGGACAGCGACATTTTGATGTATGCATTTCACATATGAAGATGAATATAAGGGTTCTACCTTCTACTGAGATAATGATGTGTTCAATACCAAGCAGAGTTATTTATTATTTTGGAAAAATGTCTTTTTAGTACACGTTGGTGAGCATCTACTTAAATATATGACATATATTCAGAAGCGGTGTAAAGGCACGGTGGAGAGGAAAATAAAAATTGTAATTCAGTAATATACTAGGTAAGGTTCCAGGTTCAAACAGTCTTCCATTGTCCACAGTGCAGAGCTGTGCGATGAGTTTTATTTGCTGGGAAGGGTCATCTCCGAAGTTCATGCCAAGTTTGAGACTCTTTGTCTTTGTTGACTGTCCTTTTAAATATCTATTAAATGCCTGGCTCTTTCTGCTTCCGGGGCTTCACAGCAACCCCCCCCCCCCACTGCCACCACAAAAACCAAACCCAAGCCCAAACAAAAACTTGGAAGAATAAAAAAACCCAAACCTACAAAAAACCAAACTTTAACAATAACTAAAACATAGCTCTTAAAATATAACACGGGAAACAGCCTGTCTTAATTCCTCTAAGAAATACTGTCCTGGGAGAGGGCGCTGAAGGCAAACAAGAGAGAGGGATAAAGGCAAGAAAGGGGGGCACACGGACTATATGGAGAAGGGTGTGAGTTACACCTTCCCTCAGTGAAAATTTTAACTGTTCCTTAGGGTTTCACCTTCTCTGTCCCCTCATTTCCCTTTCTGTTGACAAAATATGTTGCCCATTAGACCACTAGAGGTCGCTAGAGAACCGCTGATCAGTGTCTGGAGGCAGCTAGACAACCATGCAGGCAGGAAATGCTTATTTTTCAAATATGACCAGCCCCATAGTCACGGCAGAGTCAAGGCCCGAGCCTTAAGTTTCGAAGATCAAAACATGGGTATAGCTATCTCAGCAGACCGTTACCTACTCACTGTGAAGCTGGCTTCCTAATTTTTCCAAGATGCATGCCCCGTTGTTGGGCTAACGAACTGGCTCCAGTGGGTTCAGAGCTTGCTGCGTAAACGTGAGGACCCAAGTCAGGATTCCCAGAATCCATGTAAAATTGGGTACAGATGCACCCATCTGTTAGCCAGTACTCCTATGGCAACATGGGAGGTGTAGACGAAAGAATGCCTGGAGACTTGGGGTAGGGTAGTGGTGCTGGCTCCAGCTATCTTGGCATCCACAGTGGTGAGCATCAAAGCGACCCGTCACAACCAAGGTGGAAGTCAGATGCTGACACCCAAGGTTGTCCTGAGACATATACATCATTCACATTTGAGAGCATGCTTCCACACAGACACATTTACCTAGGGGAAGGGGGGGGGAGTGGGGGGAGCAGGGAGGAGGAAGAGGAAGGAATCTCACTATTTTGTAGAATACTAACATTGCTTCTACTAAAAAAGAAAAAAAATTATGGAAGACATTCTTTTAGTGTGTGTGTGTGTGTGTGTGTGTGTGTGTGTGTGTGAGAGAGAGAGAGAGAGAGAGAGAGAGAGAGAGAGAGAGAGAGAGAGAGAGAGGTGGTTAAATCTAGGACCTCATACCTGGTGGGAAAGCAGTCCACCATTGAACTACATTCCCAGCCCCTTTTCAAATATTTTATTTTGAGCCAGGGTCTCAATACATTGTTCAGGATGGCTTTGAGCTGACTCTAGCCCAGGTAGGCCTTGTGAGTTTTCAGTCCTCCTGCCTCGGTCTGCTGAGTAGCTGTAATTACAGGCCTGTCTCAGAAGGCTTGGCTTACATAGTCACTTCTACCCTAATATAAATCATTTCCTTGGGTTAGTAGGAAACAGGAGGAGGCATGAAGACAAAAACATCTGTTTTGCTTCATTTTGGAGGTCTGACCCAGGTATCCCTCATCTTGCACTTAGGAAGTACTATGGGTATTTGAGCCAGCTTTGAAGCCCAGCAAAAACAACCCTGCCCTGAGTGTCCTTAAACTCTCCGTTTCCTGACAACAGCTTCCAGACTTTGCTGGGACACAGGCACTGTCACCTCTGGAGTATTTAGTGTGCATGGATTTTGGGTGGGACTGACATTTTTGATAGTGTTATTTAATGTTGATATTTTGCACATTTCAACAATCCATTATTTCAAATATTCATAGTTAATTTGTAGTGAGTCACCGATGAAGTCTGGAAAACAATGGAGACCCCTCCTTAATGTCCAGGTGATTAGCTGTGGGAAAATTTTGCCTTGATTACATTTCATTTTTATCTCAATAATTCTCTGTTATTTCCTGACATGCATTTATTTTTCCTGAACTTATCCATTATTCAAACATTCATTATAATTCTCCCTCTTTGTACATTCCCTGAAGGCTCTATGGATCCAAAGCTGAATGGGAAATAGGCTCGGATCTCACGTTAAAGTAGCGTGTGAATGCTAGATGACCAAACAAAGGAAAATTGAAGCGCTTTTTCTCTGTTAGTCTGAATACAACAGCCTACTACTGTCAGGGGAAATGCTCCCTGCTCACTCACCTACTGTTCTTCATATGCTATAAAAATTGTACCTAATGATTTGAAAACCATGGGTCTGGGGCGCTAGGGTAGAACATACAAGAAACGACGTGGCCACGGTCTGCTTTTTAGCCCAGTCTACAGCAGTGAACACTCATCCTTGTCAAGGCAGGCCATCAAAGCTGCTCTGCATGTTTTCACAGAAGACATCTTGGAACTTCTGAGGTCAGGTGTGCATGGTAAGTATGGACACACTAGGTGTCTACAGCCTCGTGAGGAGTGTGGCTCTCTCTCAGCATTTCCTCATTTCCTGACAACTCACGAGACAATCAAGAGAACTGCTAAGATATGGAGTGGGTGTCTATCAGGGCAGGGAGAATTAACTTGGCCTTCTAAGCACAAAGGTGGGTAGAATGTTGTCACCAACTCTTCTGCTGATGACAGTGTTCATTAGCACACTGGTGTCAGTGTACTATGGACTTCTTTTCATTCAGACCCAAGCAGCATTTGCAGTAAGTTCTTTTGTTTCAAGGGTTAACTTCAACTTTTTATTGTGTTTTGCTCAAGAGCACATCTGTATTTATAATGACTAATCCATTTGGCTTCTTACTGTTTAGTGGGCATGTTCTTCTCCTGATGCCAGATCCTCTGTTTTCCTTGGAGAAGTCTGTTTGTTCTCTCTTAAGTGGATTTGTAACTCTACTTTCTTTGCTCTGATATTCTTCATGGGGGGAAAAACGGTTTTGAACCTCTGAGCCCCAAAGTGAAAGAATAGGAAGCAATGTGCCATAGATTGAGAAGTAATCCTAGCAGGTGTGCTGATGTTATTTAGACAGTTTGAGGGAAAATAAACTATTAGGAGAGAGTTGGAGTCACAGGAAGACTTAAAAATGAGCTGAAAGGAGTGTTGAGCCCAAACTCTAACAATTTTCTTTTCTTATAAGAATTTCATAATTTTTTGAGACGTTATCCTCTCTCCAATCCCTCCTGTGTAATCCCCTTTCAAATTTATGACCTCATTTACTATAATTGGTGTGTGTGTGTGTTTAGTCTCTATTTCTAAATCTATTTCTAAATTTATAACCAACTTTGTACAACTTCCTTAGTTTGTATAATGGTGTCTAAGTGTGTGTGTATGTTTTCAGGGCTGACTACCTGATGTTGGATAACTAGTTGGTGTGCTCTTCCCTGGGGAAGACTATTTCTCTTGTTTTCATTATTCCTTAACTTTCTGTAGCTCTTTGTCTAGGACGGAGGCCTCTTGACCTTTCTTCTTTCCATAGTAGCATGTCTATTGGTGTCATTCTTGTTCAGGTCATGTTTAGGTAGCCATGTTGTTGAGATGTCACAGATGTAGCTTCTGTGGCATTTCTAGGTGACACAGTCTCCACCAAATTGTGGTTCTTACTGCCCTCTCTTCTACAATGATCCCAAGGCCTTAGGCGTAGGCATTGTGTTGTAGATGTACCCATCAGAAGTGGGCTTTACAGTTCTGCATCTTGGTTGGTTGTAGTTTTATGTAATAATTTCTATCTGTGCAAAGAGAAATTTCTTTGGTGAAGACTGAGACTTACACTTAACCTGTGGACCGTAGAATGGATGTTTAGAATGTGGTTAGGCATTATGCCGGCTTAGTAAAATGGTGGCTATAGGTTCTCCTCCAAGATCCAATGACTTCACTAACCCTGGGTAGTTGGCTAGGTTTTCAGAACCAGGTATGGTTTTCCTCTTCTTGCCTGGACCTTAAGTCCAATTAGAGAATTCTTGGCTACTACCAAGGTGTGTGTGGTATTTCACCCTTAGGCTTATTATGTCATGCTGACTGTTGTTGTGGTTTATAGAATTATATATGGTTGTTCCCTTCTTTTGGAAGCTTTCATGGTGCCAGAAGTTGTCAGGATGGAGGCTTCCAGGTTACATCTGACTCAGGTCCTCTGGAGCCTGTGTTCGAAGTGTATGGTGTCTTCAGCAATAGGGACTTGCTTTCCATCTCTGGGTCTTGGGGAGGGCAACCAGGGACAGCAGCAATAGCCTATATAATGCTTTGGGAGTCTCTTGGAGAACCCTGGCCAACAATTCAAAAGAGGGTTTCTCACACAGGTGCTGGGTTTTTTTCCCTGACAACTTTCAGTTCACAGATGTAGTTAGTTGACATTAACCAAATTCTTGGTGTGTATCAGGCATTGCAGGATCAGATTATGGAGGAGCAAAAGCCTGAGATTGACCACTGCCATATTAACATAATTTTGGCTGCCACGAGAGTCCTCAAGTCAGGTCATTGTATAATTGTCCTGCCTCGCTTTCATTATTAGCATGATTTAGAAATCTTTGTGGCCTTTTCTTTGTTTTTCTGTGTTCCAGGGGACCTGATACCAACAATATAACTTTCTCTTGAAATCTATTTCTATCATCTGCCCACTCTGAAGGGGCTTTGGAAACATGGGCGTTAGAATATCCACTAGCATCTTCAAACTTTCATTTCTCTACTTGGGTAGAGGCAGTCCATTTGCTATAAGTGAAGAAAATAAACAGGCGTAGAAAGGAGTGATTTACATCCATTGGCAGCTCAATTAAGAGTTGAGATGCGATTTCTGTTAGACTTCTTTCAGTTCCAAAGGTCTTGTCCAAAGAGAGTGGCTCAAGAGCCACATGGGATCTTGGGGAGGCTTCAATTTGAGGTCACTCTTCCTGGCCTCTCCCAATCTTCCCATACAGCCACAGGCCATAGATGATGTTGTGACATAGACCAGCCCCTCAGGAGTCTTCTTCTTAATGTCCTTATTCAGTTCATGGCCACAGAGGGCTGCTTGTGTTGGATTTTTTATTGAAGGGCTTTAAAGCCTGATGTCTGATGCTATCTCCAAAACAATGCATGCATGTTGTTTTAGAAATCACTCCTGGGTCAAAAGCATTCATTTGCTAAATGTAAACATGTAACTTGTGTAGCAGCATTCTGGAATGGATTCCATTTTTAATATGGTAGAGGTTTTCAAACATGTAATTGGTTCAGAAACTCACTTAGCCTCTGAGAGGCCCTGAATTTACCACTAAGTAATAGTCAGCTTTTGAGGTCCCTTAAGCTTTTGTCTGCTGCCAAGTGACCCAGCTGGTTCCTGTGCTCACAGACCCTGAGAACAGATTAGCTGCACTGTAATCCCGGATCTTCCTTACATGACTGCTTCAAAGATGAGTCTTGTAATACCAGCTTTCAGAATTTTCACGTGTATAGGCCATCAGCAACTTTCTAACATTTTACCCTCTTGAAGGGAAACCCTGGTTGGGATCATGACTATGTTAATGGAGGGAAAACAAAGGCTGAAATCCCAAATTCCTCCAAGGAGAACTTGAAGCAAAGCAGTGGAAATAAAACAGTAGTGTGTGTGTGTGTGTGTGTGTGTGTGTTGTGTATGTGTGTGCATGTGTAGTGTGTGTGTGCATCAGTGCATGTGTGTAGTGTGTGTGTGTGTGTGTATGTGTGATTTAGTCTGTCTGTCTGCCTTTGCATATTCACCAGGCCAATCTCAAACAGCCTTATGTAGCGAAGTTTGAGCACACACAGAACAGCAATCACAGGTGGTGGCCTCTACATGTAAAAGAATCTTTGGTTTTGCCTTTTTCTGGGCTGGAAGTACTGCTGGTAATCTTTAAGAAATATCTGTGGCCCATTTCCATTTAGATTTTGAAACCTGGGTCTCTGGAAGCTTCCAAAAGAAATGTCTAATTGTGCCAGTAGAGGAAGTCATGATGCAATCTTGCCATGCTTACTACGCTTCCATCCCCCTTTCCTTTAGATAGCTTCACTTGTGCTTTGTAAGCCAGCTGGCACTTCAGTCTATTTGTATTTTGTTTAACTTTTTCTAACTATGAAACTAATCAAGTTTTTGGTAGAATTTTGGAAAATATAGAAATATATACCTCATGCAGGCTAAGATGCAAACACACACACACACACACACACACACACACACACACACACACACACACACACTACATATAGGCTAAAATACATATGCATATTACATATAGGCATCTATCTATCTATCATCTAAATTATATACAGGATAAGATACACATGCATACCACAAACAGGCTCAGATATGTGTGCATACTGAATGCAGGCTAAAATATGTATAATCCTGCTGCTACTTTAAGATGACAATTAAAAATGAATGTTACTGATTCTTGCTAACTATCCATTTCTATGCCTGACATTTATGTCATTAAACATGACACCATAACATCAGGGATGTCTGCACTTATTTACATGGAATCTAAAATACAGTGGGGGAATCTTTTGAGATGCCATCCAAATTTAAGAGTTCTTGAGTACTTATTTTGACTATTTTATGTTTTCAAAATAAACAGTGACAATTAGCATCTATTGCTGACTTTGTTTCTGTCATTGTACTGGATTCTTCCCATGGCTCGCTTACTTTAATATTTAATCTGTTTTGAATATTTTTTACAAAGCCCTAGGCATTGTAAACAATGACACATTGCAGTGCTATTGTTTCAGTCCCATTTTGCAGGTGGAAAAATTGAGGGATTAAGTTACTTGGTCAGGGTCACAGGCCAGCCCTGTGTCCAGATGTCATATAATCTGAAGAGTGCTTGATTTTTTTGTGGAAGTAAGAGCATATTCAGGTCAGGCATGACATATCTGAGCACATGAAGGGACATTAAACCATACCCCTTGGCTTTGATTTCAGCAGAAATATGTCCCCTGCATCAGGTGGTGACAAACCTCATGGGGGTTTTGCTCTGGTGGCAGGCTGTAAATGCATGTGTGTGGCAGGAAGGCCTATGACATCACATCGAAGGCTGGCTGGACCCAATTCAACCCTTTGGAGTGTTGACTTAGACAAGGGGCCGAAGAGGCAAGCCCCTCTTCTTTGGCTTAGAGTATTGTGAATCTGCAACTTCAAAAGCTGTTTGCAATTTTATACTCAAGTCTCCCTGCCAAGGTGCTTGTCTTATCTTCAGTCAGTTGGCTGGAGCTGTTCTGAGTAAGCAGGCTCTTTCCTTCAGCTTGCAGGAAAGTTACAGGGATGGGAAGGGGGTGGGTTGTGCAGAGGTGAGTGTAGCTGAGGATGATACTGTGGAAGAAAGGAAGGGGCTCTGGGTAGTACGTGGAGAGGCAGGTATGTTCCTCCTCCATGCTGAGTCTCCAGCTCACCTCTCCAGCCACAGCCTGACTCGGAGGAACTCAGGTCTGATTTTTCAGTTCTGAGGCATTGTGGCCATGGCCAAGTCACTCTCCCTCTTGGATCGGCCTTGCCTTCTCTTTTCTGTTTGCTCATGACTCAGTCTATATTCACTTCCCCAGTATCCAGAATTTTCAGCCCAAATATCTGGAATTTTCAGCTTCATAGAGGACAGAACACTGGCCTAGGAGACAAATGAAGATAGACTTTCTTCTTTGCTCACAGCAGCTTTCTGCCCTTGAGAGACCATTTCTACGAGGTTCCAAAGAATAAGAACAGATCTTCGTGATTCCGAGGTTTGGGAGAGAGGGACATTTGCTGTCAGCAGCCTGGTAATGCCACTTATCTCCTGAGTAGAGGAGTGGCACAGGCGTGGCCATGTGGACCCCACAGAGGTTCTGAGTTCCATAGTCTTCACCTCTCCCGGTTTCTGACTTGTGAACATCCGGTAACAAAAGTGCTTCTCTTCCTGCCTGGTTCCACGGTTTCCCTGTGTTTTGTGTGCTCTGCATTTTCTGATTTAGAATGGTGCTAGGTCTCACTATAGGCGGCCACAGAGTATCTGTTAGAGTTCAGAGTGTCCACTCTCAGCCAGACTCTGTAAGATGCTTGGAAAATGAAGAGGGGAACAAGGCAAGACCTTCCTGCCTTCCGTTTCCCTCAGAGAACAGATGACCAAGTCTAAACTAGTATACAGTGAGACAGAGACTTGACAAATACTTGTGATGCTTATTACCATCACCAAGAATTGCCTAAGAGCATGTCTGTGGGGGAGCTTCTAGACTGGATTAATTGAGGTGGGATTCCCCACTGTGGTTGACACTGCTCCATGCGATGGGGCTCAAGACTGAATCAAAAAGAGACAGGGAACTGAGTGCTAGCATCCATCTTTCTCTCTTCCTGACCACATACGTAATGTGACCAGTTGTCTCAAGACTTTATGTCTGTACAGTTAGCAAAATAAACTCTTCCTTCCTTAAGATAAAAAAAAAAAAGGCTCCAAATACATAACCTGCATACCTCACGAAGGATCTGAGAGACCCAAGGGTTTGTAAAATTAAAAGAATCAGACAATGGAGTATTCTAGATGCTCCTTCCTAGTAACTTTGATATTTGTGTAAGTTTAGGACCCATTGCCCATATTTGTGGTACAAGTTGGGCAGAGATTGAGTCTCATGGAGCAGTAAGGTTTGGAACAGAATGCAAAAGACTTAAGCAATTTTTCTAGATATGATCGAAAGTCTGAGAAGTGAGGCCTGTGGTTTGCTGTAGGCAGCCTAAGCCTTTCCTCACTGAACAGATTGGTTGTTTTTCCTATTAGATGATTCCATCTCCATTTGTAGGCAGATCCCTTTTCCTTGTGGCTTAGACAGCCACTGTTACCCCAACCAATAAAGATGGCCTGTTTCTGAGGCTAGTTCCCCACCCCCCCCCTTCTGCTTTGAGTCAACATTGAATTGTCATCATTAATTTCATGCATTGGGAAAAATGGAAAAGGTGAGTTAGACCTGTGGCAACCAAGTGGGATGTGAAATTCTGCTTTGTATTGAATTGGTGTTGCTTAAACTTTTCTTATAAACCAAGCTTGCAGGCAGAGCACTTGGAAGAGGCTGAGATTTCATCGTAGATGATTATGTCTACGCATGGAAGAGGCACGGTCAGGAGGGAAGAGACACTTGTGTTCTCTTTCTTGCTGTCTCTGCCAGTTACTTCCTGTCAGGTAATGAGTGTAGTGACTGAGAAATCTTGGGGAGAGATCTGTGAGCTCTCTCACAACTTCCAGTTCTTTCTCATTCAAGAGTCAAAAGAAAGAAGCTGCAACAGTGGGCTCTGGGGCTGTTTCCTGCTGTTCATTTAGTCAGAAGATGGTCCAGCACAACCCGAAGCCCCCAGGCTATTTAGACCCATGTTTCTGGAGAATTGTTCCTATAGCCATTCCACTCTGCCAATGTAGTCCTAGAATCAAAGGACGAAGTTGGGCACTGGGGGACCGGATTAGCCATAGATTCTTGGAGGACTTAAAAGGTCTGCTAGAGAGGACAGGAACAGAGAAGAGGGGATTTCCAGGGCTAGTGGCTGATGCCTGGTGGTGGCTGGGCAGGGGGCAGGGTGGCGTGGAGTGAGATACAAACAACCAACTCTCTGAAGTTCCTTGGATTTATCAGGTCTTCATCTCAATTTCTGACTCATGTTTTTATTACTGGAACAATTCAGATAATTGTTAGAGACCAGACTTCAGTCTTATCAGAGGTCCTCTTAGACTTCCTGGGAAAGGTTGCAACCTTTGTTGAACTGGAGTAATTATATCCCTGGCTGTCTAGGGATCCTATAAGCAGGTGGCAGTCCCAGTTGCTGGAAGGACTTCAGGGCTCACAGAGTATATATAGGGTAGCGGTAACAACATACATTTGCTTCTGTACGGTTCTTGGTTTATTACCAAGGCCTAGGGTGCAATAAGTCTTCTTCCTTCATCTGAAGCTGAGGTCCCTGAATCCTGCTATAAACCAAAAGACCTTTCTTCCTTCCCACTACCCTCTCCTTTCTTTCTCTTTCTTCATTCTAGCCTGATGAAAACTGGAAGCCTATGTCATGAATCTGGTCTTCTTTGTACTTAGTTTGTTTAGTATAGCATTTGAAAGGCAAAATTGTCTATGACTCCATACTTTTTTGCATCAAGGCTCTTCTCATTCATAATATTTGACCACTGAAGTCATGGGACCCATGGATTATAGCTTTGTTTTAGCTAAAATCTGCATCTTCTGAGGGCTTTGTAAGAATGTAGGCGGAAGTCAGCCAGACAATAGCAAAGCAAATTTCAATGTGTTCTTCTAGGCAACCACAATGTTCGTGTCTCTGAGGCAGC
This sequence comes from Phodopus roborovskii, assembly GCF_943737965.1. Taxonomy (NCBI): domain Eukaryota; kingdom Metazoa; phylum Chordata; class Mammalia; order Rodentia; family Cricetidae; genus Phodopus; species Phodopus roborovskii. The sequence continues at coordinate 4,413,381 of NW_026126413.1, read as the reverse complement.
ACTTTGTTCTATAGATTTTAGTTGCCCTAGTAAGCATGGACTACGGCCACAAGTGAGTACTCACATGCCACGAGCTGTAGGGCTCTCACTGAACCTTGTTTTGAGAATTTCGGCTTTATGGTTTGTTTTAGGATGGGAGTAAGAGGAAACACAGGTGTGTATTCACAGGAAGACAAAGGGACACAAGTGACTGATGGCCACAGAACGTCCTGACAAATTTGTAGACAATATCGTTTGTCAAGAGATGCTTATGTGACAAAAGAAATGTCAGCAACCCGCTGAAGTTTCATTCTTCAAGGCCTGGCCTCTGAGGTAGAGTCAGGAGCCAGAGCAAAGCGATTGTCTGGCTTGATTGGAAACATCACTCCAGATGAGTGAGAGGGGCTGGCAGGTACTCATTACAGGGAGGACTTAGTGTGTCTTACAAGGTGGATCCAGGCACGGAAGCGATTGGCTGAAGCTTTTGCTATTAGGAAGGCCACTGGAAGGCTTGAACCTCCAGAAAATAGGCAACAGTTGGGTGACTCCAGATTCGTAGGTACTTGCAAAAGGCTTCTTGGTCTGCTACCCTTTTGTTACCAACAATCTTTGCTTTAGAGACAGTTTCTTCATGTTCATGACGAGAGGAGAATGTGCGGCCGCGCTTCCTGTCTCTGAATATGAACACTTGTGGCCCTGTCTGGGTAGAACTGGCTGTGAACACTTTCGGCCATCACTTGCAGGGCACAGAGGCCTTGGTCACTTTTCAGTCATTTGGTTATCTGTTAGCATTGCTGATCCTTAAATGGTATGGCTTCTGTGAGCACTGTGGCTTCCGATTGTACATGAACTTCAAGGACCCCTGACGTGGGACTAGAAAGTTTGGAAATAGAGGTGAGTTACTCACTGTCTGAGCTCAAAGGAGCCTGTTTTGTCTTGGCTGTCACCAACCCAGAATGCTAGGGCATGTGGATGCAATTTTGGCATGGACTTCTTAGTGTAATTTTCAGATTCTTATTGGTATCAGGAATTTCCCTTTAGACAGTCCATTTGGCTTCCAACGCTTCAGCCAGTTAGATGTAAACTTCCTGTTGTCTCTTAGTAATACATGAGGTTGGTGGCACTTGTGAAAAGGACATGTTCCAAGTACTACATAATTCAAGGCTTGCCCAAACCCAGCTTACCATTCACTTGGCCTACCAGTTCCTTGAAAATAACATAAACTTAATACATTTATATTATGTCAACTTTTGAGCATGAAAAGAAGTTATTGTTTCTATCACAATATTTCAAGCTTGCACAAAATAGAACCATATCAGAGTATTGGTTTGCCTAATAATCACTACAATTTTTTTTTTTTTTTTGAGATGAGTTTTCTCTGTATAGCTTTGGAGCCTGTCCTTGAATTCACTCTGTAGACCAGGCTGGCTTTGAACTCACAGCGATCTGCCTGCCTCTGCCTCCCAAGTGCTGGGATTAAAGGTGTGCTAAAGGTGTGTGCCACCACAAATTGCCCGACCAAAGAATATACATATGCATGCCTGCCAGAAGAGGGCACTAGATCTTATTGTAGATGATTGTGAGTCATGGTGTGGTTGCTGGGAATTGAATTCAGGACCTCTGGAAGAGCAGCCAGTGCTTTTATCCTCTAAGCCATCTCTTCAGTCCCTATAATTTTTAAAGTATAATATATTAACAGTTCTTCAGGCTGACTCTCCTAAATTCTTGCCAAAAATTTGCTTTAATTAATGTCTAGGCATGAGGGAAACTAACAGGACTTGAAAAGCGTTTTAAGGGAACTGTTGGGGCTGTCATCACTACCTTTATGTGGTGAGTGTGCAAATGTCTTAAGAACAAAGCAATCATCTAGCATGGGTACACATGTCCACCAAATGCAGTAGTCACTAAGTTGGCATGGGACAGATGCCCATCAAACACACACACACACACACACACACACACACACACACACAAACACACACAATCATATTGATTAATTCAGTGGTTTTATTTAGGGCCTACCATTGGTTAGGTGAGACAGTAGCTATCGGGCTTGTTATAAGGAAGAATGAACTGCAGCTCAAAGGTATGAGTGTTTAACTAAGCCTGGTTTTGTGGTCCTCAATGTCACTTGGATTATCTTCTTTTTTACTATTTTATTCTGGTCATTTGTGAAGATGAATATCTGTTTTGGCCTGACCCAAGGAGAAATGTAGAAATATTTAGGGCTTTCAGAGGATGGCCAGTGAGGGAATGGAAAATTTGTATGGTTTTTGTTGCTTGAATTTTAAGCATAAAACTTAAATTTTCATTGCAGAGGCACCACAGCACTGCCAGCTGTGTGGCACAATCCTGAAAATGTATGTTTTCAGCTGATTTGTAAAAGTGTAATAAATACAGCTACAATGTCACTTCTCTCATCTGCTCAAAATTGGGTTTTAAAGAAACTTTCTTTTTCTTTTTTCTTTTTGAAATGAACACCCAATTGTTCCTTTTGGGACATATCACTGTAGAGTCACTAAATGTGGGTTTGCTTAAAAACAAGATATGCACAACCAACTTTATTTCCTTTCTTGATAGAGTGGGAAGCTTGGTAGGGAGGGGAAATGCCACAGACAAACCATGTCTGGATCTCAGGAAGAAATGTGATTGTGTCTTATGACGTCCCCATGGGAAGATGAAGATACGGGAATTGAGGGAGGACGGCAGGACACAGACAGGCAAAGGACACCAAAGAGAGAAGCCATGGGCTCTGTTTGTGGCCTTCACTTTTTTATAGCTTGACCTGAGGTTTGGACAATCTCAACACAGGAAAGAAAAAAAAAAAAATCTAAGAAATCAGGCCATAAACGGTTTCATTTGTAGCCTGGCCAATGGTCACACTTTGTGAGTGAAAATGACAGGGTTGTCATGGATTGTGAGTTCTGAAAGGGTGGTCAGGGTGATAGGGTCCAGCTGTGGTAGGATCAAGGCCTTCAGCTGCCTTTGAACCCCAGTCAGTTTGTACAGCAAGAAGGCAGTGGTCCCCCCGTGCTCTGCTGCAGGCAGCCTGCATCTAGATGGCTACACAGCACCAGATGTGGCATTCACACAGCTGGCCTGAACCTGGGTAAATAAAAGCCTGAAAAACAAATCATACAACGAACAAAGGACTGTTTGGACAGCAAAGGAGACTAGGAGAGGAGACTGTTCTCAGATACCTGGTTCCAGACATTTAAAAGATGTTAAATGGAACAATGAAACAATTTCTGTATCACTCTCACAGACAAAATTTGTGCCAAAGGACACAAATCATGGGATAACAGTTCCTTAACCAAGGGAAGCATTAGGGAACGGAATGAGATTTCAGTTGATGAATCCAAGGAGGGAACAGAGAAGCTGGTTGGGAAAGCCTATTGTTTCAGTCTGACTGAGGTTGGACTCCAAAAGTAAGTATCTGAGCTAGATGAACTCATGAATGGACCTCCTAAAGATTCTCATTTGAGATGTGTGGAAAATAACAACTTCTTTCCTCAGGAGTAGTTGTGACAATTCACATTAAATAACACAAGTGAAATTCTCCTATTCCCTGCCACCTAGGTAGAAAATAGATGAGTGTTGTTGTATTGCTAGTCTTGACACGCATGAGGGCTGATGCTGTCCATTTCAAATCTTACATTTAACATTTTTGATCAGTGTAAGGATTAGAAGGGATAAGTATTTTTACGCCATAGCCCCAGAAAACCTTCAATTCCTTTGCTCTCTTTCTAAACTACATTCCTTCCAGGTTTCTCAGGGACACAAATGGCACTTTTTTTCCTTTCTGCCTTAAATTCATGCCTCCAAAACTAAAAACGCATCAGTCTTGCAAAGATCCATTCTGAGCACCCATGAATATGCTTTTGTTAATGTTCTTTGAAATGGTGGTCAGATTATGCAGAAAACCACAGAAGGACATGCCCAAGTTAAAATTGTGTTAGAGATTTTTATGCCTACCAATTTGTTATTGTTTCTTTGCCTTGTATTAATATAATATGAATTGAGTTAGTATTGAAATAATTGTGTAATTAAAAATAATTATAGACATCATTAGAGAACAAAATGTACAAATGCAACTGGGTCTTAACAATGTATTAAGCTTTTATCCGACTTCCTGGTGACATCCCACTAGTTTGCTGACAGAACACCCACAGTACATTTCTTGGGAGAGAAAACCACTTCCAGGGGTCGAGCCCATCCCTCCTTTTCCCACAGCCACTCTCTGTCTCCAGAAGATGTGTGTCTGCTTGAACACACAGCAGGAAGTCACCAGAGGGCATTCTTGGACCATCAGTGATCAAAGGACAACAGCTGGAAAGTACAAAATTATTCTTGTCTTTGGCCTCTTCTTAGATGAAGAGACGGTTTCCAGTACACACGTGGGAACACAGAGTCTGAAGGTTCCCTGCTAAACAAAACCACCACCACCCAGTGCTGGGGCACTGGCAGAAAAGTCCTCAAGAGTGGCCACAGACGAGAGACTTTCTGCTCCTGTACTGGTACCAGTGTGGTCTTAAGAAGTTAAACAGGCAGCTGCCATGCAGAGAAGTAGCTGGCCTGGGAATGTAAGACACAAAGAGCTTAGTTTCAGTGTTGGTTGTTTTTCCAATAGTCATCAAAGAGCCCCGAAGCCCAGTTGTTTGTTATACCTGTAAAACGATGTAGAACGAACTCTTGAAGATCACTCCAAGTCCGCCAGTGGATGGGAGCCTCACTCCCTTCCTGCCCTCTCACTCTCACACATCTTTTCTGTTCGACTCCACCCCTTTCGCCCTCTCTCTTTTCCTGGTTTGAGCAAGGCCTGGGTCCTAGTGATACACTGTTTTGAGCAGCTTTGCTATGAACTTTGATGCTGCAGAGACAGCCTCTGGATGTCTGCCTCAGCAAAGAATGGTGGAAGCCCAGCATTCAGGGTTTCAGTAGATACACCCTCACCTACAGTTAGGACCAAGTAATCTAGCAGCGTGGGATATCAACTGTACTCAAGGATTCTGGACAAATGGCTTAGGTTAACAGAAACATGGTGGAACTTAGTTTTAAAATGCAGACTTTTAGATTTAAGAGCAATAGTGTGTCTCAGGGAGTGTGATGTGCCTCATGTGATTCTGATTGGCACCACAGGACTAACTAACCCATAGACAAGAGAGCCAGGATTTTGTACATCTGCATCAGTTAATCATTGATGGTAATTGCCTGTGGCTGAAATCTCAGAGGTGACACTCTAGGAGGGGAATCTGTTCAGAGAAGGCAACAGCTGTGAGCTCTATGGTGTCAGTGGTGTGCTCAACAACTTCACAGGACTTCCCAGCTCCCCATTCAGCAACCTCATTCTGGTTGTGAGCAGTTGGCCATTGTGAAAGATGGTGTTTGCATCATGAAAGTCAACAAAAGCTACACACATTTGACACCTTACAACCCCATAGGGATCTGGCTATTAAACACTTACCAACACACTCTACCCCTGTTAACTCTCGGCAGCTAGGGAATGGTGCTCTGGCTGCTGAAAGGGAACTGGAAGGGTACCACCTGCATCTACTCCATAGGAGTTACAGAAGACCAACCCCTAAATTATCTTTTCAGAAAACTCATCAGCTGACAACTGTTTCCTTTAGAGCTGGCTTTTCCTTTCCTTTTTTGTTTTTTAAACTTTACTATTATTATTTTTTCTTATTTTACATATCCATCCCAGTGCCTTCTCCCTCCCATCCCCCCATCCCCCTCCCCCGATGCTCTCTCCCATCCCATTCTCTACCCACTCCATGGGAGGGTGAGGCCTTCTGAAGGATCATCAAATCATCAAAATCTGTCAAGTCATTTGGAGTAGGGCCAAGGCCCTCTCTCCTGTCTGTAGGTTAAGGGAGTATCCCTCCATGGGGAATGTGTTCCCGAAGTCCTTTTGTGCACCAGGGATACATCCTGGTTCCACTGTCAGAGGTCCCATAGACCACCCAGGCCTTCTAACTGAGACTCATGTTCAGAGGATCTGGGTCAATCTTATGCTGGTTTCCTGGCTATCTATCTGAGGTTCATGAGCTCCTCCTTGTTTAGGTCAACTGTCTCTGTGGGTTTCTGGAGCCTGGTCTTGACCCTTTTGCTCATCACTCCTCCCTGTTTGCAACTGGGTTCCAGGATTTTGGCTCAGTGTTTACTTGTGGGTGTATGCTTCTGTTTCCATCAGCTACTAGATGAGGGCTCTAGGATGGCATATAAGGTGGTTATCAATCTCATTATCAGGGGAGGACATTTAAGGTAGCCTCTCTGCTATTGTTTAGATTGTTAGTTGGGGTCATCCTTGTAGATCTCTGGATATTTCTCTAGAGTCAGTTTTCTCTTGAAACCTATAATGGCTCCCTCTATTAATGTATCTCTTTTCTTGCTTTCGTCTATTCGTTCCCGAACTCTTTCTGGTTCCTCATGTTTTCCTCTTCTCTCCTCTTCTTCTCTTCTCTTTCTCCTAACTCCCTCTCCACTCACTCCCCCCACCAGCTCCCAATAAGCTCAGGAAATCTTTTCCCTTTCCCCTTCTGTGGGGGACCTTGTATGAATCTATTTAGGGTCCTCCTTGTATCGTAGCTTCCTTGGCAGTATGAATTGTAGCTTGATGATTCTTTGTAGAGCTGGCTTTTCTTAAGCCTCGTTCAAAATGTATGATTTTGAAATATATAGATATAATAATTGACACCATACTAGTCAAAACAACTATGGTTTCAAGCAAAAGAAAACAAACAAAAAAAAATCATTGGTAAGTAATGAGTCTGTGAATTGAATAACCTACATGGGGAGAGGAAGGTGGAGCCTGAGTATGATATAGAGAAAACATTCAGAATAGATGCAGAGCTACAATACTCTTAGGAAGACATGTTTCAGAATCTATCATTTAAAATGCTGTATTTGACTGGAATGGGGGTGGGTGGGTAGGTCAAACTCTTTGTAGTTTTCAGTGTTAGGGATCAAACCCAGGACTTTGTACATTTTCTATGAATACTGTACCATAGAGCGACATCCCCAGCTCTTGGTTAAATATTTTATTAAGGAAAGTTTCAAATATGCATGTATAACCCCCATCCCCAGGCAATCACTCTTCAGATTAAATAATTAACTTCTGGCTTATCATCCAATCACCTCTCCATAATGGTTCTACTAGCTGGGAACCAATTCTTCACATCCAAATGTGGTGCTTTTCAAAGGTGTAACCATCTCACTAGAGTGATATCTTGGGGCAGATTCCTTAACTCACAGGTATTCCTTAACTCACAGACACTTAAGACACATCATGGCCTTTCCTTTGGGCTTTGTCAGGCATAAAAGGTCATAAACAAAGATGATTTCTAAAGATGTGGATTCCTTCCAGACTAATGTGGTTTGATCACACCAGACCACCTGAAACAGAGTACAAGCTGATCCTACATTCAAAACAGCTGGACAAAACAGCCCTACAGACTACAGCCAGGATATCTGAATCTTCTTCGAATCCCCCAAGACAGCGCCCCTTGCCAGCAGGAAGTAGTTTGGAAAGAACGACGCCCAAATTCCCAAATATTGTGTATAAATGTTTGTTTTCATTTAATTGGACTTTGTTATATAAAATAAAATAAAAACAAAACAAAACAAAAAAACACAGATGATTTCTAAAAACCAAAACAAAAATAGGGCCAGTATGTATAAGTAGGCAGAAGTGCTTGCCGTCAAGGCTGACATTCTGGATTCAATCCCTGGTACTTACATGGTGGAAGGAGAAAACTGACTGCCAACATTGTCCCCTGATCACATGCATGCTGTGGCACCCATGCTCCTGTCCCAAATAAATGAGTTAAGTATATAACTAGAAAGAAAATAGTGTAGTTAACAAACACAGTATTAGGTTTCATTATGGAATTTCCAATGAATATTACTGTTGCTAATTTTCCTTTTTCCTTTTCCCTCCCATTCCCTGAGTCCCCCTCATCTGAGCCTCCATTCCATTTTCATGTCAATTGTACATAAGATAACTTCTATGACAAATAAATGCTGCTCAATCCCAAGACTCCTCACTGTAGTAAGATAGAAATTATGACTCTAATTTTCTGGGCAAAGACATTTTACTAGAAAGCAAATGAGCTTGGGATAGATGTATTATGCAATGGGTTATAGGCTATCTACATTTCTTTCTCTTTGTTTTTCCCTACAGAGTCTCTAGTGGCCTTTTGTAAGCGATGACCTCTGACTCTTTTCTATGAATAGCAGGTTTCTTTGCTCTTGGTTTACTAGCTAACCCCCTTTCTCCCTCTCATTGGTTATAATTCCAAAGATAATGCACCTGTTAGCTCTTGACAATCTGGAGTTGAAAGAGTAAGTAATGGGCCCCCAGGAAGAGCATTGTCTTGAAAATTAATAATTAATTCATCATGAATGATAAACCAGGGAAGGTTTAGCTCAGCCATTATATATTTATCAGTGTAACCACCAAGCAAGGTCACTTTAGATTGGATAGATGATGTAAAAAAAAAATGAGACCACTGGGAACTCCAGAGAGCCAGCATGGAATTAAAAAAACAAACAAAAAAAGTTTATTCAACACAGAGAAGCATCTCTAGCTAGGTTTTTGTGCAGCTGTTTTTTGAGGCCATTGAAGCAATGTATTGGAAATGCCCAAGATGGAGCCATGTCCTTCATGCACGTGGAAAATCTGAGAAAGAAGAAAGAAGGCGCTCTGATGCGTAGACAGGCCTGTGAGCTGTTTATCGACAGAGGGTTTCACTTGCCAGTTGTGTGGAGGAGGTTGTTGACAGACTTTGAGTCTGGGTCCATATGGATCAAAGGCAGAAAATGAAAGAAAGCACTCTTTCCTAAGGCGCAGTTATGGCTGAAGATTGGAAAAGGATGAATAGGCTTCAATTCTTACAACTCATCTTTTCTAGCTAGCAAATCTTCAGGATGTATTTAAGTTTAAACCTGACAGCTCTCTGGCTGAATTTCTGGTCAAGTTTTTCCACAGTTATCAGGAATGACATGAGAGTCTTCTAGTGATTTTCTTGGCTTCTTTACTGGTACTCTATTATTTCTTTTTCTTTCCTTTTTTTTTTTTTTAAATTTAAATGCTATGATGTCAAAGCGAGTATGATACACAATCAAGGTGCATGAGTACTTCTGACATCCATCCAACGAACACATTTTTTTTATAGGACAGGTGTATATGTGTGTACACAAATGGGTATATTACATTTCAACTTTTAGAATGGATGTTCTTTTATAGACCTTTTGGGAACAGCGTAAATTCATATCAAAGTTGCAAGAATGATGCAGAGATTTCCAATATATTACTGTATCCACTCATGCATGTTACACTTCATTGTAACATCCCACACCAGATAGGTACATTTGCTATGCTGGTGAACTCAACAATGACACAGCATGCTCTCTCAATGCCTGTAGTTTATGTTATAGCATGAGCATTCAGTTTTGATATTGTACAGCCTGTGGATTTTGAAACAGGTATAGTGACACATGTCTGCTCTTAGTGTATCACATAGAATAGTTAGTTGTTGTGTGTGTTGAAAATTGAACCTAGTGCTTCATGCATGCTAACCAAGGACTACAACTGAGGGTAGCTTCAGTTTTTAAGATCTCCATTAAAAGACCTCCTTTCTTTCATAACTTTTGTTGTTCTGGGCTAGCTTCATGTAGGAGAGGCTGAGGAGATAGTGACTGTTTAATGTCTGAGATTTATACAACTCCAACCTGCCACATAAGGCCTAGAGGATCTTTACTGAGCAGCTGATCTATATTTCCCATTGGTAGGCTGCATAAGCTGGTTCCAGTGTCAATAAATGATGGTATCATCATCATCATCATCATCAGCAGCAGCAGGACTGATGAACTTATCTGCAGAGCTCAGAGACAGACAGCAAAGAGCTTTGCTTTTTCCTAGGACCTCTTATCTCTAGGCTGCTGGCAGAAGATGCCACCATCTCTAAGATTGGGCTTTCTCTTTTAGTTAATCATTCCTGGGAATACCCCCACATACTGCCCAGGGGCATGTCTCTTAATTGATTCTAGGTCCAGCCAAATTAACAACCAAGATTACCCACCACACAGAATTTAATTGGACCAGGATGTTTTGCAAGTATATGATTATTGGGAAAATAATATTGAAACCTAAAGCATTAACCTGAGCAATGACCCCACTGGCAGAGTAAGGATGCTCGTGTGTATTTAGTTGGCACGAGTAGAGCACTCCTCAACACGGCCCATCTTCAGACGTTGAGTCTGATAGTAGGGTTTAACAGTCTCTTAAAAGAACACCCCTTTGAATTTCCGTACTCCAAACTCTTTCAAAAACTAGAAATTACATTTGTCTGGGAATGAATTCCAACCAATCCATTTTACCTCATTTTATCTTGGTGGTGTGTCAGTCATGCACGCCTTTCATTTACCCAGGGAATATCAGCATAACCTCGGGCATCCAAACAGAAGTCGTCTCACATTAGTCATTTATCCCATTGTTCTGTTAAAATGTCTGGTAAAAGCAACTTAAGGAAGGAAAGGTTTCTTTTGGCCGACAGTTTGAGGATGCAGGGCACGTGGTGGGGCAGGCATGGGGCAGGAGCATGGCTCACAGTGTGCAGTCAGGAAGGCACACAGATAGGTTGCAGGTGCTTGGCCCGCTTTCTCCCTTAATACGGTTCATGGCACGACACTACCCCAGCTAGATCTTCCCACTTGATCCAGCCTCCTTGGTAATGCCCTCACAGATGCACTGAGCCCCACTTTCTAGGTGACTTTAGAGTCAGGCTGACAATGAAGATTAAGCATCCTATGGCCTTAATTTCCCTACATTTTAACTTTGTAATATGTTTGTGACCCAATCAAAGGAACACAGCCTTCTGATTACACAGTTGGATTGTGATGACAGGAATAGAAGGGAAATGGGGGGGGTTCATCAGATTGAGTGAAAAATACAAAATGTGGGAAACATAAAATTCAGATTAGACAGGTCATAAGGTATGTGCTTAAGAGACAGATGGCTAAGGAGAAAATGTGAACTGTTGGTGAGCTTGTGTCAGTTTCTCAGTTGTGGCATGCATGCTTGCTCTGGCTCCCAGATGGCAGGGAAGTGTGGTAATGGAATATTCTGGCTTCTGAAGCTTGAAAAAGCCAAAAAAGGCATAAATGAACTAGAGTGGATGTGTGCAGCACCCATTCTGCAGGCTACTGAGAGAGTTTGAGGGTGTAACATTGTGGTATCCAGACCTCCAGTTAAATGTGAAGCATCTTAATATAAGAATTGGCACTGATTCACAATGCTCCAATGATGAGAAAACGAGTCAAAGATGGCACATAGTCAAATCCTAAACTAGGTTATATAGATATCGGCTCCTGCAGAAGATGAGGATTAGAAAGCTCCATGGAAGGTTTGTTGCTTAGAGAATATTCTGTCACAAAGGGCTTGAGCTTATCTTTGAAAGGCAGATGGAATAAGCTGGGAGAACATGGGGGGGGGAAGGGCGCGGGTTAAGGTGAAGCATTCAGGTAGAGAGAACTACCAGATAATGTAGGTAGGGATGGAGAATATGTGTGCTAGGACCTACGAAGAAACCTAGAACACATACATTTGTGCATGTAGCCAAATGGCACTGATGGAGTCCCTGGCCTTTTGCAGTGTGGGGTGTGAAACATGATCCAAGGTTGTGCCTGGAGAGAGCTTACATTTGGTATACAAGGTTGAAAAGCTTGAGGGAGACCAGTGTGGGATGTTCTGAGAAGACTCATTAGAGAGGGAAAGTGAGCGGGAGCTGTGTGATCTTGGCCAAGGGCCACAACAGGGAAATATCTGAAGGAAATGACACTAAGTTACAAATTAGGGTTCAGTTTCTAGCTGTTAAAGTTAAGCTTAGGCATATTAAAGTTGTAATGAATTTTCTTGAGCAGGTACCAATTCAAAAACTGTGAGGGACTTGAGTCTCTCCTGAGAGGACAACAGAAGAAAGTTTTTAGAAGGTGTTTTCAGAAGCAAAAAAAAAAAAAAAAACTGTGACTTAAGTCAAAAGTTCCCCAAGTTAGCAGTTTCTGGTTAACTAGACTTAAGTTTTGTCTAACTGTTAGCTGCTTTCACTGGAATCCAATGTGCTGGATCTATCATAGTCTTGGTCTTGACTAATCTTTCTGCCCTAAAGCTCTACACCAGCCATGCTCCTTACCCACTGACACTTGGTCTCTCTAAGTAGAATCAGGAATGGCAGATGGTATGGAGAGTCTGATGTTATCTATCATGGGGATGTAGAGGACCCATTGTGAAGGGGAAAGCAATTGGAAGGGGAAGGATAGAGAAGCAAGTTTAAGAAGAAAGGATTGTAGGTGGAGGAAAGGAAGTAGAGGCATAACGAAAGTAGGGTCATGTAGGCAAAAGCCACAATCTAAAGATTCAAAAACATGACAAAATAAGGGGCACATTCAAAGCTGACACGAGGGTGTAATATACACTGTGCTGGCAAACCATCAGGGACTGTTCGAATCCACTGTGGAACTAATTCTGGAAGTGGGGTTGTGTTCATCCCCACCCCCTGTGCCACTCAAACATCTGTCTCCACTTCAGGCCCAAGCATGTTTTCTTAAAGCATCGTCCAAAGCACCTCTTTCGTCTAGGGGTGACCCCCACAATAAACAAATCTCTGTGACAGGGAATGCAAAACAAGTCAAGTGAAAACACTGTGTCCTTTACAATAGCTAGAAGCTGAGCCATTGCCAACAGAGATTGCTATTAAAGTGTCTGCAGGGGAAGAGAAGTCAAGGGATGTTTAGCCATGGAAACCTCATCCCTGGAAGAAAGCTCAGGCGGGAACTCCAGCTGACTGACTGCCTCAGTTTCCCTAGTTTCCACTGGAGGTCTTGACTGCCTAATTTGTGCTGTCTGTCTGTCTGTCTGTCTATCTATCTATCTATGTATCTATTTATCATCTATCCATCTATGTATCTATCTATGTATTTATCATCTATCTATGTATCTATCTATATATGTATTTATCATCTATCTATCTATCTATCTATCTATCTATCTATCTATGTATTTATCATCTATCTATCTATGTATCTATATATGTATTTATCATCTATCTATCTATCTATGTATTTATCATCTATCTATCTATCTATCTATCTATCTATCTATCTATCTATCTATGTATTTATCATCTATCTATGTATTTATCATCTATCTATCTATGTATTTATCATCTATCTATCTATGTATCTATCTATATATGTATTTATCATCTATCTATCTGTCTGTCTGTCTAATCTCTTACTATTTATTCTACTTTGACTTGTATATTTAATAAATTCAAAACCTAAACCATGGGTATTGTAGCTCATTCTCTAGACCATACAGAACAGAGGGGATGGGGCTAGGCACTTCATTGGAATGTGAGAACCCAGATTTGGAGTATGAGTGGCCCCTCCAATACCTGACAACTTAATGACTCAGGGTTGAAAGGTTCATGGGGACAATGCAAGTAGAAACAATGCACATGTAGTATGCACTAAGCAAATACTTCTGTGTTTCATTTAGGAAGATGTGGTTCCGTCTTATTATGATTACAAATGCATAATGATAGTAAAAGTCAACAGTGCATAAATGTGACATGGATCTAGAAATAAAGTGAATCAGATAGGAGATTGTGGGTGGTGACCCTGGGCAAACCCAAAGCATGGTGTTTTGGCATATGTTCACTGCTATTTCTTCTTCTCCAAGATCACTATCTGTACTGATGAAGAAAATCTGTGCATGTCTATTAGACTTGCCCAGCAGTAACTCACTGATTTTGCTCACCTGTTTCCCCAATGAGATCACTTAATTAAGGGGCGTCCTTCTCACGAGACCTCATTAGGTCCTTGGGATGTCACATGCAGAAAACTACTCAGGAAGAGCCCTCACCCACCCCAAGCATGCTGGAACTGTCTGGAAAAGGTACTTTTAACAAAACAAGACCCTGCACTTAGCAGCCCTTTGAAGGCAAGGGCTGCATAGCCACAGACCTGGCCCTTGGTCCACAGAGCCAACTGCTGTGGTTGTTCTCTGGGTTGAGGCATGAGAATCATGAAGAAGTGTGGGTTTGAGGTCTAAGTGGATCATAAAACACTGGCCACAACCATGGTTTTAAGTTAGGCCTGAGCCAAGGAGACTGTCAAAGCTTAACAGTTCACCATGGAAGAGAAGCAGGGGTCTAAGCATTCTCTTGCATAGGGCCTGTGAGAGTGAGCTTATTTCTTTACTTTGGTATGAATTTTAGTGACTTCGTTTCAGTTGAACTTAAAAGCTAGAAATAAGTATTCCCAAACTTACGCAATATGAGAACGTCTTCAAGCTAGTTCTGTTTGCAAGGCTAGGGCTTGACTTTGTTTTTTGTTTGTTTGTTTTATTAACAACTTTATTCTCTGCTCTTTGCTCAGCTTTGGTTCAGGCGTTTTGCTGAGTTGGAAACTGTGGAAATTTCTTGTAACTGAAGGGGAAATAATCACATGCGGTTTCCTTCCAAGTCCCTTTCCAGTTCTTTTTTTCTTCTTTCTGAATTCCATGGGAAAATTACCCAGCAAGCCAACTCCTCTAAGATACAACAGCACTCATTTTGTCTTGGCTGTCTTTGTTTTCTGGCTGTAACATAATTACATTTCCCACCCGATGTATTATTTTTTTCTTTCAAATTAGTAGATATAAAATGCTGATGGCCCTTTGGGGAATGGATATTTGGAGGTTCTCTCCTTGGGCTGTCCTTGGTGTGGGAACAGATGATGCTGGTGAGCTAGCCCGCCTGCCTGTTTTGTGGTGATTCATCACCTTCGGCCTTTTAATTAACAGTTGCAGGTGAATCACTAATTGGGTCCACATTTGCGTACATAAGCCAGAGAGGTGCAGGTTTACGGTTATAAATCTTAGTTGTGCAGGCAGAGCAGTAATGTCAGCCTTCATCCTTCATCTCTTGCTGGCCTTGTCAGCTCTTTTACAGTGGTTCTGCCTATATTGGTTGCTGGAAGGAGGTTAAAAAAATGTCTTGCTATATTAATTTGTCAGAGAAAGTGGCATTATTCTTGAAGAAGAAAGGACTAAGGAAAAAATACAAATAAAAAAAAAGCATTACACAGGGCACCATTAGATAGCTAGGGAGCATGGTCCTTTAAATAGTATATAACCTGATTATTTTATTATGTCATGGGAAACACTTTTAAAGAGAAGTCTCTGTTTCCTTTTCTCTCCCCATTCTCCTTTCTGCCCTATTCCCTCTCTTACTTCTCTCCCTTTTCTCTTTCTTGACACCGTCTCATTGGCTACATAGCCTGGTTGCCTAGAACTCTTGATTCTCTCGCCTCCTTCTACTGACTGCTAAGATTGCAGGGGTGTCCCATTACGTCAAACTGTAAGCAGAAGACTCTTCAGGATTTTCTGTTCACTGGAGACTGAAGTCTCCTTTATCTGTCCCATATTGCATCTAACCTTCAGGGAAATCTGAGAAAAATCCAAATTTCACATCGTACCTGAGCAGAGTTTGTTCCAGTCTCTGTACTCATGGGCCCTGCTTGATGATGATGCTGTGGGCTTTCAAGTCATTAGTCTGATCACCTAGGCTTATGATCTTTACTCTGTCTGAAGTCAGAGATAACTCTCCTTCTATGAACATTCTTATTGTTTAAGGAAATTACCATAATCCTCAGATACTATTTATTTAAGGAATCACATGTCCAGGGTAGTCTGGCCATGGGATTAAATCTATATTAATACTCAGTCCTTGGTCCTTGCATAGTTGGCATGACTGGCATTTAATTTTAAATCTTGGCCACAAGCAACAGAGTTCTCAGACCATGAAGATAGAGTATAATCAGTAGGTATGATTGGCTTAAGTTCCTGCCAGTGACACCCATTTTCTCTGTAAGCAGTCAGCTAATGTGGCCTGTATTTATATATGTGGTGCTTATAGTTCTTCAATTACCCCTTAGATGTCATTGTCTCTGCCTCCCTCCTTTCTGACCTCAGGTCTCTGATGCCTATGTTACTTTTTCTCTCTTAGAGGCTGTTTCTTTTCTTTCTTTCTTTTTTTTTTTTTGTGGTATCTTACTGTTTCTATTGCTGTGAAAAGACACCATAACCATGTCATTATCATCATGGTGGGGCATCGTAGTGTGCAGGCAGGCATACATTGTGCTGGAGCTGAGAGTCCTACATCTTGATTTGCAGGGAACAAGTAAGGAACTGAATTATTGGACATTGCTTCAACATATATGAGACCTCAGAGCACACCTCCACAGTGACATACGTCCATCAACAAAACCACACCTCCTAATAGTGCCATTCCCCATGAGCTTGTGGGTGCAATTGCATTCAAACCACCACTTTCCGCTCCTTGGTCTCCATAAACTTTTAACAATATCATAATGCAAAATGCATGTAGTTCAACTCCAAAAGTCTCCATAGTCTATTGGAGTCTCAACAATGTTTTAAAATCCAAAGTTCAAAGTCTCTTCTGAGACAGATGCAATCTCTTAACTGTAATCTCCTTTAAAACAAAAATAAAAACACAGATCACTTACTTCCAACATATAATGGCACGGGGTATACATTACCATTCCAAAACATAAGAGAGTATTATGAGGAAACAGTGGACCAAAGAAAGACCAAAAACCAGCTCAGCAAACTCGAAACACTGCATCTCCTTGTTTGATGTCAAAATGTTCTTTAGATCTCCAACTCCCTTCAGCTGTGTTGACTGCATCACACTTGTCTCTCTTGGGCTCCATTCCCTGTTGGCTGCTTCCCTCACCAGGTGCCCTACAGCTCAGCAATCTTCAGTATTTTGGGGTCTCCAAGGCAATCTAGGCTTCAACTTCACAACTTCATACAATGGCCTCTCTGAACCTCCATTCAGGGACACCTTTGACACACCTGGCATCAGTAGTTTCCCTTAGTCTCTGAGGCAAATTCTATCTGTAACTCCAGAACCACATGGCCGAAGCTGCCAAGTTCTGCTACTTACTGGGGATGAAACATGCCCCCCTTGTACAATTAGTCTTCACCATTTTTCTGTTTTCAATGGTTTACTTCACTGCCTAAGCTTGGTTGTCCTAAAATTTGATCTGTAGCACACTGGCCACAAACTCTGCCAGCTTTTGCCTTTTGAGTACTGGGATTAAGGGTGTATATCACCATACTTGGCTCTAAGTTTTTCTTTAATTCCTTTTCACAAGTTGGACAAGTTGAGCTGGGAGGGATCTTGCCCTGAGATCACCATTCCCTTTATTCTATTTTTTAATCTGTTTACCTCCTTGGATACAAGACACAGCTCCATTCCACTTCCTAGTGCTCCTTTTCTCCTCAGATTTTACATCTTACATATTTCTTTGCTCAGATTGATCCTTTTTTTATTATAAATCTTCATTAGTATTAATACTAGTAACAGCACAACCGAGTCTATACTAGACTGTTTTGAGATTTCCTCTGCCAATGGAATTCACCCAAAACTCTTTACCCTCAGGCAGACTTTTTTTGGAGAAGGGCAAAAATCATCCATTTTCTTCTCCAAAATATCACAAGAAAGATCTCTAGGCAACATATTTAAAATTTCTCCTCTGAAACTTCTTAAGCTAGTCTCCCCACAGTTAAAACCATTCTCAGGACCGCTGTCTTCCATGCTTCCACTAGAATGGCCCATTAAGCTGTGCTTGAAGCATCCTGCTGATTTCCTAATCCAAAGTACCAGAGTCTAGATTCCTCCACATAACATTATGGTCAGACCCATCATAGCAATAATCCTGTACCTGGACCAACGTCTGTCTTAGTTAGAATTTCCATTGCTGTGAAAAGACACCATGGCCATGACAATTCTTATAAAGAAGAAACATTTAACGGGGTGGTTTTCATCTATTCTCATCATGGTGGGACATGATGGCATTCAGGCAGACATGGTGTTGGAGCTGTGAGTTCTACATCTTGATTGGCAGGCAACAGGAAGTGAACCGAGTCCCTGGGCATGACTTGAGCATATATGAGACTTCAAAGCCCACCTGTACAGTGACATTTTCTCCAACAAGGCCATATCTACTCCAACAAAGCCCCACCTCCTTATACTGTCACTCTCTGTGTGCTTATGGGAGCCAATACATTCAAATTATCAAATGTGGTGTGATGTCACATTCCCATCATTACCTAGGTAGTACTTTTTCTTCTCTATGAGTTAATTTTGTATTGTTTCTCCAAAAATTGCCTCTTCTTGAAACAAACGGGAATGGTTCTTGCTTCCAAGGAAGAGATGGGAGGGAAATGGAAGGAGTGGAGAGAAGTTAATGGCATGTTAACTTCTGCTGTTATATATTGTGTGTCAGGTCCAAAAGAAACCCAGGATGAATGGCTAACTATGGCACTATTATCATACCAAAAGTACATGCTGGCCTTTAGGCTCTTTTGGTAAGTACCTGTTATAGAGTCCCATGCTGTGAAGGCATCCTAGCTCCTCTCAGCTTTTCTCATGCTGTCCCCTACCCTAAACTTCTCCAGCCTATATGGGCTTCCCCTGCTCCAGCTTCTGCTCATATAACCCTGGCATTTTGGCCATGCATCCCTTGGTTCCCGTTAACCTCTTAGCTCTTGGTTCTCTCTCTGGTTTTCTTTGCTCCCTCTCTCTGATTCATCTCTTATTCCACTCCTCTCTCCCCCCAGGCCTTATGGCTTGTTTCAGTCTGCTGGCTGTGTTTAGTCTACTACTTTCTTTCCCTACTATGAACTCTTCCAGATGCCTCTGGCCATATTCTCCATCATATCTACAGTGAAATCTTCAGCCACACCTTGAAGTGGTCATGTTCTCCTTTTATTCACTATGTAAGAAACATGCCAAGTTTCTGTCTTATAGAACCAAACTAACTTCCCACTTATAGATTTGTGGTCAGCTTTGATGGCATTGGTCCTACCTCATGGTTTAGTCCATATGATCTTGCCTTTCATTAATATTTGGCACTTCCTTATTATGGCAGAGGGTAAGCAGAAACGCGCATAGGAACTCAAGTTTAACTATACAAGTACATTAAACCACTCCACTTCTGGTAACTTATACCTTAATTGGTAATTTGTTTAAGGACATTACCACCATCCTAAGACACTATTAGTCAAGGAATCCCATATGTTAAGGGTAGATTGGCCATGGGACAAAGCCTGTTTTAATACCGAGTCTTGGTTGGTTGAAGTGGGTTATGTATCGACTACTTTGATTGTGCTCATCAAAGCAAATCCCATGGCCAAAGCCAATATTATTAAGACAGAATAGCATCAACTCACTACAGACACAACAGAATGGAGAAAGTATATCAATGATATACTGTACTATTATGGGCTGTGTTTAAAGGGCGGTTTTTGAGAAATCTTTGTAATTTTTAGTCTTTGGAGAAATTCTGGGATCCAGAGAAATGGAAAGAGAAATAAAAGGAAATAGATTTAAAGGTTATAGTTACAGATTATAGATGAACTCTCCAAAATGCAGATAAGTTATCTCAGTTATTTTAAAAATTACTTTTCCATTTCCTGGGAACCCACAAACCACTCTGGACAGGGAAGTGGATAAGCTAATTGCCAGTCTTCACCTTTCTCTTCTCTCCTCCAAATCCAGTCCCCAAGTCTTTGTAGCAGACTGCTTGTTGCAGGCTTCCCCTACATCCCCCTCACTCCGCTGCCATCTCCAGTGGATCACACCAATTTCCCTTTCCGAACTCCTCCCCTTCCACCAACTCATATCTTCTCAGGTTGCCAACACCAGTGGGAACAAGGTGGCCCTATAGGCCAGGGAATAGGAAGGCTAACTGCAGATCTTCACCTCTCCCTCCTCCCTCCCAAATCTAATCCCCCAGACTCACCCCCATCTCTGTAGGGACCACCTGCTGTGTCCTTCTCTGCCCACCTCGCCAGCAATTCACACAAGATTTTTTTTCTCTTGGCACATATCCTGTTATTCCAGCCCCCAAACTCAGCAGTCGTTCTGCGGAGTAATCTTTTTGTGCACTGTGAAGATGTGTCACTTGGATTGGTTTAATAAAAGCTGAAGGGCCAGTAGCTAGGCAGGATTTTGGAGGCAGAGAGAATGACAGGAAAAAGAGGGAGAGTCATCAGCCAGGAGGAGAGGGAACAAGACATGTAGGAAGTCAGGTAAATGCCTCAACTCACATGACAACATGCAGGTGAATAGAAATGGCTTAATTTAAGTTATAAGAGCTAATGGGACAAGCCTAAGCTAAGGCTGAGATTTCATAACTGATAAGACCTCTACATGTAGTTACTTGGGAGCAGACAGGCAAGACAGAAAAATCTGCCTACAGAACCTTACAGCTAAGCGTACTAGAGAAAAAAGAAAGCCAGGTGGCAGGTAGGCCAGCCTCAGGTCTTCACTCCTTCTCTTCTCTAAATCCAATTCCCTATCCAATCCCTACCTCCATAGCAGTCTACATGGTGTAGCATCTCCTTATTCTGTGCCCTAATTCCCAGGGGAGTAAGCAGATCCTGATGGAACACCATGCTTTCCTCTCTCTGGACTCCTTCAGATCCCTTCTTGCTCATGTCCTTAGTGTCATCTTCCAAATCATAGAAACACATTTTAATATAGTGGCCACATTTTTCAAGATCCCCAAAGAATTCCCAGACAACATATATCCACCACACTCTCTTAAGAACAATACAGGGAACAGAAGTAAGAAAACAAAGCAGCCACCTAACAAAGATAAGACCAGATATCAGCACCCAGAATTACAACCATCTGAAGCCTAGATGTTTTGACACCAGTGAAAAAACACACTCAATAACATCCAAAATTATATGTCTCCACTAAATTCTAGCAACCCTACCACAGAAGGCCCTAATTATTGTAACATAGCTGAAATACAAGACAAGAAAATGGCCTTTATGAATATAACAGAGGTTCTTAAAGAGGACATTAGTAAATCCCTTAAAGAAATCTATGGAAACACAAACAAACACTGCAAGGAAATGAATAAAACAGTTCAAAACCTGAAAGTGGAAATAGAAATAAATAAAGAAAACAGAAACTGAAGGAAATCTAGAACTGAAGAATTTAGAACTTGAACAGAAACCTCAGAAGCAAGCATCACCAAGAGAAAACAAGAGATGGAAGAGAGATTTTCAGGCACTGAAGACAAGATATAAGAAAGGAATATAAAAAAGAATAAATATCTTGGTCAAAGAAAATGTTAAATCTAAAAAAAAAATTGTGGCATAAAACATCCAGGAAATCTGGGATACTATGAAAAAAGCAAAATCTACAAATAATAGGAATAGCAAAAGGAGGAGAAATTCAGGTCAAAGGCCAAGAAAATGTCCCTTATGAAGATGAATGCAAAAATTCTCAGTAAAATACTTGCAAACCAAATTGAAGAACACATCTAAAAGATCATCCACCATTAACAAGTAGGCTTTATACCAGACAAGCAGATATGGTTCAGCATCCATAAAGCAATATCTGTAATCTACCATATAAACAAACAAAGACAAAGGCTATATGACCTTCTCATTAGATGAAGAAAGAGCCTTTGATAAATCCAACACCCCCTTATTGATAAAAGTTTGGGAGACATTAGAGATACAAGGGACTAAATAACTAAGCATAAAGAAGTCAGTGTACAGTAAGCCCATAACTAACATTAATTTAGTTGGAAGCTCAAAACATTTCCACTAAAATGAGAAATAAGACAAAGTTGTCTCCTCTCTCCACACCTATTCAATACAACACTCGAAATCTCAGCTAGAGCAATAAGACAACTAAAGGAGATGAAGGATATACAAATTGAAGAGGAAAAACCTTAAGTATCTTTATTTGCAGATGATGTTATATTATAAAAAGCGACCATTTCATAAAATTCTACAGCTAATAAACTCTGTCAGCAAAGCAGAGGATGCAAAATTAACTCACACACAAAAAATATCAGTAGCCTTCTTATATACAGATTACAAAAGGTCGAGAAAGTAATTAGTGAAATAACATTTTCTACAATACCCTCAAGAACTATATAATATATTGAGGTAATGTTAACTAAGCAAGTGAAAGACTTGCATGACAAAAAAACTTTCAAATGCTAGAGAAGATCTCTCATACTCATGGATAGTTATGATTAATATAGTAAAAATGTACATACTTCAAAAATCAGCCTACAGATTTGACGAAATCTCCACCAGAATTTCAGTACAATCCTTCATAGATCTTGAGAGGACAATTTTCAGCTTCATATGGAAACACACACACACACCAAGATAGTTAAAACAATCCTGCATAAACTAAACTGAATGTCTCCATCAAATCCCTACCCTTAGGCCTCAGGGAACCCTTGGAAGAAGAGGTGGAGAAAGGCAGAGGGGATGGAGGACATAGAGAAAAGAAGGCCCACTAAGTCAATAAGAAACACATACCTATGAACTCTTAGGGACTGAGGCAGCATGCACAGGGCCTACACAGGTTTGTACAAGATAGAGTTCTAGACCTGAAAGGAAAAGTAGACACACCTTATCCATAACCCATTAACAATCTCCAATTGATAACCATTTTCAAATGAAAATTTACTTTCCTCCCAAGGAATTTATGGTCTTTTCCTTCTGTATATTTGTTTTTATTTGTTTTTCTCTATTCTGATGTGTTAGCTTTGCTCTCTCTCTCTCTTTCTCTCTGTCTCTCTCTCTTTCTCTCTCTCTCTGTCTATCCATCCATCCATCCATCCATCCATCCACCCATCCATACATGTATCCACCGTCTATCTCTCTTCCCTTAGAAGTCTGTTTTTTAATGAGAGACAGACGGGCTGTGCATCTGGATAGGTGAGAAGGGGAGGAACTGAGAGGAGTAGAGGGAGGGGATTGCAATCAGGGTATATTATGTGAGAGGGAAAACTATTTTCAATAAAAGAAAGAAAAAAACCAGATGGGAATAGAAAGATTTAAAAAATAATTACTTTTGGTGTCTTGATTTTAATTTCTTGAATGCAGCATTCCTCTAAGTCTGGGTCTAAAGAGGTTCCAGGGTTTCATGGCTTGTACTCAAGTTGCTTAGTGAGTGATTGACCTGTGAAGAACAGTATCAATATTTATTTTTCTTTGATAATTTTTTATTTAAAATTGAAACAAGCTTGTTTTACATGTCAATCCCAGTTCCTGCATCCTCTCTTCTTCCTCTGTCTCCCCCACCAACTCCCATTTCATCCCCTTTCTGCTCCCCAGGGAGGTTGAGGCCTTCCATGGGGAGTCTTCAAAGTCTGTCATATCATTTGGGGGAGGGCCTAGGCCCTCCCCCGTGTGTCTAGGCTGAGTATCTCTCTGCATGAGATGGGCTCCCAAAGTCCATTTGTATACTAGGGATAAATACTGATCCACTACCAGAAACCCCATAGACTGCCTACTACTCCTGACTGGCACCCACATTCAGGGGGTCAGGGTAAAATAAAAAACACCGAGGACAATTTATGCTGGAGAGGATGTGGAGAAAGGGGTACACTCCTCCACTGCTGGTGGGAGTGCAAACTCATATAGCCACTTTGGAAATCAGTATGGCAGTTCCTCAGGAAAATGTGAATCAAATCTACCTCAAGATCCAGTAATTCCACTCTTACTCATACACCCAAAAGATTCACAGTTATACAACAAGGACATCTGTCCAACTATGTTCATTTTGGCATTATTTGTAATAGCCAGAACTTGGAAGCAACCTAAATGTTCCTCAACTGAAGAATGGAGAAAAATGTGATACATTTACATAATGGAGTACTACTCATGGGGAAAAACAAAAACAAAAACAAAAAACAATGGAATTTTGAAATTCCCAGGCAAATGGATGGAACTAGAAGAAACCACCCTGAGTGAGGTAACCCAGTCACAAAAACACAAACACGGAATGTACTTACTCATATATGGATTTTAGACATAGAGCAAAGGATCACCAGCCTACAATCCACACCACCAGAAATGCTAGAAAACAAGGAGGACACATATGGCACCCCAGAGAAGGCAAAAGGGACAAGATCTCCCAAGTAAATTGGGAGCTTGGGGAGAGGGGAGAGGGTGTTAGGAGGAAGAAGAGGGGAGAGGTGGCTATGAGGGAGCAGGAAGATTGAGTCAGGGAAAGAATAGAGGAGAACAAGAAAACAGATACCATAATAGAGGGAGCCATGATAGGTTTTAAGAGAAATCTGGCACTAGTGAAATGTTCAGAGATCTACAAGGATGACCCCAATTAACAATCTAAGCAATAGTGGAGAGGCTACCTTAAAGTCCCTTCCCAGATAATGAGATTGATGATTACCTTATATGCCATTCTAGAGCCTTCATCTAGTAGCTGATGGAAGCAGAAGCAGACACTCACAGCTGAACACAGAGCGGGACTCCTGGAATCCAGTTGCAGAAAGGGATGAGTGATGAGCAAAGGGTTCAAGACCAGGTTGGAGAAACCCACAGAAACTGCTGACACGAATAAGGGGAGGCTCCTCAACTCTAGTCTGATAGCTAGGAAACCAGCATAGGACCGACCCAGTATTAATATTCTTGAATTAGTATTCTTGTTAACATGTTGGTATGTGTTCTCAGTCAGCCTCTGGGCCAGTGGTTCTCAACCTTCCTAATGCTGAGACCCTTTAATACAGTTCCTCATGTTGTAGTAACCCCCACCCATAAACTTAATTTGTTGCTACTTCATTATAATAACTTTGTTACTGTTTTGAATCATAATGTAAATATCTGATTGTGAAAGGGTCATTCTATTCCCAAAGAAGTCATACTACAGGTTGAGATCCACCGCTCTAGTTCAAATAGTTTATTAGTAACTATACTATTGTGTCCTTTTATTCCTTGGAAAATGTGCACATATGATGTTTACATACACATGGATTAAGATGTCTCCATGGGGTTCCAAATGGTGTGGTATGAAAAATAAAAGACCCAAAGACTGATATTGGGGTTCTAGCCTCAAGCTGAAGATCAGAGAAATAAAGCAGTCAAGCCATTAGATCTTACCTCTACCCAGCTGAAATGGTAATCCTGTCCCCACTAATCTTCCAAGGCAAAAGGATCTCAGTTCCTGTCTCCTCTTGCCCATTATTCCTTTCTCTGTCCAGTCATACCACTACTGTCTCTACCTTCCTAGCTCCTAGCTCTGGGATTAATGGTATGTGATCCAAGGTGCTGAGATCACCCTTGTATGAGCTATTTCATTTAGGACTGGATCAATTATGTGTAGTCAGTGGGGCCTTGAACTAAAAGAGATCTGCCTGTTTCTTAATCCTGAGTCCTAGGATTAAAGATGTGTGCTGCCACTTCTTAGCTCTATGACTGCTGGGATTAAATGTGTGTATCACCATTGCCTTACCTCTGTAGTTTATGGCTGACTTTGCTTTCTGAATCCTCAGGCAAGCTTTAATAAATCATAAATATGTATCACCACAGAAGAGAGATGCCATTGGCAGTGTTCTGTTTTCTTTCCACCCTCGTTTACTAGGCCAGGAGTACACACATAGCTCTGTAGGTTATATTTTATCCTATTGACATGCAGATTAACTGGCAATATGATGGTTAATATTGTCAACTTGACAGAAATTAGAGTCACCATGGAAATATGTCTTTAGAGGTCTGTGAGGTATTATCTATTTTAGATTAATTGACTTGGGAAGGTCTACTCTAAAATCTGATGGTACCATTCTACATGCTAGGGTCTTAGACCAAATAAAAAGGAGAAAGCAAGCTGAATACAAACACTGAATATTCCTGCTTCTTTACACAGATTCTCTGTGGCCTGCTATGGCCAGCTGTGGCCAGCTGCCACACTCAGGTTTCCCACAAATGAATTAGTCACATTGAACTAAGAGTTCCTTGATTTTATTTTAAACCGAATAGTCTCCAAATCTAAATGCCACTTGACTATAACAATTTCACATTGGGATAGGGGTGTGACCTGTACATCTACTTCTGTCATATAGAGAACATGGAACTCAGCCTTGGGATTGAACTCACCTGAATTTCCATGCTGGCACCTTGTGGGTGAACAATCTTCCCCTCTATGCCAATTATGTTTTATACCAGGGGTGTCACTTAGGCATGGTGTTTCTTTCCCAGAAGAAATGCATTTCTTGATAAGTAGTCTTTTCATTTACCAATTACCCTTTGCTTCAAATGGAAACAGATTCCATTTGTGAAAGTTATTCAGTGAAATGATGGAGTGAAATTTTAGTGAGTTAGTCTGATGTAGTAGTTACAAATTAATGGGTTTGAGACTCATAAAATCCCCTTCCTTTGGTACTATTTCTTTGATAATTTTACTTCTTTTCTATGACACTCAGTTTATTCATTTATACACTGTAATCATTGCTACTAATTTAATAAGGTTGCTGTAGGGACCAATGGAGATTATGGTTATAAATTACTTATCACAGCCCTTGTTTATAGTATAAATTGTGTAAATGCTAGCTACTCCTAAGATTAGTCACAATTTTATTCTGTGAATAGTGAATGAACAGATAAGCACGAGAGACTAACATTTGAATCATTAGATCATACATTTTGTGTAGGCCCTTAAAACTCCTATTTTCTTTGAAAGAAAAAAGAAGGATTTTATACTCTTGAAAAATCAACACAGTAATGACACTTGTCGTTTGTTAACTAACCATCTCATGAAAGATAACTGTTTTTCTCTTGAATGTGCAGAAGTTGACAAGACTATTTTCTTTTTTATTTTATTTATGGGAATGGCATGCCGTAGAGCTGTATAGATGGCAGAGGTTGGTTCTGTCTTTCCATCTTGAGTGTTTCAGGGATCGAACTCAGGTTGCCAGGCTTACGTGGCAAGTGCTGAGTTATCTTGCAGACACCTAGCATGTTTTCTATCTTTGTTGCTGTTATCCAGAAGCTGATGTAGTCCATGCAAAACACATGGAAAATACAGAAGTTCTCCATGTCTCCTACGGCCATCTGTGGTTATACATAGTTTATGATTTAATAAAGCCACTGAAGGATAGAGAAGCAAAGCAGCCAAGCCACTAACTCTTACTTCTACCTCAGGCTGAAAGGGTTGATCCTCCACAAGCTCTTACCAAGCCTCAGACTGCTGCCTCTCCTCAGTGTGGCTGGAGAATCAATCTCCACATGAGACCCTTTGCTTTCAAAGCTCCCTAGTGCTGGGATTAAAGGCACGTGCTCTAATTCTCCTTTAGACTGATTCACTCTAATGTAGCCTGTGGTGCCCTTGAACTCACAGAGATCCATGCCTTTATCTCATGAGTCCCGGGATTAAAATTGTTTGCCACCACTGCCTGGCTTCTATGGCTAACTAGTGTGGCTGGGTTTGCATTCTGATCCTCAGTAAGCTTTAATAAATCCTAAGTATCATCACAGCCATCCATTCACTCATACTCTGTTCTGCCTTTTTTAGACAAAGTTTCTCAGTCTTCAACCCCAGGATGCTAATTACCTGAAAAACTCTAGAACCTTCTGGTTATGTCTAGACTAGTCTGAATTTCTGGGCTCTCTCAACTTCTTTTCTCTCTTCTTCCCACTACACAATTACATTTAGCCTTCTCTGATGATTAATCTGAATTGACAACAGAATCGAGAATTACTTAAGGGATAAATCTCTGGGTAGATCTGTGAAGGGGTTTCTACTGCTCTCACTCAGGTGGGAAGACATACCTGATGTGAACAGTGCTGTTCCATGGGCTGATGTCTTGGGTGGACTGGTCTCTCTCTGCTTCCTGATCTGTGAACTCCATGTGAGCAGTTAGCTGCCATGCCTTATTTACCATGTTGTGCTATACTCTCAAACCACGAGCCTAAAGAAACCTTCCTCTCCTTAAATTGCTTTAAGCAGGTATTTTCCCATAGCAAGGAGAAGTGACTAACCCGCGTTCACAGGGTTGTCCTTGATTGGTTGATGAGGAGCTGGGTACAACACCAGCTCCTCAGGCTCAGTGACTGAAAAGAACAAGGATTCATGTTCTTGTTTTTTTTTTCTTTTTTCTTTTTGTGGGAGTATTAAATGTCTACTTTCTATTTGTAGAAGAGCTACAATCCCCAGGGTCCTTATTCTAAGATCCTCACTGCAGTGGCTCCTTTCTCTGGGTTGTTGATTGCCATATCAAGGAAAGAAACTACAGGAACATCAGACAGGGGTAGTTAATTGTTTCATCTTGGAACTGATACATCATATCGACATAGGATATTTGGTTAGAAATGGCTGCTCAAACTCAGCCAACTTAAAAAAAAAAAAAAAAAGAACTTTCTGGAATACGCTGTACCCAGAGACAGAAACCAACACAGTGGGAATAATGCATGGGATTATACCACTGCTCCAGGCCCTTGTGCATGTGTGTAATGTGTGTATTCAATTGTTACAATTTCGCCATCTGGGTATAATGCCAATAATACAACTTCAGGCCATCCAGTTGAATTTGAATTTCAGATACATTTTTTTCTTTTTGTATAATTATGTCGTAATGGGCAAGTGTAGGTAATCATGCTTATTTTTCTGAATCCCTTTCCAGCTTGTTTCTATTACATAGAGCTTTGTTACTTCCCCGTGTACTGTTTTGCATTTTTGATCTGCACGTAACCTTGAAAGCCATGTGAGCTAACATCTTCATAGACTCTCATTCTTAAAATCTAAGTGTATTCTCAGTTTTACCCCAAACAACCTGATGCCTCCTCATGTGTTTCCCCAGTGAATATATCTTGTTAGGACAGAGAGATACAGGGCATGGACGTGGGAGATGCTTGCCCGCCTTGCTTGGATAGAGAGGGCCATGCTTCATTGTCCCTCTGCGCTGTGGTCACTTATTCTTTTGGCCTTATGCCTACTTGCACTCCAATGACATGTGCAGCCACCAAGGAAATAAGAGTTTTGGAGAAAGTGATCTTATGCCAGTCATGACATTCCAAAGTTTTATTGAACACATTTTTTTTTCATTTTCAAACTGACATTTTTCTTTTAATTAAAAGCTGTTTACAAATAAACTGCTTTAGTACCTCATTGATTCATAGTTTGTGTACATTGTACAGTATGTAATTGTTTACATTATTATAAAATTATAAATTTATAAAGTTTCTACACCGTAAAATGTTTTAATTTTCTACCCAAGACAGTTGTAGTTTAAATGTAGATTGGATTCAGGCAACTAAGAGAAATCCTTAGGTGTCATACATACTTGATGTAGATTTCACAATTCAGAAACTCTTAATGAAAAGGAGATAGCTTTGCTTATTAAAGAAGTTGTATCAAAGAAGAAAAATGACAAATTAGGCCTCCTTATTCCTAGAAACAATAAATACCTAATGCAAAAATTTCTTTCCTTTTTTGTTTATTTATTTTTCTTATTTTACATATCGATCTTAGTTTCCTCTCCATCCGTCCCACACTCCCTCTCTTCCACCCTCCCATGCCCCCTGACCACCCTCCAATCCCATTCCTCCTCCCACTCCACATGTAGGGTGATTCCTTCCTGGAGGGGACATCTAAATCTTTCAAGTCATTGGAGTAGGGACCAGGTCCTCCCTCCTGTCTCTAGGTTAAGGGACTGTCCCTCCATGGGGAATGTGCTCCCAAAGTCCTTTCATGCACCAGGGATACATCCTTGTTCCACTGTCAGAGGTCCCGTACACTGCCCAGGCCTTCTAACTGAGACTCATACTCAGGGGGTCTGAGTTGGTCCAATGCTGGTTTCCCAGCTATTGGTCTGGGGGCCCATTAGCTCCTCCTTGTTCAGGTCAGCCGTCTCTGTGGGTTTCTGTAGCCTGGTCTTCTCCTCCCTCACTGCATTTGGATTCCAGTTCTGCTCAATGTTTAGCTGTTGGTGTCTGCTTCTGTTTCCATCAGCTACTAGATGAGGGCTCTGTGATGTGGATAAGTTAGTCATCAATCTCATTATCAAGGAAGGGCATTTACGGTAGCCTTTCCACTGTTGCTCAAATTGTTAGTTGGGGTCAGTTTTGTAGGTCTCTAGATATTTCTCTAGAGTCAGTTTTCTCTTGAAACCTATAGTGGCTCCCTCTTTTATGGTATCTCTCTCTCTCTCTCATCTATTTCTCCTCTGACTCAATCTTCCTAGTCCCATGTGCTTTCCTCTCCTCCCCTTCTCTTTCTCCTAGCCCTCCTCCACTCACTACCCCCCCTACTCCCAATATACTCAGGAAATCTTGTTCCTTTCCCCTTTTGTGAGGGACATTGTATGAGTATCTTAGAATCCTCTGTGTATCCTAGTTTCTCTGGCAGTGTAGGCTGGTAATCCAAAATGGTTGTGTTTGCACTCCTACCAGCAGTGGCGGAGTATTCCCCTTTCTCCACATCCTCTCCAGCATAAGTTGTCATTGCTGTTTCTAATTTTAGCCATTCTGGTAGGAGTAAGAAGGTATCTCAGAGTTGTTTTGATTTGCATTTCCCTGATAGCTAAGGATGTTGAGCACTTTCTTAAGTGTCTTTTAGCCTTTTTGATTTCCTCTATTGAGATTTTTCTATTCAGTTCTGTACTCCGTTTTTTAATAGGGTTATTTGGTGTTTTGTTGACTAGTTTCTTGAGTTCTTTGTATATTTTGGAGAACACCCTCTGCCAGATGTAGGATTGGTGAAAATCTTCTCCCAGTCAGTGGGCTGCTGTTTGGTCTTGTCAACTGTGTCCTTTGCCTTACAGAACCTTCTATGTTTGCAGAAGTTCCATTTATTAATTATTGATCTCAGTGTCTGTGCTACTGGAGTTATGTTCAGGAAGCAGTCTCCTGTACCAATTTGTTCAAGGGTACCTCCCACTTTCTCTTCTAAGAGATTCAGTGTGGCTGGATTTATGTTGAGGTCTTTGATCCATTTAGACTTGAGTTTTGTGCATGCCGACAGACATAGGTCTATTTGCAGTCTTCTACCTGCTATCATCCAGTTGTGCCAGCACCATTTGTTGAAGATGCTTCCTCTACCCATTGTATATTTTTAGCTGTTTTGTCAAAAATCAGGTGTTTGTAGGTGTGTGGGTTAATATCAGGATTTTCAATTCGATTCCATTGGTCTACCTGTCTATTTATGTGCCAATACCAAGCTGTTTTCAGGATTATAGCTCTAGAGCTTGAAGTCGGGAATGGTGATGCCTCCTGAAGTTCTGATGGGAGATGTCATTCTGTATATGTTTCTCATACTGGTTAATAATAAAGCACTGTTGGCCAATAGGAAAGGAAGATAGGAGGGACTAGGAGACAAGGAGGAAATAGGAAGTGGTAGAGAGGAGTCAAGATGGAGGGTCTGGAGAGAGCAGTATGCAGCAGCCGGCTCCCGGTAAGAAGACCACGTGGAAATACATAGATTAACACAAATGGGTTAATACTTAAGACAGAGCTAGCCGATAAGAAAGTAGTAACTGGCCAACAGTATAATATCTAATACAGAGTCTCTGTATGTTATTTGGGGCTGGCGCGGTGGCAGGACAAGACCGGGCGGCGGGCTGAAAAAACCATACTCCTTACAAAGTTCCTATATTGTACAGGTTTGTTTGGGCTATCCTGGGTCTTTTGTCTTTCCATATAAAGTTGATTATTATCCTTTCAATGTCAGTGAAGGATTATGCTGGGATTTTGATGGGGATTGCATTTAATCTATAAATTGCTTTTGGCAAGATTGTCATTTTTACTATATTTATCCTACGTATCCAAGAGCATGGCATATCTTTCATTTTCTGGTATCTTCTTTAATTTCTTTCTTTACAGACACAAAAGTTCTTATTATATAGGTCTTTTACTTGTTTGGTAAGATACTTTATGTTGTTTGTGACTATTATAAAGGGTGATGTTTCTCTGATTTCTTTATCAGCCCCTTTGTCACCTGTATATAATAGGGCTACTGATTTTTTGAGTTTATCTTGTATCTTGCTAGCTTGCTGAAGGTGTTTATCGGCTGTAGGAGTTCCCTGGTAGAGTTTTTTGTGTTGCTTATGTAAACTATCATCATCTGCAAATAGTGACAGTTTGACTTCTTCCTTTCCAATTTGGATCCCCTTGATCTCCTTTTGTTGTCTTATTGCTTTAGTTGGAACATCAAGTACAATATTGAAGAGATATGGAAAGGGCAGCCTTGTCTTGTTCCTAATTTTAGAGGAATCAAGTTAAGCTTCTCTCTATTCAGTTTGATGTTGGTTATTGGTTTACTGTATATTGCTTTTATTATGTTTAGGTATATTCCTGTTATCCCTGATCTCTCCAAGACCTTTATCATGAAAGGACATTGAATTATTTTGTTGAAGGCTTTTTCAGCATATAGGGAGATGATCACATGGTTTTTCTTTTTCAGTTTGTTTATCTGGTTGATCATGTTGATAGATTTTCATATGGTGAACCATCCCTGCAACCCAGGGATGAAGCCATGGGTCATGGTGGATGATTTCTCTGATGTGTTCTTGGATTCAGTTTGCCAGTATTTTTGAGTATTTTTGCATCAATGTTCATGAGGGATATTGAGCTGTAGTTTTCTTAATTGTGTCTTTGTGTGGCTTGGGTATCAAGGTAATTGTGACCTCATAAAAAGAGTTTGGTAATGAACTTTCTGCTTCTATTTTGTGGAACAATTTGTGGAGTATTGTTATTAGCTCTTCCTTGAATTTCTGGCAGAATTCTGCACTGAAGCCATCTGGCCTAGGGCTTTTTTTGGTTAGGAAGTTTTTGATGACTGCTTCTATTTCATTAGGGGTTATAGTTCTATTTAAGTTGCTTATCTCTTCTTGATTTAATTTTGGTTAGTGATAGTTATCCAGAAATTTGTCCATTTCCTTTGAATTTTCAAATTTTGTGGAGTACAGGTTTTCAAAGTATGACCTGAAAATTGTCTGGATTTCCTCAGTGTCCATTGTTATGTTCCCCTTTTCATTTCTGATTTCGTTAATTTGTATGTTCTCTCTCTGGTTTTTGGTTAGTTTGGATAAAGGTTTGTCTATCTTGTTGATTTTCTAAATAATAAACTCCTTGTTGTGTTGATTTTTTTGTATTATTTTCCTGGTTTCTACTTTATTAATTTCAGCCTCAAATTGATTATTTTCTGGTGTCTAGTCCTCTGTGGTGAGTTTGCTTCTTTTTGTTCTAATACTTTCAGTTGTGCTATTAATTCTCTTAGTGACTATCCTCTGTTTTCTTCATAAGGCACTTAGTGCAATGAACTTCCCTTGTAGCACTGCTTTCAAGGTTTCCCATAAGTTTGGGTATGTTGTGTCCTCATTCTCATTGAATTCTAGGAAGTCCTTAATTTCTTTCTTTATTTCTCCTTTGACCCAATATGGTGCAATTGCGCATTGTTCAGTTTCCATGAGTTTATAGGGTTTTTGCGATTTGTGTTGTTGAATTCCAACTTTAAAGCATGGTGGTCTGATTAGATACAGGGGAGTATTCCAATTTTTTTTTTTTTTTGTATCTGTTGAGGTTTGTTATGTTGCCTAGTGTATGGTTGATTTTAGCGAAGGTTCTATGTGGAGCAAAGAAGAACTTTTATCTTTTGTTTTTGGTTCGAATGTTCTATAGATGTCAGTTAAACCCAATTGAAACATAACTTCTATTAGTTCTTTCGTTTCTTTATTAAGTTTCTGTCTGGTGGTCTTGTCTAGTGGTGAGAATGGGGTGTTGAAGTCTTCCACTATGAGTGTTTGAGGTTTTATGTGAGCTTTGAGTTTTAGTAGCATTTCTTTTATGAATGTGGGTGCCTTTGTATTTGGGGCATAGATAGGTCTGCCTTTATATGTTACCTGGCCTTTTTCCTTCTCTGCTCTTAATATTCTCTTTATAGTGTATGTTAGGTATTTTGATTATTATGTGTCAAGGGGTCTTTTTCTTTGGTCCAGTCTATTTGGTATTCAGTGTGCTTCTTGTACTTTCATGGGCATGTCCTTCAGATTAGGAAAGTTTTCTTCAATAATTTTGTTGAATATGTTTTCTGTGCCTTTGAGCTGGGCTTCTTGGCCTTCTATGCCTATTATTCTTAGGTTTGGCCTTTTCACAGTGCCCCACATTTTCTGGATTTTTTTTGTTAAGGATTTGTTGGACTTAAGATTTTCTTTGGTCGATGAATCTATTTCCTTTAGTTTATCTTCCGTGCCTGAGATCCTCTCTTCCATCTCTTGAATTCTGTTGGTTATGCCTGCATCTGTAGTTCACGATCGTTTGCCCAGTTTTTCTATATCCAGCATTCCTTCAGTTTGTGTTTTCTTTATTGTCTCTATTTCAATTTTCGTGTCTTGATCTGTTTCATCCTCGTGTTTAATTGTTTTTTTTCTTGGCTTTCCTTACTTTCTTTAAGAGATTTGTTCATTTCTTCCAATTTTTTGTTTGTTTTTTCTTCCATTTCTTTAAGGGATTTTTTTCACATTGTTTTTGAGGTCCTGTATCATTTTTTTATTTAATTTATTATTTTACATGTCGATCCCAGTTCCCTCTCCCTCCGTCTCTCCCTCCCTCCTTCCCTCCTTTTTACCCTCTCTGACCCCTCACATGCACCCTGACCACCCTCCCCTCCCATCCCCCCCACCCCAGTTCCACATGTAGGGCAATGCCATCCAGGTAGGGTCATGTAGATCTGAAGGTCATTTGAAGTAGGGACTAGAGTCCTCATCTAATACCTGTAGGAAATAGAAGCAAACACCCATAACTAAACACTGAGTCGAACTAGAATCCAGATGCAGAGGGAGAGGACAAGACCAGGTTGCAGAAACACATAGAGACAGCTGACCTGAACAAGGAGGAGCTAATGGACCCTCAGACTGAGAGCTGGGAATCTAGCATGGGACTGACTCAGATCCCTCTGAATATGGGTCTCAGCCTGCAGGACTGAGCAGTCTAAGGGACCTCAGACAGTGGAACCAGGATATATTCCTGGTGCACAAAAGGACCTTGTGAACCCATCCCCCATGGAGGGATACTGCCTGTATCATTTTTATTAAGATATTTTTTAAGCCATTTTCTTCTGCTTCATCTGCTTTGTGTGTTCAGGTCTAGTTGCTATAGAGTCCCTAGATTCTGGCAATGTCATGCTTTTTGTCTTTCTATTGTTAGGTGTTTTTTTTTATTGCTGTCTTCCCATCGCTTCTTCCAGTGGGTGAAGGTGGGGTCTCTCTCTCTCCCTCTCTCTCTCCCCCCCCCTCTCTCTCTCCCTCTCTCCCTCCCTCTACTTCCCCGATGGGCTTAGGTGGGTCAGGAGTTGGATGTTTGTAGCTCTGGGTGGTCCAATCTCTTTAGGAGGTCTTTCCTCAGGCAGGGGCCTGGTGATGGGGGTCAAAGATCAGGCGGGGGGGGGGGACTCAGGGTGTTCCTGCGTGGAAAGGCGAGTCTAGTGTGCTCAGAGCAGACCCAGGAAGTTCCCCGGAGTTGGCAGGATTGTTGGATTTGCCCTCTGGTCCAGTGCTCAACCATAGCAGTGGTGCAGTGGGCTCCAGCAGAGGCCTGACAATGGGGGTCAAAGATCAGGCTGGGGGGGAGGGGGAGGTGGGGGTGGGGGGACGACTCAGGGTGGTCCTGTGGGGATAGGCAGATCTCCAGCAGAGGCCTGGAGCTCACTTTGTTTTTTTTTTTTTGTTTTTTTTTTTTTTTTAATTTTAAATCAGGAAATACCCTCCAGAGAGTGGCAGACCAAAAAATGAGAAATGGTGATTGTGTCATGTGTATGTTTATTCCCTAGTGAAATAAAAACTGCTTCTGGAGACAGATCAATTCATCATTCTGAAAAAGCAGTGTGGGCCATTGCCTGAGTGGCATGTCGTGTAAATGTAGAATGGAGAGCCTAACCTCTATTGTGTCTGCATCATTTGATGCCCCGGGAAGCAGCTGAGGGTCAGGGAAACAATGAGAAATAAACAAACAAACAAAAAACCCTCTAAAACCAAAAAACCAAAACCAAAACCCCAAACAAAAAGAAACAGCATCCTTGCACTGCTCCTTAGCCTTTCTTGTTGCCTTTCAGCATCTGTGGGCATCTGAACACCTCCATGACTCGAGGGCATTTGGGAATGTACTGATTCTTTTGGCCATTAGGCCAACTGACATCTTCCTAATTTTACCGTGTCAACCATTGAGAAAAATAATTCTGGATGGATCCACCTCTCAAGAATCTTTTTCTCTAGGAAGCAAACCATGAAGAAGCATTTGAAAAGTGGGAGAAATGATGAGTACCTTAAACCTCACAAACTGTTAGGAATCGATTTCTCAGGTAGCAGGCTTAATTATTCACCCCTCCCCCCAATTACCATTCAGAAATACCAAGGTCAAAGAGAGCAGCTTCAAAAACCAGTGTTCCTGGTTGAGGTTCATTTATTGCTTATGTTTTTGTTTTCTGTAACAACAGGATAAAGAAGGAGAGTTCCAAAACTTCTCCCCCAACTGCCCCACCCCCTCAAAATAAAGCGAGAGAGAGAGAGAGAGAGAGAGAGAGAGAGAGAGAGAGAGAGAGAGAGAGAGGATAATGCTAATTGTGTGAGACAACAAAGTTCATAGCAGTGTTAGAAAGTCCTTCTGCCCAATGTAGAAATTAAGCCTTGGGGACACCAGGGCTTATCTGAGATAGGGCAGCACAGAATATAGAAGGGCTGGAGGTATGACTGATGTGGCTTCCAGTTGTCTAGGAGGAAGAATGGAGAGTAAATGAGGCTTTGGTGAGAAGCCTAAGAATGTGTGGATGACACTAGAATACACTATGCTTGTGAATGTGTGGGTTCATGTGTGTATGTGTTCACATGTGTGGGTGCCTTTGTGTGTGTGTGTTTGTGTGTATACATTTGTGTGTGTGCATATGTGTAGGTGCATGCATACACATGTTATAAGTGTGTGTAGTATGAGAGCACATGTGTGTATTATGTACAGTGTGCACAGAGCAGCAGGGATAGCAAGGAGAAGGGACTTCAAGTCAGGAAGCAACAACAAGAAATTGTACTGCTAAGTGGTATGGGTTCTTTCTGGGTCATTTCAACCATTCTAAAATCTGTAGAACAAATTTGAGATTGACATCTCGTCTAGTACCTATTTCGGATGTAAAGTTATTCCAGACATTTTTTGAGATAATTTGAAAATAAAGGACAAGTTCCCTATACACATAATGTAGCAAGTATAATGTTTGGGCACATTTCATATGTAGTATGTCTTAGATGTCAGATAATTATTATATTTAAGACGATTTCTGTTATTAAGCATCTTGGAAGTGGAAGACAACTGATATCAAGGAATGTTTTTAGGTGACCCTTATCTGTAATCCCAGGAGTTAGAGGCAGAAGGATGCGGAATTCAAGGACACACTTGGTTATGCAGTAAGCTTGAGGTCAGCTGTAGCTATGAACTCTCATCTCAAAAATAACCCAGCAAAGAACACAGAACATGGCAAAAACAAAGCAAACAAAATTAGGTGAAAAGACAAGAAGGCATGGTTTTGTTTTGTGAGAGTTCTGTCTCTAACTATCTTGCCAAACATTTAGTCTTTGGCAAACAAAATCCAATCATGTGGAGGGTCTGGGTCCAGTGGTCCCCAAGAGTCCAGCACTAGAGTCATTGGGCCACAGACTTTTGTCTGCCCTTTTCAGTGTTTTGTCCCAATTTGCTCAGGGTTATTTGTTCAGTGTCAAGACTCTCAACATGTGTCACCCAAGACATTCCACCTCCACAGCTACCCACTCGAGGGTGTGGATATTGGGCCACACACCTGTAATATCAGCTCTGGAGGCTCAGGCTGCTGGACAGAGGGTTCAAAAGGTTAAGGGCAGCTGGGCCTACATAAAGAGAACCTTTGTCAACAAAACAAAATAAATAAAATGAAAACAAAACAACTTAAGAGCTGCACTTGGACAGGACATGGGGGCAAGGCCCCGTTTATGTCCTGGAGGAAATGGAGGCTGTGGCTCATAATCTTGACAGAATCTTGTGTTGAGAGGACAGTGTGTTTTTCTTTAAGGAAATCTTAATATTGTTTATTCTTCTAGCAATGCCTCCCTCCCACAAACACCTTCCTGTTAACATTTGCTTGGCTTCTATTTCCTAGAGCTGTAATCTTAGTTATTAGGCTAGCGTGGATAATCTGACTGAAGAGCAGAGACCATAGGCCACCACACTTCTGTACCCTCTACTCTTCCTTAGGGGACATTTGAAAATGGGTATTGACTCAGATCCTTTTTGATGATGGGTGTATTCATCTTCTTAATACCCAATAATAGTACTAGAGTTTACTTATGCTAAACCATGTAAGATTTCATTTTCTATTGCAAACTTAGTTTAATAATTTGTTCAGAATAAACAATATTAATAGGGGATTAGAAGAAGCTATAGGTGAGTTATTTAAATGATGGTTGGGGAAAGTTAGTTTCCATGTATACGAATACTATATATATATATATATATATATATATATGTGTGTGTGTGTGTGTGTGTGTGTGTGTGTAATATATATCTATATAAGTATATATATTCTTTCTGGTAAGGGTACTCATGACTTTATTTTCAGTACTCTCAAGGCCATCCTGGTCTACATAGGGACTTTTAGGCCAGCCAAGAACCTCCCATGGAAATCTTGTCTCAAAAACAAAGCAAAACAACCTGAAACAAAATAAAACTCTTTAGAGAACAATAAAACTCTTAGATTTTGGATAATAGTATTTCTACAATGCATACATTACCTCTTTCTCAGCACTATTGAGCATGGTGGGTAGCCCTCTCTACTGTAAATTAAGGTAGAATGATGGTTAAAGCAAAACAACAACAATAACAAAACAAAAACTGGACTTAACCTTCTAGAAGTGCTGATTGATGAGGCTTATGCCACATTTTTACATACTGCAGAACCCTCCCTCCTGTTGGTCCATAGGAAATGAACAATGATGGTATCTCCTATGCTTGACCAATCAATCCTATCTGAAGCATCTCCCCTGGAAGTATGTGAGAACAGTTTTTATTTACTAGCATGGATTATATAAACATTTGGTCCATTCACAAGTAGCATGTTAATGCCTAATTCTCTAAAAGACAGAGAGAGAGAGAGAGAGAGAGAGAGAGAGAGAGAGAGAGAGAGAGAGAAGAAACCCCCAACTCTTTCTGCCTTCTCTGTCTAGACAGAGCCTTGTTAGTGTTTGTCTGATCATGTGGGTACTCATGCTGGTAATATTAATCGCTGGGAAATGAGCCAAGGAAAGACAACCCTATCTACCAATTAAATTTACCGAGCTTACAGGGTGGTTTATAAAGTCAACATGCTGGGCAAGGTTTACATCTGACCAGGGAAATTATTGTTTTCTGATCCTTGGTTGGCTGTGAGCCACCTCAAACACAAGACAGATGTTGGCTTTACTAGGGTCAGGGTTATCGTGGGGTGGATGAATAGTCATTGGTTTGGGGGTCTGCTACTTTTCATTTGCTAGTGAATACAAGCAAATAGCACTGTTTCTAAATGCCTTGGGGGTGGACGTGGGGAGTTTTGCAAAGCTGCTCAGGACCTTGAATACCAATATCCCAGAGACAAACTTTTCAGACTCAGCTGCTGTTGGTTTGCTTTGTTTGATCTGAGGACAGGGGATTCCATTATCTCAAAGGGCAAGGGTTAATGCCATCTCATAAAGATAATAATGATAAACACAACAAGTTATCACTCTGATGTATTGGTTTCTTATCAGGCATCCAGACAAATCTGTGGGAGAGCTAAACATGCAGGGTTTGAAGGAAAAGAGGTCCTTTGTTGTTTTTTGAAGCAGGAAGTTTTTCATCAATGTTCTTTAGTAGATTTAAGGTGTACAGTAACTTGAACCTAAATGAAGTCTCAGAAATTGAGAATTTTTCTGCTTTTGCTCCATGATGAATTCATGTAGACTGGGAATGGGGATTCCTATTGCTTTGTGGTTTGTCTTTGGGGGAC
This sequence comes from Phodopus roborovskii, assembly GCF_943737965.1. Lineage (NCBI taxonomy): Eukaryota > Metazoa > Chordata > Mammalia > Rodentia > Cricetidae > Phodopus > Phodopus roborovskii. The sequence continues at coordinate 4,373,524 of NW_026126413.1, read as the reverse complement.
AGTTTAGCTTCCATTAGGTGCTAAGAAAACTAGCCATGTACCTGAACCAGATCCAGGCTTGGAAGAATGGAGTCAGTAGCCTTGAAGCACAGTAAGTCTCGGAGTGTGGAATCCCAGATCTATACCAGGGAACTATAGTGATGTCACCTGACCCTAGGCAGCTTGGGAAGACACAGGCAGCTGCAAGTGAGTGAAACTTAACTGTGCTTCTGGGAGAAGGAAGCACACAGTATTTCACAAGGCTGGAAATATATAGCTAGGGCAATATAATTTATTCTGGGAATTGCATATTAAATTGTACTCCAGATACCAGGTTATATTTGGTGGTTGACTAGAAAATAGTATGCTATTTATCTATTTAAGGCTAAAAATCTCCAAGATTGCTTTTTAAGCCTGTAATCGTCCATGAAAATAAACAGGTATTTCCCTCTTTCTTTGAATGGCCTTTCTCTTCAGCTCCTTCTAGAATGCTTATGGAAGCTGCCTCAGGCTGGCCATGTCTATCTTTCAAATGTTTTCCCCTGGTCACTGGCGCGTCCTCGTTCCACTTTGTTCTTTTCAAACCTTGAGTTCTAGACTTTGCCTCATTTTAGTTTCACTGAAGCTATCTGGGTTGGGTCTCATTCGAGGGTAGGCCCTCCAGGGAGCATCATCTGTGTGAGTGTGAGTGTGTGGTCATCTTTGGGTTAGGTCTCCTTTCCCATGAGCTCCTTCCAAGCACCCTCCCGCTTCCCTCCCTCAGCCTTTTTGTTGTCTGCCAAGCAGCTATGCACCCTTCCTTCTTTTGGGAAGTTCCCTCTGCTCCACCCACAGCCAGTTCTCCTTAACTCCAGGGCCTTTCACCTCTGACCTTCTCCAGCTGGGATTTTTCAGCCTGGCCGGTGCTGTTTTATTGAATACGCGCATGACTGTAGGGAGTTTTCTTACTATCTCCTCCATTTATCGGTCATGGTATTTTGGGATATTTTGAGTTGCTTTGTTTCGTTGCTGCTTCTCATGACATGTGCATCACCACGCATGCACCGGATGTGAGGATCCAACCCAGGAGCTTTCCCTTTGTAAACTGTAATTCTCAGTCCAGGGCAGTGTGCACAGGCTGTCTGTCTGTCTGTCTGTCTGTCTGTCTGTCTGTCTGTATTGCAGAGACTGGAGCAGAGGAGAGCTGGAGAACTGTACTTCTCACCCCGGGGTGGTGTGCACAGGCTGTCTGTCTGTCTGTCTGTCTGTATTGAGGAGAATAGAGCAGAGGATAGCTGGAGAAGCTTCGCTGTCCTGGGGAAGCTATGGGTTAACCACGTCAGTCAAGATTCTCTTCTTTATGTTCTCCCTCACCAGGCGACTAAATCACTGTACAGACAGTAGAATGAATGACTCACTAGGTCACAGGAATGTCAGGCAGCTGAGACATCAGCTTGGAATCCCAGGTCTCAGATTTTCATCATTCACATCATTCTGTACTGCCATTGCTTTTTGTGTGGAAACTTTTCTTTCTGGAAGTTGTATGACTAAGTCAGTTTCTTCGTCTGAAAACCTTGTCTGGGGCAGCAGTCCACTGTGTTTTACTTTTTGCCTTTATTACTGTTTTTTTCCCCCTCTACTGATGGAAAAATTTAGCTACATTGTCTGACCTGTGGACTCCATTCTGGATTCATAACAGCCTGCAGGAGGGTCTTCTCCCTGGGAATGGAGAGAGGAGGAGGAGAGCTGGGGGTTCTGAGGTTGGGAGAGTGTATTATCTGATGATCACACAGCTGGCTAGCAGAATATAGATCTGCCTGGCATTAGTCACAGGGAGACAATAGGGAAGCTCCCTAAGGGCCGGACCATGGTGATGGTGGAACAGTAGTCCCATAACATACACGACCACACCCCTGCTGGGACAAATGACATATAATCACTTTTACAGTTAGGTTGAGGTTGCATGCATCAGGGTATGTGAATCCCTTTCTACTTGACCTGTGATGTGCTCAAAAGTGGCCAATCTAGATTTGGAGATGATTTGGCAGTTAAGGTTACTTGCTGCTTTTAACAGAAGACCTGAGTTCTCTTGCAGAGGATGTTTCTTAATTTTGTTACTCTATATGAAATATTTCTGTCAAAGTAAGTTCAGATTAGATTGAATATTGTCCCAGAAAAATCTATAGAAATACATTGGAAAAAGAAAAGATTGTCTTCAACTACATTTTACAACTTTAATTACACCAGAGTCTACTAACTTGAAATTGATGATAATTTGGATATATCTGGAATAAGCTTTGGTATATGTGCAAAAAATGTGTGTAATGCATTGCATGTAGTTTAATATATAGTTGCACACATACAGAAACTATGTATAACATGACAACATATTTGACTCATTAAAGTGCTTATTTTTAAATAAATGAATATTATATACTGTTTATGTATTTTATTCATTAATATAGCTTATATAAAGTGATTGTAGTTGAAATTACTGAAGCATATTTTCAAATGTTGCAATGAGACTGCCACAGATTTGTATGGATAAATGGATGAAGTCTTCACTAAATCAAATGCTTCCTAAGGTCTACCATTTGCAGACTATTGAGGCAAGTAAGAAATAAAAATAAAATGTATGCAGGGAAACAAACAATACTAAAGTAACAAGAAAAATTGCATTGTGACCATTGCCAAATGAAATTAGATCAGGGTTATAGGCTGAATGGGTAGAATTCATTCAGTGGCTTTCTGGAGAATGACTTTGAATTCATCCGTGAACACCATAAATGTGGGTAGGTGGAATAGTGCAGCATGCTGATCACCTTGGCAGTCTGTTACTGGAATGTTTTAGCAGGAATTAAGATTTCTATAGGGAAGGCAATTTGGGCTACAATGTGGAGAACTTGGAATGCTAGGCTAATAAATTTGATCAATGAAGTTATTTAAAGCTTCAATAAACATTTTCATCAGATTTTTTTTCTATCTTCACCCAAAGATTATCAGCTACTGATAAGAGACACTGTGTTATATGTCATAAGAAATAATTTTAAAAAGCCCCAAATCATGATTTCTATTCTCAATGAATCTTTGAGAGTAAGATTCTTTGTGTTTATGTATGTATATGTTTGATTGGAAAAATATGTATACATAAATGATTATTGAATAGGTTAAAATATGGCAGGGTTTACAATAAAGTGTAAGATAGTTATTTTGTTAAAGCAGGGACAAATATAAGGACTCTCACAAATAAGCAGACATATGAATTGATCCCTGAAAGACTAACACCACCTTTTCTCTGTGAGAACATGCCTTTTAAATAGAATAATTGGGGGCACAGAATAGAACATTCTAAAATAAATTGAAGACCTAGAAAATAATTTAATTGATTAGAATCCATGGTGTTTAAAAGGGAAGAGAGGGAGGTAGGACCAGAGGTCTCGGATAATGCTTGAATGTAGAATGGCATTGATGCTTACTTAAGAAGCTTGAGAACTTGGAGGTCTCAAAATTACCCACCCAGGAATTTGAGTTCAGATAATCAATACTCAGGTGGCAGTGATAAGAATGATAGGTTGAGGCTTTAGAGTGCAGTGAGTGGGAAGAATTGGAGGCAGGGAGTTACAGGTAGGAAGAACTTTGGGGGAACTGTCACAGAAGTGCTGGTCGGTCTGTGATTAGAACTGCATCCCTAATTGGCCTCTCATCAGCCTACTCTTTCCATATGGCCAGCAGGAATGCTAAATAGAAACAGACTTCAGAACTTTTGCAGGGAATAATAGATAGGAGTCAATGAGTGACTACATTTGGAGATCAAGGCTAAGGAGAAATTAAGGATAATTTCATGATTTAAGTCTTTAACTAAAGAATAATGTCTGTCTTGAAATTAAATAAAACATGGAAAAACAGAATAGAAGAGCTTATCCTGATTGCCTGGAAAATAGTGCATTCAGGTCCAAGATTGTAGGATGGCAGATCAAGCATGCTTATTTACTGGCCTTCTGTCTTGAATCCCACTGACATAACAGTAAAGCTGCCTAGAAATTTCTAACAAGTAGGAAAAAGAAAGGCATAGGTAATCAGCAGATGGGAGTTTATTGAGTTTCTGAAAATAGAGAAACATGAGTTGGGTATAGACTGGTAGAGGTATGAGAGCCATAGCTTTTTAGGAGATGGAATGAAAGATGACCCAGGGACCAATTGACAGATGTGGCATGCTGAAGTCAAGGGTTGAAGTTGGTCTCTGCAATCCAGTGGATGTAGAGACGAGGAAGGAAAAGGTGTAAGTGAATATACTGCCCCCTCCCCCACCCCTGAGCAAGAGTATGTTTGTTTTATAAGGAAGGAAACAAGATAAACAGCCTGTTCCCTTTGATCTCCACTAGACACAAAATGTACAAGAAAGTCATGCTAGTCTAAACACAAACAAGACAGTGTCTGGACACGGCAGGACATCTGCACATATGAGCGCACAGTGCTTGAGACAGTTTGCACAAGACCTGTGCAAGTGCATGCCAGACCAAATGCCAGCATGAAGAGTGGTATGGGTCACAAAGTCTTACCTCCAGCTGTGCAGCTGTGGCAATGGTTAGCCACTAGTAGAGGGAGAGTCACTTTCTTCTATCTCCTGATAAGTAGACCATACTCTAATGGAAGACCACACATCTAATAATATTTGGCCACCAAAAATTGGCTTTGATGAGTTTATTTAAAAAAAAAAAAGGAAACAAATTTTGGTGGATGAGAATGAGGAGACAGAGCTTGGAAGAGTTGGGGGAGGAGTGAATATGGTCAAAACACATATCAAATTCTTATAAAGGCTAATAAAAATTTTAAGAAGTTACATATGAATTTTAAAAAACAAAATAGCAAGGATATCATGTAAAAACTAAATTAAAACATGAAAAGGCAAGATATATACATTTGGAAGATCTAATATCAGTTCCATAGGCAGCCTCAAATATGGAAAGCCGGGTGAATAAGGGAAGGCTTTACCCAAATAATGGAGGAAACTTTCCCAGGGAGAATAGAAGCATAGGAGAGTTTATCAAGGGCTGTAAAGATTAATCACACAGAGTCACATTCTTAATGGAATTCTAGACACTTGGGGTCCAGTTATGATCTCAGCAAGTCTCCACAAAGGAAAATTTTCCCAGGAAGCATGGCCAATACGACTAGTACTGGGCCTCTCAGTATCCATGCTGTGTATTACAACATGTCTGAATGGCTCTTTCAAAATCACAAGGGAAAGTCATTTTGACGTAAAATCAATCTATCAATCAGGTATTAAGGAAAATCCTCACTCATGCAAGGACTCAAAACCACCTTCCATACAACCTTTTGCAGACATCCCTGAGCTCCCCCAAACAGCACCGTTAGGAACCAGTGCTCAAATGCCAGAGACTACAGCAGACATCTCATTCAAGCAGCCATAGTGAATATGTTAGTTTGTTTCTACAAGGGAAAAACAAGATAATCTCTCCCTTCTCTTATCCATTGTGGTCTAGAGGAAACCAAAGAAAAACATTAGAGTTGGGCTGGAGAAATGGCTCAGTGGTTAAGAGCACTCTTTCAGAGGCCTGATGTTTGGCTCCCAACATTTATACCAGGCAGCTTACAACCACCTACAATTCCAGATCCAGGGCATATGATGCCCTCTTCTGGCTTCTAAGGGCACCCATGCTCACATGTACACATAGTTCCACACAGAAATACACATATACATGCAATTGAAATGAAAATAAATAATTTTTAAAAGTCTAAATTTATTGTAATCATAGCCATGTGATTAAAGAATGTTTGACTGGACCCAAAATTGTATTAAAAAAAAGAGTATTCCAAGATGGAATAATGTCTTAAGAGAGGTACAAAGGACATTGTCTTCTACTTCCATTCCATCACCATTCCATCCAATGGAAACCCATCTTTTGCAGAGACAGGAGGTCCTGTCCTTCTAGGACATCTTGGGAGTTAGATATTGATGTTAGGTTTGTGTGCTGTCTTTGGGCTTACCTTCATGATTCTTGGAACTGTAGATGAGGAAAGCTAAATCATCACATTTCCTGTCTTTGTCATGGATAACATGGGGTTCACCATGATGCCATAAATACCATTTATTCTTCTTTTGTATATTTGAATCAAGTTTTATCTCAAATGTTAAAAATAATCATGGCTCTCATACAGAGTACACAATGTTAAGTTAAAGGTTTAGATAACTATATTTAAAAGAGAGATGAAAAAAAAAAGTGAAGCAAAAAGAAAATATGTCAATGCTTGCATCACGTGATACAGTGGAAAGTCATGTGATCTTGTAAAAGTTGACAAAATAGGGACTGGGGATGAATCATAGTTGGTAGGCACGTTGCTTAGTACACACGAAGCCCAGAGTTTGAATTCTAGGACCCACAAAACTGAGTCCTATGGTACACAGTTGTATTCCCAGTATTCCGGAAGTAGATGCAGTGGAGTCACAAATTCAAGGTTATCCTTGACTACATTTCAATTTCAAGGCTAGCCTGGGATGCATGAAACTATGTCTCAAATAAAAGTTGGTAGACTAATGGACAAAGGCTTTAAAATGTTATGTGCTACAATGGTTGATAATGATAAGTAACACATAAAGTAAATGAGGGAAAATTAAGTAAAGTAAATGTTCATGTTGTTTAATCTTGTCTTTGATAGGTTTAAATAATGTAAACATTTGAAGATATAAAACAGAATAGCTAGAATGCTTATATGTACAGAACAGATGGAGTGGGTCATTAATGTAGGTAACATACAGTGCCATTGACTTAATGCTAAACAAGCAAAAACTGAAAGGCAAAATACTGAAGCTATTCAATGATGCATAAAAATAGCCAGAGCAAACAAACAAACAAATGACAAAGAAAAGAGCAGACACACAGATGCAGAGCTAAGGAGTGGGTCAGTAGGGAGGGACATTTGCTGTAGCTCCAGGATGATTAAAGTTTGAATCCACATGACAAGTCAGATAGCCTGTGTATGCTTCTAACCCCAGTTCCGAGGGCTTAGAAGAGCCAGGAGACAAGAGCCATGAAGGTCTCGGTGGCTTGCTGGTTTCCAGCCTAGCTGGCAAAGCTCAAGTTCTGGGCTCAGGGACTGTGTCAGAGGAAGATAGAAAATGACAGAGTTAGACACCAGGTGCCCTCTTTTGGCCTCTGGGCATGTGTGTCCACACATAGGCACCTCAGTATTTGGGCACAGAAGCTCCACAGATACAAGCACACATACTCACAATGGACACATACAGTCCATTGACCAACCACTCTTAAAAAAGAAATAAAGAAATCATACATTTCTAAGACTAAACTCTCTCTACTTTACTGGGTGATGAAAGCAGAAAAGGTGAGCTGTTCTAGTCAGGGACACTAGAGGGTAAACCTGAGGCTTAGTTGAGGCAGACCTCTTGACAAAGTTTGAGCAAGTGGCCACTTTAGAAAGTGATGCATTCTGGGGCATTTTATATGAATGTGGTAGTTTTGAAAAAGGACTTCAAGGACTTTCTTTCTCTGACTATAAAAATAGTGAGTGTTCATATAGAAAGTTAGAAAATCCTAGAGAAGCACAAAATGCTTTAGCCAAACACCCATTGTTGGCACCTCTCCAACTCTAATATTTTGTTTTCCTTTCTGGATACACCAAAGGAGATGAGGTCTCCTTTACCCTTTGTTACCATATAACTCACCTACACATGGCAAAAAAGTGTCTGGAGTATCCATCCAACCTTCCTGGGTGTGGAATAGAATTCCTGCTATGCATCCATTGCTATTCTTGCTGTTCTTAGAATAACTGGCCAACTTCTCCTGTAATTAGTTTGGTGACTACCTTCTTTGTCATCAGAGAGCCTTTATCAGGTAACTGATGGAAGCAGATGCAGAGATCCACAGCCAAACACTGGGTCAGAGCTCCAGGAGTCCTTTCAACGAGAGGAAGGAGGGATTGTATGATGCTTGGGGGTGGGGGTGGGTGGGTATGATTATGACAGAAGAACCCATGCAGACAGCTTACCTGAGCTAGTGGGAACTTACAGACTCTGGACAGACAGCTATGGAGCCAGCATGGGACCTACCTAGGCCCTCTGCATGTGGATGGCAGTTGTATAGCTTGGTCTCTTAGTGGGGCTCCCTGGCAGTGGGATCAGGACCTGTCCCTGGTGCATGAGTTGGCTGTTTGGAACTTTTCCCCATGCTGGGATGCCTCATCTAGAATTGGTGCAGGGGGAGGAGCTTGGTCCTGTCTCAACTTGATATTCCATGTTTTGTTGACTCCCATGGGAGGCCTACCCCTTTCTGAACTGGAGCAGAAGTGGATGTGGCCTGGACTTGTTGTTGTTGTTGGTGGGGTAGATGGGAGGGGGGAGGAGGGAATAGGAAGAGAGGAGGAAGGGGAAATTGTAGTTGGTATGTAAGATAAATGAAAAAAAAATAATAAAAAAGTAGAAAAGATGAACTAGTTAAGGAAGACTTGGGTGTTACTATCCCAGCTGGGATTCAGCAGGGTTAGGTGCTAAAGGAGGTTTGTGTAAGAGGGCTGAGGAGCTGAATCAGTTGGTAGAACAAGGTTGCACTGCAAGCTTGATGACCTGAGTTTGATCCCTTGAAGTCACAGTGGAAGGAGAAAATGGACTTTTGAATGCCGTCCTTGGACCTTCACACTCTCATATTAACATGCATACACATATACATATACCCACTGTAATAATAAAGGTTAAAAAAATGGTTACAAATCATCATTTGGGATCAGCAAAAATGCTGACTTTCGAAACTTCAGATGGTCAGAGATGGGTCTAAAACTGGCTGTATCTAGGGACCTGCAATGTGAGCAGCACATCACACCTGGGAGTCTGCCACAAATACTGAATTCTGGGTTTGTTTACCCAGAATATGTTTTGGGAAGCTCTCCAGAGAATTCAGGAAACACTTAAGGAGGTGATGTTACAATTGTTCTGGAGATATATTTTAAGTTTAGTTTTTGTGCAAGTATGCATTGTATGTTGGGCCGTGAGCACATCTCCCTCCTATACTCCCTTCCTAACCCCATCACCATCAAGGCTCAGCCAATTGTTCTGTAACAGCCACTCAGAAGCAGCAGGCCATAGCCTCTCAACCACTATCTCTTCTCCCTTCTATTCTTTGGGGATTTGATGTCCCAATAATGTTCAGGAAGATGTTACCCATAACTTTTTCATGTTTAGCTTGGGTCAGGATTAAAGTAGGCTCAGACCTCAGAAGGATTTATGAGGTGATGGACAAAGTAGAAGCGTGCCCATTCCTGTGAGTCCTCCATAGTTCACCAGTGTGAAATGTATCAGACAATGTACCTGGGTGGAAATCAGATGCATGAATGATGAGTGACATTTGCAGCAACACTTTGTGATGTTTTTGTGGGCTGCATATAGCAAGCGAACAAGGTAGACTACAACAAGAAGAGCAAACAAACAAGAGCAAATGCAGCTCAGCTTCAATGCTGCGGGCTTTGCATAGCTCAGAGCACGTGGAAACGTCCCAGGCATGACCTTCAAGAACTCCAATTATTGGGAGAAAGGTTCATGCCGGGAAATATTTTAGTGGAGCTAATGATTTAGAAACTATAAAATAAACCCCTCTCAAAATGCTTTGATCTTGTTTTCCCCCCCCCCTTGTGCAAATTTCTGTTTTCTGTTCATATTTTGCTTCCTTTGAAATTTCACTGAAATCATTCTGGAATGTGTGTGTGTGTGTGTGTGTGTGTGTGTGTGTGTGTGTGTGTTGTTGGTGTTAGTGCATGAGAATTCCCATTATTCCCAAAGCATTTTTCATGGGAAAGAACTGTAGGCATTATTGTAACATGGCAGAGTCTGTGGCTTAACACACGGTTCATTCCCTGGCTGGTGTGCATGTGGGCACTTTGCTTGTTTTGGGGTTAAGCCAAGTCTGAGCCATGTCTGTGGGCTTCAGGCTGTCTGTGCTCTGACTGGTCAGCACTGGCAGATAATCTTCTAGTCATCTTTTTATCTGCTGGGTAATCTTGGGCTTAATTTGGTTTCTGCCTTTTATATACCCATCTGGATTTTTTCTCTTTTATTTTGAAACATCTGTCTGAAACTTATACAGCTGTCTTCATGACCATTTGGCTATTTAGAGGCATGTTTTTCTTTGTGGAATCAGGATGCACATTAACCTCTTATGATGAACATAGATGGAGTTAGCTATAAGCATTAGTGATCCCTTTCATGTCATGAGAATGTTCAGGTCCCAAATTCTTTGGTTTCACTCCATAGCACTTGTTCAGGATGTTACCTTAAAGAACAAAGCATTTCTCTCATACAGATGCCCATGGTTTTTGAAGATAATGTAAATCTTTGTTTTGTTTTGTCTTTTTTGAGAGAGGGTTTCTCTGAGTAGGTAGGTCTGCCTTTCGTGGAACTCTCTCTATAGACCAGACTGGCCTCAAACTTAGATATCTGCCTTTCTCTGCCTCCCAAGTGACAGGATTAAAGGAGTTTGCCACCACTATGTGGTGTTAATGTAGATTCTTTGGCTTAGTTTGCATAGATAAAGATCAGACAAGTGAGTTAAATAGTAGATTAATTTTTCAGTGAACTGTTTGTCTTTGGAACTGTCTATACTTCTATTATTTAGAACTATCTCTTGATTTTTTTTCATAATTTGCCTTCATACTTTATTGAAGAAGTAATTTAACTGATGATAATTTTAGTTTAGAGAGCTTGTCTTTTGTTTACTTGATTTTTACCATTAGTGGCTAAACGGATCAACCTCAGAGCTTGCTTTAAAGCATGATTCTACACAGAGACATGGTGGATTTTCTGATTACTGAGCACATTTGACATGTTGGCCATGCTGAAGGCTACTGTACTAAATTCATTTGTTAAAACTCTTCAGGTTGCACACTTAAAAATCACTAGATTTTGATGACTATAAATGAACTTAATAGAGCTGATTAAAATAAACAACACTAAGAAAAATCATCCAAATACGAGCATCTTAGCATTGTTATCCTTCAAACCACTCAAAATTATTTTCTTCCCTGGGCATTGTGGGTGTTATAGTCTTGGTATCAGTACAAACAGCAGACCACAGGTGATAGGTTTTCAAGGTCTGGATAACATTACTGGATTTTTGCTTAATTATCTTAGAGAGATGGGTGTAGATCCTCATGAGCTTGCTCTTGCTGGTTGCTAGGAGCTGTCAGAGGAACAGTCCCTCATTGACCAGATGCTGCATTCCAGTAAATTGATTCGGTCAAGCAGTGTTCAATATTTCCTGTGTTTCAATGGGTAGGCTTGATTTGCAGTTTCCAGCCCTAATTTATAAATCCATGGACTCCTTTTATCTTTAGGAATCAAAATTATCTGATTTTGTATTTCCCATTTTCTTTTTGAGCGAAAAATGGCCAACAAAGAGCAGACATCAAGAAGGTCAGTCTTTTCATCTTGTCAAATGAGCTTATGCATGTGGGAATGCCATTTAAAATATTTTGTGTGTGTGTGTAAATTTTATTCCTGGAATGAGATTGCAAGGTCCTTAAAGGAGGCCACAAACTAGGAAACAAGCCCAGGTAGAGACAGGGTTCTCACTTACGCACACTGTGACTCTACTAGAGCATTTGTCACACTTGACTAAAGTGAGCTCCTTGCTTTAAGACCCCGTGAAATCACTTGTAAGTGGCTCAACTGTATTTTCACCTTCATTTTACAGAACTTAGCTTGGTAAGATATTTAATAGCCTTACTGATAAAGCAGGTTTGTTAGCACAGAGGATGCCAAAAGAACCCCGAACCCCAAATATTTACCTTCTGTTCAGCAGATGCACTTGTAATTGTCCCTTCAGACTTTGTGCCTTGATCTCACAATTACGCTGTGACCCATTTAAGACAAGTTATCTGAGTGGAATCTTTTACTAGCAAGTTGGCACAGCTGGGTTCATTTTGGGGCAGTGTTTCTCAAACTGTTTTGATGACATTTCATTTTAAGACAAACATTTACCCTGACTAGGGAAAGCATCGAATACTATGCTGACACACGTGTGTTCAGAAACCACATTATTCCTACCCTCGACCTTAGTCACCACTATCTTTACTACTGTGCTGTGACACACTCTAGTATTTCTGTGCTCTGCTCTATTCTATTTCTCTTTTCAAAAATCAAGATTGTTCCCATCTACTTTTTGCTTTTATGACTTAAGTAGTGCAACTGGCAAAAAGCTGCTTTGATAATTTTGGTGGACCTATTTCCATTAATACACATCTGTCTTTGGTGAGGACTAAGCATGACAAAATAAGAATTCTGGTGCTGGAGATAGGGCTTAGAGGCGAAGAGCACTTGAAGAGTTTGTTCCCAGCACTCACATAGTGGTTCACAACTGCCGTAATTTCAGTTTTGAGGGATCCTACCTCCTCTTATGGATCCATAGATACTGTACCTGGCACACATACATGCATGTAGGCAACACATAACATAAAAAACATATTTTTGAAAAATAATTCTTAAATACAGCTGTAGACACTTAATATTTCCAGGGATAACAACTAGCAAGAAGAAGGCCCTAGATGTCTGGGCTGGAGGAGAGGGTCATTCTGACATAGGAGTAACAGATAATGCCCTACTTCTTGGTTGCATCTTTAGTCCAGTGTATACCCATCTATCCAGGGAGGCCCGGGATGCTTTCAGGGGAGGACCATACATCATCTAGCTCTTTCATCTTCACAACAAAGCAAAGTCCAGGACACAGTAGCTATGTGCTATTGCTATGTGTAGGTAAAATAAGCAGCTTATATCTGTGAAGCACTTATGATGTACCACACACACACACGTGTAGTAGATGGTATTTAGCCCTGGTCCAATCCCCTTACGTGCCATGAGGATAGACTGTTAATTACAAAGTTACTCTCTTCTCTAAATCAACACTCAGAACTCCTGTCCTCTCACTTCCTTAACTTTCTAACTAGAATATGAGTCCTGCCTCCAAATGAGATCAGCATAGTAATTTCATCTCTTTACCAAGCACTTTGCTTACGTGGCAGAAGTCCTTCTGGACTCCTTTGCAATGGACTTTGGCACAGCCTGGGTGTTTCCTTATGACCTGCATCACAAATGAAAGGAGACCTTTGGTTATGATGTCACTGCTCTTTGCTACACAGAAGTTTAGGAATCCCCATTGGAGAACAAACTTCAAAAAGCAAAACAAAACAAAAACAAAAACAAAACAAACAAACAAACAAAAAAAACCCTACAAAAACCATACACTGGTTCTATCTCAAAACTTACACTCATACTTCATCTTTCATTTAAAAATGGGCCTCCCAAGATGACTTCATTAGATTGCCCTTCAAATGTATTTGGCTGTTTTAACAATCAAATCACTGTGAAAAGAACAAAGGGTTGTCATATTAAGGGCATTCAAGAGAATGGGAAACAGGCATCCAAGCAATGGTGAGCACAATGTTAATCCCAGCACTCAGAGGGCAGAAGCAGGTGGATCTTGTGAGTTGGAGGTCAGCCTAGTCTACAGAGTAAGTTCTAGGACAGCCTGGGCTACACAGAGAAACCCTGTCTCAAAACAAACCAACAAACAAAAAGCAAAGAAGAGGAAATAAATTTGAGAGGGGTATATAAGGAATGTAGAAGGAGTTGGAGGATGGGGTGAGGGGTGGGTAATAAAGTGCAATGTAATTATGTGTGAAATTCCCCCCAAAATGTAAAAAGGCCTAAAAAGCCCAAGTGTTATAAGTATATTCAGGGTGGTCATAGTGAACAACAATGTAGTTATAGAACAGCAATCAACAGATAACAGTGATCCCATAGCTAGCAAAGAAGACAGAAAAAAACCAAAAGATGTTATGGCTTACATACTATTAACCCCAGAGTGAACAAATGACTTAGTGCAAATTGGAATCCAGCCACAACTACAAGTTGGTTTTTCATCTAATGTCTGTGGATTAGTCAAGGTCAGTGAACAACTGAGAATGTACAAATTATAAAGGTAGTTTTATCTTTAAAGGAAATCTCTGTTGCTGCATTGATAATAAAAAATCTGGGCTTTCCTCTACTTGCCTTTAAAATGTGGACTGAACTAATAAATATTCATAAGCATATTATATGTCAAAATTTTAAATAATCTCATAAGTGAATGTGTAACAAGACCAACAGCAACGTCTAACGTCTTCCACAGCAAACACCCATTGAGAGTATCACCATGTCTCCTTCCAGCCAGGCATACACTTGACTCTGCATATATGACTTGTTTTGTTTTTAATTTTTATTCATCATTTTCTAAACTTATTTTACATACTAACCATAGTTCCCCCTCCCTCCTCTCCTGCCTCCCTTCTTCTGTACCCCCATCCACTCCTCCTCCATTCCTCTGAGATGGCCTAAGGCCTCCCATGGGAATCAACAAAGCATGACATATCAAGTTAAGGCAGGACTGGTGTCTTCTCCCCTGCACCAAGGCTGAACAAGGCATCCCACCATAGGGAATAGGCTCCAAAGAGTCATCTCATGCATCAAGAACAGGTCCTGGCCCCAATGCTAGGGGATCCACAAAAGACCAAGCTACACAACTGTCACCTAGGTACAAAGGCCCTAGATTGGTATCATGTTGGTTCCACAGCTGTCTGTCCAGAGTTTGTGAGCTCCCACAAACTCAGACTAGCTGTCTCTGTGGTAGTCACCAATCTAACGACAGGGGAAGGTCAGTTCAGGCACCCTCTCCACTCTTGCCAGGAGTCTTAGCTGGGGTCATCCTTGTAGAATTCTGGGAATTGCAGAGCACCAGGTTTCTCATTAACTCCACAATGTCCCCCTCTATTAAGATATCTCTCCCACTACTTTTCTCCTCCCTCTTGTCCTCAATGTTTTCATTCTGGTCCCTCATGTGATGGGAGATGTCATTTTGTAATGAATAAAGCACTGTTGGCCAATAGGAAAACAAGATAGGCAGGACTAAGAGACAAGGAGGATATGGAAAGTACTAGGAAGGAGATTCAACATGTAGGACCTAGAGGGCAGAACTCTGGGCCCTCTCTCCGGTAAGATAAGACCACATGGAAATACTTAGATTGATATAAATGGGTTAATATTTAAGACAGAGCTATCCAATAAGAAATGCTAGTAACAGGCCAACAGCTTTATATCTAATACAGTGTCTCTTTGTGTTATTTGGGGCTGATGTGGCTCTGGGACCAAGCTGGTGGGAAAACTACTTGTAACATTCATGTTCCCATCATCCCACACCCTCTGCTTTATTCCCCCCCCCCAGTTTACCCAGGACATTCCATCCATTTCATTTCATCTTCCCAGGGAGCTCCAATCATCCCTCTCAGGATCCTGCTTGTCATCTAGCCTTTCTGGGGCTAAAGATTGTGGTGTGGTTATCTTTTGCTTTATATCTAATACCTCCTTATGAGTGAGTACATGCTGTATTTGTCTTTCTGGGTCTGGGCTACCCCACTAATTCCATACATTTGCCTGCAAATTTCACGATGCCATTGTTTTCTTCTGCTGAGTTATACTCCATTGTGTAGACATACCACATTTTCTTTATCTATTCTTCAGCTGAGGGGCATCTAGGTTGTTTCTGGCTACTACAAATAATGCTGCTATGAACATAGTTGAGCAAGCATACTTGTGGTATAGTTGAGCATCCTTAGGGTATATGCCCAAGAATGGTATCACTGGGTCTTGTGGTATATTGCGTTCCAAATTTCTGAGAAACTGACATACTGATTTCAAAAGTGGCCGTACAAGTTTTCACTCCTACCAGCAGTGGAGAAGAGTTCCCTTATTCCATATTCTTTCCAATATAGGCTGTCATTAGAGTTTTTTGATTTTGGACATTCTGATAAGTGTAAGATGTTATCTCAGAGTCATTTTGATTTGCATTTCTATGATAACTAAGGATGCTGAACATTTCTTTAAGTGTATGTTGATCATTCTAGATTCTTTTGTTGAGAATTCTCTGTTTATATCTGTACACCATTTTTTTAAATGGGATTATTTGGTATTTTGATGTCTAGTGTCTTGAATTCTTTATATATTTTGGATATCAGTCCTCTGTCAAATATGGGGTTGGTAAACATCTCCCATTCTGTAGGTTGTTGCTTTGTCTTGTTGGCTGTGTCCTTTGTCTTACAGAAGCTTTTCTGTTTTAGGAGGTCCTGTTTATTAATTGATGATCTCCATGTGTGTGCTGCTGGTATTATATTCTGGAAGTAGTCTCTTGTGCCAATGCATTCAAGGCTACTTCCCACTTTCTCTTCTACCAACTTCAGTGTAAGTGGGTATATATGGAAGTCTTTGATCCACTTACAGTTGAGTTTTGTGCAGGGACATAGTTATGGATCTATTTGAATTCTTCTAAGTGCCACCACCCAGTTATGTCAGCTCCATTTATTGAATATGCTGTGTTTTACCACTGTATATTTTTGGCTTCTTTTTAAAAAGTCAGGTGTTCATAGGTGTGTGTATTTATGTCAAGGTCTTCTATTACATTCTGTTGATCCATGTGTCTGTTTTTATGCCAGTATCAAACTGTTTTTATTACTATAACTCTATAGTAGAGCTAAAGTCAGAGATGGTGATATCTCTAGAATTTCCTTTGTTGTACAGGATGTTTTAGTTATCCTGGGTTTTTTGTTTTTCCATATGAAGTTGAGTGTTGTTCTTTTGAGGTTTGTGAAAAATTGTGTTGGGATTTTGATGGGGATTGTGTTGAATCTGTAGATTGATATTGGTAAGATTGTCATTTTTACTATGTTAATCATACTGGTTGATGCATGAGCATGAATGACCTTTTCTATTTTCTGATATCTTCTTCAGTTTATTCTTTGAAGTCATAAAGTTCTTGCTTTGACTTGTTTGGTTAGAGTTATCCCAAGGTAACTATTGTGGCTATTGTAAAGGGTGTTGTTTTTCTAATTTCTTTCTCGGCCCATTTACCATTTATGTATAGGAGGGTTACTGCTTTTTTAAAGCTAATCTTGTACTCAGCCAAATTACTGAATGTGTTTATCAGCTGTAAAAGTTCCCTGGTAGAGTTTTCAGGATCACATATGTATACTATCATATCATCTGCAAATAGCAAACATTTGACTTCTGCCTTTCCAATTTCTCTTCCCTTGGTCTCCTTTGGTTGTCTTATTGCACTAGCTATATTGAATAGAAAAGGAGAGAGAGTGGACAGCCTTGTCTTGTTTCTGATTTTAGTGGAATTGCTTGAGTTTCTCTTCATTTAGCTAGATGTTGGCTGTTGGCTTGCTGTTATTGTCTTTATTATGTTTAGATGTGCTCCTTGTATTCCTGTACTCTCCAAGACCTTTATCATAATGGGGTGTTGGATTTTGTCAAAGGTGTTTTGTTTTGT
Source organism: Phodopus roborovskii (assembly GCF_943737965.1). Taxonomy (NCBI): domain Eukaryota; kingdom Metazoa; phylum Chordata; class Mammalia; order Rodentia; family Cricetidae; genus Phodopus; species Phodopus roborovskii. Next base: position 4,356,188 of record NW_026126413.1, on the reverse strand, counting down.
TTTTATAACATCTAATGAGATAATCATGTTTTTTTTCTTTCAGTTTACTTATATGGTGGATTACATTTTGCTAGCCTGTGTCTTTTTATTGGTGAATTAAGAGATGTTATTGACCAGTGATTGTTAATTCCTGCTATTTTTTGGTTTTGGTTGTGGTGATGGTAGTGTGTATATTTCTCTTCTTACCTATTGCCTGTGTTTTTATGGATTTAACTGAGTTCCTTGGGTTGGAGTTTTCCTTCTAGTTCTTTTTTTAGTGCTGGATTTGTAGTTAGGTATTGTTTAAATCTGGTTTTGTCTTGAAATATCTTGTTTTCTCTGTGAATATTGATTGAAAGTTTGCTGGGTATAGTAGTCTGGCCTGGCATCTATGTTTCCTTAGTGTGTGTAAAACATCTATCCAGGTTCTTCTGACTTTCAGCGTCTCCATTGAGTAGTATGGTGTAATTCTGATAGGTCTGCCTTACTTGGCCTTTTCCCTTTGCAACTTTTAAAATTTTTTCTTTATTCTGTATGTTTAGTGTCTTGATTATTATGTGGCCTTTTTTTGGGGGGGCAGTTTATTTGGTATTCTGTAAACTTCTTGTACCTTTATAGGAATATCCTTCTTTAGGTTGGGAAATTTTTCTTCTTTGATTTTGTTGTCTATGTTTTCTGTGTCTTTGAGCTGTGATTCTTCTCCTTGCTCTATCCCTATTATTCTTAGGTTTGGCTTTAACAGATTTCCTGGATGTTTTGTGTTAGGAATTTATTAGACTTAATATTTTCTGTGACTGATGAATCTATTTCCTCTATCTTATCTTCAACACCTGAGATTCTCTCTTTTATCACTTATATTCTGTTGGTGATGCTTGCATCTGTAGTTCTTATTTGTTTCCCCAGACTTTCCATTTCCAGAATTCCCTTGGTTTGTTTTTTCTTTAGTGTTTCTATTTCAGTTTTCAAATCTTGAACCATTTTCTTCACCTATTTGATTTTTTTTCCTTTGATTTCTTTGCAGGATTTATTGATTTTTTTTCCAATTTTTTTGTTTGTCTTTTCCTGGATGTCTTTAAGGGAACCTTTCATTTCCCCTTTAAGAGCCTCTTCATAAAATAATTTTAAAGTTTGTTTTCTTGTGTTTTGGCTGCATTGGAATCATCAGGTGTTGCTGTTGTAGGATAACTGGTGCCATATTGCTCTTTTCGTTGTTGAATGCATTCTTACACTGGTGTAATCTTTTCTTCCAACTGGTATGGCTCATACCTGTGCCTGTGCTTGTACTTCCAATGGCTGTGGTTTGCACCTGTGCCATAGCCTGTACTTATGGTGTTAGTCCTTTCCTTTGATATGCCAAATGCTTTCAACTTGATGCAATTATCATTTATCAATTGTTTCTATCATTTCTTGAGTTACTGGAGTCCATTTCAGGAAGTTGTTGCATATGTCTATGCCTCAAAATGTTTCTTATGTCTTGTAGCCAAAGTGTGTGTGGCTTCTTCAGGAATAGATAGGGTCTTGCCATAGTCAATTTCCAATAAAGAGGGTTCCTCTCTTACTCAACAATTACAGTGCTAGAAGGTGCAGTGTAGGGCTCTGTGGGGGGCAGATGGTGGTGGTGGTGGTGGTGGGGAAGACATCAGTGTTCTAACACAGTGCTAGATACTACGTGTTGAAATCCTGAGCTGCCTGACAAGGTCAGGTAGCATGACGTATTGGGTAACCATCCACTTTCTGGTCAGATTTGAGGCCTGCTCCACAGGGGGGAATTTCATGCCCAGTGTTGTTATCTAATCAAAAGCTGGTGGCCTTAGGGTAGAATCTATTAATATTTTGCTAAATGATGTGGAATAGAGTTGCCTTCTAAGTATTTATGTGTTGTTTCATTTAGGTTTCTTTTGCTACGATGAAGACCATGACAAAACAACAACAACAAAACAAAAACAAAAGCTAAACAAACAAACAAACAAAAAAACCCCCAAAAACCAAAAAAAAAAAAAAAAACCCAAAAAACAAAGAAAAAGTAATGGTTTATTTGGCTTATGCTTCTGTACCCATCATCTAAGAACTCAAGACTGGAACTCAAGGAAGGAAACCAGGCAGTAACTGAAGCAGGAACCATAGCTTAATAAGTCATAGCTTAATCAGCCCTGCATTTTATACTACAGAGGAACACTGGCCCAGGAGTGGGACCATTCTAGTGGCTGGGCCTTCTCTGTTTGATGACAGTCGAGAAAATGCCCTACAGACTGACCCACAGGCAATCTGATATAAGCATTTTCTCAGTTGAGGATCTTTTTCTTAGATAATTTTAAGTTGTGTTAAGCTGATAAAAATTCAAAACAAACAGGACCATCCAGGATGTCTGTGTACCCATAGATATAGGCTTTTTCTGAATTGTGGTCAGAAGTTTCTTCTGCAGTGCGCAGCCATCCAATAAAGACATCACAACTGTTCACTGTGTTGAAAGTAAGAGATTGAGTGCTCAGCCCTAACCAGAACATTTATATTAACCCCATGACCACCAAGGCTCAGGGAACATTGTAGAAGACTAGACAGAAAGACATAGAAACTAAAGGATGGTGGAGTGATGTAAAATTCTGTCTCCTTGCCATGACATGGATATGGCCACCATGAACTCACAGCAGATAACGTTTTTAAAACAAGATCTACATGAGATCAAGTGAGCCCCAAATCTATCATGGATGAGGTAGATCTCCCCAGCTTCCACCCCTTACTGAGGAGCTATTGGTGGTAGATTTCTCTTAGGCAGTGGGAAAGTGGCTATAGGCAATTTCTTCATGCTCCAGTGAACTCCCCCCCCACACACATATGAGAAGCACTGACTGGAACTGGGGCCATAAAAAAGGTAGAAGTTGAAAGGAGGGTATGTTATGGTGGACATGGAGTAGGCTGGATGGGAAAATAAGGCTCTAGTAGATACAATCATATTTCACTGTGTACATGCATGGAATTCTCAAAAATAAGAAACTTCTAAAATGTTTCCTATGCTTTCTTTATAAATTTCAAAGTTGCAAGACTTATCTTAAGGCTCTCAATTCATTTGTAGTCTTTTTTGTTTGTTTTGGTTTTGGTTTTGGTTTTTGGTATAGGGTAGGAGGTAGGGATTCATGTGAATATCCAGTTTCCCTATACCATTTAGAGGTTATCAATTCATCTATGTGCATTTTGGCTCTTTGGTCAAGAATTATCATCAGTAGCCACATGGTTTTATTTCTGTGTCCTCTGCTCTAGCCAGCACTTCTGTTTTCGTGACAGGACTAGGCTGTTTCTCCATGGTAATGAATGTACTGGGGTGATATAATTCTGGCATCATTCTCCTTTCTCGGGGTTGCTTAGCTCTTCAGAGACTCTCATGCTTCCATATGGAATTTAAACGATTCCCCTCTACTTCTGTGAAGAATATCATCATAATGTTGGGATGGCAACTGTATTGCACTTATAGATAATTTTCAGTAATATGGCCATTTTCACAATATTAATTCGGCCACTCTGTGAGTATGGGACACATTTCCATTTTTTGGTATCTTAACGTTTTACTTCAGTATTGTGTGGGAAATAGGATTCTGGGACACAGTATAGGTTGATTGATGTTTATTAGGGGAGAAATCACTTATACCAGAAACAGATAACCACTGTGGGTTCCTGCTCCAAGGATGCCCCAGGATGCTCTCTGTCTCTGACAAGGAAGTAAGAGAGTGATCTGGGGTCCGGGACCCCAGACCTAGCCCCCACAGGTCACATCTACACCTGTTCCCATGCCCCAATTGGTGTGATCAGTGTGCAACAGGTGCGGGCAACGTGAATACTTCACTACATTTCAGTGATTTGTAATTTTCAATGTAGGCATCTTCACTTCTTTGGTTGTATTGTTTCTATGTGTGTTTTGTTGTTATTGTTGGGGTTATTGCAAGTGAAACTGTTTTTCTAATTTCTTTTTCAGTAAGTTAGTTATTGAGAGAGAAAAGCTACTGACTTTTGTATGGTGAAGGTGTTGTCCTGTGCATCTGCTATTCTTTTCCTATTTTTTTTTTTAAATTTTTCATTTCTGTATTCTTTCTTTCTCATTGGCTTAATATAGGTAACTGGGCAGCTTAGGTGACAGAAGGGTTCCAGGTCATTCTGAATCTACTCATTAATGATGCTCTGGGCAAACTTTTCACCACGGCCTTTTCTTCAACTGATCTGTGATCATTCTATAAATTAGCCTGTTTTGAGTTAACTGAGATTAAAACTGAAGCATAGCAATAACCCCAGAGTGATAAAGAGGCAGGAAGCTATTTCAACATTGAACCTTATTCAGCAGCATCATTGGCCTTGATTCAGTAGATGGCACTGGAATGTCTACTGTTTACAAACTTTCACATAAAAAAAGCTTGTAATGCTTAATGGTGCAAGATTAAAACGTAATTCTCCAAGCACTTGCTGATTGAGACCTGTGTTTCTCTCCTCTTTCTCCCTTAGATAGATTTTTTTTTTTTTTTTTTTTGCTTGTGTAGAGGCAGGGCAAAAGAGAAATTATTTTACAGAAACCCTACCATTTGGAAATATTTGACTTGTGGGGGTTCAGTTATTTTCTGAGAGTTCAAGCGTGGAATGCAGATTGTAACTTGAGTTGTGTATATTGAAAAGAAAGAGAAGCAAAGACGTTCAATTAGAAATGCTTGCATTTGTATGTATTTTCCTTCCCTGATGTAATTATGTGTTTTACTTTTTCAGTTACTTCCTAACCTGTTTGTATGGTGGATGGTGATTTTACTTTAACCAGGGCTCCTGAGCAGGTATATAGACTCTTGATAAATATTGCCTGACTAAGGGAAAGTATATATTCCCAAGGGGCTTCCTCAGTGATTGGCCTCTTCTGTGAGAAATGGCTTGGAGTTGAAGCATCGGTCCTTTGAATTGGGATGTTTTCCTGGACGGTTTCAACACAATGACGTTGATTAGCGGCCAGACTAATTGCTTGCCACCACCAGCCTTGTTCTGTAGGCAAACTGGGCCCAGGGGTAACATAACAGCACACGCTGAGGCAAACTTTCCAACATGCGCTCAGAAACCTTCCCCCTCTACTGAGGAGAGTGCCCTTTCAGTGAACAACTGTTCTTTTGCCCTCAGTGTTGAGAAGCAGTTAACACTGGGCCCGTGACGGTGACATGATTGATGCCCTACTTTCCGCTTGTCTGTGGCAGAGCTTCTACTCTTTCCCCTTGGAGCTGTGAGCTTTTTATATTGTTTTCCTTTGATAAGGTAGCTGGATTACCCATAAATCTGAATGGAGTTTTTAACGACCTGGTGGTTGCTGGAAGAGGGTTCTGCTGAGCTGAGGCCTTCTAGCTTTTCTTCCACAATGCATAGTGCTAGCTAGCCAGTCCTGTTTCTGAACAGAGCCTCCAGCTAGCAGTCCAAAGAAAAGGGTTTTGACCCGTGTTTCCTGTTTAGGCCTTAACTTGTTTGAGGCAAATGAGAATGTCTTCACTGAGCCTGCTGAAGAAAAAGTAGAAATGTAAATTTATTCTCTCAACAAATTTCAGTTTATTTATTTATTTATTTAGTGGAAGAAATATCAGAAAGGACAGAAAGGTTGTAATCAAATTCAATTGGATGCTTTTTTTTTTTTTTTTTAACTTTTAGTAGGAACACAGGATGTTTTCTCAAAGCCCACCATTGCAGCATTGCAGATAGGAGAAACTGAGGAAGAATGATTGTAAATACAAACTGTATTTACAGTTGACTTGAGCAATACACTCATTCTGATGGTGCCTTAGCTGCCCTTCTTGTAAAAAATAGAAATAATGGTAGCACTTACCAGACAGTGGGAAATGGGCTAATACATTAAAAAATAATTCCCTTTACATGGAGCTGTCTGGTGCATTGTGGGTTCTAGGTAACTGATAGTTACTGCAAACGCACCAGTTTTGAAATCATACAATGGTCATTTTATTATTTCAGAAATAATTTATCTGTTGGTAGGAGTAATCAGAGCTGATTAAAAATATATACATGTATAAATATTTATCTACATAGGTGTCTTTGGGTAATCATCTTAGTTAGGGTTTCTATTGCTATGATAAGAGCCATGACTGGAAGCAACTTGAGAAAGAGAGGATTCATTTAACCTTCAACTTTCAGGCCACACTCCATCGAGGGAAGTCAGGGCAACAATCTGGAGCAGGAGCCGAGCAGAGGCCCTGGAGGAACACTGTTTGCTGGATTTGCTCCTATCAGCTTGCCCAATTTGCTTTCTTATGCTGTATAGGATTACCTTCCTAGTGCACCTACTTACATCAACCATTAATCAAGAAGATGTACAGCAGATTTGATTACAAGCACAAGAGATGGAAGCATTTTCTCAATCGAAGTTCCCTCTTCCTGAGATCCTAGCTGTGTCAAGCTGACAAAAAGTAATTAGGAAAGTTTTCCCTCCGTCCCTCCGTCCCTCCGTCCCTCCCTCCCTCCCTCCCTCCATTCTTCTGTATGTGTGTTTTGATTGTTCTTTCTTTTACCAGGCTGACCTTGAACTTGTAATTATTCTGGCTCAACCTCATGAGTGTTAGAGACATTTTTGAGCTTTATTCTACTTAATGAGATGATTCACTAATTTTGTGTGGAAGTATTGTTGCCCCCCGCTTTCTTTTTTTAAACTTTAGCTATTCCAGTGGGTGTAATGCTAAGCTCCTGCGGCATGGCTTTTATTTGTATTTGCAGTGTTTGATGCTGCTGGTTAAGTATATTTTAATGGGCTCACTAACTATTTGTGTATTTTTGTGAGTGATTTTCCAAAGCATTTTCTGGGGTTTCTTTCGGGGGACATCAACTTTCTAGGTGAGATGGTCCTGGGGCTTCGTGCCTGTCTCGCACTGTTATCCCCTTTCTATAGTATCTTCTCAATTGCAAAGAGGAGGGGTATTTGCATAAAGAAGTTTGCACTGCATTCAGTCTCTGAGTAGTCCCTTTATAGGCATGCTTCTAAGGTTAAAATGAGACTATGTGATTCACTCTCCAAATTTTCATTTTAGCCTACTTAGGATCATATTTATTTCATTAGGTGAGGTAAAAATTACTGGATAAATTAAAAAAATAAGCAAAAACCAAAAACTATTTTTCCTCTAAAAGAAGCTTTTAGAAATACGTGCTAATTACTTATGAGTTTTCTTAGTTACAAAACACATGTCGTGTAATATAAATTATTTTAAAAGAAAGAGTAATATGAAGTTGAAATACTTGTCCAATCTAACAAGCACATAAAGCAGCGTGCAGACCTCTGACCTTCAGGGTTAATTCTGGTTTTACCTTTGTAGTCTTTCCAGAAGGAAATGTGTTCACTGTGCAGGAGACATTACTGGAGTTGGCTGCCACATAATCTACTGATACCCTTTAAAGGTTAAGAGGTAAAGCTGGGCTCATTAATTTAAACACCCAGTCTGTGTATTTATGTTCCTGTTGGACTCTCTCACTTAACTCACGAGGATCAAATAATGAGCCATGGCCATGATTAGGGAAAGGAAGCAAAAACGTTGGCTTCTTGAGTAAATAAATATGAGCTGTAGCTGCAAAGCTTTTCCCCATCTGTCTCCAGTGAAGCTGGGAGGTGGCTCTGAGAACCCTCTCTCACCCTTTGTGTTGGGTCCTCTGGGGAACAGGTCACATTGAGTGGCAGATTTCCCACCCAGCTTGATTTCCTACATATTTTTGTTGTGTCCATGCCCTGACATTGAGGAGTAAGCTTTACTTCATTCAGAGGTATTTAGAGTTTCTGTCAGCAGGTTCAATTGGACATACACTCTCTTTTTTCTTTCTTTTATTAACTTGTCCTTATTTATTTATTCATTTAAAAATTTTTATTTTACATACCAACCACAGTTTCCTCTCCCTCGTGTCTTTTGGTTCCCTTCTGTACCTCCCCTCTCCCACCCCAGCATCATCCACTCCTTCTCTATTCAGAAAGGGGCAGGCATGGCATATGAAGTTGATGCGGGATTAAGTTCCTCTTCCTGCATCAAGGTTGAGCAAGGCATCCCAGCCTGGGGAATGGGTTCCAAAAAGCTATCTCTTGCACCAGGGACATGCACTAATCCCACTGTTAGGGGCCCTACTAACAAAGCATCTGTCTGTTAGTGGGGACCATACACAACTGTCACCTATATGCAGAGGGCTTAGGCTGGTCCCATGCAGGATCACTAGCTGTGAGTCAATAGTCTGTGAGCTCCCGTTAGCTAAGGTCAGCTGTCTGTGTGGGTTCTTGTCTTGTCATAATCTTAACCTCCCACCCTTGCCTGTACAACCCTCCGCCCCTGTTCAACTGGATTCCTGGAGCTCTGGCTTAGTGCTTGGCTGTGAATCTCTGCATCTGCTTCCATCAGTTACTGGATGAAGGCTCTCTGATGACATTAGGGTAGTCACCAATCTGATTACAGGAGAAGACCGGTTTAGATACCTGTTTTAGCTATTGCTAGGCGACTTAGCTGGAATCATCCTGTGGATTCCTGGGAGTTTCCCTGGCACTAGGTTTGTCCCTAACTCCAAAATGTGAGGGATCAGGTTGGTGGAATTTGGGGCAGGATAGAGGGGAAAAGTAATGAAAGAGATATCTTGATAGAGAGGGTCATTTTGGGGTTAGGGAGAAACCTGGTGCAAGTAAGAGTTTTACTTAGAAATGTTGGAAGATGATATTTATTAGATTAGAAGGGTCATTGCAATATTATAGGTTTTCTAAAGATTCAACAACTCAGGAATAAATCTGTATGTGTGTGCACGTGCTTGCGCACGTGTGTGCGCGCATACACACACACACACATCATACACTCAGAGACAGAGATAGAGAGAGACAGAGAGAGAGAGAGTTTGTATTGATTTGATGCCAAAGCGAGGAGAAACCTTCAAGAATATAGTACCAAGTCTGGGCGCAGTGAAAGCTTCCTGTCTCCTTTTAGGATTCCGTGGCTTGCCTTTCACAGCCCGCTTTATCTTTGTTAAGAAATACAGGCCTGTCCCATGCTCTCCATTTTGACTCCATCATTGTGGAAAGGGGAACACTGAAGATAACATGGACTCACTCTGTTCCCCTTTTCTTGATTTCCTGAAGTCTTCCCTTTGACTAATGTGGATTTCAGGGGAGGTCATCTTTCCAAAGGTCAGTGTAAACCTATTGGTTTCAGTTTTACTCCTGTGGCAGCTTCTGGAGTCAGAGATGCAGACCTTCTTTGGGGGAATCTATTGTGCTTGGAAGGCTCCTTAAGGGGTTCCCTATTTCTGGGGACCATGCCTACTGACTACCCATAGCTCAAAGGTCATTACTTAGAAGATGATTGTGGTTTTTTGTCTGTTGTGCAGATAGTGAGGCTAGGTGGCCTGAGGGTAAGAACAATGCTGACTTTCAACTTCATTAAAAAGAAAACAAAAAGTGAATTTGTCTTCCTGTGTATAAGCCCCACTATTGCATCTCTTCATAGCACAGGTCTCTCCTTCCTAATACTCAAGCAAGCCAAACACAATGCTTATCACAATGAATGTGTTTTAAAAAATGTTTGTTCTAATGAATGAATAGAGCCCTTCCTAGCCTGCCTCTTCTTCTGCTTGATAGAGGGATCTTAAAGCATAAAGCTAGCCTTATGGAGAGACTGGCATATGGATCTGAGTTAGAATGATGGAGAGGAACATAATAGGTGATTTCAAGATCCTCTTCTAGCTATGGACTGGGAGAATATTGTCCCCAGGAAATTTGGGAACATGCTGTGGATAATTGGAAGCAGCTTCACGGAATGTAATGTCTAAGTGACTATGGGACACAGAAGTGACATATGTGTTTATAAGACCTGCCCAGAAGAATCATTGGATGTAATTTTGGCCATCTCCCCTCTAATTTTAACTGTTGCTTTCTATTATAAAGAAAGACTATAGTAACCTAACACCATATTTGGGCTGATTTTGACCATTTCTGATAAATGATGCAAGTTTCCCTTTTCTTCTCAATTTTGCACAGCGCTAAGCAATCATGACTTTATATGGCTATTGCTTCAGACTCTAATAGAGTGTCTTATTCTCATTCCTGTGGTTAGTAGAAGCAAAAGAGTTCCACTTTTGTATTCTACTGCAGAACTTTTGTGATTTGCTTTAAATGTAACTGATTCTTCTATTTTCTTAACTGCTGATACACAACATTCAGATCTCTCTTTTAAGGTATCACATGTATGACTTATAATTATTAAACACTGCTTACCTACAAAATTTGTGTCTATGCGTTCAAGAAGCTTGAGAAACTTGACTTGTAGAGACACTTGCAGTTCTTGCTGTCTTCTTAATATTCTGAGACTGGAGGTTTGACTGTGATTGCCAGGGAAGACATGGTAGTGCTTTGTGTCAGGGGCAAGGGTATGAGCATGGGAGAGTAGCCTATGTTGTATGATTCATGGTCTTCAATTGAATGTTCAGGGATAAATATATATTCACTCAGCTGAGGATCAGAGCCCTACTTCTTGGCCCAAATGCATCCCATCTCACTGAAGAACTGAGATTCATAATCTGTCTTTCCATTTTTGTTTTTGGGAGAGGGTTCTTGGGTCAATGGGAGTCCACTAAGAGGAAGATAGGAAAATAGTTTCAACTCTTCCATTTCTAAAACCCATGAGCCTTCTCTGTATCTCTTCTATCTTTAGCGTGAACATTGTACTAGCTGTCTTAATCTACTTGAAAACACTTAGCATATGATTAAACCAGACAATGGAGGTCAAGTGCAAAGGATTATGCAAATATATTATATCACCACACTGTGACATTTTCCTTCTTATATACATAATCCTATTAATATATAAACATTCTAATACTTTTTAAAACACTGATCATAGGGTAATGAGATGGCTCAGTGGGTCACAACACATGCCACCAAGCATATTTGGCACCCAAAGTTCATATAGTGATGAGAGAACCCACTCCCACAGATTGACTTCTGGTTTACATATGTATGTGTATATGCACAGATAGATACACAAAGTAAAGAAAAAAGACCTGACCATACTTACTAGTTAAGATACCATAAGTGGAGATGGATACAAGAATTGAACTCTATTCAATGACAAATTATGAAGTGGTTTTGCATCTCATACTGGAGGCTGAAATCCAGAAAGGCAGCCTGGAGTGGAAGATGAAAGAAAATTGACTAAGAACAGACTGGAATCCACAAGTAAATGCTGAAACACCTTCTGCCACAATGGTGTGTGTGTGTGTGTGTGTGTGTGTGTGTTTCTGTGTTGTGTAAGATGATGATGATGATACTTGTCATAGAGTTAAACACATAACTGGCCCCAAATTGGAGCATCTGCTGGAAGATACAGGGGATAGCAGAACATCTCCAGGCCTGTCAGCAAGGTGTGCATGGGCTTTGAAAGCGTCTGTCTCTCCTTTTGGAAAGAATAGTATGACTTCTTTGTTCTGTACTGTCAGTCTCATGCAAGTATGTCTTTCATGGCATACCTGAACTCAAGAACTGGATAGGGCAGCTCCTTCTTTTGTGGGTACACTGCAGGAAGGACACAAATAGGCTTGTGTTTCCAAAGCAAGTAAACTTTCCCTATTTCTGTGATCTGACTCTGGTCTTTGAATGCTGTTTATTATTTTTCATTGAATAGCACATTCCTGACTCATGGATACTTGTGCACAGGACCCTGAGCCTTGCTTTGTTCCTTAACACACAGTATACACCTACTTGTTTTTTAAGCCTGCCTTGCCTGTTCTTAGGAACCCACAGGGAGAAAGGAGTGACAGACAATATGAATGGTAGGAAAGTGGGTGTCTGGGAGCTCTGTGGTAAGAGGTGTGACCACACATGAGACCCAGCACAAGCTTCTGTAACATGCTCCAGTTTCTCACTGGACTTCACTTCTAAAATACAGATTTGAAGATGAATTGAATAGGAATTTTGACAGTGAGCATTAAGACCCAGGTCTGGGCATCTTTTTGAGAAGACACCTCTGTCATGAAATTGTGCTGTTTGCATGTCCATTAAAACAGCAGTACATGCAAGAAAGGGAAAGGCCTGGGTATCTTTTTCTGAGGAGATTCCCCTGTGAAGTTGCACTGTTTTCTTTAAACAGCACTGCATGCAAGCAAGGGAACCCAGAGAAATGCAGCTCTGTCTACCTGAACTGACACACTCAGAGACACCACACTTGTTACATTAACTACCTACTCCGATTTTCACTTAGGACATTCGATAGACCTCTCCAGTTCTCTCACATAGGATTATAATTAGCATTAAAACATATAAAGCAGAGAGCTAGGGGCATGTTTTGTTGTCTTTTACAAAATTTTGGTATTGCTACTAGTGTTTCAAAACCACTGAGATTCCAGAACAATGGCTTTTCATGTGATACCGATGAAAAGTGTAGTCATCTGCTCTGGTGCTTTAGAACAGTGAGATAGAAATTCTACAGTGGATTTCTAAAGCTCGAGTGGGAATATTTGTGTGACAAAATTTCTATATTAACAAGGCAGTCTGAGCTTTCTAAGATGGGCTATTACAGGATACATCAGTGGTTCTCAACCTTCTTAATGTTGTGACCTTTTAATATAGTTCAAGTTATAGAGAACTCCTCAACAGTAAACTTACTTTCGTGATTACTTCATAACTGTTATTTACTACTGTTATGAATCATAATGTAAACACCTGTGTTTTCTGATGGTCTGAGGCAACCCCTGTGAAGGGGTTATTTGACTCTGAGAGTGCCGACCCACAGGTTGAGAACCACTGGGATACATGCTGGACATCTTGAAAGAGGACACAGTCCTCTATAGGACTTCTGCACTCTTTCTTTTGTTGTTAGGTATGCAAAAATGCGAGGATCTAATCACACTCTAGCTGGGAGACTTTTCAAGGTTGTGTTTGTTGTGAGCAACCTTCAGAGTTTTTGTCTGAGACAAAAAAAAAAAAAAAAAGGCTGCAAGAATGTTTAGTGCTTGTATTAGTTTGTGCAGGTAGGAATAGTAAAATATGGGGCAGACTGAATGACAGAAAAGACCAGAGGATAGAATCCTAGGAGCCAGAGGTCAGTAGGATCTGAGGCCTCTTGGAGATGATGGATGGCTGTTTTCTCTGTGTTTTTAAGTGATCTTCTCTCTAGATCTATCTGGGTCAGAAGTTCTTTTATAAAGATATCAGTCACACTGCATCTGGGATCACCCTATGGTCTTCTAACTAAGCCATCCTTTAAAGAGCCATATGAATGAAGCCACAGTCTAAGGTACATTAATGTATGAGTACATTAATGTATGAGTGTATGTGTGTGTGTGTGTATGTGTGTGTGTGTGTATGTACACCACTCATCATTCTATAACCATCTTCCCCTCTGTAACATGACTCGTTGCTCTTGATACTGTTATCATGAGACTTATGGCTTTAGAAGAATTAATATAGTCAATATAATAATAATATAATCTGTTTGCTGTGCATGAGTAAGAAGGCGTTTGTCTCAGAAATCTTGCATCTTCTAGCATTTAAGAAATAGTTATATGCCAAACTATTATTTCATAAATAGAATAAAGTAAAACCCAAAGCCTGACATATCTTGCATTTTATATTGAAGATAGATATTTCAAGAATGTTTTCACAGTAGATCTAACTACAACTGCAATAAAAACTTCAATAATCTTCTTCCCATCCTAAAAGACCAGTTGGTTGTTATTTTGGTGTGAAATTTATTCTCCTTGTTTTATCCCTAGATAAGGCATTGGATCTCTCACTATCTCTTCAGGGGGGCTCATGTGTCCTGGACCACTGAACACTGGCTTGTCCATTTTCCTCTCTTTTGAATCCATTCATCCTCTTCTCTACCCTCCTCCCACATCCACGATGCCCTGTTTTTATCATATTTCTGGGACAGAAAACTGCTTTGATGTGTACTTAAGTCAGTATTTCTTTGAGGGTTTGTTTGGGCCTTAGTGGAGGAGGCAAATAGTCCTGTGATACCTGTGGAAGTGACGAGGAGGGTGCACACACAAGCTCCAGACTCTTATCCAGCCATGATCTGTGGTATAACGTGGATGTCCTCATATTTATCAGAACGGAAACAACAGTTAGTAATATAGGTGCTGTTCCTAGCACACAGGCAGAGTGCTGAAGTCAAGACCAATCCTTGCCAAAAATACTTCCTTTAAAAAAAATGTATGGGTTGCTGCAGAAATAGAAGCCTCCCCTTAGATTCAAAGATTCTGAGATCAGGTTCTGGGCCATTTTTGAGGAAGTATAATCAAAATTGAACAGACAGAAATGCAGAAGCTGGTAACAGCCTCATGTGCTGTGTTAGCTGCAACATAATACAGCAAGGGTATGCTTTTTAGGGGCCATGTAGTATTTGTAAGCATTTCAGTCTAAGTGCTGTTTGCACTTCATGCCAAAAGTGGCTGAGTTTTGTGATGGAGCCTGAACAAGTAGAGAGGTTGTCACAATGTTTTCTTCACAATGCCACAATGCCCTCTGTCCACATTAATCCAACTCTTCAACCACTGATGTGGACTGAAATGTGAGCCCCTGCCTATGTTTGTATGGTGATGTCTTAAACCACTACATCTCAGAATGAGGCTGTACTTATAGAAGGATGTTTTTTGTTCTCTGTCTCTGTTTCTGTGCCTCTCTCTCTCTCTCTCTCTCTCTCTCTCTCTCTCTCTCTCTCTCTCTCTCTCTCTCTCTGGTGTGTATGTGCAATTCCTGTATGTGATTATGGTGGCACGTGCCACCATCGCATTCATGCCAGGTCAGATGATAAAATCAGATGTTGGTCCTCTCCCTACACTTTGAGAAAGGGCCTTTTATTGTTAGCCTCTGTGCACACAGGTTAACTGGCTTCCAGGGAGTCTCCTGTCTTCACCTTTCATGCTGTGGTAGGAACACAGAGATTACACATTCATTCTACTTCATTGAGCTTTCTTTCATTTCTTTCTTTCTTTCTTTCTTTCTTTCTTTCTTTCTTCCTTTCTTCCTTTCTTCCTTTCTTCCTTTCTTCCTTTCTTCCTTCTTTCCTTCCTCCCCCCCCCCTCTCTGAGATAGGATTACTCTGTATTTCTTTGAAGCCTGTCCTGGAACTCACACTGTAGACCAGGCTGGCCTCGAATTCACAGAACTTACAGACATCTACCCGCCTCTGCCTCCCAAGTGCTGGGATTAAAGGCGTGTGCCACCAAAGCCAGGCTCCATCCAGCTTTTTGTGGGTTCTGGGGATTGGAACTCAGGTCCTCACACAGATACACTGAGTACCATCCCATCTCCCCAGTCCCACAGAGAGAATTAAAAGAGATAATTAGGTTAAAACCAGCTCTTTGGCGTGAGTCTGATCCAGCATGACTGATGTCTTAGAAGATAACATCTAGACAGACAAGCACAGAGAACATCTAAACAGGGGACAATCACAGAGCAAACCAGCCTGCTCATATCTTGATCTTGGATGTCTACATTCCAGGACCATGTAAGAAATTAGTTTTGGCTGTTTAAGTAGTTAGTTTGTGGTACTCGGTTGTGGCATTCCTAGCAAGCTGAGAAATTCTGCCCCTAAACATTCCAAATGATAGATAAGCAGAGCAATAGCAAACTGAAAAATGTGGCTGTGTTTTACACAGTAAGTGTCCCAGTAGAAGGGTTTATAAAACAGTCTGATGGTCCACAGACATGTGTCTGCTGGGTATCAAGTTAAGCATGCAGGCAAACATGATGGCCATGAAACTGGAATTTTAAAGTAAAACTGAGAATAAACAAAGCCCTTTTCTAGTTCATCCATGAGGGCTAGAGCCAGGCTCACTGCTTAAAGCCTAAGTAGAAATGACTCCCCACTGTGAATGGAGGCTCCGGACAAAATTGCTGGCTTATGCCTAGTGAGTGGAAGAGGGAAGGACACATGGTGTTTCTGACCTAGTCCTTGAGCTAACATGCTCTTTTCAGATCTGTGGTGTCTCTAATGTCATCAAGGAGTAAGTTTCCCCAGCCTCTTAGTCTGAGACTAGAATGGCCAAGGATCTGGGCAGGGGTCAGTCCTCTACAGAGGGGATGGATTAAAGTAGAGATACAGAGAGGCAGGAGACACATTGAACCACTCCCTCAAAGAGAACCTGTAAACCAGCATTCCAAAGCATATAAAGATGACACCTGCACTGGTAACCTTCATGCGTGTTAGAGGAGGACTCACCCAGGTCCTTGGTTGACTCTTGTAGAATTTTTGCATGATCATTTTCTATTGAAATTTTAACCCTTTACAGCATGTGGAAAGGTAAGAGTTGAGGGAGGGTGCTGAGACAGTGATCTCAATTGCTACCAGCTACTTACTGTTCTTAGAAAGGAAAGAGCTTAGATCCAAAGACCCTCAAAGACCGCATTAGTAACTCACTCCCCCCTCTCTGTTTTGATTTATTCCACCAACAGAGACTACTAGTACAGGACGATATGCTCCAGTAATTATAAGAAATGTGGAGTTGACTCAGTATGAATGGCTTTATCTGCTACAACCGATACACAGGAATGAACATAGGCTTCCTTAGGACTGCACGGCTAAGGTGGTGGCTGAGCAGTTTGCTACTGGATTCAAAGTGATCATGTGTCATGTGAACTTCTGAGGTACACATTAATGATGTAAAGTGAGACGTCATTCCTTCCTCTGTGATGGGATAGCTGTTGAATGACCATTTCCTCCATGCATATGCCAGAGGGACCTCAAGCCTACAATTCATTTGCCAGTCTCCTCTTAATGCTTCTAGGTGAGATATTCAACAAATATGCCACAAGATGCTATTTTTATATTGTCAACAACAAGTTGGCCCCAGGAAAAAATTCTAGTCAGTAGGTTGGACTCTTTGATAGCACCACATAGGGGTTAAGAGGATTCCCTTTGACCCTGTAGGCTGAAGTCCTTCCTTAGTCTATCTAGATTCCTTCCTTATCTAGTTCTCTGGACACTGCTATCCTTATTAGGAGAAGGCAAAGAAAATGAATCTCAGACAGAGAAAACGAATCTCAGACAGAGATGTAGTACAGTTGTAGTAAGTGGTCTAATGCATAAGAATGATGTTTTCAAGGTAGAGTTGGCATGGTAGTCATCTTTAGAGGAAGAGGACAGCCATCTCAGAATTTGCCATGTAAATTTCTGGGGGTCAATTATTTCTGAAGAAGCTTGACCTTTGATTGGCCATGACAGTTATGTACTGTTAGTCCTTCATACTTAAGCAATCAGCTTTGTTAATTTGAGAGAGAGAGAAAGAGAGAGAAACCTTAAATCATTCCACATAATCCAAAAGCTTCAGATTTTAAATATTCTATTTAATAGATGGCAGAAGTTTGTTTCTGAAAAGTTAAATATTTTCCTGTAAGCTTGGAATCAGACTATTTTTTCTTCAAATTATGATCTGTGTTAGAAGGACACCTTTGTTCTGTATTCTGTGTGTGTTCATCTATAAGTAACAGAGGGAGAGAGAGGGGAGTGAGAGAGAGGAGAGAGAGATAGGAAGAGAGAGAGATTTGTGTTTTATCACATGTGTGTTACTCAAACACTTTCAGGAAATGGCAGAACCTGATTTTGGCAATGATGACACAGATGTGATCTTCCACCTATTGTGAAAGCTAGCTTAAAGTCATCCCTTTAGTGATATAATACTCAATGAACTGCATTGATGGTCTCAGCTACTGCCATTGCAACTTTATTGAACTGAGAAGTATGTTGTCAAATGTCTATACTTCTGCAGTTTCTGTCATGGTCTTGGCATCACGTTGAATGCCTGGTAGACACAACCCTGGGAGAAAGCTTCATCAGAGTCGAACTCCGTAGGAAAACGGTATTCCTAGGTAAAAAAACGAGACACCTCTGGTGTGCGGGAGAAGTACCTTCCTTCTAACGCCACTGAAGAATTGGTCCCCGTGCTGCTGTCTGGAGACTGGTACACGACGAGAGGGCAGGAACCAGACACAGCTACCCCGTGCCGCCCTTGGAGGTCCTATCTGTCCTCTGGCCACTTGAATACCAAATTCCAGCAAGAATTACAGTTTCGCTCTCATATACTTCTTTTAGTTCTTACTATCAGGAAAGTCTTACAACAAACTATTAAATAATCTCTAGGGACTGGGAAGTCTGGCCTGTGTTTCAGCGCTTTCCCTTCCCAGCAGGAACGGGACTCCTGGCAACAGACCCTGTGAGGACAGCTGTGTTCACAGAAGACCCTGACATTAGGGTGTGGTTGGGAAGGGCAGCAGCATGCCTATGGAGCAAGGAGTTTCCCGCGGAGAAAGCAGGCGACTCTCGCCAGGGCAGGAATGAGTGCACATTCCTGGAAACTTCAGGTCTAAGCCTGGATTCCAGGAACTAGAATAACAGTAACTTATGTCATAGCGATTTGGGAATAAGAAGGAAACACAGCCTCATTCCCTGTCACAGTCACGGGCTGGTAAGACGCCACAGGATCATACCCCTTCTTGATTTGGAATGTCCTAAATGACTCGTGTCTTCTCAGGCTGACATCTGTGAAGGAAGCCAGAAGGGCCTCTCCTTCTGGCTGTGTGGAAAGAGGGAAGAAGTGAGACTTAAGAAGGGATGCAGAGTGACAAAGGAGGGCAGGCTTTAATGTCTTATTTATAGAGCTTCAGACCGAGGATGTAGTCCATTTAGGACAGTGCTTGCCTGGGGGTTTGAGACCTGGGGGTAGGAGACCTGTCTCAAAGACACACACACACACACACACACACACACACACACACACACACACACACACACACACTTCTTTTGTGCTAAAGAAGTGTTATGTGAAATGAATATGATCTCCCAAGCTGACGGCTCTTTGAGGTACATAAAATAGAAGTTAGAGGATGAAGATGTGGCTCAGTTAGTGGAGTGTATACCTACCACACATGAAGCACTAGGTTCAGTCCCCAGCACTGCATGGACTGGGATTGGGGGACTACTCACATAATCCCAGTGATAGGCGGTGGCAGGAGGATCAAACATTTAAGGTCATTTTTGGTGATGTATTGTTTATGATCTATTTACTAAAGCTTGCCTGGAGATCAGAAAGGAAAGCCCGCCACAGTAGACAGCTAGAGAAGCTGGACAGTGGTGGCACACACTTTTAATCCTGGGACTCGGGAGACAAGAGGCAGATGGATGTCTCTGAGTGTGAGACCACCCAGGCCTACACAAGAGTGAATCCATCTAAAAGAGAAAGAGAACTCAGGCCTTTAATTCCAGCACGAGAGAGAATATAAGGAAGAGGCAAAGGGTCTCATAGGGCAATTAGTCTCCAGCCACGTTGAGGAGAGCATGACAGTTTAGGACTCTGAGGCTTGGTGGAGAGCAGTGCAGTCTGGAGATGCAGTCTGAGGTTCAGTGGATCTCCCCTTTCCTCTGAGCATTGGGAGAGGTGAGGACTCTCTAGTGGCTTGGCTGCTTTGCTTTTCTGATCTTCTGCTTGAACCCCAATGTCTGTCTCTGGGTTTTTATTTTTCGTGTTACAGTCATTTTTGGCTACATAATGAATTTTAGAGTTTTTATTTTATTTTATTTTATATAACAAAGTCCAATTAAATGAAAACGAACATTTATACACAATATTTGGGAATTTGGGCGTTGTTCTTTCCAAACTACTTCCTGCTGGTAAGGGGCGCTGTCATAGGGGATTCGAAGAAGATTCAGATATCCTGGCTGTAGTCTGTAGAATTTTAGAGTTTTAAGACAGATTTGGCTACATGAGACCCTGTGTGTGTGTGTGTGTGTGTGTGTGTGTGTTGTGTGTGTGTAGTTAGTACCACACCCAAATATTTTCTACATTGTCATGTTACCCTTTCCTCAGCTTTCTTCAGTTAGATATGGGGTATCATATGAAAAAAATGTAATAAAGGTCCAATGAAGAAATGCATTTCCTTCCCAAGTCCCTGGTCTCAAAGCTCTGTGCCGTGGGATGTGGACTTGGAGCACATGCATCTGGCCTGGGGCGAGGCAGGTGTTCTGTTGACAGGAAAGTGACTGGGGTTGCAGAGCAAAGTGATTTGTTTGCGTGGCTGGTTTCTTCTAGCCAGTCCCCTATGAGCAGGCTCCCTTTTCAGCCTGCACCTGCACTACCCATGCATCCAGATCCAGGCTTTCCCAGGAGGTAGAGCTGCCTATCACTGGCCTGGGAGGTTGGGTTTTCCCTAAAGCCAGTACGATACATTTCCTGTCTTGATCATGGAACAGCTGATTCTAAATGTGTCCCAGGAAGATTTTTCCATTTAGAAACAATGATCCAATATCATCATTCTGTCTGTGGTAGATGTTTCAAATATGCAAAACAGACAGGCATGAAAATAAATAGAGTTTCTGGCCAGTGTGCTATTCTCTCCCCCCCCCCCCAGGCAGAGTGCATGGGGTTGCAAGTTTCCCTCCTTTTATCACGTAGCTGTTAAGTATGTAATACTTGAGTCAAGTATTCTAGAAGATGCAAGGTGTGAAATATGAGCCATGGGCCAGGCATAGAGGATGGAGGTTTCCAGTAGTGGACGCGTAAGGCAATAAGCTTAATGTAAACCACAAGAACCATGAGAAAACTCAAAATGAACCTGGCAGTGTGTCAATTCATCTCTCCAAATCTCATGGGCTGATGCCAAAGATGGATTGTGATTCTTCCAGAAGGTCTTCCTCCAGCCATGGCCTGATTATATTGCTGTCCTTTGTGAAAGGAACATAATGCCCCTAGAAACATCAGACTGGGACCTCAGGAAATCTAGATTACAAGCAAGTTGAGTCCTTGGTGTATGTATTTCTTATGTATAAATATGATGCACGTATGAACTCAGAGCAGCATGCACAAGGCCTATATAGGTTCAAGACAGATGAGGCTTCCAGCACTGAGCAGGAAAAGTCAACATGAGGTCCCACTCTTAACCAAGAAGCTATCTGCAATGATACCCACTGGAAAACAGAGAACCAGCTTTCTCCAATATTCTAGGTATATCAACTACTCCAGAGTAGTTTCCATGGCCAACACAAAACAAACTCATGGATTTTTCTTAAAATGTGAACCTTTTATTTAGTTTTCCTTTGCTACAGCAGTTTTGTCTTTTGCCTGTTTTAATTTTTGGATTTGTGTGTGTTTTTTCCTTGTTATTTCTTGTGGCTGTTTTGAAGGAAAGAGAAAGTTGGGTAGGCAGGGAGGCGAGGAGGATCTGGGAAGAGTTGTGGGAGGGTAAACCATGATCAAATACATGAAAAAATTTAATTGAAAAAAAATGACTATAGATGTTCAGTGTATCATCTAACAGAGCTGATTCAAGGTAAGGTATGATAAAATGTACCAGAAACTAGACTGGGACAATAGCTCAGTTGATAAAGTCTTTGCCTCACAAGCCTGAGGACTGCGGTTTGATCCCCAGAATCTATGCAAAAATGCCAGGTTTGATAGTTATCACTTGTAGTCTCATTGCTGGAGAGGCAGGGAAGGGGATCCATGGAGTTCACTGGCCAGACAACACATCAGTACCAGCACACGCATGAATTTCCTGTGTGGACAAAGATGCCCTTAAACTTCTGGTTCTCCTGCCCCTGCCCTTACAGACATATGCCACCTATGTGTATCTGTCATGTGTATTCACTGGACATTACCACAACCTCACACACCAACCCTACTTTCCTCTTCTGCTTCTGCTCCAGCTGCCACCATCACCTTGTCCTCTTCTTCTGCCTCACCTCCTTCTTCCTCTTTCTGTCCCTCCTTCTTCCCATCATCCTCCCCCTTTCAGTGACATTTTATGGTGGTAAAGGCAGTGGGTTGTGGTGCAATTGGTGATAAAAGGGCATCCAGCATCTTAAAGCATCTTGATTCCTGCAGAGCAGAAGCATATGCAGTGGAGGACAGTGGGAACTTTAATTGATCACAGCAGTTGTCTTCAGTCAGGGCAGACACAGAGCCCAGCAAGGAACAGAAAGATACGAGAGAAGTTAAGTTGTATAAGTGTCACCATGGGAGTGTGTGAATAGAGGGTGGCATTGACAGAAGACTCTCAAAGTCCAAAGAATCCCATTTAGTTCTGATTGTAGGGAATGGGTCTTTTGGTGGGTCTGGGATTCTTCACACCGTGACCATCACGTTCTTCTTTGCCTCAGTAGAAATAGCACTCTCTGAGTGTTTTATGACAAATACAATCTTAAGTGACTTTTATGATCAACATATTGTTTTCTCATAATAAATGTATATAGAGCTTACTTCCAAGTTTCATATGTGTTTTTATTTTATAGTTAGAATTTGAACTCACGGATAGCTGAAATTCAGATTTGAGCGTTTAGTCACTTCTGAAATAAGGTTGTGTGACTTAAGGGAAGAACTAAGAGGCTTCCCATGTAATGGAAATGGGACTTTCCCAATGCATATAATTTTATTACATGTAATAAGATGATGCCAAGTCTCCCTGGCTGGAGGCCACATTCCACAGAAGAGTTAGGTATGTCATGGGACTATCATAAGACTTCTCATGAAGAAATGTGAAACTCATCCTTGTGTCTAACCTCTTGCCAGAGAGAGGAAGTAAGAGGCTTGGGAGGTGGGAGGCCTTGGTGAAAGCTCCAAGTTGTCAACTCTTGTCTCAGAACTCTTGTAAGAAGAACCATTGCTTCTCCAGAGCCAGTGAACTCTTACCACACCAACTCTAGAACCAGTGTCTGTAAAGCTACATGCTTCTCACCTTAAACATCTGGGTTGTGCAGACATCTGTATTCAATTTTCCTGCTTCAAGACTTATTCCCCACAGAAGGTACGGCCATGCACATGGCAGGCATCTGCAGAGGCCTCCGCTTTACAATGATTGCGAACATGTCATCCTGTGTTAGTTACTTCTGAAGAGCTCTAGCTCTCTGGTATACTGCCCCCTCTATCATGATGCATAATTACAAGTTTTACCTTTAACTCACTTTTCATATTAAACCCCATTCATTTTCACATTAATAAACATATCTGAGTTTCCTTTTGATTTGTATTTGCTGAATAGATCCTTCTTCTTTCTTTTAAATTCACTTGTTCTGACATTTCAAATGTGTCCAACTATTTTATAGACTATAAAGGATAATTTGGCTCTTTTAATCCAAGACAGCAATCTTCTTTAATAGTCCATTTATTGCTTGATTGATTTCTGTCATTTTCCCCCCTTGTATTTTCTGTGTCCAGCCTCTCTTGTTCTGTAATCAGTTGTGCTGACTGACTTTTATTGATAGTCTCTGCTGGCTTAGACACGATTCATCTCACTCCCATCCTTTTTAGTAACCATCTTGAAAAATCTAACCCTCCTGCAATGACATCTAGAGCTGCTCAGAAATTTAATAACCTTACAAATTTGGTTCCACCTTATTACAAGTTATTGTTCAGCCTTTCAATGTCATACACCCCCCTTTCTATTGCTGCATAAGCCATAGTTCTACAGAGAAACAATGACAATAGGGTGTGTATGTGTGTGTGTGTGTCTTGGGAAGAAAGGCAGATTTTTATGGAATGGGCTCATAACTGTGGAGACTGGAATTCCAGTATCTGTAAGATAGGAATGCAAAGTGTCGATCCAGGGAAGAGCTCTAGTTTGAGCTCAAGGGCTGTCTGCTGGCAGAGTTCCCTCTGCTCTAGGGGGAAGGTCAATGTTTTTCTTAAGCCTGCAAGTATTTTGTGGTTTTGGATATTGAATGTTCTCCCAAACCTCATGTCTTGAGGATATGGTCCACAGTTCCTGTTGCTACTGGGACATGCTGTTTAGGACTTAAGAGGTGCAGATTAGTTGAAGAAAGTCACTCAGTACAGGTCCTTAAAGAGGGAACTTAGGGTTCCCTTTTCCTTCCCTTCCACTTCCTGGTCACTATGAGCAATTTCTTTTGTGAATATTCCTGCCGTGATGAGTGATGAGCTGCCTCACCGTGGCCCAAATGCAATGTAAACAAGCAACTGACACTAATGTCAGTTTATGCTGGAGAGTATGACAAGCAAGGGGAACACTCCTCCACTGCTGGCAGGTGTGCAAATTATACATCTGCTTTGGGAATCAATACGGTGGTTTTTCAGAAAATTAGGAATGGATACACATTAAGATCCAGCTGTATCACTTTTTGGCATATACCCAAAGGATGCTCAACCACATCATAAGGACACTTGCTCAATTATGTTCATAGCAGCTTTACTCACAATAGCCAGAAGCTGCAAACAACCTAGATACCACTCAACTGAAGAAAATGTGGCACATTTACACAATGGAATATTACTGAGCTGTTATAAACAATGGCATTATGAAGTCTGAAAGCAAATGGAACTAGGAAAAAAATCATCCTGAGTGAGGTAACCCGGACCCAGAAAGACAAACATAGTATGTACTCACTTTTAATGTATATTAACTATAAACTAAAGGATAACTATATTACAATCCACAGACCCAGAAAGGCTAGATTGATGACTACCCCAATTGTAATCAGAGCATTCATCCAAAAACTGATGAAAATAGATACAGAGACCCACAGCCAAGCATTGGGTGGAGCTTGGGGAATCCTGCTGAAGAGAGCCACGAAGGATTGTTCAAGCCCAGGATCAAGGGCATCACAAGGGAACCTGCAGAAACAACTAACCTGGGCTCATAGGAGCTCACAGAGTCTGTAATGACAACCAAGGCGCCTTAATGGAACCAACTTAGGCCTTCTACATATGTGTGTCAGCTGTATAGCTTGGACTACTTGTGGGACTCCTAGCAGTGGGAGGAGGGGCCGTCCCTAACACTTTGGCTGTCTTTTGGAACCTATTTCTCATACTGGGCTGCCTTGTCCAGCTTTAATACAAGGAGAGGAGCTTAGGCCCAACTCAATTTGATATGCCATGCTTTGTTGACACCCATGGGAGGTCTGCTCCTTTCTGAACAGAGGAGTAGATTGAAGGGAGATGAGGTGGGGGGAGAAAGTAGGAGGAGAGTAAGGAGGGGAAACTGTGGTAGGGATGTAAAATAGGGGAATACATTTAATTAATAAAAAAGAAAAATGTCTGCTTTCAGTCTATTTTCCTCTTGTCTACATTCCCCGTTCTTCTTTCCTGTCCTTCTCTTTTTAGTCACACTCTCCCTGTTTTGACCCTAAATGCTTGTGGCCTGTAGGTCTTTGGCTTTAACATATAGATATTCTATAGTTTTATTATAATGAATGAAGGTATGCGAATTTTATTTATCATGTTGAAACTATGATTACCTAAGAATCAATTTTTGACTTCTGAAAAATTGTATAAAATGTTCAGATGTTATTTCAAATGCCACTTTTTCATTTATTCTTTCTGAGATCGGTTGACTTTTAACCTCACTTTCATACTTTCTTTTTGTAAATTTCTGCATTACAGTTGGGGTTATACTTTCACACAGTTTATTAGTTGACTGAATCTTCACATATGATGAATTGTACCTTGAATCCACATTTATATCTTAAAATTCAAGTTTTATTTATTATTAGGCACCTTATATTTGTTGGTTTTATTATTGGAAAGAAGAAGATCTCACTACACTGATCAGAGCTTCTAAGTCAGAATATCGATGCTCCAGCCCCTGGAGTGCTGGGATTACAGGGAAGTATGGATTATTACAATAATTACAGGGATTAGCTGTAACAATTTAATTCTTAATTTCAATGTCTTTACTTTCTGTTTCTACAAGTTCAGCTTTTTCATATTCACATCTTCATATTTTTAATAAAACCTTTAAAAAGTATTTTTCTTTGTTTGATGGTTCAGGGGATTGTACCCAGTGCCTGGCACATGCTTGAGAGATGCTCTGCAACTGAGCCATCAACAACAGCCCTGATTTGTGCACTATTGTTTCTGGATTATATCTTTCATGTTTGGATTCTTTTATACATGCAGTTTTGTAGTGTTTTCTTGATCTAGAGCTTTGAAAAAATTTAACTTCTAAAAAAAGGTGAGTGAGAAAAGCTGTCATTATGCTTACTTACTGTGGATACAACATGCTACACTAGAAATCTTGCCAGGTAAGACATGCCTACTGGTCTCACAGCAGCATGGACATGACTATCCAATTGTTGTATGGTTGGATTTGAGGCTGTTGCTAAAATTCCTTCCCAAGGGAAATACAAACAGGGTCTACCTCTTCTCCTAAGGTCCCAACGACAAACCACACATGACTCTTCTAAAATTTACTCTGTGGAACCAGTGTTTATTGGGCTTCCTCATGAGTGAGAGAGGTTACTTAAGGGAGCGTGCTATCTTAGCGTTTCTGCTGCTGTGAAAAACACCATGACCAAAACAACTGGGGAGCGAAAGGTTTGCTTTGTTTATACTTCCACAGTCCAGTCCATCACTGAAGGGAGTCTGGCAAGACTTTTAGGAAGAAATTGAAGTAGAAACCAACCATTGAGGATATTGCTTACTAGCTTGCTCTTCATGGTTTGCTGTTTTCATATATATATCCCAGGAATACTTTCCCCAAGGTAGCACCACCCACAATGGGCTAGGGCCTCCCACATCAATCAGTAATTAAGATGTTTCACAGGCTCCATCTTATGTAGGCATTTCTTTTTTCAACTGAGTTTCCTTCCATTCAGATAACTCTAACTTGTGTCAAGTTGACAAAAATTATAACAATTGATGCCTCTCAACTTGACACACAAACATGTTATATTATCCTAGCTACAACCATTCCTTTTTCATTTGTCCCAAGATGCCACATTAATATCACAATATAAAGCTTAATATAACTTTAAAAGTCCCACACCTTTTAAAAATTCAGACATTCTGAAAGTTCAGTCCCTTTAAAATATCCAAAGTCTCTAACTCTCCAAAGTTTCTTTAAAATTTCAATATCTTTTAAATCCCAAGGTGTCTTAACTGTGGGTTCCTGTACAATAAGAATTAATTTACCTACTTTCTTACTCAAGGGGGAAGAAGCAGGGAACAGTTACTTTCAAAAGAAAGCCAAACCAAAGTCTGACAGTACACAACTCAGTGTGTGACTTCTGGGACCCATCCTCCATCCTCCGGGCTCCCAAGGACTTGTGCAGTGATCCCACATCTCCAGCTTTGTCATCCACAGCGTTCCTGCTCCACTCCACAGCTGGGGCTGACCATGGTGGTTGTCCCATGGTACCAGAATCTCCATAGTGTTGAGATTGCCACTGCAATCTCAGACAGCTTCTCTGACCCTCTCTTTGAGTACTCTACCCCTGCCATATGGTGACAAGTCTCAGCCTTTCTTCATGTCTCCATTCAATCTTGGGGCTTCTACTTCAACTGTGGCTTCATATTCACTAATAGCCTTTAATGGATTTTCATGGTACCTAGCCTCAGCCATTCTCCATGACCTCTTCGAAAACCAATACCACCTAAGTGACTGTTACATATTGCCAACTTTGGTTGCTAGCATGAGATGTATATAGCCTCGGCCCCCTGTAAACCACAGCTTCTATGTGCTGACCCTAAGAAAACATCCCTAGAAGATTTCATTCCAATGATGCTGGTCTCTTCTTAATCATAGCTGATTCTTCAGCCCCAGGTGACCTGTTGATTGTCGCAGAAAAGCTAAAGTTTTACTTTAGGGGCATTCTTGTTAATCATGACCGGAGTCACAGATTCTTAATTTGAAATGTCAAGCAGACCCATCAGGATCTTTAAGGAATGCTAAAATCTTCCCTTTGTAACTTCACAAAACAGGCCTCCTCTGCTGCACAGCTCTCAGCCTTCATATTTTTTCACACTCTCACAGAGAAGCTCATTGAGCTCTGAATAATCCATAGCTTTTTCAACCCAAAGTTTAGATGCCATCACAATCCTTCCAAAAACACCTGGTCAGTCTGTCACAGCAATCTCTCCCTATCTGGTACCAATTTCTGCCTTAGTTAGGATTTCTATTTATGTATGTTCCACTTACTTCTCTACTGCTGTGAAAAAGCATCATGGCCAAAGCAACTAAAAAAAAAAAAAAAAAAAAGAAAGAGTTTAATTGGGTTTATGGTTCCAGAGGGTTAGAGTCCATGATGTGGGGAGCAAAGGCATGATGGCAGGAACAGCTGAGACTTCATATTTTGACCAACAAATAGGAGTTAAGAAGAAAATACTGGGAATATCACATATCTTTTGAAATCTCAAAGCCTGCCCACTTCCAGTGTCTTATATACTGTTCCTTTACTGTAAAGAGACATCATGAAACTCTTACAAGATAAAACATAGAATTAGGAATTTTCCTACAGTTTTTGAGGCTCATCATGGCTGAGAGCATAGTGGCATGAATGGCAGTCATGGTGCTGAGGAAGTAGCTGAGAACTCTATATCCTGATCCACAGGGAGCAGAAAGAGAAGGACTGGGCCAGGTATGGGAGTTTGAAACCTCAAAGCATACCTGAAATGATGTACTTCCTCCAGTAAGGCCACTCCTCCTAATCCTTTCAAGAGTTTCACTCCCTGGTGACTAAGCATCCAAATGCATTGAAAGACCTAAAAAGTAATGTTAATGATGGACTAACCTAGAAACCAATATCTGTTCCTTGGAATTTGCTAGCTTCCTCTCACAAGGCCCTGAGATAAGAAGAATTCACACTGCCCCTCCTTTCCTGTGAGTCAACAGGTGGTAAATAGGGTTAAGAGATAGCTGTAACTCTGGTTTGCCCAGACAAGATTAATTAGCACACCCGAGGCCCTAAGGTCTGCTGACCCTAAGAGTGAGACCATCCGGCCTCCAAGGGTCACGTACTCAATGGACAGAGGGTCCCACCCCCTCCCTACGCTTGTGGGTTTGCCTTTAAAAACACCTGGGCCCAAGGGAGGGTGCTTCTCCCTAGCCTGCATGCTGGAGGAGCCCGTTTGCACAAACGTTTCCTGTTCATTAAAGCCTCTTGCGTTTTGCAGCAACTGGACTGGACATTGAGTTCTTGGGGTATCGACCAAACCTGGAAGACTCCTCATTCTGAGGGTCTTACAGCATGAGCCTATGGGGGGCATTCTTATTCAAGCCATCACAGAAACTTATAGAAGAAGGAATTTAATTATAGTTTCAGAGGGATGCATATTCCATGATCATCATGACAAGGAGGGTGGTGGCAGGCAAGACGGATGTGGTGCTGGAGCAGTAGCTGCGAGCTTACATCTAATCTTTAATAGCAGAGAGAGAGAGAGAGAGAGAGAGAGAGAGAGAGAGAGAGAGAGAGAGAGAGAGAGAGACTGAATTTGGCATGGGCTTTTTAAATCTCAAAACCCACTTTCGGGTTTTAACACACTTCCTCTAACAAGGCCATAAAACATCCTAATCTTTCCCAAACAGCTCTAGTAACTGACCAAGCATTGAAACATGGGGCTACTCTCAGTCAAACCACCACACCTAGTGACACACCTCCAACAAGGCCATACCTCCTAATCCTTCCCAAAGAGTTCCACCAAATAGAAACCAAATATGCAGACGTTCCAGCCTATGAGAACCATTCTCATTGAAGTCACCGTACTGTGATAAACATGACCAAAAGTAACCTGGGGAGCAAAAGGTTTATTTTGCTTATACTTCCATATCACAGTTCATCACTGAAGGAAGTCAGGGCAGGAGCCTGAGGAACAGAAGGAGAAGTCATGGAAGACTGCTTCTGCTTTTTGTCTTGCCCATCGTGCTTTCATATGCACCCAGGATTGCTTGCTCAGGGGTAGTGCTACCCACAGTGGACTGGGCTCTCACCAAGACAATGTACACTGGCTTGCCTACAGCTAGATATTATGGAGGCATTGCTTTTCAGTTGCAGTTTCCTCCTCTCAGATGTCAATTTGACAAAATTCTAGCCAGCACAGTGGGTATTCCTCCTCACAAAAGTCTGAACCTGGAAAGACTTTTTCTAGCACGAATGAAGGCTTCCAAGTAGCTGCATAGATGAAGTCTCCCCTAGACCTCATCTGCTCACACATTCTATCTCCCCTCTTCCTGTCCCACAAGGCCACATGCAATTAAGGCAAAGGTGCACTCAATAGGAGGTAGTGACTAGCTGGATGTTCAGGAGATGGGCTCCTGACTTTCTCTAACTCTCCATGAAAGGATGCCAGCAGGCAAGGAGCCCAGCTGGGGATAATCCTTTTGCAAAAGAGGTGCAGCTGAACTACCAAGAGGATGGTCGCTTGGCTTGAAGGACCGTCACACACAACAGATGTCTGCTTCGCAGTAGGAAATTCATGAGTGGGACCATAGGACCTAATGGGGAAACTGCTATCATTGTTTGGCCAAGTGGACTTATTCTCACCAAATTGCCTTTTAACCATTTATGTTTATGACAGCATATTACTACTGCTCTCATCTATGTTTCGACAAGTTTCTTTTTATAGTCCGGCGAACAGCTGACTGTTGATCGTCCCTAAGAGCGACATCTATATCAGCCCCTCTAAGGCTCAAGGAGCATCACAGAAGAGGGTGCAGAGAGAATGTCACGGGTGACTGTAGCACGAATAATAAAGACCCAGAGACAAGATATTGGGGTTAAGGCTGGAAATCAGAAAAGTAAAGCAGCCAGCCACTAGAGAGTTCTTACCTCCACTGAGGGTCCAAGGGGCAATCCTGTCCTCAGCGAGACTGCAGACTGAACAGACTGCACTGTCTCCACCCGCCTTATTTCCTCTCTAGTGCTGGGATTAAAGGCGTGCACCACCGCTGCCCAGCTTCTATGACTTACTAGTGTGGCTGCTGGGATTAAAAGTGTGTGCCACACTGCCTGGCCTGTATGGTTGACTAGTATGGTTAGTTTTGCGCTCTGAGCATAAACAAAATATCACCACAGGTGACAAAGGGAAGGAGTGTAAAAAACAAAAACAAAAAACAAAAAACCAAAAACCAAAAACCAAAATACAACTCTCTTCTAGATAGGATGTGGCTGTCGCACTTATGAGTACACTATCTCACAGGATTGGATCTGTCAACATGCCATTGTGTAAGCTGGATGGACTCACAAGATCCCACCCATCCCTGAAGAACATAGGCAGTTAAGGGATGCGGGGGTTAAGGGGAGGATGGAGAGAGATTTTACTCAGGGATGCATATGCTACCAAGTAGCCCACACTCCTGTAAATACCCTTTCTTTCATGCATATGGGAGCATCCCTAACTAAACTCACTGGCTGAAAAAAAGACATGGACATAAAGAGATGGGGTGATGAGAGATAGAGGGGATCAGTGGGGTGGAAGGGACGAAAGAGGGTAATGGAAGTAGACTTGATAAAAATACATTATGTATATGCATGGCAATGTCAATGAGGCTCATTATTATGTATAATTCATATGTGCTATGAAATACAGAATATAAATACAAATGCTTTTGTTAAATAAGACAAAACATTGTTCTTTGTTGTACCTGCCTCACAGTTCATTCTGGACTGTGGCTCTCTAGAACTCTGTAATTTGGGGCTTTTTTCTTTTTATTAATTTTCTCAAATTAATAACATATTAATTTAACATGATATATCCATAACACATATTGTCATTTAAATATATAGTCTTTCATAGGCAATGAACATGAGTTATAAAAGAGGATGTAAAGCACACATTTTTTTCCTGGTTCTAATTCTGTAATGAATTTTTCATTTTTGGTGGTGGATAAGGGTACAAAAATATATTTAACAGTGTAAGTATAAAATCCAATATGAAGCTCCATAGCTTTTCTCTCAAATGGCTACTCTAACTATATAGAGGTTCATTGAGTTGTATAGTTTTGAGTGTCTAGTTAAATTTTTTATTCATCTATTTATTTTACATTTTGGCCACAGCCTCCCTCATCCTCCCCTCCCACACCCTCTCCCCCTTTCTCTCACCTTCCATTCCCCCAATCTTCTCCTCTTCCATCACCATCCAGGAAAGGACATGTCTCCTATGCTTAATCTCACTGCAACTTGATATGCCATGTTTTATTGATTCTCATAGGAGACAATGTGCTCTTTCATGGATGGAGACAGACTTTCTTTATATTCTATATGTTGGTTACTGATTTGCTTGTGTTAGAGGTGCACACCCAAAGAGAGGTCCTTTGTCTTGAGGAGGTTCTAGACCAAGGAGGAAATACACATCTGACGTTCAAACACAAGTATGGACCTATGTGGTTATGTGCTCAGAAAAATTCACATTCTTACATTTTTTTAAACATGATTGTTTAATTAAAATATACTTATATCATTTTACTTTTCCCCTTGCTTTTCATGTACTTTCTTTGCTCTCTCTCTCTCTCTCTCTCTCTCTCTCTCTCTCAAATTTATGGCCTCTATTGTTGTTTACACACACACACACACACACACACACACACACTCTTAATTATATAAATACAAACTGTCCAGTCCTTATCATATTACTTGTTTGCAGATGGCTTTACAACTCCTGGCACCTAAGGCTCAGGGATCACTGAGGAAGAAGGGCTAGGGAGATTGAAGAGCTGGAGGAACAGGAAGTTGGCTGTGAGACTGTCTCCTAGGAATGTCAGAGAGATCCATGAACTCTCAGTAACATGGCTGCCTAAACATGATGTAAATAAGGACACCACCCACAGACATGCTAAGATGGAGAGGGAACTATCATGGGGTCTCAACCCTAGAATAATAACTACAGGTGACTAAGGAATACTTAGAGGGGAGAGATTAGTTTTCACTGGGAATTGCCTGTGCCACCGTTTCTTGCCTTTTTAAAATAATTCACATTTTCTCTAACACTGGCAAGCCTTTTTTCTCACTTTGTAAGTTACCCCTCACCCCCACCCCGCACTCTCCACTCCACACCCCACACCTTTTCTTCCTCAACGAGTTCCTTTCACATAGGTCTCTCAACTGGGAGATTATGTTGTCCTCGTATGATTCCTGCTACAGCAGATTTGCGCCTGCTTTTCTATGATTCTGAAAGTCAAGACAAGTATAGTCTTCCATAGTCATGGAAGAATGGGATGGGGACCAACCAGGAGTCGTGTCGTGAACAGCATACATCATACAGAGAACACAATGACAATTTGTCTGACATGAAACACGGTGTTACCAGGTGGCCAGGTCCTTTATAAATCCAACTTTAGGTCATTTATTACAAAATAATTTCTATGTGACCCTCAGTGTTTGCTTTTAAGCAACACATTGCTTCTTCTGAGTTCATGCTGTTCTCAAACTGAGCAAGCACAGAAGCCTTTGGGGAAATTAGTGAATTCACTGAGTTTTGGCAGAGTGTATAGTTCTGTTGCAATCTTTACTTTTACTACATTAAATCTCAGGAAACTACTTTTTGTACACTGAACTCTTCTGCTGTCTGCCAAGAGAAGTTTCACAAGCAGAGCTGATGCATATCTACTGATTTATAGCCCAGAGGTTAAGAAGCTCAGGGACTGTTATGTCTAAGGCTCATGTTTTAAATCTGTGAGATAGGCTATCGGCATCTATAAAATAGGAGCACATTTAACATAATCAAGTATGAATATTTCCTTCAATTCCTACATTTTTTTGGTTCCTTCTTCCTAGTTGATTGAAATTTTTTTCAAAAATACTCTTCAAATCTCTCTTTGTTTATTTCTGTTTGTTCTCTATATCTGTTTTCCCCACCATTCAGGTTACTTTGTTAGCAATCTTCTGGTATCTAATTATCCCTTCCTTTTTTTATATTAGAGGATCTTGGGGTCAATGAAGATGGGGTTCGATAACTAGAGACACATTTCCTCCTCTTTTAGAGACTGTGTATGACTAAGGGATATGAGCAATTAAGATACAAGCTCGTGATTTTAGGAGATATTCTTCTTTACGAATGTACTCATAGGACTTGTAAGGAACCCTAGAAAACAGGAAAGAGCTAATGGACTATAGAGGATAACAAAGGACATTTGGAGGTTTTTGTTTTATATTTATAGGCTTTATGATTTTTACTCCAAACTTTTATGTAGCATATCCTTTTATATTACTACTTGAAAAATTATGACTTCATTTTCCATATGTAGGTGACTGTGGTAAAGTGCGATTGGGTCTACAATGTATGTGTGAATCAGTGTTGTAGTAGCAGAGATGAGTCCAGATGAAGTGTATGGTTGGCATTTAAAGATAAACGAGGAGGTCACAATTCTTCACATAGTGTAATCATTTGCTCAGTGTGAATCCCTTTACTTGAAAGACTTTGATGGCGTAAAAGGTAGACACTTTTTGGAATATCACTTGGGTGTCACTGTAAATTTATTGTCACAATTCCATAAAGGTAAAAAAAATATATATCTTAGGTGGGTATAACTATGCTTATTGAGAAATTGCTTTCTGTGCCTGATTTAAAAAAAATCAATTAATAGGGTGGATGAGCAGCATGCACAATGGAAATCCATTTAATTTTGGTCACAAGTCATGTGGCTCTATTGTGTAAATAGAGAACATTTTGCCTATGAAACAGTCAGAGGAACATACAAGTTGAGTCATTCATATTTTAAATGTATATTGCCTCCCCTTCCTGTAAGTTTTGTAGGGGGAAATGTCACTGGGTTGAGAATTTAGAGATAGGACTTGGGTTGTTTTCTGTACATCTAGTCCCAGGAAGAAGGTAGGTTGGCTGATCACCTGAGTCTCCACATCCAATCACAGGTGCCTTTACATGAATACAGCCTGAGAATACTGTTCCAATCACAGGGTCGCCAGTCAGTAAAAGGGAAGGCAGTTTTTGGAACTTAAGTAAGGCACCCCTATGCCATTTCACAGGGGGATGTAAACTTCACTTGGACTCACACACTGACAAACTTTTGAAAAGTCATTGGAAAAGTGCAGAGTGCACTCTGTATTTATAAAGGCCATGGTATTTATGAAGCAAAACAAAAGCGATCTTGGTTACTGGGTGAACAGAAGGGAGTACAACGTTGAACATTGTAAGGAAACCACAGCATTAGTTCAATGAAATGAAACATTGAGGTTTGTTTGCCTTTTTTTATTTTTTTTTATTTGTTTGCCTTTTCTTTGTTTTTTTTTTTTTTTTTTGTATTTGAAAATTTTAGTATGAAATGCTTTGACTGGGACAGCTACTCTCCTCTTAAGAAACTTGATGATCTTTGGAGATTTTCATAAAATCTTGATGCCAGTTACAGGACAGGTGTCACAGACTGAAGCGTCCCGTTTTTGGTCATGCCCTGACCATGTTCACCTTCTGGATGCAGATAGCCTGATTTCCCTTAGGTCAGCTGTGCATCTTCCTTGTCAGAAGATTTCCTGTCTGCCAGAGTGTGGGCGGGGCATGAGAGTGAGTGACTTGGAGAAGCAGATTTAACGTCTTCACCTCTGTAAGACTTTCATTACTTTTCTCTGGTTGGGGTTGATTTTCCCATTGAGTTCAGGAAGGCACTGCCACTTTCCTATTCTAGACATGGACAAAAAAAAAATTCTTTCCACAAACTACAGCCTTCTTAGCTCTCATGTCTCCCTGTTCAGGCAGAATGAATCAGTGGGTATTTTTAGATGGACTGCTGATAAGTGCACTTGGTATGTCACCTCCCAGTGTGATAATGCTGGTGCTGGTATCATGAAACGTTGTCACAGAATTTTCCATTGACAGCCTGCATGAGAAAATCTAGACAGACATATGACACACACACACACACACATATATGTTCAGATGTGTATGACCATGGGATGCAAACCATTATGTCAGTAGTTATATTGGTGGATAGTGTGTTCAGCTGTGTTTGAAAGTTGAGGTACAGTCTGGAGCAAGAGACCCAGCATCTTTTCAGACACCACAAACATTGAGGCCCTATGTTACAGAGATCCTGGGGATCTGCACTCACCTT
Organism: Phodopus roborovskii; assembly: GCF_943737965.1. Classification (NCBI taxonomy): domain Eukaryota; kingdom Metazoa; phylum Chordata; class Mammalia; order Rodentia; family Cricetidae; genus Phodopus; species Phodopus roborovskii. The sequence continues at coordinate 4,320,469 of NW_026126413.1, read as the reverse complement.
GTCCAGTTATAAAAGTGTCCATTTGGTGTGTGTGATAATTGGAACTGCCACCATATCTATGCAGAGGATCACGTCAAGTCAATCATGCCAGTGCCCAACACGTTTTCTAGATCAGGGATTTGCAAAACTGGGCCACCAGGACTGTGCTGACAGCCTGATTTGTGGTGACTTGAGTTGTTTATATAGACAAAGATTGGCAAAAGCCATTTCTCTGGGCCCCAAGCACCCTGGGGGTGGCCCTGGCTAGAGGCACAAGTTTGGAAATAGTTTGTTAATGAAAATCCTGGAACTCGATGAGCTCATGTGGGAGGGGGTGTAGATAGGAAAGGGCTCACACCAGAACTCCTCAGGGGCTGTGGAGTTGGCTTGTTCACACTATGGGAGCTTCCACTGTGCTTAGCAGGGGTTTTCCTCCAGGGAAGGGCTGCCAAGCAGCATGAGGCCTGGCTGACCCAGGTAGACACAAAGACCATCTTCACGTGGTAGTCACCAAGGTAGCTTTTGACATTAGCACCATCTCTCTCATTTATTTTAGGTATAGAGGTGCTTGGAGGTGGGACTATTTGTGTAAACCACACTAAGGCTTTAATATTTGTGGAAAGGGGAGAATCTTATGTAAACAAAGGCAGAACAATGAGTATGTGGGTTGGAGGGTTGGTGGGCGGGTGTAGCAAGATGATTATTTAGTGTTTCCATCCTCATCTACGTATTTTGCTCAATCACTTGTATGGCTTCCTGGACCCTAGGTTTATTATCTGCACAGACCAGAACAATTGAACAACTAACATTTAGCTTTTGGCTTCGTGATATAGAATTAGTATTTTTATCTCAATATTTGTAACATTAGCCAGTCTACCACTCTTCCTTCAATTGTGTGGAAGTTTTAGTTTTGGATCAGAATTATCAGTATTTGCTTGGATTCTTTCCTTAACTGCTTATATGCCTTCCCATCATCTTGACTGCTAGTGCAAGGCCTTGGACCAGAAGAGTTCTTAATTAAGATTTAGCAATGCTCATTAGGACTATGGTTTGGTAAGAAGTAAACATTTAAAAAGAATTGAATAAATTACATTTATCAAAGCCTGAAGAATTAAAAAATCATCCAGTCCTATGAAAGTATAACTTCTTGAATTAAGTAGGTCAAAATCAGCTTTTTGGTAGCCTGTGACTTTTCATATGACAGAGCAAAGCAGAAGAGTTGTAGCTTTCAGTTCAGGAGAGGTGGTGCTCTGAACTAATACACAAGGGTTCCCATGCCAACCACAGCGCCCTTGGCTTTCTGCTCTGCCACACTCCAGGCTTTCTCAGATACTCTGTAGCCCTGAGACAGGGACACTTACTGTATGTGAATGAATCTATCCAAAATTGTTGGGGAAACATTAATCCCTGCAGGATGTTCCTCCCTGTTACACTGAGATACACAAAATATTTAATGGTTCACTAGATGGAAAATAAGCAGTAGGAGAGAATAATATAAGTCTCTTTCCTGAGATGCTAGAATATGCTTATATTTTTAGATATAGTCACAAGCAAAAGGGAGAATTTGCTTCTCAATCATATCCCCAGTGCTAAAGGGTTATATTTTCAAACAAGACTTCCTGAGCACAATGACATGCATGAAGAGCTGACACGAAGGAAGAAGAATGTAGAGACAGAAGGACAAGGGCAGATGGGAGGAACATAGACATAGTCCAATTCTAAGTGTTTTTAGACTGTAGTTTTCTGCTTTATCCATGTACAAGTTACAACCACCATTTTAAGGGGCTTGTGGTTAATGTAGTCATTGATCTGTCTATTTGAACTCTCCTGGACTGGTCTTGGAGTAAGAGAGTGACAGATGGTCAGCTGTCCATCATAGAAGCAGTATACCAAATTATATAATTAAGAGTATATTCCCAATCATTAGTGTGTGTGTGTGTGTGTGTGTGTGTGTGTGTGTGTGTGTGTGTGTGTTGAGAGTTGGAACATTTTCTGAATTGATAGTTTTGCCTAGGCTGACACTGACTACTGGAGGTCAGAACTCCTTGAATGAGAAAGTAAGATCCTGTGGTGAATAAATACTCAACTTTTAAAGAAATCTTTTCCCCAATGGGGTCTTCTGTCATCTTTGGATCTTTGGCTTTTCTACTTTTTACAGTTCTCTAAGCTGGATTCTTCTGAGTTGAGATAAAAGAAAAGATGAGGTAGCAAGCATTCAGAGTGAGCTTAGGGAACAGTAGTTTTGCAGCTTATTAAAAAGAGGCCTTCTGGGAATGTTGTTCTGATGAAATAAACATAGCCCTGTGTGGCTTTATGGAAAATGGGATCTTTCCTTGAACAGATGTCCTCCCCAGCTGTTTGGAAGAAGTTAGCTTCTCCTCCCTTTGCCCTTTTAACTGTGTGTGTGTGTGTGGGGGGGGCTGTTGGGTTGTCTTTGAAGTCTGATTAATTTTTTTTTTAATCCTGATATATGTTCTGTTGGGGAAATTCATAATTTGTGAATGAATGTTAATGTAGATACTTTTTTATTCAGTCAATGAATTGCTGGGTTTGAGAGGCAAAGTCTCCATCATATTCCCTCATCCTTTCCTGTCTACTTCCTTTATGATGGTCCTCTTCTCTATAGAAGCAGAATTGCAGGGGAAGTTTGTGGACTGCTCATGATGACAAGCCTAGTTTGAACTTTGCTTAGAATCAGCCTTTGTTTCCTCATTTGTATGCCAGGGATCATTGTGAGATTAATTAAAAAGATGTGTGTGTGTGGGGGGGGGGTGGAGGAGAGTCCTTAAGGGTTAATAGCAAGGATTGTAAAGATTATAGTCTTGACTTAACCAACAACTTGCAAGGTGATTTCCTCAGGGAAGTCACTTGATCTGCCCTTGCCCCCTTTCCTCATCTGTGAATTAGTGACACTAGTACATATCTCATGGGACAGTGATATTGAATGGATGAGGTAATATATGAAACCTGGCTCATAAAATGAAGTTGTTGCTTGTAACATGTTTTTTTTTGCAAAGGATATATTCAGCATATATATTATTTGTTAGATAGTTATCATTAAGCATTTAGGGCTGGGATCTCACTTATTTGGGTAGTGATGGCTAATCTATAAAAGCCTCTTTTGCTCAGAATTTCCCCTAGAGTCAGTTATGGATTTTCTTTGTCCTTTGCTGTAGGTCACTGTATCTTGTACAGGAATGACATCATCTTTTCTGCAGCTGATTGGCAGAGGCCTCTGTATATCTTCCCGGGCTCACGTAATAATTGTTCTCATGCTGTTCAGCTTGTAAGGTTACAGAGCCAGGCACTAAGCAGTAGTGTTCTCTTTTTTTCCCCTCACCCTGCTTCCTGCCCCCCTCTTTTTCTCCATTACCTCTGTGTGTCTCTCAAAGTTTTAGAATGCCTCTTCGTAATGATGGTCCTTGGAAGGCACTCCTTCAGCATGTCCAGAACTGTATGTTGTGGGTAAGAGAGAGACATTTCTTCCTATAGCATGCCTAAAGTAGGCCAGCAAATAAAATCTCACACTCATTGATTGTGTCTGATTTGTGTGTATGTGATCCCAACCATATGCTTCAGTACTTTAAGGAAATATTTCTTCAAACACTCTATTTGATTGCTTTGCTACTTAACTCCATGAAACTCTAGGTATAAGGGAAGTAAGGGACTAAGGAGCATTTTTCCTGGAGTAAACACCATTCCAAAGTGTAAAGAAACATTTTATAAGGGTAGTGGGATGACATGCACTTTACTGTCTCCTAGACAAACTCCACAATTTCCAGAGCTTCAGAAAGAACAGGGAGACAACATGGAAAGCATTCCTGGCTAAAATGAGCCTTGTGGATTTGAATTGTCCTCTCATTTCCTTAGTTTGCTTTATAAAAGAATGAAATGTTTGCATTGTGAAAATGTATTTGTGAAGATTGAGGGTTACTCACTAGGACTTAGGTAAGGACAAAATATGTGCTTAACTCATCTTTTGAGAATTAATATGTTATGTATTTGGTACACGTTTACTTTACCATCACTTGAAATGATATTCCATACTTACCATGGTTTAGTTTCTCTTATTGTTTTATTCAACAAATATCTATTGAGAATTGACAACTTACCAGAGACTATGTCCTGGCCACTGGAGACCATGTCCTGGCCACGTAGAGATGGTGTTTGTGTGTGTACATGCTGAGGAGGAATAGGCACATAAGGAAGCTGTCAACTACTGTGGAAATGCAGAGTAATTAGTTTCTCACAATTATTTATTTTACAGGGGGTAAAAATCGAGGCTCTGTAGATCAGAGTAGAACATGAGTGGGTTTCTTGTCTATCAATGTGGTCTTTATATTTCCTTTTGCTGATGACCCAGAAGAAAAGTAGCTGAGCTGGCTGGCTGTTGGTCTGGATAGGAATTGTCTGGGTGGGGGGTGTGGAGTTGTCCACAAATATCTCCACAAGAGCCCTTGAGTTTATCACAGATGGGAACAGATGGGAAGCAATGAGCGATGTGGTCGCCAGAGGGTACTTAAAGCTCTGCCAGGCTGTGAAATCATCACAGACTTAGTAATTCTGTAGCAAGGTCATTCTGAAGAGCCTGGGAAGAATACCTCTCCAGGTGTCTTGGAGAAAGCAGATCCTTCCGGAGGCAGAGCTAGATTTTCAGTTCCAGGGTGTTAACATTTTCATGTACAATTATTTTTTGTGAATTTGTATCTATTACATAATTCTGGACTATAAAATTAGCTTAATAATCATCTTCCTCAAACTCTATTTCAACTTGAAAGGCAATTTTGAAAGTATGTCATTTAGTTAGCTAACCATTATCTTACTCTGACTTTAGATCTTCCTTAAACATTTAATTATCAACACAGGAACATTAGACAACTTCCTTTTCTTTTATTGTATAATAATATCACAGGCAATAACAGGGTGAATATAAAAAACAAGGCAACAATAAGATTAACTCATAGATCTATGTAGAGGCAACATTCAGGTTACACTCATTCTAGACAAAATATAACAATGTTATAGACAGCGTTAACTAATAAGAAGAGTGAAAAATCTTATGTGTGGGGCTTGAACTGGGATTGGCAGGTTGGGATTCCAGGGAATTCAGCTTTCCAAAGAACACTTAAGATTTGTAAATAAGGAACTGGTAGCTAGGAATTAAATGGTAGAAACTTCTCACTGGTGTGGATTATATGCTGGATTCCCACTCTTTCATCCTTGTACTGTCAGTATTTGAGTTTGTTTTGGCCTCATTTAGCCTTCCTTACCTAGCAATCACAACCCTCTGAAACTCAAAGGCTTGAAGAATCAACAGCTCCCAAAGCTAGTTAACTTAAGTATGATTGTATGTATTACTGGTTATTTCTGTTGACTTGTGACTGCATTTCTTTATCACAAGAGACCAGAAGCTTGTGTGCTGTTTGTCAGATTCATTTGGCAATTGGTTGTCACTTAGGTTCTACTGGTAGAAGACACAATAAGAAATTTGAAAGTATTGAGGAGAGCCATTTTCTTTCTGCTGAGACATTCTGTGACTCAGCAATAGGAGATGGGTTCAGCAAATGGGTTCTGGTCTTCAACCAGAGATTTGGGGTATGTAGCTTAGTGGTAGTTTAGTTGTCTAGCATGCCCAAGGTCCTGTGTTCAATCTCCTGCACCGCAATAAGCAAAAAGATTTTAAAAAACAGAGTCTAGATTACTATAAATAAAAGAGTGCTGATTTTAGAAATTTAAAATACAAAATGGTTTCATATTAACTACCACAAGAGCTAAACTAAGGGCACATCTTTTGTATGATGGCCACACAAAAAGTTTGGTCACTGTAATTTACATCTACTAGAATATTTTTATACCATATGTTGCTGTTGCTTATATACATTGAAGAATAATCCACACCTAATTTGAGTTTCACCATAAACGAGATATACACTAAGAGCTTTTTGTTAATTGCTAATACATTGAAGCTTTCTGGCATTTTGGTTGAGTTAGCAGGCAGGAAAAAGAGTGAATTGATTGCTTTGTCACCGTTCATTGATGACTACTTTTTTGAGAGCCAGGTAGTTGAGAGTGCATCCTGGACTGTTCTGAGCTCTAAAACCAGTGCCGAGCCCATGGTAGATAACTGCGCACCAATTCTATGCCTGGCTCAGCTTTTTAGAGGACCTTGAAGAGGTTTTGGAAGAGGTGGACATATAGTTTTCATTTGGCTTCATCTTATGAAACAACTTAATTCTATTGTGACCTTTTCATGCTAGAATTCTGCTCCCCTGCATGGCCTCTGCAAACACAGCATCCATCTGCATTGCATTAGAAAGAAAGACCAAGAGTTTTGGGCTTCATGTTCATGGTGGCTTAATTTCTAACAGAAAGGGATGAACTTAACAAAAGCTCCCTTCTAAGGAAAGCCCATTCTCCTCTATGTTAGCTATTAAAAATTGCAAGTTTCCTCATGTTGCTGTCATTGTACTTAGTACAATGTACCTAGTAAAAGAAAACAGAGTAGAAAATCTAGCTAGTCCTGAGTCTATTAAAGAAATTGAATTTGTAATGGAAACCCTTCCTATAAAGAAAAGGAAATAGAACTTGACTTGATGGGTTTACATTTTGCTTTCATAAACCAGGTTGTGTGTTTTGGCAGTTCAGTCGAAATCTGCTGAACTCTGGAGCAATGTGAAGGTCCATGGAATGGTTGCTGAATGGAGATAAGGACACTTCACCAACAGAGGGCACTGACAGAGGGCATCTTTACAGAAGCATGTAATCCATATTTGGCCTTCACATGTCATTATGGTTAAACAAAGGGTCCTTTTCTTTGATATGTTTTTTTCTACTGAATTGAGTGGTCACTTTATAGTATGAAATGTTTTTCGAGTGTTCTCACAAAGTAGATGTGTAATACAAAGAAAGAAATGTAGCCAAGGGAAAGTTGGCATCTTGAATTCTATCTCCTGCTACACACATAAGGTTCAATAAAAGCTGGGTTTACCTAGTCTGGCTCCTGTGGCAGTTCATCTTCATTGTCAGCTTGACTTGGAGTCACCTGGGAGACACACCTCTAGGTGTGCCTGTGAAAGTGTTTCTGAGGATGGAAGACCCACTTCAGAACTGGAAGATGCCATCCCTTTGACTGAATAAATGGAGAAAGTGAGGAAAATAGCAGGATTTATGTCTATTTGCTTGTAGACTGCAGATACAGCATGCTCAGCTGCCTCACTCGCCCCCACCAAAGCTAGAGCCACTCTCATTACCATAGTCTTCTCATTATGGTACATTGCAGCCTTACACTGTGAATCAAAAAGAACCCTTCCCTCCTTAAGTTGTGTCTGTCAGCTTGTTTTTGTTTATTTTATTCACAGCAACAAGAAAAACAACTGGCCTTGAGAAGTTGCTCATTGGGTAAAAGTGCATGCTGGACAAAGCTGGACAATGCTTGTAAGTCAAGTCTGAACCATGGATCCCACATAAGGATGGAAAAAGATATAAATGACTCCAAAATTTTTCTTCTGACATCAACATGAATATTGTGGTGCATTCACACCTCTTCCTCCACCATCATGACACACACATGCATGCCAATAATACTAATAATAAAGGAAAAAGGAAAAATAAACCTTACACACTGCTTCTGGAAAAGACAAATGCCCTCCCGCTGTATGTTTCTCTGTCTGAGTCAACAGTTAACTTAGTGTCCAGTGAACCCAAAACAATTGTTCTACTATACCATTGAGCAACACCCTCAGCATCTCCCTACATGGAAAACATGTTTTGAGACAGTCTTGCTTTGTACTTATGGTCCTTTTGCTTCAGTATCATAGGATTGGAATAACAGGGTTACACTACACCCAGGAGAAGAGCCATAGTCTTAACCTCCCGCCCCATTTACTAGTCTTTAGTTGTATCTGATGTCGTCCACATTTAGAGTTCAGTTCTGACTTTTCCCTCACAAAGTCTATCTTCCTGATGCATATCTCTTATCTAATTGTTACAAGAGAGCTCAAAATAGGATGTCTAAAACTGAAATTTTTATACTTCTCACAAATTTCTCTTTTAGTGATAATAGTATATATTCCCTGTCAATCATATTTGGAGCTCTGGGTATTGCCTGGCTGTCTCCTTCTTAGCCAACATCCAGCCAGTAGTTAGAGTAGAATGCACTTCAAATCTTTGGGAAGTCTCTAGAGTTTCAAATAGTACAACAGTATATTTTTGTTCCACAAAAATGCCATGAAATTTAAAGTTATGCTAACTGTTTGCAGTTAAGATAAAATACTACATCAAGGGAAGAAGGCTGTGTAATCAGTTGGCCTTCCCAACTAGCTAAAACTGCTTCTTCCAATGTAGCATGCTGGCGTTAGGTTACCAACTTAGTGCTGTGTTATAGGGGCCCCCTGAAGACTTCATGTTCCAGCTTGGCAAAGTTCTATGGCCCTGAAGATCCATGAAGTTTATTAATTTTGCTAGGATAACAAGGAAAAGCCTGTTATGAAATGACTCCAGCCAATTCTGCAGCCAACACAAAATTGTTCAACAGGGAAGGGATTAGACTTGAACAAAGTGGAAAGGGCAGTTAACTTTTTGTGTGACTACTAATGAAAATGGAATGTTGAAAAAAATGAGGCACATCAAACATTTTTGGGAAGGGCCTCACGGAGTCTTCCTTGTTCTTCCTTGCCAACTCAAATGTATGATAATACTTTAAAGGGAGAAATTATCAACAAATGGCCTATTAGCAAATATGGAATTGCCCAATGTCTAAGGATTTATTTAATGTCAGACTTTACAGAACTATATGTCATGAATCTTTAGAGATTTATAGACATATATTAATATCTATGCTGTTTCAAAATAATTTTATTGATACATACATGCACACATGCATATACATAACATGTGTATTTATGTGCACATAATTGGATTTTCACACACATGTATATATTCCTTGCTGCACAAACAGGAAGGGAAAAATAGTCTCCCTCTGTTCTTGGATTGCAGACATGCAGGTGACGGAGACAGGAGGATTGCTGAAATTTGCTGCCTAACAGAAAAAAAAAACCACAAAAAGAAGAAAAAATAATGTAAGCACCAGGTTGCTGGAGGGACTCTGACTCAGAGGAACAAGGCTGAGGTCTAGCAAGATGCCCCACAAGGTTAATGTATTTGCTGCCAAGCCACATGGCCTAAATTTGATCCCTGGGACCTACATAGTGAAAGGAGAGTGCCAACCATTACAAGTTGTGTTTTGACCTTGTATCCACATTGTGATATGTGAAGTGATTCCCTCAGTAAATAAATGTTATTGAAAATAAGAGATCAAAGTGACAAAGTAGGAAATGATGGAGGAGGACACCTAATGCTTTCATCTAACCTCCATGGTTTTGAACCACTACAAACATGTGCATACATCACACACAAGATGTAACCACGAGATGATATGCTTCAATACATCTATATACTTACATGCATGTTCATGACACATAATACATAAATTATAGTAATATGTAAAGTACATTTAGACCTTCTTCATTTTTGTATTTTTGCATATTGTTGAAAATTTCTGTTGCTCTTACAGCCCAGAGTTTCTGATGTTTATTAATCCTGACATGAAACAACTAAATTAATTCTTGGCCTTTATCTAGGCTTGCAATAATTTCAGTGTTTATTTTACTTGCTAAAAATTGAATTTAGCCCACCAGTACATTTCATTAAGATCAGCAGATGGTAATTACTTTCCAGCTGAGTTGGGCTGGGTTTGAACCAATGACCTTTGTTGTAAAAAATCTCCCTTTTCAATCTCTTGATCATGTATTTTCCAGGGTAACCTTAAAGTTGAAAACAGTATGTCTTAATAAACCCTTTCATGAGATGTCTTGATCATCAAATTGTATTTCCATATATAAAATAAACCTATAGGGAAAATTTGCTAAGATAAAGACTTTTGAAATAATTTTTTTTCAGTAAGTTTTGGGGTCAGAATTACAAACGATTTCCAAAATGTTATGTAATATTTTTGAAGAGAAGGATTCCTTTAGCCTTAATTTTTTCTTAAGTCCTGTTCTCTATAAATATTTAAAAGTTTATTGTGCAAGGAACTAAGTTTCCCAAGTGAAGCATGGAATAGCTTTTTATTGAGAATTTACTAAGAATTTCTGGCACTGGTGTAATCTCAATATCCTTCTAAAAATGGCTGTGAGAGAAAACTAATGCGATGGTGGTCTCACATTTGCTCCTTGACCCAAGCTTTTCCCATGGGAATAAAGGAAAAACAAACCCAAGACGACTTATTTTCTATGGCTTGTCAATACGGATATTAGGAGCTTGATTGATTTTTGTGGGGATCAATGAGGTCATGTGTTAAAAGCCGATGGGTTCCCAGACCTTGTTGCTTTAAGCATTATAAAAGCCAGGCTGTATCCTTCTCCAGAAGCTGCAGAATAGTTACAATTAGATGTCTCCATAATTAAGACATACCTAATGATCCTGTGCAGGAAATTGTGCTTTTGTTTTCCTCAGTTAGAAAGCACACTGGAGTGACTAACTTGAGCAAATGCATCGGGTGACAAGGTCTTCCTGGTTGGATGTGTACTCTATCTGTTTCCACCAATGCTGGCTTGGTATTCTCATGGACAGAGCTTGCTTTCTGCTACCTTATCATCCAACTGAGGTCATTCTCTAGTCCCCTTCCCTCACTTCTTCCTGGGCCGCAGGACAGCTCATTCCCAAGCAGTCCCATCATCCGACCTATAGGAAGTCTTATAGATTCTCTTTTGTCCACAAATATTCAGACTGGTGACTAATAAGTATTTCCAGAACTATCATGCTGTTGGGTTGCCAATTTATTTGTTCCTCGGGTGACTATGTGACCTCCTAAGCAAATTGTTGGTTTCCACTCTTAACCTCCATGCGCTGTCCCATACATGGGAGCAGTTAGAGTTTTTAAAATATACACAAAACTGTGCTTCTTTCCTAACTTCCATCTTGGCTGGCCTAAGATTCAGATTCCCTGTCCACAGGAATTATGTTGCACTTTATTCTTTATTTCTTGCATTTAGACCACACAGGCATTCTGATTGCTCTTCACCTCCATCCCTTTCTCCCACCTTTCTTTGCCTCCCAGATTTCTCAAACATCTTAGACTTAAACTACACATACACATTTTTATTTTTTGCCTTGCTCTACCAGGAAGTATCCCATTGTCCCCTGATTCCTATTCCAATATGAATTGCACAGTGATTTCCCTAAGTGTCATTCCATACCCATGTTAGATGACACATTTTTCTCAAGGTCTTCCTTTGAGTCTAAAGAAGCTAGTCTAAGTCACTCTCAAGCAAAACATTGGATTTCATTATCTTGCCTAGCAATTAACATTATGTGTTACTTTTCCCTGAGCCACCCTCTACCTGAGTATAATGTAATCTAGTTGGCGTCTTCTATTTGTTGTTTTTCTCTCTCTAAAGTAATGCTTTACAAGCAACATGGGAACATACAGCTTTTCATTTGGATCAGCATCTAGAATTATGAACTTGACACATGACTAGCTCAGTAGCTTTTTGAAGACACAAATAAACTTACAGCTATCTAGGCTAGTCATTACTCATCAAGGTAAGAAGGATGGCTTTATTCATTTTTCTGCAAGAGTCTGTTCTCATGTTGCATTTTTCACCATTATCATCTTTTCTCTCTGCCTTTGATCTGTATGCTTATTCAACCTTCTGTCACTTCTAGCCAAGAGTATGTCACTGACCTTTTAGTTAGATAGCCTGATTTAAACCCTTAATATGTAACGGATTCCTCTTTATAACAATTATTGCATATGAAAATACATTACATTTTCCTTAAAAATGTAATTTAAAAATACTATTAAAGATGTTATCACATTTGTAAAAAAAAGAAATTATATTCAACCAACATTCTAATCATATTATCTCTCCTTTCATAATATTTGTGTTTTAATTATCCACACAAAAATACACCTATTTTTGTATGTGTATATTAGGTGTGTGTACAATTTTGAGTTTTGCATTTGACATACGATTTCATAAGCAGTTCCATGTTACTCTCTATTTCTGGTTTGCCATCATCTATAATGTTTTATTAATTACATGCTATAATTGGATATTCCACATCAATAAAAGAGTTAGATTGTTTACATTTTTTCTTAATATAATATAGCTATGAATGCTGTACAAATGGTCTTTTTCTTTTAAATGATTTACTTTGGAGTAGTTCCAAGCAAGGGAATCAACAGGCTACAGGTTTAGGTTAACATGCATGCACACACACACACACACACACACACACACACACAAATACACTCACACACACACCATATATACATATAGAGCACGTATATTACTTCCTTCCTCAATAAAAGCTTTATACATTTTTTAACGCTATAAGCTATAAATGATCCTTTCTTGTGCAATTTACCTTCATTGGGTTTTTCTTTGCAAAATCTTAACAAACTAAGTGGTTTTAATCTTTTTCAATTCTTTTAATTGATTGCAAATTGTAAGGTCTCTTGTGCTATTTTATGTTTATTTCTTGTCTGTATTTTTCCTCTTGAGAATTTACTGTGGTAACATTTTGTCTGTTTATTTCTAGAAGCCTTAGTGGTATTATTTTTTCTTTTATTGAAAATAGATTTTTTTAAAAATGAATATATCCTGATTCTGGTTTCCCCCTTTCTACTCCTTTCAGTTTCTCCCCTCCTTCTCTTCTGTCTGGATTCACCTTTCTGTCTCTCCTTAGAAATCAAATGGGCATCTAAGGGATAATAATAAAATAAATAAAATAAAAATACATAAGTAAACAAATTAGAATAGAACAAAGCAAACAGGAAGAAAAGAACTCAAGAAAAGTCACAAGAAACAGATACGGATGTAGAGACTCACTCAATTGCAAACTCAACAAACTGAATATATATGCAATATATATGCGAAGAACCTATAGGGTAAAACATTGAAAAAGATAAAATTTAAAAAAAGGTAAACACACAAACAAACAAGCAGTAACAACAACAAGCTGCTCTCACACAGGTTTATGTGACAAGGAACTTCCAAAGATGCTGCTGAGTTCATTTTCTGCTGGCCATCTATTGCAGGGCCTGCAGAGTAGTTTGTTTCCTGTTTTCTCCCATGTAGAAAACTAAACTTTTATTTGCAAGTGGTTATCAACTGAAGATACCTTGTGGGTTAGGGATGGGGGCATCTACCTCTTTCAGCTCTAGTCCTCCACCTAGTGCAGGCATATGGAGGTCCTGTACACACTATCTCAGTATCTTTGAGTGTTGTATTTAGAAGGCCTTGCTTCCTTGATGTCCTCCATTCCCTTTGGCGCTTACACTCTTTCAGTCTTCTCTTCTGATTGGTTCCCTGAGCCTCAGTGGGAAGTATTTCATGTAGATACCCCTTTAAGGGCTTAGTATTCCAAGGCTTCTCACTCTGTGCATAATATCTGTGGGTCTCTAAATTCGTTCCCATCTGCTGCAGGAGGGAGAGTCTCTGGTGATGGCTCAGCAAGGCACTTATCTATGAGTACAGGAGAATGCCATTTAGGAGTCATTTTATTGCTACATTCCTTTAGTAGAACACTAATATTTGCTTTTTTCCTAGGTCCCTGAAGTATCTAGTCTCAAGTTCCTGGTCACCTAAGCAGCATTGATTATGGGTTCTATTTCATGAAGTGGGTCCCTAATCAAATCAGGTATTAGTTAGTTACTCCCACAAGCTTTGTGCCATATTAAACTAGCATATCTTATCTTGCAGGCAGGACACCTCTGTAGACTGAAAGGTTTGCAGCAGGGTTGGTGTTTACATACTCCTTTGGTAGCATGCAGAGTACCTTCTGGCACCAAGAAAGCAGCCTGTAGGAGTGAAGGCCATAGGTAGATACCAGCTCAACTTCTCCATGTTCAATGAGTTTTGTAAGTGTTATCTCCAGCCTTGCTCTTGTTTTGGAGAAAGCAACCTATAGTCCTGGTAACAGCCTGGGTTACTTGGGGGTTCCCATGGGATGCCATTGGCTAACAACTCAATTACAATGTAACTGATTCTTTGTACTGGAAGCGTCATTTGGTAACAAGGGAAATCCAACTGGTGCTGTCTCCCCTGTCATTTGATGATTTCATTTATATTACCTTCTTACATACACATGTTTAGGACATGTCTATTTAGGATGACCCTTAATTTTATCTGTCCCTCCCATATTCCCTTCCCCATTCTACTCTTCTCTCCTCCTTACCTCATCCCCCCATCCATTACTATCCATTGTATTTCCCCCTTCTTAGATCTACCCTTCCCTCCTAGTCTCTTACCCTATAGCTAACGTTTGTGGGTCTTTGGATTATAGCTTGCTTATCATTGAAATCAGCTAACATCACATACAAGCTAAAACATATAGTTGTATTTTGGGGTCTGAGTTATCTCACTTTTATGGTTCCATTTATTTACTTGCAAATTTCATGATTCCTTTTTTTTTAATAGCTAGGAAATATTCCATTGTGTAAATGTACCAATAATTCTTTATCCATTCATCTCCTGAGGGGCATCTAGGTTGTTTCTAATTTCTGACTGTTGTGAATATGGCAGCAATGATCATGGCTGGGCACTGTCTCTGTGGTAGGATGGACTAGCTTTAGAACGTAAGACAAGGAGTGGTATAGCTGGATCTTAGGATTTCCATAGTACCTGTACAAGTTTGCACTCTCACTAGCAGTATATGAGTGTTCTCCTTACTCCACATCCTAGATGGTATGAGCTGTCATTTTCTTTTTTTCCTCCTTTTTAATTTAAAATTCAAACAAGGTTGTTTTACAGGTCAATCCCAGTTCCCTAACCCTCCCATCCTCCCCTATCAACCCCACCAAACCCTGACCCATCCCCTTTCTGCTCTGCAGGGAGGGCAAGGCCTTCCATGGAAGATCTTCAAAGTCTGTCTTATCATTTGGGGCAGGGCCTAGGCCCTCCCCCATATGTCTAAGCTGAGGGAGTATCCCTCTGTGTGGGATGGGCTTCCAAATTCCATTCATATACTAGGGATAAATACTGATCCACTACCAGAGGCCCCATAGACTTCCCAGTCCTCCTAACTAACAACCACTTTCAGAAGGTCTGTGTCAGTCCTATGCTGGTTTCCCAACTATCAGACTGGGGTGCACGAGCTCCCCCTTGTTCAGGTCAGCTATTTATGTGTGTTTCTCCAGACTGTTCTTGACCCCTTTGCTCATCACTCCTTTCTCTCTGTAACTAGATTCAAGGAGTTCAGCTCAGTGGTTAGCTGTGGGTGTGTGCTTCTGCTTCTATCAGCTACTAGATGAGGGCTCTAGGATGGCATATAAGATTGTCATCAACCTCATTCATTATCATGGAAGGGCATTAAAGGTAGCTTCTCCATTACTATGTAGACTGTTAGTTGGGGTTATCCTTATAGATCTCTGGACATTTCCCTAGTGCCAGATTTCTCCTTAAATTTATAATGGCTCCCTCTATTATGCTGTCTCTTTTTTTGTTCTCCTCTATTCTTTCCCTGTCTCAATCTTCCTGTTCCCTGATGTCATTTTCTCTAATGATCTTGGCTGTTCTGATGAGTGTAAGATAAAATCTCAAAGTAGTTTTGCTTCACATTTTTCTGATGGACTATGGATGTTAAACACTTCTTTAAGTATTTCTTTAATTGTTTGAGTTTTCTCCGTTGAGAATTCTATGTTTAGGTCTGTACCTAACTTTTTCTTTATTTTTTTGATAATTTTTAAATTTAAATATTGAAACAAGCTTGTTTTACACGTCAATCCCAGTTCCTGCACCCTCCCACCCTCCCCTGTTCCCCCCACCGACCTCCATTCCATCCCCTTTCTGCTCCCCAGGGAGGGTGAGGCCTTTCATGGGGAGTCTTCAAAGTCTGTCATATCACCTCACTTTTTATTTGAGTTATTTGCTTTCTGGATATAGAGCATTTTGAGTTCTTTCTATATTTTGGATATTGGCCCTCTCTCAGATGTGTAGTTGGTAAAAACCTTTTCCCATTTTGTAGGCTGCTGCTTTGTCAAAATGATAGTGTCCTTTTCTTTGGAGAAGCTTCTTAGTTTCATGAGGTAGCATTTAACAATTATATAAGCCTGTGCTATCAATGTCCTGTTCAAGAGGTTGTCTCCTGTGCCAATGAGTTCAAGGTTGTACCCCACTTTCTCTTGTATCATATTAAGTGTATCTGGTCTTACATTGGAATTTCTGATGTTTTGAAGTTGAGTTTTCTACAGGGTGATCAGTATGGAGTTATTTGGAATTGTCCACGTGCAGCCAGCCAGTTTGACCAGCACTATTTGTTGAAGATGTTGTCTTTTTTCTTAGATCCCTTTGTATCCATAAAATGCCAGTTTTGAAGATTTTTATTTCAGTCTTTTACCCCTCCTCTTTCCTATATTATCGATATAATATCATACTATTTCTTATATTACCTATTATATTTGAGACTATACTTACAGTGCTAGATTTGTGACTGGGAACATTTTTAATGAAGAGAAGTACAATAATGCGAATTGATAGAATTTCCACTTTTCCATTAACATCCCTTTCATAGGCTCATCTGAGACTATTGTCTACTGTGTGATAATCCTTCTGTACACTGTGAAAATGTGTTGCTTTTATTGTTAATAAAAAATTGATTGGCAGATAGCTGTGCAGTATTTTCAGGGCAGAGAGGATGCTGGGAATAAAAGTGGAGTTTGAGGAGTTGCTAGACAGACACAGAAGAAACATGGGAAGTCAATAGATGAGATAAATGAGCCTTGGGACAGCACATGGATGAATAGAAATACTTTAATTTAAGTTGGAAAAGTTGACTGGAGACAAGCCTAAGCTATTGACTGACCACTGAGCATTTATAATTAGTATTGTCTCAATGTAGTTATCTGGGGAGTTGCTGGTGGTACAGAAAAGTCTGCCTACAATTGTCGTAGAGAGTTAGGATACATACAGTGGGGGTAAAGGTGTTTAGAGGATGTGCCAGGCCTAATGAAAGCAATGTAATCATTTACTTAGATTTTATTCATATAAAGTATTAGTTTTAGGATAATACTATTTATTCACCATCAGGGAATAAAAACACTGATGTGCATTTATGAAATGAAGATTGATTTAATGAAATACCATCATACATTCAATAGAGAAACAAAATTAACAAAGTTCCCTGAACTATTGTAGGGAAGCCATAGTATTATATGGAGTTACATCTTTTTTTAAAAAGACCAATCTACTTTTCCATGATACTTCCTATTGGTTTAACATTGAACTTAGCTTTGCGTTCTCAAGAATAATGACAATTCCACATTTATTATTACAGTCACAGTTGGAGCACAACAGACATGAGGTTATCACCTTCCCCCCAAAAATTTGTGTGGTTTAGCATAGCTCAATAAGCATGTGTCACTGGTCATTGTCATTTCTGTGGGTTTCATGTGTTTCTACTTACATTAGATGGCAGGTTCTTGGAGCATAACTAAATGACGATCATGTTTCTCACATTTTCCCTGCAACTGTCCATAGGGCTGAGATGAATATGCTCAATAAATATGCTCTGGTCTTAGTCATGTTCCTTGGAGGTGAATAGGACTTCTTTCAGAAGTTGCTCAGAGGGCACTGACCACAGGTCACACATGCTCCTCATAGACATGTGGGCATCCAAATAGATGGACCGATTTTCCTAAGAATAAAATAAAAAATGAAAAAAAGAAAAAGAAGAGAGAACAGGGTAAGGGAAGGATGTGTGGATAGATGGAGGGAAGGAAGGAGGAACACACACACACACACACACACACACAGAGAGAGAGAGAGAAATATATATATATATATATATATATATATATATATATATATAGAGAGAGAGAGAGAGAGAGAGAGAAGGATAGAAGGAGTTTGAGGAGAAAATCAAGTGAATAAAAAAAATGGACCATTTTAAACACAGCTTTTGAGCTCAGAACTCAAAGGCTATAAAAAAGACTCAGTGCATTTTAAATGACCATTCTTATTACTGTAAAAGTGCCCCTGCCTCTGTCACTAAAACTCATTCTAAGAGCTTTGGACAGAGAGAAAGTTCATCCTAGAGGCAGGACAATCTTGGGTGAACTTGGGGTCATCTGATCCAGCTTTGTCATTGAATTGTTGAGCAGGCTGAGACTAAGGACAGAAAAATAAGTGAACAGAGAAGACACAAGTGGCAAACAAGATCAGGTGATACAGGGTGCAGGTATTGTGACTTCATGTATGTTTGTAAACACTACAGTACACTGTTTTCTACCTCTTACACAATTTCTTATTTCACAGTGAAGTCTGTATAGTGAATAGAAAACCATTTTAAATCCACTAACACCACACTTTTAAAATGTTCCAGCTATAAATTCAGTAGGAACCCAAGGGCATTTATCAGACTGAATTATGAATATTCTTAGAGGATCCCCAGGGCCAGCTGACTTTCAGCTGTATGAGGCAGCTGAATGCTTGCAAAGCATAATGGCTTAATAACATATAACCTCAACTGGAAAGTGAGTATTTAATAAGTTTAATTGTGAATAATAATTTGCTAGATTTTTACAAGTGGGAGAGTATCCAAAAACAACTGTTTTGAACATAATTTATTTATTTCATAGGTTTAAATAAGATAGCAACAATGATTGATACAAAGAGACCTGAGTGGCTGGGTCTTACTTTTCAAAATTAGATGACTAGATTTTTCATCTTTCCATGATAATTAACCTTGCCTCAGCTTTCAAATAGTATGTATGTGTGCATTCATGCATGTGTGTGTGTGTACATTTTTGCGCGCGTGTGTGTGTGTGTATGTCCATGTCCCCAGAACAAGTAGGCTTCACATATATTGTTTTATTTATTTGGTTTTTAGTATTAATGCTGGAAATTTTTGGTTATAAAGTTAAAAACTGAGCTCACAAAGAACAAAAGAAGTACTATTTTTTTTAAATAGACTGGTGGCTGTCTTTCAGCTTCTCTTTCTCGACATCTGACAGTGTTTGAGATGGTCTGGGGCACTTGGAAGAGAACATGGTGGCCTGGCACACAGTGCTTCATTTTGTTCCTGGCATGGAACTCACTGCTAAGCCTTGTGCAAGTCATGTCCTTGTCCCTCTGGGCTCAGTTTTCTCATCAATTGAGTAGAGTATGAGTGTTGACATTTCAAGGTTCTCTGATTCACTGGAGAATCTAGCTCATCCCAGGCAGGCAGGAGCCCACAGCTTGGATCCCAAACACCGAATGACCCTGATGCTGATTCCTATGCCATTGTAGACTATGTGAATTAGACTCTTCAACTCCCAACTCACAGGGAAGGAGGGGACAATGGTGTGTCAAACAATGACATTTTGTAAACGATAAGTGACAGATCTGAAACTTCCTATTATCTTATGTTTTTATTGCTCCTTTTGTATATAAAGATGTGTTTATAAATGGGAATATCTTTGTGTTGCAAATGACTACAGTGTTCAGTATAGCAACATGCTTCAGGTTTGTTGCCTAGATGATCCTGTATAACTGGAGTTATGTCGTAGGCTCTATCATTCAGGTTTGAATAAGTATACTCTACAATGGTTGCACAGTAATGGAATTGCTTACCAATGTGTTCTGAACATGTAGCCTCACTATTAAGCATATTCTGGTCCTTTAATTTCTTTCCTTATATTTACTTAGTTGTTCTGTTTCTGTGTGTATAGCTATAGGTTAAAGGACAACTTGCAGCAGTTACTTCTCTGCTTCCACCATGTGGGTGCTGAGGATCAAACTTATGCTTTTTTCAGGCTCAGTTGCAGAACCTTTATCTAAGGTCCATCTCATCTGTTCATTAGTCTTTTAGAGAGAGGCTTTCTTTCCTGCCTCAGTGTTTTGGTCCTTGAGGTCCCAAAGCCTTGGAGATCTCTTTGCTTCTTCTCCTGATATTGAGAAACAGTAAATATCTCTTACACCTTGGTAATTCCTTGAGTTGCATGATGGAGGCACTAATATCCAGTGTGAGGGTAGTCTCTATTCTGAGCCACTGATTAGTGCACTACATTGTTCTCAAGGGAAAATTTAAACATTATGGGAAGACCTTATGCTCTTTCTCACTTTCTCTACAACTAATCCCTCCCTTTGATTTCTTTTTTCCTTTCTCCAGGCTTGGTTTACTGTAGGCAGTGTTCTGTTTCCCTACTCCCCAAATCCACGTTTCCTACTCATATTAAGACTCATTGATAGTAACAGAAATGTGAAGGATTCATTGTGCATTGATAGTGGCTAATTGGGCTTTTGGCTTTTGGTCTGGAAAAGGCACTTGATAGTTACTGGGATATTTTTTTGAATTACATATTTTATAAGTGACAACCTTATACTTAAGCATGATATTCAAAGGAAATACTTTTGGCATATAAAGTATACTTTTGGATTTGTGGGCAGTGTCACATTTTTGTAATCCCAGCTACTTGGAAGATGAATATAGAACAAGCAAGAGTTTGGGGCCAGCCTGGGCAACACAGAAAGTTCCTGTCTCAAATACATGGTTACATTCTATTGTTTGACTTTTATTTTTAGGACTGTGTTAAAAAGGATCTTCATTTAATGCGTTCATGTCTTTCTACTTGCATCTGTCAGATACCTTTTGGCAGAGGCTATCCTAATAAAATCATGAGTATGAAGCAAGATAAGGAGATCGTAGAAGAGGGATATCAGGAGATATTGGGATAGATAGAGCTTTCCCTGAGACATAGTGGCTGAGGAGGACTGTCTTGGTCTTCTGTGGCTGTCATAACAAAATACCACAATCTGGGTGGCTTAAACACGTGATTATTTTTACATAGTTCTGATGAATGAAGAACAAGGGAAAGGTGTTGAGAGGCTTGATTCTAAGGGGGTTTCTGGTCTTGACTCAACACACACAAAGGTGCACAGAAGGGAGGCAGAAAAGGAGGAGAGGAGAAGGGAGGAGGAGAGATTACCTCTCTGCTTTGTTTTCTGCTTCTTGTAGAGATAGCAGCTGCATTAGACAGGGGCCCATTCTTATTACCTCATATAGCCTTAATTACCTCCTTTAAGGTGTCTGTCCACAAATAAAGTTGATTGCAGCTAGGCATTCAAACCATGGATCTGGAGATCATATGAAGGTACACTACAGACTATAATAAAAACCTGACTGGTTTGGTCTCAGGATCAGCTTGCCCTTGAACAAACTGTTTCTATGCCTTTGTCCACCAGTTAGAATCTGGTTCACAACTAGATGTGTTTCTGAAATGAGGTATGCTCCAGAGAGCTCAAGAAAATCTCCAGGATTGGAGAAATTCTATATACAATAGGAATTCTTACTCATTACTTTATAACAGCACATCAGAAAGGCAAGAAATCCCACCATCTCCAAGGAACCCACCACAAATCCATCTCCATGGCGCAGAGCATTCTAAAGGGTCCACTCCAAAGTTCAACATGTTTTTGTCTTGATTTCCTCGGGTTTGGGACAAATGTTGATCGCAAATGTTTTCTTTTCATTGACATCAAGCTTTGTGGGTGACTGATCATCTCATTGGAGCTGAGTTTGGGATTTAGTAACTCATTTTAGAAGTATGTATGGGAAATTAATGTCTCCTTTTGAATTGTTGGCAGCTAATTTATATAAATCAGTGTTGGCCACTAGGCAGATATGTCAAGGTCTCCTGCAGTCTAGATGTTAGATTCTGATGCTCAGGTCTTTGACATTTCAGAGATGAAGCAGTCAATCTCTATTTGCTGTCTGTTACTTTCAATACACACAGCAATGCTTCTGTGTTTCCATCTTGATTCTTAAGTTATGCCGTAAAGTGCCTCTTTGTGAACAGAAAAGTCCAGCTTTCATATTTGTTGCATATTCCTTTTGTGACCTTTCAAAGCAAACCTGTGTCTGGTGGTTCAACATTATTCTTGGGAAACACTCTCAAAAATAAAACTGTGTTCAAGTACTATTTCCTTAGTTCAACAAATGTTTACTGAGTGCCTGCTTTGTGTCAGGCACCATGCCCAATGCTGAAGAACCAGACAGACAAACTTCTTATTTTCAGAGATTACTGAGAAAAAGACTATCCGTGTGGAAATAAACATTGGGCAAACAAATTAACCAAAGAAAGAGCCTACAATAGTTAGTGTTATGGCCCTAATTAAAACAGGGTGATGTGGAAGGTGGTCAGGGGACATCTTGAATGCTGAGAACACAAGCCTTGCATAAATCAAGGCACCCAACAATCAACAAGTTTCTCTTCTCTGAACAGAGCTGTGACTTTTCTGGAACTGGAAGTGCTGGGAAACAGAAAGTGAGGGGCACGAGTGGTACAAGCTGAGGCTAGAGATATGGCTGGAAGCAAACTTGGTAGAGCTTTGGAGAAGTGGGAGGTTCAGAGTATGAGGTACACACTATGGGGAACCACTCAGCACATCTGAAACATCGCTTTGCTTTGAGCATAGGAGGGTTAGAGGACAGGCTGTAGGACACGTGGAAAAGATGCTGGAGGGGCGTATGCTTTGGATAAGGGTAGGGGTGCTGAGGACTGGAAGAACATGAGATTTAACTTTGGCCTATGTTTTGGGGAATGGTGCCATCTTGACTGAGTTGAAGGTCAGAGTGGGGGAGGGTAGGATTAGGACTTGTGTCTTCCTTTGTAGAAGTTCCTCCCTATGTCTCACATCCAGATTTGACACTTTTATGGATTCTCAACCTTTTATGTTTGAAGTTGACTTCTGCCAACCAACACTTCTAATTTTTTAAAAAAATTTAAAATTATTATCTAATATGCGGTACTCTCTCTGTAAACTAAAAAAAAAAAAAAATCATTTTAGCCAATGACAACTGGTTTTTCCCCCTTACCAACTTGAAGACCCAAAAGAACTCAATTGAAATTAGAATCTGAGTGGTATTAAGTTTATTTTTTAATTTTGAGTTACTCTTTTTAGTGCACTGTCTTCCTGTTCATAAATATAAACATGAAGATTCTTTGCAAATGTTTAAGTTTTTTATCCTTAAATAGGCATTTATAATTTTCTTTGCATATATCTCATACTTTTACTGAAATATTTTGGTATTTGTTTCTGTTCATGGGTTTTCTTCTGTTAGGTAATGGTCACTAAAACAGAGAAAAGCAATTTTCTTTTATCATCCTGTATTCTACAATGTAGCATATTTTCTTATTAATGCTACTTTATTTTTTTTACAAATATCTTAGTTTCTTTAGACATTCAGTTATGTGAAAGAGACATTTTAATCTCTTCTACTGTTTATATTAGTCATTGATTTTTTTTAAGAATTATTGAGAGTTCTGAAATGATATTGAGTAATGATGGTGGCTAATCTTAAATTGTTTGGGCAATTTGCCACTAGCAATTTTAAAATGAATTGTAATAAATAGTTTTGATTCTGTTTATGTTAACTAAAGAGGAATTGTTATCAAGATGGTGTGTTTCATTTAATGAATTTTCATTATTTATTAGAGAATACTTTCATCTGCTTGTAGGTACAATAGATTGCATTGATGAAGTACCTTAGTATGTTTGTAGGTTGTATTAATAAAATAATGTTGTTTCCATAAGTATTTCTTGGTCACAGCATATTAATTTTTTGCTATATTGCTGAATCTTTGATTACATTTATTAAACATTTCTATATAGAAGTCAACAAATATGAATAATGAAGTTAATGAAAATGAAAATGAATAAGGATAAAGAAGTTCTCTATTTTAAATTTTCAAATGATTTATAAATTGGAATGAGCATATATATATATATACATACACACACATACATACATACATATATATATCATCTTATAGCCTTCAGACACATAGATATATTGAAAATTTATCTGTAAACATTCTAAAGATGTTAATTTATAAGTTAATAGAATCTAAATGAATAGTTCAGCATTATTAACTAATGCTGATAGATAACTTAAAGTTATCTATCTGGAAAGTAAGGAACATTCTCAGATAACCATTGAATAAGTTGTGAAATTAAAATTATAATCTTTGAATTTCAAAGAAAATATTCCATAAAAATTGGGCATGAAATTTGGACTTGAAAGTAGCTCTGTATCATGTCCTTTTCATCCTTAAGAATATGTAAAATATGAAAAATACAACATAAGATTTTTTGATAATTTTTTTATTTAAATTTGAAACAAGTTTGTTTTACATGTCAATCTCAGTTCCTGCACCCTTCCATTCTCCCCTGTTGCCCCCACCAACCCCCATCCCATGCCCTTTCCGCTCCCCAAGGAGGTTGAGGCCTTCCATGGGATAGCTTAGCTGTTAAAGTCTAGGCTCACAACCATAAATATAAGATCTTTTTTTAAAGAATACATGTTTATAGGATATGTCATTCATTTCTTTTCATTTTCAACTTCCATCATTTTGTATTTCCATGCCATACTTCAAAATCTGTCTTCACATTCCCTTCTAGACCATTGATGTGTGTCTCAAATGGGGTTCTCGTTTCTCCAATCTGTCTACTGATTATTGGAATGGAGATCACAGGAATGTTAACATTTCTTTCCTCTATGTTTGAACCTGAGTGCTGATGAGGAGCTATTTCTATTTCACTCTATGTTTACTTGAACACTCTGAGTTGCAATTCCTTAATTATGACTGATTCTTATCACCTGTAATAGCCAGCTGGATCAGGACAGTCAACTGCTTGAGTGGACTTGCTGTCCTGTGTCTCTTTCAATTTTCTTCTGTTTTGATTTAACTGTATTGTATGTTAAAGCGTTTTGTTTTGTGATAAACATGGTAAAGCTTTTTAGCCACTTTTCATTGCAACTGAGACAATAATGTCAGAGACCTATAAAACAATTAACTAGGGACTTTGATGGATCCTAGATTATAACCCAAAGACATTTGGGAAGAAGATCTGTGTGTTGTATAGAAGGCAAAACCTTGTGTCGAATACAGATTGAGATGGCAGGTTGTGAAGAAGAAAGGACTAATATTGATAGGGCAACAAATACTACTGTGTGAAATTTAGGTCCAGGTTCAATTTTTTGTCTTGATTTTAGAAACTACCTTTAATTGTTTAATTAGATGTTAGAAAGTCAATATTTAACAATAGTTTTATAGACAGGGCCCAGCAAGACTGAGAAGAATGCTCCATGGAAGCCAGAGCAGGGGATTTGGGCTGAAAGCCCATAGAGCATGGGCTCTGTTCTTATAGATCTAAAGCAAAGTATAAAACTATTAGAATATTTTAAAGAATATATGAAAATACAGAATATCTCTATGTTATCCTAAAGTAAATCTGATTTCTTGAACAATACCAAGAAGTACAATTTAGTTTCTACATTTGTACTTAACCCTGAGTATTATCCATATAAAGTAAGTATTAGATACTTATCAAAAACTCATTCATGAAAACATTATTATGCTATTTTGTAGGAGGGAAAATTATTATCTATATTCAGCTAATTCATAAGTATGAACATGTAAATTCACAAGGACAAAGGTAAAATTAAGATACATATTTCCTAAATAGTAATTATAGGAAGAGCAAAAAGTGTAAGATGGGAAAAAAAAAATCAATGCAGATATATGCAAAGGAAAATTTTGATGAAATTGCTAGAAATAAATTCAAATTTACCAATAATGATGACAATAACCATAAATGGACCAAGTGTTTATTATAAAATATTTAGATCATCAAAACTGTATATTAAAAAATTTAATCATGTGTTACTTCCAAGATGTCTACAATACACAGACTAGGAAGTTTTAAAGTAAAATAATGGAAAATTGTACATCAAAGCATAAACCTAAAGGACGTTAGGAGAGTTATACTACAGAAAATAAATAGCTATTAAGAAAAGACATTATAAAATTTACTGATGATGGGATTGTCCTTCTGTATATGTTTCTGGCTAGTGGCAAGACAGGAAGGGTAGGCGGGATTACCAGATGAGAATTCTGGGAAGTGTAGGCAGAGAGGAGTTTTCATGTGAGCTGCCAAAGGGGTTAGAGGTCTGGACTCTTCTCTGGTAAGATAAGACTATGTAGAAATACATAGATTAATAGAAATGGGTTGATAATTAAGACAGAACAAGCCAATAAGAAGTCATTGGCCAACAGTTTTATATTTAATATAAGTCTCATGTGTTTATTTGGGGCTGAGAAGGGTGATGGGACCTGCCTGGCCAAAAAGTTCACTCTATATATTGACACATTATATAGTGCGGAAAGTTTTAAATTGCCAGGATCATGATGTACTACTCACAGCCCCTTTCAGGCCTAAAGTATTCACACATTCAGTTGGTGGGGATGTCACTAGCTAATAGTTTTTAGCTCCCACTCTGTTATGAAAGTTGCATCTTACTTATTCAACTTCACATGCCCTTTGCAGAGCAGCTTAAAACACATGGCATGAGAATGTACATGGTTAGCCCATCTTCGGAATGCCCCATAGAGTCAGTTGAAGTGTTACACTGGAAATGTATCACATCTTGATTTCTCTGGACAGCTCTGCTTCCCTCACTCAATTTCATCCATATTGAATATTTACTAATAAAGAGTATTTACTAACAGAGGTAGCCTTTGAAGAAACCCAACCTACAACAGATAATACTGGAAGGCTTACCTTAACAAGCTCAATGATGGCATGTTGGAGGTGTATTATCACTTTCAGTAGGTCCTATAAATCCATAAATGATAGTAAATGGAACACAGATAACTTTTGGCATAAAATAATAAGCATTGCAATTATTAGGACCTTCCTTAATTATGAGTGGGATGGAAGGAAATGTGTTAGTTCAGCATTTAAAATTATGGGAAAATGGTAACTATATGGATAAAGGAATTGGGTGACAATTACATTTGTTTTCTGCTACATATATACACATATGTATATATATATAGTATAGTATACACATGCATATCCACATATATACATATATATATATAATGCATATACACACACATATATACTTTTATTGTTACAGTTTAATTCTAGTCCTTGCCTGATATGGGATGCCCCTCTGTATGCTGTGAATATGTTTTATTACCATTGGTTTCTAGAGTTTTGGAAGTTGCTTACAAATGCACTTCCTGTTTACTTTAGGCAATATTAAATCCTTCTGGGGTCTTTTGATGGAGTTGAAAACTAGACAATTATAATTACAGTTTTCCTTAGTTATTATAAAAGATTAATTAGATATAAAAATTTAGACCCATAGAGATAAAATAGAGTATTTTCTTTAACTTTGCCAAATATAAATAGATTAAATATTATAACTGTAATTCTTGTTTAAGAACTGTTTTGTTGTATGTAATTTTACTATGTCAAAGCCAAAGTCTTCCTTTTTAATTAGACAGAAAAGGGGAGATGATGTGGGATGCCCCTTTGTGTGCTGTGAATATGTTTTTACTACCATTGGTTAATAAAGAAGTTGATTTGGCCAATGGCCAGGCAGAATAGAGCCAGGCAGGAAATCCAAACACAAATACAGAGAGAAAGAGGGAGAGTCAAGGGACACCATGTAGGCGCTGGAGGAGAAAGATGTCTGAGCATCATTGGTAAGCCAGAGCCATGAGGCAATACATAGATTAATAAAAATGGGTTAATTTTAATGTGAGAGCTATTTAATAATATGTCTGTGCCATTGGCCAAATGATTATAATTAATATTTATCCTCAGGAGTGGTTAATTGAGAACTGGTGGGTGGGACAGAAA
The DNA here is from genome assembly GCF_943737965.1 of Phodopus roborovskii. Taxonomy (NCBI): domain Eukaryota; kingdom Metazoa; phylum Chordata; class Mammalia; order Rodentia; family Cricetidae; genus Phodopus; species Phodopus roborovskii. Next base: position 4,292,789 of record NW_026126413.1, on the reverse strand, counting down.
ACTTCCAGCGACACTTGCCCATATGTAATTTATAAGTTAAAAAAAACATTAGAAATACAGGCAAAGGGAAAACATATAGACTTCATTGTAAATTGGATAACCATTTACAAGCTCAAATAGTGTTTTTGAAATAGATTTCTTTTTAAAGGTTGAGAATGTGGGGCTGAAAAAAATGACTCAGCTAGTAAAAGTATGTAGTGTTTTCTAAGTCTCGAATTTGACTCCAGCACCCACAGTGGGTAGCTAACAGGTACCTTTCACTCTAGTTCCTTCTGGCTTCTGTGGGCACCAACATTCACATGCACATACTCATGCAGAGACACATAATACACATAATTAAAAGTAAAAATGAATCTGTAAAGAACTGAGAATGTCAGATCACTGATTAGAAGTTAAATGTGGTGGCCAGAAGGTCTCTTTGGAAGCATGTCTGACTCACATTGTAAATGGTAGACTAGCACTGAAAGGCTAGCACTTAGGTAGACAGACAGTGATATTCTAGTGTAGTTTGAATACAACTGAAGTAGATGTGATATGGTAGGATAATAAAGCAATGGAACATAGTGGTGATCCATATTTTTTCCTGTAATAAGTTACAAAGCTGGAGGATCAGGTCCAGGAGCCTGATGATAGGCCTATGGAATTTTGCAAGATAATTGCATTTGAACCCAGAGACTGACCAGATACAGTGGACAGGTTCATTACTGAGTCTGAATAATTAAAAGAAATCTAGAAAACCAAGACTTACAAGGCAGAGGGAAGATATCCACCCCTACACCAAATCATGTCCCATTACACAGCTTGTGGACACACACCATTTCTTCTTTTGCATTCAAAATCCATTGAAAATCAATTTTAAAGAAGTCAAGAGAAGGTTTATTCATGTTCTGTAATTACACTGTAAAACCGCGAGTTGAGAAGTCTGCTTTTCACTGGAACCAGAGCCAAAAGCATATTCTTTATTTTCTTCAAAAGAGCAGTTTGCACACTCAGACTCAGTTTCTTTTTTTCCTTTTTACAAAGCTCTTTGGGCAGCCTTAACTGAACATTCCTTTAGCAAATGCTTTCTGAGGTTCAGGCTGGAGGTTTATTTTAGATGTGACCACCTGTGTGAAGTATAGGGGATATTTTCAAAGGGGTTCTTTCATTTGTCTTTGTGGGAGAGAGGTTGCTTCAATCAAAATGACATCACGTTTGCAGGGCACCTGTGAAACTGGACAGAAGTTGGCTCCTGTACAAAGGCTTTGTTTTCCTTTCCTTTGCTGTGGTTGTTAACTTGATTTCTTCTTTCCATAAATTCTTTAATTGGTTTAATAAAATATACAACAAGCTGTGAATGCCCCTTTCTATTGGCTCCACTGTGTATGTTTACATAGTGAGAGAGAACTAACCCCAAATTACATTTTGTTACAGAAAAGAAAATTTACAGTTTCAGAGAAACTAGGAAATATTTCAAAGAAGAGAAAGTTAAAGGCAGGGAGAGGTTCTTTGATAATAACTCTCAAGTCTACATTAGTTGCTTTTACACAAAAACTTCCCTGAGCATTCTGTAGGCAATGAGGAAGGTATAACACTCTTTATTATCTCAAGCATGTGAACTTTTATTGCTAGAGGTGTTAAGCTAATTTTTTAAAGGGCAAAACCAGGAGATGGCATTTTATAATAACTATTGCTATGCCTGAGGGCAGCCAGGCAGATGGGGATTTCTCCATGTTGACATAAGGTTATTATAGTCTCTTCCAATACAAGCTTAATTTTTCTTTTGGTGGCATTCTCACAGAATGATTAGAAATGCTACAAGATTCTAAAGTTTCAGATCACTTATAGGGCCTAGTTTATCATTGATCCCTCAGATGATTTCAGGGTAAGATTTAATTAAGAGGTAAAACCTCTTATTCTCTGTCTTGCTTCCTCCACCCCCTCTCTGCATCCTCTCTCATTCAGTATCTTTTCACATAGTAAGAATGTGACTTTGTGTACTTGATGAAAGTCTCAGGCACTTCTACCCCAAAAGGTCATTTTCTATTACACTGTAAGTAGTAGGTTTTTTTCTCCCGCCGCAGGTCTTGTCCCACAGCCGCGCCAGCCCCAATTAACGCACAGAGACACTGTATTTGATATAATGCTGTTGGCCAGTTACTTGTTTCTTATCGGCTAGCTCTGTCTTAAGTATTAATCCACTTCTGCTAATCTATGTATTTCCACGTGCTCTCCTCTTACCCTTGGAGAGCCGGCTGGCATCCAGTTCTCTCCAGACTCTCCATCTTGACTCCACCTTCTTACTTCCTCTTTCCTTCTTGTCTCCTAGTCCCTCCTATCTTCCTTTCCTATTGGCCAACAGTGCTTTATTCATTAACCAGTATGAGAAACATATTTACAGAATGACATCTCCCATCATTACACCTTGTGTCTTGGGCTCTAAATGGGACTACACAGTTTTTTAGGTTGTGGTTGAATGGAGATACAGGTCAAGATGCGAAAAGAGGGATGTATAAATGAAAACAGAAGAGAACAAATAAATAAACACAAGGAAATGACCAAAAAACATTGTGAAGGAAGCATGACAAAATTGGAAATAGAGCTATTAAAGGCAAGGGAACAGGATGGATAGAGAACACACATAAGAAATTAAACCTGTTTTTTTGAGGCTTGATCTTCTTCCATTGACTGATACTTTATGTCCCACATACGGTATACCTATTTATGAAAAACAAACCCCCTGTCAATTATGTGGCTGAGGCCAGAATGATATAGAGAAGAAATGTGTGAAACAGAAATGAAATGATATTCTGATTTTGTGGATCTACAGCTTATACAATTTGAGGGTTTGGTTTTAAAAAATAAGATTTTCAAGCCCACAAGTTGATAGGAGAATGAATATTCTTTTATTATGGCAAATAGACATTTTGAAATATGATGTTTTCCACACATACTGCAAAATCCAGAAAGATTCACATTTAACAATGTATAGTATAATGTGCATATTAGTCAACTTTCTGATGTCTATAAGAACACAGATACTATGGGGAGGCAGTTAGGAGAACATGAGGTCATGAGGATGCATCCATTTGGTGGCATCAGTGGCTTCATAAGAAAAGGACACACAGCTGTTTGTTACTGCCGAGATACACATGCCGCTATACCTATAGGAATATCTTGGCATGCTGTTATTATATCTCGTAGGCATTACAGTTGGGTAAGGCTGTTCTCTCTAATTGCTTTTCTCTCTCTGGAGTTTACATAACATCTTCCTGTACTACAAAGGCTAGTCCTTAAGGAGGGGCATTTGGGTCAGATCAAGTTTGATTTTTCTGAGTCCTGTGTCTAAAATATTTGGTATCTTCAGGGAGGCAAACAAGGGATACAGCAATAGGCTATATTTTTTGGGAGTTGCTTGGAGTCAGCTGACTACCAACTTGTGTTTTCTCATGCCTGGTATTTTTTATTTTTGCTAGTCTATGGGAATTCATGTTTGATACTATAAAAATAGCCAAATGCTCATGGATAATGAGGTCATAGATCTTAGAGGAGAAGGTTCTACTGCCACTTTCCTAAACCAATGTAATGCCTAACTGCATCATAAATACTTATCATTATACCTACCGATAAGTGTAGTTCTTAGACCTCATCAAAGAACCTCCTTTTTCAGCATATAATAGAGACCATTACAGAAACCCACAACTGTCTGCATGCACAGATCAACTGACAGTGGAGTGTCCAGCCCCAACTGACACATCTATAGCACAATTCCTACATTTAAGGCTCAGAGGACATCTCATAAGAAGGGTAGGAAGATTGCAATAGCCAGAGGAGTACGATATGTGTTGTGAAATTGTATCTTTTGTGTATGATAGTTGCACAAATAAAATGTCAATAATATGGCTTCCTAAACAAGTGCTCAACTATGACAACACCAGTTGATATGAAAGATGATGGAAAAACATCTCATAAGGCCTTACAATTGAAAGAGCGACAGGGCAATTAACAAATGATGAGAGAGGAGAGTTAGCTTTCCTTAGGAATGAACCTTCTATTTGGTTATCCAGTATCAAATGATCATCTGTAAAAACATACATATGTAAGCAATGCTTACATATGGTTTCAGAAGGTGGTATTTATATATTTACTCATAAACATTTTCAAAGGTGATGCATCCCACAGAGATTGTAAAATTCAGAATGGTTATCGTATGTATATTAATGAACTATTTGACACTCTTCTATAAAATTTTGTTTGATCATATTTTTATTGTGTACATTTAATTGCATCTCAATGTAGTTGTTTTATGTGTGAGGAATATAAAGTGTACATATGTTTGTGATATGATATCAATAGTAGTTAAAGAAAAAGAGGACCATCAATTTGAGGTGAAGTGTGGGGATATGGCAGGACTTGGAGAGAGGAGAGGAAATGGATAAATGATGTAAATATAGTAAATGGACATGAAATTTATAAAATAAATTTAATTTAAAAAAGATAGAAATTAAGGTCCTTACATGCACTTGCCCTGTGACCTCATGTAATGCCCTCTACTGTGTTATATGCAGCAGGATGGTTGTTTTAAAATGAATGAAAGATGCTTGTACTGTGTTTTTGTGGATCTCCAAGCCCTATAATTGTGAGCCTTTAAGTGTCTAGTCTTTATAAATTGCCCAGTTCCAGAACATTTGCAGTAGTAACAAGATATACTGTTGTATATCTTTTTCAAAGGAGTACATAAAAAATGATATTCACCACAAAATGGGAAACTAATAACAGCCCAAAGAAGTGATTTTCCCTGTATAGTTTGATGAACTGGTGAGTTCACTGGGGCTCCTAACACGAGTATGATGACTCTTTGATAGCTTCTGTCTGAAAAGTCCTTATTGAGTATGGGTGATGACACTGAAAGGTAAATAGCTGGAGATCCCTGCTCAACTTGCAAGCAGCACTGCCAGTCTTCCCCCCCCAGAACACTATTACTGCACATACAACCATACACAGTTCTCTTGAATCTTACAAATTTGATTGTCTGTCCCTAGTTCTATGAGCTCTCCACTCTCCACTCTCCACTCTCCACTGCACCATCTTTATTTACCCAGGCAACCCCTGGCACCAGGAATGAATGATTTCATCCCTAGGAAATGGCTGTATAACAGGTAAAGACGCAGTTTGAGCATGACATCTTAACTCCAATCCTCAGATGAAGTTTATGTAATTATCAAATCCAGGATTTATATATCAAATCCTGTTGTTCTAAGACCAGCAGCCCTACATTATATTCTATGCCCAGCCTCTCTTGGTCATAAGCTTATGTACAGAAAATTGTGGGACTTCTCAGTCTCCATAATTACAGGAGCTAATTCTTTGTAATAAGTCATCTTGATTTGGTCTGAAAGCTAAAATTCATATGCTCCACACGCTTTAACATATCTATAGAATATGTGAGCCAGGGAATGAATACATTCTGAGGCATTGTTGTATCTACCATACATGGCTAAAGAAATTGCTCACAAAGATTATGGCTGGTTTGCCTCTGAGGGGAGTAGATAAAGTAGTGCTTAAGGATCTAACTAGCATACTGTGAGGATTCTTCAACATCCCCTGCCCAGTGTTCATTACTGAGTAAAGCATGGAGGTGTCACTGATAGGATGAAACCAGCCATGGTGGTGCTAGAGCAGTGGTTTTCAACCATCCTAATGCTGAGACACTTTAATACAGTTGTTCATGTTGTGTTGATTGTAAGGAGTACAGTTTTTCCGCCCGCTGCCGAGTCTTGTCCTGCCGCCGCACCAGCCCCAAATAATACATAGAGACTCTGTATTTGATATTATGTTGTTGGCCAGTTACTTGTTTCTTATAGGCTAGCTCTGTCTTAAGTATTAACCCATTTCTATATATTTCCACGTGGTCTCCTTACCGGGGAGTGAGGCAGGCGTCTGGTCTCCCAGGTCTCTCCATGCTGACTCCTCCTATCTACTTCCTCATTCCTCCTTGTCTCCTAGTCCCTCCTATCTTCCTTTCCTATTGGCCAACAGTGCTTTATTCATTATCCAGTATGAGAAACATATATACAAAATGACATCTCCCATCAGTTGATCCCCAGCCACACAAATTATTCTAGTGCTCCTTCATAACTGTAATTTTGCTATGACTTGTAATGTAACTGATATGAGATCCCTATGGGGCCACAACCTATAAGTTGATAGCCACTGTGCTAAAGTTTCATATAAACAAAAGCTCTAATTGCAGAACCTATCAACTCCTGCTCCTCACCCCCAAATATTAATTCTGTGATGTTTTAGAATGTCTTAGATTCTACCAGAGGAAATGATCACATTATAAGACATTTCTCTTCAACAAGTGTTCCAGAATATCCCCAAAGGATGCTCAAACTGTATAGTCATACTTCTCTTTACAGGATGAGGGAAAGACATCTGCCTTTGTGAGTTCATATTAGTGTTTACTTTTCAGGGACTTACAGCTTCTTTACAAGTTACAGACTTCTCTGAAGCTTGAAGAAAATATTCATTTATTCTAATAGGAAATGGGCAGCCTGTGCATGCCTTTCCATGCATTCTTAACTGACTACTTCTAGGCTGCCCATTCTCCTTTAAGCAACTGTTTGCTTCCTATTAAACTTTACTAATGGCTACATAGATCATTTTATAGTGTATACATTCAAGTATTCCAAACATTATGACAGGCAGTATAAAATCAGCAGTGAAAAATTTAAAGTTTACCATTAACAAGAACAACAGAACTTGAGTCCCATGAAGTCAAAATGCTTTGTTTAGTATAGGTGCAATGTATTCAAATGTTATATACATTAAAAGGAAGATGGTTAGTACTTATGGAACTTAAACATAACTTTCCTTTGGGTATACCTTGAATGTAGGAATTATCCCTGAGAACTCAATTGTATCAGTATTGGGATCAGTGCTGTCTCTAAAGGCTTTTTGAGTGTAGTGCACACTAGTTTAAAAGCTAAAACCATACCATACAGAATACATTTGCAATGATGGAAGGTTGCTCACTTTGGCTTTCTGTAAAATAATGTATTAAATTTGGCTCAATTCTGGCAATTTATAATGCATTACCAATAAAATTGGCTTCGTTTTTTTTTGCAAAAAAAAAAAAAAAAAAAAAAAAAAAAAAAAGAAGAAAGAAAAGGAAAGAAAATAGGGTCTTCTCTCATACAATTCATTCGCCACCACAATTTCACCTCCCTCCACCCCTCCCAGCTTTGCTCCCCCATCTCACCACTCCCCAAGATCCATTCCACCTTTGATTCCCTTCTGAAAGGAGGCAACGACCAAGAGGCAACAATCAGACACAAAGAAACAAGATAAAATAAGAATGCATAGGCCCTAATAAGCAACCTAATAGGAGGAAAGGAGTCTCAAGAATGGGCAAAAGCACTAGAGGCAAACCAGCTCCCACTATTAGGAGTCCTACAAAAATGCCAAGCTAATAGCCATAACATATACACAGAGGAGATGGTGCAGACACCTGCGGGGCCCCATGCTTGTTGCTTCAGTCTCTGTGAGCCTGTATGATCCCTGCTTAGCTGACTCAGTGAGCCATGCTCTCCTTCTCTCCTCCATCCCCTCTGACTCTAACATCTTCCTGTGCCCTTTTCTACATGGTTTCCCCAGCTCAGAAGGGAAAGAATGATGGAGGCCTCCAGTTTAGATTCTTTCCTTACATAATGTCTTATTGTGGGTCTCTGTACATGTTCCCATTTGCATGTTGTGAATTTTAAGGGGACTTTAAGCAACGTGTTCTTGCAACAAATCAAAGTTTCAAACACAAGAGGACAATGAACATAAGATTATGTAAGTTGGTAAATAGTCCTTTCTACACACAACACAGGGAGAGTAGTTAGATTGTAAGCTTCAGGAAGGCACAGCTCATATCTGAGCCACAGAAGTGTAAGTAGGGAGACCAGCTTGTACAATTTGTACCTCAATTTTTCCAAGAACAATGGAATAACTAGAGAGCTATACCACAGATGGCTGCTGTGAAATCAATTCTTTACATGTGAATGCAAAATAGTTTGTACTAGCTATTTTCATTCTATGAAGTAGGTTGAAGAAAGTGGCTGTTTTGATAGAAAAGTAAGCATGCTGCTATTATTGTCCCATAGTCTCCACAAATAAGAGAATTTAGCTCCCTTTATAGTCATGTCACAGCAGGAATGGACCAGGTATGTCTTAGCCATGACGGGAAGACTTGGGTGAGCGTTGTATGAGAAGTTAGCTGATTTTGTTGGCCAGTCACTTGACTCCCTGCCTCTGACCTGATTCCTTGGCCATGTCAATGGTATGACTAGGCTACCAACCATCCTCCTGTAGTCGGGGAATAGGGTTTTGTGATTTGTAGTGTCATATGAATCAATTTGGAATGGGAGACACTTCTTGTCTGAGGTTCATGGAGTGTCTTTTCCTATCTCCTTGCATACAACATTGAATGAAGGCCTGCATGAGTACTTGTCAATCCCTCACTCATTATTTTTGGCATTTAATTTAATTATTGTATGTCTTTTAAAACTATAATATATTTTAAAGCCTATTGCTCTGACAGCCTTTAATAAAAGGCTGCGATTGAGGCTTTGGAGGAGATTTGTGGAAATAAAGAATAAACATTTCAAATATAGCTTATAGTAATTGATTAATAATTAGGGGCATCACAGAGTTCCTGGAAATCTCCTCAGTCAAGGGAACTATTTGGCTAGATAAAAAGTCCAAAGAGGCCAATGTAGTTGGGTCATAATGGAAAGAGCACAGCCGTGTAAACATTGGCAACTAAGTGGAGACTATTAAAACAGCTATCCAGACTAGGAGAACCAAGGGACTAGTAAAACAAAACGTGTTTGTTCTTTCATGAACCTTTTGGATTTGTTCATATTTGAATTCCACTAGCTTCTCCATGGACTCCCAGCTAAATCATACATTATTTTGCAACATGTTTTATCATGGGATAAAATAATATTCAACCCATGACTTGATCATAATCAATAATTCATAATGCATGGCTTAAGTCACTCATTAGAAATGCAAAGAAAACATTTTCATTTGTTGATTTACATACAAGAACAGAAGCTTAAATTTGAAAGGCCTGCTCAGACAGTTAATGTGGTAACATGATTTTATGGTGTGTGAGTACAAGGAAGGGAGAGTAAGCAATGAGGGAAGAAAGCTGGGCCATTGCTACAGGGGACCTTTCTAGTCACCTTTTAGAATGGTGTCCCCCACTGAGTGAAGTGATCCTAGGAGCACAAGACTTTTTTTCTTGCTTCCCAGGTGCATATTCATGAGTTCTAAGTGGTGTTTCTTGGTCAGTCTGCTCTGGGATGCCAGAAAAGGCTTAGGCAGATGGCCATGGAAAGATTCTCTTCACTTGACTATTGAAATTAGTCAAATTCTGCTCTCTTTGGGCTAGCATATTAAAATAGAGAATGACAGATCTCCAGAACCTTGAAGTCATGCTCATGTGATGTACTCTCTACTGAAATATGTATCTCCAGTGAATTTCCCTGAAGCCAGCATCTTGCCCCCTGACTTGCCAACTACCACAGCACTCTCTTCCCTACCACTGATGTATTTGCCAGGAGTCATCATCATAGGCCTTAGGCTCTCACAGTCTGCTTAGGGTTTTATGTATCTGGCTACATACTATTCTGGTTTCAGTGAAGGTGTTTTTCAATGTGATTTACCTTTCAATTAAGAGACTGAGTGGTCCCATCCAAATGATGGGCAAAATGCTGACTTCCCACACCACTGCCTAAGCAAGAAGGAATTCCTTAGCAGCTGCTCTGGGTTTTGTGGGCAACATCTCCCTTTCCATTTCTACAGCTGACTGCTTTTAGACTCCAATTCAGATCATTTTTGTTTCAGGCTTTGGCCTTCCCCACTGGATTTTGAGCTTGCCAAACTTTCACAACTGTGTATATGCACCAATTTCCTTAAAAGTCCCCTCCTCCCATATCCATATATCATATAAAAATCTCCTTATATATAAATGTGTCTTTAAGATCACATCATATAGCTTCATATAATAGTGCTTTTGAAAGTTTTGCAGTTCTCTACCAGAATAATTTGCTGTGTTTGCATTACATGCTTAGCTGTAGTACATACACAATGTTGAAGATTGTCCAAAAGACTTTGGCATTGTGGGTCAAGAGAGAAGCTGATGTTAACTAAGAGTGATGAATGTAAGGGAGGGTAGAGTGACATTAGTTTATCAAAGGTCACTTCTGTAGTGTTTTGGCTACTTTTGCTTCTTTGTAGACAAAGTCCCAACTGTAACCACGGGGCTTAGACAGGGGGAGTAACAAGGATTCCTTTCAAATGGGGCCACAAATCTGAATCTATAACTCCCTAAAACTGGCGGAGAGCCAACTCAAAATCGTATACTTATAAGCTGCTAAACTCTATAGAGATTAAAAATAATTATTGCTTTTGTTTTTACCCTGTATTAGTTTGCAATGGTTTAACCATTTTTAACCTTTTAAGCATCTAAAAACATATGGATCATGTTGCTTTTTGAATAGCTGACCAAATTTCTGTTATTTTATCTAGGATTGCCTCAGAGACTCCTTTAGATAGAGGCCTGTGTAGTTGGTAATGTCTGTGGAACAAATTGATAGAGTTGATGAACTCAATCTGACACTTTAAAGAGCTGTCCATTTTCTTTGTTTGTTCATATATTAGGATACTTTCACCATTGCACACACAGCTTTGGGGAACTTTAGAATCTGCAATTTCAGCAAAATGGTTGGCTCAGCAAAGACCTTTGAGAGGCAATAAAGGATAGCAGGAAAACCTAAGCTGACTGTTACATGTTAGGGTTAGATTCAGCTCTCTGAGGAAGCTGCCTGAGTCAGTGAAACCTAGCCATCAGAAGCAGACACTACTGCTCTTGGCCACTGTCCATACATAAAGCACAGTAACATCTACTGAACTACATGGACAAAGCAAACAGGTGAAGAAAGAGATACCAAGTTCAAAACCACCTTGGTCAACTTTCTCCTTTCTCACAGATGTGAATGAGGCCATTAAACATATTACCTTTATTATTTTATTTAATGGTGTGTGTGTGTGTGTGTGTGTGTGTGTGTGTGTGTGTGTATAACGAGTATGGTTTTTCCTCCTGCCGCCGCTGGTCTTGTCCCGCCACCGCGCCAGCCCCAAATAATGCACAGAGACTCTGTATTTGATATAATGCTATTGGCCAGGTGCTAGTTTCTTATCGGCTAGCTCTGTCTTAATTATTAACTTATTTCTGCTGATCTATGTATTTCTCTTACCGGGGAGCCGGTCGGCATACGGCTTTCTCCAGACTCTCCATCTTGACTCCTCCTATCTACTTCCTCTTTCTTCCTTGTCTCCTAGTCTCGCCTATCTCCTTTCCTATTGGACAACAGTTCTTTATTCATTAACCAGTATGAGAAACATATACAGAATGACATCTCCCATCATGTGTGTGTGTGTAGGCGTGTATGTGAAAGTCAGTTGACAGCTTATAGGAATCTGTCCTGACCTTCCACCATGGGATTTTCAGGACATCAATTCAGGCAATCAGGCTTGGCATCAAGTACCTTTACCTACTGATCCATTTCACAAGCCCAGACACTAAATTTAAATCAATATTATTTTGTTATGCATTTGTCACTGGCCAAGAATCCTGCATGCAAGTTGGCACTGTGTATTAGTATCTCTATAGTGTCCAGTTCCCAAGATAAAGATACAAAACAACAGCAACGAAACAGATGAAGTGAATTTCTAATCAGTGTTTTCTATAATATAAAATTAATACTACAAGAGAAAGAAGACCTTGGCTAAATTTTCCACTTTGTCTAGATAGACTACTGTAATCTCATGGTGCTGCTTCACTTCTGCATTCTTTGGCATTGTCTTGCTGCTCCCTTGCTTACTTGCCTGTGACTCAGTGTAGTTGTCTTCTCATTCTGACAGTTGTGTGCTTCATGAATTGTTAGATTTTCAAAGGAGCCTTATTTTACTTAATTTGTCCAAAGATTGTTTCCCGTTTTTTTTTTTTTTAATTCCAATCCTAATTAACCAAAATTTTAAAATAAAGTTCTGTTGTTTGAAATATATACCATAAGGACATTATATAGATAAAGATGATGAGAAAGGAAGGATTAAAGAAGAGATGAAAATCACAAAAGGAATGTCCTTTCCAAGAAAAAAAAAATTACAAGAGCAAGTTACTAAAACAACATGTTCAAAACTACTGACAACAAATGGGAGACTCCTCTAGAATTACAGCAGAAAAGAGGGTTTAATCACTGGAGGAACTTGAGAATCGATTTTTCTGGCTGAGCTCAGTGGAGCCTGAAAGGAGACAAAGGAGAGCTTGTGATCAGATGGAGATGAGCTGGGAAAATTGACTTTGGCACTCTGACCCGGGGAAGGAAATGAACCATGCATAAGCGCATAAGCAATAAAAAAGGGTCAGCTGCTACTTGGATGAATCTTGATTTTAACTTGGTGCCATTGACAGACCTGACATCTTGGGACAATTTCTGCCTATACAAGATTAGAGACTCAGTAGAGTGAATCAGCATGAACAATTGTTGGTGACAGGGAGGGTTTCTGGATGTGGATTCCTTTGCCTTACACATCTGGAAGTCACCAGTGGGCTCCTAAGTTCATGTCCCACACCTAGAAGTCCAAGGATGCCTTTCAGGATGTGCAGTTTCCTTCCTGTGGATGCTTTCCTGCTTTTTTTCTTTTAAACTTTACTTTGGAGTTTATTTTTATAGGACTAGAAAGACAACCCAAGGTTGCTGAAGACTGCTCCTCAAGGAGAGGTAATATCATTTTAATAATAAAAAATCCCAATTTGTCTTTTTCTGACCTTGTGTTTGTAATATAGCACAGTCTGCAGAAAATTAAAACAAATTCTGACCCTGAAGGATGCATACATTTTTCATTTGATTCCGACCGTCTGACCAGCGTGAGTAAGCCGGTAAAGGCTGGTTTTCAATGGGCTGAAAGCGTTTAATTTCCCCTGCTGGTCCACAAAATAGCTGTATATCGCTATTTCAGGATCTTTTTTATTTTCTGGCTTTCTTGGAGTAAACAGAAGAATAGTTTGCAGGTTTCATTAGGATTTGGTTTTAGGCTTCTGTGATCTAAATTGAGGTTAATGTTATGCCACTCAGCTTTTGCAGTATTTGGTGACATTTCTTTAGTATTTCCCAGAAGAAGCAAGAAGACCAGAGACTTTCACACTGAACTAGAGTGCCAGTGTTTGTTCAAACTTGGGGGTAGGAAAACTAGTCATTGACCTCTGAGCCAGTGCCATTCTGGTTTTGTGGACACTGATCAATTGTTGCAAAGATCAAATTTTGCTTAGGTGATCGAACTTTGTTTCTTTTTACTATCATTTAAAAAAGCTCCATTCAAACCCTTTCCAGAATTTAATGAACCTTCTTTTAGTCTCTGAAGTTTTACAGGGAGGATTAATCTAAATTTGAAATTTTATGCATAGCTTATGTGAATCCCTTTTTCTAATTAATTTTCAACCTACAATGTGATTTCCAGTACTAAAGCTACACTCAAGATTTTTGTAATTGTGATATTCTTTGAGAACTGAATACAACAAATATAAATTCCTCAAATAGCAAAGTACCTATTTTGTTTTTCAAGCAAATCAACAAGAATCTGCTCCAGGGTCGTTTGAAACTGGTTTCTTAAAAGTGAGCTTGTGCAAAAAGAACCTGCCTATCTGGTTGGTGACCTTTGAGATCACCAGCTCAACATCCTACACTCATCAAAAGGAACATCTGACCTGTGAAAAGGCTCAATGACCTATGCAAAGAATCTCAAAACTCCCCATCATGCCATTCAATCAGCACGGGCTTTCCTCCTCACCTTGTCCCATAAAGACCCCTGACACCAACTGATGGGGGAGGCCAATGCCAGTTTCCAGTTCCTGGACTCCTGATCAGTTGACCATGTGATGAAGCCTTTTCTTTTTGCAAAGCTCTCATATCATAGTTTTGGCTTCTGTCCTACTTTCCCCTCCCATTGCCGAAATAAAATATTCTGACAAGAAAACCTTTGCTAAAATAACTAAACGTACTTTAGTTCACAGTTCAAGGCATAGTCCATTCTGCTGGGAAATCAAGCCTTAAGGGACTACAAGCAGGGTCACATCACATCCATAGTCTGGAATAGAAAGCAGTAAATGGAATAAAAAGCAGTAAATGACAGGTGCAGTTCACTGTCTATACCTTATAGCATACAGGGTGTTGTTGGGCATGGTTGGCCCAAAGTTAGCATGGGGCTCCCTACATCAAGTAATGTAATCAAGACCATCCCACTGCAGGCATGTGCACAGGCTCATCCCAGGTGATTTTAGGCACTGTCACCTTGACAACACTAATAAGCCTCACTTTTATGTGTATCAGCCAGTAAGCCCTTGTTCCAAATTAAGAGCAACAAGACTCTAATCTGCCAATCATATGGGTTTCAGGGGAAATTTTTGTAAAGCAGGTACAAGAATAAAGATCTGAAAATAGTTCAGCTCTTTCTTGATAAGTTTATAAGGCAGAAAGTATCCAAATATGCTATTTGTTTGCCTTTGTAATATCTCAGCTTCTTCATTGGTTAGGTTGCTCTTTGTGAAATTATATTAGCAACAATAGCTAGTATTTTTGGAGTATTACTCCATAAAGAGTTTTAACTTATTTTATATACTGCTTTATTAAATATCCCTAGTAACCTTATGATGTAGATCCTTACACATTCCTTCTCTCCCTCCTAGTCTCTTGATGCTGATGGAATGACATCTGGGCTCTGATGTCAGTTCTTGTGGAGTGACTGCAGGTCATTCTTCACTGTAGTTTGTGATTTCTTCAGTCCATCTCCTTTTACAAAGCCAGTCTACAAACTTGACAAGGAAGAAAGAACTAGAACCTTGCATACAAGCACAAAGCCTCCAAGCATTCTTTTTCGAAGCATAGTATTTTGAAATTTTTCTTTGAGAATTTCATAGTATATGCAATGTATTTCATGCTTTTCTCCTCTTAACTCTCCCCAGATCTCTCAACTTCATGTCTTCTTTTTGATATTTTATTTTAAATAAACCTTCAATTCCAATTAGTGTTGCTCATATATGCATGGCTATGGGGCTATCCTCTGGAGCATTGCTAATGCACCATAAACTACATCTCTAAAAAAACAAAAAATCAAAACTACTTTCCCTCCTTTGGTAGCCATCACTATCCATAGGGATGGGAGCACACATGCTGAAGTGTTCAACGGCTTTGTCTTGTGAAGGTTTTGTCCAGGTTTGTGCATTCATGGATTTGAGGATCCTTTGATGTCTAGAAGACAGTTTGCCCCAGTTTCCCCGAATTCTTTCTGCCCCATCTTCAATGGTATTGTCAATGAGCAATTCTGTTCTCTGATGAGGACTGAGGATGCATTGCTTTATTGGTATACAGGTGTGTATTTAGAAGGCAGCTGGATACTTTGTTGGCTTGCTTAGCACAGTTAAGAATCATAGGCTTACCATTAGGGGGCCATGATTCCCAGTCATAGGTTCTTGGCTACATTTTCTGTATTGGATTTAGACAGGCTTTTCTTTTTGGGCCTCCAGCTCACAAAAAATGACACAGAGACTTATTATTAGTTATGAAAGCTCAGCCTTAGCTTAGGCTTTCTCCTAAGTAGTTCTTATAACATAAATTAATCCATAGTTTTGAAACGTTTTTAGCATTATTCCACATGCTCATTACCTCATCTCCATTATGCCCATCCTGGTTATTAGACATCTGGCTGGCAACTCCCCATTTTCTTTTTTCCAGAGCTCTCAGTCCCTAGAAGTCTTCCCTAACCACCTTCTGCCTAGCTAATTGCCATTCAGCTCTGTATTAAACCAATCACAGTGACATGTCTTCACACAGTGTAAAGGGATATTCCACAACAATTAGGCATGAAATATCTCCTGGGGAATGTACCAGAAATTGGCTGGCTATCTCTGTAACTCATGCTACTATTTAATTCCTGGGCCATATTTTGTCAGAACAGTCATAATTGTAGCTCATAGTGGTCACAACTGGATAAGACTGTTGATGAATTTTCTGTTCCAGTATCCTGGTATTGTGAAGGCTAAAATGTGTAGTGTCTTAAAGAATAAAATATTATAAAGCTCTAGTGGGCAACCAAGAGCAATGGTAATAACCCTGCATAGGCGCTGGGTTTTTTTTTTTTTTTAATTTGGCAAATTATAGCATCAGGGAAGAGCATCTTGCCCCAGGTATGTATTCTATCTATCTATCTATCTATCTATCTATCTATCTATCTATCTATCTATCATTATTTATCATCTGTACATTAGGCTTCCATATAGCTTCTTCAAACAATCTTAATGTTAGCCCCCCTTCCCATATTCTTCTCTTCCTTAACTATCACCCTCCCTACTTAAAGCCAACTCCAACTATTCCCTTTATGGACTTCATTATCTTCTGTCTCTCCCTCTCCGAAGAGCTCTATTACACCTCCAACACACAATAATGTCTCCTTTATGGTTTTCTAGATCTACAGGCACAGAATAATAAACACACAAATCTAATGTTTTGATGCTAGTGTTCACATATAAGAGAGAATATATAGTGTTTGTCTTTCTAGGTCTATTTCACTCGGTGTATTTTTTCCAGTTTCATTCATTTACCATCTAATTTTATTTTCCTTTATAGCTGAATAAACTATATTTTCCTTATCCCTTTATTAGATGCTGAACATCTACACAGTTTTTCTTTCTTAGCCATTGTTGAAGAGAGTAGCAATGGGCATGGGTAAGTGTTTATCTTTGTAGTACGATACAGAGCCCTTTGGGTATACACCCATAGTTGCTATAGGTAAGTAGTATGGTAGATCTATTTCTACCTTTTTGAGAAAACTTCACAACACTTTTCATATTGGCTTTACCAGTTATGATTCTCATCAACGATGAATAAAGTTCTCCTTTCTACAGATCTTTGCAGTACTTTTGTCACTTGTTTTCCTTTAAAAGATTACTGTTTATTCGTGGGTGTGTGTGTGTGTGTGTGTGCGCGCGTGCATGTGTGTGTGTATATATATATATATATATATATATAGTGTGTGTGTATGTATACGTGTGTGTATGTGTGTGTGTGTACATATGTATTTCTGCATCTGTGTGTGTGTCTGTGTACATGTGTGCATGCACCCATGGAGACCAGAAGAGAATAATCTCCTAGAGCTTGAGCTACAGGTATTTGTGGGCTTCTCCCTGTGGCTGCTATGAACTGAATTCTAGTCCTCTGTAAGAAAATTAAGTACCCCAACTTCTAAGCCAACTCTCCAGTCAAGTCATTTTTTTTTTTAATTAATCCAAACCATCCAACGTTCTTAAAGTGAAACCTCTAAGTATTTTAATTTACATTTCCCTGGTGACTATGGGCACTGAATACTTCAAAAATATTTCTTAGTTTTTTGTATTTTTTTCTTTTGTATTTCAGATAGGAATCCTCTGTCAGGTGTAGTATTGCTGGCAAATATTTTTTTTCTATTATCTAGTCTGTGTCTTCAGTTGATTAACTGTAGTACAGAATATTTTTAATTTTATGAGATTTAACTTGTTGCTTATTTGTACTAATTCCTGTGTGACCCGCTTTTTATTTTAAATGGCTAGCCTACCAAAAGCTGTCTACATATTCAGTAGAATCCCCATCAAAATTCCAATAAAGTCCTTTATAGAAATTTAAAACATAATCTTAAAATTCATAGGCTGACCTTAAGTCTCAAGATAGCCAAAGCCATCCAGAACAATGAGAACACCCTAGAAGGTATCAGCATCCAAGATGTCAGTTCACACGATGGAACCATAACAATAAAAACATTATCACACCTCTACAAAACAGTCACACTGATCAGTGGAACAGAACTGACGATCCATATATAAATCCCTGTGCCTATAGCTATCTGACTTTTGACAAAGATGTCAAACATATCTGAGAAAAAGACACCATTCACAAATGGTACCTGGAAGACTGGATATCCTGGGCAGGAGATTGAAACTTGATCCTTATCTGTTATCACCTTGCATATCAAAGATCTCAGTGTTCGACCTGAAGCTCAGAAGCTTCAGGAGAAAAGTCAGAGAACACTCTTCAACATTCCTTTTAATCGATCATTTAAGTTTCCACATTAGCATTCAAATGTGCATCATTATGGCTTTTTCATACATAGAAGTCATTATGTTTTGTTTGGATTTGTCCCCTTTTCTCCCACTGCCCTTTGTAATGTCACCTACCCCAGCCCCTCCTCCTGCTATCAATTCCCATGCATTTCTTTAGTTTCTTTCCACTATGGCCTAAGACACCCAATCAAAATCTCCTCTTAATTTCATGAATTATTTTCAATGGGTTTTGCATCAAAAAACAGGGGACCCAAACACCTTTAGATCCAATTGTCCTTTATCTATGGAAGTATCTTCATTTCCACATATGACAGGAGTTCAAAATCAGTTTGTACCTATTTATATTACCAACCTATGTGGAATTAGTGCCTTTCCCATATTTTACGAAAACTATGTCTAAGAACTACCTCTCTGGTTAACAAGGGGCCACACAAGATGCCTTGCCACCAGACTAGAGTGACTGCTAAACATGCTGACCAAAAGCTGACCCAGCACAAAGCCCAACAGTTACTACTAGCCAGATTTTCAATTACAGGATCAACTTTCTGGAGAAAGACTAGAAAGTAATCATTCTCCTGTTCCCAGCTTTAACTGAAACAAGGGCACAATGGTAGTCATTAACCATAAAGATGAGGAGCTTAATTTACTTTCCCTCTAAGTACAAATGCTAATGTAACCATGTAAATAGTGCCAACAATGGAAACAAACAGAAGACTAAGCTAAACCACAAATGTACAGGCCCTTACCACTTGGCAAAACATAAGAGCTAAGAGTATTGAAATCATGGCATTAGAGATTTCATGTAAAATGAATCGTAGGACTGTATGGGGCCAGCAGAGCAATTTATCAAATTGAACCAATGTGACCCTGGAGATAGGGGTGTGTGGAAATAAGGAAATATACTTGAAATAAGGGGATAAGGGAATAAGAGAACTGAATATTTAAATGTCTCCTAGCTCAAGCCCTCTCTCTTATTGTCTGCATTCTGTCAATCATTAAACTGCTGCGGGGGTACTTTGGGGACACCTCTACGGTGCACATGAGCTTTCCAGATCAGGAACTAGGAAGACAGTGGACTGAAGAACCAATGGGAAATGGTTCTGTCTTCAGCCTATCTGGTACTGCTCTAAAGAATAAATGGGGTCTTTTACCACTGTCATAATTTCTATATGTTTCCACAACAATAACTTATAATACCCAATTTATCTTGCATCCACAAGGTAGAGATGGACAGTGGTTTCTAGAGACTGTCTCTGGGAGTAAATGACTTTGCATGTGTTGGTGAAACCCAGTGTTCCCACTACACTTTGCATATGAGAAAGTCCAGTTCCCATGCTTCAACAAGGTGTTTGTACAAAGCTAATGTATATTAAACCTGCGCTGTATGGTGGTCAGCATGAGGAGCTAGTGGAAACATCTAGGACAATGCTGGCGACCAGCTACTTGCAGTTGTATAGCACTAGGTAAATACATTTCTTTTTTATACTTCATCATCTGTAAAATGAATGTGAAATTTTCTCATAGGGTGAATGCAAAAATTAAGGTTGTGTGTGCTTTGGGACTAGAGAGATGGTTACTGATTAGAAATACTGCTTTTCAAGAAGATTTAGCTTCATTGACAGCATCCTCTCAGTTACAGTGCCCTCTTTTGACCTCTGCTGGCACTGCACACTCATGGTACAAATGCATATCTTGGTAGTTTAAATGAGAATGACCCAATAGGCTTGTATGTTTGAATGTTTGGTCCCCAGTTGGTGGAACTTTTTTGAGAAATATTGGGAGATAAAGGCTTGTTGGAGTAGTTGTGCCACTGGGATGGGCTTGGAGGTTTCAAAAGCCCATGCCTTTCCAGTTTTCTCTCTCTCCTTCTCTCTCTCCCTCAAGGTTGTTGTCTCAAGATGAAAGCTCTCATTTACTGCTCCAGAATCATGTCTTCTTCCTGCTGCTATGCTCCCTACCATGATAGGCATAGACTAATCCTCCAAACTTTAAGCAAGCCCCCAATAAACCCTTTCTTATATTAAGTTGCCACGGTCATGGTGTTTTGTAACAGTAACTGGAAAAGTAAATTAGACACATATACTCAGGCACACATACATACATACATACATACACAATAATATAAACTAAAAGCAAAAGATTGTACATATGGATTTCTATATCTTGTCTGCGAATCTGCCTAATATTGATTAGTTCTCAACAAATAAACATGGCGCTATAATTATTATGTTCCTCAGACTGTGAGTCGGAGTTTGGGACATGGTATGCTTATTTATTTATTTTTAATTTAAGTACTTATTTAAAAATACCTCTCCTTTCTCAGAATGAGTGTTGATTCTCTCTACTCCATATCTTTGCATCAGTTAATACTCCTTAGGATGGATTTCTTGGGTTCATGTAGTCAGAAGAGCAGGAGTGAAAGAGATGATTCTATTCTCATATTTTAGTTGGCTGTCCTTGATCAAGATCCATTACTCCCTGAAACCTCTCTTCCTTCATCTATTAAATGAGAATATTGGGGCTGTTTCTTGCCAAGATACTTGTGAAGTTCAAAGAGATCATAAAATATTTGAATTCCATGATTTATTATAAAACACAATGCATTATTGGTATGACATTGCAGTTATATATAAAAATTTTGCCTTAAACTCTGCAGAAAATTTCTTAGCACACTGATTTAAAAAACTAAACTATGTAAA
Organism: Phodopus roborovskii; assembly: GCF_943737965.1. Lineage (NCBI taxonomy): Eukaryota > Metazoa > Chordata > Mammalia > Rodentia > Cricetidae > Phodopus > Phodopus roborovskii. The sequence continues at coordinate 4,271,909 of NW_026126413.1, read as the reverse complement.
TAATAAGGTAATAAAGCTCTCAGGTAACCCTTTTTAGTCCAACACTTTGCCCATTGAAGTTTGTTTCTTTATCAATATGAATTACATAATTTCCCCCATGGATAACATGATGAAAGGAAGAATAGAAAGATCAAGGAGGATTTCCATTTGCCCAGGGAATGGTGCCACTCACAGTGGGGCAGGCCTTCTTACATCAATTAACGATCAAGACAGCCTCCTAAAGACATACCTTCAGCTAGTTTAATTTGGCAAGTACCTCAAATGAGGAATTCTTATCAGATGACTCAGGTTATATTAGGTAGATAATTAATGCTAAGTAGGGTTAACATAAATTTTGTAGAAGCAGGAACACAGGATGCTATAACTTATTCTGAAGGTTTTGGAAATATTTTGTGGGAGACTTCAATAAAATCTTTATTTGTAAAGTAAGTCAAAGTACAGCTTAGTTAACTGGAGCTTGCTATATTTGTACAATTTATTATACTAAAAGAAAAAAATGTCAGTTTTAGAATTAAAATCTTTTCTCCTCAGCCCCAGTCTTCTGATCCAAGTGCCTTTCTCATTTACTGGATAATTGACAGCCTCTCAGACAAGTGCCTAGGAACCATTAGTCTGTGTGGAACTCTAGATGTTAGGTATATATCAATATGAGCCCAAACCTTCCGTAGATGTTTTAAGCGATGCCAGTCCATCTGTGGATAAACTTCTGATCATTCCATTTCCATCAAAGGAGACATGAATAAGGATGGAAATCACACGTTTAGGATTGTTGTCTTACATTGTGAATCTGGCCCAGTCTTCCCTAGTCTTTTTCTGAAGTCCCCTCTCACCATGACCACCTCCCCAGCTAGTCACTTTGGCCCTTCAGTCTTCTACTGAAGGCTTCTTCTGGCCAAGGCTCTGTCTAGCTGTGCCATCTCTTGAATACCTTTTGGGCTAAGAAGCTTGACATTATTTTATGTTTCAATAACCTTCGTAATGTTTGAGGGCATTGGTCCAATTTTATATGTCAAAATACATTAAGCAAATGTCTAATTTATATCCCCAGTAATTTCCGAGGTAGTGACATGTTTCAGGTCTGTGTGTGACAGACATCTCATGCTTACACTCATCATATGCTGTTGTCTATTCCACCTTACTAGTTACTTTTTGTCACATTGTTACTTTTTGTTTGTATGAGACAGGGAGGGTCTTATGCAGCCCAGGCTGGTCTTACATTTACTATAAGGCCAAAGTTGATCTTGAATTTCTTCTTGTCTTCATACTCCAAGTGCTATGATGTATGCCTTCAGGTGTGGCCTACTTCTGTTTTGGCAGAAGACAGCAACATGACATCTATGATGGATTCATTACTCTGTCCAGATAAGGTGTTAATGGTTGGTGTCTGGCCAGTAGGGAAGAGCTGGCATTTAAGTTTTCCTCATGAGTTTAGCTGTGTTTGCTCCTGGCTAATCAAGGCAGATACTGTATTATAAGTCTCCGTTTTAGGAACTGAGTTTGGCATTTTACTCAAGGAGTTATTCCACCATCTCATGTGTACCTAAAAGTGCGATTCTGACCCCTTGAACATGGGTCTCAGTTAGAAGGCCTGGGCAGTCTAAGGGACCTCTGACAGTGGAACCTGAATGTATGCCTGGTGCACGAAAGGACTTTGGGAGTATGTTCCCCATAGATGGATACTCCCTTAACCTAGAGGCAGGAGGGAGGGCCTAGTCTCTACTCCAAATGACTTGATAGACTTAGATGACCCCTCCAGGAAGGCGTCACCCTACATGTGGAATGGGTGGGGAGGAATGGGATGGGAGGGTGGAAGAGAAGGAGAGGGAACTGGGATTGATATGTAAAATAAGAAAAAACAAAAGACAGTATTAACCATCGCTATTCATGTAAACACTTGTATACATGGTCATGCTGGATTGTTTCAGTCTCAACTGCATTGTGTCTAGCCTGAGGCTATGTTCTCAGCAGTTCTTGGAGGGAATTCCTATCATGAAAGGAACTGAGTCACTTTATTAAATCATGAGAACTTTTCAGTGTCATTGTATGTGGCATAACATGCAGTGCACTTATAATTAGATTAATAAAATTATTATTACATTGAAAAAAAAGGGTGTTTGTGAAGCATCTAGATCAAAATATATTCCTCACAGGCAACATCTGTACTTTTAAAAGTAGCGGCAGACACCTTAACCCAGGGAAAAGAATATTGTAAAGCCAGGTATGGTGGGTGATGCCCATCAGAGGATGGTAAGTCTCCACGAGTTGGTGGCCATCCTGGTCTACACAGTGAGATCTTAGCTTACAAAACAAAAACAACACAAAATAATGATTCCCCCAACAAAATCTTGGGTTTTAAGTGGCTAGAGAGATGGCTTGCTAGTTAGGAGCACAGAGTGCTCTTCCAGCTGACCCATGGAAGGCTCCCAGATTCCCAGAACCCACATTGGGTAATGTATACTCCAAATCCAGAGGAGTCAGTATCTTCTCAACCCTGCAGGCACGTGCATGCATACAGTGTATGTACGCACTGTGGTGGTTTGCGTGAGAATGGCCCTCATGGGCTCATATATCGGAATACAGTAGGTGGAAGTGTTTGGGAATAATTCAGAGGTGGGCTTGTTGGAGGAGGTGTGTCCCTGGAGCTGGGCTTTGAGGTCCCCAAAGCCTGCATCATTCCCATTTAGCTCTCTCTGCTTCCTATTAGCAGATAAAGAGGTAACTCTCAACTACTGGTCTAGTCCATGCCTGCCTGCTGCTGCCATGCTCCCCTCCATGGTGGTCATACACTCTAACCCTTTGCAAGCATGAGCTCCACATTCAGCATTTTCTTTCATAAACTGCCTTGTCCATGGTGTTCATGCATATTAACTGAAAAGTCTCTCTCTCTCTCTCTCTCTGTCTCTCTCTCTCTCTCTCTCTCTCTCTCTCTCTCTCTCACACACACACACACACAGTAAGTTAAATCTACAAACCAAAAAGAGTATTGTAGACACTTTAGTCATGGGACAAAATAAAAAACACTCTTCTTATTGGGCATTTGCTTTCCTGGCTCCACACACTTCTGACTCCACTCCTCACATGAAGTAACCCACATCAACCATGTCTATAGCTAAAGTTTGTGCCATCCTTAAAGCTCCATTAGCATGACCCTAGCCAGCTTCTGAAACAGATGAGTGAAAGCATGTGAGCTGCAGCAAAGATCCTTAGAAAAACTCAATATTCTAGTGCTTCCTAATTCTCCTCTCCTTGCTGAACTTAAGGACACAGGAGCAGTTTAAGCAAGAACCTTGAGAAGAACCTAGAAGTCAGTGTTCTTTCTCTATTGCTTGTTTTCTGCCATAGATCCCAGGCTTGCTAAAAGAAGGATAGCAGAGGGACAGAGAATTTGTCTCAGTCACATTCTATTACACCTAAGTGAGAAAAATCATTTTGACTTGGGATGTTAGGGGCTGTTTTTTTTTTTTTTAAAACTGTAGTATAGCCCATCACACAGTGAAGAAAACAGGGATTTTTTTGTGTTAAACACTCTCCCCTTCTCAGGATGTATGACCTATGAACTGGTCTTTTAGAAACAGGTTTATTAGATAAAGGAAAGTTCTTTATCTTTATTGCAGAGTTTATCACATCTTTATAATGGCAGTCTTGAGAATCTGTAACCATCTGTTGAGGCCATATGCATGTTTAGATTATTGAGGGCATTGTAGATTGAGGTATATAATCATCCATGGTCTTAGCTTCTATGTAATAACCATGGTTGTTTCATAGATATTACAATTCTTACCTTCACTGTTGGCGTACAGCAAAGGCTAATGGACAAGTACTAGGAAATGGTTCAGGGACCACTTCTGTGAGCTGAAGCATCTTTAATGATAGAGTCCCTATTTAATAAGAAATGCTGATATTGTCCCTACTTAATAAGAGATTCTAGTGTAGTCTCTGCTTAATAAGAGATACTTGTGTGGTCTACAATGGGTAATTCTGGTTTTAACAACGGCTTCCTACTTTTTTCAGATATTCTGGTGGTTACAATAGATACTATTTGCCATTTCATTCTTACACAAACAAGAATAAAATGTTGGTTCAACATAAAGGGGGCTCATATTGATACTGCCAGTCCTCGAGGGTAAATGTCATTGTTTGACAGAAGGCTTTAGACCTCTCTCAACCCCCAAGCTCCTTGTCATGTTCCAAGGAATATGGAGATGGTAAGGATGCTAGATGCCCTGACTACATATTTCTTGGGTTTAGATAATCAGAAAACTGTAAGGAACACTGTTTTTTCTTTCTGTTAAGTTTCTCCTTCATTATTTCTATTGGTTAAAGCCTCTACTCCTCTCAAATTGAAACTTTTTGCTTGTAGAATGTTTCCCTTGGACATTTTGGCTGTTTCTGTAATGTTTCATCATCTTCTCTCCAGGGCTGTCTGTCTGCTATTAGGGCCAGCAGGGCCAGCATTGGATCTCATTGCTTGCTCCATGTTCACTGCATTAACATTTGCTTTCTCATTTTTTTCTTATTAAATCTCTTAATGTTTTGCATTATCTCCACCAGGATCCAGGCAGAGCTTCCACATACAAGGATGTTCCAGCCCCATTATGCTCTTCAACTTTCTCACAGTTGACTGCATCTCGGCTCTGAGTGAATGCCAAGGTTGAGTCTGTTGTGTCTTTGAGAAAAACAATGAAGGCAAACTCCAAATATAGATTGCAGTTTACCTTGGAATTCACGTTTTGTTGGGATGTAATATTACTGTGTATTGGCTCTATCTAAACCACACTTGTCTTAGAAACTGTTAGTTTTAGTTTTTTTGAAAGTATGATATGATTATATCATTTCCATTTCCTTTCCTCCCTCCAAGCCCTCTCATATTTCCCACTTCATGTTCTTTTTAAAATTTATGACCCATTTTTTTCATTAACTGCTCTTTGTATATGCATATATGTATGTATATTTGTGTATATATATGATATATGTATATATGTATATGATGTATATGCCTACCTACTTCTTTTAAGGGCTATTGAGGAATGGTACTGGTACAAACAAGAAATTCTCATTCCTATGAAATTATCTGATGCCATCAGTCAGAGTGGAAAGGCAAAAGTGATCCCTTTCTTGCCACACTGGGGTTATTTGCAAATCAGCACTTTTGCACTGCCCTTTTTCCCACCCTGTTGCATCCCTGATGAAGTGGCTTCTCTCCTCCAGATCAGAGAGTTCAGAGGGAGCATAGAGAAGCGAGGATGTGGGTTTCCTGGCTTGGCTACTTTTATTATTGCTTTAAGACAATACATTAGGAGACTAACCACACAGATTTATCAAACTCCCTCCAAAAATGGCCTATGCAAAGTCACATGCTGGGGAAGATTCCAGAGACAGTGAGTAAGTGAAAAATCACAGAGAGATAGAATAATTCTTGGAAAGTTTTAAAGAGTGCTTCACTGGAAACCAAAAGAGAGCCAGTTTCCTTTCTGATTTTCAAGCAAAGCAGATGAGCACCAGATGAAGATGTTGGCATGTATGTAGAAGTTGTGTTATCTCCAAATTATGTATTTTTAAATACTGTAATCACATTTAAGGAAAAATAAAATCTGCCTATTATAACTCTGGGCACTTTTCTCATGGAATGGAAGATAAGCAAGATTGCCTTTAGTTAAAATCCCAACTGTAAACTCAGTCTCCAACTTTATGTCTAACTTCTTGTAGTTTCTGTGTACAAAGGCTGTGTCTCCAAGGTTCTCGCTGGAAGAAATGTCAGTTTCAAACATTAAGAAGGAGGCTGGGATTCTGCATACATTCTGTCAGGTGATGGTTGTGAGGCTCCCAGAAGTACATATAGAAGGGACTTGCCAAGGCATCTGATGAAGGCATCAGGGACCTAAGGATAGAGTCTGTAATTAGCCATATAGATGCCAAAGGTCTAAGGGAATAGACTGGTATTTGCTAATTAAGAAAGCAACTTAAGGTAAAGTCTTTAAATATAGAGTTCAAATAACACTATGGTTTCTCCAAAAAGGGTTAGAAGACCATAGTAGTTGATTTCTGTGTAGATAGCAGTTACAGCAGAAGGAAGTTTTAGCATTATAGTCTGTCTGGACAAATTAATTTTGTTGGAGTTTTAATGCTAGATACAAAGATTTCAACTGACTATGGATTGTTGTGTTATGTTGCTGTGACTATGGTGTTTTCCATCATCTTCAGCATTATTTCTTTTATTTAATACACCCTTCTGGCCAGTAAGTTTAAACCATGACCTGCCAAGAGAAGAAATCTCTGAAAGGTTCTGAGCAGAGTGTAAATGAAGATTATATTTCATCTGTTCGAAAGAATTTTTGTTATAATGTGGGCTAAGCTAATTGATTTCATTCAATAGACTGTTTCAGTAAGGCTTCTTTACCTAAAGATTTACCTAAAGACACATCTAGAAGGTGAGAGACAAGGTTCCATCATAGGTTGCTTATTCCTCTTTCAAAATTAGTGTGATGGTCTATTGACTTTCTATGTTTATTGCAATTTCTGCTGTGCTTTGTGAAAATGGAAAGTACTTCATAATACACATGTGATAAATGCTTTTGAATTGCAATCTAAAAGCAAGCATGTCATGAAACCAACCATTAAACTTTATATAAACTTACTGTATAATAAAATAAAATATTGTTCCAACTTTAAATTAAATAGATCAAAATAAATATCTAGGGTAATTCTCAGAACTGTCAGCCACTCACTATCCGCTCACTCAATCAGACATTATCAGCCGTTTGTGTGTTCAAGAGCTTTATTGAATTAACCTCCAGCCTTTCTGTGTTTTGCTTGTTGCCATGGTTACTGTTGCTTTGCTTTGAGAACTGATGTCAGAAAGATACCAGCATACACATCCAAACTGGTGACTTTTCTAGTGAGAAGACTTACATTGGAGACTGGCTCATTGCTAATTTATTCTAATGAAGACTGGGGAGACAATGGAAGTGCCCTTAACAGTATAACAAGAAGTCCTTCTCAGCATGCCTATTTAAAATCTCAAACTAAAACCAGTGTCATTATCACTATACTATGTAACCTATTGCTTCCAAAATGTGATCAGAAACCCGCACCCTGTAGAGTAGCTCAATTATAAACAATGGTGTCCCTACCTTTTCTATGTATGGGTGAGAAACACTCATGGGAGGATCCAGAAAGTGTGTGAGCAACTCTGGAGAAATCACCATTTTTTTAAATTTGCCCCCCAACTGTTTTGGGGTGACCGAGGCTCTTTTGGATTTTTTTTCATGGTACGTTGAGATTTTCTTGATTCAGAGGTGAAAGCATGATTACAACCCATGAGGGGTAATTTTGGTTTTAAGCTGTGCTCATTTCATGCTCTCAGGCCACACAGGCTAGCCTCCACCCTCCATGTGAATTTCAGGACTTCACTTGTATAGTTCATGACCAGAAAACATGAGGAGAGAGAGAGAGAGAGAGAGAGAGAGAGAGAGAGAGAGAGAGAGAGAGAGAGAGAGAGAGAGAGAGAGAGAATTCTCAACATACAATGAGGTTCCCAATGAAGTCAGGATAGGCTTGGCTTTCAGTAAGAAAAGTTCCTGTTGTCCCCTGCCACCACCTGACCTCTTCTGTCCTCTCTTTGTTTCTGCTGGCCCACAACCTCTTTTGACTGTCTCTGGCTGCTTCCTCTGCATTGATTTTCTCACTGCACTGGCTGGTTAGTATGTTAAGTATCGTGAGAATAAGCTGCTCCCTGTCCTGGCACAGCTTTTTGAACGAAACATTTCCTTCCCTTGTGCATGCCAAGGAGTTACTTCCGTAGGGGAAAAGCTGGAGTGCTGATTGGAAACATACATGGTTGCTGGTTTAGATTTGGCTTGTTTGCAACTGACAGAGGTTGGGAGAGATAGGAGAGGGGGCTTCTCCTCGTTCTGAGGTGGTTCTCACATCTGGTTTGTATTAGGTGCACTGTGGAGTAAAGACTTTAAAATTAACTTAGTTGTGGAATAATAAGCAGGCTTCTAAATGTGGGGGATTTAGCCGATTACCCTAAAAAATGAAAGGACAGCTTTTCATCTTCTCAGTACCTTACTTTTTCCAAGACAGCTGAGCACTAAATAGAAACTGGGTATGTACCCTGTCCTCTCCTCTCCAAGGGACAAAGGTGCTTTTTCTAAGGGGGTTCTGCATGTATGCTTTCTGGCCACGTGCAACCCTCCAGAGTTCATCCTCCTCACCACTGTGCACTTTGGTGACTGAGAACAACCACATTATCCTTGTTCAGTGGTGTAAAGCTGGCTCTCTGGCCTTACTTATGTTCTGGAGCTGTCAGCTGTCACTCTGTGACCTAGAAGTACAAAAAGAACAAACATATATTAAAAATTCCAATAGGTTATATGAAAGGGAAAAGGAGTACGGTTTAAGGTTTAAGTTGGTACAGGAATGGGAAGGTAAAGTAGAGGATTGGATTGGGGGAGGGGGTCATAACTTTAAGGATGTTTGAAAAAGGCTTATGGAAATCTACTGTTTTTTAAGTTTTTTAGTATGCATATGTAAATAGTCATATAAAAGAGTTTGAGTGCAGTTACCTTATACAGGTGATTATGCTCATTCCAGAAGCCATACATTGCCAAATAAAAGCCAATTGTCAGCATAACTTTCCTCAAGTTGTTGGTCAAGGGTGTCATGGAGTCCCACAAAATGATATGGGACATTGCTATTATACTTGATACTCATTATATGTTGATGTTAAGGTCTTAACATTTTTCCCAGATATGAACTCTGTTTATTGCAATAATGATCAGTGTGGTAAGATACACCTATATTTGCAATAGTGGCATGTATGTTATGGCAGGAACCACCAACTTTCAGGTTGGATTTAAGATCCACACCATTGGAGGAAAAACATGCTTGATACTACAAATCTGGCTAATAAACCATAGTTAGAGATTTTACAGGACCAAAGGGTGAGCCTACTAGTTTTATTTTTCTAAATGGACACAGTATCAACCTGCCCTCTGAATTCTTAGACCTCATCAGAGAAGTATCTTTGTGTGATAGATGGTGATTAATGCAGAAACTCACAAATGATCAAAGGGCAGAGAATAAGTGACTGAGGATTGCTTAAATACAAATGGGACATGCATATCAACACACTATCCAGAAGACTTGGGAACCATTGTGTAAGAATGGTCAGAAAGATTTTAAAAGCCCGAGGTCAGAGAGGACTAGAATAAAACTGTGTCATCTGGGCATGGCAGGGCTACTGCAGCCAAAGTTGCCCATACAAGATCAAGGTGGTCAACATTCTAGAATAGAAGGAGAAGGGGTTTATGAGTTTCTGGCCCTAATGAAGATGTATGGACAGTTAATTAGTCTCTGGGAGAGAGTTAGTTTTCTTAAGTGTATGATCCTTGATAGACAGACCATGCTCTGGTACACGGACTCATACTCAGAAGTATATTGATAACAGAAACTGAAATTTATGGTTTTTAAAACAAATGAACCAAAAAGCAGGACATGAATTATGGAAGAGATCATGGAGAAGTTGGAATAAATATGATTAAAATATGTTATGTGAAATTCTCAAAAAACTAATAAATAAATAAATAAATAAGCATATATATATATATATATATTTAATTATTTTCTTTTTTTTCTTCATATTGAATGTTAAAACAGCATATTCTTCTTGGCCAAGAATGATGATTAGAATATTGTAAGTGTTCCACAACAAAATGTTGACTGAGTAAGCCAAGACAGCAATGGAGAACATTCATTAAAGAAGAAGGTATTTCTAGAAGCCTCTCCTGGCTCTTGGTGTTTTTGATGATGTAACTTTGGCAAGAGGATTAGAGCCACATCTACTTCAGATCAACATGACCTACATTTTGGGACTGAAGAAGAGGCAGCCTTTCCTGGCCTGTGGAAAGAAGGGAGCTGGCAATCTCATAGAACACTCTCCAGACAATTTTCAGTAGCCCTGACTTGGAAGCTTTTGCTTTCTGAAATCATCTCTTATATTCTCAGTCAAAGGACTAATTAATTCACTTCTTCAACAACCATCTTATTCTTCAACCCTATAATTTCTCCTCATCAAACAGCTCCTAGAACATTGCTTTTACAGTTGTTTAAGTTTCTTTTAATTTTAAAAGTCAGGTCATAAAGTCATAGAGATCACATTAGGAAATGAGGGCTTTTGGCGTGGAGCAATTTTACATATTGTCGTGAGAATACTTGCAACATTTGCCTTGTACTTTCACTGCAACAAAGTGAGGAAGGTCACCTAATTATGCCTTAAGAGAGGTTAAAAATGTTATAATTAAAATCATCACTATTGACTCTCTTAGATGTAGGAGAGAGTCATGCCATCTCAATAGGACTTTCCATAAGCACAATGGAGCTTGAGTCAGTTATTTTTTTCTTTTTCTTTTTTTAATTTAAATGAGAAAAAAAGTTTCATTTTATATGTCAATCTCAGTTCCCTCTCCCTCCCATCTTCCTCTTCCCCCCATCAACCCCATATCACATCCCCTTTCTGCTCCCCAGGGAGGATGAGGCCTTCCATGGGGGATCTTCAAAGTCTGTCATATCATTTAGAGCAGGGTCTAAGCCCTCTCCCATGTGTCTAGGCTGACAGAGTATCCCTCTATGTGGAATGGGCCCTCAAAGTCCATTTGTATACTAGGGATAAATACTGATCCACTACCAGAGGCCTCATAGATTGCCCAGGCCTCCTAGCTGACACCCATGTTCAGGGGGTCTATGTCGGTCCTATTCTGATTTCCCAGCTATCAGTCTGGGTTGAGTCAGTTCTTAAGTCTCTGAAATGGCTGTGGAAGAAACTGGTATTCTTTGTGATGAACAATTCATTACTTGTAAATAGTATCCTCAGTAGAAAACAAAAGGATCTTTGGAAATCATCTAAATGTTATCTCAGTCTAAGAGTTTCAAACGTTTTATTTTTTTAACTTAAAAGAAAAAGCCTAATTAATGTAGCAAATTTCCTTCATCTTTGATGAAACTGTCCTGAAATTTTCTAGTTTACAAGCAAATTGATCACAGCATCATTAACTTCTGTGCTGGTAAAAACTGGATACTTCCAAGTTGGATGAGTAATTCACTTATGTTTTCTTCTAATTCAGTATTTCCAGGAATTGAGAGAACTAGTTGCAATGGGACATGGCCAAAGTCTTGGCTCCTACCTGTGGACAAAATGACCATTCCAGGTTCTGTTTTTCTGGCTTCTATGAGAATGTCCCCAGAGATGACTACAGAGAAACCTTTCTTCTTTAAGGAACTATATATGTGATCATGATTCAGAACCCTCAGTGGTTAAACTGAGGTAGACACAGAATCCTGGCTAGTGAAGTTTTGTTAAGTTTTCCAAAGCCAACTTTAAAGAATAATGTGGAAGAATTTAACTTTCACTTAAGCTAAAAGCAACAGTCCATATAATTTAAATGAATCTCTACATTTTAAAAGTCAGTGAATGAACACGTGCCTTAGCCAAGATCACAAAAGTATTTAAAGGCCAACTGGAGAAAAATCAGGTGGGTTCACTGGAGGAGAGCTGGCATTGTTTTGGAAAATTATCCCCAAACCATTAGTTCTTCACACACAAATACCCAAAGCCCACCATGTTCTTGGCAAAGGAGAGATTATTTGCAATCAAATTCCTGAAAATCAAGGAGAACACAGTAAAAAGTTCAATTTCTGGGATGCATAAAAATGTCTATTTAATCTCATATAGATTGTGGAATAAAAATAAATTCATCCAAGGTTTGACAATATTGTTTAGGTTCTTTCACTTCTTCCCATTAAAGGAGACTGCACACCCATGATCACTTCTGTGTGAGAAAAGTGATTGCTGTTAGTATGAAGCCTAAAGCTGCTGTTTCTTTGAGAGAAATCACAACATTGGTAAAAAGAGGCAATGCACTGCAGAAGATGTACAGTTACTGTACAAGTACAGAAAGCAATGTAGCCAGGGGAGTCTACCGACATCTTCAAGTTGCCAAAGAGAGGTTTTCCGAGGTACTGATGCCCTGCTTGCTATCTTTAATTGTGTATGTTAATATTACACTTCTGAAGTAAGTAAATATAAATTGTTCAGAAAGGGTGATATTATGAAACATTTTTTCCCAGACCTTATACTAATATTTAATAACCCTTACTTAATAGAAGCAGGTTTAAGTGTGATTATTTACTTCTATTGTCTTTAGATTGGTTATGGTACCTAGAAATGAAAATGACAAATCAACATGTATTTCCTACTGTCTTTACAAGGAAATTTCTGTAAATGTTTAGTGCAGACACAATTTTATTTTTCTTAGTTTTAATATATGTTTGGCTGAATTTGCAGACAACGTCATCTAATACAGAGGGTCTAATAATTTCTCTGAATTATTTCATTGTTATTTTACTACAATTAGATGAATATAACTGTTACCTATGGTCTATTTATCTTTTGCTGATAGGAGTCTGAATCTAAGGACTGAGGGTCTGGAAGATGCTGATATTTATTACAAATTAATTCATGTGCTAATGATTGAGTTAGACAGTCACCAGTCCTTGATGTTTATATTTATTTCATTCAGTTTTTGAGAGGTTTGGAATATGAAATTGGGAATAAAAATGGTAAAAAGTATTTATTATGAAGATGTTTCTACAGGAAAAGCAGCACTTGTTTTCTTTGACCTATGACAATTTCGAGAAGGAGGATGCCTTGTGAACTGGTATTTAGAACATAGGTGATTCATATCCCCTTTAGTTCAATGACAGTTTAATCTCCCATGGTCAGGGCAAAACTCTGGGTAACAGGGTAGCCTGTCTAGTCACTGCTGTCCTGTTTGGGGATTTCCAACTTTTCCTTTTGGGGCAGTCTTACTGAAAAGTTTAACCTTGCTGGATTTGTATTGGTATATTGTCTTTAAGCAAGTGCGTTTAAAAGTCAGAAGCAGTTACACTGTAAGAAATGGAAGACAGTTCACCAATGGCTATTATCACAGACGTAGTCATAGATATTTCCTTTCCTTTTATTTTATTTTTTTAATGTTCCCATCATTTTAGACAATTCACAGAAGGAAAAGGGCTTTTTGAGTGCTGTGCCAACAAGCTAGAGACTGGGCCCAAGGACACCAAAGATGCATTACCAGTTTCTCTTGTCAACTCAAGCTGTTTCACCAATTTGCAGCTTGAAACCTGGGAGGAATCACTGACAACATCTTTAAACATGTTAAAGAACATTCTGCAACTTGGTGGGAATATTTATTTACTTTTTCTCAGGGCTTTTGTGAGCTTGGTTCGACTTTACATGAAGTATTCAGAGAAGCTTCCTCAGTTTTCATTTCTGTGTTACTAACTCCTCAGAACTGACTCAAACCCACATTGCCATGGAATTTAGAGGCAAGAAATGCAATAGGAATTAAAGGAAGGATATGCCATTCTCTTTATATCACACCCTTCGCCTCCATCTGATGTGTACTCTCAAAACATATTGAGTCCCCTTTCAAGCTACAGAGAGAGTAGAAATCACAACAGGTGACATTTCAACAGCAACTGCGGTGGGAAAAATGATTGCTTCCTTCACTTTGTGGCCCTGCTAAATTATCAAAAAGTACAAGAGAAAAATCAAAGCCAGATGACTTTGTTCTGTAGCAAGAGCTAATGATTCTTTATGATTAATTTGATGAAGGGTCTTTCTGATAGTTAACCTTCACCCAGTGATATACTTGTGAATTTATTTAAAAATATTATGGATACCAACGTAGCTGGTTATTATGTTAAAGAATGCTCTGTAACAATGGGTAAAACAATTCTTTCCCTTTAATTCTTTGCTTACATGTATTACAATGTGAAATCCTACTATTGTCAGCCTATTCATAATTCATTTCTATTTATTCCCCTGCTATTACTACCTCCCTTGCCTTTTTCTTACTTCATATTAATATCTAAGATATAGTATATTACTTGTTTGCTGTTTTCCTTCCTCATGACAATGTAAACTTCATGATACCATGGATATCTGTGTGTCTGCTTGTGTATATGTGTGTATCCCAAACCAGCAAGACTCTCAATAAATATTTATTAGACACTGAACTAATGCATGAAACAATTAAAAGTGAAAACATACCTCTTGATTTTAAAAGTTTGATTTACTCAATGTCTAGTCTATTTAGTATTTCAACTTCCTCCACATCTTATCATCTCTTCCCTAAAAGTACCAGGAATCACAACTTCTGAAGACTTGTTGAAAGCATAATTAATTATGTCTGTATAATTCTCTGATGTGCACATCAAACATCCCTAGCAGTAAAAGAAATCAAATTTTCCTAGGAAAATTTGTTCTTCATAAATTGCTGAACATATATTTCCAAAAGGATTCCAAAGCCTTGTGCTCAAAATTATTGCTTGGGTTGGTAATACCTAATATCTGTCTCTTATGAAAAGCATATGAGAATAAGTCTATGAAAAATGTTAAACACAGCATTAGTAGTTAGGTGGGGACAGAATAAACAGTGAAAATAATTAAAAAGTAATGGCCAGAGGTAGAGACAAGCAGGGTTTAGACTATTGGAGGCAATTGATAAACTTTGTCACTATGGCTAATGGCTCAGTTAAAGTAAGCATTAGCAGTGTGAGGTTCTGTTGCCCATTCCAAATGATGCATCAGTGGAATGCAAAAAGGAAAAGCATATTTGGGCTGGAATGGAAGTAAGTCAGTAATGGAAACAATAGGCATCTGTGGTGGTTTGAAAGAAAATGGCCCCCAAAGGGAGTGACACTATTAGGAGGTGTGGCTTTGTTGGAGTAGGTGTGGCATTGCTGGAGAAGTTTGTCACTGTGGAGGCAGGCTTTGAGGTCTCATCTATGCTCAAGCCACACCCCTTGTCTTAGTTCACTTTGGGTTCCCTGCAAGTCAAGATATAGGACACTATTTCCCCAGCACCGTGTCTGCCTGCATGCCACTGTCTCACCATGATGATAATGGACTAAACCTCTGAAAATGTAAGCCACTCCTATTAAATGTTTTGCCTTTGTAAGAGTTGCATGGCGTCTCTTCATAGAAATGGAAACCCTAACTAAGAAAGCATGGCTCCCTTTATCATTCAGCTTTGCAGTAGAAATAGAAAGAAATTGAGTGTTTTCATAATATTTTAAGTTCCAAAAATATAAGTTGGTTGATATATTATTGAAATTTTTCAACAGGAAAGAATAAAATCAATTTTTTGACTTAAGGAAAGAATAATGCTTGGGGATTGTGCTTATAGACAAGAGGGAAAAGAGTTTATTGGGCTAGAGTTTATTGGGCTAAAGAGCACTATTGGGCTAGAGCCGTAGAGAAGCCCTGAAAGATAACTTTAATAATATTGCAAATTTGACAGAGATAGTTGCAACACTGAAGGAATTTGAATTTAAAATTTCTTTTATTTGTAAAATAGATAATCTGAACTATGTGGACTTAAAGAAAGCCAAACTAAATAAAAAATAATTTGCTACAGTGTTTTAAGATGGGGTTAGAGAGATGACTCAGTTGTTAAGAAATTTGACTACCTTTGTAGAGGACCCACGCTCAGTTCCCAGCACCAATGTTAATTGTAACTCCAGCTCCAGCAGATCAAACCACAGCCACCCACATACATATGCATAGCCCCACAAGCACACGTTTACATAATTAAACATAAAATAAATCTTTTAAAAATATTGTATGATTTATATGTAGTTATTCAAGACAGCTTTATTGCTTAGACTGTATTATATTAATTATAAAGGTTAAAATATTTAATGAAATCATTGAAGAAGTAAAGTGTTTTAACAGTTTTTCTTCTATTACAGAAAATATGGAAATGCCAACAGAAAGTATCTTTGTCATGTAGGCTATCTCTAAGAAACTGTGTGTAGAATATACTGTGTCCTATAATCAATGATAGAAGGCATACAAGTAGATCATTTTGGGAAGAAAAGACATCATTTTTAATCATTTGATGCTTGAATAGAATCTTCTTTCATTTCACAGTTGTCAAATATTTAAGATATATCATAAATGGAATAGATAAACTTTAATATTTATTCTGTGTCAGGAAATTAAATTATGGCATGAATACAAATTATGGTGTTTGAGATGGTTTAGAAGTTTATGATAAGGTGGTACTTATTTCATAGTGGAAATACTACATTGGAGACTTTGGGAGCCCATTCCACATAGAGGTGTACTCTCTCAGCCTAGACACATGGGGGAGGGCTTAGGCCCTGTTCTAAATGATATGACAGACTTTGAAGATCCCCCATAGAAGACCTCACCCTCCCTGGGGAGCACAAAGGAACAGGATGGGGCTTGGGGGGGGTTAGGGGAAGAGAGGAGGGAGAGGAAATTGGGATTGACATGTAAAACAAGCTTGTTTGAAATTTAAATTTTAAAAAAGGAAAAACAAAGATATCAGGCACAAACTAAAGACGAAGAAGAAGAAGAAGAAGAAGAAGAAGAAGAAGAAGAAGAAGAAGAAGAAGAAGAAGAAGAAGAAGAAGAAGAAGAAGAATTTCTGAATACAATAAAATGACTTTTGGTGATTGTCTCATTTTCATAAAGTTAATCCTATTATTTTTAGTAAGAAATTTCTAGTTAATTTGTTCTAACCTCCTTGTTATTGTTTGTGAGTGGTAGGTATGTGCAAATGGTGGGAGAGAGTATCCTTCTATGTGGAATGGGCTCCCAAAGTCCACTCATATACTAGAGATAAATACTTATCCACTACCAGAGGCCCCATAGACTGTCTTGTCCTCCTAACACCCACATTCAGGGGGTGTGGGTGGGTTCTATTCTGGTTTCCCAGCTATCAAACTGGGGTCCATGAGCTTCCCCTCTTCACTATTGCTTGTCTTGTTCCTGAAATTTAGCTGAAACCCAAATGGCTAATTATAACTGTTATTTGTCTTAAAGAAATCATTTTGAAGTTGGAAGACCCACTTTGAATCCAGATTTTCTGAGGTGAGTGGATCATCATTAATCCAAATCTTTTGGAATGGGAAGGTCCACCTTTATTCTGGACCACACCTTCTGTTGGCAACCTTTGCAAAAGACACAGAAGAAAGAAGTTCTATCTGTTTGCTCTTCCTATCACTGACATTCGAACATTCTTCTTCAGGATTCTGGCATTCACTGAAGACCTCCTTAGACATGCAACCTCATGGACTGAACATCTACTAGACTCTTGGATCTTCCATTGGTAGACAGTGTTGAACCACAGCTTGTAAGCCATCCCAATAAATCTCCTTTACATTTATCCACCCTAGGATAGGTTTTGTTCCTCTAGAGAATCCTGACTAATGAAGCTGATGTAAGGTGACATTTCACAGACCAGAATGGTAGAGGATACATGGATAGAAGTTATTTTGGACAAAGTAAAGTGAAAACTGAACACCTACTCTGATGGGATGGGCAGAAAGGACAGGTTTCACTAGTTGACTTGAGATGTGGTATCTATAGACTATTTTTCACATAGTGGAGGAAATGGAACTTTACTGAGAGAAAACAGTGAGAGCAAACCCAGTGTGATGATATTAGGCATCATTGGGAGAGGTATATGGCACACAGTCAGTCCATACTGAAGCCAATTTTTTCTCTACTTTGTAAATCTATTAGGTTTGTGTCACTCAGGAAAAATGACTGTTTTGATAAATATGCTTGCATACAGCTCCTCGTAGTTATCTCTCAGCTTAGAAAAGATTTAGGAAAATTTACAATCGGCAAGAACTTTACAAATGTGGAAAACAGAAGAAAGGACTGTGTAGTATCTAAAGTTTTTTTCCCCAAAATTATAATATGTAGTTGATCCTGTTCTCTATGGGGTGGAATTCTAATGTTAGCAATTTATTATTATAGTCCCTCTTCCTGGTGTGTGTGTGTGTGTGTGTGTGTGTGTGTGTGTGTGTGCATATATTTTGTAGAAGTCAGAAAACAACCTCAGGCATCATTCGTCAGACCTCCATCCACCTTGATTTTGTGTGTGTGATAGATCTTTTACTGCACTGAGGGTAGGTTACGTTGGGTAGCCAGCAAGGACCAAGGATCTTCCTGTCTCCTTCTCCCCAGTACTGTGGTTATGTGCCAATGTGCTTGGCTGGTCAAATGTGAATTCCAGGGGGCAAACTCAGATCCTGGCGTTTTCCAGGCAAGCTTGACACCAATTAAGTTGTCCTCACACAGCCTTTATTCTTTTCTTTAAATAAACAGCACACAGGCATTTGTTTTATTGTAATTAAGTTTTAGGACTGTGTTTTACTCAGAGAGTCATGTCTTATTGTGGGAAAATAGAGGATGGTGGCAGGGCGGCTCATAGCCCTGCCCTTCCTGCTGTGTGAAATTCAGAGATGGAGTAGGAGTGAAGAAAGATCACTTGTTGAAAGTTACATCCCATTTTGGCTTACCATTCTGGTGCATGTGTGATTAGGGGTGGTGTGTGTGTGTGTGTGTGTGTGTGTGTGTGTGTGTGTGTGTGTGTGAGAGAGAGAGAGAGAGAGAGAGAGAGAGAGAGAGAGAGAGAATCATTGACAAATGTTCAAACACATGAAAGGGTGTCTTAAGGCTTGCTGTTTTCATTGCGTTTCTTCCTTGGGGAAAAACACATTCAGGGAATCAATGCCAAAATACACCTGTGTCACTGTATGCAGGTGGGCAGGTGAAGCTACTATTAAGTTAGAAAGTGTTGAGATTTTGTTTTCTGCATTGTCTTTCCTCTCAGGCAGAGTTGACATGCAGAAAAAAGTCAAAGAAAGAATATTAAGTTCAGATTATTAAAGAAAAAATCTCTGAATATAGTTGTACCAGTATCCAGTGGCATCTCTTGGCATACAAGGGCATGATTCAATAAACTTATTCCATTCTCTATATTCTTGTTTGAACTGCATTTTATCACTTGTATCCCCAAACCATGCTAACGTGTGTCTACCCTCTCTAATGTAAAGCAAGGTAGACACTGGGTTATCTGTTTCTTCTGAATGGTTGCAATGGCAAACCTATGTTATGAAACTGGTGTCCCTGAACCATCACTGAAGTTTCACATTGCTAATAGGTGACCTGAACCTGTGAAACCCTAAATATCCAGGTATCTTAGAGATAACCCATATTGTGGTGCTTATACTACAGTGTACATCTCACCAGAGGGCTGTCCACTGTTTATAGCAGTGGGAAAGTCATGAGGCTTGTTCATATCTTGGCAGATTAAGAAGCAGAGAGCTCGTCCTTCCTTCAGTGACCTATATCCTCTAATTAATTTCCACTGCCTAATAGTTCCATTATCCCTCAAGACAGTGCTCCCAGCTGGAAGCCAAGCCATGCAGCACATTATCCAGTAGGATGTGTTTCACCTGCCAACCATACCACCATTCCACATGCATGTGCAGATATCATGCCCCAAGGAGGCCTTCCTCCATTGTCTATTAGCTTTTGCTCATTTCCCAGTCATTTAACTTAGTGAATCACTTATTTACTTTTCCTTAACATTTCTACTGATGGCTCCGATATTTTCAGATAGTGTATTTTTTTCTTTTTTGCACTAATGAATTTTGTTCTGAATATAGTTTCTTTCAGGTAATATTCTCTAATAATTGCTTTATTTAATTCACCCAGCTAGAGCATTTTCTTAAGGAAATAAAGTGCTCATTGTATTTTCAGTATTATTAGGGTTTAATAAATGAAGAGTGCTAAGTTGAATAAGACATTCTTCCATTCAGCCCACTGAACTATGCCCTTTTTATTACAAGCACATACATGCAGGGTGCCCTGTCAGATTTAATTGAATTTAAAGAGTTTTTATGATTTAATTCTATTCTATATGCAAAGTTAAAAATGAGTCTCGTATCTTTACTAGATAAGTGTTTATAGTTATGTCCATTTTCACCAATTTCCCTGCCAAAGTGGCAGGTTTTCATTTGAAAAATCATAAAATGCATTTGTTTTAGTGGACAGAATTATGGAATTACTATATTTTAATGATGCTGTTTTCTTTGTTTGGCATCCAAGTCATTGCTATAATTTTCCAATCTAGTCATGGATAAAATGTTTTAGACAGTATTTAGGACAGCTTGACTCCACCATGGGAAAACATGCTGCTAATATCATGAACCCTTGTAGCGCTGGAGACTTCCCAATGTGTAAATATAGAAGTGTTATGATCCCTTGTCTCCTAGTAATATCAGAAACTACACATATAAACTCTTAACAGAATGATTGACTAAACATGAGCTTAACAGTGGTAACTGCAATAGACATGCCGAAGTGAATGGGGGAAAGGATTCAACCTTACACTAAGAACTGCAGGCACTTAAAAAATGCATATTTTGGTGGAGAGGCTACATTTAATGCCCTTCCATGATAATGAGATTGATGACTATCTTATATGCCATTCCAGAGCCTTTATCTAATAGCTGATGGAAGCAGAAGCAGACACCCACAGCTAAACACTGAGCCAAACTCCTGGAATCCAGTTGCAGAGAAGAGGAGTGATGATCAAAGGAGTCAAGACCAGGCTGGAGAAACTCACAGAAACTGCTGACCTGAACAAGGGGGAGCTCATGCACCCCAGTCTGATAACTGCATAGGACCTAACCAGGCCCCCTGAACATGGATCTAGGTTATGAGGCCTGGGCAGTCTACTATGGGGCCTCTGATAATGGATCAGTATTTATTCTTAGTGTATGAATGGACTTTGAGAGCCCATCCCACATAGAGGGATATTCCCTCAGCCTAGATACGTGGCGGGGGGGGGGGGGCTAGGCCCTGCTCCAAATGATGTGACAGACTTTGAAGACTCCCCATGGAAAGACTCACCCTGGGGAGCAGAAAGGGGCTGGGCTGGGTTTGGTGGGGGGTGGTAGCAGAAGATGGGAGGGTGAGGGCACTGGGATTGACATGTAAAACAACCTTGCTTCAAATGTAAATAAAAAATAAGGCAAAAAAATATAGTGATTTCAAACAATGCTGAGGGAGGGGAAACTAGTCTTTCCCAGGGAAGAGAGCACCAAATGGTTATCCAGCACCAACTGATTATCTCTGCAAACGTGAATACATGTAATATTATTCCGACTGAGAAGGCTATATGTAGGAATATATATGTATATACATATGCGCATGTAACAACAATGAATGAAAAAGAGGCCATGGAAGGCATTGGAGGAGAGAAAGGGAATAGAGGAATGGAATCACATTAGAATCTTAAAAGTAAAACAAAAATGAAAAGAAATGAAAAGCAGAACAATAGAAGTGGGTGGTTTTTCATAGGGGTAGCTGTGCAAGGAATTGTGTTAAAAACCATTACCGTACCATCAGAACAACAGACTGAGGCTTATCTAGAGCATAGAGAATTTAGGCACTGCTAGAAAAGAGGCTGTGACATGCCCCCATCAATTGGACCCAACCCCCCCCCCCCGCACAAACAGCGGGAACAGCACGACCCACCTTTGTCCAGTTGACAGTGTGTTAGTTTCAGAATAACTCTTAGTTTATTTTTATTTTTATTATTTTTTATTTTACATGTCAATCCCAGTTTTCCCTCCCTCCTTCCCTCCCTCCCTCCCTCTTACCCTCTATCTCTCCCCTCACATGCACCCTGACCATCCTCCCCTCCCATCCTCCCATGCCCATTCCACATGTCAAGTCATTTGAAGTAGGGATTAGGACTTCTCTCCTGTCTTTAGGTTAAGACAGTTATCCCTCCATGGGGGATGTGTCCGCAAGGTCCTTTTGTGTACCAGGAATTCAACCTGGTTCCACTGTCTGAGGTCCCTTAGACTGCTCAGTCCTTCTAGCTGAGACCCATATTCAGGGGGTTTGAGTCAGTCCCATGCTGGCTTCCCAGCTATCAGTCTGGGGCCCATTAGCTCCTCCTTGTTCAGGTCAGCTGTCTCCATGTGTTACTGCAATCTGGTCTTGTCCTCTCTCTCTGCATCTGGATTCTAGTTCGACTTAGTGTTTAGTTATGGGTGTTTGCTTCTGTTTCCAACAGGTACTAGATGAGGACTCTATGATGGTGAATAAGTTAGTTGTTGATCTCACTATCAGGGAAGGACATTTATGGTAGCCTTTCCACGGTTGCTCAAATTGTTAGTTGGCGGCAGTCTTGTAGGTCTCTAGACCTTTCTTTAGGTTCAATTTTCTCTTCAAACCAATAATGGCTCCCTCTTTTATGTTCTCTCTCTCTCTCTCTCTCTCTCTCTCTCTCTCTCTCTCTCTCTTCTTCTTCTTCTTCTTCTTCTTTTTCCTAGTCACACATGCTTTCCTCTCCTCCCCTTCTCTTTCTCCTAGTTCTCTCTCCAATCACTGTCCCCCCCTTCCCATGTGCTCTGGGGCACTTGTCCCTTCCCCTTTTGTGAGGGACCATATATGAATCTCTTAGAATACACCTTGTATCATAGTTCTTCTGGTGGTGTGAATTATAGGCTGGTGATCCTTTGCTCTAGCTCTAAAATCCATATATGAGCAAGTACATATCATATTCCTCTTTTTGTGACTTGGTTGCCTTATTCAGGATGGTTTTTTCAAGTTCCATCCACTTGCCTGCAAATTTTAAGATTCCATTATTTTTTTCTGCAGTGTAGTATTCCATTGTGTAGATGTGCCACATCTTCTTTATCCATTCTTCAGTTGCTTCGGTGATCTTGCTATTACAAATAATGCTGCTATGAACATAGTTGAGCACATATCTTTGTTGCATGGATGTGGATCATTTGGGTATATGCTTAAGAGGGGGATTGTCGGGTCCTGTGGTAAACTAATTTTCATTTTCCTGAAGAACCACCATACTGATCTCCAAAATGGCTGTATGAGTTTGCACTCCCACCAGCAGTGGAGGAGTGTTCCCCTTTCTCCACATCCTCTCCAGCATGAGCTGTCATTGTTGTTTCTAATTTTAGCCATTCTGGCAGGAGTAAGATGATATCTCAAAGTTGTTTTGATTTTCATTTCCCTGACAGCTAAGGATATTGAGCACTTTAAGTGTCTTTCAGCCTTTTTTATTTCCTCTATTGAGAATTCTTTCTTCAATTCTGTACCCCATTTTTAATAGGATTATTTGGTGTTTTGTTGACTAGTTTCTTGAGTTCTTTGTATATTTTGGAGATCAGCCCTTTGTCGGATATAGGATTGGTGAAAATCTTTTCCCAGTCTGTGGGCTGCCGTTTGGTCTTGTCCACTGTGTCCTTTGCCTTCAGAAGCTTCTAAGTTTGAGGAGGTCCCATTTATTAATTGTTGATATCTGTGCTACTGGGGTTATGTTCAGGAAGTGAAAACTCAAGTCCAAATGGATCAAAGACCTCAACAAAAATTCAGCCACACGGAACCTCTTAGAAGAGAAAGTAGGAGGTACTCTTAGTTTCATATTTGCTTAGCATGATTTGGTGTTACCCTATTGTTTAAGGACTTTCATGTTTTTAATGTATGTGTTATATCTCCATGATTATGAAGTTCTGCCAGCAATTTAACTTTTCAAAAGAATATAGGAAAGTTTGAATGAATCAATTGAGTTTGTAAACACAAAGATAGACTGTTTTGCTTAGATGAAATATTTTCCTAATTCAGTTCCTTCATCAAGGAAAGCTGTTAATGTCAATTCAGATTTCTTCACAGCCAGACATCCTCTTTCAAGGAATTGGGCTACACACGTTGATGCAGCTAACTCACAATGTTTGGGTGGTTCAAATCCCAAGGCAAGAACACATCTTCCTTTTTATGAAAAGGTACCAGAACTTTGAATGGCGATGTGTATTTGAGGAAGTGACAGGAACAGAGAAAAGAAGACTTAATGAAATGTAATAAGGGAAGAGAATAACATGAATTTATTTTTTTTTGTTTGTGACTCCTTTAAAGTTCTTCTTAGAAAAAAAAATACCCATTGGGAATGTGAAAATGGTCAAACATTTGAATAAACAACCATGTTTTGTGTCGTTAACCTAGCAATGCAGAGCAATGCATTGTAGAGAGAGGCTTCTTGTAGGTAGTCGCTGACTTGGGAATTGTGCCCCTCATTCATTTCTGACTCACAGGAAGGGACTCAGGGATCTATCTTTTGGAGCAAATCCAACTGCTTTATTTTATGAATTCATCTCACATAGAATTCTTAAACTATAAAGACATGTTTGCACTTGACTGTTGCTCTCCAGATGGTGTTGTACTTGGTAGATTTTTGTGTAGATTTCTGTTTAACTCTTGAAGATATTCAGAACAGCAGAGAGAGCATCTTCTCTTTTGTGGAAGCATTACAAACCCTGGACTCTCCTGGACTTCTTCAGATTCAACAAGGCCTGGTAAGTTTCTGTTTACTCATAGTGTCACACCAACAACAACAAGGGTAGACAACATTTTTTTTTGTGCTGTCCCAAGAAAGAGTCCCTTAAATTGTCAACTCCTCTGCTTCCTTCTTCTCTCATTCTCCAGACGAGGTAAATTTCAGATTAGCTTTCTACTACTTGCTCTAGTATGCTGCTGAACTGTGTTGAAACTCTCAGTTCCATTATTGCATTGCACAATTCTAAGATACATGTTTGTTATTTTTCATACTTACTCTTTATTTGTTCAAGTTTTTACATTGTCCATGCATTATTATCATAAGTTTATTAATTTTAGGATATTACTTTATATTTTTATTACCAGATAGTTTGCATTTATCCATGTCATCAAAGTTTCTGAAGTTATCTTTTATTCATTGTTGAAATTGTGTTACTTAATTTTCTTTGATTCTCTTTTGTTATCACTTACACATTAAAGAAAAAAAGTACCATTTTCCAATCATTCTATAATTATCTTGTATAGGAGGAAGACATAACTTTCATGTTAGCCCAATTAGCTCTAGGTGGTCCACAGTCATTGATGGTAAGCTTAGACATGCTTATGGCACTACAGATAGATAAGATAGAAGCCCACTCCTTGAAGAAGGTGGAACACCGAGTATGTAGTCTAACTCCAAATGTACATTACTATGTTATTGTTTCATGTTGGTCCCAAGTTTCTGTTATCTAATCCAAATTATTTACAATCTATTTTCATGCTACCAAGCATCTGGAGCATTTTGGGTCCTGTCAGAACTGACTCACTTAAGAAGGGAGCCATTCAAATAATAAATTAAAAAAAAAAATGCTTTGACCCCAAAATTTAACTTGAAAAAAAAAAAGAAGGGAGCCATTCTTCAGGTCACAGCTCCAAAACATTACAACTGTGATACATTATCCAACCCTCTTCCTCCTTCACACTTCTCTTTATTCCTCCTCCTCCTTTCCTCCTTCTTAATTCTCTCCCTTTTATCCTCCTCACTTTCCTTTCTTCCTCCTTCACTTTTCACATTTATTATTTTATTGAAAATAAAGTTTTGTTCATACAGCATGTACAAGTCATGAGTCTCCCTCATCTCCTATCTCCTCCCCACTTCCTACCTTATCCAAATGTTTAGAACAAATAAGCGAATAAAAACAAACAAACCAACTAAATACCTGAAATTAAAAAAAAAAACAAAAAAAAAAAACAAAAAAAAACAAAGAAGAAACACAAGAAACTCATATACACAGACTCTTTCTCTCTCTAATTAGTGTTTCCTTCTCCTATAATGAGATTGATGACTACCTTAAATGCCATCCTAGAGCCTTCATCTAGTAGTTGATGGAAGCAGAAGCAGAGACCCACAGCTAAGCCCTGAGCTGAACTCCTGGAATCTAATTGTAGAGAGGGAGGAGTGATGGGTTAAGACCATACTGTGGAAACCCACGGAAACAGTTGACCTGAGCAAGTGGGAGCTCATGGACCCCAGTCAGACAGCTGGGAAACCAGCACAAGACTGAACCAGGCCCCCTGAACATGGGTGACAGGAGGCTTGGGCACTCTATGGGGCATCTGGTGGTGGAACCAGTATTTATCCCTCGTACATGACTGGATTGTGGGAGCTCATTCACCCGTGGAGTGATACTCTTTCAGCCTAGATACATGGGGGAGGGCCTAGGCCCTGCCCCAAATGATGTGACAGACTTTGATGATCTTCCATGGAAGTCTTCACTCTCCCTGGGGAGTGGATGGAGGGTGTGACCAGGTAGGGGTTGGTGGGGGGTGCATAGGAAGATGGGAGAGAACTGGGATTGATGTGTAAAATAAAATTGTTTCTAATTTAAATAAAAATATTAAAAAATAAAATACAATTTGAAATTTCAAAAAAAGTACTTAATCAAATATGGGGTTTCTTTCTTGGATCACAGTATACCAAGACCTTCTATGAAGGGATATTCAAGTTTGAAATATGTAACAGCACCCACTAAAAGAATATTTGTCTGCTATGAGTATTTGTAGCAAACAATTAATAAACTCTGTTTTAATAAGTTACATGCTGATTTCGGTAACAAACAGTTATTTGGATACAAATGTTATATCATCAAATATTACTTTTGATATATTCAGCTTTGCTCTAGCCCTTAAGACAACAAAAGCCTAACAATTTCAATTATCAAAGCTACATATTTCTTATTCTCCCATAGACCAATCTCAGGACTTTACACTTACAAATCTTAGAAGTGTAGTGACTTTTGATGCAGAATTGTGTATTACAAAAGTGTATTATAAAAGTATAAAAAGCCAGAAAAAATCAAATGTGTGAAGTCTTAAGTAGAGCATTATATATTATTATACAAAAGAGTAAAATAAGTAAAATCTTTAGTATTAGATGATTGGTAGATCAAAAATAATCTGTGAAATATATTATGTGGTCCTTATAAATGAATATATATGAATGTATTTTTGATGTGAAATATATTTATGCTATATTATTAAGTACAGAACCAAGTTACAGCATAGTTTATGTGACGAGACCACATTTTAAGGGGGATATACATTTAAACACAGAGTGAAAAAATATACTGTAGATATAAGGTATGTAAGTACATGTATAGAGGAACACATCCACATCATGGACGTATACATTCACACTGATGAGTTGTACCCAGAAAACTCTAACAGTAATTTCCCATGTTCTAGAGGTTCATGGAATGAGTTTTAATTTATTAATTGTACATTTCTTTAGGAAAATATCTACTTCTATACATTAAAAATTATTCCATGGAAAAGTTAAACTATTTTCTTCCTTAAATACAACTTATTAGTCTCTATTATTGGCTTGAAAATGGGAATAGCTGAGGCGAAATTGCCAGGTCCTTTCATGGTTTACAAAGCAAGGACTTTGAGATTGTAGATGAGACGACTTTTGTGGTTGTTCCATAGTGTATTGTGGGAAGGGGCAGTGAATGGTGGCTTTGTAATGGAGGTAGAGTGAACTAGAAGCATACAGATTTGTGGGGGATAAGAACAAGAATTCTATTTGGGGCATGTCTTTTAGACATCCAAGTAGTGATGTCAGCTGAACTGTTGGCTATTTTGGTCTAGAGTTCAGAGCAGAAATCTGGGCTAGAGAGCCACATTTGGAAACCATCAGCATATAGTTGATATTTAAAACCATGTGTCTGGATAAAATAGCCAAATGAGTGAGTGTGTTTAGAGGTGAACAGGCCACGAAAAGAGGAGGCAAACATGACAAATGTCAGGAATGACTTTGCAGTTCTAGGGTTGTTGCCTTTCCCATTGTTCTTTAGTTCTCAATGATATCAAGGGCATTGATCTATAACACATAATGTTACATAATGACAGTGGAGATAAAATAATAGAGTATTTGGCCTGTGATTTTTGCAACCAACCATGTAATCTTTTTAATATCTGAGTTTTTCACATGTAAAATGCTGTGTAAGATTGAGTATCATAAATTGGGAAGCTGCCATTGAACTTATGTTTGAAGTTGAAGAGTGAATCACAGAGTCTGAGAGATTTCCTTGGTTAAAGAACAGAAGGTGGCTTCAAAAGCTAGAGACAACAGAAATCCCTCAACAGCAAAATTGATCTGCTCCTTTGGCCTTTTCAACCTGCTCATCAGGGTGTAGAACAGGGCTTGATGCAGGGTACTGTGTAACATAGTTAGGAACCTTAGTGAGCTGGCTTTTTAGTCTGGGCTGTGTCTAGAGAGAAAGTAACATGAAGGTATTTTACAACCCCAAAAAGATGGAGGTACATATTCTAACATGAGCCAAAGGAAACGTTTAAGAAAGATTAACAGTGATCAGAAGGCAATAAAAATACAAGAAAAAGTTATAAATCATAGTATGTTTCTTACAAACAGCAAAGAGGCATGTAGGGAGTTTCTCAAACTTTCTGGTGCTTTCTAGTGGCTTTCTAGTGCTAAGAAATGGAACATAGAGAGAAAAGAGGCACTAAACAAGGGTGAGACTACATACAGCTTTAGCTGAAAGTTACTTTTAGGTAGAAGACTCTTCATTCACTCTGATTTATTGAGCACATATTCCATATTAGGCAGTGCAACTTTGCCTTAGTATACAATGGTGGCTATCAGAAAAATGACCCTCTTCTTCACTTAAAAATATTTTAGACATACTTACTTCATTTGAAATGTATGTGTGCTTTGCCTGCACATATATGAGCACCACATATATGTCTTGTGCCCATGGAGATCAGAATAGGGTGTAAAGATGCTGGAACTGGAATTAGATATAGTTCTGAGCCACCATGTGGATTTGGGAATTGAATCTAGTCCTCTACAAAAGTGCTAGGCATTGGTGGCACCTGTCTGTAGTCCCAGCACTCGGGAGGCAGAGACAGGTAGATCTCTGTGAGTTCAAGTCCAGCCTAGTCTACTGAGGTAGTTCCAGGACAGGCTTCAAAGAGAAACCCTGTCTCAAAAAAACAAGACAAACAAACAGACAAACAAGCAAACACACACACACACACACACACACACACACACACTCACACACACACGAGGGATTCAGAGAAAGACACACAGAGAGAGGGACAGAGGAGAACAGAGATAGCTAGCTAGCTAGATTGATAGGGGTAGAGAGAACAGATAGATAGATAAATGATAGATGAAAGGTAGAGAGATGATAGATAGCTAGAGAATGACTTAGTTTACCTACACAACATACTAAGTAGACATTGCTTGAAGATACAGCCTCATGTGCCTGACTTCTTTGTTCTGTGAAATCTATGGTTGTCTCATGTGTCTAACACCTTTTAAATCCCCTTAATAGAGACAAATTTTTATAAATGGGAAAAATATGATTATAAACTACTAAAGGAATTTCAACACATTTCTCCCTCAAAATTGTAATTGGACCTTAGCCAGCTTGGGCTAGTTATTTTATTTCATGAAAATGGTGTGGATAGCACATTTGCCTCAACAGCAAAATTTTCTTTCAATGCATAATTGAAACAATAACTTTAAGTCAATTAGCCATGTTGCTGCTATGGATTCCCATCATCAAATCCCATTTCTTGGCCCATGAAGAGTCACCAAACCATTGGGCTTATTGAAAACACACATTTGGCTCTGTATTTTTTTTTTTACATTAGTTCCACTGAACTCTATAAAACTGTCTTCATTTTCTTTCTTTCTTTTATAAATAGCATGTAGACTTAAAAAAACAGTTGTGTATGTAGTCTCTTTTCTAAAATGCTTAGAGATACAGAATCTATACTGTTGAGTTAATTGCATGTGGACAAGATCTCACCTACTGTGAACAGAAATACTAAATTCTGGTTTCTTTGGGGACACTGATAAAAAAGTGCTCAGAACTGTTGGGTGGTGGGCATAACTCTGGGCTAATTGCATTTTGTTTAGAGCACATCTCTAAGTACACAGAGATGTGTGAGTTAATAAATGAACTTCTCAGAGGAGACAGAAGCAGGTACATAGTATTTTATACTCTTCTAAGACATCTCAGTATCTTCTCAATGTTACAGCCTCTTTCAATGTCTACAAAGCATCTATTTCATCTATAGTGAGAAAGTAGAGGGAAATGCAATTCAATATACAACTTCCCTATGATCTCAGACCTCGTTGACTTAGAAAAGAAAAATAATGTCTGATTATCACAGAATGTGCAATAAGATTGCAATGCAAGGTCTTTCATCCTGAATTTAGCACTCATTTTGAGGGTTTAGTTAGAGGAAGTTGGGAGATTATCAGACGATTAATTGAAGGGAGCTGTGTACTGTGCTGTGTGTTGCTAATCATTATACATTGGATGGTGCAGGACCAGTGATTGGTTTCCATTCATCTTAATCCAAAGGAAAAGTTTCTAATAACAGCTTTTAAAACGAGGCTTATTCTCTGAAGACAGGAGCTTGTGACTCATTAAAATGGTCTTAGAGTTGTTCTGAAGGGACAAGGCAAGAAAGATGTATAGATTGAACTCCACACCATATGGAATCTGATCCCATGGGCCAGACCTTAAGAAGTAGATACTATTACAAGCTAACAGAAAATGGCCCTGCTCATCCCAAACATCAGGAACAGGAGACTGGACTGGGTCTTCTGTACTTACACATAGAGACTAATGGGACACAGAAGCCTCATGGACCCAGAGAAAATCAAGTATAACTGCATTTTGATGCACCTCCCCCACAGCACCCCAGGAGTGCAAAAAGGTTATACCAAATACAAGAAGAACTGAAAACATATGGAAAAATCAAACTAGTATCACTTAGAAGTGCCACCCCTACCAGCCAGTTTTCAAAATGCTGAAAGATAGGATGCTGCTAAAGGGGAGAGAAGTCTTAGTTGTGACTCCTGTAAGTTACAGTAACAACTGGCCTGGCACAATATGCTCATTGGTGCATAGTGGCATGAATGTCATGCATACATCATTAGGCCCATCCTGATTGAAGACAATGTACTACTGTCCTACACTTTAGGACACTTGTTAGGTCACACACGTTCTCTCCCTTCCATTTTTCTTCTCTTAGTTTGAACTCAAAATGTATTCTGTAAATAGGCCAAATAGGGTCAAAATTCAGTGTAATTGTGCTACGCAAAAGATTTTTAGTTTAGTTAACACAAAAAGCTTGTGACAACAGGGATGGTAACATTGGTCTAATGATTCCGATTTGGGAGTATCTCTGCACATGGAAGACAATAACCTTGGACTTGGAGATTGCGTTTTGTGATGTTTCCCTCTCCTAATTTTGTCAACTTCAGATATGTTTAGAGGGGGCTGTGACAGAGACAGTGTTCCCTTTTTCCTTTATTCCCTGTCCTCTGCCACCACAATCAATCTCCACTACTCAGCAGCCGTGAGTGATGAACCAATTATAAGCTGAGCAGACTGGCTGAGAAAACTGAAAAACTACAATCCAGGAAAGCATATATTTTCTTCTATTCTTTCGTCGTTTCCCCAGGTTGTGGTTTTATCCCTGGCTTTCATCGAGTGATTAGCCCGAGCAGAGGAACACCAGTTTGGCAGCCCTGCCTAATGAGTGAAAGTGGAGTGAGGATTAATTTTGGGGGTGCTTCCAAACCGTAGATTTGATGGCTGGATGCCAGCTCCCCGAAAGGCCTTTTCCCATTGCTCAAATCTGCAAACTTTTGGCTGTTGCAGTCGGCGCATGCTGCAGCTCTCAACAGTACCTGTTGCTTTGAATCTCGTGTTGATGAGGAAAGAAAGCAGACAAAAGTAAGGTCCAGAGCGTTGCTGCCAAGAGTAGAGATTCTAGTAAGTGAGAGGTAAGTTTGAGGTTTTAGGATGTTTTTATTTAACTGGATGTAAACTCAAACAGAAAAAGTCTCATATTAAATGCAAGTTTCTATGTGAGCACTGAGGCAATTGCTTTTCTGGCACGAAAGAGACCAGAGGCTCAAGCTCTCTACACTTTCCAGGTGTGGAAAGCAAAGAGGTCCAAAACGCCTAGTCAATAGTTCACCAAGTTGGCAAACAGATAGGCAGATAGATTATTAACAGTTGTGCTGCTCTCAAATAAGTGAATAAAGTATGCATACTCTCAGGTGTATGAGGATTAATGACACAGCCCAGACTTAACACCCTGGTCAATGATGATTGGGTTCATGGTACTCAAAGTCATTCATAACTGTCATCTAAAATGTGTTTTAAATAGATGCTATTATAACCTGGCCCATTGTGAGGGAGGGAAGCACTCATGGGCCAATTTTGCTTACTACATAGTGTGGTTGATAGTGCCCCTGCATACCAGCCCAGGATGCAGCTCAGCATTAGAGCACTTGGCTGACATGCATAGGGTCTGGGAATCAAACTTGTCACAGAAGATATATAGAGGGTCTGTATCTCTGTTTGTCTGTCTATCTATCTATCTATGTATCTCTATCTATCATCTATCACACCCTCATGGAGAGAGACAGAGAGAGAGAGAGAGAGAGAGAGAGAGAGAGAGAGAGAGAGAGAGAGAGAGAGAGAGAGAGAGTGTAAGGAGCAAATGTAAATGTTTCTTCTCTG
Source organism: Phodopus roborovskii (assembly GCF_943737965.1). Taxonomy (NCBI): domain Eukaryota; kingdom Metazoa; phylum Chordata; class Mammalia; order Rodentia; family Cricetidae; genus Phodopus; species Phodopus roborovskii. The sequence continues at coordinate 4,239,593 of NW_026126413.1, read as the reverse complement.
TTCCTACCTAGTCTTCCTCTGGAGCATGCTTCATCACTTCCTCCTCTCCAGTTTATTCCTCAGTGAACTCCAGTATAAGTTCATTGCCACCATTCTTGCCCTGGACTCCAAGGCTGCATCAGCTTCACTTTCTGCAATGATGGACTGCAATGTGGTCCATGTAACTCCTCTGTCCCACAAACTGGCTTTGTGCAGTGCTTTACCACAGCAACAGGAAAGAGACTAAAATATTCAGGTAGGCCCCTACACATTTTGGCTGTAGGATGCAGAAACAAATCTGAAATTGGTCAGGAAACTTCTCTCTGCTGGTTACTTTTTATAGGGTCAGAAGACACTCCACAGCCATCTGGGACAGAAAAGACATCAGTGATCTTAACCAGTACTGGGTAAAAACCAGGGATGATGTTTCCACTTGACCATAGTGACATGACTATTACAGGATGAAAAGCCATTTTCTGATTTATAGGAGGACATGTATGACTGGAACTGTAAACCTGGTTAAAAAACAAAACAAAACAAAAAACCAAAAACACAAAAAAGCTTATGACTGGGGAGGTCATAGGCTCTCTGGTTGTTGGCAATTTTAAACTTATTTCTCAAACACCAGGGAGTGTGGATAGTTTGCTGATTTATTTGAAAACAAAACAACTGTTAATAATCAATCTGCCTATCAGCTGTTTACCAACTCAGTAAAATGCTGACTAGGCATTTTGGGCCTCTGTCTTTCTGTACCTGAAAAGTATAGAGAGCTTGATCTATGCTCTCCTTTCTGCCAGATGAGCAATTGTCTTAATATTTTTTAGGGTGAAAACGTGTGTATTTAGAATTAGCCAGCTGGACTCAGCTTAGATGTCTCCGGTTTTGTTGGCAGCATCCAGGGCGTCATAATCAGGAACCGGCTGACATAGGCCTTCTTCTCTCCATCAGGACTTAACAGGGTATTGGGTTGGCCACATCAGTGTCACAGAGTTCCTCTTTCTCCACATCCTCTCCAGTATAAACTGTCATTGCTGTTTTAATTTTAACCATTCTGACAGGTGTTAAGATGGTAACTCAGAGTTGTTTTGATTTGTATTTCCATGATGGCTAAGGATGTTGACCAATTTCTTAAGTGTTGTTGGGCCATTTTAGATTTCTCTATTGAGAATTTTCTATTTAGTTCTGTACCCCACTTTTCCCCTTTTTATTTAATTTAGAAACAATCTTATTTTACATTTCAATCCCTGTTCCCTTTCCCTCCCATCCTCCCATGCCCCCCACTGGCCCCCGTCCCATCCCTCTTCTGCTCCATAGAAAGGGTGAAGCCTTCCATGGGTGTTCTACACATCATTTAGGGCACGGCCTGGACCCTCCCCCATGTGTCTACACTGAGAGAGTATCCCTCTATGTGGGATGGGCTCCCAAAGTCCATTACTATACTAGGGATAAATACTGATCCACTACCAGAGGCCCCATAGACTGCCCAGTCCTCCTAACTAACATCCAGTTTTAGAAGGTTTCCCAGCTATCAGACTGGGGTGCATGAGCTCCCGCTTGTTCAGGTCAGCTATTTCTAGGCTTTCTTGAGCCTGGTCTTGACCCCTTTGCTCATCACTCCTCTCTCTCTCTGCCAGTGGATTCCAGGATTTAGGCTCAGTGTTTATCTGTGGGTGTCTGCTTCTGCTTCCAACAGCTACTGGATGAAGGCTCTAGGATGGCAGATAAGGTACACATCAATCTCATTTTCGGGGAAGGGCATTTAAGGTAGCCTCTCTACTATTGCTTAGATTCTTAGTTGCAGTCATCCTTGTAGATCTTTGGACATTTCCCTAGTGCCAGATTCCTCTTTAAACCTATAATGGCTCTCTCTATTAAGGTATCTTTTTTCTTGCTCTCCTCTTTTTCATCCGACTCAATCTTCCTGGTCTCTTATGTCTTCTTTCCCACTCCTCTTCTCCCCTCCTCTTTCTCCTACATCTCTCCTCCTGCCCCTGCCATGCTCCCAATTTGCTCAGGTCTTTTGTCCCTTTTCCCTTCTCTAGGGGCTATGTTTGTCTCTCTTAGGGTCCTCCTTGTTTCCTACTTTCCTGGAGGTGTGGGTTTTAGCTCTATGTCTAATATTTATATATGAGTGAGTATATACCATGTTTGTCTTTCTTTGTCTGGGTTACCTTACTCAGGGTGGTTTCTTCTAGTTCTGCCCATTTGCCTGTGATTTTCAAGATTTTACTGTTTTTTTCCCCCTCTGAGTCGTACTCCACTGTGTAAATGAAGTACCATTTACCACATTTTATTTATCCATTCTCCAGTTGAGGGGTTTATAGTTTGCTTCCAGGTTCTGCCTATTACAAATAATGCTGCTATGAACATAGTTGAACAGATGTCTTTGTGGTATGAATGTGCATCCTTTGGGTATACGTGTAAGAGTGGGGTAGACTGATTCCCATTCTCCTGAGAAACCATCATGATGGGAGAGGTCATTCTGTATGTTTCTCATACTGGTTAATAATAAAGCACTGTTGGCCAATAGGAAAGGAAGATAGGAGGGACTAGGAGACAAGGAGGAAATAGGAAGTAGTAGGGAGGAGGGGTCAAGATGGAGAGTCTGAAGAAAGCAGTATGCCGCCGGCTCCCTGGTAAGAGAAATACATAGATCAGCAGAAATGGGTTAATAATTAAGCCGATAAGAAACTAGTAACTGGCCAACAGTATAATATCTAATACAGAGTCTCTGTGTATTATTTGGGGCTGGCGGCGCAGCTGCCGGACAAGAGTGGCGGCGGGTGGAAAAACGATAGTCGTTACAAATGGCGCCCATGTGGTTAATAAGAACTTCCACTTAAAATTTAACAAAAGCTTAAAAACAGGTTTTAGAAACAAAAGAACAGAGATAAGCAAGGTTTCTTGGTAGCAGCATTTTTCTCAGTTGAACTCTGCTTTGCTAGAGACAAGCAGATATTCACGCGGCTCCTTTAAGGGAAGATTCCTGACTCAGCTTAAGCAGCAAAAAAACGCACAGGTTTTAAATAACTCTGCTAACAATTTATTGGTGTGTATGAGAGATGGCAATGGCAGTGACCACATCTCCAAGCCGGCAGCATGCTTTCTGGGTGGCAGCGCAGACCAAGGCGGTGAGCACAGCTTTCCTTGCTGGCAGTAAAAGTACCCGCCACCATCTTTGGTAAACCTCGGCTGACACAGCTATGACTTTCATTTTAGCAATGTTGTTGTTTACCAGATAAACGACTTGTGGCCAGACGAAGATAAAGATTTACAGTAAAGACAGATTCATATTAAGAAAAACCTCTAAAGGTTTACAGTGTGTTTTAAAATATACGTAGACATGAAAAAAAAATGGTTTTAAAGAGACAAAGAGGAACTGGGTGTTGTAGCACACGCCTTTAATCCCAGCACCCGGGAGACAGAGGCAAGCAGATCTCTGTGATTTCAAAGTAAACCTGGTATGCAGAGTGAATTCCAGGACAGATAAGAGTTACACAGAGAAACCCTGTCTCAAAAAAATAAAAGTAAAATAAACAGAGTAATAATAAAGCCACGTAAAGATGAAAAGCTTAGAGAGAATCTGGTTATTGTATGCTATTGTGTTGTCTCTGCATTGTTTGACTGCTGAGAAAATAACAACTGATAAAGGAAATGCTGCTGGATTAATTCAATTTATATATTTTAAAAATGCTTTGACTCCAACATTTAAGTTCAAGGACAAGTTACTGGGGAAAAGGATTTCTATTTTTGTTTCCACAGAAAATAAAAAGCTGTGGATTCCTTCCAGACTAATGTGGTTTGATCAAGCCAGGCCCCCTGAAACAGTCGCTGATGATCCAACATTCAAAACAGCTTGGACAAAGCAGCCTCGAAGACTACAGCCAAGATTTCTGCAACTTCTTAGGATCCCCATGACAGCGCCCCCTGTCAGCAGGAAGTAGTTTGGAAAGAACGACGCCCAAATTCCCAAATATTGTTTATAAATGTTTGTTTTCATTTAAATGGATTTGGTTATAAATGGTTAATGATCACAACCAATATCTTTTTAAAGGTAAAAAGGGAATTATGGTATAGATATGAATACTTTGTATTGGAATGGATTTTCATTTATTGATACAATTTAAGGTCAATTTTGTGATGTATATATTTCTCCTTTTGTTTAGGTATTGTGTTTATATAGTTCATTCAGAAACATATTGTATAATGTAGTACAGATTATAGATAATTACCTATGATAGTCCAAGCTTAGAGTTAAGTTAGTTAGGTTTTCAAGATACACAGAGATGTATTTGAGATAAATAGGCATTCTTCAAACCTTTCAAAGACCTACAGAATATGGCATTTAAAATGGTTTAGGGTTTTACTTGACAGTGAGACATAATTGCTCCTGGTAACACCACCTGCGTCAAAAAGGAAGATGGACATTGAAGAAACTCCTTATGGTGTTTACTTCCAATATGGCAAGACTAGCCATTTGGACAAAATACTGCTCTTGTCTGGACTGTTTGACTTTGTGCTATATAAACTGGACATTACAAGAAGACAGTTTAAAGTTTCCTGCATTGCTGAAGAGTCTGCCAGACACACTATGGCCTATGGGCTGAAGATGGAAGATTACAAAAGAACTTTGGGTGACCAGGCAGTGAGTTGTCTCTGTCATTTCTAGAGTTTATACTATCCTTCTGTGGTCTTTGAGGGACTTGAAGACAGCGAGTTATGGTTACAGTTTTCCTTAGTATTAAAGATAAGTTACATATAGAACTTTAGACTCACAAAGATGGAATAGATGATGGAACAGTTTCTTAAATCTTGATAAATGTTAATGGACTAAATATTGTTAACTGTGATTCTTACTTGATAACTGTTGTATAATATATTTTGCTATGTTAAGGTTAAAACCCTTCTTTTTATTTAGACAGAAAAGAGGAGATGATGGGAGAGGTCATTCTGTATGTTTCTCATACTGGTTAATAATAAAGCACTGTTGGCCAATAGGAAAGGAAGATAGGAGGGACTAGGAGACAAGGAGGAAATAGGAAGTAGTAAGGAGGAGTCAAGATGGAGAGTCTGGAGAGAGCTGGACGCCAGCCGCCTCCCCGGTAAGAGAAGGCCATGTGAAGATACATAGAAATGGGTTAATAATTAAAGGCAGAGCTAGCCGATAAGTAACAAGTAACCGGGCCAACAGTATTGTATCAAATACAGAGTCTCTGTGTGTTATTTGGGGCTGGCTTGGTGGCGGGACAAGATCAAGCAGCAGGCGGAAAAAACTGTACTCGTTACACCATCATACTGATTTCCAGAGTGGCTGTAAAGTTAAAATGGCAATCTTACCAAAAGCAATCTACAGATTCAATGCAATCCCCATCAAACCCCAGCACAATTCTTTACTGACTTTGAAAGGAAAATACTCAATTTTATATGGAAAAACAAAAAACCCAGGATAACCGAACAACCCTGTACAATAAAGGAATTTCCAGAGGTATCGCCATCCCTTTCTTCAAGCTCTACTATAGAGCTATAGTAATGAAACAGCTTGGTATTGGCATAAAAACAGATAGGTAGACCAATGCAATCATGCTGAAGACCCTGATATCAATCCATGCACCTATGAACACCTGATTTTTGACAAAGAAGCTAATATTATACAATGGAAACAAAGGAAGCATCTTCAACAAATGTGCTGGCATAATTGGATGCTGACATGAAGAAGAGTGCAGATAGATCCCTATCACCATGCACAAAACCTAAGTTCAAATGAGTCAAAGACCTTAACATAAATCCAGCCACACTGAACATTAGAATAGAAAGTGGGAGATACCCTTAAACAAATTGGTACAGCAGACTGTTTTCTGAATACCAGTAGCATAGACACTGAGATAGATAATTAACAAATGGGACCTCCTGAAACTGAGAGGCTTCTGTAAGGTAAAAGATACAGTCAACAAGACAAAATGGAAGCCCACAGAAAGGGAAAAGATGTTCACTAACTCCACATCTTATAGAGAAGGCTGCTTTTCAAAATATACAAAGAATTCAAGAAGCTAGTCACAAAAACACCAAATAATCCAATTAAAAAGTAGAACACACAGTCACAAAAAGACAAACATGGTATGAAATTAACTAAGAATCTGAGCAATAGTAGAGAGGCTACCTTAAATGCCCTTTCCTGACAATGAGATTGAGATGATTACTTTATATGCCATCCTAGAGCCTTCATCCAGTAGCTGAAGGAAGCAGAAGCAGAAACCCACAGCTAAACACTGAGCCGAACTCCTGGAATCCAGTTGTAGAGAAGGAGGAGTGATAAGAAAAGGGGTTAAGAACATGCTGGGGAAACCCAAAGAAACAGCTGACCTGATCAAGTGGCAGCTCATGGACTCCAGTCTGATAGTGGGGAACCAGCATAGGATAAAACCAGACCCCTGGAACATGGTTGTCAGTTAACAGGCTTGAGCAGTCTATGGGGCCTCAGGCAGTGGAACCAGTATTTATCCTTAGTTCATGAAGTAGCTTTTTGGAGCACATTCCCCATAGAGGGATACTCTCTCAGCCTATATACAAGGGGTGGGCCTAGGCCCGGTCCCAAATGAGGGCCCCACCCTCAGTAGAGAGTGGATGAGGGGTGGGATGGCAAGGTTAGTGGGCATGGGAGCAAGGCAGGGAGGGGTACAGGGATTGATAAGTAAAATAAGATGGTTTCTAATTTAAATTAAAAAAACCTTAGCCTGGTGTTTTTAGGGTCCATGGTGTCACAGCATGAGTCACAACTTCACCGCATGTTATGGCTGAATGGATAGGTCACATTTTGGGATCCAACCCCAGTTGATGGCTGGATGAGTGGTATTTCAGTCAAATGCCACCCATACCATACTTTTCATTTTATGCTCTCCAACTCTGTCTGAATTATATTCCATTTCTCCACTGTGGCTATATCTGCTCCTCCAAACCTCACTTCCTGTCCTTCCTGCCTGTTTCTTCCTTTTGATCTGCTGACTGCTTCCTTAACTGTATGATTTCAGTCTAGAGGAACTTTCTCTACTGAAACAATCTCTGACCTTCAAAACTGCAACTAGAGGTTTTGTGCTTTGAAGATGGTTTTTAAACTGAAAGATTACAAATTGACAAATACTAATCTAGTCACAAAATATATTTATAGAACATTAACAGAAATAAAAACAAATGACTATATAAAAAGCCGTGAAGTTAAGACATTTATAAAAGTTTATTTATTTCAATTTTAAATGTATTTGGCTTTCAGCCTGTATGTAAGTGTACTGATTGCCTGCCTTAGGTCCATGGAGGCCAGAATACAGATCCCCTGGAACTGAAGTTTCATATGACTACCAGCTACTGTGTTTGTGTAGGGAACCAAACACTGGCCCTTTAAAATAACAACGTAAGTTCTTGGCCACTAAGCCATCTCTCCAAATTCAGAAAAACATTATATAAACCATAAAATAATATCTTTTAATGAATTTACCACCTGATTTATTTAACTTTTGTTTGAGCATGTTTTTAGTTTACTAGTCTTTAATCACTTTTTGATCATGTAAATATTATTATGATATTATTTAGCATATAGAGAATAAAAATTTAATTCAATCTTTTCTCTAGTATATTTTGTTTTAAAATCCCACTTCATAATTTATCACCAATGTTATGTAAAGTTTTATGTTTGTAAAAAGTATTCTTCCACAATTTTTAGTTAGCTATGACTTCTTGTACACTGATATACATTAAGTGAATGTCACACTGATAACACACATCATCCTATTTTGTAAACTTATTGTACCCTTAATTTGGCAGCATGTCAGGTATTAATATAAAATGCGTTGATACCAAAATCTTGGGTCAAAGTAGCAATGAGTTTTGTATTTTTCTAATGTTCATAGCATTCCCATGTCTTAACTAGATTCCAAAGTGAAGAAGGTATTTATTGTACTTTGAAAGTTTCTTTTCTCATAGAATTATTATTGTTGGTTTTAAACTATACTAACAGTATTAGAATAATTTAGAGTTATTGTATTGCTCCCCCTTATAATTTGAGTTTTTCTGGTTAATCTTTTGCTCTATATTATTTTAGTCTTTTAATAAACCAGAGTAAGATTTAAACACTATTCCTTTTGTAAGTGTTTAAATCAAAAGTTTAGGAAATGTTTATTTCCAAAGCAAGTTTGAATCTTTTATAATACATTCAAGTGTACTAGAGGGGAGAATTCACAAATGAGTAAACTGAGTTTGGTATGCATTTCATAAATATTGTGTCACCATTGTGACTGAGATAAAGGTAACATGATTCAAGCAGTTTTTCTCTTCTTTGTCCTTCCCGAGGACAAACTGTTACAACACTAATCATCATCATTGCATAGAAACTTGCAAGTTATAGTACCAACTTTCCATTTTGTGTGGATGGTTTATGATTTAAGACACCATTGGAAGAGGGTGTATTCTCACAAACCATGTCACATGATAGTAAGTTTTAGATTATGAATGTTAAGAGAACACTTTCTCTCAAACCCCAGCATATGATGATAAGTTCTAAGTTATCAATCAATTTGCTCTTAGACATTACAATAGGCATTGATTGAAAAGGTTTCTTTAATATGGAGCCTCAGTGTTACTTAAGTCAAGGGACATAATTTTAAAGATGAAAGTGGACTGCTAAATATAAGCAAATTAAAATAAAAAAGATTAAGTGGAGATCTACAATAATTTTTTATGATTCTTGTATTTAACATGCTTTGAGAAGTTGTCTTTAGGGCTAATTTGAAAATGCCAGAGCTTTGATTTATTTTTTAAGCTATAGACTTATCACTAAATTTTATCAGGAAAAACTTATTTAGAACAAAGAACAAGGGAAAATAATTAGAATTAAATAACAAGTTTGATAAATCAATTTATGCCTTCATGAACATATGCAGGTTTCTAGCCAAATCTACTAATATTGAGGATCAAGTTTTATAGAAACTTAAGAGAAAAAAACCAATCTATTGAAATTCTCAGATGTATTTTCTAAGAGACTTTTACAGCAAAAAAAGTTGTTCATTTCCTTCTTGAATGCAACAAGAGGTATCATCATGTGATAGTAGGTGGCAGCATAGATGTTCAATGAACATATAAGTAGGTAGACCTTCCCTATTTTAAGGTCACATGGACCTTCAGTTAAACACACACACACATACACACACACACACACACACACGGTTGGGAGAGTTAATAGCTTTTATTATTATTTCTTATGTTGAGAAAAAGATGAATTTACCTTCCTTCAGATCATTAGGACCAAAGACAGAAATGCAAACTGCCAGATCATCAGCCATGATCATTGCTTAGTAGCTTCCAAGTTACTGCACCTACTTGTCAATCTGTATGGATGATCTAAGATTTAATACACCTAAGAGAACAAATTTCAATGTGAGAGGACATCATTGTAGTTGATTGCTTTGCTTTTGTTCTTTTAATTATATCACAATGAATTTTGACAGTTTATTGTGTCAAAAATGCACACAGAAGAGTGTCCTAGTTATACAGGAATGAGATGAGGTATTTCTTCCCACCTACAAATACTTGACAGCAGCCTTGCCAGAAACATCTACACTAGACCTCATAAAATTAATTTTTACACACCACAGGACATACAGGCATCACTAACATGTCTTAAGGGGATTCAAGGTTGTGGATAATTACAACCTACTAGCAGAAGTTCTATGTGCTTTCCTAGGGTTATGTAATATTTTAATTGCAGACTGTGTAGAGTTGGATTGTTTAAAAGGTCAAGTGCCTTTGCTTAGCATTTGTGTTATTATCAAGTGTTGCTTTAAGGTTTCAAGTCTAAAGACATTTCATTTGCATTGTAGAATAATCTCAGACTTTAGAGAAAGTTTATAAATAACTTGTGAACATTTAAAAGGGCTCTAGGATAAATTGCCATTGAATTTGTTTAGGTCATTAGGAAAGGTCAGTTAATAAAAGAAGGACTGTGTTCCAGTTTTGTCAAGGTAATGTATTAAGCCAAGAAATCATATTATTACTAATCACTAATTGTTTAACAGTGACTTTTTCACTAAAAATAAAACACTATGCTTTTGTATTATTGTGTGCAAGTTGAATATTGTTTTTAATGAAGCTAATCATTCTGTTAGGGCACACTAAAAATAACCACAATAAACAGCTTGGAAATATCAGAAATGCCATGGACATTCACTACCTCTTATTGGATTACATAGGGCGGAATTGTGTGTCTGCATGATATTTATTGGGGGTTATTATGCCCAATGACTAGACTAAATATTTTTTTCTTTTTACATTTCACCTAATTTGCCTTTGCATAAGTTGTTGAAACTTTACAATACTTAGTACTTTCCTTTATGAATAGCTCTGTGCCACAGTGTGCAAGAATTAGAAGCTGGCTTAAGTGACATCTTCCCTTCCTGTCTGTGTTCTTCATACAGCCCAGCCAGGTCAGCTTTGGGCAGTATTGTTCAGCTTGAAGTAGCTGTCTCTCCTCATGGCTGATATTCCTAGGAAATGCAGTACAGGAGGAAAGCAGGGGACATGTCCTGTCTGGCAGGTGTTCAAATTGGATAAGGATGGGCTTGTCTCTCTGCAAGTGGGAAGTATGTAGAGGGGACTGTTTCTTTCCTCCATCTTCAGGAGATAGATGTTCCCCTTTTGCCCACCACCCATTGTCTCCAGAAAATCTAGAGCCTCCAAAGAGAGCTTGAGAGGCAGCATGAAAAACTCTCCCCAAGCCAAGGCCACCCCACGATTCTAGGTGAATCAGCTTTTGGTGTGCCTGTGGCCCAGGAGCTGCCCTGTGGCTCTGGGGTGAACTAACTATCCATGATTATGCTGGAGGGTGAACATTGACCACAGGTTGTGTTTTGCTGCCAATTATGCATGGAGACTTTGAGAGGCCTTACATGTATCTGACAATTAACCTAAAATGCCACTCCATGTAATAATGTGTTGGGAAGTGGAAAATGCTGAGGGGGTTCATTTAGCAATCATCTCCTGATAGTATTCTTTCAGTAGATTATAGGTTTTATCTCCTTTTATAGTAATGCATAGAAGTAACTACAACAAGTTTTCACAGAAATAGCAAATTCATGTTCACATGGTAATATGTTCTTACTGACTTTGAACAGTTAGGATGCACATTAGGAAGGAAGGCTGTTTTAGAGGGTCTTGGCAGTATTCATTAATAAACCACAGCGACATGTACATCCTCCCTATTTTTTCCCACTAACAGTTTGGAGTAATGGTATTTGTCCTTTAGTCAAAGCTTACTTCATATATGTCATTTAATACACAATAAAATAGAACTGTGTATCAACTTAAATGCGAACGTATTCCACTATAATCTAACATGGATCTCTCTTTTTAAAAAGCTGAGATAAAATTTAGAAGGTACTCATTTTTGAGCCAGTTGAGGCATCAGTTTAGTAGCCTTAATGATGACTGATTTTTAAAGTTGCAGGCGATCTCGAGAAGTTAAGCTGTATTTAAAACAGACATCTTTGAATGAGAACTGATGACTGTACTTTTCAACCCTCTTTTCCTCTGGGGAAATTATGACAGGGGACCGAGAGAAACAATGGAAGCATACTTGGGGTGGGACCTTATGTATGTGCACATTGACAAACTCCTTGAGTTTTAAACAATAGCTGTAAAGATTTGCCTCTTTGTTTTAATTTTGCTCTAAAGTCTAGGAGACCATAGTAGTTACTAAACCAAGACTTCAGAATAATGCCCTGTTTATCTCAGCACATAAATATGGTTTCCAGGTAATAGGCACTATTTGCAAAAGAGAACCATCATTTATATAGCACAGAACAGTTACAGGGAACACTTTATATCACATGAAGAAAAGTTGCTTACTAGATTAGTATATTTGTGTCCATTCCATTCAGGATGGTAGGTGAGGATAAAGAGCAGATGGGAGGAGGAACTGCATACATATCCAGTACACCATTGGAGTACAAAGAGCCCAGCATAGTTTTATGTTGCTGGCCTCAAACAATTACACTATTATTAACATGTCAACATATAAGAACAAACTGGCAAAAAATTAGATATGCAGGCTGCACATAGAACTACTACTCTAGAGCAACACAGTGATGTCTGACTTACTCATTTTTTGTCTTCATATTACCACATGATATCGACTATAGTCTATATTTTATGTATTTGATAGGTGTCAGGTGCTGGTTAAAGATTCTTCATCTATAATCTATTTATGCTGTCCAAGCCTTATATGATATTATTTTCACCTCATTTGCATACATAGTCATGATTTTGTGGTACTTTGTATGGAAAAGAAAAAAAAAAGATCCTTGAAGGTATCAAATATATTCTTTACCTTCTACACTTCTAAAAACATCATTGAGATACTCTTTGGTGATTTAGTTCTCTCTTCTTGTGTCAAGGGCTACTGCCTATATAAATGGCAGCGTGAAAATCCCATTGCTCTTCACCCTTTTCCCCATAGCACATAGTTCAGTAGGAGTACCACTGTGTCTAATGCAGCAGCAAGAACTGTACACAGCCGTTGCTCAACTTAGCTGTCACCAAATACTCTCATATTGTAGGTTTTTTAAAGGAAATTATTTTTCATAAAATATATTCTTTTCCCCATCCGTTTCTCCATCATCCAGTTCTCCCCGTTATCCCTCCCACCTAGATCCACATTATTCCTGGTTCTCATTAGAAAACAGGCATCTAAGGTATAATAATAGAATAAGGTAAACAAAATACAAGTCAGAATATGTCAAAACAACCAAACAAGAAGAGGAATCAAAGAAAAGCACAAGAAACACAAAGAGATTCAAAGATACCCATGTTCACTCACTCAGGAATTCCCTAAACACCCAAACTGGAAGCCTAACATGTATGCAAAGGACCCATAAGGAAGAAAAAATTGTAATATTAGTCATCCATATTCTAGGCTTTTAAATGAGAACAGAGGGGCTGGAGAGATGGGTTGGGTACATAACAAAGAAGAACAAAGGGAACAAAAAATATTGTGCAAATGATCCCGTCTGATGTTTGATACTCCCAGATTAAAAAATAATTAATGAAACCAAGAAAATGGACCCAAGTACACCAGTTTGCCCCAGATACACCAATATCTCATCTGTTATATAATGTCCTTTCATTTTTTTTTCCTCTTTGGCTACTTCCAGGAGTCTCAACCCAACAATAACTTAAAGTAGAAGTCTATGGATCATTTCAAACCCTGAGCAGTCTACCCTATATGCTTACAGGAATACAATGACCCCCACAAATCAGATACCATTGTGTGGGGCATAGGGCTTCAGAACCTGAGTGGGTGCAAATATAGCTCCTAGAACATTTTAGCATAGATTATAGTCACTGTGTGGATTTGGGATTCTTATCTTCAGAATAGGTATAAGAATATGACCAACATTAGAGGACATTTTTTTATGTGAGGATGAAGGAGTTAATTCTGATTCATACTTAACAAATATTGGCCATTACCCACAGACCACAAAAGAAAAACTATCCACCCAGCTAGACAACACATCAGAGATGGCATCTCCCATGTTCTTTTTGTGTGGCTATGTCTGCCAATAACTTAGATCATGGCAAAATATTGTTCTTGGTGGAAAACTCTAAATCAATGTTTGTGATCTGGGTGGGTCTTGAAAGTGTTTCTATGTTTTACTGTCATGCTTAAGTGTATGCACAGCTTTTCAGGACATTAATTCTTTGTCACAGGCTTTTTTTCCCCAAGAAGCTATGGGCAAATCTTCATCAAGAGTTTTCCACTCAGGGCTCATGAAGTCTCTAATGAGAGGTGATGTATGTGTAGGTTGGTTGTGTGATAGACGAATGTCCAGGATCGAGCCCCAGGTGTCTTGGCAACTCTGTTCAGGTCTTCCCTCCATATTTAGGAAACTTTAGGAGAAGGTCTCATTGTTTGAGGAAAGGAAGAGCAGATGGTAACCAACCCTCATCTCCTCAGACTTCCACCAGCTAACCTGACATCACTCAGAACACAAAACTAGTGCTAGGAGATTCTCAAGATGTCTGATTTTTTTCTACATTTGAAACTTTCAGTCATGTACTATTCCTTAATAAGTGTGCCTCTGATAATTTTTAAGGTAGAAAGACTAATGGATACTGTTCTTTAATAATTACATAAATACATTTAAAGAATAATGAGTACATTAAAAGTATTTTTTCCAGATCTTGAACTTTTAAAAATATGTGCCCAATTATGTCTTTCCTGAATTGTCATGAAATCTATAGTCTCCTGCTGTAGGGTTATTATTCTTACTTCTGGAACACAAGTCAATAGTATTAAGGAGTTTACTAGTTTAACATTTTTTACCATTCAAATAAGTAATATTTAGAAATAATGTCATGTGGATTTGAGACAACATTCCTAACATAGTTTTAAATGACTGGTTAAATTGTCTGTCTAGAGAGAGGTTGAGGTGACATTGTTCTACATATGTTCTAAGTTTATGAGGTCTAAAGTGGGAAGGATGCACTGTTATAAAATTTAAGTTCTGCCAGTAGAAATGTTTTCAATTAAAGGATACTAGAGAGATTGAACAACTGATGAAATAGTATATTAGAGTGGATGCTAGTAGAAGAAAAAAATCTATAAAGGACATTATTGTATCTGCTGAAAAAACTGGAATAAGGGCAATATATTAAATACAATTCAAACAGTCTTTTTCTTTTGGGGCCACTGACCAGCTCCGAAATCATGACAGAAAGACTAATTAGTTATGAATGCTCAGCCAAGCTTAGGTTCATTTTTGGCTAGCGCTTTTAACTTAAATTATCCTGTTTCTCTTTACCTACCTTCTGCCACAGGGCATTTTGACTTTTCTTTCCTTCTATTTATCTTACTTTCACTGCTTATTACGTCTGTTGGCTGGTGGCTGCCTGGCTTCTTGGCCTGAGTGTCTCCTTTGTTCTCTCCTCTGCCTCCTCTCATTTATTTCTTCTCTTTTCTTCTCTCTCCCCTCTTCCTATTTATTCTCTCTGTCTGTCAGTTTTGCATATCTCTCTTCTGGTTAGCTATTGGTTATTTAGCTTTTTATTAGACCAATCAGGTGCTTTAGGAAAGCAAGGTGAAACAGCTGCAACACATCTTTACTAATTAAGCACACAGCCTTACATAGTTAAACAAATGTAGCATAAACAAAAATAACACACCTTTACACAGTTAAGTAACATTCCACAACATAAACAAATGTAACACATCTTTGCCCAGATAAAACAATATTCCACAGCATAAAATAACCAATAATATAAATGAACATACACATATATTCTTAAATAACATATACTAAGATATTGAGGGAAAAAGAATTAATACATAAATGTTTTACAAATAATATAGAAAAATAATATCAAATATAATGGAGGATGGTGAGATTGTTTAGTAATTAAAGAGCATTTATTGCTCTTGTAGAGAACCTAGGTTGGGTTGACAACCTCACATCATCACAGTGTGCATGTGGTACATGTGAACTCAGACAGGCAAACACACACACACACACACACACACACACACACACACACACATACACACACAATAAAAAATTAAGTATTTAAAATTAATTAATTTTAAATGTAATGTGTCATATATGTAAATATATGAATAAATCTAAATATATATGTGTATATATTACATGCAGATACATACACAGAAAGAACATGGGTATAGGAAGATGATGCAATGTTATGAATATATGTATCTAAGGGTATTGTGATAGCTGGAAAACGTCCCTCATGGTTTATGTTTTAGAAAATAAATTCATAATGCAACAGTGTTAAGTGAAGCTTCAAGAAGGGATTTGATCATAGAGCAATGGCCTCATGAGTGAATTTATGTCATTAACTTAGGTTTGGATTAATTATTATGGGAGTCGTTTTTTTTTCCAAGACAGGGTTTTTTTTTTTTTCATAGCTTTGTCTGTCTTGGAACTCACTTTATAGACCAGGCTGGCCTTGAAATCAGAAATCCAACTGCCTCTTCCTCGTGAGTGCTGGGATTAAGTGTGCACCACCATGCTCAGCGTGGGAATAGTTTTTGATGAAAGGATGAATTCAGCACCTCCATCAACTTCCTTATTCTACCCCTTGCGTAGAACAATGAAGCATGAAGGGCTTCACAGTGTACAGCCCCTTACTCTAGGATTCCACATACGCTGGTGCTGTGAGCCAAGAATGTTAAGTGGAGTGGGGGTGAGTGGGAGGGGAGGATGGGAGGGAGCATGAGAGGGTGGGAGAGAAGGAAAGAGGGAGGGATGGAGGAAGGGAGAGGGGACTGGGATCTATATGTAAAATAAAAATAAATTATAAAAAATAAATTACTCAAGCATAGGTATGCTGTTAGAGCAGCGCAGAAGAAACTAAGGGTGGTGTACAGATAATCTATACACTGTTCTTACTAGTGTCACCAAAACAAACTTTTATTTTTATTTGGGGCTAGAGAAGTGGCTTTAGAAGCTGAGAGCAATTATTGCTCTTAGAAAGAACAAACTTAGATTCCCTGCACCCACACAGTGGGATCAGATGTCCACTCATGACCTTCACAGGTATGAAGCACATATGTGGAACACATACATATATTCAGGAAGAACACTCATATAAAAGAAAATGAATAAATCTAATAAAAATTTAAAATTTCATGTGTAGATATGAAGTCTAATCATATAAATCTCTCGTTATTGAATCTTTTCTGAATCAATTACCAAAGAATCTCTGGAGTAAAAGTTTTAAAAAATTCAATAATAAATAAAACATCAAGGCTGTCTGCTTTCCAGCATGCTGTCTCTTACATGGCCTTTGGGGTGTAGGTGCCCTTCATCATAATCAAATCGCTCAAGAAAATGTTAGAAGTAGAAGTTAACCTCCAATAATCTAACAGGAGACTCCCCCAACAATCAGAGTCTCTTGGATCGTTTACAAGCTGGTGAAAAGCATCCAGCATGGAGAGCCTGACAGTGTTGAGTAAGAGTCACTGGGCACTTCCTGTTTAGGAACACGTGGTGTCTTAGATGTCATTGAAGGCAAACAGATGTGAAAGGTGAGAAATGAAATGTTCACAGAGGAAGGAAGAGGGAGTTGTAATGAAGGGCTGTAGTTCTGTGGGTGTTTGTTTTGTGTATTAATTGTGCTTATTTGCTCCCACTTAATCCCCCCTTTACCAATGACTCTAGAAGGTGAAGACTGCTATTTGCTTTTACAGGTACAGAACCTGGCACGCACAGAACTGTCTATACAAGCTCAACAGTACCAGAGCTATATTTAAGCCAATTTAACCTATTTTGTAATCATGAACCACTATACTACAGTGCCCCTTTAGTGTCTTTTGTGTGTAAAGTAAGCTACACACTCCAACAGTTTATTTTATTTATATATTTACTTATTTATTTTTTGTTTTTGAGAGCCAACCATGCCAATTTATTGGCAAAGTCAATTTATGAACAGTATGGTTTTTTTTTTCTTTTTCTTTTTACTCCAAGACACCAGGTTGATTTCAACCTGCCAGTAACAGATGCTTACACAAGTTCACCATGAAGATAAAGAATTTCATGATTCAGTCAGGGTTGACAATTTCCTCCTTGCTTTCATAATTCATACGATACAAGTCTTCTAAGTATTTGCTTTGAATGTTTTCTTCAGGGCATCCCTTCTCTACTTTTGTAGCTGAGTCCAGTTTGTCTCTGGTACGACCCCATGACAACATGCTTGTGAGAATGAGCATGGGACAGGACCTTTGGGTCACTGAAAAATAGGCTCAGGCTGACCCAGCTACAGGAAGGTTAGAACTAAGTAGCCCTGCAACAGTGTCTTGGAATGTCTGTCAAGAGGCAGACTAGGTATAGAGATCTGAAGAGCACCCACCCTGGTGTCTTTTGTTCCAGTATTAACAAAGAATTGATGCTGTGTTTGAGGAACAGCTTCTGAGGTTTGTCTCATGATAAATGCCAAAAGAAGCATTTCTAGATCTCATGTGGTCCCATGCAGCTCCAATTCCCTTTCCTTCCTTGCATAGACATGCATAGTGGGGTGTAAAAAGTGGTTTTGAGGCCAAATGCTACAGTATAGATGGAAAATCATCGCCTCATGCTCAAGCAGCTGCAAACTCCTTGGTATTATTCTTTCTCCTCTGTTATAGAAGCCAAGAGGAAATTGTCTCTCTGGGATGATGGACAGTTCACTTAAGAAGCTTCAAGCACTATGGGGCCATGGAGCTGCTAGCTGTTGGTGGGAGAAGAAGAAGCCTCCTTGAAGAGGCAGCCATTTCATTCACAGATGGAGATCTTTAGATAGATATCTAACAATGCATAAAATCAAACCACAATTCAACTATACTTCTGCCATAGGTATAGCTTGAAAGTACACTTCTCTTCCTTCTCTTTTTCAAAGGTTAAGAAAGGCTTAAATTTAGGTGGGAGATTATTAGTTCTGGTTTTTGTAGGTGAAAGCTGAGTTCTTTATTCCCTAAGCTAGAAGACCATAGACCAAATCAGTTGTCACTGAATAAGCAGCCCATTAAGGTTCTTACATACTTTCTTTTGCTGGAGTTCAAATCCTTTTACATAGATAATATATCTCATATATCAAAATGAAATCTTTTCCAAAGAATACCCATTGTATTTCCTAATAATAATCTCTAATTATCAGAATTCATATTTGGTTTTCTATTTGTTGGTATGTTGATTGAGGTTTTATGTATTTATTTTTGTTGCTAATAATACAAAAATTAAATTGTACTGTGGTCACCAATTATTTTTAAATATGCTAAAAACATATCCTGTGTTAGATAATGGTAATACTGGTATCGTCCTTGCTGTCAAGATCATCATAATATAAAACGAGAGCAAAGAACATATTTTAATACCACCTAGTAATGCAAGCCATGATGGCTCCTGCCACAGAAGTTGGCTGTCTTTTCATTCTAGTGAAAATGTATAACACAAAATCAGAATAGCAAAATCAAAGTATCTCTTCAAAATTTGCTTCACATGGGAAAGAGAATGGAGAGGCTATCTGCGGGAGAGAGGGGAGGAATCCCTTCCTGCTTCACTGAGAGGTGTGAGCCATGGCACCTGTCTGAAAGAACGTGAGAAGATGGAGCATGAAATGTCCCGAAACCTACAAGGATGACCCCAACTAACAATCTGAGCAACAGTGGAAAGGCTACCTTAAATGCCCTTCTCTGATAATGAGATTGATGACTACCTTATATGCCATCCTAGAACCTACATCCAGTAGCTGATGGAAATAGAAGCAGACACCCACAGCTGAACACTGAGCCACACTTCTGGAATCCAGTTGCAAATAGGAAGGAGTGATGAGCTAAGGGGTCAAGACCAGGCTAGAGAAACTCACAGAAACAGCTGACACGAACAAGGGGGAGCTCATGGACCCCAGATTGATAGTTGGGAAACCAGCATAAGGCTATCCCAGACCCTCTGAATGTGGGTCTCAGTTAGGAGGCCTGGGCCGTCTATGGAACCTCTGACAGTGGAACCAGGATGTATCCCTGGTGCACAAAAGGATTTTGGGAGCACAATCCCTATGGAGGGATACTCCCTTAGCCTAGAAGCTCGAGGGAGGGCCTAGACCCTACCCCAAATGACTTGACAGAATTTGATGATCCCTCCTTGAAGGCCTCACCCTCAATGGAGAGTGGATGGGGGGGGGGTTTGTGGGATGCATGGGAGGATGGAAGGAAGAGGAAACTGGGATCGATATGTAAAATATTTTAAAAACATATTAAATAATATAAAATAAAGAAAACATTGGGTCGTGAGTGGCTCATTTACAGTTTCAGAGGTTCAGTCCATTATGACCTGACAGGGAGCATGGCAGCATGCAGGCAGATGAGGTGCTGGCGCTGAGAGGGCTTCAGGAAGTCAGCTGACTGTCACACTGAGAGAAGCTTGAGAAAAAAGACCTTGGAGTCTGTCTCCACAGTGACACACTTTTCCAACAAGGGTATACCTCCTAATAGTGCCACTCGCTTTGGGGGACATTTTCTTTGAAACCACCACAGAGGGTTATATCTTAATGTGCATCAGTTAAAAACTAACTCAAATATTAGTTACTTTATGGGCATTGCATTTCCTATAATTTTAACAAATAAATGAAATTATTTTACATATATTTATATTAGGAATTGTATTTTTACTGCTAAATGTGTTGGATTGTAAGGAATTTTTTTTATAGTGTTGGGTTTGGAGAGTTCTCTGTCTTCTGGATACATGATTTATCAGATATATGCTTTGCAGGCATTTTTCTCTCAGTATGTGGGTTTTTTTAAAACTTCCTTTGTGTATATATACATGCTTATATGATAGCTATTTTTGTCTAAAGAATTTCCTATTGAATTTCTTGAGTAAAGCTATAGGTAAAATGCCACTAGCTCTCATTTGTTTGAGAAAGCCTTTATCTCTCTCTGTTTTTGAGCTTATGCTCACACATTACAGAACTCTGATGGTCTCTGTGCTCATAACCTAACCTTGTTCCCATTCTTGCAGTTCTCAAAGCTGCCTTTGCATTAGCTGATGCTTTGCTGGTTTCAGTGAGAACCCTGCTGTCATGTTCATCCTTCCTCTTCTGCATGCTGCTTTGCAAAACCTCGACTACTTTTTTTTTTAAGCTTTTGGATTATAGCATTGCAAAAGGTGTGCATTTCAGTGAATTTAATTGTTTTTACTATTCAATATCTGTCATTTATTTTTGGGAAATTCTTTACCAACTTCCTTTAAACAGTTCATCTTCCCAATCCCCTCCCTTCTCTTTTAGAGTCCAGTAATGTGTGCTACATATTTTTTATCACAACTCTCAGTTTGGTATGATACTTTTTTCCCTCTTTTGTTTCAGCCATAAGAAAAATGCTTCTTTGTCTGTGACTGAATTACATTTCAATAAATACATCGTATGTTAAAAATGTAAGTAAAGTTTTATGTAATGCAGCCACCCTACTGAACATCATAGCTTACTTAGTAACACAATATATTATAGAGTTCTAGTTGTTTTCTTAGAGCCTGTGGGTTCAACTGGGAATTGTGTGTCACTGACACTGCTCAGCATCACAAGGTAATTTAATTGCCCAGGAAAGAACAAAGGTTCAGATATGAAGTACAATTTCTATTGGATGGGCATAACTTTTCTTTTGGTTAGGTATTTAGTGTGAGAATTTCAGTTAATTTGGGAGTTGATATATGTTTAGTGTTTATTTTGTTGTGGTTATTTTCAGTGTTCCAGAGATTTCAGATTTCTTAGTGATACTTTGTATTTAGTGTGGAGGTTCCGTCCTACCTTGAACTTCATTAATTCATAAGTTACCCTAACCTGGAACATTACTGGGACACAGTGCCAGCAAAAAGCTCATATATCCCCTCTTTCAGTAAAAATGTAGAAGTCATATGGAAACCTACTAAGTGCAATGTAATACAATTAAAGAACACAATTAAATTTTATAATAGACTTTTTAAAAGAGATACTGAAGAGAAAAATCTGCATGAGTGGATAATGCAGCTTCTAGAAGCCATGGGTCACTAAACACTAAAGTGTGAGATGTTTAGTTTCAGGGGTACTGCAGGGACATCACATTCTTGCTGTTCCTCTTAGATGATTACTGGAAATGGATGTTAAGACACTATTTCTGAAGATGGTACATACTTTGTTTGCAACACAAAAACCAATCAACCTGGGACTAAATTGGAAGTTTTTCCCTGCGTGCTAGCGTTCATAGTGCAAAAAGTGCTTTTCAGGTTGCTGGGGGAGAAAGTCATTAGCAATCTAATGCAACTTAGATTCTATGATACAATAATAAGATGTATGTTACCATTGGTGTATGTCATGGCTGTTACAGAGGGAACCCACTGTTTTCTCATTGGATTTTTCCCACTCCACAGGCAGAACTCACACATAGCACTGTAGAGCTGCTCAAAAGTTATATTTGAGGAGATGATAGATCTTAGTGGAGAACATAGTTTGTTTGTATTGCTAAGTGGACATGATGTCAGATTGTGCCCTAAATATCCTTGGTCTATAAGTAGATTGGTGCCCCTCTAAGTTTCGGTCAGCAAAGCTTCTGTTTGGGTGATCACTAATGCTAACTTGTAATTGGTCAAGTTGTTGAAGCCAAGCAGCCCTGAGTTCTCAGCCCCTAATTGAACAATGATAGCATCCAGCCTAGGCTTAGGGGACATCACATAAGAGGAGATAGAACAATTTTAAGAGTGAGGATGGGAAGAAGTGTAGTACAATGTTTTCTTATGGGCATGACACAGCTGTGGCAAGTATAAACTCACAGCACTAGTGCTATTAAAATAAGATTGAACTCATCAATATTCATAGTAGATGGGATAGATGCTTGTAAGATATACTCCTAGAACATATATGGACAGTTAAAAATTGTGGAGGATGGGATTTTATATTCCTCATCTATATAGCCATTGGTCCATTACTCAATTCCAAATAAATAATACCCCTGCATGCTGATGCAGGAAATCCTAGTTAAGCACAGTGGTACACATACATACATACATACATACATACATACATACATACATACATACACACACACACACACACAGAAAGGATACTTGGGAAAATAAGGGATTTTTTGGGAGTGAGAAGATGATTAGAGAGGACAAAGGGAGACTTTAATTAAAGAATATGTATATATGTATGTATATGTATATGTATATGTATGCTTGTATGAAATTGTCCAGTGCCAAATTTTTGTCAATGAAGACATACAAGTAGCATTATATGTACTTAGAAATATAGATGTATATACTCATAGACATATGCATGCAATAACAATTAATGAAAGAAGAGGCCTGGAGGGAGAGTGGGGAGGGATACACAAGAGGAGTGGAGGAAGTAAAGAGAAGAAATAAGTGATATAATTATCATAAAATTTAAAAAAAATTTAAAATGTAAGGAGGAATTGTGAAAGAATAAATCTATTTTTAGAAAGGAAAATCAGTTTTAGAATACAAATTAAAAACATAAGGCAGTATTAAGTATTTCGCTCATCTATATTAGTGGGTTCAGTGTGATATTTCCATAAGTACATATGGTGCACACTGGATAATGTCAACCTCTGTTTTCTGCATATCTTTCCTATTGCCTTTGATTCTACTTTCAGATCGTCTTTAAAAATTTTTCCATGTATGAGAAAGAATATGTTGAACTTGTCTTTATATGTCTAGCTTATTCCTCTTAACATAATGTCCTCAAATTCCATCTACTTCCCTAAAAATGACATGACTTCACTCTTCTTTGTGATTGAATAATTCTTCATTGTGCAACTACACTACACTTTCTTTGTGTGTTTGTCTGCCTATGAACACTCTGGACATTTTAGATATTGTGAATAGTGCCACTATAAATAATCATCTTGGTAGGCAGAGTTTATTTCCTTTGGATATATGCCCAGAAATGGGAAGATTGGATATAGCAATTTATCTTTAGGTTTGTAAGTGATCTCCATATGGTTATCCATACTAATTTATAATCTCATTAATATTGTTTATGATTCTGTTTTATTTACATCCTTGTCAGCCTTTTAAATTTATTTGCTTGCTTATTATTTTCATTTTTTAATGGGTCTTGCTATGCAGCTCATGATGGCCTCAAGCTTGCTATCTTCCTGTAAGCCTCCCAAATGCTTGGACTGATAGTACATCACCATGCAAAGTTGATTTTTTTTTTAAATTTTTTTTGATGGTATCTGTTCTTGCTAGAATGAGGCAATGCTTTGTTATGGTTGGATTTGTGTTTATATAATAGCTAATAATTTTGAGTATTTTTAAAATATATTTTCCAACCATTTGTATTACATCATCTAAGAAATGGCTATTTTGTTCACTGTAAAATGACTCCCTGCTTTTTTGTCACTTTAAGCACTCTTTCTACTCTCTCTTATATAAAGATCCCTGAGATTTAGGTGGCAGGATGAGATATGAATGTCCCATTTGGAGTTGGGTACTTCATATTCTTTTATTCTCTGCTTATCCACCAGTTGAGGATCTCTGTGTTAACTGCCAGTTACTGCAAGGAGAAGCTTCTTTAGTGAGGATGGAGAGAAGTTCTGGTCAATGGGTGTAAGGTAAGTCGTTATCAATCATTTGAACACTATGTCCACGAAACAGATTGATAGAGTTCTTCTTTAAGGCTCAGAGGTTGTGAATAACATCAAAACTGTCCTCGAGGCACAATAGGGTAGATGCATATTTGAACTCTCAACAGTTGTGACAGCATCCACAAGACCTGCACATGTACCAGTCAGAAAAATATTCCTGCATAGTGAAAGGAAGGTGGACAAGTAATCCCACCAATCTCTGAAGAGCTATTGACAATTGATGGCTAC
The DNA here is from genome assembly GCF_943737965.1 of Phodopus roborovskii. Lineage (NCBI taxonomy): Eukaryota > Metazoa > Chordata > Mammalia > Rodentia > Cricetidae > Phodopus > Phodopus roborovskii. The sequence continues at coordinate 4,215,220 of NW_026126413.1, read as the reverse complement.
TAGGAAAGATCTCATCAGTTTTCTATAAAGATGTAACCCTTGGTAAGTTTACCACACTCAAGAGCAAAAACCATTCCTAAGACTAGCTTGGGAAACATAAACTAAACTTGATGGAGAAAGAAAAAAGAAGGAAGGAAGGATGGAAGATGATGATGATGACCATGAGGAAGAAGAAGGAAAAAGAGGAGAAGGAGAAGAAGAAGAAATAGAAGCTGAAGCAGAAAAAGAAGAGAAAGAAGAAGAGGAAAAAGAGAAGAAGAAACATTATGTAGGAAAGGATGGGAGGGAGAAAGGTTGGTAAGGAGATGAATTGAGGGAAGGAGATGATTATGTACAAAATACATTGCATGGAATGCTCAAAGATTTAATAAAATATTTCTGATTTTTTAGCATGCTAGATGTAGACACTTTGTCAAGTGAAAAATGTCAATTTCCGCTACTGTGCAGACCTTATCTATACTCCATTGATTGCTGTGCAGAAAGTTTTAATTTGATACAATCCTATTTTCAGTTTTTTGCTTTCGTTTTCTATGCTTTAAAACTTCAGAAAATCCTTGCCTTTTTCAGTGTCTTGAAAGGCTTTGAATATATTTTTGCCAGCTAGGATTAAAGTTCCAAACCTTGTATTTGGGTCTTTGATGTATCTTGAGCTGTTTTTGTGATTTATGAAGGTTGTAGTTTTAAAAAGGTTATGTCTCAGTTTTCTACATGTAGATACATAGATATATGGTTTGTAGGCATCATTTGTTGATTCTAATCTTTCTCTGATATATGCTTTTGACATGTTAATCAAAAAGATTAGATGTCTTCAACAAACAACTCTTCTCATGGCTCATATGGCTTGTTGGGCTGTGAGGAAGAGGAGGAAGAAATAGTTTAAAATTTGGAGGTGCTAGATGACTTCAGGGAAACATAATTTTCCAGACAAAAACAGTACTCAGGCACATATGAGCTCACAGAAACAGTAGCAGCATGCATAGGGCCTGCACTGGTTCAAGCCGGATGGAGTCCTAGTATTGAGAAGGGAAAGTGGACACTGGTTCCCACTGCTAACCAAGTGAACACTGGTTCCCATTCTTAACCAGAAACTAAATCCAGATGATACTTGTTCGCAAAGAAAAAAGTTATCTTTTTTTTCTTTCTTTTTTTTTTTTTTATTAACCACACAAACCACACTTAAGAGTAGGCCCCATGCCTAGCAGTAAATGGACAGCAAAAAACAAACTCAATTATATTTTTGTAGACTTTTCATCTCATATTTCTTTGCTTGTACTTTTTTCTTTTCTTTCATTTTACTGGCCTTTTGTTAGTATATTGTGGTTACCAGTTTAATGAATTTATGTATATTTTTTAGTTTTTGTGTGTTTGTGTGTATGTGTGTTTCTTATGTGTTTCTTTTTCTTTTTCTTTTCTTTGCCTATTTATTTTTTTTCTAAAGAGAGGGTATGGAATTGGGTGGGCTTTACAACTCCATTTCTTTTATAACTTCAAAATCATTATAAACTAAAATCTTTTGTAGTCATTTTTGTTGTAAGACTGAGAAAGTAATATTCCCATCAGCTAAGATTGCCAAATAAAACACAACATAACCAACTCCATTTTAATTTCTGATAATGATTAATTATTCTTAGAGTGTATTCCATACATTTTTTTCTTTTAAATAATCTGTATTTTTATTTGCTAATTTTGTCAATCTGTGATTTAGGTGATGCTAGTAGGAAACTGCAAGCTTCAAATTTTCCCTTTCTTTGATTTCTTTTTTCTTCTGCTTCTCTGCTTCTCTGTCTGTCTGTCTGCCTGTCTTTCTTTCTTTCTTTCTTTCTCTGTGTGTGTTTCTTCACAAGAAATTTCCATAATTGAAGTGCAGTTAAAGTATGTTTTTAAAAGGAGTTGAAAGAAAACACAATAATGAACAGAAAGGGATGAAATAATTGTAGCATTTGGGTTTTTGGTGTTGAGGCTATTTTTCACTTTTAAAAACATGTCTCCCAATTTCCCAAGCATAGCATATAAGCTGAACAAAAATGAAGGCTTAGCAATCAGTTCTCTGTATTTGTTTCATTGTTTTTTTCAGTAATGGTGTGGTTGTTCACACTTTGCCCTCATGAAATTGTCCTAGAAGCTCTAAGAAGTGATGGACACTTCTCTTAGAACAATTTGTATAATACCTTCACTATGATTTTTTAAAGCCTTTAGATGACAATAGAAGGAAGGATTGCTGAACAATACCTTAGCCAGTTTATGTCAGTTTGGATGCATAGAGTAGTATTAAGACTCATGAATGTGTAACAGAAAGCTGAGTAAGAATAAGACATATCTATTTTGGTTAAAGAGATATGCATTTCAGAAATAAACAATTAATTTTTTTCTTATGTCAACAATCCATTGGCACATTTATTTATGTCTGTTTTTGACATAACTATCTATTATGCAGAATTTTTCTAAAACTTCTAAAGTGCAGGAGACACACTGTTTGGCTGAAATTGGATAAGATACCATTGAAGACAGAATCTTTTTATTTTCCATTGTGTTTTCTGTCACAGAAGGTTTTTCAAAGTTGTTGCTATTTCCATATGGGGCTCAAAGATATCTCCTGTCTTTCTAGATATTTTTGTATGCCAAAAGGTGGTGGTGGAGTCACTGAATGGAAATGATGTCAAGAAGGACAAAGATGTTTTTCTAATGTGCAGTTTATTATGTTTCTTGTCCTAGAAGAGAGTGAAAAGGATGGCCTTTTTTTTTTAAAATAAAGTTTTATTGGAATGCAGCCATATACATTTACTTTTGTATTGTCTGGTACTATTTCTGTTCAGCTATTATAAATAATATTGTATGGTTCACAACCGTATTTTGTATCCTGTCCATTAGGAGTTTGAAAAAAAAAGATAAGAAAAAAATTCACACATAGCCACAGGCTATTGTGTGACTCATTAAGTTTCCACAGCAAAGTTGTTGCTATGTGAAAATTGTTTATTTATACTTAAGTTCTTCAGAAGGTCCCATGTGGCCATGAAAGGCTTAGAGGGAATTTGAATGCCCTCTTCAGACTGGCTTGGAAAATCTCCTCAATATTCTTTTCTGCTTTTATCCCTCATTAATCTTGGAATAAAAACAGACAGAGTTGAGAGAGAGAGAGAGAGAGAGAGAGAGAGAGAGAGAGAGAGAGTGAGAATTAAATAGTTAAGTGTTTTATCTCAGCATGAGATTAGAAAGGAAAAGAGGGAGCACTATGTCGTTCAACAATAATTACATTTATTTGGGGGCCTCCCTTATTATGGTTAGAAACGTTGCCAATAATTTTATGGGAGAATTAATTTTATTTATGAATTAGGAAATGCAGAAAGAATATTATGGTTCTCTTTTAAAAAATAGAGAATTTCTGGAAGTATAGTTATAAAATGCTTTCTCTCTTTGTCAGAGGGAGACAGAGGAGAAAGAGCGGGGAGAGGGAACTATTAATTGTATTTGAGACAAAGCCCAAATAATCACTGTCTGTGTTTTGCTTTTCTGTGAAAAGCTGTCAATGCACAAGACCTGTAGGAAGGAGTCATGTTTTGGAAACTGGCTGGATTTTCTGCACAGCTTGGAGTCTAGATGCAGCCATCCAGTTATCTGACTCAGCAGAAGGAGCAGATGTGCCTTTATTATACTTTAAAAATATATAACTAAAAGATTAATGAAGACTCAAAGTCATGGCATGGAATTCATGGGAGCAAATCCATTTGCTCAGTGTTTTCCTTGGTGTATGGGAGGCAGATGTGTTGCAAGCATTTCATGTTGTTTACTGTGTATTGATTCAAGTAGGCAGTGCTGTGAGTATGGTTAGGTGAATGTATTTAATGGTAATGTCCATCAGAGAGAATATGGGCTGAACACATTTATATTTGAGGCAAGAAATGCTATGAACAAAGGAGTCACTGTGTTTTAAACCAAAAATAATATAATTCTACTAGAAATGCAAAAGGAAATACCCCATACTTCATTAATTTTCAAGAATTAGAAAGCCATCAACACCTTAGATTTTTATGCATTTACATGGAAAGATCTCCACGGTATGAAGAGGGAGTATGCTGGAAAACAACTGATGGATTCTTGGGGGAGGGCAATCATTTTCTTCAGTTGTGTGGCCACTGATAAGCCCACTGGGCTCCCATGCATACTATAAACCCGTGCTCCCACAGGTAACCTTGGTTAAAGTCAAACAAAAAGATGTGATTGTGGATAGAGGGTCTTGGAAAGATAAGGAGGTTTTGGGGGTGGGATGGATATTAGAGTAGGTAGGAGATACAATGAACAGCATATGCAATAAAAACATATGACATTGTCTAAATAAATTCAAGAAAAATTATCAGAATAGCACATGGAAATTGTTCACACTAGCAGCTAATATGGGCATTATAAGAAAACATCTAGGCCTAAGAGTCAGGGACCATTACAGAAGAGGAGGTATAAAGACTCTAAGAGCCAGAGGATCAAGGAGTGTGTGTTGTCTAGTCACATCTATACTCATAAAGTTTTACAAAACTGACAGTTGAACAAGGATGTCACCAAAAGATGCACTAAACTGGATGGAGGGAAGTTTAGGAGGCCTCAAGCAAAGAACAAACAGCAAAGTTCCTCAATATAAAGGACTAAGGCAAATAAGGAATGCTGAGAGCAGGGGAAATCGTCTTCCCCAAGGAAGAGCACACCGACAGCTTATCCAATACCAAATGGTCAGCCTTGAAAACAGAGATACAAGTAACATTATACAGACTGAGAAGGTTATATTTAGGAATAACTTACATATGTATGTATGTATGTACATGCATGTAACATAAAAATGGATTTGAAAGACAGCAAGGAAGGGAACATGGGAGCATTTGAGGGAAAGAAAAGAACAGGAAAAATAATAATTGTATTATAATCACAGTAAGTGAGTGAAGAAGTAATTAAATAAAACAAATATTGGGAAGTATGGATAAAGCAACATTAGTTATGACTAAGTAGATTTTTTGGGGGGAATTATCTTTTTATTTAATTAATTTTTATGTTACAATTAAAGAAGAGGGGATGGATTTGAAATATTTTAACAGTAGGATTTTGATACTCAGTTGGATCTGAGTTAGGAGAACTTAAATTGTTCAAAATCATAGGAATGAGGATGAGTAGTTGGCATAGTTAAGGAAAATACAGAATCTAATGAACAGCCATATTCAGATAAACAGGGGCCTTCTAATATGAGAGCATCTTTAGGCCTTACCCTTTCTATAGTCAACTCAGCAAATGATCACTTCCTCGCTGTTTATTGTTTTTTGTTTTTTAGGGTTTTTTATTTATTTAATTTATTATTTTACATGTCGATCCCAGTTCCTCCTCCCTCCCTCCCTCCCTTTAACATGTACAACTAGGAAGATTGAGTCCGGGTAGGAATATAACACAAAAGGGAGAGAGAGAGAGAGAGAGAGAGAGAGAGAGAGAGAGAGAGAGAGAGAGAGAGAGAGAGAATAAAAGAGGGAGCCAATATTGGTTTGAAGAGAAAATTGAACCCAAAGAAAGGTCTAGAGAACTACAAGACTGCCGCCAACTAACAATTTGAGCATCCGTAGAAAGGCTACCATAAATGCCCTTCCTGGATAGTGAGATCAACAACTAACTTATCCATGGAGGCCTCATCTAATACCTGTTGGAAACAGAAGCAAACATCCATACCTAAATACTGAGTCGAACTAGAACCCAGATGCAGATGAAGAGGAAAAGACCAGGTTGTAGAAATACATAGAGACAGCTGACCTGAACAATGAGGAGCTAACGGGTCCCCAGACTGATAGTTGGGAAGCCAGCATGGGACTGACTCAGGCACCCCTGAATATGGGTCTCAGCTAGAAGGACTGAGCAGTCTAAGGGACCTCAGACAGTGGAACCAGGATGTATCCCTGGTGCACAAAAGGACCTTGCAAACACATTCCCCCATGGAGGGATAAATGCCTTAACCTAGAGACAGGAGAGAAGCCCTAGTCCCTACTTCAAATGACCTGTCAGATCTACATGACCCCAACTGGATGGCATTGCCTTACATATGGAATTGGGGTAGGGAGATGGGAGGGGAGGGTTGTTAGGGTGCATGTGAGAGGGCAGAGACACTAAGTAGATTTTTAATTCTTCTTTTAAATATATGAAACTTTAAAGATAATTTTAAATTCTCAGCTATTCATATAATCAAAATAAAGATTAGATTGAAATAAGTTATTTTCTTTAACTTACCAATTTGAACTTCCTCAGCTAGGCAAGGCTTAGACTCTTTAATGAGGCTTCTACCTACCCAATATCATACCTCTCCGATATATACCTTCCTATCAGCCTCATTTTGGGCAACAGGATTATTTCCTGAAAATTCCTCTCCATTTTTCTGGAATGTCTTTCCGCTTCTTCCCAAACCTGCTCCTCTCAGCACCTCAGACCTCACCCAAGATCCTTGGATCTACATTTTCTATGCCCTTTACTTCATGATACTTCATTCCTTTCTCCCTTCTGCTGGGTGCCTCACACAGGAACTTTGTTTCTGAATCTTTCTTCTGCTATTGGAATGTTGAGATATTCAAATGTTTGTGAGTTTGTTTCTGTGCTACCATATTTGGAGTCATTTAGCTTTTAGCCATACAAACAGTACTGAGTTCAAACACTGTAAATTAAAAAGAGTAAATATTTTCCAAGTTGTGTTTGCTTTTGGATTTATTGCCTAGAATTTAAACTTTATTTCTAGAAGTTAATTTATACAATCTAAGAGTAAAATGAGAAAAATAACAAAATATAAAATCAAACAGTCCTACTTATTATTCTTTTAGTCTGAACTTTCCTTTCCATCTACCAAATCTGGGGCATGTGTATGTAAATATATAAAGCTTAAATTGTAGTTAATTTCCTCATAAGAAACTAAAGACATGGATAGGGTACTGGCTTCTGTTTAACTAAACTGAGCTGACAGTTCTGGTCTGATCTCCAAACCTGAGAGGCCACGAAGAGATAGAAAACAGCTCCACTTGCAACTTAGACCATGAGCAAGTTTGCCAAGCTCATACTAACAGCAAGCTCCACTGGCTTTACAAGTAAACCTAGCATGGAAGGGAAGATTCTGGGTTTAGCTTTATTCTTAGTCTGTTCACACTTTGATGCTGTGTTTTAGAATAATTCAAAGTGCCATATTGAAGAAGAGCAATATGGTCTGTCTCATGGCTCATTGGGAAAAAGCATCTCCCAAAGGACACAGGGGTGCCATTTGTTTTAATTTCATCTGTTTCCAAGGCACAACAACAGATGCTTCGAAGACATTAAATAGAATCCCAGAATTCATGTCTGCTCTTCTTTCAATTTAAATCATTTTCTACTTAAATCTTAAAATCAAAATTGGGAACTTTTAGAAGTGTGAGAAGAGAAGATAGTCTGTATCATTCATATTTTAAGTACAAACAAAAAGCTTCTGGTGTGGAAAGAAGTGTCTCGTGTGGCTAGTGGCTGCCAATGATTAACAAGACTCTAATGTAGAAAAACATCAATCAAGTCAAGCAAGACTTACAGAGAAATGAAGCAATTCTTCATTAACAGTTAAGTGCCAATAAAAATGAAAAATCAAAAGAAAAATGAATCAAAAGGAAATTGCGTACCTACAAAATCTGCTGGGGACAAATGACTACCTGCTAAATCATACTGTCACTTGTTCGTACTCAGCTCTTTATTATGAATGAAATATGGTCCAATTATACTAAAACCTGCCTTGGAATATCTTAGAGCCAAGGTTGGTTATTTTATGTGGTCCTTTTCCCAAGGCACAGTGATTTTCTGTTATTCTCACCTTACTCTGGGCTGGAAAATACTGACTCTGAAGTACCTGGGCTCCCTTTGAATGGCTGTGATCAATTATACTCATAAATAGGAATAAGGAGCATGGCATGAAAGAAAAATAAATGGAGGCATTTCTTCCCCAAATCTTGTCTGCTTCAGGATGTAATTTCTGGTGTTGTCACTTCTCCAGCCCTTCAATTCTGTCAGGTGGCTTTGACCCAGTGAACAGTATCCCCTCCTGTTCCTTCTTGCTTACACATGCTTCCCCCTACAGTGCTAACATGTACAGAGTTCCAGCATATCTTTGGACTCCTGGAGCCTTGCCTGAACATTTATTAAAGTCAGTTTGTGACATGATTGGGATTCTATTTCCAAATGAGAACTTTGTGATTTAGTCCTTTAATTATTGAGCCATAAACTTCCTCTATGCTGTGGTGTATCTCTCATGGTATCATGTGTCTGAACACTTAGACTGCAATGTTGCTTTGAGAGATTTTGGAACTGTTGGGACATAAGACTTAGGTGGATCACTTAGGCCACCACCACAAGGCCTTAAGAGTCATAGTCTTGCTCCACTGTGGGCCTGATCTCTCTTTTTCCTGACCCCCAAAGGTGTGCATATTGGAGCTGCAAGTTCTCATCGTCACAGACTAAGAGGCTCCAACCAGTCACGTCCCTGCTAGAAGGATTGGATCCTCTGACTCATGAGCAAAATAAAATTCCCCTTCCTTGAGTTATTTCTGTCAGATACCTCAACATAGTGAAAAAAATTAACTAATAAAGCCCTGAATAAAAAAAGTATTAATTAATGCACCCTTATCTGCTATTCATGAATGTGTTTGTGGGTGTGGTTTTAGTGCCTTGCTGACAGTTTTTTGCAGATTAGCTTTAACTGTAAATGAAAATGTGTGCTCTGACTATAAATGCCTTACTGCAGCTCTGTGCAGCAGACTTCTCTCAAACTATGCCTTTGAATACCTCAAATTACCTTCATCACCCAGGTCTGATCACTTTTCTGTCTACAGCATCAGACCACAGGCTAGGCTTGCCTTAGAGCTGCTTTGCATGTGTGAGTGTGGGACAATGAGGTTGGACAGGGCACTGTCATATACCAATAGTGCTTGTGCCGAGGGACCTCTTCAGGGGGTGGCAGGACTAATTGCCAAAATAAGAAGGGTGTGTTATGAACCATGTATTGTGTCCCATACTGATAATAGAAACATTAAGTGACATTATATAGAGTATAATCATAATTCTATGAAAGAATTCATACAATGGCTGAGTTAGAGAAATGAATTGACTGTTTCAAGTTTAAAATATTACTCAGTACAAACCTAGAACTAAAACTCATGTTTCAAGTGTGCAGACTTCGTTATCTGTTTTACATCGTTAAATATGATCTATTGTGATATTTTATGTATATATATACTATTATATATATATATATATATGTATATATTATATAGTGAAGAAAGCATTATGTCAAGATCATAGTAAAGTGATTTGTATTTACTAAGAAGATCCATAATTAGGATTTGAACTTCATTTCATTCAGTTATTAAATGTCAAAATTGTCATGTGTACATGAAATTTTGGTTTCAGGATGTTGTTATAATGTAAAGTAAATTCTGTTGACTAAAATTTCAATGATGAGAGAAAGAGACAGACAGAGACAGAGCAAATGGAAGGGAAGGTAATAGGGTATTGAGACTAAACTTTCTGACACATTAATAAAAAAAAACCTGTCTTCAACCTACAATCTATATGACCTTGTCTGCCAAATAGATGTTGTCACTCATCCATGATGCAATATGTTGTGTTTCTGTGAGATGAGAAAGCTCCTGGCTCATTTAACATAGCCTCAAAATAGAACCAATTTCAGTCATCCTCCAGTCTGAAGTGTGAGGAAGTATATGTATTCAGTCATAAATCTTCTTTACATTTGTTTATGAAAGTATCATGTCTATTTGTGGAAAATGTAGACCCTTTCCATTTCAATGTGCTCCCTTGCTCATAGGCATTACTGTGCACTGTGCACTGGATTGGAGACAGACAGCCTGGACTCACTGCCTCCCTTTGACACTTCAGATAGCCATGTGACTTAGGGACAATACAAAGCCTTTGTGACTCTCAGCTGTCAAATTTGGTAGACAGACAGATGATGTTAAACTCTTAGAATGTTGCAGCAAGATTATTGTGAAGACCAGCCCCTAGCATGATGCCTGCACACAGGAAGGTTATTTTTATCATTAGTGGAAAGGATCATATGTCACCATGATCTTTTATTTTATCATGTCTGAATCCTCTCCTTAATAAGGAAAAGAAAAAAAATCTTCCTCCTTCATAATATTCCTTACAACATTATATTAAGCAAGACAGCACCTTGCCTTGCTCAGACAATTAATTTCTGATGATTTGATTTAAAATTTCTTGTTGGACATAAGCAATAATGGTAATTAAAAATCAAAGCTGTTTGTTTAGCTTGCTATTTTTCATTTAACAAAAAACTAAAAGCACATCACATTGAAAATGTTGCCTATGAGGACATGTTCTGCTTCCTGTGTGGTTATGGAAGTTCTTCTTTCCCCCTAAAACTAATTATAGAGCTTCATTTCCTTTCATCTTTTATTCAAAGTTCTAGAGGATCCGAAGAATAGTGTCTACTAAGGAAAATACAAACAGTGCTTCTAAAAAACTCAGTTCTACTTTCTCTTTTCCCATTATATCCAGAAAATTGAACAAATGTTTTGATACCATTTTTTTAAAAAAAATTATGTTCACCATAATAATTTTTTTCTTGCATCTGAAGTAGGCGAGATAAAATCAAAAGAAGACTTCATAAATCTAAATGAAAAGATCTTTAATATTGTAAAGATATTTGCCCAGTATTTGTCAGTCTTTACACTGGTTTTACAAATGTAAGTTTGTGCCATGGCACATGAGGATGAGGTAGGAAAACTGATAGGCCTGTCATGGCTACATGGGCTATACTCTGAAAGCCTGAGTAAAGAGGCAGTCTTCACTTGCTATAATAATCAATGGTGAATATCTCATAAACATCATGAGGGTCGTGATATTCTAATTTATTTAGATTTATGTTGATCATACTTTTTGACTATATCATGGTATTTTAAAAGATGGAATGTTATTGTCACTGAACTCCTGTTTCAAATGGTCCTTTTTGTTTCAGTCTTCCAGGCAGCTGGAACCACAGGCACAAGCCACTTGGTCCAGCTACAAAGAAAACACTTTAGCATCCTAAAATGGAGAAGTTCTGTATAACCAATGATCTGGTCAGTTTTCTCTAGTTAGTCAAGTCACTAGACCTTCTGTCCTTTCACAAACCTCTTATGACTTTTCAGCTGTGTTTTTGCCAATTCTAACTTTATGATATTTTCACTTTTACATTTATATGTTACCCTGTAGTACCCAATACCTTTATTTACACAAATATATCATATAAGATATAGATATTTCAGAAATACTTTCATTCTGGAATGAATAAACAATTGTTGCAAAGTTGTGTAACACAAAGGTAATGTGCAAAAGTCAATCACTTTATTACTTTCTGCCTGGGTACCAGCAACACATAAATGGAACTTGAAAGTAAAACAAAACAAAAGAAAAGAAAAGAAAACAAAAATACCTTATGACTACCCATAGTACCTCCCCACATTATATAGATACCAAGCTAACAATATGTGTAGATCTGTATGAATCATACTTTAAAACTCTAAGAAGAGATATCACATAAGAACCAAATAAATGGAGAAATATTCCATACAAAGTTAAGAATATATAATTATCAAGATGTCAGGGTGGTGGTCAGGTGATTAAGCTCAATCACTAATGTGCTCAGTAGCCATGTGGAAATAAGAGTGTGGTGGCATGCACTTGTAATATTGGTGTTGTAGAAGTGGAGACAAGCCAGTCCCTCCCCCACCTCCACCCCCAAGTTCACTAGATGTCAGCCAACCCAGTGAGAAATTCTGTCTCCAGAAACAAGGTGGGGGGGGGGTCTCCTGAGAAACAACATCTAAGGTTGGCCTCTCTACTACCTCACACATACACACATGTGCATTCACATCTGTGTGCAAGTGTGCATGCACACACACACAGGTAACTGTTCTTCACAGAGCCCCCATTAAGGGAGACATACAGATGATGTATAAACACGTGAAAACATTTCCAGTGTCATATGAATGTTTCAGTAGGAAACTTCCATTTAAAATGGCTCCATATCTTTTACAATGGCCAGTGTCTAAAACAGTGACACTACCAAGTACTGCTGATTCTTGGAAATGAAAACTTTTCCTTATTGCTAATGGAAATGCAGTATAACAAGGCTGGTTTGAAAGGTAGTTTGCAAATCTTTTATAAAACAATACTGACTATTAGCATATCATCTAGCAACCATGCTTATCCATATTCTCCTATACTATTTGTCTTCAAATCAAAGGAATTTATAGCTCACTGTTATCAAGGCTGGATATTATAAGATCAAATTGCCCAGCAGATTTAATGTCCAACTGGGGCCCATTTCCTTTTCCTCCTTCTTTTTCATCTTCTTCATGTGTCTTCATATAATAAGATGGACAAGGGTGCTCTCTTGGGCCTCTTACATATGGGCACTAAATCTATCTTTAAATCTGCCATACAGTAAGTGTAACTATGATGAAATTCATTATACCATGAAAGTTACTGATTGGGAAAAAGCTTTGTACATGTTGGCTCATCAAAATATTCAAAAATAAAAATATTGCAACACCAAAACAAATTCCTTCAGTGCATCCTGTATAGTCAAAAAAAATACATGTATCACCTATAACAGGTATTGGGAGGTCAGGACACATTGATGAGGAGAAAAGGTCTGTGGTCCAGCAATTACACCTTTGAGAATATATACAAAGGATATGAAATCAGTGCAGATATCTATATTCTCAAGTGAATTCTGGCATCATTCTTAATAGATGATTATGTCACAAGAATGCTGTGTCAATGGGTAAGTGAGTAGATTTTCCCTATACACACTCAGCCTAGGCATTGCTGTTTGGCACAGCCACTGTCCCAGACTCTAAAGTGAAAGACTGCATAGTTCTTTACACAGTTTTCCCCTAAGGACATAAATAACCCCTTGCATCTACTTTTGTTACTGTGTAGACAAAGATCTTCACAATAAGGAAAGAATCACAATTTCCTGTTGATATTCAGGACCCCAAGCACTCATGCATGCCTCCACAAGTCAAATTCCATGTAATAGACACGATGCTTTCTTACATTGTTTGGTGACAAGGTGGGAATTCTTCGTGATGCGCTTCACTGAACAACGTATGGTGAATAGCTTTGTATTCTACTTTGTTTTAGCTTGTGGAGGAAGTCTTAATAAAATCCACATTCCTAAGACCTGTGGTTGCCTGTGAAACTATTTCACCCAACATTGAAATATTTGGATTGGCTAACATGGACTACCAGCTGGCTAAACATTGATGAGGCTGAATGTATTGTAATGCCATCATTAGTAGAAGTTGGCAGATAGTCCATGAAGATAACAACCACTAGGACAGGATTGTGTCCACAAATAATCTAAAGAAGGAAAGTGACACTGCAAGCTTTCACTATTTATAAAGTACAGTGCACTTGTAAGTGGATTCCCTAAGCAGTTATTTTCCTGCCTTTTAAGAGCTTAGTGCCACATCCAACATTGTGCTACCCCTTTAAAGAAGAAAAATACTCCTCTGTAGAAACAAGGGTGGTTTGTTAGGGGTCCCCTGACCAAATGCCCCAAGAGACAACCTCATTGTTATTGTTTAGGTCATACTGACCTGGGACTCAGAAAGTGCATTCTCAGAAAACAGTCTCTACTCTTTTTAAACACTAGCTCTCCCAGTGATGAACTTTGCAGGGTATAAAAAGTGTACACTGGAAACACATTGTTTGTTTTTCCTGGAGTCCTCTATAAAATGTCAGTATTTGTTGAAGGGCTCTCCTTGAGGTAGAAGAGTTCTTAGCTTAATTTATGAGTTTGAAATTCTGGAGTATTTCCATAAGCGAGGATGTGCAGATAGTAAATACAATGACAAAAGCAAGGGAAATGCATTTTTTTGTTTTTGTTTTTGTTTTTTAAATCTGAAACACTGTTAGAACAAAGGCATTTATCATTAAAACATGCAGGCACTGTCATTTCCTTCAGACAGTGGTCTAGCCTGACCAGATGTAGCAGCTTTTTATTGTCGTTTAAGATGATCTTCCTAGTGCAGGGGAAGCCATTTCTTTCTGAACACTCACAGAGGGGCAGGGGAACTGTACATAGGGACATTTAAGCAGTGACAAGCATAGAGCAGCGTCCTGAAAGGACGTTTGAAAGATGGGATCTGTTTTTTCAGTTTTGTCTCAGGCCTGGACTCAACTCCCAGTGCACTGCAATCCAGTGTTTGTACCCACACAGACTGATGGCTACAGTCTTTCTTGGAAACACCAGCAAGTGACCTGGTTATTAACTGATGTTAAATTTTCTGCTGTGTCTAACAGGGGAAGGAAAACATGTCACACTCTGGTCCTTTACAATCTTAAGAAGAACAAGAAGGAAATTGTGTCATAGGGACATTGGAAGATGATAGAGTGATATGAGACTAGTAGTTAAAATGGCTCATCAGTAAAAGAAACAAGCAGAAAAATATCCATGCTTTCACAAATCTGGAAGAAAACAATGTCGTCTCTAGACTCTTTTCAATGTAGTTGTGAATCGAGATGACACACCATCCAAGCTTTGGACAAATGTTGGAGCTTACCCTAAGCTTAAAGAAGGAATGATCTTTCAGCCTTGATTCTTTTATCCAAGGTGTCAGAACAGTGGAATTTTGTCCTCATTGTTTTCTGCCCAAACCATCTCTATAATAACCTGGTAACGGAAAAGTTCATTCTATACCAACCTTCTTGATGTTGGTGTTTGGTCATAGTTAGGAATAACCGGTATCGTAGAAAAGAGCCATGAACTAGGGGCCAGAGGAGCTAGGGTCTTGTCTAGGATTCATGACCAACAAAAATTATCTACTCAACGTGGGGTGCACTGAGAATGAGAGGAAGGGAGTGTTGCCTATGTTCATTCTCGTCCAACAGGAATAAACTGTGCTATCCCTAAGAAGCTGAATTCTTTCATTAACTGTGTGTTTGGATAAAGTATTATTTTCAAGAAACTGTAAAAAACCAAAGTAGGATTAGTTGTTTTGATAATCTTTTAAATTAATTCTTTTAAATTAATATAATTAAAAAAAACTAACACCAATGTGAGGAGAAAGGTATATTTGGGGAAGGATTAAGGGATATTATACATAATGATGATGGTGTCATTAGGCAGGTCTGTGTCATGCATATTTAAAAACTGACCTGCACTATAAATGTCTGATGTTTGGAGTAGTTAGTTCTCTCGTTAATTTGTTGCAGTCTTGGAAATTAAAATGAAAGGTCTCTTGGTTCTCCTTCATAATTTGATGATCCTTTGTCTAATTTTGTGCTTTAACCTTGAGCCTTCTACCCTATTGTTGTCTATAAGAGTAGAAGGGATTAATGCACTTTTTGTCGAGCCCTGCTATCATGCTGGCAACTGTGGTCACGGTTCATGGAGCCCCAAACCCTCAGCCATCTGCTCATTCTCCTCAATGTGGATCTGAGTTAAGCAACAGGAGGCTAGTCATTAACAAACACCTTCTGTTGGTTTATAGCCTGTGACCAAGAACCTTCAACTGAAGATCTGAGGTCATATGAGCTATTTACCTTCTAGATGTTTGACGAAACTCAAATCCTATGGCTAGGAAGATGGCTCAGCAGGTAAAATGCATGTGGCACTGTGGAGGGACAGAATTTGGATCCTCATGACTCGGTGAAAAGGTAGGTGGGTACATTAGCCCATCTGTAATCCCTATCTGAGGAAGGTTGAGGAAGGGAACCTCTGGAGTCAATTGGTTAGCCAGTCTAGCTGAAATGTCAAGCTCTGGCTTTAGTGAAAGAGTCTGCCTCAGTATGTCAGGGGGAAAGTGAAAGAGAAAGACATCCAATGTCAACTTTGGGTCTCTAAAAGCTTTTATATGTGTGTGTATCCCAGCACACATATGTGTACCTCCACACGTATGCACTTGAGCACCTGTGATATTCACATGTATATGCAAAAATTTTAATTAATAGATATTGTCATGTAAGCACTATAGGCATGTTAATTAAATAATAATTTGAAATTCCATGGGCAGGTTTACACAGAACATTGCTTTTTTTTTTTTTTTTTTTTTTTTTTTTTTTGTAAAGGAGGCTCTAGTGCAGAAGAATTGTCTAGGTCATATATATGTCTTCACCACTTTTTTCAATTCTGAGACAACATGCATGGTGAGAAGCAAATTAAGGGAGGAGGTGCAGTTCACCCCAGCAGGAACCAGCTCCAGCTGTGGTGGCAGGAGAGTGAGAACACTGGTCATTTCTTCACAGTCAGGAGGCACAGAGGGGGCTGAAAGGGGAGCAGAGGAATACACTGCAGGGTCAATTGCCCACAATCCATTTCCCCCAACCAGGGTACCACTGGCTAGGGACCAAATATTTGAACATGTGAGCCTGTGGAAATTATTTCACATTCAAGTCATAACGTTATGGCAAAGTTGTGGGCATATTGTTTAAGTAAGAAACAATATAGTAAGGTGATTGATTGGGATACTTGCTTTACGTTGCTGTGATGAAACACCATGACCACAAGTGACTTGTGGAAGAACTACTCTATTTTGGTTCATAGTTACATAAGCATCAGGGTCCCTCATAATAGGGGATGAGGCAATAGGCAGGCCTGGTAGTTGGAGTAGGAAGCTGAGAAATCACATTCTCCAAGTATAAAACAAAGAGCACACGGGAAGAATGGTGAAACTATAAACTCTCAAGTCCTGCCCCAAGTGATATACTTCCTGTAGCAAGACTGTACCTCCTAAACCTCCCTCACACAATGCTGCCAACTGAAAACCAGGTGTTCAAAAGACCTACCAGTCTGTGGGGGGTCACTTGCCATTCAAGACACCACACCTGTCAACAATGATCCTTGCTTCACTTTCAAGAAGAGCTGAGCACCAGGCAGGAGGCTGCTGTGATCCAACATATAGATGTCCCCCACACTTGACCTAGGTTGGAACTAGTGTCTCATTTAGCAGTGAAACATGCATGGCAATGGGAACATCTTTCCTGATATCATCTGAATGTCCTAGAGACAGGCAAAGTCTCTTAGATCTTGAAGAAAGGAGTCTAGCTCTTGATATAGCAATGTGGACAACTGCTGTGCAAGTTTATGTGATTGAAAAGATACATTTGTGGCTTGTTCAGTATAAGCAGTTAATACACTGAGAAGATACCCCAATATTAAGTAGCAGAGCTAGTAAATTGTTAATAATTTACTCTTTCAGAGAACTTTTTGCAATAATCTATAGCATTGCACATATTTAAGTGGATATTAATATGGTAATAATATAAGTTAGAATGTAAAGTCAATATCCTTGAGAATTTAGAGCAGAGATATTGAGGCTATGCGGTTATAAAGTTGAGCTCAAAATTAGATTCTTCCTGGAAATGAAAATAAATACTAATTCTTAAACAAATTCATATGATCCATACTTCTAATGTGCTAAGTTCTGAGACATGGAAAAATGTCTCTGGAATTACAATTTGAAGTAAATCTATTTTACAGCATATGTTACACACTGATAAAAATCTCAAAAGTATCAGGAAAGAAGAACTAAACATGTTAAGATTAGTTTTATAAAACTTTCCTTCCTTTCCCAAATGATTCAAAAATAAAATTTTTCATTTTATTTGTTTATTTTATTTTAATAAAACAACTTCCTAGATTAAAAGAAAAAGACGAGCAACACAAATACTTGAGTTGCTTTAAAGATTTTACGTGCTGCTGCTGGAGACAGTACAGAGGGAGCTTGAGGAGGGGCAGGAACAGACAGCAGAAAACATGAGTTTGCATTCATTATGGACAACTCTACATATTGAAAAGAAAATATTCTGAGTGATATTCTCTGACTAAAGTACATTCAAGTACTTTATGTATGTTAAAGTGCATTTAAGTAGTTCTAATAGGCAGTAACAGATACACAAAAATGTTTGGAAATTAACTACACTAACTTTAGGCAACCCATGGGACGTGAGTCACAGGAAGTTTTAAATGCATACTAATAAATGCCTAAATATGCCAAAACTTGTAAAACAGAGAGGAAGCAGGTTCATAGGATGGTACAAATTGGAGCAAATAATCTTTTAGAAAAGAAAAACATTGTTTTATAACGATTATTTGATGTTTTACTTTCAGAAATCACGAACAATTATAAACTAAGTAAACTATGCAAAAATGAAGCAGAAAGTATAAAAAACTGATATTTACAAAGTCGGTAAAACCAAGTTCCTGTCCAGAGTGATGAATCAAGAAGACATAACAGAACACACAGGTTACCAGTAGCAGGAAGAAAAGTGAGGGCATCATTGCTGGTCCCCAGGCTGTAGTAAACACACACACACACATACACACACACACACACACACACACACACACAATAATATGGGTAAAATCTATACCAATAAATTTTACTCTCTCAATGAAATAAACCAATTTTATGAAATATACCATAGAAGCTCCCTCAAGAAGAATCAGGTAGGATAAACAGTTCTGTTAAGAGTAAGTTTTTTCCTGCCGGCGAGTCCCACTACTGTACCAGCCCTAAATAACACACAGAGATGCTATAATTGATATAATTCTGTTGGCTTGTTACTAGTTTCTTATCGGAGAGAGAGGACAGCGTTGTGCTCTCTCCATCCTCCATCTTGGATCTCCTCCCTACTATTTCCTTTCTCCTCCTTGTTTCCTAGTCCTGCCCATCTTGCTTTCCTATTGTCCAACAGTGCTTTATTCATTAACCAGTAAGATAAATATATTTACAGAATGACATCTCCCATCATCTCCTCTTTTCTGTCTAAAATAAAAAGAATGGTTTTAGCCTTAGCTTAGCAAGATATATCACACAACATTTATCAAATAAGAACCATATTCAACAATGTTTAATCCATTAACATTTAGCAAGATTCGTTCCCCATGTTGGGCGCCATTATGTTATGAGTAGTTTTTCTGCCATTCTGGTTTCACTGCCATACCAGCCCCAAATAACACACTGAGACTCTGTATTAGATATAATTCTGTTGGCCAGTTACTTGTTTCTTATCGGCTAGTTCTGTCTTATTTACCCATTTCTATTAATTTAAGTACTTCTACATGGTCTTATCTTACCGGAGAGAGGAGCTGGCGTTCTTCTCTCTCCATCCTCCATCTTGGATTTCCTCCCTACTCTTCTGTAACCCTCCTGGTCTGCTAGTCCCACCTATCTTGCTTTCCTATTGGCCAACAGTGCTTTATTCATTAAAAAATACAAGGAACATCACAGTTCTGTCAAAAAACAAATTTCATAGTTAAAAATCTCACCTGACAAATCTTGGTAAATTATGAGGAACTACAGACACAAGCATAACCAACAGAATACAAGAGATCGAAGAAGGAATCTCAGGTGTTGAAGATAAACTAGAGGAAATAGAGTCATTGGCTAAAGAAAATATTAAATCCAACAAATTGTTAACACAAAATATCCAGGAAATGTGGGATACCATGAAAAGATCAAATCTAAGAATAATAGGGGTTGAAAAAGAAGAATACTAGCTCAAAGGCACAGAAAATCTACTCAACATAATCATTGTACTTTCATAGGCATGTCCTTCTTTAGGTTGGGAAAGTTTTCTTCTACAATTTTGTTGACTATGTTTTTTGTGTCTTTGAGCTGGGTTTCTTCGTATTTCTCTAATGATACTGAGTTTTTGTTTTATTCCTTTTTTGTGTGTGTGTGTTTAGACAATGTCTCACTCTGTAGCCTAGACTATCCTCAAACTCACAGCAATCATCCTGACTAGCTTCTTGCATGCTAAGGTAACAGAGGTGACCTCTAATGTCTGACATCAAGCATCCCTTTGTATATTTATTTTTTAATTTCCTCATTTAAAATTAAGTTGAAATTTTAAGTTATTCTCTAGATAAAATACTCTTCATATATTCTGGGTATAAATGCTTCCTTGGACAGATGTTCTTATAATGCCTTCCAGAGAATTGATCGCCATTCAGTTTCAAAACCATTCCTTTTAAAGGACAACAGCTTTACTTTTGTTGAAGTCTCAAATTATCTATTTCATTTTGTAGTTTATGATTATATTTCTTAAAAGTTTTGTCTCACTTACATGACAAAGGATTCCCTTATTTTCTCCTGGGTGCATTGTGGTTTTTGTTCTTAGGTTTAGGCATAGAACAACTGAAGTTGAAAAGATTCACAATGGCAGGCAGCTTGGATGAAATTCAATGATTTCTTTAAAAGTCAAACACTCACTCAAGAGAAATGAAACATGCCTCCACATATGAACATAAATATTCATAATATTTTCTTTCATGATAACACAGAATCCATTGCAATATATTGGGATATTATTCAGTGTGAGGAACAGACTACTGGTACACACAACATGGGTGAATCTCAAGCACAGTGCTGAGTGAAAGAAACCAGACATAAAGGAATGGGTACTGTGATTGCACACTGTGGCTATGGATATGATACATTTCCCAATGATGCATGTGTTAGTAGCTTACAGAGTTCTGACCAAGTGGGAGAGCATTAGCCTGCAGGGTAAAATGTCCCCAAAGGGATTACGTTAGCTTTCATGGGACCCAGAGTTAGTTCTGTGGAGACAGATTTGTTTAAAAAAAAAGAATAAATCTGGCTCTTCCCCTCTCTGGCTTCCTTTCTTGCTATGTCACTAGTCTACCCATCTCCTTCCTGCTTTCTCTGCAATGGGATCCACATGATGTGTGACCAAGGTATGCCCTTGCTAAAGTTGCCACCATGCTATTTGGATTTTCAGGATTCAGAACTATGACTTAAATAACTGACTTTCTTTGTGTGTTTCCTTGTGTTGGGTACTTCACTATAATATTCTGTGGATAGCAGCACATAGTAATAGAGAGAAAATTAGGTTTTTTTTTCTCCCATAGCAGTAATATGAAGATCAATCAGGAAAATACAGGGAGAATTTTTTGATGTAAGGTGAATTATTTGAATACAGTGGTGGTTACAATATTGGGAACATTGAGTTGTATGGGTTAAATTAGTACATTTATTACATATTAATCCAGGTAAAAAAAGCTGGGTTTAAATAAAAGACCAGAAGAAATTGTTGATTCCATCTCAGTGCAAGGAAAAGGATGAAATATGTTCAAGATGCATGCTTTGTGCTTGTCAAAAGCAAAGAAATATGAAATCAGTAGTGGGAGGTAACCGAAGATAGTGAAGGATAGCAAAGTCCCACTGAGTCATTCAAGGATAACTTTAATACCCAAAATGATTATATAGTGCATTGTAATCCATTTGTGGGAGTAAGAATGAATGAATCCCCAATGTCATGAACAAATGAATGAAATAACATACCAGTAATAGCAAAAGGAAAGCTCTTAATAACCAAATGTGGTCAAAATATAGAAATGATGGCATCAAATATCATCAATGGACAGTAAAACTAATAAGTAAAGCTTTTTACAACAGACAGGATGATTACACAATCCAAACATGTTCCCTCCACCTAACACTTAAATGTAAAGTTAAAACAGTATTTGCAGTGGAGAAAACTGGCCACCTTACACAAGTGATCATAGCAACTATTGAGACACGAGCGAGGAACCAACCGATTTGGAAGGCTTAGAGATACTGTGAAAAAGATGAACTTTGAGCTGTGCTGCTTGGAGGTGGTTGGGAGTCAGTGAGGCAGATGAGACACCGTGACAAAAAGTGCAGAAAGTACAGAGGGATAGGGTATATAAGGATAGCTGTGTTCCAGTTTACTTTGAATGGCTGAGTAGATGTGAGAGGCAGGGAGGTAAAATATGGGGCTAAAGAAGGGCCTGGGTGAACCACGAGACTCCTCGATGATGTATGCTAAAAATATTTCACGGTGCCTTGAAGGTGAACACATGAGACAATATTCAATAGACATGTTCATTAGGAAAGAAAAATTTATACTCGGAAGGCAATTTGAAGATTGGAAAAGTAAACATAAGATTTTCTCTTTATTATTTATCTATTTGCATAGTATGCATGTGTGTGTACATGTGCAACCATACATGTGCCACAGCATGATTTTGAGAGTTGGTTCTCCTGAAATTATGAGTTCCTTGTATTGAACTTGTGTTACTAAGGCTATGTTGCAAGTGTTAAATAACTAAATAACTTGTTTCCAAGAAGAAGAAGAGGAAAAGAAGAAAGAGGAGTGGGGGGGGGGAGGAGTCTGGATGAGGGTATCTGGCTGAACCATCCCTAAATACAGTGGTTGGTAAAGCCAGGATCAGATGGAGTCCCCCAGAGAGAGGCAGGTAGAACTAGAAGCAGAAAGGATGTGTAAGCCTGTAAGGTCATTAGTAGTTTACAGGATACCAAGAGGAGCAGGAAACAAACAAACAAACAAATGAAATCCAGGGCAATGCATGAGAATTCAGTGCTTTCACCCCAGATGAAATTGCCATGCATAGTACTTAATACCTGAACTGTCACCTACAGCCTCCTTGAAATGTCCTGTGCTGAGGTAAAAGAACACACTAGTCTGCCTTCTTCTGTTTGATTTTGTGGATTGTCTCAGAACAAGGGTAGAGCATCTACCAGCGGGTAGCTGAGCTCTTTCCTGCTTTAAATTTTTATCTGATACGGTGTATGTTTGTTCAGAGGTCTGCAGCTCAGATTTCCTGTTACTAGGAAACAAAGCTAAATGTTTCAGTTATCTGCGGCCGATACAAAGAAGGCAGAGGCAAGAGTGAGCGTGGAAACAGCCTTCAAACTTCTAAGAGTCTGCAGTCATGTGAAACTTCAAGAGTTTCAAGCAGCAGAAGATACAGGCCTGCTGTTTGTTAGGGTGGCTAGACCACATGGCTTCATTTACATCCCCAGATAGCCTGTGGTGCAGGGCTGAGGTGAAGAGTTCAGTCTTCTGATAAACCAGGTGATTCAGACACTGTGCCAGACAGAGGGCTCAACCAGATAGCCTCACCAGACCTTTTCTGCTTCTCCCAAGGAAACTAGTTGTTCGTTTGCTTGGAAGTGTTTGTGCACACACGTCATTTCTCTGCTTTTTTCTGAATCACTTTGGTTTAGCCATGGGCTAATCAATATAACATTTGTGTCGGCTCTGTGCTGCCATTTTGAGGAACAGGATGTTGAAAATCATGACGGCCCAAGACCACAAGGAATGTCCAGTGTAGCTGGGGCAGACAGACAGACATCTGCATGTGTGTTTTCTGAGGGATAGAGTGGAACTAAGATCACAGATCTTATCTCAATGTGTTCTGTTACAGCTGCAAATGATGCATCGGCTAGCTAGGTTTGGGTTGTAATGGTAAAGGGCCTTTGAAGGTAAGAAGCACTATGCATCTGAGCATGAGTTCGGCTAACAGATCAAATGCAGAAGACAGAAAGAAGGACCAATATTTGAGGCAGGATAAATTCCACTTCCTTTTGCCCCCTTGCCCTGGAAAAGAAAAAAGAGTTTCTTAAAGATACAGCAGTTGTATGGTGAGGCTCCAGTGCTCTGGTGGTCTGTGAAAGCATTGAGACTTCAAGTTTAGAATGTTTATACACACAGGAAGCTCTGGAAACGTCAGACATCATATATTTAATGATCACCTAAGTAGCACTTATTCTGTCCCCGGCACCGCTCCAAGTGACTTGTAAATAATAACTTGCTGCTCTTAACAAACTTGTGACACTTTATTATTCCCATTTTGCAGCTAAAAATCAAGACACAAAGAGGTTAAGTAATTTGCCCAAGTCACATTTGTCTTTCCATTTTATTGAAAGGTCTCAGGGGTAAAATAGCCTCAAACAGAAGGAAGAGGGGATGTGCATCTCCCAACTAATGGCACTCCAGATGGCTGAGTCCCCAGGTTCGGAATATTGATCCCATCGTCTCGTCTTCTCCACTTCTTCACCCACATCTGTGCACTGTTCAGGTTCTATTGCTGATTTCCAAATTACCTCAAAAACTGCTGGCAGATGTGGCAAGTGGGACTCCCTACCAGTTTCATATTCAGGGCTCCTTCCTCAATTCTTCTGTCTTTTATTTCTTGAATTTAGTTTATTAGTGCTGTTCCTGGGTGTGTCCTGATGCTAGTAGAGGTTATTTGTGCTACTTGGTACCTATTGTTCTCTTCAGGGAACTTTCTGATCCTCCCCATTAGCTCAGGCCAAAATGGTGATGCTGTGAGGAACTTTTTCCTGTATGGTTCCTGGAAACGATACCGCTTCTGTTGGCCAGTGTCCTTCTTTGCTGAGACTATCGAAGAAGCATGACGAGAAGCTTATCTGTGCTGTTCTGGTTTGCACAAGGATGGCAAACCCTCAGAGGCTCCTATGGTTTGGTCTCCGGTTGGTGGAACTCTGAGTAGGATTTAGAGGTACAGGCTTATTGGAGGAAGTGTGTGCTTTGGGGTGGTGTTTGAGGTATTAAAAGCCCACACCATTCCCAATCACCCCTCTCTATGTTTTGTGATTGATCTTTGTCTCAACACGTGAGCTCTCAGCTATTGTGTCAGTGCCACACATGCTTGCCTGCTGCCATGACCCCCAACATGATGGTCATGAACCCACTCTCTGAAATTGTGACCTTCAATAAACTCTTCCTTCTACAGCTTGCCTTGATCACGGTGACTTCCCACAGCATTGAAAAAGACAACAACAACAACAACAACAAAAAAAAAAAACACATAGCTCCTGCTCACAAGACTACATGAACCCTTGGTGATGATCCATCACCAATCATGAATCAGTCATGGATTGACCTTTGTCTGATTATGGTGCTGGGTCAAGATTGGTGGCCAATATCCTTTCTAGCATGTGAATTTTACTGCTCTGACCCATAGTCACCCTTAAGTCCATTTAGAGCCTTGGCGACCCATTTCAGAGATCAAAGATGACCACTTTCAAAACAACTGAGGACTTTAGGGTCCACTGTTCCAGAAGGTCTGCAGTTCTTCCAAATGATATCTCTTCCACTTAATTTTCTGTACAAATGTAGAATTCTCTCACATCTGTCTTTTGCCAGGGTAGATGAGGGACATAGACCTTTTTGCATGAATGGGAAAACTATTTTAGCTTCTGTCCATGGCCCCTCACCCGCTCTTCTTGCTATTACTGGTGTGAAAATGTTTGAAATGAATCATAGTCTAGAAATGTAATGGCGATGGACTAAGGAATTCAGGAGAAGATGTCATGAAAAGTGAACTATTCTATTTGTAATCATAAAATTCCAAACGGCAGACTGAAGATGACTGGCCCTTGGTCTTTAAGCTTTAACCTCTTCAACATGTCTCTCCTGCCTGCACCACAACCTAGTAGAGCAGCTGCTCTTAAGCTGTGGGCTGCGACCCTTTGGTGGGGTTGAACTACCCCTTTGCTGGGGTTGTATACCAGATCTCCTACATATCAGATATTTACATTATGATTCATAACAGTAGCAAAATTATATCTATAAAGTAGCAACAAAATAGTTTTATGGTTGGGGATCACCACAATATGAGGAACTGTATTAAAAGGTCATAGAATTGGGAAGGTTGAGAGCCACTGTGCTATAGTCACATTTCTCCACTCCTCAGGTTGGGACTTGCACCACCAACAATGGAGCAATACTATTTGAACACTACCCAAATCCATTATTTTCAAGAAGCACCATGGGTTATCCAGCATTTCAAACCATTGTGTAAGAGTAGGTGATAAATTATGTTAGGAGCCAAGTGGCAAGCACAGCTAAAGGCTTTAAAGGCAGTCTTAGGAACCACAGCACTGTGACAGCAGACACAGCTGTCCCTTCTGATGATAGAAAATA
The DNA here is from genome assembly GCF_943737965.1 of Phodopus roborovskii. NCBI lineage: Eukaryota > Metazoa > Chordata > Mammalia > Rodentia > Cricetidae > Phodopus > Phodopus roborovskii. The sequence goes on along the minus strand of NW_026126413.1, from coordinate 4,189,432 downwards.
CAGTTGTTAGAAACAGTTCCTGGGACAACAAAAAGAGATGCTTCTAAGACTATCGAACAAACAACAAATCCGAACAGAAAATCCCACCTCATTTGCACAGAGTACATAAACAGCAAATTATGTTCCCTGAACACATGCTACACTTTGTTCCCTTTAAGCCTCCCTTGACTATATCTGCACACTTCGTCTTTCTGTTTGGGAGTTATTCTTTGCCTTTAAATCTTCACCCTCTCTTTGCAGTGCTTGCTGGTGTAGGGCACCTCTCCTTTTTCATTCTTTCCATCCTTACTAATCTAACTACAAGCCACCTTTGCAAACTCCACCCCTTTGGCGTAGTATTGTTGCACAAGACATCTACAACACTGAACTTCTGGCTGTTCTTCAACATGTCTGCCTCTTTCTTGTTGTCTCACATTTGGTTTTAATATTCCTGCCCCACTTCTGTCTCTTCTATTTTTCTCCATTAAAATTATATCCAAGCTTGAAGGACTCAAATGCCTCCATTTCCCCAAACCCGGAGTCAAATGTATCATTTTCCTCTCTTTGCTTATTTAGCTGTACTTCTTTTGTAGTTTATTTTCTATTTTCTTTACCCCTTCTTCTTCTCCTCATTACCAGCTGACTTAAGTAACATGAAGACTAAAGGACCCGGCCAGGGTTAGAGTTCAAAGTAGTCAACGGTTGTCCATCCCAGGAGAAACAATTTTCCTGCTGCCAATTCTGACATCTACATGATTAGTTTTACTAAAGAGAACCACACATTAAATTGATGACAAAACTGTATTCATAGTGGGAGCTGATAAGGGGAATAAGTTGTGGGTTTCAAGCTGAGAGCCCTTGTCCTCTGCAGAGTAAAAAAGGAAGAACAAGTCCAGTCTAAACTGGGAAGTCTAGAAGTCCTAATAAATGGCCTGCATCCACAGAGACTAAGAACCAAGACAGAGAGTGCAGATTCTACTCACTGCCTTTGTTGTCTTAAAAGAGCAGACTCTGCCAAAACTACAGCAGCCGTGCAGAGCCCGGCATCTGCAATCTCTAACAGGTTTCAGATTTCCAAATATGACTTGAGAAATCACATGTCAGCAAACTAGAGGCGCAAAGGGAAATGCTGATAGGGAACCAGTTGAGTCTCACATGTTCTTGAAATTCTATGACAAAAATATGCAAATGCTAATCAAAAATTCTGCAATTCTTCATGTTTCTCTTTATGACAGTGATTAAGTTTATAATGTCTTTCAGAGACCTGAACAAAGAAAACAAGCCTGGAAATCAATACAGCAAATGGCAAACACGCCAAGGGTGTGGATTAGAATAGGAACCAGAGTCAGTGAGAACATGGTGTTTGGGTAACATCGTGCCTGCATTGGCAAACTTTGATCGGCTAAGTTTTATATCTAAAATACACCCAAACACACAGATGTAGTGACAAAGGCACAGACAGAATTAGAAAAGCAGTTTGAGGATGAAAATCATACACCTCTGATTTAATCTTGGTTCATGCCACACTTATCATAGATGACACAATGAAGACTCCAGAATGGAGGACAAATATCTTCAGGTATCTTATCTCTTAGGAGTCTGTCTGTTGCTTCATATCATCTCTAATCAATTCCTTTCCATTCATCTGGCTGTGTCGGTTAAATGCTCAAGCCTTTATATTTCCTTTGGTTATATTATTGCCAGAGAAGAAAGAATAGAAAACACAATTACGTTAATGTGCCTATTGTGATGGAACTCAGCTTGTGACATAAGGAAATGCCTGTCTCCAAGATCAACGATGATACTCTCAAATGGCTGTTATAACACTTGGGTCCTTGCACATAGCCTAAGTATACTAACACTTTGACAATAGAACTAGAAAGAAGACCCATTTTGTAGACATATGAATATACACAACTTATTTAACTTCACCTATGGGCAATATTAGGGACTGATGTTTTATTAGAGGTTAGCATCTAGTATTTTCTAAATTTTGGGCACTTAGGTAGGGAACACTTTATAGACAAATGCTGTCAGAGCATGTACTAATGAGTGAGGACAAACAGGCAGGCACTAGTTAGATTGTCATCAAACAGGAATTCTGAGTGTTCCAAGTGAACATATGCATGAAACCCTGAAAAAGCTTTTAGAAATTAAGTTAGCATAGCAGTTACATGTTTAAAATAACTTTGGAGTAGATCTGTGACAGAAGCACTTTCAGGTTTAAGCAAGTATAGCATTGAGTTTCCTAGGTTTAAAAGGGGGCTATTTGTGCAACTGAATATAAACTTGAGATTTTTCTAACACTCTCCCACAGGCACTTTGGTTTCAAGCAGAATTTGAGTGAAGATGTAAAACAGAATCTTCAAGTCACTTCTCTGGTAACATGGATCTTGGAGTCCGGCCTCAGAGCCCTTCAGCCACAAGCTCACATTCAGAAAGACCAGCCAAGAAGCCATGTAGACAGATAGTTTCAGAAAGGTCAGCCTAAAGAAGTAACAGTTCTCAGACAAAACACCCCAGGTCAGAAGCTGTCTGGAAAGGCCATGGTGCCAGTCTGCCCTTTCTTTAGTTTCATTGGTTGTTATCAGGAAATTTGAGTGAATGGCAAAAACCAGTCAAAGATAGCCATGTAACTCTGGCTTCAGCAGACCTAGAGTGGGGATGAAGGGCATGCCTTTTCAAAACTGGGTTAGAAATGTATCCTAATGGTTGAAGTCTGTCTCTCCCAAAGAGGAGCAAGCCATGAAATGTGCTGGTGATGATGGCAGGTTATCATCCCAAGAGAGTTGCACAATCAACTTCTAGGACATGCTGCTTTTTCTTTTCTTTTCTTTTTTCCCTCCCCAGAAATCAGTAAGCTACACTAGAGGGCAGGCTAACCTAGACCTTTATTCTCCCCTAGAATGAGAGCTTAATCTGTTGTGTTTGATATAAAACACTATAGCAATAGAAGGCTACAGGTGAAAAAGATTGTGGTACTCTATTGCCAGTGATGGAGAAGGTGCTCTGTGTGATGTCTTTAGTTAACTGTGTCCTTGGAACAAGCTTAAAGAAAACTAAACCAACAACAGCCTGTGAAAACAGTGAACAACATGTGATGACTAATCATATTATTTGAAAACAGGCATTATCTTCATTAGTAACATACAGATACCTTCCCAGAGGAATAATAAAATCAGAAGACTTTGTTAACATTTACAAATCAGATGCTTAACACCAATTTATATCTAACATCTTGCTTTTAAATATCATATTTTATTTCTTTTTCTTCTCTGTAATTTTCAAGCATACTGGGAATTGATAATATAAACTGTATAAAGTGGGCTGTCCCACAAACAAGGGCATCATTCCTCAGGCTAGGCTTGCTCCACTACACCTTAGAATTCTCAGCCCTCACAAGGATTTTAGGGTGTAGTGGAGATTGGCATAGCATTTTCAGACTGAACCCCGGGCAAACATATTGTCAAAATATTGGCTGATAGATAGCCACAATTGGCTGCTTGCCATTCTTTGCACATATTCATGTAGAAGATTAGCCTGTTCTCCATACACAGTGTGCTAATCCAGCTTCTCCACAGACATGAAGACAATAGCATATACACATCAAAGGATTTATCAACGAGAAGTTCCAACATCTGTAGTTAGAGTCAAGTGCTGTAGCATGCATGTGTAACCATCTGTAACCCCAGCATTTGGAAAGCCAAGGCAAGAGGATTACCAAAATTTTGAAAATGGCATGGGCAGTATAGGAAGACATGATCTCACAAAGAGATAAAATGGAAATCAAGCCAAGAAACAAATACATCAGCAGGCTGGAGACAGTGGCATGGTTTCTCATCTGACTGTAAAGACCTAAGAACTACGAGAACTGAAGATGTAATTTCACATCTGAGTCATGGGTTGAGAGAGGATACTGATGCTGCAGCGAGCTGCTCAAATGCTCTGGAAATCTTCTTGATCACTTGTGCTCTGCTCAAGATTTCAGTGGGCCAGAAGAAGCTGCTCTGGATTTAGTGCTTTATTGCTTTTCTTGGTCTACAGATCCAAATGCTATTTTCATCCAGACCCAGCGTCCCAGACCCAACTAGAATTATGTTTTTCCCAGATATGGGTGCCTCAAGGCCCAGTGTCACAAAAATTTAGCCATCACAGTTAATCTCTTGCTTTGTGCTTACTTTTATGCTTCAGACTGTATAAAATCCCTCTCTGTAGGCATTATCTCTATTGGTCCCCACTTGCAACCTGTGAGCTAGGTTGTTCACGCTATTGAGATCATCATCACAGGCTACTGTGATGAGAAGAAATGGTTTCAAATGTGGGCGGTCTTCCTGTGTTTTATGAAAATGAAGCTTAGAGAAATTTTGTAACTTGAGCAACATGGAATTTGTTTTATTGTTTTTCTAACTCTTAGTCAAAGACTTTTTAAAAAGTACATTGTGCATTTATTTCAAAGTCTAAACAATGATAGCTATAGCAACAACCTAAGTGCCTAAAGATGATTCGTCTGGCCAAAAAGTAAAATGTCCCCTGACTAATCTTACATTATACTGGCACACAGTGTATCTCTGGTGGGCTTGGTACATTAGGATAAGGGCAAGATGAGCTCAGTGATGGTAGAGGCAAACGTGAACAACACATGAGTAAGCGTGTCCTCACAATTAATAATAACAGAGCCACAAGAACACCCCGTGCTGGGGGAGACTCCTTTCCCTCTCATGACTCATTTGTCAGAGATTTCCTTTGTTTCTAGTTTTCTCAAATAGCACTTCCTCTCCCCAAATAAGATAATCTAGTACTTTAGGTTGGTTGGTCTGATGCTTTTGTTTGATGACCTTTAAGTATTGATCCTCCTAGTTATGGTAGAGGTGGTAAAAGGGGGACTAAGAAAACAGGAGAAAAGAATGCTGTACTGGACAGATACATTTATGTCATTTTGTTCTTGTGTTTATAAGTCAATAAACCTAAATATCTAACATTTCCAAATTTGCTTTATTCTTCAAAAATTAAGTGGACTAAGACCTAAATTTAATGCATATTATGAACACCATGTAGAAACAAAATTACCCTATAAAACATTCTGAAAATCATTTTTATTTTCTATGTAATATATAATATAGCATATAAATGTATATGAAGGTTTTGACTGCATGTAGATTTATGTAGGTCTGTATACCACATGCATGCCTGTTTTCCATGGAAACATGAAGAGGGCATCAGATCAACTAGTATTGGAGTTATAGATGGTTACGAGCTACTGTGTGGGTGTTGGGAAATGAATCAAGGTCCTCTGGTAGCATAGCCAGTGTTCTTAACTTCTGCGTTATTTCTCCAGTCTTTCATGTTAAGATTTTAAACACGCTTGGACTGTAGTATAAAACCTGCTTAGCAATTTGTACACACACACACACACACACACACACACACACGATATATAGTATATGATAAAATAGTGTATAATATAATAAAAAGTACAAACTTTAGGCACAGCACATTGTGAAAACCAATGCTGGCCTTGGCGATGTATGATGTGAGGAATATGTTAACTATGGTACCTGAGTATCTGGTATCCTGTCTTCATTCACCCCTCAGCTGACGTTTACTCAGTAAAATGGCAATGTGGGTTGCAAGGCAAATTTCTTTCACTAGTTTTTTAGTTTTACATAATTTCAGACAATGAAAAAGCCACAATGGTAGCGTAAAATTCCTCAGTGTTAAGATTTTGAATTTGCTTTATTCTTTCTTGATTTCTCATTCCTGTGGTTTTTAGTATATTTATAAACAATGCATGTCCTTGTTTGTGTATGTATCATATTATATCTTAGAGTAATCTAATCAGTATTGGTGCCATGTGTTAGAAATCAGTAGAACTAAATAAAATGAGGATTCCCCCAAATGATGACCTGGCCAAGTATAATAAACCCTTATAACTGTGAAGAATAAAAGATCAGCATAAAGATGTTATTTCAGATTTACATATGAAAATCTTTATTTAACAAAAATAAAAATCTGTCTTTTTCTAATTTACATTACTAATATGCTATTACACACTCTCTTGCCTTTTTTAAACATACAGATGTGAATGGCATGTATGATCTCATGAATAATTCAAACATCCACTCTGTGTCATTACCCCTGGATTCTATTGTTCCCTAGCCAAGGAAGATGGCTTTCAGTTTCACTGGAGCTGGTAGAGTCCTCACAGGCAATATTATTATTAATGTTACTGCAAGTGATTATTGTGATTTCAAGTGATTACTACTTTTTATTTTTACCAGTAATTAATAAGATCCTGGTTTGGGTGGTCTCAAAACATCAAGACTCCTCTCCTACAGCTCAAAACATAAGTAACTACATCTTAATTTGTTTTTGGCTGTGGGATTGCTCAGTAAGTTGCTGCCTTGTAGAGAGTTAATATTTTAATGTTTTTGAACTTTGCAGAGACTCTGTATATAAATTATTCTCTCTCTAGCAATATGTTCCAGGTCATAGAAAAAAAATAAAACTGCGAGGACATAGTAAATAATATCCAAGCAAGACGCATCAGTCAAGTCTAACTGACATTTCCCAAGTCACACTGTCAGCTGCTGTTGTGTTTGTAGCATGATTTGAACATCACTTTCAAATTGTAGTACATTTGACTAATCCCTAAGATTGCTGCTGAGTGCAAAACAGACTGATTTATTTAAGTTAGCACATCTCATCCCTCAAAAAGCTTTCTTCTTTTCTGGTGTGTGTCAGAAATGATCAGTGAATGGTCAGGGTTGTTCCAAAGTTCACAGAGAAGCCACCTTCAAATGATGCCTAGGGAATGCTGAGGAGATGGGTATTTGCATTTACCTTTTACACAGTATGAACTTAAGACACTGAGGTAAAGGGACTTCAACAAATACTTGTGACTAGACAAAAATCACTCTTGTGAGTTTTACACAGTGACAGCATGCTGGGAGAGGAAGCTTACAAAGAAATACATGAAAGTGGAAACCACATGTCCTGCTTATGCATCTACTAGGCAGGGATGCTGCACACTCAGGGCCTTGGGTGAATAACCCGAGGGAGTATGGAGAGAAAGAAGAACACCATTTATGGAGTTTTCTATGAGGCAAATGTTTACCAAATTCTATCATTTCATCTGCACAATGGTTGCACACAAAGCCATTATTATCTGGGGAAGGGGGGGGGAGGAAAACACAATGAAGTTGAGTGAGTGATGTGTTGTATTCCCAAAGGTAGGCAAGCAAATTAGGTTGGCCTAATGTAATGGTTAGGTAATGGCCTTAGAAAAAGATGCCGAGGCTCAGATTTTCCTTCCTGGCTCTAAAACTTACTGACTGTGTATCCTAAGGCAAGTCGTTAGTAAGTGTTCATTTTTCTTATATTTAAAATTGTTGGACTTACTTTTTAAAAGCCAGACTTCCACTGTATACATTTTCTGTAACCTCCAGCTGAGGTATCATACAGAGCTGCTTATTCTAGTGCAGATGCGAACTACTCATCATTTCATAGCAGGGTGCCTTTCCTGAACCCCCAAACCTACATTGCTTCAGTTTTGTCTCTTGAAGAGCACAGACATTGGCTCCCCTCTGTCCCTATCTTAGGACTTGGGAAAAATCACAGGAATAATTTATTTTGCAAAGAGGTGTGTTGTGCAGGAAGACTGTCTTCAGGTTCGAAGGGAACTCATGAAGAACAGACATTGCATTTTTGTTTCTGGACCCCAAGCTCGTAATTCAGATTTCTGCAAACATGAAGTTCCCTGTAAGCACCGACACACTGCCTCTTGCAGCTGTTTATCAGAGACCCTTTAACTCAAATGAGAAACTTTTTATTTTATGCTTATTATTTTTGATGGAAAGCTGTATAATCCATTCTGTTTTTTATTGAATAAAAGTATTATTGAGACCTCAGAGTCCAACAAACACACTTTTATGGTATTATAAATCTCTCTCTTCCACAAATCTTGAACATTGTTCCTAGCAACAGAAATCATGTTAAAGGGGGCATATTTCCATTTTAATATCCACAGGTGTTTCACTCCTAAACCCCTTTCTTGCCCACATTCCCACACTTACTCAGTACTGAAATAAATGCATATTAATTTTAGTGTTATTTTATTTCTGCAGGTGCATCATAATTTCAGAGTCCAGTTAAGCCTGTCTAGACCTTAAATGCCACCAAATCTCTTAAGCACACACTTAGCTTTTATTGTTTTTGTTGCATTCTTTACTATTAGATTTAATGAATGCAGTTGTTTTTATAAAGCTTATTACTAACCCAAAGACTGGGTTTGAATGTACCACTCTGGTCTGCCGAGTAAATGGAGATTTGGTAACAATAATTGCTTATTATGAACTTGATGGAGTAGGACTGAGTAGGTCTCTGTACTTTTTTCCCCTGTGTAAATCTATTCCTGGTGCTCATCATATATTAACTGCTCACCTATACAATTTTTACCACTAAACTGGCAGTCATCACTGCCTGTGACTTTTGTAAAACATATCTATGCTTGACAATAGTCTTTATGATAAGTTACTGAACTTATATAAGGGGGGATATTTTGAGAAAAATGTTAGCTTTAGGAGAAATAAATTCCCAAGCAATGTGAGAAGATGTTCTTTTTGGAGAAACAATTACAGCAGTTTTGAAATCAGAGAGGCCAGAAATTCAACTGAAATATAGAATAAACACTGAATGCAAAATTATATTTATTCTCACAAAAAGTAAAATACAAAACATTGTTTGATTTTGAAGGTTCTTAGTTTTGTTAGAATACACAGCCATGATCATAACTACAACTGATTAAAATTTAGTTACACATACTTTTTATATTATTTTGTGCAATATTATGGGAAATTTTTCTCTCATACACACTTAGTATATTGATTTTTCCCTAGAAATAAATCTACTCCATTGTGTGACATAAATTTAAAATGTTTACATGATCTCACTGACTGAAAAATTTAAACTATCTTGATCAATATGACTCCTGACATAGTGTTGTCATTTCATGAATGTCCTTTTACTTCACATTTCCATGACTATCATATGGCAATGGCACTCAGTTCTGTTGTGTAGGCCATGCATACATTTCAGTGTCTTCTGTTAAGAGTTGTTCCTCCATTTCCTACATCTAGCCCCTATAATGCCCAAGAATCTCTGTCAATCTTAACTCCCATTCAATTAGGAATGACTTCTCTCTTCCATCTTGGCATAGAGTACAATCCACTTGGTTAGTGTGCTCCCGAGGCTGTCAGCCACAGCTGCCTTGCTAGCTCAGAAAGAGTTGCTGGAGTAGATCTATTTCATGTCAAGGCTGGATAGTCATGGCACTGTGTTTTCACAGAGACAACTACTAATATCCTGGAGTAATTGCCTTCTGCCCTACCAGTACTGCCCTGGGACTGAGGGTTCTGTGGCACGCAGTGGTTGAAATGATGCTTGCCTAGGGCAGTGGTGTGACAGCATGTACATGCGAGTCACTTTCTTCTTGATTATTGGGACATGTTTAGTACTTCAGCAATGCGCACCTCCCATTCCATTCCACTGTGTCTACACTGTGGACCTAGGGCCAATTTTTATTCTCCTCTGTCATGATGAATTTATTTTGGAGCCCTTAATCCCCCTCTCCCATGAATGCCCTTTTTAGAAGGACCTAATTCACACTGTTAGGTTTCATTATGACCCTACTAGAAATTAATGGCTATTTATCCATCTTTTATACTATAACTTCAAGATTTCTATTGAACATCTATGAAACATTAGTCCTGTTCTGTGATCTATTCATGATGAATTTTTTTTTTATTGAAGCAGCTGTTTTTGTGTGAACTATTCTGTTTATGAATTTAAATTAGGTTGTTTTTAGATGTGGTCAAGATTATATTTAAAATGAGCAGATGAATGGTAATTTACTGGATATAATTTTTATTTTAAAAATTTCCAACGAAAATATCTGAGTTTTCCTAACTGAATGTAATTTTTAAAATTTTATGAAAAGAATTGGGTTCTCGTTAAACAGTGTTATGATGATAGTAAATGACTATTATGGTGTAATTATTACTAACTGCATTTCACATTTATCTTTAGTTACTGTTTTCATTATTACTTGCTCTAAGATTACTGAATATAAACAGCATTGACAATAATATTTCAGGTAATTTTTTGTCCTTTGAAAATTCAGGAATATGTGATAAACTTTGAAAATAGTTCTTTATTCCATGTAGTCTTCTGGGTACAAGCCCAAATCAGTTAATGGTCTTCACAGAACCGGTTGGGTTATAAAGAAACTATAGACATAAAGATATGAAAAGACGGTTCTTGGGTGTGGAAGGATAGGGTTGGACATTGAATTACAGATTGGTAATGACACAGTGACTAAGGGTAAACATAAATATTTTCTTTTCCTCAAACACCCCAGGAGATAGATGGAGGCCATTCAAATGTAAGACATAGGATATAGGTGACAGTAACAAAAATATTCAATGCTGTTTTCTGACAGCCGCATCTTTAAAAAGTTGTATGGTACTGATAGTGGCATAAGTAGTAGAGTCGGTAACATGGGCATTCCTAAAGTATTGATATCAAGGCCAGTCAGTGACCAACACAATCAAAATCGGGATTCATGCCAGCACATTTTATCAAACAGAAACATTAAAATGCATATGCATTATTTCTCTTGAATAATATATTTGGAAAAACTTATGTGACTTGTCCTGCGGGAAGGAAACATCAAGCATTCTATTATTTTAGAGGTTATTTGGAAAAAAAAATTAGTTGAGGCCATATGTTGGAGGTGTCAGCTGAGGAAGGAGGTCAACTTTCACTTTCTCTGATCCTTCTTGGTGGGTTTGTCATCATAGTCTCAGCAATAGGAATTATTTCAACTCACATTTCTTCAACTTTGTGTCCTTGAATGCAATTTTAGCTGATTATTTTTGCCTCCCCGTCAGCTCAAGAAAATATAACACATCAGAGCCATAGCTAAGGGAATGGGATTCCTCATTTATTATAGGATGAGCCTCTGGTAGTTGTTTAGTTGAATGCTTTTATTTTAGAGCAAAAATCAGAGTTACTGGTAGCAACAATAATAATGACAGTCAAGATTTATGCATTATGCTGTGTAAGTAACTAGGATTATTTCTTCTAATGCTCCTTGAGAATCCTGTGAGGTAGGGATTCTCATCCCCTCTTCAAAGAGAGAAAACTGAAGAACATCAAATAATTCATAAGTATAAAGAGAAACATGGTCTTAGTTGTCTTGCTATAAAAACAAAAGCTTACCTACTGAACAATACTGCTTTTTCATTTGTGTGTATGTGTGTGTGTGTGTGTGTATGTGAGGAGTACATGTATGTGCATAAGCATGCATCCCTGTGTGTTTATGGCAGTACATATAACATGCATGAATATACATCCCCATGTGTATGTGGTGTACATATATGTTCATGAGTATATATCCATGTGTGTGTGTGTAAGGTGCATATATGTGCATGAATGAACATCTGTCTCTATGTATGTGGTGTACATACACATGCATAAGTGTATAACCATATGTGTGTATGTGTGCGTGTGGAGGGCAACAATGAACCTTGAGTATTGTTCATTGGGAGCTGTCTACTTTATTTTTAAGTAAAACATTTATCTTATGCACATGAGTGTTTCTGCTTGCACCACATGAGTGCCCAGTATCTCCAGAGATGAGTTTTTAGATTCCCATAAAACTGGAGTTTCTAGTGCTTGTGGGATGTTATGTAGGAGTTAGAAACTGAACCTGGGTCCTCCAGCCTCTAACTTGCTTTCCTCTAGATCAATGGCTCAGCAGCTAGGCTCCTGGCCCCTGAGCAGCAGGGCACTTGTCTCTGCTTCCCCATCACTGGAATGATACTTTACTCAGCTCTTTGTGTAGGTTCTAGAGAGCGACTCAGGTCCTAATGCTTGCAAAGCAAATGCTTTGCTGACTTCACTATATTTTCAGCCTACTTTTTCATTTTCAAAATTAAATTACTTGCAGAATATTGCATGGCAATTTACTAGAACTGTAGCCCAGATTTTCTGCTTCTTAGTTTTTTCTTAGATTTTCTTTTTCAGTTAATGGATTGCACTGAGCTGTGTTGGTAGCCATTGGTTTTAAGAGGCAGGGAAGGAGAGGCAGAAAGGGAAATAGACCAAGAGAGTTTTTTTTAATTGTCTTGCTTGCTTTTTAATTTCTCATTACGATACTTTCTTTTTTTTCTTCTCTCCAACCACTCCATGAACCCATACTCTCAAATTGGTGGCCTATTTTATTTTTCTTTGATTATTATTGATATATGTGTGGATATGTGTACAAATATGTAAACACGATTTGCTGAGTCCGTTTTTCTTTGTATGCGTGATTTTAGGGCTGGGCACTTTGTATTAGATAACCAGTTAGGGGCTCTGGGAGAGGTCAGTTGTCTCTCTCAGCAGCTATTTGTTGCCTATGGTTCTTTTAAAAGAAGTTCAGTTGGGCAGCCCCCCAAAACCTTCCTATTCCTTTATCTAAGCAGATATTTGTAAGGTAGGAGCATCTTTCTGCAATTCCAGCTTCACTTTTCACATGTTAAGTCCTCCTTCCATCTTTCCCCCTTAAAATGGAAGGCTGCTTCCAGCTTCTCTATTTTCCTGCTCCAGTCCTAATACAAGTGCATTTCACACTTTGTATCTCTATCAATAAGTAGAGTCTTTTATTCTGCTGAAGAAGTTATCATGCAGAAAGTTCATGAACATATATGTAGATTCATTAATCATAAATTTTAGATCCCTACACTAGAAAGAAAAGACACTGCCAACATATAAAAACCCTCTGTGGGGCTTTCTCCCCAATATTATCTCCAACTTCTCCAATGATAGCTCCTGTTGTAAATGCTAATTAGTGCTAACTAGTTATTTGGTGTGTGTGTTTGTGTGTGTGTGTGTGTGTGTGTGTGTACCTCATCAGCTATGTATATGTAACATAGCAATTTTTCTTTCTTCTCCTCTATTACTGTCTGCAATATGTTTTTTTTTTCTTTTGTGACCATCACACTTCAAGCCCAGAAACCTGTTTACTCTTTTGGCAATAAATACCTAATCACCACATTAGCCAACGTTGTTCTTTAAAATTACTATAGTAATACATATTAATTTCTTGTGAATTCTTCCATATTTATTTCTTCATTTATCCAGTACTTCACAGCATTTTTTAAATTTTTTAAAAGAAAATAAATTCAGGAGTTTGTTGGGGACGTGCAATGGGCAGTATGGTACTCATGGCTTCTTTTCCTTTGGAGACAGTGGTTAGGGTGTGGTCCAACAACTTGAGTGCAAATTTCCCAATGGCTCCAGATTATTCATCTTGTTCCTCTAAGAAAATGGTTCATTCCCCCACCATCCTGACCCAGGAAAAATCCTAATGGAAATACATAGAAGAAAATACAAAGGCTAATTATACTTGTTATAAAAAGCCTATGATCCCATCTAGCTAAAACATTTCGATATTGGTCCATTAAAAAAATACCCCTGTACCCATCTCAAATTGTGTTTTGTACATCATTTAGTGGTCTTGAAGTAATGCTCCAATAACAAATATAAAAACAAAGTTTTGAACTTTCACAGTTCACAATTCCAATTTAAGCAAAGAAATGCACAAGGAAAAAATAGTAGAGGAAAATATTCCCAAAGATTAATAATATCTCTGACTTATTTATGTTTATTATGTGTAGTTTTATATATTCAGGATTTTCTATAAAAACCATAAATGTTACTCTCATAATCACACCCAAAAGATACATATCTATACAAAGAAAACTGGAAGAATTTCCATTTCTTTGAGAATAAAAAACAAATCCCCAAAAGGCAGGGGACTGTAGTTCATGTGTCTGTCTAGAAGGGACTTGGGTTTGGTGACACAGTTCTTATTTCTCCATTCCATTTAGAAGCTCTTTGGCCCTTAGGCATGTCTCCTCCAAGACATTTTTTACTTCACACATATCCCATGTGATCAAATGAGAGAGGATCCCCACCCCCAGGAAATAGGGAGTTCCTTAACTTTAGGAGGCATCCATGTCTGCCAGCATTTCAAGGGGTGCCAGGCTAGGGCAATGCTGAATGAAGATGTGCACTAAGTCAGTTTCTGCCCCTCCCTTACCAGTTGCCAGGGGTTGTTAGGCAACTGGCACCATGAGGAAGCAAATAGGGGCGCTGGGTCTTTGTGCAAATGGAAGTTTGGGTTGCAGTGCTAATTGTAGTTTTCAACAGGATAAGGATATCCAGATGTGAGAGACAATGAAGTTCTTTCCTACGCCTCTGAACAGATGGCTGAGTTCAAAGAAACTTTTATTCTGTGAAGGACAAAAACGAATACACCTGTGCTATCTTGGGTCTGCTCTCATGCTCCTTAGATTAAAGGGAACCATTATTACAGGCCATATTTACTAAAGAACAAACGGGGTACTATACTAAAGTGTTTTTGATGTAAACTGTTTAATGAGGCAAGAACAGAAATGCATTTATATGATAGTTATGGGTGCACTAACCCTTTCAAGAAGTATATACAAAATTTCATATTTCCAAACCTATCATATAAATTTTATCAATGGAACACTGGTGAGATGCTATATACGAGAACACTTTTCAATTGTGCCCTGCATTTCACTTCTCACTATGATGTCTAATAAAATGAATGACCAAATCTGAGAATTTGGGAGTGGGATCTAAATGGCTGAGTAATTAATGTTTACATGAAAAACTAGACAAAAAAGACAGCATTACTGGGGTTAAATATGTCACAAGTTCAGCACTGTTGAAGTCAGAGTTGTTGACTCATTGATAGCATTTCACTATGTGAGTGAGGAAGAGAAAAATACTCAGAAAGAGAGGTAAAAGAGAGTGAAAAATTATCTACCATGAATTTAGAAACTAAGTCTTTATATAGAAGGGAAATAGCCTGGTTTTTATTGCTACTAGTTACACAGTGTAATTCTTAGCAGGGTTCTCATCCCAGATGATGGGATTTACCATAACATTGAAAATAAAGAATAGCATGGACTAGGAATTAAAAAATAAGGGAAAGAGGGATGAAATTTGGATCAAATCTATGGAGAAAAAGCAGTTCAAATTTCTTATAAAGTATAAGAGCAAAATGATGTCTTTCAAATTTTGGAACTGAGTGCTTCTGGCAAAATTCGATTTTTAGTTCACAAGAATGATGTCTTCAGATTAATTTTTTAACATCAAACAGGCTTTTTTTTTTTCCAGGGACTCATTTTGATGAATTCTGATGGGTAATCAGAAATACATGGATTAACTCTGCTTTCAAATAAACATGGGTTTAGCAATTAAGGAGAAGAAAGCTTGGCACAGAGAGTTCAGAGTTCTGCCAAACTTCAAACATGGGACTAGTCAGTTCAGGGTATTGGATGAGAGCATGTGATTGAGTGAGGCCCTCTCCTCCAAGATCGTATTAATAAACATCAGGTCCTACTGCTTTGTTCAGCTCCATACAGGGTTAGGGAAAACATGCTATGAACTAGCTATCTCCTTATACTTTTTGTTGCTGGTAGTTTCACCACATCCTTGTCCCACACTGACTGGAGAATTGAAAATACATCCTTGGGCTTGTCTCTGGGGCCTACAGAAACTACTCCACCTTTACCGTAGCTTTTGACAGAGCAACTCAAGGGCACAAAAAAAATTCAATTCTATTTGTGCTGATTTTCCTTCTTAAGGCTGAATGAAATCTTAGTGGGACACAAGCATAGATCTTCCTCTTGACTCCTTCAGAGCTCGGGATGGAAAGATGAGAAAGTAAAGCCCCAGGCTATTCATGGTGACTGAGCAATGGTTCAGCTTCTCACAGATGCCCATGTTTACTTCAGGCTATAGTCCTGACAGGGGCAATGGGGTCTGGCTTCTGCAGAGAGCTCTTGTTCTCAGAAACACCACGATAGTGATTTGACACTGAGAGCTGTGTGAGGAAGAACAACATCTGAGACTCAGATTTCCTGTGATTGATTTAGGGCACAAACTACACTTGGTAGTAGGAATAAATCACAGAATCAATGATCATCTAGAGTCTGTTTAATGGCCCAAGAACAAAGCACTAAATTTGTGCAACCCTGCTAACATAAAACTAGTTTTCTGCTTTCATCTTACTTATACGTGTATCTCTGCCATCCTCATCTACTGGATATGCAGGCATGTACAAAAGCTATAGTTATGAGCACAATGCTTTCCTTGTAGCAAGAACTCAAACAATGCAGATGGAATTCCAGTTCCTGCTTAGTCTTTCATCTTGCTTGTCCTAGGTGAGGAGGCGGGGCCTCCTAGTGAACACTGGCACCATTGGAGCTTTTGGCCATCATGAGGCCAGAGACATTCAGTGAAGTGTGACATGTAGATTCCCACAGGAGCAGGAATAGGATGCCAGTCATATATGGTTGACAAAGAAAGTCAGCTTGTCAAGGAGTGAGCCAGATGTTGAGCCAAGGCCAGACTGGGAAATCATTACCCTTAGCCTTTCCATGGGTTAGGTTGGGACAATGTGGACTCTGAAATCAGACCTGAGTTTGAATCCTACTTGGCTATATTTGAATTGTGCTCTAGGCATTGTAGTGGGCATGGAGCCCAGAAACATGTCACATCCTTAAGAATTGAAAGGTTGAGGACGGATAAGCAAACAAGGAAACAAGAAGTGAATTTTGTCAGTAGTGTACAGGTTAAAACATACAGTTGTTTTTTGAGAAAAAAAACTTTTAAAATAGTGGGTAGTGATTATTAGCTGAAAAGAGTCTCAGAGTCAAGTGAACATCATGAACAGATGTAAGGAGTGAAAAATTATGACAAATGTTTGGTGGGAAAATTCAGTGGAAACCGAGGGCACAAGTTGGAGTGACTGAAAATATCAGAAAAGTAAGCAGAGGCAAATTTACTGAGGTCCCTGTTTGCCTCTCTAATGGAGGAATAGGGAGCCAGTGATGACATTTTCATTGGTTTTGGAATGGTCCATTGCATGTTTTAAAAGTCTACTCAGGCACAGGAAAACTGAGGGCCAAGACTGCAGGATTAGACATAGAGAAACCAGTTAGAAAATGTCTGGAAGTATCTCCCACAAGGCATTGATGACTTAAAACAATAGCAAGAGAGAGGGGCCTGATACAGGAAAGCCAAGAAGAAGATGTATAAAAATAGAATTGTTTGTGAGTGGCTTTACTTCAGTAGCTCATTTCTTACAAAACACCCTTGATCACCCTTCCTAGCAGAGTAACCTCCTCCACCTCTGTGGTCACCTTTAGTCACTTGACCAAACTGTCTCTCTGTGGTCTGAGGACATATGTGTGCTCATTTTCTTCCTTTGTGGACAAGGGCTCAGCTTCATCTCTCATCTCTGCATCCCCACCACTGAGATTGTTCCTGGTGTCATTTAGACATACAGTAAGTAATCACCGGAGAATGAAGGCTGATCATGGAGATCCTCAGAGGGAGAGACAAACTGAACGTTTAGGAAGAAAGAATAATGAGGCTAAGGGCTGATGTAGCAAATGTGAAGGATGTCAAAAGATCCAAATGTCTATGGGAGTACCGGAGCATCCCTCCATGATCTGAAAGATAGAGAAAGTCAAGTGTGCAGTAATCAGTTAAGACACACTATTACTCCATGCCAGAAATGATTCTATGCACATTCAGCCTGCTGTTGGGTTTAATTCTCACCATGCCCATGGAAGCAGATATGATTATTGTTCTCAATTTGCAGGTGAGGAAAACCAAGGATTGGAGTGATTTAGGAAAGTCATCAGCACCCAAGTGAAAACTCCAAGTATGGCAACGTCACACCTGTAACGCTGGCACTGGAGTAGGCAGAGACATTCTCATGCCAACCTAGTTCCACAAGTAGTGAGGGAGACCCTGCGTCAAGGCAATAAGGCAGAGTGTTAGAACAGGATACCTGACATTCTCCTCTGGTCTCTTCACATGTGAGTATGTTCATATACATCTGTACACACACACAGGCTCATGTGCTGCACATGTATGGAGAGAGAGACACACAAGTGGGAGGGGGAGACTGGGGAAGAAAAAGAGAGAGAGTGAAAGAGCGATGGAGAGAGAGGACAAGCAATAACAAGGAAAACAAAACAAAGAGATTTTGCACAAAAGCTGTAGCAGTTCTGAGTTCTGCTTTGGCTGGTGTTTCCAGTCCTCATCCCTTGTGAATTTCACTTGATAATATGGATTTTAGATCAGTCTTAGGTCTTTGCTATTGCTCTCTACACCAAGAGATTTATGGCCCTATACCCAGAGCCCTCTGTTCAGGTCCTTCTACATTTTTACCTCCAGCAAGCCTAGGTAACAGTGCAGTTGCCACTGCTCCATGGGGCTCCCTCACTTGGAAAGCCCCTACTGCCTCCAACATCCTGGAAATAAAAGAACCCAATCCTACTGTTTATATAAATAAATGCTGTTGTGAGATTCAGCTCAACTTTTAAGAAATGCAAAAATTCTCCTAACTCCCTCTCCACTCACTGTCGCCCCCCCCCCCAGAAGAACATGAGGGAGCATGAAGATTGAGTCAGGGAAGGAATAGAGGAGAGCAGGAAATGAGATACTATAATAGGAGGAACCATCACAGGTTTGAAAAGAAAACTGTCTCTAGGGAAATGTCCAGAGACCTACAAGGTTGACCCGAAAAACAATCTGAGCAATAATAGAGACCAACCCAGAACCCTTAAACACTGATCTCAGTTAGAAGGCCTGGGCAGTCTAAGGGACCTCTGACAGTGGAACCAGGATGTATCCCCGGTGCACGAAAGGACTTTGGGAGTACATTCCCCATGGAGGGATACTCCCTTAGCCTAGAGCCTCTAGGGAGGGCATAGGCCCTACCCCAAATGACTTGACAGATTTTGGTGATCCTCCCTGGGGAGTGGGTGGGGAATGGGACAGGGGGGGAGGTTGCGGGGCATGGGAGGATGAGAGGGAGAGGGAACTGGGATCTACATGTAAAATAAGGACACACACACACACACACACACACACACACACACACACACACACACACATATATATATGCACAAATTCACTTGATGGCTGGAAACCTGGGGACTTATGGAAAGTATGAAAGTACATTCTTTGGAAAATGTCCAGAGATCAACAAGGGAGCCCAACCAAGAATCTAAGCAATAGTAGAGAGGCTACCTTAAATGCCCTTCCACTATAATGAGATATATGACTTCCTTAAATGACATACTAGAGCCTTCATCCAGAAGCTGATGGAAGCAGAAGCAGACTTCCACAGCTAAGCACTGAGCTGAACTCCTGGAATCCAGTTGTAGAGAGGGAGGAGGGGAGCAAAGAGGTCAAGACCATGCTGGGGAAACCCACAAAAACAGCTGACCTAACTAAGTGGGAGCACATGGACACCAGTCATAAAACTGGGAAACCAGCATTGGACCAAACCAAGCCTTCGGAATATGGTGTCAGGAGCCCTGGGCAGTCTATGGTACCTCTGACAGTGGCACAAGTGTTTATCCTTAGGGCACAAATGGACTTTGGAAGCCCATTCCCCATGGAGGATACTCTTTCAGCCTAGATACAAGAGGGACGGCCTAAGCCCAGACCCAAATGATGTGATAGACTTTGATGAATCTCCATGGAAGCTCTCACTATCCTTGGGGAGCCGATGGGGGGGGTAGAGGTGGGACAGGGGAATCAATGGTGGACATGGGAGGATGGGAGGTAGAGGTAACTGGGATTGATATGTGAAATAAGATTGTTCCCAAATTAAATTTAAAAAAATGTAGGTAAACTAAGAAGTGGTGAAGCAAACACCTCAAAAAGCATCTGGTTTCATTGAGTGGCAAAAGGCACCAGGAGGTTAAAAAATGCTGGGAGTGACTTAAACAGTGAGTGGGACCTTCAGTTTTTTGGTCTTCAGATTTTCCAAGACCAGTGAACTATGAGCTCATGGAGAGAACACTGAGTCCCGATACCCTCACCCTCAGTAGATTTTGATGGAAGTCTCCCTCATCGCTTTGGTGTACAAACCCTTCACATTTTAGAGCTCTTTTTGCCAACAGGTGGCTTCATAGTCTCACAGGTCTTTTCATTACCGAGGAAACAGGTCAGATTTCACATTTCAAGCCAGAAGAGGCAATTGTTATTGCTATTATTGCAGGGGAGTGGGAAAGGGAAATAAAAGGCAAAATGAAAGCTGGTCTGCTCACTTCATATTCTTCTCTTAGGTTTCCCTGATCGGCTAGAATTTGCTTGATGCTTCTCGATACAGAAAGCTCACATATGCATTTGGTCACAATGAACATATTTTTCTCTTTCATATTGTGAAGAACATTAAAAAATAATAGTCCGGTGATGCATTGGGGAGTTATGCTTTTCCTAGTGTGTGGTTCTTGGCCCAAGGTATATGATGGTTGGAAAAAAGTCAACACAGGCTGCTCTGTATAATATTATGTCTCTGGCAGAAAATGGTTTGGAGGTTTTTTATGGAGTACAGATTCTCAAGGTAAAACCTTCAGCAAGTCACAGCTGTGAGAGAATAATCAAGCCATACTTTCAAACCTTGCACAAATAAACTAAAAATCTCTCCAAAAAAGTAAACTGTCAAGACTTCATATTTGATTTGAATACTGCATTTTAATAAACTTGAACCCAATAATCCCACCCATTCTTTTGTAAACTCATACAAACATGCTAACTTGTTGGTAATGTGTGTGTTTTATTTATGTGATAGTGTCTAATAGGATATTAACGCATGCTTTGTAAAATTGCTCTTTTGTTTCTCCCATTATTATTTCTAGGCATAAACTTTATACTGTTTCCTTTAAAACACTTTGTATATCTCTTTTCACTCAACATATGTGGACCTCATATTTATTTATTAAATTAAATCATAGCAATACAAAGAACTAAAAGATTTTACTATGAAATTTCTGAACATGGACATATTGTTCATAGTTTTTGTTCACCCTCTCTGCTATCCTTCATACACCTCATACTTTTTTTTAAAAAGTCCATCCTTTATTTTCAAGTCATGTTTATTTGTTTGCTACTACATATAAATAATGAATATTTTTCTGCATCTCCATAATTTTGTGTAGGATAATAACCACTATTCATCTTTATGCAAATAACTATTGCATTCTCCTCCATGACTGAGTAACCATCATATATATGGAAATATACATTTACATATATATAATCCATTATTTATTGCTTCATCTGTTGATGGGCATGTAGATTGATCCTGCACCTTGTCTATGAGGAACAAACATGGGTATGTAGTTATTTTTCTGGTCTGTTGACTTCCTTTTCTTTACAGTCATATCTCTGTATAGATTTATCTACACATGTAAGTATGTATGTATGTACATGTGGGATATTCCTTAACACTGTGTGAATATGTTGTCTTAATAAAGAAGCTGACTGACCAATAGCTAAACAATAGCTAGGCAAAGAGGCAAACTGAGAATAATGGGAAGAAGAAGAGAAAAATCTAGAGAGTTGCAAGCAAATGCAGGGAGAAGCAAGATGAGAAAAGATGAGCATAGTGTACTGAGAAAAGGTACCAAGCCATATCGCAAAGCGCAGGTAAGTACGTGGGTTAATTTAAATGGAAGAATTAGCTAGTAACAAGACTGAACTATTTATTGACTGAGCACTTATAATTAATATAAGCCTTCATGTGGTTACTGGGAACTGCTGGCAGGATAGAGACTTTCACCAACAAATGGTGTCCCACGTTGGGTATCAGGTGAGGTCTTAACTAATTATTCTTTATGATTAAAAAGCGGGAGTCAGATATTAGGGTAAGAAACTTAAAGATCAGCGAAACAGGGGAGCATCCACCAGTGACTGCCTGCCTCTACTGTTCCTTCCTCTAAAAGGGCCGAGATCCTCTCTGAGCCCTGTTTACTACTTCTTGTTTTCTATCTCTCTATAGTCCTCCAGACTTCTGTGGTTAATTTTGGCCAGATAATGACTAGCTCTACCATCTGACTCCAAGCAAGCTCTATTTGTCAGAACACAATCACAATATCACACAACATGTATGTATCAATCAATTAACCTATTTATCATCTTCTTTATTGAGAAATGTTGTTGGAGATTATGGTAGTATTATTTTTTTTTAAATTTCTTTGATTTTTTTTTTGATTGGCTAGGCTATACTAGATGTAAATAATAATGAACCTCATTCTCCCTGTGTCTGTCTATAGAGGAGGAGTTACAAGGATGGGCAGCATATTATCAAGTCTCCTAAGATATTGCTGCATCTCCTACTAAGTTGTACCTCCACATGCTTCCATTAGCAGTGTGAATGAGAGTATGCATGCTCTACATGCTTGCTAGTAACATTATCAAGTTTTAAAACGTTTTAATTTAATGAATTTTAAGTTTATCTTATAATTAGTTGAATTTAATTGGCTCTGATTATACTTGTTATTAAATATCTTATCATAGCTTCAGTGGATATGTGCACTGAGTCTTCTGTCAATAAATTTAGTTAACCAAAAGTAACTGGTAAATAAGTAGTTTCCCAGTTTTGAGAGGGAGGAGGAACTGCAAATTGCTCAGTTATTTACAGCAGCAACTGCAGTCATTAGATCCCAACAGTCCCTGTGAATCATCTGGAGCTTACAAAAAAACCCCACTTCTTACTTATTTCTAGAAGTCAAGGTATCTTTAGTTGGGAAAAAATGGTAAGTGAGAAAAATGCTTAAATTGGAAAAATAAAGCAAAATGGCAAACCTATTATTTACTTGGCTCTCGGTGGAGTCCAAGAAACAGATGTAACCCTGTGTGCACATTGTTGAGAGGACTTTTGTACTTTCAAATATGTGACTTGTACAAAAAGGTGGGCTTTATATTTTCATTAAAGTACACCTGTACTCTGACCACATACAAGTACACATTTGACATGAACCCATCTCCAGGCACTATGCTATTTTGTTTCTATTTCAGACAAGCTTCTTCATTCCACATACTATCAGACCTATCTTTCAATCTTGGCCTTATTGTTTCAATATTAAAAAAATACAAAAATTTGTAATATAAGGCCAACAATATATCCAAACTGGCACTGCCCTATAGAAATACAATGTCAGGCATATATGCTACCTAAAATTTTCTAATTGGTACATTTTAAAATGTAAAAAAAAAAAGATGTAACAGATATATGTTTAATTTTTACTGAAACCATAATCATATTCACATATAATTAATGTAAATGATGAGATATGTTATCTTGATTAGTTTTGAATGTAAATCATCAAAAATCAGTGTGACTTGAGAGATGGCTCTGTGGGGAAGATGACTTGCCACCAAGACTGAGCACCTGAATTCATTTGTCAGAATCCATATGGTAGGAGATTTCTACATAGAGTTCTCTGACCTCCAAACTGTACAGAACACATGAACTGTGGTTTGTACTAACACAGAAACAGAAGACAGAGAGAGAGAGAGAGAGAGAGAGAGAGAGAGAGAGAGAGAGAGAGAGAGAGAGAGAAAAGAGAAGAAAGGAAGGAAGGAAGGAAGAAAGAAAGAAAGAAAGAAAGAAAGAAAGAAAGAAAGAAAGGAAGGAAGAAAAATCAGCATGTAATCTCATCTTTCAGGTCATTTCAAGATGTACTCCCCACATTTTAAGTAGTCAAGTGACTTCTGCTCACCTCTGGAAGAAACTGAATCTATTTGCACATTGTTTCAGCATCCACCCACATTAAAGTTCCAGTCTTCAGTTCTGTTCCCCACCCCACCCCCAATGTATTATAATTTGGGTATCTTTTCAAATTAGAAGAGAACCAAGGGAAGCAGTGGGCAGGATTGTCCTGAGATGGCCTTACTTTTCACCCCTAGAACCAATGCCTGCTCCTCATTTACTGTAGCAGTTCAAATTAGGGTAATCATCCTAATTTTCATTTCCTTCAGCACAAACTGATTCCAAACTGCACAAGTTTTGTCAGCAAAGCTAGAAAGGATAATTACTCTTGTCTAACTCAACTCAGGGTGGTTAGGTTGCTGGCTGAAAGAGCCATAGTCCAACAGTGATACACACAGATCGAGAACTTAGCTGTCTGCATTCCTTGATCAGTATTTGTAACGAGTAGTTTTGCCGCCCGGTCTGGTCCTGCTGCCGCGCCAGCCCCAAATAACACACGGAGACTCTGTATTTGATACAATACTGTTGGCCTGGTTACTTGTTTCTTATCTGCTAGCTTTGCCTTTAATTATTAACCCATTTCTGCTGATCTATGTATTTTCACATGGCCTTCTCTTACCGGGGAGGCGGCTGGCGTCCAGCTCTCTCCAGACTCTCCATCTTGACTCCTCCTTACTACTTCCTATTTCCTCCTTGTCTCCTAGTCCCTCCTATCTTCCTTTCCTATTGGCCAACAGTGCTTTATTATTAACCAGTATGAGAAACATATACAGAATGACATCTCCCATCAAGTATTTATTGTGTTTGTTAGTCAACATGAACAGCAATGATCTGTGATAAGATTTAGAGCAAGTGACAAGTTTCCTTAACACGCTAGTGTCTATCAAGGTCCTACAGCTTGATTCCCTCCCAGTACAAGGGTCGATGGGTGCACATTCCACCTAGGTTTAACAAAGAGACTGTGGGTAATGCATTATTAGACAAAACAACTGTGTCAGAGGCAATGTTTATTTAGTATAGCTGAGTTACACATGCAGCCAATGGCTAAACAAAATAATCCACACTATCCTTTATCTTTGAGATAAAGATGTTTTTCATGTGATCTCCAAGATTCTCTTGTTGCTATTCAGTTGATTGTGAAGAATGTGTATACACAAAAAGCCTGATTCCTTTGGGTGAAATCTAGCTCCTCAACTCCTAAGCTCCAAGTCCCTATCAGAGAGCATCCAGTTATGTATACTCAATTTTTGCTACTGCCCATAGCTACTGTTCTCTGTTGGAAATACCACAGACTTCTCATTTGTTCCACTTTTTAATAATATGTGAAAAATACCATCATGGCTAGCAATAGATTCCCTGAAGCTTCAATAAAATAAAATAACACAAAACAAAAACAATTCAGCAGTTTCATGGAAACAATTCAGAAAGTGATTTTCATGTAAACTTCTTTATGTCAAATGATAAAGTAATAAATAATCATGCTCATGAACTGTTAGAATAGACATGGACACGGTTACTTGAAAATAGACCTGTTATGGCAAGTTCATGCCTGACACTGTAACTCATCAAGTGGGTGGGAAGAACTTGTTTAATCCAGGCATAAGCTGAAATCCCTCCCATCCCTAAATGTCAGATATAACAATGCAGTTTGAAAGGTACAAGATGTCTTTGTGAAAACCCCTCAGGGAATTGCTAGGGAGCCTTCTGTAGCATTTTTCTTCCCTGTAGTGTGTGCCAGTAAGGCAAATGGGAAAGGAGGTCTGGCACGTTAAGTCATGAAAGTCATTTGTACTACTTTCTAGGTCTGGCATTTTTCAAAGATTGCTATGAAGATTTCTCTCAAGGAAGATTAAGTGCTATTGACTAGTTGGCTGCTTGAGTACATGGAATCATTTTGCTTTGCAGGCTGGTTTTCTTTTGGGTTGACACATTTAGAACTTTAGAATTGTGGAGTCCTCTCAGTGCAGATGATGAGCTGAAGTATAGATGTTCCATGACTCAGGAAGTGTCAGTGTGTGAGAGAGTGGCAGAGATGAACTGCAACCTTAATTCTTTAAGAATAGTTGTTCAAAACCAAAGGGCTATGGTTGACTTCTGTTTGTTTCATTCATGAGAGAGAGGAAAAGAGAGGGCGGAGAAAGAGAGAGAGGAAGAAAGAAATTTTATGATGAAAATGTCAAGAGTAAAGATACTAGAATCTTTACATTGAAAACCTGTCCAAAGATCTAGCAGATTTAACCTGTCTTTCAGCCTTCATTGAATAATATAACCACTTAAATATTATGGTATCAAATATATTGGCCTCATGCCTGTCCACCACAAAACCATCTGTAAGCTGTTGGAATCAATGATGAGGAAACAGTTTTGTTTCATGTGCATCAACCCTAGCTGGGGTTAGAGTTGGAAACACTGCATCACAGTGTTTCCCATATCATATCACTCTAAAAAGACCTGTTGATTCAGTCTTCCTAAATTTCTCTGAAGGAACCCCAGAGTTAGCAATTCTTCAATTTGAGATGAGACTTTTAATATCTCCATCAGCACATGGAACACAGGTCTCCCAGTAACTCATCATACATGGTTTGCTTTTGTTATGTTTGTCTTTTCCACACATCTGCTATGGTTCTGTTCAAGCATTTTCACACTTGTTTTTTCTCTGATTCAGTGTGTCTTTGGGGACTGCTGGCCAGCTTCAGTAGGGGCTGGTCAGGGACTGCTCTGGTATCTGTGGCCTCTCCTGCTTTTCATGTTGTTTTACTTTTCCTAATTGCTACCTCAACATGATGCTGAAGCCAGAGACAATTCTCCACTCAAAGTAAATGAGTACTGTTCCATGGGTGGCATTTGGTATGGTATAGTGATCTCAGTGAGAATGCCAACTTGATTTAGCCAGTGCCATCTCTCTTAGATTTTATTATAGATGCTTCTGGAGCACATCTGAGATCAGAGACCAATAAGATGACACACACCTTTCTTCACTCATGAAGATCTCTGCTTTTCATACTACCACCATATAACATACATATCTGAGTATGATTACATGGTGCTCAGAGCTCAGCTCTCCAGGTTGAATATGCTTCCTTCTATAACACTGAAGGAATGAATTTAGTTTAAAGATGTTTCTGGTCTCTACCATAGTTCAAGACATGAAGTTTTTGGTATGAAATTAACTTCTCCGAATTTGCAGTTATTGATAAAGCTTGTAGTCAATACAGTAACATTTGTAATATGATGTTTAATATAAAAGTGCATTTCTATGTATTTGCAGTTATCAATAAAGCTTGTATTCAATAGAGTAATATTTATAATATGATTTTTAATAGAAAAGTATATGCTGTGATAAAAACCACAACACTATTAATTATTAATGTCAGGTTGTAAATATTTGCACCATTACTAATCCTTAGTCATGAAGTGATAAGAATCAAAGTGGAATGGGGAGGAGTTGACCAATAGAATACAACAACAGGCATTTCCACCAAACAGGTAGAATTGCAGTACATAACTTCAAGGGGATAAGGAATAGTAAGATACCAGGAAGTGATCAAATGCTAGTGTCTATTATATTTCCTTTGTATGCTGCTTCCATAGCTAACGGTTTCTACAATGTAAATTTTAATAAAGGGCCATGTTAAATAAGTGCTCACAAAATTTTTGACAATTGAAAAATCTAGTTTTGAAGGCCAGCAAACCCATCTTCCTGTGAGTGTATAATAAGGCATGGCCAATATTTATCTTCAGAACAGTACAAGCTATCATTGCATTGTTGTGGATGCATATATAAAATAGAGATATTTAATATAATGACTAGTACCTTGGTTTCAATATAGTTTGAACAAATACAGGAGGATTGTTTTACAAATGGAAAGGCAAAAATACTTGGTAAAATATTTACGTCGTTGGTACCCTTTCACCAAGCTTTCACTCCAATAGTGCTGAGACTGTGAGCATTAATTTTATCCTGCTCAGGGTAGACTGTGTCCTACAGTTAGAAAGGGAAAGGGCAGAAACGGCCCACATGACATCATTTCTCTTGTGCTCCTCAAATGGTCCTCATTAAGTTGACTGCACAGACTATAAAGAGGGATTTTAAAAGCCTGGAAAAGTTGAAGGCAGACAATCTCTTGTTCAGAGGACGAAATGGGATAAACCATAACATATGTGCCAAATAATATAGTCTTTGTTTTATGTAATAATTTATTTTCCTCCCTGCTTTTCCTTTCTGTGAGACAGACAGAACTTGAGGTCAGTGCTCAGCATCTCTGGAAGCTGAGAGTAAACAGGGCTGATGTGGTGATTTTTTTCTGTCAAGGGACTGCTGAGCCCACTGCACAGTGGCAGCCTCCTAAGTTAGATTACTGCGGCTGCTTTGTCCAGACAGGTCTCATGCTTTATGAGGCGATAGTGTTCTGTTTTTTAACCATTCAGTTTGCATCTGGGGAAGCCCTGGTCAGGAGAGGTAAAAAGGTCACTTTTGTCATAATGGTTCTCAGCTCTCTGTCCTGAGGAGCTGGCTGGAAATCCTTCAGCTTTTTGTTGTGACAGAGGTCTTGCCTAATTGAAAATCTGGGTGATAAGAAGATCTTTCAACAAGATACCTTAAACTCATTGACAGATATTTTCCTACTAATTATCAGGACTAGTGGCTAAATATAGTATACTGCTATAAATAGAGCAAATCTTTAAAACTCATGGGATCATTTCCCAAGAGTCTCAGAGATATTGTCAAACTAAGTAGAGCATTGGCAACCTTCACTGACCTTCATTGAAAAGTCATTGTTCAAATTATTTCTGGGCAACTCCAGAATTTGTTGAACTTTTAAGCTAATGATAACTAACTTGAAGGTAGTGACTTTACTGTCTGCATTAGTTACTTTTATATTACTGTGACAAAACAATACATAGATGGAAGGATTTATGTGTGTATTGAGGGGCAGGCTTGTGGCTCCAGAGATAAAATGGTCTATACCCATCACAGCAAGGAGGGGCAGGCAAGAATAGCTCCTGGAACAGAAAGCCTGGGGTTTGTGTCTTAAATCATAAGTAGGAAGCATAGAAAGCAAACTTGAAATGGCCCACATCATCATAAATTCTCAAAGTCTCCCTTTAGGAAACACTTCCTTTGACAAAGCCACACTGCCTAAGCCTTCCTAAACAGAGCCACCAACTAAGGCCCACGTGTTCAAATTCCAGGACTATGGGGGACATCTCATCTCAGCCAGCACACTGTCTTCATACTTTTTTTTTTAACATAGCCAATTATATTGTGAGATAGCATGTGTGTGGCTAAAAATGGAGAAGCTATGCAAAATCATGCAATAGGTTCCAACACCTGGGAGTCATAAAACAAAAAAGGGTTAGAAAATGAACTTCATCAAAATGAGCTTAGAGACAGAGATGTGCCCTGTGTTTCTTTTATGTAGTCTTCCCCATCTCATTATTGGGATATATAAAGTTATCTACTGATTGCAAAATAAATAAATAAAGAGATAAAAAATAAAAAAATAAAAATAAAGAAAAGAAAAAGAAAAATCTCAAACATAAAATGCATGTATTCTTAAATTATTTCCAAGTACATTCAGATCCTTAAACCAAATTCTACAACTCCCTAAGCAGGCATTCAAGCAGAACTGATTGCATACTCACTACACACAGATGGCGTAATGCCAAAACAGTTATTGGAGAGGGAAAATTCTAATGTAACTGAAAGGTAACTGGCCACTGAATGTTTTCACTGTAATGACCCTGAACAACTTATTTATCTATTCCTAAAAAGGATGGGAAAAAATTGACAATATTTGGTCTTTTTTGCCAAGAGGAAAGATATAAAAGATATAAATGTTAAAATAAATAACACTTTCTAGATTTTGATTGAAAGAGACAATTATAGTGATGAAAGATGTAGACTAAAAGGAAATAAAAGAAACTCATTGCAATTTTAGGAAAAAGGGCATAAAATGTCC
Organism: Phodopus roborovskii; assembly: GCF_943737965.1. Lineage (NCBI taxonomy): Eukaryota > Metazoa > Chordata > Mammalia > Rodentia > Cricetidae > Phodopus > Phodopus roborovskii. The sequence continues at coordinate 4,159,831 of NW_026126413.1, read as the reverse complement.
TTATTCTCTTATATTTTCTTGGTTAGCTTACCTACATTTAATTTGTGTGTGTGTGTGTGTGTGTGTGTGTGTGAGAGAGAGAGAGAGAGAGAGAGAGAGAGAGAGAGAGAGAGAGAATGTCCCATGGAGGTAAGAGGGTAACCTCAGGTTTTTGTACTCACCTTCCAACCTTTTACAGACATGGTCTCTTATCACTGATTGCTGCATACACATAGTTGGATCATGAAATAACTGGGGCCATGATAGCTTTTATAGTGAGATACCTCAGTGAATGCCAAGTTTAAGCAGGAGCATATACTAAATAACTGCTTGTGGAGGTGGGGGGGGGGGCAAGCAAGCTAGTCAAGATAACGAACCTGTAAAGTTGTCTGCTCTGTTTAAAAAATATCCATGTTCCTATTGAATAATGGCAGTGAAGAGGAAAAAGACCTCATTTTCATGCAGTTTAGTTTTGGGGGGCAGATGCATTTGTGTCCATATATGAAGACTCATCTTTACATTATAAGTGAGCATCAGAGAAATAGATTTTACATGTCAAAAATGAATACAATGAAGCAGAAAATGAACTGAAGAGAAGCAGGATTATAATTTCGACTTTTGTCAGTACAAATACAAATTTAATATTAAAGAATTAATAAATAATTATTAATAAATTAATAAGTACATGAGTTCTGGGGAAAAATCATATTGAACCAAAACCTTTCTCTTGCTTTGGTAGCCAAAGATTGTCAGCATCGGAAACAGAGTAAGAATTTTAAAATTTGTGTGTGTATGTATTTGCATAAATGTCAGGCTGTGTACAATCATGCTTGCTACAGTATACATATGGAAGTGAGAGGATTACTTATGGGAGTCAGTTCTTGCTCAGCTTTATGAATGTTAACATCTACATGCACCATAAATCTATACTTTTAGTCTGTGCATGTAGAAATAAATACTAAGAATCATAGAAGATAGAAACACACATGCTTTTCTGAAAAGAGAGATGATTTACTATATACTGGAAAAAGAATTCATTCCTGAGAATTTGTAATTTCAGGCTCGCCTTTGCATGAACTCAGACCTGTGAACTTGGATTACCTGAGAAGTTCAAGAACCCATGACAAAATATTAAATTAAATTAAAGTAGTCTTAAATTGCTAATTATCCACAGTCTATGGAAGAAATGAATGCAAAAGTTCTTGGGAGAAATGTATCCTCAGCTAGAGATCATCATGATAGCCACAGATTCAGACGCAGATAGGAGTAGACAACCAAAACTATGGACTAACAGGTAATCAAATCTGGGACAGTGAAAATAATGAGCTGCAGAACTAAGCCCCTAAGACACCTAAAACTATAGAAATCACATAAGAACCATTGAGTGATTGCCTTGAAATGTGAAAATAAATATAGGATGAATCTTGAAAGAATTGAAAGAGGAATAGAGGGTGAATATTATCAAAATTCATTGTGCACATGTATTAAATAATCAAGTAATTAATAAAAATTGTTATGTTGAGAAAGAATGATACTAAGACTTCAAGAATGGTAGGGACAGGTCAGAAAAATAACTCATGGGAATAAAAAAGTTTCATAGATACATGAAATTGCCAGCTAATATAATGAAGCAAACAACTATATAAACCCAAAGATGGTTTGGAGAAAACTCCACATACTATGTGCTTAATGAAGAGCAGTGAGAGAAAAATGTGAGTTTAAAGAAGGATAGAATGAGGAAGTATCACTATGTCAAACTGCAGTTTTCAAAGGAGGAGGAGAAAACAACAGAGTGCAGATGAGAGGTAACTGGATAACATGCTTGAAGTTACTACACATGATTCCAGGGCTAAAAATACAAGTTCCAACAAGAATGAAATTTTGATAATGTTTTTGTTTATTCTTTGATATCTTCATAAGTTTACACAATGAATTTTGATCATATCTTCTGATGACTATTTTCCTCCAACTTCTAATTGTGACTGTGACTCCATCTCTTTCCCTGTTTTATTTCTTGTTGTTGTTATTATTGAAACCCACCCAAGTGCAATTAGTGTGGCCTATGTGCACATGGGTGTGTGTGGCCATCAATAGAAGCATGGGCATTCTATCAGCAGTCAAATCCCCAGAGTAGATTGACTTTTCCCTTCCTCAGCAGCCATTGTATGGTTTTCTACTACAGAGCAGCTGGAAGAGCTTCCAAAGATATAGCTTAAAAAGGGGGAATGATCCAAAAATGAGAGTTGGAGGTAAAAGAAATAATCTTTCAGTATTTAAAAAATTTATTCTTTGACAATTTCATATACACACAAGATACATTCACTTTCATGCACACACACACACACACACACACACACACACACACACACATATTTGTAAACTCACTCTCCCATCTTTCTTGGACTCATCCTACTCTCTGGAATCTCTTCTTCCTAACATGTCCTTTCCCATTGTTAGTCTTTTTGTTTCTTACCCACTGAGTTTTAATTAAATTTCCTTCCCTGAGCATAGGCATGGGTGTATGTACTGGATGATGGACAACATATCAGCGCCTAAACCATCGAAGATCCTCTGCTGTGTGTGATATTTTTGAGACATTCCTCTACCATCCATGGGGAAACCTGACTTGATCTTGTCCACACAGGATCTTGTACATGAAAGCACAGCTGCTATGACTAGTGTGACAGCCACACTGTAGCCAGAAGTCCTTTCTCTGATCTTCTCCCTTCAGTTCTTACATCCTTCCCGCCCCCTTTCATAATATTCCCTGAGGATGGGATACTGTGATACAGATGACTGACTCCTCGCAGTTGAGTACTTGCAGTTACTTACACTCAGCACTGTGACCCATTATGAATCTCTACAATAACTAAAATTGGCGTAAGAAGAAGCTTCACTGACAAGTTGAGAGCAGCAACCGGTCTAAGAGCATAAAAATAAATATTTAAAAGGCCGTTTAACAACATGACCATTTAACATACAACAGTGGGCTTCCCCCTTAGGCATATGATATTCCCAGTCATGAATTTTTTATCAGATTTTATAATATCAAGGTATGAAATAGCTTCCATGAGTCAAGCCTCATACCCAATTACAGAGTAGCCAGTTGGTTTCCCCAAAACCATCATGTCACTATGTGCCAGTGGTTACATCTTGCCAGAGTAGTCAATATTATAGGGGTGGGAGACATCATTGATGCCTGCTCTCCTCCAAGAGCCTACACAGTACTTTCTGATAGAGTGACCAACAGAGAGAGTTTCCTGATCAGTTGAGGCTGATTTCTTTATATCTTGCATTCAAGATGTAAGATAGGTTTCTTAGCAGTAGGTTCTTACTCTCTATCCATCACTTACTGTCTTGGCAAACAAGAATACAGGTGATAGGCTATGTTGTTTTGAGTGCCACTGGGCCTACATGACCAATAAGTCGTGGGAAGGTATCACAAGTCTAGCATAGAGATATTCATTTAATAATCCATTCCCTTTGTGAATAGTATTGTCCACTTTTGTAGGGCACTATTGTGGAATATTAAAGATGCATTACATCCTTGAAACCTTGGAATATTTAATGATGCAAAGATGTGTTGCAATATTTTACAATGCATTTGTTTAATCTGTGAAACTGTGTTATTTTGCTGCCTAAAACAGCTAATGGGTCTAATAAAGAGCTGAATAGCCAATAGCTAGGCATGAGACGGAAATAGGCAGGGCTAGCATGCAGAAAAAAATAAATAGAATGTGAAGAGGGGAGTGAAGAAAAGGAGAAAGAAAAGGAGAAAGGACATCAAGGGTTAGCCACAGAGCAAGACATGTGGATTAAGAAGCAAAGAAAGGCCAGGTGTTGGCGGCACACACCTTTAATTCCAGCACTCCGGAGGCAGGCAGATCTCTGTTGATCTCAAGAGCAGCCTGGTGTACAGATCTAGTTCCAAAACAATACAGAGAAACCCTGTCTCAAAAAACAAACAAACAAACAAAAAAGAAGCAAAGAAATGTATATAGAAAGGAAAAAGATGAGAGGAAAAAGATAGGAGAATTTAAGTTAAGAAAAATCAGCTAGAAACAAACCAAAATAAGCCTAAGTATTTATTAGTAAGAATGAATCTCCATGTATTTATTTGGGAGCTGCCAAATAGTAGGAGTTAAAACAAAACAAAAAACAAACAAACAAAAAGAACCAACTACAGACCAGTAGGGCACTTCTATCTATACTTTTTTCATTAATATATTATGCTTTTAATTGGCTTGCAAATTAGTAGATTTCTACCAGTCAAGAATAATAAATTTCAAAATATCTATCTTGAGCCCTTGATTTAAAATTCAGAGCACTCAAGACTAATGAAAACATTTCAGTACATAGTGAAAGAAAAAGAGTTATAAAGGACAGAAGGCGTTACCAATGGCTGATTCTTCATTCACAGTGGAATCAAGAACGGGGAGAACTAAAATCTGTAAGTGAAGAGATATTTCTTGTCAACTTGAATATTTTCCCCTAGGAATGAATAGGACATTTCTAGACAAATAAAAATAAATTACTATTAAACAATAGCTGTATGGATGTCTTACATAATTAGACAATACAAGAAAGAAATTGAGCCCCAGAGGGACTCAGATTCACCAGATAACCATGGGAAAGAAATTCTTGGACATGCTGGTAGTATCTAAATGTGACCCACTTAAACAATAGAAGTAGAAAAAAAAAACCCAAATAAAAAATTTAAACAGCCAAGAGTGTGAAAAACCATAGAGACACAAGAATCCATAAAATGTAAGTAAAATGTGATGCAAACTATTAGTGAACTAAGGTATTTTTATAGTACATGAAGAATGTGCATGTAAATAATTGTTGACTCAGTTAATAATCACCATAACAGGTTTAGCACATATCAAATATTGCATATGAAAATAGAACACTAATACCCCCAAACATTAGATAAAAGTGAACAGACTGTTCCAAAACAGGACAAATTGAGATCATAAAGATTAAATAATACAAATAACAAATAGATGAGTAATCAAAATGTATGTTTAAACAGATCAACTGCCATGGCTACAAGTTTATAAGTCATATCCACAACAATAATGATAAAAGTCTATGCTAGTTCACAGATACACAGACTGCCCAAAAAGTACATGCATTAAGATACACATTAAGATTTCTGGCACTTCAGAATATGAATAATGATAGTGTATATACATTGGAAATTTAAGAAAAACAGTGAAAAAAATTGCATTTCTGAAATTGAGGATCAAATACCTAGCTTCAGAAAGGTCTCAAATAACCAAAGAACATTTTGTTTCTTAAGGTTATGACTGGTAAAATATATATTTAGTAAGTTAGTCTTGGAAACAAGGATTTGATAGCTCATGGAAGGAAGCAAATGACACTGAAGGCTTCTGTCTTGGGCAAATTATAATATAAAGAGAGAAGGCCAGACACAGAGGATGGGATATTGGCATCCATCATTTTATCAAAGCCTTAAAATCTGTAAGGCTTGACTTCAGGCTGGGACCCAAAGACCTCAGACAATGCAAATGTGACCTCAGACAATGCTGGGCATAGGTTAAACTGAACAGCTAAGAGGACAAAGGGAGGTAAATCAAATATCGGCTCAAACACACCTGAGAATGCTGAATGCAATACTGCACTGGTGTACAACCCAGATCCTTGTAAGGGTGTTTGGTCAAGGGACAGCAAAAAACTGTTCCTGAGGGAGCTACAGCAGTGCCTAGGAGTGGTAGTAGGGCTTGCCTTAGATCTGAAAAGAGGAGGGGACATACAGAAACCACCTTTGTCAGGAGATTATTATAAAGGCCACAAGGAGATTCACTGGAGGACACAGGTCTCACAGAGAGAGAATCAGAAGATAACTTCTCTTATGGCCTTCTTCTGCCTGCCTCCCTCCAGCAGCCAGGATTGCTCTTAGCCAAACCAAGCTGAGATCTAGAAGGATGTGAGCCAATGTGTCTAAAGCACTGATTCTCAATCTGTAAGTTGCTGCGGAACAACCTTTGCACATTGTAAATGTACATTGATATCATCATTAATAAAAAGCTGATTGGCTAATATCTAGATAGGAAGACATTGGGTGAGATAGCCTGGCACGAAGAGAATTCTGGGAGGAAGAAGGGTGGATTCAGGGGTGACAGACACCAGCAGTCGCAGAGGGAGGAGATTAATGTGTCATGTTAATAAAGGATTCACCATGTGGAAGAGCCTAAATAAGAAATATGGTTGACTAAAAAGTTAGAGATATAAAGTAACAAGTCTGAGCTACCTGCTGAGCATTTACCATCATTTATAAGCCTCCGTGCTGTTTGGTTGGTATTGGTGGCCAGTATTGGGAAAGAAGCATCCTCTCACAATGGGTCTCAACCCCTTGGCTCTCATATTGGATATTTACATTACAATTCATAATACTAGAAAGTTTACAGTTATGAAATAGTAACAAAATAATTTTATGGTCAGGGTCACTACAACACAAGAAACTGTGTTAAAGGGTCAGCATTAGGAAGGTTGACAACCTGTGCTCTGCAGAGATGACCATCATTGGTAGTCTTCAGCAAGATTGCACTTGGGTAGAAGTGCATGGAAAAGAAGGCCAAACAGATGATGGCCCAGAGTAAACATCCCTTATGTTCCTTTAAGGAAAGCAATAGAATAAACATCAACAAAAATATTTTTAGAAGTTCTGATTAAAATATATCCAACAGAATCCTGCTCCTGGGAATATTAAAAAGAAGAATATACTGCTCCTACTATAAAGAACAGCTAAAATTACTGGAGTAAACAACATATTATGTATATGTATCCACATATATATGTGCATAACCCATATTTTATATATAGCTGTATATTTGTTAATATATGCAATTATCTGCAGGTCCATAAAATACATATTATAATTAACATACAACATTTTGGGACTTAAATATTTTCCACATACACAAACACAAGAAGACTGAAATGTAGGAAAGAAATCAGACCAAGAAGTTCCCAGGGATCACTGCTCCTATTTTCTCTGGTGGAGTGCCCATTCCTTTGTCTCAAATGGGCCTTTCTAATCTGTTTTCTTTCTCCTATTTATTTCCTAAGCTTTAACTATTTGTTGAACTCAGGTTTTATTATCTTTCTTTGAACTCTTACATAATTTACTTAGCATTTTCTTTTTCTAAGACCACACATGTTTCAACCTTTGAAGAGAATGTGGAAATCACACAATATGCTTTTTATGTCATAAAAAAGCTTTTGCCTCTTTTTCTTGGAGAAGAACGTGTGTGTGTGTGTGTATGCGTGTGTCTGTGTGTCTGTGTGTCTGTGTGCATGTGGGCACGTGCACACACAGGGATGTATTTAGAGTCTGTGAGTGTTACCTATATTTGATTTTCTGGCTTTGACTTATCTTTAGACACAAAGTACCATTTCAGATCTAGCTTCTGTGACTAGTGTGAGGAGGATCAGCATGGAATTTGCATTACTTTTATATTATAATTCAGGTTTGTTTCCTTAAAATTCTTTTTAAAAATCTGTTACTCTCAGTCAGGGAATTTATGATAATCACCAATAAACAAAAAAGTCAATATCATTTATTTTCAAGAAATTACACCTTGAAATCACTATTGAATATGTCTACTTATCCACTTAAATGAATATAATAAAAATGACTAATCATCAAGAGTTGGAGTACCCATACCACACACCACTGGTGGGAAGTGTTAACTGGCCTAAACACTTAGAACAACCAAAGTTAAATAAATATTTTGCTTCATTCAAAGTATGTTTTGGTGACCAGATAGCACAGAGGCAAATGCTAGTAAAGTTACGGGTCCTCAATAATATGTGCTTTGAAGCTTGCATGTATATTATAATTCATGTGTATTATAAAAATACAGTATTTAAAAATTGAATACCTACTATGTTCAGATCCCTTGTTCTATTGATTTTATGTACATCTTTTCTCCTTTCTTAACATATTATAATGAAGTAGTTGAAAAATTCAGAACAATAAATAAATGTTTCAGGTTTACATTGATTCACTAGAGTTTTCTGCTGAGTTCATTAACATTTATCTAAGTTAGACAATTATGGAATGGTGGGAAACTATTTGACACAGCCTGCTACCAACCTCTAATTTGTGTCCTATGAATTGGTAATTAACTTCTGCTAGACTATACTTCTTCCACCTTTTTTCCCCTTTAAATATTCCAGAGGTTTGTAGTGAATGAAGGTAGTAGATTATTTCTTGGCCTGTAATAGCACCAGAGTGCATTAAACAATGGTGGCCAGAAAACTTCAACACAAGGAAAAACATGGCTGCTCTGAGCAGTGGCATAGTCAGTTTTTAGTAAAGGCATTAATTTCTTACATCAAGCATTAGAAATAGGTATGTCTATGTCAACAGGTGATCCACAAGAAATGTCCACTTGGGTCATCATTCTGCCATTGAGCTGTATTGTTTTACCTCAAACCCAGGTGCCATAAAAAGTATGAGATGGGTACTCCATGGAATATTTAACAATGGACAGATAAGAAATATGTGCATAGATACAGTGAAGCCACAGAAAAGAAAATTTGGGCATTATCTAAAGGGCCTTGAAGGTTTCAAGGGAGATTATTTTAAGGTGAATAAAAAGAATTGGTATCAGTTTTCTTAGAATCATTAAAATAGAGCCTGGAAATTGATAAACATTGCCAAACCTAGTATTTTTGACTCTGAGAAGACTAATAAAATAATGAATGCAATAAAATAAAACTAGAGGAACATAAAAAGAAGTAGGCAATTTGGTGAGTTAGTCTTCAGTTTTGAACTTGTCTTTTCTGTGGTCTTCCAGTTCCTCCAACCTGGTGCTATTGTAGGAACACCCTCATACCTACCTCTCTCTGTACACTTTTGTCTTTCAAAATAGAAGCAGACTCAGTGTGCACACCTATGTGATCAAGTTTCTAGGCTAAATCTCTTATATAAAATTTTCTGAAAGCAATAGGATGCACCCACTTACAAGTTTAGGAATGGGAGCCAATTTTTAATTTGTTCCTTCTGTTTGCCGAAAATATAGTATTTCTCTTTCAAAGACTTTACTAGAAATCTGGTTTTCTTTCAGGAACATAGAGAAACAATTCACAGTGATGCATTAGCATTGATGGTTGGAGTCAAGAGGTAGTGGTGTTATTAAGAGATGCTTTTTTTTTTTTTTAAGGTTTTAAAGCTTCACAAAAATTGCAGATTTTAAAGGAGCTAATTTTAAAAAAGAACTATCTAATAATTAGAACCATGACAGTCAAGATGCGTGTGGTCTGTACGGTACCTGGTGATGTGTTATGCCCACACACAGCAGTTTGATCACAGAATCTTTCATAAGGCTAAGTGCAAGTAGACACTATGGCGTTATTAGATTTATGTCAGGAAATCTATTGACAAGGTTTTGGTTGCTGCAAAAATTGCATTAAGTCATTTTTAAAACCATAAAAGCAAAGCAAATATAGGCTTGGTGCCTAAGGACCAGGATGCAATTTCAGGAGACACAAAAGCAGGACAGGCACTGATTCCAAGAATAGCTGGGCAACAGTGGACTCAAGAAGGAAAAGTCATCTCAAAGTTGGGGGAGAAAGGAAGGGAAGGTTGAGATCATGGTAAGGCAAGGATTTGAGGGGAGTGTGAATATGTTCAAAATATACACTATGAAATTATCAAATAAGGAGGAAGCTAAAACCATAATAAAGAAATGAAAAATGGTGATAAGTACAGATCAAGAGAAATAAGCCAAATGTAGAATGAGTCTAAGAGAGGCCATCATAGATTTAATGGAATCTACCTAGGGGTCAGAGTAAATTCAATCTCAAGGCACACAAATACATTTCATAAAAGGTAGCAGCAAAGAATCTCGGGAAGAGTTGTGAAACAACTTCAGACACTTGAGCAGACAGCTCAGTGGCTTGGCACAGGGAAGGAAAGAATTCCACAGAGATTGTTAAGAGCAACTGTTGTCTCCTCTTGATATTAAGTCACAGTTTCATCTTTTATCACATTAACAGTTTGAAAAATGGGAAATAACTAATAGCTGATTACAGCATGTCCTCTCTAGCTATGAGAATTAACGTAAATCATTACTACCACAGATACATTAGTGATGACTAGAATCTGCCAAGCACTTTCAATACATGCACTTAGATTCAACCTAAATTTAGATCCACTGTGTGCGTGTATGTGGCATGTGTGTGTGCAATAGATGCACTGTGCATAATGTATGCATAGTATGACAGTGTGTGTGTGTGCTGTATATATGTATAATTATACACAATGTGTAGTGTTTGTGTGTGTGAGAGATACATATACTGTGTGTGTTTCCCCATATCTTTCTCTCTCTCTGTGTGTGTATGATATACGTGTGTGTAATAATTGCACTGTGTGTGTATAATGTATGCACAGTATGATAGTATGTGTACATGTGCATGTGTGGTGTGTGAGTGTGTAAAATGTAAAATGTATATAGAGTGTGTGTGGTATATGTATGTGTAATTATACAGTGTGTGTGGTGTATATGTGTTTAATGAATACACTGAGTGAGTTGTGTGTGTGTGTGTGAGAGAGAGTGTGTGTGAGTATGTGTATGTGCATGCAGATACATGTCTCTGCCTGCGCACATTGAAAGAGGCCAGAGGATGAGGATGTCAGGTATCTTATGTTTTGCTCTACTCTCTTCTTATCTCTTTGACACAGTATTTCTTACTAAAACTGGAGCTAGCAGGCAGCCCACAAACCCCAGTGACTTACTCTCTCCTGTCTCTGTGTTTGGCTACAAGTGTGTGCCACCACACAATGCTTTTTTTTTTGTGAATTATTAGGATTGAAACTCAGGTACTAATACTTGTGCATCAAGTACTCTTACTACTATACTGCCTCTCCAGGCCTCTTCTCCTCCTCCTTCTCCTCCTCCTCCTTCTTTTCCTTCTTCTTCTTCCTCTTCCTTTTCTTCGTCTTCTTTTTGTCATAAAAAGTAGCACGCATGCATGTTTGCATGCACACACTCAGACAAACACACACACACACACACACACACACACACACACACACACACCCCAACACAGTATGGTCTAAAAAAAACCCAGCTTTGTGAATGTAAAGCATGAATTTACAGAGCCCTTCAGTTGCGAGTGATAAGTATGTTCATGCTCTCTGGGATGGACTATAAAACTCTGAATGTCCAAAAAAATGATGTGACTAGTCCAGCCTTTTCTCTCAACCTATCAAACAGCTCTGAATGTATTTTGCATTTTATTAACAACTAATCCTAAAAGTTAAAATGGACAATGATTATGAATACATGGTTTGAAAGGAAGAGCATCATATACTACATGCTATATTTTTGTTTTTGATAAATAACAGAGAAATTAGAGTAACCATGTTTAAAGTAAAACACCCCAAAACTTCTAGCTTAAAACTTGCACCCCCAAACCAACATCTCATTCATCCCACCTTTTCTTCATGAGAGTTTAATATTTCAGATGTCATATATAAATGAGATCATTCAGTAATTACCTTCCTGTGCCCACCTTTCTTGTTTACTTTTATGCTTCCAAGCATTATCCATGTGATGAATGTCTAAGGCTACATGGTTGAATAATTTTTTTTAATGTATGTATACCACACTGTTGATAGACTCCTAGGTTGTTTCCATATCTTGGTTACAGTGAGCAATGCTAAAGGGAATGTGGGGTTGAAAACTGATTCCATTTATGTATAGCTCACTAACAGAGCTGCTGGATCATGCCCTGGTTCTGCTTTGTATATTGGTTACACCAATCTGCTTCTCTATTAACACTGTAAAGTGAACCAATACACAGCATAACGGCATTATAGCATGATGTTATGAGGGCATTACGCTCCTGAAATTTGATAAAAGAGGAAATTTAATTGCTGGTACCTCCTGGTACATATGTATGTGTAAAAACATACAAAACTCATAGGTACTGATGGACGTACTGATTAATTTTCCTATTGTATTCACAATAAATATATGCACATATCATTATTTCATTGTACATCTTGAACACATATATTTTTACTTGTCAATCAAATAACAAAACCTTAAAATGATGTAATCGCTGTAAACAGTTGAAAAAATGGAATTCATCAAAATCAAAAGCACACTATAATACAAAGGGCATCACCACCAACATGAGACAACTGTAGAGTAATCATTTTGTCAAAGGAATTCTATTTAGAATATGAAAGGATTTTTCAGTAGTTATTGTCAAAAGACAACCACAATGTTTAATTGTACAATGAACCTGAGTAGATATTTCTCCAAAGAGGACATAACAGCTAATTAGCACATGAAGAGATGCTCAATACCATCAGTTATTAGGAAATCACACGACAGCACTTCACACTCAGTAAAGTGTCTATAAGAAGAGACAGCCAAGAATATGTGTTGCTAAGACTGCTGAGAAAATAAACTGCCATCCATTGCTGGTGGAAAACCAGGGTGGCGACTGAAAATGTTGTACGTAGCGTGCCCCACAAGTTCCAGTCTGAAACGTCTAACAAAGGGAAATGAAAACATGTTATTCTGTCTTTGTGTAAACTGTCTCCCACAGACTCATGTTCTGAGCACTGGTTCCTTGCTTAGTGGCAATGGTAGGATACCTGTGGGACCTTTAAGAGTTAGGTACTGGGTGGTAGTTTAGGTCACTCAAGGTGGGCTTTGTGAGGTCTTATGTGTCTTTACCAGACTCCTATGCCTTTTTAGTCAGGCAGAACATAAGCGAGCAACTATAGCTATGAACTCTGCCGTGCTGCCTCATCTATAATTCAACCCTCTGACTCAGGAGGCCCAAATGAGCCTTTCCTCCATTGAGTATTCTGTCAAGTGTCTTATTGTGGCAATATGAAAAGTGAACAACGCACGTGTCTACCCAGAAATGCATTTAAATGTTTATTTTTAATGGCTGCAGAGAGGAATCAACTTGTATCTGCCCATTTGAGAAATGAATAAATAAAAAAGTCTCTAGATGATGTAAATATTATTAAGTAATTGAAATGAAATATGAGGCTGGGGATAGAGCTCAGTGGTAGGGTTCTCTTCTAACATTAAAGTTGGGCTCCAGGTTTAATCCTCAGTACCACCAAAATAATCAAACAAACAAAAAAGTACAGATATATGCTACAATGTGTTCCAAACTGAGAAGTCAGTCAACTGCTGAGCATATACTATATAATGTTCTTCCAGATACACATAGTAAAAGCAACTATGTGGAGAGTGTTTAGTGGAGCAAAGGGAGGAGAGTGTACTTGTGTATCAGGCAGGGGCTATCTGTTATAGATACCAAGATTTATTGTCAGGGTGAACAAAACATCATCAAGTTAGGTTATGGTGGTTTTTTACCAATATATTAAAAGCAATTAACTGTATACTTTTGAAATATAGATTGAAACTGAGTAGTTCTTGATAATTGAAGGGTAAAACAGGGGCCTGGGACGACATGCCTTAAGAATATCTAGCAAATTAACTCTTTATTTGCAGTTGGGGCTATATACCTCCTAAAGCCAAAAATATCATAAGGCTGCTGAATTTGGATTCTGTAGAGCTTATTATAGAGTCTCATAATTTCCCGCTGGACAGTAGGACAGCTTTGGGAAACATGAGGTGAAATCATGGTGAGTTTGGCAGTTTCATAGCTGGACAAATATACTAGACTGGTAAGTAAAAACTGCTGGTAGAGGAATTCTTCATCGTGAACTAGAACATTCGATATTAACTCTAGTAGGAACCAGCATTTAGCAGTGATTTGATACTTGATAAATCTTGGAGAATAATCACTTATAGAATACCAGAAAAAAATGCTAAGTGTTGTTGACAGAAGACCTCATTTTTTTTATTCATTAATATCTGTCTAGATGCATGCAGTAAAAGAATCAAAAGCCACAAAGTTTTCCTTGGGATTAGACGTTTGCAGCTCATCAGGAATTCTTATGTTTCAAATGACTTTAAAAACAGCTAAACTTTAGAGTGAACTGGGTCTCAAATATCTAGTTCTGCTATTTCTCTAGAATTTTCCCAAACTGTAGCTCAGCAGTCTGTAACTGAAGCCACTGGAAGACACAGACATACAGAGGGACTTGTTAGTCTTGGCCAGGCACAGGCCTGTGGCCTGGAGCTGAGTATTGTGTGGTGCTAGTGGGACTTTGTTGCCAGGCAGAATTCACTCCAAAGCAAAGGAAGGCTAAAAGCCTCCTGAAAAGGTCCCATCCTAAGAGAACCCAGAAAATCAGCCTGCTGTCCTTCTGGCCCATTCAGAGCAAGGCTGCTGTTTCCACGCATCTTCTGTTCCTTTGTTTTGTGTGCTGGCCGTTCCATGATGTTTACGGAGGTGGAAAATCCAAGGCATGTCTTTGCAACTCACTACCTGCAGTTCCAATACACACCCTGGACGAGCCATCCTCTACTGGCCTCTTCACAAACACTGCTGTGCTCATCCATTCTCCATTCAGTGTTTCCTGGAAACGATGCTGTCTCCTAATTTCAATATTTTTCCTTTCTTTATTTGTTGTTGTTGTGTTGTTAGGATATATTTTCCCCCCTTGGGGGCTTGAATGAAATTGGAAGCTACTGTCCTGCCAAGACACGGGTTGCAAAATCATTTTGAGTGACCTCAGATACTATACAGACATGAATCACTGAAGCCCATGCCTTCAACGCTTGGGCAGAGATCATTCATACAATTTTGACCCATTCCTACATGAAATGGATACTCAGACGCATTTGTTCAGCAACCTACTTACACAAGCTATACAAAGCCGAAAAGTGGTGGCAGTTAGTAGGATGGATTACATTTCCTGTCTAAAGAATATATATTTTGTGTGGGCTTTAATCAATTAAGTATTTCAGAATATTGCATTCTCCACCAGAAATTTTCTGATAGCATTTCTGTCTTTAATCATAATAATGGAATGTAGTCCAAACCACATGATTGCCTTGGTTTGGGCATTGGACTGCTTTGCCTTAATTCTAGAGACTTCAATGAGTGTAGCAATAATAACATAGCCAGTATTGAGAGAAGTGCCAAGCATTTGTGCCTAGCACATGCCATGCAGCATTTCTAAGCCTTGTAACATCCCTCTAAGATATACCATGGACACTGTTTTCTGTGCAAAGACACTAGATGCAAAGGGATCAGGTATTAATTTGATTAATTATCCAATAATGCTCAGTATTGAAGACAGGAACAGAGCAACTTCAACCCCACACTTGTTTGAGTCTACTGTCCCTTCCGTTTTGCATTGTTAAATTGGGTCCCTATTGTTCTTCCAGGTTTGCAAAGCCTTGCTGTTACTTAATGGCAATGTGTGTTATCTTTAACTTGCTATGCTGCATGTTAGCAAGAGAAGCAAATGTGAAATGAGGAAAAACTCTTTTACCGAGGTGTTTTTTTTTTTTGATTTTATGCCTTTATTTTATAAGAGCAATGTTTATCTTATCAATTTTCTATAGCTAACATTACTTAGCTACGCAATTCTTTACATTTCTTAGGCTTTGTGTCCTGACTTTTAAGTTTTAGTCCTTGAAATCTCTTCTTCTTGTGCATCATGAACAATTTTTCATTTTATCTTTTCCCCCACTCCCTTTTCTCTATTTTCACATTTATTCACAGACTAAATTTTATTGTTGATTAACATACTCGTACCTTTAGTCATAGAAATATCAAGCTAGTATCAACCTAAAATTTAAAAATTCCAACACATTTGCTCTATAATTTGTTTATTGAGTAGGAAAAGGGGCCATCGTGTATTGTTTTTGTCTTATTTGTGTGTGTTTTGGGGATGTGATTTATTATGCAGCTTGACTCACATCATGAACTCAACTGATCCCTCTCCTTGGATTCTCTACAAGGCAGGGACCCTGGCTGTGTTTTTTGACAGCCTTTTTAAAAAAGCTAAACATACACATATGAGCACAAACACATGTGAGAGGAGCCATTATGTAGATAACACCTGTTGAACTTGACAGCTAACTGGATGAAATGTTGAGAAAAATGAAACTCTTAAAAATGATACTCCAATAAGAAAAACATTATTGGAGAGGACATTTATAGATTCATTTTCATTTACAAACAGTCTAACTCCTTCTCTTCCTTTTTCCCTTCCTTTCTCCTTCACTCCCCCAATCTTTCCCTTCTTCCCTTCCTCCCTCCCTTCCTCTCTCTCCCCCTTTCTACCTTCTTCCCCTTTCCCCTATCTTCTATAGTTCTGAAGACTGAATCCAGGGCCTCACATTGCTAAGCAATCCCTTCACTCTGGCTCATGAGTACTCAAAACAGCCTTTCTTGATAACTTGCTTATTCCTCCATCATTTCATTTTACATCGTATAACTGCTGACCTTAGGGAATCAACATAGAGTAAATTATTTTTAGTGAGTGACTAAACTTGATGTGTTTTTGGTGCTAATGGATCACTTAATGATGTAAAGGGGACAGAAAAGAAATAATCAAAATGTGTTCCAGTAGGTTCCATTTGTTAGACTTGTGTTAGTCATAATTTTATTCTGTTTTGCTATATACAGGTACCCAGTATCCTAGAATCTTTGTGCTGTCTATGTGGCTATTCAGCTCCCATCTTTTCCTTTTCAAGTCTGGCTGGATTAAAGGGCTCAATTTATGATTATGAATATAAACTGAATATGAGAAAAGAACCTAATGCTATCCATCTGGCTCTCCATTTTGAAGAGTGCCTTGCCAAAAATAAATAATTTAAAAGATGTTTTTATTTATCTGTGAAAGCAAAATTAAACCATAATAGTTCTCTTCACCTGTTTTTGCATCTTTGATGGATTTATAAAAGCTGAGACTGGGTACCCATTGTTCTAGGAGAGAGACACAATATTACCCTTACTTAAGATGAGGAACCAGAAGCTCAGAAAGGTGAAGAAACGTGTCTAAAAACATAAAGTTATGAAGTGGTTGAGCTAGAATTTGTGAGACTTTAAAGTTTTCATCTCTCCAGTTCATTAACATTAGCATGAAAAAATATGGGGATAATTACGTGTTGAATTTGGCAATGACCTGTGGTTTCTTTTCTTTTCTTTTTTGAGAATTTTACTTTAAATGTATTTTAATCATTTGCAAGAGTCCAGGACTTGTATTTGGCTTTTAATTCAATAACTGAAAGTAAGTAGGGATTAAACATTTGAGCATGTATTGCTAGCCCTGTAATTTCATACCAACGCCAATCTCACATATAGCAATGTTTTTGCATATATTCATAACTGAGCTAAGCTTCATTAGGAATTATAAAGGTAAAAACATTATTTTGCCAATTTTCATGGGTCATCTAAATAAGAATCAAAACCCCACTCCTAAATATGGCCTCACTTTGTTATTTAAATTTTCTAAGTATACTTTTTTGCATTTTTATTCTTTAGAATGATGGCAGAAATGTGGACCTTATGATTTTGATATCAAATGAGGAGATTAGGCAAGGATTTGGGGATTTTAAAATTTCTTTACATAAACTTTGTTAAGGAAATAAAAGCAAATTTACCCTCTCATTTGTTCACTGGTGAACTCATCTAATTCTTTAATTTCCCTTGATTTTTTTTTCTTTGAGATTAGGAAGAGAAAGTAGTAGAGGTCAGGGGAATGAAGAAATGGAGAAGTATCAAATTAAACAACAATGGAAGAGTAAAGAAACCTGACCAAGGAAAGCTAACTCCTTAGTTTTCTTCACTGTTTAGTTGAGACAAAATATTAATGTATGAAGTGCACACATTAAGTCATATTAACACATGGACTGATTGTTTTCTTGTGTTTGTATAGAACTGGGTGAACAACACCTACACCAACCTCTAGAACCCAGGAATGTCCTTAATGGTCTTCCTCAACATGTCTCCTACCCCCAGCAGCAACTACTATTCTGACTTCAATATCAAGAATAAGATTTGCCTATAGTTGAAATTATACAATGAATCACAAAGTATGGTAGTTGGCCTTTTATTCTCACTTTTTGTCAGCTCATAAATGCTAGTGATACTTATCTCTTTTTAACTGCTATCAGTGGCTTGCTTCTGTTTCAGTGTAGATAGTCCCATTCACTTCTCCCACAGTTTCCCACAGTTGTTCAGAACCCTACTAATTCAACTAACGGTTTGAACCTCTAAAGATGGCACAAATGCTATGACAGTTATCCTCTTAAATATAGTAGGGTTTAGAGTTTTCAGAGCGATAATAATAAATTCTTTTATATTTCCAATTCAAGAATAACATGCTTCCATTTCTTGTGGGTATCCTTTCTCCAGATCTGAAATGCATGAAAATGCAAACAATACATGGTGCGAAAAGAGATAATATGAGAGGTTTTTTTTTTTTTTTTTTTTTGGTTTAATCAATTTTCGTTAACTCCTGCCACTACCACTGAGCAATCTCCCAAAAGACAAAATTAGTAATGATCATTGTGAGTTAAAAGAAAAAAAAAAATCCAGGTCTAACATTGACAATCACACAGCAGAAAGTTATTTGAATCACATGTCCCTCTTTGGGAACTTGCTAGTGGAGTTTTGGTTCCACTGTGTTATAGATTGTTCTGCTTGTAGAAATGCCGAAAGGCTAGGATCTGTTTGCAATTACCAAATCAAAATGCAATTAACTAGTCACTGGGAACAAACAATGATGTCTTTAAACGCCCTTTGGAAATGTCAAGCTGGCAATAGGGATCCGGTTCCCATGGTTCGGATGTTTTCACTTACCAACCTCTCTGTGAAATATTATTCAGAGGACTGTGCAATGGGTTGTCTGAGGAGGCAAGAGGAAGAGAGGGAGATGTGGCATTGATCTGGGCACTGAGGCTTTTTTTTTTCTTACAACACTTCAAAGGAAGCTTTCCCTTTTTCCTTCATTCTTTTGTTCTGACCTCAAATATCACATACAAGTGCATTTCCAACTAGGTATCGAATTTTGCTTGCACGTGCTCTTTTTATCTATAATATTTTTATAAGAAATGTTCCTGATATGGCTGAGATGACAGTTATGGTTTTATTTTTAAAAAATCTTGATAACAGTTAATTTTTTTTCAAAAGATACATTCCTGTCGAGCTGGAGATGATGTCTTTTCCATTACCTCTGTTAAAAGATTTCTCCAGTATATGATTTTCTAAATATTAATTCAATTTGTATTCGATATTGGCTGTTGTTCCCAAAAATCAATGTTTAATCAAGTTTTGCCTAAAGTTTTCTGTAGAAATCAAACTACAACCACAAAATATTCCATTTTATCATCTCAATACTTACTCATTACATTACAAAGGGCTTTCCTACATTGAAATTAAGTTTTGTATATTTTCATAAATTTTATAAAACTTTCTTTACAGCTCTGCTGGATGTCAGGGTGACAACAGGATTACCAAAAGCAGGGAAGAAAAAAAGAATCCACAGTGGTAACTGGGGTAAGCTATAATCTTTCTCAGGCTGAGAGTCAACTCACTGACAAGAATATACGCACGAGATCAGAGAGAGATACAGAATCTACAAAGGATCTGTCTGAATCTGATTGACATCTCAGGCCAGTGCTCACTTAGGAACAGTCATCTCTAGTGTTTGACATTTCCCAGAATGTTTTCTCCAGCAATGGGAACCAGCTACAGGCCCTCTTCTAGTGACTGTAGATAAGGATCCAGGTAAAGACTGTAAATATGTACATGTTATAAATGAAGAGAAAATAACAGTAAGTAAAACAACATAGCCTCTTACTTTTATGGACGCTCCTGGGTAATAAACTGGAAGGCCAGGCTTGATACAGAATTCAGTGTTTTCAGAGGCCCTGCTTCAGTGAGGGTGGGGGTGGAGCAGGGAGGGGGAGGGGTCTGAGGTTGGGGGTGGGAATAGGGATTGTCTAGGCCTGAAGCCTACAGCATTTCTCCTTCTACTTCCATCTCCATGCCAACTCTCAAAGATTTCTATAAATTTCCATATGGATACTCTGATCCATTGGCCTGTGCTCCATAGGTCATCCTTGAAAACATTGATCCTTATGGAGGGTGCAAACGATGACAGCTCTGGAGAAATCTCAAATTAGACCTTCAGGAAGGTCAGTCCAATTTAGAAGTGGCTAATTTAGAAGTGGTTTCCTAGGCCCAGCTGTCCACAGCATGGTTGAATGTGAAAGACATTCTCCCTGATCCTAAGTAGTGATACCCCAATGAGGGGCATGCATGCAGAAGGATCCTTCTTGCCTGGTTTGAGATAACAGAGAGTAGTTTCTCATGATCATTCAGGAGGGGTGTTCATCATCCCCAAAAGTCTTTCCTTTAATTGTACCAGATGCTGTACCAAACAGTGCAGATTCAGACATGAGGAGGCAACCTCCCTTGAGTAAATCACACCCTTTTGAAAAGGCTACTCTAAAATGCAGCATTAACACAGACAGTGGGGAGTTCCTTTCTCTCTCAGGACTAATGGAATGTGAACTTTGTTGTCAGATGAGCTAATTGCTCCCATTTAAGAGCAGTCTGAGAGCCAGACCCTGGTCATCACTGCCACTGATTCATGTTTCTTGAGGGATGGACCTGATCCAGTCAGCAGCTCTCCACCTAGTTCCTGCTTCAACCTTGGCCCACTGCCTGCTTCCCACCCTCTTTTCCTCAGAATCTAGTGTCCTAATCACAACTCCTGTGGGGGCCCTCCCTCACCAGCCAGGGCCCAGACTAGCGTGTCTGCAGTTGAGACTCTCTGACAGCTTCACCTGCCAAAAGTCACTGTGCTCAGTTGAGAACTATCTCCCCAGCTTTGACCAAGATAGGTGGGAAAGGTCATCTGCATCTAGGGACTTTCCATGCACATTGCCATCACATTCCCTGAATAACCAGACACATTTAGAATCAGACCATGATAACGAATTACCACCATGCCCTTTCAGCAAATTTAGCTCATAATTTAAAAATTCTGGAACCCAATAATCAAATGCAGTTTACCTTCTTTAGCTAGGTGCTTCTTTAGATGTGAGTATTTTCTGGACAACCAGTTAATTTTAAATGTGTTTTCATTGTTAACTGAGATGGAAAATTAAGGAAAGGGAAAGACTGAGATTGGTACAAAAAGATAAGTCCCTCCCAAATACAGACACAGACCTGGAAAAATAAGCTCACTGGTTTATAATGCATAGCACTGAGTGGTACCAATGTGGAGTTAAAGGTTTTCATGATTGCTTTCACAAGGATTATCACTTAAACATAATTGAAAAATACAATGTTACATTTCTATTTGTTTCCATGCTTACTTGTGCCCTCAGAAGCAATATACACAGTGGCCTGAAGTCCCAGGTTTTCTTGGGTAGAATTATGCTAATCTTCTACTTGCATGTGTTTGTTGAGTTAAGGTTTAATGTTGTTTCTTTGGTTTTCACAAAGAGATGGGAAAGACACATCCACTTAGAGAATAATTTATGAGACTACAAAGAAAGCAATTTTCTATTAACTAGTGCAATTCATGATCTGTATATATATTATGTATGTATATGTATAAGAAAAAATTATATTGACATTAAAACTTTGTCTCTATCAGGTTTTCTGTTATTTTGGTGGTTGAGAAGCTCAGATTTAAAATAGACACATCATTGCATGAATGGATTTATTACTTAGTAGCTTGAAAAAGCAATCTTCTTTTTCTGTACACTTAATCACTATTGTGCAAAAATCTAATTTCAAAGCTTAAACTATAATCACTTTTCCTGCTCATAGGGTGATTTTCTATACCACTTAAAATCATTTGGAAAATGGCAACATATGAAAAATAGCAGGAGCCCTCTACGGATCATATCAGATCCTGTGCAGAGTATGACATATAGTTATGTCTTCAGACTGCTCACCAGAACCATGGGCTCTCAGAGTGATGAGGATTTACAGGGTGAAATTCACCGTCCCTGGTGCCAACTATACAGTTGAAGGACATGAGATCAGACGGAAGTGTGGGAGTCTCTGCTCTGTGGTTTTGGAGTTGATAAACTGGAATTCTCTGGTCTTAACTCTGAGAATTCTATGAGGCATAAACAGGCCAATAATGGTGATGGTGGTGCTGGGGTAATGTCATTTTATTTTTTGTAAAATAAATTTTATTTTATAGGCAACCATGCTAAATTATCATATATACTGATAATGTATATATCTATATCATATACACTGATACTGGACTTACATGAATCTGCTGTCTTGAACCAAAGTAAAGAATATTATATCCTAGTGTAAGTGCAATTGAGGCACTGGCTTCAGTGAAGGGGTATAAAGACATACAGGGACCTTATCCATTGGGGAGTTTTGCTCAAAAGGACCTTCCTCCACCACATTCTTCACTTAACTGCTATACAATGGAAATTTTGTCATACAAAGTCTGTCTTGCCCCATCATTCTAACCTTGAAGGCTGTTGGAAATAAAAATGTTCTTGTCTTCAAAGCAGAACTAATGAGATGACCCTTCAGCAAATGTTCACTAATTTTAAATGAATTAGCATTAAGTCAGGCAGGTTTGGGGGCACGAGATATAGCAGTAGCTTATTATCCGAGTCTGTATAGAAGTGCTGATGAGTTTCTCTGATGAAAAAGGTGTGATGTTTAAATAACTAATCTGCCCCGGATGGAGCAGTGAGCTGCATCTGTGAATGGCTTTCTGAGGTTCTACCAGACCAAGAGTCCACTGAACTCTTCTTAATAGCCTACCCTCTTTCCACCACATACATCAGCTTCTCGGTACAGATTTCTGACTCTGTTCTGTTTCGATTTTCACGTATGTGTAAAAAGAAAAATAATGTGATGCATTCTCAAAACAGAAACAGATGTGAGATCTAATTTCTTATTAAAAGTGTCAAAACATATAAAGATTTAGCAAAATACTAAGCTCACATATTTCAAGACCACAAATGCAGTCGCTAAGAAATAGAAGAAGAGCAAGACAGCAGGGTGGTCTTCATCCTGATTTTATGTTCTCTATAGTAAAATGCACATGGTGATCCACTGCCAATAAAATGAGGCAAACAAAGAAATATATATGTATATATTTGAAAATCTTAAAATGTTTTACAAAACATTTAAGAAAAATAATACCTGTGTTTCAGCTTTAAATAATTGAATTTGACAACTCCCAAGTTTATCTCATTGTGAAAACCCATGGAGCCTTTTCACCAAACAAGCTGTTTTTATCATGAAGGAAAAAGTTCAGAATTGAGTTATTTTACTCATTAAATTATAGGAGAACCTGATTTCAAGAGCAAAGTAGATGTAACAGCTTTTAAGAAAGAAAGATGTGGGTAGCACACACTGATGATGTATATGCTTTGTGGTGAGGAAATTAGCATTTATATGACACTATTTTTCAGGCAAGACAATTTGGTAATATATTTGTTACAGCACATTGCTAGAAAGTCAAATTCATACTAACTAAAAGTGTTACAGTTCTCTTATTTTACAAAAAAAATTATTGAATTTGACTAACAGTTCTTTACTGTCTACAGTACACTAGATATTATGCTAGCTAGGACAATGTTATTTAACTTCTATGACAAGCCTATTTGCTGTTATCCCCTATTCTTTGAATGAGGAGTTTGGATATCTAGGAAAATTAAATGACTTAGTCAAAGTCTCATATTTACTAAATTATCAAGCAACGATTCGATTGCTGACTTTTCTGAGGCTAAAATCATTGTCACACTATTTCAAAGAAGAAAGTTACAAATTCTCTAAAGTAGTTATAGTTCAATATTCTTCAAGTATACAAGTTAATTTTACATTCTTCATCTTTATCTCTTGCCTAAATTTGGAAGGCATAGAGGATGTCTTGGTTAGTGTTAAGGAATGTCCACAAAGCTTCAGGGACATGCCACAGTAGGCAGGATCTATGATAGATGAGCAGCGAGGCAGTTTTGGTGACCTAGATTAGTGTCTGACACACTCTAAGAAATTTAAAACAAACAGAAACCAAACCTGTCCTTACCTGAATTTGCTGGAACATCTTGCGGAATCCATGGGTTCCTCTGAAGCATCCTCCAGAAGGAGCCTGCAAAGAAGATGAAATCAACTGAGAGGGAATTGATTAAATGAAGCGTCAATCTATCTTTCTTGGAACACAAAAGATCTGATTAAATTTGTTTTGCATACATTATCTTCCCAATAATACTTGGTTCAAATATAAAAATTCTGCCGGCTTTATAGCATTTAAAAGTTATATTATTTTACATGCATCTTGTGCTATTCTGACATTTTGTGCTTTTCATGAGCACAAATTTGAAAATTTTAGATAGAGTCAGTGACTAAGTAATGGACAAAAAGAAAAAAACAACAGCACAGGTCTTTAAGAGAACATAAAGTTATATACTACTTTGAATATTTGCCATAATCAAGATACATGCAATAGTTAGCTTTTCTAGTAATCAGAGAAGGAACCCATTATGTCAATGCTTTTAGAATCAGATTGAAAAATAATTTCTAGTAGAGTTTGTTAATATACAGCAACAGTCTGTGAACCTAATGAAGTAGGCATTATCCTACCAGTTACTCTTCCAATTTCTAGAAATGTTGACATACAAACACACACACACACACACACACACACACACACACACACTTTCTTATGTAACTTTGCCTATGCCTTGAAAGATTTTGCATAACTTCAGCAGAGCCCCTCCCCCACAGTTCAGTTGTGTCTATGTTTGTTTCTCCCCCTGGCCTTTATGTTTTTCATAAGATTTAAACCATATTTAATACCATAATTCAAATAATTAATATTGGTTACTCCAATTTTAAGTACTAAATGCAATATTCAAAAAAATATACATGTTACTGTCAGAAACACGAACTCCTATTTTGTCTTTATTCATACAAGACAAATAAGATCAACCTTCAAATCTTGATATTAGTACCTTTTCTACAACTTAACTGTTATTCATGGTTACTTAAGTTTCACAAATATTGACAAAATTGAGAAATAATGAAGAACTTTTTCAACTAGAAATTTTTTCCAAATAATAAGTGGGTTGAAGTAAATGTATGCATTTGCATGTCAACATTCCTATATAATGAGCAAATTGGGACAGAATACTTGTAGAATTGTCTTCTTGTGAATAAAATCTTGGTGTGTTTTACTCTTAAGACTATCTAATATGGCTAATACCTAACTCCACTGAGAGAAAAAATTTCAGTCACGTTAAAGAATACTTTGTGTAGAACAAATATTTCCTTGTTTGTCTTGAGATGGCTCTTTCTTTTATGTCAGGCCATGTGTCGTATTTTACTACAAAAAAATCTTGTATATTCTAAATGTCTGTAGAAATTATTTAAAATTTCACCTTAATTATGATTTATTAGCTTGGTTTATACTTTTCAGACTGTTGACTAGTAACTCCCAAACTCCCATAGATAGATTGTTAAATTTTAAAGTATGTATTTATTCATCATTTTACTACCATTTCATGTCAGACAGTGGTAATGGGAAAATGACACTAAAGAAGACAGAAGAGGGCTTTTGGTATGAGCTCCGTAGACAATTAAAGAATTGATATTGACATTGCTCCCTGTAAGAGCATTTGTACAGCAAATTAGGGCATGGATGAAGAAAGCTGGATGATATATCTGTGCTGACAATGCTCTCCCCAAGAGTCACGGGTCACCTAACAAAACCTCAAACGGGATACTTGAGAAACTCTGCTTTGAGTGGTTAGTCAGGGCTGTCAAAAGACCCAAAACATCACATTTTATTGTCGTTACCCTCAGAGGTGGAGGTAAGTTCCTACTATTGAATACATCATAACCTTTGGATACAGGACCCAGAGTATATGAGTTGCATCTGACTTGAGAACCTCCTCTCTGAAGACTGGTTTGATGGTCTTAGATGGCAGCATGTCAACCTCTAAAGGAGTGAAGCAACCAACAGTTCTACCCACAACACCTATGGAACACAGCAATGACCATCAAGGCAGGATAACTCTAAGTGTTCAGCAGTGACACACAGTTTTTTTCCAATATTAAATGTTCAGCTTTAAAAACATGTATATACAAATAATAACTTTGTATGGACTGAACAGGCTGAATTTGGATATTTAGGCACACACACAGAGAGAGAGAGAGAGAGAGGCAGAGAGAGAGACAGAACACTGCCACCATCATTAACAAAACTTTAAAAAAGAGGTCATGAAGTTAGGCACTGGATGTATACACCTTTATTCCTAGTACTTGGAAGGCAGAGGCAGGTTGATCTTTGTGAATTGGAGGGCAGCCTGGTTTACAGATCTAGTTTCAGGACAGCCAAGGCTACACAGAGAAACCCTGTCTGAAAACAAAACCAAAAAGGAAGTCACAAGGTCATGAATTTGGAAGAGAGTAAGGTAGTGGGGTTGGAACTTGCTCAGCATGGGAGGAGTTTGGGGGAGGAAGGGGAAGGAGGAAATGGTGTGACTGCATTCTAATTTAAAAATGGTTTAAAATGGATGCTTGATCAGTAGTACCCAGTAGAAAGAGAAGAACAACAATCGTGGGGACTAGTCATATTCCTATCACATGTATCACAATGACCAGTAAAATCGTCCTCCTTGGAAGTAAGTGAATGCAGGAGCAGAGAGAGTCCAAAGGCTAGAGCCAGGAGTGAAAAGTAGACTAGCTAAAAGGCAGGGCCACTGAGGGGAGGCATAACACCCATCAGCTGTAGTCTAGAGAGTCAAATAAGAGGGCAGGGGTAGGGAAAAAAAAACCAAAGCGGTGCAAGACAAAAGGATGGGACAAGAAAAAATCCAAAGCCGGGAGGATGACCTAAGGAGCCTGCCTTCCTGCTGCATGATGCTGTGGAGCCTGCCTTCCTGACAAGCCCTGCCCTCCTCTCTCCATTATGCCAGGAGTTGTCATTGGAATGTTAAGAAAGAAGGTTTTTCAAGGTATGGAAATGTTCCATGTAATAAAAAAGTGTCATCTGATGTCTCCAGCTCAACACGTTATGGAAGTTGTCTATTCATTTGTGTGATACAAAGTTATTCAGATTAAAAACCCATCGAACACTATTCTAGCACCTTGAAATATGTCAGTAACCAAAACATGCAAATAATTTATGAAGTTGACAAAAAAAAGATTAAATGAACTAAATAACGAAGTATATTTAGGAGATGTTAAGAAAACAGCATTCTCAGGCCTGTCCATGAGGGTGATTGCAAGTGGCTGTTACAAAAAAAAAAAAAAAAAAAAAATGTGATATTTAAGGAAAAGTTGATGGATTTGAGGTAATTGATCACATTGAGATATGAAAGAGATAATGGCAAGGCAACAAATTATCTAGTGTAAGAGTTCTAAGGCAGAATGTGTTTGATATGTTGCATGACAAGTGAAAAGCACTGTGCTGAAGAGTGAACAAAGCAAAGATGTAGGAGAAAGAAAATAGGCATGGGGCATTTGTGTGGGTCTTTTGCAGTCATTGTGAGAGCAATATGTATATGTAAGTATAATAAAGAATAAGAGATCTCAAATTTGGGAGGGAGTAAATATGTGAATGGAGACTGAAAGAGGGAGGCTCTGAATATGGGTGACAGTTGTGTGGCTTGGGCAGTCTGTGAGGTCACAAACAGTGGGAGCAGGATTTATCTCTTGTGCTTAAACTGTCTTTTTGCAGCCCATTCTTTTTGAATTGATACCTTGCTCAACCCAGATATAGGGGGAAGGGCCTTGGTCCTGCCTCAACAGATGTACCAGACTTTGTTGTCTCCTCATGGGAAGTCTTACTCTCTGTGAGGAGTGGGTGGAGTAGGGTGGGAGGAAGGTTGGGAGAGGAATGGGAGGAGGGGAGGGAGTGGGAACTGGGATTGGTATGTAAAATTAGAAAAGATAGTTTTAAAATAAAAGAAAAATCATGTCTAAAATACCAAACAGAAACAACCAAATGAAAACAAAATACCAGACCACTGTAAGTACTCAGAGGAGAGGAGAGAGATGTTAACTTTTTATTCAGAAAGACCACTCCAATTGATGTATGGAGAATTAACTGGAGATGGTTATCTTAGTTATTGTTTTGTTGCTGTGAATTGACATCATGACCAAGGCAACTCCTATAAAAGAAATCATTTAACTGGGGGCTTGCTTATACTTCAGAGGTTAGTCCATTGTCATCATGATAGGGTGTTACAGACATGTTTTCTTGCCATCCCCAAATAACACATAGAGATGATGCTGTATTAGATATAAAGCTGTTGGCCTGTTACTAGCATTTCTCATTGGTTAGCTCTGTCTTAAATATTAACCCATTTCTATCAATCTAAGTATTTCCATGTGGTCTTGGCTTACCTGAGAGAGGGTCCAGAGTTCTGCTCTATTGGTCCTATATGTTGAATCTCCTCCTACCCTCCAACCCCATGAAACCTCCTTGTTTCCTAGTCCTGCCTATCTTTCTTTCCTATTGGCCAACAGTGCTTTATTCATTAGCAAATAAGAGATACATATTTACAGAATGACATATCCCATCAGTAGGGACCATCAGCTTTCTGTTCTGATTCCCCAGCAGGAAATGAGAGAGAGAGAGAGAGTGGCCCCGATATGGGATTTTAAAACCTCAGAGCCCATTCCCAGTGACACGCCTTCTCCAACAGGGTCACACTTACTCCAATAAGGTGACATCTCCAAATCCTTTCGTAATAGTTCATCATATAGGGACTAAGCATGCCTATTGCAGTCTTTTTGTTCATACCACTCCATTGAGCAAGCAGAGAAAGAGAGTCATCACAGGCTATGTGATTGATTCAGGTGAGAGACATATGGCATGGATGGAAGGCAGCAGAACAGTGGGAAGGAAATGGAAAGGTCCTGGTTACATTTTGAAGGGAAAACTACAAAGATTTGCAGACAGATTAGGAATATTAGTAAAAATCAACTTTAAAGGTTGGTGCCTATGTCCTTGGATTGAGCAACTGAAAAAATGGGGTTTTCATTTATTAAAGTGGGGTGGAGTGTGATTTTAAGGAAGACATGACCACAATTGATTTATTTTTCTTCAGAGTATGAGGGGGAATGGTTGACAGACAATGGTACAGGAAAGTGGAGCTCAGAGAAGCTACTGTAATTGCATATAAATATGAGATGCCCCAGCATATGAGGGTATTTAACACCTTTAGACTATGAATACTAAAATATAGAAACACCAAGAAAGGTCACTCTTCTCTTTCAGGGCCACTCCAAAGCAGGGCCTTTTGCTTCACAGTTTAATGTTGGCCTATGATCACATACCAACTCAATTCATTTGTGCAACAATATTAATGTTTTCCCTCCAGTTGAAAATGAGGGAGCCCCCATTACCATCAAGATTGCAAGCACATGTGCTCAAACACACACACTCACACACACACACACACACACACACACGCATGTGGGTTCACACACATTCACACACATGCACATATGCTCACTCATGTGGTCTTAAGTATGAACAGATGGAGAACATAGGTCCAACATTACGGAAAGACATAACAATGTAAGATAACAAACTATCAGCTTAGTTTGTTCTATGGCACTGCCTATTCCAGTCATGTATGTGTCATTTACTACAGGGCTTACTTGGCCTTAATCGTGATGTATTTGATGGAACTCAGCTTGAAAAGGGTTCAGTGCATGCTTATGGCCTCTTAAATGCTTCATACACTGCAGTGAGTGCCGAATCCCTACTGGGACCAAGGAGTGCAGCTCAATGTCTTTTGAATGGCTGCTGATCATTCCTTGATGAAAATACATTTTTTTTTCATAGAGTCCTGGAGCAGCTGTTCCTTTATAGGCATCTTTCTCCTTCCTCTACTGCTCTGGGCACTCCACAAACCTGGCTTGAGTCAAACCTGCATTCCCACATTTGAAATATGCCACCTATATGCCATGAGTAAGACAGCAGGTTCTGTGTTTGTTTCTTAATGGCAGTATGTGCAATATGAAATTTATTTGTCCTTTACTTGAGATATATGGGTGTTCCTTAAATCACTATATCCAAAAATCTTTACTGATATATCTATGAATGCCCATAGGGTTTATATCTGGAGTAAATTTATCTTATAATAGTTGATTAGATTGTTTAATCTACAAACTTAGTCTACTACAAAGATGTCATCAATATAGCAAATTAGTATATCCACCAAACTTCCTTTAGGTGATGGCAAAGAATGGATACAACCATGAACAAAATCATAAATAAAATAACATATTCTCTGGACCAATAATTGCATATCATATGTCTCAGGCTATGTTAATTTGCTCTAGCAAATGTACCATAAAAGCAAATGTCTAGACTTTCATTAAGTACATTTCATTTTCCAAGATCTTTCTGCTTTAGGAGAAATAAAACAGATATTTTGGGGCTACCGACACAGTATTCCCAAGGGTAGTGAAAGCTTATAGAGTAATGCAATAATGTTCTTTACTGTGAACTTGACTGGGCCACAATGGACTTAGATATCTGGTTAAATGTCCTGTGTCTGTGATTGCTCATCTTGGGATGATATTAGCTTCGACTTAATTAATAAACTGAGTAAAGCAGATTGTACTTGCCAATATGTATAATTCTTATCCAATCCAATGATGAGTGGAACAGAACAGAAAGGTAGAATATGAAATATTTTCATTCATACTGTCTCTGTCTTTGTCTTTAACTTTATTCACCCCTCACTCTGAATGTAATATTCACTAGACATTTCCTGCATTTAAACTAAGATTGGCATTGATGCCTTCGACTCTTCTAGTTCTCATGTCCTTGAAACAGGGTTGGAATTTCATCAGTGCTGCTCATGAATCTCAAGCTTGTCGGTTTCCTTAACCCCTATAACTATGCAAAGTAACTTCTTACCATCTGTCTCCTCACACCCATCAACTATATATCCTGTTGTTTCTCTTTCTCAGGAGGATATAGACTGACATACTATATTAGTTTAAGTCAGTGGTTTTTAACCTTCCTAACGCTTTGACCCCTCCGCTTGTTTTTTATTTTTTACTTTTAAATACTGCTGTGACCCTTTAACAGTTTCTCATGTTGTTTTGCTGCTACTTCATAACTGTAATTTTGCAACTGTTATGAATTGTAATATAAATATGTTATAGGATATCTATATATGATCCCTGTGAAAAGGTCACTCAACCACCCAAAGGGATCATGATACACATGTTGAGGATCTATGGTTTAAATAGAGTTGGGATTTCATTTTAAGTTCCTACTTAGCCTTTCTCATGATTCATGACAATACTTTAAACTCACAGCCCTGTAGACATTTGTAGGACTCCCCAACTCCTAAGCATGCCAACATAAGTTATATTTTTCACCATTCAGGAAACAACTACTGAGTAGGTCCATGATACTAGAAAATCCACTGTAAATCTGACTTAAACCCAGACCAGTTTACTACTCAGCTCCCAGACACTCTTTCTTTAAAAAGTGGAGTGTAATAATGATTTACAATCTTAGGTAACAATACTAATTTGATCCTGTGTCCATAGTTATTTAAATGTTTTATTTCTGTTACTATGGGTTATTAGGCACATAGCAATTTTCATCTAGTAGCTAATATGAGGGAAATTATGCTTATATGTTCTAGGGTGTTATAAAATCCTCTTTGCTACAGAGGAGGTCTCCATACCAAGACTAGATATGAAAATTGGATTATGTTCTAAAACTGTGAAAGTGATTTAACCTTTTAAATGTGCATATCTTACCTATTTCCGTGTTGTATTTTTATTGTATAAACTGAGTAATATATTTTTTTATCCCTGTCTACTTCACAAACTTGTCATCTGTTCAATATATCTATGTGTCTGTGATCAGGACATGTCATCTGACACTTTGACCCTGCTGCTCATAATAATTGTGCTGACTTTCTTCAGATGGCTAAATGCTGTCTTTTGGTTCATTATGTCATGGTACAGTTATTTCTGTTGCTTGACTTCATAGTATATTTTGTATATCAGGCTCCAACTGCAAAGAAAAACATATCAAACTTATTACCATATAATACCATGTAATGTGTATGTTCAGGAGACCCTCTCGTGAGCATAGACACCTTGTATCCTCTGGGTTTGTACAATATATTCTCACTAGCATTTCAACTTTGCAAAGTTCTTTGATCTTTCTCATTAGCCATGATATTTCTTATGCAAACTTCTATTTTGCTTGTTAGAGGCCATTGTTTCTAAGCTTCCAGAAGTGAACCTAGCAGAGTATTGATGTCTCCTGACATTCTTGAAATAATATTTCATGCCATATTATAGAAGTAGATCTTCATAACAAAGTCTTTCTTGTTAAACTTTGTCTTCCATATAATATTACCCAGAACTCTCAAGAACTAGTCCATAAAAACCTCCATTTAAAACAGGGACACATTGGGTAGGTCCTGTTACTTCTTTAGGGTATCTTTTAAACACTCATAAATCTCATGGCTGAATGATGCTAGCTTTTACTGCTATTCATTGGTCCTGGATGTTACAAGAAGAAGAAGGAGGAGAAGGAAAAAAGAAGAAGTAGGAGAAGACGAAAAGAAGAAGAAAAAGGAGAAGAAGAAGAAGGAGAAGAAGAAGAAGAAGAAGAAGAAGAAGAAGAAGAAGAAGAAGAAGAAGAAGAAGAAGAAGAAGAAGAAGAAGGAGAAGAAGAAGGAGAGGAAGAAGCAGGAGGAGGAGAGAAAGAATGTCCTAACAGGAAGGAATTTTCAA
Source organism: Phodopus roborovskii (assembly GCF_943737965.1). Taxonomy (NCBI): domain Eukaryota; kingdom Metazoa; phylum Chordata; class Mammalia; order Rodentia; family Cricetidae; genus Phodopus; species Phodopus roborovskii. The sequence goes on along the minus strand of NW_026126413.1, from coordinate 4,127,182 downwards.
AGTGATGTTCTTTCTAGCACCCAAGGAAGGAAAGAGTGCTGGCCTCCATTGTACAGGAGACAACCACATATGCAGGTCAAAGGGGTTCAGGAAAATCAAGAACTCAAGATTTTTGAGTACCCCAGAGTTCACACTCTAAGTATCAGGGTCACACTTGTTCCTAAGTATATCTTGTCAAAGCCAACTAGCCAGTACTAAAAATTGAATGTTCCCTACATATGTTGACTGTTACTATGTTTTGCCACTTGTGGAACTCATGTTTATTTATATGTAGCCCTCTTATTTTCATGTTTTCTTGTATAAACAATTGTTTTTAATTTTTTTTTAAGTTTTCAGATAGTCCCTACCTGAGACCATCTGATTCAGTATTCCTAATCTTCCCTCCTCCTGACCAGCCCTCATTGCCATCCGCACCCCCCAAGTCTGCCTGAGATGTCATCAGCCAATACATTTCCTGTCACTTGTTTACGGTTGAGGAAACCGCTTACAGCTCAACATTTGCTTCTAGGGCCTTTTGGAGCACACAGTTGTGGGTAGCCAACTAATAAGATACTCAGTTCCAAAATAATAATTCAAATTATTCTCCATACAGAAAAATAGACTCTGCGATGGGAATTTGGAATGTGGGATTATATTGGGGGAATGATAACAGGAGCAACTCTTATATGGAAGCTCAAAAAGGAATATAGGGAGGAAAAGGTTAAGCTGCCAACAAATTTTTACTGAAGCCTCTGATAGTCTCATGGAAGCTGAGATGATCTTTCAGAAATGCCCAAATGGAGCAAGCAGGTTTGTAAGCGGAAGTTTTTGTCCCAACAGCAACTCCCAAATAAACACACAGAGGCGTAATATTAATTATAAATGCTCAGTCAATAGCTCAGGCTTCTTACTAACTAACTTACATTTAAATTAGTCCATATTTCTTATCTATGCTTTCCCACATGACTTGGTACCTTTTCTCAGTACAACATGCCCTCCTGTTTGTATGTCTGCTGGTGAATCCAAACTCTGCCCTTTCTTTTCCTAGAATTCTCCTAGTCTGGCCCTACCACCTAATCTTATTCTGCTCAGCTATTGGCCAGTCAGTTCCTTTATTAAAGTAACCACAGCAACATACATTCACACTGTATACAAAAGGATTATCCCACAGCACACACTGGCTCCTTATATTCTAATACTGAACAGCCACCTGGAATTAGTCCAGATGGAGACATAACCCTGGGAATAGCGTCAGCTTTTGCTTTCTGATTTCTAGCGTAAGGCTGAGCTATGAGCCGTAAGCAGGACATGTCATTGGTAGCCAGGGAAATTAGTGTCTCTGTCCAATGGGAGACTCTCAGCAGTGCAAAACAGCATCAAGTACAAGTGGATTCCAAGTAGCATTTGACCAGGAATGATAGAAAAGTAGAAACTGAATCTATTTCAAATCTTTAGTGATGCAAAAGGAATTCATGTTCTATTGTTTGCAAAATATCATATCTTTATAACAAGAAAAGAGTCAGATTAATAGTTATCTGATCTTTCTGGGGTTTACATCTAGTGTCTATGTGAGTATTGTATGTGTGTGCATGTGTACATGTATGCTTGTGCATGTGCACATGGAGGCCAGAGGTCATTGTTGCATCTTGTCTTTTTCAATCTCTTTTCCACATTTTATTTGTCTGGGCTTGCTGACCATTCCTTCTACTGTCCTGGAAGTGGAATTGTAGACATGTTCAATTGGCCCGATTTTTATGTGGGTACAGGGTATCCAAACTCAGGTCATCATGCTTATGCAGTAGGCATTTTACCAACTGAGCTCTCTATTTTGCTGAATTTATGTGGGCTCAAATAAATTAATACCATGTCCAAGACTAAAATCTACTTTTGTTTTAAATGAGAAACCTCTTATAAGATGCAAATATGTCAAAAGAAAATATTAAACAGCTAGAAAGGATCAAAGGAACCTAAGGTTGTGTGAAATCACCTGCCACTGCCACAGGTTATGAAATCTCCAGTATGAATGCATACTGCTGTTTCAATAGGGATATTGATGCCTGTGGTAGAACAATAAGAATCCCCATGGACATCTGACTAATCAGTTGTGGAAGAATGGCTACTTCTTGGATACTGAGTTGTTAAAGAAATTATCGTTGCTAATGAGGTGTGTTTGAGAAGATAAAGCCATCATAATATCAATTTGGTTAAATCTTTAGCAAAAATATAAATTAGATTAAACTAAAATTTTAACTTAACCAGACATTAAATTTTCATTGCATGAATTATATAAAAAAAGATTCATGAGGAGGCAATAACACCCAGAAAAATGCAAGCAAGCCAGGAATTTTGGTGTAAGTCTATGATCTCAGTGGGATTGTGAGATTGAAGACAGCCTGAGCAACATAGCTATAGCTTGCTGCTATAGAGCAGGATAAAACAAATGTGTCATAATGGTGACCTGCCTCTCTATCCTCAAGCACTTGCATGTGTCCCAATCCTGTTACTCTCCTATGCTGCCACAACGTATTCCTTTTAATACTGTTGTTAGACCTCCCAATTTCCCTAACCTCTAGCTGTACACTAACCCCACATACTCTTACGGTTGCTTAATATCCCCTCTCCCCTGATTTCAGCTTTTCTTAAGATCTTTTATTTGCACATGCAACTACTTTCCTGAGTCTATCCCTTGAAGGTTAAAAAAAATACACCATATCAACAAGTCCACACACCTCACTTAGGGAAAGAACAATACAAAGTGTTTCTGTTATACAGAACAGCTGTCATCCTAAAGGTTTTATTCCAATGAATCCACTTTCCTTTGCTTTGCAAATATACCCACTGGTGGTTTTATATATATATATGGCCCTTCAGTGAGATTTTCAGCTTATTTGATAATGGTGATATGTTTAATCTATTAGGACATAACATACAGAATTATGTTAACAACAAGCAACTGATTGATTCCTTCAACTGACATTTACCAAGCATTTACTATGCATGAGAAAGGAATGGATTGAATGCTGGGAAACCTGCTGACAGATTCTCTCTGTGTGACATTCCCCCATGTTTATGGAGAGAGAAGGTAATCTCATGCATACAGAATGTTTCCTTGTCTCATTGTGAGCATGCTTGTAGGAACACACATATTCACAACGCAACTAAGGCTAGACTGTTTTCAGTGACAAGTGTGGCAAGAGGAAAGGCCCAGTGTGTGTGATGCTCAGGATCCTTCTGTGGCTTAGTGCTCCCTGAGCACTGTAAATAGGATCTGAGTAACACAGCAGAGGAGTGGGATCTCAGGAAATTCCAATTCCCTTTTCTGCATGGGCATCTTCCTGCTCTTTATGGGCATATTCCTAATGTAGATGGCCACTGACTTTCATTGCATGCAGATAATGATCTGTGATCCCTGAGCTTTCCCCCTAATGTCAAAAGCAGGTCTTTGGGGTTATAGCACACACTCCTAATTTGCAGTGAGCAAATGGAAACTAAAGAATTTAAGTAACTTGCCCAGATCAAAGAGATTCAAGCTTGACTTTAGAAGCCTTATAGAGTCCTGCTATCTTTGTTCCCATTAATGGGAAGGTCATGTCCCTGGAGAGTGTCTTTTGGAGTGCTAACAAAATAGATTAACACTTCAACTCATCATCCCTCCATATCTCTAGTGAAGGGCATTTATTAGCTCTTAAACACATATCTCATCACATTTAGTGATTTGGTGTCAATCAATAAAGTCAATATTTAACTCGGTCATTAGAAGCCCAACCAAAGTCCTTAACAACCTGGTATAGCCTTTCTGTCCTAACCCTCTGAAGCCACTTGAATTTCCTCTGAAGTGTTTTTCAAATGCAATCTTGCCTCTGATTGGAATGAATTCTTAACATCTGGCCCTGGAAAAAAGAAATTGGACAGAACTTCTATGACCAGCTTTCTGTAGGTGGTTAAATATACCTTCACATGAATTTTTCTCTGCTCACCTCCATCTATCCAAGCCAAGTTATATTATTCATTTTGATTTCCTAGAACATTCTAGGCATGCCTCCTACTATAGCTATGCTTCACCAGTAATTACTAAGGTTCCTCTTGTTTTTTGAGGAGCTTGTCTCTAATTCCTTCTGCTATCTGTTGATAGTTGGGAACAGCAAGTAGAATTGGCTGTACTTTCTTAATAACATGATGTAGAGTATGAATGCAATTGGGGGTGTCTCTGGATATGAGGGATGGTACACAGTTCACAGGGTTTGAAGCAGAGTCTGGCATAACCTCTAGAGTGTGTGTCATTGACCTCTGGTTCTACTGGGTGCAGGACCCAGAAAGAAAAATCCACCTTAAACGAGTGGTTTCTATGGAGAGCTTGGCATCCTAGAACACTTCTCTCCATGCTGTATGAACTCAATCCTGAGCTAAGTAAGCTCCTGCTGAGTTTAGCTATTTGCCTGGTTACAATGTCTTTCCCTTTGAGTGGCTCAGTCTTCAATTTGTTCCAGGTGCTGATGTTCAGGCTTGTAATCCATAGTCTCAGTCCAAAGCCTGCTGCTTAGGTCAGTTGCACATTTTCCTGTGTCACAGATTTCCTTCCTGGAGTTTGGTTCAAAATAAAACTAAATGGCAGGGAAGCAAGTAATCAAAAACCCCTGCTCCACCCAGCCTTCTAGTTTTCTTCTTCCTTCTTCCTTCCATTCCTTGGCTCCTTTTTAGATTTCTTCATTCTTCCCTCCCTCCTGCTCTCCCTTCCTCCCTCCCTCTCTCTCTTCCTCCCTTCCTCCATATCTCCCTCCCTCCTGCTCTCCGTCTTTCCTACCTCCTGCCCTTCCTCCCTCTCTCCCCCTCTCTTTCTATCCTTCTTTCCTTTCTTCTTCCTGTCTTTCCCCATTTTTTCTCTCTCCATTTCTCCCTCCCTCCCACCTTTCTTCCTTCTTTCCTTCCTTCCTCCATCTCTTAATTTCTGTTTATTTATTTAGAGACTGTCTCATGGTGCCTAGGATGGCTTCCAACTTGGTATGTAGCTGAGGGTGACTTGGATTCCTGAAATTATAGTCATGTACCACCAGGTCTGACCTTTCATTTGCCTTTAACTGATAGGTTCTTTTAGTGGTTTACCATAGAATGTCATAGGAATAATTAGCAACTTAGTTTGCTAAGCAACCAAAAAGAGGATTCAAATTCAGTGGGAAATGATTCTATTATTGAAGACCCTATAGTTGTATCATTCTAGTCAAAAGTGTGTGTGTGTGTGTGTGTGTGTGTGTGTGTGTGTGTGTGTACGTGTATGTATGGGTGGAGGTCAAAGAATAATCTTGGAAATTATTCTTCAGACTCTGTCCACATTTCTTTGGGACAAGGTATGCTGGTCAACTTTTGTTAATTTTGTCAGTGACTAGAGTCACTTAGGAGAAGAAGATCTAATTTGAAGAATTACCTCCATCAGATTGGCTTATGGACATGCCAGTGAATTAGTTTCTTGATAACCGTTTGATTCTGGAGTATATAGCCCAGTTTGCGTACTACCATCTTTGGGCAAGTATGACTGGGTTACTTAAGAAATCAAGTTGAGTAAGCCACTGCAAGCAAGCCCATAAACAGTGTTCCTTTCTGTTCTGTGCTTCATTTCCTGCCTCTAGATTACTGTTTTGAATTCTTACTCTGGGTTCCCTCCACTGTGTGATAATGAACTGTAACCTAACAGGCAGATGGACATAAGTTGTTTTTGGTCACTGCTTTATCACAGTAACAGAGAAGCAAGCTAGAATGCAAGATCTCTTGATGGCCTAGAACTTGCTTAGTATGGCTACACTGGCTGACCCATAAGTCCTACAGAATAGTCACTGGCTGCTTCCCCAGTTCTGGCTATAATACATACTCTACTTTACCCTTCATTTTCCACATGTACTGGGGAACAAACTCAAGTTACTGACTGTACTATCAACCACTCTCCAATCAAAGTCTTATGGAATTCAAGACACAATTATAAAAATTTGTTAGAGGACACTTTAATATTTGATCTACAACATTTCTTTATGTTTGGGAAGAGAGAGCCAACTGTGTGGGAGCCAAGAATCTGCTTTAATATTTTGAGATCTGTGACTCTACAAATAAACACTAGTAGTATAATCCTAAATTCTGCCTGTCTGAATTTGAAGACCAACATTAATTAAAAATCTGAGTATACTACTCTTCCAAAGTCTGTTCCTTTACTTACATTACACATAAATCTTCTGAAAGAGTCTCATTAGTTTGTCTTAGTAAAATTGAAAGGCATTACTGATAGACCAGTGTGACATTAAAAAATTATTTCATCAAAGTTTATTTAATCTTCAGAACTTGAACAATCAGAAGATACATTGGGGAAAATCTTTAAGTAAGTTTAATGAATTGATCTAGGTACTCAAAAGCCAAAATGACTATGTGATTCTATATGCCAATAAAGTACATAATTTGAAGTCTAGAATATCATCAGATTATCAAGATTTCTCTGGACTAATTACGGTTTTATGTATACATGGTTTCAAGGAAAGGATGTAGTGTGACTCGGAAAATAATACAGGTGAGATAGATCTTTCTAAAGATTATTTATATCTTCTTAGGTTTAAAAAAAAAAAAGAAGCAAATTCAAACTGAAGTATAAACATCTTGAGCTTGAGCAACATAAATGAAGTCAAAGAGACTCAGTAAAAGAACATTAAACATTGTAAACATAATTTTTGATTAGAAAGCCACAAGTAAAAGTCTAAATTATAGAAGTCAGTGAGGTGATGGACGGTTGGTAGATACTTGTACTTGTCATGCTACTCTGCGGCTATGGGTCAGATAACCTAGAATCCATGTAGAAGAGGAAGGAGATCAACTTGCCACTGGGAGTTTGACCAATCTCCATTGAGTATATGAGCAACACAAATTGAACTTGGTGGTGTTTGTTTGTTTGGCTGTTTTTCATTGGGGGTGGAGCATAAGGGTGGGAGGGTAGACTTGGAAGGATTAGGAAGCGAGTGTTATTGGGTTACATTGTATGGGATTCCCAAATAATTAGTAAAAATATTATGTTGGGGGAGAAAAGTAGAAAAACAACTCCAGAAAATTGTTCCATGGCTTCTACTCACAGTTTGCATAACCAACATGTAAATAATAATAATAATAATAATAATAATAATAATGTAGATTTCTTCCTAAAATCTTATTGCGTAGATAGGTTTAAGCTAACATATAGCTTATGGTAATTCAAGTAAAATTTATTCAACATTAACTTTAAAGTCTTCTGTCCTAAGTGTCTTATACTAAACAGGCATATTTGTTACCATTTATGTACTGGTACCAATGTTCTCATTTTCAATAGGAGGAAACCAGATCAAGTGTTAAACTTGCACAAGTTTATTGAAAAATAATGAAATAAGAATTTTCTAGTTCCAGATCTTAAAAATTATTATTATGAAATCCCATTTTATATTAGCATGTGACATATCTGACCCCCATTGGGGAGACTGTACCATGAATGGCCTTCCCTGAATTCCTGGCCCTCCTCCTCATTAACAGGAAGAAGGACTGGGAACTAGACAATGGAGAAGTCAGCACTGACTCTGGTCAGACCACAGATGATGATCAGAAAAGAAAGAAACTTCCTAATTAGAATAAGAATTGCTATTACTTTTTTTTTTTTAAGACTACTTATCTTTTGGCTTCTTTTGCAAGAAAAATCAAGAGACCCTAGAGACACTATGTTAAAACTAATTTTAAAAGGTCAACCTTACTATTAAATATATTTTAATATATTTTAAAATTAATAGCAGGCTAGCAAAAACCAATTAAAATGTGAAAGGAAAAAAGATGAAACATTTATAAGACCAGTAAGAACTATTAACTATGACAAAGAAATTGCACTATCTTTATGGAAAATTTGCAAACTATTCTTCAAAGATGTAAAATATCAGAAAATGTTCACAAACCACTATTTCCTATTTTGTGCCAAGTATTTTTCCAGATTCCAGTTTCTAAGTAGCAAGACTGAAGATTCAGGAAAGACATATAAACAAACAAATCCAATTTAAGTGGTGGTGACTGATGAACTCACAAAATAGAGAAATCGTAGTGGAGGCCTTAAAATTAAAAAAAAAAAATATATATATAAGGGTGTGTAGGAGAGAAGCCTTCTCCAATGAGGAACACTTGAGCAGATTTGTGACGCTTGATAGGAGGCTATAAAAATCTCTGGGGCAGAAATGTCATGACAGAAGGCAGAAGATAGGGAGAAAACACCTTTCATGTGGTGGAGCAAGCGAGAGAAGAAAATGAAGACAGAGAGAGTAGGAGATACTTCCTTTTACTCGACTATCAGATTTTGCCATTAGAACAATGTTAAAATCAGTAAAACTTACTGTCACTGGAATACTTGACTATTTTCTTAAAATAAATTTGTAAAGAGAGATAGTTTGACTCTTAAGAAAGAAAAAGAGCTTCATTCTGTGATGTGTCTTCACGTAGACACTATGACTGCTCATCTAACTAGCACCTATTCTCTTCTTTTCAAAACAGAACTCCCTTCCAGGAGTGGGGTGGGGTGCTAGGAGGGCAAAAGGACACCATCCATATCCTATGATGAACACAAAGGCACATCTTGTCAATGATTCGTCAGTTCACTCTGTGGAGGTTTTCCCTGGTGCAAGTGAGCCATTCATTGCTCTTCTCCCCATTTTCTGTATGAAACATAGACTTGATGTCTGTGGGAATGTGATGAAGCAGAGAAAAGGTACACTGGAGTGGCAGGAATGGAGCCATCTTATAACCATAATGTAAGGGTAATGATCAGAATGAATAGTAGTTGTTTATTGCCATTATATTTTGTTGATCCTAGAGGTAGAAGGACAGGCCTACTGCTAAAGACAACATGCACTACAAACACAGAGCACAGAATCCCCTGAGGTGGGACTGATTTGAAAGTCTATTCCCTGAGATACCATGCAATCTTACAAAGGAGGGAAGCAAACAATAATGCTATCCATCTATAACATCTATGAACCACAACAATAACCAACATGACAGGATAAGTGTACAGTAGTGGAGCACAAACCTTGGAGGTTATGATTTGAATGAGAATCCACCCCCACCACTGCAGACTAATAAATTAGAATAACATGTCCCCGTGGTAAACTAATTCCCATTTTCCTGAGGAACCACCATACTGATCTCCAAAATGGCTGTATGAGTTTGCACTCCCACCAGCAGTGGAGGAGTGTTCCACTTTCTCCACATCCTCTCCAACATAAGTCATCACTGGTGTTTCTAATTTTAGCCATTCTGGCAGGGGTAAGATGGTATCTCAAAGTTGTTTTGATTTGCATTTCCCTGATAGCTAAGGATGTGGAGCATTTTCTTAAGTGTCTTTCAGCCTTTTTGATTTCCTCCATTGAGAATTCTTTCTTCAGTTCTGTACCCCATTTTTTTAATAGGGTTATTTGGTGTTTTGTTGACTAGTTTCTTGAGTTCTTTGTATATTTTGGAGATCAGCCCTTTGTCGGATATAGGATTAGTGAAAATCTTTTCCCAGTTAGTGGGCTGCCGTTTGGTCTTGTCAACTGTGTCCTTTGCCTTACAGAAGCTTCTAAGTTTGAAGAGGTCCCATTTATTAATTGTTTCTTTCAGTGTCTGTGCCCCTGGAGTTATGTTCAAGAAGCGGTCTCCTATACCAATTTGTTCAAGGGTACCTCCTACTTTCTCTTCTAAGAGGTTCAATGTGGCTGGATTGATGTTGAGGTCTTTGATCCATTTGGACTTGAGTTTTGTGCATGGCGACAGACATGGGTCTATCTGCAGTCTTCTACACACCCTCATCCAATTGTGCCAGCACCATTTGTTGAAGATGCTGTCTTTGCCCCATTGTATAATTTTAGCTGTTTTGTCGAAAATCAGGTGTTCATAGGTGCGTGGATTAATATCAGGATTTTCAATTCGATTCCATTGGTCTACCTGTCTATTTTTATGCCAATACCAGGCTGTTTTCAGAACTATAGCTCTGTAGTAGAGCTTAAAGTCAGGAATGGTGATGCCTCCTGAAGTTCTTTTATTGTATAGGGTTGTTTTGGCTATCCTGGGTCTTTTGTTTTTCCATATAAAGTTGATTATTATCCTTTCAAGGTCGGTGAAGAATTGTGGTGGGATTTTAATGGGGATTGCATTGAATCTGTAGATTGCTTTTGGTAAGATTGCCATTTTTACTATGCAATCCCCCCCTTAGGCATATACCCAAAGGATTCACATCAATGAAACAAAGCCATCTGTTCAACTATGTTCATAGCAGCACTATTTGTAATAGCAAGAACCTGGAAGCAACCTAGATGCCCCTCAATTGAAGAATGGTTAACGAAGATGTGGCACATCTACACAATGGAATACTACTCTGCAGAAAAAAATAATGGTATCTTGAAATTCGCAGGCAAGTGGATGGCACTTGAAGAAACCATCCTGAATGAGGTAACCCAGCCACAAAAAAGAGAAACACAGTATGTACTCACTCATATATGGATTTTAGAACTAGATCAAATGATCACCAGCCTATAATTCACATCACCAGAGGAACTAGGATACAAGTTGTATTCTAAGAGATTCATATAAAGTCCCTCACAGAACTGGGAAGGGACAAGTCCCCCAGACCTCAGGTAAAGTGGGGGAGGACAGCTAATGGAGAGAGAAGTAGGAGAAATTGAGAGGGAGGAGAGGAAGGCATGTGCGACCAGGAGGATTGAGCCTGGTTAGGAATGGAAAATAGGAAAGAGAGAGAGAGAGAGAGAGAGAGAGAGAGAGAGAGAGAGAGAGACAGAGACAGAGAGACAGAGACAGAGACAGAGACAGAGAGAGAGAACATAAAAGTGGGAGCCAATATTGGTTTGAAGATAAAGTTGAACACAAAGGAAGGTCGAGGGAACTACAAGACTGCTCCCAACTAACAATCTCAGCTCCCGTGGAAAGGCTATCATAAATGCCCTTCCCAGAGAGTGAGATCAACAACTAACTCCTCCATGGAGTCCTCAACTAATGCCTGTTGAAAACAGGAGCAAACACCCATACATAAACACTGAGTCGAACTAGAACCTAGAAGCAGATGGAGAGGACAAGACCATGCGGTAGAACTACATAGAGACAGCTTACCTGAACAAGGAGGAGCTAAGGTCCACTAGACTGATAGCTGGGAAGCCAACAGGGGACTGACTCGGACCCCCCTGAATATGGGTCTCAGCCAGAAGGTCTGAGCAGTCTAAGAGACCTCAGACAGTGGAGCCAGGATGTATCCCTGGTGCACAAAAGGACTTTGCAAACATATCCCCCATGGAGGGATAACTGCCTTATTCTAGAGATAGGAGAGAAGCCCTAGTCCCTACTTCATAGGATCTGTTAGATCTACATGACCCCAACTGGATGGCATTCCCCTACATATGGTATTGTGGTGGGGGGCTGGGAGGGGAGGGTGTTTAGAGTGCATAGGAGAGGGCAGAGAGGGCAAAAGGGAGGGAAGGAGGGAGGGAGGGCTGGAGGGGAGGGAGGGAGGGAGGGAGAGGGAACTGGGATCGACATGTAAAATAATAAATTTAAAAAAAAAAAAACGCTTTGACTCCAAAATTTAAGTTGAAGAACAAGTTACTGGGGAAAAGGATTTCTATTTTTGTTTCCACAGAAAATGAAAAGATGTGGATTCCTTCCAGACTAATGTGGTTTGATCACGCCAGACCGCCTGAAACAGAGTACAAGCTGATCCTACATTCCAAACAGCTGGACAAAACAGCCCTACAGACTACAGCTAGGATATCTGAATCTTCTTCTAATCCCCCAAGACAGCGCCCCTTACCAGCAGGAAGTAGTTTGGAAAGAATGACGCCCAAATTCCCAAATAGTGTGTATAAATGTTTGTTTTCATTTAATTGGACTTTGTTATATAAAATTAAATTAAAAAAAAAAAGAATAACATGTCCCCATTTGGTGGAAAAGGTTGGGAAGAATTAGAAGGTATGGGCTGATTGGAGACTGTGTGACACAGGCATGGGCTTTGAGGTTTTAAAAGACCACATTATTCTCAGTTGGCTTTCATTGCCTTATGTTGGTGCCTCAAAATGTAAGTTCTCAGATACCATTTCAGAACCATGCCTGCCTGCCTGCTACTGTCCTCCCCACCATGATAATCATAGAGTCACCCTCTGAAACTGTATGCCCCCAACAAACTTTCTTCTATAGGTTGCCTTGAGTACTAGAAGAGGAACTAAAAACATGGTAACCAACAGCTTTTTAAGTGTAAGAATTGCTGAACAAGAAGGACCTCATGCCTGTTACTAGAAACCTAGATATACACCAAGGGCTAGTGAAGTCATGGGTTTTACGAGGGGGCCCATAACAGTCATTTAACTAAACCAGAACACCTCCTTAACAAAATTGCAAATATTTGTCTTTTTACTCACAGACATGTATAGTAACTAATGCATTGCCTTAATTAGGGTTCCTATTGCTGTAGTAGAATGCCAGGACCACAAACAATGTGGGGAGGAAAAGGTTTATTTCATCTTGCAATTGTCATTCAGCATGAAGGGAAATAAGAGAAGGAGCTCAAGGCATGAACCTGGAGGGAGGAAGTGAAGCAGAAGGAAGAGTGCTGCTTCATGGCTTGATTGCTCCATATTCTTTCTTATGACACTCAGGACCCCGGCCCAGAAGCAACACCAATCACAGTCAGCTGAGCTCTCCCACATCAACCATTGATCAAGAAAAAGTCCCAGTGGCTTGCCAAACTGTTGGGGGTGTTTAATCAGTTGTGCCTCTCTCTTCCCAAATGACTCTAGCTTGTGTCAAGTTGACATAAAATCAACCACCATGCATAGGCTGACCTGTTAGCAAAGAAGAATATCTTCCTATGCAACTTGAAGTCATATCCATTCAACATCTTAGTTGTAATTTGCCTTATTTTCTTCTCTCCGTCTTCTTCACTTATTTTTCAGGGAAGTAAACCCTTAAAAAGTGATTTCTTTAGGAATCAGGGAAATCTAAATGTACCAGAACCTCTAGGTTTCTCCCCAAAACATCAAGGATAGGAAGAGGTGCACTAGATAACTAGCACCTTCTATTTCAAGTATTTCAGGTATTTCCGATGTGCCTAACAAATAGTCTCTATCCCATAGAGAAAAACACATATGCTGCCACTCTGAGTCTGTGTTACATATCAATTGATATGTAACAATTGATACTATTGCTGAAAAAGCAGTTTTGAATCTATAGAACAGTGTGCGAGGCTGTGTGATTCCAAATAAAGTATTACTAGTGTAGGTAAAAACTTAGGGCAAATTTGTCCACAAATATATATATGTGTGTATATATATGCCATGTATCTAGCTCAAATACACTTTTTTTTTTTTTTTAGAATTTTGACAAGGCTTTTAAAAATGTTTCTTGACTAGTTTGTGGATACTGAGTTACCTGTTGAAATAAGACAAAAAATACTCCCTAAATAATAAGTGTTGCTGGGTCTTGAGGTAGACACCCAATTTTCTGAGAAACCGCCATACCAATTTCCAAGTGGCTATGCAATTTTGTACTCCCAACAGCAGTGGAGGAGTGTTCCCCTTTCTCCACATCCTCTCCAGCATAAGATGTCATCATTATTTTTAATTTTTTAGCCATTCTGACAGGTGTAAGATGGCATCTCAGAGTCCTTATGTTTTGTATTTCCTTGATGGTTAAGGATGTTAAACAATTCTTTAAATGTCTTTCAGCCATGTGAGTTTCTTCTGATGGGAATTCTCTGTTGAGATCTATATTCTGTTTTTTAATTGGATTATTTGGTATTTTGATGTCTCATTTCTTGAATTGTTTATATATTTTGAAGGTAAGTCCTATGTATGATGTGGGGTTGTTGAAGATTTTTTTTCATGCTGTAGGCTGCCATTTTATCTTATTTATAGAAGCTTCTCAGTTTCTGGAGATACCATTTATGAATTGCTTCTCTAAGTGTCTGTGCTACTCCTATTATATTTAGGAAGTAGTCTTCTGTGCCAATGCATTCAAGGCTACCTTCAATTATTTTCTCTTCTATCGGGTTTAGTATAACTGGATTTATGTTGAGGTCTTTGATCCACTTAGACTGGAGTTTTTTGCATGGTGATAAATATGGATCTATTTGCATTCTTCTACATGTCAATATCTAGTTATGCCAGCACCATTTGTTGAAGATACTTTCTTTTTTCCATTGTATAATTTTGGCTTATTTGTCAAAAATCTGGTGTTCATAGATGTGTGAATTAATGTCAGGATCTTTGTGTTCAATTCCATTGATCCATGTGTCTGTTTTTATGCTAGTACCACACTATTTTTATTACTATATCTCTACAGTATAGTGTTAAGTCATGGATGGAGCAATATGACACTTGGGCCTATACCCAAAGTGTACACAATCATACCACAAGGGCAATTGTTCAACTATGTTCATAGCAACATTATTCATAATAGCCAGAACCTGAAAACAATTTAGATGCCCCTCACCTGAAGAATGGATAAAGAAAATGTAGTACATTTAACAGCAGAGTATTACCCAAATGGATAAAACTAGAAAAAAAAATCTTCCTAAGTGAGGTAATGCAGACCCAGAAAGGCAAACACAGTATATACTCACTCGTAAGTGGATATTAAAGGATATTAGACGAAAGGAAAAGAATAATCTGGTTGCAACCCATAACTCCTGAGAAACTTGGTAATAAGGAGGGCCCTAAGAGAGAAATTCTTGGGAGCACCTATTGCGGTAAATAAGGATCAGGATAAACAAATAGGCAGAATAGATGTTTATTCAGGGAGAAATAACTTACAACCTAGACAGATGAACACCAGGAAATTCAACCCGATCCTCTCCTGTCCGAGTCACGCCAGAAAGAGAGCACCTTCCTGGCCCCCTCCGACCTCCTTCCTCAGGTCACCTCTGCCCATCGCTCCACCCCCCAATGGGCGTGGTCAGTGCTATAGAAGGACTACCTCACTACAAGCACCTGGGAAGGAGAAATAGATAAGGTATCCTGAGTAAATTGGGAATAGGGGGAATCAAGGGTGAAGGGAAGTGGGAGGAGAACATGAGGGAATGGAATGGTTGAGTTGGTTGAGGGACAAATAGGGGAGAGCAAGGAAAGGGAAATCTTGATAGAGGGAGCCATTATGGGTTTATGGGGTTAGAAATCTGATGCTAGGGAAACTACCAGGAATCCACAAGGATGACCCCAACTAAGACTCCTAGCAATAGTGGAAAGGGTGCCTGAACTGGCATTCCCCTGTAATTCTATTAATGACAACCCGAACTGTCATCATAAAACCATCATCCAGTAACTGATGGAAGCAGATGCAGATATTCACAGCTATGCACTGGACTAAGCTTCTGAAGTCCAGACAAAGAGAGGGAAGGTGGATAATATGAACAAAGGGCTCAAGATCATGATGGGCAAAAAACCACAGAGACAACTGACCCAAACTAGTGGGAGCTCACTGACTCTGGACTGATAGCTGAGAAACCTACATAGGACTGAACTAGGCTCTCTGAATGTGGATGATAATTCCATGGGGCAGTCTGTGGGGCCACTGGCAGTAGGACCAGGATTTATCTTCAGAACATGAAATGACTTTTTGGAGTCCATTCCCTACAGGAGAGAGGAGCTTAGTCCTGCCTCAACTTGATATGCCAGATTTTGTTGACTCCCCATCAGAGGCTTTATAACCCTTACTGAGGAATGGATGTGGGGTTGGGTAGGGGGAAGGTTGGGGGATAGTAGAATGGAAGAGGGAGCTATGGTTGGTATGTAAAGTGAAAAAAATTCAAATGAATAAACACAAAAATAAATAATAAGTAATTTACTTTTAGTTTGTTGAATCAGTAAATATGCATGGAAAGAAGAATTAACCAAAATAAAGTTTTTACAGTTGGTCTGAATTGCAAAAACTCTGTCCCATTTCTGGACATGGACTGATTGGGTTCACATTGTAAACAGTCCTGAACTAGGAAGAAAGTAAAACAAACTCAAGGACCAAAAAATGTAGTTTGTAACCTAGTCAATGGCTCATGGTCAATATTTGATGCTGACATCTGGAATAGCCATCCTAACATGTCTGGCCACAAGCCAACACAGGAGGTACAAAGATTGTGGAAACAATCATGTTTCCTTTTTCTTTTTCATTTTTGAAACAACAATGCCACTGAAATATAGACATTGCATTCTGAGATTAGTTTGCTGGATTTGGGAAGAGGTAAAAGAAAACAACTAAAAGTAGTTTCAGAAACTACTGATGAATTGTGTAAAATATGACAATCCCTCCCTTTCCTACCAATCCCATTCCAATAAACAATGTGTCATGTACAGTGGTGTCCCATTCACATTTCTCTATATGATTGATAACTTGTCTAAATAGGTAAACCTTCTTCTCTATATCTCTACAAGGCTATGAATACAATATATGTGTTTATCTTCAGACATTGCTTTAAATAATTATATAATTAGCTTAATATAAATGTTCCACAATTAATTCACCCAGTCCCTTAACTATACTGAACATAAATATGTCTATACTTACAGGAAAAATCTATTATGTGTGGGGGTAAAATTCTTTTCCTTTCCTATATAATATGTCCACAAACACTTTATTTTGATCAAAGAATGTTAAATTTAACATGTTTTCTCAGTGCGATGTGTCTATGTGCTAGGTATATGGAAACAGCCTTATGAGTACCTTTTATCTCTAATTCATTACATGCAGGAAGCATGTAAATTGTCAAGAATTTAATTGCAACAAGCAAAGTTATTAAAATAAATTATATATGTATTTATATATTATACACACACACACACACACACACACACACACACACACACACACACACATATATATATATATATATATATATATATATGAGACAAGGAAGCACAAGGATAGGAGAAATGATGAAACGGGGCAGAAAGCATGGGAGATTGATTATAGATGCTACTCTGGTTCCTATTTCAACTTCTAATTCATCCAAGGTTATATTTTAACAAGACAGCACAATTTCAATTTTATAGTCCCGATAAAACCTTAAAAATAGAATTGCTGTGTACCTGAAAGTTGTGTGTGTGTGTGTGTGTGTGTGTGTGTGTGTGTGTGTGTGCAGGTGCAAGCACTGATATGCCTGCAAAAACCAGAGGATAAGGGGATAATGCTGGATGACTTTCTCACTCTATTCCATATTCCCTTGAAATGGGAAGTATAGACAAGGCTACCAGATGAGAATTCTGGAGAAAGGACACAGACAGAAACTGGCAGAGAGACACCATGTAGCCGCTAAAGGAGTAACAGGTCTGGACATTCTCTGGTAAGATAAGACATGTAGAAATATATAGATTAGTAATTATGGGTTAATAATTAAAAGAGAGCTAGCTGGTTAGAAGCCTAAGCCATCAGCCAAACAGTTTACAATTATTATAAGTCTATGTGTGTTTACTTGGGGCTAAATGGCTATGGGATCATGTAGGAAAGCAAGTCTGTCTACAACAAGTTCTTCCACTTGAGACTGTAGTTTTCTGGTGAGGTTATCTGGCCTCTGCGCCCCAGGGATCCTGTTTCTAATCTTTTCCCTCTCACTTCTGTGTTTACAAGATTCTCAGCCATAGCTGACTTTTACAGGATTCTGGGGACCCAAACTCATCTCCTCATACTTACACAGCAAGTATTCATGTCCGGTGAGATAGCTTTGATTTAATTTTTGTTCTTATTTTAAATATGTGATAGAATAAGCTTCAAGCATTTTTCAATTATTATCCAAAGTTCTTAAAGTATCTTTGTGTCACTTATGTTGTATTATGGAATGATTGTATTGTTAGGCAAAATGTATTTTTTGAGACTAGTAGTCTTTTGTTAAAAGAGCATCACTGCTCTTGACAGTCCATGTCTTAGCACTGTGTCATCTAAGTGAGCCTGGATTGAAAATGTACTTGGGATTTTCATAAATAGAACTACTTTTAGCCAAAAATACCCTTGACCACGAGGCATTGTAGTTACCTTTAATTCTCAATTTGAAACAAACAGTATAAAGATACTTGAAAAGTGAGTCTCAGTTAAGGGATTGCCTGGGTCAGAATGGTTTGAGCAAATGCCTGCAGAGATTGTATTAATAGTAAGTTCCCTCTTTGAATGATTTCCTTTATTTCCTTTATAATGACCATGCTATTGTACACCAGTGGACTCTTCTTACTGTGTGGGTTGTTTTTTTTTTGTTTGTTTGTTTTTTTTTTTGTTTTTTTTTTTTAGCATTTAGAGTTTATCACTAGTTAAGACAAAAATGAATGGTGACTGAAAAAGCCATATGAAAAAGTTTCTTGCAACTCAATAAAAAATGTAATTGGAGTTTATAACAGAACACATGTGATAGGAAAGAAGCATAGGAAATAGTGGGGGTTAAAGGTTTAATCAGGCAAGAGGAGAGGTCACATAGAGGAGAGAAATAAATAGTTGTTTAGTAAAAACTAAGAATGTATCTAAACACTATTCCTTTATAAGCTCATTAAAAATGGGATTTTCAAAATGGGGGTGGTATGTAGAGTGGAAGTACCAGGTATAAGTGGAAAATGCTATTTCCAAAAGACATTAGTTATTAAACAAAAATAACAATGTCCGTCATGGCATATTTCCTAACAGTTAACTGGGTATCAATGTCCTGTATGCTCCTAAATCCAGGCTTTACATTGCTCTTGCTTGCTTCCCTTAAGTAGATGGGAAGACCATATTGCTGAAGACATCACATAATTTGATTGCAAGACAAAGACAAATCAATCTTGAACTGACTAGGAATCCTCTTCTTTGCTGGTTATCTTTTATAATGCCACAAGTTTCTGTGTGGTATACTGAGGGCAAAATGTAACTGGTAGAGAAAAAGCATACCAAGAGGGTACTTCAAGCACAACACGGCTTAACTGCTGTTGTCCTTTTTATTTTTTTTAATTTTATTTTTGAGATTATAATATAACATTTCTCTTTTCCTTTTCTCCCTTCCAAACCCTCCTTAGAACCCCTCCCCACCCTCCTTCAGATTCATGGCTTCCTTTTTCATTAATTCGTATTGCATGCATATATGTACACACACACATTCCTAAATATAACCTGATCAATCTGCATAACGTTACTTTTATGTATGATTTTAGGATTGATCATTGGTACTAGACAACCAATTGTAATGCCCTTCCATGAGGAAGGGGACTTTCCCACTCCCAGCTTTCCTTAGTTGCCTATTGTTCTATGTGTAGAGTTGTAGTCTTTCTTATGACATTCTTTTTTCCTATACATTGGATGGGACCCCTATATAATGAATGTCTTCAAGGGAAAAAATGAAAAATGAAAAGGAGGAGGGTAATGGGGACTTCCTGAGTTTATGGCCAGCTATAAGAGAAAGAATCTCCTGTTTCTGTGATCTGCCTAGGGGAAGAGAAGCTCTGGTTTCTATGATTCATCCTGTAGGAGGATGGCTGGGGACAGCAGACAGGGGGTAGAAGGTCATACAAACCTTGCTTTTGAAGCCTTTCCAGTCTTCAGTTCAAAGGGCTGAGCACACCAAGGCCCCATACTTGAGGTATCATGTTCTGAATCCCTGAAAACATGCAGGGAGGACAGGCCTTGCACTGTCCAGGACTTCCTGGGTTGCACATGACAGAAAGTAACTCACATTCACCTAAGCAATAAAAAGCATTTATTGGCTCACAAAACTAGAAAGTCAAGGAGACAGCTTGTTTCACTCACTGTTAGTCTCAGTAGATGGTGTTGCTGGGCTCTCTCTGTGTCCACTCCTTGACGCTATTGGTCTTTCCCACAAGGGCAGCATTGTTGCTTTCATGCTGCAGTCTTCCAAGTGCACCCTTGAGCACTATTCCCTTTCTTTGCATTTCCTGATATCACTTAGTTACAAATGAGTATTTGCACTTCCTTTATTTGAAGTTCTCTTACTTCAGATGAGAAGAAAAGAAGAAGGAGAAGGAGAAGGAGGAGGAGGAGAAGAAGGAGAAGGAGAAGGAGAAGGAGAAGGAGAAGGAGAAGGAGAAGGAGAAGGAGAAGGAGAAAGAAGAAGAAAGCAGAGCTCCTGAATTTAAGAAGCAATTGCATCGTGAATGTGGCTAAATGCCTTCTTCAGGCACCGAAGTTGTTTACTAGATAGAGGGAAAGCAAATGGTATCAAATATATTAGCAATCAAGTGCAATAACAACTTCTGAATATGCAATTTCAAATCTTCTCTATGACATTAAGATAATCACAATAAAAAGGGGCCTAAGAAATAAATTCAAATATTGCCAATTCATAGAGAACAAAAGCAATATGAACACAGGTTGAACCTGGGTCTTGAAAGGGGTAGATCTATCTCACAGCCACCAAGAAGCATCTGTTTTCTTCTCATGCTAGTCTTCTTCTGCAGCTGAGATCATTTCCCCTTCTCAAACTGTGGTAATAGACACAAGTGGCAAATAGCATTGGAACACAGGTTGAAATCACTGTTGTGCTTTTCCTCAAGGTGTCCTAATTCTATGTTCTGTGCTCTCTGAACATCCCTCCCTCCCTCCTTCCTCAGAACAGGGTGAGGGGTGATGATCACAGGGAACCCACAGCTTCTAAAGTGACTTCAAGACTGTAAGCTGCTGGGTTTTCTGGATTGCCACTGCAGAAGAGACCAAAGAGGCTCAGCGTTGCCAGCAGCAACTCTTAGTGGTGTCTATTTCAACCTTGGTCATAAGACTCTAAGTCATTTTCTCACAAGATATCTAAAATGATATTGTTCAATAATCAACACAATACCTTGACTTCCATGTGTCTGAGGCTTTTTGTACTTCCAAAGTGTTTCAGATCCCCTCTATTCAGAGAAATGGTATTATAACTGTATGCTAGACTATGGTTCACAAAATAAATGACTATGTTCTATACAGTTGTTTTTCTCAGTAGCAAGCATGTGACTGCATACAAGTACTCTTTGAAGGTTCTGTTTCCAGAAATGAACTGAATAGCTGTCATATAGATTTTCCTTCCTAGAAAGCCAAGAGAGGAGAGTCATTTAAACTAACATGAATATCAAGTTGGCTGCGGGATCACAAAGCAGCCCCCAGACAATAAATTGTTTTGCTGCTGCCCCTTCATTCTGCTAATAATTGTTTTGTGTCTTTCCTTTTATGAATAAGTAATTTTTATAAATAAGCAATTTATAAAGCCACCAATCAAAAAACAATCCTGAAACATTTTCCCTGTATTTTATTTTACATGCCAGCTTCAACATGTTAATAGTAAATGTGTTTGTGTATAAATACTATTCCCCACTTTAAAAAGTAGTCCAGTCAGAGCTTTGGCAAGGGCTCAGTGGATAAAGTACTTGCCACAAAAGTGTGAAGACCAGAGTTTGGGTCATACATATAACACAGGTAGGCATGGTAACTATCTGTAATCCCAGCACTTAGAAGGTGGAGACTAGAGATTCACCTAGGCAAGATAGTTTATATACCAGCTAGAATTGGTGAGTTCCTTGTAGTGAGATATTCACCCCACTGGTACCTGTAGCATTGACATGACAGAGGGTGGGTTTTTGGTCTGGGGTTGGAACAGGGGGCCCTTTCTTGCTTCCAATCTAGTCATAGTGGACAGCTTGGTTGGATCCTTGGAGAGAGAACTTGCGGCAGTCACCTGCTTATTGTGTAAGTGACTTCTCCCCGAAAGAAATTATATTAATCTATATTGAAGACTAGTCCTGTGAGTCTTATCCGTGCATCCACACAGTTCCTGGTCCTGTAAATATCCAGTCTCAGTAAATGAAGTGGTAAGGATTAAAGAAGTCACCTGATGTCAACTTTGCACCTCTACTGGTGTGAACACATGCACACACACTACACCCCCCACAATTTACACTGTTGCCTCAGCATCTTTTTGTGCACACATTCTCAAGTCTATGTGATTATTATTGCTTTGTAATTGAAAATAAAATGCCAGATCCACAAGAGTTTGATATGTGATTCTTGTGACAAAGGAAAATGTCAGTCAGTTAGGTGACTGCAATAACATGACCCATGACCTCAAGAGAAGTGCAAGCAATGCCGTGCAGCTGCATGCCTAGCTGCTGACATAAACTTGTTTAGTTATTTAGGAAATAACTTGAAACTAAAACACAGTGATTACACACAAACAGTGCTGCTATTTGCTTTAGATCACTTTTCTGTTTTTCCAAGTGCCTTTATCTCTTCATTTCCGCATCAGTTTGAAAGTCTAGATTCGGATTGTGAAAAAGACTTAGCAGATCTTTCCTATTCCTGTGTGTGTGTGTGTGTGTGTGTGTGTTTACTTCAAAAATCACTACAGAGCTAGCAGGTAATTGATGAATCAAATTCACTCATTAATATATCTTCTTTGCTGTTCGTTTCCTTTCTCACATAAGTCCTGGTTGTTTTTCTGTTACTGTGATAAAACACCATGACCATGGCAGGGTAATATACAGAAGAAGGTTTTACTTAAATATCATGGCCCCTGATAAAAAAGAGTCCATCACCATCAGCAGGGAGCCTGTCAGCAGGCACACAGGCTTGGCATAGAGCAGTAGTGGAGAGCTCACATTGCCATCCACAAACAGGAAGCACAGAGGGCTAACTTTGCATTTTGAAACCTCAAAGCCTTCGCACAGTGAAGACCTAATCCTCCCCAAACAGCCAGCAACTGGGGACTGAGTATTCAGATGTCCAAGACTTATAGGTACCATCTCATTCAAGTTACTTATTGAAGCCACTCCCTGTCAGATACACACACACACACAACATATGTGCCTACATACATGTATACACACACACATATATTTATATACATGTATACACAGATCCACACACATGAACACATACACTGAATGCATACATACATTGAACATACATACATACATGTCTGTATACATACATGTATGTATACAGACAGACAGACACATATATATACACACACACAAATACATACATGTACACACAAATGCATGAAATACGTACATGTACACATATACATACATGTATACATATAGTCACACACATGCATGCATATATGTACACACATATACATACATGTACATGCATATACACATATATGTATACACACATTCCCCTCTTAGCATTTTATTTTCTTTCACACTAATGATAAGAATCATGTTTGAAAAACAAACATGACAAAGATAACCTTTATGTCCAGTGCACAAGAAGACATTTAGGAAAATTGTTGGTCCATTTGCCACTGGCTTTATTAAATACGGAATCACCAACATGGCTATGATATAATTCACTTCCTCAGTGAGTGTCTGAGTGTAAGGATAGACAGAGCTTCCTTTGTTAGAAAGAGACTTTGTGAACTCAGCCGCAGGTCCCCAGACGCCCCTAAGTCCTCTCTGTTCTGAACATGTAATTAATTCGTAAGAACCAGGTACCAGAGACTCTGCAAGCCTGACAGTAGAGTCATTCACTACCAGCCAGATGTGAAAAGCTTTCAAAGGGACAAAAGGCAGTCCTACTGCCCAGGAAAGCAGGAAGCTGTAAACTCTGCTTTGAAACCTCACCATCACCTGGTAATGCCATTTCTAACATATTTGCGTCCACCCTAACAGTTGCAGAGCTCTTATTCTAGTCTGAGAAACCAAAGCTTATTGATTAACCCAGAGCAAGGAGGACGTCTCTACTTGAAATTTGTTTTTCAGCCCAAGATAACTTAAAAACTACTTGAGAGGAAATGTTTGCGTTGATAATTTATTGCTATTTAAAGTTGTTTTTTTTTTTTTAAAAGACTGGTATGATTTTCAGGAAATTAAGGGATACATTTCTTTAAAAGTCTGAAGTGTAGTCTTAGTATTTCCTTTTCTCTCATAGTAATTTCCTGAATGGGCAAAGCTGACAAGAGAATATCTTCTAGGAAGAGGTCACCAGCGTATGGCTACAGTTAGCTCCACCTGATCGCCGCCAGCAACTTGATGGGGAAGATCTTCCTACCATTTGAAATAATAAAGAGCTAAGAGGAAGAGTTATCAAATGGAGTTAATTGAAGATGAAAAAAGGTATCTTGACACAAGAATCAACGATGCTGAAGTCAAGCAACTAACATGAAGGTTCTTCTCATTTAGGATCTAAATCAGCTAAGTAAGGACGAGATAAGAAAGTCTATGATTCTTTAAATTCAAATAAAAAATTACAGAGTTTTATACTGGGAACACACTAAAACCTGGAAGTTTAGTAGGGTTGTTTAATGACCTAACACTATTTTTGGCCCCATAAATAAAGGATCATTTTTCCATTATTATTTTGTATTTGGCCATAAACAGACCACATACATCTTCAATAATATGTTGAACTCTGTTGATATTTTGTGGAGTAGCCTGATTTGTGTACAAGATTTTATTGTAGGGAATTTGGAAATCTTTTCGGATAGTGTAAAACAAAGTAGGTAGACATTTAATTCTCAAGCCAATCAGCATTTAGGATATACTGTTGAGCATCTGCCTGAAAGCCATTCACCTGTGCTTAGAATAAGTTTAGCGATAAGAAGATCATTCTTCTTCATTGTCAGGCAGTTCTCCTTTCTAATGTGTTTTCTAATGTTGCTTCCTGTCATTGTCATTTTTTAGTCTTCAGTTACTAGTAGAATGCTTTTTTTGTGCCCTTTCCCTTAGTGAGCATTATAGATTTCATTGTCTATTATGACATCTTCGAAATATGTGAAGAGATTATGTCTTTCCCTCAAACAAACCAGCTAGGGAGAAAGCCATACCTTTATAGTGCTAAAGGTACTCTCCATGACTTTAGGACCCTGTATTAAACAGATTGGAGTTCTCAGAGGTTATATCAATTTTGACAGATAATTACATTTTCAAAACAGCATACTTTTTTTAAAAAAAAATCACCATTTGATCACTTGCAAGCAGGAACTGATTTTTAAGCATGATTAGAAAGTTTATACTAATAGGAAAATTTCAGTTAATGAAGGATACTTGTAAGCTTTCTTGTCAATTTTATATCTCATATGACCTGGAACTAGTGGCTTGGGAATGCATTTGTTTTTACTTTTAGAGGTATTTTACAAATAAATTGTGCCCTGACTAGTGAAAGTGACAATTTGTTTAAATTGCAGTTAGCCTCTCTTCCTCCTTAAAGACCCTACAAAAGCATGTGGCAATAAACCATCAAAGATAATGAGCTTCCCCATTACCACACCTTCTTAATTGTTTACAAGAGAGAAGCAATGTGGGGGGGGGGGGGGAAGGGGTGGCTAGAAACAAGAGAGACTTACTCAGACAATAAGGTTGAATCCTATCATTGAATTGTTAGTCCGAAGAACAACAAACAAAAGGAAACTGGAATCAGAAGCTCCAGGGCTTTAGGTTTTGAGCTAGCAGTAATACCTCTAATGAGAACACCCATCTCCTAAAAAATCTCACACACTGCCTTCAGCTCTTAAAGTTTACAGCCCCTAACTAGGGTGATGGTGAGGCTTCTGCCTGGAATCCTTGGGCTGACTTCTGAGAAGGTGGTTTGTCTCCTAGCTCTTTCTCACACTCTTCCAATATTTCTGATTATCTTAAACAAGATCCCCTTAAGTTTTATTTTTAACAATAGCTGAAACTAGTTTCTTGCCTTCCAAAATAAAGGTGACTAGTAATTAGAAATTTGTTTTGGAAGCACATTCCCCATGGAGGGATACTCCCTTAACCTACAGGCAGGAGGGAGGGCCTAATCCCTACTACAAATGACTTGACAGATTTGGTTTATCCCTCCTGGAAAGCATCACCCTCCCTGTGGAGTGGGGGGGGGGGGCAGGATGAGAGTGGGGGGGGGCATGGGAGCGAGGAAGAGAGGGAGGAGGAAGGGAGAGGGAACTGGGATTGATATGTAACATAAGAAGAAGAAATAATTAAAAAAGGAGAAAAAAGATTAAAAAGAAAAAAGAAATTTGATTTGGAGCTGGGCAATAGTGGCACATGCCTTTAGTCCCAGCACTCGTGAGGCAGAGGCAGGCAGGTCTCTGTGAGTTTAAGGCCAGCCTGGTCTACAAAGCTAGTTCCAGGACAGACTTCAAAGCAATACAGAGAAACCTTGTCTCGAAAAAACAAAAAAAGAAGAAGAAAAAAAGGGAATTTGATGTGTGATTTGGTTTATTATTTGCTAAGTTGTAATAGCTGCAGGGACTTCAAAATCCCTTGAGATTTGTTTAAGGACTGAAGAAGTCCCTATATGAGATGCATCCATGCATGATAAGGACTCTTGGAATATGAAGAAAAAAGAAGACAAGGAACTATGTGTAGACTAGAGGTCTCACACCTCTTGGGTGGAAGTGTTGGCAGACAGTAGCTAAGGGGGAGGCTGTGGTTAGTGCCCTGTTAGCATGTCCTTCCATAAATCCATCATTTGCAAAGATTCCTAAAGCAAGATGGGGGAACTGAGAGGAAAGGAAGAAGACATATACACCAAATATTAGAAAATAGATTTTATAATGAAAATCATAAAGGAGCAATCCTCAGTAATGAGAGGTAGAGACTCAGGGAAATAGAACACGGTAAGGTGGGCTGCTTATGTTTACCTCTTCTCTTTGAAGGAAGAAAGAAAATGCATAGGATGAAAAATTTCACTGGCAAGTATTTAATATCAAAAATATATTTTAGAGCATTGCCAAAAAGTAATATCCCTTCCCTTTACTGTGCTGGGGCTAATTGCTCTCGCCTATGGGAATAAATGAAAATGAAAGAACAAAGCAATCAGGCAGATGCCAGAGAAATCTGGGCTGGCAACAAAGACAAGGAAATGAGACAATTAGCAGCCACAGAGCAGCGATGTCCAGGAGGATAATTCTGAGATGGTTATTGAGAATTCATTTTGTTTAAGACTGCTCTAAAATCCAATGTAGGGAGAAAAAACAAACAAACAGACAAAACACCTTAAAACTCAGTCAGTTTTCTTTAAGGATGTGATCCCTGGTAGGTGAGAGATCCTCCAGGTCAGGTCTCACCCCTGTGTGTATTTGGGCAATGCAAATACTCCACAGAAAGGTGTGGGGGGTTGGCATGATGCTGGGTGGCTAGGGAGGTAGGGGTGTAGAGGTGGATCTGGGAGAAATAACAGAAGTCAGGTTGAATATGCTCAAATATACTGTGTGAAATTCTCAATGAATTTTATAAAAATAACATTTAAAAAACTTTCTAAATATCTGGGCCAAAAGAACAAAATGAAGCCATTGGTCTCCAATGAATGTGCTGTTATATTTTGTAGTTAAGTTAGATATATACATTAAGTATTGTATAAATGATTATATATAATATATACATATATTATAAATGATTATATATAATACATATATACATACATACATTCGAATTATATAAAATTATATAAAATCTTCCAAGGCATTGAATTGCATGGCCGAGACTCTAATGGTAGAACGCATTCAGAAATTAAAGACACTCTTCTTTCTTTTGTATCAAGAACAAGAGGCTTTGTTATGCTAAAGACTTAGCATACAAGGAAACTTCAGATAAACAGTCTCCTGGACTCATGAGTCGCTTTAATAAAAAAGTGGTTCTGGGAAAGGCATGTCACCATTAAGCCTGGGCCTGGGAATCAACTGGCTTTGAACACTGTTATGATACGGTTTCAAGTTTCTAGGAACATGAAGTAACAATTTGAGCAACCTTAATGTCAGGTTTCCCCCACACTTATCTCACACATTAAAGAAAAAGATTGACCTCCTTCACCACACAATGCCAGGTTAGAAGCAACAGAGTGACAGGGGAAATGAATTATTAAGATAATTTATGACATTTCTTATAACATGTAAGCCATGACAACAATGGCACTTTATTCTGCAGTCAGTTTAAGTGACCAAACTACAGGACCTCGCTGGACCATAGCTGTTGACTCAGATCTCTTCTTTACATCCACAAATGCTTTTACCTTATTCCATATCCTCAATTCATCACTTCCTCCTTTTTTATTCTAGTGTACCATTACACCATACTTGTCTTAGAAATTAGTTTTAAAATGAATAAAATAAAGTTACTTCTTTCTTTAAGTTAAAATTTTGTAAGAGGAAACAACAAAATTCAAAACCCCAAAGAACTGTATACCCAGTAAAGCATATGCTAATAGTCACACAAGAACTTCAGTAGATTGGGAGATAGAGAATTTGCATTCAATCAGGGACTTTTGTTTTAAGGAATTTAGTGTCTGGGTCAGTATGCAAAAACATCTGCTTCAATGTGATTTTCTTAAGCTCTGGTTACTTTTGAGAATCATTTGAAAGGAAGCAAGAAGAATGCTCTTCAGTTAATTTCCAGAGAAAACAAAGAGAAAGGTCGGGCAGATATTGTCTAAAAGTATCCCCTTCTTTTCCATAGGCCCATACACTGCACTTTTAAATGATTTTAACATATAGCACCCATTTCCTTAACTATTGCCCCAACCCCTGTAATATGCCTGATCAAGTGTTTAGGGGCCTCTGGCTGTCTGCTCACTAACTCTTTGTCTTAGCTGCACTCATCCCTAACATGTTAAATAATTGCAAAAGACCTTTCTGCCTTGTTATTCATCATGTAAATGTGGTGTGCTGAGAATTCCAAGCTCCTCACACTGGAAGGTTTCTACTTAACGCATCTCCTTCCTCAGTGAGCATCAGAAATCCCCCAGTCTATGTGAGAGTATTTGCTGAGTCAAATCCCAGCTTCACTGAATGAAAAAATGCTAATTAGACACTGCTTAGGCCTATGATATTAGTACAGACTAAGGGTGTTCATTTGCCTGTTCTTTAGAGAGTTGATATTACAAGCCTACACATGGGGACTACATGTGTACATCACACGTGGTCCCAACATCACATGAGATTAGTCTCCTGTTGCTTGTTGGAATGTTAAACTTTCTTTTGTAAACTTTTCTCACAGGTGAGGATTTACCAAATTATAAAGCCCTAAACATCTAGAATATTTTTTTTTCTATTTCTTGATAGTAAGCCTGGTCACCAAATGAATAAAACTGTGCCGTGATCCACCATTCATAGGGCACATACCTTTTTACAGCCTTGGCACTTGGTTAACACTTAAGACATTGTTTATGGCAATGGATTAGAGTCAAGCTAAGTCCTGTACAAATATGGATAGGACACATGAGATTGCATACTTTTCAAATATATACACCATCCAATTTGAAAACAGTAAGATTCATTAAAAAAAAAAAAAAAAAGCCTATATAAAACAAAAGAGTATAATCTCAACCTCACACCCTCATTTCTCAATCTTTTGGCTTTTGGGTGTGTGACCCCTCTCCTAAAAGCTGGTCCTTGTACAGCACACAGTTAAGATGCAAAATGCCCATGTCCTACTAGCACATTGTTGTTGTCTATCTTTGTAATAAACTGTAGAAATAGCCTATGAAAGTATAGTCCTATTATCATCTATTTTAAATAACTTCTACAATATGTGGTAGTAATTATTAATTGTATCAGTATATAAAAACATTACTGATTAGCCAAGTGGTTCAATAATCATAAAATCACCCAAACCTGACAATTCAGGTCCTAAACTGATTAGCACATTAGCCAACGTTAATCAATAATGATTTCTCTACCCGAAGATTAAATGGAAGAGGTAGAGCTAGTATTTTCTCATAGCTGGTTATGAGCTGTATGTTTTAATGTATCTTACTTCTGTGCCAGTGTGAGTACACTCTTAACCCTTGAAGTCAAAGACATTAATAGCAGCCTGAGGTCATACAGATAACCCTGGGGCTGGAATTGAAATTCCAGGATCATTTCTCAACTGAAAAACTTTTTCACTGTGTAAATGGAGTTGCTGTCCCATACATGAATAATGGTAAATAAAAACCTCAAGGAAAAGCAGGGGGTATTGTTCCTGCATGTTCCCCATTTATTCCCTTCCTCTCGAGCCTCTCAAATAACCATAGCATCCCTGGTGATCCCAGGCATTTGCGGAGAAACATGAAAAGCACTCGTACTGAAGAATGAACTGATTGACTAACCATTCCAACATGTGCTGCACTGTAGCCTCTGCTGCTCTGGGAGTCTGGGGAGATGAGATGTGGAAGAAAAGATCTCCACCTCCTTTTATTAGAGAAGAAACATAAAAGAGGATACTAAACAATAACATATAGGAACCTTCATTTGTAATTACTCTGCTGTCTCAGTGGAGTGGCAGGGGCCATGTGATAAACTAGCAGTTCAAGACATAACAACTTCCTCCCCTGGATCAGGCACAGAATAACTGCCCCAAGCTGTAGGTGCCTATATGTCTCTAAAATTAGCCTTTTGGAGATAGCCAGTATGTTGTCCCCACTTTACCCCTGGCCTTTTAAGTGTTCTTCAAGTACTTATCTACTCATTCTTGTGCCTGTGGTTTGCTAAATCTTCTACATATATTTTCACAGGAATCTTTCTATTTCTAACATCACGTTCCTTTCGCTTGCATCCTTCTTCTTTCTAAGTAATAGGATACAAACATCACACCTTCAGGAAGATGGTGTTGTCTACCTTACAAAAATTACGAAAAGCCAGTTTGATAGTCATTCCTTATTCCCTTTAATCTGCTTCTGTTTTCTTCACAGTGCTTATCATCAAATAACATAGTTTATTAAGCACGGTTTTGCTGTTTCCTTGATGAGAATGGGAAAGGAGATTTTATTTTGTTTTTATTGATAGCAACAATATTTAAATGGGTATTTGGCAAATACAGATCTAAAATAGACACACATGAATTAATTATAAACTGATCTTTCTAAACTTTCCTTGCTGTCAATATCACTTCTTTCTGGCATATAATGCACAGTGCCCAAGTACATTTTAAAAGCAGCGCTATTGAATGTATAATCTTTGGACCATCAGCATTAATCTCAAGGAGCATATTAGAAATGTCAATTTCCAGGGCCCAGTTCAGGTTCCCTATTTGTACTTTTTGAAGAGAGTGACAGAGAAGCTATTATTTTTCAAAGCCTCTGAATTTTAAAATGATGACCTAAGAATCAGGTAGGACCGAGTTCCATGCCTAACTACCATGCTTCACTCTGTGAGTTGGCTTTTGTTTACCTGGATCCAGTTCACTGGAAATCTGAGTTCTTTCGCTTCATCTTTTGTAGTGAGATAGTCCTTCTCTGGCACTGACCACACCCATTGGGGTGTGGAGCCATGGGCGGAAGTGACCTGTGGAAGGAGGTCGGAGGGGGCCAAAAAAGGCTCTTTTTCTGGCATGACTCAGACAGGAGAGGATCGGGTTCATCTGTCTAGGTTGTAAGTTATTTCTCCCTGAATAAACATCTATTCGGCCTATTTGTTTATCCTGATCCTTATTTACCGCGATAATCTTTCGTGCTTGTTCATTCTGCCCATGACATCTCTTCTTTGTGGTTCCCTATGCATGTCTCACCACACATGCTCTTCAGAATACCCATTATGGCCTCCTATTTTCCATGAGCATGGTGTGTGAATGTGAGGTTCTTGTCTGTTTGGACCACTAGACTAAATGATCTAAGACTTCATGCATTTTACTTACCATTTTAGCCATACTGTCTGATTATGAGTAGACATTCACTGATATTTATTAAGTAAATTAATTAATATACAGCTGAGGGCATCAGGGGCTGCTGAAAATAATGCAATGGATGTTGACTGCAGGTAAGTTGAATGGTGATGATATTTGTTTTTATTTTGGTTTTTTGAGACAGGGTTTCTCTGTGTAACAGCCTTAGCTCTCCTGGAGCTAGCTCTGTAGACCAGGCAAGCCTCAAACTCATAGAGGTACACCTGTCTCTGCCTCTTGAGTGCTGAGATTAAAGGCATGTGCCACCACTGTCCAGCAAGAGAGATTAGATTATTAACAGGCCCTTTTAGACTCATCTGGAGAAAGGACCACTTTATCAACTCACGTTACTAACTTGCACGTTGCCTTTATAAACAGTAAAGGTCTGAGTACTGGGCAGAAGCAAACCTCAAGGTCATCAGCAAAGCTTTTCAGGTGGAGAACCAGCAGCTGAAATGTATTCAACTGGAGGCACACTCAGCATATTCTGAACATAACAAGAACAACAGCAAAATCCCGAGAGGAAAAAAGGGATATAACACAAAATCAGCTGGCACAGGAAGAAGGAGACCACAGCAGAGAGTCTGGAGCTTGTTAGAGTGAGTTTAGATGTCCCTGAAAGAATATCTGCATACAATGGTGGTGCCCTGATAGTTGAGATGAGAGAAGGCTGCTAAGATAGTGAAAACTGAGGGTTACCAGCTTAGGGTGATGCTTGATGACTTTACTACACCAACCCACTGCCTATGTGATGGCTCCATCTGCTCCAGGTGCAGGTGAAGACAAGAAAGCAAATGAATTTGCATTTTTTTCAAGGTCACTGATAATCTTTAAAATGAGAAGCCACAACAAGACACAAGTTGAGCCAATTTTATCTAGGACTTTGGCTTGGTTTATGAGCTATGTATATTGTAGACATTCTCCTAAATGATTGCTTTGTTGAATAACTCCAGTTATTCTTTGGATTCAATAAATACTCAATTAAGTTCTTAAGGGTTTTCCTAAGTAGCAGATCAAGCAAAATTAACTTATCTTTGGCTATCACTAGAAATAGATTCTTGTTGACATTTGTGTGTGGGATCTCTGTACTAAGCCCACCCATGAAACAAAATAATAAAATTTTCCCTTTTGGGTTGAACACATGGAACATGAAAAAGTAGTAAATGCCTTTATTCTATCCTCTGTCTTGGCTAATCCTGCACTATGCTGAAAAATTGATGGCAAATACTCCCCAAAGGAGGTCACTGGTCTTCTTGGTAAATATTATTAAAAAAAAAAAGAAGTTCTTTGGTTTGATTTAGAAGAAAGACATATCCATTTCCATATCCATAAAAATTGGGGTAAGCAATATCTCTGGCCAGAGTGCTGAGAAACCTCTGTTGAGGAGCAATGTCAAACTCAGACTTGGAGACTGACCTGAAGGTCCAGAGTCACACAGTCACTGGTGTTTTCTTTCTCGAAGCTTGGATAAGCAGTAAGCACGTCCCCAAAGCAAAGAAGATGTGCTAAGGTTGCAGCAGCACTACAAATGATGTTTAAAGTTCGAGTTCACAGTGCCTTCTTAACTTCTAGTTCATCGTCACTCTACTTTCTTGTTTTTTAATCACTTTTTCTTATTGTTTCAGTAATGAAGAAATTGGAATAAACAACATTGGACAAAAAAGAAAAAGAAATTGGAATTAAAACTCGAGTGAAAATTTTTGAGCCAATAAAGCATGTAATTAGTAGCTGAGGACATGTATAATATCAAAATACTGAAAAAAATTCAAAACTTATTTGATATTTGAAGAATTTTGAGTAATACAAGCAAATATTTGTTAAGTAGACACTAGGCATTTTATGTAATTTTAAGTAAAAATATTAAATAGACATAACATAAAATTAAGTAATATTGTAGAAATATTGAATATTTTAATGGCAAATATAATAAAGAAAAATCACTAACAGATGGAAGAAGAGATCAAAAGTTGAGGATATGTAGCTGAAGCTTCTTATAAAATTATCACATATTAATAATACAATTAAAAACTATGGCATGTCTTTATATTAGTAATACTATTAATAATAGTTTCATGATACTGAGAGATTTGATATTATATCTAGACTTTTTCTCTTGGTGGGGGGGGTCTCATCAGGTTACTGGCTTATTTCTTACTATTTACATATATTAGAGCTTCCTAATGTACGATTAGAAGTTGTTAAGATTAAACTGTTTGAAGGATTTCTCAGATAATTGTATATGTAAATATAAAACATGGATTCTTAAATTATGATACCAATAGTATTGGCATTGCTGATTTCATCTGCTAATTCCTAGGACACTAGGAAATACTTTTAGATAATGGTCTGTGCAATAACAATATGAAGAGCAGAATCCTAACATAACTGAAATCCCATGGAAATTCTTAACTATTAGAAACAATTAGGTACACACATAGGAATAAGAAGCAAGATTGGATGGGTCATGGGCATACTTAATAGAATGTGGCATCCCTATCATCAACATGAATGGGCTGACAACAGGGAGATTTATCTACATAATAAAAATGAAATGAAGGGTTGCAGACAGAATTAGATGACTCAAAGGTGATCCAATGTAGTTAGAGTCCCCTTTGCAGTTTTAGGAAGGATAGCCATTTTCAGCCTCAGAATTCAATGACTACAAGAAAAAAGTCCTCCAAGGAGACAGTTTTTAATATTGTTGTAAATGCTTGGTGCAATAATTTCACAGTATCCCCCCCCCCATCCAAAGAAAGGGCTTTTTGTTCATGCAATTGTATGTTGGAGAAAGAACTCTTAAATATTTTAAAGTTTGTGGAACATAAGGTCAACGTTGGTGTTCATTCCAGAAGACATAAGCATCAAGATGGCACATGTCTACCACTGAACCCCTCTTCTCCTGCAAAGGGCATTGGTTCCTCTTGGCTGAAGGTAGCACAAATTTACATTTCCCCACATGGCCTCTCTCACCACTGTTATCTAAGGGCTTACAGAGTCCTTGATTTACAGACATGAATAACATCACACCAAAGACACTTCTTTAAAATAAACAACAAAAACAAAAACAAAAACAAAACAGTGAAATTTCAGCAAACCTTCTCTTGGGATTCACTCATCATGAGTGCATATACTGTAGCACACAAACGTTGCCAGCTTCCTAGAGCAATACTATGTCCTTATGATGCATCTAAGGTATTAGCTTGGAGATGTGAGTCTAAGAATAAAGTTCTTTTTTCTGTGGCAGAATATATAGCAGACTAATAATTATATGAAATTCTTACCCCGCATTCAGCTTGCATATGGCTCCAGTAATCAAAAGCAGCAACGGAACTCACCTTGCTGTTCACTGGTTGGAGGAACACGCTTCCTATATATTTTCCCGTATATTTCAAGGTCCTTACTCATGGAATTTAGTTTGAATAAGGTGTACCATAAAAAAAACACCAATTCCAGAGGCTCAGCTCACTGGGAGCCATCAGATTATAATCTGCAACACTTTCTAGTACTGGGTGTCATTTATATTGTGTTACTCATTGGAACTCATGCTTCAGCCAGTTACATGCTATGTGTCTAGTCACTTTCAGACAGAGGCATATAGCTGTCCCTTTTCAGGTAACAAGTAAATTGATATTAACATCCTCATCCTTGGTCATTCCATGGTCATTCCAGGTAGCCCTGTATTTTGACTTTAGGATTTCATTTGTGATTTTTGTTTTGTTTTGTTTTTTCAGAAAAGCTTTTTTTTCCTGGACTTTAAGATCATTTGAAAATATTAATGTCTAGTATCTCAGTCAGATGATTTCTTTCTCTGCTTTTATTTATTTACATCTTGTAGGCAGAAAGAGGAGATCAGGAGCAAAGAGTTTACTCTTTCATAGTGAAGAAGGGTTTGTCCCCCACCTCTCCCAGGATCAGGGAGCTCTGCAGAAGAGGAGGAGGAAAGATTTGCAAGAACAAGATGGGATGGATGACTCCAAGGAAACTGCCTTTCAGACACAACAAGATTGACACATATGAACTCAAAGAACCTGTGGCAATGTGTGCTGGGCCTGGAGAGGTTCATTCCAGGTAGTGTTCCAGCATTCAAGAAATGGACATGGACTCCCATCCCTAACCAAGAAGCTATCCCCAGCTGACATCTATTTGCAAGGGAAAATTTTGTTTTCTCTAATGGAGTCTCACTGAGTATACCGACCCCATTAGGGAAGGCTCCATGCCCAACAGTTGATGGTCAACAGAAAACCAATTCAATGGTATTTTTGTAGCCTTTTTGTCTTAGGTTGTATTGTTTGAGCATTTTTGTTTGTTTCAGTGGTCTTTTGCTTGAATATTATGATTTCCAATTTTGTGTTTTTGTGGGTTTTGTTTGTTCATACATTCGTGTGTGTGTGTGTGTGTGTGTGTGTGTGTGTGTGTGTGAGAGAGAGAGAGAGAGAGAGAGAGAGAGAGAGAGAGAGAGAGAGAGAGAGAGGGAGTGTGTGTTTATTTCTTTTCTCTCTCCCCATTTCTGGTATGCTGTTTGTTTGCCTGTTTATGTTTTCTAAAGAGAGGAAGAAATGATATGGAGTTGAATGGGTGGACAGTGGAAAGGATCTGGGAGGAGCTGGGGAGTATAAACATTTATCAGAATATATTGATTATAAAAGATTTTTTTAAATCCACGCAATATTTTTTCAGTTAAAAAAAAAGAATGAATTTGGCTTGGCACTTCAAGACTGGGTTTTGTGGGACAATGAAAGAAGAAAAGAGAAGAGAGGAGAGGAGAGGAGAGGAGAGGGGAGGAGAGTAGAGGGGAGGAAAGGAGAGGAGATGAGAGACACAGATAGGACTGGAAGGGGGGGGCGGGATTCAGAAACTTTTCCCCATGGCATATGTAGCTTTCTAGTGAGTTAGCATGTGAGAAATGAGGATGCCTGAGGACCACTGTTGCTTTGTAGGGAGGATTCTTTCTTTTCTGAAGTTTATTTTTAGAGGGTATTTACTCATATCTTAATCTATTGAGAAACTCTAGTTTATCATTTGACAGAGATGTCCTTCTGTATATATGTTTCTCTTATTGGTTGATGAATAAAACACTGTTTGGCCAATGGACGAAGGAAGATAGGCAGGGCTAGGAGATAAGGAGAATTCTGGGAAAGGTAGGCAGAGAAGGTAAAGAAGAGATGCAAAGCAGCCAAAGGAGTAACATGCTAGACTACAGGTAAGCCACAATTTCATAGCAATACATAATTAACAGAAATGGGTTAACAATTAAGACAGAGCTAGCCAATTAGAATCCCTAGCCATTAGCCAACTGTACAATAATATATATTGTGTCTGTGTGTTTATTTGGGTCTGAGAATGGCAGCGGTACCTGGCAGAACAATAATCTCCATCAACAATCATTCACTAATTGAAAATTCTTATCTACAGAATGTATTACAGATTGGAGCCCAGAAATTGCTATGTGGTTATCATTGGTTGTTGAAGCTTTTCTTTGTCTTACATAGTAGGTAAACTAGGATAAGAGCTGTTACTTCAGGAACATATTAAGATATAGAAAGGGGGTTAGAAAACAATGTGAAACTTGACAAAAAAGAAAAGCATTTCCAATACTTTTCTTTAGCTTTCTAAGATTACTCCATTAATTTCTGGACAGATAGTTACTTCTCTGATTTAATCAACTATCCTTTAAAAAGTGGCCTAAAAGAAAGTATCTTCTGGGTAAATTAGCATTTAATGAACTCAGAGTGCCTGGATTTTCCACATACCATCAAACCAACTTGAGGGGCTGATGATGCTAACTGTTTGGAGGTCTGAATGCCAATGTGCCTCTCATACTCATAGCAAGGGCCTCCAGATGGATAAAACCATAATTCTAAATGAAATTCCAAATACGAACTGGTAAATATGAAAATTTCTTAACCTTATACTAACAGAAATGGAAAGTGAAGATACAAGATTCTTAACTATTCCATAGACAAAAAATATTTGTAACAAATAATATTCTAAAAATCTTAGGGAAATACATGTATTCATGTATATTATTTAGGTTTTGTTACTATGATGATTTCCTGAGGTTAGCAGATGTATAAAATGGTTTATACTGGCATAAGATATTTGAAGGAATAGACCATGATTAGGATGGCATAATACTGTGTGGACTGTGGTATAGGGTGCAGTACACATAATGGGGACATGTGATAGACAAATACCATACGTCGGTGCATCACAAAGGATGCTATGGTCGACTACCCACTTCAGGGAGAATCCAAAGTTATCCAACCTCTTAAATATCCATGACAACTCAATACCACTATGGGGTTGGATATATGAGCCTTTGGGGAGATGGTATAGACCCAACTGTAACATCTAGCATTACAGATGGGGATGTAGACTGGGTACTTTGAGACTCAATTGCTGTAATATTTAAAGATTACAAAAATTTTACAGTTTGTTTCTCTGTTACAGAGAATGTGTTTCTAGTCTATTTGATAGTTTTGTTCTCTAGCAAGATTTTTCATAAAGATATCCCTATTGTCTTGGTAGTACACATTATTTGAATTATCATTCTGAAAATAATCTTTACAATTAATTTAAATATTTTTATATATTCATATTCTACATAATCTTTTGTTACTCTGCCCTCCCAATAATATTTACTTTCTGTCTATCCCCATCCTAATGTGGCCTTTTCAAGCATCCACTCTTCTAAAATGATCAAATATCTTATAAAGTATATTGATTTGATTACTCTGTGCCAAGGAATTAAGTAAATATTTTGCATAACTTGCCAACAGTTTAAATGTGGGATCATTCTCATTAATACCTTTATTTATGGTCTTTTAAAAATATTTATTTTACATGTACGAGACTCTTGCTTACATGTATGTGTATGAAACATGTCAGTACCTGGTGCCCACAGCATTCAGAAGAGGGACAAAGTCTCCTAGAATTGGGGATACAGATACCTGTTAGCCACCATATTGTTGTTGGGAACTGAGCCAAAATCCTCTGCAAGAACCAGTCTTCTTGCCTACTGAGCAGTTGCTCCAGCATATCTGGCCATTCCTTCAATTTTTTAATTATTATTATTAGTTAGTAAATGTATTCATTTCTTTTACATTCCAACTGCAGTTTCCCTTCCCTCCTCTCCTCTCATTTCCTTCCCTCACTGCCACACTCAATCTATTCCTCCTCAGTTTCTGTTCAGAAAGGGGCAGGCCTTCCATGGATATCAACCAAGCATTGCATATCAAGTTGCATTAAGACTAAGCTCCTCCCATTATATTAAGGCAGGGCAAGACAAACCAGTACGAGGAATAGAGTTCCAAAAGACAGCCAAAGCATTAGGGACAGTCTTTGCTCCCATTGCTAGGAGTCCCACAAGTAGACCAAGCTACATAACTGTCACAAATATAACCATTCTTAAATGTTAGAACTGCTGTGTATCAATATACTGAAGCAGAGAAGTAGTCACTGAAGAGAAAGTTACATGAAAAGAATAAGAAAACAAGAAGTTTGTGGTGAGCAATGAGTTCAGTATTAACTAACTATACTCTTTGGCAAGAACTGTAGAA
Organism: Phodopus roborovskii; assembly: GCF_943737965.1. Lineage (NCBI taxonomy): Eukaryota > Metazoa > Chordata > Mammalia > Rodentia > Cricetidae > Phodopus > Phodopus roborovskii. The sequence goes on along the minus strand of NW_026126413.1, from coordinate 4,088,076 downwards.
TAGATTGGTTGTAGATTTCCTGTAACAGTGAATATTTGTCTAAGACCTGGACAGCAACATAAAATTATACTCATTATTTTTAAAAAGTGATTTTCTTTTCAGAGGAAGTTGTATTTACTTATGTATTTACTCTATCCTCCTCCATCTGTCTCTTTCTCTCTCTCTCTCTGAATGTGTGTGTGTGTGTGTGTGTGTGTGAGAGAGAGAGAGAGAGAGAGAGAGAGAGAGAGAGAGAGATTTGTACATAGTTGCCTGCAGAGTACAGAAGGCAGCCATAAGATCTCTTGATGCTAGGGTGACAGGTGGTTATGAGCCACCTGACATAGGTACCGGGACCCAAGTTTGGGTTCTATAGAAGAACAGCAGTTGTTCTGAGCCTCTGAGCCATCTCTATTTCCTAGAAGAATCCTTCCTAATTAAGAAGACTCAGTGTTAGTGCAGAAATGTGATGAAGAAAGATTTCTCCTATAAAATTACCGAACAGATGGTAGACATAGTGCCAACAATTTCAACCTAATTATAAAACTGAGACAGGAAAATCACTTGAGTCCACTAGTTGGAAACTCACATGGGCAATGAAGCAAAACCTTGTCTCATAAATAAAATAGAAATAAACAAAAGAAAAGCATAAAGCTATGCAAATATTTAGAGTGCCCATGTCATTCATGATGCTGGTGTTTCTTGGTGGCCATCAGTTTGTTGGACGACATATCATCCCTCTCGCTGTCCATTCCATGCTTCTCAGCCTTGACACTGTGACTACTGAGGCTCTTTGCTGTGAAGCAGTCCTGAGCTTTGCAAGGCATGTGCTAGCATTGCTGACCTCCACACAATGCATCAGCAAGACTTTCTCACCCTTATACCTCACAGTGACAAACGTAAGGTGTGTAGACAATGCCAGATGACAAAACCAATGCCATCTAAGAGCTAAGTCAAAATTCCCGAAAGTATGGGTATTTTGGTAAATACAGTTTCAGTCAACTGCTTCCCATGTATGTGTGGCTACCTTCTCTTTACATATTGAAGCAGCTTCAATGCTGCAGCAGAAATCTGAGTCTCTCCCTTATTTGAAATCAGACGGCTGCTTTCAGTCCCTGCCTATGAATCACCCTTGGCAGGAAGGTTTAGATGGTGAAATTAAGAGAAAGAAAAGGAATTTAAAAATGTTCATCAATGACAGAAACATAAGATGTGTTATACAGGAAGGTAGATTATGCAGGATCTTAAGGCTGTCAAACCTCAGGTACCCCTGTTTTTAAAGAGTCTGAAGACATACCAATTGAGCTTTTGCTCAATATTAATACCTCAAGTGCAGAATTTGTCTAATCTTGTTCAAGCCATTATTCATCACTGACAGGATCAGAAATTTACTAAAAAAGAAAAAATTTAAAAGTCCTTATTCTTTGTACTTTTGGGCTTGAACACATATTTGATTGTTAAAATATGAAGCTGAACTCACTGAAAACTATTGGGTACCTTCTTTTGCAGGATTAGTGACAGAGTGTTAAGAACAGGACATTGCACATAGCTTCCCTTAATACTCACCGGAAGGAATTTAGGGAAAAAGGAATTATCCACTGGTACTAAGCAGTGTTACCATTTAGCTCTGACCCCTTGGATTCACCTGAGGGCCTGTCTACTTCCAAAAAGTTCCCATTCTTTCAATCCCATGTTTTATCTTTTTGAGCCATCCCTAATAAGTTCAATTGACTGAATTAGGGCAGGCATGAATGAAGGTCATTCAGTTACTGACAAGGACTGCAATCTTGCCCCCCCCAAAAGATAACTCTCCTAATAGTGTGACCTAGCAAACATACTGTTGACATTGCAGTTAATAAACTGTACAAAGAATGGGTCATGTGGTAGTCAAGACCATAAAAAAGACTGAGAACCCAAAGATATTGAGTCAAAGTGAAGTTATAGAAAGCAAAAAACTCTTACAATGGTTAGGGAGATGGTTCAATAGATAGTAGCACTTATTATGCAAGCATGGGAATTCCAGTTTGATACTTATAATCCACATTTAAAAGCCTTTATGTGCTGTTATGTGTCTGTAGTCTTTGATCTGGGGTACTTTAGTGGAGGGGAAAAGGACGGATACTAAGAGCTTGTTGCTCCCTAGCCTAGTGAAAAACAAGCCCTCGGCCAGACTAGCCCAACTCTCTTATTGGTGAGTCTTTAAAGATACCTGCCTTTCATGGACACATTCTAGAGGCTTCAGTGTCATGGTTGGCTTTCTCCTCTTGATTAGTTTTTGTTTTATTTATTTATTTTATAAAACACCTATCAACTATAACCTGGTCATTAGGTGTAATTATGATTCTTTATGGGTGGCTGGGAAACAAAAAGAAATAATTTAGGACCCTGTCTACTCAACTCTTCCCAGGATCCTAAAGAGTATCTTTCCTATATTTAGTCCTTTATATTTTCTCAAGTCTAGACAGATATATTGGTGTCTAGTGTCCCTAACACAAACTTTCAAGTTCTACTCATGTCATTGGGATACACACACACACACACACACACACCTCCTTTTAGACTCTCCTGAGATCTTTCCTTCTGGGCCTTTCCCTGACCACCCCACTGCACACAGGTTTGACTTCTAATCTTCTTGTGTGGTTCCTTCATTCTGAAATTTCATGTGATCTGGAAGGCTGTGTTTCTGCTATAGGCTGCACTAAATTGTGACTCAAACATTTTAATTATTAAAGAGCTGGCAATTCCCATGGGATTGAATGTAACTGTCAAGTTTGCCATAAGACTCAGAAATATAATAACTGAAAAATCTCCAAGAAACCTCACTGTGTCCCATAGGACTTGGATACTGGGGTGGAGGTGGGTGGTCTAGAGACTCATCAACTCTGCTTTTGGCATCAAGAATTACAGAAAACAAGAGAAGGAAGCAACACAGTCTGGGCAGACAGATAAAGCAGGCTGCAGGGCATTTGCTTATGGATAACATGGAAGCCAATAGGTAGGTCAGACGCTTATTAGTACAAGAGGGATCAATTCTTTACATTTGATTCCCCAATCTGAACAGTTTTGAGATATGGACTTTCTTAAGATATGGCAAGCAACTCTTTTGAACTGAGATCATTCCCAGAGGGCATTGACTTCAGAATTATGGGGGCACCAAGAATCCAGTCATTTAGTACTGAAGAGAGATCTGGGAGGCGCAGTACAGGGTGCAAACCACATATCTTCAAAGACTTCAAGTCCTGTGGGATAGACAGATCTTGTCTCAATTGAATGTGGCAGGATTTCATGTGTATCAACGACTGCTTTAGACTTTTTCTACATTTTCTTCCCAGCGTCCGAGTCTTCCAAGTGGCAAAACACCAGGACCATTTCTCCTATGCTTGTACTTGGCCCTTTGATTGAAACACCTTGGGCAAGTCACACCACAGAAGCCAGCTCATGCCTTCCATCTCTCCCTTCCCTGACCCTCCATCACAGTCTCTGCTGCCGGTTCCTTTCATGGCATACAGACTGTTCCACCTGGTCTCTTCATGCAGGAATTTGAGCATGCCCCCCCCCCACTTTATGTGACCTTATATCTGGGAGATGCATATACCTCTGTCTGTAAACCACAGAGCTACTTAAATTTAGGAATTACATGATAGCACCCAGCATTAAGCCGGGTGTGTTGATATCACCCATAACAAATCCACTCTTCAAACCCAGATGTACCCCAGTTAGTCATATAGAAAAAGAAGTGTTGTAAAGTGCATCTTCTGGATGGGTTTCACATTGTTTCCATCCTACCAGAATGCTACTGTCTTAATGAGGTCACATTGCACAGTGCTGAAGACAGCAATAGAGAAGAAAAACTCAAAAGGAGGCTTGAACTCAGTGGTTTCTACACATGCACACTGGACAGGAAGTAGGCACCTCCAGTCAACCCAAATGGCCTTGTTTATGAAGCTTGTCCACAGGCATAAGAAAGGTATGTGTGCAAAACAAGTTCATCCTACACCCTATAACTTTCTTCAAAAACCAAGGCCACATAAATCAGAATTTTTGAAGAGTCAACCTCATTTCAGATTTTGCTGTCACTTCCCGAAAGTACCATCTGGTAAAATTGGCTTATCACCTCACTTTTAATGTAGATATGAGATTTCCTGCTTACAGCATTTCCCTAGGGGACTAGCGGGGGGAAAATTACAACTGGGAAGTTTTATAAGAGGGATTAGCTATAGTTCCTGAATGAGACGCCTTCTCCCTCTGTGAGCACACCTGCAGATGTTAATAACTGATTCACGAAATTTTCCTCTTGACTTGTATCAAAATTGGCAATAAATGTATAGGTTTCAAATAGCGATTTTTTTTTTTAAAAAAAAAATCTTGTGTTTACTGGTTCATAAAACCGGTTCCTTCCAGTTTACCAGTGGGGAGGGGTGGGTACACAGGGAGCAATTAGGGATAAGATAGCCAAAGAAACAGTTACTTGGAAAAAGAAATCTGTGTGTCTGGCTCTCTCTATGAATTATGACTATTCAAAGAGGGGAAAAAGTCTGAACATTTGCCAGAAAGACTGGAGTGTAAAGGGACAGCTGGAGTCCTCGGCGAGGGTTACAATGTGTTACTTGTTCCATAAGAGAAGAACGGAACCACTTAGCACAGCGACTCACACATTGCTTGAGACACTGGCACATCGTGAACTCATGCAGCATTTTCTTCAAAGGGAAAGAGTTGGGTATTTCAGGAAGGTCACTGACAGCATTTGGAATACAGACTTGCTGACCTTCCTGGTAAGGACTTGAAGCCTCTGCGGCGTGTAGACCCCGTCTGGGTCGGTGCCTTCGCTGTGCTGTAAGGTTTATATGGGATGTGTTGTGTAAACTGCCAGCCCTAGCTTCGAATCCCTTGGGGGCTCAGAAAATCTAACCAAATAAAATAAGACTCCACTGTATTTTTTCTTTGGTTAAGATGCAAATAACATTTTTTAAAACAAGAATGTGAATAAAATATATAAACATGGTGCAAAGTTGGAGCATTCAATAGGGCTGTAAGTTCTAACCGCCTTAAACAGCATCGTACAAATGAGTGAAGAATCATGGAAGTGAAACGCGAAACCCATTTAAGAATCTATCCCAGAAACCAGCTTAAGATTCTGTGACCACTGAGCTAGAAGAGGATCTGCTGGCTCCAGCCTCCAGCATGCCACTCGACAATGCTGCAAAGGTCACCCTTTCTGCAAGGTCAAGAGCGAGCTTATGGAGACAGGCATAGGCATATTTTCATGATCCCAAATTTACATGAGGATCACAAAGCATTTGAAAGTTGATTGAACCAAGTCAGTTTCAATGAGCCAGGAATTAATCTTGTGCAATGGAATTGGGGAGTTTGTTTTTAAGCTTTTCCAAGTTGGTGTTTATGTTACTCTTTGTTAATTCTTGCTCCTTGAGGACACTAGGGCATATTAATTTACAATTTATTTTATTTCTGATTTACCTTATTTGATACTCATGGGGCTTATAGATACATAAATATATCTCGGTGAACAAATGAACCTCAAAGAAAAAGGTCTGCTTTAAGTGTCCTTAAGGTAACTTGTCTTAGTCAATGATCATACTGTGGCAAGTGCAACTCCTGGCTGATAGCCCAGGAGTAGTTCAAGTTCAACCCTGGCCCAGAAGAACAGAATGAATCACCTACTTAGCATTAGACAGCTTGCCATACATTGGTTAGATATTTATTATTTATTTGTGGTAAGTCTTAAGCAGGAAGAAATGATACTTTGCAAGAAGGTCCCAGCTACAAGAGAAGTTAGCAAGCTTTGAAATGCCTGTTGGAAGAATAAGCAAAAGAATCTATTGTCATCAGAATTTTATAAAATTCCCGAAACTCATATTAATAATAAAAGATGGGAAAGCAAACAAGAGAAAGTCACAGTGTTTAGTGCTCTATTCAGTGGATGACAAACCAGTTTTCTGAGTCTTCATTACCATTTCTATTGTATGGGTCACTTTCTGTCTCATTGTTCAAGTTTGCCTACCTTTTTATTCCCCTAGACTAAAACAATCTATTTAATCTTTTGGGTTTTTGTTTTTGTTTTTTTTTTTTTTTTTTTTTTTTGCCAGTTTTCACATTTTACCCTTTCTCATTTCAGAGAACAAAATATTTTACAGATTGGGCAATGTCTGAATAGGCAATGTCTGTACTTTTTGATCATATTACATAAAGAAACAAAGAAAGGCTCACAAACTTTGGCTAAAATGCATGTACAATATATTTAACATATTCTTTATTACTGTTTTCACCTTATTTTGTTTCTGGGACCAGGTCTCAAGGTGATTTGGGACTATGTTACTCCTGAACTCTTGACTCAGTGCTCAGTAACCTGGATTTATAGGCTGTCATGTGCCACTACCTGGCCATTTAACTGTTTTCAATGCACAGATAAGTAGTGACAGCTAAATTCATAGGGTTGTACAACCTAACTACATTTCAGCTTCTGAAGCTGAAACATCATGCCCATTCAACAGCCTTCCATGTCCTTCTGCCTCTTGTTCTTGGGAGCTATCCCTTTCCCCTTTTTATATGATTTGAGCACTCTTGATATCACATAAATGGAAATAAATCCATTATTTTCTTTTTCATGACTGGATTGTTCTACTTAGCATAACATCTTCAGGTTTCTGTGTACTATAATTTCTTCTTGTCAGAATTTCTTCCTTTTTAGGACCTAGTAATGTTGCATAATGTCTTTGCACCATACTATATTTTGTTTTGTGTTGATGTATCAATGAATACCTGAGTTACTTTCATCTTTTTGATAATGTGAATAATATTGCTATAAACAGATTTATGAAAATGCCTTGCTAGACCCTGATTTTAACAGTTTGGATACATACTGTTCTGGTTAGTTTCTTGTCAGCATGACACAAGTCAGGATCAGGGTCACCCGAGACAAGAGAACTTCAATTGAGAAAAGGCCTCCATCCGATTGCTATAGACCTGTCTGTGGGCCATTAAAGAAAGGGATATCCCTGGGCAGATGATCATGGGGCATAAAAACATACAAGCTAAACAAACCACAAGGGCAACCCAGTAAGCAGCATTCCTTCATGGTCTCTGCTTCAGTTACTGCCACTGGGTTCCTATCCTGTTTGAGTTCCTGCTTGTCTTCCCTCAATGATGTACTGTAATTAGGACATATAAAGCATATAATCCCTTTCATCCCCAAGTTGTTGTAGTTGAGTACTTTATCCCAGCAACAGAGAGGCAAACTAAGACACATACATAAATGTTGTATTGCTGATTCATATGATATTTTTATTTGAGGTTTTTGGGTTATTTTTGTTTTGTTTTTGAGAAAGCAACACAGCATTTTTCTTTACAAAATGTACCCTTTTACATTCACACCAATGATTGAGGATATCCTCTATGTGCTGTGCCTATACATCTCTCTAATTGGATGATAAATAAAGTTTCAGCCAATGGACAGGCAGAATTTAGCTAGGTAGGAATACCAAACAAAGAGGCAGGGAGAAGGAAGACAGAAAATGAGAGGCAATGTAGCTGTGGGGGAATAAGGAGACTCAGGCATCACCAGTAAGACAAGGTCACGTGATGATACACTGATTAGTAGAAATGGAGCTGATCAGTAAGAAGCCTAAGTCAATGGCCAAACAAATATAAATATATATTAAGTCTCTGAGTGGTTATGTCATAGCAGCTATATGGAACCATTGGGCACAGAGAAACTGGTCCAGTGGTACCAAGATACATGGAGAAAGTCTCCCCTGCACACGAATGTTTTACAAGGTTCCAGGTTTTCCATCTTTTTGTTTTTTGCTTCTATGGGAGTCACCTTGATTGATTTGAAGTGATATTTTACTATGCTATTTATTTGTAATTTCCCAATGATCAATAATATTCAATATCTTTTCATGTACTTATCAACAACCTGCATGCCATCTTTAAAGAAATGTTTATTCATGTGTGTCTTTTGCTACTACTTTAATCCAGCCATTTGATGTATTGTTGAGTTTTATGAGTTTCTTACTGATTCTGCTTGTAATCATTTACCAGATTGTGATTTATAAACATGTTCTGTGTTTTAAATTCCCTTTCACCTAATGGGTATTTTTCTTTGAGACAGAGAAATTTTAATTTGAATATGGTTTAGTGTACCTATTTTTTTACTTTTGTTACTTACAGACACAGTTCATCAGTTTGAGACTTGCACACGGCACACAAACTCATCAAAATTTTATGTCCATTGCTGAGTTCAGCCCTGTTCCCATTTGAGGAGAGAATATGCTATCTTTAGGCTTGATGGACAAGTTAGTGACTCCCCTTATAAAAAAGATGCATTGATAACACACAGAGATGATAGACAATTTATAGAGCAGAATTTTTGTACAGAATAAGTTATTCCTCTCAATTTTCTTCTAATAAAAAAAACTAACAGGAATTTTACTGCCACATATTTTATCTCTTGCACTCACATGTAACAAGGAAACTGATGTCTTAACATATCCAGAAATCTGTACATGCAAAACCAGCTGAGAAAAGCAGGGTTTAGTGAACTTCTGTATAAGCACATCTGCTTCTCCCCAGAAACCAAGTCGTTGATCTGCATTGACACTAAACAAGAGTTCCCTTGTCTCCCCACAAAAGCCATGAATGCTTAGACAACAATTCCAGAAGATGAGACACCAAGGAAGCTCACACTGTACTCTATGAACTCCTCTTTCATGCTTGTCTAAAACTTACCCTAATTTACTTCATGATTGTAGATTACTCATGGAAAATATTGCGGAGATCTGTAAACAAAACGCAACAGGAAAACACAAGGAACCACTTCCTTACCACATAGCATGTGTTAAAATAAGGTATCTAAGACAAAAGAATTTCATTGTTCATTTTGGTGCAAAGCAATACTTGAGAAGTAAGAAGTGTCTGATTTTCCTTTTTCTCAAGATATTATAAAATAGCTAAAGTAGATGAAGTTTATGGAACATAAAAATCATTGCATTGCTCTCTTTCATAAAGATTTGATTTTTTTTTTACTACTCAATTCTGAATTTTTATATGTATAGAACATTCACTATTTCAAGGTTTTTCCAGGTTCTAATGACATTTGTCCCTTTCTAATTGTCACTTTTCTTGGAGAAAAGGAAGTCTTGGTGATCATAAATAAATTTTTGTTCACAAATATGTATAAGGGCCCAGGAGATGTCTCAGTGATCATAGCTCTCCTAGAGATGAGCATCTGGCCTTTTCATTTATCTGGCTTTTTCTACAATACTTAACTATTCAAAGAAAGACAGGTTAGACTTATTAGAGTCAAAGATATATTTTGTTACTTTGACGGTAATATTGGTTTTATGCTGTTTTAAACTGGAAAGAGAATAAACACTACAGTAATGAAATTTAAAAATAAATTTAAGCAAGAAAATAAATAAGAAAGACGTGGAAGGGATTGAGAAGAGAAGGGAAAGCAAAAACAATAATAGTATTAACAGACCTCAAGACATTTCTACATCCTACTCCCCTAGTTCCACTTTGTGGTGTGTGTTGCATGTACCTTTCAGATGAATTCACAGGAGCCCGAAGAACCTTTGAAAGACTTGCATCTACCTCAGCCTATGTCTTACAAAGGAAGACACCACAGTGAGATTTTTTTTCCTGAAGTTCCCCTGATAGCCAGCTAATAGAGCTGGAAGCAAAGCTAAGGACCTGCTCATTGTTTAAATTCATGCAGGGCAATCAATACTTTGATACTGAACCAATGCAAAATTGAATACCTAGATGCATGACACACTCCAAATCATGTCACAGCAGTCTATGGGACACTCCCTTTGGAGCTGCATAATCATGGCTCTGAGGCTGGAAAAGGACTTGGGCTTCTATCCTGCTACAGTGAGCCAAGCCCTTCTCCATGATCTTTGGTCCCTTATGTGTAATATGAGTTAGAAGGCATATGATGTCATTCCTAGATCTTAACTGAGCTGACGTCTAACCGTCTAACATCATTCCCAGCTCTGAACTGAGCTGACGTCTAATGTCATTGCTGGCTCTAAACTGAACTAATGTCTAACGTCATTCCTGGCTTTGAACTGAGATGGTTTCTGCTCACTCACACACATTACTTCCTACCCAGCTCTGGCACACTCTCCCCAGAGCAAAGTTTGTGTCTAGCATTCACAAGATGCGGCATGCCACATCAGCACAGCCAGACTGGCTAGCCGGTTGAGTTTTGGAAGACTTTTCTGCTTTCTTCAGTCTGGAGCAGGCAGGGTGGTGTTCCAGCCCTTCATCCACATCACACTCACAAGTATCCAAATCTGGCCACATATGTTGCTATGGGGATTAAAAGGTTTTGTTTTCTCATTAAATCTTCAGCAGAGAACAAAGCCGAGATTAGAAGAGCATATATCTCAGCTACAGAGAAGCATTCTGTGCATGGTCATGGAGAGAAAATGCTCTCCCTTCCCCAGCCTCCACAGGGTCTGAAACAGACCCTTAATTTGTACAACATGAAGTCAACCCCATTGGACTGTGAAAAGAACCTCAAAAATAGACTTAGTTTACTGAAGGACAAAAAAAAAAAAAAAAAAAAAAAAAAATGAAAACAGATGCCAGGCTTTGTAAATGGTAGGAAATGATCTGCAGATGGACCCAGAGATCACTGTGAGAGCTGGCATGCTTTGAGTTAAGGAGTTTCAGGGGACACTGCACCTTCCTGGAGACACTTCTTATTATTTCTGGTATCTCATTATTATCGAGGGCGTCACATTTAAGTCTCAAAAATTGCCCCAGCTGGGGAACTGAGTCATATAGTCACCCCTCAAACAAGCCAGGCTGCTGAGAGGAGACCTTTATTGTAATGACAGGGGTTATAGCTCCCTCCCAATGCCTTCTTTTATGGTTCTGAACTTTATTTCAAAATTGATGAACGCTGGCCATCTGTATACCCCGTACCCATCAGGATTTGTGACATGCTATGAAGGAATTCCCACCCCCACACGTATGTCAGCCCATTGGTAATATACTTCTAGTTATAGTTTGTGGCCCTTAGAGGAAAGGCTTTCTTTGCTGAAATACACCGGCTCTCCAAAACTCAAGAATATCCAGGCTCTTCTTCTCTCCTTGGTTAAGAGAAAAATCACTGTCTTCAAAGAGAAGAAATGGGAAGGGTGCAATACAGATATAGTTTTATCCTGATATACAGGAAATTTAAAAGAGGGTAGTGAGAAAGAGTAGTAGACTACTGATTCAATGAGTGAGGATTTTATAAACAGCCAGAACAGATCCTTACATACTTCACTGTGCTTAGGAGAGGAGTTGCCGGTGCTGAGCAAGACACGACTTGTAGCATCATCACTCACACTGTGCTATCTCTGTCAGATCATCACAGAGAAGCACATGTGTGCAACTGTGCTGTCTGCTGTTCACTGGAAACCCAGACACATCCTGAGGGAACAAACAAGGAGATGAACACTCTACAGGAGGCATGTTTACTCTCCAGCTCTCCCTGCCCACTCAGATGACTTACATTTTTAATGTTGTATAAGAAAATGACAAAGTAGGCAGATTCATTTTGAGTTGTAACAAATGGCGTTTCTCCAAGGAGGTGTGTATCATTGCCTTAGATAAAAGTTATCCTATCAAATTCTCTAGTAAGAAACAAGGAGGGTTGAAGAGAAATGTCTGTGGCCACATGCAAAGAAAGAAATTTGGGGTTGTTTCACTTTTGTGTTTTTTGTAGGTGGAAAACAAAGAAAAGTTGAAAGCCTCCATATCATAGTCTAGTGATGGGAGATGTCATTCTGCATATGTTTCTCATACTGGTTAATAATAAAGCACTGTTGGCCAATAGGAAAGGAAGATAGGAGGGACTAGGAGACAAGGAGGAAATAGGAAGTAGGAAGGAGGAGTCAAGATGGAGAGTCTGGAGAAAGCAGTATGTCATCGGCTGCTCGGTAAGAGAAATACATAGATCAGCAGAAATGGTTTAATAATTAAGGCAAAGCTAGCCGATAAGAAACAAGTAACCGGGCCAACAGCATTGTATCAAATACAGAGTCTCTGTGTGTTATTTGGGGCTGGCGGCGGGACAAGACCAGCGGCAGCAGGCGGAAAAACCGTACTTGTTACAGTCTAGAAAGTATTTTAAAATTTAAAACACTGGCAAAAGGCTTGAGATCATTTCAAGTAAAAAGTCTATATCAAATAAATAATTTACTTTTTCATAAAAGAATCAGTGCTATTACTATGGTATTAATATTTAAGTAGAAGAAGGGGGTATTTGTTTTGAAAATATTTAATCACTCAGAACTAGTTTGCCACTCTTCTGTACGGTTTGTTTATACCTAAAATTTGGTGAGGGCAGAAATTTATTAGCAACTATAATCTCCAATGCCATAAACTTTCTTTTTTTAAATTTTTTAAATTTAATTTTATATAACAGTCCAATTAAATGAAAACAAACATTTATACACAATATTTGGGAATTTGGGCGTCGTTCTTTCCAAACTACTTCCTGCTGGTAAGGGGCGCTGTCTTGGGGGATTCGAAGAAGATTCAGATATCCTGGCTGTAGTCTGGCCATAAACTTTCTTTTGGTCTGTATTTGTTCTTTCCTTTTGTCTTCTTTGAATCCCATAATAGTTAAGAGGATAATGCATCATGTTCAAATACAGTTTGTTCAGAGACTGTAAAGCTGAGTTAACATTTAATAATGGTTGCTGGAGGCTGAAAAATGAAGACAAAAAGAGGTTTAACATTATGAATATGTCAAATTTCTCTAGTCTATAATTTTTTTTTACAAGATACGTTTATCCTTCATGTTGCTAGTAGAAAGTTTACTGCATTTTGGAAATTTGGTTCTAAAGAATGTATGAAAAAATGGGCTTAGGGTGCCCATTTCCTATGGAGGGATACTCTATAAGCCTAGATCCTGCCCCAAGTGATATAACCATCTTTGATGATTTCCCCATGAAAGGCCTCATCCTCCCTGGGCATTGGATGAGGACTGAGATGGTTTTTTTCTGGGGGGAGGGCATGGGAGGGCAGGAGGGAGAGAGAACTGGGATAAAATAAATAAAGATTTATTTAAAAAGAATGTATGAAAAAATAAAGAGGTAAGAATGGCTAGCAAAAGGAAACAAACTACTATGAAGTATCTGCTTTATCAAATATTAAGACATAAATTAATCAAAAGATTAAATGGTGCTACAGACTATATAGAGTAACTCAAAATATGATGAAAATGCTATTTCTCATCATTGAGAAGTAATGTCTTTGTTTATTTGGCTGGCAAAAAATAACATGTATTAATATCCAGTGGTAGAGAAGATGCTGAGAAAATTGTGTGGAGATGAGTGTCATAAGCCTTTTGACACACTTTAGTACATCTTTATAACTATGCATATGCTGTTACTTAATAATCCTATTCTTAGCTATTCACCTTAGAGAACTGTTTCTTCTGCACAAACAATGGGCTGTGTTAGACTTCCCAGAGCAGGGAGACAGTAGATTACAATCTGTACATCCTACAAATAAGTAGTCAATATTTATATTATGAACAATTTAGAAACTACATAACTGAATTTAAGAATGAATATTATTTAATGAAATGTGAATCATATTTTTTAAGTTAAAAAGATAATGGAAGAATAATACCCCCAGCACAGTCTCACCTACAAAAGAAGAATCTCAATTATGTACATGAGTTGGATAGTAATTAACTTGAGTTTATCAGTACATCACTAGGGAAACTGAAGCAAGACCAGGGAAGATGTTTGTCTAGAACCCAGACCCTTGTGTTCTTTGTTGATATTTTTCTATAGTTTTGTATAATTTTGGATTGAATTGTCATTTGATTCTGTCTTATCATCACTACTACTACTCAGGCCTTGGTTGTTCTTTACTGGTGGCTTTGGCATTTACAATATACAATTTTTGCACATAATAGTCTACTTTTGGAAGGTGTCTTGGTGCATGCCTTTAGTCCCAACAATCAGAACGCTGAGGTAAGAGGTTCTATGTGAGTTTGAAGCCAGCCTGGTCTACAAAAACAAGTTTCAGGATAGCCAGGGATATACAGAGAAAACTTGTCTTGAAAAACAACGTAAAAACAAAAGAAAATGTCTACTGTCAACTGTCCTATTCTACATCATTCTTGATGTCTATAATTATATTTGAATTCTTCCATTTCTTCCTTTCTATCATTTGTGCTATTGGAGTCCTTACTATAATTATGTATTATGTTACAAACAGTGGTATTCTTATTATTTTGTTTCTCTAGGTAATTCTTGTTTTTATGTTATTTCCCTTTTGTTTAAAATAATCACCCACAATGTCCCATATGCATATCAACAAGTTTATTTTCCAACATATTAAATGAAGGTATTAAAATTTTAGAATTCATTCTAGTGTTAAAAGTCTATTACATTGCCATAATTTTAGATAGATTTGTTCTTTATCTTTTCACCTTGAGTATATAGATATCCTATGTGGATTCTTCAGATTTCTTTATAGAACATAATGCATGCCTTTCTTAGGTTTTGTTGTTGCACAAATCGTTCTTATCTCAGAAGCAGAAATTATGACAAAACAGAGAGAAAGAGTGAGAGTCCTATAAATTGTTGAGACTCTGTGACAAAAACAAAGTAACAGCCAAGGATGACAGCCAAAGGTGAATTACTATCTAGCCTTACTACACAGCCCAAACCAGGCTCTCAGCCCACCAGTTATCCTGGACAGGATCTTTTGTCCCTGGGGCTCTAGATGTTGGCTGACCCTGAGTTGTCTCCAGTGAGACAGACTGGGATTCAAACTGTAAAGATTTTTTATTTGTTTACACACAGATGTTCAAGCTTAAAAGAATCATCTAGCTCCCTTCTCCCTACTACTAAACAGTAGACATGGGAGAAATAACGGTGTCCCAAAGAGCACCAGCAAACTCAGAAATTTATAGTTCAATTTGTAGTTACCTTAAGTCCCTTGACAGCACAGTAGAGTGAAACTTTCAGTTCATCAAGTAACAAATTCTAGGCTCATTCTTATTTAAGAGAAGATGGGAAGCACTGGGTCACAGTGTGCTGGGTATATTGGGGTGGGGGGGCAGGTGCACATAAGGGAAGGTGTAAAGTACACCATGAACAGGGATTTGGGAAAAAGCAATGTCAGCACTCTAGGGCTAGTCCAGCCAAGCCCTCACACTAGCATTGCTCAAGTTGGTGATTGTTTTCAAGGCCCAGAAATATCATGAAAAGCCATCTTTACATATGCCCACTGTTGTCACTTCCTTTCCTTTGCAGAAATCCACATCTGTCTTTCATGACATTTCCCTTGCTGCCTTTCAGAACTCATGCAATACTCAAACCCCACTTTATTCAAATGTGGTGCTACTTTTCTTCCCTTGTGCTAAGCTTCTTCTTGCCACAGGACATCGGCTGGAGAAGTCTGTGAGTCCTGAAGCATCCTTCTAACAGATTTTCCAATCAGTCTCCTCTTCAGAATTTTATCCTCATACCTGCTCCTTGGCATAACCTTTCACTATAAAAATCTGGGTATTTCTCCCACATTATATTTTTCAGAAGGCAATCATTTCAATAAAAGAAAGATATTACTTTAAAGATACAATCAAATTGTTATGGAGCTGCATAGTAAATGCATGTATGTTGTTAATATGATGAAATATTGAAAATAGATTTAACAAAACATCTCATCAATCTAAGCCAATTATAATATAGACATGACTTCTCAACATGAGATGGACAAGGACAACAATCATATCCATCCTAACATTGATGGGGGAAGCCCAGAAGGTCTACACAAAGAACTACAGCAGCTAAGGAGTACAGAGTGAGAGAAATAGTCTTTCCCAGAGAAGAGCACACCAACTGTTTATCCAAAGCCTTCTAAACATATACATTAGCATACATTTTATATTTTATAATTATACGATCATCTATGATATAGCCCATAGTTATTTATATGCTTATTATCTGTTTTCCCATTGAAAAGCAGCAGAATCACTTTGTCTTACTTACTGCTCTAGCTACTAGATTATAACATTTCTCCTAACTTAGCAGATGTTCGTTTCATGTTCATTGGTGAATGGATGGATGGAAAGGATAGTCAGGTGATTGAAAAGTTGAGCATGTCAGAGGTAAAATGTAGTAGGGAAACCTAAACAGAAAATTAGGTATTGGATTCCTTCAGATGGTTCTTGTGTCATCAGATGACAGCAGATGGCTAAAGAAAAGAAACATATTTGTGTAGGAAATCAAAGTTAAAATTTTTCTGCCCTAGTCTTGACCTTATGAATTATAAAGACATCCACAGTGCAGCAGGGAGAAGCTTGGGATGCTGAAGCTGTGCTTGGGTGACCTCTCCCTCTGTTTTGTTTCTTTTCATGTTGCCTCAGCTGTTGCCTCTCTCTCCTTTCATCTGACAGCATTCTCCATGTGGTTGAAAAGTATGTGCTCTACTCCACAGATGGATGTACCCATCATCCTCATCTTACATGGATGGTAACTTTTGCTCTCTATGGCTTAGCTTCCTGTTATTTTGTGGAGGTTGATACAACTTCATCATTTTAAAAAGCATAAAGATGTGTCTTCTCAAACTCTTGTGTCATCTGCAAACCTGAGCAACACATTTCTTATGGTACACCTGTCATTTAGCCCCACATTATGGCTGAAGTCACTCTGCCATTGTGCTTATTACTGAAATGCTGAGCATCCTCAAAAGTAGCATTCTGTTACTGGTTTGGGGACTATAAATTGCTTAGTTTCTATTTGACATAAGTGTATCTCATGCATTTGATGGATTCAATTAAATTTTAAGTGAAAACTCCTTTTCTTTTTCAGGGTGGATATAATTCTGTTAGGAAACGAGTATGTGTATTTTGTGTGTATTTTAGCAATGTTCTTTCTTCATGAATATGTACGTCTATAATATATGTCTGCGAAGAAGTGCCTCTACCTCAAATTCTCTGAAATAAATTTAAACCGAGTCACTTATCAAGCTATAACCAGTGGTGGAATACTTATTATGATGTCATTACTCTGAGGTGTTGCTGTGGTAGGGATATGAAAAATGAGACAGCATTTTTGGAGAAAGGAAAAGAGTACATGATTATTTGGAGAAACACACACACACACAGAGAGAGAGAGAGAGAAAGAGAGAGAGAGAGAGAGAGAGAGAGAGAGAGAGAGAGAGAGAGAGCACAGAGACAGCAACAGACAGATAGGAAGAACTAGTCAAATTTCCCTGGCTTTAGAAGTCTGCTTTCCATGATTCTTATGTGTGATTGTGTCCCTTAGGAATAGTTATGACTAAAGTTTTCATAAACTGACCTGGGAGGCTAACCTAATATATTATATAGTTTCTGTGGAGAATTTACTGAGTGGTAAGTGATTACCATGTTTCTAAGCTTTTGGAATACAATTTCGTTAATGAGCTAAAAAATCTCTCTATATTCAGGCAATAAAAAGAAAAAAATTACTCATTAGTGTTCCTGGGAGAAGAAAAGACACCTATTCCCACAGAACAAAGAATATTTAAAAAAAAAAAAAAACAAAGAAAAGAAACAGATTTCTCTCATTTGACAAAGAACTTGGGGTAGAGCTCACTGTAATGGGTTTTGTCGGGAAACGTGACTCCTTGTCCTATCCATGTCATGCCTAGCCTGTTTTGTCCTCCATCTGTTTACAATTGTGGATTTGGTTGGCTCCCTGGTCTTCAAAGTTTGAAGGCAAGGAGTAGACTCAGGGAAAGGAACCTTTTTACTACTCAAAAGAACTATACTAATGAATATCCAATAATATTTTTCACCTACTCTTCAGAAAGCTGGTGTCACAGTAGTAGTTTCTCAAACCAGGCAGCCCTTTAGAATGTGACAGCTTTAAGGACACATTTGATTCCAGAGAAGATACTGACTTAATAGGCCATGTGGAGTGTAAATGTTGGGATATTTTTAAAACTCTTCAGGTAACCCTAGCAGAAAGAAGCAAATGAAAAATCCTCCTTACATAACTCCCAAAGCACTAATCGCTAAAAAGGCCCACCTATTCTAACTCTGCCCATCTCTAGGCTTCTAGCAGGCATTACAGAACCCCCACCTTTTCCCCTTGGCCTCCTAATCCCCAAGCCTCACAGGACTGCACAAGTTACTGTTTCTATACCGATAGCCCAGGAGAAAAAGGATGTCTTCCCTGCCTAGATAGCGAGTTTCTCTTGAACCAAAAACTGTCCGTTACCTCCTCAGTAGACTTGAGAAGGCAGAGTCTGGCCTGCATGGTGGAATGGCATGTCCTTATTCTCAAGAGTTACTCTTTTAGTAGATGAACCAAGAAGGAGATTTTCTGAGCAATTTAATTCAAATTATAATCTATGTCTACCCTGTAAGAACCACAAATCAATACCACAGTTTCTAATGTCAGTCAGAGAAAGCAAACATGGAGATGAATGTTTTATGTGCTAAGAAATCTATCCACTTACTAAGAGATGGCTTGAGAAGGCCTTGAATGCATACACCCTTTTGTCAGTTTCTGAGAAGCCACACACAGAGGGGCCTTTGAAGGGTCATAGAGTTACTCACTTTCCTGGTTCATTAGCACTCTTTTGATTCATTGTTCCTGCGGAGAATGAGATTGACTTCAGCCAGTCTTTTAATGGCTCTCACTGTGGATTGATGAAGAATTGCCTGGAGAGCTTTTAAAAATATATTAGAAGCTCAGTCCTCTAGGGGAAAAACCTTCCTGGCCCCAGGGCATGATTCAGAAGTCCCAATGCAATACTTTCAATATTTGAGCATTAAATATTAGTTTAATATTTAATGTTTTTGTTTTCTATGGAGACCTGTTAGGAAATGCCATGTCCTAGCAGTACTTAGCTGGGGAAAGACACTGTGTCAGCAAGCTCATGAACTTTTTAGAGGTGACACATTTGGTTTGGTTTAGTAAATCTCCTAATGCTGGATTTTGGGGATCTCTTATCCAGAAGCAACTGTAAGTATACCCTTGGTAATTGTCTGGTTTTCATACTTCAGAAGCTGTTTAACATCAAATACACTACCAGCATCTTTGTGTTGTCATTATGAAATTTAGCAGGAAAGTAGTGGGCCATTATGAGCATGATAACTTTCTTTAGTTGTTCTAAAAGCGATGATGAAAGGACAAAATAATCTTCTACTCACTGCCTGCTTCTTGACATGAGACCTACAAGGAAACTTTTGATATCACTAGCTGTTGCTGGGAGGAAGATTTTTTTCCTTGCAGGCATAACACATATGAGTTTTCTTTGTTAATGGCATTTAGAAGTTCCCTTTAAGTTACTATATTAAAACTCTGGGCAATAGAATCTCAGGGCCCTTTCCCAGCCTGGTGGTAAATGTCTGGTATTACTGCAATGGAGATTTTTTTGGGGGCAAAGAGGTATGTAATGTAGTCACTGCCGACCTAGCCCGGAAATGTACCAGTAAGGACTCTAACCAAATGTGCTTGGCAGAGGCAAAAAGGAATCTAATTTTTAGACTATGAGAATATCAAAAGAGAATATTTATCAACCATTACTGGTAGGAACATCTGACTCCCGTGTGTTTAAGAAAGTATTATAAGGGTGCATACACAATTTTTATTAAAGACCAAGGAAAACATTATTAATTAGTACTGCTTTTAAAATGTCATGTGAATTTTATCGTGAAACAAATGGACTGTGAACTTCATTGGAGTCCTGGACCAATGGCTAGGAGCATGTGCTACACCATGAAGGCTACCTCCTGGATATACCCAAGGTCACTTACATGACTCAGTGCCTGGATTCCAGACCTTGTTGGGTCTCAGCTTCTAAAACGAAAATGTTCACTAAGAGTTCTGAGAACTCCAGGCAAGGGGAATAAACTCAGGGGCCTGGCTTGTAATGTAAAAGAAGAAATATATTGGTAAAATCTAGGAAAGACGTCAATTGAATTCCAAACATGTGAAGCCAAGATCTATATTCTGGAAGGGTATGTGTGATTTGCAGACAGCAGCAGCATATGAGTACTCCTGTTCACTGAGCTGTGCTTTATACAGCTAGCTGCATAGCTAATCAGTAATGCATAGAGCCTCAATAATCCATTAGAGGTGCTGTGTATAGAGAAGAAATCAAGGGGAGATAATCTAACTCCTTAGTCTTCAACTCGAGGCTCCCATGTTTATTGGTAATTCCTAGGAATGTGACGGTGTTAGTAAGGAAAAAAGAGTTTTTCCTTATAGGAAGATGGGGAAATTGGTCTTTTCCTTTCTCCTCTTATGTCAGGCTGTCTTAGTTTCCTTCTGGAATGCTTAGCGTTTTCATCAGAACTAGTAAATTGGCTATATTTAACACCTCCAAGGTCAGGGAAAATGCACATGCTGGACACATCCTGTCCCTTCATAAGAAGAGATGGAGTGTTAAACATACAGTCGTTAATAGGGATGAAAAAAAAAAAAAAAACCTGTGTTCAACCCAATCTTGTCATTTAGGATTAAGAGGGCTCTTATCATAATTAAAAGTAGAGACATGTAACTTAGCAAGATCCATCCTCTTGGGAAATTTGGGAAACTGCCCACAAAAGCTGAGGCTGCTCAAGGACAGAATGATGTCCTGCTCCTTTGACGAAGATGCTCTCCTTTTTCCTTTAGTGACTGCTTCTCCTGAGGTATCCAAGTAGTTCCTCTTTGGGGCTGGCTTTCAGATTGACACTCTCCACTAAGCACTATGGTGAACTTCTCTCCACCTCATTGGACAGTTACATAAGAATCCCTCCAAAGCATTACAGAGATCAGAATCAGTTCTGGAAGTGACATAAGGAAAGCCACCCAGATCTCCCATTCTTGACTTGACTACTTACAATAGAAGTAGTCAGTTAGCTGAAAACTCCTGGAATCCAGTTGCAGAGAGGAAGGAGTGCTGACAAAGGGGTCAAGACCAAGCTGGAGAAACCCACAGAAACTACTGACCTGAACAAGGGGGAAACCAGCATAGGACTGACCCAGACCCCCTGAATGTGGGTGTTAGTTAGGAGGACTGGGCAGTCTATGGGGCCTCTGGTGATGGATCAGTATTTATCCATAGTATATGAATGGACTTTGGGAGCCTATTCCACATAGATGGATACTCCTTCTGTCTAGACTCAAGGGGGATGGCATGGGCCCTGTTCCAAATGATATGACAGACTCTGAAGACTCCTCATGGAAGGCCTTACCTTCCCTGGGGAGCAGAAAGGAAGTGGCACAAGGGCTTGGTAGGGGGCAGGGGAGGAGTGGAGGGAGAGGGAACTGGGATTGACATGAAAAAAGAAAAGTTTGTTTCTAATTTGATATTTTTTAAAAAAAATTGACGAAGAAGAAGAAGGAGGAGGAGGAGGAGGAGGAGGAGGAG
This sequence comes from Phodopus roborovskii, assembly GCF_943737965.1. Lineage (NCBI taxonomy): Eukaryota > Metazoa > Chordata > Mammalia > Rodentia > Cricetidae > Phodopus > Phodopus roborovskii. Next base: position 4,066,704 of record NW_026126413.1, on the reverse strand, counting down.
GAGGAGAAGAAGAAGAAGAAGAAGAAGAAGGAGAAGAAGGAGAAGAAAAAGAGGGAGAGGTCCAGACATTGTTAGCATCCTTCAACCCCAGCAGACATCAGGTCCCAGCCTGAGCAAGGGTCAAGGCCTAGTGCTCCCCATATTTGGTCCTTCTGCATTTGACTGTCCTGTGTCAGAATTTATCTCATCAAGAAGGAAGTAGGAACTGAATGCTATCCCTGTGTCTGCCTTCAGTGATGTTCTTGGCTCGGGCGAGAGTTTCAGACAAAGCTGCCTTCAGAGATGCAGCCCAGCTCTTCAGTTTTTCCTCCTCCATGTCCACAGCCACTTTCCAAGTCCCTTCCCAGTTAAGGAGCAATGGACCACATTGCTTCTCTTTGCACTTGGGAAGCCAATGCATATTTGTTGCTCTTTGCTACTGATATCCTTTACTGCATGGGTACTAATTGCTTTACTTCCTTCTTACCTGTTGCCTTTTAAGGTAACATCGGTAGTTGTGTCCATCCATTATGTTCTTTGTTTATTGGTTTTGGCCCTTTTTGTCTGTTTGGGGTTTTTTTTTGTTTGTTTATTTGGTTGGTTTTTTGTTTGTTTTATTGGGTAGCCAAGATAGCCTTGAACTCACACTCTGTCTACCTCTACTTCCCAGAGTTATAATCAGGGATTTATACAGCCACACCCCAGAAAAATAGCAACTTATTAATCATTGCCTCAAATCATTTGTAGATTTTACTAATTTTATTTAATAGGAAGGAAAGTATTTTTCTTGAAGACTTATCATTTCACCATCTTTGTTTTTTTTTTAATTTTTATTTTTTATCATGCAGATTGTCTTTGTGTAGACTGACCATCCTGGAACTCAGTCTGTAGACTAGGCTGGCTTCAAACTCAGATATCCACCTGCATCTGCCTCCTGAGTACTGGGATTAAATGTGTGAGACTCTGTGCCCAGAAAGCTAACATTATTTTAAACTAAAATGTTTTCAGATTTATATTGCTGCTGTGCATGTATAAACAAGTAACTTTATACTCTAATATATTTTCTCATCTTTAAGAATTTGAATCTATCAAGTCACAGTGTTGCATTTATTATCTAAAGGAATGGTGTCTAGGTTCCAGCACATTACCTAATGTATTGAATCATCTGTAAGCGTTTGTAGCAAGGGTGATAAGTGAATGTATTTTGTTAACAGGGAGGGACAGCGTTGGTGATGGGAGAAGTAAGTTTGGTAGAAATCAGGTTTGAAGCCAACAAGAAAACAACCATATTCAGTATTGAAAAGATTGTAGCAATAAATAGCAGAGAAAGTTCAAATAGGTCTGAATGGCCAGCAGTGGAGTAGACCCCTCATACATACACATGTGCATACATGTACACATGCAGATGTACACATGCCACACCATACACATACTCCTCCACATATATGTACTTATGAATGTGTTTATGTGTCTGCAGGACACATGCTTTTGTCTAATAAGGCCTTTTAAACCATGTGCTTTGCTTTTAAGTTTACAGTCAGCCTGCCTTAGTCTTATCATGAGCAATGCTGTTGGCTGCTTCTGGCAAAATTCTACCCCTGACAGAGGCCATTCACTTGACTATGCTTTGAACTGACCTTGTAAACAAGCTTCCTTCCTTTCTGTGGTCCATGGGGCTTCTGTGATCTTCTATTTTTTAACCTGTTAAAACACTTTTTAAGTTCAGCTTAGAGGATTTGACATCCAGTTTCCTCTGGAAGCTGGTATTGGTTTCCTATTTCTGGTTTATGGCTAGGGAATGATCAGAAAGAGAAAAAATTAGAGAGAGGTCACCACAATGCACTCAGTTAAAAATAGTGAATATCTCCACAGTAGACATCTTCCAAGGATGAATTTTCTCTACAGTTGTCCTGTAATTCCCTCAATTATTTGCTACATTACCTACTTCATCAGTCATGACATTAAGTCTTCACATCTGCTATAATTAAGGAGGAGATTGAATGTTGCATGGACACTGGACTATATAGTGTGTAGTTGGAAGTTTTTCTGTGTCTTGCTTGGTCCCATTGGACCAGTTTCTCTCCCACCAGCTGGTCCCCACATCCACTTATTGAATAATCATTTGGCTCAGGTATATTACTGACTAGCTTTCACAATTCAATTAACCCATTTCTATTATTCTATAAATTACCATGAGGCTCATAGCTTATTATCTCACATCTTGCTTTCCCAGCAGCTACATGGCATCTGCCTAACTATGCCTTTTTTTCTCTTCATATCTTTTTCTGGGTTTCCTGCCTAGCTATATTCTGCCTGGTCATTGGCCAAATCAGCTTTATTTATCAACCAATAAAACCAAAACATATTCACAGCATACAGAAGAACATCCCTGGTGGGGGATGTTCTTCTGCATATATGTTTTTCTTATAGGTTGGTAAATAAAACACTGATTGGCCAGTAGCCAGGGAGAAAGTATAGGCAGGTCTACTAGACAAGGAGAATTCTGGGGAAAGGAAGTCAGCGAGAAGCTGCTGGGGAGATGTCATGTAGCCCAGGAAAGAGTAACATTCTCTGGTAAGATAAGACCATGTAGGAATACTTAAATGAATAAAATGGGTTAATAATTAAAAGAGAGCTAGCTAGTAAGAAGCCTAAGCCACCAAATAAACAATTTATAATTAATATAAATTTCTATGTGTTTATTTGGGGCTAAACAGCTGTGGGACCAGGCAGAAAGAAACTCTATCTACACATTCCACATCAATAGTGAGACTCACAAGCTGTTCTCAGAAGATATACTTCAATATGTCTGATACCAAAAGCACTGGTACTCAAACATGCAAACAAACAGGGTTTTAACTCCTTTTTCTGAGTACTACTGGACCTGCAGACATGAACCAAAATACTCACTCAAGTATTACTTTTCAGAATAAGGCTAAGTCCAGGATCTCCAGTGTAAGATAGGAGAAAATAATTGATAGAATGATTATTGAAATGCCTGGTATCCCAGGATTGAGATACACAAACAATAAGATACCATTCCCAACAGAGCAATCCTCTGTAAAATGCTTATCATCCTGAATTCCCTTAGTAAACTGTGTGGCTTACCTGACAAATGTTGCTAAGGTAAATGGTTGTGGGACCTGTGTTCCTGAATACACTCACAGCATATAATTAGGGTTAGTGTGATTGTCTGAAGGTCAGATGTGGTTCAAAGAAAGTGCAGCTTTGTAGCTGTTTGGATACAGACCTCTAAAGAACTGTCCCAGAAAAAGCTTTGTTGGAACTCTGATGATACATATTGAGCCCCCAGAGCACCAACCTATTCCCAGTCATGCTTCGGACTAGAAAGGAATTGGAATGAAAATAAACTTCAAGCTTGTCACTGGAAGAGGACAAAAGAACTTGAAAGCCATCATTTTCTCTATGCAGTTAGACATGACTAATGACTAATTCTATACATGATAAGGGAGATAGATATATAGAGAAGTTAATAAATCTATGCAAGATCCAAGATAAGAAGTAAAAAATAAAGAAAGCTGGGACATTTTTAAAAAAGACTCATGTCCAAAAAAAAAAAAAAAAACAACAACAAAAACAACAACCAACAACAACAACAACAACAACAAAAAAAAAACCCAAAGAATATATCAAAATAAAAGCATCTTCAGAACTCAGAAATTTGCCTAACCTGTTGAAATAAACACCACAATCTATAGTTTTCATTTTTCAGGTTGATATTGATTAATGAATATAAGTCCCTGTAACATGCCAGCTATGTTCTCCCACAATTTCAAGCCATGGAGCACAATTTATTTTGTTCATAAACTACATAGTAAGTTAGAAGGCATTTTCATGAGACACGAAGGAAAAAAAACTGAAACAAAAGAAAATTAACAAGTAAGAATCTATGGACTCACACTGCTGATCGGGCCATCCTCCACCAATAGGGCTTGTATAGCTTCTTCCATCACTTCATTTTCTGCAGCATAAACACATTTACATATGTGCAGTGACTTCTGAGGTTTTGTTGCCTTTAGTCCTAGAACATCACCAGGTTCCACCAGCTGTATCTGCTTCGTTTCTATGCATTAGATTCCATATTGATTCATTGTCAGTTTATTTCTTTAACAACTTTTCAGCATATATTGTACTATGTGGTAGATCACAGGGACTGAATAAGCCTGCCCACCATGGATAATACACTCCCCTTCGCTGATCATAGCTCCTTTGATCTGATGAGACAACTTACCTAAAGACATTGCCTCCTAATGTTTCTAGGATTTGCTCAATGGGATTTGGCTAAACATCTGAAGCAGAAACAATCTTCTCTGGAAATTTGGATAGCAAGGAACTTGGCTACTTAGCAGACAGGAAACTGAAACAACTCCCAAGATCTATATGATATAACAAGGGGTGGAGCCATCTCTCTGAGCTGTGTATAAGCTGAGGACCACATAGTCAGAGGTGAAGTTAGATCCCACACACAGCAAGCATCAGAGCCCAATACACTTGTAGCCCTATTCCCGACAAATGTGGAACTTCTGGTCCTATGATCTGTTTACAACATAGACTCACTTCTGGAATTACCCTGAATCCTATTGCAACTTTGTACTCAAGTACTTGAGTTGGGTTAGGTTTGTTTCTACCTTTTGCCACAAAAGACATTTGACTGGAACATTGCCTGATCATATGATGTCCTGAAAAATATGGCTGAACCCATCAACTTTGAAAGCAATACTTTAGTTCAGGTCATTTAGATGATGTGATCCACATACTTGTCATATCATTAGTTTCTTTGAAATTCAAATATAAGTTTCCCACCTATCTTTCTCCTTATGTACAACTCTCTTTGCTCTCACTCAATTTTGTCATCCCTAGTTTTTAAATATTTTTAATCTTGAAGGCAATTTTATTTCAGTATAGAAGAAAACCCTAGGATAGGAAAAGTGTAACTCTCAACCACAGCTCAGAGACATAGAAAAGATGAAGAGAAAACACCATGCCTCTTTGAGTTAGATATGGAAGTTCTGCAAATGGCAGTCACATGATAGATAAGCAACCCTATGATGAAAATTAGAGTAACGAGAAATTTAGAGAATGTGAGAAGGCCCCGAGTGTTGAGGAAGCATGCTTAGAAAAGAGCTACAAAGAATAAAGAAGGAAGAATGCTTTTCTGAGCAGTTCAGAAGGCAGGCAGATTTAAGGACATGGTGTGTTTGTAGCTCTGTGGGTGACTACCATTGACATTGCTATGTTTATAATGATCACCATTCTGATGTCTGATGTAAATTATCAATTCAAAAGTGAAATTTGATTTTTTTAGTCCACCATGCTAGGAAGTGCTTTGAACATATTGAATTTACAATATATAGCAATATGTCATTGAACCTTACCTCATTGGCAACTCTGAACTAGGAAAATGAGATAAGGAACCAGAGTCCTTACATTTACTATGAATATAGCGAGTCGCGGCTATGTGCTTAATACTTTGTCTATACCATTTTGTTTCCAAAACATGAGACCAGGATCTCTGCTATACATCTGTGAAGTTACCACATTAAACTCTGTCATTCCAGTGTGGTGGACTGTAAGTCTTCCTGCATGTTCTTTTATTTTTCTAGCTTTGTCATTAGGATGCCCACTGTGTGCTAAATCTTGGCCAATAAAAGTCTCCAGATAGATATAACTTTTAGTGATTCTAATGACTTCTTTTTTTACTCAAAAAAGTCCAGAAAGGTCTTGATAATTCTATCATTTAGAAACTTAAATTGTGTTCTTATCCTTATGAAAATTAAGTGATGGTTTTTTGATTGTGTGGATATACCAATGAAGTTCATAGTTCCTGCAACCAAAAAAAAAAAAAAAAAATAAATCAGTGATTACACTAATGTTTACCTATCATATGCTTGGCAAAATGTGACATGTATAAAGATTTTAATAGACATCAGTTAATTGCATTTCATGAAATACTTTAATAAAACAAAGCAGTTAAAAGAATGAACTAGAAAATGCAACCAACCAAATATTTGCAAAGTAGAAAAATCTCTCTGTGGTCGAGAAAACCACATACTTAAGAAAAGTATTAGTAAAATGTTGAGTCAATGAAAGCCAGATGGGTTTATAGTTGCACTGACCACTGTTGTATAACATAGAAGCAGGAATGTGAGGGATATAGAATAGTCAAAGCAGTCTTGAAAAGTACAATGAAGCCAGAAGACAGAGTGGTATCTATTTCAAGAATGACTATTGCAATCAAAGCAACATGGTGTTGGCATATGTCTGCTACTATGCTTTCTATTGCTATAGCAACATAGCTGAGAAAAATGCTTGAACATGGGAAGTGTTGGTTTCAGGAAGCAAATGTTCATTTTTCTCCATTGTTTCTGTGACTAGGGTAAGCCAGAGGCACATACCCAAAAAGAACTCCTCAGGAAGCAGAGAGAAAGAGCAAGAGACTACTTTCTCTAACTTGACTACACCTTCTAAAGTCTTCAGCACCTACCAACAGCCACCTTGGTGCAAGCCATAAACATAGGTGTCTTGGGTAGGGGGATATCCATAAATCCAAATAATGACAGAGTAGTTGGAATAATGTATAGGAGTACTATAAAACCTCATGAATCTTCATCAATTATTTTTGACCAGTAAACTAATTAATTAAATAGAACAGAATACTTTTCCCTAAAGTTGTGGTAGCACAGCCTGATGTCTGAGAACTGCAAGTTAAAGCCTGTAAGAGATAAAGAAAGAATTCCAGGTCAGTCTGGTCAACTTCAGGAGACCCTATCTCAAGCTAAGAAGTCAAAGATCGGTGAGGTACAGCATTTCCAGGTATGAACAAAGCCTTTGGGCCAATCTCTATTACCCTTTCACCACAAAAAGGAAAGGAGGGGGTACTGTGGAGATGGTTCAGGGATTAAGAGTGCTTTCTGCTCTCCCACATTACATAGTTTAGTCCTCAGCACCTATGCTAGGTTAAAAGCCCAACTTCAACTCCTGCTCTAAAGGATCTGATGTCCTCTTGGGACCTCTGCAGGTATGTGTGCTACACACACACACACACACACACACACACACACACACACACACACACACATTGCATATTGAAAAGAAAAGTAAATTTTTCAGTGGATGCTATGGGAACAATAAGGAATTAAATATATCCTTAAATGTAAATTTGTAAATAATATTTGTTATGGTTTGAGATAAAGTCTTAGCATGTATCCCAGGCTGGCTGATCTTGACCTTACTCCTGCCTCAGCCTCAGCATCCAAAAAAGTAGAATTATAGGCATGTATCACCACACCCAGCTTGAAATATTTCTTAAAAATATCCTAGAGAATTTAAGGCGAAATACAAAAACCTTATATGCAAATCCTGATAAACATTATTTCATCAGAACAAACACTTCAACCCTTTATTAGTGGTGTAAGCATATCTGAGGAAATATATACATTATCTGACTAAATATTTGTACCCAGAATACATAAAGAAAAAAACTTGAAAATAAAAAGTCAAATAGTTATAGAATATTATTTTCGGATGTGTTGATTTGTTTATGCTATGGAACATTTGTTTAATGATGCAAAGATGTGTTGCATTCTTTTATGTTGAATTTGTTTAACTGTGAAACTGTGTAATTTACTTGTCTAAAACACATGATTGGTCTAATAAAGAGCTGAATAGTCAATAGCAAGACAGGAGAAAGGATAGGTAGGACTGACAGGCAGAGAGAATACAGAGAAGAAACCTGGGAGGAGAGAAAAGGAAAAGATGAGGAGTACTTCAGGAGCCAGCCACCCAGTTACACAGCCACACAGCCAGTTGAAGGGTGTATAGAAATAGAGAAAGAGAAAAGCCCAGAGGACAATTTAAGTTAATAAAAGTAGGCTAGATGGTAGTATAAGTTGTAAAAATAGAGTAAACAAACACGTTTCTCATCCAATCAAATATATCTTTTCCGTATAGCATAGTAATTTCTTTCAGATAGTTATTCAAACAAATAAAAACACAGCTTAATGGGCTGATGTCAGGGTCATCTTTTCTTGAGGTGAAGGCTGTGCTATACGCTTTTCTACTCAGGTATCACAGACCATGCTAGAGTGGAAAGGGAAGAGATTTTGGGAAGAACAGGGTTGGAAAGGGCAGGCCTTTTGGCTCTGGTAGTGCAACACAAGGTTAAGTGTCTGAAAACATTTCTAAGTGGCATTTGGTAGGAGGGGAACACAACGATGCTGGACAGGCTCACAGAGATGCTGGGAGGAGACAAGAGGGCCTGCTGGGAGCACCACCATCCACAGTTGCATGATGTAATGTCTAAGAAATACTGTGAGGGAATTAAAAGAACCTCCCTCAAATAAAACTAAATGTATCATTGCTAGAAGCTTAGGAATTATGTACCTACATGACTAAGAGATGCTATGCATTTTGTGGAGCCTGTCTCACTTCTGCAACACACCACTGTCAAGTGTTTCTGTTGAACACTTAAGATACTGTTTCTGAGACGCTCTGGCAAGTGTGCTTTGCTGTGTTTCTAGGGTTACTATAGCACCATGTCTGGGCTGGTACCATGTACAATTCCAACAGCCTCTATACAATCTAATCAAATACAGTAAGTTCCATGTGGGCCACTTCCTACTAGATGTCTATGCCGATGGATGCCGTATTCTCCCCAGTGTTTGCTCCAATATTTTAAGTCCTCTGCTCTGAGTGCTCTTTAAAATTGCCAGTTCTGTCTCTCACCACCGTCATTTCTCTTGATCTCCTTTGACAAGAGTCCTTTGTTAAATTCCATAGAGCACTTTTCACCTTTAAATCTGTTTTTCTATTTTGTCATTGTCTTATCATCTGTTTCCCTGCCCACTAAAATGAAACCATTACAGTTTGGGCTGTGTTCATTTCATGAAGCATATTCCAAATCTAGTACGATGACTACTACCTATTACATTCTCCAGCATGTAGTACATGCTCACAACTGTTTACTTCTTTAACAAGTCTACACTTTTTATTTTTGTTTTGATTTTTTTAATGATTGGAACAAAGGGATTTTGCTGATACACCGTGCAAATAATCTACCTCTGAGCTAATCCTCCAGTTCAAGTGGTCCAAATAGCCATCTTGTGTTTCTCTAAGACATGTGAGCCATCTCTTTCCTGTCTTGGTGCTTCAGCCATTCCCTATTTACTCACAGCTCCCAATTATAGCTTGACTCTATTCTTGACCCTTTCTTCTCTCCCAGAAATTTTCAAGAGGGTAAGTAAGCCTAAGCACTCATGATCTGACCTGAAACATGTACCATACCTCTAGATAGACCATGGGCATCTTACATATCTGTTAACATGGATTCTGAGGCTACAAACTCATGAGCCTCAACTGTTTTCACCATAGCGGGATCACAGAACAGGAACCATGAGAGCTTTCACAAGGCCACAACTCTGTGGCTACCTTTTTTCCTTATAGCATGGATCATCCTGCATAGTAGAAGCTGTCAGAAGCCTCAGATGTCCTGAAGTTTTGCAGCAATGTATTTTCTCTTTCTAAATAAGGTGAGTGGGGAAAGAAACTTATACTTGGGTTGTGCTTGAAACATTTGGTTTAATAAAAGCATAATGATTAAATATATATATGGATGTTAGTGGATGGCCTCAGGGCTCTGGCTGACTGTCAGTTGGCTTGCAAAAATCACCTCTTTTGGGAAACCTTGAGAGAAATCATATCTCATGGCAGGCTTGCTGGCAAGAGATACAGGACAGAAGAGAGTTCTGGGGCCTAGAAGGGAACAGCAATTGCATTTAAATAAATGTGTTTATAGATTATAGCCTGAAAGCGAGATTAAAAGGAGCTGTGGATAGAGTGATGTTCTTGACTTCCAGGAGTTCATAAAAATTTGAGCAGAAAAATAGAAGTTGATGTTGTGTAAAGGTCTAAACACTATTTTTCTCGTGCAGCTTGTCTCTACAAAATGAGGTAATGCTATTCAAGCCTTGCAACCTCTCTAGAACCCCATCCTCACATTTTGAAACAATGGGGCTGGAAGGGAGAACCCCCCCAGGGCTCGTCAGCTTGGAGCCAGAGTCAAAATCACTTAGAAATTTAGATTCAAAGGGCTGGGACAAACATTGTACTCAACAACTCCAAATATGTGGCAGATTCAATACTTTTCTGTTGTTTTTTGCAGAGTACATTTGGAAACCTCTGTATACATTTCAAAAGCATAAAACAGACAAAATTAAAGAATAAACAATTAGTATTTTCAAAATGAATCTTTTGTTCATTATCTGGCACTGTTTGATGCCATGTGGACAATTTTAACCACTTGTGGATGATGTTTTTTGGTTCATTAAAATATTACATGTAGTACTAATCCACTGTCACACTCCTTGCCGAGGGTCACAGACATCCCTGGCAGCACAAGCTTCCTGTGCTATGATGAGAGAGATGGGTTACACAGCACAGGACATCTGGTGAGATTAGGAAGCACCCTGTCACTTTAGAACAAAGCTTTGCAGTGTTTGAACTAGAGCCCCACAGCACGCACTCTTTCTTTCTGCAAACTTTGTTCAGTGGCTGCTCTCCAACTCCTTTTCTGTTCACTACTTCCATAAAACATATAACAGTATATCTAATAATTCATCTGTAGAAAAAAATCTATTCTTCACATATCCTGCTTTGATAGATTGAAAGCATAGTTAGAAAACTCATAACTCTTATATTCTGGAAACACGACAGTGTCTTCGGCCCTAAATAAACTATATAGAGCAGGAGAACTCAAACTTGGTAGTCAATTGTCTCCATCCATCTTTTGACACATGAAAAACTTTTTCAATGGAGTGACAAGCTATAATGGCATATTTTAAAAGTTTACAGCAGCAGTATCAACAAAAACAAATATAGCCTTGGTTTGTGCCAAGTGTTGTTTCAATAATTTTACATGTATTTAATTAATTCATATATGATCAGCGCGGCAAAAGAATCTCACCAAATGGAAGGTTTTTACTATAGTTTAAACACTGGAATATTTTGCATTTCTATCATTCACACTTCAAACCAAAGATAACAACCTGCTCTCTTCTGGGCACATTTTCTTTTGTTGGATCAAGAATTTACACTGTAGAATTACACTATGGATCTGTACCAAGCAGCAGCAAGGCACACTGGGAGCTCAGTTTGCATTTACAATATGCTCATCATATGTCGTGTTAAATAGAAGACTAGACAGCTAGCTTTCAGGCTTTTAGTAAGACTAATTATATATATTTAGTATGCTCTAGTACTCACTGAATGAATTTAACATAAGGAATGTGCTATTTGGCACAAAGTGAGAAAATTAAAATATTCAGCATGAGTCAAAGGAATGGAGAAAGAAACAGATCCTGAACAGCCTATAAAATTTAGTGAAAGAATATGCAAGCTAAAAGATCTTTTATCCAAGCTGGCCTTCAAAATAAAGTCTATTCATACTCACAAGTCCTCCCTCTTTTTTTCTTTTTCTTTCTTTCTTTCTTTTTTTTTTTTTTTTTTTTTTTTTTTTTTTGCTATGAAGCAGAATTGTATTTATGGATGGTACACTTTGTTAATTGCATGTGTCACATTGAGCAGGCCACAGGATAACTAGGCAATACATTAAATGACCAAGATAAAACAGTCATTTAATATATATCAATGTGACCTGGAAGACTGTCAGTTGAGCTGATAGAACTTTAAAGCAAATGGCCCTTGCAAGGAGGAAAGACATCATCAAAATCATAAAGGACCTGAATAGAACAAAAACTGCACTGGAAGGTAGGCCTCTGCCTGGCTGCTTCTACTGTGACAGCTCTCTTCCCTGGCCTCAGCATGTGTGCATCTCAGGCCTTTTAGACTCTAGAATATGCACAGCAGGGTCTTTAGCTATCAGGCCTTTATGTCCACACCATAGGCTTCCCGGATCTTCAGCTCCAACATGCCACATTAGGGTCAGCATAGCATTCAGAGTCACATAGTCACATATAATAACTCATTTTAAAAGATTATTTTCATTATTTGTATGTGTTGGGGTATATTCACATGTGTGTGAGTGCTCTCAGTGGCTAGAGGTGACAGATCCCTGGGAGCCGGAGTTACAGCTCCTCATGCGTGCTAAGAACCAAACCCCAGTCCTCTGCAAACACAGTCCCTCCAGTTCCAAGGAAAGGTTTATTTTCACCCATGATGCATCATGGCAAGTCAAGGTAGCTGGAGAGCTTGAAGCAGGTGGTCACTTCCCATCTACAGTAGGAGAACAGGGCTGGAAGGATACATGCTGCAGCTCAGTTCTGTTTCTCCAGTTGGACAGTTCAGGGTCTCAGTCATGGGATGGGGTCATACCCTGGGGGAGTCTTCCCACCTCTAATAATGTAAACACAACACATGATCTTCCCCCAAGGATAGCCAGAGGCCCTTCTCTCAGGAAATTTCATCAAGTTGGCAAATAGCCCTAACCATAAACGGTGCTAAACATGTTGGTATAGGTTCAATGTAATTTTGAAGTTTCATTTGGAGAGGGTTGTAAGGAGAGATGTGGAAGAGGATACTGCAGTGATGCAACAATACAGTATCAACCAGACACTGCTGGCTTTGATGGGGGTGGGGGCAGAAGAGCCATGAACCCAAGGCAGGGATTTGATATTCCTTAGGTCTTCATGGCTGAACACAGACTTGGGGACTCACATTAGGATGTCTGGTCTCCAGAACGGTGAGATAATCTCATACTGAGTGATTTTTAGTCACTAAGTTCATCACTATCAGCTTGTGTGACTGTGAGAAACAACATCAGTGAGTTCTCATGACCTATGACAATACTCACTACAAACTTGCCCAAAATGATACTAACTGTACAACCTGCCACAGAATCAAAGTTTTGTTGTTATGATTTGGTTATTGTCTGAGTATTCTCCAAGGTGATTTTCATTGTGGTGATGTTGAGCACTTTGTGAAATCTTTTAAGATGTGGGGGATGACTGGTTCATTGGGAATATTGCCCTTGGAAGGAGATAATGTAGTTTGCATTCAGTGAGTTGGTTCTCAAAATAGTAGTTGTTATAGTAGAGAAGGAATGCTTCCCATTCATTACCTTTCTGTTTTCAGCATGTGATCTCATCCACATACTCTCCTAACAAGATGGCCTTAGACTATTCCCAGAGAACAAGCTTAGAGGACCACTAAATCACAGGCTTTCAGTTTCTAAACTTCGAACTTAATAAACAGTTTTAGGAGGTAACCAGCCTCTGGTATTTTGTCACTTAAATGGAAAATGGCTTAATATATGCATTCAAGGTAGAATATTTCCATATCCGCAACAAGCTTCCTCATGTACTCATCCAGCCATCTTTAGGATATCCTCTTAAGATCAAATTGTAAGCAACCTTTCTCTTACTTTCTAACCAAACTGAGTATGCATACATTTGGAAGATAAATTAAGGATATTTCTTAGGGAATATAGAGAAAATACAATAGTTATTCACCTGACATTATCATTTTCTTAATGTTCCCCATAATTTGGTCCCTAAACTTACCACATAAATTTGGTCCTCCTGCATCATTTTGAGTTCTTCCCTTAGAGCGTTTGCCTTCTGTGCATAGCATGTCTGCTTCCTCTACTTCATATGCCTGAGCAATCAATACCTCTGTTCAGTAGTGATTCACACATTACTTCTTTATGGAAGACTTTTCTAAAACATTTCCTATTTCAATGTGTTCCACTATGTCTCAATCATCGTACCTAAATAAAACCATTCTGGACACTGGTACAATAGCTTAGAAGGAGATTGATGTTAAGTCATGAGACACTGGATTCTATCTCCAGCATGTATGCACATGAATGCACATGTACACACACAGACAGACACACGTAAAGACAGACAGACAGACACACACACATACACACACACTTATTTCATGAACTAGGCATTGTGACACAAGTCTATAATGCCAAACACATAGGAATTTGAGGCAAGAGGATCTCATATTTTAAGGTCTGCCATAAGTCTGACTAAAATGATACTACAAAGAGAACTGACAATGTAGCTCACTGGTAGCATACTTGCCTCACTTGTGAGAAGCTGTGAGTTCAATCTTCAGATAATTGCACACAATTATACATTTTAGGCCAATTTGTAGAGTTGTTAACTCAAACCTCTTTATGACTAGGAAGGAGGGGCTATGTTAGTTCAATCTGGAATTGTAGGGCCATTGTTAACTAGAAAGTAAACACCACATATGCATTTATTTAACAACTTATGATAGTATCTGCTTTATGTATAAGTCATTGAAGATGGTGTGTATTCTACAAGATGGAAAAAGACAAATATTGGTGACCAGACTAAGTTAAAAGAAGTCAGTAGGTCAGAATTTCCTAGTTTAACCCAAATAGAGCAATCAGATCTACTGTGTAGAAAGTGAAGTGAGTTTCCAAGTCAAATCTGAGAACATGGGAAAGACTTTCTAGTTTGACTGATCACACAAGTCTATTTTAGTTCCTTAGGGAATGTCAGGCAATGATGTGATTTCTCTAAATGCTATATTATTCTGTTTGAGAAATATAACAACTCTTTCTTAGTAAGTAGCATGCTTAAGTTTGTAGTTTTAGAGTATCTACAACATGTTCACATTTTAAGGGCAACCATTGGACATTTTGTGTTTAATTGGGATCTAAATTTATGACACATTGACAGTCATTCTGTACAAAAATGCTCACAAAATCTCCTACTAGATTTATTGTTTTGATAACATTTTTTCCACTTTTTTGTAAGTGGTCTCACTTCAAAAACATATTCTATGGAACATGAACTAAGAAATAACACAATGCACTCATCCACAAATAACTAAACACAGAGACACAAATATACATACAATTCAAAATAACAATCATAAATCTTTTTTAGAAATAAAAAGTGTAAGTTAAATGATTAAGTAATGACATTGGTCAGATGTTCTTTGGAAGAAATCTAGTCTCAGAATTTTTCAGGGAAATGTGGAGTTCTAGAAAATTATTCAGCCTCTAAGAGGCTAAACTGAATGATCTTTGTTGGAATTTTAGATAGGGGAAATGTAACATGAAGAATGTACTTAGTCTACACAGTGCAGAGATTAATAGGATAGACTCAGTCAGTGGCCAACCCCAATGTCACACAATCACTTAAACCTTGTGTTCATCTATAAAATAGGAATACTAACATCTAATGAGCTATTTAAATGATCAAGTACAATAATTTGCAAAGTAGTTAGCATTCTTTTTGATCCATGGCAGGACTCAATAAATGATAGCATGTATTATTTAAATGAAATTACCAAGTAATTAGATGACAATTATTTTTGGCTATAGAGTTTATTTCCCACCACTCTTTATATAGACTTGGAAAGCTTCAGCATTTCTAATAAATGAATGATGTTCTGTACAAACCTCATCAGCAGTCTTGGTAACTACAGTGCAATTACTATGTACTCAAACCTCTGCATGCTAATTACTGACTTCACTGACCTTTCAAATTTGTATTCAAGCATGCAGAGTAGAATATACTGTATGCAGTCTCTAGTTTGGTAATTATAAATAATTAAATCTCATTAAGCCCTAATTATGTATAGTGACACAAACCTGTCATCTCCTTGGGGTATGAGTGTTCATGCAGCCTCATGATAAGAAAACCGAAAAGCAGCAGATTCCACTCACTTAAACCATGTCCTTAACAAATGACTTGGCTTTTGTAGGCCTTTGCTTCCTTACCTACATAACCCAAGGAAAAACTTTCTCCATCCAAGATTTCTCTTTGGACCCAAAATCTATGCTTATGCGGTAATCTGACCCAATTTTTGCCTTTCTAAGCTCAGTTTAGGGAAAGCAGTGTATTTTGATCCTTAGGAGTGACATATATCTTCAAATGGAAGGCTGGCGCTATCAATCGCAAAGTTAGAGTTGCTAATGATGTATGAGGAGGAAGTGATAGGTTGAAGGAATTCTTGCCCTTGGCTCTATTGACTAGAAACTCAAACTCTAAAATATTCAAAATGATCAGTGTACTTTGGAAACATTGAATTTAAAGACCACAAAAGGAGGAACCTTCAACTAGTGTCCTTCATAGGTTCTAGGAAACTAGACCATTCTTCACATTCTTGCTGCACCAAGGTTGTTGTGGCTGAGTAAAAATTGTATCTGCCTGTCCTTCAGTTGTCCATCAATCTGTCCTCTTAGCTTTGTCTTTAATATTTATCAGTGTGTGCAGTCTTTTCATTGACCTAGTGGAGAAACATGGTTTTGACATTTACCTCTAAGAAAGGAAGGAAAGCTAAATAGACTTCTCTTCCTATGCAACCTCGTTCACCCATTTACCATGTTCACCATCATATATGAGCAGTCACAATTTCTCAGTCTGCTTCCATCATCTGGATAGCCCAATATGAAAAACTGTCTTTCTAAGTTGGGCATGGTGGCATATGCTTATAATCCTGGGACTCAGAAAGCTAATGCAGGAGGATCACAAATATAAGGGTATTCTGGTCTACGCAGTGAGACAATATTCCAAGTTTTTCTGATTTGTAATTTTAACAGTACTTATTTTGATATGAGATTTTTAATTCTTGTGGGCTTAACTAAAGGAAGGGTCTATGTCCTAGAAACTCAAACCAACAAAGTCACCCTGAGACAATGGCTTCTGAGGTCATTGTTTCAGACCCAAAAAATAAGGAAACTCAGAAAAGGAGTAAGTAAGCAGAGGGGATATAGAGTCACTAAGGAAAAGTGAGAAAGAAATCCTGAGAGTAGGAGTGGCTACAAGATGGGAACATTACATCACAGTGTTGTCTTGTGGAATTGGATAAAGGCTGATGTAGTCTTTATTTTGAGTGCTCTGAAGATCCAGCCAGTAAGGAGTTCACATGCTTTGTGTGTGCTGCCTTGTCCCATATAGGGAGTTAACTTGTCTACTCAGGGAGGGGTCATGATGCTACTTGACTAGCTGGTGACCCACCACAGGGCCTGTCCTTTCTGACTAAGGGGACCTTAACTTTTGTCTCAATTTGATCAAATTCATCCTTTACATGTGTTATTCACATGTTTTCAGGAAGATCACCAAGTTTTTATTTCATTTGATGCTCATTTATTTTAATAAAGTATATGATATATGTTGTGGGATATTTGTACACATGGGAAGATATATTGATGTGAATGATGTAATAAGAAGCTGAACAGCCAATAGCTAGGGAAGAGGTAGAGGAGGATTTATGGGCAGAGAGAGGGGGGGGGAGAGTCAAAGGGATGAATCTAGGTGCCAGAGAAGTGTCAACTGGATGGAATAAGTCAGACATATGGGAAAGAGGAAAGGCAACTGAGCCACATGATAGAACATAGATTAATAGAAACAGGTTAAGTTTTAAAAGCTAGTTAGAAAAAAACCTACACTAAGGCAAATCTTTCATAATTAACATAACACAGAAGTGAATCTTATTTCAAAGTTGTCTATAAAGTCAGTAAAATCATAAAATAAGAATAGGATGCTTTTTTTTTTTTTTTTAATGAAACTGTAAGTTTATCTTCAGAGGATCCGGCCTTCTGTAAGTCAGAGAGACTGGGAACAAGTCGTGAGTTGGTGAGAAAAAACACATAGACTTATTTTCTTGGGAATAAAAGCTTCTTCTTCATTTTATTCTTTATTCAACTCTATTCTTTTTCTGTTTTGCTCATCACCCTGATGTTTCCATTCTCTCTCTTTCCTGGTGACTTCTTTCTCTAGTACTTCCTGATGTTTTCCTTCTACTTTCATTATTTTTCCCTTACAGCTTATATACCCCAGCAAAATCTTTCAAGGAATATGAAAGTTACAATGTGATTACTTTCTGTATTCTAAGTAAATAATTACAATGAATAGAAGTTAAAAAAAAAAAACATGTCTCTAACATGTCTCTTATGTCCATTACATACTTAAACATTTTACATATTGCAGGTGAAAAACAAATTACCCACAAGAACCCATATACAGTTAAACATTTATCTTTTAGATTTCTCACAGATCAGGGGCCTTCCAGACATAACCGTTTACATGGGCTGTAGGTTTATAATTGCCAAAAGAACAGGTTACTAGTTTCACTTTTCAGATTTTAGAGTCAAATCCAATTATCTTACCTAGCCATTCATTTTTTTTTGTTTTCAGTTACATGAAGTTTAAAGCTTTGTTTTAGCTATGATGTATCCTGAAACTGGTGAACACACTTCCCAATATCAAAAAGAACTTGAGGTTCTTGATTATTTTCCTTAATCATTAACCTAAACCGTAATCTATACAGATCCTCTAGAGAAACTCATAAGTCCTAGCTGAGTGGCACGTTCTTTTCTGATTTTCTATCCTCTGTAGCCCCTGCTTTATCAGGGGCAAGGGGGGAGCAACATTAAATCCTGCCTTTACCTAGAGTAATTTTCCCACTCAGATCTAACTTCTATCATAATCCCTGACTACATTTGTTAAAAACCCTTCATCATCAAAATTCTGTTTAAGCTAACACTATTACTGTCTAAAACCATTACTTTAGGTAAACAGGACAGCTTAATAAGAAATCATCCTAGTAATAATCCACAGGTAAAAATGATCAGTAGAACTGGATATTTTCATGAGATAATTACACTTCATTAACAGCAGTGAGGATCCCCCACACCTATTCACACCATGCCAGACGTCAGAGAAATGACAGCAGCAAACATGTAAAGGCACAGCAGTGGCAAGAGACATTCTAGAGCCGAAGCTCTTGGAGTTTTGCCTGAGATTCAACAGTCAGTGTCTTGCTTCCTGGTGGACTGGATTCCCAATGCTCACCTCCTGTTCCTCTGACATGACTGCTGACAATGATCCTTAGACTCATGAATAATGCCAAGATGGTTGAAACCTTTCAAGAGATTCTTCAAAAAAGAAAAAGCTTCAAGAGCCTGATTACCCTGAAGTGTCGTAACTTTAATAATAGCATACCAAGTCAAGAAAGAAGAAATAGTTATATGATACCCACATGTGCATTCCTATATTCCATATTGTGTTTTTTATTAATTTACATCTTTAGGGTTTGAGGGCCTTATGCAAGATACCCATCATTATACCACTGACTTACATATATATATATATATATATATATATGTACATATATATATATATATATATATATATGTACCCAGTCTCTACACTGTGGTTTCTAAATATTATATGCTACTATAATAATCCAGGATAATTTGTAGAAAGTACCTGAATCCAGATCTAGAGCTTAAAATATTATCAAAATATTAAGTTTAAAATATTACCAAAAATATTTTTGCATTTCCATAGGCAAAGTAAAAGGTCAAGTGACACACACTAGCCAGAGAAAATCTTAGTAAATATAGACAAGGAATCAAATATTTGTTGGACTTTCTAACAAAAAGCAATACCTTAATGGGAGGGTGAGATGGCTCATCAGGTTAGTGTTCTCCCACACCAGCCTGATGGACTGAGTCCAAGTTTGGACCTCGTATGGTGGAATGGCAGAACTGCTCACTACAATCTGCCCTCTAACCTCCACATTCATGTCCTGGTATGCATATGAGCACTGAATGTAAAAAATAGAAGAATGAAAAAAATTACCATAATATTGCACTCAAATAAGTGATGAGAAGTTCAACTTACAGAATGTTTCTCAAATGGCTGACTTAGAATATTGCAGTCTTCATGAATTAATCAATGTATGCAGCAACACCAACATCTCCAAAGTAGCTACAAGCACGTGTTTCCTGACAGAAGTACAAAAGCTAGCTGTAGGACCCAGCAGAGTGGTGATGTAGAGAGTCCAAAGATGCTCCACTAAGAGAGTTTTTAAAAATCAACAAATGTCACAGATGTCATCATTGTTATCATGAACTCATTCACAAAGACTTAATTTTGAGTCAAAAGATGGGTGCAGAAGATTTCATCTGTGAGTTTATATAAATGTTGAGAACAGGAAAAATCAAGTTGTAGAGTATAGAAAACACACAGTAAACATATAAAAGATGTGCACTTACAACAGATGTTAATTCCAGGACAGTAACTACTGCTGCAAAGACAAATATCTTTGTTTGTTTTGTTCTGCAGCAGAATGTCATAGCCTGGGGAAATTAAAAAGAATACAAGCTCATGTCCCACAGTTCTGGAGACTAGCAAGCTGCCCACATCATTCTTGTTACATCATTGTGTTAGATACTGCTGCTGTGATAAAATGCTGATAAAAACACAAAAACAAAAACATTTTAGAGGTAGAATGGGTTTATTGTGGCTTATGGTTCCAGAGGGATACAGTCTATCCGGGCAAGAATGACATGATTAAAGTCAGGAAATGCAAGGTGGAGGTGTGGAAAGCAGGCTGATGTCATTTGCATCCTCACATAGGAAGTAGAGAGCAGCTATAAACTCTTAAAGGTCACACCCAGTGGTATAATTCCTCCATTAAGGCTCCACCTCCCAGAGGTTCCATAACTTTCCCAAACAGCACCACCAACTGCTGATCAAGTGTTCAAACACATGAGTTTCTTGGAAACACTTCTCATTCAAATTACATCTTTTTATGCTATGAGTGAAGTCAGTGGGAAAGAGATAGAAGGGTGAAGAGAAGAAGAGGATGGGAAACAGTATGCTGGAGGAGAGGAGAGGGAAACTGAATACATCCTTGTATCAGGAGTTCAATTCTATACTAACTATTTACCCCACTGATGACATGAAAGCAGAGCATGATATAATCAGTTCTTAAGGGCCCAGATCTCTATACTTATGGTGTAGTTGAACACAAGTCTTTGTTGCATGGATCTGTATCTTTTGGGTATATGCCTAAGAGTGGAATTGCTGGATCCTGTGGTAGACTGATTCCCCTTTTCCTGAAGAACCACCATACTGATCTCCAAAATGGCTGTACAAGTTTGCACTCCCACCAGCAGTGGAGGAGTGTGTGCCTGTCTCCACATCCTTTCCAGGATAAACTATCATTGGTGTTTCTGATTTTAGCCATTCTGACAGGAATAAGATGATATCTCAGAGTTGCCTTGGTTTGCAATTCCCTGATGGCTAAGGATGTTGAACATTTTCTTAAGTGTCTTTCAGCCATTTTGGATTCCTCTATTGAGAATTATCTATTCAGTTCCATACCCCACTTTTTAATTGGATTACTTGGTGTTTTGGTGACTAGCTTCTCAAGTTCCTTGTATATTTTGGAGATCAGCCCTCTGTCAGATGTTGAGTTGGTGAATATCTTTCCCATTCTGCAGGCTGCTGTTTTATCTTGTTGACTCTGTTCTTTGCTGTACAGAAAGAAGCTTTTCAGTTTCAGGAGGTCCCATTTATTAATGGTCGCTCTCAGTGTCTGTGTTACTGGTGTTATGTTCAGGAAGTGGTCAACTGTAAAGCATTATTTGGCTCCCTGAGGTAACATGGGCCATGAACATCAACACAGACCCCAGCTGCAGCAGGACCATGAACCCACACATGGCCCTCAGTAGCACCTTGTTCCCAAACATCACCACAGCCATGGAGGCAAAGCACGTCACCCCAGATCAGTATGGGCCCAGTGGCAGCATGTCCCTCAGGCACCAACCTGGTCTGAGCAGATCCTAGGCATGCACACATCCCTTAGTGTGTGCCACTAAGGAGCCACAGTCAGGAGCCACTGACATCAACTCATACCCTGGCTGCTGCAGGGCTACAGACCTAGAGGTGTGCTTCAGCAGCAGCCTGGACCTGGACTATACCATGGCCCTGTGTGGCAGTGCAGGACACTCAGAGATCTAAATGGCCACAGCAGTAGCAGCACAGCCCTTGGACACCAACATGGCCACAGTATAGTCTAGAGACCCCGGGCATCCTTGTGGACCTTTGGTGGCAACATAGGCTATGGACATAAAACAGACCCAGGCTGTGGTGGGACCACAGGCCAAGACATGGTCCTTGGCAGCAGCCCAGGCTCAGATGAGGCTTCAGGTAGCAGAGCAGACCATGCAAATCAGCATGACCACAATGGCAGAGTGACCCTCGGACACCAATATGGCCCCTGGCACTGGCATAGCCTTCGACAGGGTCAGGAGTCACGGACATGAACACAGATTCTAGCTGCGGTAGGGTCACAGACCAAGATATGGCCCTCAATTGGTTCTGTGGAGTAATAGCCACAGGATCCCCATGACTCAGGGAAACAGAAGGAGAGTTACCCAAGAGGAGTTTCAGTAAGAATCCAGTGATGATGGTATGCCAGAGGACAGAAGCTCGAACCAGACCAAGGACTCATTACAATGAGCACCGCGGATGGGGCTGAGTGAGCAAAAGGGTATAACTGCAACCACTAGGATGAATGAAGAGGGGTTGGAGAGACAGAAAAGACAGAAGATCAAGGTGGGTTTTGTTTTGAATTAATTTGGGGGCGTTGTTTTGTGTTTTGTGGGTGGGATGCTGCAGGGCAAGGGGCAGAGATGGGAACTGGGAAGTCAGAGGGGATTGGGTGAGGGCTAGACTATCAGATTTTATAATACTTCCTTTCCCTAAACTGCAACATACCAGAAAGTGGCCTCAACTTATAATAGGGAGACAATTTGCAAAGCTAAAGTGACAGAGATAACAGAGCATGGACAAACAGCTTCACCTGCCCTCCCCAACGTGTCCATTCATCAGCCTTCCTTGCTGGAGAGGAGGTGATTGGAAAAGACACATGAACTCCTTCGTACCTTCTTACTCCCCTAGATTTTGCCTCGTAGCTCATCCTTCTTAGTCTGTTCTCATTTTCTCAGTGTTCTTTCTCCTGCTTCTAGTTTAATGCTTCTAATAACCCTTTCATCTGGTTTCTACCCGAAACCACATGTTTGCATATCGTTCTTGTGTCTTCTGTTTGTAGCAGTTGTCATAATTCTTTGCAAGCTGGCTTCTCATCTTAAAACAAGATCATAACCTGGATGCCTTTAAGGAAATAAAATAATATAAACGTCTGTTATTACTTAATTTCAATACCTGAAGCTAAGCCAAAATTGTAATCTTTCATGAAATTCTGAGTAATTATTAGCAAACAGTTACAAATTTTTATCCAAAAAAAAAAAAAAAAAAAAAAAAAAGCACACACAGAGAAGTATTTTCATCAATTCAGTGAACAGAAGATGTGTGTGTACTTATCCCTTAGTTGGAAAAGAATTCTTGCAAGCAGAATTCTCTCCCCATGGTTGGGATTAATTTGACTGAAAGCTTAGAACTCTTCTCACTTTCTCCTGGGTTTGCAGAGTCTGAGATCTAGTCCCATGGGTCACAGCTTAGAGCAGCAAGACCATCACCGCACATAGCCACCTCCTTTCACAACAGCTCTTTTGTCAACAGCTCACGACAGTAATCAATGCACAGTCTGGTGGATTTATCTCATGGACCACCATTGCCACCTGTGAGGTCCTTGAGGTGTCAGACGATATGTTTCCCAGAGGAAGTGTACTTCTCTATTCGCTTCTTATATAAGCCAGACATTCTCACGGGGCTCTATTTCTTGCTCATCAGAAAAGGTTATGATGGTGGACAGTACTGTAAGGGAAGCATGGCTTAGCAGGAGAAAGGCCTTGAAGTTTTATTTGATTGTTGTATTATGTGGCATAGGAACCTTTAGATCAGAGGTTGGCTCAAGTGATTATATTTAAGTTTTATAAAACATGGGAGGGGTAAATAGGCAAGTTGTTGTTTTAGGGGCTGGAAGAAGAGTTATCCTAACAGTGTTATGAGTCTAAACCAGTTGTGATAACAGACCCAAGTCGTTTCGCTTCTCAAGATGTGTTTGCAGAGGACAGTTTGTTTGCTTTGATGGTTTATAATGCTGTAGTGTTTTTTGTCTCTGAAGGGTACGAGTATTCAGTTATCTAGACTGGAACCACAGCCTTCTCACTGCTATACCTCAGCTGAAAGTACATGATCTATCTAACAACTCTGTGTGGAACTTTAAGATTAATTTTTAGTGTTTTGAATTAATTCTTCGAGAATTTAATACATATGTGTGTATATATATATATGTACATATACATATATATTTATCAATGAAACATGATTCTACCCACCCCTATTTACTTCCTCCAGCTCCCTCAGATCATTCACAGATTTCTCTTCCAACTTCTCGTACTCTCCTTTTTTAATAACTCACTAAGTCCAGCTAATGCTACCCATATGTGTGTGGGTGTTGGGTCACCTACTGAAGTATGTATAACCTACTAGTTATTAATGTCCCCACACACACCCAAAAATGATTCTCTTTCCTCCAGAAAGATAAGAAAATTCAACAGAAACCTGGTAAGGGGTAGTGCCTCAGGAGCTCCCATCTCAACTATGTTAAAATGTTGGCTGGCTTGATCTTATACAGATCTTGTGGAAATAATCACAACTGCCACGAGTTTATGCATGCAATAGTTCTATTGTATCCAGGCATCCTCCTCTGCAGTGCTCCCTGAGTCTAGCCAACAGAGAGCATTGATAAAAAATATTCCATTTAGGACTGAGAACATATGGTTACTTATTCTCAGCACTTTGGCCAGTTATGAACCTTAATTGTTTTCCATGACAAGAAAAAGCTCTCTGACCAAAGTGGATGCAGCCAAAATGTAAAAAATTTATGTACACCATTTTATTCCATTTTTATGTACTTTGTTATGTATATGGGTGACCTACACAATAAATCACTTAAGTTTTCTTGTTTTTCAATAGGCTGTAATTATATATATATATATATATATATATATATAATTTTTCTTTTCTCACTGAACATCGGGTCTCCAGAATTCCACTACATTTTAAATAGAATAAGTTTTCCTTTATAAAAAGCCTTACAGTGTTCAAAGTACTTTTACAGATACCATCCAATTGAATTCACATAAAAATAAAAAATTAAAGACTGCTGGAAGCTATTATTGAATCTATACTTTAGTAGAATCTCTACATGCCTCCAGGCCCTCATGTCAACGTGAGGCCTAGATTTTGCCTGAGGCAATGGTGCTATAAAACTTACATATTGAAGGATTTTATGGATCTTTTGCTAATAACTATGAATTTGCTACTATGTGGGAACATGTGTTTCCATCACACTGAAAGGTAAAATAAAAATGAGTCCAAGCACTTTCCTGAGGACTCCTCAGAAAATCATCATATTTCCATATGCTGGCCACACAAATAAAGCTTTGTATTCATTCCAAATGTGACTCTCATGTCTATTTCACTCTATCACAGGACATGCTAGAGAACAGCCTATGCAAATTCCCAGAAAAAAAAAATGTATCTGAAGGAAATTCTGTCCCTTATTGCTTTCCAAATATCCTTTTTAGACATTTTTCAGTGTACTTGGCTAACATGCAGTGCAGAAAGGAAACCCAGTGTCCCTGTACTTTGTGTTATTTATTGCTTTAGTGATGCACCAATATCTGTCTTTGCAAAATGGCAACAGCTAGCAGAGAAATTAGAATTCAGCTTCCCACATAAAATCTTCAAATCAATACCAGTGAGCCATGTGCTTGTAATAAGACTATGAACAAAAACATCATTTTGGGGCCATGTTGAAGAGAATGCTAAAGCCATTGGTTATTTCTTCAATGGCATTGGGCCCACTGACAGCTCTGTGACTACCATAGTAACTTTAATGCAAGGTGAGCTAGTTGCTTCATAGATTTTCGCTAAGGTTTTGCCTTGGGGGTAGATTTATTAATAGTGAAGGAAACAAGCAAGATAATTGAATGTGTCTTAAAGTGACTGTCAGCAAACAGACACGGGATGCCTTTTAAGTCCATCCTTAGATGTGGATTGATTCCCTGATACATTTGTACAGCTACAAAGAAAATTATCATTTTCTTCCAGTAAGTACAAGCAATACCTATGTCAGTGTCCATGTTTTCTGCAGAGCTGGTGAGAACTGTCTTGTGAAGATAGTGGGACGAGAGCATTATATTAAAGCAAGAGCATTCAGTACCCTTTAAGCACCCAAATGACCTCTGCTTTATGGGGCTATGTGATCTTTATTTAGACAGCAAGAGTTGACTTCTATTTCTCATTGGCTTGTAACAGGTGCTCACAGCCCAGACTGAGGTTCAAGTCTCATTCATAACACCTAGGTAATTTGGAACTTAAAAATTTCCTCAAGTCTCAGCTTGCAAAATCAGGGCCGTTTTCCTTCACTCTGGTTGGCATTTTGCGTATTCAAATGATTGGATGATTTTCATTATGTTTTATATGGCAATATATAGATATGGATATAGATATAGATATAGATATAGATATAGATATAGATATAGATATAGATATAGATATAGATATAGATATAGATATAGATATAGATATAGATATAGATATAGATATAGATATAGATATAGATAGATATATCCAAGGCTCATCACCATCTTACCAACTATGCCTCCAAGAAACTGGGATTACAGGTATGTATTATTGTGCCTGGATGCTCTTTGTTCTTTATCCAAAGTTAGAAGTTTGTGAATACTTTATAGATACTAAATAAGATTTTTGGATCTCAGAAAGCGACCCCAAAGCAAAGGCCTCTGGCAACAGCCTCTGAAGCAACGTTTTTCTTAGGGTACTCTGTTTGAAATCGCACTTTTTTTTTTTTTTTTTGCACAAATCAAGCTGTAGAATTCCTCTTCTGCAAGGTGGATCATACAAACAATTGATAGTTAAAACTAAAAATTTCTTTATGTTTGTCTCCCTGTCTATCTAACAGCTATAAGGACATTCTCTTGATTGCTGTACCAGACCTTATTCCACCCTATGCCCCAAAGGAAGGAATGATACCAGAGACGCCAAGAGGTCTTTGGAAGAACAGACCTTGTGAATATACTAGTTACCTTTTAGCTACTGGGACAAAGCATTAGCCAAAATAACCTAAGGAATAAAGCATCCATATGGCAGAACAGTAAGGGATGTCCGTAGCGTCCCAATCCCATCTAAATGCACACTCGGAAGCAGAATGGGTAGGCAAGAAGTGGGTCAAGAGTATTAACCCGCAAAATCCACTTCCAGTGATGTACATCCTCCAACAAGTCTCTGCTTACAAAAGGTTTCATAACCTTCCCCAAATATACCACCAACTGGGGGCAGGTGAGCAGGTGTTCAGATACAGAAGCCTACAGGGGCCTTTTCATACCAAGCTATTAACACTGGGTGTTCCACTTACTGGACAGCTTTTTAAATCACATCTCGTTTTCTCCAATCACATTCTTACATGGAGGCTCATGTTTTATAAAACTTAATCACTTGAGTCAACCTCTGATCTAAAGGTTCCTATGCCACATAATACAATAATCAAATAAAAGTTCAAGGCCTTTCTCCTGCTAACCCATGCTTCCTTTACAGTGCTGTCCACCATCATAACCTTTTCTGATGAGCAAAAAAATAGGGCACCTCCTTTTCTGCCTCATACAGAAGCCCCGTGAGAATGTCTGGCTTATATAAGAAGCGAATAGAGAAGTACACTTCCACTGGGAAACATATCGTCTGGCTACCTCAAGGATCTCTAGTACAGCTAGCTGCCTTTTCCCTGTAAGCAGAGGGTAGGTGGCTGTATTTCTTTCTGGCTATCACTTTGCCTATAGATTCCAGGGGGCCTTCATCTGGAACACAAGGACAGGTGTCTGTGCCAGCCATGCACAGGGAGCATCCAGTACCCACCAGGTTGTGATTTCTTTGCCCAGAACCTTCCTGGATCCCCAGTGCAGGCTCTATGGAGTGTCCCTATACACAGCTTTCTTTCCATTTTGTCTCACATGGTTATTGTTATTCTTTTCTAAAGCTTTGTGTTTTCTTCCTTAACAAAGACTTTTCTTGTTTAAGTATGGCAAGGAATGCATGCCCTGCAGACATGCTCTCCCCTCCAGAGAAGGAACTAGTTCTTGTTTCTACCCTCTAAGATTGAAGATGGTTGTTTCGGGAAAGAGGATAAGCCCAAGTCAGAGTAAAGGAAATTAAGATGAGGGTAAAATCCACATGCAGTGTGCTCTAACCTGTCCTGAAAAGCATGCACCTTCCCGCCAGAAAGGAATTAGGTGACCATTACTACTTTCCATTGTAATTAATCTTTGTCTCAGAAAGAAACACCATGGTATTTAAAGATCAGATTCATTTGGAAACTAGAATCAAGTACCTTAAATGTCCTTATGATGTGACAATGTTTTATGAGTTCTGTTCTAAAGGCTGAATGAGTCTGAAGGGCTCTCAGTGAAGACTCACACTGATTGCTTGAGTCCTAGAGAGGGAAGCAGGAAGGGAACACAGTTTCTGGTTTAATTCCAGAATGGATCTTGAAAACGTGGAGAATGGAGAAAAAGAAGAGGAAAAGTTGTGTATTGGGTGGAAAGAACTATCTCTAGTGGGAGGTGACTTCTTCCTGAATGTCTAGCTGTTGTTTAACTTCCGACTAAGGACACCGGATTCGAGGACTCCTGTCTCATGTCCCTCCTCTCTAGGTGTGTTCATGCAGGTGGTCAGTTCTGCGTGGACTCTTGGCTACTGTACCTTCATCTTTGCCTATTAGTTTGTCTCTCCTTTTCCCCAATGTAATTCTTCTACCCACTCTCAGTCTTTAGCCAGCAGCTGAGATTTTTGTTTAAATAATTTCACCTCTGTTTTGTTTTTTCTACTGAAATTATCTTATGGCATTATGCCATGCACTTTTAAATATACTTAATTTTTTTAGGAAATAAATGAAACTGTTAATTTCAAAAGTCTTAGAAACAGTCACTGAAAGTGTCAAATTTACTTTGTGTCGCTGCGCTTCAATTGTTAAGATGATTTTAGAAAAGAAGTGCCTGTTGCCAAACTGTCAGCCACGGAAGAACAGCACAAGTTGGGTACAGTGGGTACTGACCCTAAGAACAGGACAAGTCCAAGATTTTTAGACCTAAACAACAACTCATTAATGGTGGAATCTCAATCCCCAAGGACTGGGCTTCATTGTCTGTAAAAAGTGAAATTGGTTTAAATCAAAAATTCTAAAAGTGTATTTGACTAGTGCTAGTAATAGGACATCAGAATTTGTTCCCCACAATTACAACTTTGAGTCATTTCACCTCTCTTTCTCTCTCTCTCTCTCTCTCTCTCTCTCTCTCTCTCTCGTTTGTGTGTGTGTGTGTGTGTGTGTGTGTGTGTGTGTGTGTGTGTGTGTGTGTGTGTGTGTGTGTGTGTGTGTGCGTCCAATCTTGGGTAGCATTCCTCTGATGTCATTCACATTTGTTTAGACAAGGTCTCTCAATGGCCTGGAGCTAACCAGTAGTCCGAGCTGGCTGCTAAGTGAGCCCCAGGAATCAGTCATCTCCAGGTCTCTAGCTCTGCAATTACAAATTCACAGCACACCTTTTTATTTTATGTGGGTTCTGAAGGTGAGACTTGGAACCTTATGCGTGTACACCGTGTTTTTAACCAGCTGAGCTACCACCCAGCCCTCCTTACAGTTTATATATGGAGGAAAACTTCTATCTAATAACTGTAAAAATGTCAGACAAAATCACAGATGTTTGCTTAGTTAAGGATTTGCCAAAGGTATTTAATCAGTCTCAAGTGCGTACATTTCCTGTGCCTATCTAATCACGGTGCCCTTTATCTACTCCACCCCAGCCTCCAGTATCTACATGTTTAAGGCACAGATACTTGGGAATGTTTATCAAGTCCTTTGACAATGAGCTCCTACAAAATGGTTCCCATTCAGCCATCAGTTCTGTTTGCCTGCTTATATACACACAAACAGGCAGAGTGAAGGCATTCATTGATTATCCTAAGTGATTCTGAGTAATTAGGACATTTCTGTGCTTCTTGCTGCATGAGCAGACCCAGACACGCATGCTGTGTTAATTGGGAAAATACATTCCAGCCTGAGCCCAACAGCTTATGAGTGGGTGAAGACCAGAAAGTACACAGAGATGAGGAGAGATCCAAGAAGAAAACAGGCACAAAGACAGAAGCAACCCAAACTTCACAGGGGAAAAAAAACCCGGTGTCGTAAGAGTTTGGTGTTTCAACCTTACACCAATTATTTTCTCTTTCTTTTTCAACAAATGTAAAACCAGTTATAATATAAAAAGAGGCCCCATTCGTGATTCCATTCTGGAAGCTCATGCACTTTCTGTTGGGGTATCAAATGAGAGTGTGGGGTCTATCATGCTGAACAAGCTAGGGGAAACAGCAGACTATTTTTCAGTGTACTTTCAGCTGTGGCTCTAAGGAAAAGACCATCCCAACTTCTACAGTGCGCTTTCGGTATACATCATGTTATTTATATGCTGCTGACAATGAGCTGAACCCCAGGTATGCACACCAATGCACGATTCCTAGAAAATTCAGCCGATGACGATTCTGAGGCCATTTTCTGCTTTTCAGCAAAGCACTCATCCAGTTGTATTGATTGGCATTGGCTCCCTGAACCATTCTTTTGCAATTGCAATCTTCTAAGCAACACAAATACAGGAAACAGGATGGCTGCTTCTGCAACAGCCTAACAGACACCATGCTCTATGGGATGAACCCCAGCAGGAGCCTCTCTTTCCTAGGAGCATTTATTCACAACAATAATTGTTTTGCTTATGTCATCAGAAATAATAGTCTGTTAAATAATTTCCAACATGCACTTTTGGTGACAAATGAAAATCCTTCAAATTAAGTTAATGGCACAAGATTCTTGAAAGGAAGTTGAACAAGTATGTTGAAGTTATGGATTTCTTAAGTTGTAGATAATAGATTTATAGTGTATACATTTGGAAGGATAATAGAAACATGTGGCTCTCCAAGGCAAAATTTCTGGAGAGGCTTCAGTAGCCATTTATACATTAATTTAATACATTATTACAATAATACATTAAGGCTACTCCTTAATGATAATAATACAACTATTTATATCTCACTAATCCTTAGTAGAAAATGGAAAATACAACAAAAATATCTTTACCCTGTAAAGTGCAATATTTAAACATTGTCCAGCCAAGTAACTGATTTCAGCAATAGGATATGACCCTCCACTGATTCTAGGATTCTATTATATACTGCGGGTGAATAAGGCAACCTGTTAGGATCTTTAAAAGGAGCATATGAAAGATTAAGCTGAGTTAAATAAACTTTCATGAATTAAAAGCTCACTATCAGTCTCTGAGCTACATATTTTAAAAATGTTTCCTTTACTTTTGCTTTCAAACTTACCTGAGACTACCTGAATAAAATTTGCACCCATAATTATAAGATTTCTAGCTGGTTGTGGTGGCACACGCCAGTAGGATTTACTAAAGGAGGCAGAGCCTGGAGGATCTCAAATAAAATTCCTATATTGGCTTTAATTATTAACTAACATGGAATCAGATCTATAGAACTAATGCCATCAGTTTCTAATACGAAGAAATCAGTTATTGACTTAAAGATTAATAGTAAAATTCTCAGATAAGAAAATTTTATTTGTCTTTATATTTTCAATTTTTCCCCTGAAACCAGATATTTATGAAAGAGCTTAAAATAACATTTGAACTTCTTTTGTTATAAAATAATTATCATATATAATATATATGCATATTGTTCTGATTTTGTGTAGGAAATAAAAGGAACTGGAAACATTGTTTCAACACTTGTGAATAATACCTTCAAATCATGTAAGAAAATTAAGATGCCCAGTGAATCAAAAGAACAGCTAATATTTAGTGACTTGGTAAATGCTGCCAGCTTATGTTATCACTCCTAGATTGCCAGAATTAATCCACTGGCTGAATGGCTTTGAAATTCTATAGAATGAAATAAGATACTGAACTGTCTCTTCAAGTATAACAGAACAATACACTGAATCTGCCATAGGCCCAGAGAGAATTTTACCATCCCATGGGGCTTCTCTCTGTTATTCCTCTCAAATCCAAGAAGTTCTTCTTGGTATTTTCTGTATTTTCTATATACATTTTCTATATATAAAAGAAGAGTTTGTATTGTTCACCAAGTCCCCCCTATCATTCTCCTGTCTGTTAAAAGCTTCTGGTACAATATGATGCCCTCTACATGTAAGCCACAAGAGAATGATAGCTTCTGAACAAGAACATCATTTCCTCTAAATTGCCACATTGTGATGATTTTGTGGATTGTTAAAATGCAGATATTTAAGTAAACAATATCTTTCCTATTTATCAAGGCAAGCATGTTTGCCTATGGGCATCTCTGATCTAGTAGCCAAGACACATGTGATGTGCTACAAAGCTTCTATGACTATTCTCGAATCTTCAAAAAGAATGCTTATAACATGGAAAATAAAAGGATCCAGAGACAGATACTGAGTCTTCTTCCTGTGTCCACTGTGGCTGGATTATCAATGCCTCATCTTCAGTGTGCTTCAGAAATGAATGCCTCCTACTGGATACTGAAGACCCTGCCTCTATCTTTTATACTCCTCTAGTGCTGGTATAATCTGTTACTCTTTCAGATTGATTCACTCTAGTGTAGATCTTGGTGGCCTTGAACTCACAGAAATCTGAATATCTCTTAATCCTGAGTCCTAGGATTAAAAATATGTACCACCACCTCCTAGCTTCTGGTTGCTGGGATTAAAGGTGTGTGCCTGGCTTCTATGGATTGTGGCTGTCTTTGCTTTCTGAATCCTCAGGCAAGCTTTAATAAATCATTAATAGTATATCACTAAAAATGTTGCCTTCAACAACAAACTCTGCTTTGAGTACAGATTAAGAGATTTATGGGGGTAGAGATCTGAGTCTGTGGTATACAGAGGACATGTGTTCAGTTCCCAGCACCTACATCAAGTAGCTCACAACCACCTATGACTCCAGCTCCAGGGGATCCAACATCCTTTTCTGTTCTCCCCTGTCACCTTCACACAGGTGGCATAAGTACACACAGACATATACTCATAAAACTAAAAGTTAATTTTTAAAAGGGAAAGAGATTTATGACACATACATTATGCACAGCTCTAATCTAGACCACACCTTCTGCTGATGGACAACGGAAGGGAGTCCATGTGTTCTCATTCTTGGCCTGATTGCCCTCACTTTGTCAGCACATCCATTTATTCACTAGCATTGGAGTCTACTTCTTTAGAAATCCAGAAGATACAGGAGACACCCAGCCTCATGGGACTGAGCAACTAACTACTGGGTTCTTGGACTTTCTATTCACAGCCAGCCATTGTTGAACTTCCACATGTAAGTCATTCCAATAATTCATACACATACAACACACACACACACACACGTATATATGCATATACACACACTTATATATGTATATATACGTGTGTGTGTGTGTGTGTGTAGAGAGAGAGAGATATTCATTCTAAGGATCTGTTATTCCAGAGAACCATGACTAATACAGAGGTTGGGACTGGAGTATTTCTCTGACAGGCTAAAACATGTTTTTGTTTATAGAAACATGGACTTTGGTGCTTTGGGTTAAGGAAGGGGAATGCTTTAAGCGTTGCTTAAGAGCCATAGTAGTAGGAGCATGGAAGACATTGGTGTTGTGACTTGATGAACTGTGGGGGATTACTTCAATGGGTTTCAGAAAAGAAGAATTTCAATGTGTTGCCTAGAAATCTTTCTTTGGACATTTTAGGTTAAGAATAGGCTAGTTTTTTTCTCTTGTCCAAAAAGTCTGCTTAAGCTAAAGTAAAGAGATTGGAATTAATCTTGTTGGCAGAAGGAATTTTAAAACATCCTAGTATAGCTTCTGTCATATGGTTATTAGTGTTAACGCTAATAAATATTTATAATGGAAAGGAGAAAAAACTTTAAAATTTGAGGAGTGCTGTGTTCAAGGAGACAGATTAAGAATGGAATAAAGGGAGTGGTGACTTCCAGGCAAGATCCCACACAGCTAAGTTTCCAACTTGTGAAAAGGAATGTATGGTGATGCGCACCTTTAATTGCAGAATTCAGAAGGTAGAGACATGAGGATCTAGAGTTCCAGTTTGGGTACAGCAAAGCTTAGACAAGGAAGGACAGAAAGCTGGTAAAGATGTAATTAAATGAAGGCCATAATCCAGCCCTAGTAAGGAGCAGAACTTGGCAGCTTTGGCCATGTGGTTCTGGAGTTAAAGACAGAAGAAAGGGGTTTACCCCCAAGACAAATGAAAGCTACTGAAGACAGGCATGTGTCAGTGGTGTCAGGAGGACAAACCATCAATACCAGCTTCATAAAACCCTCCCCACGCTGATGCTTATAATGCATCCCTGCATTTCCTGGATGATGCCACACTGTAGAGCTCATGCAGGTTCTCATGCTTCTGCTTCCTCAATCACCCCTAAAATCTTACTCATAGCAAAGAAAGCTATGGAATATTTTCATCTCATCATTTTAACAATTTAGTCTATACAAAAGCTTGGATATGTACATTGCCAATCAACACTTTCTGTAACATTTATGGACATCTGGTCCACAGATTCTAAACACCACAGAATGCCCTGAAATAAGCAACATCCAATGCTGTGTTAGGCAACTTTTCAATTATATTATAACATGAGGCTGAGTATATGCAAGTGTCTAATATACTACAAAATTCCACAGAGAGAAAATGTCCAGTGTTCGTGATTATTTATTTATTTTATTTATTTATTTATTATTTATTTATTATTGACTTAGTAAAGACAGGGACCTTACGTTCTGTTCTTTAAGCACACACACAAAAAATCTATGTCAGCATACAAAGTAATGGGTCTTAATCTGACATGTTGATATGTATGTCATTATAGTTCTTCATATTTATCCTTCCTCCACTAATACTCATCCAATTCCACTACCTTTATATTTGTCCCTTGAAAAGCTACATATTCCCAGGTAAGAAATTATTTATTGGCATTAAAAAGGGAATTTCCAGCAGCTCATGCTAACTCTTCCCTTTTCAGAACATGCAAACCCAGCCAGCTCCACCAAGCCCACCTCTGGCCCTCAATGTGAAGGAGCAGCATTGCTCAGCAGTTTTCATATTGTGAGTGATGGCCTGATTCCCCCTCAACACAAACTGTCTTCTCTGGCTCCTTATTATGTCAATGAATAGGGCAACATCTCAACTCACACTGGACTCATTACAGGGCAGGTATAAATAGTCTAACGATATGAAGCACATCAGAACCCTACCCCCACCATGAGTCTGCCTAGAGTTGTAACTCTGGACATTGGATAAAATGAGTAATAGCTCACTGGCCTTGAGTACTGTCAATTATCAAGCAAAGCTCATTCTAAGCAAATGGCAGTGCAAAAAATGTATATATGTAAACATGCATTCCTTAACACTATTCTTTGGTGTTATTAAAATAAATGCTGCTAAAAATTCTTAGTGCAAATACCACAGAAGGATCTTGTAAGTAAATTCTTCCTTCATAATTTGGACCTGTGCTGTTCAGGAACATTCAGCATCCTCAGTACTGTTTCCTGTTTGGGCATGGTTTTAAGAATGTACCTTAGGAGTCCCTGATAGCTGTGACTTACCAGCTGATACTTGTGTAAGTCACTGTTTGTAACTGTAGTGTACTGTTATGAGAAATAATATTTACAAATAGCCAGCTCATCAAACTTGGAAAGAGCCAAAGCCTATATCAGGAACATATTTTTGTAATATCAGGATCCCCAACTTCCTCCAACTGTGAGAATCAGAGGAGAAAATGAAACCTCTCCAGGGTAACAGGCACTGAGGACACCGTCATTATTGACAAAAGCTGCATACTTGACTTGAGGCATCACTAGTAGCTCGGCTGAAAACTGGCATCCATAATGACCTTTTGAGCAGCATCCAGCTTTTAAAAATATGTATAATTTAGCTTTGTAGATTTCATAAAGTAGATGTTTGATTCTGCCAGTGACCTTTCCTGAACTTCTAGCTGTGTATAGTCTTTTAGTGAAAAGCAAAAAATAAAGACTCTTATTTCCCTGCTAAGGTGGTAATTACACGTAAGTTGATGTAATTCTGATGTTCGTGGGAGATCTTTGTAATTTACCCTTCCATAGGCTCTCTGTGAAGCTTTTTTCCTCTTAGGAGAGAGTTTAGAAGAAAGAAACTAACATGCTTGCAAATTGGATAAGTGTTGCATTACAGTGCTATGCAACCCATTGATAGACCTTTATGCTTTGAACTTCAGTAACAGCATTTGAGAGATTAAAATCACCCTCGCCAGCAAGCATTCACTTTCTGAAAGTTCCTATTTCCAAAGCATGAAAGCCCTGAGTTTTGAAAGCTGTATAAGTTCAAGCAAAGCAAACAGTACTTCTCCTCAAATGAGTTCAATGGTGGTTGAGGCTTTTAGAAAACGACTTTTTTTGAGGCTGTCTACAAATAGCCAAAGAAATTTGTCTTTCATTCAACATCTTGGGTTCCTCTGCCATTCTGGTAATTACACTTGTTGCCAACCCAATTAAGATTTCAGAAGGAAAGATGACTATTCATTGTAGCAATTTCACTTTTTAGTCAGTGGTAAATTCTGTGAGAAAACTTCATCCTGCAACTTTCCCATCCTCCTGGACTGGGGGCCCTTGGTTGTCAGCCAGAGAAACATGTAAGCCTATCAATATAATTC
This sequence comes from Phodopus roborovskii, assembly GCF_943737965.1. NCBI lineage: Eukaryota > Metazoa > Chordata > Mammalia > Rodentia > Cricetidae > Phodopus > Phodopus roborovskii. The sequence goes on along the minus strand of NW_026126413.1, from coordinate 4,030,199 downwards.
ATGCTGCTTAGAGGGGGAAGAATACAGGCATTTCCCAAGCCAGGGCAATTAGCCTTTGGCATTGGAATCCTAGATTATTTATCCACCCTGAAACATCTATACAATGAGAAACAACTGCCTTGAAAGGCACTAAAATGCTGCATATGGTTCCCAGAGACATCTCTGCCCCATGAAGCATTCAATCAACACTGCTCTGAGTCATTTGCATTCTATGCATCTATACAGCCATGGGAGATGGCCACTGAAATAACTAAATAAAACAGTACTCAGAGAAATTTATCTAAACTAAGTCTTGTCTCTACAGGTTTCAAAAAAAAAAAAATGTCCCAAATCTACTAAGGGGCTTTTCCAAGCACAAGAAGAGAAAAATGCTGATAAAAAGAAAATGTGTGGGTAGATGGGTGGGGCAGTGTTCTCTCAAACTCTAAGAGTCCTGTTCAGCATTGTTTGTCTCATTTTCAGAGCCTTAGTTTTCTTTCCTCCATAGCAAAGGACACTATACAAGAGCAGAATGGTGTAAGTTTATGCCAATGTATCTTAAACAAATAGTACTTGGATGGATAATTGGTTCTTTAAAAAATCATCTTCTAATTGGTCAACTAGTGGCTCTCATTCTAAACAAGTTTTCCACTGTAGGTAAGGAAAATCCCTCTTATTTTGAATCTCTCCTTTGGTTCTTTGACCCAGAACCCTTCCTTCAACCAACACTCCCTGTTAGGTCAGAGTTCTACACCTTCAGGACAAGTCCCACGGCCTGAACCAATCTGCACCCCATAGCTCTTCTGGGAACATAGGTAAGAAATAACCTGACAGTGTTCATAGAACCTGCACAAGTTCAAACCAGGGAAAAATCATAGCACGGAAAAGACTAAGTGGATACCAAGAAGCTACTGGCAACTGATAGCTGCTGGGAAAGGAAAAGCTGTTTTCTTTAAAGGGGTGACAGTAAATATCAACCACACACTAGAGTAGGGTCTTTGCTCAAGAGAGTTGGCCAGTGCAAAGTAGCCTCCAAGTTTTGTTTTGTTTTGTTTCTATTGGTGCCTTTTGTTTTTTGGTTCTGGTTTATCTTCAGTTTTTGGAATTTTGGGAGAAATCTAATAGACAAGAGTATTACCAAAATATGTTGTATGAAAAAAAATTCGTATTCTTTAAAAGTTTTATTAGGCATGTTTGGGGCAGGATTTAGGCCCTCCCCCAGAGAATGTGGGAAGTAACCTTGAACGCATTGGCACAGGAGACCACTTCTTGAATGTAACACCGGTAGTACAGACACTGGGACTGACAATAAATAAGTGGGACTGCCTGAAACTGAGACACTTCTTTAAGGCAAAGGACACAGTCCACAAGACAAAATGGCAACCCACAGAACGGGAAAATATCTTCATCAACTCCACACCTGACAGAGGGCTGATCTCTAAGAACTCAAGAAGCCAGTCACCAACACACCAGATAATCCAATTTAAAAATGGGGTACAGAACTAAATAGAGAATTCTCAGTAGAGGAATCTCAAATACCCAAAAGGCACTTAAGAAACTGATCAACATCTTTAGACAACAGGGAAATGCAAAACAACTCTGAGGTACCATTTTACACCTGTCAGAATGGCTAAAATCAAAAACGCCAATTACAGTTTATGCTGGAGAGGATGTAAAGAAAATGGTATATTCCTCCATTGGGAGTGGAGTGCAAACTTACATAGCCACTTTGGAAATCAGTATGGGAGTTTCTCAGTGAAATGGGAATCAGTCTACCACAAGATCCAATAATTCCACTTTTAGGCATATACCCAAAAGATGCACATTCATAACACAAAGACATCTGTTCAGCTATGTTCATAGCAGCATTATTTGTAATAGTCAGAATCTGAAAACAACCTAAATGCCCCTCAACCAAAGAATGAATAAAGAAAATGTGGTATGTTTACACAATGGAGTACTACTCAGAGGAAGAAGAAGAAAAAGCAAACAAACAACGAAATCTTGAAATTCACAGCCAAATGGATGGAAATAGAAGAAACCATTCTGAGTGGGGTAATCCAGTCACAAAAGGACAAACATGATATGTACTCACTCATATATGGATATTAGACATAGAGCAAAGGAAAACAGACTACAGTTCACAACCCTAGAGGAGGTAGGAAACAAGGAGGTCCCTAAGAGAGATATACTTGAAACCCCGAGAAGGGGAAAGGGACAAAGCAAATTGGGAGCACATAACAGTGGGAGGGGGTGGGGAGAAAGAGACAGGAGAAGAGGAGGTGGGAGGAAAATATGAGGGATCATAGAGACCGAGTAGAGGGAAGAATAGAGGAAAGCAAAAAAAAAAAAAAAAAAAAAAGAGAGAGAGAGAGAGAGAGAGAGAGAGAGAGATGTTAATGGAGGAAGCCATTATGGGCTGAAGGAGAAATCTGGCAGTAGGCAAAATGTCCAGAGATCCACAAGGATGAACCCAACTAAGAATCTAAGCAATAGTGGAGAGGCTACCTCCCCCTATAATGAGATTGATGACTACCTTATATAACATCCTAGAGCCTTCATCCAGTAGCTGATGGAAGCAGAAGCAAAGGCCCACAGCTAAACACTGAGCCGAACTCCTGGAATCCAGTTGTAGAGAGGGAGGAGTGGTGAGCAAAGGGGTCAAGACCATATTGGGGAAACCCACAGAAACAGCTGTATGAAAAACTTTTAAAATAATAAAATATCTAAGCTTTTTAAAAGAAACAGTCTATGTCAGTCTTTGATACCTGACTCTGTGCTTTTTGTCAGCTGTGCTGATCTAAATAATACGGAATGATACTTCCTGCTACCCTGCTAGGTTTAGAAATGTCAGAGTTCTCCTTGCTTCTGGGGAATGGTCCAGAGACTCCTTGGGTATTTTCTTTGGGAAGTTTTCTGGAAGCTGTTCTCTGAAGATGCCACTTTGCTCCCTACCCCATCATCATCAGTCTTAAATGGTTCCCTCTCTGTTCCCTTGCCTCCCATTCTCAATCTTAGCCTAGCTCCCAGGTTTCATAGGAAGCACCTCATCTTCACACTAAGTCTCCACCATGTTTAGATCTCAGTGTTGTATTTTGTCTATCTAACTTGTCTGGCCTGAGTCCCTTTCTCTTCACAAAGGACATCGTCCAAAGGAAAGTCAGCTTTGTGTCCATACCAACTCTTGATGTTTTGTTATTATTTCTTCTATTTTTATTTAAGACTTTCCAGCTTCTCTGTATTCTTGATGCATCTTGATTCTGAAGTCTCATAAGTAAAAATGTACCATTTAAACTTCACTATACAAACTTTACTGAATGCACAATAACTACACATCAGAAAAAGAGGTTAACAGGAAAAAGGTCCTTTGACATTCAATCTATTCATCAGTAGAGGAATATCCTTGTAAATTATCTAGCATCCTTATTGTGAGCAGACAGGTGAACCCTTGTTTTAGATATTTTAATATTGTTAATCCTCTCTCTCTCATTCACTCTGGCCTTATAATTCCTTCTTATCTCATGTTCTCCTTCCTTAAAGAGCAGAAAAAGAGTTCTGTGCATGAAGAAAGTGGCCTTGAAATAATTCGTATTACATGAAAAACTATTTATCTGCATAACAAGTCAAGCTTTACCATTATGCATTTTCTCCATTCATACTTTCATAAATTGTTACCACTCCTCCCTCAAAACCAGAAGCCCCTATTACTTTCTAGAGCCCAAAATACTACAAAATTTTCAATGTCATGTTTGCTGGAACATTTGTTCAGGTGCATAAAATTAAAACACATGCTTCACCGTTCGTTAATCTAGTGACTGTGAGTTTGTTTCATGGTGTCAATTATTGAAATTTCAGAGTATAGAAATCTTCCTACCCCCCTATGTTTCTTCTGTCCCTATCTGAATGTGATTTCCCTGAAACTCTATCCTTAACTTTTCATTGCCATGTTTTACATGGTGTCTTTCAGTCAGAACTCTGCAAGTACTCCTATCTACTATTGCCTGCTTTTTTCCTTTATGTTACTAATGGCTGATCACAGAATCATTCCTTCTTTCCTGTGTCTTCTCTCTCCTTCTTCTACACCATGTATGTTTTGATTTGCTAGGCATTATGGAACCTGCATAGCATATTAAGAAATAAAGGAAAATTGTAGTGATATATTGCTTATGACCTAATAAAACCACAGAAGGTAAGAATGCAAAGCTAGTCACAGTCGTAGAAGCTGGGCAGTGGTGGCACACATCTTTAATCCCAGGATTCAGGAGATATTGGCAGATGGATATCTGTGAGTTCAAGACCACCCAGGGTACATGAGAGTAAAACCAGTCTAAAGGAAAAACAATGTCCATACTTTTAATCTCAGCAATAGAGAGAATATAAGGTGTTCACTGCTGTCTCAGGTAGCAGTCAGATTTGGTGAGGAACAGTGTAGTCTGGAGATACAATCTGAGGTTTGGTGGATCATCCCTTTGGTCTGAGGATTGGTAGAGGTGAGTGCTCTTTGATGGCTGGCTGCTTTGCTTCTCTGATCTTCAACTTGAACCCCAATAGCTGTCCCCGGGTTTTTATTAATCGTGTTACAGGAAATAACCCAGAGGGTTTCAGAAATAAAGCTTCTTTCTGGCTTTCCCATTCTCTCTTCTCCTGTGTTCTTTCCACAGGTCAAGTCACCTACCTACCTTACATAGGCTATAAGAGAGGGATATCTTTCCAACCAAACAGCACAAAACTTTTCTTTGCCTTCTATGAAAGAGCTGGCCATAAGGATACTTTCCAATCCTCATGTTTGATCTTAGAGTATAGAACCTCATTCCAAAAAGGCGTCTCTATACCTTCAGAAACAAGCTACACATAAACCAAAGAGAATCTGGGTGGACATTTTATCTTCCTCTCATTTTATCACTGGTAGATTATGCCCTTTGTGCACATCATATTTCTTCATAGCCGTCTATGCTATGAAGCATTAAAAGAATTTCTCTAGGTCTTTGGATCTTCAGCTTGAATGATCCTATGCACATGGAACTTTGAGTAATAAGTTTGCTACTTTTTCTTCTTTTCAATCTTCCTTTTGCTATAGTGATGTCTATCATAACCCTTATGAGAGATGAGGAAAGAACACAGAGATATGCTCAATGGAAAAGAATCTACTGTGTAAAGGAAGAAAACTGATGAAAATTCAGTCTATACTGAGCAAGATTGCTCTGTGCCTTCTCCTATGATCCAGTACAAAAGTGACAGTGTTTACTAGTTCATTGCACATTTGAAGGCACATTACTCTCTCCAAAGAACCTACCATCGATACTAAAAAATACAGTAGAGGAAAATTCCACTGAACCTATTTATAGGAATTAACTATAGGAAGTGTCTTCTCTTGTTTCATCCCCTGCCTCCCCATGTGACTTAATTTACCTGTTATAATTTTCAGATTCATATTGTGATTATTCTAATGTTACTAGCCTGCTACTTCAGAAACCATAGACTCAAGTCTTAAGGCATGAATTGTAGAAAAGAGTAGGGAAGTCCACTAAGGCCTGAATAAAAGGAGAACAAATATTTATTTTGGGAACACTCATACAATAATGGTAGAAAGCCACTGAGGTCTTCTGCCCTGGAAGTGCAGGAAGCTGAGATCACACCCAAGAGAGCACATGAGCAAAAGGAGCTCACAGCCCTGCCCCTCAGCATTTAGGTTGTCACACAGGCAGAAAAAGCCACACCTTGGGCTTGTTGCCCCCCAAAGTCATTGGCTAAATGGATTGAAATCCCACAGCAATGAAACTTACCCTTTCTGCTCCATCTTCTTGCAAAAAAGTCCCTCATTGATTCTTTCTCTTTGTATTCTTACTGACATTGTTTTGACAAAACACGACTTAAAGATTTTTAGTTTTACTTAATAATTGTCATATAATTTGATGACATTATTTCTGTTCTCCCAATGCCTCCCAGATCTTCTCCAATTTCCTATCCATCCCTCAAAAGAAAATAAAATCGAACTAAAAACATAATAGTAATTGAAAACCCAAATAAAGCAAAACAAGAAGCCCATAAAAATATCAAGTTCTTTTGTGTTGCTCAGCTATTGCTGGCTATGTAGTGTTGTTGATATAGCCAACAACAAGTCTTTGGAGAAAACTAATTTCCCTTTTTCTAGTGGATATTGGCTGCAAATAGTTTTTTGGTTAAAGGCAGGGCTTTGTGTAAATTGCTTCTTAGTGCTGGACTTTTGTCTGGTTTGAACCTGTGCAGGTCCTATGTGTGTGGTACAGTCTTTGCAAGTTCATATGAGTATCAATTCTGTTGAATCTTGAAAATGCTGTTTTCTGGGTGTTATCCATTACCTTTGGCTATTATAATCTTCCTATTTCCCCTTCCACATAAATCTATGACCCTTGAGGGGAGAGATTTGATTTAAAATTAAAATCCCATTTAGGGCTTACCTCTCCAAAGTTTCTTACTCTCTGCATATTGTTCTGTTGTGGATTTCTATGTGAGTTCATAGCTACTGAAAGAAGTTTCTCTGATGAGGGTTGAATAATGTTCTGATCTATGTTTCTAGAGATATGTCATTTGAGGTCACTTTACTACTATGCTCCTTCATCTGAGTAATAGCAGTAGTTTTTCCGCTAGAACCCATGACCTAGCTAGCTTCAGGTTCTTAGTCACTTTAGCAGTGTTCTCTCTCATGGAAGGAGTCTTAGAGTGAATCGAAAAGTGTTTGGTTACTTTCATACATGTCTGCTGCTATGGCCCCAATATATCTTGCAGGCAGGTCACTTTTGTAGGTGTCAGTGTTTGTAGATGGGTGACAATGATAATTACTTTTCTCTTCTGATAGCATACAATGCACCTTACAACACCAGAAATGTTAGTAGAGGTGGAGCTTCTGGATGTGCACTGGCTTGATTTCTCCATGTTCAATGACGTGAGTAAATTGTGTCTTCAGCAATAGGGCCTTAGCACCAGGTTTACAGAAAGCAACCAACAAGCACACATTTTACATATTATGAAAACAGGCTAGCCTTATGGTGGTAACTTATACATGGGAAATTTTCTTTTCCATTTTGTCTCTTTGACTTTGTAAAGCCATGACATATTTTGATATATTCATTTTTTTCTCTGTCAAGGGAGAACTGTTTTTGAGGTTTGTTATTGAAAGTGGGCAGATTTTTCTAGTGAAGAATTTTCATGCTTTCTTAACATTTGCTTTTAAAAAAATACTTCTCTAAAGCTAAGATATTTAAAAATCAGTACAGGACATTTGAATTGAATTACTAAGCAAAAATGAACTATTGTTATACACTTGACTTGTGTGTTTATAATGTAAAACAAAACCTGCTTTGATTAATTGATGATGTTATATAAGAATATCTTCACTACAATGAGAAGAGTATAGTATGAGTCAGTGTGAATTATTAGTGAGGAAATATCAAATAAGTGTATCTATTCTTATTCAAATTGTCATAAATATAAAATAATTATGGTTACAAATAATGCAATCAGTTTTTGTGGCTTCTAAAGATACTATGTAGCTCCATCTGGATGTGAGGCTGGGGCAGAGACACTTGCATGAATTCAAGGTCATATAATCCAAGAGAATGATGGGAAGGTTTCTGAAGGTGTGAGCAATGCTATCTTTCTTTATTCTGTAAGCCACCTCTTTTCTGCCATTAACTATATGAGGAGCTGACATTCAGAAATTAAAAGTGGAGTTGTGTTTGTAATTTCAGAAGAGGTAGAAGATCTTTCAGATTTCCTTGGGTCAGACACTACCTCGGCTAACAAGAGGACCTTAACTTTCTTGTGCTTCAGTTTCCTCATCTATAAAAGCCAAATAGTTTGCTTGCCTTCCTACCATTTCACAAAAAAGGAAAATACTAGATACATCACGTTTATGAACTCTAGTTGTATAGCTTTGAATCTTCCTTATAGTCACATCTATACAAATAAGGTGAAGCAGAGAACTGAGTTTCATGCTTATTTCCTGCAACACTTGCTGCATAAATATACTTTGAAAACCTACTTAAGTGTGCAGAAACCAGACTCTGTGGTAATTAAGAAATAAACCTAATATAGTCCATACTTTCATAATCATAAGCTACTTTGTTTCAAACTTTTGGTTCATACTGAAATGGCTCTGCTACCTGTCCCTCCCTAGTTGTAATATTCCATGAACACTTTGTGTTCCTATCCAAATTGACAGCCTGCAGGGCCATGTGGCATTGTGTAAATGTCCTCTGTTTCCATATAAAAACTGTTTCTTCCTTTTACTTCAATGAAGAATGGAAGGAGAAATAATGCCACAAATTTTAGAATCAGAACAGCTTAATCCAAACTCCACAAGGATGTTGACAAGCTACTTGACCTCTCTTTGCCTCTGGGTCCTCATCTTAAAAGCAGAACTTACTTAATACAGTATAAAACAAGCTTTCCCAGATAACATCTATCCAATATCATCTTATTTATCACAGCACTAGTTTCTGTCTTCTTCCTATCCTTATAGATCCATGGTCTCAATGTCTTTACCAATGCTAATTCCTCTACCTAACCGATACTGTCAACATTATTGCTCTAGTTATACTATTAATACTCCCAACTTAATATCTACCAATAAGAATTCACATGCCCATTACTAAAACAACTATCAGGGATAAAAATATCTCACTCAGAATCACATAGTCAGATGCCAAGGAGTGAGTGTTGAGTGAAAGGAGACTGTTCTCCAAGTAAGTCTACTTGGTCAAAGAACTCCTTCCTGAGAAGCTAGGTTTAGCTTGAAACATAGTTTCAAGTTTTGCTTCTAACACTACACTACATTTTCTAGTAAATGGGGGCTAGCCCTTGCACTATCTATTACCTGGATGACAGATTGTACTCTGTGGTGACTGTTTAAATAAGGAAATCTTGAGTGTTGGCCTGTTGGCCTAACAATGTATGGGGGATGGTGTCAAAAATGTTTGCTTTGTCACCAAATATGCAGAACTTCATATGCAGGCAAAAGAAGATCTCTCAGGGTAGGAGTAATAATAGGGATCTCCAGAACTGAGAGCAATCTATGACTGCTACATGCACACCACACAAAATTTACTCAGCAGGAGCTCTGATCATCTTGTCATTCTACTCAATAACTATTAAAGTTAGCAGTATGCATTAGATACTAGTATAGATGCTGGGAATATAACAATAGACAAGCTGACTCAAATTTCCATGTTCAAGGAGTGTTGCATGAAGGATTTAAGGCATATAAAATTTTTAATTGGAGAGTTTTGCTTGGTTGTTCTGTTGAGATCATATTCCTTGATTGTATGTTTCTGCTGGTGTATTTTAAATATATGAAAAAGCACGCATTTATACATACACATAAATATATACTTGCATATGTATATTCACATGGGCTTATGAACAAATTCACATAGATACATACATGCATATGTGCATGCATGTGTGTGTGTGTGTGTGTGTGTGTGAATGTGTGTGTGTATAAATGTAATTGACAGCACCATTCCCCTCACCCCATATATTTTTCTATAATGGGGAGGGTACCCATTTTCTCGTATGGTTTCACAGTTGAAAAGCAAAGCAGATGGTGCTTCTAGAGGAGGCAGCTTGCTTGCTGAAATGTCATGGATATACAGAAATAAAACAGAAAATGAAAGGCAAGAAAACACTCCCATTTGAATAATGAACTATCCAATGTCTTCTCAAAGTTGCATGGCTTGGATAACAAAAAGAAACACTCTCAGGCCCTTTGTTCTGCATTTACAACAAAACTCAAACCACATGTCTGTCATGTAACAAACTACTCTGGATAATTTCTCAAAGAATAATAATCATTGTTTGATGGAACAACTTGTAAAACCCAGAAGGTACCCAGGAACATTGGCACTTGCAGTAAACTATCTAAGGGGTAATTTGTGGTGACAAATGATCCGTTGAATGTTGTATTTAGACTTTAAAACAATTGCTCACACACAAAAGAAAACCAAGAGCTGAGGCTCTGCTCCACCCTGGGCTTCTTGTTCCTTTCCATTTCTGTGTTTTCTTTGGTTGAAGGAAGCATTATATATTCAGGAGAGCAGAGAGACAAAATGATGCCTGTGTAGCTGTCATAATTATTATTGGGCTAACTAATCATTTGATTACTTTTATCTGTGACTATTTATACTTATTGCAGCCATATTAATTGCCAGATTAAGCTGTATAATGTGTATTTTGCAATGAAATGCACAAACCACAAGTTTGTAGGTACCCTCTAACCGTCCTACCAGTGCTATGCACACCAAACAATGCCCACTATTGTCGTCAGTGAGCTTTGTGTAGACTGGAAACAACAAAAGGGAATAACTTCTGACTAATCAACAGGTTGTAATTACAGGTAAAGAGTTGGCTTTAATCCCCCCACACACACATGACTTTGAGGAAGAAGCCTCTTGATGCAAGTGTCCCGGGGAATCAGTTGTTTCCTTTCATTTATTAGATATAGAATTCTCAAGAGCCAAGACTCACCCCTGCAATGCCTGGCCAAAATTCACTGCCTTTCTAATTACTTTCAGGATGGAGAAAGCCAACAGAGAAAGGAGAAACAAAGGATATTGAAGATATGATGACTGGCACTCTCATGGTGTACTGGAACCAAGTTGATAAGACCTGTAGGATCCCCCCAGTGGAGACAAACATTGTGTAACAAGACCCATGGTTGCCCTCCAAGTCAGCCTCCTTCTACCCACAGCTGCTGATGAGAACAAAGCCATTTGCCAACTACTTCAGAAAAAAAAAAATGCTGCCCCAGATTTCTGCAGGCACTTCTTTTCCAGAGGAAAAGGAGAGACATCCTAAAAAACAATGTAACTGATAATGAAGAGTTTTTGACAAGCTCTCTTCCTTAAGAGTCACTCAGTTGACTAGGGAAATGCCAAGTTTTACTATTTGAAAACAATTCAGAAGACATAGAAGTCCTTTGATCGCAAACAATTTCTCTGGACTAGAACCTGGTCTTATGATACAGAAAAGTCTCTTCAATTGATGCCATAGGAAATTGCCCTGCTAAAATTCCCAATAAGGGCAGATGAATCAATTGACAGTATACAGCAGGTGCAGTGTTTTGCAATCTGACAAATCATGGTCTCAAAAAGGCAAATGTCTCCCTACATATTGGAGAAATCAGAAAACTTGTTGAACACATGAATGCAGTTCATATGATCATGGACAGTATACTAGCCATGGTTTTCTAGAGAAACAGAACTGATAGAATGTGTACAGAAAGACAGACAGACAGACACATACACACAAGAGTGGCTTACAGCTGATAGGTCATAGGTAATCCACCAGCTTGTTAGAGAGGCTAAAACCCAGTAGCTCTTAAGTCCCTGAAGCTAGATGCTTCAGTAGTTCCAATCTGATGTTAACAGCTTAAAAGATTCCTTCAGATTTGCTGATCTTTGGTTCACATTAGAACCTAAGAATCTGGAGTGTCATGTCCATAGAGAGTGGCAGCAGCAGCAGAGACAGACAGGCTCAGTAGCAAGGAGCAAATGAAACAACACTGTTTTTTCCTATGACCCTTTATGTATGGGCCGCAGCTTCCGGAAGGTACTGCCCACTGGAGGGAGGTGCATCTCCTAGCTAACCCTTTTTGGAAATGTCTTCACAGACTTGTCCAGAGTTGTGTCTCAAAGTTGTCTTTAGATACAACTAACTTTGCAACAAAGATTAACCATCACAAGCCCACTCCTTGTTCACCCCGTCTCTCTATGTTATACCTTATTTCCATATAAAAGCAATTCCACATAACATGATGAAACTATCCTATGTACAATCCAAAGATCCCATTTTCCTCGGTGGTTGTTTGAAAGGAGGAGGCCTCTAAAGGAAATGGCACTATTAGGAGGTGTGACCTTGTTAGAGAAAGTGTGTCACTGTGGGGGTGGGCTTAGATGACTCTTTTGCTCAAGCTTCCCTCAGCATGACGCTTGGTCAACTTCCCATTGCCCACAAGATACAGTATTGCCAGTCATTCCTCCAGCACCACATTTACCTACATGACACCATGCTCCCCACATGATGATAATGGGCTAAACCTTTGAAATTGAGTTAGGCACCAAATTAAATGCTTTATTTGTAAGAGTTACTATGGATATGTTATCTTTTTACAGCCAACTAAAACCCTAAGTAAGACATCCTCCAACATCAGATAGCAAAGTCCTTTGAGGAATTCTTAAATTTTCGCCCCATAACTCAAATATAATTGTTTAGATTTAGTAATACTGAATTATTGACATTATCCCAATTTGTATTACATAACCTGATAAAGGAATAAGAAAGGAAAGAATATATTATATAACCTGGTAAAGGAATAAGAAAGGTAAGAATATATATATATATATATATATATATATATATATATCATTTCCAGATGAGATTTTTTTTTTAATCTCTCAGAATATATCTCAGAGATGTCTTTTTTTTTTTAAAACAGTACAGAATTTTGCTCCTCTGCTGATACGTTCTATTTCATTTTGTACTATTCTTTTTATTAAGGGTAATTAAATGAAATAAGAAACTTTAGCTTATATATAAGGTGATATGAGCTTGTTTTCAGTTTGTGATATTTACCTAGGAAAACATTTGAAAGACATTTCATAAGTATTTGCAAATGAAGTTAATAATAGATTATTTGCTACACATACATCTGTGAAGTTTTTAAACTTAAACACAAAACAAAATCAGCTTCCATCAAGGTTGATTACTCATGCAAGATACTCTACCTCCATGAGTCTTTATAGTAAAATTGAAATAGCAGTATTATCTAGCCAGGCTTGGTGGGCACACACTTAATCCCAGCACTGGGGAGGCAGAGGCAGGTGGGAGTTTGAGGCCAGCCTGGACTACAAAGCAAGTTCCAGGACAGACTCAAAAGCAATACAGAGAAGCCCTGTCTCGAAAAATCAAAACGAAACCAAAACAAAACCCAGTATTAAATGTAGGAGTTCTGCTAAGTTCATAAAAGATAACATGCACATCCGTAGAACAATTTCCAACACAAGGAAGTCTCATCATTTGATTGATGAGAATATTCCCAAACAGGAATTTTGTCAGGACCAAGGAACCACCCATGCTCCTCTCCCTTTTCCTGTCTCCTGCAGCTGTCCCCACCTGTGTAAAACTAACCAAAAGCAAATGGCAAAAGAGATCTTTGACACAGGCCAGCCAAGTAAACATGTCTGGGCACTAAGCAGGATGAAGCAGATGCAGAATGAATATGGAGAAGTAGAAAGATATTTTTCACGGAATTATTGTTTGCATTAGTGATTCAGTAGCATTGCAGTTCTAAAATCCATTTGTTTATTTACTGCCTACAGCTTTGGCCCACTTTCAGCTCTCCAAAAAGAAAAAATAACTCTCTTCAGTTTGACTGACCAGATTAATACTCAAGTTCAACCAGAATCTAAAGCCTGCTTGTGTGAATGCAGTGCTCTGATTGGCTTAAGTCTTCCTGTCATAATCCAACCTGACTATGATTTGAGCATTCTGATGTCATTCCTAGGTAAGGGATTGTGATGGAGGCTAAGATATCACACTCAACATCCACTGTGAGTGTAAAGCGCACATTAGAGGTTCTAGCATAGAATGGGGGATTTCATAATTTTCCCACAGTATTAAGCAAGGCTTAGAAGAGCATGTTCATGATCACAGAGTCATTAAAATATGACACAAGGCCTCTCTCTCTTTTTACAATTTGTAAGCAGGATGAAGGTAATAAAGCACATTAACAAAATAAGTAAAAACATAAGATAGGATATTGCATTAGCCCATATTCAATTGTTTAAAAATACACTTCAGAAGAGAACTTTATAACAAAGATAGTTTACTTTATCTCACTGTTCAGGAGATTGAAAATCCTATGGGGACTTCATGACAGAGGGCATCATGGCTAGTGTGTGTGCAATGTCTATTGCACAGAGAAACAAAGTCAGAGCAAGGCAGAGTCAGGCTTACTGGTTCATAATGACTCATTCTACCAGGGATTAATTTACTCCTTGATATCGGTATTGACTCCTTTTGAGGTTAGACCTGAAAGCTTCAATGGCGAATGTCCTAAATGACCCTAATGTATTATTTCTCAAAGGTTCCACCACCTCTTAGCACTGCTATATGAAGAAATATTTAGGAAATAGACTACATCCTAACAGTTAAAAATGTCTGTTGGGGATGTCCTTCTGCATGCTGTGAATACATGTTTCTCTTATTGGTTGGTCAATGGACAGGCAGGATGTAGCTAGGCAGGAAGTATAGGCAGGGCTACAAAACTAGGAAGAACTTAGGAGTCAGTCACAGGACAGACACCATGCAGCTGCCCAGGGGGATAATATGCTGGAGCATTACAAGTAAGCCAGGAAGCCATACATAGTTTAATAGAAATGGGTTAATAGTTAAGAGAGAGCTAGCCAATAAGAAGCCTGAGCCATCAGCCAAACAGATTACAATTAATATAAGCTTTTTTGTGTTTATTTGAGACTTAATGGCCTCAGGATCAGGTGGAACAGAAACTTCCATCTACAAATGTTAGCTGTTCAACTTGAGGCACAGGTTGAGGCATTTAATAGTGTTTTTCAGGACATAATCTGAAGTAGGAAGGTAGATAAAGTAAATACAAGAACTTAGAAATGAAATGTGATCACCAAGCATCAAAGCCTCTATATCCTGTAGCAGAAATTACTATAAAACATACCCACCCCTTCCCCAGTTTCTTCTTCTCTGGTTTCATTCACCACACTCGTCCATGTTCTTTAAGTTTTAAATGGAGAATCTCTGAAATAAGCAATTTAGATTGTAAAATAACATGCCATTCTAGGTGTGTTGACACTCATATGTCATCTGACTCTATTGTGCCTGAGTCATGAATTACATCTTCACCCAATGTATATGCTACAATCTGCCCATTACTGAGTTTGAAATCGTCTTACTTGCCAAGTCATCTGTTTCTATTTATAGTGATGGGTTTTAATTACCCTAATTTACTTAATAATATCTCTAAAGTTCAAGAGGAGTGAGGCTGACAATTTGGATGTAACAGAGACTTTTTAAAGCATTTTTTTGTATCATTTTAAATCACAAGAATAATAGTAAGGTAAATGATAAGGCATTTTTATGAGGTTGGGGTAGGGAGTCAATATTCACATAACTTTTATCACATTATGTGGTTAAATTTCTCTATTTTCTTTGAAGAATTCTTAATGCCTTGTTACACTTAATTTATGTGTTAAATTTTATTTTTGATATGTAAGTATAGGACAAAGCAGTCATATAAAATGTATACCACCTATGATTTCACATAGCTACCTAAAGTCTATGAATGCACCTTGGAGAAAAACAGGGAACCACCTCTGTACTGTACAAATTAATATCCATCCTCATGCACAAGTGCAGATCTTGGTCACAGAATGGTCTCACATTGTCTTTTCTGCAAGCAGCTTCAGTGGCTTAGTATTCTCTAATGATCACAATTGGATACCAGGATATCCACTCATCTCTGGCAAGACCATAGGTAGCCATCCCTCCAATGTTCCTGCCTCCCATGACTTTACAGTACTGCTTGTGTTCTATTTGTAGAAACATCTATTGCATAGGTTTTGTGCATCCTGGAGATGCCTACTTTTCCTACCACCTGGGTCTCTTCAAGCCTGGTCAATGT
The DNA here is from genome assembly GCF_943737965.1 of Phodopus roborovskii. Classification (NCBI taxonomy): domain Eukaryota; kingdom Metazoa; phylum Chordata; class Mammalia; order Rodentia; family Cricetidae; genus Phodopus; species Phodopus roborovskii. The sequence continues at coordinate 4,014,532 of NW_026126413.1, read as the reverse complement.
TGTTGATGGGCAAGCTTCTTTTAGGAAAGGTCACATTTCCATTTATGACCATATTGGAGTCCCTATACAACTTGGATCATGTAGACTTTTCATGGCATGACCACTGTGACCTGGAAAGGGAAGCCAAGAGAGAGTGTCTCTCTGCTTGCAGGGCAAAGTGTCCTGTTTCCCCCCCTCCCCCTGATGAGATGACTATCACTCTTTGGAGGTCCCAAGACTATCATAGCCAAAGATTAGGTGGGCAAAGGCAAGCAGAAAAACAATTATTGTATGCCAAAAGTCACTGAAACACTAAAGAGCATTCATTACCCAGCTGCTTTGTGAAGGGTCTCTATGCCTTTAACTATTGTCTGAGCAGCAAGCAGAGAGTAAACTATAAGCAGCCAATAAGAAATACAGAAATAAAATACAACAAACTAGCATCCATAAAATATGGGGATTCATAGAAATCCTTTGATTTCAACACTTGCTATGGACAGAAGGGTAAAGCTAAGCCTCCTGTACTAAAGCCAGAAAAGGGAGTAGAGGTCAAGAAAGACAGGCCACTGGGTTTATTCCTTGCACTGTTACAGTCTGCTTACATCAGAGACTTGACCTTCCACAGGTATAGGGGGGAGAAGAGGGTGGTGCAGGTAGAATTGTGTTTTCTCAAGTGCTACCTGGGAGCCAGGTACTTAAAGAATACCCAAGGATTTCTGCACAGGCCAAGGGACCTCATCTCAACCTTAATGAGTCAGAATTCTGAACGGGTTTCAGAAGCACATTTGGAGAAACTGCTTGCATGACTATCTCCTAAAACTTGGGACAACTCATGATGAAGTAGCTCTTTAGTCACTAAAATAGGACTAAGCAAATGTATTTCTGTGCAGTGATTTGTCTTACTGTTTTTAGGGCCATGAGCAGCCAAGTGAGTTGTCACAGAAGTCATCCATTTTGTTTTACTCCCTAACATCCATGGCAGGGAAGAAAGAAAGGAGGAAAAAGGGGTCAGCTTACTCTTTAGATGTTACAAAACAATTCACCAATCATTTCTACACAAATCAAAGGGAAAACCCAAGACATTACTTTGTATTGGGATTTCTTGGGTAATTCGAATTGTTTGACATTGCGATGGAACATTAGCTGATCTGCTATTTGTTTAAATTACATGTATTGTATGCTGTTTTGTCTTCCATGGAATACTTGGCAACTCTCCAGAAACTCTGGTCTGTTGTCATACTATAATATTTTTCAATTCAGAGGGGAAATGTATCCCAGTTTCCCCTTCCCTTTGAAATTATTTCCCATGGTTTTCAAGGACCTTGGCGATGTTCCAGAAGTTTTCTAATCAATCTAACTTTGTGAACTGTCAAAATGAATTTTCTTTGCTAGAGTTCATATGACACCATGCATTTAATATCTGTTCTACATCAGCCTACTATTTTTTTTTTTTATTTTGTGTACTTTTGTTGTTTCTTGAGTCTTTCTGTTGTTATTATTTTTCAATCTTTTGGAATGGTTCCAGTTTAAAGGTTTTTATTAAAATGGCTATAGAATTCCATTCCCTTACCACCACCACCCCAAAAAATTTTTGAGTCAGCAAAATCATTGAGTAGTTGGGAATTCTGGCTGACTCAGAATTTGCAATAGGTCTGAAAGGGACAGTTTTGGAGCTTTGAGGGTGGATAAACACTTGTGCCTGAACTGACAAGTAGCAGATTCTACTAGCATGCTTGATCAGTATATATTGGCTTTGTCTTCTCCTCTATTGTGTGGCTGCCTTAGCAAGCTGACCAGAATACTGGTTTGGGTTAATTTTATTGTTGCTTCATTGATGCACATAATCATAAGAATTATCACCTATGGATCATAAATGTAAATCCCCTTTATGTGAGCATCTCATAAATCTTCTATGCTTTCCAGGTTACTTTACTTGTCTTCATTGTCAGTTACAAATGCTGACACTTAAAAACCACTCCACTGTGCATCTCTTTTATATGGACATCTATTTCCAGAGAAACCCCTTGATGTAGTGTGCTGTTTGTGTGAACAAGACAATGCTACTTGTCTGAAAGCACAGAACAGACAGTGCTTGTTCACTCAATAACAATCAAAGAATGAAAGTATTGGTTAGAAAATGCCTACTGTTGAGTTCTGGGGTTTGGAGGTTGACATTTTAATCATTGTCATTGTTGCTTTAGTCTTCAACAGCAGGGCACTAAGATTTGGGAATAATTGTGTGATGCTTCCACGTTGCTCAACAGAACAGCTACGTAATGCGGTAGTCTTGGGACCAACAGCAATAGTGTCACCTGAAAGCTTGCTCAACATGACTAAATGGTTTTATTCAAGGCAGAAGCACCTCTAGATGATTCTGTGATCTTTACAGCTATACCAGTGCTCCTCATGGTGTCCTGACTAGCTTGTCTTGATGTTTATTTTCCTGGACTAACTTTGGTTTTTCAGATGAATTACTTTTATTGTGTTTAATAAAACAATAGTGATACCACCTGTAAAACTTTTATTCATTTTGAACTTTATTTTTACTAGAAACGTTACTACAATAATACAAACTTGCCTAACTTTGGCTGACTACCTCATCCACATAATTTAGACCTGGAGAGTCATGTGGGGTGGGATGGTTTTTATCTTATACTCCTTCTTTAAAAGCAACCTCTCTACGATAGAACATCATCAAAGCCTTAAAGGTTGGCCCAAGAACATATTGAAATAAGTGTCAGAGTTATAAAAGTCTAGATACAAAGAAGAACGAAGGAAAGAAAGGTTGCTTGAGCCTAGGGGTAAACCACCCATTCTGATTTTTACCCCAAGGTGATTTCATGGGTATCTGGAAAAGCAGGAGGCTATAGCTGCTAGAATCTAGCATCAAAACTGTTCTTTGACACCCCCTCAAGTCTAGTTTAGCAGTTTGAAAATTTGACATTTTGAAGAACTGCTGCATAGCAGTTGCATATAACAAAACTGGTCCTGGACTCCACAGTCCGCAGAAAAGATGTTAAGACTTTATATTGATTAGCCGGGTATTGGTGGCTCATGCTTTTAATCCTAGCATTTGGGAGGCAGAGGCAGGTGGATCTCTGTGAGTTCAAATCTTCCCTTGTCTAAGAGATAGTTCCAGTACAGGTTCCAAAGCAATACAGAGAAACCCTGTCTACACACACACACACACACACACACACACACACACACACACACACACACACGGCTTTGTATTGATTACAGGACATTTTTATATTACTCATCTAAAAACCTGTATCTTTGTTAAATGAAGCCGAGCTTTACTTTCTAACACAATGTTGAAATTTCTTAAGTTTCATTGTCAGATAAATATATTAAGTCTCTAAATTGTTTTGCATCCATTTAATTTAAAAAAGTACATGTTCACAAACACTTTGGTTACTATTACTCTGGGCAAAGGGAAATGAGGGGAAATCGCCTTCATTTGGAAGATGCCCAGTAGATGACTGCATACCCTTTCACATATGGGCAGAACAAACTAGACTAAGTGAATTGTTTTAAAAAGGAGGACATTAGCTTGGGAGGGAGATGTGTTTAGAGACAGGAGGTACTAGAAAGTGGGAGGGAACTGAGTTGTGGTGAATATGATCAAGACACATTATACACATGCATAGAATTTTCAAAATAAAAGAAGTATGTATTATATAATGTATTACATAAATAAAAAGCATTTATGATTCAGAACAATGTATTATTTTTTTCAAGAAATTGTCAGGAAAGGATATAAAAGGAACATAAATTGAAAGACAAAATTTAAATCTGACATGCACCATGTGTCCACTTAACTAAATTTTGATATTTCAGCATTATTAACTTGTGAAGAATATATTTTTGACACAACATACATTATTCTATACATGATTTACATTTAATAAAGATCTATGAAGCAATGTGAAAGTGTGGAAATGGATGTATATTGAATTTTGCTCATGTTGAATTCATATAATTTAGAAAAATAACTTTTATAAGAGTGAGTATTGATGGGCATGTGACTAAGAGTTGTAGACCAGCCAAGTCCATGTTCATGAGTTAGCAAAAAAATAGTGGTTATCTGCAAGATGATCCTTCCTGTTAACTTGGGCTTAAGGCAAAATAAACATTATATAAATACATTGAAATTAGAATGTTGACAGAATAGAAATGTTTTGTTTTATGAAAACACCACAGACTATTTTTAAAACATTTAAACATTGGCATTAACTATATTTTCCAAGTACCTTTTCCCTATTTTAACATATGAATACATATAGCCCACATGTTTCTGATTCATTTGCAACCAATACATAGAAATTGGCAAGACCTCTGTGCTAACCACATTGCCTAGGGAGATGGTTTAAAAAGGAAAGTCTCAAGTCTTACATTTGGACCACTCTGTTGATTCACAGAGGAGTGAGCTCTGATTGTGAAAGCTTATTGAAAATGGAGCATCACAGTGCAGGTGTGGGGTATGCCCCTCCCAGAGGCCCCAAAGCAATAAAAGCTATTGCCACTGCTCTCAATTGTCCACCCAAACTTGATAATAAGACCTTATTTCTGTTGACATAGCACACACACTTGTCATGGAACATGAGGAAATCAGGTTGATACTGACCGAAAAGCTTCCTTCCTGCTGGCCAGCTTCAAGGCACTAGAAGATACTATGTAGGTTTCTGAGGAATTGGGAGAATTATCAACAGTCTTGCCTTTTTATGAACACCATGAAGTATAAAATGACAGGCATGGCAAGTTATGCCAATGGCTGAAATAATGGTATGAATATAATGGAAGCAATCAGCTGCTTCCTGATTGGATTTGAGGCCCATTCCATAGGAGGAAACACATGCTCGATACTGTGATTATACCCCAAATCCTATGGTTGAGGAATTCACAGCCCCCAAGAGAGAAGCCAACATGGTTATTCTACTAATTGGATTTTACCTCTTTCACACTTACCTGATAGTGTGTGCCAGTGCAAATGTTTTCTCTGTGAATTTCTATGAATACCCAACACAGATACTGAACCGGACAATTAATAATTAAACACTTAAATGTCCACAAGTTAACTTAATCTGACAATCATGTAACAAACATTTTAGTTGTATTTCCAATATATTCTCTCTCCCAAATGTACCTATTCACAAGACCTACTTGGGCTCCTATTTAATACACAAAACCCGAGGTTTCTTCTCAGGGATCAAGAAAATTCATGTTTAGCCAGTATCTCAAAATGATTCTGTGGAACAGATGGATACTGTGGTAGTTAATTGAACTTGCTAGGAAGAAAAGTTTCTCACTCATTTTACTTTTTCATAATGGATGATGTTTGATTGCATGGATTGATTATAGATCATGTAATACATATCACAAGCTTCTTCTTTTAATATAGTTACCATCAAACCACTTACCATAATTTTTATTTGGAAAAGCAATCTTCATTGTACTGAGCATGGTCTCTTCTAGAAAATTGAAAGAGCCATTTAAGATGACAACAGTGTGTGCTTGTGAAAGGCACAAACAAACTCTGACTTTCAGGGGAAATCATTTAAACTATTTAAAGTTAATCTATCCTTTGAGATAAATGCCAAAATTAGAAATGAGCGCTCTGTATCATTGCTTTGATTTCATATAAGACTTAATTTACTTTGTATTTTAGGTAACATAAAGTGTGTGTGTGTGTGTGTGTGTGTGTGTGTGTGTGTGTGTGTGTGTGTGTGATTACGGCATTCAGAACTGATTCAGAAGGCTGATTTTTCTTTTTACTGGTACAAAACAAATATGACTATTTCAAGCCTCATACACTTGCCTGTGGTTTCTGCAGGTCACATGTCAAGGCATGGCTTAGGGGTTCTTTTGCTCAATATCTCATGAGACTGCAGTCTATTTATTGCCTTCACTGGGAGTTGTCTGGTGGAGCAGAATCTGTTTCCAAGATTGCTCAGGTTTACCTGTGCTGACTTACTGAGAGCCTTCAATTCTTACTGGATACCAGCTGGAAGCTGCTCACAATGTCAAAGCTAGACAAACAACTGAAAGCATGGATTATATAAAGGAGATTCTTTATATAATAATACACTGAATGGACTGTTGATCAAGCACTACATCTCTTTCTTGATATCAGGCTAAAGAATACAGAAAAGAAAGCCCCCACTCCCTGAGTGGCACAAGTGGGAATAACCAACCACTACCTGACTGAATTTAAGACCTACTCCACAAGATAGACCCATGTCCTACACTGCTCAGTTGGCTACGAACTTGGGACTAGATAGCCCAAGGATCTAGGGGAAAACCAAACACTATTGTTCTGATAAAAGACTATAGCAACAAATGGCTTCTAATAACATTCTGTTATATTCATATCAGTGTCTTGCTTAGCCATTATCAGAGAAGCTTTCTCCTGGTATGGATGGGAACAAATACAGAGATTCACAATTAGATAAAATGCAGAAAGTGAGAGTCCTTGGAACATCAAGTTCTAAATGGGATGTCCCTTTAAGTCTCTTCTCTCGGGGGTTCAGGGAACTCTGTAGAAGAGGAGGAAGAAAGATTTTGGAAGCCAATAGATGTTTTAGTTAGGATTTTATTTTTATTGCTGTGAAAAGATGTTATGAACATATAAGTCTTATAAAGGAAAATATTTAAATGGGGTTGGTGTACAGTTCAGAGGTATAGTCTATTGTCACCATGGTAGGAAACATGGCAGCATATAATCAGACATGGTGTGGAAAAGTAGTTACAGTTCTACATCCAGATCCTTCGGCAGCAGAAAGAAAAAAATGAAACTGGGCACGGCTTGAGCATCTCAGCCCACTCCCAATGACAAGCTTCCTCCAAAAAGGCCAAACCTACTCCAACAAGGCCATACAGAAGCACTGTGAGAGGACATGGACACAGCCTCCATCCCTAGCCTAGGAGCTATCACCAATTGCTAACCACTCACAAAGGGAAAATTAGTTTTCTCTAATGGGGTCTTGCCAGGTACAAAAAAAAAAAAAAAAAAAAAAAAAAAAAAAACATTCTTAAGGCAGCCCCATGATGAGCAATAGATTGCTCACACAAAAGGAGCTCAATGGCATTTTTGAAGGATTTTTTTTTTCCTCATAATGCTTTGCTGGGCTCCCCACTCCCCCATGAACACACACAACATAGGCGTTTTGATTTTATATTATTGCTTCTGATTTTGTGTCTGAAATTTTGTGCTTTTACTATGGCTCTTTTGTTGTTGTTCTGTTTGTTGTTTATATTTCATTTTTATATGATTGTTGTCTAATAAAAAAAGGAAGGTTGTAGGAAAGGGTGCTTCCTCTTTTGTATATTTGTGTAGTGTGTGGATATTTGTGGAATCTGTGTGTTGTATACAGATATGTGAATACACTTGCCCATATATACAGGTGCACACACTTATGAATACCCACTTGGAGACCAGAGGTCAACATCATCTTCTGTTATTCCCTACCTTATATTTTGAGACATGGTCTCTCACTAAACCTGGAACTCACTCTTTCAGCTAGATTGTCTGGCCATTACCACCTCAGCATCTGCCTGCATCTGCTTGACTGTTGCCAGGGTTACAGATGCATGTTGTCAGGCCTGACTCTCCTGTCAGTTGTAATGGCCTTAATCCAGTCCTTACACTTGTTCAGTAAGGGCTTTATTCACTAAGCCATCTTCCTGGCCCTTGAATCAAGTTTTAAAGATGTTGTATTAAAAAGGCTTATGCATCAAAAAAGACTATTAGGACAAAACAGCAGCAGCTTACACGCTGGAACAACTGCTAGCAGCTTTTCTAGCATAAGCAAATATTCTGGAAATAGAAGGCCCTTTCCCAAGGCTCTGCCTCTTACCAACAAAGAATTAAGTGGCACAGCTCAGCTCTCAGACCTCTTTTCCTTAGATCTCAAAACAGATGAGCACAAGATGAGCAGAAACAAGCCCCCCACCCAAAAAAAGGCCCCAACCATGACAAAATAATAAATGTCTGACATTTACTTGGTCGACTGTATGTTCACAGTTCACATAAGATAAAATGAGCATGCTGGGATTTTTCTCATTACTTTTGTTTTTCACTAATATTAGTAAGATATAAGACAGAGTAGATGTGTTCATAGTCTAATTGGTTCTGATTACAGCAACTGTTATTAGCGAATTTCCCATGAAAGACTTTCAGCTCTGGGCATTAGAAATAGAAGGAGTTCTTAGTGTAGAAATAAATCCATAAAGAAAGCAAGAAGAATAGAGAATCCCTCTGCTAAGGGAATAGTCTAAAAGCAGCCAAATTTTCTGGGGTTTATTTATTCATTCATAAAACCACTCTACACATCAATTATTTATCAAGCTTTTTCCTGTGTTAAACACATTGCCAGTGCTCAGGAAAGAACAGAAAAGAATTGGACAGTCCCTTGATGTTCTGAAGCATACAGGCTAGAGTGGAAGACTTATATTAAACCAGTGATTAAATAGAGAACCATATGACTGTGTGGCTAGAGAATGGAAGCTGGAAAGAGATAAATGGAACTTCAGCTGTGGCTTTGGATACTTCATTAATATTTCCATCCCCCCCCTTCCCTAGAATGCTATTTGCCTCAACTCTCTTCTTTCTCCTCCTTTTTTTCCTTTCTTTAAGAATTCTTTTGATTCTAACAAAGACAACAACAAACATTTAGAAAAGTTGGTTACACAACCACAGCTGAAGAAATTCCTTGGCTTGCCCCTGAGTCAATTGCTACTCTCTATAGCAGCCATTCAAGACAGATGCACTCTTACCCAAAGTACCTGCACTTGTATTCTATTGGCAGGATCAAAAGCTTCCCTTTGCCTTTTAGTTTGGACATATTTGTTATTGGCAGCATAGCTTGTGCTAAGAAACTGACAATGAATGATTCTTCTTGTCCATTATTATCTGAAATCCCTTCAACAACAGATAGAAAAGGAAGTGATGTCTTGCAATTTGCCATGGTATTCCAAAATCAGTGAAGCTTCAGACTTATTCTCAAAGGACAAATTCCAATTTTAAAAAGAATATAGCCATGAAAATTAAAAATATTAAACCAAATATCTTCACGTAATACTAAGATAACAGAGTAAAAGACACATTTACTGATGTGACACATGGTCAAGAAAAGAAAAGTATAGAAGGAAATGTGACTGGCTTATTCTATGCCTGCTTGAGATGAGCAATATCCAAGCAATCCATTTCTTATGTATTTGTTATGTGCTCACTGTAAGCAGGCACTGTTCTTGAAATCAAGACACAAGCAAATAACTGATAAAAAGTGCCTGCCTCATGACATTTATATTCTAGCATGGAAAGACAGACAGTAAACACGTATTCCATTCCAGGGTAATAGTTACAATAGAGGGGTATGATATGATAAAGGAGAATTAAAAGTTAAGGCTGAGGAAAGGTCTTTTATATTGCTGAGAAAATGTAGGCTGTTCTCTGATGTAGGTCTGGAAACAAACAAAAAAAAACTTTTCAATGAATCAAGATAATTCACTTCAATGAACATGTTTTGCAAGCCAACAAATTGGCATCAGCTTCTGTCTTCTCAAATTAGTCAGTTGTGAAAGAATGCATTCAAAAAGCTACCTTTAACTGTGCACTTGCCAATCAACAGTCAGTTTCCCTGGAATGATCTTATGTCTACAGATGAAAGCCATGTTTCTTGTAATCTGTAGTTCTGGGAACTCGTTTCTCCCTAGCTCAGTGTAAGAGTAATACAATCATCTGCCCTTTGTTTTCATTGGGAGGCATAACTATTCTTTACCAAAGTAAACCAAGCAATTGGGCCTTATCTTTTCATTTCATTCCTATGTAATGGAAAACCAAGTAGAGAAGACTCCACTAAGGCGACATCTGGGCAAAGAAATGAAGAGAGCCAAGGATTTGTCAAGTTATGTAGCTTGGAAAAGACAGAATAGTTGGTACAGAAGCTTAATGTGGGAATAACTTTACTAACAGATAAGGTATTCTCCTTTCTCATCAAGCCTGGGGATCCCCTCCCCAAGCCAGAGACTACTGAGGCAGAGCAGCAAGAGAGACAATGTTACAATAATTAATTGCAGCTTGCTGTGTGGAAACTACCTTTGTTCCCTCAGCCGTTCAGAGACATCATGGGTGTAAAAAAGTTACAAGAAAGATCATCTTGCTAAAAATGGCCCCAGCCCAGGGAGGGAGCATGCTCCTTCCCATCCCTAGTGGAGATGCCACCAACACAAGCATAGAACTATAAAGCATCGTCTCTGCTTTCGTATTTCTTTCTTGCTTAGAGGTAGTAGGCAGAACAGCCTGTGTGACTTTGTTTCAAGTCTCAATTGAATCCCAGTGGGTGGCTTTGGAATGACATAAACCAAGCTAGAACAAAGGCTTTGCAAAATAGAGCTCCACTAAAATGGCTGTCTCTGGAAGTGGACCAGGATCCAGATGCTGACACTAAACCAAATGATTACACGCTGAAGTGAAAACAGTAAATGGAGATGCATCTTGCCCTAACATAATAGTAATATATTCAAAGCACATTAAGAAAGAAAAAAAAAACCCACCATACCAAGAACTATGACAATTTTTGCATGAGACAAAATAATTTACATGAAAAAGACCATTAATAGTTCCAAGATGAATCAAATGCTGAAGCTATCTGACAAGAGTCTTAAAACCACCAACATAAAAATGATCCAATAAAGAATTACAAAAAAATCAGTTTGTTTTGAAATACAAAATAATAGAAAAATTTCAGCAAATACTTAGTAATTTTACAAACAAGCTTCCTAGGAATTATGTGACTTTAAAAGAGTGAGAGGAAGTAAATAATAAAATGGTATCAGTAATTGCATTAAGTTTAAATGATCTAAATTTAGCAATTTGAGAATTTAGTAAATTGAGAATGTTACAGTATTTTTTAAATGACTTAATTATAGGCTTTGTATAAAAAAGTCTTTCCCAATTCAACAATATGGGTAAGCTAAAAGTAGATGGTCATGCTAAAATGAGAAGTAACTATTAATACAAAACACCCTAATTTTTGTTAATATGGCTTTTGAACTTTTTGATATGATGGCATGAAAATGGTGCATGTTCTTAGAAATTATGTTTTGGATTTTGACCTTTTCTGCAGATGGCTCTCTGTCTTAAATTGCCCTCTTGGGAGATACCAAGAGACCTCAGAGATTCAGCCTCCAGTCAGTTATATAATCATAAAATGACCAGTACTCTAGTGCATATACCATGATGCCCCATTCTTTAGGCCTAAGCCTAAACAAATTACATTATATTAAGTAAGCAATAATCATAGAGCAGGCATTGTAACTGTTGGGATTACCCAAATGTGGCTAATGTGAATATTTTCTAATGTAGTTATGGAATGTTAGACCAAGCAATGATCCTTAGTAGATTTGGTAAATTAAGTGCATTTTTCATTTTGATATTTTAAACATATGGTTTATTGGGATATAGCCTACTAAGTTGAGAAACAGAAATACCAGATAAGTATATACTACACTTTTAATACTTATGTCTTCCCAATTTCATGTTTCCCAGTTACATGATTTGAAAGCTACTTTCAAATGTGGAAGGATATAGAGTTAGAGACTTCTACATGTGACCAGCCAATGGTAGAGCCTCAAAAATAACACTGACACTCTGATTAAAAAAAAAAAAAAAAAGGAAGGAAGGAAGGAAAAAAGGAAAGAAGGAAGAAAGGAAGCAGAGGACTTACTGAAGCACCAAGCACCAAACATGTGAGAACACAGACTCATCACTCATGGCACCCAACACAGCTAGAATGCATCAGTCATGAGGAAATGAGCCCTCTCCTGACTTCAAATGTGTTAGTTCTATGATCTCAGATTTGGCCTTCAGAATGGTAAGAAATTTGTATTTTTTTTTAAATACTCATTTTATGGTATTTTGGCCCATGAGCCCCCAATAGATTAAGACAGTGAGCTTTAGAGTAGTAGAAATTAATAGAGGCAAAAGGTAACCCTGTGCAATGGCAACACTGTGTGCAGTGACAACACTATGCAATGGAAACACTGTGTGCAGTGAGAGCACCATAAAAGGACAACACTGTGCAATGGCAACACTGCGTGCAGTGACAATACTGCGTGCAGTGACAGCATTGCTTGCGGTGACAGCACCGTACAATGACAACAATGGGAAGGTAAGCATCTCAAATATATACGGACAAGGACATGCAAGATATATGAATCAAAACTAGTTAGTGAGGATGCAGATTGGAAGTAGAGGCAGATTTGAATCATGAGGCAGTCATAATCTGAATGAGCCATGATGGGGGTGGGAGATCACAGTGTCAATCTGAGAGGCGATGAGAGCAAGCTAATCCTGGTAAGATTTGGGGAAACACAGAAATGTTCTTAATATTGCTATCATTCCAAATGACACAGGAGTAATAAATAATTCTACTTACCCCAGGAGAAAAGCACCATTTTACTTAATGAATCTTACTTAATTTCACTTATCTTTCCCAAATGATAATTAAGAGTTTATCCTCAAGATATTAGGAAACAATGATGACTTCCCATTTAATTATGTGACCTCAATGATCCTGCCTCAATAAATAAAACCAGAGAAAAGAGCTGTTGGAAGAGAAGGAGTGCAGTCATCATTTGAGTTAGGACCCAGTTCTGGAATTCAACCTAACCAATCACCTTGAGCTAAAGAAGGTTCCTGTCCCCTCCCCCAATCTTCAGTCCTGAAGTTCAGTGTTTCTGAAACAATTTGCTGCCTGAGGTTCAGTCAGGGAAACATCAGGAAGGGAAAGAAAGTTCTAGTCAAAGAGATAATCTTTGGCTCTTTAATGAAGTGACTTCCTAAAGGCTTCCAAGAACAGTCTGAGGTGTCTAAATTTCACCTACTAGTTTTCAAACTTAAACACCAAGTAACATGAAATTCCAGTGTTGAGAAATATTGTTACCAAGGTTATATGTCACATACCCTGAGTGTGTTGATTTATTTAATCATCACAATCTAAATATACATTCATAGATGTGTGACTGTGTATGAGTCCCTTCTGAACGAACTGAAAGGCAAGATTTAACCACATAGAGCTTTGAAACTCAAGCTGATTTTAGAGTTCAGGCTGAAAAGCTAGCGTGTGCTATAGAGTATTCCTTTATATGTGTAAATGTATGTCACCGTGATTGGGTTAATAAAAATCTGATTGGCTGATATCTAGGCAGGATTTGGGGAACAGAAAGAATGCTGGGAAGAAGTTCAGAGTCGGAGGAGATGCCATGAGATGCAAACTGGTCAGGATGGGAGGTTTGTACATAAGGTAAAGAGCCTTGAGGCAGCACATAGATTAATAAAAATGGATTAATTATAAGTTATAAGAGCTCGCTAAAGGTAAGTCTAAGCTATTAGCTGAGCATTTATAATTAATATTAAGTATCTGTGTGGTTATTTGGGAACATGTAGGTGAAACATAAAACTCTGCCTACGGTATGCTACTTAATAAATAGTCTTATAAGCAATAATGACTTCACAACTGTCCAAGCAAAAGAAAATTTCCTTCTAATCCTCTCTATCAGTAACAATAAAGTCATCAAACGTACTATGTCGTTAAAAAGATAGTTTAACACTGGATGTTTTGGACTTACAGAACACACAGATTCCTGCTGGTAAGAACAATGGAAAACTCATGTGGGAGAAAGAAATTACCTGGCACCCTACTTTCTGGGAGCCAACCCTTCCCTTGCTCAATGTTCTTCATGGCCTTAACCACCTGCCTCTCCAGACTGGCACCACCATAGTGGGCAGTTCCCTTGTCTTTTTCATAATAATGCAAATGTTTAGTTCAGTACTTTCCATACACTAAAGACTCCAAATTGGCTGAATAAAGTTGTTTGAATTAAAAACAAAAACAAGAAAGTAATGACTTAGATAGTGACTAACCTTCAGTTCTTCTGTGTGTCTTTCCATGGCTCTAACAGGCAGCCATACTTTATCAACTATGCTATCCTGGAAACACCCATTAAGACTGTAGTGAAATCCTCAGATGCTTGTCTCTTAGAGATCATCTGTGACCTAAGGCAAATTTGGGGAGGGATGAAAGTGCCACTTTATGTTACACACAGTCACTTTCTTTTATTCATCTGATACATTTACTATCTTTACTGTCACTCTTGCAATAAGAGAAAATGTGAAAATGTGTACTTTTCAACTGAACAATGGGGATAAAGAAATTCTGAGGGAGGAGGCAGATTCTTTGGTGATTTTAAAAGATTAGCAGTAAAGTTTGACAAAGTTCAAAGATGCTCCTGGTGTCTCCCCCTTCCCCTGAACCCATCGGGGCTATCTTTGTTCTTTGAGAAGACAAACCTGCTAATTGGTGTCTTCCTCCAACAAAACCCACACTGATGCCCTGGAGCCCTTAAGTATCTAGGTCTCCTAGCTAGCTGTCTGTCAGCAAAGAGAACCAGAGAGAGGGGGGGGGTCATTAAAAAATTCATTGTCCTCCCCAATCCTGGAGTTTCGTGGTCTGCAAACATTAGGATTGCCTAGGACATTTAATAATTAATTTATATGCAGGTACTAACTGTAAGTGAAATATTCAAATTAAATCTAAGTGAGAAACAAAATAGAACCACATTTCTACTGGTGTCTGAGACTGCTGGCTTTCATTTTATTGGACATTTTCCCTTTTCTTCATGGCATGAAGCACACACAACTCATAGAGGTGTTCCTGTTAGCCAGGTATTTTTCCCTTAGCTTTTGGTTACTTTCATGATTCAAATGCCTGATAAGAACACAAAGTTAAGACATGTTCCATGCCAGTAATTTTTGTATGTATATATGTATGTATGTTTATGGCAATTCTGTGTATAAAAAACATTTTTTTATTTGATGAAATGTATTTGAGTGCTTTCCCTGTTTCCTCTTTCAAATCCCATGCAAGCTAGTTCTTCTTTCATCACCGAATGTCCATGCCTTGCATTAGCTTAGGCATTTGCTGTAATTGGGACTCTTGGGGATAGAACTAGCTTACACCAGCTTTAAATTTTTGATGCTCATTCTCACTAGGCAGAAAGTTAAGAGTGTAGTCCAACTTAAGCTTATTGACAGTTCACCATCTCTCATCTTTCTTCTCTGTTGATTTCAATGTGAGCTTCATCCAAGGTCTAGTACTTCTCACTGCATCAAGAAAGCGGAGGCAGGCACATCGTGAGTAGAAAGCCAGCATGAGCAACCCAGCATCATCCTGAGTAAATCAATAAATAAGAAAATGTAAATAATGAAACATAGGTTAAAATGCTACTTTAGATATGCTAAATGAAATAAGAGTTTTATCTTGATTTTTTGAAAACGTTATATATTTGAACAAAGCATTTTGATTATTTCTACCCTCTGCTTAGGAACTATACCCACAGCAGTACCAAATGCATAAAGTTGGTTAGTTTCCCTTGGGGATGGTACTGTCCCTAAGTGGTTTACTGCTGTCTTCTGGGCTTCTTTTTTCTTCTTTTGTTTTCTTACCCTCCCAGTGAAGAGGCTATTTCCACAGTTACCAGAAGAAAGCCTCTGGCCTCTGATTAATAGCTGATTGAGCAACTGTCCTAAGAGCAAGGAAACAATGGAGTTTATAGAACAACCAAGAAGCCCACAGAAGTAAACAAATCAAATCTGTGAATTCTTAACAAATGCATCCTTTGGTTAAGAGGCTCAATTGCAAAACAAAGGACTTTCACTGGGGTTCTTCCTCAGCAAACTGTTACCTCTGTCATCATGGAAAGTGTTTCTGCACAGCAGGACATTCTATTTGATTCAGTTCACCCCCAAGACTGATATTCTGCCAGCTTCAGAAACATCTCTACCATAAGAGACTTTGATTATAATTGGTAAATAGTTTGAAAATAAATGCTCCTTCTATCGCCCTTCTGGTGGCTACTGGCACTGAGGAGGCAGCTGCTTCTCCTCCTCCTCCTCTTCCTCCTCCTTCTTCTTTTTGGTTGTTTCAAGACAGGGTTTCTCTGTATTGCTTTGGAGCCTGTTCTGGAACTAGCTCTGTAGACCAGGCTGGCCTCGAACTCCCAAAGATCCGCCTGCCTCTGCCTCCTTAGTGCTGGGATTAAAGGTGTGCGCCACCAACACCTGACCTGAGATATATATATATACATATATATATATATGTATATATATATAAATTATTTATATTTATTTATATTATATTTATATTTTATTTATTTATATATATAATTTTATATATATATATATAATTTATTTTACATGTGTTTTCATATCACCTTACATATGTAGACATCAGAGGACAACTTCCAGGTGGTAGATATTTTCTTCCACCTTGTGGGATCTGGGGTTTGAATTCAATCATTTGACTTGGCCAGAAGTGCCTTTCCCACTGAGCCATATAGTCGGCTCTCTGTCACACTTGCAAACAGACCACTGGTGGTTACCCATTTTAAACCTGTCTTACAGCATTGATCAGATTTCCTCTTTAGCAGAGAGACTTTGGAATATAAAATGATAGATATGGAAATGTAAAAGACAATTTGATGATTTCTTTTTGAAGGTTCATGAGGAATACCAATATCCTTATCAATTTTTATAAATATAAGCATATTAATAAAATATAGCCTATCTAAATTAGCAGTTAAATATTCCATTTGGAGGGCCATGTTGGGGCACTAAACAGCCATTGCA
Organism: Phodopus roborovskii; assembly: GCF_943737965.1. Lineage (NCBI taxonomy): Eukaryota > Metazoa > Chordata > Mammalia > Rodentia > Cricetidae > Phodopus > Phodopus roborovskii. Next base: position 3,997,863 of record NW_026126413.1, on the reverse strand, counting down.
CTGGGTCTTATAACACTGAGCTCTAGTCCTTTAACCACTACTGTGTGAACTGAGAAAAATGGTTTGTCTCTATGAACCTTAGTTTCCTCATGGGTGAGCAGATGGTGGTCTTAAAAGGATAAAAATGAAAGTACACAGTTTTATAGGGATAAAAATGGCATAACAAAACAAAGAAGCAATCAGTCCTGTCCCTGTGATATTTCCAGAGCTCAAAAAGTGGTTGTGTTAGACAATGTAAAGCTGGAGAAGATTTTATGTAACTTTATTCATGTAAAACACACAAGTTGGAAAATGAAACAATAATGAGTGTTTCCTTCAATGTATTCTCACAAATAGAATGTATGTAACCAGTGTAAGGACTCAGGCATTACGCTGGCCTGTCCCTGTCACCTGGCAGAATGCACTCAGGCAGTCCTCTGGTCAGCCCAGGGTTCCATGAGTACTACTATAAAGGACCCCTTTAAAAGTCAACTCCTGCACACTTATGCTCTATTTTGCTCTTTGTTTTCTCTCTCTTCCTCTTCTGATACCAGTCTCTTTCCTTCCCCATCACTCCTCTTTCTAACTAAATTTCTCACTCAAGCTCTGTCTGTCTGGTGTGTTTGTCCCTCCACCCCATTCACCCTCACCTGCTATGGAACCTTCTATGCTCTCCCACATTGTCCCTTACCTTGGGAACCTCATGTAGGACAACCCCTCCCCCTTCTTCATCCTTATCCTATAACTGCAGCAAAAGAACAACAGCGAGCACCAACCTCAAGAAATAAAGCATCTATTACCTTAGAACTCCATGATACTTTCCAGTCACCCAACCCATGGGGCTTTTGACGCTTAACTAACTGGATATTTCAGTAAAATGATATTGTAAAAACCCTGGTGAGCTGTGGCCTTTTAAAACAAGTAAAGACAGCTATAGGTATATTTATTTTAAAGATTGAATAAGAGTATATGATAGAACGACAGATCAACAGGGAAGAATTTCAGGTAAATGCATTTGCAAAGTCTGTAAATACATGTTGACTTCCAACTGTGCGAGCAAAGCATTGTTAAAGATGAGTTTGAACACACAATTCATGTCCTCCTGAAACTTTACCAACCAAAAGTGAAACAAGCAAAATAGGAAAGCTCCTGCCTGAGGATCAGAAACAGCCTGGTTTCTACTTATGCCTGAGGGAGAAGCGACAAGGGGAAAATGGGATGGAATGGACATAGGGTAGGACAGCAGAGAAACAGCATAATCCGACAGATCAGTCATGAAGGCGTTAGGTCGAGGTCCCTGGTCTGTTCTCTACAGTTTCCACTTTAGATGATGATGGAGGAAGCTGGTAGCATCTAAGAAGCTACATTTCTAGTGAGTCCCTGGTCCTGTTACCACCCCTAGAAAATCACATTCCAAGCCCTTCATGTACAATCAACTCACCGAGTGTTGTGTGAACGACCTTGCTCACTCTTCACCTCAAGAGGGGAAACTGTATATGTTTTAAGACTAGAGGAAAGCCTGAGTGCTATTGTTTAAGGATGATTAAATGTTGTAGCCAGGTTGAAGAGCTACTGGTCTAGATAATGATTCTGAAATGGTACTGCACATTGGAATTAGCCAGCTAATTTATTGAACAGAATCCTGTTCACAACTCAGAGGAGTTCTGCCGAAGGGGACGTGTGGTTCAGATGCAGCCAGTTCCCACACCAGTTCATGGGAACTGATGGTCTGGGAGGCGAGGTGAACTCACAAATCCTGCACACAGCATGGAAGGAGCGTTAGAAAAGAAGAGATTTTCTGACTTCACTAACTAGTTGGATCAGTAGATCATGGGAAAATTTTGAAGCCAAGAGGGGAGGAAATCTGACTTCAAAAGCAACCAAAGCATTGCCAGGGAAAGCTGCTGAGAGCCGAAAGTGTCACTGCTTCAATGAATCTCCTTCCTGTCCACTTTCTGGCACATCCAGGCATCCCATCTTATCAGACTGAGAGTTTCAGGTCTCTGGCAGAACAATTGTTAATTGTCAAGGAGAATTATTAATGACCAACACAGACAAACATTTGTTTTATACAGGGAAAACCAAATAATAATCAGAAGGTTGTGGAGTCGGGACGGAATTTGGAAACAGAGGATTGGATTAAGTTGCATGATTCAAATGTTTATGATAGCCAGGTTTATACTTCTCTACAAATACAGATTGGGAGAAGCCTAAAATGCAGTCTCTGATGGAAAGCGCCTGATCGGCACAGATAGTATTTACTTCCTTTACTCTGCTTGTGTGTTGTCTGCTACTAGTTGATGAATTGACTTTAGATACTTGGGTAACCTCAAGCAAATAAGAGCTGCATCTCGCTTTAATCCACACTTCAAGTTTCTTATGCTGGTTTGCTGTAGCTCTCACGGGTAAAATGATATACTCCATAGCTTAGTTTTGAGAGAATAATTTCTTCTTCCTTAGTCCATTATTTCTAGGGATCTTCTTCAACCTCATGATTGCTACATAAAGTTGAGTTCCAGCAGCATGGCCTTGGGGAACACTTGAGGGATTTGTCACTGCTTCAGTGAGTGACAATACAGAGACTGAGACTCACACTATTAAACTCAATGAAGTGAAGCCAAAAGTGTGACCCATCCATTAATGCTTTGCTCTCTGAGCAGTACAGGAGATCACACCTGGCACCCAGAACACATGCATGGACAATCCTGATTTGAACACTATTCTAACTAAAGGAGAACCAGCTGATGATAAAGGCCTAAATGGTAAAGTAATTCCAGATATGCAAGTCCTAATGCACAAAGGTAAGAAATATGAAAAGAAGAAAGTAACATTATCCTTTCAAATATACCAATATCACATAATAAAAGTAATACTTTATCTTAATAAATTATTATGAACTCCAGTAATTAGAACAAATCCCAGATGAAAATAGAATGCAATAAAAAGCTAAATGAAATAAGAAATTTAATACATGATATAAGAGAGGAATTCAATAAGGAAAATATCCACTGAAATTTTAGAAATGAAAATCTAACCCAGGAGTTATCTCCAGTTGATAACTACTCACAAAGGAAAAAGGAAATTTCTCCAAAGGAGCCTACCTGGGTATTCATACCACTCTTAAAAACAACCCCCATGCCCAGAAGTAGAGACCAACACAACACAAACCCAATATTATTTTTGAAGGTTCTTAGTTTCATAATGTTTTGCCTCAGTATTATCTTCCTTTTTTATTTTATTATTCCCTTACATATATTTTGTGCATAAATTGTGTTTTCCAATGTTGTGTTTTTAGGGAATCTCTGTGTGTTTCTACATCAATGTGTGCTTCTTACAGTTTTTCTCTGTCTCTTTTTATTCTGTTTTTTTTTTTTCATCATATTCCAGTTTGCTTGTTTCTATTTTATCTTCTTTTATTATTGTTTGTGTTCTAATGAAAAAAGAAAGAAAAGATATGGATTTGACTGGGTTGGGAGATGGAGAGGAGCTGGAAGAAGAAAAACCATAATCAGGATATATTGCATGGAAAACATTAATATTTTAATTATTATTGATTAATTAATATTAATTTAACATTAATATATATGTAACAAACTTTTAAAAAGAAGAAAGAGAAAAATATAAATATTAATCCAAGTAAAAGTTACCATAGAAAGGTTAACTAATAGAACAATCAAGTGGGAAGATTGAATGTCAGGGATGGATGTAAGACTGGATGAATTCGAACTCTCAGACATCATCAAACAAAGCAGGAAAATATGAACATAACATGTAAGCACAGCATTAAAAGAAGAAATCTATGGATCATGAAGAGGGAAGAAGAGAAAAGCTCCAGCTTAGCAGAGTAAATAATGCCTTCAACAAAACAGTAGAAAATGTCCCAGATCTAGAAAAAGAGAAGTCCATTAAGATTCAACAGACATTTTGATCACGAAACAGACAAGTCCCCATCCCATATTATAGAAGAAAACTTCTTTGTCCCATATTACACATAAAATACTTAGTACAGAAAAACAAATATCTTCTGGATCTTCTACCAGGGAGAAGCACTAAGCCACATATAAAGGCAAACCTATCAGAATTACAGAGGAATTCTTTCTCAACCTTTCGGGGCCAGGAGAGCATAAGGGGTATATTTTAAGTAAAGAAAGATAGTAACTGCCAAACCTGTTTTCTATACCCACAAGTATCCATCATAAAAAGACAAATCCATCACTGAAAAAGAAACAATTTTCCTTGATAAATACAAAATAAACAAGTTCATGATCACTAGTAATACACTCTATGACCTTAAAGAAATGAAAACAAACTCACCCACACTGAGCAATCAGAAAAAGATCTCTACATTAATTAAAGAAATAGAAAGGCAAACATTTCAAAGAATCAATTAAATGAACACTTGCTTCTTTGGGGACTGGGGAGATGGCTCAGCAGTCAGAAATACTTGTTGCCATTGCAGAGGACCGGACTTCATCTTCCAGCACCCACAGGGTGGTGCACACATGTGCATGCACACACACACACACACACACACACACACACACACACACACACACCACACACACACCAAAAAGTAAAAACTAAAATAAAGAGTTGTTTCTTTGAAAAGATGAACAGCATTTAGAAGCCTTTAGACAAGCTAATTAAAAGCAAAGAAGACCCAAATTAACAAAATTAGAAACGAAAATGGCTATGTTATAACAGATACAAATGAAATTCAGAAAGTCAATAGGACATTCTTAAAACCACATGATCCGATAAATGAGACAATTTAAAAGAGATGCATGGATTTTTAACATGCATATTACATAAGAAAATTAAACTGAGAAGAGATAAACAGTCTAAGTGTATCTACAATGTGTAATGAGATTGAATCAGTAGAAATAATATTAATAATGCCTTCAATTATACATAATCCATGTTCAGATATCGCGGTTAAATAAGGATCAGGATAAACAAATAGGCTGAATAGATGTTTATTCAGGGAGAAATAACTTACAACCTAGACAGTGAACACCAGGAAATTCCACCCGATGCTCTCCTGTCTGAGTCCCGCCAGCAAGAAAGCTTTTCCCGGCTCCTCCTCCGACTTCCTTCCACAGGTGGCATCCGCCCATGGCTCCACCCACAATGGGCTTGGTCAGTGCCACAGAATGACTATCTCACTACAATTTTCCTTTTAGTCTAAATAGAAGATATAGGCTTAATACAAAACTATATACAAAACAGTGAATAACAAGTATGCTCTAAGAAAAGGAAAATCGAGAACAAAATGACCTACATATCTAGTCCTAGGGTGAAGGCATAACGGAGTTTACAATAGAGTTGCCCTAAGCTGGAAAACGTCTAGTACCTAATATATTTAACTAGGAAGAGAAAATAATAGTTGTGATAGTTTAATCTTTAACCTCATCAAGACCTGAGAAGGAAAATAATAATACTAGGGTAGATAGGAAGTGCAGATGGGCAACTTCCAAAAGGTGCAGCAAGGACAGAAACAGTAAGCTACCTGGACAATCACCCTAGTTCTCACAGCAACGTTGGTACACCCAGTTTTGGCTAAGGCTAAGAGACCACAACAACAGCAGGGAGGTAGAATGGCTGTCTTACCCTGACTTGGCAAGGTCCTGCAGTCTTTTATATTTGTCTCCTGCAAGCACACATGACTGCATGTCCAAATCAGTGGTTAAGGTGGGGGCAGTTCTTTGCCCAACAGGCCATTAGCTGAGGCGAGAATGAACTCCAGCAGGAGCAACAACAGTGTCCAACATATTTTCGGGAAAGTGCACGGTGCTGTTAGGAACAACAGTGTCTCATGTCAACAGAGTACTAATATTAAAACATTTAAATGCCATGTTCTGCATGTCTATGAAGTGGTTGAAGATTAAGCATCTATATTTGACTAATCTCATAAGTACAGGAAAGATGAGTGAAGATAATCTATAATACTCAGGAACTTAGCTAAAAAACTGATTAAAACTTCCCTGAGTAAAGCAGGAACAAATACTTAAACAATGTAACTATATACATATACATACATATAAATCCCTAAAATAGAGGTAGTGTAGAAATGTCAAGACAAGAGGTAGAACTATAAAGGGCAGCATGATATATATCCCAAATTGTATCAATATACAAATGTTTTGAATACAAGAAAAGTATACATACATAGAATATGGTAAAAATAATATGCATAAAACATCATAAGTGGAAAGATTTCACACAATATAAGAAAATATAAACTTAGTTTTACATAGCTTACCACAGTAAAATACTATCTCATTCTTACTCAAATTCACAAGAAAATAGGCTAATCTACCTATATCCCATCTAAACCATACCTTTCCCAACCATTCCCTATTCCTGTCTAAAAGATAAGCCCGAGTTGACGGTCAGCTGCAACTGCAAAGGTTCCTATGCCTACAGGCCCTCCCAGGGCTGTGGATACACTCTGCATTCCATTATTATCAGTAAAAACACATCCAGAGCCTGACAGATAACTTCTGATTAGTTTCTTGCCACGTGGAGAGTATTTGGCTTCCTAATGTATGGGAAAAAGTCGGGAGCTCAGCACATGTCTTTCTGGCAGCTTATCATGGCTGCCAAAGCAGAGGGCTGGGAGAGGGTCTGGGCCCTTCAATACATACAAAAATTCCCAATACAATACTTGCAAACAAAATTCAAGAACACATGAAAAGGATGATTCAGTGTGATCAAGTTAGCTATGCTCCAGTGATATAGGGATAGTTAAGCAAAACCAAATCCAACAAATGCAATGGTTCACATAAATGGATTCCATAAGGAAAATCACATGATCATAGCAATAGTTGCTGGAAAAGCTTTTGATAAAATCGAGCATTTTTTTTTATAATAAAAGGTCTGAAGAAAATAGAAATAGAAGAATATATCTCAATATAATAAAAACTCTCTAGGACAATATACCACCAATATTAGACAAATAGGAGAAAACCACAAAGCATTTCTGCTGGGAGTCTAAAACCAGAGCAAGACAAAAGTATCCCTTATCTCCATTCTTGTGCAAATAGTTTTTAAAGAGTTACCTAAAGCAATAAAACAAAAGAATCACATTAAAAGATACGAATAGGAAAGGAGGGAGTCTAACTATCCTTATTCGAAGATGATACAATTCTGTACATAAGAGATACTGAGATCTCCTATGGAAAACTTTGGAACTAATAAACACTTTCAGCAAAGTGGTAAGACACAACCTTAACATACAAATATCAGTAACTTCCCTTAATACAAATAAAAAAGAGACTGGATAAAAAAAAAATCAGGAAAATAACCATATTCAGAATACCCTGGAAGTGGTCTTTGAATGAACCTAACAGTTGAAAGGAAAGACCTCCACAACAATATTTATAAAATTCTGAAGAACTAGAAGAGAGCACTGGGATAGGTAAAGTCCTCCCATCCTTCAGAAGCTGCATAATTAAGTATGTGATGATAACCATACTTCCAAAAGCAATCTACTATCAATGCAATCCCCATAAATATTTCTTGTCACTCTTCACAGAAATAGAAATAAGAAATTCCAAAAATTCATGAGGCAGTCAAAAAAGATCCTAGATATTGAAAGCAATCTGAACAAAAAGAACAATGCTTGAGTTATCACTATGCCTGACTTCTAAGTTATGAGGCAGAACTATAGTAACAAATACAGCTCATACTAGCAGAAAAACCAACATGGAGATCAGTGGGGGACCCAGATATAAGTCTACACAGCTACAGCTATCTGAACAATTTTACAAAAATATACATTGGAGAAAGGACAGCCTATTCAGTGAATGGTGCCTCTTCAGTAAATGCTATAAGAAAAATGGATATTCAAATGTAAAAAATAAACCAGATCCCTATTTCTCAAATAAACATCTGCTTCAAATGACTCAAAGAAATCAATGTAAGACATTGAACTCTCAGAGGAGTAGTAGCAGAAACGCTTCAAAATAGCAAAGACTTCATGAATCTCAACTGACCAGAAAATAGTAACAATTGATAAAGGGTCCTGTTGTGGAATATTCCTTCACACTGTGGGAAGATATGTCACTGTGATTGGTTTAATAAAATATGAAACAGCCAATAGCTAGGTGGGATTTGGGGGGCAGAGAGAATGCTGAGAAAAAGACAGGCAGAGTCACCTGCCAGACAGAGAGGAAGCCATGAAACAAAAAGTAGATTGATACAAATGGGATGACTTAAATTGTAAGAGCTACTTAGTAACAAGCCTACCTTAAGGCCAAGCTTTAATAATTAATAATAAGTATTTGTGTGGTTATTTGGGAGCGGACTGATGGGACAGCGCAGGGAACAATTGAGTGAAAAGACAGCACAGAGTGGGAAAAGTCTTTAGTAGCTAATAATGTGACAAAGTATCAATATCTAGAATACACAAATAACTAAAAAAAAAACCTGAATACCAAGAAACCAATAATCCAATGAATAAATTAGATCAAAATGGCCTGTTTCAAAGCACAAAATACAAATGGGCAATGAATACATAGAAAAGGGTTTAAACATTACTAGTCATCAGGGAAATCCAAATTAAAACACAGGGGTTTTCTTTTTATAGAAATCAGATCCAATTGCTGTAGACACATACCTTCTGACCATGGAGAAATAAAGATGGTGATTACCTGGAAGCATTTTCCCAGCCGCCCTGCTTTCATAGTACCAGAATAGGCTACGTGAACTAAGGGTGAACAAAGTCATTAACAGCCTTTCCCTATTGAGAACCCTCAAACTATGATAAAGAGTGACCTAGCAAGATATGTTCACAGACATAATAGTGCACCAATATTATGGTGAGAGTCTACTACTTTCTGATTGGATTTTAGACCCATCCCACCAGAGAAAAACTCATGCCTGGAGAACCCATGGCTGTGAGCTCATAGGTCACAGAGGTGAACCAACCACACTGTTTTTTGGCTAAATAAATATTGTAGTTAGATATCCACACTGCCTGCACCTGTTGCACTGGTATCAAAATTCCCTCTAAATACATATATCTATGCCCAAGAGTTAGTTCAGCTTTCAGTCTTCAACAGAGAAACTCCTTTGTACAGTGGATGACAGCACAGACACAACTGTTCAAAGTACTTAAGTTTCTCTGAAGTTTTTAGCCATAACTAGGATATTGCTGCTACCCCTTCAAGGCTCAGAGAATATTAGAAGAAGTGGGAAGAAATGGGCAACTTCTTCTTATCCTCCTTTTCCTACTCTTCCTCCTCCTCCTTCTCCTCCTCCTCTTCTTCCTCTCTGTCTCTCTGTCTCTCTCTCTCTCTGTCTCTCTCTCTCTCTCTCTCTGTCTCTCTCTCTCTCTCTCTCTCTCTCTCTCGATGCTGGCCAGACCTCAAGATTATTTATTTGGTACCATGGGGCTTTCTACTCTCTCCATAAAGCTTCCCTTCCTACCTTATGGCTGGCCTACATACTGGCTTATTGAAGGTATTGCTTTCTTTCCTTTCTTTTCTCTAGTCTCTTCCTGAAGGCAGCTGCCAAGATCTGTAGTTTGTCTGGCTTAGATTGACCATGCTCCAGTGAATGGCTCTGCACCTATGTCCTAAGAGTAGGACAAATTGTACTCCATGCATTATAGAAAAGAGGAGTAGATGAAGTTGAGAAGGCAGGTGAAGGCTGAACCTGGCAGGAGATAGGCGTGGAGAAGTAGGGATGATTATGGTCCAATACATTCTCAAAGAATTAGTAAAATAATATGTTATAAAAGAAAGAAATCAAATAATAAATGCTAGTTAGAATGTGAAGGAAAGAGAACACTTTTACACAGTTGGTAGAAATATAAACTTATGTGTGTCCTGTGGAAATCAGTAGGGAGTTTCCTCAAAAAAACAAAGCAACAATTAGACCAGCCATGTGACCCAGCCATCCCACTCCTGAAAGAATCAATATGTCACAGAAATACTTGCACATCCTTGTCTGTTGAAGTTTAACCACATGGTAAAATTAAGGAAGCAAACTTGGTACCCATCAACAGTGGAATGGACTAAGAAAAAATGGGACATGTACACAACTGAATGTTATTTAGTAGTGAAGAAGGAAGGAATTTCATTTATTGTGAAATGAATGCCACTGATGTCAATTATGTTAAATGAATATTAATACTCAAAAAGACAAATATTGAATGTTTTCCCCCATTTGTAGGTGATGAATTTTATATAAATAAAATTATATATGCACATATGACATGACAATAGAAATGAAACTGCCTATTGTGATGGAGGAAGTAGAGAAGGGCAAAAGATAGCAGAATAGGGAAATACATTATCCGCTTGTTTGAAAATGCCCTTATGAAACACAGTATTGTGTATAATGAATGTATGCTGATATATGGAGACTTAATTTCTGTATTTAGGACAGCCATTACTGAATAGAAGGTTAATGTTTAGTTAATTTTATCTTCATGTATTTTCAGACTCTATAATTTTATTTCATAATAAAAGATACATAGTTAACAGAAATGAGTCTTTCATACTAAACTCATGGGACTGCAATACCTGGGTCACTTTTAACCTAAGAGCTTCTTCAGACTACAAGCAAACAACTGAACTTAGGAGAGAATTAAAGTGTGCTATTGTGCTTACAGATCTCAACCACAAGTCAAAGACAAATGTCGCAAGCATATCTTATCAAAAGAGAACTGGAACCTTCATGAGAGCCTGGTGTAGAATGAAGCAGTTTTGCATGCTTGATATAGATAACAAGAGAGAGACATCCAAACCACAGCATTTGGCTAACTTTTTCAGGGGGAGGGTGTGAGTGAGAGGGGTTCATAGAGCATCTCCAAACACATGTCTGTCACTTGGCACTGTGTCCGGGAGCAGTTCTTCACCAGATGGAGAAGAAGGCAATTGGGGAAGACTTAAATCTCCCATCAGTGAGAGTGGAAGGGATGCATATCATGGCTTACCTCTTGATACTCTCCTGTCATCAAGCTTTCTTCATGACTGTGCCCCAATTTTTATTTAAATCCAATGTTATCAAAGGCTTGAAGAAACACACATGTATATTATCCAGAATATATTAGTAGATTTTGCTTTTAGACCAGATCTGATGTATCTTTTCTGCTATTTAATATTCAGTATTTTTCTTAATATTATTGGGGTAGGAGAAGAAAAAGGAAAAAGGAGGGAGAGGAACATTGGCAGGGGATGTAGGTGTTTTTAATTTTGTGCAAAATTACAGTATTGCTTTCACTTGCATTTCTCCCTTCTTTGTCTGGACCAGACTGAGTGTCACAAACATATGACCAAGTCCTTGTCCTTGTATCAGGTCCACATTAACAACAGAATAAAAGTCAGCCTCCTAGGAAGACCTCAGAATCTATTTATGTTGAGATTTCCCCTTGTCTGTCTCTTGTCTGGAGTATTCTCTTAGAATACTCCATCAAATCCAGACTCTCACAGCGTTTCTAGCTTGGAGGTATCTCACACCTCTAGTTTGCCTGAAAGTGATAATTATGCAGAATATAGAGAGAAATCATTGCCTGTTATGACACTGGTGTGTTAGCAATGTGATCCATCTGCAAGAAGCTTAGCCTGTCTGAGCATTAGGTTTCTCTTGTATACCTTCTATAGCAAGGATGGCAGTAAATAAATATATATGTTAGATGGTAAATAAATATATATGTAAGGCATAATGGGTGACACATACGACCTTCTTCATATTGTAACTTCCACTTATTTGAGAGTCTAACCCTAATACTATTTCCTGATTATTATCTGAAAATGTTCACTTTCCTTCTAACCTCACCTGTATTTCTATCACCTATGTGTGCTTGTGTAAGTGTGTATGTGTGTGTGTTGATGACATGCATGTGCATATGTGTGAATGCATATGTGTGAATGTGTGTCCATTAATCTGTCTATCTGTGTCTGGATGTAGTCTGGGTGTAGTGTATTTTCAGGGTAAGCTCACGTGTGTGGGGGTACACGGTGCCTCTGCTTGTGAGTGTGGAGACAGGGTCTCCCACTGAACCTGGAACCAGACTGCTAACCAGCAAACTACCACAACATATTCACTTGTGACTGCTAGGTTTGTATGTGGTGCAGCAAATGTTTTTACCTCCTGAGCTGAGTCCCCCGCCCTTGCCTTAGTTTTGTGAGACAGTGTCTCACTCTGTAGCCCAGAATGACTGGGAACTCATTAAGTATCCCACATTACATTGAGCTGAAGTTAACCCCTCTTGCCTCATGTTTCTGATGAGTATTCCCAGGTACCCTAATACATTGTTTTTCTTATATCTTTGATGAAAACAACAAAGAACCAAAATAATTTTTAATTGTATGTAAAACTCAGTGATGCATATGTTGGTTTTATTGATACATTTTAAAGACATTGTATTTTTATTTATGAGTGATAGCATGTATGTATATGCACATATGTGTGGATAAGCACGTGGGACAGAAGAGGGCATTGGATCTCCTGGAGCCAGAATCACTGGCAGGTACTTGTATGTATCCTGGTCAGGGTGCTGGGAACCCAACTCTCCTCCTCCTCAAAAGTAACAAACACTCTTAACTACTGAGCCATTTCTCCATCTAACAGAATTATAACCTGTAGGCGGCACTTTAATTACGTCAGTTTACTAGCTAGTATTCTCAAGCAAGGTGCTATTCTAACAAGCTGTTTGTGTTAAATAACTTAACTCAACAATAATGCCATGAGGTAGTCATTCTATTTTCCCCCATTTTGAGATGGGGAATCTGAGGCAAAATGACAAAACTGTGTTTATATTTCAGGCATTATACAAAGAGCCCCTGAGAAGTCCCCTCACCCTAGGGTTATCACAAAAAGCCTATGGCTTCCTCTTTGCAGTGTTTTGCTTTCCCAAATCGCTCCACTTGGGATTTACTCTTATTCTTCACTTAGTTATTTAGTCTTTGACTGCTCCTGCCTTCTGACAGGAGCACCTACTGATTTTGGAGCACAACAAGATTGAAGAGGAAAACAATGACAACATAGACAAGAACATAAAAAATAAATTTGTGGAGAATTTTCCAGTGTAGCCTGCAAAAGAATGCATAAATGCATTTTATATGTTGTGAAGCACTGGCTTCGAAACTACCGTCTATGCAAGCGTTACCAGGGAAGCTTTGAAATGCTTGTTTCCCAGGCTCACCTTCCAACATTCTGACTCAGCATATCTGGGGTTTTGTCCAGGGCTATACTCTTTACAACAACCCCAGGTGACCTGGATGCAGGTGGTCCAGGGTACACATCTGGTGAAACACGTTTGTAAATGCAGAACTTGGAAAGGAGAACTAGCTAATCCCCAAAGAATACTCCTCCTCGGGTTTTGTCTGTACATTAATTCAAACCACCTGGGTGGGAACTTATTAGCGCTTTTCTCTTTCTGGGTAATTCAGCAGGGTTGGGACCAGGGCCCTGATTGAAATGGCCTTGATGGGAGGAAGGAGAGGGAAAGAAAGCATAGGGGCAATTAAAGCCACCTTGAACCAGAGGATTGCTTCCTGAAGGACAAAGAAGGGCTTGAGGCACCGTCCTCCTCCTTCCACAGCTCCCTAATTGGCTGTTATGGCTATCATTCCATCCCAGGGGAGGTTAATGGAAGCCAGGAAAAAGCAAAGGATGCGATATAACTTAAATGGGAACAAAAGAGGAGTGAATTCATTTTCATGAGGAACGAGCCTCTCTCCGCAGGTCTGCCTACCTTCTTTATATAAACTTCCAGCTTCTTTTTCTTTTCTGCCTCAGAGGGACCAATAAGCATGGATTGTCTGGACAATCAGTGATTACCCTGTTACTAATTATCCAGGGGGAAATCTGAAGGCTTACAATTTTGCTGTGCAGTGATACTGTGTAATTCCAAGTGGTGGTGGCTTTAACTTGCTGAATTACATTATCTTGGAGGTGAACACGATGCAGAGGCGCTTTAATTCTAAACATCTTTCCAAGCCAGCAATTGAGTCATTTTGATTTTAATACTTGAACATTATATGACATGCATTAACTGTGTATGTAATGGACAACATGCTTTTCACCGAACTAAGTAATTTAGGGTAATTTCAGAATACAGTGCAGCACAGTGATTAAGACTTCCTGGCTTCAGTTCCAGCCATGCAAATTGCTAGCTGTGTGACCTCATTTTACATCTCTAAGATGCAAGTACTAATCTGTAAAATTGAGATAATAATAGGATCCTCTGCCCCACCCCCCCACACACTTCAATGGATTGCTGTGACCACCAAATGATGTGGTGTGTGTAGTAGTGAATCTCTCACATTAAATCTGCAGTGATCTTTGCCTCTGATATTGTTCTCTGTCTTTCGGAAGATATTTATGTTTGGTATTTTAACCTGGTATCTGAACAAAGTTATCAGGAGGAAAGGCAGACGGAGCAAAACTATTGGTGACAAGGTTGCTTTTACTCATTTTCAAAGCTGACGATTTATCAAGCAGGACAATGGAGGAATATTTACTGAAGCAGAAGGCACACCTCTTGAGGACCAGGCAGAAGGCACGTACTTCTCAAACTTTGAAATATTGAATGTGAATTAGCAGTTTAATCTCTCTTTCTGAATGATTTTACATCTCCATTCTGCAAACATTTACCTGTGTAATAGATCTGTTTATACAAGTAGGTGTGTGCATGAAAGAGAGAGGGGGAGAGAGGAAGAGAGAGAGAGACAGAAAGACAGACAGACAGAGAGAGAGAGAGGTGAAGGACACATTCATGTAAATAGGATTAATAGCAGCTGTGGAGTTCTGGCATATTCTCTTGGCTCTCTGTACCAGGTAACACTCTGAGTGGAAGTGTTGCTGACAGCTTTCCCACAGGCAGATTCCTCCAGTGAGAGCAACAGCCCCAGCCCAGACAGGGTTACTAGGCAACTAAACTCCCACTGAGGTATGCAATGAGATGCTCTTCATTTTAGAAAGAAAGAACAAAGAATAAAGCCATTCTAAACAGTTCATCAGTCCTCTTCTCTAAGTAAGTTCAACCCCAAGTGAGTTTACCTGCTCCTGATGTCACAACTCAGGGAAATCAAATTAAAAAGCATGCTATAATTTCGTAAAGTGTCTCCAAGCAATGTTTTAAATGGCCGCTAATAACTTGTACTGTGAAGTGGGACCTCCCACAGTTCATCATGCCAGATCATTCCTCAACTGGGAATGGAAATACCAAGTTATTACCATTTGAATTACTGTTGTAGGAAATAAGTCAACTTTTAGTTTTAGCCTTAACTTGCTCTATTGTTTTGCATGTTATGCGTGTTATATAGTCATATATATCTATTATTTTTGCCATAGCAAATCACACAAAAGGGATGGCAAAGAAAAACCGACTAGATCTTTACTTGTAAAACAAATCCCAAGCAGAGCTTTAAACGATTGAAATTTTGCTGCATTGTGCCTTAGGAGGATACAATGAGCTATGTTCATGTTTTAGCTTTTACTGTGGTTATTTATTGAGTGCTAGCACTGTGTGACCTCCTAGATTTGAAGAGGAGAAAGGAAGACGATGCAAAGTTAGGGGGCCAGCCACTCAGGAAGCATCCCTTCTAATGGGAGAAAGAGACTTCCACATGGGGCACTTAAGAGTTCTTGGAAGCCCTCAATTACATAGTAGTTATGGACATCACCAGCTTCCCATTGATGAATCAGAATATATTGGTTCTCTACCAGGATAGCCAGGACAACACTCTAGAGGGAATGCCAAAGAATCAGACCTTCTGCATATAATTTAACCTGCATCTGACAGCACCGAATACTTCCCAACATTTTTCATATTGTAAAGCACACACAGGAACATACATATATACCTGAGTTCAGTCATATATATGCATATGTTTTACAATGTATTTTTTTTTTTTTTTGGTTTTTCGAGACAGGGTTTCTCTTTATTGTTTTGGAGCCTGTCCTGTAGCTCTCTAGACCAGGCTGGCCTCGAACTCACAGAGATCAGTGTGTTTCCTGGAATTAAAGGTATGCACCACCAAGGTCCAGCTACAATTTAATTTTTGTGATGCATACAATCTAAAGGACTTTTCTCACAGGAAAATGAGGCATCAGTGGCTTAGGCATAGTCCAGCTGCTTTCAAAGATGTCCGGATAGATACAATACAATCTCACATACTCACTGGGAAATTGAGTACTGGAAAATTCTGCTTATGTCCTGATGTTACTAGAGAACCACAACATCAAATATAATATGAAGGAAAGCCTCCCCACAGAATCTAACTCCATGTACGATGTGATAATCTCAGCCAGGATGAAAGCCCTGGCTCAACAACTCACTAGCTTCTGTGACCTCAGACAAGTTAGCTTGCAAAGCTTCAGAAAACAAATATCCTGCTAAGCCTTGATGGAAATTGATCCCAAAGGACGGATTTTGTGTATATGTTTTACAGTTACCAAGATATGTACCATATATTTGGTCAAGCGGAGAAAGTTAGTGCAACAAAAAGTGCGACTCTGAAAAGCCCTGCAATACAAGTCGGTTTGGTTGCCAATATCAATCCTAATAAACTAAGTGGAGCAGGTGATGCTAAGTGGGTGTGACTGCTGCAGTTGCACAAGGATGCTGAGTTGTAGAAAAACAAGCAGCCTGTTTGTAGTTAAGATCATGATGTTTCGCTCTTTATGAATTTTACAAATTATAAATTTTGGGTCAGTTTTTATGTAAAAAACAATGTTGTGGCTAAAATATTTGTTTTTGAATACTGCACTCATTGTCACTTCTTTCAATTTTAAAATGTCTTCATAAAATTTGTACTAAACGATGGCAATTATTGCTGTGTGCTTTTATAATAAAGCTAGCTAAAGATAGCCCATGGCTATTACAGAACACATCTACCAGGAATTCCTCAAGCAACATGGAAGTCAGGGCAATGTGAACTTCATTAACTATACTCAGGAGATTGGCACTGAGTTTGGCAATCAGCCCCTGGGTCCTACCTAGAAGAGATATCGACGACCCTTAACCAGAATGAGCAAAGGTAGCTTTAGACCAGATGGGATTTTTCTTCCTCCATGTTCTGGGAGATCTTATGAAGCACAAGGTAGGCTGCACCCTGAAACCTACTTGTTCCTTTAGACCCCCAACAAGCATAGTCAACATTCAAGAAGCTCTTGTCTTTGGCTGTACCCAAAGAGCCTGCACGTCTGAAATTATCAATACATTTCCAGGGAGAAAGAAACCTTAAAGACTGATTGATGAATTGATCTCACCTAGGCAAGTCTTAACTCTGCTCTAACATTCATTCCTGAGTAGCAGACCTGAGTAGCATGCTGCTAGGAATTTGGACAAACGGGTCGTGTCCCCACCAGCACATTCTTTGAAAGCACTTGGCCCAGCTCTGAACTTCCTTCCCCAGCAGCTGCAATGCAGTGGCTTTCCTATGCGACTCTAGAATCCAGCCGCACTGTGTCTGAAGGGTGCTCAGTTTGATGCTCCTGAGAGGTGTTAAAACTTAAAGAGGCGGGGCCTAGTAAGAGGCCTATCAGCCATGGGGAATGTGTCTTCAAGGAGGGCTGTGGGATGACAGTCTCCTGTCTCTTTCACTCTTTGCCCACCATGAAGTGAGCCTCTTGCTCCCATGTGCCCTCCTTGTCATTCATTCTGCCTCATGACAAGACCATGACAACATGGACAAATGAGAAAACACTGAGATCTCCAAAACCGTGAGTCAAAAACAGCCCATCGTTTTAAGCCAATCACATCAGATATCCAATACCATATCATTGATTTCTGACACGTGGTTTGTGTAATACATTGAGAGCTACAGAAAACCTGCCTCTGCCTCTAAGATAATAGCTCAGGGCAATTTGATAGCAAATACCATCAAAATACTGATGTATGGATGTGTTTGACAGGTCCTGAAACATTAGTGCTGTAACTATTTATAATTCATCTGCTTATTCTGAAACACTATGTCTAGAGGAAACAGTTCCAGGTAGTTTCAGAATATGTTGTTTTCAGCAGAGGAATGTTTTTACATTTGCAGTCTTAGCTTTTCATGCCTCGGGATATTCAGAAAGGTTTTAAAAAAACAAATCAACTTCTTTAATTTTGAAAATTATTAGTCATAGAGAAGAAAATGCTTACAAAAGGAGACAAAAAAAAAAAAAAACAAAAAGTAATATCTAGACATGGCAGAGGGCTTTTCACTTCTGAAGGATTTGCAGCCTAAACCCTGAAATATGTCACTTTCTTTCCACCTTGTTTCCACAGAGACCAAGGGTGACAAACAGCAGTTATCACCCTCTGTCCACAGGGAATGCGGAAGGCTGTGCGAGCAGAGAGTGAGCAAGCGTGGAGTAAGTGCTCACTGTTGAGTCCATTCTCACTGGGCTTTCTGTCTCTCTGAGTCTCTTGGCAGCTCCCTGCAGCCTCAGTCTGACTAGCTTTCATGCTGGGTTTCTCCTTTATGTGCAAATTTTCTTCCTTATGTGCAAAACACCAACACAAAATAGCATATGGAACAGAGAAAGCCAAAAAAAATAAATAAATAAAAAGTGATTTTTAGACATCACTACTAGTCATCTAATTATTTTAGAGAATCCATCAAAAATAAATACAAAGCAATATTTTGGATGCAGTCTCTGCTTTTTCTTGGACTTTCTCGTATGTATTTATTCTTCATCCGCTTCCTTTCTCACCTATTTAAATGCATTTGAAATATATCTCATATAGTAACTTAGCAGTTACTTGCAAGTATGTGTCTAGTCCCAACAGCAATGATTTTTATACTGGCTGGTGGACTTGTACCCACTCTTTGAGTGTTCGGAGATGTGGCTTCGTGTTAGAGGAAGGACAAATTGTTCTAAGAAAGAACTCTGGATCTCTGAATTCTGCTTTTAGCAGAACAGCTTCCACCACACATCTGTCCTTTTACTTTCTTCAAATAAAATTTATATTATATAATCCACTTTGGTTTTTTACTGGGCACATAACATTTTGATATCATGCTTTGTCGTAGCCATTTGGCTATGAGAATTTCCACGCTATCTTTCAGATATGAGGATATTTCCCTATGGCAAAAAGGCAGCTTGTGTGTAGCTATGGGATGGAGTGACTACCATCATTTGATGTCTTATTGATCTCTGAGTCCTCTTTTTTACATGAGATTATACATCTAAAACGCTTTAGAATATGTTTCAAGAATGCTTTGGATGCATGCAGGCTTTTTTTTTAAAGTATATGTATTTTCTTACTAAATGTATTACTAAGTGGATTTTTAGTAATAATATGTACTTTATACTTTTAATGCTATTCTGGTGTAATCATCTGATTACATTGAATGAATAAAATTAACATTTGCATTATTTTAAGCTTTAAATACAATTCTGCATTTAACTGAGAAAGCCTGCATTACATATTCTTATTTTTTCCTTTTGATTATACTGGTGAACCTTACTTATTCATTCATCTAGGCACACTAAAGTATATTTGGCCAAGAATTTGGTTAAATTTGTCTTTAAAAAAATTAAACTTGGGGGAGCTAATTCTATAAATGCAAATTCTTAACTGCAAATCCAGTGACCACTGGAGACCTTTTCTTCCAAAGAGTCCTCGAAGTTGCAATGACCTTTCCTACCTACTGTTTGTCCTCATTATAAGGCAGAATTTGTGAGCACATTGGACGGTTCATTGTATTTCAGCCACACTGCTTTCCCCAGGAGAATGTCTGCAAGGTGTGAGCATGTTGTCTGCTCTATCAGCCCCTCGGGAAGGTGAGGTGTTACTGGATCCTAAGTGCCTGCTGCTCTCCTAATAAGACTCATATGGCCTGAGCTGCTGCTAGGGGGAAAGGATAGCCACAAAGACGTGGTGAAGAGGAAGGAACTTAAATTACATACTGGGAGAAGAGTTATCAAAGACTCATTTTGGTCTTCCTGCAAGCTATTGGTTATTATTGCAGAGAAAGAAAGCATTCATACATGTCTGGACAGACTTTCGCCTATCGTACTACAGCCTTCTCTGCACATTACTTTGTCTCAGGCTACCATGAACAGACACACTCAAGCTACCTCATGATAGGAGACCTATTTTCAATTTACCTAGGGCATCAGAAAGCCCTTTCAAATGGTGACAGAAGGAGTTGGCATAATGCTTCAATATAAGGACACCTACTAGAATGAGAAAGGCAGAAAACAAAATGATTTTTACATGCATGTGCATTTTATATTTTAGTTTTATTTCACTTTGAGTCAGTGTCTTATGATATAGGCATAGCTGGCCTGGAAATCATTATGTAGATCAGATTGTTCATGAAATCACAAAGCTCTACCTGCCACTGCCTCCCAAGAACCTGAGCTAAAGGTATGAACCACCATGCTTGGCTATTTACTTCTTATTCATTTATTACTATATATGTGTATGTGTTGTGGCCCCAGTGAACTCTGCCTCGCTTCTGACACTCCACATGCATTGACTAGCTACCTCCAGGACTAAATCAGAGCTGCTTGGAATCCAGCCTATGACTTCTCCATACTGCCTCTTTTCTCTCCGCTGTCTCCTTCATCCTCTGCAACTCCACTTTGCCAAACCTCTGCAAGTCTGGCACTGACACCCATCAAAAGAGAGAACCTGATTAGTTCAGCTTGTCACCATACTTACTGAAAAGCTGCTGTAATCATGTCTAAACAGGCTGCCTTTGTATCAGAAATCAGTTCCGGGTCTCATTAGCTGTGGCCAGGTCAGGGTCACATGGCAAAAAGCATGAGATTCGATGCCCATAGAAACCCCCTGCAGCTGCTTTTCTCGTAAAGACGCCATGCATATGCCAGCCTGCAGAGCGGAATGGCCTGCGTGGTATGGGAAAGTGTTAGACTCTTATTCATGTTCCCTAACTCTTATTCTACCACAAACACTGGACTTGGCATTGGTCATTGAAATGACAAGAGTACTGCAGAATGTGGCTCAAAGCAGCCTGTGTTGGCAGGAGAGATTTCTTGGCCTTCACCCCTCACACACCAGTCACTGACTTCAATCACAAACTAAAGCAGCTGGGGTGGTTGGTGTGTGTGTGCCCTGTGTTTCCTAAGGTTCATCAGCCTCCAGACAGCTCACGAGCATCTCTTTGAATGGGTCCACCCTCTCCTGCACTGAAGGAACTGCTCCTCTCAAAATTATCACTGATAGAGCTGCGAGTTGCCAGGAGGATTTTTCTATGCTTGCTGAGATCTAGCCTGAATTCTATCCCTCCATTGTTTTGATGATGAACACCCTGACTGCCACTGGTGCCAAGAATAGCAGCTATGACTCCTGCCAAAAATTGTCCCTGCAGCTGCTTCAGCAAACTGCCACTGCTTTCCTGGCTGAGGCCACACCTGCCCCTAAAAAGGAGGTCACAAGGTGTACTTGTCCAATGTGAAGGGAAGGTGCTATGGAATAGTCCTGTGACTGTGTGAAGATAGGCAGCTGTGACTGGTTTAATGAGCAAGCTGACTGGCCAATAGCTGAGCAGAAAACAGTGAGGTGGGAGAGCCACACTGAGAATGATGGGAGCAGGAAGGGCGGAGTCAGAGGAGTCGCCAGCAAATGCAGAGGGAGCAGACGAGAAGATGAACATGCTATGCTAACAAAGGTGTTGTCATGTGGCAGAGCATAAATAAAGAGTACTGGTTAACTTGAAATGTAAGAGTTAACTAGTAGTAAGCCCAAGCTAATGGCCGAGCATTTATAACTTTTTGTTTGTTTGCTTGCTTATGGTTTTTTTGTTTGTTTTTGTTTTTGTTTTGTTTTGTTTTGCTTCCCCCAGGCAGTGTAGCTTCTCTGTATTGTTTTGGAGCCTGTCCTGGAACTAGCTCTGTAGTTCAGGCTGGTCTCGAGTGCTGGGATTAAAGGTGTATGCCACCAACGCCCACATATGTATAATTTGTATTAAGCCCCTGTGTAGGTTATTTGGGAGCAGGTTGTAGGGACAAGAAAACCTCCTCCTGCAGAAATGCATACCCAGGTACAACTCCAGCAAATTTACAGCCTACCACAACCATACTGCTTTAGGTACCAGTATCGTGGGGGCCGTTCTTCGGGTCACTCACAGGGCCTACGAGCCCGATGTCTCATGTCCTTACATACCTCAGAGAGATCAGGGGAAAGAGTGCTTTGCTTATTAAACTTGCTGTTTTATTAAAACTCCATCTCCCACAAACTCAAAGTCTGCAGGAGCTGTGTCAGAAGAGAATCTAGGTGACAAATTGCACTCAGAATCAGACTTCCATCTCTATATTAGTACATAGGCATCTCTACATATCTTCATTTTCCTTAGGATAAAAAAAAAATCCTCCACAAGATTACTTGTCTTTCATGGTTTTAGGGAAAAGATAGGACTCAGTCTTCCCAGGAGTAGTCAAGTATTTGGCCATTATAGCTATAGCATGTCATATGATTGACGAATTTAGGCAGTACTTTGATCTGTAATAAAAATGTATATAAAAATGTATTTCAGGAAATTTGGGGATCTTCTGATATTGTACACAAACTCCTCCCTTCGTGTGTGTGTGTGTGTGTGAAACACACACACACATATATATATATATATATATATATATATATATATATATGTTAGCCGGATGTTGTTGGTGCACACCTTTAATCCAGCACTCAGGAGGCAGAGGCAGAGGCAGACAAATCTCTCTGAGTTTGAGGCCAGTCTGGTCTACAGAGCTAATTCCAGGGCAAACTCCTAAGCAATACAGGCAATATAGAGAAACACTGTCTAGATCCTAATCACAGTGAATGTGCAGTCTATTTTAGTACAAATACTAAAGTCATTATATTTTACCATGACCTAGTTATGCATTCCTCTAAGGCAATTTAAGTACTTTGGATATGATACTATATTCAATATAGCCTTGTGCCATACTGTAAGGAGTTAGGTTTTTTCCGCCTGCCGCTGGTCTTGTCCCACTGCACCAGCCCCAATTAACACACAGAGACTCTGTATTTGATATTATGCTGTTGGCCCGTTACTTGTTTCTTATCGGCTAGCTCTGTCTTAAGTATTAACCCATTTCTGTTAATCTAATATTTCCACGTGGTCTTCTCACTGGGGGAAGGGGCCAGCGTCTCGTCTCCCCAGTCTCTCCATCTTGACTCCTCCTTATTACTTCCTCTTTCCTCCTTGTCTCCTAGTCCCTCCTGTCTTCCTTTCCTATTGGCCAACAGTGCTTTATTCCTTAACCAGTATGAGAAATATATATACATAATGGCATCTCCCATCATCATACTATGTATGTTCATTCTGTTAATAAATTTAAGGTTGCATAAGTCACCCAAATGGATATTTTGTGGATTTTCAAAGAGCAATAACTAAGTAATAAATAAATTGATGGGTTACAATATATAGATGGATTCCAGAGAATTCAGGAAATAATTTTGTGAAAGAATTTTAGTAAGAATCAAGTGTCAAGGAATTCCAATAACTAAATAATGACTAAAAGTGAAAGCTATAACAAGCAAAGTTTAAATAGTGGAGAATGGAATGGAAGAAAAAGAATGGAAGAATGGGTGTCATGGAAAGCAGTTTGAGAGTCCTTATAACTTGATGTGCCTGACATACAATGATCTAGAGTGACCCAAAGGCATGATGATCAGGAAACTAAATGTATAACTTTCATAAAACATATAAAAGCCAAGAATGTATTAACTTTTTGGGATGAGAAACAACATGCTATTTAGACTTTTTCATGGAGATTCCATAGATCAAAGATTGCCAAAGGCATACTTTGCTAATTTAATTGCCAATGAATAGAAAACTGGTTAATATCATATGAGACAAAAAGCCACAAAGTTTGGGGTTATCCATTGTACTTGATTAAATGACATACATTCTTAGGCAAATAAATGTTTATTGTAGGAGACAAGGCTCATTGCCATTTCTCCTAGCCAAAAGTCTTTTGCACTAATATTTCTTTTATTTCTACCCATCTCTATTGGATTGAAAAATAGTTTGATCAGTAACAATGAAATATGTATATCCTTATAGACTTACCTAATAACCAAGTGAACAGACAAAACTACTAAGAGAAAAAGTAGTCAATTATTATTTTTTTTTTTTGTCCACTTCCTAATCTGGAATTCATTTTCTTTATGTATATGTATATGATTGAAAATGTGAAATTCTTCATCATATTAAGTAACAATAATTGTAGTTGTCTGAAGTGGACAACAAAAACAAACCAGATAAGTTGATAAGTAAACAGGAGACAGGATAATAGAACCTGCATGAGACTTCTTTAAGCACTGAGGAGAAATAGGGCTGTGGTTTGAAACCATAGAAGGGAAAGGATTTGGTTTTCATTTTTTTTTTAAGGTGGAAATGATTTTAGTATTGAAGGCCACTTTTAGCTTATTCCTTAAGCTCAATCAAGCTTATAATCTCTTCAAATTTTTCCTCATTTTTGCATGCTCTGAAAACTTTGTTCACAACTATCTTAACATCGACAGTAGAGAAAATGATAAAGGAGCATGAAGGCATACTTCTCTAAATGGTCCTTATACCACAAATCCCTTAAGAAGAATTCTTGTGACCCTGCTACCCTCACTCCAACCAGATTAGCATCAAGCTGAAGCTCTTTCTTGCAGAGACTGAAACTGGAATGTATTAGAAGAGGGAGCAGCAGGAATGGAAAGAGAAAGTGAGAAACA
The DNA here is from genome assembly GCF_943737965.1 of Phodopus roborovskii. Classification (NCBI taxonomy): domain Eukaryota; kingdom Metazoa; phylum Chordata; class Mammalia; order Rodentia; family Cricetidae; genus Phodopus; species Phodopus roborovskii. Next base: position 3,973,229 of record NW_026126413.1, on the reverse strand, counting down.
CACAGGGGGAGAAATCATCTATGAGGAGGTAGGTGCCTAAAGGAAGAAAGATGAGCTTGGCAAGTGGGAAAGGCGAAATGGCTTGGGAGATATCAGCCAGGTGCCTCTAAGGAAGATTTTCGCTGGAATATTCTTTGCCTCTCTGTAGTGGCAGTTGTACAAACTGATGTAGGGTATGCCTGCTGTTACAGCTTTCAACAGGAAGATGACTTAACTTTCTTTTTTTAAGTGAAGATTTATTTCTATATTCTCTAACAACAACAAAAAAAAAAGACTATGAGCTCAAATATGCCAAAGAAGACTATTTAGTGAGCCAATAAGCATGCTGAATAGTGAACACCACATTTGCTTACTCTTTCATATTGAGTAAGCACTTCGCTGTATTTGTTGATTATTTCCTAAAATCCTAGTCTTAGTTACTCAAACTAAACTCTTTGCTTGGAATTATGGATGCTTTTGATTTCCAAACCTCTTTATTTTCTTAAGTCCATGTCTTTACTTATAATAATTACGTTCAATGAGAAATTAGAGAGCTGTGGCTTAATTTCTTTAAAAATAATACTCCCCCCCCCTTAAACTTCAGATAATGTTTCTTTGGTGAAAGGGAAGAAAAGAGTATTTACATGGTCTTTTTGCCCTAAGGCCTCTAAACACTGTGGTAGTCCTTTATCAGCAGGGTTTACACTTCATGATTTTGTTTATTTAGAAGCTTGCAGAGTGTAAAATTATGGGTCTGGTGGTTTGTGACCAGAATTTGCTTCTCTATATCCATCCTTCTTTTACTGTAATTTTGTAAGTTTTATTTTGGTATGTTTTTGTTTTCCTCTGAATTACACATAAAGAGTATGTAAATCCCTAAGGGATGTTCCATGAATTGATAATGGCAGAAAATTTCTCTTCACTGCACTCTTTTCAAGTCATATGAAGAGCATAGCATAAACCTGTTACATTGTTGAGCTGAAGATGTGGCTCTATTGTTAGTATACCAAACCAGTCATGGTGGCCACATGTTGGCAATTCCAGCAACTGAATGGTAAAAGCAGGAGAGTCAGGAGCAAAAGGACCTGTGATATACACACCTTCTGTGTGCCCTCTATCCCAGAAGAAATTCAGTTCACTTTTTAACTGAGAATACAATTTAGCCTGATTGACTCAGAGTTGATAGCTCATTATTTGCTGTGGGAAATAAATATAAAACCACTTTGAAGGAAATCCTAAGTGATCTGTCTTTGTTCTCCAACATGTTGCTTTGTGTTCTTGCTCTCAGTACATCTCCATTTTGGACTCCTGTATTCTTCTTGGGAGCCGAAGTTAACCTGCCTCTCATAAATCTTTTGGAATTAAATCTGTTGAGTCTACCTAGTCAATCACAGATCTACAAAACCCAGTTATATTCTTGGTTTCTGTTTTTGTTTTTGTTTAGAGAGTTGGGAAAAATCTTTCTTCTCTTTCTTTCTTTTCTTTCTTTCCTTCTTTTCATTCTTTTTGGTGATTGCAAGTAATAGAAAATTGACCTCAACTAATTTTTACAACTAAAATGGGGAAAGGGATTAATTAATTCATGGAAACTAAGAGAGTTGAATAAACAGGATGATTCTGAATACATTGGTGTCAACTGAAGAGGTTGGCATAAATATTATTTTTAATACATAGTTTTACTGAAAATAAATTTTTCTTTATACAAAATATTCTGATCATGGTTTCCCCTCCTCCAAATCCTCCCAGATCCTTGTCACCTACCCACCCTCCTAACTCTGTGCCCTTTCATTCTCTCTTTTTTTTTTTTTTAGAATAAAACAAATAGGGAAACAAACAAACCAGAATAAAAATACAAAACAAGAAATACACAAAGACACAGATGCACATATACATACACACATACAACACACATGCACAAACCAAATTCCATAAGAACACAAAATAAGAAACCATAATATATAAACAAAAGATCACTAAGACAAAAAAAAATGCCCAAACAAATCAATATGAGACAGAAAATCTATAAAGGTATCATTTATACTGCTGGCTATGAGGTCTACCCTTAAGTGTGGTCAATATACCAACTGGGACTCCATGGACAAAAACCAATTCTCCCTTTGTAAGCAGTTATCCATTGGAGATAGCTTCTTGGTTAGGGATGGAATTTCATGAACACTTCTTCCTCTCAGCTCTGTACCTCATCTGCCTTGAACCTGTGCAGGTCCTATGTATGCTGCCACAAGATATTTGCTTCAGACTCATATCTGGATGACACTGTTTCCTTGGTACCCTGTATCCTGATTCTCATAAAGTTAATAAAGGGAAGTTAGAATTCCCCGATGTGAGACAGTACATAGATACCAGTGAGTACTGGTATAGCAATATGGGTGCAAAAATATTGTTTATCTTTATTTCAGTAAGCAAGCTGGCATAGAAAATTTATCCACTCCTAAACTGGTATTTGAAGGTAAATGGGGAATCCTTTTTATTTCTGTATATGCTTAATTGTAATTCAGATTTTTATTTTTATGTGTATGAGTGACTTCAATATGCATACATGTCACATGCTTCTCTGGTGACTGCAGGAACCTAAAGAGGGCCACCTGGGGCTAAGTTATAGGTGGTTGTAAGTTGTTATGTGGACACTGGGAACAGAACCCATGTCTTCTACGAAAACATCAAATGCTTTAATAGAGTCTTCTCTGCAACTCTTTTTTTGTATGTAATATGAAATATAATCTCACAGGATTCACTTTTGTCTGTTTGCTTGCTTATCAGTTTGTTGATTGTCTGCATTTAAAGAATTTAAAGTGGTTTACTGAGAACATACTGAGTGTTGCCAAAAACCCTTGATTTAAACCCCAATCAAAGCATCATCCTATAACTCAGCCTGCTGACATCCCATAAAACTGCCTTGAGAGCCTCTTTGTAACTCTGCAGACCCACCCTGAAGGTCATGTAAGCACCGCCTAACCCTCAGCTCATCCCAGCAACAGATAAAGGGAAGTTGTAGAAACCTCCCGGAGAATTTCCTCTGATATAAATTAATAGAAAGGGTGAAATGATTGGTGGTTCATGGATAAGTTTGACAAACGATTACTCATTAAAACATAAACAAAAAGAAAAAAACATCCTGGGATTGAGGAAGGACCTCACCAGCGATGCCCCTTTAGGATGGTTACAAAGCAAAGTTCACTGTTGCAAATCTCAGCTAGCCATTAACTCAACACAGTTCTCTTGCTTTGCTTTCTCTGACATTCACCTTTTCACAAGTTGTTTTCAACAGTCTATTTCAATAGCCACGGGAAGGATCATTGCCCATTTGGGGAACAACTTGCCAATAATTCAGCCATCTCCGTCTGAGAGTCTACTAGGTGCCAGGCATTGTACTAGTTGCCAGCATTACAATGACATCCCCCTGTTTTTTGTCAAGTTCTGAACTTGAGCTCTTTTTTCTTGATCTCATTTGGACATTAAATTTAGCCTCTATGTGTGTAATTTCCACTTCTCCTCTTTGCTGTGCCCCAGATGCTCCTTTGGCATGGAGCATGTTCTCAATTCATGGTTCCATGTCCATTCACTATGTCCTATAGTGGAATAACTCTGATTCCTTACTCTCCTTTTCCCTCCATGTTCCCTGAGTTTAATAGTTAAGACTCTATTATGGCAACTCTGTCTCAGAAATTGCTCCGGTGGCTTCACCTTTCACTGCCCACATGTCCTCAGCAATCCAGATTAAATGTTGGAGCTAAAAGAATATTTATGACACAGAATTTTGTAATCTGGGCTGGAGATTGCTGAGAGTCAAGAGCACTTGTTGCTTTTGCAGAACTTAGTTCAGTTCCCAACTTGGAAGGCTCTCAACCTCCTGGGACTCCATCTCCTGAGATTGCCTCCCCTCTGGCCTCCATGGGCACCTGCACTCACACGTACATACCCATACATTGATACACCCACACTGTCATAAGTAAAAATAAAACAAATCTTGGAAGAACTTTGTAATCTATGAAACAGAATCCCGGGTTGGTTCACATTGCTTTAAGCTATTGTGTCTCTAGCTAACTGATAAGCTTTTGTTATCACCTGTCCAGGGCCAGAAAGAATCTGCCTCCTGTCCACATTTCACAGTGATCTCCTTTTGAATTTTCTGTGCAGCACACTACTCTAGTCGTTCACCATTTCCTTCCTTCCAAGCATAGAGAAGACACCCTACAGGCAGATTACACTTTCTGCTTGGAGTGCACACCTCCTAACCCATCTTGTCCATTCCTCTCTTCCTGTCAGCAAAAAGAGAAGCCATGGGGTAGGAGTAATGATTTCCCCAGGACACTGGATATCTGTCACTTCGTTAGTTTGTCAGCATGCATTTGTGTTTGAAAATTTCCAACCACATGCAAAAGCCAAGAGACAGACAAAAAAAAAAAAGTCTCAAATAGGGCAAGAGATCAGAAAGTCTTGTGGAATTTATCAGGAAGAGCCATCCAGAGGGTGCTGGCATCAGAAATACATAGATGGCTGTTCTTACCATCTGGGTCTTTAGGAAGTTAGGAGCTTTTTATGAGTGGTAAGGAAGATGAACCATGGGATAAAGTCCTTTGTAAAAGGAGCTGGTGAGGAATCATCCAGGGATGACAGACAGGAGAGGTTTGCAGGCCTCCAGCAAGTCTCCTGGGCACTGGTCTCACTGCAGATTTGCCTAAAAAAGAGCAGACAAGACTTTTTCCAAATTGCAAAGTCCAAAATCTTCAGGAAAGGGAAATGAATAGACTAATTCTCTTCTTAGTTCTTAATAGTTCGCTCAACTTGCATAGACAAAAAAACAACTAACATTTGGAAATAACCCAAGGATTTTCTTGTTTTGTTTGTGCTTGCCAGCACACCTGAGTACAGTCAAACTGTGAAGAATTATCTAATCTGACTTTACAGGTGGCTTCGGGGAGGGACACTTATCTGAATGCTCAAGGGCAAGTCAGGTATAAAACATGCTTTGTGAAAAAGCCTGACTGATTTTGACATGACACACTGTACTGTAACAATGAGCGATCTCAAAGTGAGAGCCCTCAGGCCTTGGAGTTTCATTGGTGTTAATTTGGAGAACAAGGACAGAAGATTTTTATCTCAGGGCTCTACTATTATGCTTGATTTGGAGGCTCTTTTAAGAAATCTTATGGGTTATTATTCAACAGAAACAAAGCAGATATGTTACAGCATATTTCTGTGTGAGATCCAAGATCAATGTCTACTTATGAACTTATCTTTTGATATTCAGTCTTTGTTAACTCAATTAAAGAAATGGATATTTAAAAATGTAAGTTGAGTTATTGAATATTTTTACATGATAATTTTCCTTCTGTACGTGTTTGAGTGGTCTCAAGTTTGGTATGTATTATACTTAATTCCTGCTCTCTCCACCAGTCCCCAAATTTTCATCTCGAAAATGCAACTTCATTATTTTACTTACTTGAGGGTCATGACCTTTGTATTCTCCTCTCCTTCCCTTCTCCTCTCCTCTCTTCTCTTCTTTCTTCTCTTTCTCTGTTTCCCGTCCTTTCTCCTTCTCTCTGTCTGTATCTCTCTGTGTCTGTCTCTTTCGCCATGTCTGCCTTCTCTTCTTGTATCTATTTCTGTCTCTCTCTATGTGTCTGTCTCTCTCCTATTCTCTCTCTCTCACTTCTGTTTTGAGAGAATGACCTACTATGTAGCCCTGGAAGTTCTGGAATTTACACAGATTCACTTTTCCATCCAAAATGCTGGATTACAGACATGGCCCACTATGTCAGGTTTTTGTCTTGTACTTAAATCCCACTGCTCAAATGAGCAGTGTCCCATTGACAATATCTTCAAAAGACCCAGAATCAAATTCCTTCTCATTCCTTTCACCATCATCTTCCTGATCCAAACAGCAATGATGTGTATAGCAGTGCGATGGAACACCCTTCTTATTCCATGTAGTCTAAGCTCCATAGAGGGCCATCTTTAAAAAGCCTCATATTCTGCCTAAAACTGTGATTATCAACCTCCCACTTCTTCCACAGTAAAGTCCTTCAGAGTTCTCCAAAAGCTCAGGAAATCCAGACTCTTTCCTCCCCTTCCCGTTTACACCCCTGACCTCCTGGTTCCCTTTGACCGGCATAATCTACACCTTCCTTTCTCTTCTTCCATCCTAAGTCTGAATGTCTGAGCCCATAGAAATCAGCTCCAAAACAAGCATCCCTGAAGCTAGCAGAGAGCACCCATTTTCCTCAGAGGTCTCTTGTTGGAAGCACAAGCTGCCTCAAGTAGGAAGACCAACTAAGTCGGTGATGGAGAGGAATGGAAGGCAAGATCGGAATTCAGAATGGAAATGAAAATAACCATATGCCACTGATAAAAATCATTTCACAAGCACTTCATATTTATATTTAACAACCTCACATTCCATTAAAGCTACAAACTTCATGTGACCCTTCCTGTGCTATTTAAAAGAGACAGAGAGGCAGAGAGTTTCCAGCAGCAGTTTCTCAGCCAACCTCCTAAGAGGCATACATAGGAAGAACATGATTCCTAGGCATCCAACCAAAGCTCCTAAAGTGGAATTTAAAAAAAAAAAAATCTGATTAATTCTGGTTGGCTTTGGCAGGTAAATATGCCCTTATCATCGACACCTCTGGCCTATTCAGACAACTGGAAATGATGATATATTTTAATCAAAAAGTATAAAGAAAATATCTTTCCGAAAAATACATGTTCTGTGAGTCACACATTGTGTAGCATGGATAAAATTTACCAAAGCAAGCAGTGATGCATATTTTAAACAACTATTCTATATTTCTCTAGTTAAAGGGAAACAACCAACACACTAAACAAACAAACAAACACAAAATGTCCATGGGATCAGTCAGTAGTGGTTTCTCAGCAGAGGTCTGGGGACTTTCTGTGACTGACTCCTCCTTTGCAAACATGGAGAAGGAAATATAATGGTACCCAGATATCTCCAGTGGACCATCTGAGAATCAAGACTGGGGAACAGAGTGGAGAGTCCCCCACTAAGAAAGTCAGTGTCAACACAGAATGGTGTGAAAATCTGTGGAAGTAAAGTGGCATTACTGACATTAAACTTCACTTATAGGGCTGGACATATGGCTCAGTGGTCAAGAGCACTTGATGTTCTTGCAAGAATACCCTGATTCAGTTCTCAGAGCCCCTTAGGTGGCTCCTGACCACCTGTAGCACCAGCTCCAGGGAATCCTATACTTTCTTCTAGATTCCATGGGTATCTACACATACATGGTATACATAAATAAGAATAACTCTATTAAAAATAAATGTTAAAAAACATTCACTTGTTTGTCAGGTACATGTGATGTTATCTTTGCTTAATTTCATCTATCAAAGTAAACTTTCTCTGTTGATTAAAGTCAATTTCAACCTTATTCAGAAAATAATATTACTTCCTTATAATTTTTATAATCTCCTGACTCTCGCCAATATTGTGAACATTGGGCTTGTGTCTTCTCATAAGCATTTTCCTTAAAGTAATGCATTTGCAGGTTTGAAATATGAAGTGGGACCAAATGACTTAAAACCCGGAACTATTCTCCCCACCCCCACTCCTATCCATTACATCTTCTCTGACCCTCAAAGGAAGGCATATTTTGGTCAGCAATCTTCCAGATCTCTGTAAAACGCCATGTCAGCTTTTAATTCAATAATTAGAATCACATTATTAGCTTCTTATAATGTGTTATAATTCAATTCATTTGTACATTTATCTTGAACATTTTTGTCTTTCTCTCAGTAGTGTTTGTTAATTTTTTTTCAAGAAACCATAAAGCATGATTTCCTCGCTATGATTCAGGATTCTCCCACACTGCCAAGCATTCACATCTTTACAGTGTCAAGTTTAATAGTATTTTATTCTGCTTTACCAATAAATCTTACATTTTACATGTAATTATTCTTAGTTTATCTGACACCTTTTGAGAACTTGTGATGCTACAAAAGGGAAATTCAATAAAAGTAATTAAACAAATGTCTAGGTTCATACACCAGTAAGAGTTGTAATTATATGTGATTAACAGTTGTAAACTATCTCTAGGTTGAGTCTTGAAGGTTTTTACATAAATGAAAATATAACAGTGTTGACCATAGAACCAGGCAAGGTATTGTTACTATAGTTTGCTTCTTATTTTATGTGCTATGTTGACAGTCCCTCTGTGTCTGCCTTACATGGTTTGCATTCTGCCCACAAACATATTTTGACATCATAAGGGCAGCACTAAATCTCTCTTTTTCTTTCTTCTAAGCAATCCATTATCCCGATGCATGGGGTCTGGTTTTAGCCTATGACTGCTTCCTGCTCAGTCCCCCTGCAAAGCTGGGTCATCTGTCTCTTAGATCTCTTTTTTTCCTCTGTCTCAGGTTAATGTACATTCATTGTGAGATAACATATATCCTCAATATGCTCTAAGAAATAGCAGCAGAGGGTCAGTGAGACAGCTCAGCCAGTGAAAGTGCTGGCTAGGCAAACGTAATTACCTAAATTCAATCTCTGGAATCCACCAAAGTAAAAGAATACACTCATCGGTTCTGTCCTCCGACCTCCACATGTGTACCATGACACATGCTCTCGCCCACACTCACACATACGATAATAAATATTTTAAGCATTAATTTATTTACTTATTTGTGTGTGTGTGTGTGTGTGTGTGTGTGAGTATGTTTGTACCACACACATGCAAGAGCCAGTAGAATTTAGTGGATCCTCTGGAACTAACTGGGACTAGCATTACAGTTGGTTTTGAGCCACCTGGCATGGGTGCTGAGGACCAAAACCCAAGTCCTTTGCAAGAGCTGTAAGTGCTCTTAGCCCATAGACCATCCCACAGCTCCATAAACTTTTTTTTTTTTTTTTTTTTTTTTTTTTTTTTAGAAATAGCAGCAGAAATCATCTTTCATGGTCCTTATGTTTCAGAAGTCCTGAAAATGAGTGTTCTTTAAAAATGATTTGACATCTTTGGGATTCTAAGCTGGAAACAGGTTTCACTAGAAAGACCTTGTTCAGGTGCTTTCTAGGCCCTAAAACAGCTGAGCAGGTGATCAAGGCCATCTGCATTATTTGCTGATGCCCTGTTTGTTTCATTGTCAACTGTTGGGATAACTGTTCTGGGTAATATGAGGCTAGGTGTAAACATGGGCATAATAACATAATCACTGAATGATGCATGAATGTCTGAGACATTTCTCTGTGTTTTCATTTGTTTTGCATGTTTATCATAGATGTGCTGGGTAATCTTTTCCTAACTGTAATGTCATTCACTACCTTCTTTTTGTTTTGTTTTGTTTTTTCATTTTTAGAAAATGTTAGGTTTCTACAAATTTTACTATTCCTCACTTATTCATTTTTGGCATCATTTATTGTTTTATGGATGCACGTTTCTCTAGAACTATTTACAAGTTTTTCCCACCTAAATTCTAAGTTTCCTCCAAATCACTTTTTTTTCTGTTAAGTTTGGTTTTTCTCTTTGTTGCTGCTTTATTTCCTCCTGCTCAGCAGCCACCTTTTTCTGTTTATAGAAGCACAGCAAAGGGAAGTGTCTGTGAACTCTGAGGGTAGAGGCAGCCTGTCCATTGGCAAGTAGGCAGGAAGCCAGGTCTCACAGGAGGGGATTCCAAAACAAGGCTAGACTAAGGGCATCTGATCAGCACCTTTCCCGCTTGCCTTGGTCCTCTTTTGATTGTCTGTCTAATGTAAGTGATAATCCTTCTTCCTTCTCTTGTTTGTTGGTTTGCTGATGGTATGTGTGTCTTGATGCCAGGACTTTCATGCTCTGAGTAGGGATGCTCATGCCAGGTACCCGGACCGTTATCTGTTCTTCAATGCACATGTTCCTCTGTGTCCCCAACTTTGCTCTTTCCATCAACTGACTTGTGACTCTAAGAGTCACATATCTCCTATGTTTACAAGACTGATGGATGGCCTGCTTGCAGTTTCAAGTTCTAGCTTGTTTCTTTCCATGCTACTCATCTCTACTTCCAAAAAGCAATGACTTCCACATACTGGGGATGACTCTCTAACCCCTCTCTTCTTATCCCACACTTTGACCATTTCTGTTAGTGTTCCCACAGTCATAATCTTTCACTCACAGAATATGCTGTATTGTGGTTTGACTATTAGATACTTCTTGTCAAATTTTTTTCTTTCCTCAAAATGTTGCCTTCAGCCTTCAGGAACGGAACAAATTCCTTTCTGGTTCTTCACACTGTTCTTTCATCCCAATTTAATTATATCAGAGTTGTTTCGGGCCAGAAGCTATTATAATCATTATTGCTTATAGTAGAAGTGGGGGCTGGGAGCCACCACACTTGCTAGAGTAGGCAAGGTGGGTTCTGGGCTAGTTTGGAGATGATGTCTGACTTCTTGTATTATTTATATAAAAACTCCCGACTTTGTAAAAAAAATTCAAAAATGATTTATGTAATTTTATACTAATAATAGACCAAAATTTCCAGAGTTCTCTGTTGACACTGTGATGGGAGATGTCATTCTGTATGTTTCTCATACTGGTTAATAATAAAGAACTGTTGGCCAATAGGAAAGGAAGATAGGAGGGACTAGGAGACAAGGAGGAAATAGGAAGTAGGAAGGAGGAGTCAAGATGGAGAGTCTGGAGAAAGCAGTATGTCGCCGGCTCCCCGGTAAGAGAAATACATAGATCAGCAGAAATGGGTTAATAATTAAGGCAGAGCTAGCCGATAAGAAACAAGTAACAGAGCCAACAGTATTGTATCAAATATAGAGTCTCTGTGTGTTATTTGGGGCTGGTGGCGTGGTAGCAGGACAAGACCGGGAGGCGGCAGGCGGAAAAACCCATACTCCTTACAAATGGCGCCCAACGTGGCTAAGAACTTATACTTAAAATTTAACAAAAGCTTAAAAAAAAGGATTTTAGAAACAAAAGAACAGAGACAAGCAAGGTTTCTTGGCATCAGCATTTTTCTCTGTTGGACTCTGCTTTGCAAGAGACAAGCAGATATTTGTGCGGCTCCTTTAAGGGAAGGTTCCTGACTCAGCATAGGAGCAAAAAACCGCATGGCTTTTACAAAGCACAGCTAACAATTTATTGGTGTGTATGAGAGATGGCAATGGCAGTGACCACATCTCCAAGCCGGCAGCATGCAGATCAAGGCAGTGAGCGCAGCTCTCAGTGCTGGCGGTAAAAATACCCGCCACCATCTTTGGTAAACCGCGGCTGACACAGCTATGACTTTCATTTTAGCAATGTTTTTGTTTACCAGATAAAAAGACTTGTGGCTAGACGAAGATAAAGATTTAAGTAAAGACAGATTCATATTAAGAAAAACCTCTAAAGGTTTACAGTGTGTTTTAAAATATACGTAGACATGAAAAAAAATGGTTTTAAAGAGACAAAGAGGAACTGGGTGTTGTAGCACACGCCTTTAATCCCAGCACTCAGGAGACAGAGGCAAGCAGATCTCTGTGGCAAAGTAAACCTGGTATGCAGAGTAAATTCCAGGACAGATAAGAGTTACACAGTGAAACCCTATGTCAAAAAATAAAAAAATAAAAGTAAAATAGAGTAATAATAAAGGCACGTAAAGATGAAAAGCTCAGAGAGAATCTGGTTACTGTATGCTATTGTGTTGTCTCTACATTGTTTGACTCCTGAGAAAATAACAACTGATAAAGGAAATGCTGCTGGATTAATTCAATTTATATATTTTAAAAATGCTTTGACTCAAAAATTTAAGTTCAAGGACAAGTTACTGGGGAAAAGGATTTCTATTTTTGTTTCCACAGAAAATGAAAAGCTGTGGATTCCTTCCAGACTAATGTGGTTTGATCAAGCCAGGCCCCCTGAAACAGAGTTCCTGGCGATCCAACATTCAAAACAGCTTGGACAAAGCAGCCTTGCAGACTACAGCCAAGATTCCCATGACAGCGCCCCCTATCAGCAGGAAGTAGTTTGGAAAAAACGACGCCCAAATTCCCAAATATTGTTTATAAATGTTTGTTTTCATTTAAATGGACTTGGTTATAAATGGGTAATGATCACAGCCGATTATTTTTAAAGGTAAAAAGGGAATTATGGTATTGATATGATTATTTTGTTTTGGAATGGATTTTCATTTATTGATACAATTTAAGGTCAATTTTGTGATGTGTATATTTCTCCTTTTGTTTAGGCATTGTGTTTATATAGTTCATTCAGAAACATATTGTATAATGTAGTACAGATTATAGATAATTACCTATGATAGTCAAAGCTTAGAGTTAAGTTAGTTAGGTTTTCAAGATACACAGAGATGTATTTGAGATAGATAGGCATTCTTCAAACCTTTCAAAGACCTACAGAATATGGCATTTAAAATGGTTTAGGGTTTTCGTGACAGTGAGACATAATTGCTCTTGGCAATACCACCTGCACCAGAAAAGAAGATGGACATTGAAGAAACTCGTTTTGGAGTTTCAATATGGCAAGACTAGCCATGTGGACAAGATACTGCTCTTGTCTGGACTGTTTGACTTTGTGCTGTATAAACTGGACATGCAGGACCCACAGAAAAGTGACTGCTGATTCAAGATGGACATTGCTACAGAGATCCTGCTTTATGGAAGAGTCTGTGAGACAGTATGCAGGACACAGAGAAAAGTGACTGACAAACTGCCAATACAAGAAGACAGTTTAAAGTTTCCTGCGTTGCTGAAGAGTCTGCTAGACACACTATGGCCTATGGGCTGAAGATGGAAGATTACAAAAGAACTTGGGTGACCAGGCAGTGATTTGTCTCTGTCATTTCTAGAGCTTATATACTATCCTTCTGTGGTCTTTGAGGGGGTTGAAGACAGATAGTTATGGTTATAGTTTTCCTTAGTATTAAAGATAAGATACATAGACTTTAGACACACAAAGATAGGATAGATGATGGAATATTTTCTTCAAATCTTGCTAAATGTTAATGGACTAAATATTGTTAACTGTAATTCTTACTTGATAACTGTTGTATAATATATTTTGCTATGTTAAGGTTAAAACCCTTCTTTTTATTTAGACAGAAAAGAGGAGATGATGGGAGATGTCATTCTGTATGTTTCTCATACTGGTTAATAATAAAGAACTGTTGGCCAATAGGAAAGGAAGATAGGAGGGACTAGGAGACAAGGAGGAAATAGGAAGTAGGAAGGAGGAGTCAAGATGGAGAGTCTGGAGAAAGCAGTATGCTGCCGGCTCCCCGGTAAGAGAAATACATAGATCATCAGAAATGGGTTAATAATTAAGGCAGAGCTAGCCGATAAGAAACAAGTAACAGGGCCAACAGCATTGTATCAAATACAGAGTCTCTGTGCATTATTTGGGGCTGGTGCGGCAGCATGACAAGACCAGAGGCGGCAGGCAGAAAAACAGTACACGTTACAACACTGAATTTGGGATCACAGTCTACCCTCCAAGAAGCCATTAGGTTCAGCCATCTGTCCTGGAAAAGTCTAATGACAGAGCCAGATTAATAGTAAGAAGCAGAAAGGGAGATTCTTTCAATGTGGTGGCTTTGGGAAGAGGGATAAAGGGATTCAGTGACTCCACTTCAAGAATGTATTTAGGTACTGAAGTTTAAGTAGAAGGAAAGAGATATGCACATCTAAGCAATACTGGTATAGGCTAGGCACAGTACCCTCCTCCTTGTCTAGGTCTAGCTCTCAGTACAAGTTGTCAGTACTGTATGAAATAATTTTCTCTTCTGGCTAATGGGGAGCTTCAGCCTGTTTCTTCTCCCAGCATGAGATTCCTGGGGGGATGTCTAGTTTTTTTGGAGTGTACTATTTCACTAGTCAGATGGTCAGGCTGAGGAACACAGCCATTTTTCTAAAATTAATTCATTTATACCAGGGTAGTAATATTACCAAACTACTTGAGTACAGCTCTCGATGTACACAAGGTTGCCGTGGTTAACAGACATTAGATCAGGATGCTGCTGAGCTCTTTGTCTCCACATTCAGTGAGAGACAGAAAACTCTCCTGTGATGTAAATCCACAGGAATGCAGGTTTACAGTGGCGTGATGTTCTATCATTTTCAGACTTTACACAAGGGAGCACATACATCCCTATAAGGTATGCTAATCACATACCTTATAACACCTATCAGTTGTGCCAGTAAATTACTAACATGATAAATTCCTCCAGTATGATATTGGAAATTTGCACTTTCACATGTGTAAGTTCACAGACCTTCTCCTTAAAGTGTGACTTGGTTCTCCTGGCCAGAAATCTCTGTGCTACTGCCAGATCTCTCTCATTTAGGCAAGATTTACTGTTGTAAGGGAATTGTGGAAGCCTATGGTACATCATCTGGCAAAGCTTACTGAAATGGAACCAGGACCTCCGATTCAGAGAACTGACCTAGGCCCAGCAATCTTCACTGAATTGTTCAATCATTTCCTGCGCAAAGACTATTCAGAACTTTTTTGAGACTCTTACACCAATGCATCAAGGAGGAAGGGGCACATTCATTGACATAGCTGAACCTTCTAAGTGTTGTAAGAGGAAATAGATCAGAGAAAGTAAACAAATGTTGTCTAAAGTACCTTTTGGTAGGGTTAAATAGATGGTAATTCTTCACAGTAAACATGTAAATGAACCGAAGAATATGCATGGATGTCATTATCAAGTTCATTTCATTAAAAAAAAATCCTATTCACTTAGATAAAGACTATTTAACTACTAAAAAGGCTAAGGCGGTTTGAATAAGAACACCCTCCCTCGTGGATTCATATATGTGAATGCTTGGTCACCAGGGAGTGGAATTCTTTGAAAGGATTAAAAGGAATAGAAGGTATAGGCCTGTTGGAGGAATTATATCACTGTCACTCAAGGTGGGTTTTCAGATTTCCAAAGCCCATGCCAGGCTCAGCCTCTCTCTCCCTACAGATCAGTTGATAGATACATCTCAGCAACTTCTCCAGGCCATGCCTGCCACTGTCATGCTCTCTGCCATGATGGTAACTCATAATGGAAGCCCTTGAAACTATAAGCAAGTCCCCAGTTAAATGCTTTCTGTTATGAGTTGCCAGGTCAAGGTGTCTCCTCACAGCAATAGAACAGCGACTAAAAAAACAAAAAGCCAATTTTTAAATGACAATATTTTTGTTTGTTGGATGTAACACAAATAATAAAAACCCAGAGACAGATATTTGGGTTCAAGCTGAAGAAAATCAGAGAAGCAAAGCAGCCAAGCCACCAGAGAGCTCTTATCTCTACCAAGGCTGGGGAGATCCTGTCCTCAACGTGGCTGTACACCAATTTCCAGCTCTGAGACTCTGCTCCTGTCGTATGTACCTCTCTAGTGCTGGGATTGAAGGCTTGCACCACTAACAACCAGCTTCTATGGGCTTTTATGGCTAACTAGTATGTCTGCTGGGATTAAAGATTTGTACGACCACTGTCTGGACTCTATGGCTATAGTTGGCTTTGCATACTGGTCTTCAGGCAAGCTTTCTTAGATCATAAACAATAAATCACCTCAGTTGGATAAAATGTTAATTTTACAGCATAATGTACCTTGTCTGTAATGGATTAATGAGTTCCTCTCAAGTGCAAGAGGTATATAACCTCAGTCTGACCTTCATGAATAAATATCAGCTTCCATGTGTGCCCTTTTGCCAGAATAGCTTCTTCTCTGAACCCCTTTATGTTAGCTCATTGTGTCAGGGCAAGTTACAGATCCGTAGACAACACAGGCAAGAAACATGTTGGAACTAGAAAACATTTTCTGCTGTCAGTCAACCCTTTCATAGACAGAAAGGATCACCAAGGGGAGCTGTGTGGTTGAACACAAATATTCAAATCAAGGCAAGATTACATTCAAGCTATTTGACTCGTGGAAGAGAACCCTGTTTTTTCACTGTAATAAATGTGGGCAGGTAGGAACCCGTCCACTCAGACTGTGATGTAAGTAAAGGTGACAGAAGTCTTTGTTAGATTCTTGATGCTGGATCGGCTCCTCTTCCTCGAGTCTCTATTCCCCAGACAGGTTCTTATGATTGCTTTATAGATATTAATTTCTGCAGGGAAGTCACTCACTCTGATTGAAAGGTCTGATGCGATTGAGCCCCAAATACCCATGGCCAGACGCCAGATGAAATTTCCCCTAAATATGAATGCCTCGTCTGTTTCTGCAATCGCAGACAAGGGCTGCTTCAACTCCACCCCCTCCCAGCCCATCCTTCTGCTGGTTAGAGCAGAAGTCCTTGTCTCCCTTCTTCTGTGCTGCTTTTCTAGCCTGCAACTCTTCTTACCTGCTTGCATATGTGCAGTCCGTGTTTAACACTGGTCCAATGTGAACCAATGGCACAGTGCTTCAATCCGCTGAGCCGGCGGCTTTTAAAAGGCATTTCTACCCCAAACTGATTAAAGGCTACATACAGTACACATAGAAATTGCTTTGCTTTTGTTACTCAAACAGGAAAGAGGGGGGTGAGGAAGGGGCCAAAGGGGAAAGAGAGTTCCCCTGGGAGGGTTCCTATTAACTAACAGGTCTTTAAGTTTAGAAATCCTGTGTGTCTTGTGATTTGCTTTTAAAAATTATGTAGTAGCATCGTAAATAAAAACTAGACCCAAATCAAGAGAAATGTGGTCATTTGTGTATGTTACAGAGTGGTAACAGCATGTCATGTTTGCCCACCTGTGTGTCAATAAATCATCTATTTATGTACTCTCAAAGAGTGTTTACTATATGCCCACTGTCCTAGGCACTGAGGAAAATGAAGGTCCCCACTGAATGCCAAATATATCTTACCAACACTTAGAATTTGAAAAATGTGATCTTAATTTATACCTGTCACTGTTGCTTGAATTTATTCATTTTATCTTACAAAGAAAGTTTTTCATGCCCTGCCCTTTACTGCTAGAAAAAAAAAAATACTTCCCGTGGTTTCAAAATTTTTTATAATGGTTCATTGTTTAAAGCTGATTCTACACCACGATGAAGTCTGAGATGGGTTTGTCAGCTGAGGCTTTATAGCCAACTTGTGGAATAAAGAGGGGGAAATATCTACCACCATACATGCGTTTACAGTTTTAAGTGTTTTACCTATAGGTAAGAAAAAACTATTCCTATTTTTTGTTAATACTAATGGCCAACATTGGAGAGGCATATCAATGAAAGTGACACAAAATATGGACAAGCAAAATATTTGCATTGGTCTTAACCCTGTTCTTTGTATTACCATGAAGAATGAGTTTACCCATCATCATTCTGTGATATTTTTATGTTTTTCAAAGATTAGTTTCCTTGTTCTGGTGGGTGACTCGTCTGGGTCTAGGAGTAGGAAGGTGTGGTTCCATGGCAAATTGCTAAAAAACAAACAACAATAACAACAACAACAACAACAACAACAAAAAACCAGTCTACCAAACAGAACTGACACAGAAAGGAATGAAGAAGATGATTGAGTCCTGAGTACAGACCAAATCATGTTGAATAAATAGTTTAACTACCAGTATTGATAAAAAGAGGCTGGAGGACATAGGCTGTTTCCTTGTGGCACCCATAAGTCACAGGGACAGCTGTCCAACTTCCTGCTCCCAGCCCAGAAATACAGAAATTACAATGTGACTTCTAATTGGATGTCTTTCCACTGTATTATAAGTGATTTCTCTTCCACAAGAAGTTTACTTGTTTGTTTATTTTGTTCTGTTTTTCAAGACAGGGCTTCTCTGTGTAACAGCTCTGGCTGTCCTGGAACTCATTTTGTAGACCATGCTGGCCTCAAACTCAGAGATACACCTGCCTCTTCCTCCTGATTTTGAGGATTAAAGATGTGCATCACCATCACCCAGTGCAAGAATATTTTGTTGTTGTTGAATGAACTTAGGTAGGATGTGGAAGCAAAGGATCAGGTCTACTATGATCATGAATAAATTCTTTTTCTTTTTTTTATTATTCTCTCTTACTATACATGCTGACCACACCCTCCCCTCCCTCCACTCCTTTTAGTTCCACACCACCACCTCCCCTCCCCTGCAGAGTTACTCCTTTTCTGTCTCCCATCATAAACAAGCAGGCCTCTCAGGGAGACCAACCAAAGTGGGCATAACAGGATGCAATAAGTCTAGGAACAACCCCTCAGAACAAGGCTGGACAAGGCAACCCAATAGGAAGAAAGGGGTCCCAAGAGCAGGCAAAAGAGTTCTTATATGAAACATAAATGTGAACACTTAGATTATTTTCTTTTTTTCTTCTGACTCCTTTCTTGAGAATCTTCATAGCAACTTTCAGGCCAAACAGGGGTTACATACACATCATGACTCTGTCTTAATGTAAACAAATTTATCTGGACAAGGAGGGATAAATGGGCTCACAGGGTTCTCCAGTCAACAGATGACCTAAATAGAAGTCTGACCTCTCACAAGCAAAAAGGAGTTTGACAATAGATGACCTTTAAATTTGAATACTGACACTATATTTTTCCTCTTTTGTGTTCCCAGCCTGCTTGTTTAAACTACCTTTAAGAGAACAATGTAACAACCAACCTTATTAGCCTTACATTTCTTATGTGATCAGCTTTTACAGTCTAAGCTGATACGTAGCTGTGATCTTAAATCATGTACTCTTTCATACCTTGAAGAAAGAACAGTGAATGCTGAAACAAATGCAAAGGTTAAAGGAACCCTCTAAAATCTACTGTAATGGCTGAATGCAACACATACAAATATTGGCTGATACAAAATGCTATTTGTTCTCTGAGCAGTTGGAATAAGATGGAACCATTGCCTTAATCTATTGTAAAACTCTCATAAAGATGTCTGTAAAATACACCATTCCTTCCCCATATAATGTTTTCTGTGCTGTTCAATAAATTCAGATCAAAGCTTTTTCCTAGTGACAGATAAACACAGGGACAGACTTTTTCACAAGATAGCCTTCAGGCACACACAGATTCATACTTATACAACAGACAGACAGAGGACAAGAGACATGGGGACAACAAAGTAGAGGTTTTCAAATCTGGGCTTGCTCTTGATTAAATGGCTCCAAAGGGAGGTTCTTCGATTATTTTCCTTGTGACACCTATGTGTTACTGGTGACTTTAAGCTAATCACTAATGCATTTGACCCATGTGACACTCAAGAAAAAATTACATATAAGACTTTCATACCACAGGGGAAGAATCTGGACAGCTGTCTTAGACTTCTGCCTCCTTGTGTAGCATTAACAGCCTAGCAATAGCCCTAAAGTTACTATTGAGTGGTCATCCTTCTTAAATGTCCATCAGAGGTGTTTAATATGTGCCCCAAACTGAGATACTAAGCTATTTAAACAATAATCTGATTCACCTTGTTATAAGCAGAACTCGTAGAAACTAGAGAGACGGAGTCAGAAAAAAGTGAAATTCTAATGAAATGGCTCACATGCCTGGGAGTCAAGGAGGTCCAAACTCGATAGAGTGAGTGAGTAGGCTGAAGACCAAGGGAAGAGATGTGGCTGCATGATTTTTTGAACAAATTTTGTTCATCGACAGTTTTCTTCACATGTATAATATTTCCCTCCTACCTATTCCTGCCCCACTTTTTAATTATAAACTATCCCCGTAGTCATTACCTTTTGTTTGTATTCCAGAATTTTACTAGGTCTATCTGTGACCCTAGCTATCTATTAGAGCCTGGTTTTCTCACCAGTGGATATATGACCGGAAACTATGCTCCATCGACCTCCTGCAATCAGTCATTTGCCAACAAATTAGTAAATTCCAGAGCAAAGTAAGCTCCTTCCTCACAACTAGTTGACTGTTGAGGGGCTGAATTGTGTTGGGCTCAATATGAATAAACATCTTTTGGGAATTCATGATTGTCATGTTGCCTCAAATAGGTTTCTATGGTTGTTAAGAGACACCATGGCCATGGCAACACTTATAAAACATTTAATTGAGGCCAGCCTACAGTTCAGAGGTTTAGTTCATTATCGTCGCGGCAGGTGGCACGCAGGTAGACTTGGTTCTGGAGAACAAACTAACAGTTCTACGTCTTGATCTGTGGACAGCAGAAAGTGAACTGAGTGCCACACAGTGAATAATTTGAGGTAGGAGACCTCAAATCCCAGCCCCGCAGTGACACACTACCTTCAAACAAGGCCTACTCCAACAAAGCCACACCTCCTTCTAGTGTTACCCCTAATGAGGGTTATTTTATTTTTTTTTCAAACCACCACACCTGGTTATGTCATGCTTGGAAGGTGGTGCTCACAGAGCTTCTCCCTGCGTATTGATTATTATTTTCTTTCCACCACATCTTCCACAATGTTCGTTCAAAGAGACTTAAGGGATTGTATATGCATTTCGTTTAGGGTGGAGCCCTCAGCCATCCCTTACTCTCAGCACCTTGTGTAGCATTGGGGTTATGTATTCACTTCCATTCATTGGAAAAGGAGGATTCTCAGATGAAGGCTGAGCATTGTCTGAATCCTAGGATCAGAATTCCTTCTTTCCGGAGACTCACATTTCTTTCTCTTAATAATTTCAACTGATTGGATGGATGAAGGCTACCCACATACAGAAGAAAAATCTTTTATTTAAAGTCTAACACTTTAGATGTTAATCAGTCTCATCCAAAAATATATCTTCATAGCAACATCTGTATTTGGTTTTGACCAAACAGCTTAGTGTCAGTAACCGAGAAAGGATGACACATGAAATCAACTATCACAGACTGTATGCGAAAAGGGGGTGGCCACTTTAAATTCTAACTGATGGCTCCATTACAAGTTTTTGGATTTTTAAAAAATATCCCTTGATTTTTTTTCTATAAAATATTCTTTCGCACACACATGAAATGTTCGAGAGATTAACGTTCCCCAAGCTTGTTTACCTAAAATCCAACTCAATGCAAAATATACTGTGGGTTTTTCTTTTGTTTTCAAGACATAAAGTCCTGAGGATACTACGGAGATGAGAATTCCCTGATGACAGACATAGATCTGATGAACTTTGTGTATTTACTCTTTATTTTTGTGTGATCTTAAAGTACATGTATATACATATATAATATCATGCTCTGTTGTCCAGATTTTTAAGCTTTGTGTAAATGTCATTCTCTTACATTCAGTGGGTTGTAACTCAAGAACAGACTGACTGATCTAAAGTGGAACCATCCAAGTAGCTTTGCAGAATAGGCTGTGGGTCATCTGTGCCACGTGTGTTTATTGTGGGTCGGGCTTTGCTCATCTTATAGTTCACCAGAACGCTAGAGTATGGGCAGAAACCTTCAATGAGTATGGAGGCAACTGCCATTTCCTCCTGCTTTACATGGCGCAAAGCCAATGATATGGTGAAATCTAATTTCAATTGCATAGAGACACATAATCTAATTCTATTAAGTAGAACTGCAAGGCCACATGACAGAAGGTGCAGGGAATAGATGAAGTGTAAACTGTTCTCCTGTATTACAGTATCTGCTCACAAGTTGATTTTCCCCAAACATTGCAATGTGGAGGTCATCAGCTATACTGTTCCTGTTCATTCAGATTTTGTTGTTGTTGTTGTTACAATGCTTGTTTTTTTTATTGTCTGGAGGTTTCAGGCATTTACTTAATAAGTTTCAGTTGTTCCCTCCACCCCCATTCCTCTCTCTCATCTCCCTTCCCCTCAGTAAGTCCTCCTCCAGTTTCTTGTCTTTCTCTTGTGTGTGGCATTTCACTGTACTTGCTGTATCGAATGTGATTGGCTGGCACCTCTCCTCCCTCCATCAGACTGGATATTTCCTTAGAAAAGACTCCTCCTTCGGGCTTTTGACAATCTCCTTTCCCTGTAGAAAACGCGTCCCTGACAGAGCACTCTAGTGTGACCAGTCCTTGTTTATCGTGCTTTTGACTACACAGAGATACATGCCACTACCTTATTTTGTTAATTTCTGTCTTTGGCACCAGACAGTGAACCCAGTGAAAGAAGCGATCATGTTCATTTACTCTGTGTTCTCCGGAACCTCACACAAAGCAAAACAAAGCAAAGCAATGCATTTGTTGAATGAGGAGCGTACCCATGCAATCATTTCCAACAGTCTAGTTTGATTAGAAGGATATGGCTATCTGCGTGGGGGAAAGTGCAGGAGGCAGATTTCACAGCCAAAGACCCTGTCAGGCGGGAACCTAAGAGTAGGGGCCACTGCAAAATTTAAACAGACCCAGAAGCTTCAGTCCCTACAGCAAGCCACGTTGCTTCTCTTATTTCTGTCCATAAAACAATTCATCTTTTAATGGAACTCAAGGTCACCTTTCTGTGAGACAGCTAAATGATGAGAGGTTGTGACTGAAAGAAAAGAGAGAAAATGAAGAATTGCTTTAATTATGAGCAATGTGCCAAAGAAATGCTTCACGAATTAATCTTTTCTGGAAGTAAAACAAATCTTCTTATAATTTATTTTAACCTTTAGCCCTCCTCTTTTATCCATAGACCTATACACACAAACACACAGGCATGCTTTCTCTCTCTCTCTCTCCCTCTCTCTCAAGTGCCAGTGTTCAGGTCACTTTCTAGTAACATTAATAAAAAGTATAAGTTAATTACAGGCATTTAAGATTTTCTGTTCAAGGTATTTCTTTTTCAAAGATTGATTTGTCTCTCGTTAGCTTGGGAAAGCATGCCTTTTAGCTAAAAAAAAAAAAAAAAAAAGACTGCTTAGAGTGACAGAAAAAAAGTGTCAGTTCCCCCTCCCTTCACTTACCTAGCAC
Source organism: Phodopus roborovskii (assembly GCF_943737965.1). Lineage (NCBI taxonomy): Eukaryota > Metazoa > Chordata > Mammalia > Rodentia > Cricetidae > Phodopus > Phodopus roborovskii. The sequence goes on along the minus strand of NW_026126413.1, from coordinate 3,950,533 downwards.
CTCACACCACAGGATGGACCACAGGGGCCCAAGGGTCAGAAATTCAACACATCCAGTGGTGTCTTTGAAAGGAAGCCCAGCTGAAATGTTCCTGGAGGGAGAGGAAACACTTGGGATGGCTTCATGGCTGACATTTGTTTTTAATCTATCACAATTCTCCAACCCAGCTTCACAGAGCCACTGAGCTCTTTCTGAAGCCTTAACAGAGACATAAATCAGCCCCAATCACCGTGGTGGGGTGGCATTTAAAATGAAGGAGGAGGTGTCGTTTTGATTTCTTTTTTCCTTCTATGTCAGCAAGTAAGAAACCCCAAGAGTTAAAGAAAAAAATCTTTTTGGAGGTTAGTGTTTTCTACTACACCTCTCACCACGTAGAGAGAGAGTTGGGAGGGAGAGTAGCCACAAAACATCTGAGGAAGAAAAGCAGACAAAGAGAGGCCTATACATTTGAGGTGATAGATGCAAACTCTGTGTGGTGGCACTATAATAATCTTGCAATCTGAAACCTCAGGAAAAACAAGAAATAAAAAACAGTTCATAGGAAAATTTGAGGTTTCCCATGTAATAAATTTTCAGGACCAAGGGCTCAACTCTTTCAGTGTTTTGAAGTCATTTTCAGACTGCCTAATTTTATTGTTTGTTATCTGTTTTTAACTTTGCATACTTAGACCTATCTTCTGGAAGTTCAAGAGGAGAGTCCACCATGTGGTTAACTGGTGTGACATGTGACGTACAGTGACTCTCATAAGAATGTTTGAGTCTTCTGTAAGTCTCATGGGAATACAAGACAATGTCCTAACAACATCATCCCATTCTAAGATTCCTCAGCTAAAGAGTGATGCACCAAGAGATCTGTGTGCAAAGAAGAGTCATGAACAGAGTGAATGAGGACAGAAGTAGAGCTAAGGCCAAAGTCAATTGAAGGGCAACCAGTGGGACATTAAATGTCAGAGATGAGATCAACCAGATGTCTACAGAAATTGACCAATGATCTCAAAGGACAAAACTAAATTGCTTTTCCTCCCCCACATGAAGGAAAGATGGCCATTAAGAATAGGTATTTCTTGATCATCACGTACCACTCAGTTCTGAAACAAAACTCTGAAGATGTTCCAGAGTCACCCCCATTAATAATTCAGGAAAACACCAAAAAAAGCAAACTAGAACACATGGAAAGGCTGCAGTTAACATAGCTTCTTTACAGATGTCTCATTGTCAAATCTTGGATGAGTTCATTGGAACTTTGTTTTATTGGTACCTCAACAGATGTTGCTTCTATTTGGTATGTCTAATGATTTACCCACTGTTGGATTCCCAGACCCAAAGAGAGACTGACAAGGGCAGAGAAACAAAGGTGATGACTCAGATACTTACTGTGTTAGTTAACTTTGGTGTCACTATGACTGAAACCCTTGACAGCAAGAAGGGATAAAAGTTTTGTATGTCTTGTGCTTTAAGAGTGACTTCAGCTCATTGTTACAGGGATGTATATGTATGAATGTATGAATGACAGGAGGAGTGTATGGAAACAGCTCTTTGTGTCCTAAAACACCATGGCAGGATGTAGCCAAGGCTAAGCTATGTCATTCAAAGAAATTCTGCTCATCAGTTCACACTTCTGGGAACTCCACAACCACCATGATACAGTATCACTAGTGCTAGGGAACCATACCCCAAATAAACTATGGGGGCATTTCAGATCCAAACATAGCTGCTCTGGGTTGTCCTGAAGAGCCTTTCTCAGCTTGATTCTGTCTGAAAATTTCCTAGTGTAGGACATGAGCAGTTTTCTTCCTCAACACTGCTAAACCATCTTAGATGAGTGACAAGGACAGTTGAGTGGCAATATTATGTGTGGTGGTCACTTTGTAGTTTAACTTCCAGGTTGTGCAGAATGAAACTGAAGGGAAAATATCTATCTCTGCACTCATGAAAGGCTTTGTGCCTGCCTTTCCAAAGTGTCAATGGCATGAAGGGTCCAGATATCCATCTCCATCACCTGGTAATGAGAAGAACCCCTCCTACCCCAGAAAGTGAACAGCTGCCTTTCATCTGATGATAGCTGTACTCTAGCTGATTACTTTTGTTCTACTGTCATCGAAGATGGCAGAGAAGGAGACATTATATTTATGTTTCTCTTGTTTGAAGTCCCAATGTGAGATAACTTAAGATTTTCTTCTCCGGGGAAAGGCTGAGAGCAGAAAAATCACTAACTACCTTCATATGGAATTCTTTATAGAAAGCACACATTATTTATATGCTAGAAAGATATTAACTTAAAATAGGAAAAGTACCAGAATATTTCGAATGGAGAGAAAATACTCCAGACAGGTTGTCTATGAAGAAAAGGGTTTTATTAGTTTCGGGTTCTGGAAGTCCTACCAGTGTGTCATTGGCTCTGTTGAGGGCACCCTGGAAGGTGTCAGGGGCACATCTCAAACAGACAGCCAGGGAGTCAGGTGTCACCTCAGCTTTTTATAACCACCTGATAAGAGCCAAACTTACATTTTAAGTCTTAATTACTATGCCTAAGAGATCTATAAAATAAAAATGCCTCTGATCTGCAAGCCCCTTGCCCAAGGACAGATTGTTCCTGAAATGCTGGAGGATATTGTTAATGGGAGTTAGCAAGCCACATGTTTTCACTCCCCTAAACAAGTTTGTTTGACCCATCTGCCCCAGATGTGCTTGATCACACATGGACAGGAGGTTCACAGGCAAGAACTAGGTCAGGATATATGGTTGCTCCTGAATGGACCTGAGAAGAAATGCAATAAATTGTGGGTTTTCTTCTTAAGCCTTTGCCATATCTGACCAGAGTCCATCTACCTGGCCAGTATTTAATTAAAGCTTGCTTTAAATTTGGCTTTAAGTTAGCTTGAAATTGGTGGTACATGCCTTTAATCCCAGTACTCGTGAGGCAGAGGCAGCTGAATGTCTGTAAGTTCAAGGCCAGCCTGGTCTACAGAGCTAGTTCCAAAGCAATACAGAGAAACCCTGTCTCGAAAAACCAAAAAAAAAAAAAAAAAAAGGCTTTAAGTTGTGGTAGTATCTTATTCTTAATGTGTAAGAATTAACATCCACTGTCCTAAGAACTCATTGCAAGAGATGCTGGATGCTGTCTTAGTTACTGCTCTATTGCTGTGAAGAGACACCATGATTTCTTAAACGGTTCTACTCCCTGTGACTAAACATTCAAATACATGAGCCTATGAAAGGCAATTCATAATTCTTATTCAAATCACCACATTCCACTCCCTGGCCCTCAGAAACTTGCAGCCATTTCTTAATGCAAAATGCTTTTAGTTAAACTTCAAAAGTCCCCATAGTGTCTTACAATCTTATCACTGTTTAAAAGTCCAAAGTCTCTTATGAGACTCAAGGAAGTCTCTTAACTATAACCTCTGTAAAATAAAAAATGCAAATTACATACTTCCAACATACAATGACACAAAATATAGATTATCACTCCAAAAGGGGGGGAGGGAATTGGGCCCCAGAGTGAAAATACTGTGCCAGAATAATACTATCAGGACTAAGTCCAAATTCTGCAACTCCATGTCTGATGTCAGGAAGCTCTTCATTTCTCCAATTCTTTTCAGTATTGTTGACTGCAACACACTTCACTGCTTGAACTGATTCCACACCCTGTTAGCAGCTCTCCTTGGAAGGCCTCACAGGCCTGTCATCCCCTACATCTTGGGTCACCAACACAATCCAGACTTAACCTCCACATCTTCACACAAGGGATCTGCCCTGACAAAAGTCTGGCCTCAGTGCCATCCCTTCACCTCAGAGGAAGATTCCCTAACCCCTTTCTTGTATTCTTCTTGACTCTAAATTTAGAGCCACATGGCAGAAGCTGCTAAGCAATTCTACTTGCTAGGACTGGAACTTGGCCCCTTCTTTGAATTAATTTGTATCAGCTTTCTGTTTTCATGAGTTTCCTTTGTTGCTTAAGCTAGCCTTTAACTCCTTTTCACAAGTTGGAAGCTGTGCTGGATGAGTCTTTCTTGCCCTGAGGCTACTACTCCCTTTATCCCATTTTGAATCAGGCCTTTCTTTAAACTTTGTACCTCCTGAAGCACAGAGCTTGGCTCCAATGTTGCATTTCCTGGTGCTTTTACTCATCAAACTACATTTTACATTTCTCATGTCCCTCCACACCACTTCTCTTTCATTGTGGCTAGAGTGATCGCTAATAACTGCAGGACACAGTATTTGAGCTCTCTTGAAAACTCCTTTGCAGACAGCATTAGTCCAAAACTTTTCAGTGTAGCCTCAGGCAGATTTTCAAGACAAGAGAAAAAAGCAGTCACATTCAAGAGTGTTCTTTAAGTCAGATGATTCTTCTTCTCTGAAACTCCTTGATCAGGGCCCCAGCAGACCACATCATCCTCAGCACCACTGTCTTCCATGTTCCTACTAGGATGGCACAGTTAAGTCCCACTTAAAACATTCAACTGCTTTTCTATTCCAAAATCCCAAAGTCTTCCATACTCCTCCAAACAGCATGGTTAGGCCTGTTACAGAAATGCATCACTCCCTGGTACCAACTTCTGTCTTTGTTATTGTTCTATTGCTGTAATGAGACAAGATAAACTGGCAACTCTTATAAAAGAAAGCATTTAATTAGGGGCTTACTTACAGTTTTAGAGGATTAGTCCATTATCAGCTACTGGTCATGGTGCTGGACAGTAGCTGAAAGCTTTAACATCTGGATCCATAGGCAGAGAGTGAGAGTAAGAATGAACTAGAGAAAAACAAAGAGAGAGAGAGAGAGAGAGAGAGAGAGAGAGAGAGAGAGAGAGAGAGAGAGAGAGAGAGAGGAGATACTGTGCCTGGTATAGAATTTTGAAACCTCAAAGCCCACCCCAGCAACATATCTCCAACATCAAGGCCACACTTACTCCAACAAGGCAACACCTCCTAATCCTCCTAATCCTTCTCCAACAGTTCCATTCCCTAATGACTAAGCATTCAAATCCATGAATATGTGTGTCACTCTCATTCAAACGTCCATAAGAGGCATATCAATTTCTAGGGTGGTACTTCCAAACATCCTAAGAACCTCCACTAAGCCCTCAAAGTTAGTATTACACATGAATATTCAGGGGAAAAAAATCACAGGATAATTTTTTTTAAAGAATAAATGGCTTTTGTCTCACTCTCTTAAAAATTTCTATTCTTTGGCACAAACCTTTGCCTGTAGATTAGTGGATGCCAAAAATCTTTAGCTCTGTCTTTCCTATAAGCCTCAGATTTAAATTTATTCAAAAGACTATTTGTTGCTTCAATTTCAGTCTAACACAGGTACATCAGGTGAAATATTTTACACACTGACATTATTGTAGATATTAGTACTGATATATTGCAGTACTTATGAATAATGTTGACATTATTCATGGTTCTGCCTACATACTCAGCTAATCCTAGTTTCTCTCCTCAGTGACTCCTTGATCACACAATTGATCATTATCCAACTGTTCAATTTTTTTTTCTGTCTCACTTGAGTCTCTTCCCCTTACTCCTATCAATTTGATCTGTCCACTATTATATACCTTAACTAAATGTGTGTTCTATCCCAGACATCGCTCTGATTTATCCATATGTACTACTTCATTTAACTCTTATTATTCTGAAAAGTTACAACTTCTTTCCAGGAGAAGAAACAGAGATCCAAGCTCATGAGGTGTTACAGAAGGATGCAGGTAGAACAAGCAAGAGAAGAGGTATAGGGAATGGGCCAATTTGGGACAAGGAAAGCACATTACTTAAACAACAGAATTTCCTTTGCCTTATTAGGCCTGAGTTCTACTCAAATTGTGGCTCTAAAAGCTCTGCAGCAGCTGTCCTCACAAACTCATCTCTTGGACAAATCACCAAAGTGATTTCTTATAGGTTATGAACCATGTGTCTAGAAGATAAAGTTCAAACTCTCCCTTCTGTCTGCAATTCTGTGTCCACCTGACCTCATCTGAGGTCAGTAAACATCCATCATCCACATGATCCATCTCAAAGGATTCCATGTTCTGAGCATGTTTCCTTCTTTCATCCTACTTTTTCAAATTATAGTCATTATTCAATATTCAAGGATGTTGGTTCCAGGATCTCTGTAGATTCCCAAATCTTCTGATGCTCAAGTTCCTCATTTACATTAGCACAGCACTTGTATGTATCCTGAGTATATCTCATATACATTATGTTATATATAAATTACTTAAAACAGATTACCATAGTTAATCTTGATTTTCATGTAAAGTCCTGTTCTTGGTATGTCTGTGAGGCAGTACTAAACACAAGAGGCAGTACTAAACACAACTAAGAGATGGAACAAAATGAGGGAGAAAAACTTGTCCTGGATGGTGATGACCCCATCCAATAGTGTAGCAGTATCCATAGAATGAAAATGGAAAGCCTGGCAGTATGTGCAAACTCCATTCTCACTGAACAAGTGCAGCTACTGCTTATGCCATCACTTAGACCAAGCTTCTTTAATCTATCATCATGGACTCACTCTAATGCCTGTCCAGTTATCTTCAATGCCTTTATACTGAGATTTGGGTTATGTTAATCATGCTCCTTGTCTTGAGGTACCATGTTTCCTGGAATGAACATCTAGTGGATTTTCTGGTCCTTTCTCCACCATGCATCCATCATGCAAACCACCCTTCATTAAATACCTAGACTCCAACTATTTATACTAATGTAATACCTCCCCTAATATTCTATCAACTCTATTCTTTTAGAGAACAATGTTTGATACAATACAACAATATAAACAGTCATCACAACTATACTGTTTAGGAAAAGATGGGTAACCATCTGTGTGTACTCAGTATAGGTTTTTACCTTTTAATATATTTTCAGTCCACTTGTGAATCCATGGGTACAGACAAAAAGAGGCAGCTATACTTTGTTTCCTGTTGCCTTTCTTATAGCACTAAAAACTCTGTCTTTGGATTTGGAAATTTAGGAGAGTGGTCATCTCCCTTTCTGCCTTTACCCTTTACATTATGTAGATAAACTACTGCTATCTATTACATAGTAATTAGTCAGATATTCATCTGAAGGACATCTTGATATGCAATGCACAGAGTGAATAGTATTTTGTTTTTGTTTTTGTATTGTTTCTCAAACTTGCACTGAGCTCTTCAGAAGTAGGTTACTAACCAATTCTAAACTGCATAACATTCCAGAGGTGCTCCATAAATACTAGAATGATAGAGAAAAGGGTCCCTAAACTATTCATGTCATCAGGTCACAAATGTCATCTGCTTTTTGCTGAATGACCCATATAGTATGTTTACTTTCACTCTATCATTTTCATACTATGAAGGACAAAGGACTAGTAAACCATTTCAGCCAGTGGTTCTATTTTCCTAAAATAGCACAGAAAATCTTGTTATAAAAACCTTCAGGAAAGGGTCAATATCCTTCGGTGAGATGCTTTAATAGAATCACAGGGTGAAGGAAAGGAGTTTCTCTGTGCCAGCAACTTAATATCTTCCTGTTCCTGCTGTCCTGTCAGAGACTGTAATTCAGGGACTAATCTCAAGTTAAGGAGAAGAAAACCTGAGACACTTCCTAAAAATGGCTGAACGTTGTCAGCAGCTATTTAGTGAGGGTGACAGTCAGGAGCTATCTATACATAGGATGCATTTTCACCAAATCCTAGCCATCTGCAGGGTCAAGAGGACTCACAGCATTGACATCTCCCAAGGGAGTCCTTTCAGCTTTGTGCTTGTTCTGGAAAGAAGAAATACAGACATGTGTGATTTACTACTGGGCACTTACAGGGATAGAGTGAATTGTTTCATAGGAAACTCAGGCCAAGATGGGAAAATCAGAAAATAAAAAGTTTCTGTGCTAAAATATACATATATCAGAGCTTGAAAACAGACAAAATATTTTATATTCCTAAGGACCAGACAATCCTTTTGTTTCTATTATAGCTTTTGGAACTTCTGCACCACCTTAGTTGGCTTTCTTGCCTTAGGGATTCCAGTGTTATGACTGTGTGAGAAAAGCTATTCTCTTTGTTTCTTACTTTCACTTCCCTCAGGAGGAGGGAGTGGCTTAACTAATTGCAGCAATTAGATACAGTGGAACTTCTTAGTTCTTTTCCTTTTCTTTTTTCAAAGAAGTGATCAATCATCACTGTTTTTATGTGATCACATTCTTCTGGAACTGGAAGACTGCTATCTTTGCTGTTAATTATTTCAGAATTAAGGAAATGGGGTGAATGATTGACTGAGACTTTCCAGTAATCCCAACAATATTATTTGTGATGTTGCTTCTGTACCAAGGAAGTAGAATGAACAATAAACTCACTTTGATGTCAGGACACACTGTGGAAGTTCAAGTGCTTTTATCAAAAAGCAAAACTTAATAGCATTAATAAAGAAGGTAAAGGGGCTACCCTTAGAACAAGTATTAAAACTAAGTTTGGAGGGATAGAAAGTGAAAATTATTAAATCAGACAAAACAAAATGAAGGTTATATTCAACAAAGAGCCGTGGGAGTGAAGCCTTTCCTGCTATAGACATAAAATTGAAACTGGCAAGTAAGGAACACGGTGAAAATGAAACCTGGAACAAACATGAGGGGTTTGGAATGAATGGCTTGATTACCTGTGTCTCTACATCAGCTAGAAAACAAACAACCTCAGAATACAAGTGATTGAAACACTATGGGCTTCTACTGGAATACAGAAGTTTCAGACTTCTTTGCTTTAGTATTTTGGGAAAGTATAGCCTGTCAACTGCTATCTGTTTGATTCACCCTAAAGTGAGGCATGTCACAAAATACCTTTGTCCACAAACAAAGTACTGCTAGGAAAATTTTAAAGCCATGATGAGACTTTTTGAGAAAAGTTCTTTTCACAAAACAAGAGGGAATTATAAAACTCCTTAGGAGAAATGAGCCTCACTTATTATTCTGAAGAGTGATTGGATATTAACAACAACAAAAATATATATTGAAAAGCCCAAAGTACAAAGGATAAAGACCAAAACAAAGAAACAGAAAACCCATAGTGCAGAAAACAAAAGTTAAAAACTTAGCAATAAGATATTGCCTTGATAGCATATATTTGGTGTGAGACCTTGTTTCAAGGACAGTACACACACAAACACACACACACACACACACACACGGGGTGGATATATGTGAACATACAAGTGTATGTATTTTTCACACAAGTGTCTTATGAATTATTATGAATTCACAGAAAAATGAAGTAGTAATCAAAGGTATGAAGTTATTAAATGATGAAGTCATGATCAGTGTAATTATTGTTTGATTCTAATTTCCATCTTGAACATGATATGAGAAGTCATCGCTTCCATATTATAAGACAATGCAATGAATACAGAACAAAACAGCTACAACAAGGTTTTTAGAGCAGAAACCCTAATAGTTAAAATAGAAAAGTTTAATGGGAGTCAGAAAAATATAAAATAAAACTGAGAAGACATCAAAGAAAGTAGAGTAAACGTAATAAAAATATAAAAAGTGACATAAAATGCAAATCACTAAAGTTTAGAAAAATAAGAGAAGAAAAAAATTCCAGGATTAATGTTCTAGCCTAAATATTTGAATGTCACTGTACGTTGAAGGTTGTGCATGTGTCTGCTACAAATATCATTACACGACACATTTCAGAACACCGGTGTGATGTTTTGAATAGAAAATGACCAGGCATTTAAATACGCTGTCCTGAGTTGGTGGTGCTGTTTGGGTGGATTAGGGTGTGGATCCTCGCTGAAGGAAGTGCACCACTGTGGGGTAATCTTTGAGATTAAAAAGCCTTTACCAGCTTTCTCTCTCTGCCTTGTGTTTGTGGTCAGAGGAGTGAGCTCTGACTACCACGCCCACTGTTTGCTCATATGCCTTCTTCATGCCAAAATGGACTCAGTGCTCTTCTTCTTACAATGAAGTTCTAAGCAAACACTCTTGTGCTAGTTGCCTCAATTATGTATTTGAGTCTTCTGACTCCCAAATACATGCAGCAGTAAATAACACATATTTGAAAGTGTTTTGATGTGTTTTAATCAATTCCATTTCCTCCTCTGCAATTTCTCCCCTATCCCTAGGTATAGATTCATCAACTCCATCATAGGAATCCTCTCAAGAGCCACGTTTCTTAAGAAAACTGGTTGTCCCTTCTCTAGCAGCCCTCAACTGGAAATAGCTCCTTAATGAAGGGTGGAACTTTACCAGCCATCTAACATCCATTCTAAATTTTGTCTGGCTTGATCTTGCACAGGTCCTGTGAATGCAGTCCTGGCTGCTATGAATTCGTATGTGCAATGATACTGTCATGTTAGGCAGTGCTGTTTTAGACATCTACTCACTTCGGCTCTTACAGTATTTTGCACCCTCTTTCATAATGATCCCTGAACCTTGGGGTAGATATATAACTCAATTATTCCTCAGCAGCCCACAGTTACTTATTCTATACATGTTGGCCAGTTGTAGGTCTCTTTATTAATCACCATCTACTACAAAAGAAGCTTCCTAGATGAGAGTTGAGATATGCATCAGTCTATGGGTATAAATATAAGAACTTAAACAATTTATTTCTAGTTGGACTTAGCAGAATAACAATATTAGGTTCTCTCCTAGGGTCTATGCTAGAGGTATGAAGGTGGAAAGTAAAATAATGGAACAAGAAGAGTTAAATGGAGGATGGAAGGCAAGGTAAAGAAGGAAATATTGGGGAGGATAACTAACTCTAAAGGAAATGCAATATGGAAATTTATTTCTATATAACTTGCTTAAATATATATTATATACACATGTAAAAGAAATTTAAATAGAGTTTACCCTATATTAGGTAGATAATGCCTTCCTTCAATGTTATATGCTAACAAATAAAACACCTATTTCCAGATATGGGTTATACCTTTTTAAGTTGTTGGTCAATAGAGTCTCACAGACTCCATCCTTCCAAATTATATGCAGTTGCCACTGTTCTTGGTTATTCTCCAGACCCCAAAACTTAGAAACACATATTTGATCCATAGGACATGGAAAAACCTAGCTAGTACCAACCTGGATGCTTCATACCTACTGACTGGCTTTCAGGATGTTGCAAGATTCTATGCATGCTATCGGGGATAAAAGGTAATTACCAGTTTCACCTAGATGTGACAACCATGATTAAAAACTGTCAGTAAATATTGGCCTAGCAAGATGTGCTGTTGTGCAGTAGTGATACAAATGTTATAGGACAAACCACACACTTACTGATTGGACTTAAAGCCTTGTCTACAAGATAGAATGTTTATCTGACACCAACAACCATACCAAAAAGAAATCTGTGAATAACTAACTCTAAAGTCAGAGGCTTTGAGGGAAAACTTAGAAGTTTCTAAAGAGAAAGCAGGCCACCTATAAAGAGACAAATCAGACTATCTTCAAAGGTTCTGAAATACTACAAGACACTGAACCATTTCCTTCAAGATTCTGATGGAAAATAATTTATAACCTAAATATTAAGCCAGATACCAATGTACATAAAAGAAAGAGGGTATTTGGAAACATAAAATTCTAAGAAATATTGACTGCCATGTGTAAGACTGTATTTAAACATTGCAAGATTGACAATTACACAAATAATACAGATTCCAAAAATCAGAAATTCCATCCCAAGATAGTAGTGAAGAAAAATACAAAGACCACCTCTGTGCTGAGGAACCATATTATATAATCTGGTCTAGACTGGATAACTATGCCCAGAACTGGAAGGCTCAGTAGAGACTCATATCTGTAGGATTCCAAAATGTGATGACAGATGTTGACATATTATACATATTATAAACATGAACTTCTAGCCTATGAGAGAATTTAGATAATTGATTTTAATTAATTGATAATATGAAAGAAATATATTTAACCATGATTCCAGCACTAGTCTTGTATAAATAATAGAGTGATCATGATTCAAATATATAGAGAAGATAATTGAGCCTCTAGAGTAAGTCTGCTAGAATTTGCACTCTAAAACTCTGGCAACAGTCTGTGACAATTTCTGACAGTTTCAGGAAGCAATAGATCCTTCAAGGGAATATGTAGCTATGGTGGTTTGAAAGAATATGTCCCCCAAAGGGAGTGACACTATTAGGAGGTGTGGCATTTCTAGAAGAAGAGTGTCACTGTAGGGGTGGGCTTTGAGGTTTCTGTAGCTCAAGTTTCCCTCAGTGTGACTGTCAGCCGACTTTCTGTTGCCTGCAAGATGTACCACTCTCAGCTCATCACCACATCTGCCTGAACAATGCCATACTCCCCATCATGATGATAATGGACTGAATTTCTCATCTGTAAGCCACCCCAACTAAACTTTATCTTTATAAGAGTTAACGTGGTCATGGTGTCTCTTCACAGTGATAGTAATGCAAACTAAGTAGTTTACTGAAAAGAAAGTGAAGTCATTAGCATGCCATGCATGGATACTGGTACCTTATCTTCTTTCTGTCTCTTTGTTACAGACCACCATAAGTTACCCATGATCCCACTTTGAGGTACTGTGGTGCCACAGTTCCAAAGCAACAAAGCCAAGGGCCACCAAATAAAATGTCTAAAACCAAAGGCAAACTAAACTTTTCCTTCCTGCGAGTTGTTTATTTCAGAATTTTTGTTATAATGACAGAAAGTGGACTGAGAGATATTTGCATACTATATAAACTTCTTATTGACTTCTGAATTTCGTAATCAAGCTACAGATAAATCAAGAGTCTTGAACACTCATCTCAAATTGTGGCATGAATGTCAAAATCTTTGATGATGTAAAATTCAGTGTTAGCAAGTGGAGAGGTAAAGTTAGAAGGAAAAAGAGTGGATTATAATCCTTCACTTACATAGAAAGGGTGGTGAACCCAGTTGGAACTCCCTAAAAAGAAATAAAGAGAAGAAAGGAAAAGGAAAATATAATATAATTTAATATAATAATTTAAATATATAAACAATTTAAAGTCACAGATAGCCACGACTCTAAAAAGTAAGACAACTAATGCAAGTAATAAACAATGAAAACAAATGAGAATACTTGTAGGACAGTGTGTACTTGCTCATCATAGCAGATAGTACCTAATCAACATGAATCATTACATCAGCATAAAAGTCTATTTGAAGTTAAAACTTCAAATAGACTTTAAATTTAATTAAAAACAAAATAAAAAAAACAACTTTGCTGTTAGAGAAAACAACTGAATTTAAGAAAGATAATAAATTTGCTTTTCAATATTAGTTCTACAATTTGATTTTTCTGGCACTAGTAATTTTTAAACTATTTTAAATTATATTTAAAATAAAAATCCATCTCTGTCTAGTTTATAGGGATGATACAAAAACTGGATAGGATAATAGATTTATGAAAATATCACATACCTAAGCCAAAGGCTACCTGAAGATACAAATAAAATAAAGGGGAACTAAGCTGCAAGACAATGAAAAATGTGAAGTGCTACATAAATACCAATTCATATACAAGAGTGTGGTGGTTTCTATGTGGATTATCCCATATAGGGTCAGGTACATGGACACTTGGTTCCTGTCTGGTGGTGCTGTTTTGGGAAATCATGGAACGTTTGGGACATGATGTATAACTAACAGATTAAAAAAAAAAATAGTTATACGACTCGCTTGCTCTGGTCCAATTCTCTACTTTCTGGTTTAGCCATGCTGCCACTTTAGCTAACATCAAAATATTCTTCTGTTCCCAGTGGTATGCCTTTCTCACCATGATGGAATGAATGCTCCTGACATGGGGAACCAAAGTAAATCCTCTTTCTACTGTTGCTTTAGTCAGGTATCTTGGCAAATTGATGGGGAGAATAGCATTGTATAGATTCATAAAACCACCGTACTTTAGAATACACCCATAGGGAACCATGGTTATACCGGTTCTTGTGAAATCACTGGGATGCCCTGCGTAAATGTGGTATGTTTCTAATTCTTTGCCTGTAAATAGAGTTTGTGTAATGAGCAGGAACATTAAAATGCCAACGAAGTTAAGGTTGAATAAATCTTTTCAGACACAATGAAGGAGCTGTCAACACAGGTTCATGCTCCCCCAACCCAAATCAGGGAGCCATTGTTACATCATCCAATTTTTCCCAACTTGCCCCAATCAAAAAGGTGCCACTTACCCACGTCTGTTCTGCAAAGCTTATGTCTGGGTAGAGTTGGGCGAATTTGCCTGAAAGAACGTGGTTCCATGTCTTTCCTTTATTTGAAAAGAGAGCTGGGGCATACCATACATTAGGATCCATGCTGGGAAACTGGAAATCTCTTAGTTAAGGCAACCATCAAACTAGCCAAAGAACTCAAATTCATAGAAATAGAAATAAGAATGGTGGTTACTGGAGGCAGGGATAGAAGGTGATGGGAATTATTATTTTATGAGTCTAGAGTTTCAATTTAGGAGGAAAACTTACTGAGACAAGTTGTGTTGATCATTGTAAAACAGTGTAAGTATATCTAATGAATTGGACAGTGGAAGTGGCAAACCTCATATCTACTGTAGCCAACAGGATAAAACTTCCCCAAAATAGTGTAAAGATAATGAGCTAGTTGTGAGTGAGAAATATTCATCCAAGCTGTAGTGCATTTTGCTTAATTAGCAAGTGAATGTATGAGCACTTGAAAATGATTGTGTGTACTTTGTTCAGACAACATGACATGAGAAGAATTTACCTTACTACAATAAATAAATAAATAAATAAATAAATAAATAAATAAATAAATAAATGCCAGGGAAGAAAATTCCACAATTTCCTTGTAACCTATTATTTAACAAATGACATTATTAAGAAAATTTTTATATATAAGTAAAATCCCTCTCCCTATGTCAAAAAACATTTCCTTGTACAGATAGGAGACAGCTGGGAAGCATTTTAAGTCCTTAGCCTTTTGGTTTAAGTAACTGTAGTTACTTCATCCCTCCCTGGAAAGCTATCCTCTGTGCTTTGAATTCATCTTCTAATAGTTCTTAACATCACTTCTATTTTCTCTTCACTTCCCTTTCCCAAGAAGGACCTGCTTGGGTAGCATTAGCAAATTGTACTTAAAACTTCATTTTGATATTGTCAATACTACCTCTGTGTTTATGAACAATTCTTGAATTAAAACAGAATCACTGTGAGCATATTCCATCCTAAGAATGCAGACAAATGTGAGTATATCCTAACCTAAGAATGCTGACAATGAGATCTAAAAGACACAGGAAGACTGTTAAGAGGCCACAGGGACAAGGAAGCTGTTGCCATGGGTGTGTCATGTGGAAAATGAGATGAGTGGGCATGAGCCTGGGGAGGATGAGCTGCTTCCCGTGGTCCTCAGATGTGGCTTTGGGAGGAGAGCCCTTTGTGTGGTAAGGCAGCAGGTTGTATCCCCAGGGTGCTGGCTTCTGCACACAGCAGGAAGTAGAGAAGGTGGGATGAATGAGTAATTTAACTGGAGAATACCATCTCTAAGGGTGCCTTGTTCGTCTGCTTGTGAATGAGGAAGCCCTTATGAGATACACTGCCCTGATGGGGGCAGAATGGAGACAATACAGGGTATCCAAGTGCTCAAATGCAATCAATGCCTTACAATTATCTAGTACATCATAGAGCCTGACCACTTCTGATCTAAATTATGCTACCAGTTGCCCTGAGCTGCTGGTAAGCCATATGCATATGTTGTCACCACTCAACAGGGGAGGGAGAGCCATGCATGGTCACATGGGCAAGAGAGTTAAGACAAACACATTGTCACTTTAGTCTTTGCGCCACACTACACAGGCTTTCCACAGAGGTGGGTCTGGAGAAGGAGGTTTCTGTTCTGCCAGGTCCTGCCATCCTTCAGCCCCAAATAAACACACATATGCTATATTAATTTATAAACTGTTGACTAAAGGCTAGGGCTTCTTATTGCCTAGCTTTGTCTTAATTATTAACACATAATTAAAATCTATGTGTTTCTACATGGCCTGGTGAATCCTATCTTCCCGGTCTCTACATGGTCTCTCCACTGCCTCTCTCTGCCTTCCTCTCCTTCACTTTCTCCTCATCTGGTAGTCCCGCCTATACTTTCTGCCTGGCCAATAGCTATTCAATGTTTCATTCATCAACCAATAGGAGAAACATATATACAGAAGGATACCACCCATCAGTGAGTCAGAACAGGATATACTTGGCTGACGTTCTTCCAGACAGCAGAAGGTTGCATAATCAACTAAGGCTCTTCATCACCTGAACCTATACCCTTTACATAGCAGGGGTCATAGTGTGAAAAAGAGATGGTGGTTGATAGGAAGAAACAGGAGGAGGAGAAACAAACGAATAAGTTGATTCCACCAGCACATTGAATAGTAGCCTATGTAGACCCTAAATAACTTAGAATCATTGTTTACTGGCGTGGGACACCGTGAAGATCCCTTCCACTACTGTTGTGCTTCCTGGTTAATAAACACCACGAAGAGAATGCGATGTCTTTAAATGTGTATTATTTAATAACAAAACAATATTCAAGGAATTACTAGTGCCATTTTACATTAATAACATCCTAAAACCAAACATTATCCCAGATAGAATGGGCAGTGTACACTGAATAGTTTATGAGTCAAAAGAAAAATAAGTACTTTGTTGAAGAAAAGTCTCCTTCTTACCACCCCCAGAATTTCCAAGCATATTAGATAACGGCCTATTTCATTTGTACAAATCTCTCATCAACATGTTGACAAGCCACACACATGGCCTTTGAACTCAGGGTTCACAAAGACCATCATTGTTCCTTTGAAAAAAATCTACATTTTATGGAAAAGTTTGTAATAAAAAGGAAACCATATGAGTATCTATCTTCGAGTCACAGGTTACCAAATTTTCCTATCCCGACAGTATTAAATAGTGTTCAGTTTTTCATAAATCGTTTCTTTTGTACTATAGTTTTGGTGATTTGAATACAAATTAATAATAAATTCAGTTTGGCCAGCAGTTTATTCATGATTTACTCAATTAAGACTGCAGAAAGCATGCCAGATGGTGGGGGCACACACCTTTAATCCCAGCACTGTGGAGGCAGAGGCAGGAAAAAAAAATGCAGAAAGCATTCAACGTACACATTTCTGCAGACCACATAAAACCACTAGTAGCACGGCACCTCGGCATGCACATTTAATTGGCTTTGGCCAATTGTATGAGTCCATATGAGCTATTTGAAGGAAAAACAAGTTGGCATCTTGAGTCTTATCGTGGGCGCGTGATTCTGACCGTGGGATAGATAACTCATTCTAGTACCTCTTTTATTGTGATATCTACTTCATTTGAAAGAAAGGGGAGTGGCAAATCTGAGTCTCATTTTATTACATGATATGCACAGCCTCTCAAGATTGTAACACAAATCTGAATAACAAAGCAATTCTATACTGCACATGACAAATAGATAAACCAAGTAGTGAAGTGGTCAGTGGTAGACTGATGTATGGGAATATCACAAGATTAAAATATGATTTTATTATATTGGAGCTCTGAATGTCAGAAGCCTAATTTGACAGGACTCTATTCTCCCTGAAGACTCTAGTTAAGACTGTCTAGTCCTTTTCCCTTTTTAGTTGAAGGGACTGCTAGAAGTTTTATGTCTCAGAGACACCCCATCTTCAAAGACAGCAGCACATCCTTAGCAAGCCTATTTCTTCTATGCCTGCTTCTGTTCCTCTATCTCTTTTTGTACCTCTTCTGCTAACACCTTGTTCTAGGGGGCACTTATAACTATGTTTTGCCCACCTAGATAATCCGGGACAATCTTCCCATCTGGAGACCCTCAATTTATCAACAAATGTAAAGAATATTGGTTTGTTTGGCTTATTTGCTGTCTTAATCAAGATACTCTAAAGAAACAGAATTAATAGGCTTAGCATATATATGCATACCTGTGTATGTATAAGTATGTGTGTGTGCATGTATAATGTCCTGGTCTGTTTTTATGTCAGGGTAACCCAATCTAGAGTCATCTGAAGGGAGGGAGCTTTAGTTGTGAAAATGCTGCCATTGTAAGCAAGCCTGTAGGGCATTTTCCTAATTAGTAACTGATAGGAGAGGGCCCAGTCCACGATAGCCAACTGATAGTCCCAGTTTCGAGAAGAAAGCACACTGAGGAAGCTATGAGGAGTAAGCCAGCAAGCAGTACTCTCTAATGGCCTCTGCCTCAGCTAGAACTCCAGGTTCCTGGCCTAACTTCCTTTGGTGAGGAAAAGTGATGTAGAAGCATAAGTAAGAGAAAGCCCTTCCTCCTCAGCTTGCTTTTGGTCAAAGTGTTTTACCATAATAATAGTAACCCTAACTAATGCACACATACACACACACACACACAC
This sequence comes from Phodopus roborovskii, assembly GCF_943737965.1. Lineage (NCBI taxonomy): Eukaryota > Metazoa > Chordata > Mammalia > Rodentia > Cricetidae > Phodopus > Phodopus roborovskii. The sequence goes on along the minus strand of NW_026126413.1, from coordinate 3,932,178 downwards.
ACACACACACACACGCACACACACCACATTTAGCCAAGGTTTAACACATGTGATGGAAGTGAAGGGAAAATATATAGCTAGAAAAAGAGGCAAAGGAGAGCCAATAAAGCTGCCAACTGGAGAAATAGCAGAGTAGAGCAGAGCAAATTGCTAAAGACAACGGTAAACAATTTTCTGTGGTGCTTTGAATAAGACTGCACTCCAGAGGCTCATAGATGGATGCCGGGCCATTAGGAAGTGGCACTACTTAACAGTGGCCTGGTTGGATGAATTGTGTCACTGGCTGATGGTCTTTGGGGTTTCAAGTGCTCAAGCCAAGCCCCATAATTCTACTTCCTGTGGATCCAGGAGTAGAACTCTCAGCTACTCCTCCAGCACCATGTCTGCCTGCATGCTGCCTACTTTCTGACATGATGACAATGAACTGAACTAAAAGACAGCCCTGATTAAATGCTTTCCTTTGGTAAGAGTTACCATAGTCATGGAGACTCTTCACAGCAATAGTATGCCAACTAAGGCACTTTCTTAGTGAGAAAAGTGATTTAAGCTATGTGACGGAGCAGGACAACTTGCAGTCTCAGGAGCAGCAGGGCAAAGCCAGCATGGGCAACTCAAGGGATCCATGTGAGAAAAAATAATGGAAAGAAGGCCGTGGATATTGCTAGTTGGCAGAGAATTTACATAGCATGCACAAGGCCTTTAGGTTCAATCTTCTATACAACCAAGAATGAAAACAAAATTAAGAACATTACTGATTTTATTCTAAGAGTAGGGTGGGGGAGAGAGAGAGAAGCACTTTAATTCACAGACACTGATAGGATATTGAATGTTGCCGGGGAAGAACAGACAATGAAAGCAATGCTGGTGTGTGTGGGGGAAAGGAGGTGCCCTATATGTTCTGGTAGGAATGTGAATTGGTGCAGACCCTATGGAAGTCATTGTGAAGATGTCTTAAAAACTCTGAACACAGCGTTGCTATATTACTCAACTACATCATGCTTGTATAAAGAACTCTAAGTCATCATATTAAAGACATATTTCCAAAAGCATGCTTATTGCTGTATTGTTCAAAATAGCAATGAAGTAGAACTAACCTGTGTCTGTCACCAGAGAAATAGATAAAGAATATACAGTATATATATTGTACACAGAAAATTTTATTCAGTCATAAACAATAACAAGACAATAATGAGATTTGTAAGAAAATATATAAAACCTTAAAGCTTTATGTTAAGTGAAATAAGTCAGACTCAGAAAAACAATATACTGCATATACTCTTTCTGATGTAGAATTTAAATTTAAGTGTGTGTGTGTGTGTGTGTGTGTGTGTGTGTGCGTGCGTGCACGCGTGCACGTGAACGCGCGCACGCTGTGTATCATGAAAGTAAAAAGGGGATGGAAAAGGATTAAAGGAGTATAAAAGAATTTATACTGCATGAAAACAGAATGACTATTTGCAGAAGTGGAAACAGTAGCAGGGAATATGAGTGAAATGTGGGTGGGTTGTAACAAAGGATAATAACTTATATGCTTAAAATGCCATAATGAAACCCATCTCTTTGCAAGCTCCCTTAAAAATTAATTACGTTAGGGAAAAGTTGATAGCAAGTAAGAAATACATTGATTCATGTGTATCAATCATCTGTCATAACCAAGCACCTGTGTTCATTTTCCTTTACAAAAGAAAAGAACCCACTAAATATTGAATAAGTTTTAAATTTTTTGTTATTTAATAAACATTGAAAACCCACTAAGATGTATGATCTCTAGTTTGAAATTTGGTGTGTTATATTTGTATGCATTTCCAAGTTTTTTTATGAAGAAGTAAAATAATGAAATAACATTTAGCGATTCTTATGCTTATAATATAAAGTTTGATTAAATGGTAAAATAAAATAAAACTAAACCATGAAGAGTCAGGAAGGAAAATATTTTGTCTTAGGGAATAATAATACTAACACATATCTATAGAATGTGTTGGATTTAAAGCTAAGGAAAGAAAAGCAGGCAGAATAACAAGAAAAATGCATAATCTAGAAAAGTTAGCGGCTCTTGGACATTTCCACAGTGTCAGTGTCAGAATGGGTAAAACAACACGAAAGAGAGTCCTGAAGCATGCCTTATATTCTTGTATGGTGCTGGCCAGTACCAGAAGGTATTATTCTGTTGTCTTTGTTTCTACAGGCTTCAGGCTAGGAAATAGTTGATGGTAATAAATGCAATTCAGAATCAGAAACAAATGTGAGCTGAGTGTAACAATGTGTACATTTTCCAAATGCTGAGAGTGGAGAAATGACACCACAAAGAAAAAAAGGGGGAGAGGAAAGAAAACAGAACTTGAGTAATTTCCACTGTCTCTTCTAATGTAGTTGGGAGCAAAAGGAAATTATCTGAAGCAAATCAACCAAATCATCACTATTGTTAGTCTATTTAACAGAAAAATTAACCATTAAGGAAAGATAACAATATTAGTTAGGTTAGGTGATTGATGACACAGTACCATAATCATAATCTATGAAAAGCAAATTAACAAGCTGGACTCATTAAAATCAAAGATGGCTCAGTCTTTACGTTGCTTCCTGTACAGCATAAGGACCCATATTTAGATTTCTGGAACCCATGTACAAATCATACATAGTGGTAGAGTAGCCTTGTAGCCCTTCCAGTGGGAAGGCAGAGACAGACAGATCTCTGGAGCTGTCCTGACAGCCAATCTAGCAAATCTGTGAGTTATGAGAACAGGGAGAGAACCTGTATCAAAAGGAAGGCAGAGAGCAATTAAAGAAGGCACTATACACCAACCTTGAGCCTCCATACACTCAGTATGCATGCACAACCATACACATATGCTACACACCAAAACTAAAAAACAAAACAAAACAAAATGAAAATCTTTCTGTAATACGAAAGACACAATGCAAATAACACAAAGTCAAGTCAGCTGGGCAGTAGGAGTGCAAGCATTTAATCCCAGCACTCTGGAAGCAGAGGCAGGTGGAACTCTGAGTTGGAGTCCAGCCTGCTCTACAGAGAGTTCCAGTGTTCCCGGTCTGCCAGGGCCAGACAGAGAAACCCTGTCTCAAAAAAAAAAAAAAAAAAAAAAAAAAAAAAAAAGCCAAGTCATGATCTGAAGGAAAGATTTGCAGAAGAAGCTAGAGTCAGGAAATAATAACTAAAATGCAAAAGTGGCTCATGAAATAGACAGAAAGAAAATAGACAGCCTAATTAAGAAATGGGCAAAGGACCTTAACAGACACTTTGTCAAAGAAAGTTTATAGGTGGAGAAATATCATATTATGAGTAAATGCTAAGTAACAAAATCTTATTCAATTTACAATTCTTGGAGCCTGGGAAGTCCAAGAATATGGTGTTGGCATCCCATGAAGATTTTCATGCTGTGCTATGACGTGGTGGAAAGGTAAGTTTTCATGTATGACATACAGAAAGTCAAGTGATCACTGTTATTAGTAGCCCACATGCACAATAAGCCACACCACACTTATTAGAATTAACATCCTCCAATTACTGAGAGTACAACAGAACTCCAGCTTGAGTCTGGCTGGAACAGGAAATGGGTAGCTCTTTAGGTGATGATTGTCAGCTTCTTCTAAAGCCAAACACACTCAACATGTAACCTAGCATCCTCACTCTTTGTTTTTACCCAGTGGAGTTGAGAACATATGCTAACACTTGTATATAGGCTTTAAGGGTTGACTATTTAACATTGATAATTAACTGGTTTGCTTTCCCTGGAGAACAATATTTCACTCCCAGCATTCCTCCACTATTGATAATTCTTTGTTGAGGCCTTCTGGAAGAGTTGAAAGGGAGGAAAGAGTACGGAGAAGTGATGCTATTATTTTATAATATCAAAATTAGGATAAATAATTTTAAAAAATGTAAGCAAAATGCCAATGAATACTTATAACCACATTATTCATAATCGACAAATCTTCAGACAGCTAATATGCCTTAAGTAGGTAAAAAGAATAAACTGTGATATGTCCAGACAATGGAAAATTATTCAGTGCTTAAGAAACAGATATTTAAATAACACAGACATATAAATAATAACTAAATGCACACCACTGGTGGCTTTGGAGTGAGAAAAGTCTGTGCTCTATTATCACAGTGATATGATGTTCTGGAAAATGTAAAATGATAAAGTAATAGAATGATTGGTGACTGTTAGTGGCCCAGGGAAAAGATAAATAAGCAGAATTGAGGGGAGCTTTGGGGCTGTTAAATTGAATCCATTTTCTGTTGCTAGTAGCACAATTATGTAGTCATTATATAAATCATTGTATGTGTATATACATATATATATGTATATATACACACCCATATGGCATGTAAGTCATTATATATGTCATTTTAAAATGTGGACCATTTTGTCTGATAGTTCTATTCATGGCCTTCTTGTTGGCAGTCTTCAGGTGATATGGGTTCTTAATATTGAAAGATACAGACTGAGTGATGGACATAGCCAACCTGTTTCTTATAGCAAACATACTCTTAAACCTTAATCATTCAATTAGTTGCATGAATTGATTATTACATTCTTAAAAGCAGAACTGTAATCAACTTTTGACAGATCTCACCTATTTCTTAATATTGCATGATGGAGGTTCAGCTGTTTCTTACTGTAGAAGAAAGGCTTCCATGTGACACCACAGTGGGGATAGAAATGATGTAGCACAAAACATCATTGTGAATATAGATAATGCAGGCAAGTTTAAGAAGAACCCAGTGATCCAGGTCACCTCCCATTGAATTGAAAGTATTTTTTTTTTTTGATAGAGCAATATCTAGTGCCTTCCTTCTCAATAATTTGTGATTGGGTTAAACATGGTAGGTAGAGAAAAGGGCCCAGCTCAGCTCAATCTGGATTTGTCCACAAACATGGTGAAGGCTAATCATTTGTTCTTGAAGCGATTCATTGGGAATAAAATTCTCTTGGCCATATCATGCACATGCACAAGAGGGCATGCATATACTTAAAATTTTGCCCAAACACACACACACACACACACACACACAGAGAGAGAGAGAGAGAGAGAGACAGAGACAGAGACAGAGAAAGAGAGACAGAGAGACAGAGACAGTCAGAGAGTTAACATTCAGGTACCCAGAGCCTTACAAAGGAAGATCTGTTAGTCTCTAATTAGTCTCTGATTACGGGCTGCATTCTGAACATCCCACTTGTCTGACAAATTTCTACTTCCCCAATTCCATCTCTTCCTGGTTGACTGCTCTATTCTTATCCTCTACCACCCATTATGTGCCGTGTCTTCATGACTGTACTAGATCCATGATCATGTTCTTCTTCAGATGTCAGTAGTAGTGACAATAGAGAAGAGATCCCTTGATAGACTTATTCTAGAAGATGGGTACATGCTAATACTACATATGACTGCAAATTTCTTTTTTAAATTTTTTATATTTATTTTTCTTATTTTACATATCTATCCCAGTTCCCTCTCCCCTCCTCCCTCCTCACTCCCTCCCTCTCTCCCACCCTCCCATCCCATTCTCCCCCCACACTCCACAAGTAGGGTGATCATCAATCAGATGCACTAGTCAATCATTGTAAGAACCCGTCCCATTCCCATCCAGGAGATTGGTCTCTCCTTCTGAATCAATTCATAAACAAAATCCCGAACAGAACGCAGGAGCACCCACTCCCCGTACTTACTGCCGCTTTTAATAGATCTGTATTTTCACTGCTGCTTTTCTAGGTTTTGGTCCATTTTTTACTCTTTTCATTTTTTTAATTTATTCACTTTTTAATTTTTTTTTTAAATTTTCTTTTGTCACCATTTACCTATGAGCAAGGGAACAGTGAAACCTCTGAACAGGACAGGATAGAAAGGAGTACTGGTGATCAAATTGATAAGACTATCTCCTGGGGTGAGGACACAGGGGGAAGCAAACTGATGGGAAAGCACGAAGATTTCGTACGACAATCAGCCTTTGGTGGTCTGCCACAGGCTGTTCAGAAGTAGATGCCCTTGCCCAGGACAGGGTAGTTGACCTTCGGGGGCAGATGGAGGGAGGTTCCTGGTGAACAGAAATTAGCCCTAAGAGATCTCCTTCTCTAACAAACAGAAACCACCTTTAGGTTGCTGCTGGCCCAAACAGCATTCCTGTTTACATGGCTAGAGTCTTTCAGGTCAGGACACTACCACCAGTACAGCTACTTTGTACCAAACAGTACCTTGACATTGTGTCACATAAAAAACAAAAGATGCCCTCTGGTAACATGAGCTTTATATTTGGGGTGACAATGGTGGTCCAGGGGTTCGTGGACTATAACAAATGTGCTACTACAATGAAGTGATGCTGGGTGGGGCATGGGCTTTGCTATGGGGACTTCTCTACACTCAATTTTACTGTAGACTTAAAAATGTTCTAGTGCTAAATTTTATTAGTTTACACAATAAAAACATGCGTGACAGAGAAAAGTGTTACTGGAAATTTGGGGGAATCACTACATGTTACCAGGAAAATCAGAGTCACCCCTTGGGTTTCTCAGTTTCGGCAATAAGAGAACAGAAGCTGAGGAACAATTTTATTAGAATTTAGTAGGAAAACTCCAAGACAGACAAGCTGTAAATCTTAGCAGCTGTCTGGAGGAGGAGAATGGAGAAAAGAAGGACAAAAGCTGTGAAGTTTGAGTTATTCAGCATGGACATGGGACACAGGATTGAGAAGCAGCCACGTGGTGGGGAGGAGGGCTTTTGCTAAGGAAGTCCAAAGAACCAGAAGAAGCAGGCTTGGGCTCTGGCCAACATCTAAAAGGAGGAGTAAGAAAAAAAGAAAAGAACTCAGAAGAGCAGGTAGATCCAAGAGAATTGCACAGAGGGGGATGGGGATTGTAGGGAAGAAATTCTGGAAAGAAAGGCAAAGTAAAGGGTTAAGTATTCCTCCTTTCTTTAGCATGGCTTAAGATGGACCCACCTTCTTGATGGGTTGTCCTTAGCCAATCCAACTGGCTTAACTCTTTTATTTAAAATGTAGTAAGATTAAAAAACAAACAAACAAACAAACAAAAAAAACCAACTATCACATTGAAGTTGGGCAAGACAGACCTGTGAGGGAAAATTAATAACTAAAAGATAAGGGACTCATGGCAAGAAAGGAAAACCAGAAAGAACATGTGCTTCTGCCAATAGATATAGATATAGATAACTCCCTGACTGGAGAGTATACATTCTCCCTGCCCCCCATTATCTTAAGGACAAGACCACTGAGCCGGAAAGGTCCTAGAGAAAGAAATCCCCAAACTTGCAGGTACGCTTGTAAAAACTTTGTACTCTATAACATCTCTGTAACCTTGGAAACCTTATGGGCTGAGACTAGCGGTCTCAAACCTCCCTTTCCCTTTAAAAACACTTCACAATTGTAAGCAGGCACCTTACTCTTCTGATAGAGTGAGGTCCCAGCCAGTTCGGTTCTTAGCAATAAAAAAACTTTTGCTTTTGCAGTCTGACTGTAGGCACAACAAAACCAACAGAAGGAAAAGAGCCCAAGAGAGGGCACAAGAATCGGAGACGCATTCATAAACTTTGGAATTGCATAAAAGCCCTACACGGGAAGCCATAACATATGCTCAGAGGACCTGAAACTGATTAGGGGGAGACTTCACCTGACTTCACTCCTCCCACCCCAGACCCCTCCTCTGAGAAAGCCTACCAAGGTTCAGCTTCCCTGCTGAGATGCGCATGACCATGCCTATTTAAGACCAGTTCCCTATCTACTTCATGGTTCTCCTCTTCCTCTGGGACCATCTGGTAAGGCTTTGATCGGATTAAAACCTGAACATTAATCCGGGCTGATCTGATTTACTGCATATTTGGAGACTTAATATTGGTACAAAAACATATCATCTGGTGTGTTTGACCAGGGTGAGTGGAGTCTTTCCAACACCATGTGGCATGGCGGTGGGAAGGCACTCACACAGGCATACACCCTCCACTACCACCAGCAACCACATCATCATCTGGTATACCAGAACGTCTTTACTTGGTTAACCCATCCATTTCCAAATCAAAACGCCTATAAGAGATCTAGGATCCCTTTTGAGCCTTTGACCCTTTGGACCAGAGACTTCTGGAGTTCCTGTCAAAGTCATTTCAGTGCCAGGTAGCTCCGGCCATTCTGGAACAAGGAAAATCCTTGTTCCTCGCAATTCTCCAGCCGGGAATACATTCATAGCAAAAACAATTCCGCACAGTTCCTGGGCTCCGGCTTAAAACCCGGATGAGGTTTCTGTAGCCTTCAGCGCCAAACATAAGGCTTCCGAATGGATGCTTCCTGGTCTAAGTCCGATCCCCAAATGCTATGAAACTTCCAAATTGGGGCTAAACGATTTGAGCACGCTTACCCAGGTGTATGAGCATTGCACTCCTGCCGCTTCCCTGTTCGCTTTTTCTCTGCTTTCTCTCAATGGCACACTTTGGCAGAGCCCTCTGTGACTTTGCCTTCGCTTCCCTGGCATCTGGCCCTGCCAGGCCGGGATTCTTCAACAGATTTGTTCTCTTCGTTCCTGACTGCTCGGCTCTCCCATCCTGAACTAGTGAGCGAATGTCTTGTTTGTTCTGTCTCTGTTTGATCCCCATCCCACCCCACACACACACACCCGCGCCCCCAAACACACTGAGGCTGCCACTGCTATACGGGGCAGGGGCGGTGTCCCTCTTTCCCATCCGCCCCCCCACTACCGCGATGAAATTCTACCCTTAACATGGCCAGAGCATGGTTGTTCCCTATAGTTTCCCAAGCTACAGCTGGTTGTGTTCTCCGAGTGCAGGTTCAGCTCTTTCCTGTCTTTCTCACTGTAGTGTCTCAGTCCTGCAGCTTGCTTCTTTCTGTTAAACAAACAAAACAAAACAAACAAACAAACAAAAAAACAAAAACCTGTCTACTGTGTCTAGTTCGTGTGTATGGAAGGAAATGTATAAATGATGTGTGGGCACTGCATGCTTGTTTTTAACTTGTCTTGGAGTCTTGGATGCCTAGATTTGTGTGTTCTGTGTATCTTGGTTACAGCTCAGCTGTTTATTACAACAAGCTGTCTGTACCCAGGATTTGCCTCTGGGCTTTGCTGAATCTGATGTGATAACAGAGAAAGTTATTTTCTACTGCTCTACCTTATTATAAAGAAAACCATCTAATACATTTGGTATGGTTAACTTTAGAAATGGTAGCTCCAAATTGGAGCTGCTCTGAAAAACATGTGGGCAGTCGCCGTTTTTGATTAAGGGTAGAAAAGAGGGAGGTCATATGACTTCACTGCCATTCTTAGATAAAAGTGACCATATAGGGTAGCCCTACCAATGAGATATTAGGTCCCCAATATATTTAGGGTTAGAATACATTTATGTATGTTAATTCCTGTCCTGTCCTAAAAACACAATTTATGAAAGATAAGGTATAAAACAATGCTGGCAGCCCTTGGGAGGGAGAGGCAAGAGGATCTCAATGAATTCAAGGCAAGCCTGGTCTACAAAGGGAGTTCCAGGACAGTCAGGACTGTTACTCAGAGAAACCCTGTCTCAAAACACCAAAATAATAAATAAATAAATACATACATACATACATACACATACACAGAATAATGCTGGTTTACTGAAATATCAAATGTACACCTCCATACAGCCAGATTTTGTTAACAATGTCAGAACTTGGCTTTGCCTACCACAGAATATGATTATGCTGTCTCAGGACCACAGCTAAAGACCTGAGACTGAGACATTCCTGTCTTACAATGCCTAAACAGTCTAACAAAGGGTCTTCCCTTACTTCAGGTGTATTTAGACTAACAAAGACTAATTTGAAAATGCATGTCTAATGTTCTTGCTTTTACCGACATTGGTAAGCTGTAGCTAATTTGGTATACAACTAAGACATACAAACAAACCACAAATTGCTTCATGAGGCATCAACTTCTTTGGTATGTTCAGATTTAGCTTTAGCTGAATTTAGATATATCTAACAGATTTTGTTCCTCTGATCCTCAAATGCCTTTAGAGATCTCAGAATATGGCATTTAATAAAAAGCTTTTTATGACAGAGAGACATGCCAGCTCCTGACGGCATCCTGTGTCCCTTCCAAGAAGATGGATGGCTACAGAAGAACTTCCACCAGGAAGCTTGCATTAAATGTGGCAAAGCCTGCCACACAGCAAATCAATGCCAAGACCCTGTCTAGACTGGAAGAATAGGACACGGGATACTGATTGCCCATCTTTGCCAAGTCAAGGTAGGTAGGTCACTCTTCCCAAATTTCTACCCCACAGGAAAGTCTGTCAAATCTTCTGGGCTTGGCAGCTGAAGACAAGTACTGCTTCTGGGATTGCTGCCTAGGTAGCTGGAGAGCTGCCTGCCTCACTTCTGTTTAAATCTATCCTCAGATCTGATGGTGTTTGATGACTAGGGTACTGAGAGCCTAACCAGTTTAACAGCTCTCCCCTGATCCCTTAACTCCTCCCACCCCCACCAAGGCTACAACCAGCTTGGTATCTCATTAGTTAATCAGTTACATTCCTGATGAAAGTACAGACAGGTATGCCCCATTCACAGGCTTCATGGTACAGGATAAACAGGTTTCAGATGTCACCTTTAACACGAATAAATATAATTTTGATAAAGTGATAGAGCAATAACTAAATTTCTGTGGATTTTACTGGTCCCAGCTTTTCAACCACATATGACAAAACTCTGCTGAAATGCCAGCTCCTCCCCCCTCTAAAACAGGTTAGCATTAAAGAGGGTACACCCTGCAGACATGTTCAACTCCTTCCTCCTTCACTCGCCTAACCTCTATTGTTCAGTGCATTTAGACTTTAAAAATGTCCATGCTTTTCAACCCAAAGCCATAGCCTTTTACTAGGACACCAATATGTAAATCTATTACAACTGTTTTACAGGCACCTGAAGGTTCCTGGAAAAACTTCTGATACTGTATCAAGAAATCTAGTCTGGTAGAAATTAACAGTCTTTAGAGCCCTTCCTTGACCCCACGCATTTTTGAGTATATTTGCAGGTTCACTCCTCCTGCCTGGGCCAAAGCCAACACCCATGGGCCCCTCCATGTATGCTAGCATCTGCACCAGCTTCGGGGACACCAACCAGGTGAGTAATGGAAGGTTGATTTCACCCACATAGCCGCTCATAAAAAAGGCTCCGTAATCTCATAACTCTTACAGACACTTTTACAGGATTGACATATTCCCCACCTCCAGAAAAAATGGCAGTGATGGCTCATTTACACCTGAAGAACACACCATCCCTGGAGTTGGCATGGCACACACCCCCAAGCTCCTGGGACATCACTGCTGGTACCACCTCTTCAGGCTCAAGCGGGGAACTGCCTAGCAATTGGGAACTGGTTTTCCAGGATGTCCCAACGAAGGGCTTATCTCTTCTCATGTCTTTCCTTCACCCTTGTCTCTTTTGTATAACCAGGGTACTTCTTTCCACTCTTTCTGGCAGTCTTTCCTCTTCCCATGGCTAGCCCCTGAAAGACCTGTGGAGGGCCTTGAACCCTCACGCACTGACTCAGGAAAGGCGTTCCCCTCCCCCCCAAATCACTCACGAGAAGCAGTCTTGATGCAAAAGCATGAAGTCTTTTATATTCCAGTGCACTGGGGTCCACAGCCATACTCCACGTGGGGTAGAGGACTGGGAACGCATCACAAACAAATCATCTCATAGCATCCAGTGCGAACCAATCAATTTGAACTATCTAAGCCCACGCTTAGCCCAGGAAGTCTGCTTTTGCTAGGGCTTCTGGGTAGTGTGGCATGGCTCATTTTCTGTTCTCATTCATTCACAGATGCTGTGGGTCAACTGCCCTGTCGTAAACAGTCAAGAATGACCTTTCACCTACTCACTGCTAGGGGGCAAAGTCTAGGGAAAATTAGGCTAAATTTTTCCATCCTTACACCCCATTCTCAGGGACAGTGATAATAATCTAGTTTTCTCTCAGTAACCACCTTCTCTGCCTCCTTAAGGAAAAGATGCCTGAGTCTCCAGGATGGCAGCTAACTGAATGCTTCTGCACCAATACCCACTACTGAGCATGGGCCCACTGAAATCCTGATTCCCTCCTCTCCATGTCATCCCACAGGAAATAGTCAGATTTGAACCTTCGTCTATGTACCTAAAGAGTCTGGGACATTTGAGTGGAAGCTTCAACCAGACTCATTCCTCCCATTCTAGACCCCGCCCCCGAGAAAGCCCACCAGAGAGATGCTCAATACCATGCCTACAGGCTATTTAAGACACCCCCCCCCACCTACCACATGGTTTTTCCTCTTGATTTCTCCTCTTCCCCTGGGACCACCCAGGAATGCTTTGCTCCAATTAAAACCTGGGCTTTAATTCAGCCTGATCTGATTTATTGCATCCGCAGAGAGACTTAATATTGGGGTATGAAATCTATCACTGAACTTTCTATCTGAGTCTTATGAAACAAATATCTTGCAAAAGGGACCCTGTGTTTTCAGTGACAGAGGGAACGTGAGTACTATGCATTCATAAAGAAATATGAAAGTAAAAGTAGCTCAGAGTGATAATTTTTAAAAGCAAGGGTAACAGAGGTAGCTCAGCTGGCAAAGGTACTTGCTAGCAAAATCCTGAAGGTCTGAATAAGCCTGATCCTCAGTACAGTAAGGCTTTCTTTGAGCAACAGTCCCCAAATAATGACTCAGAGACTTATTAATTATGAAAGCTTGACTTTATCTTAGACTTGCTTCCAACTAGCTATTACTTAAGTTAACCCATTTATATTAATCTACATTCTGCTACATGGCTCGTTATCTTTCCTACATACAGTGTATGTCTAATTTCCTTATGTCTCTCTGGTTTATATCCAGCTTTTCATATTCTTCCCCTAAGTTCCTCTCTCTTCCCTAAAATCCCACCTATCCTCCTCTGCCTACCTATAGGTCATTCTTTATGAAACCAATCAGAAGGTGCCTTGGTAGAGCTATATCATCACAGTATACAAAAAGATTACCCCACAACACCTCCAGACTCTTAGGGTGGAAGGAAAGAACTGACTCCCATAAGTTATCTACTCACCTCCCTGTGTGTGCCATGGAAACCATTAAAAATACATAATCTTAGGCTGGCAGAATACAACTCCCCTCAATTGGGTTTTGTAAACCCATTTTGTCCTCATCCTCTTAGCATCATGGCAGTTATTAAAGAGGAGAGCCTCACCACCATGTATACCATGATGTTACAGAACAGACTCTTCTTACGGGTTAGCTTTTTAATTTGAGCTCATGCCTAATGATGTTATTTGCTCCTTAATTAGTGAAACTTGTCATTTATAAATTAGATTTCTTTTCTAGCCATGACATAGTAATAATATGGTGGGGTTTGTTTGTTTATTTGTTATTTGGTGCCAATAAAGTATGATCATTGACAATGAAACTGCAAGCCCTAGGATTAAATCATGTGGCTCAGCAGCAATCATCTGCAATGCCTGGATGCATTTCTATTACTTTTATTTTAGCTCGTTGTTGAATATAAGACATAAAATTTTAAAGTTATAGTTTAGTTCTGTTACAGATGTTTGGGACAAACTAATTTAGATTGTCAGAACTTCAAAAGTTCTTTATTATTCTCTACAAACTAGCATGCAGGGCATATTCTTGGTAAGTTAAATCTGGTTTTACGAACTCTGGATTACATCTGTGGCCTCAGTTTTATATTGTCCCCAATAGTGTTATTATATAGCCTGGTTTAAAGAATTGTGTCAGGGTGGAAATCTCAGGAGTTCATTCTTTCCTTTTTGCTGATAGTGATAAAAGGTGCAAAGAGGAAGAACCCAAGGTCAGTCTACAGATTCAGTGTGGGATCAATTAGAAGCCTGGCAAGAACTCTAGGATATGCAGCTTGAGGCTAGACCTGAGCCCCAGTGGACAGATGAAAATCCTTGGAGGTGGAAAAGAATGAAAACATTAAGACATATAAAAATTCATATAATCTTATATCCAGTGTATCTTCTACACACGTAGAAATAGTCTTATAGATGTCAGGAGGTAGAATCAGAATCACCTGAAAGAGGCTGGGATTCTGCCAGCCTCTACCTCAAGCAAGAAACTGAAGTCCATGGACTTTTTCTCCTGCCCTTCACACCTCAGCTTCAATCAGGCACAGTGGTCCCAAGCCATCCCCAGTCAAAACTGGGTGTGATGGAAGGGTTATGACCACCTTTGCCTACCTTCCAACTTCCCGCGTGCTTAGTGGGAACTTCTGAATAAGTCCCTTTGAGTCAATGTATTTTAGAAAGAAAACAGACAGCAGCAAGTAGTCAAAACTTCTTCTCTGCGTGGCCATAAAGATAGGAACCCTTCTAGGAACCTCTTACAAGGTAAAATTAATAAACAATCCATGACTAAGCAAAAACCTTGGAAAGAATCAACTAATTCTAAAATATGTTCTATATGTGTCAATACTGGATTTAATTTTTTCTCAGGTCTCAAGCATCATAACCTGGCTTCCTTGTTGCTTTGAATGTTTTCTTTTGGAAAGCACTTTAAGAAGCATAAACTAGCAAAACACTGGGCCTAAGATATGTTATATAGTAAGATATGATAAAAACCAAATCAGTACAATAAAAACATAATAAATGCACAGATGTAGTCATATAAGTCTGGTTTATTGAAGGAAAACCACAACAAAACTATAATGTCTGGAATGAGAATCTTAGGTTCCCTAGTAACAACACACAGAAATTCACGTGAGATTTTATTCCTAAAGTACTTGATTCTACTATGCTTCATGTTTTAAAATATGATGTGTCAAAGATAGATTTATTTCCCTTGGGTTTTATTTCCAAGTTACCCAAGTTACGGTGTTTAAGTTTGTAATGGGCTAGCAATAATATATATACAAATAACAATAGATAGTCTGGAGAGCTCTACTGGTTGTGTCCTTAAAGTGATTATGTGACCATATGCATCTTGAATACTTATGAATTACACATGTGAGCAAATACTTGCCTATTATGGTTGGATTTACTTTACATTGTTTTCAACACTGTGGTTCAAGAATTCTTATGCCATATTTATGACATATTTCATGTCAACCTATAAATTTTCTTCTCTTCATATTACAGATATGAAGGCAATTATATGACACAAGGCATTCCAAATGCTTAAATCTGTATATTTACATATGGTTATCCCCCTGTAATGACCACAGATTGACTATGATAACAAATGACTATGGACAGATTGGTTTAAATCACATTTAGTTTCATCATAGTTTTGGAGTCTGAAAGTCCCAGATCAAGTTGTTAGTTGTTTCACCTAAGAGCTACTTGGTCTACAAATCAGAATGCCTTCCAGCTATGCTTTCTCATGGCATTTTCTGAGTGCACAGGTATCCCTGGCATGTCTCACCCTTCTTGTAAGGAAACCAATAGCACTAGATATTTTTAATCTTAATTAGCATAATATAACTTATCGCCAAATGCAGTCATATTGGGAGTTTGGGATTCGATCTAAAAATCTGAAGGAGACACAATTTAATACATAGCACTCTAAAACCTTAGGAAAATAATAGAAAAATATCAATTATGGTGCTTATAGCTAAAATCAACACCCCAGGTCCTCTAGCCTCCATTCCATCATGTTGTATAATTTTAACCCCAATGTTCTAGACCATGCATCTTTGCATACAATGTTATACTGGACATAGGAATTGCTCGGTGTTCCCTGCTACTGGGATCATATTAGAGCTGGCTTCATAATTCTTTCCCATTGTAGAGATTATAGAACTACTGTTTCAGCCAGGGTTCTCCAGGGAACACAACCAAGAGGAACATAAATTAGAATTTATTAAGCGAGCTTCAAAATAGTATCAACTAACAAATCACACCCCAGATGCTAAAAACCCAGTATTAGTCCTTGAGGCTAAGCCTCAGTAGTTGTGGAAGTCCCAGAATAGGTGTCTATCCATAGGGGATCACACCTGTAGTCAATCAGTCCACAGGGAAGAGGATGTGAAAGACCTTTTTACAGGGGTCTCCTAAGACTATCGGAGATATTTATATTATGTTTTTATAACACTATCAAAATTACAGTTATGAAGTAATAGTGAAAATAATTTTATGGTTTGGGGGTCACCACAACATGAGGAAACTTATTAAAGGATCACAGCATCAGAAAGGTTGAGAGCCACTGGTCTCTGTTTGACGATGGAAGCTTGGAAAGGCTAGTTCTACTGGAGAATAAATAGGCAGAAGCTGCAGTTTCATTCTGAAAACCAACTTAGTTACAAGTAGAAAGGCCAAGCAAACAAAAGGAAGCCAGAACAACTTCTTTTGTCACCCCTTTTTATCTGTGTTCCTACCAGAAGATGCTACCCACATGTGCCTCCCCTCAACAATCAGCACAATTGTTCAGGTAAGGCTTCCTATTTAGGTGGTTCTCATTTGTGTAAAGTTGCCTTAAGAACAACCATATTAAATACTAGTGCATTCCAAATGTCAATGTAAAAGTGGCTAGAGTCATTTTACATGGTGTCATTCTGTCTAAATTAAAGCTAGAATATGGTCTGGAAAACAAGCAAAGAAGATGCGACATTATTCACATTAGAGAGTTTAGACCACTCTGAAATAGGACACACAATAGAAAGAGTGATTTTAAAGCAATATCCTGATGATCCTTTAAGGGAACAAAGTGTCTCAATGCTCAAAACAAGTATTTCTTGAATTAAAACTGGCATGTCTCTTCTTATGAGAATGAAAGATGCTGGTGTTGTTTTTACCATTTTATGAATGATAATGTTCATTTTCTTGTAGGAGCCAGAGGGGTCAAGGACACCAGAAGAACACAACCTACAGAATCAACTAAGCAGGACTCATTGGGGCTCACAGAGACTGAAGCAGCAATCACAGAATCTACAGGGGTCTGTGTTAGGTCCTCTGCATATATGTTGTGGTTGTTAGCTCAGTATTTTTATGGGACTCCTAACTGTGGGAGTGGGGGTGTGTCTGACTCTTTCATTTGCTCTAACTGAGTTGTTTCACATAGCCTTTGTGGGTTTTGCCCAGTCGTATTGTATCTTGTTATGTCCTGTTCAGTGGCTATCCTTGTGAGGTCTGCTATTTTCTGTAGGGAAGAAAGGAGTGTATCTGGTGGGGCAGAGAGAATAAGAGGAGTAGTTGGGGGGGGGAAACTTGGGTCAGAATGTATTGAAAATAAAACAGACAGGTGTCAGCTAGAGAGAAAGTAGGTGGAAACTTCTGCCTGCTGTAATAAATATTCTGTGAGCATCTCCAAAGTTCAAAAGTGGTGGATTATTTTCAATTAGCAAAATACAATAGAAGATGCAGCATGCTGCATACTAAATGAAGAGGGAGAAAGGAAAGAACCAGCAGGAGCCCTCCTTTCCTACTCATTAAACATTTTAGGTTTCACTTGAAGCAGAAGATGGACACCAGGCACACAAGAGAAAAATCTCTGTTGATTGCTTTCTATGAGCCCCACAAAATAGTGGTAACAGATAACATCGCACAGGCAGGTTGAATGATAACAAACACGGTTGCCAGTTCTGAAAACTCAGAAGAAATATCTCAGATGTTTTACTATTAGAAAGTTATTCTATTAGAGGATTATTGTGGTAATTAAAATTATGAATGGAATTATCCATAAATTCTGAATAATATGATGCAGATGCTTCTGACTGATATTTAGTTATTATGATGATTCTGCTTGGGGCACTGAAAGGGACAGGTCAACTTGTGAGAACACAATTTGTTGGCCTTTTCAGTGTTCCCTTCCTTAAAGGAAATACAGACCCTGAAAGAGCTTGTCTGAGGTCTATATCCAAAGAGAAATGGAAGTGTCCCTTGTTTAGGGGATGTTTAACTCCTGTCCCCTTTGATGGTGGTATGGGCTTCACACTGTGGATTCATAGATTGTCATTAAAAAAAAAAGGTGGTCCTCTATGATAGAGCACTAGAGAGCTACTAATTTTGGGAATGATCTCTACCATTTAAGCATTTACTGGACACATTATATTTCAGAAAAAGGGAGGTACATAGGGATGCTACGGAAATCTATCATAGGAAATCCATGGCAAAGTTCAATTATCACAGAACTTTCAGTCACTGATGGAAGCAGATACAGAGATCCACAGCCAAGCCGTGATCTGAGCTCTGAGAGTCCAGTTGAAGAGAAGGTGAAGGGATTATATGGGCAATGGCAGGGGGTTGTCAAGATCATGATGGGGGAAACCCACAGAGACAGCTGATCTGAGCTTGTGGCAGCTCATGGACACTGGACCAAAGCTCCAGGGTTGGCATGGGACTGGCCTAGGCCCTCTGCATGTGGGTGAAAGTTGTACAACTTGTTCCTTTGTGTGGCCCCTAGCAGTGGGACCAGAACCTGTTCCTGATACATGAGCTGGCTGTTTGGAACTTATCCCTTTGGTGGGATGCCTTGCCCAGCCTTGATGCAAGAGGGAGGATCTTGGTCCTGCCTCAACTTGATGTCATGCTTTGTTGATTCCCATGGGAGGCTTTAAGCCATCTGAATGAAGATGGAGGAGGAGGGGATGAGATGAATGGAAGGGAGGTGGCTGAGGGGACAGAAAGAGAGGAGGGAGGGGAAACTGTGCTTGGTATGGAAAAAAAAACCCAACTATTTAAATATTAATTCTCTGGTTCTTTGTGGGAAAAAGAAAACATCTAAACAAACTCTTCACCAGATTCCCTACCCAGGCAAATCATTATCTCTGGCTCAAGCCAGACCAAGCATCCTCTAATCCTCCTCGGCAAGTTTTTCTTCCAAGCAGCCAATCTTACTTGTTCTATTCGCCAAAACTCTAAGACTGTGAAGGAAAATTCTGACTCAAAGCCTTTTGTGTAGTCAAGGTGACTAATGACTCTAAAGAACATAGGGGCCAGTAAATTCCCTGAGAGATTTGAGTTCTATGGTCTACTATTGTTATTAACACTATTACTATTATTTCCTATGCTGAAGCAATACTTGGACCCAGTAGAGGAAATCTTTGCTTGTTTACTTTGATTACTAGCAACACACATAAATCCCAGGGCCCAGATGGGAAAATGCTTGGGAGGACAAATATACTAATGATATGATTGCTTGGCATCACGTTTGTTTTCAGTATATTACACAGAGTCCCCTCTATGAGGATTCTCGAGAGAAATGTCTTTCTGGTCTCAAATATGATTAAAAGCAACTGAGCATTAATTTGTTTGTTCTTATGCACAACATGTATGTTGCAATGAAGTCTGTTCCTAGTTTTATAGTGTTTATGATGTGTAGCCTAGACTATTCTAGACCCTACCAGTGAAAGGCACAAATTACATTAACGTTTGAGAAGATCCCTTGTGCACACATTTCGTATGTATCATGTATGCTTATACTCATTGGCTGTAAATAGCAGAAACCAATTGTTAGACCTTAAGCAAGTATATATTAGTTATAATGATTAGAGACAATCCATAAACCCCAAGGGCAGAGAGGCACCCTTGTCTCAGGAACATCTATAACCAGAGGCTCAAGTGTCATTAGGGGGCTCTCTCTGTTGTCAGCCACTCATATTCTCTCTCTCGTATTTGTTGAGATTTGACTTATGTCCTATTATGTGATCAATTTTGGAGAGAAAATTGTGTATTCCCTATATGTTGGGTTGAAATGTAAGACAATTCATCCAGAGTATACTTTAGCTCTAAATTTCTTTACCAAACATGAATTATTTCAGTTATATTTCCACTCTCTACATTCTAACAAAATTTAAAGTTAATATTGTTGGGAGGACTTCAAATTGATTCTAAGAGTCTCAAACCATGGGCTTTCCATCATGATAATGGCCGATATGCAATAAAATGTGGCAGAACCATTTCTGAAATATTTCTCAGCTCTGACACTCATGTGCTAGGTAGTGTAAATGGAGTTCTTAATTGGCCTAAGCAATAAAAGTCCAGAGTCAGATGTAGAGGGAAATGCTGATAGGTCAGAGAGAAGGAGCAAGCCAAAGCTACCTTTATCTCATTTAGCTTCCCAGCAGAAATGAGAGCAAGTTCCTGTTTCCTCCCACTTATATATCCTTTCTCAGTTCAGCTGTCTCACTTCCTGTCTCTGCCCAGCCATCTCATTTCCTTTCTGTCTGGTGCTTAGCTAGAGGGAAGCTCCATCCTCTGATCTTCAGACTAGCTTTATTTGTACAAGAAAGATATCACCACAGGTAAGCTCTACAGATGACTTAACTTATCTGTATTTCATTTTATTCATTCGTAAAATCAAGACAATAATATGTATTCACAAGGCTATTTAAGTATTAGCGCAGCCATACATGTAAAACTCTTAAGCATAAAGTCATCTTTATTTTGTGTCTAATAATTCTCTTTTGTAATCTGATCCCCAACTATAAGAATAATTACAATCATTCACAATAATAATATCTACATGTTTCATTGAAATGACACATTTATAGTTGGTACTAAGCACTAAATGATTTTTAATGAATGTAGTGATGTTACATTTTATCAAAAACAGAAATATCTTCAGGTTTGTGCATATGAACAAAGTATAAAATGCATAGTAGATTATTTGAGAAAAAAAAAACCAACAACAACACACAGACACAGATTTCCTCAACTCTGGAAGAGTGTGTCTGAGGTTAAATATGACCACAATCATTTCAAAACACAATTGCTCTTTGTCAAGTGACAGCAGTTAAAATACTTGCTATTTCTTTGAATGTGCATATGTTTTTCTTCAAAAAGAAAACCACCACATGACAGTGTCCTGTGAATTGAATAATGTCTTTAAGTACTGAGGCCACAGGTATAAAAACATGTCCATATTTCCCTTCAGGCTTGACTGAACTCAATGTCTTCTATTGTGTTTTAAACATCTCTATCAACATTTGATGGCTACAACAGAAGGAAGTATTCAATATTAGTCAGATAACACATTCTGGATGAGGTTGTTTTGATTTTTTTTTAATGCTTTATGAGGTAGGAAAAAATTGTAATATTCATTTGTCAAGTAAATAGTTTTCATCATCAAAATTAGATTTCTCATTAGCATTCTGTATTGAAGATCAGAAAAAAATGAAACCAAGAAATGCAGTGTTTACACAAGGAAGCTGTGCAGTTGCTCGGCAATGAGTTCCAGATGCTCCCACCTTGCAGCCCTTGGCTTCCAGGGAGAACCTTCTCTGTGGTACCAGAAGCTCAAGAGGACACATTTCCTTTCAGAAATGACCCAGTCAATTCCTTCCACAATTGCAACTTCTAAGAGGATTTATCTACCCTGTCAGATACGTTAGCCCACCTAATAAGAGGACAGCAAAGGCCAGGTTTGTTGGAAAAGTGAAACATCTCATAGGAATTTGGAGGGATGAAATGTCATTTTTGTTTTTACAGATCCTGTTGTTGTTTTAATCCATTGCTCCGTTATCACAGTTCAAAGAAGTTTTCTATAGCTTCACATACAAAAGAGCACCAAAAGCCACAGCTTACTGAATAACTTAGATTGTGAGGGTATTCTTTAGACTTCAGAAGTGGCTTGTGAAGTATTAGTTAAGACACATCTATGTTTAATTATTAGCTTTCTGTTGGTTCTTTGTGGACTTCACATCATGCATCCGAGTCCCACTCTTCACTGCCCTGTCCCCTTGCTTCTGTCCTTTGCCCTTGCAAAATTCCTCCCACAAGAAATTTAAATGTTAAAATAAAATAAAATAAAAAGCAAACCAAACAAACAAATAATTAAATTAAAATAAAAAAATCTCATCATGGAAGCTGTAGTCTAGCCCAGTGAGTCAGTGAGTCACACAGTATATCCTTTTGTCCATATATCTTTCCTTGCAATTGTTCATTGCAGAATCCTTGGTTTGACTGGCGGCCTCTGGTTTCTGCTATACCCTAGATCCTGGGCCCTCACTGGAACTCCTCTCCGATATCCTATTGTTGCCTTTTGTCATGGAGATCCTGTAGCTTTGGATTTGTAGGTTCCTCTCCTTCACATGCCCCAGCAGTTCATAAATGAGGTGGGTATTAGGGTGGGCTAGCTCTGGACCTAGGTAGTAGCTGGGGTGGTCATCTTGCCAATTTCCTCTCATTGTAATCGCCTAGGTGAGCACTCCAGCACTGCCCAAGCTAGCTCACCCAACGTAGCAAACAGCAAGGAACAGGGCCAACTCTCCTGCTCTCACATAGTGGGGTCCAGGTCACCTGCACTCACACCACCAGGGCCAGCTCTACTGTTTTGCCCAGGTAAGGAGCGGGTCCTGCTGCATTTGATAGGGGCAGGGACAGCTCTTCCATTCTCATACGCCTGAGGTCAGTTTTCCAACCTGGCCTGTTGCAGGTGGCAAGGGTTGCAGAGAGGGAATATTTCCTTCGCCCTTGTCATTCCATGGCATACCAGGGAAGAGGCAGGGGCAGCTCACCTGCTCTCACACCCACAGGCCTGGGTCAACTGTGTCCCCAGCAACAGGATCAGCTCTAGCGTGCTGCCCCTGTGAGGTGCTGTGCCTACTCTGGGTGGGTGGCAAGGCCAGTTCTCCCATACCCTTGTGGCTCAGGGGCCAGCTCTCTCATCTGCTGCAGGTGGCAAGGGACAGGGGGAAGAAGGGTATTTTTTTCCTCACTCATGTCACCACATGGCAGATGAGGGGTGGGAGGGGTGGAGGGGTCAGTCCTTGTGCCCTCATGCCCCCCCCCAGGCCCACTCACTTGCACCTCTGTCAATAGGTTCAGCTCTGTTGTCCTGCCCAGGGGAGGTGCAGGACATCTTGTCTGAGTGCTGCTGGTGGCTGGGGGGGGGGGGGGGACAGAAGACACATGTCTTTGATGAAACATCAAAGACTTAATTCTTCTAGAAGATATTTTCTGTCACTTGCATTTTTACCATAAGTTGTAATTGTATGTGTGTTATTGTGTGTGATTCTGTTAAAAGAAAGACTTCCTGTCATTAGTTCTACAGACATCTTAAGTCACTATGCACTTACTAAGCAGCAGTATAGAAGTACTCCCCTTTCCCTTGCCACAATATCCTTGAGCCTAGGAAGAAAGGTTGCAGTATACATGTTCCCTTCGAGGCTGTAGTAGATGGACTCTTACTCTCTCTACTTTGGCCAGTTGTTTGTACTACTCACCATGTACTGCTAGTAGAAGCTTCTCAGGGAAGGGTTGAAAGGTCTGTCGCTGTTGGAACATGCACAAAGGAACACAGAAGCTGGCAGGTCACGTGTTCCTTAGGCAGCTCGCAGAGGATTCTGTGTATTTTAAACAGGCATAGAGAGACCTCCATGCAGCTCTTCCTTCTATCTGTGGCCAAACTACTCTCTCACATTAAATTCTTCCACATACATCACTGTTGTAGTGAATACCTTGGAGGAGAAAAAGGAAAGGCAAAGGAGAAATTAAAAGATTAAGAAAGCCCTTCCAATGTTATTTTATGTTGGGTAAGCCACATTTCAATAGCTAATATTTACATTTACACATTGGAATTCATTAATGGCTTGCAAATTCCATCGGGCATGAGGATAATGACTGAAAATCCTGACCATATTACTTCAGTGTTATTATATTTGCATTCTAACTGGTTTGAATTTGCTCAAGTAGGAGACAAAGAGAAGAATCAGCAATGTTCTGCCTTTAGATTCACTCCTCCTAGGACAAACATGAGATGCTTACATTTGTATTTGAACATAGTGTATGATCATACATTTCTAGTACATTCTGTTTCAATTCAATCTCTGCCACTCTTCAACTCTTCAGTGTGGAATGTCTGCTAAAGATCAGAGTCTAACCTACCTGGCACAGCTGGAGTATCAGAAAGCAACTTGCAAGTGCTTGGCAAAGTGAAATCACAGTGCTTGTCATACACTTGGGGAAACTGAGAGCTGAAGAGCAGTATCCTACAGCATGCACGTGATAAACGCAACTGGGTTGAACAACCAAGGAACTTTTCTGTGATTCTCAGCTGGTAGGTACTTGTGGTCCCCACTCTCACTCAGCTGGTTGGGGTTAAAGTTCAATGCTAATGAGGTCCCAGTGATAAAGGTGCATTGTGAGACTTTCCTATAATTCATAACCTAAGAGTTTAATGTTTAACCCCAGGCACTCAATGAGTGTTTTTTATTTACAAGAAAGAATGAAAGAGAGTACATAGAAGGAGGATTTGGGAAACGTGTTTTCTGATAGTAAAAATCTTCTGTAAACAATAATAACTAACATTTAATATCAGATGAAACGTTCCTGTAATAGCCAGGCAAATGGAAAGAAAACAGAATGGTTGAGCTGGCAATGAGAATGGCATTCCACTGGTACCAGAGAGCCAATTAAAATGCATGGGAAGACAGAGGCAGGGGATTAGTGGTTATTCCCTCAGTATTTAGAAGACAAAGATAGAGAGCAGAGTCCAGTTCTTCTGATTTGGGTTTAGGTTTCTTCTTCCAAACTAGCAAGGTTTGCTCTGCTCCTACACCTGGGAAGTGACTTGCTGGCCATATCTCAAGTGTGAGGAAAAAGTAACAAATGACCTGCCTTCAGGGGTCAAAGGGAGGGTGAGGGCCCTGGCTTCTCATAGAGAGAGAACAGTTCCACTCTCCTCATTTCCCAGTTTCCGGCATCACCTACATTCACTTACCTTAAGATTACAAAATTTACTTGAAACGTTTTCTTGTATCATCATCGATACCCCTTTTATTTTCAAAGTCTCAAACTGTCCTCCAGGAAGCCCGACTCTGAGACTGACTTTTTTACCTATAAAGTCATATCCAAACTCTTTTTTTCATGTTGTTTCAACCTCTAGGGATGTTCTCACACATTTCTTTGCTATTATCACATAGAAAATTCTGGACTTTTTCTAGGACATGAATGATTTTTATAAAAATACTAATTTACACCAGATGGGTCTTTATATAGATGAATTCTGCTTTTACATTTAAACTACACAACTTGGGTTAGCTGACAATGACACACAACAGAGATTAAAGCAACTATACACAAAGAAAATCAAGTAGAAATTCAAAACCTTAGTACATACATGACTTACAATGATTTCTGAAAATTATAACCCACTTTGTCCTTTATATAAACTATATAAAGTGAAAGGATTCAAAACATTAATGAAAGTTTTTGTTCAAACCAATATCTGATTTTAAAACTTTTACATTTTAAAACCTTTTTAAAAAATTTACTTTTAATTCTGACTTTATATCTTTGTGATATTCAGATTTTAAAAATCTGTGAATAATTAAGTAGGTTTAACTCCCATTTGTGGCATTGTGGCTTCAGATTATTCATAAACTTGAAGCAGTGAGCAGCCTCTCTTTAATTAACCTATGCCACAGGCTCTCAACTGTGGTGAGCATCAGAGCACATAGAGGCTGTTAAAACCTAGTCGCTGTGTTTTCTCTCTGAGATATTCCGGCTTAGTGGGTTTGTTTGGGCACGACCTGAGTCTCATGTAAGATTTGTCCTAAGATCACACAGGTCGAAAGCCACTGATTTGTATCCACAAAGAGTACCAGTTTTTCCTCAATATCAACAAAATCTTACCTCAGCAAATTTCACACACTAACCATTGGCCTTGACTCATTTGGATTTTATAGATATCTAGAGAAAATGACCCCACACAATTTTAGTGCATTTCTTTTTGAAAAAGCTGCGTGGTCCAGGTAAGCTCTGAGTTACCAAGTCGGAGCCAGATAATGAAATGTAAGTGCAAAGACAAGGATGCTTGGGAAAATGTGATAAAATATTTACACATGCAATTGATCTTGTGAATACCGACAGTCTTCCTTGAAACCATTCACAGGTCCAAGCATAGAAATGAAACGCCGTTTTGTAACGTACAAATGAGAAGTACTGAAAGAAAAAAGCATCAAACGCCTGAGAGTTTGTTATTAAGAACTACCTGGGTGGCACTGTCCCTTCGCCCTGCTCCCATCCTGGATGAAGTCAGAGTCACTCTGTGAAGTAGTCAAAATAAATATTAGCAAGATAAGAAGGAAGGAAATAACAAGAAAAGATTTATGTAAATAATTGCCGTGTCTTGACTTGCCATTTCATTGCTGTTTTTAAAAACTATGGAAATAGTCTCAGCTCTCCTTCCATTACAAAAAAAGATTTCTAGTGTAAATATAAATCACCAGCATTTACTTCCACAGTGACAGTGTCTGCTTCCACCGCACAGTTTGCAGAGATTTACTGTGCTAGACAACTGTTTTAGATCCATGGAAGCTGTTTGGGAGACAGATATGTATAACAGAACTTGAGAAACGCTTGCATTCACTCCAGTGTGGTCTCTCTGAATGCTTTTTCTTCACGGGACTATTTCCTGGAGGGGGAAACAATCTGCCTTATAATAGATTTTAATGCCTTTTGTTAGGGACCTCTTTGCTCCAAGTCTGAAGAAGGAACTTCAGTCTTCATTGCATTAGGCTTCCCCAGAAAGGCCAGTAAGAGCCATTTAAGAATTTATAATTTAAGGTGAACAGGCATGATTATGAGTCTCGGTGTGCTAAGTGCCAGAAAGCATTTTAAACGGGAGGAGACTGACAGGCCTGTCAGTGGGAATGCGTGCAAATTCACATCTGACCTAAAAGCCCTTTTAACATCTGCAAGGACAAAAAGAAAAAAAAATGATAAAATAAAAAATCAGCCAAAGAAAGGCTGTCTTGAGATGAAAGATTCGTGGCATAGCAAACAGCCTGGTTCCATCAGGAGAGACTTAAACGGCCTTACATCTCTACTCCAGTCTTAAGCCAGAATATGGCTCTTTGGAATAAGCTGTCTTTTGTTTTTGTTGGTGTGTGTGTGTGTGTGAGAGAGAGAGAGAGAGAGAGAGAGAGAGAGAGAGAGAGGGAGGGAGGGAGAGAGAGAAGGAGAAGGAGAGGGGGAGAGAGAGAGAGAGAGAGAGCTCATGTGTATGGTGTATGCCTTTCTCCCCATTTCTCCCCTTACAGGCTAATGTTAGTGCAAGGGGCACAAGCAACACACTATGGCATTGGAACTGCTGTGACTCTCCACTGGCTCTGTTTCACAGATGAAGATGGAACTCTGTCTTTGAGCTTGGACAGATGTCTTCTCCAGGAAGAATTTAGCGTCTTGTTTCCTTCTGATCTGGGTTTTCTTCTTAGTCACTTCTTAGCATGAGGGAGAAAAGCTTCATTTTAGGTTGACAATGGTCAATTTCTGTTTACAAAGTTTGGGTTGTGGAAGCCCAAGTATTCTAACTTTGGGCTTATTCTTTTATTCATTGTACATGTCTGTACATGAAATTAATGAATAGGTTTTGCAAAGGGATGTACAAACTGGAGAAAGAGTAGGAAATGTCTTGCTCATATTTTTGTTCTGATTATTTTATGTCATTTACATCTGTGCTATAATATGGATTCTTGATTCAGAGTTGAAGGAGAACCTATTAATAGATATTATTACAAATGTGTTTAAATCTGTCAAATATAGGTGCCTTTGTAATAGGGAAGTTTTGAGGTAATTTTACAATATTTTACAGATATGCTTAAGTCCAGTCTTAGCTGCAATTAACATAAGAAGAGCACTCTTGAAGCTATTTAAAGAATGAAATGTCCCTAGGGTTTAGTAAATTGCATGCTTTTGAGGCAATCCCCTTAGGAAGAAGCATTTACCTTTCTATGAAATCTCCTGGACATCTCCCGTAGAACTATAGAGACTTCCATAAGCAACATAATGACTACATGTCAAAGGCAGAGTGACACACCGAGAGCAAACAAAGGAACCTACAAGCGCCCTTTCCTTGAAACACATGTAGCATAAAATTAACACACAAAGACTTTTGAAAATATGCTTTTTTTGGGGGGGCTAAGGTGGATTATTATTTTCAGCATCACAAGATAACTGCACCCTATTCCATCCCTATTTTGATAGCAAAGATACAACTATTCTTAAGTAAATGATTTAAAAATTGTAAGATGTATTGCTTATTCTTATATAGTATATGCTAGATAGTATAAAGTCTGACTTGAATTTTAAAATCTAGCTTTTATTCCCATATTTGGCCCTTTTTAAAAAAATATACTTATTTATTGTGTGTGTGTGTGTGTGTGTGTGTGTGTGTGTGTCTTGGTATATGTATGTGAATCTTATGCATGCAGATGGCATTGAGGACAGAAGAGAGTACTGGATACCCTGAGAATAAGTATGAGCAGTTGTGACACACTCTATGGGGGTGCTGCGAACTAATTCCATTTAAGAACAAGTGCTCTTAACTGCTGGCCATTTCTCCAGTCCTTATTGAGTCTGTCCTACTCTTTAAACTATTAAGTATAATTGGCAGCTATTAAATCAGACATCAAACAATATTTCTCAGCACATAAATAAAATAGTTAATACTATTCACTCCTTGTGTTTGCTATAATACAGATCTTATATGTTCCTGGCAGGAAAACATGATCATGGAATCTCACATATTGTATGTAGAAGGAAGAAGCAAAGAAACTTAGTGCAAGTTCCTAGGAAATTACCATTTAAAAGCGATAAAAAGGCAAAGTCACATATGCAGATAAGTATCTCTTTTGTGAGGACTTATGGAATTCTAAATATTCTTTGTATTTTTGTCTATAACTATGTCATTCTGTCTCATCTTCTGTCTTTATGTTCTTAAGTGTATATACATTGCTGCCACAGATGTTAAAAATAAGTATTTTCACACTTCTTGGTGGTTTAGTATATTAATATGTTTTTAGGCAAAAACAGTTCATTCCAAAAATGTGTATACACACACACACACACACACACACACACACACACACACACACACACAGGGGATGGGGGAGGAAACAGTTTATTTATTAAGAATGATAAAGGTTCTATGGAACTGGAAAAGGCACATGCTCAAAGGCCAAATTAAAAATATTTTTAATGAACTCATTTCATTTATAAGCATTACTATATATAATATAAACAAAAAATTGATCTGTTATAATATTACCTTGGAAATCTAATTCAAAACAGAATGAGTGTGGGTTCCCAGAATTATAAAATAGTCATCTTTAGAAACTGAAGCTTGGGCCCATTGATATGGCCCAGGGTGTAGAGACAATTGCTGTCAAACCTAAGGACCAGAGTTTAATTCCCAGAACTCATGGTGTAGAAGGAAACAACTGACTTGTATAAGTTGTCCTTTGACCTCCACATGTAAGCCTATACACACATTTCCACATACATACAACCAGTAAATAAATGTAAGATAAAATTTATAAAAAAGGAACTCAGTGCCACATAATGTAATTTTGAAGTATTTTTTTGTTTTATTTTCCTTTCTGACATTTTATTAATTAATTTAATTTACAATTGGACCACAGCCACTCATCTCCCCTTTCCTCCCTCTCCATTCCCCTTCCTCTCCTCTACCTCCACATCTACCCCTCCTACTTATTCGCTCAGAAAGGGGGAGGCCTTACATGGGCATCAGCAAAGAATGGCATGTGAAACTGCCATAAGGCCAAGCACCACTCCCTGTATTAAGTCTGAGCAAGTCATTCATTCCAGCATGACCAATAGGCTCCCAAGAGTCAGTCAAAGCACCTGGGACAGCCCCTGCTCCCTTTACCAAGAGTCCCACGTATAGACTAAGTTACACAACTGTCACATATATGTGGAGGGCCTAAGTTTGTCCCATATAGGCTCCCTTGTTAGTTCAGACTCTGTGAATTCCCATAAGCTAGTCTAGTTTTCCTTCTACGTCCTTAACCCCAAGACTCCCAAGCTTGGCCCAGTGTTTATTTGCAGATGACATGATAGTATACATAAGTGATTCAAAAAATTCTACCAGGGAATTCCTATTGCTGATAAACACCTTTAGCAAAGTAGTTGGATATAAGATTAACCAAAAAAGGAAAAAATCAGTAGCCTTCTTATATACAAATGATAAAAGGGCTAAGAAAGAAATCTGGGAAAGAAAACCTTCATAATAGCCACAGACATTATAAAATATCTTGGTGTCACTCCAGGTAAGTGAAAGACCTGCATGACAAAAACTCTTTGAAGCAAGAAATTAAAGATGATGGAAAGAAGATGGAAAGATCTCCCATGCTCATGGATAGGTAGGATTAACATAGTTAAGATTGCCATTTTACCAAAAGCAATCTACAGATGAAAGAAATTCCCACAAATTTCCAACATAATTCTTTACATACCTTGAAAGAATAATACTCAACTTCATATGGAAAAACAAAAACACCCAGGATAGTTAAACAATACTGTATAATAAAGGAACTTCCAGAAGTATCACCATCCCTGATCTTAAACTCTACTATAAAGCTTTAGTAATAAAATCATCATTGATGGGGGTTGTCCTTCTGTATATGTGTTTCTTTTATTGGCTAATGAATAAAACATTGTTCGGCCAATGAGACAGGAACATATGCAGGACTAGGAGACAAGGAGAACTCTGGGAAAGGTAGGCAGAGAGGGCCCACCAGAGGAGTTGCCATGTGAGCTGTCAAAGGAATTAGAGGTCAGGACCATTGTCCAGTAAGATAAGACCACTTGGAAATACTTAGATTAGTAGAAATGGGTTAATAATTAAGACAGAGCTAGCCAATGAGAATCCCTAGTCATCAGCCAACAATTTTATGACTAATATAGAGTTTGTGTGTTTATTTGGGGCAAGGTGGCTGTGGGACCAGGCTGGAAAGAATTCAGTACAGCATGGTGTTGATTGGCATAAAAACAGACAGACAGATCAATGGTATGGAATGGAACATCCTGATATAAATCCACACACCTATGGACACTTAGATTTTGACAAAGAAGTCAAAACTATACAGTGGAGTAAAGAAAGCGTCTTCAACAAGTTGTGCTGGCATAACTGGATGTCAGCATGTAGAAGAATGCAAATGGATCCATATCTATTACTATATGCAAAACGCAAGTCCAAGTGGATCAAAGACCTCAACTCAAATACAGGTAAACTGAACTGAATAGAAGAGAAAGACTGGATTAGCTTTGAGAACCTTGGCACAGGAGACAACTTTTGGAATAGAACACCAGTAGCACAGAAAATAAGATTGACACTTAATAAATGGGGCTCCTGAAACTGAAAAGCAGAAGGCAAAGGACACTGTAAATAGGAAAAATGACAGCCTACACAATAGGAAAAGATCTTTATCAACCACACACCTGACAGTGGGCTAATCTCATAAATATATAAAGAATTAAAAAAACTGGACACCAAAACAACCTAAATAATCCAATTAAAATGGGGTACTGACCTAAAACAGAGAATTCTCAACAGAAAAATTTCAAACAGCAGAGAAATACATTAAAAAGAAATGCCCAGTGTCCTTAGCCATTAGCAAAATGCAAATCAAAACAACCCTGAGATACCATCTTACACCTGTCAAAATGGCTAAGATCTAAACCACAAATGACAGCTTATGCTGGAGAAGATGTGAAGTCAGGAGAACACTCCTCCATTGCTGGTGGGGGTGCAAACTTCTACAGCCACTTTGGAAATTAATCAAAAAAATTGGGAGTCAATCTACCTCAACACCCAGCGATACCACTCTTGGACCACATACCCAAAGGAAGCTCAATCATAGCACAAGGACACTTGCTTAACTATGTTCATAGCAGCTTTATTAGTTATAGCCAGAGCCTCAACTCTGAAGAATAGATAAAGAAAATTTGCTACATTTGCACAATGGAGTATTACTAGGCTGTTAAAAAAAAACTGACATCATGAAATTTGAAGGTAAATGTATGGAACTAGAAAGAAATAAAACATCCTTTTGAGGTAACCCATACCTAGAAAGACAAACACGGCAAGTACTTACTCATATGTAGATATTAAATATAAATAAAGCATAACCAGGCTAAAATTCACAGACCCAAAGAGACTAGGTTAACAAGGGGGAATGAATAGATCTCCTATGGAAGATGAAATAGAGATCTCTTGGTTGGACAGGAGGCAGGTGGGCATGAGAACTTGAGGGATGGGGTGGGGTGGGTAGAGGGAGGCTGTATTGAGAAAGATGACTTGGGAGATTTAGGGAGTTGGGTAGAAGCCTGATACAAGGGAAAGTCCCATGAGTCTACAAGGATTGCTCCAAATAAGATGCTTGGCAGCAGTCCATGCATAGCCTGAATTAATCATCCCCTGTGATCTGACTGGTGTGTAACCCTGTTGCAATGGACAGCCTTCATCCAGTGACTGATAGAAGCAGGTTAAGATGTTCTGTTTTTCTTTAAGGGTGAGGTTTATTTTCTTTCCTACTATTTACAAAGCATCCTTGGCAGACAGGGCTGATTACTATTTCTCATTTGGGAAACTAGTGCTCAAAGTGCTAAGGTAACACATTGTCAGAAAAAAAAAAAATCTGATGACAACAAGTCTAGCATTTATATTATCCAATTCCAGCCCAATGTTTTTGCTAGATGGATTTCTGATATACTAAAACATGAAGATGCTTTCAAAGGAACTCATCATGATATAGCTATAAACAGACACATATTTACCCTGATCCCCATTCTTGGAAAAAACCAAGTCTAGATTCTCTTTTCCAATACCTCTGCTGTTCAACTGCTATTCCCCTTCCTTTGGGACTTCTGGGACCTCCTTTAATCCAACAGATGGATGGTAAAGCCCTGGCTAAGTAGGAGGTTTTCATGATATCCTTCTAGACTTCTAGTAGGAATGTTTTCAGAATGGGCAATGACTACTGCAAATTGGCCATATAACATTTAAAAATAACCTTTGGTTTCATGTGGCCACTTCAATACGCACACAGGTCAAACTGATTTAGTGTTGTAAGCATGAACACTGTCCCCAGATTACTTGGTTCCATTTCTTTCTTATCAGAGTGCATCTGAAATAAAAATTGCTTTGTGGTGAAGTATTAAATAAAGACAGATGTCTATTTCTTACTACTGACAATGAACTTACACAGTTTGTAATACAGCAAATATTACTGGTGCATGACAACAAATATTAGACAATTAAGGTAGGATGTATTGCTCAATGTTCACACACAATAGTTGACAGTAAATATTAACAATGAGTAGATACTCAAAGAAAAGAAACATTTTAAAATTCAACTCAGTGAAACTAAATTTCTTTATGTTTTCCAAAGTGTAAGCTCTTTCCTAAGAACTAATTATCCAGCTACAGAAAGGAAGGCTCCTAGGAAGACTAGTGCTTTAGCAACTTCAGAATGACTTTCCCTCCTTTCTCTCTTCCTGTTCCTAACTCATGTCCTGACATTGCATCCCTGAGTAACTTACTTACCTTGCCTCTAGTTTCTGGGAACAAATAGATAAATATTTCTAGCAAATAGTTGGAAATAATTAGAGGCTGAAAAGAGAAATGGAGGCTATATATATATATATATATATATATATATATATATATATATAGTAGCAACTGTTTAAATGGGAGAAAAACAACCCCATGGGATCCAACCCCTAGACCAAGAATGACAGGCACGGGGTGACTGCTGAGAGGTTAGTGTTTCCCTCACCCCAGAATGACACTGTAATTGCTTATCCACTACAGAGTGTTCAGTTCTGAACTCATGTACGTAACAGATCAGTGTGTGCATGTATGTGTGTGATTTATGATTTAATAAAGCTTGCCTGAAATATTGGAATACAAACCTACCCATAGCCATAGAAGCTGGGCAATGGTAGCATACCACCTTAATCCCAAGACTCACGAGACAGAGGCGGATGGATCTCTGTGAGTTCAAGGCCTCCCAGGCATAAATGAAAGTGAATCAGTCTAACGGAGTAACAGAGCTCATGACTTTAATCCCAGCAGTAGCGAGGCATATAAAGAAGAAGTGAAGGGTCTTGTGTGAGATTGATTTTCCAGTCAGAGGGAAGACAGGATCTGTATTTTAGCCTCAGTAGAGGTAAGAGCTCTCTGGCTAACGGTTGTGCTTTGCTGATCTTCAGGTAAACTCCATTAGATCATAAACAATATATCGCTGTGTGTGTGTGAATAATAACTAAAGGATAAGATACCATAAGTGTGAGTGGAAGTTGGGTAAGGTGGGGGTGATGGGAAGGGGTTGAAAGAAAAGAACAAGGGAAGTATTAGAGGGAAGAAAGAGAAAGGTGGATATGACATAATCATATTTTAATTAAAAGATTTCAAAAAGGTTAAAAAGAGTAACATTCAAAGCCTTAAGAATAGATGGTAAGCCAGGCATTGGTGGCACACACCTTTAATCCCAGCACTCGGGAGGCAGAGGCAGAGGCAGGCTAATCTCTGGGAGTTCGAGGCCAGCCTGATCTACAGAGTGAGTTCCAGAACTGACCCCAAAACAATACAGAGAGACCCTGTCCCGAAAAGAAGAAAGAGAGAGGGGGGGGGACGAAAGAAAGGAAAGAATAGATGGTAATTAAAGAAGAAGACTAAAGAGGAAGAAGCCTGGAATGAGAGAAAAGTCCCTGATGGAACTGTTGGGGAGAACATCCTTACCAGCGGACATGGCTGAAGAAGATGCAGCCAAATAAGAACAGAATAGTGTGGAAATAAAGAGAGTCAGAAGTGTAGTTTCAGCCAAGAGAGGGCCTCTAAGAAGTCCTTTCCACTTACATCAGTGCTGTAGTCGGTCACGCCTACTGTGAAAGAAAGAACAAATGCTGAAAACAGTGGGTAACACAGGGAAAGGGGAAGTGTCCATGCTAGACACTGGCTGGTTTGCAGTTGGCTACGGGAACAACATGTGAGCACACAGAGAGTGCCAGACTTTACTGTCTAGGCCACAGAAAACGTATTCAGTAAATAATTCTAATTTTGACCTTGACAGCCTGAACCAAGGAAAATAGTCCTTGTCTGTAAATATTTTTTCTTAGCATAATTTACGAAATAAAGCGCCAGTTGCCTGAGAGACATGATCTGTGAAACTTAGTTTTCATTTTAAAAGCACTCATTGTAATCTGATTGTGTGTGTGTGTGTGTGTGTGTACGTGTACAGTAAAGAAATAGCAAGAACAGTGGCTATCATTAATTATTGAAATTGATAAAAAAATTTAACTTAAGATATCTGGGATGAGTTGGGGGATGTAAAGGGAAAATATGATCAAGACCTATTGTATGAAGTATTTTCAATAAAATAGAAATTTTATTTTTCCGATAATGTTTGCATAGGGAATGTTTCACTCTTCTAATTATGAATAAAACCACAATAATTTTAACAAATCTTAGCCTCGTTATAAAAGTCCTTAGTAAATTATATTTTGCTGTATTGGCCCATATTTCCTCAATTGTGTGTCAGTTTGAATAAATTCATACAATTAAGTTTTCATGGCAAAGCAGTTATCTGCACAGAGGTAAACATAGAACAGAAATGTCTCCCTGTTTATTTAAATGGATGAGGCAAGGAAAACTGCAGACTGAAGCAGCTTTCTTTGCTCAAGGATTAAAATGGATTAGTCCTTATTGGAAGAATATAGGACATCAGCTACGGATTAAGTTTTCCTTCTATGGAAAGTGTGAAAGGCAACCGACAAAATGTAATCCTGAAATTACAGAACATTGAATCATAGGACTGCCTTCAGCAGATAATGAATGGGTTCACTTTCTTTAGTTTTCTCATTAATGTTCTTTGTTCGGGCTGCTAAATGTGTCAACTTCCATATTGTCATCTGGGATGTAGAACACTGGATGGGTTCTGGAAAAAAAACAAAACAAAACAGAGTTCATTTTTCTCTGATAGAAAGCTGAAATGTTTTCACGTCTTGCATTTGAAGTGTGAAGAAGGTTTAGTAGAAGAAGTGAAATTCTTCCACAAAGGGCTTTAATTTGCAGAAGACAGTGTCACAGCTTTGATCCCTGCTGAGGATTTAGTCACTGCTGAACCCTGAGGGTATTAGGAATCTTTTAGTTTACTATGCAGGGCACTGAATCCTTTCCATTAGTGGTTTTCAACTCCTGGCAGGCTAAGAACTCTTAATGGGGAGCCTTGGAGTGGGGCTGAGTTAGAAAGGGAGGGAGGGAAAGACTGTGTGTGTGTGTGTGTGTGTGTGTGTGTGTGTGTGTGTGTGTGTGTAACTTTCCAGTATTTCTGTGTGAAAATATCCCTGTTTTCAAACGTAACACCATTGACAGAAGGGCTAGTTGGTATATGGTGTCCAATGAAGAATCCTGACAGAAATTTTAAAGGAAGTAATCAAGTTGTTATTTGTCCTGTGGTCTTTTAAAATACCATTAATTTGGAATAGGTCATTTCCAATAGTCTGAATAAACAACCATTTTACATCTATGTTCCACTCTATAGCAGCTGACCTCGAACTCCCTTTCTTCCTGTTTTCAGTCTGCTGAGTGCTTAGATTACAGGCATGCACCATCAAATCCACCCTTCTGCCAATCAATCTTCTGCCATACATGTAGGGTGTATGGAAAGGGGTAATTTTTATTTTATTTTATTTTATTTTATTTAGATTTTAGTGTGTTTCCGATACTTTTCAATTTTCCCAAACTTCACAGAGAACAGTATGTTCGAAGACTGTCCCTTTGCAAACCAGAACTAAATTACTGCAAAGGGCTGTTTTCTGACTCCCTTGGAAAAATCTAAGCGTGTCTGGAAACAAGGCTCAAGTAATAATACCTATCTCTCTCATCTCTTGTATCTGCTTCTCTCTAGCATGATTTCATTTTCTCATGGGCTCTTTCCTGGGCTTTTGCCAACTCAAGGCTGATTCCTGCCTCTAGAACGCGCATCCCAACCCCCCGCCTCAGCAGATAGAACCCATCCTATATCTCCATTATTTCTATCATTTCTCAGTTGGGTGTCACTAACTGAGCTGGACTTTTATTTCCTCCCCATTTCTTGGCCAATCACTATGGTCCATGGGACAGAATATGCTTATTGAACCGTGTTTCTACTTCAAGGATGATGACATGTTTATATTAGCATCTATATAAGCAAAATGCAAGAAAGAACATTTGTATTCCCAAAAGAAATGGATGCCTTTACCAAAATAACAAACCATTACTGGATCAACAAAAGCAGAAAATTTAAATCACCTTTCTTGTGGATTTTTTGTGGGGTTGAGCCAAAAATTTTCTTGAAGTCATGTTCTACCAGGTTCTGAGATTATGGGTATTCCCTAGCAACCCAAGAGCAGAATATGGAGATACAAAGGGTAGACCTTGCAAGTATCCATGGAAGAAAGGCAAGAGTTTTTCAGGCCATACTGATAGAATACAAGCATCTTGGTTCAAATATGGGGAAGGAAACCAAGTGCAGAGTATAATGGAATTTCTTTTCAAACACTGGTAAGCTGGGCACTTCGTGTGTGAAGTCTAGGCATTAAGGGACAACTCACATAATTTACACAAAGAATTTGCAATACATATAGATTCATACCATCTTTAAAAAGTTATGCAACACTGTAAGAGTCAGTGAGTTTTGGACTGGAGTTATTCTATAGACCAAGATGTCAGTCCCTTAACTTGGATGCTAAAATGTATTCCTAAGCATGTCTAATTTACTTCCTTCTCACCCTGTCTTCAAACCCTTAGCCATTCACAGAAAATGCAATTAATAAGTGACTTCTCTACAGATATGCATTTTGTAGTTAGGCTTCAGGTTACAGACCCCCACTCTAGTAAAAACAAACAAAAAATACTTTCCATAGCTTTCCAGTTGTGTGGCCTTTGCAAAGCTAATTAACTTTTATAGGTTTTCATTCTTCATCTTTAAAATGAAAATAAA
Source organism: Phodopus roborovskii (assembly GCF_943737965.1). NCBI lineage: Eukaryota > Metazoa > Chordata > Mammalia > Rodentia > Cricetidae > Phodopus > Phodopus roborovskii. The sequence continues at coordinate 3,894,455 of NW_026126413.1, read as the reverse complement.
GCAATACCTACCTGACAGGCTGATGTAGTAATAAGCCTATCTTTCAAAGGCATTGATAGCTTTAATGTATGGTAGCTTCTTGATAAATGTCAGCTACTATTATAGATCTTTAAGAGCTTATGAAAGGGTCCTGTGTCTATCACATTTCCTGTTTCAATGTAAGATTCTTGATCCAAAGACTTCCATGTACAACTGAAGAACAGATTTTCTGAGAAGTGCAGAAGAGGGCTTGTTTTGTTTGTATTTATTATAACCCAGATGTCAGCTGAATGTCCTGCCACCTTCACCTGCAGCCATTAACCCAGTTGCTCTCACCTGTATATTCACAGCACGTAGGCACACACACTAATCTCATGACTGGCAGGGTCCATTCTTTCCACTGATATTTGACAACTCAGACAGTGATCATCCTGACTCTCCCCATGCTACCTTGCATTAACTTCCACTAATCTATAACAAAAACTAAACTGAGCTGATTTACACAAAAGTTTAATTCAAATCAAGAATTCCATGCATTCTAAAGCTTTCCTTGACTTTTATAAGGCCATGGGATGATGCTCTGTCGTATGATAAAATGTACCTCTCATTCTCTTCTTCCTATGCCTGACTTCCTGGGAACAGGCCATATGTAACCCAGCCCTTTAAAATGGATTTGTAGATTCCAAGTAAAATTACAAATATATATATTTTAAAAATACAGCTTTCTTTTTAAATTTATTTATGTATTATTATGTATGTATTGTGTATTAATGTGTAAGTGCTCTGTCGGAATATATGCCTGCATTTCAGAGTAGGGCATCAGATCCCGTTATAGGTGGTTGTGAGCCACCAGGTCATTGCAAGGAATTGAACCGAGGACCTCTGGAAGAGCAGCCAGTGCTCTTAACCACTGAGCCACCAGTCTGACTCCCCAAAATATATTTTTCCTGTTGGGGAATTTTGTTGCAACTTTTATGCAAACAGTATTTCAACTTCTTAACATTATTTCTGATTTCATCATGTGCACCCATTCAGGAAATACATATCATTCATGACTTGGGAAAAGAAGTGAGACAGTAACACCCACTGTTTCACAGTGAATGATGTAATGAGGCTGTAAAACCCGTTACTCTAAACAATTACGGACTCATTACATCTGTGGTGCTCTTTAATGCTATGTTCAAATGGAATATTAATGGTTCTAACACTTGAAATGTTGTGGATATTTAAGTAGTGACTATGATTGAACTTTACATTTAAAAAAATAAATTTCATTGTATTTATTTTGTATGTGTATGCATGCACTTGCATGTGCACTTGCAACAAGACATACATGTGGTGGTCTGAGCCCAACTTTCAGTTCTCTCCTTTTATGGTGAGTGATCGGGATTGAACTCAGGTTGAGATTTTGTGGCAAGTGCCTTTTCCCTCTAAGCCATTTTGTCAGACCCATTTCCCTTTTTGAGATATAACCCTGCTATCATGCCTAAGATGGCTTCCTACTTGGTATCTTCTGTCACAAGCATGGGATTACAAGCATGTGCCACCATCTTTTATCCCTATTTTCAAAGCTGTTATTTAGTATAATGTATGTTTATTTAAACTAAATGGCATTAATTAAACTCAGAAATGCAACCAAAGCAAACAAACTTATTTTCTGGCCTTTAGGAAATTGACACAGATATCCAACTTCAATCCTAAGGTTCACAGAATCAGGTTCTTAATTAGCCATAAAGACCTCCTCTAATAACTTGTTTCCTTTGTCCCTTTGCCCTTCCTGACACTTTACTCCTTCCGTCTGACCCTCAGGTGCTTTTACTAGCCTAAGTACATTAGCTATGTCTTTTTCCAAAGTTCACAACTGACCTAAACCTGGCATTATACTCCATAAAAGACCTTCAAGGAAATACTAATTCTATAGGTCTAGGCACAATAATTGTTCAAGTGTAGTTTCTGAGGTATGGAGTTTTGACATTTTTACCAGCAGAAAAGTTCCCTTTTTTTTTTTTACCTTAATTTGAAGCTTTTTCAGATATATTTTTGCTTCACAACTCTAAACTTTTGACTTTAGTGGCTATATCAGTTTCTTTTCTGTTGCAGACACAACCTACAAAAGGAAGTTCATTTGGGCTTATGGTTCCAGAAGGTGATTGTCATTAACAGTGGGGGAACACAGGGTAGCAGGAACCAGGCAGCAGGCATGGAAGCATAAGTAGGGAGCTTAGAGCTCATGTCTTTACTGCAAGCATGAAGCAGAGAGAACAAACTGGAAGTGGTGAATGCTTTTAAATCTCAAAGCCCGCCCCAGTGACCTACTTTCTCCAGCAAGTCTGTTCCATCTATACCTCCCCAAACACCACCACCATCGAGGGCACTGGATCTCAACCTGTGGGTCACAACCCCCAAAGAGGTCATATATCAGATATCCTGCATACCAGATATTTACATTACAATAACAAAATTACAAGTATGGAGTAGTGTAACGTGTATGGGTTTTTCTGCCTGCCGCCTCCCGGTCTTGTCCTGCAGCCAAGCCGCCAGCCCCAAATAATACACTGAGACTCTGTATTTAATACAATGCTGTTGGCCCGGTTACTTGTTTCTTATCGGCTAGCTCTGCCTTAATTATTAACCCATTTCTGCTGATCTATGTATTTCTTTTACCGGGGAGCCGGCGGCATACTGCTTTCTCCAGACTCTCCATCTTGACTCCTCCTTCCTACTTCCTATTTCCTCCTTGTCTCCTAGTCCCTCCTATCTTCCTTTCCTATTGGCCAACAGTGCTTTATTATTAACCAGTATGAGAAACATATACAGAATGACATCTCCCATCAGAGTAGCACCCAACCATAACTGGAATAACCAGTCACAGCATTAGGAAGGTTGAGAGCCACTCATCCTAAGGGCTAAGTGCTAAAATGCTCCAGACTATGAAGGACATTTCTTCAGACCACTACAATGTCTCTGCTATGTTCACACACATTCGATCGAGTTTATATACTTTATTTTACTTTGTTTGATTGAAACCTTTCATTTCTGTGCCATTTGTTTCTCTGTATCTCAGGATAATCTTCAGATTCTAAGCATTTTTGTTTTATTATTGTTTTAAATCTCTATGGTAGGCATAAAATATTCTATTTGGAAGCAGTTATTTGTTAGTGGTCAACTAAGAAATCATGCTTGCCTCCTGACTTCCTAAGGGCAAATAGGGTCACATTTAGTATCGATTTTTCACAGCTCTATGGTATATGTGTAGTTTGAATGGGTTGGGATAAATTTCTGGCTCTGATGTGGTGTCAACCCTGAACATGGAGAACTAATTGAGGAGGAAGTGAATTAGGATATCAAGATCGTCTGACTTCAATGACTGGCTCAGGCTAATACAGAGTGAGGTGTGGGAGTTTGTATTATGTGGGAGGAGAAAAAACCCTGGATAGTGCTCTGGATAGTGTGGTGTCTATAGATGACATCTGGAATGACTATAGCTGTGTCATCACCATGGTGGAAGTCAGACCCTACACACAGAGGCATGGGCAGAAATGGAACCAGATGAACTGCTGGAATCTCATTCTGGTTCCTGCGCAAACCATCACCGAAGCCTTCTCAATGCAGCTCAGCTAATAGTTATGTGAGCCAGAACATATTTGTTTCACTAGGCCCCTCTGGTACTTTAATGTGATACCTTCCAAATAGATATAATCACTCATTTACATGCAAACTTAATGGTTTTTTTCCTTTTACTTGTAGAGCAAGAATTTTCTAAATGTATTATTTTCAAAAATACTTTGTATATTTAATTCCAATTTAACCATAATATGGAGTTTTGTTTGTTTATTTTATAATTTTTTGAGACAAAATCTCACTATGGAGCCCTGCCTGGCATAGAACCTGCTACATAGCCTAGGCTGGCCTCGAACTCACAGACATCATCCTTGCTTCTATCTCTCCAATGTGGAGATTAAAGGTATGCACCACAATACCAGGCCATCACGAAATTAAACTAGATTGATTTTCTAGCTTGAATGAAAATTATTAAAATTTTTCATGGCTGAAGTGTTTTTAAATACCCTTAGATCATAAACCAACTTAATCCTAGAGTAAGTTGTTGACACAACTAGATTTTTAAAAAAAATAATATAAATTTTAGTCACAAAACAGTACAATTTCATAGACTTTTCTTTTCCTTCTGTAAGTCAGTGCTGTTTAGATATTAAATGTCCTGATGTGCTCCCTATAGAGGAGATAGACATTCTTCTCCACCCTGGAGCTTGCTGAAAGAACAAACTGTCTCTTCATTTCCTGTTTCCTTTCTCTGCATTTCCATGTGGTAACTCATCTGAATTAAATTTCTTTCTGTACAATATAGAATGTTCTGCTGTCATGATGGTCTCTGAGTGGTACAGAGTGGAATATTGAAGTGTACTTTCAGATCACTATTGTGCAGTGACCTTTAAGAAATAAGGAATGCCAGTGTGGGACGAAGAAGACAGCTGCGTCATCATAGTGCTTGCTGTTCAAGGAGACAAACTCCCAGCACCCATGTAACAGACAGGATAGGTTGATGCACGCCTGTGATCCCAGGGTTGGGAATGTGGAGACAGGGAGACCCAAGGCACTCCAATGGAGTCAGCAAGCATCAGGTTCAGTTAGAGATCCTATCTCAAGAAAGTAAGGTGAAGAGAAACTGAAGAAGATTGCTGACATCAACTTTTGGCATCCACAGGCAGATACACCCAAATGAACACACACACACACACACACACACATACACACACACATCACATGGGTGGTGATGGTGCTGAATATGTTCTGAAAACAGTTTAAGTGATATATATTTTAATAAATAGAAAACTGTGAATGTACCTTCTATTTCAAGAACATAATGTGTAGCTAAGTAATTTTATAATAGCTGAAATATCCCTCCACGTTCTACTGTAGCCATAGTAATACTTGTGCCAATGATTGTTTCTCTCTTAGTGGCAATTTCCAGGATGTTGATCAGTAACTGGGCTGAACAAAGATAACTTTGAACATGTACTGCCTAAACCCAATTCCTCCTCCTCAAGAGTACCAATGTTCTGAATTGCCAAGCCACCTCTTTGGCCTCCACGACATAGAAACTTTCAAAACATATTCTGTGACAATATAGTTCCAGTGTCACTGAGTTATTTGTGTTTGTTGTGTTTGGTTATTTGAGATCTCCATGATGTCCAGGCTGTTCTTGAACTCACTATGTCACAAAGGGTGGAATTGAACTCAAGATCCTATACACTGTTGAGATTACAGACATATGCCACCATGTTCTACTCTTAGTGAATTTTAACAGGTTAATCACTTCTTTGTTAAAAGTGCAATCAAAAAAAAAAAAAAAAAAAAAAAAAAACCTGTTGACTCAGCCACAGAGATTCTATAGGGTTAGATCTTTTACCGTAGGCATGTTTTCATTTTTCATTCTGGAGCTTACAAAAAAAAATACTTCTTTATTCTGCTCCATCTCACCCACTAGCATTTCCTCCTTTTATCCTTTACTCAAGACAAGTCACATGCCTTATTTCACATATTGTTCTGATGAAAAATGTCTTATTTCTATGGGCTCAAACAAAACACCATGGAATTCCCAGACCTGCATGGCTGAGATTCTCTGCTCAGAACAACCATATGTGTCATTCCAATACTTATTTACTTTCCATGTGGAACTACTGTTTTCAAATAATCACCACAAAAATGCAGTGGGCCCATTGTCAGGCTGTATAAGTACTTATGCTTCAGAAAACTTAAATCAATGAGAAGGCTGGATTCTACAGGGGCAGCCAGGATGGGCACATTTAGCATCATCTTGCAGCTCTGGCTCACCTCTTGTTGCCTGAGTCTCAGAGAAACAAGTGCTTTAATCATTCCAGTTCACTGACTCATGAAAAGTAAACTTGCAGGTGAAAATTAATTAGAAGCCCTTAGTCCTTTCTTACAACGGGAATGAATGAATCTTCTTGCCAGAGCTTCAGTCAGGAAAGACGTGCAGCATCTCACACTTTAGTTTACCTTAGTTCCCTTTTCCTCGAGCTTTGATACCTGTGGCTTCAGATCCATAATATTTTGCTTAGATTTTCAACTTTATTCAAATCTGTATAACTTCCACAACCAGCTGAGACAAACCAGATGAAAGATTTCAACCACATCTACTTACCAAATCAATTTTTTTCTGTGTATTGTTTTATTTTAAGGTTTCTGGTTCCCCATCTGTATGGCTGAGTTCCTGTGAGGCCAGATTTAGAAATGGGTGGGGAAACATTGCCTAACTAAAGGAGTGTTAATCATTTCCCCTTAATAGAAGTAGCATTTTTATTGCTGCTTTACTGATGGGATATTTTCCCCAAGGCAAGAAACAATAACAAAATCCCTCCTACCTGTCTGTCTCGAAAGAATTCCAATCTGTCTGGGAAGCAGCCACCCTGGAAGGTACATAGGGGATTCTCAGAGGGGCGGCGCTCTTGGGAATACTCTGAGAAAATGCAACAGCTGAAGTAACTACCCCATCACCCAGGATGAAAGAAAGAACACTGGATTTGGATTCCAGCCTTTGGGGTCCTGATTCTGGCCTGCCAATTGTCACATGTGACCTTATGGCAGGCAACAGTTATGTAAATTTGTATTGACTCTGGAGAATGTCAGCAATGCTGCACTTTGCAGGCTAACATAAACCAAGGCACAGAGAGAGCTAATGACCCGCTGAAGTCCATACAGCAAGGGCTTTGCTGAGCCAGAATCCAGTTTTCTCATTCTGTCTGGGGTTCTACTGCCTTACCCTGTACCATGATAGTTTTCCTTTACTGGGATTTTGTTTTGATTTATTTTAATCTGAAAAATAAGGTGATTGAGTTAAACCTCAAAAACCCCTTTGAACTTGAATACCCTATGATCTTATAATTGAGTGTTATCCTTCAATTTGGAGAGAATACAATTTGGTTCAGTTCAGCCCAAACAATACACATAGTTATAAGGCTGAGAAGCAATGGTATGAGATCAAGGGTCTGGTATTAATCTAGGAAAGCTTCCGGACTAAAAGGGTTTCATCTGGTACAGGAGGAAGAGCTATGATGTTGGTTGGCAGATGGGAGGGAGTCAACTGGAGCCTCTTCAGAACTTGAGAAACAGTTGCAGAGGATTCTAAAGGAAAGGCCATTAGCAGGGTCTCCTGATGGAATGACAGGCTCTCAGGATTAAGCATCTTGCTGAGAAAATGAAAATGGACCTCTCACTCAGAATCCGCCCTTTCTTGGGATTCATACATTACCGACTGACTGACTGACTGACAGAAGGATGTGAGCTGAAGGGCAGAATTGCTTTGAAGCCTGCAGTTAACAAGCTGTAATTGAGAAACTGTCCAGAGATCCAAATGCATGGAAAACCATGAAAGAATAACGTTTTTGTGTTTCAGAGGTTGCCAAAATACAGTTTCCTTTCTGCTGTTCACTTCTTCCCCCTTGGAATTCATTTTTAAGGTTAAACCCAGAAGTATTCTATTTTGTAACTGTTCATAATTAATACTTAGCATCTGTTTTTTCCCAGAATATTGACAATATTAGCAAATGTTAACACTGTATCTTTTCTAGTGCTGTGAGGAGAAAGCACCATGGTAAAAAGACATGGTTGTCTCTTTTTTCCCCTCATCTTCGGAAATTATTAAGAAGTAATTCTAAGATTTGCAGGGTAACTGTGTGTGAAACAGCTCAAGACTGGGAACTAGAGTAGAACCCTGCATATGGGTTCTCAGCCTTCTTTTCCTATGACAAGGAGCTAATCGCCTGCACCAAGTGTGGCTTACAAAATGCAGTCTTTGAGCCTACAAACACAATTGTATTTAGAGGCTGTAAAGATCATTTAGTCAGTGAACTATGGGCTTGAGTTCAAGCTCTGTCCATGTAAAAGACAAAGCATTGTAGCATGTGCTTGTAATGCCAGGGAAGTCAGAACAGCTGGATCCCTGGGCTCAGGCTTAACCCAAGATTAACCTCAGGAGGCCAAACACAGGCATCCATTCGTGTGCACATGCATCCCTATACAAAGTGCACACATGCAATGATGTGCACACACATGAAGGTGCACACAGGTGAAGATGTGCACACCCATGCATGCACCCACCCATGCATGCCCCACCCATGCATGCACCCACCCATGCATGCACACGCATCAGTAAACAATTCAAATAATAATAATAATTCTATCAACTAATGTGCCAGCACCTGTAGCTGAACACTTTCTCTGTATGATCTTTAATCTTTACAGAAACTCTTTAAAATAAAGAATTCAAAAACAGAGTGAGTGGTTAATTAGCATGCCATGCCAGAGCTGAAGCACTGATCAGCTTTGCCAAATGTGTTATTTCTTCCACTCAGCACCCTTTAAGAGACATGTATGGATAAATAAATATCTGGTATGTTTTAACACTTGAAATGCTACTTAATAACTATGTTGGAATGTCTTTACTTCTTTACAGTAACATGAAATTCGCCACAAATGACAGAAAGATTACAATTTGATAACATCTTAAGGAGGTGAATGATGTATATGACCTTAGCTCACTCTTTTGAAGGCATTTGTCATGTACTTCCCTCATGCTTTAAAATATGTCTCAGGAAGCTGAACTATCCATGCACCGCAGTGGACAATCTCTAGAATAAAGACCCGTCTCATGGAAACAAACTGCTAGGCAAGTTTGATATCTGAATTATCATTAAGTATTCTCATTGGCATTGCATTTTTTTTTAAATCTCTAGGTTTTCATGTTATGGTCCTTGTGTTAGGAAGCATGCAATCAAACCCAAAAGACATCATCTTTTCCTACTCATACCTTCCAAGATGAAATGAGTCTCCTCAGATCATCATATATATAACTCATCACACACACACACACACACACACACACACACACACACACACGATCAGTGTGACTTAAGGCCTGCCTGGTTGCTAATATCCTCTAGGATGTTTTTCAAATGGAAAAAATATTCCCCAGAATTTTTTTGAGAAAGGACAATGAAATTCTCCAGGAAACAAATTCATGAGTGCTTGATGATGAAGAGTTATTCACACAACATTTTATAAAATGAAACACACAAAGCCATGGTTATATCAAATATAGAAAGATAAAGGGTAAATGGAGTGGAGGTAGAAAGAGGAGAGTATTGGGCTATAGGGTAAATGTGCTCAATATAAATTTATGTACTTGTATAAAAATGTCTTCTATATTACACTATTATGTACAATGAAATTTTTAATTAAACAAACAAGTTTTAAAAGGATGAAAAGAGCCCTTACTTAATGACTTTCTGTGATTAAAAAAAAAAAAAAGAAAAGAAAAACTCAGGAATGTAAATTAAGTAGGAATAAAAGACCCAAAAGTAACACCTACTGTCATCTGTAAAGCCATAGGAGGACCCCATCTCACTGCAGCGTGTGAGTTCATAAGCACAATTTTTCGTTTTTATGTTTAATTTTAAGACAGGTAAGAGGGAGCTGATAGGGAAACAGGCATTAGCAGAGAAGTATAAGAAGAAGAAAGGAGAGTAAAATTTCTAGTCTTGGAGTTTTGAATCATGTTTGAGTATAGCTTTAATAAGTCTTTCCAGACCATTCTGAAGACTGCACAATGGAAATCTCAAATCTCATCTATGGAAAAATGTGGTCAAAGAAAATAATTGTTGATATTTTCCATACATGAAAAGTTTTATTCTAACCTTTCTTGGTGAATATTTTCATATCCTATATACTTACCTTTCAGACTTGTATTCTGTATAATATCTACTTATGGTTATGGAAATTGAGGTATTATTGGTATCCTTTTATGTGCCTGGAATAGACATTTCAGATGATATATATTTCAAGACACTTAAAGTGTGTCAGGGATCATGTCTCTAATGCATGAAGATGAGATGAGTTATAAATTCCCTTCACACGGCTTCCATGTGGTGGTCTTATTTTACCTGACAGATGGAAGCACTTGCCACCCCTTTGGATTCACATGGGAAAAATCAGTCTTGAATTATGCATGCTATTCAAGGTAATCAGGATTGCTTCTTTCCCATAGAGTACTATCATCCTGTTATTAAAGAATTTGTAAAGCATCAGCAAGTGGCTGGTGTGAAGCAAGGAGTTTGAATGACAGGGCCAGAACAGGCACAAGTAAGATGATACCATTTCAGAAAGAGAGGCATGGATGCATGAGATTGAAGATGTTTGAGCAAAACCTCTGGCCCCATTCCTCTGGTGGCTAGGGGACAGGACTTATCCTTGGTAGGTATCTCTTGGCACGGGTATTGATGTTCTTATGATAGAACAGTGGCCAGAATCTCTGGATGGGTTTTTAATACACTGGGGGATGACAAGTGAAAACCAGAATGTAAGGAATTGTAGGAAGTCGAGTGTTGTCTGCAGCTGGCAAATGTGTGTGATTGGAACAAAAACTGTTAACGTTAGGTGATAGTCAGTCGCCTCCATCCTTTTATTCTTTTCAGCAGTAGTCTGACTGCATACAGTTCCCTGCTTTTCTCCACCCACTCAGAAGAATACTATCTTGTTAGTACCATTCATTCAACTCTCATAGTCAAGAGTGAAAAGTAGAGATCAAAGTCCTGTTCTATTGTTGCTGCATTACTACAAATCAAAGGGCTTTTTCCTAAAAACAAAATAACATAAACAAATTAGATAATCAGAAGAAGCAATAACATCTGTAAAGGGGAGAGCTGATCTGTTGTAATTTGTACATAATTACAATATGTTTTCATTAGATTATGTGGTCAGGAACTATTGCAAAAGGCACAAATGACCAACTGACAAGATTTGCTTAACTAAACAAAGACTAGGGAGCCAAAAAAGGGGGTTCTGAATAAGATTTGACATTTTATTAGTAGTCTTCTTTTGGAATGGTACTCTAATAATCAATTTACAAGATTTAAAAATGTAATAAAAACTTGTGAAAACAGTCAGGAGTGTAAAAAATGCAGGTGAGAACAGTAAGCCTTCTTCAGACATGAGGAGTAGACTAGAAAAGGAAAAGAAGAAAAAATGGATGCCAGGATATTCAGCAATAAAAAAAAAAAAAAGAACAAATGCATTGTGAGATGTAGCAAAGGAAATGAAAGGGTTAAAGGGTTAACAAGGTGCCATCAGAGGTCCCAGGAAAAAAAAAAAGGGATAACAAAAGGACTATAAGGAGAGGTGTGGGTGCTAGAAGAAAAAGCTGGATGGTAGAAATGACTAGTCCAATCACTTCTTTTTGTCCAAGAGAAATAACACTTGAGGCCTTGCCATGCAGCAAAGGAAGTCTGTGTCCACATTGCTTTGCCTTTCATTGTTTTATTTCTGGAGCCTATGTGTCATAGGTGACCAGGTAAGCACTAACAATTTATGAACAGCAATGTACATTCTCTAGTGCAGTTTTATTATTCAATGCTCCAGTTTTCCCATGCTTCCTTTTTTTTTTTCTTTATAAATCTTACATATGTGTCTTAGATCTCTCCTACAGAGTGCCAGCTGTGTAGCACTTTCCTCAGAAATTAAAACAGTCTGTCTTGCAGGGAAGCTCACTAAGACAGAAAATAAATAACTCAAGATAGTTTCAGGAAGTCCCTGAAACCAACTGTATTCACTAAGCCCTTCTGTCCCCAAGAACAAATAAACAGTAAGAGCCAAGAGTCACTCTCAGACAAGACAAGCTAAGAAGGAGATTCTCAGGCAAGTCCAGCCACACAAAAGAAAACAGAAACCAGCCAAGCAGCCTGAAAGAAGCAAAGGCTAGAACCCCTAGAAGAATAAAGCTTTAGCTGAGCTGCCTGGAAGAGTTTACACCAACTGTGCACCTGGAAAAGGCACTCTCCAGCCTGTTTAGCTGCCTTCAGGCCATAGCTATGTGCTCTATGTTCCCAGCTTTGTGAGCTGTCTGTCACACTTGCTGAGATGGGCTTTGATGATGAAGCTGACTTTGAGTAATTTCTACTCCCGTAAGTAGCCTCTCACTCATATTTAAGTGATCTTACTAAAACTCATTGGTTCACCAACTTGAACTTGGGAGGTATATGTACTTCGGTCTGCAGTGGAATCCCTCTGTGAGGGGAGAGGACATTTGTGTGTTGTGTCTCACCAGAAAAAGTCCATCACACAATAGCCAACAGTCCAACAAGCCATCCACACACTGCACTGTCAAACTAGTAAGTTACTAGCTGGTTCTTTAGTTTAGACACACTAATTTGTATTCAGACAAAACAGAATCCTTATGTGCCATATTAATAAATGAATGAATGCATATTTCCCAGAAGGAACAAGTGACATTATAAAGCTCCAGGCTTGTCTCATTGCCTTGAAAATATAGCTTCAGGTATTTAGTGCTTGGTAATTCCTCTAGGATGATGAATGGCCTACTTGTAGCTACCACTATTAATATTACCTTTCAACTACAGAGAGTCTGAAAATGACCTTTAAATATCATCATTTATAAGGTAAACATTTTCTCATTACACGAGTGACTGGAGCTTCCTAGTGATCAGCTCTAACATATGAGTCACATGCCCAGCAGGAACTGTTAGGGCAAATACTCATTTCAAAGCTAGAGAAAACCAGTCTCTCTGTACAATCCATTCTGCATTGCTGTGCATGTGGAGAACTCCACCATGATCACTGGCTCTATCTAGGCAAAAATATAATGATTAACATGTGAGCATTAGTATAAGACTGTTATTGATACAGACTTTTTGGTTTATGGATCATGTATTAGAGATGTTCCCTATAACATGGCTTAATTATGAAATACAACATTTAAAACTTTAGTCTACCATAGTTGCACACAGGCTGTGGCAGGGCAAAACTTGAAATAACATCTGATGTTGAGTTTAGAAATGGGAACAGTTATGTTTCCTTCTCTGTGTTTTGGTTCCCCTGATTAGCCCAGAACAATGGTGAAAAGGAAAAAGTTTGCTAGTATAACCTCTGTTTTGTTTAAAGAAATATCTCAGTGCACAAAGGAGCTATGGGTGTTCTAAAGTATACAGCCCATCCTTAAATATACAGAATTCCACTCTTAATTTGAATTTTAGAAATACAATCAGTACATATTCACATCCAAGAACTTTACTAAGGACTAAGTAATAAGAGTGAGACAGAATTAATGAGTCTTAGACATATTTCAAAATTGGTTTTCTACAAAATTGATGGTACATGGATTCCAGAATAAAAACCACCAAGAGCAAGTTAGGACATGTTAGGACATGCCTCATGCAAAGTATCATCCTACAAGTAGAGTTTTTGTTTTTGAAAACATCAGACAATGATTTATTTTGTAAAAATAATAATTGAAGAAATGTGTAGACACATTTGGAAGGTGACTATAAAAGTTCAACTTCTTGTACCACTTGATGCATTTTATCTTTGTGGTAATATCAATGTAAACTGAACACACATTACTATCTACATTGAGCAGGTAATAAAATCAGGTCCTGGAGACATCATGCTTACCCAGTTTTCAGAAATTGTAGGGCTTGGATCCTCTGTATCTTAGAGCAGGTATTTTTCTATTGTTTCATTCTGTATTTTTTTGTATCTTTCTTTTTTTCCCCAAAGTTACTGAAAGTAAGCAATACCTCCAGGTGGCTTTGACTGAGGATCTAGATTGTAAGTGCACATTATGTTAGGGGAAAAAAAAAAACTATATTGCCAACCATCTAATTTTAAATGTTAATGTTGTATTTGGAATATCAATGTGGTAAAGAATCTAATTACTTTGGTGGGTTATCTTTATTAATGGATTTTCCTAATTGATTATGTAAAGTTGATTTCATCTTCTACTTACTTCACTTGAAAGCCCCTTAGTAGTCATATTTCCAGCATTTCTATATTTATTAAAATAGGCCATCTGATAACTCAAATGTAGAAAATTAATTGCCTAATAATCTGCATTAATAGTAAAAATTAATAATTTTTGAAGTTGCATGTAAAGTGTCTACTAAAATCTACCCTACTTTGAAAATGAAATGAACATTTACCTGTTTTAAATTTAGATACTTCCTTTTATGAAATTTCAATCTTTATGTCATCACTAATAAACTTTTATAAGAAAATACATTTCAGGAATTATCTTTAGATCTATAATCCACTTTCAGTTCTTTTTATACACTTTTAAAAAATTTCTGTTTTTGATTAAGATTATAATTATATCATTCTTCTTTCCATTTCCTAGGCCCAACCCCTCCCCTGTCAATGTACCATTCCTTATTCTTTTTAAAATTTATGGTCTTTTTTTTCATAATCATTACACATAAACACACACACACACACACACATACACACACACACACACACACACGGGCACACAGGGCACACTTCAATACATAAGCAATGTTACCGTATTTATGTTTTCAGAGATGACCATTTAGTATTGGAAAACCAACTGGTGTTCTCTTACCTGGGACGATAATCTACAGCAGAACTCCTTAAAAGAAAGCTCAGGGAATATTGTAGAAGAGAGAGAAGAAAGTGTATAAAAGCCAGAGGATCATAGAGTGTGTGGTGAGACTGTCTCCTAGGAATGTCCCAAGCTGCATCCATAATGACTCAATAACATGACTGCCGAAACATGAGCTGAAAAACAGACATGACAAAGTACTTGGGGAAAAGCCCATGAGGCCTCAACTTTACACAAGGAACTATAGGCGACTAAAGAACCCTGAAAGCAGGAAAAAAATAGTCTTTCTCAGACTGCAATGTTTTCTTTCTTTCTTTTTTTTTTTTTTCCTTCATTTATTTATTTATTGGTTTTTCAAGACAGGGTTTCTTTCTCTGTGTAACTTTGTAGTCTAGACAGGCCTCGACCTCATACAGATCCTCCTGCCTCTGCCTCCCCAGTGCTGGGATTAAAGGTATGAACCACCATGCCAAGCAACTCCAACTACCCTCTTTTATCCCCTCTCCGGTCCCTCTGAACTCATTTTTCCCATGAAGTCTTCCATTTTCATATTTTTTTTCTTTAATGACATACTGGTTTTATCAGAGCTGCTCACATAGGTGTGGTATTATTCACTGGAGCATGGACAATTGACCAGCATTTATACCACTAAAGAAAAATCACCTCCTCTCTCCCAGCCACCATTACCTGCCAATAGCCCCTCGAGAGCTAGTTCATGGAACATCATAAGATCCACCCTAAAAGAGATTGTCTTTTAAAGATTCTCCAGGCAGAGTCTTTAGCCTATTCTACTGAGATTAGTCTAAAATCTTGTTCAAGTACTAACTCATCAAGTTTCCAGTAGAGAGCACAAGGCATGGAACATTTTCCTTACTCTTACTCTCTCTCTCCAGTCAATTGAAAGCAAGTTGTGCCTCTTTCTGTGGGATTAACTACAGGAGGAGTCACCTCTTGATTTAGTCTTTCCAGGTGTAGAGGAGCCGAGGGCGGGAATGAACTGCACTGCTCTGTTCTGTGGACTGTATAGTATGTATGTACTTTAGTACAAAACCTATCATGCTGACAGTCAAGGTTGTATTCTTTCTGTGCTCAGGGGCTCAGAAAGATCAACAATATATGAATATATAGATACATTGTTAGCAAATAGAAATATGGGTTGATAATATAGGTTTGTTTGGTTTGCACAGGGTGTGCTCTAAGAATTTCTCTAATTCTGAGGCTACAATGATTTTTTGAGCAACCAAGGGAGCTGTGGGAAGTTCATGAACTCTGACTCCTTCCCACAGCCCCACGTGACCTAATTTAACACTCACTAATCTAGATGACATGACACCATTGTTAAGGACACAAACTCAGAATTCTTGCTGCAGCTCCGCAGAACCTAACTTAACACTCACTAATTTAGGTGACATGACACCATTGTTAAGGGCATGGGCTCTAGAGACAAGCTTCATACCTGTTCTTCCCTGTCACTGGCTTATTGAGCTTTTGCAAACAAGCTCCCAGACTCCATTTCTTCATCTGTTAAATGAAGACTTGAGAAATGCAAATGCAAATGCAAACACAAGCCAAGAAAAGAGTTTGCATTGGTCAATAGGGATGCAAATCAACATTCTAGAAAACTTGAGTTTTGAAACTTCAATCAACATGAATTTATAAGTATAATTTTAAAAATTAGATGGTCAAATTTGGGATTGGTTTCTAGTATTAGAAAAGTCCTTTCATTTATGGGTTGAATTTTTCTTTGAATATACCAGTTAACTAAATCGAGATTTTATTTCATGAAATAATATTATTGGTAATGAACATTTGTTTATTTTCATGTTTCCTCATGAATCTCTTAACATCTCCCAACATAGATTTGAATTGACCAGCTTAATCATAATTCTAATGGATTCAAAGGCATTTAAATTTTTACACAAATGATTTTAATATTGTTTTCTTCCTGTGATAATTCAGAATATTGTTAGATGCTCTTAGTCATAAATAATACAAAACTCAAAATGATTAAACACTAAGAAGATCATTGGCTTATAGCTGAGAATATGAGAAGAAGGGAGCTTCAGAAGAAGTGTCACCAGCTCATCCTGGCCCTGTTCCTTCTCAGCTCTCTCCATTTCCAACCCTCAGAATGGAATAAGATGGCATCAAAAGATATCATTCCCACAGTCTCAAATGGTCTCATCCAGGAGAAAAGGTAGGTTTTAGGACTCTCTCAGAAAAGACTGCACACATTTACAAACCCACCTACACCCACCATCCAAATGCTTTTGTTAAAATGACGCTGCCGGAGCAATGTGTGCTTGAGGTAGTGGGATGCTGGAAGAAGAGACCTCCGAAGGTCAGTTTTTCTAAATCATTTTCAACAGGAAAATAGCTTAAGGAGAGAAATAAAATTGGGATTCCTTAAGAAAGAAAAAGTGGAAACTACTTCAGTCAAGCATCAATATCCTTTCTTTATTTCCATATATACAAAATCACTTTTAAGGTAAGATCCTGGAAAATCAAATGGGCCTTCGGCTAAGCCTTTGGGAGAAAAGTAAAATTGTTTTAAGTAGCAAATAAACTGGCTTGAGATATGAAATTCTGTACTAAAGGCAAGAGAGCAAATCACAGGACATGAATGAGATTAGAACTTCAACTGAATGGCTAGGTTAAATGCAAGTATAAGAACACATTCCTCTATGAGTATGTTCCTGAACATGTAATGGTGCATATTACAAGATGTAGAGCAGACTGTATCATACAAACTAGAACTGAAAATGAAAAATTTAGGTTGCTTATGATCAGCAGTTCTCAATGCCATAAGGCTTGCAGGAGTCTGCAACATTAAGGGTCACTTAAAATCAGAATCTAATATAATCCACTTAGAGTTTTCAGCCAGTGACCTACCCAGAACGTAAAGACAAACAGAACTTTCTTGAAAATGATATTTTACTTCCAAAAAGATTTCAGTTCTATTGTTAATGCTTACTGTATTTTTATAAATAGTGAAAAGGGTAAGATTTCAGAGCTCTAGTAAAGGGAAAAGAAACATGGGCTTTTTAGAAATATTAAGAATTCATAAAAATAATAAACTTTTTTTTTTTTAGGTTGTTCTGTTTTGCTTTGTTTTGATTCACTGTCCTTTTCTAAGAGTGCTTCCAATTATCTGGCCCAAAGAAGTATTTTCCTGAAACCAATTTAAGGTTGAAAATTGTTTAAGTGTTTATATTAATTTGTTATTTATTACTTACACAGCAGGTATTGTGGCTCAGAAAACACTATAATGACTGAACTTTTCATATGTTTCTAAGGCTATGTACAAAAAATAAGAAATAGTAAATAATAAAATCATTGAACAAACTACTGTTCTATGGATCACAACATATTAATATACAAAAGTCCAAATGAGGAAATTATGATTTGGTGGGAAATTACAGAATGCTGTATAGCATAGTAAGATGTATTAGACACTTACTTGTAATGGGTATTTTTTAACAGACCATTCAATATCATCATTACCTAAAATTCAAATAGTTTATAGACAAGGAATTACTCTATCTGGAGATTAACTTGCCCAACTCAGAAATGGAGTGAATTGTAAGTATAGGAATTGAGCACATGCAGTCAAATATTGGAGTTGCTCAGATATTAAGGTGTTTTGTCCTCACAGAGTAAGAAGTTATTGGATTGAAGGGTCCTCCTTAATCAGGGATGATGAAGATAGTCTTAGCAAGGAGATCCAATATGAGTAAAGGCACAGTGACCAATGTGCATAACACATTGTAACTCTTATGCCAACTGTTCAGACCTCGTCTCTGAGAGGACATATCCAGCAGGGAAAGACTGCAAAGGCTAGTAAACACATCGATGAGATCTATTTAAAAATACTTAATATAAAATAATCAACTCAAGCTCTCTGGTCACTTTCTCTTCCTTAGTACATTTTTGAACACAAAAGCACTTGGAATAAACCACCAAAGACCATCCAAAATCTTTCAGACATTTAGATTAAGCTAAAAAGTATATTAAGTGTTCTTAATAGCTGAAAGATTAATGTGTTTCAAATCGTGGGTCTGATTACCGCAGAAGAAAACTAAGAGACTTTCTGGAAACCCACAGACCCAAGGCCTTTCAAAGTTGCACCCCCATATTCCAGAGCTTTGTAGTCTGGCGTTACGAAGCCAGCTTGAAACATGGTACAGGCTCACATCCTATGAGAATCAAAGTCGCCCTCCCAAATTGAAATGAAAAGGGTATCAAAGATGAAGCAACTTGATAAACGAAATTATAAATATGTGGCAAATCTCTGTAAGAAAGCATGAAGTGGGGTCATTGTGGTCATCCCATGGAAGGTAGCTGGAAACCTGAAGAACCGAGGAAAATGAAAGAATGACGTTTACCCATCAATAATGTTTGAAAAGCTACATGTGTGTCATTGTGTATTCAATAATATCTATGGGAAGAAAATTATCTTCCCTTTGATATCTGTTATCATGTTATCTGAGCCTTGATATATATATATATATATATATATATATAATTTTTCCACATTTTACATCTATATATATATATAATTTTCCATATTTTACATATTGATCCCAGTTCCCTCTCCCTCCCTTCCATGCCAACAAACCCCCTTTCCATCCCATTACCCCCCAACTCCACAGGGAGGGTGATGCCTTCCAGGAGGGATCATCAAAATCTGTTAAGTCATTTGGAGGAGGGTCTAGGCCTTCTCTCCTGCCTCTAGGCTAAGAGACTATCCCTCCATGGGCAATGTGCTCCCAAAGTCCTTTCCTGCACCAGGGGTACATCCTGTTTCCACTATCAGAGTTCCCTTAGACTGCACAGGCCTTCTAACTGAGATCCATGTTCAGAGGGTCTGAGACAGTCCAATGCTGGTTTCCCAGCTATCAGTCTGGGGATCCATGAGCTCCCTCTTGTTCAGGTCACCTGTCTCTGTGGGTTTCTGAAGCCTGGTCTTGACCCCTTCTCTTATCACTCCTCCATCTCTGCAACTAGATTTTAGGAATTAGGCTCAGTGTTTAGCTGTAGGTGTCTGCTTCTGTTTCCATCTGCTACCAGCTGAGGGATCTATGATGGCATATAAGTTAGTTATCAATCTCATTATCAGGAAAGGGCATTTAAGGTAGCCTCTCCAGTGTTGCTCAGATTGTTAGTTGCGGTCATCCTTGTAGGTCTCTGGACATTTCTCTAGAGTCAGTTTTCTCTTCAAACCTATAATGGCTCTTTCTATTATGATATCCCTGTTTTTACTCTCATCTACTTGTCCCCCGATTCAATCTTCTTGGTCCCGCATGTTCTCTTCCCCTCTCCTCCTCTTTCTCCTAATTCCCTCTCTGCTCACTGCCCTCCCCCACTGTCAATAGGCTCAGGAGATCTTGTTCCTTTCCCCTTCTGTGAGGGATCTTGTATGAATCTCATAGAATCATCCCTGTATCCTATTTTTCTCTGGCAATGTGAATTATAGGCTGGTGATCCTTTGTTCTATGTCTAAAATCCATATGAGTGAGTACATACTATGTTCCTCTTTTTGTTACTGGGTTACCTCACTCAGGGTGGTTTTTACTAGTTCCATCCATTTGCTTGCAAATTTCAAGATTCCATATTTTTTTTCTTTCTGCTGAGTAGTACTCCATTGTGTAAATGTACCACATATTCTGTATCCATTCTTCAGTTGAGGGGCATTTAGGTTGCTTCCAGGTTCTTTCTATTACAAATAATGCTGCTATGAACATATTTGAACAGATGTCTTTATTGCATGACTGTGGATCATTTGGGTATATGCCTAAGATTGGAATTGCTGGGTCCTGTGGTAGACTGATTCCCATTTTCCTGAGGAACTGCCATACTGATCTCCAAAATGGCTGTACAAGTTTGCACTCCTACAAGCAATGAAGGAGTGTTCCCTTTTCTCCACATCCTCTCCAGCATAAGCTGTCATTGGTGTTTCTAATTTTAGACATTCTGACAGGAGTAAGATGGTATCTCAGAGTTGTTTTGATTTGCATTTCCCTGATGGCTAAGAATGTTGAGGACTTTCTTAAGTGTCTTTCAGCCATTTTAGATTCCTCTATTGAGAATTCTCTCTTTAGTTCTGTACCCCACATTTTAATAAGGTTATTTCGTGTTTTGGTGACTAGTTGAGTTCTATGTATATTTTGGAGATCAGCCCTTTGTCAGATGTGGGGTTGGTGGAGATCTTTTCTCAGTCTGTGGGCTGTCATTTGGCCCTGGGTCTTGTAATCTTTAAGGAAGATAGGTCTGGTTTCTGGTTTGTAATAACCCCATTTTTTTCTGGTTAAGTTTTCTCTGTTTTGTTAGACTACATAAAAATATTGGCACCCCAAACTGGATATAAGTATAGGCACTGTGATCCAGACAAAACTAGACTGCATCTCAGTTAACACAATGTTATGTATGCAGCTTCAAAGCTTAATTGGTCATTCAAGTAACTATAAATTCTTGTCGACTCATAGTGATTGTACCCCATATAGCCCAAGTTTATTATTTTCTTTTTAAAATGTATCTCTTTTTACTTTATATGCATTGGAGTTTTGCCTTCCTGCATGTCTGGGTGAGGATGTCAGATGTTTCAGACAGTTGTGAGCTGCCATGTGAGTACAGGGAATTGAACCAAGGTCTTCTGGAAGAGCAGTCAGCATTCTTAACCTTTGAGCCATTTCTCCAGCTTCCCAAGTTCATATTTTCTAACACTACTTCTATGGCTGATCATTTCAACTTTGTACTTATAGTAGTTAAATTTCATTGTTTATGGTAGCCCAGTATTTCACCTACAGAAGTTGTTACTTGGATTTGATTCTAGTTCTTTTTCTCCTGATCTCTGTTTAGATAAATTTGACATATAGTCTGTTAACTGGTCCTCCCAAGCCACTACTAAGAGACTAGCAAACAGTTAAAGCTTGTTCTTCTGTGCTACTTTGTGAATGGTTATTTGCTTGCCACTGATCAACCCAACTCTACTGTCAGTTTTCTTATGCTTACTTTGAGAATACTGTTTAAAAAAATAAAACTTGAAAAATAAATAAATAAAACTTGAATTTATTATCAAAACCCAAAGTAAAATAATAGGTACACGAGTAAGATTCACAAGATATGACTGACATTATATATATATATATATATATATATATATATCACTGTATATGCTTGCATATGCTCAGTAAATACACATTTACACAGATATATGCTTCACTTGAGAAAGTATACATAACTTTACCAGGGTTTTAGAAATTTTCTGGCAAAAAGATTAATAACCTTGAACTGTAAATTCTGCTGACCTATAATCTGTGAGGCATTTTATTCTGAAACGTCTTATGATTTTTGCTTACTTAGCACCTACTGAGTGCAAGATTGAAATCAATATTGGATACAGTTGCAATGATAAAGAACCTCACGATCAAAAATTTTAGACTACCCAATAAGCAGCATGATTATTGAGGTTATAAAGCAGAGATCAGTGAAGAGGAAAGTGTGGCTAGAAGTCAAAAGTAGCTTTTATCAGGTGTTGTGCAGTCCTCTGTAAGTGCACATGGAGATATGTGAAGGTACATTTTAGATGCCCAATGATTATAGAGGCCTGATAGTCTCATAAGGAATGGTGCTATTAGGAAGTGTGGCTTTGTTGCAGGAGGTGTGTCACTTTGGGATCAGGCTTTGAGGCCTTTTTTAAAAGCTTTGCTAAGTGTCACAATCAGACAACTTCCTGTTGCCTGGAAGATATAGACTCCCAGGTATTCCTTCAGCACAATGTCTGCCTGCAAGCTGCCATGCTCCCCGCCATGATGATAATGGATTGAACTCTGAAACGATCAGTGAGCCAGCCTCCTCAGGTAAATGTTTTCCTTATAAGAGTTGCTGTGGTCCTGGTTTCTTTTCACAACAATAGAAAACCCAACTGAACCTAAAGAAAGGTCTAGAGACCTACAAGACTGACGCCAACTAACAATTTGAGCAACCATGGAAAGGCTACCATAAATGCCCTTCTCGGATAGTGAGATCAACAACTAACTTATCCACCATAATGGAGCCCTCATCTAGTACCTGTTGGAAACAGAAGCAAACACCCATAACTAAACACTGAGTCAAACTAGAATCCAGATGCAGAGAGAGAGGATAAGACCAGGTTACAGAAACACATAGAGACAGCTGATCTGAACAAGGAGGAATTGGGGTGGGATGATGGGAGGGGATGGTGGTTAGGGTGCAAGTGAGGGGGGAGGGAGGGAGAGGGAACTGGGATCAACATGTAAAATTTAAAAAAATAAAAGAAAAGAAAAAGAAAACCCTTACAAAGACATTGATGCATTAGTAATAGAACATGAGATAGGGAAGTAAAGAATGAATCCAGGTGTGTGTGTGTGTGTGTGTGTGTGTGTGTGTGTGTGTGTGTGTGTGTGTGTGTGTGTGTACACATTATTGCATAGTAATCCTCATGGGTGACCCTGTCTCCATGTAAGTGTAAGGGTGCAGAAAGCCACCAACAAGCCCAGCTTCTCCTAACTCAGGCATTTATGCTTTATTGGCAGGGACTCTACCAACTGAGCCAACACTGCAGTCCACATCCAGATGTAAGATTTTGACCTGAACCATTGGAAACACAGAATTTCCATCCCTTGTGATGGAAAACTGGTAAAGAAAAGCTGTGTTCAGAGATGAAGAAATTAGGAGGAAAAGAGCGCACACAGCACCACTTAGATTGATGAACGGGCATAAAAGTATGAGGATGTGCATTGCATGTACATATAGTCCCTGAGATAGGGCAATGGCTTTTGACTGAGATAAATCAAGACCAAAGATGTTAACATGAACTATCTCGAGATTTTGAGGTTATTGGTTTTTATTTTCTCACATGTATGATAAACTAAATTACTTACTTTTATGAAATGTAAATATTTTTAACACATACTGAACAGCACAACTTTAGAAACTTCGTTTGGGACAGAGCTCAAATTTAATCTTGTCTGTCAGTCTTTTTACTCCTCGTACGCAAACTGCTTGTGCATCCGCCACCAGCTGAGCCCGCGGTTACACATTGCCATCTTCAGAAGTCCTAGATCTCAGTCTTACTCCAGTGTGCTTTTTATAACTACGTAATATATTTCCAGGACCCCCATCCCCACCGCTGTTTGTCATTCTAAGAAGAAATGCTGGATTGTTTGCAGCTGGATGCTATCTGAAAAAGCAAGGCACGTGCATTTATTAGAGCTTTGGGGAGGAGAGAAACAATTGTCACTCTGGTCCCTTTTCCTGGCAGCACCTCAAAGGTTGCCAAATGAGAACAGCAGCACCCAGCTGCCCTGAAGGGGGGGGGGAGAGGGAGGGAGGGAGGGAGAGAGAGAGGTTTAAACCTTGAATTGCCTCTCTCTCTCTCTCCTTGTTATGTATCATTTGTCAATCAGGGATAAAAGGTGTTTTTTTTTTTTTTTTTTTTTTGCCCTCCAGCTGCTAGCCCTGGGGTGCTAATATCACTGGATCTTGCCACATTATTATGGAACACTTCAAGAAAAATCAATGATTTCACCGTTCTTTGGAAGGTGGCCTTTCTCTACTCCCCCCTTCACTTTTATTTAATTTTCATGGCTGACCAAACAGTTCAAACAAAGCAAATTATTTGGGAAATAATTTTTAAATGTTTTGTTCCCTGATTCTCTGAGAATAACAGCTTAGATTTTGAACACATAGAGGGAATATTGTTCCTCTCCTTACGGAGACAAAATATCTGCAGTTTCTAGCATTACTGCAGCTTGTTGGGGCAGGGGATTCTATTCCTTTGTGCTGGGCCTTGAAAATGAGTAGGAAGATGGATGTCATCACTCAGTGTGAAATTCACTTTTAATAGCACATTTATTTGGATGCTCATTTTTCAAATTTATTTTATAACATCCAAACACATTTCTCCCATTTGTATGTTTAATTTTTTTGTGTTAAAAGAAGTGCTTTTAAAAAATTAGCACCATTTTTGGGCTTAAGAAACTTTTTTTAGAAGTATAAAAGGATGTGAAGACACGGAATTCAGACATGCTTTAAGTTCATATGCTGAATACTCACTGAGTCAAGTTGCAGATGACTCTCTAGCTAATGTTTGTAAACTATGTACTAACTAATACACCACACAAATTTTCCAAGTCTATTCACAGAGGAAGCCTGTTAGCATTGGTCTTTTCTACACAGTTTATATCTTTTATTTTGATAGAAGAGAAAAATTTCAGTGGAAGAAATGTTCAACTTTTCTTAAGATCTATTTGAGTAGAAAAGCACAGTAAAAGTATATACACAGTCATAGTATTTTATCTATTACAGTCTAAAGACCACTCAGAACAATAAGCTATAGTAAAAGTATGCACTTTGCAATGAACCAAGGTATCAGAATCTGCAAGAGAGAGAGAGAGAGAGAGAGAGAGAGAGAGAGAGAGAAAGAGAGAGAGAGAGAATTTATTTTTTTTTATCCATTTTGTCTTCTTTGTTTTATAATTCCATGCCCAGAATTTAATGTCATCAGGAAAACTTCAATAGCAGGAGGCTAGCAATTCCCTTACATACATAGAAACTTAGGGTTACTGCATCTGTTGTCAATTTGGGAAGCAGTAGGAATAAGTCAATAGCTTTGGCCTACCTATTTCTTTAAGCTCCTTATTTTTGTATAGATAGGTGGGGTACCCTACAATAAACTCACTATCAAATATAATAAACCTAGTGGGAGACAAGCTGGAAGGCACTGAGGTGCCTAGGTTTCTAGCTGAGGCTGTATACTGCTTCATCACTTTTCATATGGTTTCCATCTTAATCTCTGAAGGGCTGAGCATGTTTGCCTATACCCATAAATGCGTGTTTTCATGTCTTCACCTGAATTGGTTCCATAGAAGAGAATCTTGCTAAGTTGGGTAAAAGTTCAACATTCATGATCAGACATGAAAATTTAAAAATTTGTCCTGAGATTCCATTTCAAGCTAAGGACACATCTTACCAAAGGGCAAGCTTGTAACTACTTTGACCACAGGGCCCTAACATCGATCATGTCTAATGAACATTTTTTGAATGCCTGGAATTCATAAAAGGACTTGAACTTGGACTTAGAGGACACACAATGTGAAGTTTCACAAGGAAATCCATTAAATGGCCATAAAGAAGCTTCCAATAGATGAGGATTCTGTGGTCATCATTGGCAACAAGCATCTGTTAGTGGCTTTGATGCTTCCTCTTTTAGTTTTCCTTCCTCCACTCCCTCCTTAGCATCCCCTGACAATAGATAAATCCAACATAAATCAGGTTGGTTGGTTGCTCTCCCTTTGTTGCTTTGTCATTCTGTCCTCTGCCAAGATAGCTTTCTCCTTCTGCTGTATTCTTCCATCCAAAATATGAGCCAGTTTTATAGCATCTTTATGAGTAGGACCTTCCTGTCAAATGATTTCTCTTATATGTGAGTTTCTAGAATCATATGCTGTATTCTACTCATCATAATATGTTTTTCAGTTGCTTTTCTCTCTTTTGACAAAATAATTGACAAGAAACAACTCAAGGAAGAAAGGTATTTTTATTTTAGATTAGAGATCAAGGGGTAGAATTCATCATGGCTAGTGGGGACATGATGGCAGGAGCAGAAGCCATCTGGTCATATTGCATCCACAGTTAGGAAACAGAGAGTGAACAGTCAGGCTGGCTGTAAAACCACAAGGCCTGCCCTCATGACACATTTCCTTTAGTGAGTTTCTACTTCCAAAAGATTCCATGACCTTATTAAACAGTTCCATCAGATAAGGACCAAGTGTTAAAACACATGAGACTAATGAGGGAGTTCATATTTAAGTCACAATAGTGCATATATGTACATTGTCTTTTTTACTAGATCATTCTATGCTTAAGGACAGAAATAACACTTCCTTTGTCACTCTGTTGTTTGAAAGTGATACACCCACTGAACTGGTATTTGTTGAAGAAAACAAAACATATTAATGCTGTGTAACAATCCTCCTGTACAGTATGCAAATGTGTTGCTTTTGTTGTTAAGTAAAAGCTGTTATGAGTAGTTGATAGGTAGGTTGGAATTAGGAGGAAGAGAAGAGAGGAATCTCAGGACTCATGAGGACGTTCAGAGAGAAGCAAGTAGGACATGCCATACTAAAAGAAGGTACAGCGATGTTATAGAGCATAGATAAGAAATATGGGTTAACTTAAAATGTAAGAGTTAGGTGGTAAGAAGTCTGAGCTCTCAGTCGAGCATTTATAATTAATAATAAGTCCCTGGATGGTTATTTGGGAACTGGTGGGTGGTACAAAAATGTCCACCTACATATTAGGGGATATTCATTATATTGTGACATTAAGTGACAGAAGGACTTAAGCACAGCCTGTGTGTCTCACAGAAGAGGACAGCAGAAAAAGAGGAAATATTTGAGAAGCCTACATTGTTCCTTCTTAGTATCTAATTAATGCTAGAATTGCTATCCCCAGAAGAGCAAGTGTTTCATTCGGCCATTCCATAGCACAGGAACCAGCAACGGGTAACAATGTTTGCTGAACACACAAATTTCAAAAGCTATTTCTACAAACCATTGAGACTTAAAGGAAAATGGTTATGCTCTCAGAAGGGGAAGATAGGACATATAAGGAAGGCCAGACTCTAAGCATTTCAAAGTAAACCACTCTGAAGCATTTTTTCAGTTACTCCCTCTCCTTGCCTTAGCCTCTGAGATTCCAGCTGTCCTTTTAAATATCAAGCCACCGAGGCAGCCACAAGAAATAATCTATGTAAACTCATACAGTCTCTCATTAGCTCTGAGGAGATTGTGAAACTGATATTGGCTCATGAGAGTTCTTCTCTGGAGCATGCTCTCATTTCCAAAGTAGTTCACAACCTTGATAGGATCCAAATATTTAGAGAGGAAGTCAACATCAGACACAAAGTTGAATTGTAATCACATTAAAACAAGATAACAAGCAACGTGAGAGAAAACTTATCCCCACTTCTAAGCTGTGTTTACTTGTGCAATTTGACCCATGGGGATTCTTTAAACTAGTTATCTGCTCCTCTTCATTCCTTGGGCTTTATTATCTTGACATCTGAATGTCTTTTATTTATGATAATTCAAATGGTTGTTGATGAAGAGACCTAAAAGGTTTATTATTATTTCCTGTTTTCCTTTAGGCATAAAAGAAGTAATTCAACAACACTCCAAAAGGGATCATGTTAGTGTCACATTTCCAATTAGAATTTAAGGTTTATAACATTAAGTACTCAAAACTGACGACAAAATTAATTTAGCTCTGAACTCACAGCCTAATGTTCACCAGATGAAATATACAGAAAATTGCACAATGACCTGCCATTCAAAAGGGATGGAGAAAGACTGGTGTGCATTTTAATTAACTTAATAAAACAAGTAATGTCTTGTTTAAAACTTCTCACATTTCCAGACAGCTCTTATGACTTTTATGACATCATATCTTATTTTAAAATACACAGAAACTTCACTTATAAAAGCATCTATTCATACCAATTCATACAAAGAATTTTAAATGTAGGATTTATTAATGTGATTTCATTAGAAGAGAAATACAAAGTTTATCTTCAACTAAGATACTTATTTAGCTGTTTAGTGAATATTAAGACAAAATTATAGAGAAAGAAATGTAAACAATTTTTATATTTCAAGTGCCTTTAATATTTTAATGAGCATTATTCATATACTGACTACATGGCCAAGAAATATTTCTCAATCAGTCAAATGAAATTAGGTGAACCCAGCCATAATATCTTATGTTGGTTATATTCAAATTGCTATTATTAAATTAATGGTGATTTTTATTGACCTCATATAGAAAGCATTTGTTTTTTTTTTTTTTTTGAAATTCAAATGTAATTATATCATTTCCCCATGTCCTTTGCCCCTTTAGAAACCCTCCCATGTATATTCGTATATTCACTTCTTCTCTCTTAAATTCATGGCCTCTTTTGCTGTAATTATTATAGTTTCCCTCCCTCATTTTTTCCTTCCTTCCTTCCTTCCTTCCTTCCTTCCTTCCTTCCTTCCTTCCTTTCTTTGTTATAGGGGCCAAGTGAAAATCCCTTCCTCTTACATGTTAGCATGTCTATTGGTATGACACTTATTCAGGTCTTGTTTAGAGAATCATACTGTTGAGGTATCATGATTGAAGATTACTAGGAAGACAATTGCACAGTTGATTTCCCAGCCTTCTGACGTATGTGCAGGCTTTATTCTTCCTTTCCATGAAGTTCCATGAGCCGTAGGTGTAGGGGTTGTAATAGATGGACTAGCTAAGCTGCACAATCAGTTGTTCTCTGCATTGTGACCAAGTGTGGTTTTCTGTAATTGCCTCTCTCTGTTGCAAAGAGAAGTTTCTGTGATGAGACATGAGAACCACTCGTGTGAGTACGCGAAAACGTAATGAGGAATTATGATGGTTTAGTAAAATGACAGTAGCACGTTTTCCTCTAAGATCCATGGCTTCACTAGCCCTGGGTAGTGGGCTACATTTAAAGTTCATGATTTCTCTCCTGTTGAGAGGCCTTAAACCAAACTAGAAAATTGTTGGTTACTATCAAGATATGAGTGCTGCTAATACACCCTTAGAAATATCTTGCCTTGCTGGTCATAGCTGTGTTCATAAACATCACTGCTTGGTAAGATTCGTGTTTGTTTCCCTCCCTTGGAAGCTTGCATAGTAACTGGTTTTCAATGAGGAGGCTAAAGAAAGCATTTCTAAAATACCTCTTTGTTTATCTAACTTGTTGCAGTTAACAATAGAAATTATGATAGCAGCCAGTTTTCTATAAATTGTTTAACAGTATAATAATATCGCATTTTCCTTATATGCCAGTATTATAACATCAAAGACCAAGTGATCAGGCTGCTTATTTTACTGAAAAAATGTTAGGTAATATATTATTTTATCTGTGATGTGAATTTTGGCAAATGACTTGTGGTGAAATTTTTTATTGTTTAAAACTATCTTTATTTTACATAACAATCCCAGTCTCCTCTCACTCCCCTCCTCCACATACTTCCACCTTTTCCCCAACCCCATCGCCCACCCACTCCTCAGAGTGGGTGAGGTCTTCCATGGGGAGTCAACAAAGTCTCACATTTGTAATGAATTTTAATCTTCAAATACAAGCTAAAAATGAGAGGCATAGATGCATTTTTGAGTTAGACTAAAACAGTAAAACCAGTTCAGACTTGGGTGGGGGAGGAGCGTGCTCTGCTTCCAGTTCCAAATTTTTTCACTTGAACATTAAAACATTAAAATAGGAAAGTTATCCTGATTCTACACACCAAAAAAAGCGTCAAAGAAAGAAAATTATAGATCAACCTCCTCTCTGATGAACACAGATGGAACTCTTCTAAATAGGATACTTGCAAATTGAATTCAAGAATATATCAGAAGATAATTCACCATAATGCAGTTGGCTTCATTGCAGACATCTAATGATTTACATACACAAATCAATAGATACAATTCCTGATATAAATGGCTTCAAGGGCAGAAATCACATATCCATCTCAGGAGTTACAGAAAAGGCCTCTGACAATGTCCAATATTCCTCAAGATAAAATCCCTGGAAAGACTAGGGATAAAATGAACATATTTTAACTTAATGAAGGCTGTATGTGTCAAACTTAGAACCAACATAATGATAAATAGAGAAAAGCTCAAAATATTACCATTAAGAAGGGAAACATGCCTTCCCCACCCAGTGGCCCATCAACACTTGAGGCAGATGGGAGAGCTGGTCCTGTGATCATAAGAATGGGAAAGCTGTCACTGAACCCCACCAGCTACAACTCTCAAGACAACAAGCCATGCACCTTACCTGGGTAAACACAATGGAGCCAACCCTGCTGGGGCAGGTTTGGGTGAGCCAGGTCTGAAGCTGTGAGCATGGAAGACCTGTCTCCATTAATCATTTGTCCTGTGGCAGCATGGGAGGGTGAGGGATGCCCTCTCACCCCTTACTGCCTGCAACAGGATGAGAGAGCTGACCCTTACCAGATGCAGCACTCAGGAAACAGGCCCTGTCCATCACCTAGGCAGCATAGAAAAGCTGTCTGGTGGAAGGGTGGGTGACCCACACCTGACATATGAGCAAAGGAGAGCTGTCCCCATTGCTCATCAGACATGTCGTAGCAGGGGTGGAGTACAGGTGCTTTTGCCCCCCACCCGCACCTCCCACATATTAACACTTGACATAGGTAGAGAAGTTGGCTCTGGGGTCTTAAGATCAGGAGGGCTGTCCATACCACTTCCCAGCAGCAGCACTTGGGAGAGTGGCCCTTGTACCTGCCTCGGTAACAGGTAGAACTAACCCTGATGGTGTAGGTGTGGAAGAGCTGCCCCCCCCCCCCCCGAGAGTGTGAAAGCAGTAGAACTGGCCACACCCCTTGCTCATTGCTGCCAGAGGTGAATCAGCTGGGGCAGTGCTAGAGAGCTCATCCTGGTGGTGAGAATAGTGGAGAACTGGCTGGCAAACCTGCAACAGCCCAGGCCCAGAACCGGGGTTATTATTTGGCCCACCCCAACATCTACCCCATCTATGGTCTGCTGGAGAATGAGAAGGAACCTGACCCACAGGTCCAAGGCTGCAGGATCTCCACAACAGGATATCCAAGAAGAGTCCGAGTGAGAGCTGAGAATCTATTGATAGAGTAGAAACCAAAGGCCTGGAACCAGACCGATGACTCTGCAATGAACACTTACAATTGAAGATATATAGGCAGAGGGATTTATTGTGTGACTTACTGTGTCACACTGCAGCTTCCATGACAAAATTTTTAATTTTTTTCAATCCCCCCCCTTTTTCTCTTAAATTTTGTCTTATTTGGGGTGTGGGAATCAGGGCAGAGGGTGGATGCAAAGGGATGGGGAAATGAATGGGATCAAGATGCAGGATGTAAAAGATGCATGGAATAAATAAAAGGACAGTGAAATGGAGATAAGAAATAAAATGAGTGGAGTGAGTCCCAATTCCCATACAATATACTACTGGAAGCCCTAGCTAGAGCAATATAGAAATGATCACATTCACAATAGTCTCAAAATTGTGGTGGAATAGATTTAACCAAGGAAATAAAAGACCTCTACAACAAAACCTTGAAGGAAAAAAAAAAAGCCTCCTAATTTTATCAATTGATAAAACTAATTAAAAAAAATGCCATTCTCCAAAAATAAATCTCTAACTTCAATGCAATTCCAGTAAAAATGCCAAATCAATTCATCACAGTAATAGTAAAAGAAATCTTAAAAATCAAAGTGGGTACTGACTGGATGCTTCATCTTTGCTGGATAGTTTCCATGGTATTAGAATGTATTATTTATGGCATTAAAGAAGAGAAGAATCATAAATCCTCTGATGATGGGGACAATGGAAGTAACATGGTTGGGGTGGCTGGTTAGTAGGGAGGGTTTCTAGTGAAAGGAATGATTCTGCACCATCAAATGATGAAAGGGAATTGCAGATACAGGCAAAGAAGAGCATTCCAGGTAAAGACAGTTTCTTACCGGCTGTGTTCTTTTCTGGTTCTGCTTATATGAGGTGGTGGTAAATCCCAATTAATTGCCACAATAAAGACCTGAACTTGACCCTGAGGTAATAAAGAGCCACTGAAGGATCTTAGGCAGAGATAGACTTAGGTTTGCACTTTCGAAAGAGTTTTCTGTGGGCAGAAAAGAGCGGGTCAAAGAGGACTATAGAGAGTATGAAGACCATTACACACCCATGGTGAAAACTGGTGCCCTCTACTTGTGTGGTAAGAATGGCAAGGAAGATGAGTCAGAGACAAAACATATTTGATCATTGGCCTGGCTGGTAGTGGATCCTACATTATTAGCAGATGGCTAGAGGGACCAGGAGAGAGAGAGGAAGGGGGCAGGGAATCAAGCACAGGGAAGCTGACTTAAGAGACTAGATGTTGAGTTGTATTACAACCCCATATCTCCCACAATTTCTACACTATGATCAAGTTTGCTTATCTAAGGTTGTTTTTCCCAATCAATTTTATATCTGAATACTGTTGGAGCTATTGCTGTTTATGAAACTCCAGATGGAATCCCAAGCCTCATTCATGGTAAGCAAATGCTAACCACTGAGTTGTTCCCTTAGCCTGTATAGCTGAACTTTTCTCAAAGGAAAAGATAACAGTGTTCAGAAGCTTCAAAGACTAGGAAACGCTTAACACTTGAGAACACATGGGATGTCCTGTGTCTATTTTGCCATTCTCTGTACACTCATTCTACAACACTAGTAGGCACCACAGAAAGAACCCAGTGTTCTGCCAGATCAACCTCCCAGCCATATAGGCAAAGGGCCCACCCACCAGGCTTTTAATTGTCTGTATATCTAAGCTTCCAAGTCTCTTTGCTATCTTCTCTTATTATAAATGAAATGAGTCATCAGACCACCAAGGAAAGAGCCCCAGGTCAGTAATTCTGCAGCCAAGGAGAAGAGAAAAGGATGAAGAAGGACTCCTAGGTTCTCATATTTCAAATTTTTTTATTTATTCTTGCTAAACGAATAGCAACTTTTGAATGTTTTGGATTGAGATGTCACAAGGTTCACACACTTGAGATTCAATTAAGTATGAAAATAAAATTTTGTTTAAGAAAACAAGACAAGCAACATTCCATAGAAATCAATATTCCATTACATTACCATAAACCCTTCTCTATTAGTTGTAAGCCATGTGTCAACCAGAGGGTTGTTTATTTATTTATTTTTACAATGTGCCACATGACTCAACCGCATCATTTATAACAGTTTTCTGGAGTGAACAGGGCACTGAGAACCCTCTCTCAAACACAGATTTTGAGAAGAGGTCAAATGGCAGCTGCTGTGTTGCGATTTAAATGTCTCATTCCATGGGGAGCAAAGGGAGGTGACATAACCCAGAAGAGGCTGAGAAGTGAGAGTGTTTGTGGGGGGTGGCTGAACTGCGTGACCTGCCAGGGGCTGCCCTTCACGCAGAGGCCCTGGGGACAATGGTTGTGCTTCTGACACATCAGGGGCTCAGGACAAGCTTCTTGGGAGGTTTCTTTGAAATGAGAAAAAAAAATGTTCTGCAAGTAGGTGGGTATGATGAAAGGGTTTTCTTTTTATCATCTTTACCAGAAAAGTATTTTTGATAGTTAAATTGTGGCTAACCATTATGATTTCTCACAGGATAAAATAATGTATGTCTTTTATGAATGCCTGAGCAGCAGCAGCTATAGACAGGAATCAAGCTGACCCTAGTATTTGGCTTGAAATCAAGTTGTCTTAGTATACAGCTGGAAGTTAGCACTTTGTACTTCCTTGTCACTGTTGCTGAAAGAAGAATGGTGGGGAGAAAACAACAAAGAGTAGGAAGGGAAGAGACGTGGAGTTCATTATAAGAGTTCTAAAACACTACTTATGAAGAATAGGCTTTACTTTCATCCTAAAATGTCAACCATCAAATTTTACCTTGAGTCATTTTTTTAATACAGAGAATTCACATCAGAATGCCTACTATATTTCAGTTCTGTGTTGTTTTCATAATACTTTAAGAAGGAAAGTGTTGTATAAAATTCCCAACTTAACATTAGCTAAATATACAAGGTAGGGTTTTACTGTTTCTTATTAATATTCTTCAAGAAAACTTATATACATAATCATTTGTTTGGGCCAAGATTATTTTATAGATTTGCGCTTTAATAATTACATTGAACAGTAGTAAATAATTTGTAAATAATCTAGATAGTAAATGTTTTAATAAATAAGGTTAAGGTTGTTCTTAAAGCTATATTATGAAAGGATCATGACAGGATTAAGAAAGTATTTCCATTTTATCTCTATCAAAGCACTTAAGATCATTGGATATCAAGGCTTAAATATTATAATGTAAGGTCTTGTTCTATAGCTTAGACCTTAGTATAAACTCTGAATTTATGTTCCAAATGAAAAATATATTCAATTTCAACTCTAAAAGGAAATAGAACTCACTTGTTTTTATCTATTTGTTATATATTAGACCAATTTCTCATCCTCTGTGAGAACTGCCTTGAAGTTTAAAGAACCTGAGATTTCCCTGTGGGACATCTCCATATTTATGTGAATATTGTAATCCACTCAGGTCAAGACACTCTATTCACAGTCTGTATTATGCCACACAGCTTCTAGTGTCTTCAAACCACAGGTGGGCAATGGATGTAGAAGAGCTAGTCACTTTGCTAGTCCAACCCAAAATCCTGGAATCTGGTCATTGTCTAGTCTTGCCTACTTCGATTACTGCCTTCAAAACTTCTCCTAGAGCACAAGGTAGATGCTAAGAACATCCACTCTGGCTAAAAGGACAACCCAAAATCATGTTTTGAGCCTAAGTGTGAAACTCTACTCAGGTCTTCGTCTGGGTCTCATATCCTAACTAGTATTGAACTCAGAATTGGAACCCTTTCCTGGAGTTCTTTCTGATGGTCTCATGGTATGTCTTTCCATAAGAAAAGGGGCATTAACCAAAACCACTGCCTTAATAAATTTAATCTTGAAGAAATGGTGTGTATTAATAGCAGAGATGATTCAGCCATATCAACCTCTTTTTTGCCTTTTCTGGTTCCTTTTTGGCCTTTATTGTTGGGTCCTGGCTCCAGACATACATACATACATACATACATACATACATACATACATACATATATATATTCATTCTGTTATACCCACATATCAGTGTCACACTCGGCCTTCATGAGAAAAAGGCCCCCCTCCAGAATATGAAAGCTAATACAGCAACCCACAACTGGTTAATAAACTAAGATTGAAAGACCTTGGATCACTCAGTCCTAAATGGGTTTTCTTCATCAAACTCTTCCTCTCAGGGCTTGGGGAGATATACAGAAGATGAAGCAGAAAGATTATAAGAGCCAGAGGGGATAGAGAGAGACAGGAAAACTGTCTTCCAGACACAGTAGGAAAGATGAACATATGAACTCACAGAGACTGGCAACATGCACAGGACCTGTACAGATCCAAGGCAGATGGGTTCCAACACTTAGAGGGAATGTAGACATGAGCCCTCATCTCTAACTCAGAAGCTGTCTCCAAGTGTCAACAACTCACAAAAGAAAAACTAGTTTTCTCCAATGGAATCTCACTTGTACACAAATCACACTGAAGGCAGAGCCATGCCCAGCCGTAGATGTCCAACACAAAACAAAGTCAATAAACATGTTGGGCAATTTTTTTTGTCTTGCCATGCTTTGTTTGCCTGATTTTTTTTAAGCCTTTCTGGATTTTGTTTGTATATTATGATTTCTGATTTTGTGTTTTTATGTGCATGTATTGGTTCCTTGTGGCTTTTTCTTTGTTTACTTTTCTTTTGCTTTGGTTTGTGTTTTTCTTTTGCCCATTTGTTTCCAAACGAGAGAGGAAAAGTATGGAGTTGGAAATGCAGAAAAGTGGATAGGACAGGGTTAGATAGGGAGGGGGCAATGTGATCAGAATATATTTTATGAAAAGTTATTTTTTTCTATATAAAAATAAATATAGACTAAAATCTAAACAGTAAACTTCTTTTACATAAGGAAATCATTTGCGTAGGTTCTCTGCCCCAATGAGTTTATTCTGTTTATGGATAGAAACATTTTTCCAAAGAGGAAAGCAAAGAAAGGAGTGGTTTCAGAATTTAAAAACCTAACAAATGTTAGTACAACTCTGCTGGATGTGTAAACTCATAGAGTACCTACTATTTATATGATGTGACACAGCTGTGAGAACACTTCTATGGTCTTCCTCTTAAAACCCAAGCCCCTGTGGATACCCATGAAAACATAATAAACAAACTGTAATTGAGAATGCTACCAACTCTTCACACTGCTGAGATTATTAGAAGCAGAAAAATCCTAGAAACTGCAATAGTCAACAGGAAAGTAATGGCCCATTATGACTAGATGTGATGTGGTCTCAGATGAGATCCTGAGACAAAAAAAAAAAAAAAAAAAACATAAATGGACATTAGGAAAAACATAGGCTAATGTAAATAAAGCATATAGGTTACTTAAAAATAATGTATCAATAATGCTTCATTAATTGTAACTAATAAGTCATATTAATATATTAACCAGGAACAAAATGTATGGTATTCTATACAGTCAGGATTTTTCTATGAATGTGCTCTGTTATAAAATAAAATTTATTAGAATAAACCAAATATAAAGGAATGAATCATTTTTATATGCTGTAGGGCATCTAAAAATACATTGCTAATAATGTCTTTTAAGAAAGATGGGGTGGAAATAAAAAGTACATGCTACTCCTAGTTTGAGAACATATCAGCTCCTTCTGATACTTCAAGCTGCATTGAATGCTCTGGTTCAAAGCAATAGATAAAGCCTACCCTTGTCAATATTATAGCTATTAGTCATATGTGACTACTGAACTTTAATATCACTGAATTAAAGGTGTGCTGTAATAAAAAATATGAACTGAATTTGAAGACAAAAATACACATATTTCATTAATGCATTGCTCATATGTTGACATGTTTTGGATGTCATGTTTTAAACTTAATATACAAGTTTTTTCATTTAAGTTTCTTTTTTAATTTAGTGTGTGGCTAATGACAACCATGTACCAAGTAAATTACATATGCAGCTCTCATTACTTTATTTTTTTGTCTAGTCGGTGCTGAATTAAATGTATCTCAAGGGCTTGAAAGGGTTGATGGGTCTCCCAAACCATGCAGATTATTTTCCAGAAACTGTAGGCCTTATTACATGATGGTAGAGTTGTGTTTCATTAAGGTGATTTCTCTGAAATAACGTTTATCTAAGGAAAGTTTACTTGTATAGACAACAGACATTCTTGATTTTCCCCTTATTTCTTTACAAGTCACAACTAAAAAATTAATGTTGACAAGTTCCTTTTAAAGCATATGTGAGAAAGAAAATTAAAACACACAGTGCAATATGTGTCATCATTATAGAGCCCCTCAACCTGTGCATGTATGGTGGGGGAAATGCATTTTCCTTGAAGGTGTTTCTTCAAATTCCATCTAGATCCATTCTTCCCTCTCTTCCCTACCCTCCCCTTCTTCCCTTCCTCTCCTTCCTCCCTCTATACCTCCTCCCATTCTCCTCCTCATCTTTTTCTCCTTTCTAATTAAAGTATCTCTATACATCTCCAACTGCATTGGAACTTGATATTCAGACAAGATTGTCTTCAAACTTTTGACTATAATCCTGCCTCTGTCACTCATATTCTATTACCATGTATATACCATGTGTATACTATACCAATGTATATGGCTATGGAACCATACTTTTTAGAATGAAAATAAAGAAAATTAGTATTCATATTACAACAGAGCAACTGGTAGGAAAAACTGAACCATTAATGGATTAGATGTTTGAACTGCAAAGGTTTTCATCAGATAGTACACAAGAACACTGGATAACATGATCAGTAAACTTCTTGTTGGAAAAGGAGCACAGAGGAGTGGGTTCCAGGTGGTTGCTGAGGAAAATGGGAGGGCACTTTTGTTTTCAAAAAAGATTTGTTTTTTAAGCTGTGCTTACTTAGGAAGGAAAAGAGGAAAGCATGTAGTACACTTTAGGTTTACATAGCAACATACATTGACCTAAATCCTTATGTTTAAAAGCTTATCAGGAGGAACAAAACCCATCAATTGCCATCACTTTTTGTCAATAGCTACTCAAATGTCTTTCAGAAGAAACCATCCTGAGTGAGGTGACCCGGTCACAGAAAGACAAACACGGCATATACTCACTCATATATGGATATTAGACATAGAGCAAAGGATTACCAACCTACCAGCCTACAATCTACTCCTCCAGATAATCTAGGAAACAAGGAGGACCCTAAGAGAGACATACATGGTCCCCTGTAAAAGGGGAAAGAGACAATACTTCCTGAACAAATTTGGAGTATAAGGGGAGGGAGGGAAGAGAAAGAGTAGGGGATAAGGGTGGTGAAGCAGAACACGAGGGACCAGGAAGATTGAGTAGGGGGATAAATAGAAGATAACAAGAAAATAGATACCTTAATAGAGGGAGCCATTATAGATTTAAAAAGAAATCTCACACTAGGGAAATGTCCAGAGATCCACAAGGATGACCCCCAACTAAGAATCAAAGCAGTAGTGGATAGGCTACCTTAAATGCCCCTAAAATGAGAATGATGACTATCTTAAATGCATCCTAGAGCCTTCATCCAGTAGCTGATGGAAGCAGAAACGGAGATCCACAGCTGGGTCAAACTGGAAACCAGTTGTAGAGAGAGAGGAGTGCTGAGCAAAGGGGTCAAGACCATGCTGGAGAAACAGCTGACCTGAGCAATTGGGAGCTCATAGACCCCAGTCTGACAGCTGGGAAACCAGCATAGGACCAGGCACCCTGTACATGGGTGTCAGCTAGGAGGCCTGGGTAGTCTATAGGGCCTCTGGTAATGTATCAGTATTTACCTTTAGTATATGAATGGACTTGGGGAGCACATTCCCTATGGAGGGTTACTCTCTTAGCCTCTCTCTTAGATACAAGGGGGAGGGCCTAGGCCCTGCTCCAAATAACTTAACAGGCTTTGATGATCCCTCATGGAAGGCCTCACCCTCCCTGGGGAGTGAGTGGGGGATGGGATGGGGGTGGTCAGTGGGAGAGATGGGAGGATGGAAGGGAGAGGGAACTGGGATTGATACATAAAAAAAGATTATCTCTAATTTAAATAAAATTTACGTATAAAAAGAAATCCATGAAAACAGAAACAGACATCTAGAAGAAATCAATATATCCCTTTTTAAAGGAGAAATCTCTAAAACAGAAGTAAGTCCCATTTTGTTCAGTATGGAGCTGATTCTCTCTAATGAGTAGACTTGGGAGTGGAATGTGTAAGCATGAGGCTGCATAAATCTATTTGATTATGATTTATATGTTGATTATATGTACAATGATGAAATTGCAGAAGGGTCATTTTAAAATGAATCCAGGGTCAGCAGTCTATTGGAGACCATAAGAGAAATAGAAAGCCCACGTTGCCTGTAGCTGCATAGTCAGTCACTCAGAGGAGAGCATTGATATTTTAGACCTTTTCTGTGAGCCTTCTCTGTCTCTCTGAAATGCTGTTCTTAGCAGACACACCCACCAAGTGTACAGTACTGAATAGACATAGAACATCTAATGCCAGGTTGGAGAATCACAGAAGGAAGACCACTGATTGTTTCTCTTAGCAGAAAGCCTCTGTCCTTTTACTGTACAGTCTTCCACTGAGCCCATCCATTACTGCTCGACCTTCCTTATGGAGGCTCTGCTATGGCTCTGACTGAATGGTGCTACTTTTCCTAGAAGGCTCTATTTGATTAGGTCATTCACCTGAGCAAAAACTCTGAAGCTTCAGAAGATGCCACGTTAGGCTTAAAATGAGGATCTCTACATATGTCTTCATGCACACAAACAGCAAGAAAAATACCAAGTACATTTCAGCATCGCCAAAAGTCAATTCACTTTGTCCCCTTTGTTATAACTCTGACATTCAAGTTCAGTGTTAAGGACTAGAAAGGCTGTTGCTGTGTTAGGCCAACCCTGTCTAGCACAGCTGAAGAAACACATCAGAAATAATTAATTTAGCATTCAACAGCTGCAGGAGAGGTTCCTGCCAAATGCTACTGTTGGATTCTCTGCCTCTAACAGGCAATAGCCCATCA
This sequence comes from Phodopus roborovskii, assembly GCF_943737965.1. Taxonomy (NCBI): domain Eukaryota; kingdom Metazoa; phylum Chordata; class Mammalia; order Rodentia; family Cricetidae; genus Phodopus; species Phodopus roborovskii. The sequence continues at coordinate 3,854,321 of NW_026126413.1, read as the reverse complement.
ATTCATTCCCTGGGCACCCAGCCACATCACAGAGAAGACAGGACTGGAGATGGCTGGGACAACACAGACACACAACTCTTTTTAGCAAGATACTACTAGGACCTATTCTGCACCATTAATATTGTTTGAGAACTGAGCCACTGGCATCCAAGAGAACACAGGGAATGGTTCCTTTAAATAATTGTACAGCTGCTGGTGGGAGATTTAAAATGAATATATCATGATAAGTAGAATAGGACTGAGAAGACTTGCTTCTAGGTTAGCTTCTAAGTGAAACTCAATTTTCAGTATATAGTTTCTAGAATCCAATGTATTTTCTAATAAAATATAAATAAACAACTCTGGTTAAGGTTGTCCAAAAAACACTCCAAAACATTACAGGCTCCTTCTCTTGCCTTTGATGATACCCCCACATGGAAGGCAATTCCCTATTGCTAATAACAACATGTACTTCATGTACAGGGCCAGAAGCCCCTGACACAGGACTACCCCAACAATTAGTTTTCATGGCACCAGAAAATACCATGCAAGCTTTGAAATGAAGGAAGCCTCCAACAGTCCTACCCAGCTATGATGTCTATGAACCACAACAATGCATGACAATCCTAAGGATGCAGCAATGGCATATATATCTTGGGGGTAACCAATAGTTTTCTAATTGAGCTTATGACATGCTCAACAACTGGAATGCTATCTAACTACACAGGGTTAATGACATCATGGACCTCGGAGAAGAACCTACAAATACCACTTTACTAAACCAGTAATTCCTAACTACATACTAAATATTAGTCATTATTCTCACAGGTAAGTGTAGCCCCCACCCTCTCTTCAAAGAAAATTCTCTTTGCAGCAGATAGAGACCATTATAGAAAACTCAAACCAATCAAACGGCAGAGTTGTGGAGTTCACTACTAATCGGTGCATCACAAAACAAAAACAAACAACCTCATTCACTTAAGACTCAGGGATCATTTTGGGAAAGGGAGAGGAAATATTGGATGAGTCAGAGGAATGGGATCTTTGATTTCAGACTGTATCTTTTAGTAATGCCAACATCTTCACTTATAAAGCCTCATCAACATGAACTGAACAAAAAAAAAAAAAACAAAAAAAAAAACAAAAACAGACATGCTAAAGTGGACAAAGGCAAGCTCATGAGGCTTCGGCCCTACTCCAAAAACTATAAACAACTAAGGAATGCTGAGGGTAGGAGAAATAGTTATTCTTAGAGAAAAACACACCAATTGGTTATCTGGTACCAAATGGTCAGCTCTGAAAACATACCTACAAATAACATTATTTAGACTGAGCAGGTTATACTTATGTATTTAGGAATATATACAGCTATATATGTATATAGTATGTAAGAACAATTAAAAATAGAATTTGAAAGGGAGAAAGAGAGACATATAGGAGGACTTGGAGGGAAGAAAAATGTGAAATTATAATATAAAAAATACAAGAAATAAAAAATAAATAAAAAAGCAAGCACCACTTCCTGTGAGATTTTGGAGTGGTCCCCTGGAGCCAAAAGAACATGGTGATTCGCACACAGAGGAAGCATCAGCTGTTTAAAATGGGTAGATTTATGATATGGCTGCCACACCATTACGGAAAGCAATAAGGTTGCCCTGTTCCATGTGCATCAAGATCTAATGTCACTAGTTATGTTATCATTGTTGTACTTTGCTTTCTATTGGAAATGGGTAGCAGTTCCTTTTCCAACAGCCTTCTTGGCTTCTATTCATGGAAATCTGAGTTTGTGTGTATTGTCAGCCTAAGGGGTTAAAATCCATCTTAAATAACAGCATGATGGGTTCAGTCCTTCCTTTTACAGCCTCAGGAATAAGTAAGACAATTTGCAGTTTAAGTCACAAAATCTATTTTGGTTTAAGAGCAAATTTTCTCATAATTAGATCCTTTTTTAAGACAGGAAAGTCTTAAAAATGTGTGTTTACTTGTAGGCATATTGAATAAAAATGTTTTAGAAATTACTTAGAGGGGGTAATGGAGTGGCTTTGAGCAAAACACATTATAATCATGTATAAAATATTCAACACAAGAAAAATATTTAGATGCTTAAGAAATCCATGTTCATATTGTTTAAAGTAAAATATAAAATCATTCTGTAGTCTTATTGTCTTAGAAGTCCTAAGGAATGCATTAGCCTGTGAGCAAGACCACAACACCTTGAAAGTCTTCACAGTCTGTATCAATGGGGACCAATATTATTCACATTTTAAGAATAATTCCTTTGTCCATTATGTAAAAGTGGTTGCTAGCAGACTTCAATATATCCCCATAGAATTATTTATTCTTTGGAAGCCACACTAATTCAAACAAGGCAATGTGTTCTTTTCTCTATTGTTTTGGAAACAATTTAAAGGATTTTGTTGAGTAAGTGCAATTTTCTTCTCTTCCCACCTATTCTTCAAAAGATTTTCTTTCTCTCCAGTTACAAAACATGCTCATTATGGGCCTATCAGATGCAAAAAGAAGGAAGGATAGTCCTTCTATTTCTGCATGTACAGAACCTGATTGTGGTCTTAATCTCTGCAGAGTTCTACTCAATAAAACCTAATACTTCTGTTATCAGTCATTAGGGTGAAGCAAGACTGGGAAAAGACAAGCCTTGACATCTTTTGGCATCAAATGTAATTATACTATTAATTCTTTGCAAATATTTATAGTTTCCCTTCTATTATTTCTTATCCCCACCCCAGAATGTTTCCAAAGGAACATTATCTGGGAGGGGCATTTAAGGTAGCCTCTCCACTATTACTTAGATTATTAATTGGGGTCATTCTTGTAGATTTCTGGACATTTCCCTAGTGCCAGATTTCTCTCAAAACCAATAATGACTCCGTCTATTATGGTATCACTTTTCTTGCTCTCCTCTATTCTTTCCTTAACTTAATCTTCCTGCTTCTTCATGCCAACCTCTCCCCTCATCTTCCTTCTACCTCCCTCTCCCCTCCCCCACGCTCCCAATTTGCTTGGGAGATCATGTCCCTTTTCCCTTCTCTAGAGGACCATGTATTTCTCTCTTAGGGTTCTCCTTGTTTCCTAGCTTTTCTGGCAGTGTGGATTGTAGGCTGGTAATCCTTTGCTGTATGTCTAAAAACCATATATGAGTGAGTAATACTGTGTCTTTTTGTGAATGGATTACCTCACTCAGGGTGGTTTCTTTTAATTCCATCCATTTGCCTGTGAATTTCAAGCTTCTATTTATTTTGTTTGTTTGTTTTCTGCTGAGTAGTACTCCATTGTGTAAATGTACCACATTTTCCCCATCCAAACTTCAGTTGAGGGGCATTTAGGTTACTTCCAGGATCTGCCTATTGCAAATAATGCTGCTATGAACATAGTTGAACAGATGTCCTTATTGTATGAATGTGCATCTTTTGGGTATGTGCTTAAGAGTGGAATTACTGGATCTTGAGGTAGACTGATCCCCATTTCCTGAGGAACATCCATACTGATTTACAAAATGGCTATACAAGTTTCCACTCCCACCAGCAGTGGAGGAGTGCAGCCATTTCTCCACATGCTCTCCAGCATAAGTTGTCATTGGTGTCTCTAATTTTAGCCACTCTGGCAGGAGTAACATGGTATCTCAGAGTTTTTTTTGATTGCATTTCCCTGATGGCTAAGGATGTTGAGCACTTTCTTAAGTGTCTTTCAAGCTGACACCCACAGCTAAACACTGAGCCAAACTCCTGGAATCCAGTTGCAGAGAGGGAGGAGTCAAGGGGTCAAGACCAGGCTGGAGAAACCCACAGAAACTGCTGACCTGAACAAGGGAGAGCTTATGGACTCCAGTCTGATAGCTGGGAAACCAGTATAGGACCTAACCCAGATTCCCTAAATGTGGGTATTAGTTGGGAGGACTGGGCAGTCTATGGAGCTTCTGGTAGTGGATCAGTATTTATCCCTATTATAAGGATGGACTCTGGGAGCCCATTCCACATAGAGGGATACTCCCTCAGCCTAGACACATGGGAGAGGATCTGCACCATGCTCCAAATGATATGACACTTTGTAGACTCCCCATGGAAGATCTCACCCTTCTTGAGGAGCAGAAAGGGGATAGGATGAGGATGGAAGGGTTTGAGAACTGGGATTGATATGTAAAACAAGCTTGTTTCAAATTTAATTGTTTTAAAAGATTATCAAAAAGAAAGAAAATAACACAATTTTAAAAAGAAAACGAAAAAGCACTCTTTCTGAAGCTAAGAGGACCAGCACTAGGCAATTAGCACAAGAAAGTGCCCTGATGCCATTCTCTATATCCCTGAAACATTAATCCACTTTAGTAATGTTATTTCTCTCTCAAGTAAACTGAAGTATATTTCTTTGCCAAAGTCCACTACCCCCCCACACACAAATAATAAATAAAAACAGTCCTCAAAATAACCAGTGTTGTGGCCTCAAGGTGATGGATTTCAGTGACTCTCCAACAAAGCCACTTAGTTCTTCAGAATTCACTGTCAGATTGTGGAATAGGCTGTCCTTCTGCTACTCACTGATGACCAATTCTCATGATGTAATGACTAGAAAACTGGAATCATATATTAGGGATTTTGAATCAGAAGAAAACCCCCAAATCCACATATTGTCTGAAGGTGTTTTGTTGGAGCTTTTGGCCTGTGAATGTATGCCTGTGTAATCACTTAGCTACATTGTCTGTCTAGGAAGAATATTATGTTCTATAGGATACTATAAGATATTTATGAATCAAGAAAATGTAAAGATCTTAACTGAGTATAGTATACTTCTTTGTAATTTTTTGTTTGCTTGCTTGTTTTTTCAAGACAGGGTTTCTCAGTAGCTATGGGGCCAGGCCTGTAACTCACTTTTAGACCACACTGGCATTGAACTCACAGAGAATTGCCTGCCTCTGCCTCCTGAGTCCTGGGATTAATAGATTGGTTCATCATTGCCTAGCTATTTGTATCTTTTTTTGTTTGTTTGTTGGTTTGTTTGTTTTTTGTTTATTTGACACATGGTTTCTCTGTATTGCTTTGGGGTCTGTCCTGGAATTAGCTCTCTAGACCAGGTTGACCTCTAATTTACAGAGATCTGCCTGCCTCTGCCTCCCATGTACTGGGATTAAAGGTATGTGCCACCAACACCCCGCTTTGTTAAGTATTTTTTAAAATAATGATATGTAATTTATTATCATGCAACAATGTGTTCACTTTTTTCTAAGGGAGCAGGCTAATCTGCCAGTTGATGCTTTTTGTATACAGTAGTGTGTGACAATTTCCATAGTTAGTTAGTTCAGTACATTTAATGAATAGAATTAGAAACTTGCTAACACAGCAGAATTTTGTCTAATTTGGTGCAAGAATAAAGTGAAAATCTTTATTGTTGCTTTCCATTATTATCTTGCCGTTAATTGGAGATAAAAGTTGCATAAAATTCTGTGTTCTAGAAGTACAAGTAGCATTTCCAGTCAACAACATTTCAAATATCAAAGTATACAGTAATCATACAAATAAGACAACACACATCCTATGTATATTTTATTATTTGAAATCATTTAATTGGCTCCATAAAGTACCCCTAGCCAGTGAATCAAGACATACCTGTATGTGACTTACCAACACTCTTCCCAGAACAACCTAATGGTAACATACCAATCAATTAAATAATTTGATCCAAAAAATACCTCTGAAAAACTTTGTTCTTTATAAATCAACATTAATTCTTAATAAATTTCTCTTGTACATGTAAAATATATCAAAGGACATTTATCGCTTTTCAGGCTCCTTCTGATACATCATTAAGGTATGCAGGATAATAATTTCTAATGTTCATGGACTGAAGTTGGAAATGTGTATTTCGTTTGTCATGAGCTGGCAATTTGGAAAGCCTGGGGTGGCATATGCACCATATGGAAAACAATGTTCATGATCCAAATTGTACCTTTCAAATGTCTCACACATCTCAAACTGTTTTTGTTTTCCTAACACAAATAGGTCAGATTACTGGTGTTTGTGGGCTTTTGCTTCAGTTTGACATCCTGCTGGTTTTGTTTTCTTCCATGCTTTTCCCTAAATTAGCTTATTCCTGTCTCCACCACCTCCCAACCCAGTGTTCTTTGTACACATTTTCTGCTCAGCACTCCCAAACAAAAATGAGAAAATGGAAGCCTGCCCTGTTTTGTGGGAAATATAAACTATCCTGGAAATTATGAGGAAAACGACATTCTACTTCTTTTGAAAATAATTACATGTAGCTGCAAGGTGAGCATCCCTATTCCAAAAGTCTGTAATTGGAAATATTTCAGAATTTTGGTATTTCCATTTGGGGATAGTTGCATACACATACTTTTTTAATGTAGAGACTTGAATAGAACATGTAAAGCTTTGACTTTACTGTCCAGGTATTTTGTTCCCATCCTGGAACTAGTATTTACTACTCCCGTGCTTAGCTGTGAATTTATGATGATGTTATCTACTTCACAAATTATTGTTATATTTTAATAGCAACATAAACAAAAAAATGTTTGCAACACTGTGGTGGGGTGTGAATGTAATTATCCCCATAAGATCATAGGAAGTGGCACTATTAGGAGATGAGGCTTTGTTGGAGTGGGCATGGCCTTTGTGGAGGAAATGTGTCACTGTGGTGGTGGGCTATAAGGTCTTATACATACTCCAGCCACATTCAGTGTTCAGACCACTTCCTATAGTCTTTCGGTCAAGAAGCAGGACTCTCAGCTCCTCTACAACACAATGTATGCCTGCACACCACCTGAGGCTAAAATGAAGAGTTTTGGACTAATTCCATTGGCAGAGGAAATCTCAAAACAGGCTAGAATAGACTCTGTCATATGGTTATTAGTGTTAACTCTAATAAAGATCTGTAGTGAGAAGGGGAAAGATGAGAAAGGGAAAATAGAAAATATACAATTTGAGGAGAAAGGAGCATCAGGAATTGGAATGTAGCTAAATTCCATATTTAAGGAGATAAAGAGATTAAGAGCTAGAACAAAGGGAGTGGTAACTTCAGGGTAAGATGTTACCTTGCTAAATTTCCAATTTGTGAAAGGGAATTAAAGAAAATCTTAGAGCATGGTGTGTTGGTGCATATCTTTAATCCCAGCACTGGGAAGGCAGAGGCTAGCAGATCTCTGAGTTTGAAGCCAGCCTGATTGACAGAGGAAGTTTCTGGATAGCCAAGCTTACCCAAGTGAAGGAAACTTTTGAAAACAGAAAGCAGGGGAAGCTGTAGTTGAAGTTGGGTGCCATGTTTCAGCCCCAATAAGCAACAGAACTATGCAACTTTGGCCATATGGTACTGATTTTAGAGTCAAGGATAGAAGAAAGGCATTATGGAAATTTTCTGCAAGATTAGTAACAGCCACTGATGCCAAGAAGGTGTCTCAGGTGTCTCTGAATGGAGGCCTAGAAAGGCCATTGTATAAAGCTATGGAGAAGGTTGCATTGCCTTGGAGACCCCAAAATGTTGGAGAGGATGCCAGAACCATGAGATGCTTGCCAAGGAAAGCTGATAACAGGGAGTAGAATCAGCTCAAGAGAGAGTTGGGCTGCTGTCAGTTGGTCTACAGTTGTGTTGTAGTCAACAAAGCTGAAAGGAGTTGGAGATCTGAACAGCATTTTGACATCAGACATGAAGATGCAGTTGGGGTTTTCCCAGGTGTTTTTTGGTCTTGCTTTAGGTCCAGGATTTCCTTCTCTGTGTTTTAGTACATCCTTCTTTGTATTTTGGAGTGACAATATATATTCTGTGCCATTAATAGTCAGAAGTATGTGATCTGTTTTTGTTTGTTTGTTTGCTTGTTTGTTTTATTTTGATTTTATAGGGGATTAAATTTAAGAGAGACTGTAATAGACTATGGGGACTTTTTCAATTGGACTAACTGCATTTTCCATCATGATATTGTTAAATGTAATTGTCCCCATAAGTTCATTGGGAGTGGCATTATTAGGAGGTGTGGCTTTGTTGGAGTAGGTATGGCCTTGTTGGAGGAAGTGTGTCACAGTGGAGATGAGGTCTCATATGTACTTTAGCAATGCCTAGTGTTCAGACCACTTCCTGTTGCCTGTGGCTCAAGATGTAGGATTCTCAGTTCCTTCTCCATTATCATGTTTACCTGTATGCCACTTTCCATCACGATGATAATGGCTAAACTTCTGAAATATAAGCCACCCTAATTAAATGTTTTTCCTTTTTAAAAGTTGCCATAGTCATGGTGTCTCTTTATATCAATGAAAACCGTAACTAAGACAAAACCTGAGTATACCATAAATATCTAATTATTACTATATTATTGCTAAATGTACTATTGAATAAAAAAATCATAAAATTCCCCTCAAATGCTTTTTTTTGGGGGGGGTGTTTTGAAACAAGATTTCTTTGTGTAGCCCAGGATACCCTCTGAGTGCTAGGATTAAAGGCATGCACCACCACTGCCAGCTGATCTTTTCTTCTTAAGGTTTTTCTATATTATCAGTCCTTAAATTCTAGCCAGAATCATGATGGCATATCATTTCCAAAGTTTTGATTCAAAAGACTTAGCACTTGCAACATATTTCTAGGTTTTAATGATTCTATGAGTTGGGAATGACAATTTGAGCCCTAGTACTCTGATAGTAAATATTTCATACACAGCCACAGACAATATGTTGATGAATGAAAAAAACAAGTATGATTATATTCTCTTTGCCAGATTATTTATGCACACTCAAATTTCCTATTTTCAAGTAATGGCTTTTTTTTTTTTTTTTTTTTTTTTTTTTTGATGTTTTAAGCTTTTAAATATGTGAGAACTGTTCTTGACTCATAGGTCTACAGAAATAATTTCTGAGTTGTATTTGATGGACAGACTCTTCTGTTCTATGCACTTGTCCAGTTGGAGCCATGTACACCTGGCATTCCTCTTTGCCAAACCTGAAGCTGTATTTTGCTTACTGAGGACAGGTTACCTACCAGCAGGTTGGCTGAATCATTGCTGAGCCATCCTGATGAACATAGCTATGCCTAGAATGCACGTCTACGACTTTAGCCTCTTCTAGGATATCGGATTTGCTATTATAGTGCAATAATTTAACTAATTTTTAAAAAAGCATTGATGTGGACTTTATTCAGGCCAAAGTATGCTCGTATTACTCTGGTACCCTCAATTTATTGCATTGGTTTGTAGTAGCCTTGTGACTTGGCAAAGTCAGATAAGCCTGAGTACTAACAATTATTTTTACCAATCAAATAAAACAAAAATTAAGACCAGATGATTTTAGCACAGAATTCTACAAGACTTTCCAAGGAGAGTTAATGAAAATACTCCTCATATTATTCCACAAAATTGAAATAGAAATAACATTGCCCATTTTTATGCTGATACCTAAACCACTTAAGTACTCAATAAAGAATGAGAATTACAGACCAATTTGCCTTGTGAACATCAATGCAAAAATTCTCAATAAAATATATTCAAACTGAATTCAATAATACATCCAAAATATCATCCATTGTGTACTAGTAGGCTTCATCCCAGAGTGCAGGGTTGTTTCAACCTATAAAAAATGATAAATGTAATCTACCATATAAACAAACTGAAAGACAAAAGCCAGATGTTCATCTCATTGGTTGCAGAAAAGATCTTTGACAAAGTCAAATGCCTCATTCATTATTAATGTCCTGGAGTGATTAGGAATACAAGGGACATGCCTCAATATGATAAAAGTAACACCATGATAAGCAAGCCCATAACCACCACCAAGTTAAATGAGAGGAACTCAAAGCAATTCCATTAAAATTAGGAACAAGGCAAGACTACTCACTCTCTCCATACCTATTCAATATAGTAGATGAAGTCTTAGCTAGAACAGCAAGTGGATTGAAAGAGATCAAGGGGGTACAAACTGGAGGGGAAGAAATCAAAGTATCTTTATTTATAGATAATATGACAGTATGTATAAATGACTCTAAATGTTCCCCTTGGAAATTCTAACAGTTGATATACACTTTCAGAAAAGCAGAATAAAAAATTACTTAGAAAAATCAGTAGCCTTCCTATATTCAAAAGACAAATGGACTGAGAAATAAATCAGAGAACAACTCCTTCCATAAGAGCCTCAAAAATTATAAATTATCTTGGGGCAACTCTAACCAAGCAAAGACCTTTATGATAAAAACCTTCAAGTCTTTGAAGGAAGAAACTGACAAAGATATCAGAAGATGGAAAGATATTCCATGCTCCTTGGTAGGATTGGATTGGTAGGGTTAATATACTAAAATTGGCCATTATACCAAAAGCAACATGCAAATTCAATGCAATCCCCATCAAAATTCCAACACAATTCTTCACTTACCTTGAAAGAGCAATTTTCAGCTTCATATAGAAACACATTAATCTCAGGGTATCTAAAACAATCCCAGAAGTGTCCATTGTACTAGCTTTCAAGCTTGTCCTTTAGATGTGTCCCCCCAGATTCAGTTTTCTCTCCCAGTACTATATCCCTCCATCCTCCCTGCCACCTGATCCCTCTTGTTCCCATTTCCCCACTGCACCCATCCACCTGGTATGTCTATTCTGTTCCCCCTTATCCCCTTATTACTTAGCATCTCTGGGTCAATAATCCAATGTAAAAAATGGGGTACAGATCCAAATAGAGAATTTTCAACAGAGGAAACACAAATGACTTAGAAACACATAGAGAAATGTTCAACAAGCTGGGCATTTGTGGTGCACACCTTTAATCCCAGCACTTGGGAAGCAGAGGCAGGTGATCTCTGTGAGTTCAAAGCCAACCTGATCTACAGAGCTAGTTCCAGGACAGGCTCCAAAGCAATACAGACCAACCTGTCTCAAAAAACAATGAACAAGAAAGGAAGAAAGAAAAAGAGAAAGAAAGAACGTAAGACAGACAGACAGAAAGAGAGAAAGAAATAAAGAAAGAGAAAGAAAGAAAGAAAAAGAAATGTTCAACATTCTTAGCCATTAGGAAATGGAAATCACAGTGATTTTGAGATTCCATCTTACAACTGTCAGAATGGCTAAAATTAAAAAAAAAAAAACACAAGGGACAACTCATGCTGGCAAGGATACAGAGCAACAGGAACACTACTCCACTGCTGGAAGGAGTGCAGACTTGTGTAGTCACAATCAATATGATGATTCCTGAGGACATTGGGAATTATCTACCTGAAGATCCAGCTACACCACTCCTGAGCATGTACCTAAAAGAAAATCCATTCTACCACAAGGACACATTTGTAACTAAATTCATATCAGCTTTATATGTAATAGCTGGAAACTGGAAACAACATAGATGTCCCTCAACTAAAGAAAAGATAAAAAAGGAATGTGGTCCACTTACACAATGGAGTATTACTCAGCTGTTAGAAAAAATTAAGAAATTTGCAGGCAAATGGATCAAACTTTAAAAAAAAAAATCACCTTGAGGGAGGTAACCCAGACATAAAAGAAAAATATGGTATGTACTCACTTAAAAGTAGCTATTACCTGTAAAACAAATGATAATTGAATCCTTTTTTTCTAATGAGAGAGAGAGAGACAGAGAGAGACAGACAGAGAGAGAGAGAGAGAGAGAGAGAGAGAGAGAGAGAGAGAGAGAGAGAGAAAGGAGATGGATCTGAATGGGATGGGAGGCAGGGAAGACATTACAATTAGGACATATTATAAGAAAAAAGTCTATTTTCAATAAAACAAAACATGCAGTAAATAAAAAAACATTCAGCCTCAGGCATTCTGTTACAGCAGCACAATGGAATAAGACTGGAGTATTACACAGAATCCAAAGAATTTCTACTCAATGAAGATCACATGACTTCACCATCTTCTCTCTTCTGTGACCTCAAGGTGTTTTGTTTAGCTTTGAAGATAATTATTTGAAAAATAACCATACCTGGCAATCTGGAGACTGGAGTTACAGTCAAGAACACAGGTTAGGACTGAACACACATGGTTTCAGCGTGAACTCTGCTGCACCCAGTTTCTGATAATGGGCAACTCATTCAACTTACTAAGCTTATTTAGTGTCACTTTACTTCCTGTGAATAGAAGAATAACAGCATCAATCTTATTTATTTACTTCTAGGAGTAAGAGATAGCAAATGGGAAATCTCCAGTACAGTTTCCAGCACCATGAACACTTAAACATTAACTGTAATTACATTTCTAAAATTCCTTGTGTTTAGCAACCAACAAAAAAATTACATAACCTCCCCCCCCCCAACTTTTCCCTTGTGAGATCCACTAATCAGGTGATTGGGTGTTACGCCAAGAAATCATGGAAAAAAGGAAGGTATTTCAACCATTTCTGTGCTCTTAATTAAAACTTTAATGACACTTTCGTTGTGGCAGAACAAACTGGTTTCTGCCAGTCCTTTTTTTTTTTTTTTTTTTTTTTTTAAGATTGTTTGGGGAGAAGAGAGAATTCTCAGGGCAAGCTGTCAGGAATTATAAGCACTCTTTGATATTTTTCTTCACATGTTGTTTCTCATTACAGGACGATGACCTCTGGAAACATCTGGATACTTTGAGGGATCTTCTAGTGACAGTCTTCCTAGAAGCCTGAATATATACTAAAGTGTCTGACAAATACAGACATTATTATAACTCTTCAAATAAAGTTAGGTATAACAGTAGACAAATATTGTGGAGTTTTCTAGTATTTAAAAGCCTCACTAATTTGTGGCTTGACTTGAGTTAATTTTCCTGTCCGAGTAAGAAGACAGAAAATTCTCAGCATAAGCTCTTGTTTAGGAGGATGTTAGTAGGGGATGCTTGTGCTCTTTCTTTGATTCTCTAAAAATATAAATGAATTCTGAATAATGTAAATGTTCCTACAAAGGTTAAACATCTTCAACCCATGCTCCCCCCAAAACAGCATGTTTAATATTTACAGTTTCAGGAAACAGGAATAAATTTTAGTTAATTCAAAGAAATAGGATGAGAATTAAAAGAAGGAAATGAGTAAGAAATACGCTGGAAAATGTTTTTGAGGGTTTTCATGATTCTCTTACCAGAGTTCTTTGTGGATGCATCTTAATTCTACTTTTCCCAAATAGGAGTTTAAATACTTGAAAGGGGAAATCGTATCACCTTCGTTGTTCAACAATCATCCATTCTTTTAAACTCAGACCTATGTGAGGTTTATTTTAAAGGAACAAACATGCTAACATAGGTTAGTGCTCTAGAAGAGTCTAATACAGAAAATGTATGCCACTCAAATTGGAGTCACTCAAACACATATGATGTCCATGAAAGTGCCAAAGATGAGTACAGAAGTAGTATTCCATTTCTTTTGTTGTTGAATTTAATTAAACCAAAATGTTCTTATTTGTCAAAGCAGAATTCATTTGCCAAAATGCAGAATTACATCTGCATTTTGACAGTCAGGCCAAACCAGATGTTTCCTTGCCTCTAAGATGGGTGCCTCATGCATGGACATGACAGGAAGGTAGAAACTGTTTAAGACACTCCTTAGGGACTGCATAAAATTAATAATAAAAGCTTTGCATCTTTCAACAGTCATTTTGGAGACTAATATCTTGGGAAATCAGCAGAACATATGGTTGCCAGTAGCAAGAGTAACTGCAACTTATAAAGTTCAGATCTTTGATGAGTCTCCTTAGTAAGCATTTTTCAAAGAATAATACAGAAATTCACTCCTGCAACAAGGCAGGTGAGTCTTACAATGTTGTGACATACTTCTGGGCTTGGGCTCCCATAGGAACTTCAACCCCTCATTTCCCAGTGCTGAAAAGTTAGTATCTCTTGTGACTGCTATAAACTACTAACTCATTTATGTTTGCAACTGAATTTAGTGTATCTATTGCCATTATGAAGGTAGTTTTCATACTTGATCTGTATGAGGAAAAAACAACAGGACAATGCTCCCGCAAGGGAAAGTATTGGCTCAGGAACCCCAAGACCAAGCCTTCAGTACAAAGGAGATTCATTTGCCTTAGAGGGAGAGAGGGCAGAGATTTGGGATACAAAGAAGGAGACAGAAGAAGAGTGAGAAGGGGAAGGGAACCATGGCAAGGGGCAGGGATGTTTGTCATGAAGGGTAAAAGGACTGCCTCTGGGTAGGTGAGTAGACAGAGAGAACACATAGGAAAATGGCAGTTTATAAATGGACATGGAAGCATCTGAAATCTCATTTAAAAGGTTATAGAAGTAAAGAGACTAGCGGTAGAATCAACGAACATATTGTGAACACTTAATTAAGACATGGAGACTTACTATTAATTATGAATGCCTAACCTTAGTTTAGGCTTATCCTGATAGCTCTTTTAATTTAGTTTAATCTGTTTCCATTCATCTATGTTTTGCCTTGGGGCTTTTTACCTTTCTATCATTCTGTATGACCTTCTTTCCTGCTTCTTCTGTGTCTGTCTATCTGAGCCCTGGTGTCTCCCTGGGGTCTCTTTCTTTCTTTTCCAAGCCTAAATTCCTCCTTTACCTTATTCTCCCTGACTAGAACCAATAAGGTACCTTAGTTAGGCAAGGTAAAACAGCAACACACCTTTACATAATTAAATTAAAAACAACACATCTTTACATAGTTAAGCAATTATTCCACACCGTAAACAAATGTAACACATCTTTACATCGTTAAACAAATGGAATGCTACATTGCATAGTTAAAAAAAATATTTTGCAACATTTCCCCATTTTGTTTAAATAAAAAGGAAGGATTTAGTTTTAACATATAAAAGGATGGCATGTAATGTCATGAGGGCTCTGTAACCAAGAAGATTTATCATGTCTCATTCAGTGTCAGGGGTGTTCCCATGTCAAGGGATCAGCATATACATCACCTATCTTAGTGTTTTTCTAGGTTTATTTCTTTATGTCTGTAGACAGTATTTTCAGGGAGTCTCCCCAAATTAAATCTTGCTTTTATTAATTTTGAAGGAATCTACAACCTTTCATTTCCTATGAAAACAAAAGCACAACCTTACCCCAATGCAATGAAATCTCTGAATTCCATTTTAAAGTTAAGACACAGCCAATGTACCTAGACTGGTTTAATTCAATAGTTCCTTTTGCAACCCCATGTCTCTCAGAAGCTGCTGTTTACTGATCAGCATTTAAAAAATTCCAAGTCTACTCTCTGGCCTCAGTTTTCAAATAGCTTTTCTAATTTAATTTACATTTTTAAGTACGTAACTTATTCACTTTCCACCCAAACTCATTAGAGGAAACTAGAAGCATAATGACTAAGCCACTTTGATACAAACTTTCAGATTGCTGTTCAGTAATTAGCTCCTTTTCTTGATAGAAGAAGCTATTTATCTTCTACTTCTGTAGGTGATGAAAGATTACAACCCAATCTGTGTTGAATGCATTTCCAACATCTATAACATCATAGCTTTTAACATTCCATTGCCAAAAAGTCATAGGACAACACAGAATAGTACAGAAAAAGATGTCATTCCTTAAGAATGGAGCTAGAAAACCATATAGCTAAAGTTCTAGACACAGCATGGGGTTAAAATTTAGGACTATTATTTTAATTCATTCTAATGGCAATTATGAAATTCAGATCACCCTGCCTGCCTATCAGAGAGGAGAAAGTTTTATCACCTACAGAAGTAGAAGATAAATAGCTTCAGATAAATAGCAGTTGAGATGAATGTGATTCAAGAATACATTTAAAAATATGTTTATCATAATCTGTGAATGAATGATTTATGACACATTTACATTTTCTGTTCATTTTCTAACCGTAGATACTTAGACATTCCTTTGAAGTGCCAAGAACTCCCAATTAAGAAAAGCTGAATAAATTATAAACGGTAAGAGTACTTCCTCTGATAGGTACATATTCTATATAGCACAATTCTTCAACATGACATCTAGCCACAATTTCAGTAACTAAAATGATTATAGGAAAACTGATGCTTAAAACCAAACTTAATTACTACAAAATCATTTATACAATCTTTCTTTTCCCTTTCTTTCTTATTTTCATTTTTGTACTAGTTCATCTTTTTGTCTGGTTCTTGGAAATGCTCCAGTTTTCTAGAGACTCAGAGTGTATATAATTGAATGGCATAATGAATACCAGATTTGCCAGTATTTTATAAGGTATATAAAAAGCATGGAGACATGTTTGCCATTTTTTGCCATAAACCAAAAAAAAAAAGTAAAATTTATAAATTTGCAAATTTTTTGCCATGTAACCCAAGAATGATGACTTTCATTTCATTCAAGATAAATAGAATTGAACTTCATCATTCAAAAAATAACATAATTTATTTGGCATTAATTTTTGTATTTAGTACAAGGCATTTAGTTCTAGAAACTGGCTCATACTCTGTTATGTGTATAAAGCCTTTCTTGACTAGTATATACATTTTAAGTTTATTATCTTTTGCCTTTATACAAAGTCCTTGGCAGACTATTCTTAACACATATATTTCAGAGTCTGTTTCTTGTCAGTTCTAAATGTAAATTCTTTTCCTAGTGGTTGAAAATGCTTGCAGTTAAGGCATCAAAGGGTAAATTCAGTCCATTTGCATTTCTCCAAAGAATTATGGATTTACATGACAGATAGAAGTTTACTAAATAGTATTCATTCTGTATTTCCAAAATTGGCCACCTTAAAAGACTTTCAATTCAGATGAAGCATTGAGTTGCAGGAGTAAGTGCGGGAAAATGGAGGCCAAAAAGAGGAGACAGGCAAAGATTTAGAGAGAAGATAAGATCTTGCACATCTTCCTGAGGCTAAAACAAAGGAAATGGGCTGGAGATATGCTGAGTGGTTGAGTGCTGGCTGCTCTTGCAAAGATATAGATTAGGCTCCCAGCATCCATGTCTTTAGGCAGCTCACAGCTGCTTGTTACTCCTGCTCCAGGGGATCCAATGCTCCATCCTGTCTTCTGTGGACACACACACACACACACACACACACACACACACACACAACACACACACACAAAATATTCACTCACACTGGCACAGAATCACACAAATCCAAACAAATAGTAAGAATAAAAATCACAAGGAAAGTAAGAATCTGATGGTCAGAAAATAGCAAGTCTATAAAAATTAGAACATGAAAATCCAAAGTATGTACTTGCCATTCATCTTACCCATTTTTTCTGCAAAGACATTTAACAAAAGTTAAAAAGATAAATTCACTGATACTGCCCCATTCCTGGCATACTGACATATATTTTTGCAGTTATTTTGACTGTGTGTGGCAGGCTTATATACACATGATGTTTTACTTTGAGTCTCATATTCCTTATCAATCAATCAATCAATCAATCAACTGATCTTATCAACTAATATTGTTTTATGTCAGAACTTAATTTAATATTTAATTGTTCTATCAATACTGCATCTTATAGATTAAAAAAGTGACTTCAGGCCAGGCATTGGTGGCCCATGCCTTTCATCCCTGTACTGGGGAGGCACAGCCAGGTGGATCACTGTGAGTTCAAGGCCAGCCTGGTTTACAAAGTGAGTCCTAGGATAGGCTCCAAAGCAATACAGAAAAACCCTGTCTCAATAAATAAGTAAATAAATTTAAAAAAGTGACTTCAATCAAAACCTTCAGTAAATAGATCTCTCATTATTATTTAAATGGAGATTCAGCCCCATAGCACCATGAATGCATAAAGGCTGTTAAGACATGAGTGACATTCAGGCCACTGCTCAAACTGAATATTCCATCATAGTCATCCTCTGCTTCCTGCTGAAGCTCTGAGGTCTGTTATTCTATCTCCATCAGCCTCCAAATTTCTAGCATCTTTTGTTCAGACTGAGGCCCGTCCATTTCCTATGAAGGGCTTCATAAGCTGAGTAAACCTTTGCTTTGTCCAGTGTCCTGTAATTATTAGAAGTGGGTTCAGATATGGCACTGTAGCTGTTGAGTCCCTCTCCTGATGCTTGTAGTATATCACAGAGAGACTCATGATGAGGTGAGGGAATTATTTACAATGCACTGTCTCCTATCCTATTAAAAGTTAATTAAATACAATTGTTAAGCATGTTTTTAAAATGTGTGACTACAAGTTACAGGTAGGGTGACATGTAGTTTTCCAACTAACCCTGAGACATAGGCAGAAATCAGACGACATTCTTGATGACACATGCAGCTTATCCTGGATCCTACCCAGAAAGATCTAAGTGGAAACAGGATATCATTTTTTTTTTTCTAAACTTAAGTACATGTATGAAATAAATTAACCTGGAAGACACTGGTTTGATTTGAGCCATGTTATATTTTAGTATGTCGTTTTCAGAGTGGAAAAAATTTGTGTTGCATAAATAAATTGCAACCTATAGGTGAATGCTCTGTAATTGTTTTGCTATGGTATATAACTTAAATGGCAATTTTTAAAATTTGTGTATAAATGTTCATTATACTGTTAAATAGAAGGAGACCAAAGTTAAAGCCTCTATGCTCTGTTTAATTTCATTTGGTTAAAATAACATTTAAAAGTCTGTACAGATGTCTTTGCATAATTATTAGTACATTATACTGTTACTAGAAATCTTTTTCTCTGTGTATATATTTTGTACATTCTCTATAATTCATAGACTTCAATTTTTTAATGAGAAAAAAGGTCATTTCTTGAGCACAGGGTTGGAGACTGAGGAAAACAGGAAGTATCTTTTACTTAGTGATTTCACATTATTCTAGGGCATTCATAGGAGCAGCAACATGAGTGTGAATGTAGCCTTGGATTACAGCAAATAAAAGTACACAGAAGGCAGAGAAAAAAAAATATGGAAACAATTAAACCACTAAAGACCTAATATTCTTTTCTGTTGTCCTTGCTTTTCTTCTTCCAGTTTGTTGTGAATATCCACACTAGTGTAGCCAGCAGGTGTGTTCAGTCTTAGTGATACTCCTCAGTAAGTCTATGCCCATGAATCTTCCCTACTGAAGTAATTGCTGCTGTAATCCCATCTCCGGTGAGTTCTAAAAGATCAAAGTGAGTGAGCCCTCAAGCAAGGTTAGGGAAGATGAAACACTGGGAACGTATTACACGTATAGAAATTCCAGCTACAATGGGATTTCCAAGAATTTATTGTTGAGAAACAAACAAACCAAAACAAAAAACTGTTCTTTCTCCAAGAGCTCTTAGCCCAAAATTAAGAAACTGCTAGGAAACAAAAGTGGAGACCGGTGAAGGGAACACAGGACTCTGAGAGTTCAAGGGCAGGAAGGCTTTTGTACCTTCTCACCCAAACCTGCAATGAGACCTGTGGTGCTCTGCTGCCACTTCTGCCTGCATATACATGGACAAGAGTCACATTTATGTTTTCATGCTGAGCGTCTATTCCTCTCTCATGGCACCTTTTGCACTTGTTGCTAACTGACTGCACGTGCTTTTTATTGAAAGGAGAATATAGTAGAAGGAAATGGGACAACAGCTTAGGCTAGGTTATGTGTGTAAGAATATGAAATAGAATGTATACCTAATACTTGCTTTTTAAAGCTTATACGTGATTAAGCTTGATTTTAAGGGTAACATTTAGTTTTGGAGAGCAACCTTTCTCTAGATTTCCGTGACTAAAAGATGGCAAATCTGGATGGAACAGAAAAGGCCCCTGTGGGGTAGATTAAGAAGTGTTAGTACACTTAGGAAGAAAATTGCTGTAGAACGGGTGACACATGACCCAGGTGACTGAGATGCTGCAGCTGCTGATGGTACATGCTAACACCAGTTCACCAATATCGTCCAGTGACCAGTTACTTCCTTTTAACTCCACTGGGTGTGATGAGCATCATGGCCAAGACCATCTATCACTCTGTAGACTTTTTCATAGCCCCTCTGTTTCCTGGCTGGATTATTTATGTAACATTATTCAGCACGGGAAAGGCCAGCTGTTAA
The DNA here is from genome assembly GCF_943737965.1 of Phodopus roborovskii. Lineage (NCBI taxonomy): Eukaryota > Metazoa > Chordata > Mammalia > Rodentia > Cricetidae > Phodopus > Phodopus roborovskii. The sequence goes on along the minus strand of NW_026126413.1, from coordinate 3,834,458 downwards.
GAGTTTTAAAACCAGGAATAAGAACACATTTTTATTAGCTCTTTCATCTTGTCTACAGTGTTTTTCTTGGTTTAAATAATGATAGCAGTGTACTAGCTCCTCCACTGTAACTCTGTGTGCTTTTGGAGGGCAGAATGTTCTTTTCATAGTTCTGGAGTTCCAGGAGACACATTATCACAATAGAGGTGAATTCAGCTTGTGGGACTGCCTAAGCACGTGTGAGGTTGAATTCACACACCTGTGTGGGAGATGTAGAACTCAAACAACAGATCTAGTTTCAGATTACACAAGGGAGACAAGAATTCAACATTAGAAGATTTGAGATAAAAGTGGTACTATTAGGATTTCACAATATGATAACTTGGTTAAGTAATGTTTCTACAATTGTCTTCCCTACAAAGCTCATGTTAGCATGGAACACAGCAAAGCATGTGAAATGTGGTCAGCTTGATGAAGTAGCATATACATAATATCAGAGATCTGCTAATTGGCTTAATTTGTATAAGGAAACACGTGAGCCTACTATTGGTTCTACCCTGTGTTTGGTCCTCTTTCAGCTTGACTCATGGGTCAGATGGGGTCAGTTCTATGATAAAAGGTGATTTCTTTCCTGACAACGTCCATTGTAAGAAGGCCAGAAAAAGAAGTAAACAGGTTCCAGTTCATCCTTAAATATTATTTATGGCTCCAATATTAGACAGAGACTGTACTATACAAACACCTACAATTATGAAAGGTCATGAGTAAGCCAACCTTTTCTATATCATAGCCCTCTGGTTCAGTCTTTTTTCATTTACTTGTTTTTATCTCTGATACACCATTCTTTGCATCACTCACTGTAATTTTTTTTTTTTTTTTTAACTAGTTTTCTATTTCTCCATTACCTCAAAAGCTAGGTCTTTCCTAGCTTTTGTATATACCATCATCTTTAATTGAGAGAGGTCTTAGCCTACCTATTGAATTCTTGGACTGGACTTCTGTGAATACCGCATGGAAATAATCGTTCAGGTCTTTTAGTTTTCATTAGAGGTTGAATTTGCCCTCTGCCCTATTTTTTGGACTCAACTAAAACCTAGGTTCCTTGAGCAGTATTTTTTTTTTTTCTTCTACATTGACTATTTTTACCTTAGTAGTATCTGGCACATTCAGGTTATCAAACACCAAGAGTACACCTATGCATGTAATAGCAAATAGAGAGGATCCTAGCTTGTGGGTTGGTAACAAGGCATCGGTTTTTACTCTCTGGAGGTGAAGATTATCCTGAGTTATATCTGTTCTCCATGATAGGCCAACAGAACTGCTTAGGGACTGAGGGCTAATGTCAGAAGTATCCTATCATGCTTCCTTCTGTTACCTGTTGACACTAAACTGGACTACTAAAAAGATACCTGTGACTGAAATACCAAAAAGAGAAATAGTTCTCCTACTGTATTTGTTTAGAACCATCACCACATATCAGGTGTTGATTTATGTAGAGGCAAGAGCAACGGCCTCTTAAAAGACCCGGATGTTTCCTCATAAAACCAAATTTTCAGAAAATACACCCAGTTGTATTTTTCTCTATCTGTGTGGTATAAAATTTTCATTTCACATTATAAGCTTAACAACCTATTTTACAAGCCATCATTATTTTATCTTCTAAGACTTATTATAGGTCTAACATGTAGTATTTAATTAAAATTGAAAAAAAAAACCCAATTTCTATCAAGTGATCAGAAGGAGAAAAATACTTTTTGACTATCCTTTAAGAGTGCTGATATGTTTTTCAGAATTTTCCTAACTTTATAATTTCCAACGTTCAATATTTCCATGGCATCACAGGCCTGCAGATCAGTTTCAATATTTGGATACTACACAGAAATCTTTTTATCTTGATTTTCTTATACTTTAAACGTGCATTTATTTTAAACAGCCTAATCTTTGCACACTACTTTCCCGTATTTAGCCTAGGACAAGTAGTTTATCAAGTATGTTGGAAGAGGCTGACAACGTCCAGGTTTGAGCACTTAACAATCTACATTTGTTTTAGGCCATTTCCCTTGTCAAATAAAACCCTAACAGTAGTATCTGGCTCTCACACAGCCCCCAACTGTTCTCATGATCAATAGATAATGTAGTTTGTGTAAATAACTCACCCTAACTTCCAACATTTACGTCTTTACTTTTTCTTATCCTTACCGCCAATTTTGTTTCGGTGAAGGACATCCATATAAACCTCCTGAATAGATTTTCCTTTCCCATATATGTTAGGTTTAATGGTCTATCACAAACCCATTTTGAGTTCTTATGAGAGAAATGACAAATTTATCACTTGGTTTTAATCAATTGGAAGTCAAAATGGCACAGTAAGGGAATTATACAACATACCAAGACACTACAATACTACTATCATGCTCACTGTATATTTTAATTTCAAGCCTAAATAAAGCCAAACTTGCTACTCACTGGTTCGGAAGAACACCTTGCCATGAACAGGCATAAAAAGGCTTGCATGTGTTGATTTCAATGCTGGAAGACTATAGTACAAAGACCATTTAAGCTTATTTTTCAATAACATGGTGTTAAATAGACAAGTTGGGTTTCTAGGTTTTGGACACAAACAGACAGGTACTTGTCTCACTGTGTTATCTGTAGACCCTCAGTTTAGATTACATTTGAAAAAATTATGGACAACTGCTATTTTTAAGAGAACCTGAATTCAACCACCTCTGTGGCAAATTTAAGACCAGTTGCAAAACAAACAGGTCAATTACTGTGTTGGCTTTGGGGGATACTTATCACTTATTTTCCCATTGGTGGGAATACAGAAATTTTCAAGACCTGTTCAGAAGTAGGTCTCTAGAGGAGGGGGCACTGAAAAATACAGCTTGACCTACTCTGTAGCTTCTGACATCACTCAACTCCAAAGTCCACTATGACTTTTTGAGGCCCTACCACACATTCTTTTGGAACTCCACTATGCCTAGAAGGGAAACCAGCACCCCACAAACTTTCCCTTTGTTCCTGTCTGGTATCATGGACACAGTAATGCAGAAGTGATTTTTTTCAGATACGTAGGGTATGTCAAGCAGCAGCAACGATCGTGAGGGTAGTCTCAAGAACCAAATCAGTAAAATATCACCTTCAAAATTATATTGCCAAGTCCACATATAAATGTAGATAAGCTAATCTAGTCATAATGGTCACCCTCTAAGATCTATACACTGCTTTCTTTTAATGTGGTAAGACAGAACTAGAAAGCTTTTGACAATTCATTTTTTATTACATAATGGACATATGAATTAACCAGAGTAGGATGGTCACCTCCACTTTTAAACACAAATATGTTCTCTTTCTCCAAAAGGTACTGGAATGGCATTTCAGATTACTCTGTAATTAGTTCAGGGCAAAGGAGAAACAGTATGAAGTTATTTCTCAGAAGCTAGTTATGACTTCCTTGTGAAGGTCACGAGAGTGATTGCCAGCACTTTGAGAACATTTATTATTAATAGATGATATGAAAATAAGAGAAGAGTATCCCCTAAGAATTTTCAGATTGCAAGAATGAAATAACTTCACAAAGGCTTTTGTGAAGCTTAAGTTCTTGATAACTGGAAATATTTTCTGTGCATCCAGGAAATGTAAATAGTGCACCTTTAATATGTGTTTGCTTTAACAGCAGGGACTGCTTTTAGCAGATGGAATACAAGATTTTACAAGTTTCTGAAAACACTGTCTTGACTGGCTAGTTGCCTCTACAATGTTTAGAGAAATCTCAAGAATCCATTATTGTATTCCATTGTCAACCTTTTTGTTCATAAACCAAAGGAGATTTTATTATCCTTCTGCAGGATTTGTGAGGCAGGAGGAAAAACACTCAACTTCAGTTTCGAGGTAGGTAAAATGCATGACTCTTCAGGATATAACATCTGCTCACCTTTATAGTTAACATCATACTCCATTAGTGCCATAACAATCTAACTGACACATAACCCCTAACATATAACTGTGGTTTTCCAAAACACTGCCAAGTTCAGCTTATTCCATGCTCTTCTGGAAGTTGTACCCTCAGTGAATCATCGATCAATCTTTCTTCTAGAATTTTGGGATTATCTCAATAACAAGCGTTAACACATTATACTCCATATACATTAATCTTACCTTCCATGTACATTAGAAATAAAGAGAAAATACTGATATTTTTATTTTCAATGGTTGCACACCATTTCAATTGTGTAAATGTTTCCTGAAATATATTATTATTTACAAGTGTTATATATTTTTCACAAATGGCAGCAAAGATTTGTTGAACTTCGTAAACTTGGAAAAGTTAATTCATGGAAATAGGTGTCATCCTATAATATGAGACTAATTTTATTATGAAGGTAAAGGACTTTATTATAAATTACACATTCTTACTAACTCCAGCAGGAAACACATTGAATGGAAACATAAAAGGTAATTTCTGACATAGGCAGAAAAGACATTAGCAAGATACTGGGCTGGAGTTTAATCTTTTTAAAAATAAGGTGAATTTGACAATCCTGCAAGACTACTTGGAAACAAGACATGTCTCTGTCCTGTCAATGACAAAGATGAAACTCATCAGAAATCAAATAGCAATACAAAACAAATTTTGAGACATGGACTAAAGACTCTAGAGTCAGGTGGGTAGCTAGTGAGAACATCTGGACCTTGCTAGCCCTGGGTCTCAGTGTCCCTCTTCCAGTAAGCTGTGTATTTACGGTGTCTGTGCAGAGACCAGCTGCCTGGAGAGCTTCATTGCTCCTCCACATGCCATCAAAACACACAGCTGGATATTCTACACCCTTCACACCCCTATACCACCCTGTGGCTTGAAAAACAGCAGTCAATGTTCATGCATCCAAAATGCTAATCGCTCTTCTTTATAAATTCCTGCACCCCTTTGTATCTTCCCTACACTCCCAAGAGCCTGGACTTAAAAAAGAGCAGGATGGCAGGATTAGAAATAAGCTGCGACACACAGTTAACCATTGTACCACATATAGTACAAGTTAACTATGTCTTCCTCTCATTTCTACCTATACTGTCTGAAATGTCAAATTAACTGGAACAACTTATTTTTATTCTCTCCTCTTTATGAAGTGTGTGCTAACTTAGGAAAAAAGTTGATAACACTTCCAGAAAATTCAGTTGGTAGCAGAGATGGACAATAGATGGCCACTCAGCAATCAGATCCTGAAAGGTGACTTACTAGGGAGTCCCACTTTTGGGATGTCCTGAAAATCCTTGACCTAATATAAAGGCCAAGATGCAGTTCAGGGTAGAATAATTACCACAAACTGATTTCCTGTCTAAAATAAAACAGACCAGCTTTAACTAGCTACAGACATCCTAAAGATCTTTTTGAAAACAAATGATCCTAAGAAAACACAGTAAGCTTCTCTTGATGTTCCTTTATACTATAAATCGTACAGTTTCAAGCAGTCTGTAAAAGCTGCTGGTCCACCTAGCTTTGTGCCTGTTTGGGCAACACAGTGATGGATACCATGCTTTAAAAACGCTTCAAGTCCAACACTTTGTTTCTATAGAAAGCTCATTTCTAAGAGAGAAAGTTTCACTTTTACTTATAAAGGAGAAGCCAGAACCAGTATTTAATAAATGGTATGTGTAGTTAAGTATTTTTAGGTAGACTTAATTCCTTTTAGCTTTGAAACGTAATGAATTTCCAGCTGAACCTGCAGAATGTTGAACACAAACTTCTAAATGCCCTTCCATATGGATGCTGCAACCCCGTCCTGTCTTTTCACATTCACATTACAAACTGCTCAAGTTCTTGCTTCAGTGTCAAAGCTGAGAGACACTTAGATATAGTACTCAGACTAAGCAGGTATGAGATGTGTCTATCACCTACAAACTCAGAAAAGAGATTCCAGCTGCCTTTTAGTTCCAGCACTTGGGAGGCAGAGGCAGGAGGAATCTCTGTGAGTTCAAGGTTAGCCTGGTCTGGAAGAGCGAGTTCTAGGACAGGCTCCAAAGTTACAGAGAAACCCTATCTCTAAAAACCAAAAAAAAAAAAAAAAATCCAGTTTAAGCTGACAGATAATAAACCAGATTTAAAGTGATGCATTAAAAACACAACAAAAGTCACATCTGTGATAACTTCAATGAATGTTCTACTTGGAAGACTTGACACTAAAGAGAATGAAAACCTCTTTAAGATTTTTAGTCTATCATTGCTCTATTTGCTTTTTTCATTCTAAGAATGTTCTTTTTCAGAAGACGGAAGCTATATCTTTGACCACAGTTGACCAGAAGCCTTAAACTTAGGTTAAAGAAATGCAGGGTTTTGTTTAAAATATTTTATACCTGTAATAATTTGCCAAGAATAGAGAGGTACTATGGTTAGCAATCAAAATGGTTTAAATATGAATGCAATCCATAAGAACAATAACAACAACAAAAATAGAACAATTTTTTCTCAATAAAAATATGCCAGTCACTAGAATGTCTCATCCTGTGAAGACAATATTTTCAAACTCTAGTGAAAGGAAGCTGTGGATTTTGCCAACTGTGTGTTCTATTTCATGCCCTCAGGAACCTTAGGAAAAGCAGTCCAGACACAACAGAATGACATTTGTATAGTGTAATACTGGAGTGACAGAACAGAATTTAACTGCTACAGTCACATTCCTGTGTATTAAACTGTTACATCTTAATTATTTGTACAGCTCATTGGTCCAATAGCACAAAAATAGAGAACAGCATCTTGAAATTTATCTCATTCCATGTTGAGAGATAAAAGGGTTAACCATTCTTCCCATTATTTTTTGGAGGCATGTCCTTGTTTACAGAGTCTGATGGCAATCACAGCTGGTAGTTTCCATAGCTACTGTATGAAGAGGATGCTGAAGGCCATCACTACACAACATACAGCAACATAAGGACTCTTGCGTTCACCTGTTAAAAAAAGGAAGAATTTTGTCTTCGTTGATTGGATGACAAATATGGATATGATAAGGTTACTACTGCGAGAGGGGAAAACAAAGAGCTAGAGGTAAATAAAACAAGCTCAATAGGAATCGGCTAACAAGGTCTCCTAAAACTACAGCCTAATACAGGGCAATAAACTTAAAGATTCTGCAACAAAGGACAAAAACCATTCTGATCATGTGCTGTGTCCACATAAGTGTGCATGCCACAGTGCACATGTGGAGGTCAGAGGACAACTTCTGAGTGGGCTCTTTCTTTCCAACTTTCTATGAACTCTGGTCATCAGGCAAGTGCTTTTTAATGTTAAGCCATCCTGTTGGCCCATCATGAGATTTGATTTTATTCTGTTATTATTAGTATTTTATATGTTTTGCATATGTGAACTACATAGATAACAATGTTACATCTCAATGCAAAAAGGCTAGACATGATTAGCTGCTAAGTATTTCTGATACTTGTACCTGAAAGTACCCATGCTGTGGCCCTGAAGAACGTAGGTGACAGAGTCAAGAAATGGTCTCCAGCAATTCAGAGCCAAAGGACAGTTAGCTCTCTTCCTCAAGAAAAGGGAATGCCTACCTAAGGATTCTAATGACCAGCATTCAGCAATATCTTTATATCACGGTACCAGTTCATGACACTTGTAGAGTTTAGAAAGCACTCATTAAGTGAAGACCAGCAAGATAGCAAGCATAGCCAACATTATTTCATTTAAAAAAAAAAAAAATAGGCATAAGCTCTCCCATATATGATTCTATTTCTGAGACAGTTATGCTACCGAGTATTTTATGGTAAAACATTCCATATTTTTAGGATGAGAAGTATTTCCCTTTGAGAGATTTTGTAATACTTGACTGGATTTCATTGGTTGAACATCCCTAATAGATTGGAAATTCTCTGTTGGGGTGTCATTTCTACTAACAATGTTTCTGATATCTCAGTATTTCAGTAATTTAAGTTAAAACTAGAAATTGAACACAACAACTTCTCTAATGAGGCAACTCCACATTCATCTAAGAATGTCTCTATTTAGAGACTTTCCTTTGTCTGACTTCGATCTAATGTCAGCTTGTGAAAATGTCTTGCTGGCATATAGATCCTGTAAAAGGAATTCGATTCATTTCAATTGTTGTTGCTTTTTTGTAACTGTAAGCTGTACTAGTTCAGGGGGTACCAGGCAGAAGAAAGAAAGCAGAAGTCATGTGGAAACAGCTGAGGTACATCTAAGTTCATTGCAAACCTAGGAAATGGCTTTGACTAGCCTTCCTTATGTTATTCCATGATGTCTAAATTCCACTTCCCTATAACTAAGCTCCTTATTCATCTTAGAAGCTCATTACCTGACTCTCCTAAGTGTCGACCTTGACATCCTCATTAACTAAAATTTTCAAGGTCACTTTATACTCAGAGCTATTCTGCTGAGCTCATGCATTCCTATTTTTATATATTTGGGTCTACTCAATGCCCTGTCACATATATTAAAAAACAAAACAAAAAAAAAAAAAAAAAAAAAAACAAAAAACAAAAAAAAAGCAGACATTTAGCCAGGGTTTTTGCCTGTAATCTCATCCTCCAGGAAGATCACCCAATCACAAAACACCCAATCACAGATTGGTACTCTCTGTTTTTTTAAAAATTACCTTTGCCCTCCCCCTTCTGCTCTTAACATTTAATAGACTGCCTTCTATTAAAGGAAGATGTATAATGAAAAGGTAGTTTTAGAGTAACATTAATTTAAGAAAAATTTAAAACAGAACATACTAGTTTACAATGCTAATTCATTAGGGCTAAAGTTTAGCACAAAGCACCTCTCTGGTCCATAAACTTTAGGTGGACGCTCTAAAAGCCTGGTATTCTTTTCAGGGCTGGTATGTCCACTGCTTAGCACAGTCACAGACAGTAAACACCCAAAAGGAGCAATTATCCCTGCACTGAATTCTCCATCTGCTCAGTATTAATTCTTGAGGAAGTTCTTTTCTTTCTCATCTTATGACTTACAATGCTATAATTTACAGATGGATTTCATTTTCATGTTTCTCATTTTCTTAAAAGAGAATGCCATGTGGTAGAGCTAACCATCTTAAGTTGAACTTGAGTAAGAATGTTACTTCTTGTCAGGGTGTAGCTCTGTACAAGTGAATGTGAAACAGTTGCTGCTGCAGTGTGGTGTGTAACAAGATAAGATGACCCCACTCTCTCCTGTTAAATTGCAGCCTTTCTGTGTGGATATACTGTGTGTCAAGAATAGAGAGGAGCAGGTGCTTGAAAAAGTGTCTTGGCATCGGAGTTTTCAAAGCTAGCCTGTGCAAATAAAGCAAATGCTTTGATTCTTATAAGAGGGAACACTCCTAAGAGAGCCATTCACAATGGGGAGCGGGCATATAAATAAACAAGCAATCAAAAAGAAAAGGAATTATATAACTAGACAGTAAAACAGACCATATCTGAGGATATCATTAAGACAGATATATACTACAAATCTAAAGCTAAGCTATACCCCCTTCTAGCCATAATTATGAACAAACAGGACACTTGGGTTGGCTACTAAACAGAACTATCCGCACATCTAATTCCTACGTAAAACAGACCTAAAACACCTTTATGTTTTCTTTGGGAGTTAGCAACTTTATATGATGGAGATGGAAACTTAGCTCTTCAGCACCAACTCTCTGCTGTCTCTCCATGCAGTTTACTCAAGTTCTTAACTACCTTACTCTTGGCAATACTCTTGATTATTTATGTTTTCTTTTTCGGGGTGACTTGACTCCTAGGTAGTTTGGTTTACACTTATCCTTAGCCATGAGCATTAGGTACTGAGGGTGGTAATCGGTTTCTCTTCCTGGTTCCTTTTAAAATGTACAAGATTTCTTGTGTTAATTTAGGCTTTGTAGCTGTTATTCATGACTACACAAATCTAAATAATCTCTGTAAATCTAAGCCAGGCCTTTCCAATGCTAGCATCTCTGGTATCTTAGACTGGATAATTTTATTGGGAATGGCCATCTATGCATTGTATGATGTTTAGGGAGATCAGCAACCTATACTCACTGTATTTTTGACAATAAAAAATTTGTTCAAGGTATGTCTAAATTTATGACATTGAAACACATCACTATTACCTACAAAATTCATGCCTAAAGAACATAATAAGGAAACAAAAAGCTCAAAAAGTTTTAAGTGATAGGATTGTGCTCTAGGTTAAACACATATGCTAGAGTCCTAAGTATCCCTGGAACAATACACACTTATCTAGTGTACACATATTCTTTTGCTAATTTAAAGCCAATTTTATTTCCACTAAAACATCATGAAGAATACAGAGGAAAGCATACATAAAAAATATCACTACATCACAATGATGGTTTTCAATAAGACATTTTTTTCTGTGAAATCCTTTGAATGGATATTGGACACTTACCAATACGGGCACACTTCCAAAATATTCCCAATAATCTACACAGGATAAAAGAGAACAAAAACAATTCCTGATTACTGAGAAAACCAGTTCATTCCTGTCAACATCACAGAGAACATTAATTCTACATACTAGACTTTAACATGTACTTGTTGGACATGAAGCCACCACTTACATACGAAAACAGGACAGGGATACCATGAACCACCACTGGACACACTATAGGTGTCACAGGTCAGAGTTACGGTAAGTTATTGTGAGAGTAGCTAAAATGTATACAAGGACTCAGTGAATAATTCATTTAACTTCAAGTTCCTTATCACTTTCAAAAGGAGAAAAATTACATGTTAATTTAAGTAGTAATTCAGAAAACGATACATGAAGATAGTTTTTAGAAGGTTTTTTTTTTTTAACATAATAGAAGATTTATTTCTTACAGGATATAACTCTCTGTCTCATTAAGCTATAATTGTGTATGTTTTCTAGGGGCAGCCCTCACCTGTGCTAGTCAACAAGAAAATACGCATAACTGTGAGCTTACATTTTTAAATGAGAACTATTAGTTAAGGTAGAAGTAAGCATAAGTTTATTAAATGTGACATTTAAAACATATATCCCAGGAATAAAAATTAAAATGAGGATGTTCTTTTTAATTCCATGAATAAAACAATTATGAATTAAAAATACACACATAAATGCACATACCACCTATTTGCAACACATAAAAAGTAACAGCTTTGATAAAAGCAAATAAGCCATCAACAGAAAAATTAAAAAAAATAAAAACAGTACAGATACTATTTTGATGGTCTGAGATAATATTATATATACGTATAACTATGTTTATCTATTTAAAATTATGCTTATAAATAAGAGTACTAATTAAGACAAACCAAACTTACTTATTCCTTATATGAAGACTGGCTCAATAAAATTACAGAACTTAAATTTCAGGGGTATTTATATACATTTTTCTTCAAAGAGAGATGTAAATGAGTCCTCACAGGTGAAGAGCAAGCTAACAGGCAATTCTGAAAATAATCTAAGCTACTGACAAGACCAGACTGTGCTTTAACTCAGCCTACTTATTGTTGTGGGACTGTGAAGATGCTCTTCATCTCTTTAAGAACAGTATCCATGCTTGGCGGACTTTATGAGGAGTAAATGATTACACAGTCTATAGAACAGTGACATGTGCTGTGGTCAGTAATGCTAGGACTAAAGGAACTTGTGAAGGTAACTCTAGGTATCACTCAGAATTGGCTCATTCTTCACTGAAGAGTAGAAAACTGAGGTCACCCATGCAAAGCCATGTGTGTTCGATTCTAGGCACCTATGGGACACATTAAACACTAATGATTTAAACTACTCTGATTGAGTTAGGTAAATGACACAGAGTAAGGTATCTGAAGTACCTTTATGGGAAACTCAGGACCCTGAACAGTTAGACCACAAAAGGCAGGTCTTTCCAGGGCCAATATACCTGAAGTTAGTTCAGACCTATCAAGCAGCAATGAGTTGTTCCCATGAATTTCGTAAGATGTCTGTTAACATCTAGCACACTGTTTATTTTGTTTTATTTTTTTTTAGGAACTTTGTTAGTTGCTAAAAACCACTACAACTTGTTGCTTAATTTCTACAGCTTGAATGTCTAATCATCTGCTGATAGTGCTATTAGGCCTTGGAAAGTAGGAAGAAGCAATCTTAGCAAACTAGCTAAGAAGGAATCTTTCAGTGCAGTCCTGTTCAAGATCATCTGAATCAGCTTTTAGAAAATGGAGTTAAATTTAAATAGTGAAGTCTTCAAAAATGCATTGTATCAGGTATCTGGGTAACTCCAGGTAAGCAAGGTAAATACAATGACAAATGTACTGTCAGTCTCAAAGAAAACACGTAAAGGAAAGAGAATCTAATAATTACTTTTACAGAAAAATAGTTCTTCTTTATAATCAAGTAAAATAATTTCTACTCACACACACACACAACTGACTATATTAATTTATATTCTGAAATGTAAAAACAGGAAATCCTTTTGGGGGCCTTGAATGTAGGAGAAATATACTACTACTCAACCTCTACTGTAAGGTTGGTAGCCCTGAGAACTCCTTGATCAATGTAGCATGTTATGGATACATTCCTACTCCCAAGAAAAGAGGGGTGGACATGTCCACATGCAAATTCCCTTTGAATGAAAAATTTCATGGCAGCACTAAAAAAGTAGACATACCCTATTCTAATAGTGACTACTTTTTAAGAACATACTCCTATTTTACTTTTACTTATATTACAATTCCAAATAACTGATTAATGAAAATCATGTATTACAGGAGCTCAGAGAAGAAGGTGGGATGGGAAAACCATGTCTACAAAGTTAATGAGGCACTGTCATAATAATTGATGGCTATTTAACATGTATAATGCTCTGCTTTTATTCAATAGGTGAAATTTCCAGTCACACTAGGTCATTTTTGAAATTTATTTATTAGTTTAATAAGATAAGACAAATATACTTTAGCGCTTTAAAACAAGAAGAAAATGTAAGAAGTTACTCAAAAACTAAGTTATAAATAGAATTAACTGTCTACTGACTTTCATGGTAATTTGCATTCAATGTTGGTGAGAACTGACTTGACTGATATCATTAGTAACATACCCAGTTTTATTTCTGTCCAGGAGGCTGGGAGCCAAGGATCGGATATAAGCACACGTACATATAAGCAGCAAGATTACAGTCAACAGACTCTGAAAATTGAAAATGGCAGACTATAAAGAAAGAGAGAGAAAAAAATAAAAACAAATTAATATCACAAGAGAAACTTCCTATGCAAAAATGCCAGACAAATCCACATTACAGGCAAACACAATGGTGTACAACATATAAACCAGCATCATGAAGTCTTTAGAGGCAAAGAATTCAGAAGCTGAGGTAGAAAATACAATTCACGAATGTGAATGCCATGGATTCTAAACATCTCAGCAAAGTGGACTAAGTACACAACTCACATGGACGCTCAAGGCATACAGAGTTCTACACAGGAAGGTATGGTCCTCACACACTGCCAGTGGCTGGCTCTGTGACCCTAATGCATCACTGGGCTCTTGGCCTTCATTTGGTATTTATAAACCTGGGCAGAGACTGGGAGAAAGAGTAAATACTGACTAAAGCTTCTCTCAACTTCTTATCTGGGTCAAGAATGTTTTAAAATTATGAAACTTTGTTCCAAGCCTTGACAAATATTAAGATTATTAGACATCGGTGAAAGAAAAGCACCCATCTTTCCTTTTCAGTTATTTTTTATGTAGTAGTTCCTTCTATCGTAAAGTCAAAATAGGAATCCTAAGAATTAGTCTTTAGATAGGCAAACAGGAAGTCATAGGTTTCAAGTGTAAATAAAGTTAAGTGGAGTTTTGGCCTCATTCTATTCAGCATTCAGGTCCTCTCCAAGAGCAACAAGTGCCCTTAACTGCTGTGTCCTCTCTAGGTTCTCAGCTCAGCTTGCCAGGAAGTCTCCAAGCATCCACCTGTCCTCTCCTGGGGTATTTCACACACAGTTCTTTTCAGAGTCTAGGCCACTCTTCAACTAGAGATCCTTCTGCCTTCAACTCTCCAGTGCTGGCATTACAGGTGTACAGCCATGCTTTCCCCTAGGAATTGTCTCTATGCCTCACCTAGCAAATTGCATTCCATTATAAATGTTACTCCCAAAGCTGGACACTGCACTATCAGACAGTCAATCTCTAACACCTGGCCACAGTACAGGGCATACCCAAAGTAGAGATGTTTCACTCAAAACACTTGGAAGAAGTTGCAAGACTACCACAGTATGATTAAAAAACTCTTCCATTACTGGGCATTTCCATTAGTAGGCACGTAAAATACATTAATTCCACTTAGCAGTCAACAGTATGCCCATTAGTAAGTTTGGAAGGAAAATTAGACGATTTTCTTCTTTTCTTTCTTTTTTTGCATTTTCAAGACAGGGTTTCTCTGTATAATAGCTCTGGCTATACTGGAACTCACTTTGTAGACAAGGCTAGCCTCAAACTCAGAGATCTGCCTGCTTCTGCCTCCCAAGTACTGGGATTAAAGGCTCGCACCATCACCCTACTAAATTTCTTAAAAATGTCATAAATATTTTTCAAAAGTAAAACTGCTACTTGTAAATAAGGATTACTTGAAAATCTCAGAAGCTAGTGAAAAATGCTGTAAACTTCAAGGGAATTAAGCGAGGTAAGAGGAGTCCATGATCCAAACACCCACATCAATAACCTTTAGAATTATATTAATAAAATGAAAGATGAAACAGGAAAAGACTACATAGATAGGAACTAGAACAAAACCTTCAGATTTCTATGCTTAAAAAGAAATGTCCTACATTAGGAACAAAGGAAAAATTCTAGGAGGAGGTGGCAGGAAAAAAAAAAAAGACCCAAACCCAAACAATTACCTCAACACACATAGCAGGCCACTTGGTAGAATTAGGATAGACTAAACTCTCAGTTCTGAAGGTAACCCATAAAATGTCTTAATACCATCACATTACTTATGAAACAGACAGGATAATTTCAAGAAAAGAAGCCCTGCCAGACATTATTAAAATTATTTTTACATATTTTTATAAATAAAGCATTACTGAAAAAAATGTAAGGGTTACACATCACGTACCAATTGTGTTTTATGTGTGCAAACTTATGGGTTTGTACTTGCATGTATGTGTGAAGATGAGAGGTTGAAGTCTAGCATCTTCCTGCCACTCTCCACCTTTGTCTTGAAACTTGGACATGGCTAATTCAGCTAAACTGGCTGAAGAGCAAGTTTCTGAGACTCTGCTGTCTGCCTTCCCAGCCATGGGATTACCTCTTTATGTTATAGATGATACATAGAATTATCCACTTAGAAAAAGATGGGTACTTTAAAAGCTTTAGTAAGAAAGCAAAAGCATGTCAATCTACAAATGACTTCATTTAGAAGGACCAATCATTTAGAAGGACCAAGAATATGGTAGGCTCCAAAAGAGACCACATGACAGCGTTGTGTGTGTGTGTGTGAGAGAGAGAGAACTAAGAAATTTTAGAAACAGACTTATATTAAACAAAAGATTCCAGTGGTAAAATGGTTAGCTTTACAAAGTAGCTTTATTATCTTCTTAACAGGGCATCTAAATTAAGGATTTTATTATGAATTCCCTTCTCCCCAACCCCTTCCTGAATGCCTTTGCTTAATGCCAAGATACCCAAGCTGGCCTCTCACTGTGTGTATGTGTACGAAGGGGTTAAGTGGGGTTGTTCATGAAATACCGAGTATACAAAAGCTCATCTTACCCTTCTTGCTACCTTCCTGTGTTTTAAGTTTTTCATAATAAAAGATAAAACAACACTCACCATCATGCCTATTATTAAGTGGAATGTGTATAGTTACATCTGTGTGTGTACAATCATTTATAAATGAAAGTTGTTTACATGCACAAAATATAGGCCACATACAACTTTGTTCTGGGGTTTAAGAACGCTATACTTTAAATAAATAATTTTAAATGGTAAAGTCTTTCAGATGTACTTAAGACTCTGGTCAAAGAGTGTTTTCTAAGTTATGGCCATCAGTCTGTCATCTGTAACATTTCTCCCAATGCTTACAGGATTAGGACGCTTATAGGATGCTATCCACTGATACAAACTCAGTCTCTCTGGGTTAAGAGAAACAGATGTCCTTATTTAGTAGAAAAATAAAGACTTTCCATTGAAAACGTTAATGAGGGAAGAAAGGAAGCTAAATAAAGAAAGCACATGATAACAAAATAGAAAGATGTAAATTTCATTAATAATACTGAGAAAAACTAATATAGAATAGACCATGACGTACACTATTTTGTTAATTATCCTACAGAAGTCTACAAACTGTTGTGAATTTATATTTACTTGTCAAAGACATTTTGGAAAAATAAGCAAAGACAAAATATCCTGATTATGTGAAAGGCCTAGGCTGTGAAGGCCCAAGGTAATTTCTGCCTAGGACTCACACCTATAACTTCCTACACCTGTAGTGTCTTATCAAGAGTACAACTTTGAAGGTGCAAACACCTTGAACACAGTGTATTGTTCTAATTCATTCTAAGACAAACAGTATATACATTTTCAAGAGGTCTGTATAGCTGAGTGGGTGAACTTGCTACATGTAAACTCCAGATACTCAACTACTCTACAATTTAAAATAGTAATTATAAACATGCTACATATCAAGAAGTCACAGATATAAACTCTTGTGTTCTAATTTGCTAATTATTAACTTTTTTTTGGTCTTTTAATTTTTTAATTTTTTTTCCAAACCAGGGTTTCTCTGTAGCTTTGGAAGCTGTCCTGGAACTAGCTCTTTCTAAAATCCATGGGTAATATATAAGTAATTTTAGATAGCTGCAGGTATCAACATAAAATACAAAACCCTTTACTGTGTTCTGATCTCTATTCATTCCTAAAGGAGTGGTTCTCAACCTTTCTAATGCTGCGATACTTTAATACAGTTCCTCATGCTGTGGTCACAACCCAAACATAAAATTATTTCACAGCTACTATTACTGATCATAATGGGCATATCTGACATGATCTCAAAGGGGTCGAGACCCACAGGTTGAGAACCACTGCTCTAGAGTAACTAGACGATGACCATGTCATCTTTTCATGTAAAGAGGCTCTGGCTCCTTTTCCACACATAAACTGTTTGCTCAGATTTTGTTTTGAATGGGATGCTGCCACAAAGAACAACTTGGAACCAACATTTCCCATGTAGGCTCTCCATTCTTTTTAGCAGTTTAGGGTAGTGCCACATTTACTATCTATAATTTTTTTACCTGTGAAAAAAGAGTATTTTGTTAACCCTCTGATAGGCACACTTGCCTCCAAAATGTCACTCTTCTAAGTGATGTGCAATGACTATACTAAACTATCTCTTCTAAGTGATGCACAATGACTACATTAAACTATTCTTTCATAGATGCAGATATTCTTTAATGGCTTGGTGGTGAGTATCAGAAATGCTGGGTCAAAAGCAACTTATGCATCATATTCTTGTAAGTTCTACTCATCTGTATTCTATAAAGGTTGAACAAATTTATATTTTCTCAAACTTCCATGACAAGATGTAGACAACTCACAACTTTTAGATAACTTGTAGAAGATGATCCCCCACTAAACTACTGGGCTTCTACTTTGTAAAACTACTACAAATTTAGGGGCTTAAATCAATAAAAATTTATTACTACCTTGTATTTCTAAATACCTTGTATTTTCACACCTAAGTCACTATTTCTGTGGCTGTGACCTGACTCATCTTGGCTGTTAAATATCCTTGCAATTATATTGCCCTCTCTCCCTCTGGGATAATCTTCCAAATGAAAATTTGGATGCAAAGTCTCGTCACATATGATTAGAAACATGTTCGTGTGTATGTGTGCATGTTTTTTCCCCTAAGGATGCATCCTGTCTACCATATGTATACATGTTTCCTATTCATAAGGAAGCATCAAATAACATTCTCTTGAATCACAGCTGCCTATTATGTTCACTGGAACATAATAACCAAGTACAACTAACAGAAACCCTTAGGCTTGTGGGACAAAGGAACCTTTCCTTGACTGTAGATCACTCAAAATTGTGCTCTACATTTAAAACTACTGTATTATCGGCTCCCAAATGATCTTCCTTTTAAGCTCTTCAATTATAACTCTCGAGTGCAAACTTATCACCAACCATAACTAACTGGAGCTTCCACTAGTTTGGAGCAAGCATGTTGGTGCCGAGTTCATGTAGCCAGATGAGAAGCTCCTTCATAATCTATCTGAAGAAAAAGCACAATTACTTAAGTGGTGAAATAATGAAAGGGTCTACAGGCATTATTATTTTGAGTCATTCCTGAATGCTAAAGCTATATCCACAAACTCTGGATATGAGAGCCTGCTCTAGAATTATAAATAAAAGCAGTATGGACATTTATTAATAGAACTTTTAAATTAGAAATCTTAAGAAATCAACCCTAAACCTTAGGAATATGGAAGGGGGGGTTAGGTCCAAACAATAAATTACTATAAAAGTTTTCAGAAAAAACAAACAAACAAAAACAAAAAAACAAAACACAGGGAAATACATACACTGTATAGTAGACACTCTTTATCTATAATGATTGGTTACTGACAAGACTTAACTTACAGAAAGAATGCTGTTTTAACTTACAGTATTTTCATAAGTATTGGATCATTTAGACTTTGTGCAGATTTCTTTTCAGCAACAGCAGAATAAAATGTTCACCTTATTGGCCGAGTAAGAGGCTTCTTTGTATTTACACTACCTTAGAGTTTCAAATGTTTATTGCTCATGTTTAAAATAATTTTTTATTAACATTAATTTCTCCATCTTAATTTAAGTACACTTTAAAGTTAAGAGTTGATCTACAAGGATGATCCCATCCAAGACTCCAAGCAACAGCTGAGATAAATAGCTTGAATTGGCCATCTCTTGTAACCAGGCAAGACTGCCAGTGGAGAGATTGGGGCACTAACTTAGCCACGTAACCTTTGACCTACAGTCTGTCCTGACTATGGGATGCTCTAGGGTAAGGGTGGAACAGAAATTGTAGACTGTTCCAGCTTCAGACCCATGTTTTGAGAGTTAGTACACCATTGACTCTGCCTGGTGTGCCAGGTCCCATTGGCTAGTGGCCCAGAGACCTAGGATAGAATAAAACAAGAACGGAGCAAAACAAACAAACAAACAAAAAACAAAAAGTCAACATAATGATGTCTAACTACATTCTGATCTACTCATAGATTGGTGCCTAGTTCACTGTCATCAGAGAGCCCTCATCTATCAACTGATGGAAATAGATGCAAAGCATAGCCTCACATTAGGCTGGTGAAGTGAGAGAAAGGACTGTAGGAGCCAGAGGGGCCAAGGACATTCTAAGAAAATCCACAGAATCAACTAATCTGGGCTCATGGGACCTTACTGAGTCTAAACTGACAATCAGGTATCCCACATGGAACTGACCTAGGCATTCTGCATGTAAAAGTTGTAAACAGTTGAATAGCTTGGTCTTCTTGTGGGACTACTAACAGTAGGAGCAGGAGCTGCTTTGACGCTTTTGGGACCCTATCTTTCAAATCGGGTTGCCTTGCCTACCCAGCCTTAAAACAAGGGAAGGTGCTTAGTCTTGATGTGCTATGTTATGTCGATATGCATGGGAGGCCTGCTGTACGGGGGGAGGTGGGCACGGGGGTGGAGGGGAGGTATGTGGAGAGGACTGGAAGGAAAGGACAGAGGGGAAACTTCTGTCGGGATGTAAAATAAATGAATAAACTAAAAAAAAAAAAAAAATTTAAGAGTTAAGCACCAAAGACAAAAATTTGAAACACTAGCCAGACTTATTTGTTTCACATAAAATTAGTTTACTCTTTTCTCAAGGCAGAGAAGAACACAGAATCAACACCCCTAATCCAATTATGATAGAATTTATACCACACTGGGAAAATGGGTCAGCATTTTATAATTTGCAAATCTAGGTCAGGTCAGCAGTTTACAACTAGATTTTACTTAGCAATCCATGTATTAGCTTGCAAATACAAACACTATCTATACAAGAGACCCAAACTGATTGAACACATAACCTGCCCTTCAGAACCAGAGGCTATTACACATTTGAATTACTTAACACATAAATTTAACATTGAATAAATCAACATTTTTTTCCAGTTGCATTTGATTTAACTGGCCCTGTTTCAGAACTACATAAAGACCTTCCTTACTCACTTTCCACTACAGGACTTCGGTTATGAGTCAAACTACAGTTCAGAGTTCATACCTCTCTGACAGTGTCAGTAGCTCTCTAGTCCAAAGGTAGAACTAACACTAGATTAGTAGATTAAAACACTAGATTAGTAGGTTAAAAAACTGGAGTAGGATACCTCGATACAATGATTGAAAAGATATTCTAAATGGCAAAAGCAAATCCTACTATGAAAAAATTTTATTTTGTAATCAAGAAAAGACACATCAAGTAGATGCTGTTTGATAAAACAGGGAGGCTGAATACTGGGTGCCGGCCTTGGATCCCTGGCTGCTTACTAGAATCATTCAAATTCTTAAATCTTAAAGTCACAACAACCCTCCAAATTTAGATTTAAACTATACAAAAACTACAATCTCTGGAAACTCCAAAGTATTTATACACAGTTAAGCACTGAGAGAAGATCACTGAATCTACACATCATTCTTATTAGAGCAAAGTTCATGGAACATTTTCATAGGCCACATTCATTTTTATAATACTAAAGATATGCATTTTTCTACTGTCATTTTTATTGCTAATACAAGAATTATCACCCAAACTTTCCCTCACGAACCTCTTTACGTCTTTGGATTTCCTGTGTGATTAATGGCACCTTTGACCAGTAGAAAGGACCAGGATATAAAGTGACAAAAAGGAGCTGCTAAGTTTAAGCCTTACTTCTATGTCATTTAAAATCAATGATTTTGGGAAATATACTTAATAGTTTTTATGTGTTAAAATACTTATGGACAGTAGCATCTCTAATAAAACACTGAATACAATTATATTTTCTTACAACACTTAAAAAGTAAAACTTATAGATTAACAAAAGTCCTATAGTTTAATTATACCATTACACAGCCTTCCACAGCCATTCTATATGTACAAATAAGTATACAATTCACCCACCAATCAGGTGATGTATCCATGGTTTCAACAAATCAAAGATTGAGAAAAAACTGGAAAAGTTGTAGATCTGCACTCAACACACCAAACATTTTTTCTTGCTACCATTCTGTAGGAGGCATTAAATTAAATTTTATGCCTAGCTTTACTTACTAGATATGTATGCCTAGACAACTCAAACACACCACTTTTCAGTTCCTTTACCTGTAAATATCTCAGAAGTCAGGAGTTTAAAGCATGACAACTTAGGAAATCCTTTAAAATAGATCTTGATACACATCAGGTACTAACAAATAAAAGCGTTTTGAAAAAGTTAAAATACCATCAATCTTAAACTACCTTGATTTTGCCTAGTATGAAGGACAGGATGAAGAATGCACCTTTGACTTTTTCTATGGACAAAGTAATTCTACTTCAGTTTCTTGGTAAACAGACAGGAAAGCATTCCTCTAAGTTTAGTAAACAGCTTATTAACAACATCCTTATGGCCAAGTGTATACTATTGTGCTGCAATGGACAATAAAATATTAACCCACAGAACAAAAATATGCCAATAAATATGATCTCCTTTACCAGTTGCTAATTTTGTTCAGGAAAGAAACTCCAAGTTATACATAAACATAAAAAGTTGTGAAGAAAGCAGGAAGGGCTAATTTAACTTTTGACCACGGTTCTAAAGGCTGTATATTGTAGATGATGCTGGCACAACTTCTGGGAGCTCACTCAGTACTTTTTCATGGCTCCTTTTGAGATAGCACAAACATGCTTTCCCTAGGAATATGCTCATAAACGGCTTCTAAATTCACCTAAGTGGTAGTGCAGGGGGATTTGTCATTTACCATACCAATAATAATATGCCTTCATACATAGTTTTCAAGATCTACCAGTAAGTTCTACTTTATCTATGTCTTGTGCACATGGGGCTTCTGGCTCTTGTTTTTGCTTTTTTTGTGATGTGCAGTGCAAACTTTTATAAGATCTAAACTATCAAACACTCCACAACACAAACATGAAATCTCTGTGAGGGTGGTGGTGTGAAAGCAAGGCCCAGGCTAGACATTACTGAGGAAGCACACTAAGCTCCTACAAGGCAGACACACCTTTGCAGGGAACTCAAGTCATTAAAAGCATCCATTTGCAAAGGAGCATCATTAGAATTCAAATATGGTGTGGGAGGGGCCCTATCTCGCCTTAGTTTCAACAGGTAAAAGGGAAGGTGTAGCACCTAGAGTTAAGGAAAACGAGCAATCCATTAATTACTGAAAAATGAGGGTTGGGTGATAGACGGTACACATCAAAAAAAGGGGGAAAGGTGACGGAAACCCTGGCGTTTCGGAGTAATGTCCACAGACACACACAGCCAATCGGTTGAACATGCCATCGCAATTGTTCTAAGCAAGGCAGCCTCTTCGCCAGGGGCCGAGTCCACCACCAGGCTCTTCCTAGGGCTGTGGGCCTGATGCTCCAGCATGAGCGTCAGCGGCCGCACGACTCCTCGGCCTGTGCACCCTCGGGGCCCCGAGAATCGGGCTAGCGCCCGGGCTCCCGCGCCCCACAGCGCCCGCATCATCCCCGCCGACCCGCGCCCCTCCACCAAGCTCAACCGCGGCCCCGCAGCCCAGGCAGGTTCTTACCATAGTGAGGCCGGTGCTGGTCCAGCCACATCACCCTTCCGGGCCGGGGCGGAAGAGGATGCACGCCCGCCGCGCTTCCCGCTCCCTCCAGCCGCCCGGTTGGGCCCATCGCGGCGTCTCCGCCCAGGCTGAGCCATTCGGACTCCGTGATAGGCTTCCGTTGCCGGAAGAGGCGGGGCTTGGGCGACGGCTCGCCAACCACGGAATTAGCGGACTCTCTCATTGGCCGCACCGGGTTATCCCTGGGTGCCCACATCTGTGTTTGAGGAGAGCGGAAGTGGAGTCACTTGGAGGTAGGACCCGGAAGTGGCTGCGGCCTTTTTCCATAAGCGATGCTATTTACTTGCGCTTTCCTTTCGTTTCTTCCCATTGCAACCTCCATTATTTCCCTTTTATTTACCTCTAAAGCTGCTCAGTGCGCGGCTTTCACCCTTTTTGTGACCTCTGAGCCTTTTGTTTGTGGACCCTAGGGGACATCAGGGTTTCCTAAGGTGTGCACCTGTTCGGATCCCTGCTAAGTTTCTCTTTTTTTGTGTGTGTGTCACATGAATTTCCAAGAGAGGCTTGTTGGAAATATGTTGTATTACTGTATGATGGACACTTGTATTGAGAAGGCTGTGATCAGTAGGTGGATCCTATCCCACCCTTCCTCATAGTCTCCTTGCCAGGCCCCCTCCTTTTTGCACACTTTGCATCCGGGACTCAGACATTCTAGGCCCTGAAGAGAGGGAAAGAATTCTGTGGTAGCTACTGGAAAGGAACGGCCCAATTATGAGGAGAGTAATTGTCTAGTATAAAGCCATCAGTGAGACACTGCCTTACGTCTGGCTTTCCTTATGAGTTTTGAAGATATGGGTAAGGTGTGATTTGTTGTGTACAATTATATATGGTTTTTGGAACGGTTCTGAAGTCGAGCATTTTTTTCACTTTTACCAGTTATCAAAATTATGGAAACCCTGTGTATCTAAATAGTGGCCTTTTCCCCCCTTAGGCAGTGTGGTTTTCTTTTTTATTCAGAATGTTACCCATTCTTTAATGTATTACCTTAGAAAATGTATAGAAAGCATGAGTAAAGGGAACGGATGTAATACATTGGTTTATGAGCCCTATTCAGCTGGATCATGAGAATCCAATACTTAGAACAACACAATATTTTTACTTAGTCCTATATGTGTTTGTATTTGTTACTGTATGGCATCTAAGATTTTGTTTGAAATTAGAATTTTAAAATCAATTATACACAGTTGCTAAAAGTTCGTCAAACATTCAAATTAAGCATTTTCATTATCGGCGGCATCAAGACTGCAGCAGAGGAAGGGATGTTTCCTTGAGTATTTTAATAGGGGAACAGGGAAGATGGTAATAGGAAATAATTTCAAATTGCTTTTATGTTATACCTTGGTATTCAACTTGAATAAAAATGAATCCTTGAAATGTAGAAAATGCGTTCTGCAGCTCAACAAGTTTAGCTTCTATAGTGGTGAAAAATGTTGGTAGATGTGGATGACTTTATTCATGTAAAGATTGTGAAGTGCTACCTTTTGATGCTCCAGATTGATATTTCTGTATGAGGCTATTCTTCGGGCTCTAATAAAGAGCACAGGAAACTAAAGTTGTTAATAATAGTAATTGGTTTGTTATATGTGTGGACAATTTAGGCCATAGTTTCTTACAGACTTTAACTTCAGAGTAGTAACAAATAGAATTTGTCAATTGTTAAGTTATCCATATAGAAGATATTGTCAGGCTATAAAGCTGAACATGTATGTATGTTATTTATGGTATTCATGTAAAATAGCAATATTAATCCAATATGATGAAGTTGCAAGGTAATTAGGCACACAGAGACCCTGAATTTGATTTTCATCGAAAATTGGGTAATTTTCCTCTTAATAGTAAAACTTGACTGTGTCATTCCATTATACAGACATAATTGTCTTCTTCTGGAATACTTCTGGAAGGGTATTTTTAGTTTTCATGTCTAAATATCCACAAAGTGATATATTTATAGTTTTCTGGAGGACTGCATTTAGCTTTCCTCACTGTCAAGAGGATTAAATGAATAAATACAAGTAAGTAATTTACCTGAGTGTTTGGTACACAGAAAGTGTTATATTGTATATTACATTCTCCTTCTTTGTTGGAGGGCCAATAATGGAAAAAAAATGGTTCATTTTCAAATATTATTCACACAATAAATGGTTTAAAATTAATGTGTTTCTTATACTGCCATACCCAATTCTTTCCATTTTTCTTTTTCCTTGATTTCTGATATTGATATTGTTTGTGGTTTCTTTTTACTTTATTTATTAATTACTACTCAAAATATGTTACTGGATTTTATTTTTTATCTATCTACCATTCATCCATCTGTGTATCCATTTATTTTTGTGCTTTTTCTGGTTCTCAACCAAATAAATAAACTCAGTTTCTTCTGATGTCTTCCTGGTCTCTATGTGTTTCATTCTCTTTCTCCATGACGCCTAGATTATGTGTGCAAATTTTGATTAAATGAAGTGTTGTGTTAGTTCTTTCATGTTAAGAAATGATTCTAGCTGTCTTTTCTCCCTTGGGAGCAGCTCTCCTGCCTTGCCCCTCACCCTGCTTCAAGTTCTTCTATACCTGCTCCTGAGATCACCTCTCAGCTGCTGAATCATCCGCTGTCTGAAGTGGAATTGAACCCACCACAGGCATTGACAATGGGGGCCTTACGTGCTTGTCAGTCCATATCCTCTGACCCCACTATCCCTGTCTGAAGCTTTCAAACCTGCATCATTTCAAGGGATGTCAACACAGCCACTAAAATGATTGAGTCTGGGGTTGTTACAAGTTGAGAAGACAGGTTCTGGGACTGGGAGTGGGACTGTTTTTGGATACTTCATCATTGGTTATTCTAGGAACCCTTCTCTGAAGCAACACACCTATGAGATCCTGGGCTTTGCCCTCTCAGATGCCATGGGGCTCTTTTGCCTTTCTCATCCTCTTTGCCATGTGAAGCAGCTGCCTGCACTTTTCCCTCCCATAGTTCTTTCATGGCTAGTCTGCCTTTTCCTGTACCCCCACCCCCAGGAAGTCTGGGCAATGGGCTTGGCTCAGGGTTTGTATTAATAAGAAGAAAATGATTCTGTTAATCTTTTTTTTACATTTCAATAACATTTATTTACTTTCCCCCAGCAACAGAAATGCTGTGTAGTTTTCTCTTTATGCCAATTTCTAATGTGTGATGGTTTTATGTGTTTTTTTTTTCCCGAAACAATTTATGCTTCCATATGGCACCAAAATTCTCTTCTTAATGTCACGAGTGATCTCCAGGTGTTGATCATCCCCAGCATGGTCATTTTTGGCCTATCAGTTTACCACTCCCTCCCCCTTGATGGCTTTTCTTTTTGTTTTAACTTGGTCTCCTGGCTGTACTCACATACTTTTCTTCCTATCTCCTTGGTTTCTCCTTTTAGATTTGCTTTCCTGGATCTGTCTGTTCTTCCCAAACATTTGTTGTTGAAGTGTTCTATTACTCATTATTTTTATGCCCTTTCCTGTTTTTCTCTCTTTTATATGGTATCAAGACTTTTAACTTAAAGTAGTCAAATATTAATAATTTACATATTCATATTTCTCATTCCTTCTCTATAATGCTGTTTACCCTTCTAGTTATCTACCTGAGGATTGACATTTGTAATTTTAAAAAATTATTCAAAGAATACTGTGTGTGTGTGTGTGTGTGTGTGTGTGTGTGTGTGTGTGTGTGTGTGTGAGCGCACATGCCTTCTCCTCTGTTTGTGCATCATATGCATGCAGGATCCCATGGTAACCAGAAGAGGTTGTTAGCTCCCCTGGATCTGGAGTTAGGCAGTTGTGAACTGCCTTATGTGAGTGCTGGGAAGCAAACCTAGGTCCCCTGCAATAGTAGCAAGTGCTCTCAACCACTAGCCTTCTTTGCAGCCCCTCCTTTTGTACTTAAAAAGGACAGTACAAACATTTCCTGTCATAGTTTCTATTGTTGTGAGGTGATGCCATGATGGTGGCAACTGTTATAAAGGAAAACATTCAACTGGGGCTGGCTTACAGGTTATTGGTGTGATAGGAAACATAGCTGGAGAACGAGCAGAGAGTTCTATACCTGGATTGGTAGGCTTCAGGAATTGAGACACTGGGCCTGGCTTGAGTATTTGAAACCTCAAAACCCAACCCAGTGATGTACTTCCTCCAGCAAGGCCACACCTTTTAACCTTGCCACTTTCCAGTAACAGGATATTTAAATCTATGAGCCTATGGTGGCCATTCCTATTCAAACCACCAATCTCAAAGTGAACACCTTTTCTCCAAAACCCATTTTATATATTTTCAATTTGCTTAGTGGCAACAATATGCAGCTAATTTCTGTATATTATATCTTTGAAATTGAGCTGGGTGGTGGTGGCGCACACCTTTAATCCCAGTACTCAGGTGGCAGAGTCAGATGACTCTCTGTGAGTTCCAGCCCAGCCTGGTCTTTAAAGGACTTTTACACAGAGAAACACTGACTCTTGCCTTTGTTTTATATTCTACTCTGTCTCAGTCCATCACCATATCTTCTTTACTTTGTCTGTAAAACATATCTGAAATCTCCAAGTCTGTTGCCTTTCCTGTTAGTGCATTGATTGTGTCTTGCTTGGATTTCTCTTTTATTAGCCACTATAGTTTTCATTGCATCATTGCATGGTTAGTGTTTTTACTGGTTCCTTTTTTTTTTTTTTTTTTTTTTTTTTTTTTTTTGTCTTTGCCTCCCTATAATTGGTCAGACAATTGCTTTTTAAAATATATTTCAGAATTTATTAGGTTGTAGAATTCTAAATGTATCATCTTATCCTGAAGATTACATATTAAGAGAGAATAAGAACATTGATGGGAAAAGTGTGAATTTCAAGTAGAATTTATTAAGTTCAAACTGTTCATTCTTCTCTTTTAATTTCAGCAGAGTCAGGGTCTTCTCCCATAAGACACCACCAGTTCAACTCATGTACTGTCTTTCCTATATTAAAAATGTGATGTTCAGAACTGAAATCCACTTAGAAGCACTTTTGTTGAAAAGGAGTAAGACCTGCATTGCCTCCCCCAAACCTACCACTCATACTGTACCTATTTATTTGCCTGTTTTTAATGGGAAGTAAAATGAATAACATTGGTGTATCACAGGAATGAAAATGAAACTTGAAGAGAAAAGTCTATATAGTATTCTAAGTTGTTACTACTACAATTGAACCACAATACAAAAAATTTAAGAATCATAGGAAACTACCAATATTTAACATTTTTAGTCAACCAACAGCAACTTTATGGGGTTTAATAGTCATAAACTCTCCTAACAGAACTTGAGTACTTACATTCCTAATTAGATGTGTAATTATATACTTCCCTTCCACACAGCAGTTTCAACCATATCCACGAATACATTTTAGATAACTCTAGGGAGAAGAAGTCCTAAACCTAAGTAAAATATTAATTTTGTGTTCTGTCCTTTGCAAAAGTATAAGTTCTAAGATCTTCTGAGCTATGCATATCACAAGCCAACCAATGAACCAAACAAACAAGCAAAAAGACCCCCTCATTGCAAAAGTAAATAGAGTGTTTGAGAAGATGGCTCAGTTAATATGACACTTGGCATGCAAGCATGAGGACCTGTGTTCAAAACCAGCACCCACATTAATAGCAGGGCATAGCTGAGTGTCTCCATAACCCAAGCATTGTTGAGTAGAGACTAGAAGACCCTAAATATTTTTTGGCATAAAGACCAGCATACAGCATCAGCTTCTGCTTTAGTGAGAGGCTTCAATAAAGCTGAGAGAAATAGAGAAAGACACCTTAAGGCCTGCTCTGGCCTCTGATTCTGTGCACGTGGACACAAAGGTAAATGCAGTGTAGTGGTTGTGGTATGTCTGCCTTTTTGTCTAAAAATTCTATGTCCTTGTTTTGAAATTTTAAAATGTGATAGGCCTTTAAAATAAATTAGTCATAATACTTTTGGTTTGCAATTTTCTTTTCCCTTTTAAAAAAGTGAAGTCTAACAAAATAATAACAAAAGTACAATTATAGACTACCAACAACTGGCTCTATATATTTTATTCTGAATTTTCTTTAGAAATCAGCCTACTTTTTTTTGACAAGTGTCCACGTAAATAATTGCATCATTAAAAACATGCATTTATCTCCTCCCAGTCTGTAAGTACAACTGCTTGGCTGAGCTTCGGAATTTGAACACCTGCAGGCCAAGCAGCTTGAAGAGGAGCCATAACTGACTATTAAGAGCAAGAAATGAAGCCCAAGTTCAAAATGGTGTTCTCAATGATCGTGTTGTAACTAACTTGAGCTGACCTAAGCGCTGGCTTCTGCACTGTTCCTTATCAGCATCCAAAAGAGCATACAAAATGCTTTGTAAACTAATTTAAAAAGTGTCTTGTTTATTCAGAGGCAACTGTGAATGGTATTTGTTCAGACTGAGATCACATCAATTGCACACCAGCCAACAGCGTATTCGTCTTCTAAGAGAGAGGGGCATGTATCAAAGGCACAAAGTACTAAAGATAAGCTTCTCAATTCTCAACTGTTCTGAACTCTCAATAAAGCTACTGATGGACAAATTGGGGTGGGACCCAAGTGGATCCACCTGCAGCCTCCTCTTAGATCCCTGGCTTTGGCTAAGAGAGGTGCTGGTACTAATGTGTCCTTTAGTGCTCTTAGGAAACAAAACGTGGGCTCTTTTACAGCCCTAGTCAATCAGACGCTCTGAAGAGGATTCCACCCATTTTCTCCATGTAGCCCTGGGACAAAACACTGGCTATTTCTATGTACATGGTGGGTAGGAGCAAAAATATGGTTGATTTGCTGTAGTTGAATCTTAAAAGAATTTTGGACTCTCATCTGTTGCTGTGGTAGATTCTTGGATATTTTGTATGTGATAGTTAATGAGAGGGCAGTCTCAGTAAAAGAATGAAGTATTTAGGAAACTAGTTCAATTGTATGTTATCAAGACTCTAAAATTTGAGCAATATATTCCAGAGACTCCTAAGGCACAGCTTACTTACAGGATACAGTGTTGTCACAAGTGAGTGAGTGGGCTTATTAATATCGTGCATCTTAAATATGGTTCTCATAGCCTTGCTTCACCAGCTGGTGCACCAAAGGGAATGGAATCTTTTATCTCGGTAAATAAGGATCAGGATAAACAAATAGGCCGAATAGATGTTTATTCAGGGAGAAATAACTTACAACCTAGACAGATGAACACCAGGAAATTCAACCCGATCCTCTCCTGTCCGAGTCATGCCACAAAGAGAGCTCCTTTCCTGGCCCTCTCCGACCTCCTTCCACAGGTCACTTCCGCCCATGGCTCCACCCCCCAATGGGTGTGGTCAGTGCCACAGAAGGACTATCTCACTACAATCTTTCACAGATTCCATCTCAATTTCAAACCTGTACCCCCAAACAGTATTTCTTTAACATAAAATTAACATAATTTTATCAAGTATTGAACTAATGAGAAAATTGGAAAATCATTAAAATGTTAACAATTTAAATATTATATTTAGAATGGATCTCATTCTTAGCTGTCTTTTTAGTTATTGAGCTTAAAACCCTATATTTTACTATGAATAATGAGTGACTGACAGGCACCTGGAATGTTGAGTTTTTAAATGAATTTGTCTCTATATTTGGAAGTTTGTTAACAATTCTAAATATAGCATTAAAAAGTGATGAAACAGTCTGTTTTATAGTGATGTAAAGTGCTGGAATTTGCGTTCACACACTTAATGCTAGCAGTAGTCATGATTCTGCAGGCATCTGTGAGATGAAATAACTCTGTGTGTGTGTGTGTGTGTGTGTGTGCGTGCATGTGCGTGCGCACTCGAGCACATATCTCCATTTCTCCCTGTGTTGATATACATATATAGAAGAAAAATATGGCATTTAAAAGTTGTTTTTGTACCTTACCTCATATCTCAAAGTGTTTTTCTTTTTGTTTGTGTAAGTGTGTGTTCATGTGTGTGCATATGCACACATGTGTGGAAATATTTGAAGGCATTAGGCAAACCTTGGTTGTTATTCCTCTATAGCTCTGAACATCTTTGTTTTTGAGTGAAGATCTCTTATTGGAAACAGAGACTTTCCCATTAGACAAGGTTGGCTACTCAGTGAGCCCCTGGAATCTTCCAGTTTCTGTCATATTTGTGTGATAAACACTTTATCAACTAAACTTTTCCCAATTCCAAAAATTCTAGTTTGAATTCATATGAATTATGTGTTCCTGAGTTAGAGATGTAGCTGAATGTTTGCTAAGTACCCAACTAGCATTGGCTTCCTTTCCCCCCAACACAAAATACTGGGTGTAGTGTCATATGCTTGTGATCTCAGCACTTGGGAGACAGAGGCAGGGAAATCTGATCACTTCAAGGTCATCCTCAGGCACACACAAAATTTTTTTGAGGACAGTTGAACTTCATGACACTCAGCTCACCCCCTCCCTCCAGAAAAGCATTCTTAGAAAAACCAAAAACCTAAGAAAGAAACAAATCAAAGGGGGCTCTACAAGATGGAAAGATTTTCATAAAGAAACAGAAAAGTTACCCACAGATTAAATTCATTCCCCAGAAAAATTACAATGACATTTTTTTTCACAGAAACAGAAACAACAGTAAATTCATATGAAAGTTTAATTGCATAAAATAAAGGATTCAGAAAATGTCCCACAAAGCGACAGTCACCTGGCAACCCAGATGCAAGAAACACCCACTTATAGGAAAAAAACAAAACAAAAGAAACAAACAAACAAAAAAACCCTCAAAAACAGTATTTTTAACAAATCGTAATGGAAAACCAAACTTCACTTCTTCCTTCCTTTGATGGGAGATGTCATTCTGTCAATATGTTTCTGTAAATACTGGTTAATGAATAGAGCACTGTTGGCCAATAGCAAAGCAAGATAGGCGGGACTAGGAGACAAGGAGGAAAGAGGAAGTAGTAAGGAGAAGTCAGGATGGAGAGAAGGGAGAGAACAGAACTGCCAGTTCCCGCTCTCCAGTAAGACCACGTGGAAATACATAGAAATGGGTTAATAATTAAGACAGAGCTAACCGATAAGAAACAAGTAACTGGCCAACAGCATTATATCTAATACAGAGTCTCAGTGTGTTAATTGGGACTGGCCTGGCTGCAGGACATGACCAGCAGGGGGCAGAAAAACCTTACTTCTTACCTTCTTCCCTTCCTTCCTTCCTTCCTTCCTTCCTTCCTTTTTTTCCTTTTTAAAGACAGGATTGCTATGTAACTGCCCTGGTTGTCCTGGAACTTGCTTTGTACATCAGGCTGGCCTCAAACTCACAGAGATCCCCCTGCCTCTGCCTTCCTAGTGCTGGGATTAAAGGCATTCACTACCATGCCAGCAGACAGCTGGACTTCTAAATATAGAAGAGTGAAACTAGATCCGTGTTTGCCAGCTTCCTCCAAACTCAATTAAAAAAGAATAAAAGATTTTAGTGTAAAGCCTAAAACCCTGAAAGTGTTAGGGAAAATAACTAGAAAAACACTTCAAGATGTAGCTATAGGTAAGGACTTTTGAAAATGACTCCAGCACACAGGAAATAATCCCAAGAATTGACAAGTGAGATTGCAATGAATACAATTGTGCTTCTATAGAGCAAAGAAGAATTTAGAGCCCTGGTTCTAACAATGTGACCCTTTAATACAGTTTCTCATGTTGTGATTTTCAACCAGAAACTTATTTTCACTGATTACTTCATAACTGTACTTCTGCAACTGTTATGAATCATAATATAAATATCTGATATGTGACTCTCATGAAAGGGCCAGTTGACATCCAAAGGCGTCACAATCTACAGGTTTAGAAACACTGATAGAGGTGAGAGGACAGCCCCAGATTATGGGAAAATCTTTGTGAACTTTATATTTGATAGAGGATTAGTAGATAGACTATATAAAGAACCTAACTAAACACTCCCAAGCAAAGCAACCCAAGCAGTGAGTGGGTTAATAATGAGATGATGAGGTCTCAGAAGAAGTTGGTTGGCTAGTTGATGCAAAGGTAAATATTCTGAAATCATTAAGGTATTTTGGAATTGATTATATCTGTGTAAAAAGCACTGAACTATAGGAAATAGTTCAAACAACTAAAATGTGCTTTATACTTAGTGATTATAATGTCTGGGATTCAAGATTATATGTTTTAATTTTTTATGTTTGAAGTGGGTACAATTATTATTTCATTGTATACCTTTAGGAAGAATATTACTTTTTCTATTAAACTTCAGAGAAATTACTTTGGTAATTTATCATTCTGGAGGTGTTGTACACTTAACTTTAGAAATTTTTCTATTAATTTTGGATATTCTCTGGGCTCTTTGCACTCTTTCCTGTAGGAGGGTTAAGCCATGACCCTATAATTACACATCCTCCTGAACACAGAAGATAGAGGCTTATAATAATTTAGTCTTGTTTGTGAAAGGGAAGCAACATAGGTTCTTTCTATTTTCAAATTAACTTGAAAATTTATTATAAAATTATGAGACTTATTTAAGACAGTATACTAGTATTAACTTGGAGCTCATGATTTTATAAATTTGCTATTGGAAAAAAATTACTTAATATCAGATTACCTTAATATCAATTTATTTTTGAATTTTATAATCTTTGCCTTTTTGAATTATATATTGTAATTTTATATATTTTGTTATATTTTATATCCCCCTTTCTTAAACAAGAGAAATGAAAATATTCTTTTAGACTTTAAAAAAATTTGAGGGAGTTTTCTTTCTTTCTTTTTTTTTTTTTTGTTTTACAAATGTGGGTATTTATTCTGTGTCTATGAAGGTACACCATGGCCCTTTAGCACAGAAGAGGCCAGAGGAGGGTGTGGGTTCCCCCTAGGATTAGTGTTACACACAGTTGTTAGCTGCCTTGAAGGTGCTGAGAATCAGAACTGGCTCACCTGCAAAAACAGCCAGTGCTGTTAACTATTGAGCCATCTTTTAAACCCCTTCTTTTAGATTTTAAAGGATTAGTTGGAACAGAATTCAAGTTATGTGCTTATAGAAGAATTCTGTGTAATAGTTTTTTATTGTTGAGTGTTTTACTTTTTATGATATTTTTCCTTGCATATTTTAAATTTCAATTTGATTTTTTTGTTATCATCTTTTAAAATTAAATATATATTTTCTTTTCTTAGTCCATGTGTGGGTAATGTGTATGTGGTGGTATGTGTGAAAGTCCAAGGACAATTTGTAGGAGTCCTTTCTTGCTTTTCCCCTTTTGTCACTGGATTCCCAGGATCTCCCACATCATTAGCATTGGGGACAGGCATTCTTATCTGCTGCTGGCTTATTAAGCATATTTTAATGAAACACATACAAGGGATAAGTGGGTTGTAGATAAACATTATTGCTTTTTTTCTTTTATTTAATTTTATATAACATAGTCCAATTAAATGAAAACAAACATTTATACACAATATTTGGGAATTTGGGCGTCGTTCTTTCCAAACTACTTCCTGCTGGTAAGGGGCACTGTCTTGGGGGATTCGAAGAAGATTCAGATATCCTGGCTGTAGTCTGTAGGGCTGTTTTGTCCACCTGTTTTGAATGTAGGATCAGCTTGTACTCTGTTTCAGGCGGTCTGGCGTGATCAAACCACATTAGTCTGGAAGGAATCCACATCTTTTCATTTTCTGTGGAAACAAAAATAGAAATCCTTTTTCCCAGTAACTTGTTCTTGAACTTAAATTTTGGAGTCAAAGCATTTTTTTAGTTTAATATATTATTTTACATGTCGATCCCAGTTCCCTCTCCCTCCCTCCCTCCCTCCCTCCCTTTCTCCCTCCCTCCCTCCCTCCCTCCCTCCCTTTCTCCCTCCCTCCCTGGAGCCCTCCCTCCCTCCTTCCCTCCCTTTTATCCTCTCTGCCCTCTCACATGCACTCTAAAGGCCTCCCCTCCCATCCCCCCCACCCCAGAAGCACATAGAGACAGCTTACCTGAACAAGGAGGAGCTAATGGCCACTAGACTGATAGCTGGGAAGCCAGCATGGGACTGATTCAGGCCCCCCCCCCCCGATTATGGGTCTCAGCCAGAAGGACTGAGCAGTCTAAGAGACCTCAGACAGTGGAGCCAGGATGTATCCCTGGTGCACAAAAGGACTTTGCGAACATATCCCCCATGGAGGGATAACTGCCTTAATCTAGAGACAGGAGAGAAGCCCTAGTCCCTACTTCACAGGACCTGTCAGATCTACATTATTGCTTTATTTAAACTAAATAATTTATATTTTTCCTATCCAGTATGACTCAATAAAATCAAGTCCCAGAGTAATTTACTAGAACTACCACTATGAATTCACAGCAAAAGAACATCTAAGCCAATAAAATGGAGAATAAGATCACTAGTCTCAGTTTAACTTTTAATCACCTCTGCACACACATATTGTTAGATGGAGAGTTAAGTGGGCATAGCCAAGGCACTCGTGGTTGATCCTTGTGACTCCTAGATGGAGTTGGGAATGGGATAGTGGAGTAATACTGATGCTTGATGTTTTATTGGGCCTTTTCCCAACTGGTAGCCTTTTAGTTGAATCAGAGAATATAAATTTATTAGATTAAGAGAACAAACCACATAATATAATTTTAACAACTGAAATATAAAGTATGAAATTTCACTCCTGCAAAACACCAATAACCAATATCAAACATGTATATGTTTGTATATATGTATATGTGTGTATGTATACATAAATATGTATGTATGTATAGGCTGTAGTAAGGTGTTACTCAGTAAATAAAATTTGTTGAAAATTTAGGCCAATAACACATTCAAATAGGAGACAGATGGATTAGAGATTTAGATGCAAGAGATAGAGCTTTGTCATAACTCAGGGGAACATCTATTGACCCACACACTCAATAAGGCAAGACTCACAATACTGACCAAAATATACACATTTTGGTGAATTATTTTGATGAATTACTAAAATTACTGTCTTTTCATCATTATGAGAAAAAGAAACTGACAGTGTAGGAAAATACATGCACACATATGCATACATATACACACATACAACACTTATACATATACATATATACATACATAGACAACAAACCATGAAGAGATGAAAACAGATTAATATGAACACCAGTAATGAAAACATTGCCAAGGTTGAAGATAATAGTATATTCACATCTAGTAAGTATATGTAAAGAATGCAACACCCATTATTCATCACAGGATGTGAATTAAAATCACAGTGTGATGCTAGATTTTATCCACCAAGGGGGCCAAAATGAACCAAATGGGAAATAATTGCTTAGGACTTTTATTCAATAATTACAATTTGTTACAATTTTAAAGGAACTTGTCTATCTAGTACCCAAACTGAACACTTGGTATCTGCTGTTCCAGTAGCTCCATTTGTAGGAATAGGGCCCCCAACCCCAGATGCAATGCTATTTCTAGAATGTTCATGACAGAAGTATTTGTAGTAGTCAAGATATATAAAGTTCCAAATTTCTATCACATGGAAAATAGAAGAACTAATTAAATCAATATGATTAATTAATATTCTGAATGACCTATAAGTAGAAAATAGTATGGATAAATCTCTCAAATATGTTTATTCAAAAACCGTTCTTTTGTTGGGCGGTGCTATTTGCTCTTATAGGAAGGGAAATATAAAATAGAAAGTTTATATAGAAATATAAAATAGAAATGTTGCTATAGTAATTTTATTTAGCTCATCAATTCAGCAGATTACTTGTCCTCATGTTAGGGGCTTCTGTTTTTCTCATCTGTAAAATCTGCAAATCATTATTGAACAAAACTATGACTGACTGAGTTCAGCAGTTGGATTTCTTATACAGCATTTTATTTTTATTTCTTTGGAGTTTGTATAGCCAAAAGAGAAGTATAAAAGTTATCATCATTTGATAATTGTAGTCTTTCTAAATATTGATTTTGTTCTTTGATTACAGGTAGCCAGGATGGAAAGGAAAGTGAGAAGAATCTGTCTCGCTTCTGAACCCAACATAAGTTACTTTCTGCAAGTATCTTGGGAGGGAACAGTGGGATCTGGTTTTGTTATTACATTGACTGATGGCCATTCAGCCTGGACTGCGACAGGTAATCTTGACAGCAAACATGTTTCATAAATGTTAATTATGTCCTACTCTTTAGTCCTCAGGAACTTCAAGTTAGCATGTTTCTTCATGGACACTGATAACATCAATGCTCCATTTTCCATCTTATCCATTTCTAATATGTGTATAGGTCTGTAATACCTGATGCTACTTTTTGGAGTTGTCATTATGTACAGTAGCTGATTCTCTTTGCTATGACAGTCTCAACTGTTTGGACTTTGTCATAGTTTCATAACAGCCTCTTTAGAACAAACCTCAGCAGCACTTTCAAAGAGTTGCCTCTTCCAGGGCCTGAGGAAAGACTTGGGGGACAGAGGAAGTAGATTGTGGGGCCAAGAGCTGCTGGATCACAGGTGTAGAGTCCTTAAGCTTCGCTCTGACCTCATCCAGCTAATAGCATGAATTACTTCTTGAATGGATATGTACTACACTTTTAAGAAAACAAAACCAGACTGCAGCCTAACACTGTGATACATTTACGTTTTTATGGGAAATTGGAAGTTTTATCATATAGACTTTCTCTTGTGCTTTTACTGACCTTTTAAACTGTGAGTGCCTCCCAAGTCATATGTAGCATATGGCAGGGGTCCATTGTTGGTACAGTGGGCAGAATGTCAGTTTTAGATTATGGCAGGTATAAAATTAAAAAAATTAGAATTATGTTGTTTTCAAATAACAAGATTTTAATGTTTGTCTTAAGTATTAAAAAAAACAAACAACAGTCTCTAGCTACAGAACACAATTATTTCTGGAGTTATGAATGATATATTGGGTGGAAATTTATTTAAGAGTTCATTTTTGTGCTATTTAAATATGCTAACAAAATTCCCCTAAGATTTGTCACCATAATTATTATTTCTAAAATTAAAATCCATCATGAAATTCTGTTTCATTCTTTAATGGTGCAAATCCATCATAGTTTAAAGAAATTCAAAATTACAGTTTTTTTTTTCATTTGTCTTTCACACAGCAAGTGAGAAATATTTACTTTTCTTCTAGAGGAAAACAAAGGCAATTCAAGGATTAGTATGTGCAGCACTCCTTATATTAACTATCTGAGATGTAAATTTCCCTGTGGGAAATACAGATGCTGACTCCTTCTGGTAGGAAAGCAATGAAGGACATAGAGTTCTTATGCTAGCCCTATGGAGTGAGTATACCCATATGGCAGCTCTTGTTTGAAAGAGTAAAGAATATATGACTAAAATTGTGGTAGTGGCTCAGTGTGGACTTTGGTTGACTGAGTGGAGTCAGAAGACTGTATTTCTATATACATGGATACAGATACATACAGGCACACATACCTGCATATATAATAAATATGTAAGTGATAATTAGGGAAGAGAATTTTAAGTATATGAAACTAGTTAGAAAAAGAAAACAAATTGATACTTCACAGTTAGCATGTTTATAAATGAGAACTCCAGTTTTCTAATTTCTTATATTACACATTTATTGCAAATTCAGTACAGTCATCATTTTGGTATGTAATGTAATTTAGTATGATATGATTTAAATGTGATGTGAGACATCTTTCTGTATTCCCTGGTGGCATGTTAACATTTTGGCTTCCCGTCTTGACCATATTTCAAGCATGGAATTTTATAGTGAAGTCTGTAATGATTTTATTTTCAGAACTATCCATTGAAGTTTTAGATTTTATACATATTTTATGCTTTTGCTTTATCCATTTATATTTTCTTGTTTATATATTAGGGCAAATGTGTAAGCAAATAATGAAATGTATCCTTTTATTTAAAACTTCTTACATGCACATCATATGGTACCTTACAGACATTATACAATTAGAAATATTGAAACAATTACTAAATGAAACACAAAAATAGGTTCCCTTCCTATACCTCTTCCTGTGTTTTAGTTGTTCAACTTTTTGATTGATACAACCATCAATTATGGATAATTTTTCTCTTTTCATTTAAATGGAAAGGATGTGAGGTTTGTTTTAATCTCCCACACATCAAGCTTGCTGATTTCTTTCCCATTAGCAATGCTCTATCTAATGAATGTTTGGGGACCTAATTATCATGTGGCCTGTCATCAATCACTTCTGTATTACAGAGTTTTGTGTCTCAGGGTTATTTTATAAAGTGGGTTAATGATTGATGATCACTATGTGCTTTGTAAAATAATTGCTTTGACAGCAAGAAACTTCTATCACCTATTTGTGGGGTGTGTCTTTAAGTTTATTGGATATTGATTCAAGCCTTATTAATGGTTTACTATTGAATATTTAGATTTCTGTATAAGTTTTCTAAACACGTATTTTGTGAACTATGTGGAAATAACATTACAGAATTCATAGGAAAGGCTTTGTGTAAGTAGGTCTCCGATATGAGGCCACCCATATTCCTAATTGCATCATGTTGGTGTCTTCAGCTCTCCAACATGGATTAGGATGAGTCTGTGCATTCTTCACTTACACTCAGGAACATTCTTTCAGTCTTTACCTATGTACAAATATTATAAAAATAATGTTTTTAGAGTTTCTGTTAGTCTGAGATTAGTCCCTCATTTTTATGGTCTTGTTTGTTTTCTCACCTTTTAAAGAAGTCACTAAGCTTAATTTTTATTGTTACCATGTTTTCATGTAAGCCATTCAAGTTTAGAGCTATGAATGCATATAACTGTGCTATCGATCTTAGCAAAAAACAAAACAAACAAACAAACAAAAAAAAAAAAAACAAAAAAAAGCTGGCAAATAGTTATTTTTCTAAGCTTGATAATAGACAATGCAAACTTCATGTTCTCTTTAAATAGGAAATATTTGGTCAAGCATTGAAAAAAACATTTCCTTTTTGCATATTTTTTTAAATGAAAAGCTGTCTTTTAATGACCAGAAAAAGCAACTGAAAGAAAAAGTAAAAATGAATGTTCAAGAAGAAAGCTTTGAATGGAGATATTAGAATATAAAGCTTACAAGAAGTAATATTGACACCCCTCAAATTTACAAAATCAATGAAAATCAGAAGTATTTGAATACTAATGCATTTCCTCAAAAGCCTGGACCAAAGTGTATGTCCTAGACTTTTTTTTTTTTTATTTTACATATCGACCCCTCCCTCCCATACCCCTGAATCCCCTCCCTCCCATACCCCTGGACCACCTCCCATCCCATTCCTGCCCCTCCCCCCACTCCACAGGGAGGGTGATGCCTTCCAGGAGGGATCAACAAAATCTGTCAAGTCATTTGGAGTAGGGTCTAGGCCCCCCCTCCTGCTGCTAGGTTAAGGGAATATCCCTCCATGGGGAATGAATGGGTTTCCAAAGTCCTTTCATGCATCAGGGATACATCCTGGTTCCACTGTCAGAGTCCTGTAGACTGCCCAGGCCTTCTAACTGAGACCCATGTTCAGGGAGTCTGAGTCAGTCCATTGCTGGTTTTCCAGCTATCAGTCTGGGGACCCATTAGCTCCCCCTGGTTCAGGTCAGCTGTCTCTGTGGGTTTCCGTAGCCTGGTCTTGTCCCCATTTTCTTATCACTCTTCCCTCTCTGCATCTGGTTAATATTGGCCAACTGCTCTTGGGAATGATGCCTATTTTTATCATCTATTTATTTGCCTGTTTATTTATTCTTTTGAACACATTCCAACCATAGTTTCCCCTCGCTCCATTCTTCCTCCCACCCATCCCCAAATCTACTCCTCCTCCATTTCCCTTTAGAAAAGAGGAGGCCTCCCAGGTATATCCATCCAACAACACATAAAAAGATGCAATGCAACTAGACACAAGCCCTCATAGCAAGGCTGGGAGAGACAACACTAGTAAGAAGAAGGTCCCAAGAGTCAGAGATAATCCCTACATCCACTGTTAGGAGTCCCACAAAAACACAAAGCTAACACCCATAACTTGTATGCAGAGGATGTGCTACAGACCCATCCAGTCTATGTCATTGCTTCGTCAGTCTCTGAATTCCTATGAGCCCTACTCAGTTAAGGTTCATGGGCTGTGTTGTGTTACCATGGTGTCTTCAACCTTTCTACAAAATTCCCTAAGCTACAAGGACAGGGACAAAATGGAGAGTTTAAATTTTGGCTTTTTTTTCCATCCAGTATTTGATTATGGGTCTCTGCATCGCTTCCCATCAGCTGTTGGCTGGAGCCTCTCTGATGATTATTGGGCTAGGTATCATCTGTGAGCACAGCAGAATATCATTAGGAATCATTTCATTGGCTTTTGGCTAGATGAAACTCCTATGGTCACATTAGTAAAGAAAACTGACTTCCAGAAGCTATCATAAGCAATTAATCTTCAACAACGGGTGGGATTATATACTCATCTCTCCCCACCCCAGTGTTTACATAAATTTGAAAGAAGTGTAAAGAGAAGAATGATGTCCTGCCTTTCTTTTTTCTCTTAAGAGTTGTTTTTCCTGTTATGTATAGAATTCCCAGGAGGTGAAACAGGAAATTATTAGATGAGATTGGAAGGCAATTTCATGCTCCACACAGCATTTTTTGCATATTTAATATTTGTGTTCATTTATAGAATAATCTTTTACATGGTATTTGTTCCTTAAGTAATTTTAATATATGAGTTGAATTAATAAAATATATATTTGAATACAGATATACTTTCTTTTTAATGAAATTTAGCATACTTTTATGTTTTCTAATTTTTTATTGGCACATTTGACTTGTACCAAAATCTTTATCATGACATTTCCATAAACATGAAATATATGATCCTATGTACCTTCATTTTATTATTTTTTCCCCTAGCTGATGTTTCTGTTCTCCCTTTTCAAACATTTTTTTTTAATCTAGAGAGAAAATATGCAGTTTTCCTTGTTTTTTGGAGTTTGGCTTATTTATCGCAATTGTTTGCTTTCTTTTATTCATGTACTCTATTGTTTATATTTACCATATTCCATTTATCTACTCATTCATTGATAGGCAGTCTGACCAAGCTGTTTCTTTTGGCTATTATGAATTATAACTACTGGATATGAAGATATCCCATCCCTATTTTATACTGACTGCATTTAGGTATTTGCCTAAGAGTGCTTTTGGACAATCTATTCTCTTTGGCATTTTTGGGTACCTTTCTTACTGAATTCCAGAAGGGACTCACTAATTTACATTTCTTTCAACAATGTGTAAAAGTTCCTTTTAAGTATTTTAATCAATGTTTTTGAAAACGTCATACTTTTAAAATGCATTTTGAGTTTACGTTTCTCCAACTATCTCTGTTCAAATTTGCATGATGACCTGCAGCCCAGCACCCTCTCGTTTTACTATTATTATTATTATTATTATTATTATTATTAGTAGTAGTAGTAGTAGTAGTAGTAGTAGTAATTTCCTAAGTTCAGTTATTGCTCAGCATATGCATACTAGGCCCTGGGCAGATTACCATGGTCACCTTCTGTTTGCTGCATCCTCACCAACTTTTGTTGTGTCTTGTTTTGTTAATGATAGTCATTCTGACTATGGGTAGAAATTAAATGCTAGTTTTGATTTTAATTATCTAATGAATAATGATAATGAGTATTTTATTTCATTTGTTTACATGAGTACTGTCCAGTTCATTTGCACATTGATTAGGTTATTATTTCAGTGTTGGTTTTTCTTAGTTCACTATATTTTCTGGATATTAACTCTCCGTGAGACGAATTGCTCACAAAGCTTTGTCACATTCTCCCAATTTTCTGAACCTTTCTTTTCTGTGTAGATCTAATCTTGTGTACCCACTCCCCACAATTGCAGTTGTGTCTTGAACTGTTGGAGCCCTATGTTGAAGCCTGTATTTGAAGTGTTTTCTCTATGCATTCCTCCAGCAGTTTCATGTGTGTTCCATTTGGAATATATTTTTGTTGTTGGGGGTGAGAGGGAGGATCTAGTTTCATATTTCTACCTATGAATGCCTGGTTTCTTGAGCACCACTTGTTGAGGAGACCATCCTTAAAATATTCTTAACTCAGTATGTTTTTTCTTCATGGTTTTAATTTTTCTAAGTTTTCATATAATTATATTAAACATAACAAGGTTCACTAGCTCCTAATTGTAGACAAAGAACTATAGGCAACTCAGGAATACTGAGAATAAGAGAAATCAGCTCCACCAGGAAGATATAAAGCCAACTAGCCAGCCCTAAAGTCATTTACATGCAAATAACATTATGCAGACTGAGGAAGTTGGATGAATATATTTAGGAGTGTGTATGTGTGAGTGTGTGTATGTGTGTGCACGCACGCGCGCACACACACACACACACATATCACAGCAATTAAAGAAAATGAGGCTATGAATTTGAGTGAGAGAAAGGGGGTGTATGGGAGGTGTTAGAGGGAGGAAAGGAAAGAGAGTACGTGTTGTATTTTATCTTCAAAAATACATTAATTAAAATAAGAACAACACATTGAAGGCTGGGTATATTGGCAAACATGTATTTCTTGCACTCATAAGACTGAGGCAGATGTCAAATGGATACCTGCAAAATGTATCTTATACACACACACACACACACACACACACACACACACACAAATAAAAATAAATCTCAAAGAAAAGAATATCAGAACTAAACATATATGTGACTGTAATTATGATGCCTGACTGAGCAAAAGTTGAATTCCCAGGCTTCTTAAGTCAACAGAACTGTACTTGACATTATGAGAAGTAACTGGAAGTATTTTTCTGTTAATGAAACCATATTAAAAACACTTCCCTCTTCCTTGGGAGCTTTCTCAATAGGTGATGTGCCTGCCTAATGAGGATTTGAGACCTGGGCCTTAGCAGCCATGTGGAAAAGCCATGTGTAGCCTCACTCAACTGTATCTCCAATTCTTGGGGATAGAAGGAGGACTTTCTCTGAGGCATGTGTAAATAGTGAGCTGCAGGTTCAGTGACAGAGCTTGTCTCAGAGAACAGCTGGAGAATGACAAAGAAGACAGCTTCTGTGCCCATTGTGGTGGCCTCCACTTATACACAGGGGCACCAGCACCTGCAGAATGAATGAATGAGTTGCCCAAGTTACAACTCTAATCTTGTTTGACTTATAGATGATGGTTGAAAATTTAGCTCTTAATTTAAAAGTAACTCCAGGACTCCAAGAAGGGTATGCATCAGTCTTTACATAAGACTGCTTCTGCCCAGAAAACTCCTGGTGTTCTCCTTATTCAGATTTCACTGAGACTGACCTATTATTGAGATCTCATGAGGGCATAGAGGTGTCCTAGTACCCTTCTATCTCAGTCTTTCCTGATCCTGGGAGGTGGGGGTAATATTGTAGATGTACCAGGGTCCTTGTAGTAGCCTCTGTCTACTGCAAACCAAGCTGTTTTGATGGGGGCTGAGAACTAAACCTCTATTTGAGAATAAGGAAATTAACATACAGTTAGATTATATATTGATTTAGGGAAACAGCAGTAGTTGGTCCTACTGGAGGGTGTGTGTCTTCTCC
Organism: Phodopus roborovskii; assembly: GCF_943737965.1. Classification (NCBI taxonomy): domain Eukaryota; kingdom Metazoa; phylum Chordata; class Mammalia; order Rodentia; family Cricetidae; genus Phodopus; species Phodopus roborovskii. Next base: position 3,790,149 of record NW_026126413.1, on the reverse strand, counting down.
ACCCTGTAATGAGTAGGTTTTTCCTCCCGCTGCTGGTCTTGTCCTGCCTCTGCGCCAGCCCCAATTAACACACTGAGACTCTGTATTTGATATAATGCTGTAAGCCAGGTACTAGTTTCTTATTGGCTATCTCTGTCTTAAGTATTAACCCATTTCTGTTAATCTAAGTATTTACACGTGGTTTCACCTTACCGGGAAGTGGGGCAGGCATCTGGTCTGCCCCAGTCTCTCCATCATGACACCTCCTTACTCCTTCCTCTTTCCTCCTTGTCTCCTAGTCCCTCCTATCTTCCTTTCCTATTGGCCAACAGTGCTTTATTCATTAACTAGTATGAGAAACATATATACAGAATGACATCTCCCATCATCTCCTCTTTTTTGTCTGAATAAAAAGAAGGGTTTTAACCTTAACATAGCAAAATATATAACACAACAGTTATCAAGTAAGAATCACAGTTAACAATATTTAGTCCATAACACTTAGTAAGATTTAAGAAAATATTCCATCATCTATCCTATCTTTGTGTGTCTAAAGTCTAAGTAACTTATTTTTAATCCTAACTAAGGAAAACTATAACCATAACTATTTGTCTTCAACTCCTTCAAAGACCACAGAAGGAAACAAAGTGAATATCCCACTACAATTCCCCTTTTAGTCTAAAGAAAAGATTTAGGCTTAATACAAAACTATATACAAAACAGTGAATAACAAGTGTGCTCTAAGAAAAGGAAAACCGAGAACAAAATTACCTACATATCTCGTCCTAGGGTGAAGGCATAATGGAGTTTACAATAGAGTTGTCCTAAACTGGAAAACTTAAGTCTAGTACCTAATATATCTAACTAGAAAGAGAGAATAATAGTTGTGATAGTTTAATCTCCAAACTCATCAAGACCTGAGAAGGAACATAACGATACGAGGGTAGACAGGAAGTGTGAATGGTCAACTTCCAAAAGGTGCAGCGAGGACAGAAACAGCAGGCTGCCTGGACCCAAGGTCTCACAGCAACATTGGTATACCCAGTTTTGGGTAAGGCCAAGAGAACTTGACAGACCACAACAACAGCAGGGAAGTAGAAAGGCTGTCTTACCCTGACTTGGCAAGGTTCAGCAGTCTTCTATATTTGTCTCCTGCAAGCACATAGGACCGCATGTCCAAAACAGTTGTCAAGGTGGGGGCAGTTCTTTGCCCAAGAGGCCATTAGCTGAAGTGAGAATGAACTCCAGAAGGAGCAACAACAGTGTCCAACATATTTTTGTGAAAGTACACGGTGCTGTCAGGAGCAATAGTGTCTCATGTCAACGGAGTACTAATATTAAAACATTTAAATGCCATGTTCTGCATGTCTATGAAGTGATTGAAGATTAAGCATCTATGTCTGACTAATCTCATAGGTAAAGGAAACATGAGTGAAGATAATCTGTCCTATTCATGAACTTAGCTAAAAAACTGAATGAAACTTCCCTGAATAATGCAGGGACAAATACCTAAACAATATAACTATGTACATATACATACATATAAATACCTAAAATAGAGGTAGAGTAGAAATGTCTAGACAAGAGGTAGAACTATAAAGGGCAGCATGATAAATATCCCAAATTGTATCAATATGCAAAATGTCTTGAATACAAGAAAAGTATACATACATAGAATATGGCAAGAATAAATGTGCATAAATTGTATCAATATACGAAATGTCTTGAACATAAGTAAAAGTATACATACATAGAATATTGTAAGAATAATGTGCATAAAACCTCATAAGTAGAAAGATTTCACACAATATAACCCAATATAATATACAATTCTTCTGGAAAGGGAATATAAACTTAATTTTACATAGCTTACCACAAATAAGAATATATAACAATGTAAACTTTACAATACTATTATCTCACTCTTACTCAATAATTCACAAGAAGACGGGCTTATCTACCTATAGCCCATCTAAATCTTATCTTTCCCAACCATACCCTATTCCTGTCTAAAAGATAAACCAGAGTCTAAGCATCACCTTCCATACCCAACTCTAAGTAACTAAAACCAACCCAAAGAAGATGAATATTATCCCCAAATTCCAAGAGTAGGGGAAGGGGGAATTATTATCTTAAGGTTACTTCCTGCTGAAATGGGACGATGATTGCTCCATGGGATCCTGTGGGAAGAAAAATTTTAGCAACCAAATTTCTCAACAGAACTGGCTGTGACATATGTAGTTAGTCACTGTGTGGCAGAAAATGCTTGACTGCAGTTCAATTTGAAACTCTGGCCAGGGTGTAATAAGAAGGTGCACCATTACACTAGCTAGTCATAAGTTGTCTCAAGCAAAACAGTCTTAAACCAGTTTTAGGGTGATGTTTGTAGTCCAGATGTATCAGGTTGAGTCAAGTGGAAATGACGACACGGGGCCCCATCTTTCTGGAGAGTTCAAAGATTGCTGTTAGGAATTGTTATTATTCTGTGTGGAAAACTTAAACATCAATATTACAGTAAAAAATTTTAAGTTTTTAAGGTATGCATTAGGGAAAGGCAACAGTAAGCTTTAAAATGTATATGAGAAAATTAGGATTTCAGAGAGAAAATTGCATATAAGCGAACAAGTCCCCAGATTTTGGCTTCTTGATTTAAGGCAGAAACCGTGAATTTAATCTTAACAACATGCCTGAATTTAGAGAAGGAAAGCCAAATCCAACTCCAAACCAGGGGGCTGGCGCAGTGGCAGGACAAGACCAGGAGCGGGAGGAAAAACCTTATTCCTTACACCACCCTCTGATAGTTGACTAGGTTCACAGTATCAGACATCAGTTCCTTCGTATTGAATATGACATAGATGGCTGATGGCTATTCCCAAGATAAAATTTGCACCTTTGGGGATATCTTGGCTGGCCAATTATTGTTTTGCTTTGTAGGTTTTTTAGTTGTATAGAACTGTTGGTTACATTTGTCTGTTGTCAGATTGCACAGCATTTTCTGATACTATGAGTGCTAATCCCCAAAGGGAAAGCTTTCTGGACCAGTCCTGGTTCAGTTCTTCCAGGTCTGTATGGGAAGTGTATGCTATCTTTAGAAATAGAATCTTCTTCTAAAGTTGTAGGTATGTAGCTAAGGACAGTAGGGGTATCTCATATGGTTTGGTGGTTCTCTAAGTCCCTTGACCAACTGTTTGAAAGTTTCTCTTGCCTGGCTCTGGAGCCATTGTTAAGTAATCTGTGGTTCTTGCATGGAGCATTATTAGCCATGTGGCATAAATCCATTAAACACACATACACAACACACACACACACACACACACACACACACACACACACACACACACACAGAGAGAGAGAGAGAGAGAGAGAGAGAGAGAGAGAGAGAGAGAGAGAGAGAGACTGACATACCTCAGAAGTTGGGAAAATATAGGGGTACAATGGTTGGAGAGGAAGAGAAAGAGCTTGTTGAAGGACACAAGTGCTTTGAAAGGGCAAAGGTGCCTAACTAAGGAAGGGAAGAAATGGAGTACATATAGGGGAGGAGGAAAAAGGGACAAATAGCACTAAAGGTATTTTAGAAAGCTACAGGGAAACATTTTGATTTTATTATTTTTCAAAAGTCTGCTATCTTTGATTAGTAGTAACAGCTGAATACTTATTTTCTAATAGAAACTTTTTATTTCAGCACTTTTATTAATCTCTCCCATAGTTTCTGAATCAGAGATTTCCCAAGAAGCTGATGACATGGCTATGGAGAAAGAAAAATATGTGGATGAACTGAAAAAAGCATTGGTTTCTGGATCAGGAGCAGGGGACACATACAGATTCATCTTTTCTAGAGAGTCGTGCCATTTCTGTCTTGAGAAAGAACTGAAAGATGTCTCAGTAAGTAAAGCTTCCCACAAATTTGATTTTATTGATGGAGTTTGTTTCACACTTAAGTAGCAGGTCTATTATTCTTAGAGCACTTCTGAAATAAATACCAAGACATTAGTTGGTACCCTCATTAATATGCCTCAAGTTTTAAAAGAAAGAAATCATATATAAAAAATGTGATTCTGTGTGTATTTTCTGTTATGTGTGGATATGTCTGTGCATGAGTGTGTGTGTGTATGTGCTGAATCACACATGTGATGGTCAGAGGATAACTTTTGGGAATCAGTTCTCTCCTTCCTCCAGGCCTCCGGGGATGAAATTGAGTCCATCAGCCTTGTTAACAAGCAGTTTTCCACTCCAAGCCATCTTAGCAGCTCATTATGGGTCAGATTTAAAGTCCATGACATATTTCTTTTAATACATTGTGAAAAGTACTCTACAATATTTAAAATATTTTAAATATTATAGTTAATGACATGAATAAACAATTTTGAAAAAGTGAAATAAAGAGTTTTAGATTATTGCATCCTGATTTGCTCAAAAGTAAACATGGGAAAATACAGAATTTTAGAAAGAAAGCAATACTTTTACTTTTGGCTCTTTAGTAACTTATTTGTTTTCTTTCTTAGAGTATATTTGAAATTTTGTTTTATTACATTATTGTTGTTTAATGATTCTTAATTTATTGTTTTATGTGTCTTGGTATTTTGCCTGCATATGTGTCTGTGAGGGTTTTGTATCCTTTGGAATTGGAGTTACAGAAAGTTCTGAGCTGCCATGTGTGCTGGCAATTGAACCTGGGTCCTCTGGAAGAGCAGCCAGTGCTCTTAATCATAAGTCATCTCTCTAGCCCCCAATATTTGAAATTTAAAAACAATATAGTCCTTTGTAGTAGTACATGTAATTAATGACTAAGGAAACATTATTTATATTGTCATACTTAGAAATAATAAAGTAGGGATAACATTGTGTCCAAGCTTTCCAAAGATTTCATGCTTTTTAGATGAGCATATCTGCTACTTTGCTTAGTTTCTGCGCCAATTCTGACTAAGGTTCTGGCTACTTCATTAAGGTCTGTGCTTACTATCTTTACATATTGCCCAAATTAATTAGACATTAAATATGCCTTTGGTTTATTAATTGTATGAGTTCTACAGCTTAAGACAAGGGAAACTTACTTCTTTATGTTCATTGATAGTAATGAAGAATTTGCTTTTTTAGCTACATCCGATTTTTAAATGCTTTTAAAGCAACCTTTTAAACTCAGAATAGTAAAGGAGAATTATCAATCAGAAATATTTGAAGATATAAATTAAATTATTTTTAAATATGTGTTATTGTGGGAAATATTATAGAATGACTGGTTTTGTAATTTCAGTTTAAAAGATACATACTCACTTTAGCTGCAATGCATACTTTTCATTATGTTGTAGTAATTAAAATAATAATTTAAAAATAGGTGAAGGAGATCTGAATTGATTTTTCTGTGGCTCTTGCTCAATCAGATGATATTAAACACATTACAACTGCTGCCTGTTTCTTCTATTATGAAGTGGAAAAGGGCAAGTTAAGAGTAATACCATTTCCTATTCAGCAGGCATTGGTTTTAAATAAGCAGTGTTATTTTGTGATGACATGTGTCATGTTAGTGAGTACCTGTGACGTGGTGAAAGGCTGGGGCTCAGCAGGTGGACTGCTGGAGAACTTGCCCGACTGCAGGGTATTGTATGGGGTTTTGCTGATTCTCTGAAGAAAAACCTCTAATTCTTCATGACTTCTGTCATTACAATTTATAAGAATTGAAGAGTAGCAATAATCCTGAAGAAGTTCTTGCTTTCCATCCTGAAATTAATCACTATCTTTTCAATTGAGTTGTTTTTTGGTTTTTTTTTTTTTTTTTTTTTTTTTTTGGTTGTGAGCCCAACCTTTAACAACTGAGCCATCTCTCCAGCCCTTGTTTGCTTTTTTGTTTTGTTTCTTTGCTTGTTTTGAGATAGGGTTTCTCTGTGTAGTATTCCTGGCTGTCCTGGAACTCTCTATGTAGAGCAGGCCTCTTCTTCCTGAGTGTTGGGATTAAAGGCATAGATCACCATGCCTGGCTTCAACTGATTTTTACTAGTGATTAAACAGCATAAAAATACCAAGGAATTCAGAGGAGTCCCTAGACAAATGGCTTTCAACCACCACATTGCTGTTTAAATGGCTGTCCCATTATTTACTCATTGTTTATTTATTGATAAGATCATTTATGCCTGGCTTATTGAGAGAGAATTGTGGACATTTAAATGAGGCAAACTTTCCATGCAAAGGTCAGCTGAGGATGCAGCTGAAACATTGACAAGCATATTCAGTCAAACTTTGGGAACCTTCTAGTATGCCATGTGTTTCTGCAAACTGATTTCAGAGTGATACCATCTTATAAATTCATCTGCTGGCAAAAACGTGCTGACAGTTGCACACATGGTTCATTGCACTTGAATGACCCATGCATTGTAAAGGAGTTTGTAATGGTTTCTTTAATGACACAGATACCTGACAATTGCCAAAACAATGACCTCCTACTCTTGGAAGAATGGGGAAGAGTGTACAGATTCAGTTCAGAAAGCTATACTAAATTCTGCTGTGTTTCCACATAAGACTGTTCCCATGGCAAAGAGACCTTCATGAGTCCCAAGTGCACTTGCTTCCAGACTGCCCCTCTGGCAGGCACAGTTTGAGACTTTTCTTGCCATCATTCAAAAGTTTCACATGCCAAATGGTGTTTTCAGGATCATTGTACAACTTGAATATTTGTATTATACATGTATGAAAGTTGTATGAAATCTACATTTTTTTACTTCCCTCTTTTAAAGAAGAAAAATTCTATTAATATTTTCATTTAAAAGGACCTTTTTAAAGAAAAATTTAAGCATACTTTCCCTAAGTAATGTCATTTTCTATTTCCAGTGTAATAAGGACTTATTAGGTACATAATTTGTTTGGTGATGTTCAGGTTTTAGGAAAGAATGTGTTCACAGTTTTTATGAGATTAGCTTTGAATTTATAACTAATTCCCTACATGTATGTATGTTTAGATTATTTTTTTAGTTTATATTTTCATTTAATCTTAATACTAGTATAAATATTATATAATCAGCTAGACACTAATACCATTTCTCTTTAGTGTAACCCTCACCACTAAGAACCCTGTAGGTGTCAGTGAGCTGATATACTCTGGTGTCAGCACTGAGAGTTGATCATGCTGTTAGCTTTACAAAACTTGCCTCTGCCACACTATTCCTCAATTTTCTGATTTCTTGGTAGAACTTGGTCTTTTTTACATTGTGTCTTCATAATATAATTTTCTTCTAACTTTGCGTTGAGAATGTTTTTTTTCATAATAAGTTACAACTAAATGTACTTTGAAAAATTCTTCTCTCATACCTTGCATCCTGATAGCCATTTCCCTCCCTTCAATCCTCAGCCCCCTCCCCTCAACCTCCTCTCTCTCCCAGATCCACTCTGTCTCTGTTCCCCTTCAGAAAAGAGTAGGACTCCCAGGATATAGCATAACAAGTTACAATAAGACTAGGCACAAACCTTCATATCAAGGTTGGACAAGGCAACCTTTTAGGAGGTCAGTGGTCCCAAGAGCAGGAAAAAGAATGGTGATATACTATTTATTATTTATGACTTATTAAAGCTTGCCTGAGGATTCAGAAAGCAAACCTAACCTCAAGCTATAGAGAGCAAGCACTGGTGATACATGGCATTAATCCCAGGACTCAGGATTAAGAGGTAGACAGATCAAGGCCAAACTAACTATAGGAAATTGATCCGGTCCTAAAAGAAAGAGTTCACACAAAGGTAATCTCAGCACTTTTAATCCTAGCAACTAGGGAGGGAGACACAGGAGGATATGGTTGGGTGGAGAAAGTAATATAATAAGGAGGAGACAGGAATTCTCAGTCTTTTGCCTCTATTTGTCGAGAGAGGATTGCCATTTCAGCTTGGTAGAGGTAAATTCTACTGGCTTGCCTACTTTGCTTCTCTGTTCTTCAACTTGAAGCTTGAACCCCAATATCTATCTCTGGGTCTTTTATTTATCATGATACACCCATTCCCATTGTTAGGAAGCCCATAAAAACACTAAGCTATACAACCATAACATATATTCAGAGGATCTTGCACAGACCCATGCAGGCTTTGTGACTGGTGCTTCAGTCTCTCTGAGCCCCTATGAGCCCTGCTTAGTTGATATTGTGGGCTGTGTTCTCAACCCCTCTTGTTTCTGTATTCCTTTCCTCCACTCTTCTATGGGGTTCCCTATGCTTCACCTAATACTTGACTATGTGCCTCTGCATCTGCCGTCATCAGTTCCTGGATGACGTTTCTCTGATGACAATTGGGCTAGGCGTCCATCTATGAATACAGCTGAATATTGTTAGGAACCATTTCATTGACTTTGGGCGGCAGGCTTATTTGGTTTTATTCCCTCCAATTCCAGTCATTTCTCTCCTTACTTTTTATCTTCACCCCACTCCTTACCCCTGCCTGATCCCATTCCCACCTGTCCCCAAGTCCATCAGGAAAATCTATTCTACGGCCCTTTCCTAGGGAGATCTATGTGTTGAGTTTGGATTGTTCCCTAACCCCTCTGGTTCTTGGCTTGTAGATGAATTATCCTTTATTTAACAGCTAATATCTATTTTTAAGTTAGTACATACCGTGTTTGTCTTCCTGTGTCTGGGACAACTCACTCAGGATTTTTTCTATTCATTTGCCTGCAAATTTTATGATGTCATTTTTTTTAAAGAGCTGAGTAATACTCCATTGTGCAAATATACCACATTTTTTAAAAAATCCACTTTTCAGTTGAAGGACATCTAGGTTGTTTCTGATTTCTGACTATTATTAATAAAGCCTCTATGAACATAGTTGGGCAAGTGTCCTTGTGGTAGGAAAATCCTACAGACATATGCCTACGAATGGTAGAGCTGAGGTAGATCATTTTCTAATTTTCTGATGACCAGCCATAATGATTTCTGTAGTAACTGTACGAGTATGCACTCCCATGAGCAATGGAGGGGTGTTCCTCTTGCTCCACATTCTTGCAAACATGTGCTGTCACTTTGATTTCTTACTTTAGCCATTCTGACAGTTGTAAGATGGGATCTAAAATGGTTTTGATTTGCACTTCCCTGATGGCTGAGGATGTTGAACATTTCTTCAAGTGTTTTTTGGTCATTTGAGATTTCTCTATTTAGATCTGTACTTCATATTTTTTAAATTGGATTATTTGGTTTGTTGAGATCTAGTTTCCTGTGTGTGAATTTATATCTGGGTCTTTAATTAGATTCCATTGATCACCATGTCTGTTTTTATGCCAATTGTATGTTGTTTTTATTTCTATAGCTCTGTAGTACAGCTTGAAATAGGGATGGTGATACCCCCGACAGTTCTTTTATTGTACAGGATGTTTTAGTTATCACAGTTTTTTTTTTTCCTTTCTTTTTTCACAAGAAGTTGAATATTGTAAGGAACTATATTGGAATTTTGATGGATATTGCATTGAATGTGTAGGTTGCTTTTAGTAAGGCTGCTATTTTTTAAGCTATGTCAATCCTAAGAATCCATGAACATGGGAGATCTTTTCATCTTCTCACATCTTTTTTAATTTCTTTCTTCAAAGACTTGACGTTTTGTCATACACGCCTTTAACTTGCTTGGTTAGAGTTACCCCAAGATTTTTTTATGTCGTTTGTGTCTATGTGAAGGGTATTATCTCTCTTTTTCAGTATGTTTGCCATTTGTATATAGGAGAGCTACTGGTTTTGTATTTGTATTTTTGTTTTTGTTTTTCAGTTTTGTTTTCATATCCATTCTGTTAGTCTGTGTTTTTTAATGGGGAAATTGAATTCCATTGACATTGAAAAATATCAATGACCAGTGATGGTTAATTCCTGTTATTTTGTTGTTGTGTTGTTGTTGTTGTTGTTGGTGGTGGTGGTGGTAGTGGTGGTGTGTGTGTGTGTGTGTGTGTGTGCCTGTTCTCCTTTTATTTTGGTTTTTGTTTTGCTGGTGTGGTATTATTTATTTTCTGTTTTTGCATGGATGTATTTAATCTCCTTGAGCTGGAGTTTTTCTTCTAATATCTTGTGTAGGGATGAATTTGTAAGTAAATATTGTTTAAATTTAATTGTCTCATGGAATAGCTTATTTTCTTCATGTATGGTGATTGGAAGTTTTGCTAGGTTTAGTGGTCTGGGTTGGCATCTGTGGTCTCTTAGTATCTGCATGATATATATATCTAGGCCCTTCTGGCTTTTAGAGTCTCCATTGAGAATTCTGGTGTCATTCTAATAGATCTGCCTTTCGATGTAACTTGGTCTTTTCTCACGCAGCTTTACTATTCTTTCTTTATAGTCGTTTGATTATTATGTGGCAGGGGAACTTTCTTTTCTGGTCCAATCTATTTTGTGTTCTGTATGCTTCTTGCACTTTATAGGCGTCTACTTCTTTAGGTTAGAAAATTTTTCTTGAATGATTTTGTTGAAAATATATTCTGGGCCTTTGAGCTGAGTTTCTTTTCCTTCTTGTACTCCTTTTATTCTTAGGGTTGGTTTATCTCATAGTTTGTAGAATTTCCTAGATGTTTTGTGTCAGGTATTTTTTAACATCATGATTTACTAAGTTTCAAACACTGATGTGTCAGGAGACAATGGAATGCAATAATCAGTCTTGGCCACTACCCCAATAATTGAAAAGTATGATAACACTTAAAATATTCAGCAGAGATTCACAGCGAAGCCCTGAGTTGAACTCCTGGAATCCAGTTGTAGAAAGGGAGGAGTAATGAGCAAAGACTGGAAAAATCCATAGAAACACCTGACCTGTGTAAGTGGGAGCTCACTGAACTCAGTCTGACAGCTGGGGGACCAGCATAGGACCCAACCAGGGCCCCTGAATGTGGGTGTTGGTCAGGAGGCCTGGGGAGTCTTTGGAGCCTCTGGCAGTGGAACCTGTATTTATCTCTAGTGGATGAATGGACTTTGGGAGCCCGTTCCCTATGGAGGGATATTTCCTCAGCCTAATACAGGAGGAAGGGCCTCTTTTCTGCCACAAAGTGACAGAGTTTGAAGATACCCCATGGGAGCCCTCTTTCTCTCTGAGGAGTGGATGGGGGGTGGGATGAGTAAAATAGTGGGGGGAATTGGAGTGTATAGGGAGAGGGAACTGGAATTGGCATGTAAAATAGGATTGTTTTTAATTTAAATAAAAAAATTAAAAATAAAAAAGCATTCTCTTTTGCTGATGTATCAATTTTTTTTTATCATGTGTTTCATCTCTTATATTCTGTTGATGAATCTTGCCTCTATCCTTCCTGTTCTCTTAACTAGGTTTATCATTTGCTTCTATTTCCATTTTCAGTCTTAAACAGTTTTCTACATTTCCTTCAAGTGTTTGTTTTTCTTATCTTTTTTGGCTTTCTTTGAGGGATTTATTTACTTCCTTTTTAAGGAGCTCTATTTTCTTCAAACTTTGGTTTTAAGGATTCTTTCTTGTGCTTCAGCTGTATTGGAGTATTCATGACTATTTATAGTAGGATAGTTGAGCCCTGGCTATTGTTGATTTTAATCTTATGCTGGCATTTAGGCATCAGGGTTTGGGTGAGTATTGGTCTAGGTGCTGATTTCTGAGTTTGTCTTTGTGGCATGGGTGTTTGTTCCTTGATTTCTCATCTCTGGTGTGTGTGGCCTTTGGTTGAGTTGGGGTTCTTTGCCTGAATTGGGAGTTGGACTTCTGGCAATCAGTATGGCCTCTTTTGGAGCAGGGCAGCAGTGGATCTTCATCACGTTGGGAGCTGGGACACAACAGTAAGGTTGGGGGCACTGGGGTTGGGGACATGGAGGCACCAAGTTAGTCAAGGAAGTCCTTGTGTGTATAGCCTATCCTGAGTTCTGGTGACCAGCGTAGTTCTGCTCTAGTGTCTCTCCACTTGAGTTAGTCTGCCTATTCTTCTGGCTGTTGAGGCTTGCACTTTAGCAGGGGATGTCCTACCTAGTTGGAGGCTGGGAAGAGAGTTAGTGTGGGTAGGGGAAGAGGGATGGCAGAGGATTGGGTCCCTGGGAATCCAGGGAGTGGGGAAGTTCCATGGGCAGGTGACCTTCTATCCTTTTGGCTGGCTTGACCTGCACTTGTGCAAGGGATCACCACTGGAGTTGGGGGCTTGGACACAGCAATGGAGGTGGGGAGGTGGAGGAGGGTAGGATGGGATGGTGGTAGATTGGGTCTGTTGGGACAGAACCAAGTGAATGAGATAGGTCTGAGGGTAGACAGCCTACCTGTTCTTCTGGCTAGCTTGGCCTACCTTCAGTTGAGTTTTTTTTTTTTTTTTTTTTAAGTTTTATTGCATTCATGGTATTCTCCTCATAAAATGAGAAGGGCCTTAAGTACATGAGTGGCAGTAACTGGAAAACCATAGTGGAAAAAGAATTAGAGCATAAATATGTACTCAGTATACCAATGTGAACAAATTTCTGTGTTTGAAACATTGCTAAGGTGAGCCTCCTTTTTGTTTTGTTAAATAATTATTGTTTTATGTTATCAATAAAGGAATTTATTTTGTAGATTGAAAACATATGGATGACGCCTTAATTCCCTTTGTAAATTGTTTGAAAACACTTATTTTTAAATTGCTGTTCCAAGATGTCATGTGTGATCTTATTTTTATTTTCTAAGTTTCAGCATTCTATGCAAACTTCACAGGTAGTAGTGAGATAAACCATAAGAAACATGAAGGGAGTTTGGTGTAACATGGCCCAATAGTCAATGCTGGTTCAAACTTTGGGAGTCTGACTTGAGTTGTTTATTTTAGGTATATTTCAACATAGAACAACAAAGTATATCTAAATCTTTTTTAGGAAGAAAGTAAATTACAATTCATGTATGACTATATGGTAGTCTTTGTAAAGTATGTATGAGACCTTCCAATAATATAGGTTTTATAGATTGTTTGAGCAAAACAATTTTCTCAGAAGGATCTGGAAGAGGGTCAGATACTGGAAAGTTCCAGCCACACAGATTGCACAAAGGTCACCAGACTAGAAAGTACATCTGTTCTAGTCTTCTGGGAGGATAACTGGTTTTGCACTCCTTCCTTTGAAGGAACAACCCTGTGTGCTTAAAATTCCGTGTTTCCTAGTGATGTCTTTGAGCACAAAGATCTCCATGCCCCCATTCCCCTACATCTCTCCCCTTATTTTTTTGAAGAGAAAATTGTACCTGTACAATTGGTGCATCACCTTTAGTATAAGTAGTATTTTTGAAAAAAAAAAAACAAACAAAAACAAAACAAAAATAAAACCAAAAAAGAGTCCATCCCCAAAGCAGTTACATACCAGACATAAGTATATGATTAGAGTTGTAATTACAATAAGGAGGATACCAGGGCATTTAAATTATAAACTGTATAAAATAAATTATAAACTGTATAAAAAAGTAAGAAACAAAAGTAACCACTGACAGGAATGTTAGAAAAAGCCCTATGAATATGTGTGTGATGTACTCTACTTCATCCTGTTAGTTTTGTATAATGTATATGATTAATTCCTATGCTATGTAAGTTTTTTGAAGAGTCTAGAAAAAGATGTGTTTGCTCTGTTGCAAAAAGGTTGTTGTTGTTGACTGCCATGTGCCAAATAAAGACAGAAGTTATTTTCTACACCATTGCCAAAGACAGTGCTATTATAGGTACAATGAGATCAAGTTAGTAAGCAATACATCAGATATTCCTTTTTTCTTCTTCATACAATAATAATTTCTGCTATTGGAACTTTTGTCTAAAGAGTACTTACTTGTGCTAAAATATGTAGTATAGTATTTGGATTGATCACTTAGATTAGTCCAACCAAAGTATCTTCTATTCATGTAAGTAAATATTTGTTTAGTGTCTTCTGTCCAGACAACGGGTCTCACAGGATGAGTTATCTTGACATGGCAAAACAGTATCATACTATTTCATGTTACAGCTGTGGATTTTATCCCTCCTGACAGAAAACATTTGGGTTCTGTATTGACAGTCTGAGAATCTGTTTGTGATAAAGTCAGTAAACATAACAGTAGCATTTTTTTGGTTTAGTAATATTGTGTTCTTGTTTTCTCCCCAAGATCCTGGCTTGCAAAGTTAGTCTTGATAACTTCCTAAGCCATCAGCTTATTATTCTTGGGACTTTCCTTGATGAGTTTGTTATCTATTCTCAGATACTTCATTTTAATTAGTTCTCCAGGATGCTGTCCTGTTCTTGTATATCACAGCAGGAGCCACCTGGGACTTCTTTCATTTTCTGGAAGGACACAAGCATACCCTTGTCTTAATGTTAGATGAACATGTGGCCCAATTCATTGATACATTTCTAGGTCTTTTCATTTAACATGTATTTTAGGTCATGTCTCCAAAATGTTTTTGTGCAACAGAAGAAGCATTATCCTTTAAGGTGAAAAAAAAAATTAAGCATTGATGGGAGATGTCATTGTGTAAATATGTTTCTCTTATTGGTTAATGAATACAGCACTGTTGGCCAATGGGAAAGCAAGATAGGCGGGACTAGGAGACTAGGAGGAGGGAGGAAGTTGTAGGGATGGGTTCCAAGATGGAAGACAGAGGGAGCCAGCCTCTCTCCAGTAAGATGAGATCACATGGAAATACTTAGATTAATACAAATGGGTTAATAATTAAGACTAAGCTAGCCAATAAGAAACTAATAACAGGCCAATAGAATTATATCTAATACAGAGTCTCTGTGTGTTATTTGGGGCTGGCATGGCAGTGTGACCAGGCCGGTAGGAAAAACCCTTACTCCTTACAAAGCATGGCTGAAAGCGGCATAGTATCAGGAATGTTGATTGTTGTATACACCCCCTTTTTATGTCTAAAATTCAGTTTAAGTTTTTGATGGTGTCATTTCATAATATATTGATCTTTAGCTGGTTTAACCCTTATGAGCAGAAACATCAATCATGATAGAAAAAGTATCAACCAGTATATGAACAAATTTGGACTACCCAATTTCTGAAAGACAAGTAATATCTGTTTACCAAATGGCATTAAATTTTCACTTTTGAGGAATGATTCTACCAGCAGAGGGCAGTGGACTGAAAAAAAAAAAAAAAAAAAAAAAAAAAAAAAACAACTCTAGGTCATATGATTTGTCATGAGGTCAAGAGAATTGTAACTATGTTTCCTTTTGATGAAGAAGTGCATGAGATTTTTGAGTATAGGGGTGAGGAGGATGCTAGTGTGTTGGGTTGGGCATTAGCGACTTGGGCATTACTGACTTGGCCAGTAAGAATGACTATGATATGAGTAATAAAAAAAGGTTGAGTTTGTTGTTTAGAAGTCTGAAGAGAGAGAGATGTTGTGAAGTAACATTAATAGTGGGGTTTGGTTTAAGTCTCATAGGTTTTGAACACAGTAGTAGAGTCAGTTAAAATACTCAGTGCTGAAAGCATCTAATAAATTGATTTATTATGGCAAGTTCAGACTGTTGAGCTGGACAGTCTTTGTCATGGAGGATTCGAACTTTATGTATTAGACTTAAGCCCTTACCCACTTGAAGAGCCATCTGTGAGAGCATTAAAATCAATCTGTATAGGATTTTCAGATGTGATTTTATGTAATACCCATGGGTTATCCTCAAAAAAAATCTAAAAAGAAGATAATGATTATCTATTGCTCCCAAGTAACATGTTATTTTTACCTGCCAATTATTATCAGTGTGGAAGAAATGATAAACCTGTATTTTTAATGGCACAGTGATTTCTGTAAGCCCTGTGTTAGTAAGTTATTTAAGATGTGTCTTTATCAGGTCTATAATTTACTTTAGATAAGGAGTTACAGATCTTTGCAGAGAATTGTGACATACATAAATTTCTATATGTAATTCCAACAGATGATGAAGGGGAAGGAAGAACAATTAATTGATAAGGAAGGATGGGATTAACTTTAAGGAGCTACCACTTTAGCAGCAATATTATTTAATAAACTAATAACTTGCTCTTCTTTGTCTGTTATGTTTCTTACAGAGTTTCAGTGAGAGTCTCCAGAAAGTAAATTAAAGAGCAGAGCTAAATCTTTAGTAGTAACAGATACATAGGACATACCTAATTGCATGGCCCCCGACTTTTTTCTTTCTTTTTTTCTTTTCTTTACTTTTTCTTTCTTTTTTTTTTTTTTTTAAGTAAAATACATTGCTTGGGACGTTCTTAGCATAGTGGATAATGGTGAATTTGTTGTTGAGTAGTAATATATCCTAATTATAAAATCTTGCTCCTTTTGTTAAGTATTTAGTTAAGTATTCATTTGGTATTGATTAGACAGGTAGGGAAATATCTACATAATGGATTAAGTGCTTTGTATACATATTGACATTTGATGGTGATATTTTTTATACCTTGTTATAGAACTTTCCATTGATATTGGTCATTTGCTGTTGATAGTTTAAAGTCGGAACAGAGAATGTAAAATATTCCTTTTCATTAGGATGTAAAGGGATACAGAAAAAGCCATCCTTTAAGTCAAGTATAAGAATGAAATGTCTTTGAGGAATTATATTAGGAGCAGGGAGCCCTGTCCGGAGGGCTTGTTTTCACTATAGCATTTATGACCCTGAAATCATGCAACAGTTAAAATTTATTGTTTGCCTTCTGTCAATCACAAAAAATATGGGAATCCCAAGGTCTGACTTTGATTGAGACTTGCAAGTGGGATTTCTAGGTCCTAGTTGCAATTGTTCCTGTATTAGGAGTTTGGCCTCTTAAGTTTTCCCCTATGAGGGGCCACTGTTCTATCCATGCAGGGTTGTCAGATTCCCTTCTGTAGATTGAGAGGCTGTTTGGATGGCCCTCAATCAATGACCCAAACTAAGTTATGCTTTCTTGTATTATAATCATAGGTGATTCAGGATGCTAAAAGGGCTCCTATAGACATTGACCAGTGTGGGTGTCATTGTTCTTGACTAATAACTGACTGATCTGTCTCAGCTTCTAGACTGCCTCTACAGGAATAGTTTTCAGTGTATAAGGTCACATTGGTAGAAAACAGTTTTTGTATTCCTTCCCTTGAAAGAATAATCCTGTGTGTTTAACATTCCAGGTTCCTCTCTAGTACACATCAGTGAGCACAAAACTTCTATGCCCCCACATTAAGTACTACATGAAATGGTTGATATCATGAAATTTCCCTCAGACAAATTTTGGCTTAAATATTTTAACATGTCCCTGGTTAGTATAAATATTTGACCATGAGTTTGCTTGACAAGTTGGAACTTTTATACGTAACTTCACTTAAATACATAGATTCAGATAGTTTCCAATGGTAGAATACCTTTTCTTCACTTTGTTCTAGTGCATTCCTGAGTGTTGTTAATAATATGAGCTCTCTCTCTCTCTCCCTCTCTCTCTCTCTCTATTTATTTATTAAATGTAGACTCTTAGTGCTATGAACTTACCCCTTAGAATGGCCTCCATTGCACCCATAAACTTGGATGTGTTATGTATGCATTTTCTTTTGATTCTAGAAAAGTCTTTAATTTCTTTGTTTCTATCCTGATCCATATCTTATTTAGTAGAGTTGTGTTAAGTTTCCTTGATTTGTAAGCTTTATGTCATTTCTGTTGTTTCTGATATCTAGCTCGAATCCATGATGGTCAGATAGGATGCAGGGTATTATTTCAATTTTCTTGTATTTGTTGAGGCTTGTTTTGTGTCTGAACATGTGATCAGTTTTGGGAAATAGTCGATGAACTGCTGAGAAGAAGGTATATTCTTTTGTCTTTGGGTGAAATGTTCTGTAAATATGTTATGAGAATTTTTTTATTTGATGTAAGTATGTAGTGATCTTTATGTCTTCTGATTATTTTTAGTTTGAAGTCTATTTTGTCAGACATTAAAATAGCTGTACCACCTTGCTTCTTGGGCCCATTTGCTTGAAATATTTTTCCATCATATTACACAGAGGTAATTTTTTTCCTAAGTGTTAAGTGTTTTTCTTGGATGCAGCAAAAGAATGGATCCTGTTTACAAATGCAGTCTGTTTGTCTATGTATTTTATTGGGGATTTGAGACCATTGACTTCAAAGTTATCAGTGAACAGTATTTGTTGGGTTTCATTGTTTTCTTTCTGCAAACTAAGTGTTTTTCCTTCCTGCTTTGATTTGCTGACCAGGCATTATTTATTTCTTTTTGTGTGTGTATGTGTGTGGTGTGTGTGTGTGTGGGGGGGTGGATAACCTCTTCATGTTGAAGCTTTTCTTCTAGAGCCTTCTATAGTACCAGATTTGTAGATAGATAGTGCTTAAATTTCTTTTTAATGTGGAATTTCTATATTGCCCCATCTATTGTAATTGAAATTTTTGTTGGGTGTGGAAGTCTGTGATGGCATCTGTGGTCTCTTAACAGTTTGTAGAACATATGCCCAGGCCCTTCTGGCTTTTACAGTTTCCATTGAAAATTCTATTTTATTCTAGTAGGTCTGTCTATATAAGGTATTTGGTCTTTTTACCTTATTGCTGTTATTATTCTTGCCTTGATCTGTGCCTTTGCTTTTGGTTAATTTTTTTTTTTTTTTCTGGTCCCATCTCTGTGTTTCTTGTGCCTTCAGAAGCATCTCCTTTCTGTTTGAAACTTTTTAAAATTTAACATTTTTTTTTTTACTAAGTTATCCAGTTTTTGTTTGTTTAAATTGTTTCTTTAGTGCCTAAGAATATCTCTTCCATTCTTTTGATGAGGCTTGCCTCTGAGGTTCCCACTTGGGTTCCATAGTGTTTTTGTTTTGTTTTGTTTTTTTTTTTTTTTTCCAGGTTTCCTTCGGTTTTATTTTTGTGATCCCATTTATACTTTCATATCTTGAATACTTATTTTATTCCCACTGTTCATGTTTTCAGATTTTAAGATTTTATCCATATTCCCTTTAAGGTCCTTGATCATATTCATACTAGCTGTTTTGATGTCCTTGTGCTTCAGTTCGTTTGCATTTCTTAGGGACTATTATAATAGAGTTGTTGGGCTCTAGTGACGACATAATTGTCTTGGTTGATTTTTTAGTTTAGTTTTGTTTTTGTTTTTATGCATATGTCTAGGTATCTGGGTTTGAGATGTTTGTACTTCTAGGGGTTGTTGTCTGGTCTCCTTGGTTTCTGCCCTCTTGGTATCTTAGAAGAGTTGGTGATTGTGTATTTCCTGGTAGGGAATGGTTCTAAGATCCTGCCAGTATGCTTACTGGGGACCTAGGTATAATAAAGTGTTTTTAGGTATTGGAAGCTAATGCTAAGAAATGCAGACTGGTTTGGGGAGTGCTGTGGGTGGTGGTGTCTCTGCAGTAGGTTGGAATGCTGGGTCTCCCACCATGATCTGCATAGACCTTGGGAATGGGGGCAGAAAGAAAGGAGAGGCCTTAGCAAGATGACCCTTACTGCTTTTATTAGCTTGCTTGGTGGGCTGGTTCCCTGAGAGTTCCTGTGGGAGTTCACAGCTAAGCCAAAGGGTGGGATAGTTCAGGAAGGCTGATTGTCTAGCTAGAATGGTAGTAGGCTTCCTGAATGTGCCTGATTACCTGGATGGCTTGAGGAATGGGTTCCCAGGGAGTGCCATATTATCAGTTCGTACAGCTTTGGGTATGTTTGGATAAATCCATTGATAGGTATTTGTGATAGATCTTGAAATAAGGGTAGTTTCCTCTTTATGTGGTATTTTACTCATAGATAGCCAAGTTTAGAACATTTTTTTTTCAAATGACTAAAGTATAATGAAGTATGCCATTTCAATTTCTGGTAAATAATAGTTTGAGTTTTTTCTAGAAATTTAGGAAAATGTGTAAAAGCAGATCACTGCATGCTATATTTTTTATTCTGTTATAATTTAATATTACCATAATAATTATAACTGAATAAAGATCCAAATAATACTAACATTTCAAATTATAGTTACTGCTTTCCTTTCCATGTTTCGAAGCAGTGATTAAAGAAGATTCTATGTTTTGAAACATATATTTCCAATTCAAAATAATATTTGATGCAAAGGGATGGTGTTGTTAGAACTGCTTCTTTTAAAGTACTGTTTCACTGACTCTCCAGGCTGCTCTCCATTTCTACCTTGTAGGGAATTCTACATGAGGGCACTTTCTTTTGGGATGTGGGATACTGAGAAGGGGCACATTGTTTCTCCTTACTATTTCAGTAACAATTTGTTTGCTATAGTGTGCTTTAAGCCAGCTGTGACATCAGAATGGACCACCCACAGAGAGGGGTGAGGGATTAGTGAACTCTGGCTAAATGACTGCCACCTAAGCAAATATTGCCCATTCTGTGATTTAGTGCCTGACCTAAGTGGCTACTTAGGAGTGAGTCTTTTTTAAGTGCTTGAGCTCCTGAGATAGAACAAGTAATAAACACTGAAACTAACTAATGCAAATTTGAAGTCTGATAATTAAATTTTTGAATGGTGAGCACATTTTAGTTTTTAATTTTTATATTGTATGTCTTGTAATTAATTTGTACAGCATTTAAATATATTTTTATACAATTTCCTCATTCATAAGACATTTCATTTTCATTATTTATCTCTTTAGTTTAGGGTTACTAGAATTTGACAATATAAAAAGAGAAGTTACAGTTTTCTTGGATAACCATAAATTGTAAATTTTAATACCACCCAAAATAAAGCAAATGCTTAGTTTCTTGGTAGTTAAAGTTTCCTAAACATGATTGAGTGTGGTGATAAACTGTTATAATGGCAGAGGTTACTTATAGTGCTGTTTCTCAGGTAATATAATAAAATGTTCAATTAAGGAAAAATGCCTGCTCACACATGAAATAATGATTCAGTTGTTACAGGTGCCATGAGACCGTGTTGCATGGATATTAACTTTCTATGGCATTGACTGCTTGCTCACATCATCTCATGTGAACACACAAAAAGTGACATACACATACACACATATAAACACGGACACATTCATATATATAGGCATATATAATAGCACATTGTTATACATACAGAAACACATGCACACACATATACACACACACATATGCACATACACACACATATAGAAACACAAGCCACACATGCATACATATAAAAACATACACACATACACAATGCATGTACATATACATATATACACATGTACACACACATATATATGCATGTACACATAAAAATATACATATATGCATATTCACAAATATAAATTCATGTATATGTATTTGAATAAAAGATACACACCAGTATCTGTCTATACATGTACATACATGCAAATATATGTATAGATACATATGCACATACATAAACATTCACATATGTATCAATTTTCACATAAATATGTACATACATACACACATATGATTACATGCATTCTTACCCACTCTAAGATATGTTTTAACAAAAAATACATCCTAAAGTTTGGGGAATTTGTCTTTTCATTTTTATAGTGTGAGTGCAAAGGACTTCTTTAGTTTACTAAGTCTGGAATTGTTGCCTCCAAAATAAAGATTATTAACTATTTAGAAGAGTCCATGTGTGTATAATTTATAGTCTCCTGGCCAAGAAGAATTTGTAGTGTTGTCGTATTTGTTAAATATAGGTCTTTAAGATAACAAATTTCAGCACAGACTTTAATTTAAAATGTAAGTTTTAATTGGCATTCATATAGATATATAAGCACACTATATGTTTCAAATGGTTTCCATGTCAATGGCCCTCAAATTGGTGAGTTCAGTCCTGTGTTACAGTTTTATTAAACTTACTATCAGAAATAGTCTCCCAATGTTTTGTTTCTTTATATTTAATTACAGAATGAAGATTTGTTGTTGACTATACCAGAGTGATTTGAAATCTAAACCAGGGAGCAATACCCCAAATGATTTTAGTTATTTTTTTCTTTTAAACATCAAAACATGCACATACAACACTATAAAACTATAAGAATAAACATGATTGCAATGTAATTGCCAGTAATTTCAACATGTAGACTATTTAAAAATATTTATACAGTTTTCATCTGCTATTGGTTTCAGTAATGGAAACTATGTTATTTATTAAAAAAATCAATTAAAAATCACTTCAACAAGCTATTTTCTTGGATACTTTATTTTTTTGGATACTTTATTTAAACTCATTTTTTGTTTATATTCTGTTGCTTTATACCTATAATAAAAACCAAATCTTAGTGAATTATAAATAACATGTAAAATATAATAAATCATAAGGTAGTTGTGAAATGAGTACATATATATGTGTGTGTGTGCATGCACATATATATTCACCGACACATAGACACACACACACAACACAGTTTTTCCATGATGATGTTTATAGAGGGTCACTCACTACAAAAGAAAATACGAGATTTTGCTTGAAGTGAGGTCTTGATGAAACATCCATTTGAAGATTTTAAAGAGAGTGTACCATACATTTTTTTGCCTTTTGAATAACAAGCTTCCTTGAAAATATCTGACATTAATCAAAGCAATTTTCCTGCCAACACAAGTCTGATCCCTCTGGGATTTCCCTCAGTGCTTTGTCTGGACCAGTTTTCAAATTAAGTGATGAGGCTTTATTTGCATTCCTAGGGTCACTGCTTCATCCCTTCATAGGCTTCACTTTAAGAAAGTGTTTCTTTTTGTTCAGACTTATGTCAATTGTGGCTGTGCACTTTTATTTCATATTTCTGTTAGTCATCCTCATGTCTGCTTCTATAGTTATACCCACCTTAATGTAAAACTGATCATTTGATTGAATATGAAGAAAATATTCTCATAACAATGGTTTACATAGTGTTTGTCCATCTGAAGAGGTGTTTTATTTATGCTTTCAGAAGAGCTGTAGCTAAAAACAGCAAATTCAACTTCATGTTATTTTTAAGTTTTTGATCTTTTCTGATCATAAAATAAGTTATTTTTTAATTATTAGAAAAGATAATTTGGAAGCCTGGAGTATAAATATGCAGGAGAAAGTGATTACAGAAAAATAAGTTTGCTGGTGAAAGTGATGTGTAATGCTACTTAATTTTATATGTAATGTTCAATAATATTATTACAATATTATGTATAATTTTGCAGTTAAGTTATATATTTGTGAAGTTGCCATCTAAAATAAGGAATATACTTTTTGTGAATAAGAAATTAGAACAACTTATATAATTGAATGGATAATTATGTAAAAAATATCTCAGCCTAGTTGCTACATATTTTGGATAGAACTATGTTAATTTCTTTCTTATAGCATTAAATTACAGTTTATAATATGAATTAATAAATATAAATTTGTGTCATATATTAAGTCACTTCTCTCAAGACACACATTGAAATTCCATATTCCACAATTCTATATTCCAAAATTCTATATTCCAAAATTCTATATTCCAAAATTCTATATTCCATGTTCTGAACAGTTGTCATTTACCAAGTGAAAGATCATTTTCTCTTGTGTGTAGAGGGAAATTTGTGGGGGAGGGAGAGAGAATGAGAACTTATACAAAGAACATTTGTGTGACACATGCTTGTATAGATGATACAAATTGAAAAGTCTGCAATTAAAAGGGGAGAATATTATTTTTCAATTTCACAGAATTAATGTCAGTTCTTCATTTTTTTCCCCATGTAATTCTCCTTTTAGCAGAAATCCTTACAAACTGGGTATATGGAATATGAGCCATCACCAATGTCTGGTTTTTAAAGATGGCTTCTGGCACGTTAATAGTTTTTGTGGAGCTTTCTGTTAATGTGACACAAAGTCAACTATAAATTCAGAAAGCTAAGAATAGTGGAGGGTGTTTATAACTCAGTTAAGTCCTATGGAAAACTGGTCCAAGAACTCTTAGGGAAAGTCTCTACAGGTGCAGACTAATCCCCTAGCAGGAAGCCTCCAAAAGCTACAAACCAGAGCCAAGACAATAAAGGATTGTTAACACCTCATGAGGACCTCTTAGATCAACCAGGCATCATAATTCTATTTTCCTCTACACATCTCAAAATTCTAAGATGTCAGTACCCAACACTAAACAAAACATTTGAAGTAAGATTGACGCACTATCTAGGAATCATGAGGATCAAATGATAGTCCTCCTAAGTAGCAATGGAAACCAATCCCTTACTTTGTTCAGTTATAATGAATTCCTTGTTCAGTTGTAATGATAGTAGTGGTAGTTTTTGTAAATGTCAATTACAACAAGAAAGCCTTTCAAAAAAACAAATCAAAACAAAACAAAAACAACTCTAAGGTATTGGTACATAATGGAGTATTTCCGTGAATACAGAGATTCTGAATAATCATAGTATAATGAACCTGCTGTATACAGTGGACATTCAGATTTATTCTTCATTATAAGTAGATAACCATATATTGCCAGACTTCATGGAAGTCCTGTCATATTAATACAGAGACTGGATTTTGCAAAAGTGTATAATGGGTTTGTGTAACTAGAAATCCCAAGAGACATAATACCTTTTTGATAACCTCTAATTAACACTTACAGATAAGTTAGATAAATTTTCACCAGTGAAACTAACAATTAAGATACACAGTACTTAAAAAAAAAGCTATCAAAGAAAGAAAATTTCTCACAAATGCAGTAAGTTAAACATATTAGAATGGTAATAGATTAGTGGAGGAATTAAGAGGAAATAAGAGATGAAGAGCATGGATATAAATAAAAGAAAATCCGACCAGTTCAGGAAGCTCAGTATTCAGTAAGTATTTAAGAGAAAATAAAAGGAAATGATAGAGATTTTAATTACACACACACACACACACACACACACACACACACACACACACACACACCCAAGAAAACAAAACATTAGCAATAAAGACTGTTGTATGAGAAAATAAACTTTTAAAAAGTATGGGTTACTCTATTATTTAAAATATTTACCTCTGCAGTCAAATACCTATCCTCGCTCACACACACACACAGAAATAAGTGGGAGCTCATGGACCACAGCCAGACAGCTGGGGAACCAGCAAAGGGCTCAACCAGGCCCTCTGAACATGGGTGACAGTTAGGATACACAACAGGGGGTGGGGTAGGGGGGGTGGGGTGGGAGGGGCTAGGTCCTGCCACAAATGATGTGACAGACTTTGATGATCCCCCATGGAAAGCCTTACCCTCTGATTTGAAATGTGTTGTATATTCTACTAGTTATTTACCAGAATCTACCTACAGATAGATGGTACATTATCCAGTTATTGTTTGTGCAAATGTGGTGTGGAAGTTATTATGTACACAGATATGCCTGTTCTTTGATGGGTTCATTTTCATACCTCAACTTCCTAACTCTAAAGTGTTCTTTGAGGTTTTGTTTCTTCAATTTCAGTTCATCATTTTTAAAATTATGTCTTATATTTTGAGGTTATAGTAGAATTACATGATTTCTCCCTTCCCTCTGTCCCCTCCAATATTAACTATTGCTGATGCAGACTTTGGGAATTAGCAAACAGAGGGCTTCTAGGAAAGTACAAAAGTGATGAATGTGTAGTAAAGTAAGAAAACATTCTATAACTAAAAAAGTACTGAAACTCTGCCATAATTTTGTAATTCAAACAATGAATTGCTGTTATATTTTCAAAGTTATTTGTGAGATATAATTTTCTTTTTATATTTGATTGTAGTGGGACTGTTAGACTGGTTTGTTGGGGATTATGAATGAAGCTTCAGTTGGAATGATTGATAGAAACCTTCCAAAGAACTTAAAAAACACTGTTTAGTCATACTGTCTCCAGTGAAACATTATACATAATGAAAATCAAATCAAAGATTTGGACTTAGGAGATTTGCTGTAATAATAATTGTATAGTTATGTGTTGCCCATATGAGTGTAAATTTAGAGTAGATATTCTGTTCTGGTGGGGAATGAAGCAACATTCTTACTTGCATAGATTGAATGCCTTCTTTTATGTACTAATGTCTTCCTCCAAGGAAAATATGGAAGTTATTTTTAGTCATGAAAAAAGGGAGTGGGGTATGATTTGTATAGAGTAGAAACTCATTAAAATTGATAAATGAGCCTGTTGGCACAGGGCTGTGATCCCAGGTCCTCAGGAGGCTGAGGTAGAAGGAGTGCAAGGTCAAGGCCCACGTGGACTACACAGTGCCATTAAGACGGCCTGTGAGCATCTCTGTGAGAGGCGTTCATTCAATAATAAAGACTTCTATACCTTCGAGAAGGTTCTATATTCAAGTAAGCACGTATGACTAATGTATAGGTTGGCAACCCAAAATCTTATTGCACTGAAACTGCCATGATAGCAGATATCATTTGTAAAACATCTAAGACACTGTGATATCAGCTCTTGTAAGATTCGGCTTACATTTCTCAGATGACTTCTGACAGGCTGAAAGGATGTATTTTCATCCTACTACTTACAAACTTTGAGTCTTATTATTAAATTAGATCTCTTATATAACTTCTGAATATTTTCATATCTTCTATAATTGTACTATGAAAGTTCATAGAATCTTATAAGTTAAAATACATAGAATTTTTATAATAAAGTTAAAATTAATAATTATTAATGTAAATTTATAGAGTTTTATAATAAAGTTAAACATTTATATTAATATTTTGTTAAATATAAAGAAATAGTAAATATCCTAAATATCATTAAACATTTCATTTTAAAATATGTCACATGCTAAAAATTGAAAATATAAAGATGATTGTTTAAAACTTATAAAATTGAAAATTGAATTTATCAAACTGCTTTTCTGAGATACTACAGATTGATAACATTCAATGATAAGCTATATCATTAACATGTGTTAAGTGTGGAACAGTAATTATTTGATGGCACACATACAGAAAAAAAATCTTGAGAAGCCCATGCACCACTCTACAATGATTAGTTTTCAAATTCACAATCACCATTGATCCTACTGGATAATGCTTTATGTATCCAGAATTAAGTACAATTGAGTATGTATGTGTAGTTCAATTGATAGTTTCTCTTTGTGTATGCCATTGATGCATTTGTACAATGTAATAAGACTCAAAGTTTGTAAGTAGTAGGATGAAAATTCATCCTTCCAGTCTGTGAATGAGCACTGCAGTGCCATAGGAAGTATCTTTAAGGAGGGCATTGTGGGTGATTCTGTAGGGATGGGAAGAGCATGGCTGGGATGGGGTGATCCTGCAGGGATTCTTGCTTACTTCTCATATGGAAGAGAAAGGCTGAAGTAAAATTTGGTTACTTGAAAACCATCATTTTTAGGCACATTAAAGTCCAGTTCTGTCTGTTTTGTGAATAAACACTTATTTAGTGTGTCAATCATGTGAAGAATATCCATGTTTCATCCCCACCTTATAGACAGGGAGTGAATGCAGAAGACAGTATAGAGCTAGTCATGACCACTGTGTATTTAGCTTTGCTTTATTAATTCTGATAGGGTAGATATCTGTATGTGCTTTTACTTTAAAGAGAAATTTTGTGATTACAAATGTTACATTGAAATTGAGAAGGGAATAAAATCATGCCCGAGTGATAAATTCTAGAGGTCTGGTGATTTCTAACTCAGAAAATATCTACTTTTTAAAGTTCAGATCAGTTGTATATAGCTGTTCTAAAGCCACAGTAGACTTAATGCAAACAGATTTTGGCTTGGTTGCTGCAGTTTCCTCGTGAATATTATTTTTGTTCATATGTCTTGTTTTTTAGAAGTATAATTATTGCCAATAAATAAACCACATTTCATACCTTGTCCTTGAATCTGTATACATTTGGTGCAGTGAACTGTTGGTTTGCTGATTGCAGCAATTTGAATGCACTATTATCTTAAATTGTGGTTTGGCATATACTTTTAAAATATTCATTTTGTATAGCTATTGAATTCAAGTGGTTATGTAAAATCTAAGTTCACTGATTTTTTTTCATAACAGGGTCTTTTGTCATTTTTTACTAAACTGCTATGATTTCCTTGAGTGCCGCTGAACCATTCATTAGTGAGTCATGGTGGGGAAATAAAGTAATTGTATTTTATTATTTCATTCTTAGATCCCTGTTTTAATTATCAAAATGTTAATAGTAACCTGTGAAATTTAAGTTAAGCCTCACTTAACTCCTGACCATTTTTTTGTTGAATAATAAATTATTTAGAAGACATTTTATTAATGCTTATTGTGTTTTTCCTAAACGTGTTACAGCAATGAGTCAGTTCATCACTTTCTCCACTGTGCTTTGGATAGTTTTCTCTATACATTTTGAAGTTATTTTTTTCTAGAAACATAAATAAAGAACAGATGGCTGTTCACACCTCAGTAGGAATACCAGGGGACAGAGGACTTTCATCATGTCCCTGTGGTCCTGTGCTGGCTCTCATGTGGTGGACATCTGTGTCTGTTTGGAATAGTTCCTGCTGCTGTTTGGAGCCTCCTGGAGCTGTTGTCAGTCCTCATTCCCTACTTGAAGGAAATTAGTTTTTTTTCCCCAGTCATTTATTACTTGGAAGACAAGACCAAATGTATCACAACAAGAGTTTTAAACATACTGAGTATGCTACTCTTGTTCTAAAATGCCCTGTGTATCTATATAAACCTTCCATAATTAATATGTTTTATTAGTCATCTTTCCTATGTTTCTAAGCCTCCTGACAGAGCATATAAAACAATATTAAAACAAAGATGATTTGGGTAATTTCAGGGAAATGACCAAATGTAATAATTGGAATCATGGGATATATGAGCACATTTCTAGTACTAATGGCTTTACTATTCAAATAATGTGCAAACACATAAGAGTTTATACTATGGAATGGTCTCAATTTTATATAGCAGTACATTTTAATTTCACAACACAGATTCTTAGGTGGGAGAGTTGCCCATGTTTTGTCACATATGAGACTTGGTTCTATTCTTTTTCATTGCATTAATATTTCAAATGTTGAAATCACGTGTCCTTTTGGAGAAATGATCAAGTAAGAAAGGACATTTTAGGGAGTATTAAACAGTCCTGTTATATTGTGATATAACAGATATATATCACAAAAAGATTATAAGAGAGCATTGTAGCTGTGAAAAATGCTATGAGTTAGTAAAATGTTTAATTTTTAAAAATTTCAAGAATTGCTAAGATCTTTGAAGACCCAACTAGTATATCAAAGCTTATCAAATGGGATGTTAAGTGAAATGTTGCAGTAGAAGACACTATTATTCTTATGTAAAACAACTAAAATTGTTACTTAATAATAATTCTTGAGAATTACGAAGAACTGGAGTTAAATCCTTAGAAACAAATTTGGTTCATCCTGAATGGTCCCTGATATCCAGCTAAGAAAGTATTAAGTAAGGAACTAGAAGAGGACAGTAGTTAAGAACACTCACTGCTCTAGCAAAGGCCCCAGGATCAGTTCTCAAATCACATAGTAGCTACCATCTTCTGTACTAGGGGATTCCAGGGAGTCTGATGTCTCTATCTCTGGGCTCCTATATGTATGCTGTATACTTGTTGACACTCAGATACATATACAAACAAATATTGAATAAATATTTTAAAAGGAAATGATTAAGCAGAAGGTATCTTCAGTCTGTCCCTATCTAATTTATCAAGAAATACAGAATTCTAGAGCACAGTGAAATTCAATTAGTCATAAGAGACCATTATTTTCAGAGGAGTTTTTGTTGGATTTGTAATAAGGATATTTTCTTTTTTTTAAATTTTATTTAATTTTATATAAAAGTCCAATTAAATGAAAACAAATATTTATACACAATATTTGGGAATTTGGGCGTCGTTCTTTCCAAACTACTTCCTGCTGGTAAGGGGCGCTGTCTTGGGGGATTCAAAGAAGATTCAGATATCCTGGCTGTAGTCTGTAGGGCTGTTTTGTCCAGCTGTTTTGAATGTAGGCTCAGCTTGTACTCTGTTTCAGGCGGTGTGGCGTGATCAAACCACATTAGTCTGGAAGGAATCCACATCTTTTCATTTTCTGTGGAAACAAAAATAGAAATCCTTTTCCCCAGTAACTTGTCCTTCAACTTAAATTTTGGAGTCAAAGCATTTTTTTTTTTTTAGTTTTAAAAGAATGTAAATATTGGGGCTAGATAGATGGACTCATTGTTAAAAAAAAATACTGCATTTACAGAGGCCCAGAGTTGCATTCCTGTGACCCATGGGAATGGCTCACATTTGCATGGAACTCCAGCAGGAAGTTTCACACATTCTTCCAGCTGCCCTAGGCACTTAGTATTCATTGGATACTTCTTATATCCAGAGTAAGATACTTTTTGAAGTTTTATAGTTTGGGTTATGTTATATGTTATATATAGCATGAAACATTATATTACAATTTTTCTGCTGTAGGGACTAACAAGGGAGCTCAGCAGGTAAAAGTTCCAAGACTGAGATGTGAGTTTGATTTTTGAATCCCACATGAAGGAAGGAGGGAGCCAATTCACATAGGTTGTTCTCTGACCTCCGCATACATGGAAAACATACAAGTGCCCCATCCTACCAAAATACATAGGTAAAACCTAATAAAAAGTGATTTAAAGCATATGATATAATATTCATATAAGGAAATAGTTAAAATTTAACTATTCTGTAAAATAGTTTGTTCCTAGTACTCTGGAAGTAAAGAGGTAGATTTCCAGTTCAGACTGG
The DNA here is from genome assembly GCF_943737965.1 of Phodopus roborovskii. Taxonomy (NCBI): domain Eukaryota; kingdom Metazoa; phylum Chordata; class Mammalia; order Rodentia; family Cricetidae; genus Phodopus; species Phodopus roborovskii. The sequence continues at coordinate 3,759,666 of NW_026126413.1, read as the reverse complement.
GACAGATCAAGACACCATGTCTTAAGAATAAGAACAACACCAACAACAGCAAAATGAACAGCAATAGAACTCCTTTTCATTTAGACTTCTCATAACCTTGTAACTCTTATTAGTAATTTCATGTTATATACTTAAAATCTACCATCAATGAGCTTTAAATACCCCACCCCTCAAAATATGGTAGCTATGTGTGATGAAAAATATACTAATAGTGTCATTGTAGGAGTCATTTCACAGTGAGTATGTGTATCAAAAACATGTGTTTGTAAATGGAGGTTTCTGTTCAGCACAGTCTCACTGCCTTTCAATCCCAAATAAATATAAGGAGGATTATACTAATTATAAACTGTTTGGCCAAATAACTCTGGTTTCTTATTGGCTATCTCTCTCACTTAATTATTAATCCATTTCTATTAATCTGTGTGTCTCCATGCTGTCTTAGCTTACCAGAGAATGCCTAGACTTCTTTCTTCCTTGGCAGCTACATGGCATCTCCCTCTGAATTCACTCTCCGCCTTCCTCTGCCTATACTTCCTGCCTGGCTATAACCTGTCTGTCCATTGGCTGAAACAGCTTTATTCATCAATCAATAAGAGAAACATATATTCACAGAATGCAGAAGGACAACCCTCATCATCTCTTTTCTGTCTAAATAAAAAAGGAAGATTTTTACTTTATCATAGTTAACTTTATCATAGTTATACATGTCAAAAGAGTTATGAAGCAAAAACTATAGTTAACAATGTTTAGTCTGTTATCATTTTACAAAATTGAAAGAAAATATTCTACCTTATCTTTGTAAGTCTAAAGTTTTATATGTAACTTACCTTTTATCATAGCTAAGGAAAGCCATAACCATCTGTCTTCATCTCCATCAAAGACCCCAGAAGGATAGTATATTAAATTCTGGAATTGACAGAGATATTGAACTGCCTAGACAGTTACACAAGGTTCCTCTACAGCACTGGGGCATCTATATTTAACCTATATATAGGCCCAGACTTTTCTGTGAAGCAGGATTTTCTAAAGGTCTGTCCCTCCTTTTTTGGCAAGGTTTTACAGTCACTCTCTTTGGTGTCCTCTGTCCAATTTGAACAGCATACTGTGCGCAGTAGCTTCCTTTACCACAAAGAAAGTAAACTCTATGTGAGTTTCTTTGATGCCCATTATCTTCTCTGAAGCAGATGGTATTGCCAGGAGCAGACATGTCTCATTGTTTTGGAAAATGCTAATAAACCAGTTTAAAAGCCATATTCTTAAGGTCTTTGAAAGATTTTGATGAACACCTATCCAATTGAAATACATCTTTGAAACCCCAGAATGACAGGTTATTACAGATTGGCTCCCTAAAGTGGGGCTAGTATAGATGTGTTATACTTGAAATGGTTAAAATGTTGGTTGACAACTATAATTCAATAAAATGGGAAAAAAGGAAAGTAATTAAATTTCTTTGGATTAAATTCTCAGACAGTTGATAGATTTAATTTAGTCTTATAATTAACAGATTAACATAAAATATTCTTAGTAAATCACATTTGATTTCATTCTGCAACAGACCTAAGAAATTAAGTGTAAGTTATAATTAATAATTATAACTGAGAGCATATAAAATACTCGGAAATATTCATTTACTATATGAGTGCCACAATAATTCTGAAAGGTTTTTGATTTCTATGCTTATTTTCCTTAATGTTAAATTAAAATTTGTCCTTATGCTCTCGAAGAAATGATCATTGGATTAGGTAAGTGATTAAGTTAATTTCATTATGAAACAGCATACAATGAACTGGAGTTATGACTTAGTGGTTGAATGCTATTCTATGTTCTTCCAGAGGACTTGGGTTCATTTCCTAGCACTAACAAGACTGCTTTACAATGGCCTGTAACTGCAGCTCCCAAGGAACTTAGGCCCTCTTTTGGCTTCCATGAGCAATGTATGGTCATGGTACACAGATACACATGCAGATGAAACACCCATACACATAAAAGAAAACTCAATAAATCTTAAAAATCTTAAAATTAGTAACTGGGACTGACATCAATCTGATCAAACGAGTTGGCTTAATAATTATTTTTAATTGAAAGCAAAATAAGTATAAATTTCCTGGTTCAAGGCATTCAGAAATACCTTTATTTAGAACGACTTTATATCTCTTAATAAAAATTATGTAGTTTCTGTGTATGATATTTTTTATGAAAAAACCTTAGCATTCTTTAGGTGACTTCATGTCTATGATTAATAATAGATATGAGTTTTTTCTATTATATTAAATTCCAAATATTATGAGCTAGCCTTATGAAATTAGAGAGTATTACATCTTGAAAGGGAACCTGGGACACACGGAGATTGCTTAGGAAAGGGGAAATGTTCTCTTGCCTTCTTTGTCTCCAAATTAGTGTCTAGTGATTAACAATTGATGTTACTGATTAACAAATGATGTTCATTTATGTTGTTTGAGTGTTCAAAGAAATGTGTATAAATTTCTGGCCAATGGGAACTCACATTACAACAGGCTCATGGCCAGGTTAATGCAATATGGTGATCAGAATGTGGGTGTTGCCACTTTGGCCACAGTGCTCATTTGGCCTCTGTATAAAATCTGTATAGGGGATGAAGAACTTATGTAGAAAGAGCCTCCTATGTGCTTGTTGACATGAAATCAGAGTTCATAGCATCCATGTAGCACAGGGATCTCAAGCTAAGGACTGTTTGAACTCAGTAATTTGAAAAAGCAAATGCAAAGCTATTTAGAAGGCAAATAAAAGCCCATTCATTTGCAGCTCTTATGAAAGTATATGCTTTCTGAAGGCATTCCTAATACAGTTATATATATATGTACTTTACCTAATAGAATATCATATATTATGCCCAATAATGTAGAATGATTGCCAGCTGCCATAGCAAGAATATTACCTAAAAGCATGAAATACATAACAAATTTAAAGAGATATAAAATAATAAACATGTTTTAAGAAATCATACAAGCTTTAAAATAACATTAGCTATAAATAAAAATTGCAGCAAATGAGTCATAGAAAATACAAATGCAAATTAATAAGGCAGAAATAAATTACTCAGATATAGAAACGTAATTTCCCCATTGAAAAAAATAGGTTAGAGGTTACATAAAATACTAATTCTGGGGTATAGAGATGGCTCACTGGATAAGAGTATTGTCTGTTTCCCCAGAGAACCCAGGTTTAGTTCTCAATAACCACAGGTGGCTCATAACTATCTGTTCCTCCAGTTTTAGAGGACCTGATGTCCTCTTCTGGCATCTGTAGGCACCAGGCATGTATGCAAAACCATATATATATGCAGGCAAGATATTCATGTACATAAATGAATGTCTAAAAATGCTAATTATAATTTATGCTATTCACAACAATTATATAAAAATATAGGAATCCTGAATGTCGGAAATAGATACAAATAATATAGCAAAAACATTAATTTAAATATAACTTATGAGGCATCATACCACCATCAAAGTATGTAGTTGAATGCAATAAATATTGGCAATAACAGGAAAGATCAAATAGCTATAAAAATGAAAATAATGTAGAGAGTCTGTATTCACCTTACATACAACCTCTCTCTCCTGTTCTCTCTTTATATATATCAATAGAATTGATTACAAGCTCAAATTTGAAATTCCTAAATCATCTTCAAATATCTTTAAGCACTTCATTAAATTTAGCGAGGTTATTTTGATAGAATAGCAGATCTCTTTAGCTTAAGATTAGAGAGTTCCTTTTAGGCATAATAAAACAAAAAATTTTACCATGTACTAAGTCACAGAGCAATTCTCAAAGAACAGTAGAGTACAATTTCCTATATTAACTTAATTTGAAAAGAACAGATTTCTCCACTAATTGTAATACATACACAGAAATTTTATGACAGAAATAAATTAAGGAAGGATTATGAAATTTTAGAGTTAGAGAGCTGCCAATATTCTGCATCCTAGAACTTTCATCTAAGGAATTGGTGGGACTGTTGATGCACACTTTTGCAAAAGCTGATGCTCTACAAAAGTGCATAACAGACAGAAGGGCTGTCTAGCCCTGGTAAATGCATTTGCCTTAGAGAATTCCAGTTCATCCTGGAGTAGGCACTGAGGGCCTGCAGAAAGGACTGAGTGGTCTGTGCAAGGAGGCTGTGGCAGGGCCTGAATATGGTCACTCAGTGTTTTGAGTTAGAGTTTAACTGTTTGAGGCATTTTCTCCAGTCTTGTTTATTTTTTGCTTAATTTTTTAAAGGAATATATTTTCGATTTATTTTCTCACACTTTATTTATGTGCCAAAAGGCAACTCAGTTTTCTCATTTCATATTGAGTAATTATTCTCCCAATTTACCTATTCCTTTTGAAAGTATGGCACACCTCACTTCTCACCATACATTTAATTTTGTTCTATAAAAATGTGTGCAGATTATAAAAGTCTGAACTATACACTCTATTATTGATTTTTCTGTTCAACTTTAGGATAGGCTCCCACATTTAATCAGGAGAGAGGATTTTCGTTTTGTTTTTTTCTAGACAGGGTTTCTCTGTGTAGCCCTGGTTGTCCTGAAACTCATTCTCTTAACCAGGCTGGCTTCAAACTCACAGATATCTGCCTGCCTCTGCCTTCCAAGTGCTGGAGTTGAAGGCCTGCGCCACCACTGCCTGGGAGGAGAGAGGGTTTTTACTTGCCTTATTTTTAACATTTTCTTTGGGGGAAGTGTGTTGGAGTTGACAAGAGGACTGAAGCACAAAGCCCATATTGTGCTGCTAACAGAAAATACAAAATGCGTGTTAGGATCCTGGCCACTGTACTCAAGAAAAAGGGGCTCTGGTAATCACAGGCTCCATCTTTGAAGCTGGAGCAGCTGTGCTTTGACAATTTTCCTTTCTCAAATCTAAATACTGGATAATGTTCATGTTGGATTTTGCTTGTCTTAAACATTTGGTCCCCTGGGTTCTTTTTGGCTTAGAAATTTGGTTATAGTACAGTATGAGCTTTAGGAAGAAAAAAAAATCATGTCATTTCAGAGAGCAATATTTAAAATACATAAGCTGTGTATTTATTACTGTGGATACCAGACAGTAATCATATCTTAAGCAGAAAGATTTCAATAGGTAGAATGATAAAATACCTTCGGGACTGCTATGCTCATAAATTTAATTCTTCTGTAATTATCGCAGTGCATTATGAAGCAATTCTGTGATTGGTGTGATCGTCTTTTGCCATGCACCTATCATTTTCATTTCAGATTTTTAGTAGAAATGTAGTCATTTTTAATCTACTGGGAAAGCAGAAGATACATTTCATTATAGCAGTTTGTTGCTACAACTTTGTAAGGCTGTGAAATCTGCAGTGTTACTCTTCAATGCTGTCTGTGTAGGTCCTAGGTTGTGCTGAAATTCTTAATGACCTGTCCGGGAGGCTGAATCATTTTTTCTTCAGGCATAGCCTTTGAACACCTATTTATTGGTAACCCTCAAACCTAGGGTTCTCAACCATGGGTCATTTACAGCTTGAACTAATTGCAGATTGAGTATGTTTTTTAAAAGTAGTATCTGTCCTGAATACATGTAGATATGTTTTCCTTATTATTCCTTAAATATACAGTACTGCATACAATAAAGCAAATAACACCCTCATTAAATCTAAGTACTATTAGTAAATGAAAGGTTGTTTAAACTATATAGTAAGATGTGCCTATGCTAGTTTACATAGTCTATACCACTTCATCCAAGAAATTGAGCTGCTCACTTTTGGGTATCTTATATGGGGTGCAGGATCAATTTCTTGTTGATACTAAGAGTTTGTTGTGACATAAAAATCCAACATTGAATCATGTAGATGAGTTTCTGTCCCACCCACTCACACAGCCATTTAGTCCCAAATAAAAACACATATATTAATTATGAACTGTTGAGGTAATGGCTCTGACTTCTTATTGCCTAGCTCTCTCTTAATTATTAACCCATTTCTATTTCTATTAATCTGTTACCATTGATGGCCTGGTCTCATGCTTCCTCCGCAGCTACATAGCATCTCCTCAACTCTGCGTACTATGTTTCTCTATCACTGTTTGGATTTCTTACCTGGCTAAATCCTGTCTGTTCATTGACAGCTTTATTCATCAACCAATAAGAGAAACATATATTTACAGCATACAGAAGGAAAACCCCCTTCAAATGAGTGTACATTAATTCTCTAGAACTATTAAAAATATTGAAATAAAATTTTACTTTCTATCAAAAATGTTATAGCAAAGTCAATTTTCATTTGTAAAGAATTGTCATTATAAGTATTATGCTGAATGGTGGAAAACACTCTAATGTTATAGTTATGAGTGTCTCAATCCTTTCATGGAAGTATAGGAATTGTGACTTTCTTAGACTATTACATTTTTTTCTTTTTGAGTACACTGAGATAAAATAAAACTTACATTGCTGGTAGAGCCTCTCAAAAATACTGACAGGAATTTTATTTGTTCTTGTGTATTAATCAATAGACATTAATTTCTTTGCTGAATAGGCCTTCTGGAAATTGCGAGTGAATATAAAACATTCTAAACTATTTGAGAAGTATGGGTTTAGTTATTGGTGAATTAAATGTACATGATTTATAGAATTTCTCCTTTGTCTTTCATTCTTGTGGCTTAATTAACAGAAGATGTAAATGCAGTTATTAAACTATAAATATATAAGGAAACCTACATTGCACTTCACTTAAAATTTCCTATTAGAGCTTGAGTGAGACATTTTTTTTTCCTGTAGACCTTAGCTTTGTTTTTTAGAAATGTCATGTTGAATTACTAATAATATACATTTTTAGAGCATTATCATAGGAAAGCAGAGTAGCTACTAATGCTAAAAAGTGACATAGAATGCTTTTGGAAATGAGAAGGGGATATTTAATCCAAAGCTGGGTGGTTCCACTGGTTACTAACTGATGAAATAACAATGGAAAAAAGTACATCACCACTTTTTTTGTCTCTATTAAGTTATGAGCAATTTCATTTAGTGGTCAGATGTTTCTGGATGGTTTCTGTGTCAGTAGTGGTCATTGCTGTGACACAGGTGTCTAAAAGAACATGCTTTCTGTTTCTTGTCCTTAGTTTACCTGTTTTGATACTCTCCGATTTCATTGTTAGATATTGTTAGCATTCATGCATTTTGCTACTATGAATGTACCATTCATCTTCATAAAATAAAACATGCATAGAAGGCGTTTGACTTATTTTTGTTAAAAATGACTGGGATATGAAGTATCTATAAACTCTATAAGGCTGAAATACCATCTTGAACTGAAAATATTCTAACTATTGGTTATATCTGGATAACTCTACTATCAAAAAATGTATGTATCTCTTTTGAGATTGCTTTACTAAGAGGATGGGAAGGGGGATGAGAAGGGGATGGAAGGGAGACAGGGGAGGAAGGGAGTGTGAGAGAACTGGGATTCACATGTAAAACAAGCTTGTTTCAAATTTAAATAAAAATTATTACCATAAAAAAGAATAATTGATACTGCATTTGTTAACACTTCCTTATTTGATTCTTATAAAATGTTACTTCTTCATATATCATTTTGCATGTTGAAATGAATATTAACACATAAGAGTAGGGACATTGTTTTTGGTATTGTTTTTGACGTAGCTATTACAGGTATTCAATCTCAAAGTATTTTTCATTTTTTAGATTTTTTTTTTTTTTTTGAGACAGGGTTTCATGTAGCTAACACGGGCTTCACCTAGCTATGGAGCGTAAATTGCCTTTGAACTACTATTCTTCCTATGTTCTCCTCTAGATATTAGGTCATAGGAGTGCATGACTGTACTTGATTACAATGTTCTCCTAGAGTGTAGTGTCATGTTAATCAATTTCATTTACATAATTAAAAAGATATATACAGAATGACCTTGAAATATGAAGGTATGTCAGAAGTATCTACAAGTTTGAGTATGTCGTTCCAGGGAAAATTGGAAGTAGAAAAGTATAGAGTATATGGGCCTGGTCATACCTGTCCTATGGCTCCTATTAGAATAATATATGATGAACTATAATCTTTGCAGTGGAAGATGACAGCCTATTCTCATAAGAACTGCCTTATGTTTTCTGATGTCACTACTTCCTTGGTAATTCAAGGTCATGCTATATGAACAACATTTACTTAGTTTATAGAATTGATTTGAAAGGATTGTATCAAGTCACCTCAGATACAGTCAGCCATTCCTGCACTCAATCCTTTTTATGATTTCCTTTGGCTTATGCTTTGATCCAGTTATCAGTACCAGGGTATCCAGTATGAATTTATTCAAAGCATGATTTTGTGAGAATCTGCTTCAAACTTGTAGATGTTTAAAATGAGTCAATTGTGCAAGCTATGTTTTTTGTTTTTTGTTTTTTTTTTTTTAATTGGAACATACAAGTAGCAGGCAGACCATGTCCTATGAAGGTTGTTTGAATTCCTATAGAGGGTGAGCTTTTCTTCCTGACCATATTATACATGTGACTCAGTTCCCAAAGAATGTCTTGGTGTTATTCTAAACCTTTGACCCTGTCTTTGAGTGACTCAAACAGTAAAATTTACCAGATATTCATGTTACATAAAACATTGTTTGTTTTCCTGTTGATACAACTTTACTGGTAACATGAATAGTCTTATTGAAATTGTGGTTTCAAATGCCATCCTCCTTTACTTTGCCATCCTTCCTTCAGTTAAGTTTGGAATCTATCTCTAATGGGAGATGTCATTATGTATATATGTTTCTCATACTGGTTAATGAATAAAGCACTGTTGGCCAATAGGAAAGCAAGATAGGAGGGACTAGGAGACAAGGAGGAAAGAGGAAGTAGTAAGGAGGGTCAAGATGGAGAGTCTGGAGAAAACAGAACCGCCAGCCGCCTCTCCCTGGTAAGACCATGTGGAAATACACAGAAATGGGTTAATAATTAAGACAGAGCTAGCCGATAAAAAACTAGTACCTGGCCAACAAAATTATATCTAATACAGAGTCTCTGTGTGTTAATTGGGGCTGGTGCAGCAACAGGACAAGACTGGTGGTGGGAGGAAAAACCATACTCTTTACATATCTCTAGCAACTCATTGGATGAATTTTGACCAGTAAATTGCCAAAATACAATGGCTGCTATACTATTTGAACAGTATTTTGGCAGTGAGTGAGTGTTCTCATTTGACATTGCTTCATAAAAACACAGTCCGCAGAAGTGGAATGATAGTATGCCAAAACAGTTGATTTCTTTTGGATGTCACAGAAACTGAGTTTCTGGTTTTAAAATTTGCCAACAGTGAGAAGCTGTTCTATGTAATATGACTTATTTACATAGTTACCACACAACACTTAGTATTTCATACAGTAGGGACATTATTTCACTGAAAACACTGATTTTAGTGTTGCAATATTTTAATATTTTCTCTGGCTACATTTATACTTGAGCTTTTGAAATATGAAAATTCACGGTAGATGTATTATAGTCATGGTTTGTAATAGTTTTATGAAATGAATTTAATAATATTGTGGGATGCTGATCTTTGTCCACTTATATGAAGCAGATATTCTGTCTGATACATCTTTCTATACTGTTGGTTGCCATGTCATATATGCAGTATTAAGTAAAGAAATTATGTGTAATTCAATTTCACGTTTCCATGCAGGATTCTACAGAAACTTACTGAGCACATAACATTTGTTTTCTGTTAGAAATTTGCTTTAGTGTTAGAATGAGAACTCCAAAATTGAATTAATTACTGTATCCCCTGGAAGGTTTTCTCTGTACAGACACTTCTTAGTAAATATGTCATGAATAGTGATAGTAGTACAAACATTTTATAGATTTCTTTTCCCCATTTCTTTCTTCTGCTTCTTAGATTCATACTTAATGAAATTGGAATATGAGATTTTACACTCCTCCCATAGGAAAAATATTTGAACAAGTATATATGCATGTATCTTTGCATGTTTTATGAATGAATTATTAATGAATTTCATAAGTATAAATGTTATTAATTAATAAATTTTCTAATTAAAATTGAACTAATGGTATCACCATAGCTTCTTGTTAGTTTTTTAGTCTAAATCATTTCAAATGATATGTTAATCATTTTAAATGCATGACCAACAACTAAGTATGACTCATTAACTTTTATCTGACCAATAAATACATTCAGGTGTTAAAAGTACATTGATATAAAACTTAGCATCTTTCATTTGGTTAACTATAACAAAACTATAACTAAAACAAAAGAAAAGCAAAGAAACCCAAGAGCGTTTTCCTGTAATGGGTTCTGGCACCTGGCAAAAGGAAGGAGAGAGGGAAGAATAAGTCATCAGCTTTGGATATCAAGTGGCTGAAGGAAAGAACATATCTTTGCATCCTTCAGTGGTACATTTGTCCGTGTCATTGATCTTTCTGACAATGAGTAATTGGTGGAAAGAAGGTAAAGGCTGGTCAAGATGAGTCCTCACCATACACAGCAATGCTAGCTGCTCAAGTTGTGGCCTATGTGTGTAAGATGCTAGGTGATTAGTATGCTGCATGTCAAACTCTAGAACACAGGAGCAAACAGGACCAAAGCCCCTGGACCTGGAATAGTTGGCCATCAGATCTCTTGCTGGATCAGGAATAAAGATCGGGTTACTGAGCATGTTATCCCCATCTTTTCTGACAGCACATGCAAAAAAGAGGGTTGTCATGGTTGCTGTCTTGAAGAGGATTATGATTATAATGTCAGATTGCTTTCTGCTAAGAAATTACTTCATGAAGAAGAGGAAAAAGAAAGCAAGATGATGGATGCAGTGTGCAGCCGGGAGGCTATCTGTGGAATGTTTCTATGAAGTTTCCCCACACAGGAGACTGAGTTGCGTGGAACCCACTGTTAATGAATGTTTCAGCTTTATATGGTGCCCTCCTTACCTGGTCTAATCTGTAAAGATACATACCTTTATAAGTGATTTTTCAAGAGACAATAGACTCACATATTGATGTGACCCTTGATATTAAGATTAATAAAATGGCAATGTAATCTATGTTTAGGCAACTCTCATTCAGACTCTGATTTGTTTAATAATATTAATTTTAATATAGCATAGCAGATATGATAAATTTATAAGAATAACAGTTTTACTCCAGCAAACTATGCCAGCCTTGTTTCTAATGCTGTTTCTAAAATAACGAGTTGGGATTATATGCTAAATCTGCAAGTATTTCTGCTTTAATGTGAGTTGATTTCTGTTCTCTTACTCTGGCAGAATCTTTTAAGAAGATTTTAGCAAATGCACACAGAGCATGGAAAAACACAGTGATACATAAAAGCCATGCCTGCAAAACAAGTAGGGTACAGACATAAAAATGAGAAGCATTTCTGCCCGAGAAATGCTTTGTTGAAGAAAGCATAAACCTTAATTTTTATATATTTACTATTCTGAGGAAAGATAATTTATTACATTGCTCTCAAGTCTGTTAAACAGTAAAGCAGTAAATTATCAGTATTTTTGTTAAGAACCTTATTCATTATTTTTGATTCATAAAAGATACTGATCATGTCTCACTGTATGAAGGGCATTGGACAATATAATGAACAATGTTTTACACCGCTCTAGTGGAGCTGTCCCTACAGATAGATTTTCTTTGTATTGAATGTCATCAAAATCAAGAATAAAAATAATTGTAGAAGGGTCAGATAGCAATCGTATGATTAAATGTACAATAGGCAGATCAATCCTATACAGACAAGTGAGAAAAATTACACATACATGGTGGTGATGTGGACTACAGATACTTTAGAAATATGGATTGCAGGCTTTGGGAGGTAGAGTGCTGTGAGACGAGCAAGCATGAAAGGCAAACAAGCAATAGTCATGAAAGCTGCAACTCTTATTCAGGAAAGGGGCATTAGACTCTTCAGCTAGGATTACCAATCAGATTAAAAGTTTTAGAGGCCACCTGGTAAAAGTGGAGATGGAAACACAGGACTGACAGTGTAGTTAGAAGGCTGTCACAGTCATCCAAATGGCACGCAATAAAACTAGAGCTAAGAGAGGCCACTGAGATAGAGGGAAACAGACAGATTTGAAGTACTTAGGATGTAGAATTGACAAAACTTTGGAATTGAAATTAAGGGGGAAGGGAACAGAAGCAGGGATTAGGCTGTAAGCTAATTTGGGTTCCTAGTTAGGAGGAGATTCTGTTACTAGGTTGAAGCAGGTTTGCAAGGTAACGGGCAATTTAGTTTTAGATATCAGTTTGTGTATGTTTGAATCATAAATGAGGACCCTTAGTTGAAAGCTTAGTATGCAGGTCTAAAGCTAAGGATTCTAACTTAATGAAACAGACTTGGCAGTTCTCAGCATGTTGCCAGTAGGAAAAACCTTGAGCGTGCTTAAGATCTCTCAGAGAGAGAAGAGGGGGAAAGAAGAGGAGTTGAAAGCAAGAATACAAGCAGCCATTGATGAACTGGTCCAAACATAGGAGTCTGCAAAGGACACTGATAAGAAGCAGTAGAGGATAAAAAGCAGGCCAGTGAGGTGTCACTGAAACAAGGCAAAGCTCGGGAAATGAAAACTGTGGCATGCCTTCTGGCTCTAAACAGTAAGGGTTCTTGATGTACTCTGCTGAGAGTATTTTTAGTGGAGACTGTAGAGATGGGAAAAGAAAGGAGTTGTCAGAGTAGTCATAGAGTTTAAGGGATTTTTGAAAAGTGAAAACATTTACACAAATGTAAATGCTGACAAGGAAATCAAAACAAAAATGAAGTAAAGTTCTAAGAGTTTGCTAATGCTCGAGGAAGATGGTTGGCTTTCAAGCTTTGGTCTGGGCTTTCGTGTCCTGGTCGTCATTTACTTCTTCAGATGGATCACTTTCATCTTACCCTGTCAGCCTTTTTCTGTTTTTTTCCACACCCACATTGTGTTAAGAGGTTCATATGTGCCCTGGTTTGGTCACCCTGGGTCTTTGTATCTGCTCTTTCTGCAAAAGGTATTCCTGTGCTCTGTACTCCCTTCTGTATCTAGAGTTTACATAGACTTCAGTGTCTTCTTGATGCCAGTTTCTTCCAAAAGGGTAAGCCCACCCCCTGAGAACTATTCAGTATTTACTCTATCTCCCATCCCATGGCAGTCATCAGACTTCTTTCTGTTTAATTGCTGATTTCGTTACTTACCATTCTTCTACACGATGATTTATGAGCATGGAAACTACATTTACCTTTTACAAATTGCCCAAAATTCCTATTTTAAGTGTCTAGCATGCACCATATTCTCAGAGTGGGTATTGAATGAGCATGTGAGAGACGCTCTGTGGAATAACAGAGTCATTGAAGAGCTAGAACTCAGTTGGAAGGGTTATCCTTCTAATGCAGTAAGAACACCTCTCTTCTGAAATATGCATCAGGGATGTGAAAGCAGTAGAAACTTTATTATGAAAGTATTAGGGGTGGGGTATGCTGGGATAAAATATTTTGGAGGCAGAGGTTAGCTGAAAACCCTGTGAGGTTAAGGAGGGATTAAATTTACATTGGTTACATGTTTACTCTATTGCTTTTCTTTAAAGCATAAATTTAACTTATTGCCTGCTTATAATCAGACTTTGTCTGTTTCATGTTCTCACGTTAAAAGAAAAAATGAATAGGGGAGAAAGGCCAACCTCCAACCCTATAGCAATCACCACAACCCTTGATCAACTGCCTTCCAGTTAACTTATTCATAGAGAACGTGAGAGAGTCATGCCATTATTAATTGGCCCTGTAAGAATCAGGCTGGTCTAACAGGATCCACTGAGCTCTGATAAGGGGGATTTATGAGATGTAAAATAGAGAACTTGGACTGCTGTGGTGGATTATCTAAAAAGAGAAAGAAAACATGCCATTGGGAAGGGAAAACATAATGACAGTCTTTAATTAATAGAATGCAGAGAGGAGTATGGGTGAGGGAAATTTGAGGGGATTATAGCATGCTCTGGAAATTAGGAGGCAAGGTCTTTTTGCTAAAGTAGAAAATGGATGAGGAGAGTGGAGAAGACTTTGGATTTCTGAAGCAAAACAGGCTGTTCAGCACCACACCATTTGTCCCCTGAGAAGCTGGTGATCGATAGTAACAGCACAGTTTCCCATTTCCCCAGCAGCTCATTTACTCATTTTGAGAACTCTGATGTTTGCCATTTAAAATGATTAAAATTGGGAAGAACTGTTGAAAAGAGTATGGGTAGAATGTGTCTATTTCCAGAACTAAAGCCAAGTGACACTGAAAATATGGATTGTACCATCCACTTTCACACTAGTGAAGTGAATGCGGAGGATTGATAATGAACTAAGCAATAACCCACACAACCCTCAGTGATTCAATACACAACATCCTCCTGTGTGCACAAGATCTCATTGGAAATGGCAGATACAACTTCATTCTCCTAACTAACATGGAACAAGAGCCGACTGTCTTTTTCTTACTCCCCCTCAGTGAAAATGATCTCATGTTCACTTCTACAAGAAACAGCATAGTATTCAACTCTTCATTCATTTTCCTTTCTTGTTTTTAAAGGAATATGCAAAAAAAAATCAAACAGTCTTACACCCACATATCATAGAGACATAGTCCTGAAGTGTTACACTGCCACTAAAAGCTATTATCATAAAAAAGTACATGGGTCTGAAAGTGATGGATAAAGAAGTCAGTTGATACATACAAACTAACCATTATTTTGAAGATTTGTTTCATATTTTTCTTTTGTACTGGATTCCATGTTGTTTGATTTGTATTGCTGGGGTGTAAATGGATTTCTTTTGTCAAAATTTTCATGTTAATTTTTAATCACTAATATGGTAGTACTAAACCAGGCCTAAATTATTATGTCTTCATGAATGGGATTAATGCTCTTAACAAAGGAGCATGAGGAATCTTAGTAGGTAACTACCTTGGCACCATTTGAGAATACAGCTCAAAGGTATCTTCTGGGAGAAAAAGGCCTTGACTAAATACTGAATGTCTGCTTCTTCTTAGACTTCTTAGAATCATGAGCAGCACAGTTCTGTTGCTTATAAATTAGCTAGTTTGAAGCATCTTGTTACCGTAGCCTGAATAGACTAAGACAAGTGTCTTGCCTTGTCAGATTCTGAGATAGCTTCTTGTCAGAATACTTGTCAGAATGTCTTGTTCATTTTGTCAAAATTAATTCACTGCTTTCTGTTTTCCATCCTTACAGCAGAAATGAGATGTTATTATAATCCTGATCCTTTAGGTATAACCTATTTCATTTCTTTGTAAGGTTTTAGAGTCCTCCTTTTGTTCCAAGTGTTCTGAAATTTAGTGATTATACTTATATGAATAGCCTTGTAATTCATTCACTTTGTCTCTAGAGTACTCTTTTAAAATTAAAATTTGAAATAATCAGCTCATTCATATTTTTTGACTACTTTTAAAATTGCATGTCCTCTGTTTTGTTTCTCTTTGGCTGCCTGCATTATGTGAATTTAAAACCCTCTGTAAGAACTCTCAATTTACATTGAGGTCCCTGAAGTTTCCTTTATGATGTTCCATGAAGGCATAGAGATTTAAGCCTTATCACCTCCTCATAGCCCTGCCAGTCAATAAACTTGTCCCTCGCATTTGTCTCTCTCTATTATTTGTATACTTGTGTGTATCTCTCTGTTTCTGTGGCAATGGCTGTTTTGTGTGTGTGTGTGTACACTCCATTCTTTGGCTCTTGCGGTCAGGAAGTGATATTTCAACTTGAAGTCTAGCATTCTCTTTTTGGACTCCTCTGGGCCATGTGGTGAAAAGCCGCATAAACATGGATGTCACCCTGTTTGAATGACTTTCAGTTTTCTGTTTTTATTCCTTTGCCCAGCACTGGAAACGGGTTTGGCTGTTGGGTTTTTTTAAGTTTTATTTTGTTTTTTCTTAGTCCTGAATTTTCTAATTATCACAGGAGAGCCAATTAAGTGCAGTTTATCATTGCCTGAACTGGAGCACCTAAGTGCTAACTTTTAATGAGATAATTTTGGCAAGAAATTTCAGTTAAATACATGGTCACTCTTGGCTATTCTCCCCACATTTTTCACTCTTGTCAAAAGGAAGGTGTTTGTTAAAATGTCTGTGTCTTCCAGGCTGGTCATTTGTTTGTTAGATGAAGTAGGATGTCAGAGTAAACCATACTAGTTCTTAGACTGCCCTGAGAATCTGGTCTAATCAGTGATTAATGACTTCTTATGTTTATGATATAGAGGTACCACTGGTCAGTGATGCCTGGAATAATTCCAAATGGCAGGAAGTAGGAGAATTTTATTTCCTGGAGGCCTTAGATGAAGTGTGATAAACAAAGCTCTTCCTTAGTATTGTTGTATGTATTTGAATGCAAAGCATGCATAGCTTTTATAATCAGTAGTTTGGGAATTGTTAATCTTTGTTCTTTCTCAGCAATACCTTTAAAAATTTAGCATACAAATAGCTTTATAAAATTAGTCCTATTAGAGACCTAGGGATACTTAGCATTTTTATAATTTTTTTAAAGATCTCACTGTTGAGTTTTGTATTTTATGATAACATAATGGGTTTGTAGTAATTATAATGTAAATATTTTGTCTCTAAAATTTTTGCAATATCTGTGCATAGCTTCTAGTAATGATGTGCTTTCATCAAGTTAAAATAGTTAAATCATCTTTTGAGGGTGTCAGGATCAGTAGAAGAATGCCATAATTTCAAATAGGGAGAATCCAAATTTTTATTCTCAAGGTGTGTGTGTGTGTGTGTGTGTGTGTGTGTGTGTGTGTGTGTGTGTGTGTAGGTGTGTGTATGTGTGTGTTTTACTATTTAAATTTGTTTAGAGAATGATATGAATAGCCTGATAAATTGTTCTTTAACAGAGTAAACCAGTTAACTTTAGAGAAAAATGGTCATTACATTTTACGCTGTGCACTGTCCAGTTAGTCTTGAGGTAACTGCTAGTTTGGTATTTAAACAATTATGCAACTTTTGCCCAATGTTTGCTGTCTCAGCTTTTCTATGAGCCACACAAGATAAACACCAGAAGTGGTGATTCTATCCCCTTTGATTCCTTGGATATTTTTCTCTGGTATTGTCATTCTGAAATGCTACTATGTAAATTAATCAACCATATTCAAAAGGCATATCAAATACTGACTAAAGAGGGTGAGTACAGATTGTGTGTGTGTGTGTGTTATTAGGTTGTTGTTCCTTTGTAGCCTATATACAAAACAATGAACAATCCTTTGACAGTGTTCATGAATCTGCAGGGTTATACACCTCTACCATATAGAACATATAGACTGCCATGAATATTACTCAGGACCCCACCAAAAATAGTTGTCAACTTTGGCTTCCTAAAGTTGAGAATTTTATACTTGCCATATATTTTGTTATGTATTCTAAAAATGGAGGGATTTTAAGTATGCAGAAGGACACATATATGCAAAAATACCCTTTATAGTAGTAATCTGAGTATATGATGCTTGGTATCTCACAGTAGTCCTGGAACCATGGACACTGAGTGTGTGACTTTAGTTTGTAATTCACACTGCTAATTACTCTTCATTATAGAATGATTTCAAAATTAATGAGTCCCATAGTAAGCACCTTATCCTTAGCACTTTAACCTAGCCACTTTATTAACCATGATGGCATGAGGAAGATGTACATGTTTCATTCATGGAACCTAGTGGGTAGGGAGATCAGCAGATCCATATGTCACCAGCTTGGTTAATTTATTTTATTCATATCATTGATATTCTTATAACACACAGATTCTTTAAGTCATTGCTATCCTGTGGTATCATATTCCTTTAAGATGTGATGAAAACATGGCCCCAAGGAAGATGAACACAAGTTCAAGGCCACCTTGGTGTGTACCAGCTAAAGATTTTTAAATTAGTTAAACACTGCATAGGCTTTGTGTAGACTTCCTCTTTTTAAATGATATTAAGTCCCACGGTTTTCCTGTGCTGGGGTGCACTGTGAGGATGAGTTTCATGAGAGCTAGACCCTGGGAATGTTTTCCTCTTAGGCTGCAGAGGAAGAAGCTCTTATGAAATCTTGTCCCTGTAGTTTTAGCTGCAGAAGAGCTCCTCTTGCCTTGGCTCTGAGCACTGTATACAGGGAGAACAGACCTTCCCACTGAGAAGTCAAACAATGATAAAATGGATACTCCAAAGAAATTCTGGCTTTGGATTTCTTGCCCAGATTCTTGGCTTTTATTGCATTTTATTGTTGGGACTAACTGATGTTCATTCCTTTCAAAGCACTAGAAACTGGTAAAGGCAGCCCGTAACCAGAAATTGCTTACTCTGAAGGAAAAATGATGCCTTCAGTTTTGTTTCAGCATTATAATTAATGAAAGACAAAGTTAAGGTTTTTTTTTTTTATTATTTGAAAAAGAGGACATGAAATTGAGATGGGTGTTAGGTGTAGATGTTGGAGAATTTACGACTGAGGGATGAATAGAAAAAGGTATATTCATGTATCATATCATTTAAAATATGTCTTAATATTTGAGTGATATTTTGACAAACAATGATTTAGAACTAGCTTTTTTTTTTCTTTTTCTCTTACATAATGTATAACACTGGACGTTTTTAATTCAAGTCAAAGAGTGGGCACATTCTCTACACACTTGACATTTTGAAAATCCCATATGATGAAAACCTTTCTTCTCTAAAAACGTCTGCCTTTCTCAACACACTGACAGCAGTAGTACAAAGAGGATGCCAGCCACCTTTGTGGATGTGTTCTGTTGACAATGCCATCTGCTGTTTACAACCGAAGTAAACTTAGTTTTCCTCTTGATTTATATAATCTCACAAGGTAATATTGTACAGATGACCTTTACCCTTCAGTGTGTTTACACTCAAAGAAGCTTCAAAAGGTGTATGTTCCAATTTCCTTCCAGTGTATATACTTTTCATGTCATTAACATTTTCTCGTTTAAACGTTTATCCCTATTACATGGACTCCCCTTTCTTTACATGACAATCTCAAATGCTTTTGACTATTTGATGAGAAGTTTAAGATAAATAATTAAATCAGATACAGCAGTCTCAAAGAAGTTATACCACCTGATTTCTGCTCTTTCCAATAGTGTTTTTGCTAAATGTTTCTTATATTGTTCAATTTAACCCAAGCAAATGAGTTCCTTTCAAAGGGGTATACTTATTGAAATAAAGGTAATTCTTTTATTTATCTGATATTTTGTTAGTTTTTTAAAGAGCCACTGAAAGATGGGATAAAACAATGGATTATGTGAATATTATGAGCAGGTTAGACTTAGAAATAGTATTGTACATATCCATATTTTGTGATTAGTAATATAATAAATACTTCACTTCTAAAATGTATTTATAATCCCAGAGTCTCTAAACACTTCTTTTAGTTTCATTTTCTGTTGCTGTGACAAAATGCCCTGCCGAAGTGACTACAGGAAAGAGGGTTCATTTTGGTTCCCAGTTGTAGGTTAAAGTCTATGTAGCGGAAACCACAGCAGTGAGAGTCATGAGAGCTGGCTGAATCCTATCCAGGTGCTAGCAGGAAGCAGACTACACACATGCTGTGATGTGCTCTTTTCCAATCCGAGGTTCCCTGCTCAGGTGCCACTACAGTAGTGACCTCTCTCACCTCAGTTAACTTACTCATGATTATCCCTGTAGACATCTTCAGGCCATCCTGACCTAGATAGTCATCGAGACAACTCCACACATTCTCCTGATTGAGTCAACTTGACAGTTAAAAGCAACCATCACAATTCTGATGTCTATTTACTAAACGGTTGTGTTTCTTGACATCTAAGATTCATATTTTAAAGTTTTTCTTATAGTTACCATGATGTGAAACTGTCTTCTAACCATATGTTCTATGTGAACACTTGAATTAGGAACCATCTATTTAGAAGAGTTCCCATTTCGTTGTTCTATATCCAAGTGATACCACATTAAAGGAAGTTAGTGAAGTTATTGGTCATAGGCTTTAGAGTTCTGTATTAATGACTTCTATTGGGTTATTTTTGTTTGTTTTATAAATTGTATGATACATTTTTGTCTCAACCTGAGAAATGATACATTTTGGAATATTTTTATTAAATACATAAAAATGCTAGAAAGTAGATATCTAGAAGCAAAAACAATAATTGAAAATAAACCTCAAAGAAGTGGCTTTTTGATGGATGGAGATTATATGAAATTATGTTTATATAAATATATAGACAACTAACATGTGTTAATTTGAGTTTCATAACTAACACAAGCATTGTAATATTTTATTCTGACATTACCTCCTTACATTATTTTTAAAAATCTCACCTTTTACAAAAGTATTCAAATTGTCCTTTATTAGATTGTTAACAAATAATAATCTTTACATAAAAAGTAATTCCTTTGTAGTTTTCTGAGGTTATTAGTTTTTCAAACCTCTAGTTTGCTTTTTACAATCACCAATTGGGTATTTAACTATTTCACTTTTAACTATTACCAATACTAGATAATTCTTCAGTAGTACCTATGTATGAATTGTTTCAATAGTTATGTTACAAATATATACATTTATTTTGGTAGTACATGAGCTAAAAATCCTAATATG
Organism: Phodopus roborovskii; assembly: GCF_943737965.1. Classification (NCBI taxonomy): domain Eukaryota; kingdom Metazoa; phylum Chordata; class Mammalia; order Rodentia; family Cricetidae; genus Phodopus; species Phodopus roborovskii. The sequence continues at coordinate 3,739,075 of NW_026126413.1, read as the reverse complement.
TAACATGTCCCCTTACTCTGAGCAGAGTAACATAAACTTAGGCTTTTGTGAGAGGGTGGGGTGTCATCCCGAAGAGCAGGTAATTACTTTCTTTTTCTGATAGGAAATGAGAGTTATTGTTTATCGGCCATTTGTTGATTCATATGATAAGGTCAATAGGAAACTAGGGGGTGACCCAGTTTTAAATTCACAGTATTGTATGTGGTAAGTACAGTTTCAATCTCATATATTCCCCCTGACCCAGAAGAAATTATGTTGAAAACTAGACTCTTAATTGTTCCATCTCAACACTTTTCTGAAACTGAACATGTTTTCCTTCCTTCCTTCCTTCCTTCCTTCCTTCCTTCCTTCCTTCCTTCCTTCTTTCTTCCTGCCTGTTTTTCTAGTTTAGGCTTGGTTCCTTCAACCTAGACAAAGTTCCAAACTCAGCTGAAATCATTAGAGAACTCATATGTTACTGCCTGGACACCATTGCAGAAAAACAAGCCAAAAACGAGCACCTGCAGAAAGAAAACGAGAGGCTCCTGAGAGATTGGAACGATGTTCAAGGCCGGTATGTACACAGTGTGCTTGCATCAGGCAAACACTGAGCCCTTTCATTCCTGTAGAAGTAAGCTAATGATATATAAATTTACAACATGTGTAGAGCAGGCATTTTATAAAGACCTTTCCTAATTATTCCTTTACTCAATTTTATTCAACCACGTTATTAGTGGCTGTTTTGTAAAGCAGCAGAGTATTAACCATTTCAACTCTCTAGAGTCAACAAACAGGAAAATAAGAAGTGACTGTGAATTGAGTATCACAGCCCATTATTCTACTATTAATATAAAATTAGTCTGTGTATGCTGCCTGCTGAGAGAATGTGTGCTGAGCATGCACATGGCCTGACTTAGACCCAGCATTTGGGAAGACTAGGGATAATTACAAGGAAAGGATTACTGTAGCTTAACTTCTAGGGTTAATAATTAACAAAAGGAGATGGGAAGAATAAATAATTACAGTTGACCTTTTGTTGTAGTTAGTGGATAATTACTATTTCACATGCTGTCTGTTTTGTCTCCAGTGGAGATATTTCCCCTAACTGAAAATCCATGCTAAAATAATTTTTTAAAGATGAAGTAATTATGGCTACTGAATAAATAAGATATTGAAAAGTCTTTCATTTTCCCAGATTTGCCTCTTGGGTTTTTTTGTTTGTTTGTTTGTTTGTTTTTTGTTTTTTAGGAATAAAACTGATATATTTCTTTTCAAGTATTACTTTTTTCATGTAAATCATAATGTATTCTCACCTAATATGTAATTTACATAATTCTCTTACATAAAAGGTGTTTGAACTGAGTCATGAACACTTACGTGTTCACAGAGACAAAAGTGGTATTTCTGTGTTTGTGTGTAAACAGTGCTTGGAGTTATTGTTATATATATATATATATATATATATATATGTTAGAAATTGTGCTATTTGGTAATTTGTTTTTGAAAATCTCTCAATCAAGGTATCCCATTTATTTAAAGTTATTTGTACTTTTAGGGCAACTATTGTGATGGCTCTATATGGCTATTAATAAGTCCTTGGGGGAAGTATATATTAAAGAATTGGATGGTTATCCACAAATGTATATGAGGATGAGAGTAGCTAAGAGAAGTTCTTAGCAATTAAATTAAATAAAATTAATTATGATAGCCTATGTAAACTTAAATGTCTAATACCTAGTTATCTTTGACTTTCTTGCTTTGTATTAAGGGAATACTTGTTCTCTTTTAGCTCAAAATTATTTTTATATTCAGATATATAAACTAAATATTTAAATTAGGAAACTATATAGAAGATCAGTTAATTCTTCTCTTAAACTTTTATTTTCTTCATTTAATATGAATCTATATCAAATCTATATACAAACATTATTTGGAATGATATCTCCATAGTCTGATTGTATTTTTCTATTTTCTATATGAAATAAATCAAATTAAGGAGATGAACTGTGATTGTGATAAGCCACTGTATTTTTATATTAAAACTCAAAATATCCTCAGTATGACAGGAAATTGGATCCATAAATTGCCCACAAAAATACAGACTGGGTACTCTGTCCTTGAGCAAATTGCTTTAAAAGGTCTACAGTAACTGGGGAAGTCCTGTCTCATTGGCATTCAGCGCACCTGCTTCAGAGGCAAGCAGCAGGGCATGAGGATGGGCCTGGATACAGCACCCTGTGCAGTGAAAGCAGGTGTGAGCATCTCTTTCTTCTGTGGAGCTCAGATGTTTGACTTGCTTTCTGGGCTTTTGCCTACCAGCAACAAGGCATTTCCTGTCACTTGTCTTTTATGATTGCCCCAGCTATCTTTCTGCTGTCATTGCTAGCTCAGATGACATTGAAGTGGTCTAACAATGTGTTGCCATAAAGGAATTCTCTTCAGAGAATTCTAGGCTTTTGTTTGTATACCTGAGATTAGTGAATTTACATATTTCCCAAATTTGCTTTACTTTCTTTTGAGGAGGAAGTGTGGTGACTCTGAGGCTCTCTCAATACACTATGGTCTTTTCATAGTGCTCAGCAAGCTGGCTTCTCTGTGGCAGGAGTATTGATGAAGAAGTGGCTTTCAAGGGATTAGAAGTAGAGCATAAATGCACTGTGTTCAGAAGCTGGAGACAGAGAAAGTAGGCACGTATCAGAAATTGGGCCCTGTTATTCTCACCACAGTTCAGTTGTCAACATTACCTCTGATGGTGATGGTATCCTTTTATGATCCTAACATTTCTTCCCACACCACTGTGCCTGGACTACAGATAAAAGAAAGAAGGGCATAAGCAGGCACTAGAAATTCCTTCAGAAACTATGGTGGAAGGGTCTAAAATGGCATGGAATGGAATAGGAAATAGTATGACCAAACCCAGTAATGTTATTGTATACTTATTAATCCCTACACTCTTCAGGGTTCTATTTCAGGAGATTTGTATACTGCCAAATATATTTACATTTTAAAGAGAAGTTAAATGGTAATAGAATATATCTTCAATTGTGAATTTATTTTTTAATTGAAATAATAATCAAAAGCATATATGGATTTCTTTTGCTTTAGTATAACAGGAATAAACAAGGCTCAGAAGAGGAGTAAGAAATTATAGAATAGATAGAAAGTATGAACTTTAATGCACAGGCCTTACCATGTTCTTGTTTTTACTGTTTAATTACCATCCAGTAATTGTGCTCTTTGCTCCCCTTTGAGCAAGCTTTGTTACAGAGTTAGTTTTGTATATTTTAAATAAAAGGAAAATATTAGAAATTTGTATGTGAATCCTGATGTTATTAGCTGTATTTATTTACTGGATTTCTTACTTAATTTCAAACAATAAGTCTCAAGTTCCCTATTACTGAGTAAGCTTTTGTTTGCAGTCAGACCTCAGTTTAGAAATTCTCTGACTTTATTGTGAGCTACAGTTATTAAACCCATAATAGGAGGCAGTCTTCAGTGAACTGAGATGACTGAATTAGCAAGCCTTGCAAGCTCTTTGCCTTTGTCTCTGTGCCTTCAAGGTAGAATCGCATTATCTACAGATGAATTCAGTCTGATTTTTAAAGACCTCGGGGGATATCTTTATGTCTCCATGGCAGCCCATTAGATTGTTTAAGAACAGTTACAGAAAACCTTTTCTTTAGAGAGCAGGGAGACAGCTGTGGCCATCATCTTCCTGGCCTGGGGCCTCATTCAGTCTCTGCTGTCACTCTCTTCTCCAGTTCTCAGCCTTCTTCAGCCACTCTGTGTTGCTCAGATTCTCTTTTGTTACAGCCTCAAGCTGCTATCATTTGGGCTGGAGCTCACTGATAATAGAAGGGTCCTTCTACTCTTTCTGTATCACATGCTCACATGCATGTACCTCTTTCTTATTTTATTTGGGCTACTTTTTGCGTGAAATTTTAGTTTTTTTCTTGCGATTTTTTGGTGCCATGCTGTTTTTTGATTGTTTTGCCACTCAGCAATATTTTATTTTGATGCATTAGTATTTTTTGTGTTTAGTATTTATTTATTTGTCACTTTTCAAAAGTACTGTATTCTGGTCTAACTTCCCAAGGCCCTAATTACTGAGATTAATGATTAATCATAGCATTATTGTTCTATGTCATGATCAGTTTTGAAAGGGTAAAGGTCATTAAGGCTTTTCTCCTTGATGCTACAAATGGTGTCATCCCATTTGAGTCTGGCCTCAGAAAAGATCCTTGGACTTTAGTTGTGCTCTGCTTCAGTGGTCTGTGGGTTTGTTTTATTGTCCTCAACTTAAAACAAGTCCCATGTTACTCTTTAATTGATGGCCTCACCTAATAATTTTTTTGTTCGATTTTTCAGATAGAAGTTTGGCACGAAGCAAGTAATATGTAAGGAACAACAAATGTAGAAGATGGGTTTTAAAGATAACATAGGCCACAAGCTATGCACATCTTAATTCCTAAATTCTGAATAAAAGGGTAATATTCTCCTAGTCAGTTGAGAAAGTAATAATTGAGAGTACATTTGTGTTCTTTGGCTGTTTATAACAATACATTATGCAACTCAACAATTTCTGGGAGGCAATGTCCTGTTTGATGACCAGTTTATTGCAATAAAGGCATAAAAGCAGGGAAGGCTAACTTGTGTAATGCACAGCTTTTTCCTTGTAACAGAAGTGATGTGACCTTTCATGATATACTTGAGGTATTGTTATGCAGGTTAATAATACTTTTTATGAAAAATATATCAATTTCATCTTGATACCTTTTCAAAACTTATTATACAAGGTATAGTTTTCATGAAGGTTCATCAAGCTAGATAGTTTTGATAGTTAATATATGTTCATAATCTTTTAGTCAGGAACTTCAGGAAGGTTTATATGAAAATTCAATGTGTAATTAAATCCAATAGATTCTGAATTTGTTGCTATTTCTAAATTTTTTATAAACAGTGTGATATGTATTAAGTTTTGCTTTCTACATATTTGTATGTGTCTAAATTCTTTATTGTTATGAGATAGTTTAGGTGTGTGTGTATGTATATATATATATGTGTGTGTGTGTATGTGTGTTTATATATATGTGTGTTTTTATATATATTTTCATATCTCCTATTCATATTTAAATTTCTTATGACATTACATTAGAAGATACATGAAAATAAGAGAATGTTCACATAACAGTTTGCATCTGAAATTAGCCATAGACCATTACTGCCTCTTGTATCCAATGAGACAACACAAGTTTTCCAAGCTCTCTTTTTCCAGTGTGGAGTGCCTGAAAGGATACATACCCTATCTAATGCTCTTTATTAAAAGTCCTCAGCCCTTAGCAGGGACACAGTGCTGCTGAAGAATTCAGACTAAGTTCCTGGTTGCTTGCCCATTAGTATATAAATGGAAGGAAGGACTACCAGCAGAAAGGCACATCTCCAAGAAAGAGAACTTCAAAGAGTTTGTTACATTTCTCTCAAACCAATCCAATGCCTACCTGCTGCCTGGCTTGCATCTTCGAAGACAGACTCAGAGCATCTATGCAAGGGTGTGTTGAAAAGAATAGGCACTCTTACAGACATATAATAAATCAGCAAGTGTGCCAGAAACAAAAAAAAAAAAAAGAAACAAAGAAACAAAACAAAAACCTGTTCCTATGAACTCACTGTATTTGTTTAACACATCAGTGTGTACTGAACATCTCTGCTAGGCACTGGGATTGAAGCAATTGGTAGAACACACATGGAATCACAGCCTTAGTAAAATCCATGCTAAAAGAATTTGCACTAATTAGCTCCAGAATAGCATTGTTAGATGATCATTTTCATCTTAGAATACATTCTCTGTATTTTTAAATAAATGGGCTGAGGGACATATTAAGATCTGAAGAGTATCACATTTTGGCAATTTCATTTCTATGCATGTGTACATATTTGTGCACATTTAATTACTAGGATACCCATGGAACACTTATAAAATACTACTAGGAACCTATAGAACATGCAGAGTCATAAAAATAAAAACAGGCAGACCACAACTATATTTAAAAGAATGCTTTCAATGAAATAATTTCTGTTTAACTTTGTAAAATAGCCATTTATTAATGGAATGTTTATGTATACACCAGGTATATACGACTTCTCCCTATCTTTGGGGTATTAAAATAAATGAAATACCTTGAGTTTTAGAGCATTCTACCATCATTTCTTTGTACTCTTCTTGGAAATATCAAGTGGTATAATTCAGTTTGTCACATATATGTTTCTATTTAGTTTTGTGTGTGTGCATGCATGTGTGGTGGATTTTAAAGACACAAATTGATACATTTTGTTCTTATGGAACAAGTCATAGTCTGAAGACTGACAACAAATTAGGTATATTGCTTTAATATAAAATATGCTAGTAGCTGCTTTTACAATAAAATTAATGTACTAAAGAAACCATGTATTTGGTTATTTGAAATTTTCATGATATATCCTTTTGTAAAATATGTATGAATAAATTATTATGGTGGAGTACTCAGTTTGAAAAGCATTATTTCTACCCATTTATGTTTTGTTCAATTCTCTCCTTAGAACATTTATGATTTTGAAAGCATGTGTAAAAATGACCTTAGTTATTTTCACTTTCAAGTTTCCTTGAAATTAGGAAGATGAGACTGAATACTTTTATTGATATAAAGCCTATGAATTACAATTTGTTCACTTGTTAGATTTTTTTTCCTTTTTTTAGATTTGAGAAATGTGTGACTGCCAAAGAAGCCTTGGAGGCTGATCTGTATCAAAGATTTATCTTGGTGCTGAATGAGAAGAAAACTAAGATCCGTAGCTTGCATAAGTTGTTAGATGAAATCCAGCAGCTGGAAAAGAACTTGGAACCTGACAGGTACATCCTCTATGCTTTAGCTACCAGCTTTAAATCTAAGTAGAATGTCCTTACAAATTGATGGAAAGGTAAATGCCACTTTTATTTATAATTATATATGTATGGGTTTAGGCATTCTAGCATGGGAAAGCATGTACTCTATATATCCATGGTCTCATTTAAAGTACAACATACAGTCATAACCTGTAAAAATGGCATGGAATTTATGGTGGTTTGAAAGATAATGGTCCCCAAAGGGAGTAGCTTTATTAGGAGGTGTGGCCTTGTTGGAGTAAGTGTGGTCTTCTTGGAGGAAGTGTATTACTGTGGAGGCGGACTTTGAGGGTTCCTATATGTTCAAGCCATTCCTAGTGAGATAGTCCACTTCCTGTTGCTTTTTGATCAAGATACAGCCAGCACTATGTCTGCCTTCATGCCCCACATTGCCCACCATGATGATAATGAACTGAACCTGTGAACCTGTAATAAAGCAACCTCAATTAAATGTCTTCCTTTATAAAAGTTGGCATGGTCATAGTGCCTCTTCAAAGCAATAAAAACCCTAAGAAAATCAGGGTTTAATTTATTTGTTTAATTCCTAGACATTTTGAACTGAGAAATATATCAGTTAACAAAACCTTTCACCTACTCCAAGGCTGAACGTAGGTTGCACATCTATAATTTTTAAATCTAAGAAATGATAACTTTAGGTCCAGCTAATGAATGCTAAGTTCAATGGGGCGATGAACATGTGTTATTTATTTTCCATCATTATCTTGTTTTTTTTCTTTCTTTCTGAAACAATTTGTATACATGATTAATGAGGGAAAAATTCATAGATTATAACTGGCAAGTATAGATTTTGATAATTTTAAGTGTTTTTAGTCATTACCTCATATTGATAAGATTGGGTCTCCCCTGAATCTGAAAAGAAGCAAAGGTTTTTGAATAACATAGTATAAAGAAGATAACATTTGATTTTAACCTTTCCTCTGTCAGGTGCTGGTCTGGCACTAAGGGGTACTTGCTTATGATACTGAACAATCATATCAGCTCTCTGTTCTTCAGTTTGGGGGCAATTTAATGAAATAAGGAACTGCTTTTAGATTTTTACAATGCTAAGCACTGCCGTACAGAGATGAGTTGGTGGAATAACATTTTGATAGAAGAATAAAATGTGATAAAATAATTAAGTAATTAATAATAATGAACATTAAAAACAAAAGTTTACTAAACAAAATAAAACCTATTTCTTTTTATGGACTTGTTCTTTAAGTGATTTCGTCTAAATCACATAATTCTCTCTATTTCTGTCTGATCAGAACCTATTTCCCAAGAATATTTTCTATATTTGCCTACTGGTAAATAAGATAGATACCCAGGCATGAACTGATGATTTCTGGTTCTGCCTCTCTGTTCCCAGGGAAACTAAAAGTTCTGAAAAAACAACTGACCAAGATGCAATCTATGATGGAAGTACTGATGAGGAAGATGGAGGTTCTGTGCAGGTCGCAGGTGAGAGGGGCCCTTGCTTCATATGTCACTTGGGCTTACTACTATAATTAGAAGCCAAAGTAAATTATCTTATGAGAACAAGTTTGTCTGTAGAATTCATCAAATATGTTTAGCCTAAAATTTTTAAGAATATAACGTTAAAACTAATATCATAGAATGTAGCATACATACTTACACTGGAGCTCCTTTTTCACTGTTAAACGAAGGCGCATGAATGAGAAGGCAAGACATCCACATGCTAAGTATCACCATCTCTGAACTAGTGCTTGCTTTTCATCTCTGAGATCTTACGAAGCTGGCCTCTGGAGAGTTTGGTCAAGTTGAAGCCATCTCTTCCTCCTCACATTCTATTTCGTAGAAAGGGTAAAAGGGACAGATAAAATATGACATCTACTTGGCATTGTTTTGAAGCATATTTTTATCTTCCTGGTCTTTTGCTTGTATATTATGGTTTTAGATTTTGTGAGTTTTTCTGGGTTTCATTTCTGTTTGTTTGTGTGTCTCTGTTCATATTTTTCTTTTTTGTTTTCATTTTGTTGTTGTTCTAGTTTGTTTATTTGCCTGTTTGTTTACTAAGAGAAAATAAAGGTTGCAGTTGAATGTGTGGATACTTAGTAGGAATCTGAGAGAAGACAGGGAAGGGAAAACCTGATCAGAATATATTACATAAAAATTATTTACAATTAGTTTTGTATCTCTATCCATTATATATATTTATATATGTACAAATATATGAATGCCACCTTATGTTTCTTTTTGTTATGTTCATATGGCTTCAAAACTATTTCTGTAGTAATTAAAATGCAAAAAAAGAGAATATGTTTTTTCCATTTTAAACTTTTCAGAATTTGCAATGGACTTTGATTTTGCCTTTAAGTCTAAATAGCATATCTCTCCAGCACATATAGAGAATGAAAATTAATTGATGGGAAATACATCATTAAGTTTATATACAAGAGATTAGGGCCTTTGATGTGTTATGCCTATTCTTAGCAAAGCTTGTATATAATTGTAGTATTTTAAATTTGGCAACATTTCCCTCTTAGTTTATTTCTTATTTTTCCTTCGTTTTATGTGACATTTATATAACTCCTACTTAACTATATATTTAACATGTATGCCTCTGGTTCTTTTTTAATTTAATTATTTGGTCTTAATAAAAATGAATCCCAGATCTGAAACTGTTGATGTTGAACCCCAAAGTTGATTCCACAGATCTGAGATAAAGCACTGTATATTAGATAACAGAATGAGCCTCTCGAGATTACTGGGTTCTACAGTGAGGCGCTTTGCATCCTGGAATATAGCTTATCCTATGCTGCATGCCACAGTCATTTCAGGGTAGGTTACTGACTCCTGTTCTCCCTCTGGTAAAACAAGTATGAGAAGAGTCAGTGTGGATTACTAGATTTGCTGTGTCCTTCAGAAAGCCATTTCTGAAAGTGTTTGAAGGTATAATTTGGTAGTAATTTTATTATGTGACTTTTTTTGAGAAAGAGTATCTCTGAATATTCTTGACTGTCCTGGAACTCACTCTGTAAACCAGGATGATCTCAAACTCACAGAACTCCTCTGCCTCCTTATTGCTGGGATTAAAAGTGTATGCCAACATACCTTGCAAGTCCTCTTTACTTTTATGCATTTATCCAGAAGTAGGATCTAGATATTGTAGTTTGAGAGAATAAATACATTTTTATGAATAGAAAAAGTAATTTTATTGATTTGATTACCCAAAGTTTAAAAAATTCTTTGTCATTAGGGCCATTAAAGACTGACCCTGGAAAGCAGTCCAGTCTCATAAACTGTATCATGCTCATATAGAATAAAATCTTCTTGTAAAGCTGGGAATAGAACTCAGTGGTATAGTGCATCCCAGCATATATAAGGCCTGAAGTTCAATTCCCAGCATTACATAAAATAAACAGATCCTAATGCTCTTCCAAACTGCTTATTTGCTAAAGAGATTTCCAAGTGTCTTTACTTGGGGTTCCTGTTGCTGCGAACAGACACCATGATCTTAGCAGCTCTTATAAAGGAAAAGACTTTCATTATCAAAGGTTTCATCCGTTATCATCACGGCAGGGCATGGTTGCATGTAAGTAGAGGTGGTACTGGCTGCACCTTGATCAAAAGGGTATGGCTTGGGCACATATGAGACCTCAAAGCCCTCCACTACCATGGCATACTTCTGCCAAAAAGGCCACATCTATTCCAACAAAACCACATATCCTAATAGTGCCTGCCCCTATGAATTTAAGGGGGCCCGTTACATTCAAATTACCACATCATGTATCCCCAAATGCACAGGCAATACATATTTTTCCATAATAAGGCTTACTTCCTGACTATCATAATGTCCAGTATTTTGAGATAATTTAAAGTATCATTAATTACTTCATTTTTAAAATTGGGACTGTGTGCTAAGGTACTCTAAGCTTGTTAGAATTTTGTTTCAGATTAAGATTATAACAGCTAAAATCTCTGAAGTCACTATAGTGAAACCTTGGATTACAGAGAGAACTGGGCCACCTTCATTCCCATCAAGCTGACTTTAATATCTGTGATAATTTTAATGTCATTAAGAATTTCCTAGGTGTTCTTCATTCCCCTCCCTCAAAATATTTTTCTGTTTATTTTTCAGTTAGAACCTGAATGAATATATAAATACTGTGAACCACCCTTCTCTACAGGAAACTGTGTTTTTGTGTCCAAATTGAGAAAACTTCTTACTTTAGTTTGATGAATAATAGCGCCTCACAAAGCAATAGTAACTAGTAAGTGTGCAAGTATCTGATATAATGTAATAAATAACTTTTTCATTCTGAGCTTTTTTAATATTATTTTACAACTGTGTTGACATTGTAAGAGTAGAGCTGTACATGAAAATAAATTTAATCACATATGACCACTCTACGAATTTTAACCAGTTCAAAGCATTTCAGGTCTTAGTATGGTTTAAAAAGCAAACAAATTTTTGCTAAAAAGCCACATTTATTTAATAGAGATTGACTTTTCTTTTGAAACATTTTTATCACATATTTAATCACTCCTAATTAGCCATGATGTAAAGAATTGTATGTAAGATTATTTAGCTTTAATAAACATTGTATTTGAATAATTGTTAGTTTACTCATGAAAATTGGCATTGTTAATTGGCATTGTTTCTTACCATTGCAGAATATTTGAATTAGCCTTACTCAAATCTCAAATGCAAAAATACTTTTCTACTATGTTTTGCCTTTCTTTCAGTGAAAATTAAAGCAGCACAGATATCAAAAACAAATAAAGCTTTCTGTCCATTTCTCTGCATAATTATTTGCCCAAGATTTTGCACATTAGTTTAATTAGTCCTGCTTCTTAACCAACAGGAAGGTCCCTGTGTAATTTCTGTCAGTCATTTGGGTTTCTACTTAGTTGCTAGGCTTCCTGGAAGGAAGTGTGATTATAAAATAGCCTTTTTGAAAATAAATGAATGGCCATGCCAAACAGTGGATGAATACTGATACAGTTGCTTTTAAAAATAGAACAGAATCTAAAATTTCTAAGTATCAAAGGGCTTGTTGCTTTGAAAAGTGAATCTCCACTCAAACAGGGGAGAGCAAAATGTACTGCCAAAGAGATTCCTCAGAGCCCCAACCTTGGAACCATAAATATGCTCTTAATCTTATCCAGCATCCTTATCGTAGATGCATTTATTTAAGAATTCTAAATTGGAAGCATGATTTATCAAAACCTATCTCTGTGCTGAAATACAATTTGCGTTGTTTCATAGCAATAGTGGGGTTTCGCATGTATGCATCATTGCCAGAAACAATATTATATACATTTTTCTAGAGAGAATGAAGTCCTTGGAAGGTCAGTACATTACCCTTGCCCACAAAGAAGAATTTTTTAATTGCCTTCTAAAACAATAATTTAGCTACATTTGTAACATATGGTTGAAATATAAAACACTTGGAATTCCCTAACAATGAAAATAGAGCCATTGAAAAAGGTAATATTAAGGACACTTAGTTCCTAGAGAGATATTTGTTCTGGAGACTGTCATTACCATAAGTTGAGCAAGTCAGACTTTATGTAGTTTGCAGAGAAAATTTCTAATGAACTCCTTGTTCTGCTTGATATTTCTTTGAAATATTTTAAAATTATCTTTTAATATAATATCTTTACACTGTATTTTCATCATTCCTGCATTTTCTCCAACCAAATCCATAACTTTTTCTTAAAATTACTGTTGTTATACATATAGGTATATTGGTTCATATTATTATAGATAAAATATATATTTTTGTGACTACATATATATGCATATATACACACACACATATATATAATCTAGTGAGCCTATTTATTGTTGATTAATTTTGTTTTTTAGAGATGAACAGGTGATATTGTAAATTAATGGTTTACCTCCCTTTAGGGGAAGAGGCTGACTGTCTTCTCTTAGGATTCATTAATTGTCTGTATCTTTTCATCTAGAAGCTAAGAGAGAGACAAGCATGACATCTCACCCCCCTGTGACATATCCCTAATAACATTAGCTTGGCAACCAGTGTTATCATTCATATATTGTTAAGCAGACATACTGTTTTGGCACCATGGATGCAGCTTTCCTGTCTTATAGTCAACACAATATCCTAACAAATGTACTTGGCCCTTGGCACTCAGAGTTTCCATCCATTTTTCCATGGTGTTCCCTGAGCCTTAGATATATTATTGTGTTATAGGTGTTTGACTTCAAGACAACTATTTTTACTTTTTTGTGTGTTCTTGAAGAAACAAGAAATTGTGTTTTAAATGTTCCTTTGTATAGATAGTAAAAAATACTAGCATCTCCTTTCTTTTCAAAGTAAGTGTGAATATAAAATTGAAGAAACAAACAAGTAAACAAACAAAAATACTTCAGAATATCGAGGAAGGGCAGGCAGAAACACAAGAACTGCTTATACTTAAAAAGCTAATATAGTGTGGTTAGTAACTGGCCATCTGTTGCATTTTTATACAGGACTGCCATCCTATGCTCTGTGCCCCTTTTGTGAACTTAGTGTGGGGATTCTCATGGGACCTGGCAGACCAGAAGGATTGGCAACTAATTTGCATGGGACCAAAAAGGCTCAATTGATCTTCCCAGAGGTTGAGATCCACATCTGGTGGCATTTCTTGCTGGAAGTAATGATCTTGGCAGTGGTGAATAAATGAGTTTTCAACAAAACCAGACATGCAAAGAGACAGGAAACCATGATCCATACCCAGTCGGGGAGAGTGAGCAAAGAGTCAATAGAAGCTTTCAGATTTTCCCCAGATGTTGACTATAGTACAAAAAGACTTCAAAGCACAATTAAAATATTTTAAGAAAACATGCTTAAAGAATTAAAAACGAGCATGATAATACGTTAACATGAAAAGATTCTTAACAAGGATAGAAGTCATTGTTTTCCACAAGTACAGAATGGGAATTCTGGAGTTGCAGAATACAATAGCTTAAATGACAAGTCCATGGAAAAGTCCATATAAATCTATGACGAGAAAAACATGTAAGCTAGGAAAATGCCTGAAGAAATAATAGCCAAGATGTTTAAAGTCTTATCAAAACTAGTAAGTATTCAAAATACCTAAACCCAAGTAGAATAAGTCCTGAGATGCATACTGAGACATGTAATTATAGCCTGAAAGCTGGGGCAGAGAGGAGGAGATTATCCTGACAGCCACTACCCACATCAACGCCTGCTACTGCACAGGGCCTGTAGGGTCCTTAGCACTAAGAGGCCAGAAGAAAAAGGAATGGCATTGAAAGAATTCAGAAATTAAAGAGAAAATGTGAATTTGTAATTTTATATCCATTACAGTTTCTCTCTAAATGAAGAAAGAGTAAAACCATACTTATTTCGGTTTCTTAGATTTACATTTACACCCACTTTACATGCATGCATATGCCCAGAACACACTAGGATCCACATGAGAGGAAACACATGATTCTTATCATTCTGAGTCATGCTTATTGTAACATTTTCCAGCTCCTCCCATTTTTGTGTACATTACAAAATTTCATTTTTATAGTTGAGTAAAATCCAGTGAGTATATCTAACATTATACAGAAGAGAAAAATAGGGAGAAGTAGGGTTGTTGTGGAGGAGTACAAACAAAATGAGATGGGAAAGCAGAAAAGAGACCAAGGAACGTGCATGGGGGAGAAGAGTGAGGGAAGAAACGCCAAGGAGGAGGATGATCCACTAGAAAATGTTATTTGAAAATGCTGTCACTATCCCTAAAATGGTGTGTGCCAATTTTAAAATGAAATAATATTTATAGAATAAGACTGTCATTGGCAACCTACCTTATCAGTAATACTTAAGAGAACTCCTTCAGGCTGAGATGCAATAATCACAAATTGTACTAGGAATTACGGGAAGAAATTAAATCAACAAAGCATGAAATATATGGAACAATATAAATACTACATAAAGGGAATATAATACTTCATGCCTGATGTCCTTGCCTAAAGATTGTACAAAAAAGTAAAGTAACACTATGAGTGGTGTTAAAACAGAGCTACAACAAATAGCAATAACAGGGAAAGATTGCCATAGAACAAAGATTCCATATGTTACCAGCTGTCTAGTGTACATCAAGAGGTAAAAGTATGCAATTAGTAATTGAAGATATTTCCACAAAGATATCTCTGGATTCTGATGGCATTCTAGCAGTTTTAAAAGATAGCTATTTAAAGAAATTATAACAGTCTCTGAAAATTTATTTCAGAAAATAGAGGTCAATACTTCCAAATCATTCTGTGAGACTGATAATAGCAGTATGTCAAAGTCACAAATCATAGAAGCTAATCAAAATGTTAGCAAAGTGAAAACAGAGACAGGAAATATACATTATGCACACCTGACTTTTACCTATCTGGCGACAATAGTTCGCATCTTAAAATTCATCAATTTACTTACATTGATAATACACTAAAGCATACACAAAAATGAAATTTCATTATGCAACACCCCCTCCAAGAAATAAGCACCTAGACATTCCCACACACATTACTGGAACACTCAACAGAAGGAGTGTATAAAGGGGCTTCCTTAGCCTGATGACAGCATGTGTGAGAAGCTCACAACTTTATCTTAGTTGATGGTGAGCTACTGAATAGCACTGCCTCCCCCAGTATCTGGAAAAGGAGGATACCTTCTTTCATCATGTGATCACTTCAGTCAGCTTTGTATTGCAAGTCTCAGTCAGAATAATGACTTCAGAGATTAATAAAAGACACCCAGATCGGCATAATGAAAACAACCACTTTCTTCATATGATATTATCTGCCAAGAAATGGAATTAAAAATGAGCCAGTCAATGAGTAAAACTGGTGTCAATGTGTGATAAAAATGCATAAACTCCATCCTATTTCCATATGTTTGCAACAAAAAACCAAAAGAAATCAAGAAAATGAAGATTGGGGTTGGGAATACATCCCTACCGATAAGGATTTTCTTAGCATGTATGAGATCCCAGATCCAATCCCAGATCTGCGAAAATAGTGATGGTAATAAATTCTGACTGCTAAGGTGAATAACAAACAAACAAAATCTATAATGTGTATATTAAAAACAATAAAACATGAAAAAATAAAACTTGAATAGATTGGAAAGCATATGAATTTATTGATTAGAAATTTTTATTTTGTTTAGTCAGCCAGTTATATCAGATTTCAGTTTCCACACATCCATAACAAAATCACAGTTGATATTTTGGCAGACACTGACATGCCCATCTTAAAATTCAAACTGAAATGGAATAGTCAGAATATTCCTCAAAACAAAAATCAGAACTTTAAGAACTACCAAGATGAATAAATTAAGACAGTATGCTATTGACAAAGGATGGCCATTACATTTTTCCTTCTCGTCAGCAATGTGTAATAGGTCAGTTTCCTCTACATCTCTCCCAGTACTTGATTTATGTTCCTTTTTTGTTTCTGATTTTGTTAAATTGCATGTTCTCTCTCTGCTCTTTTGTTAATTTGGATAAAGGTTTGTCTATCTTGTTGATTTTCTCAAAAAACCAACTCTTCATTGCATTGAATTTTTGTAGTTTTCCTAGTTTCTATTTTGTTGATTTCAGCCCGCAAGTTGATTATTTCCTGGCATCTACTCCTACAGGGTGAGTTCGCTTCTCTCTGTTCTAAGGCATTCAGTTACACTGTTAATTCTCTTATGTGACTATCCTCTGTTTACTTCATATGGGCACTTAGTGCAATGAACTTCCCTCGTGGCACTGCTTTCAAGGTGTCCCATAAGTTCGGGTATGTGTCCTCATTCTCGTTGAATATTAGAAAGTCCTTAATTTCTTTCTTTATTACTTCTTTGACCCAGGTGTGGTGCAATTGCACATTGTTCAGTTTCCATGAGTTTGCAGGTTTTCTGCTATTTGTGTTGTTGCTGAATTCCAATTTTAAAGCATGGTGGTCTGATAAGATACAGGGGACTAGTCCTATTCTCTTGTATCTGTTGAGGTTTGTTATGCCACCTAGTATGTGGTCAATTTTAGAGAAGTTGGTACTTCCATACTTTGTATTAGCCAAATTTTTTTAACTCAAAGATTCATATTATATGTCTTTTCAACATATTTATCATGGTGTCTGTGCAAAAATATTATAGAATAGATTTGTACTTTTGCTAAAAAAAAAATCAAATTGCCAAGCCTTTGTGAAGGTTTTATTAAGTTATTATTTAGACTTTTAAATGTAAAGACTCATGTTTAAGCCGAGTGTAGACATCACTGCATATGCTTACATATGTAACACAATTAATTGTAGTAAAAACAACTTAAGGATGCTCATAGCCAGAGGTGCGGTTCAGTGGAAGTCTGATACCTCCCATGGATGAGGCTTGGGCTCAGGCCCCAACACTAAGGGAAGAAAACAAAGTCTGCATCATTTATGAATTTTCCCTAGGAAAGAGAAGCTTCATATCTGCATTGATCCTCTAAATCAGACCACAACTGAGTTGAAACAAGCCTGGTGTGAATATAGTGGTCTCAGAATCAGCTGAAGTACAATAATGCCTAATATAGAATTCCCACCTTCTGGTTCTGTGACAAGGATCCCTACCACAAGCAGCACATCTGGTCTCCTAAGCCAATTCATCATTGTCACTTATAAGGCATATTTAAGATCAAAAGGATAGAGAAGGTTACCCATGATGAGGTTCTGGAGTGCTGCCAGCCCACCAGCATCGATGTAGTGTTAACTGCAGTTTAACTCTGAGAGCCTGGGATGTGTGAAGGATTGATATCAGCAGGCTCTCCAGACAGAGCTGAATGTGTGTTGTGTAGACAAGAAGGGTCACAAGTAGGGTGGCCAGATGAAAGATACAATGTGAACCCAAAGTGCCAAATTTAAGCCTGTGGGAAAACTGGGGAATGGTAGAAGAGAGTGAAGCTAGTTAGAGTTGGGATTTTAGAAGGAGACAGATATAGGGTATTTTGTAGGGTGTCAAAATAGAAAAGAAAGTAGGGTTATGTCTGTCACATCACTGTTCAAGATATGGTAACACCATGCTATCTTTAATTTAAATGCATGAACTAGATGAAGTTAAATAATAAATGCATGATTTCTTTTATAAAGTAAGCTGTATATTCTGGTTTTCCTTTGGCATTATGTTTTTCATGTAATGTTGTATGAAAATGCATTGAAAGAAGTCATTGACTCTGTAGTAGACTTCCAACAATTCCTTATATCTTACATATGACTCACATGCTCTTCTTCTGTTGCTTCGTCTGGAGCTAAGGACCAAACCCAGGGCCTTGTGCTTACTAGGGAAGCACTCTACCACTGATCTAAATTCCCAACCCCTTTGTTGCTTCTTTTTTTTTTTAAATATCATTTTATATTTCAACCAAAGTGTTCTCTCCCACCACCCCATCGGCTCCCTCCCCTCCCCCCACCTGTCCAAAGCCCCTCCATCCACTACTCTCTTTCAACAGGCAAGGACTTCCATGGGGAGTCCACAAATTCTGGCATATTAAGCTGGGGTAGAACGAAGTCCCTCCTCTCTGCTCTAAGGCCTCATAAGGAATTGACTCCAACAAGCTAGCTCATGTAGCAAGGATATATCCTGGTCCTACTTCAAGGGGTCCCTCAGATAGATCAAGGTACATAACATACAACTCTCGTCCATATATGGAGGGCCTAATTCAGTCCCATAGAGGCTCCACCGCTGTCAGTTCAGGGTTCATGAGTTTCCACAAGCTTGGGTCAGCTGTCTCTGTGTATTTCTCCATCATGTAATTGACTTGATGTCCTTTGCTCATGTGCTCCCTCCTCTCTCTTCAACTGGATTCCCAGAATTGGCCAGATGCTTGGTTGTGGATCTCTGGATCTGATTCCATCAACTCTAATCAGATTGTTGAGTACCCCAACTCTCATCATACAGCTGGTGTTGCTTCTTAAAGTGCATGTTTGTGTCCATTGGAAGAAGATGATGAGTGAAGGTGTATCTCCACCCCTTTGTATCTACAAGGGATTCTGTTCAGTGTTCCTCGCAGAGGTGAAAATCTGTGATGTTCAGGTTCCTTATATAGCATGTGTTATATCCATAGCCTCCTGTTTTTGTTGTGTTTGCTGGCCAGTTTTCCTCACCTATGCACTCAACCAACTTCAGGTCAAAGGTATTGTTTTTAAATTGTCTAGCAAAAACAAAGTAGTGTTTGGGCAAGATTTATATTGCCTTAGGTATTTTACGTAATCCAGAGGTGATTTATATTATAAAGCAGAATGTATTAGATTATATTAAAACATTACACTATCTTGTACAAAGGAATTGAGCACTAGAGGATTACCTTTTGTGAGGCAGGGTTTCTCTGTGTAGCTTTGGCTATCCTGGAACTTGCTCTGTAGACCAGGATGGCCTTGAACTCTCTGAGATCCTCCTTCCTCTGCCTCCCAATATCATGAACATGCACTCATATAATTAGAATATAATCATAAATAAGGTGTTACTAGTGGTCATTCCATTCACATCCTCAAAATGTTTTATACTTAGAATCTGTGTGTCAGTAGTGATCAAACATTACCAAGATCATGTCTGCCAATGTAATCTTTGTAGTCCCTATGGTACACAGAAACAGAGACCAGCTCATTTGGACATTTAAATGACATATAATACCATTAAGTGGAATTAAGTACCACTTAAGTGCACAAAGCAGCAATTAGCGGAAACAGAAAGATCCTCTGGAACACAGAAACTGTATGTAGTGTGCTCTTTTTTGTCACTTATAATAAAAATTCTATTACCTATCACTGGAGGTTTTTAAAGATTTAGAAGGGAAATGGAAATTTGGTCCCAGCATGACTGGAGACATAGCTTCCTTGTATGAGCCAGACTTGCATTAGGAGGCATTAGGAGACGATGTTTTGGTTGATAATGTGATGACTACACGATGCATTAAGAAAGATTATTAAGTCAGCCAGACATTTTCTTCAGTATGTCATCTTGGTGACCTCAGTATTGCTGGGCCCAGTGGCCATGACAGTGATAACAAAACATCAAGTGTGGTTCCAGGGTCATTTACTATAAAGACCACCAATGGTTTGTGAAGAAAGAGCTACTTGCCTTCTTTTGAATGTTTTTCAGGGTTTTTTGTTTTTGTTTTTGTTTTTGAATGGGAAAAGTTATAATTAAGTAGAAGCAGGAAGATAAATTTGGGTGAGAGCAATATAACAGTTATCGTAGTTCTACCATAAGACTTAGTATTTTTTTTTTTGTTAAAAAATGGGTTTTAGAACCAAAGAAATTTCAAAAGCCACGAGTTAATAAAAATTAAAGTTTTCTTTACTTATAAATTGTTGACTTTAATGTAGTTATTAAAAGCAGTTTCATTAAATCAGAAATACAGGTAGCATGCATAATTTTCATTTCAATATTTCCATTGTCAAAAAGTTAATTTCCAACTGATTGTAAGAGTGAAAATTTAAAGACAAGTGTAACTATTTATTCTATACTTTTAAATTCATCCTTTTATAAAAGAATTGCTTTTTATTGATATTATATCTAATATAGCTTAAACAAAGGTTACCTTACTTTTAGCTGTTCCTTTGTCTTTTTATGAGTTTTCATATCAAAAACTAGTTTCATTGTGATACTTCTAGCATTTATAATTGAGAGTTATGAAATTGGGAAAACTCTCATACTTTTTGTGATACTTCTATCATAGTTTGGATGATATCAAAATTTTATTTTTAAAAACAAAAGTGTAATACTATTAAATTTGGAGAGTTTACAAACATTAGTTTTAATTTTTCCTGTGAAGCTGTTGTCACTCGTTTAGAAAAGATATTATCATATAAGTTTTTGTAATATGACTTTGCTTTGTAAATTTTTTCACAATTTTTAAAATTGTATTTTGTTACTTTGTTGTTTTTAATACATCCCAAACTTTTCCCCCTCCCTCCACTCCTTCTGGTCTGCCCCTCCCTCCTGTCCCTTCTCCCTCAGATTTTCTGTACTTCTTCCCCTCACAAAATAGTAGGCCTCCAGGAATAACAGCCAAACAATCGTAACAATATACACTAAGACTAGACACAAACCCTCAAGGCTGAATGAGACAACCTAGTAGGAAGAAAGGAGTCCCAAGAGCAGGCTAAATAGTCCAGAGACACCCCCTCTCCTCCAGTTAAGAGTCCCACAAAAAATCTCACTAACAACCGTAACATATTTGCAGAAGACCTAGCACAGACCCATACGGACTCAGTAATTGCCTCTTCATTTTTTGTTAGCCCCGGTGGGCCCTGTTTAGTTGATTCTTATGGATTCTTCTTGTGATTTTTTTCAAGGAATAGCAAGCCTACACTTGAACTCTTTCTGTGTAATAGTATTATATAGCTTTCCAACATGAAATAAAATTGTATTTTTTTTTTTATCATTGGAGAAAGCATTCATAAGGACACTTGTTTTGACAATTTTACACACACACACACACACACACACACACACACACACACACACCAAATTACCCCTGAGCATCTCCCTTCCTTTCCCTCTTAACCCTTCTTCATATAGTGTTGCTATACCATTGAAGAAAAAGAGAAAAATGATTCTCACTTCCTCTGCTATACATGCTCCAGGAAGGGATGCAGCCTTGTGGGAACTTCCCATATTTATGAAGGCAAGTCAGTCTTGGTCAAGTATCCATTATTGATTGCTAGGTGTTCACAGTTGAAATGACAGTACAATCTAGACAGGCTCTTACCAGCCCCACAGAGATACACACACACACACACACACACACACACACACACACACACACACACACACACTTCATTAAGGATACTACAGGGGAAACAGACTCACAGATGCAGGACAAGTTGCAAACCTTCCATTTGCCTCAAGGGAGCTAGAAACTGACCACACACTGCTTCATATGACCTGGCTCAGACTTCACAACCCAATCTGTCTCCTTATTTTGAAGACATCAAGTCCACAGATAAGAAGCCACACCCTAAAGCCAGTACCTCAAAGCTATTGGTAGTACAAATTCCCACAACAGTCTTTCATGATGCTTCAGCTCCAGCTCTTTAGTTCTTTCAACTACCTCTTCTGTAATGGTAACTATAGGAAGACAGTGATGGAGATGTCCTTCAATTTAATGGCGAGCACTCGTGAGTATGTAATGAATAAGTATTTTATCATGATGTGTATATCACCATGTCTTTATTTAATATCTATTAAATTTGAATTTGAGAGATTATTTTGCTTTATTTGTATGTGTGCATATGTGTGCAAATATCTGTATTTGTACAGGTGCCCACTCAACCCAGATAAGAGTATCTAGTGCTTTGGACCAGTGGTAAATGCATTTATGAGCCAACTGATGTGGAAACTAGGATTTGAATTCTAGTCCCCATGATTAATCAGCACACATTCTTAACCATGAAGGCATCATTTAAACACCCTAATTCTTTTCCGTTATTGCACTATCACTTTGATGAAAATAAAAAATGCATATCTATAACAAGATGTACTATAGCTCATTTTGATTGGAAATCAAACTATGAGCCGAGATCTCATATATATTCTTTTCTTTATAATTGTCAGTAATAAAGAAGCCATCTTTTATTTACATATATCAGGTAGGGATTCTGGAAGTCACACATGTACAAGTATTTGCATTTTATAAAACATAGATTACTGTTCTTCTTAGGAATTTTATTCTTGTGAGTAAAAGTACACACACACACACACACACACACACACACACACACACACACAAAACCTTTCAACACACTTCCTTTGTTTTTCTACTGTTTTTTTACTATTCCCAACTGTTTTCCCCACCACCCATTCTTTATCTTACCACCAGTAAATTTTATAAATTGTGACCACGTTCCTTGCAGTATAATTAAATATATTTTAGGCAAACACAATAAATGAAGTTTAATCGGATTATTTTTTCAAATAGCCTACCTGCTGAGTTGTTTTAATGTCATTTGTAAATTGTTGACAGATTTGGACTCCTATTGTAATCTAGCATACCATGAAGACAGACTAATGCTTTATTTGAACACAATTGCATAACTAAACAAAGCCCAGCAGTCAGTATTTTAATTTGGCACAATTAAATCTTACTGAACATTTCAGGAGTACAAAGTATGGTTTTTTACCAGTTGTTTTTCTCCAGGCCTTAGGACATTTACTTAACATTTTGTTATAGCCAACTTAGCCTAAAAGACTCCATTCTTCCTCTGTTGTTTGGCTAGTTTGCCACTTACTCACAGATGCACTAGGATGGATTCTAAACTGCCTGGGAGAACCACTTCCCTGGATTTCTCATTTCTTACAGCTGACATGAGTCACAATTCCTTTGGCTTTGTAACATTCAGCGAGATGTTTTTCTAACTTACCACACAGTGTGCCTCTTTTAATAGCAGTTCATCCAGGTTTAATCTTGCTGTTGGATACCACCCCAAATAAAAGTTTCATCCCTTATTATGCTTTTCTTTCCATGAGACTATCCTAGGATATTTTTAAAGGCCTATGTGCAGGCTGTGCCTCCATAAAATATTTCCATAATAATAAATAGCTACAATGTCCTGCCAGCCTCTATCAGTCACCTTTTACAAATGTCTTTCTGCAGTCATGATGTGCAGCATTGCAGTTTTAGTTAATTGTATGCTTGTCTGATTTTGAACTCTAAGAAAATAGTGAACCATGGTTTACAATCCCAGCCTTGCCATAGTAGTTTACATTTACCAAGGGCTTTGCATGTTATATCAAATTGAAGCATCCAAATATTTCCATAGGATGTCTGTGAGAAAATATTTTTAAGAATGTTTCATAAACATTTACACAGTACTGTTGCCTAAAGCTAAAATATCTAGGCAGGAACTGAACTCTCACACCATTCCCAGGCATGTGTGAGTTTACTCTTCAGATTACAGGTACTTCTCTTTAAAGATGCTTATTAATTTTAATATAAAATTTGAATGTTATATATTTTGTCCAAAACTCTCTATGTAATTCTTATCTCTCTTTCCAAACAGAAGATCAATTAGGCTGACTGGGATTACTTAAGTTGTTTCTTGTTCAAAAGCAAGGTCATTTAATCTTGAAAGTTGTTGGTCAGAGAGAATGATGGGCAATTGAGTTAGTATTGATTCTGTGTGTTCTTTGTAGATGATTGTACAGCTAGTTGCTTTCTGTAATTTATCAGTTTTCACCCTGACCACAATCAATATCAGGCCTTATAACTGTCTCTTATTTAAGGAAGGTTACATAATCTATCCAAGGACATACAGTGATTAAGTGGAAGACAGATTCTTAACACATAGATAGATGTCTGTATGCCACTGTGTGCTGGAATAGAGGAACACACCAGCATGTCTAGCTGAACTCATATTTAAGTAATATGAAAACCCAGGTTATTTTACATGGCTCACTGTTTGAGGGCCTTTCCTTATACTTAATAACTATGTTTTATTGTTAATTAAATGTTGACTATTTTACATGAATTTATAATATATAAAGTGAACTGAAATCTCAGAGCCAAGTTTTTTTTTTTTGTGTGTGTGTTTGTTTCATTTTTTGTTTGTTTGTTTGTTTTAATCAGGATAGCCTGACACATGACATAAATGTCAGTTAAATAAAAAGACATAATCATCTATGAATAACTTTTTAAACTTTCAATAAATTTGATGTCAATATAAATCCTGCTATTTCCCTAGCCTTGAATTAGATCACTTCCTATATCTTCTGGATTCAGAGGTTGGTGCATTTTAGATAAAAATAGTAAACATATACCTCCCAGGACATTTTAAAAATGTAGATAAAGGTGATATCCTGTAATAACTCTCTGAGAGATTACAACAATCAGTCCATGTTATTAAGTTTTCAGGGTGCTCTAAGTAAAGACTCTAACCTGTAACCAAATCTGAGACATAAATAGAGAAAAAATGAGATAGAAAATATACAATATACACTAATAAATACTTATATGTACAAACTGTTTACCATTGTGTGCATATGAGTGGGGGATGCAATTGTTTTTACACAGGGGTGAATGCTGCTGATATCAAAGAACGTTTGATCACTGTCTTAATTAGGGTTTCTCTTGATATGAAGAGACCCCATGATCATAGCAACACTTGTAAAGGAAAACATTTAACTGGGACTGGCTAACAGGTTCAGTGGTTTAGTCCATTGTCATCATGGCAGGAAGCAAGGCAGCATGCAGACAAACATGCTGCTGGAGATGTAGCTGAGAGTTTTACATCTTGACCCTCAGGGAACAGGAAGTGAACTAGATCCTACATTGGATATAGCTTGAGCATATGAGACTTCAAACCCCACCCCATAGGAACAGACTCCCTTCAACAAAGCCATACCTACTCCAACAAGGCCACACTTCCTAATAGAGCCACTCCTTATGAGTCAAGCATACAAACACATGAGCCTATCCAGGGGCCATAGCTTTTCAAACCACCACAATCACCAAAATCACTGTTCATGAGGGAGGCCTATTGTTTTTCACAGCAAACAAAAATCAAGCTTGTGTTCTAATGCAATTAGCTACAGAGACCTTTGGTTCATGAGGAAGAAATCAAGAAAAGAACAAACAGTATCAGAAAGTATAAAGAAAACTGAGATACAGAAGTTTTGGAGTATAAAGAAATCAGCAACATATTTCTTTTATTACAATATTAAAATTAAAATTAAATATTTTGATGGTAGCTAGGAAATTATATTCCAATGCTAATGGCTTCAAGTTTTAGGCAATTCTAATTGATTTCTTTTATTCTCTCTCTCTCTCTCTCTCTCTCTCTCTATATATATATATATATATATATATATGTGTGTGTGTGTGTGTGTGTGTGTGTGTGTGTGAGACTGTGTGTGTACATATTTCTTCCTTTCCCTCGGCCTGCCTTTTAAAATAAAATCTCATCATTTTCCCATGGTATGCTCTTTATATTCATGATTTACACACACACACACACACACACACACACACACACACACACACACACACCTATCCATACATATGTGCATAGTTTTTGTATACATAAGAAAACATTTGTTTTTTCTGACTGGGGATTATTTCTCTTAATATGATGATTATAGCTGCATCACATTCAACAAGTATCAAGATTGCATTCTCTTAAAGGCTAAATAAAATTTCATCATGTATATGTATCAAATTTGTTTACTTCATCATTTTCTGATGGACATTTAAGTTGATTTGTTTTCTTGGCTGTTATAAATGCTTATCAATGAATTATATGTATAAATATATTGATGGCATACTGTCTAATAATCCTTTGGATATATATTCACAAATGGTACAGTTGGGTCATACGATTCTTCTGTTTTTATGAGCTGTTTGCAGTCTGATTTGCATAGTGCCTATATCTGTTTATATCCCAGGGGGTGGATAGTAATGATATTTATTCTTATTCACATTAGACTATGCCATTAACAATTAATGCCCATTGATTCTGTACTCATAGAATTTTAATTTTTCATTAGAGAAGGTAGAAATAATTGGAAGATAGATGGAAAGTGTGTTAGCATTAACCTAATTCATTTGCTCTAATATTTGTTAAGTGAGTATTAGATATTGGACTTGAAGTTGGGTTCATGGATGCCATGTTAAATAAAACATTGCCTCTTTTCAGCATCACCTTCTGGGGGGGGAAGAGTAAAACAGATAAACAATTCCAATATAAAATAGCAAGTACACGCAGAATGTTTTGACAATGGACTGTGTTCTGTATATATTAAATAAACCAATGATATCTTAGGCAAACTTGCTTGAAATGTTATACATCAGATTCTAGAAAGACAAAAGAAATTGTCCTTAACCTGTGGTTTACAAAGAACAAAGCCTTAGAACTGTGTATATCTATATCTAAGTAGATATAGATATATAAATAGATATAGTTATAGATAGATATATACACATAAAAGTAAGAGAACTGAAGAAGCATGAGCAGACTGAGAATGAAGCACTGAAAATAACTTAAAAATAACTTCATACATAAAGCCATGAACGTCTTGAATGAGCCAATAGGAGATAGTCAAGGAAGGGTAAGAAGATGTGGGTTGCAGGTGTAGGTTGGGTCTGGCATAGTATTGAGAAAAAGGCTGGGTAGAGTGTGTGAAAGTAATGTGCTGTGACTTTTAGGAGAGAGCTGATTAGAATGTCTATAATGGACTGCAGGAGTAGGGGTGGTCTTGAACCAAAATGCATAGAATTGGGCATAGAATTGACAGGAGAGAAATAATGACTCTAACAAAAGCACTGTTTCCATCATTAGGGCAAAGACACACTTAGAGCTAGTATGAAGCCCACTGGAAACATTTAATGATTTATAGAACAATCTAGATTTTTAGATGTTGAGTTTTGGTTTGAGAACCTCAAATTTTATTTGAAGTAAATTTTCAAGAAACAGAGAGAACTCTGTATGCAGAGCCATGCAAACACATATTCTGCCTTTGTGACAGCTGAAGGAAGAAGGAGCTAATGTGGATAAGCTCCCCAGTGGCAAAGAGCCAGTATGATACATATTTGATTCCTGAGACTTATACTGCAAGAGTGCTGTCAGAAAAAAATAGATTATTTGTGGTAGTTTTAAAGTAATTCAGGTCAGGTAATACCAGCGTAGGAAAGTCAATGGTTATATTTAATTAACCTACTGAGTGACCCAACAGTGATTTTTTTTCCAACATTGATTCACATGTAAAACAGCTCAAAATAGCAACTAAATAAAATAAGAAAGTCAAACAATTGTCTTGTAAGATTTTATGTTAAAGTATTCATTTAGTAATTGAAATCTCATATTGATTTTTTTTTATTTACTTGTTATAGTAAAAATATATCACATTTTTGTAAGCAGAAGCTTTTTTGTCTCACCCGATCACACAGCCATTTCTAAATAACCACTCAGAGACTTAATATTAATTACAAATGTTTTTTTTTTTGGGTGGAAAGGGATTTTTATTATTTTAAAATATTGTATTTTTTCCTTCCTTTTTTATTTTATTATTTTATTTTATATAACAAATTCCAATTAAATGAAAACAAACGTTTATACACAATATTTGGGAATTTGGGCGCTGTTCTTTCCAAACTACTTCCTGCTGGTAAGGGGCGCTGTTATGGGGAATTCCAAGAAGATTCAGATATCCTGGCTGTAGTCTGTAGGGCTGTTTTGTCCAGCTGTTTTGAATGTAGGATCACCTTGTACTCTGTTTCAGGCTGTCTGGCATGATCAAACCACATTAGTCTGGAAGGAATCCACATCTTTTCATTTTCTGTGGAAACAAAAATAGAAATCCTTTTCCCAGTAACTTGTCCTTCAACTTAAATTTTGGAGTCAAAGCATTTTTTTTAATTTAATTTATTATTTTACATGTCGATCCCAGTTCCCTCTCTCTCCCTCTCTCCCTCCCTTCCTCCATCCCTCCCTCCCTCCTTCTCTCCCTTTTACCCTCTCTGCCCTCTCACATGCACTCTAACCACCCTCCCCTCCCATCCCCCCACCCCAATTCCATATGTAGGGGAATGCCATCCAATTGGGGTCATGTAGATCTGACAGGTCATTACAGTTAGTTCTTACATATAAATTAACTCATTTCTACTAATCTGTGTATATGGCCCATGGCTTTCTGGCAGGGCTCTTGTGTGTTGCTTCTTAGGCAGCTGCTGGCATCTCTCAAACTCTGCCCTTCTTCTCCTGTATCTTTACTACTGGGTTAGGTCCCACACTATGACCTCACTTAAGTCTAATGAACACTTCAAATATCTGTTTACAAATATTGTGATATCTTGAGTGTCTTAGTTACTTTTGTTGTCATGCTGACAATAAAAACAAGGCAAATTTTGGAAGAAAGGGTTTATTTGGGGCTTACAGTTTCAGAGGGTTCAAGTCCCCTTTACCATCATGGCAAGGAGCAGGACAGCAAGGCAGTCAGCCACACTGGAGCAGTACGTCAGAGTTTACATGTTGAAACAATAACCAAGAGACTGAGAGAAAGACTCGGAATGGCAAGGAATTTTCAAAACTCGAAGGCTATTTCCAGTGGCATTACTTCTCCTAATCTTTCCCATATAGTTCTGCCAAATACATAAGCCTATGGGAGCCATTCTCATTTAACCCACCACACTGAGGTAACAGGGATTCAAAAATTTGGAGAAATCACATTCAGTTTCTAGTAAGGAATTTCTTTTTCACCAAACAGCAATCCAGTAGACAGTTTCCAAAAGAAGCATTATGAATTGATTTAGTAAGAACTAAGAAAGGCATGCCAGAAGGAAAGTCTTAAACCTAAATGCTGATTTCAGCAGAATAAAGATGGTAAGAAATGGAAATCAAAATCCATTTTAGTGAGGTAAAGGGAAGGACAAGATAGAAACATGTGCTAAGGATTTGATGTAAGTAACCACCAAGATTGCAAGCAGAAATTGGATGTTCGGGGTCTGCAGTGCTTACCTCCCTGCTGAGTTCCTGTGAGCAAGAAAATCTATGAGAAGGAAGAGGCAATAGTGGAGCACAGCTGATCAAGCAGATCTTAGACTTTATCCTATTTTAAATACTGCATAAATTCAAGTTGGCTTTAGAATTGAGACGTAACTAACTGAAAAATACAATTTTCTAAGGAGTGTAAAATCGAGTATGTAATACAAAAATACCAATCTTTCACTTGATGTAATAATAATGAATCCTGCTTGTGAGTTGGTTTTTTTTTTTTTTTTCTTATTGTTCATAGCAACTTTTGATTTCTGCTAGACCACTATACTTCAGAGTCAGGAATTTGTTGTTTTACTTTAAGGAGGTTTGATTTGTTTTCACAGGCAGTCACTACTGACAAGTCATCTTGCTTCCTTTTCTACTAGTTTTTGAGAAGAGCATGGTGGGTCTAGACCATGGTGGGTGTCTCAGAGAGCACAACCCTTTCACTTGTTTATTCCCTAGTGCATAGTTGGCATCTGGGCTTCTACACAGGTCACCAGGCCCTAACAGAGTCCTGACTGTCCATGTGCAGCTTCACCCTAACCCAGCAACTTATGATGGCTGTGTTGTGGCCCGTTTATTCTGCAGTCTTCTCTCCATTGCTACGGCCTCGTAAAGCCAAGCTGTGGCATGGAAATTGGTTTACACCTCTCTGTGTCAGTGACGTCATCATATTCTGAATGGGCCCCGGCTTTCTCTGCATTTAAGTCCAGAAAGAACCTCATCATATGTCCTATGGCTCTGCTATTTCCTCCTTTTAGGAAGCAGAGTCATAGGTTTATTGAGAAACCAGAAATATCTTCTCTTTATGTTAGTTCTATATAAATGTAAATATACAACCCTTGTCTCTTGTAATGCTAAATTTATTTTATTATCTGATAGTACTATTAGCAGTTTGTCAAAGACAAATCACAGCAGCTTGCTACCTTAATGCAATCTCCTGTCCTAAGGAAGAACTGTCCTAAGAAAGAACAGCTGATGAAAATGACTTGGGTTGAAAACTCTGAGAGTGGCCATCACCAAAGCTTGTTTTCTTCCTCTTTATGTCCTTGACTAAGAAAGTCAGCATTCTTTAATGAAAACTTGTTTCAAAACAACAACAGGTGCTTTGCTAATTTAAAAAAAAAAATTGATGTAGGCCTTGAATCATTAGGCCTCCATGTCTTCTTTATTAAAATTCCTGAAACAAACCAATGTGAAAGTTATATGATTCTCTATAAACTAGGAAAAGGTAGTCCAAGAAGTGGGTTATATAATCTGCTTACTCTTTGGACCTGCTGTGTTTAGTACTATTATGTAGAGTTAGTAGATTTTTAACATTTTATTACCACCTGGTCTGTATGCTGTGAATATGTGTTTCTCTTACTGATTGATGAATAAAGCCGTTTTGGCCAATTGACAGGCAGGATGTAGCCACGCAGGAAGTATAGGAGAAGCTACGGGACTAGGAGAATGCTGGGAAAAGGAGTGTAGGGAGTGAACCTCAAGAGAGATTCATGTAGCTGCTGAGAAGAAAGTTGCTCAGGCATCACTGGTAAGCCATCACCAGGTGGAAATACATAGATTAATAGAAACGGGTTAATAATTAAGAGGGAGCTAGCCAATAGGAAGCCTGAGCAATAGGCTAAACAGTTTGTAATTCATATTAGCCTCTATGTGTTTATTTCGGATTAAATGGCTGCGAGACCAGGCAGGACAGAAACTTCCATCTACAACCAAGTATAAATCAGAAGGATAAATCTTCTAGAAACAAGAAATTTCAATTTCACTGTAACTAAAGGAATGACATAACTATGAAAGAATGTATAAGTATAGAAAAATTATATATATATACATATAATATATATGTATTTATATATATATATATATATATATATATATATATATATATATATATATGTAAGGAGTAGGGTTTTTCTGCCCGCCGCCTGGTCTGGTCCCGCCGCCACGCCAGCCCCAATTAACACACTGAGACTCTGTATTTGATATAATTCTATTGGCCAGTTACTTGTTTCTTATTGGCTAGCTCTGTCTTAAGTATTAACCCATTTCTATTAATCTCTACGTGGTCTTATCTTACCGGAGAGCGGGGGCCAATGGTTCTTTTCTCTCCATTCTCTCCATCTTGACTCCTCCTTACTACTTCCTCTTTCCTCCTTGTTTCCTAGTCCCTCCTATTTTCCTTTCCTATTGGCCAGCAGTGCTTTATTCATTAACCAGTATGAGAAACATATACAGAATGACATCTCCCATCATATATATATATATATATATATATATATATATATATATGTATATATATACACACACACACACACACATACACACACACACACACACATACACACACACACACACACATACACACACACACACACACACACACACACACACACACAGCTTTAAATAATTACCTGAGGTTTTGCTGAAAATTCAGATGTTAAAATTTCCCAGTTTCTTCAGAGTTTAACAAAAATGTCCACTTGATTTTTATATTTAAATCACACATTGGTGGCACTCACCTTTAATTCCAGCACTCAGGAGGCAGAGTTCCAGGCCAGAGTGAGTTCCCTGACAGTCTCCAAAGCAACACAGAGAACCCCCCTACCAAGAAAGAAAAGTAAAGGAGTGATTATTCACCAACTGCCCTCTACGCTTTTTATGGTAAATATTTGTACGAAATTAATACAGAGTATCTCATTGGATAAAACATAAAGCAAAGCAGACATATGTTTCTGAAAGCTTCTGGAGACACATGACATTCAATCTCATGCCTTCCTGCACTCCATTCCCTTTTAGTGTCCTCTGTCCTTTCTTTTCAAAAATCATGGCCTCTAAGAAAAGATTAGTGACTGGAGAAGATTCATTCTTGAAGGCCGTGATTTCTTTCATGCTTCTTTTCCCAGAGCTCGAGTCTTTGTCTAGCTCCCTACCTTATCAGTAAAGAGAGCTGACTTTCTTTTATTTCTGCTTTCCCAGCTGTGCTATGCTAACCTTCCCTGTGTGACTATGTTCCTCAGCTATGTTGTCAGGCAGCGACTGAACACAAATGATGTACTTATTTTTCATTTCACTGAAATACTCAAGCTTTATAAAGAGTTACATTTCATTAAAAGTGCATCAGGAGAAAAAAAAAATCCCCAAAATCACACAAGTCTGTATGAACAAACACTTGCTAGTGTTTGCTATTGATGGCAGGCCACACCTCACATAGGAACAATGAACTCTGTGTTGGCTCAAGTGTTGCAGACATGGGTAACTTATTGAAGCTGAGGAATTATAGTTTTGTTTTGTGGAAACTTATTAACCATTAAATGTACTTTCCAAGGTTTGTTATTTTAACAGTAAAATTATATAAACTGAATACTTAATGGGGTTCTTTCATAAACTGCTTTTCCTAGATAGAACTATGTTTTTAATGCTAACTAAATCGATGGTAGCAGACATAATCAACAGTGTTATATTTTATATAAACACAAACTAATTTGAGGAATTACTTATTTTAAACCAATTAGTATTTAAATTTTATGACAATTAATCACTGATTGTATTGAGTAATGATTCTGTTTTATACATTGTGCTAATATAGTAGCACATAAGACAATTCCAGCCCAACTTTGTGCTTCTTATACGTATCAAATTAATTATTTTAAGAGTGATGCAATTGATTAAAGATGTTGGGAAGCTATCTAAAGATGCTAAAACATGACTAGGCAATTTCCATTAATGTTTGTTATTTGAGTTCCTCTAGAATATTCTCTAGACTTTGGGATGTAGCTGAGTTGTGGGATGTTTACTCACCATGCAACTAGTCCTGGGACTGATGCTCAGCATAGCACCATACAGAAATAATTTCACTGAAGTAAAACCCTAATCCCCAGCTTTTTGTACATCAACATGCTCAGAAGTAAGATAGACTTTTAGCTTCCTCTTGGGAAATATATTTCAATTCCATCTGACAACAAGTACATTTTCAAAAGAAGTTTCTGTAAATAAGGAAAGCAGTATAAGAAATCAAATTGTAATTGATCTTTGGCAAAAGAACAGAAAATGTGAAGCTCTACAGATTAATTACAAAAATATAACACTGGTACAGGTTTAAAAGCTGTGAGATCTTTTTTAAACATTATGTTATAATTTCCTCCATATGGCTTCTTGGAAATAGTTGCATTCTCTTGTGCTACTTGGCTATAAGCCTTGCGAATGTCTTCTGTAGAGTACCTGATATAGAAAAACTTCAGTAGTTATTAGATATTGGAATAATGTACCCTGTTGTATGAAGAAAAGCTTCATTACAAGCCATACAATTAAAAAAAATTGAAAAGTTATCACCAAGTTCTGTTGTTGATGAAGAATGCTACTTCATGTACTCAACCCACATTATTTTCAATAGTTTCAGTACTTCTGAAGTGTGCAGTTCATGGTTAGTATCCTGCTGTGTCTCTTATTTTTAGAATACTAGATTTCTAAAAAATGACTTCTTATGTTACCACAATTTAGTAAATGTTTGTTGTGAGGTTTGTATTCCAGGTGTGCTAGCCAGAGAGAAGTCTGACTTTTTCCATTGTGTATGATGAACCTGGAGATGTGTCCACATGCACACAGATGCTTTCGTGTTTGATGCTGTATTATCATTTTATCTAGTGATTGCTGATGAACAGGTTAATCTGTTGACTTTTGTGTGAGATGGTCATCAGTTATTTAGTAGATCATAAAAACAGGATGACAAGAGGTTAGAGCTTGAAAGGGGGCTATTTAGTGAATGATGAGGAATAATGATGTTCACTTGTTTCATCAGATTACAAATTTACTGCCTCCGATAGATTACTTAAGATAATGCTGTTTGAAGTGTGGTTATACCCACCTTATCTTAGCTTCTTGTCCTGATTATCTGGGTTCTTGTCAGTAAGACATACCACAGAAGTAAAAAGTAGCCTCAGGCCTTAGAGGCTTTACTCTCTCTGTGGAAAAAAGAAGATGTTTTTTGAGGTTTCGCGTTATAGGTTGATTTTTTTCCCCCTTAATGTTTATATCTTTGGAAATAAAAGACTATGCCATATGTATTGCAAATGCTTAATCAATTCCTGAAAATGTAAATTAATTAAATAATTGAATTAAAGTAGCCCAACAGTCTGAGCATTTTCATAGCTGCCTTCTTAATAGATGGAGATTTTTCTGACAGTTGGGTTATTTTCTTTATTGGAAATAACCCAGTCCCATTTGCCTTTTTATTTTATGAAAAGATCTAGAAGTTGTCCTAAAATTTCATTTTTAAATTCATTCCATAGGAATCTCAATATTTTCCTATAAGATCACAAGTATTCTTAATGCTGCAATTGTGTCATGTATATCTGATATGTTTTGACTTAAAAAATAATTTGTACATGTATCTAATTATGTTTGATTGGTTTTTATTATCTCAGAATTCAGAGTGAGTATACATCTTCTAACTGAGGAATTCAGAGATTCCAAGATTTGCCCACAATAAAGGGCAGAATAGAAGCTGTACACTCATGTGTTCCTACTGCATTTTCTCTTACTCTATCTTGGTTCCCGAATAAGTCCGACTGTGAAAATAAGAGCTTGCATGTTCTAATTTTTCGTACATAAAACTACTAAGTAGCAAGATAGCAATGTTTCCATGTGTAAAATGTAAATTATCACTAACATTCATACTGTAATTGGAGAGAGAAGACGGTATGGAAGGAAAATAGCAGCAATACAAGATAGTGTCTGTAAAACGAGTGGCTGGGATTATTAACCCCAAGTTTTATAGGTAGGAACTGCTAGGGGTGATAAGTAAAAGTCGGTGCTAAAGGGGAATATAAGTGGGCATCCAAAACAAAGCAAGGAGCAGATGTGAATATTAGTAACACTGTAGACCTTGACATATGTGAAAGGCATTTTCTTGAGAATATAGTCAACAAAGCAAATCAGGATTATGTTTCAATGCTAGGATCTTAATACTTTGTCATGAGTCTGGGAAGCAAGTGGTAGCTTTATGTTTGTTCTTGACCTCCTTCGTTCTACAGTTTAATGCAAGAGCTACATTTAAAATACAATGAATAGTAAATAATATCCCTCAGGATACTTGGGTTAGAGAAAGCATGTGAGCAGACAGCGATAAATGTGTGTGGCCTGGAAAAAAGAAATGTGGCTCTCTGCATTAGAATATAACAAGCTGTACATCATATGAATAGAAAATCTCTACAAAGTGATTAGAATGAGAACCTAATAAATTATAACCCTGAAAATAAATTCCTGTTTTCGGTTTTACTTTATTTATTGAAATTAGATGTTTAATAAGCACTTGAATTCCTCCTCAGAAAAAAAAGCAGCTTCCAAGAGACAACAGCCAAATAGGTCAAAACAATATACCATGTGGCAATGAGGAAGCCCTCACATCAAGACTGTGCAGGCAAACAATATGAGGGGAAGAGTCCCAAGAGCAGACAAAAGAATTGGTTCCCAGTCCTGTAAAAACACCAAGCTAGCAACCACAACATATACACTGAGGACCTGGGGCAGACCCATGCAGGCTCTGTGACTGACGCTGCTCTGTGAGCCCTGCTTAGTTGATTCTGTGCTATGTTTTCATGTAGGGTTCCCAGATTTTCTACGGGGTTCCCAGATCTCCAAGGGGAGGGACCTGATGGAGACCTTCAGTTCTCTCTCTCTCTCTCTCTGTGTGTCTCTCTCTCTGCATATTGTTTGGCTGTGGGTCTCTGCACTGGCTCCCATTAGATGCAGAAGGAAGCCTCTGATGACAACTAGATAGGAGAGATTTATGAGTATAGAAGAATATCATTAGGAATCAATTCATTGGTGTGTGTGTTTGAAAAAAAAATCTAAAAATATTAAGACTTAAGAGTTTATTGGTCAGAAACGGAAATGTACCAGGTATTTTTTTTTTCCCCCTCATGGGACTTATCCAAATTCCCGGCAGTTTAGCCAAGGGTCATTTAATTTGACATTGAGATTACCCAGGGAAGCCAACACTCTCCTCATGTCTTCTCTGTGCTGCCAAGATCCTGCAGTTCTGCTGTCAGATGAGAAGTGTGGTTTTGTGTGAGCCACCGTTTATAATAGCAGGGATTGTGTAAAGATCCCTCTTCCCAGCTCAGCGAACCTGGTGAGACCTTGAGATTCATCCCACAGCCTCTGCCAGGCAGTGCTTCAGCTGGCTAGCTGATTGACAATGGCCTTTTTCTTTTGTTTATTGCTTAGAAATTACTGGGAATACCGAAAGATACACTGTGGTGACAGAGAGCTGATGGTAGTGTTAAAACTGGGGATTCTGGAAGTACAGCTATAGGATATTCAGTTTGCAATCACTTGAAATTCTTACTGTTTCATCTTCGTTTGTAAGATGGGGAATTTATTGCCTTTACCCTCCCTCCTTTTTTTCCTTTGAGGTCCACGGTTACCTATTTTGTTTGTTTTCTTTATTTTTCCTGTATTGTTAATGGATGTTTTTCATATAATACATTCTGATTAAAGTTTTTATCTCCCCAACCGCCTCCCAGAGCCTTCCCAACTTCCCTCCCATCTGAATCTACACCCTATCTGACTCTCCTTAGAAAACAAATACACATCTAAAGAAAAATAAACAAGAAACAAACAAACAAAACAAAACAAAACAAACTGGAATGGGACAAAACCAAAAACTTAGGAAGACTAAGATAAAAAGAAGGCAGAGGCAGACAGATTTGTGTGAATTTGAGGCCAGCCTGGTTCTACATAGTAAGTTCAAGGTTAGCCATGGCTACATAGTGAGACCCTGTCTTAAAAAACAAATAGATATTTAAAAATCCAACCGAGGATTCAGGTGAGATTTGTCACAACTTCCTCAGTGAAGTGTTAGCTTTTGAAAACTATAGTTCTTGACTTGTTTTCACCGAATCAGCTGCTGTTTATGGCATAATACTAGTAGGACCTGCACAGTACTTTGAATTTTCTACATCCTCACATTGAAGCTTTTATATAGTGTTCAAGCTTCCTCTTTGATTGTGCCACAGAACTTTTTTTTTTCCTGATACACCTAAATGAGACATGAGGGCATGTATATATACCAAGAGGACACTAGGACACATTAAAAACTCTGTTATAAGCCCCCAAACACTCCTTTTTTTCTTTTTAATAGAAACATGGATTTTGGTAGAACAGTTTGTGTACCGGTTAACAAGCAGGTGTTGTTAGTGCCCTTAAACCTTTTGGAGCAAGAGTAATAGTAAACATAGAAACATAAAACAAATGTGTTTCCATTGTTGCCTCTGCCTCACAAGTACAGGTCACCCTGAGGCTTCCAGACTTCAGCCACTTTAAATTTCTCTTTAAGCCTGTAATTTTCTGTAACTAACAAATTGCCACACTCCCATTATCACTGTTCTAGGTTAAGTTGCTTCACGGTGTCCCTTTAGTACATTACTTATCCACTGTTGAGACTGTGTTTGCCTCAAATAGGCAGAGATTATTTGAACCAGGTTATTCAAGTAGACACTGTTCATAATTCTCACATTGGCGTTAAACTATTGCACACCAACTATGGGATTCATATCAGCAAGTGTGCATAAGGGTTTGAGAGAGTAGTTTTGCTATATTTTCATTGTGACACTTATGCTATTACTGAGGAAGAAATGTATTATTTAATATAAATTACGTGTATGATCTTATTGCATTGCATTTCATTTTATTTTAGCCACTCTTTGTAAAGAGGATTCCTTATTTTCAAGTCCTGATGTCACTGACATTGCACCGAGTAGGAAGAGAAGACATCACATGCACAAGAATCTTGGGACAGAACCCAAGATGGCTCCACAGGAGCAGCAGCTTCTTGAGAAAGAAAGGTGAGTGCTGTGTCTGATGCGGGACTGAATCCTCATATGAGACAATTAAAATGTTAGAGCTTAAAGCTATGATGTGGGATATTAGAAAGTGACCCAGAAAATATATTTTTCTGCTCTGTGGTTAGTTCTTATTAATATTTCAGGAAGAAATACCAAGAATATAAGCAGTTTTCTTTGTGTTTTTCCACAGTTTAATTAGAAATGGCATATGGGATACTGCAAGTATTAGAATGCATATTGTGTTCAGTAAATCATTTCAATCTAATTTATTGCTTAAATGACACTCAGATTCACATTCAAATTAGC
Source organism: Phodopus roborovskii (assembly GCF_943737965.1). Lineage (NCBI taxonomy): Eukaryota > Metazoa > Chordata > Mammalia > Rodentia > Cricetidae > Phodopus > Phodopus roborovskii. Next base: position 3,700,560 of record NW_026126413.1, on the reverse strand, counting down.
CACTCTATCCAGTTTTCTTTCTTTCTTTTTCTTCTTTTCTCCCTCTGGTAAAATTCTTCTTTCTAATCATCTGTTTACTTTATATCAAATATTGAACTTATATGCTTTATTTTACTCTTGGTTTAAAATTTGAATTTATATTCTAATTTAATTGTAATGAATTTAAAGTAAAAATGTTTTATTATAACAAAACCATGGATATTTGTATAGTATTATCAGTTCAATTCTGAATGAATGATGAGTGTGTGAATTGTTTGTGCGCACGCACACACACACACCCACACACACACTTGGGGGGGGATTTGTTTTCTTTTCTTGTAGGTTGTAGTTGTCTTAGCAGATAGCATTGTTAGATCTCTGCAAAATGTGGGACGAGAACACCTGGAGCTCACAGGGCACTTTCTTGGGTCTCCTGTTTAAAGCTGGGTTTTCTTCACACCCTCATTATAATGTGTCATAGTTGTTAAAATGCAGAAGCAAAGAAAAGGTGAACTGTTTTCAATCAATCCAGGCACCAAACATTTATAAATGCACAAAACTATGTTGTCACAAACTTTTTGTTTGTTCAGAAAATATGTTAATGTTTCATAAAGAGTATGTTATTCCAATTAATGATAAAATAGTCCATGAATTTGAAGGAGAGTGAGGAGGGGTCCATGGATAAGTTTGGAGAAATGAGAAGGAAGGAAGAAATGTTATAATTATATTAATCCCAAATATGAAAAAACTTCACAAGTGTATGTTATTCATGTTGTCAGCATGATTTGTGTAATCTTGATGAAATAATTAATGAATAAATTAGTGTTAAATTTCAAGATGTGGTCTGTAGTGCACATTAACAAGAATGTGGATCTAGAAATCTTGAGATGTTCAGAAAGTTTGAAGTTGTAAGTGATCCTGATACAAAAACATTTTAGTTCTATAAACAATGAGACTATGAAGGGAGACATAAGCTGTGTCTCAGGGGTCTGGCAAGATTACATCAGGATCATTTGAAGTTTCTAGCATGAGTAAGTATTACATATGAACATAACAACTCTCCTAGTCCATAATCCTGGGATTCTAATGGCTGGAGATGGTGGTTTATGCAAGTTCAAGGCCAGCCTTGTTATATAATTAGTTCAAGGCCAACTAGGTATAGAGTGAGACCCTGTCCCCCAAACAAAACAAAACACATACATGGGATTAATTCAAATTTTTATTTTATTTCTGCAATTGGCTGGATCTGTTTGTCCATTGCACAGGATCCATTGTGTATACTATATATGTACAGATAACATACCTAAAATCCAGTCTGCACTCAACTCCTGCTGCTTTCTATGTATACTTGTCATCTTCACCTCTTAACCATTTGAAAGAGGGTGTATAATTCAAGGCATATTTCAAGAGTGAAAAAGACTTATTCCTAAAATATTTTAGGATTACATACTATTTATACAGAAAGTTATTGCCAAGAATAAATTACCGACAATCCAAAATACTCAAGAGAATTCACCCCTTCATTGAGCTAGTCAGTAAGATGTAACTCATGGGTATCAGTTGTGAGTTAGGCATGATGGGAAATTTTAAGGATCCAGAAAGGTCAAAAAAAGGAAATAATTAACCAATATCTCTTACTATCTTTGGTCTGATTGTTTTGTTTGATGAAAATTTTAGGCTATAAGAAAGAAAATGTATTGGATTATGTGGTAAAATAGCATTTTAGATCTTTCCAGTGCATTTGTTAACTAAGTATAAAGTTTTAAGATTGCCAATATTCCCTGTGTACATATTGTTGCTAAAACAAGCTTTTAATATATGTATGGCAGACAGGTGAAAAAAATTTTGCTCTGAATAATGACTATTTTTATAAAGCTTTTAAATAAAAGTAATTTGCTTTTGTTTCTAAAAAAAAATCCACATTATGATTTCAAATGATTGTGTCAGTTTTCCCATATATTTTCAGCATTTTAAAAGTTGTCATAAACCATGTCTTTTTTTAGTTGTATGCCAATCCTTGTAGGACCATCTGTCAAGGCTATCAGTTTGTAGAACTGAAAAGCATATATAAGAATTCTGAGGATTAAAGGCAGTTTACTTTAGCACATGTCAATCAGAACTTGAGTCTCTCACACCCTCTTTATAATTTCTCTTCCATCATCCAAATGAAGTAAGATATTAATGTATAAATGTGGGGGATTTTTCATACTTTAGAATGTCCTTTTTCACTTTGAATATACTACACTAAAATTTTAGAATGCATACAAAATTTAAATACTTGTTCTGCATTTCCAATTAATTGAGGAAAAAAAAAAAAGCTCCTGCAAAAAAAAATAGCTACATTCTTAGCAGGAAATGAAACAAAAAGTCCCAATAACAATACAGAAAAAATGGAATAAGATGGTACTAAGGGGGGTAAGGGTGACATGGCTAAATATTGATGATTACCCTATGTTTTTAAAGCCAAAACTTCTGTGTCTTATACTGCTTCTGAAACATTTTTTTTCTAACAAATTCTCATTAACAATATAACATTATTTGCTCAATAGCATCATAGCCTACCAAGCAAATGAACTGTTAGTACAGCATTAATGGGTAACTATATTTTATATACTTGTTTATATGATGTTTGCTAATTTTATTTGACTGAAGGAGATATATTTTTGTAAAGTTTACTAAAATATATAAAATGTTTCCTTTGGTTGCTTTATAAGGGTATTCAGTAGAAATATCTCTTCCAGTGGAACATGGTTCTGTTTTTGTTGAGGGCTAATGTAGCATGCCCAAAGTTCAGGGTCCAATCCTCTCTGCACTTTGGTGTGGTGATATACCTGTGTAATTGCAACTCTCAGGGAGACTGAAGCAAGAGAATCATAAGTTCAAGGTTAACTTCTTTGCTGACTCCATAGTGAGTTCAATGCCTGTCTGGCCTAAATGACATTGTCTCAAAGACAGGGGGAACAAGAGAATGAGAACATTAGTTGTAACCCATTCAGAATTTAAATATTAGGTCAATCCCTTGCAAGATTATTTCCTCTGTGTCTCCAAAGATGACCCCATATCCTCAGTGGCTGGCATTCATTATATGGTGGCCACCTAACTATACACTGACTAAGGAAATGCACAGTGGTCATTCTTGTTCTTTTCTATGACTTCCCATACATTGCTGTGCAAAGTATTTGCCTTCCTTTATTTCATATAACTTAGTCTTTATAACAGATGCAAATGGATAATTATCCTTGATTTGAAGGTCTTCAGGGTATGTTAGAAACATCACAGAGGATTCAGCTTGAACTATCATCATTTTCTCAATAACCTTAAGGGAAATATGGAGTAAAAACAGTGAAGTGGGGTGAGAATAACAGTGTTCAATCTCAGCATAGGCGGGTAGAATGTGCTCAGAAGTGTGAAGTGTGTTTGTGTTAGGAGAGAGCAAGGCAGATGGTATAGGATGCTGCTGGCTACTGCTCTGAGGAAGACCTTGGTGGACATGTAACCCTGTTAGGAACTCTGCCTTTTTCTCTCATTGACGAGCATCCCATATCAAATCATTCCTCCCATCCCAGCCCATACCCTTATGACCTCCTAGTTCTTACCTGTTGTCCCTGTCAGGCCTCTCTTGTATCCCATCGTCATTACTTTGTGACTGGGGGGAACCTGCTACCAAGGATTTAAAGCTGCCACAGTGCTGAGTTTCTGGTAGGGATCTTTATCTTCCTTTCTGTCCTGGATTCCAGTCTCTCCCTACTTAATGCGTAATCCTGCTGCGGTGTTCCTGAAGGAGCCTCTCCTCCCACACCAACTCCATTTCCTAAGAACTTGGGTCTCTTGGTACAGACCCTGTGACCCTTAGTTTTTCTATGTATTCCCTTTCTGCATTTTCTTCTAGTCCAGCTCCATTCCTTTACTACTCTTTCTTCACAATTTAATGATAAATCCATATCTCTGCATATCTCTGAAGACATAACTTACTTATGACAGACAACATGGAGGAATGAAGCTGTTGACAAACTAAAAGCTTCTCCTTTACTTACCCTGCATGGTTTTAGAAGGTACTTTGCATTCCTATCAGAGGAGAAAATTAATCATCAATATCTCCAACTGTAATCCCAGTGATAAACAACAGTGACTTACTTGTATGTCATATACATTATTGCAGGAGGGACACAAATGTCATGGTACACAACTATTTTAAAATATTGGGTGTAAGGTCCACTCCATGAAATCAAACTCATACCTGACACTGCTAAAATGGCCAAAAATCTGAGACTAGATAAGTCATGGACCCTCAAGGAAAAAAAAAAAAAAAAAAAAAAAAAAAAACCCTACTGCTATTATTCCACTCATAAACTTAGCAACAAAATTACTCCTAATAACACACTGCTATACCACTACATCAGAGCACCACTCAACTGTAACCAGGGAAGCTTCTTCTTGCAGCAGATGGTAATTGGCACAGAGACTCAAACCTGAAAAAACGCAGAGAATGGGAGACTCTAGAGCATTGAGCTATATATGGAATGTCTTTGTCCAGCCCTTCCCCCTCAAGGCTTATGGATCTATACAGAAGAGGAGGCTTTTGGGAAGACTGTGATATCCAGATGTGATAGATGCTGTAAGATCCAAATGTGGTAGATGACTCCAAGGAAACAGTGTCTTGCAGACACAACCAGAATGACACACATATGAACTCAGAGAAACCGTGACGGCATGCACAAGACTTGCACATGTTAAAACCAGACAAAATCTAGTTACTGAGGTGGGAAAATTGACACAATGCCACACCTCTAAGAAGCTCTTTGCAGTTGGTACCTTCTGGGAAAGAGAAAAAGCAGGGCAGGCTCCATGCCCAGGAGAACTTGTACAACACGAAACAGACTCCTTTTTCATTTTTGTGCTCTTTGTCTTGTTTTCATCATTTCTGTCTCATTAGGGTTTATTTTAGCTGGTTTGTTTTGATTTTCATTTTCCATTTCTTAGGATTTTGTTGTTTGAAAGAGAGGGCATGAAGTTTGATGAGTAAGGAAGTTGAGAGGATCTTTAGAGTTGAGGGAGGGGAAAGGATGGGATCAAACTGTGTGAAAAAAATTTAATGGAGACATCTTTAAAAAGCATGTCAAACTATCAGGCTGGGGGAAAAACTCTCATGTGTGGGACACTATTGCAGCTTTGACATCTTATGACTTAAATATATCTCAAGTTACTGTACTTTTTTCTGTTTTGTTTTAAATTTCCTACATTGTCTCATCTTGAATTCACAATGATGCAGTTTTCATTTTTGGAAACACAGGAAAGTAAAAAATCGAAAACATACTGAAGATTGCTGGGAACTTACAAGAACAAGGGCTTAATTTAACATGAATTAGCTGTCCAGAGGCGCAGATTTTTATTGACATTTTGCTTCTTTCTAGTGAATATGAATGTTTTTTTGTCAGGGATATTTATATTTTTAGATTGGCAATGATTTACTACTTCTAGTATTATTCTTAAATCAGCTATGTACTGATAAATATTTATTCAAAAATTGGTGTGACTAATGCAGACAGTATGGTTGTGCTTCAGGAGCATCACCATTCTCTGTCAGCCTCAGCACTCAGTTACTGTTCAAAGTAACCATATGTTGTACATCCCTTGCTGTCTCCTAAGTAGCATCATGTAAGCTGTGATTGTAGACTGTTAGCTTTCTTACTCCCGTGTTATCATCATAATGAGCCACCAGCAAAGTCTACAGAAGTTGTGAAAATACTGACAAATTTAAATTATTCAATAATGCCTGCAGGTACAATACTGAGAACATGCAAGAGGATTATAAAATGACTTTCTATGAAATTTCAATGTCAAAATAAGTAAACAAATACCATTGTATTCAAGCTTTATTTGACATCTATCTTTCAAGTTTTTTTTTCAATTTTTAAAAATTCACTTATTTTATGAGTGTCTTGCTTACATTAATGAATTCATACCTACACGTGTTTGCCTGGTGTCCAGGAAATTCAAAAGGAGGCATCAGATCCCCTGGACTGGAGGGTCAGGTGGTTGTGAGTCACCATGGAATCTGGGAACTGAAGCCAAGTCCTCTGTGAGTACGACAGGCACTCTTTACCGCTGAACCATCACTCCAGCTGCTCATCTTAAATCTTAATGAAGCCTTACTCTATTACAGCAGAATGTCTAAGAAAGAACCTTTACACACAATTCATTTTTAAATAAAGAACTCTTTTATTTCTTCTAAAGCTCTATAAAAGTTAATGGAAATATATACAACCCTGTTCATAGAACTAAGTAGAAATCTATTCATACCAATTTGTTGGCAAGTCCTGAAGTCAATTCTGGCTATTCTTACCTAGACTTTGAGAAACTGATGAATATGTTCATTATTTAGCTAAACTGAGGTGATTTCCCTGTCTTATGAGGATTCTCAGACAAATTTAAAACCATTGTATGTGGTATGATTAATGCCTTTTCAGGTGTTTCTCTCCTTATACCATGTGGAAATTCTGCTTTTCCTCCTTTAATTGATCTGTTTCTCACCCCCTCACAAAGCTGTTTTATCTGAACAGATTAGGTTTACATATTAACAAAGTCTGGGTTACTTACTCCTAAAGTCTTAAAGATGCAACTTTTTTTCTCTCAAAATAGTTTTTCTGAGAGAAATGGCAAGGACTTGTAGAGTAGAACCACCTCAAGTTGTTACCAAAGTACTATTACTGGCAACCATGATAAATCAAATGTGGAAATATGTAAATTCTTTAAGTACTTATCAAAAATGTAATTAGGAGCCTCCTCTGGCCAAGTATGAACCAAATGCTTCTATGTGAGAGATATAGGAAAAGGTGCAAGAATTTAATAGAATTTGATGATAATGAATTCAGCATATACTCCTATGATACCATTCATTTTAGAGACGTGAGTAAAAGGTTGTACTCCAGCTAAGGTTCTGCCTCCAGGTTAGGTTGGAAAATGATGTGAGTCATGTCATCGCAGTTAGCCCTTTGTACTCCTATCTTCATAACTTAGACACTTAGACATGAACTTTTCTGAGAAACTCCACAGTTAATAATTTATTTGCCTGTGAGTTTCCAAATGTTCCTAAGCACAACACTAACAAACATTTCATCTCCATTACACTCTCCAAAATGGAGACACATAGATTATAGTACCATCCAAGGGATAGAATTCTCACTAGTACTGATTTGTGATATAGATCTAGTGTTTATAAACATCAGTGATTTTATAAGGTGAAGAAATTTGAAACATAATAATATACATTAAAAATGAAGTATAAGAGAACACTCTAGTGTGTCTGTGGGATCTTCTTACATTCTCTGTACAATGCTGCTTAGGAAGTTGTTTGCTTACCACATTGATGGCCTTTGCTGGGAGTAACAAGATCATTTTCTGAATGATAGGACACATGTGAAAACATTCAGCACCACCTCATTTGCCTTTGCAGGACAAATCCATTAAAGCACAAAGCCAAAGTATAAACAAATTCTTCCTTAACCTTTAGAAACTTCAAGAGACAGTCTTTGTTTCTACAGACTACAAATAAATATGTGTAGGTTGCTGTATTTCAAGCAGAATTTTATGGGAATGTTCTAGTTTACTGTGTGGTAGATGTCTTCTTTAAAACAAACAAACAAACAAACAAAAAAAAAGCTCAAACATATTTTCCCAAATAATAAAAAAATACTATTAAACTTGGCAGATGTTGCTCATCAAACTGTCCCAAAGGAGTTTGAGTTCTGTGTTCTGAGTTATCCTTATTTAAGTATTCCATTAAAAATGTATATTAAAATTGTATATAAGCTGTTGTATTTCAGGTACGTAGTGAATGACAAAAGGCTACACTCTGAAGTAAGGCAGTGATTGGGTCTCACCACAGATGTTACTATAGTCACAGGGCCTCTTCTTCCCTTCTGTATGCCAGACTAACTGGTCTACAAGTTTCTGGGCATACGTCTGTGTCTGTCTCCCATACCTCTGCAAGAGCCCATGCTTTACAGACACATGCTTCCACATGTGTCTCAACTCAGGGCAGCATGCTTGTGTAGCAAGCTTTTCACCCACTGGTCCATCAGTGTTAAACATATCCTTTTTAAAAAAAAAAAAATTATGGGCCAGGTTGCTAAAAACATACCTTTAGTGAAATGAACCTCATTTTATTTATTTTCTAACTATAGAAGTGGTAAAAAGTCAATTCCAAAATAATCAGAAAATACAGATAACAGCCAAGTAGATCACAATCTCTTCCAGTGGAAATGAGAGGCACAAACCCTGTCAGCTGTGTATCTTCCCTGATTTCCCTTGTCTGTATGTGCTTTATAAAAACTAGGCTCACAGCATGTATGATATAACCTATTCTTAAATACAAATACATGTAAAGTTTTCACTTTAATAAATTATTTCAACATAATTTACATTCTACTGTGTAATTTTTAAAATTTTCTTTAACCAGTCTTCCATTGGAATGCATGTATTTTTTAACTTTAGGAAAATTATTATATTTATGTTAATATAATATATAGTGGAAGTTTTATAAATTGGTCATTTTCTTAGGTAGACTCCCAAAATTAGAATTATTAAAACTTCAGGGAAACAAACCTATTAACCTTGTGACCTATTTGTCAGAATTCCTTCAAAGGTTCTTAACTATTTTGACTTCATGGGTAGTCATTGCTTGGTGCCTTTCATAATATGCTCATTTTGGTTAAAGCCAAATCATATTAGTAGATATTATCAGATTTCTTAAGCCTTTTGTGTTTATCCATTAAAGAGCTCATTTGTTTGTATTCATATTTGTGTATGTGTGTGTGCGTGTGCATGCATGTGTGTATATATGTGTGTATGTGCATGCATGACTTTGTGTGTTTGTGCATTGTGCATATGTGCATTGTGTGTGTGTGTGTGTATGTAGGTGCGTGTTTGTGTGTGTGTGTCTGTGTCTTCTGTGTGTCTGTGTGTGTGCTGTGAAAGTGTCTCCATGTGCTAACCAGGCTGACTTTGATCTTCATGAGTAATTTTTTCCCATATTTCAGGTGTGTTACTCTATTTTGATTTCTCAAATACTTAATGGAATGTTATCATTTTCATTACCTATACCTTTAGCTCTTTTCAGTAAGCAGTATTTGTTTCCTATTGCTTTAGTGCTCCTCATATCATAAATACCAATCTTGTTTTTCCATCTTACCACCTAAATTTTCCTTTTGGTAAATGATATTGAAGTTATTAAATTTATTGTTATACTGTTTTCATTTCTTCTTTTTTAAATATTTTTATTTAATTTTATATAACAAAGTCCAATTAAATGAAAACAAACATTTATACACAATATTTTGGAATTTGGGCGTCATTCTTTCCAAACTACTTCCTGCTGGTAAGGGGCGCTGTCTTGGGGGATTCGAAGAAGATTCAGTTATCCTGGCTGTAGTCTGTAGGGCTGTTTTGTCCAGCTGTTTTGAATGTAGGATCAGCTTGTTCTCTGTTTCAGGCGGTCTGGCGTGATCAAACCACATTAGTCTGGAAGGAATCCACATCTTTTCATTTTCTGTGGAAACAAAAATAGAAATCCTTTTCCCCAGTAACTTGTTCTTCAAGTTAATTTTTGGAGTCAAAGCATTTTTTTTTTAAATTTATTATTTTACATGTCGATCCCAGTTCCCTCTCCCTCCCTCCCTCCCTCCCTCCCCTCCAGCCCTCCCTTTTCATTTCTTAAGCATAGTAATAAACCTTATATACAGATATAGATAAATGATTCATATATGTGTTAAATTATTTACCTCTACACATTCATAAATCAGAAAGCTCAGATCTAGATAAGTCAGATTATTTCCTCTTAAACCAAGTAATTTTCTGGTTCTATGTTTTAGGATAGATTTATCTTATTTCAAGGACCATATTGGTAGCTACTGTTATATGAGATGAATTTGGGAGGATGCCAGCATACAAAAAAATTACATGGAGAGTTACTAATTATGAAAACTTGGCCATTACTTAGACTTGTTCCTAACTAGTGCCTATAACTGAAATATACTTTCTAAACTGCCGTTCTCTGTCACCTTACTCTGTACTGCCCTTCCTGCACCTGGCTGGCAACACCCCTTTTCTTCCTCAGCTCTGTCAGTCCCACCTAGGCCTCCTGCCTAGCTAGTGACTGCTTAGCTTTTTATTAAACCAGTCACAATGACACATCCCCACGCAGTGTGAAGGAATACTCCACAACAGTTATGTTGCTGTATTAATTTTGGGTTCATTCCTATATGCCAGGTACTATTTTTAAACATTTTAATTGAACATTTTTAATGTATTTAATTTTCATTGCAACTTTGTTAAATGAGGCTACATTTTCATGAATATTTGTAAAATAACTGATTAAAGTTAAACTTCAATGAGGCTCAATGGCTTGCTTCAAACTACTGTATTAACAGGATAGAGACATAACTGCAAGTCCTGTGTGTTCAGATTGCGTTAATTGAACAGCTGTGTGTCTTTAGGACTGATGGCAATAGAAATATTAGCATAACTAAGTTTATGATGCATTTCATTTTTTTAAAAACACTATCTTCCAAGCTCTGTTGGCTAAATTATGTGCCTCTTTTCCAGGAAAAGCAAGGGTAATTATGAAATGTTTAGACCTAGAATAATTCCCTTTCTTTTATTTCCTGTGGAAATTAGAATTGTCTATACCTCTTTTCTGTTAACTCAGCAAATATTTTCCTCTCTTTACTAATGAATGAAGTATAATATTAGATGAAAGCAACATGTTTTGAAGGCTTTATTAAAAATTTTGATAAAATTTGCTCTATATATGTACACTTATACATTATACATGAACAAAGACAGAGGAAATTCTATATGACAATTCCAAATGTTCTGCCTACCTCTGTGTTAGTATTGGTTACTAAAGATTTTAATAATATATGGCTTTTTGAATTTGAAACTCAATCTCTTTAATATATTTGCATTATCTTTATCTATCTGGAGAATGTCATACAGAAATATCTAATTCATGAAAGTCAGCATATCTGAATTTGAAACTTGGGAACATACAATTGAATTGCTGTGTATTTTCTTAGGTCATCAAAACAAACTTCCATTATTACACAACTTTAATTTTATCATAATGTTTATGTTACTTGCAAAAGTAAACACTGTGGTAGTTTTCAAACAAGGTAGTTTTTATTAGCTTCCCCAAGTGTTTACCTAGCTGTTGAGGCTTTCCCTGTTTCATGCTTTGATTAATGGCCCACTGGACTTGTTCCAGAGCATACTGATGATGGTCAAGTCACTTTCAGTGATGATTTATTCATTGTGCTTGAGACTCCAAAGTAAGATTGTTCATATGCACTGTTACGCATTTGCAAATAACATCAGGATTATAATTTTAAATAGTTTTCCTAGGGAATTCTTTTTTAATCTTAAGTGTTTGAGAAAGACAAAATATTGGTTTATTTTAAATTGTATGTAGTATTAACCACAGTCTTGTAGTATTTGAAAGCATGCCTAGGAAATTACTTTTATAAGTAAATGTGTTTAATTTTGATTTTTAATGAAACCTGAAGGTAATATACTTTAATAGAGCTTCAAGGGTATTTTAAAATATATTTTAATGTTTATAATTCCCTCTGGGAATAACCCCTACTTACATACCCCCCATTGTAATGCATGAGTTCAAAATGGAAAGCACTGACATATTTGGTTATATTTTAAAATAAAGAAAATAGGGATATGGCTAATCTTTGTGGCTTTTAAGGAAAAGATCTTACTTTGTATGATAGGTCTGTATCATTTACCTGTATCTCTAAACCATACCTTATCTGGAGAAAAACTACTGATTGTCAATGATGAAAAGAAGATACAGTAGTATGATTCCAGGAAGAATTTAAATAGAATGAATGTAAGTGTGATTATGAATGAACACAATGGAGAGGTTCATAACATTGTTGTCTCCTTACAACCTAAGACAGATGAAGCATCGCCTACTTTTAAGAGTAATTTGGTAGACATGAACTTTCCCAAAGCAAAGAAATCCACCTTAAAGTACTCATTTTTTTTAGCACATGTACTAAAATTGAGATGATAAAAAGGAATATTATCATGGTCCCTTTATAAATATGATGCACAAATTCATGAAGCAGGCTATGTTTTTACACAAGGAATAAATGATCACAGAAGAACTAACCAAAGGAGGGAGACCACAACAAGAAAGAAACAGGAATGAATAAACCCTATTTAAGAATAACTTTCATCAAGGCTACTTTAAATGTCATTCCCTTATAATGAGATTGATAACTAACTTATCTGCCATCATAGAGCCCTCATCTAGTAGCTGATGGAAACAGAAGCAGACACCACTGCTAAACACTGAGACAAACTCCTGGAATCAAGTTTCAGAGAGGGAGGAGTGATATGAAGCTACAGAAACCCACAGAGACAGCTGACCTGAACAAGGGAAACTAATGGACCCCCAGACTGATAGATGAGAAACCAGCATTGGACTGACTCAGACTGCCTGACGTGGGTCTCAGTTAGAAGGCCTGGGTAGTCTAACAGACCTCTGACAGTGAAACCAGGATGTATCCCTGGTGCACGAACAGATTTTAGGAACACATTCCCCATGGAGGGATATTCCTTTAGCGTAGAGGCCCAGACCCTACTCCAAATGACTTGCCAGATTTTGATGACCTCTCCTGTGGAAAGGGGAGGGGGGGATGAGATGGGAGGAGGTATCAGGAGGCATGGGAGGGAGAGGGACTTGGGATAGATATGTAAAATAAGAAATATATATATATATATATATATATATGTATATATATATATATATATATATTATAGTTAAACTTAGTGAATTGGTGAAATATCTTTTTAACATAGTACTCAAAGTTATAGCTATAGCAACAAGATAACATAAGGAGATCAAGGGGATACATATTGGAAAGGAAGAAGTCAAACTTTCATTATTTGCATATGATATGGTAGTTTGCATAAATGACCTGAAAAGTCCTACCAGGGAAATCCTTCAGCTGATAACACACCCAGTAATGTGGCAGGTTACAAGATTAACTTTTTAACAATTCTATTGCCCTCCTATATTTAGATGACAAACAGGCTGAGAAAGAAATCAGATAAATATCACCCCTTATAATAGCCACAAACAACATAAAATATTTTGAGGTAATTATAAGCAAACAAGTGAAAGACCTGTATGACAAAAACTTTAAATTTTTAAAGGAAGATATTAAAGAGAATATGAAAAAATGGAAAGATCTCCCATGCTCTTTCATAGGTAGAATCAGCATAATAAAAAGGGCAATCTTACCAAAAGCAATCTACTGATTCAATGCAATTTTCATCAAAAATCTTCACAGACCTTGAAAGAACAATACTCACCTTTATATGGAAACAGAAATATCCCAGGATAGCCAAAACAATCCTGTACAATAAAAGAACTTCTGCAGGCATCATTGATGGCTATCATCGACCATTTCAGAATGAAATGAGAATTAGAATACATTGAATGTTATGAATATTTCAATAAATCTTACTCTAAAAGTTATCAGGCAAGTGGGAAGGCTTTTAGGCATATGGGAGGGTCCTGCCTACATGTCAGCTTACCTGTAAGAAAATATCATCATGTTCTTGGTAATAATCAAGTCAATTAAAATGTATGTGTTTGACCAGGTGCCTTTGATTTTCTTACCTTTTATTTTAAAACCTTTCTGTAATATGAGGGCCTTACCCAGTTAAACTTATCTGGTTAACTTTATAAGTAAAAACAAATCCAACTAAGTATAGGGACTTAGAGTATAGATTTCAAAACTCAGTTTCCTAGATCTGTTTGTTAGCTTATCTCTATATACAAGTAAGATTTGAGTATCACACATGATTTTTTTTTCATATGTAGTGGAAAGTGTTCATGTGCAGGGGTGCTATATACACAGGGGAGGCCATGAAGAAGACATTGGATGTCCTGTTCTGTGTCTTTGCCTTAGTCTCCATTCCCTTGAGACAGGATCTCTCACTGAACCTGAACATAGTCTAGCTGCTAGCAAGACCCAGTTATCTCAGCCCCACAACTTTGGGATTACAAGTGCATGTGACCACATAGTTTTTCAAAGTGTCTTAGGGATTAAAACTCAGGTCCTTATGCATTAACAGCATGTTCTCTTGCCAAATGACTCATCCCTTTGGCCCCCACTTGATGTTTTTAAAATCAGTGACCATAAATAAGAAAGGAACTCCTGACTTGATTTGTAGGAATTATGAAGTAATGCAGGCAGTTCCTTAACACACTTCCTGAAACATGATTGGCGCTGAGTATCATTATTTTTCATCATTTATTGTGTTTTTATTTTAGAGACTATTCTAATTACAAGCTTTCTTCCTTCCCTTTCTTCCCTCCCATATACCCCATTCCTCCTCTCCTTCACATATATATCCTCCATCTGCCTTCCTTCCTTCCTTTCTTTCTTTTTGTCTTAGCTTCCTGAGACAGGGTTTCTCTGTGTAGCTTTGGATCCTATCCTAGCACTCGCGCTGTAGACCAAGCTGGTCTGGAACTCGCAGAGATCTGTGTGCCCTGCCTCCTGAGTGCTAGGATTAAAGGCATGTACCATTGATTGGATTTAGCCTCTATTTTCCATAAGTTGTTACTGCATGCATAAATATATACATATATGTGCCTAAATATAACCAATTGAGTCCATACATTTGTATGCATATTTTCAGAGCTGACTATCACTGAACAATCAATTGATGTCCATTGCCCTGGGGAAGCCCACCTCTCCTGCTCCCAGCTTTATGTATTTGCCTGTAGGTTTTCGTGTAATATTGAGTCTTACTGGGTATTTCCCACACCCGGTTTGGCATATCCATTGTTATCATCCTTGTTCAGCTCACATTTGGCCAATCATGTTGTTGAGGCCTTACTGATGTAGCTTCTGGTTGTTATTAGGAGACATCATGTCACAGAAAAATCCCTAGTCCTCTGGCTGTTGCAATTTTTCCACCCCTTCTTCCTCAATGTTTCCTGAGCTCGGATATGGGAATGTTTTGCAGATGTATCCATTTGGCCCCAGTTCCACAATTCGCATATTGATTGTTTTTGGTTTTCTGTAGTGGTCTCTATCAGTTTCAAAGGGAAGATTCATTGATGAGCAGTAAATGTTACACTTATCTCTGGGTTTAAGGACAAATGTTTATACATTATTGTTAGGGCTTG
The DNA here is from genome assembly GCF_943737965.1 of Phodopus roborovskii. Taxonomy (NCBI): domain Eukaryota; kingdom Metazoa; phylum Chordata; class Mammalia; order Rodentia; family Cricetidae; genus Phodopus; species Phodopus roborovskii. The sequence goes on along the minus strand of NW_026126413.1, from coordinate 3,685,361 downwards.
TGTTTGTTTAATAAATTAGTGATTGATGATTCTCCTCCAATAACCATGATATCTCTAACACTGAGTAGTTAGCTAGGTTTCCAGTTCCAAGCATGGTTCCCCTTCACTGAATAGACCTTAAGTTCAAGTAGAGAACACTTGGTTACTTCCAAGGTATATGTGCCATTACCGTGCCTGAAAATTTATCTTGCCATGCTGGTCAGTGATGTGGTTCAAAGGCGTGACATATAGGAAGTGCTGTTGGTTTCCCCCTTCTTTGAAATATTGCAGCATGGTGCCTTCAAAGATAGTTAACAGGGTGATGACTTTCAGGTCACATCCAGCTCAGAGAACTCTGTGCCGTGTTTCTAAAGTTCATGGTGCCTTTAGCAAGATGAGCTTATCTTCTATCTCTAGTTGGTAACTAAGAATAATAGCAATGGCCTGGGTGTTTTGGGAGACTTTTAGACAGCCATGATTAACAGCCTAAAAGACAGTGCCTCTTGACTGCTATTGGGACTTTTGTTGTGTAGTCATTGGCTCTTGGATTAAGTACAGTTAACCCTGATGAGAAAAGTTCATTGAAACTATTATGCATATGTATATACTAAATTATAGACTTAATGAGTTTGGGGAGGTAAATATTTAATCATATTATTATTATTTTAGACTAAGATGCTTTCTTCAGATGTTTGTTCTTAATTATGCTACATATTCTCTCAGCTCGTTCTATACCCTATTATATATATGTCAGTAATATTTAATGCCTTTTGCTATTTTATATCATTATATTAAAAATAGTGATGTTTTTATTAATAAAACACTAGGAAGTCCCATATTTAAAATGATTCTTTCGAGAAGATTATTTTGCTAATACACAATTTATTTAGCAGATATTTGAAAACCTAGTACTCATGGATAGAAGAGTGAATTAGCTACTTTTCTTGTTGCTGTCACAAAATAGAAGGAAATACACAAGGAAACAGTTTTATTTACAGTCACAGTTTGAGAGATGCAGTCTTTCACAGGGAAGGTATGGTAGGTGCTGTAAACATCAGATAGCTGCTCACGTTGCTTCTTCAGACAAACAGCAAAGGAGAAATGAAGGCTAGTGCTCAGCCGCCTTTCTCCATTCTCTTTCTGTTTATTTGCCCCACACTACAGCAAAATGGGTTAATGGCATTCACCTTTAGGGTGTGTCTTATCTCCTCACTTGTGTATCTCTGGAAACAACCTCAACTGATGTTTAAGATTACCCTTCATAAGCTCAACCCTTATCAAACACATCACTTTAAAATAGCACATTTTACTCCTGTCCTCTGAAGTCCTGTGTATTCAAAATACATTTAGTGCAACTTCAAAAGTCTATGTAGTCTAAATAATCTTAATATTGTTCGAAACCCATAGGTTTCTAAGACTTGAGGCAATCTTTTAACCAGGAGGCCCCTAGAAAGCCAAGAATTAAGTTCTACCATTCAAGGGAACAGATTGGGCATCCTTAATCCTAATGGAAAGGATAAGAATGTAGCAAGGGAAATTATAACCACAGCAAGAGCTGCAGCATAGCAAACACCAAATGTTGAAGATCTATATCCAACGCCTAGGCTTATGATTGACGTTGTGTGTCTTATTGAGCTTTAGTTGACCCATCTCTCTAGCTCTAGTGTCTGTATCTTCTCTTGGACCAGATCTACTCCATGTCTGCAGCTTTCCTAGGTAGCTGTATCATATCTAATTGTCCTAGTAACTCCAAAATCTTGGGTTCTCTATCAGAACTTATATTGATGCTTCAAGGATTCACACCACATTGTCTCAGTGCCTATGTAAAGGAAATCTGAAACAGCAAAGTGCTACCTGTCCTCAGCAGCTTTGGGCCACTGTGGTGCAGGCCTTTATTACTTTGACTTTCATTTTCAATGCCTGCAAAATGGGCACCATCCTGACAACATAGCCAAGTTATATATCCAATTTAAGATGTCTGGCCTCCTGTACCACAACTGTTGTGGTAGTTGATCCTTGCAAACAAAACAAAATATTTCACCTAGGTGTTTATTTTCAAACAGGGACCCTCTAGGTGAGTCACTCTTCTTTTAGGTGAATTTTTATTTTTAAAAGATGATGCCTTTTTTGTTGTGTGGGATCTTACCTGTGAGGTACCTTTCTTATTGTCTCAGTACGCATCAGGTTTCTCTTTAATAACACTAATCTCTGACAATTACATCTGCTTTTTCTATGTTCAACCTGTCTACAACTCTAAATTCACACTTCTTTCTTCACCAAACCACACATTTGACTTTTCTCATGTAATGGAGTTCTTCATTATCAAGTGGTTTCACTGTCACCATGGAAACATACTCCTGATTGTACATGTCAGTATGTTTCCTGAAAGGTTTAAGTGAAGTGAGAACACCGCCCCCCCCCCCAGAGTTTAATGATAGCATTTCTTGGGTAGGGTTGCTGAGCTGGATACAAAAAGGAGAACACTCATCTGTCCCTGTCTCCCGATTACAGACATGATTTGACTAGCCACCTGAAGTCTCTCTTGCCACACCTTCCACACTACAACTATTCCCTCAACCTGTAAGCTGAAGTTAAACTCCCCCTCCTTAAGTTGTCTGTATCATGTGTTGTCTTGTAGCAACAAGTGAGTAAAAGTAATTAACACTCTGTCAATCTCACTAAGAGGTGTACAGTAACCATGCCACAACCTGAATGTTATGATTTCTTGAAACTTGTTCTGGCGAACACTTACTCTATTTCTTTTAAATTCAACTTTACTCAAATTATCAAGACACTGGCGTGTGTGTGTGTGTGTGTGTGTGTGTGTGTGTGTGTGTGTATTCTTAGAAATTTGGGAGTAAAGATAACAATAGTCTATCCAGAGGTGTAGTAAAAGTCATTAGAAACCTCTGTTGAGGAGGTCCTAGATCCTGGACTGTCTCAAAAGTGAGTTGTCAAGTCTTGCTTGTTCCCAAGGGTCACAATGGGGAAGAAGGGAAATCAATGGTATTCCTATCTGGGTGAATAATATGCTTAAACACATAGAAATACTGACCTGTTATGTGCATAAAGGAACAGAACTAATAGAATGCATATCTATATATTAAAGGGGAAGCTATTAAAGTGGCTTATAGGTGGTGGTCCAGCTAGCCCAACAGTAGCTCTTATCCCATGGAAATTCAAGAATCCAGTATTTGTTCAGAGTGCAGTGCTGGGTATCTCAGCAGACCCTGTCTGGAGCTGGAATCATTTAGAATGAGAGAGTCTTCACTTTACATTGGAATCCCAAAGAAGCAGGGTATAATACCAAAAAGGAATGGCTTGGCAATTGGTTGTATGAGCTTGCTGGTGATAGTAAGGGCACACAGTCAAAAAGTAAAAGACTCCTCCTTCCATTTCTTGGGCTACCAACAAGTATGGGGCTCAAACTTAAGGTGGGTCTTCCCACATCAAATGATCCTCTCAAAAAATTCCTCCTAATATGTCCAGCTGCTTGGGTTTTAGTTATTTCCAGATGCAGTTAAGTGAACAACCAAGATTGCCCATCAACTGTCAAAAAAACAAAAATTGATGTTTTAATTAGGTTAATTTTTTAAAAAATCAATTATGAAGACAGAGATGATAGTGTATATGAGCCTGGATTCTCTGGGAGAAAGGAGAGCTAAAACAAAAGGTTTGGTAGCCCTGGGCATTCAAGGTTCGTAACAAAAAATCCTAAAGTGGGTGAAAACAGACAGCAGGGCTGAGTCTTCTTTCCAACCACACACGAGTGATTCCAAAGCTGAACTTTGAACAGCCATTCCAAGAAAAGCAGAGAGAATAACGGGTGCCAAAGCTCCATGCTTCGTCCTATAATGGGAAATAACATCTGTGGACTAGTCAAAGCAGCCAGAGCTTGGATGCCTATTGTGTCATATTCTGGGGTTAACACCCGTGTGGTTCTTTTCTGATTCCTCAGTGTCTTTGAACCACTTTATTTTCTCAGAACTAGTTGGAAATGTATAGTAACAGATAGTTTAATGAAGTTTGGAGAGAAAGGGCCTAAGTAGGTTTTATTTGTTTGATTGTTGGTTTGTTTATGTTGAGTTTGGACCTCACTCTATAGCCTAGGCTGGCCTCAAACTTCCAGTAGTCCTCTTTCTTCAAGCTCCTAAGTAAAGGTGGTAGAGGACAGACACGACACCTAGCTGGCTTTACTAAAATCAGACTTTAAACTAAGCTCATCATCACAAGAAAAAAAAAATTCAGGGAGAAACTATAGCTATGGATTCTGACTACAGGAGTCTAGTCAAATAGAGAAAACAAAGGTATGTGAAATAAAATAGGGCAATTATATAGGCAATTGTGGTAGTCATTAGTTCTTGTCACCAAAAATAAACAGATCTCTTTATCTCTGCTTTCTGTGCTTGTGGTTGAATTGCATTTCATAGCTTCAGTTGAATGTGTTTACTAGACCCATTGTTGACAGGAAGTTTTGATTAAAGGTAGTACCTGTAAAATAAAGGCCAGAAAACTTTCCTTTCTTCTGCCTTACTGACTGGCAGTGTTGGTATTTGCCCGTTCAATTTAAGAAGTAATAACAACAGAGTTTAGTCTCCCTAACCCCGTATCTGATGAGTGTGGCATAATTGAGAAGTTATATCTCTGTTATTTCAAGACACTTTGGTGTCAGATGTTATCTCATTTGGTAGGGTACAGGCCTTATCTAATTGTAGTATATTTTTACCACCTTCATGTTCCTATGTTCTTTTAAAAAACAAAGAGCATTAGAAAGCACTGACTAAAGTTTGTTACCATTGTCCTTGAATGAGTATTGGCTTAAGTAGAGAGTTGGAATAAAGTATTGCTTAGCTGTGCGATTATAAATATACAGTGATGAAATTTATTTCCATATGTGAAAATTAACAATTGTCTTTGCTCTTATATAATATAATTATATGGTGTAGAAACTTTACAACAAATAAAATATTTTCAGTGATATTATGATAAAACTAGCATTTTACTTTAAAAAAAAAGTAGAGCATTATTAGCTTTTTTAAAAAGCAAGCAGTAGGAATTGATTTTATTATCCACAGAGTTGTTTAAGAAATGCTCTTTTATAAACTTGTCTTGTGCCAGTTGGGCAAATAGAATCAAGCTCCAAACTGAAAGGTTAAGAGAAAAAACACTCAGAGGTTTGACATCACCTCGCCCCACCTAATGACTTCACTTTCCATTTGATTTACTGTTGTCTGGCCATTACTCATTGAACTAAAAGAAAATGTAGTTATCCAAGGGAAAGCTGCTGTCTTTGCTTCCTCTAAATATGCCATTTAACCACAGTGCAGATCATCCAGAAAACTTGTAAAGCGACTGATTTTTAGTCATAGCATTTGCAAGGTGTGACCAGAGTGAGGTAGTACTTTCTGTTCCCTTACTACATATGATATGCTATCCATCTTAGTACATTCATGGGTTACACCAAAATGCAACATAGTGGGTCATTTATATGTTATAGATATTGATTTATCACAGTTTTCTGTTTACGAAGTCCATGATCAAGGTGTAATCCAAGATTCAGTGTCCAGTGAGGGCTTTCTTGCTACATTGTCACTTGGTATGCTGGCTAGTTTTGTGTCAATTTAACACAGTCCAGAGTCATCAGGAAGGAGAGATTCTAATTGAGAAAATGCCTCCATATAATTGTGCTTCACGTAAGCCTTTGGGGCATTTTCTTAATTGCTGATGTGGGAGGGCTCAGCCCATTGTGATTGCTTTTGTCCCTGTGATGGTCCTTGGTTCTATGAGAAAATAGGCCAAGCAAGCCATGAAGAGTAAGCCAATAACCAGCTTCATGGCCTCTGCCTCAGCTCTTGCCTTCGGGTTCCTTCCCTGACTTCCTTTGATCATGAACAGTAATATGCACACATGACCCTCTTTCCTTCCCAAGGTGCTGTGGTCATGCTGTTTCATCACAGCAACAGTAATGCTGAGACACCTGGAAAAAGAGATCAGAGCTCTACCCTAGCATGGCAAAGACCTAAAAATGAAAAGAGGCCTAGAGGTATTCCTTTCTGATTTTTCATTAGACAACAATCTGTTCATAAAAAGCAGGCCTCTGCTGATCTAATTACTTCCTCACAAGGCTCTACATCTTTCGGCACCCAAATGGAAGTTATCAGCCTGAATTTTGCAGAGCAACATCATTCAAGCTATTGTAATATGTCTATCTTTTTATTAGTTGTAAATTGCACAAAAATTACCATAATGAAACACAGATTGAGGGGCCTTATTCACCATTCCAATGACTGTCATCATGATTTAGACAGTATTTTCATACTTCTAAAATAAGCTTTACTGTGTGAGTTTTTGTGTTTGCAAAAAATCATTCAGGCCCCTTATACATTACACAATGTATCATCTTTTTAAAAAGGCATCTCTGACTTGTACCTCTGAGCCACCCTGGCTCAAAATAAATAAATACATAGGGACATACATAAGCAGAAGACAGAAGCAGTGGGGTAGATAAAAAAGTATCAAGCAGAGGAGAAAACCAGCCTTCAAGTTTACATTGTGTCAAAAACTAAGCTTGTGCCTTGTTTACATTCTTTCAAACTGGTGTCTTCCCATGTCCATCACAGCTTTGTGGAGGTCACTCGTATGGAGCTCCTTTCCATCCTTCCAGCACTGCAGCCAGCACAAGTGGTCTGGGATGTTCCTTCCAGTCTCTTCCTTGGTCCTATGGTTTTCTAGAAAGTTCAAACCCCCTAACCTAACCACAGAGCTTGTGATAAGCTTGGCTTTGCTTGTCTGTAACTCTGAAGTTGCAAATTGGCAGACCATTAGCAGAGCTCTGTGCACATCTGCCATTGGCCTTGTCTCCTTGTGTTTGCTTTAAAAGTTGGCATTAACATTTTAACTTATAAGGGAGAGATTTCTGACTTCTCTTAAAATTAGAAGATTGGCGCCATATACAATGGCAAATAACTATGCCACCTGTTTTCTTTAGAGAGTATATTTACTCTTTAGTTTTTGTTTTTTTGTTTGTTTGTTTTGTTTTAAATCATATTATGTGAGTGTGTATGAATATGGGCAGGCACATGCCACTGTATGCATGTGTGTATCAGAAGCCAACTTGAGAGACCCAGTTTTCCTGGGGATCAAACCCAGACTCTCAGTTCTAAGAACAAACACTTATTCAATAAGCCACATTGCTGCTCCTCATTCTTTAATTTTCTATAACTTTCACTCACAAATTGCATCCGTTCAGGTACTGTGTGCGTTTGAGTTTGCATCTATCTTGAGTCTCTTCACCAACCTCTTTTTAAATGTTCATCATCCATAGCACTGTATTGTGCCAAGTTCCTCCAAAGTTGATGATCATTCCTGTTTGGGACATTGTACTGCGTTTCCAGATCTGTGTCATACTGGCCCATGTACACTCTCAAACTACAGGATAAGCACTCCATTCTCTAGAAAACTCCTCCAACATCTCCTTCTGTCTACTGGCCTCAGAATGACCTAAATCCGTCACAGACGTTCAGTAGCATTTGTGTCTTTCTCTTTTCCTTGCAGCACACACACACACACACACACACACACGCACACACAAACACAAAACACTGTGCATGCAATTGCTCTTTCCATTAGGGAATCTGACTCGTAACAAAACAGAAACTGACTTAATTTTCCAACTTTTCATTTGTCATATCTACATCATAACCTGCTAAAGTTAGGAAATTTTTCCAGCTGAATACTACAAACAATAGAGAACACTGAATAGTCTATTCCCCTCATTTTATGTAAGGGGCTGATAACTGAGTGAGCAGTCTTTTACCATACTGAGGCTAGACCTAGGACCTTGGCTTTTTCTGTGCTTTTTTTTTACCCTGTCAATTGCGTATTGGCTCGTCATAATTCCCACTTCTTCCATTTATGTATCTACCTACTTGGGGCATCCATCATAATTTCTTAATCTTTCCTTTCATTAAAATATTAATGATTTTTGGAGTGGCAATTACCAAAATTTCTCTACTTAAAAAAATCAGCACAAATTAGGGCAAATTAAAATGTGTCTGAAGCCTGCTGTATGACTCAGTTTTCTGATATTGGATTAGTGTTTCCTAATCTATTTTATTTCACTAATTCATTAAAATAAATGTATAAATACATTCAGGTTTGTCCTTTAAATGGGAACTAAATTGACCCAAGCATTCATATTTGCCTACACTTTGTCATCTGAAAGGGAGACATGAGATACATGTTCCGTGGGTCCACCCTCCTTTGCAGACATGAATGAATTTGTGAAGTACTCTGTCCTGTTCTTCGGGACCTTAGCTCATTGCTTCTTCTTTTTCCTAGTGTAACTCAGATCCTTCCTATGCTTTTTATATTTTTATACTGAGATATGAAAACTGATATTCACTTTCATTTGAAAAACAAGAAATAGTGAGGTATTACGTTTCAAATCTAGCAAAATAAGGAAGTTAAGAACCATCGATCATTCCTGTAAGGCCCTCTGCAGAACTCCACTCCCCCTCCAAAGTCCTTATAATCCTTAGTGCAAGGCAGTTTGGACACACACAGAGATGTTTAAGTCAGAAATAATACAGTTATTCATAAAAAGAGAAGCTTTGAAAGGGGGAATTTTGTAGGCCATTTTTATTTTATATTAATTATTATGGTAAAAGGGTAATCAATCAATTAAAATGATATGCAATGAACTTTATCATAATACATCCTAATTCAAAGACTAAAGTATTTTTCCATTCTTCACTGAGCATCTTAATGACATAATGTCCTGAGGTGGAAACCATTCAGTCTTGTATCATAGACAATACAGTACCTGAAAATGCTACAATTTAATTTACCTAACTTGTCCCTCCAGGCATCACATGTAGGAGATTCAAATTTAATTTTTTTTCATGTTACAATATATTAGACTCACACTGTCTTTCCTGATTTTTTAAGTTCTAATTTTAATGGTGTTGTGGCTTAGGATTTTATTTATGCATATGTGTTCTGATCAAATACAGTCCCAGCACCTTTCCCTCCAACTCTTCCCCTATCCCCTCACCTACTTTAACTTCCCAACTGTATGTACTGTTTGCTCTAGATCCACTAATTCTTAGGTACATTGATGTGGGACCATCCACAGTGAATAGGTGGCCTCTCGGAAGCTGCAGCCCAGAACAAACCCGACTTTCCCCTCCCCAGGTAGCCATCAGTGGGCAGGAGCTCCTTAGCTAGGAGTGGCCTTCATGACTCCATGCAGCTGTTTGGGTGGCTTGACCATCTAGTCCGAGCTACTATGAATTCATTTTGCAACAGCCTGCTCATGTCCAGGGCTGTTGCTTGTTAGCCCATGAAATCCAGTGAAGACTCTTTTATATATAAAGATGACCTTAGGTTTTGAAATGGTACATTCAGTATCCTCATCTTAAAAGCAAATATATTTTCTTATGAAGTAAAATTCTTATGAATTAAAATTATAGGTAGACTCTAACATAACAATGCCACTAGGTAGAATAAATGAGGAAGTCATGGTTTTTGCAAAAAATAAACATGGGTCATTGTACTGTTTTTGGAGTCTCTTTATCCTGTTTTTCATGATTTACTGTGCTGGATAAACAGAGGAATCGAAAGTAGGCCTCTTTCCAGAACAATTCTGATTTGGTTGTAATTTTGGAAAATACCCAGCCAAAAAGATAAAATGGCTGTAGTCCAGAGTTATGCAACAAATTAATATCAATCAAAGGGAAAGTTGTTGGTTTCATTACAAACGCTTTGATAAATTAAAAGTAATAAATTTAGTTGCAAACCACGAGTCTGTTCTTACAAATCTGAGTGGCATAATTTTTTTCTGTTCCCATTGGTATTTCCTCTGTGGTTTATTCACGGGGTGGAGACATGGTCTGTAACCCCCTCAGTTGCTACTCCACCCTCCTGCAATGTGGCAATTAACTTTCAAAAGCTAAAAACATGACGTTTCACAGGAGCTTCTTATTCGTTTTCCAAAATTCGTTTGACATTAGTCTAAGATATCCATGTCTCCTGGCATGGGTTCATTTAGGAAAGTTCAACCATCTAGCACCTAATTCCTGGTTAGTAAGATTATATTCATAGCTGGGTGAGGTTTGGGAAATGGAATAATTTGGTGAATCTCTGGCTGAAATCTAAGTGACTCTTTTGGGAACAATAGCCTAGGAATTGGTCCATCTGCATGAATTTCAGTTTCCTTTCTCAACTCATCAACTTTATGTCAGATTATCTCTGAAGAAAGCTCCCTGTCAAGTTCTTGCTGCCTTTTCTGGCTTACAGATTTGAGTATCTGTCTGATTGCTTGTCACCTTCTTTCTATCACCAAAGCAGTGGTCTCTCCTTGCTTAGTAGCTTTCTGATTTGATTGTCCAAGATGTACATTTATTTTTTACTTTTTTTTTTTGATGTTTCAAGACAAGGTTTATCTGTGTACCCTTGTCTGTCCTGGAACTTGTTAAGTAGACCAGAGTGGTCTCAAACTCAGGGATCTGCCTGCCTCTGCCTCCTGAGTGCTGGGATTAAACCTATACATCATAATACCCAGCCAAGATGTACATTTTGTGAAACACCAAAGACTCTATATCTGTCATAACAAATGTAATGATAGCAATAAGTACAGTCACTATTTAGTTAGCACCTCCTGTATTTATATCATGATAACACACAAATTCTTCAGTTCATATAATCTTACAATTTATCTGCACCAAACACAGAGAGAAACCGATACTGAGAAATTAGTTGCTCAAGAATATGAGCTGTGAAAAAAAAAAGCATTCTCCTGAAGGAAAAACTTGGTGATGGTAATCTTAGTCTACAGTGAAAACAAATGAGGAGAACCCAGTTATTAAGTACATATTGATGCTAACAAAATTAGGGCTGCATTGCATCATCTTCTTCTCAGTGGTGTTGTTGCAATAAACCAAGCAAATATTGATTATGGAAAGATAGTTGATAATAGTTTACCTGCTTTAGAAATCTAGATTAAATTTTCAGATATTGACATTAGTAGGATATTTCTTACTCGTCTGTTTTATCCTAGCTGTGGTTCTGAAAAGTTAAGTACTGCTGGCCTCAGTTACCAGTTGTAGGGAGATGTAACCAGAAGTAAAGGACTGCTCCAGTGCCTGCTCTGACACTGGGTCAGAGTGTGACATACCTAGCATCCATCAAGCATACTGCCAAAATGTAATGAAACAATGTTTCATGACACTTTCGCCTTTCCTTGCTAAGTCCATATGTTCACATAGGTATAGTTAATATAGTCTTACATAGATAGGAGACTGGAAGAGAGTGGGTGTTTACTGGAAAGATCTTGGAGTGTGATTATTATTTGGCCCCATTCTTAAGTTTTCAGGGGTAGTATGAAAAAAAAAAAAAAGGAGACATTTTGTTCAATGCAGTATCTTTGGCTTGAGCTTACATATGTACATATACATGTGTATGTAAATAGGTATGTACACACATATAATTTTTTCTGGAGTTAGAATAGCACGTATCCTAGACTAGCCTCAAACTTACTTTGTAGCCAAGGATGAGCTGAACATGCAACCCTCCTGCAAGTGCCTCCTGAATTCTGGGATTGCAAGTGTGTACCTCCACACCCAGTTTGTATTGTAATGGGGATGCAACTCAGGATTTTGTGCACGCTAGGTGTACTCTCCACCACCTCAGCTACATTGGCATCCCACATGCTATCCATAGTGCTTTATAAACAGTGGACAACCCAAGATTCTAAGACACAAAAAAAAGGATAGCACAGCTCTCTGTATAGTATTCCACAAATTCTATTTGAAAGAACAAAAATAAGGACAAGTTAAATTATATTAATGTTAATGTTTGACTCTTTCAACTTGGCAATTTACATAACATTTTATAACTCAAATAGTTTGTTTTATTCCTGTTATAAAATATACAGACAGGAAATTCAGGCAGACATCTAAAACTGTAATCATAAAATCCTCTTGATGTATTCTCTTCCATACAATAGCTCTAGTAGTTAACTCACTTACTTCATTGGTTCAGTAAAAGTTGGCTTTCAATTTATTCAGCGTTTTCTTTTAAGGATAATCTGAAGACTTCTTTACATCTCAAAAGTAAACTGTACTGAACTGTCTGTCTTGTTCATGTATTAAGGGTATAACTTAATATTTTAGTTCCATAGCTAACATTTCAATTATATTTTTATACCGGAAAATATAAAACACTGAGCTTCATGTACATTGTAGAGAATTATATGCAATGGTGTTTTCATTATACTATAGGTATTTTATTAGTACTGCATCGTAAGTACCCTGCGTATATTCTGTATCATGTGTTTTTTTATGAAGGTTATGTGCTAAAAAATATATGTCTATTACTTGGGTGCTTTGTGAAGCATTGTATTAAGACTCTGCCTGGCAGTTTCTTATTTGAAAAAATATCAAAATAGTTGGGTTCACTTTATTACTTAGATTAATGGATATTTTTTTCATTGAGATTTTCTTATAATTTATCAATTTAGAGATCTCAGGGGTTCTCTAAATATAAAATGTCTAAGTTCTCTACAATTTTCTATAAATCTTTATCCTTTTATTAATAATCATACCACAGGAATTAATAAATTGCTACCAAATTACCACTGCTAATAAATATTAGCAGATAAAATACATTCATTCTTGTATTAGGTGTCAACTTTGAAGGGGAAATGTATGTCCATAATAAGTATTGCTTCATTGAGTTTTATATTTTATTCCTTTTAGATACATTGATTCCTAGATGAAATGTAAACAAATTTAGAAAATAAGATGAACTCTGATAAAGTTTAAATTATTTCAACATCTAAGTAAGTAAATGTAGCGCCCATGCTGCAATCTGTTCCATTAATCAATTGAAGCCCTAGAGATTGAAGGTCATTTGTTCCATCAGCAGTGTCAGACAGAATGCAGAATGCCGTTTATTGAGGGGAAGGAGTGGGCTTATATACTGACTCACAGCACAGTGGAAAACAATAGGGTCAAGAGTACAAGTTTTCAGGCTTAGTTCCTCCCCAGCATATGTGTGTTATCAAAACAGTAAGAGTACCAATAACCACTCCAGGGGGCAAGATGTTCCAGCTTCAGGCTTACTCAAAGTGTCTCAGGGGTCCATGCAGGACTGGACAAGTAAACCACAAACCAATATACCAAATTTGTGTATCTTCTTGAGGGAGGTTGATATACTCAAAAGCAAAACAAACATATGTGGACACACTGGTGAGGTCAAGGCTTAAAGACAGAGTTTGAGAACTTCGGTTGTGTGCCTTGGTTATAACACATGTGTATATGATTGTAAATTTGCTTATCATCCATCCCCCATCTGAATTATCATTTGTAAATGAGAATATTAAGGGCCTGTACAGGTAGTTGAGTTGTTAAGAGCACTTAACACTTCCAGAGGACCTGAGCTCAGCCCCTCACCCTTGTCAGATTGCTGACAACCACCAATGGCTCAGCTCCAGGGGATCTTAAGCCTATTCTGGCTTCTCAGGTACACATGTGGTATGCATCCATACAGATATACACACATGCAGTAAGAAATAAGAATGTTGGGTGAAGCAACTATTATAAGGCAGTTATTAATATATTTACGCATAGGCATGTGCCGAGACCAAGATCAGAGGTTAACTTGAAAAACCAATTTTTCCTTCTAGCATGTGGGCTTCGGAGATGGAACTCAGGTTGTCAGGTATGGTGACAAGTACCTTTTCCAACTAAGTCATCTCACCATCCCATTTGTAGACTTTTTAGTGGCTGCTTCACTTATTGATACTTGGCTATTTCTCTTTTATATTTTTTCTTAATTTGGAGTTAGAAAGACTAGAACAATAAAATTCAAAGATGCTTTCCTAGGAGTATTACAGTTTTTTTTTTCCCACATCAAAGTTTATTACGGGAGTAGCACAGCTAAGTGGACTGAAGGTTATATATAAAGTAGTTGTTGGACTGTCAGGGTGGAATGTTGTCTCTTAGACATTCCCTTTCCTTGTATCACAATGAAATATTCATTTTCTAGGCTAAGACAAACAATCCTATTCTTCAAAAACAAATCTCTGAGTACTGGGCAGGTTGCATGTCTCAGGGGGTTAAAGTTCTCATTGCCAAACCTGACACCCCCAGGTCAGTCTTCAGAACCCACACAATGAAAGGAAAGAACAACAAACTCCCTCCTGCAAATGGTCCTCTGACACCCACACATGTGCTATGAAACATGTGCACACAACATACACAAACACACCCTAAATAAATAAATCAGTATATTTTTAACAATCTAAGTATATTTAATTATTTTTCTACTTTCCTACTTACCTACCCAGTCATGATGATTTGTTTTAGGTGCCTTTCTTTGTGACATTTGAACTGTAGACACTGTATGCCTTTCAGGTGGGAACAACTTGGTCTTGAGTCAGTGTCAGGAAGAACATGTGTTGATCTTCAAATATACCTGTATCAAGTAGGTAGGTAGGTAGGTAAGTAAATATAGGTTGCAATTTCTTTCTCTATATTGTAATGTAAAGAAATCATGGTCGTCCTTTGAGTGAGATACAAAAAAAAAAAAAAAAAAAAAAACCAAATTGAGGAAAATACGCATTTTATAAAGAGCAGTGTAGTTTCCAAAGTTCTCATAGAGTAGAATCTCATGTAGTGGTAAAAAAAAAAAAAAAAAAAAAAAAAAAGGATTTGGCAAATACCATGTTCCTTCATCCCATGCTTTTGGGAAACTCTGAAGGGAAGAGAACTGGCCTGGGATTCAGAACACACACTAGCATGTTAACATTATTGAACCAATACTTCCCAAATGTGTTTGAATTTAAAACCTTTTTAAATGGAGTGTTTTGTGGGATTTTATGAAACACTGGCCCCGAGCATTTTCTCATTAAAATTATTACAACTTGTACTAAATGTCCTCAGAAAAATTAGGATTGACTAAATTTCCTCTGCTGAAGAATTCGGAGTGTTTTATGGTATTCCTCACCCACAAACTGAAATACAATTTAAAGGCAAATATTTAAATATACTTTTGACATTCTCATTGTGTGCCTTATGGTAGTGAAATGTGAATATTGTATCTAAATGACATGTTGAATGCTGTTGTATTTTCACAATCAATTCTATGTTGTAATTCCAAGTTCTGCAACTTACCAAGGAGCAGTTGTCTCTCACTCCAGGCTATCTGGCATCCTGAAACACTGCACACGTGGAAGACCCTTCATTCCTCTCTCCCCTTCTCCATCCCTCCTCTCTTCATTCTTTTTTACTTGGTTGTGGTCACCTAGCATAGTAAACATTTTTACAAACCCACAATTAAATCAAATGTGTTCTGGTATTTATTTCCCAAGCTAGATGATAAAAGTGATTTCTATTCACAAGGAAAGGGAGAGAGTTTTCTGTAGCTTACCATAGATATAATGCCAGAAAAAAACATGATCTTTTAAAGTCAATATATGGAAATTGGGCAGGATTAGTCACAATTGTCATAAACAATAAAAATAACAATGGGATTTGTTATAAGCCTGTTTCTTGCCCAATGTAATTTTATTTAATAATTATGAGTTAAAATGTAAATGAGGATTTGGAACTTTGTGTTGGCCTGCTGACTCAGCTCTTCTTTCCAGGGATTCATTCCCATGCTACCACACTGGAGACTCTGTGTCTCTAGTAATTGAACCCCTCTTTCTTATTTCTAACCAGTTGTTTCTTTCCTCTCAAAGGAAATTGCAATCCTTTCTGTCACAAAAATCTCAATGACACTAACTCTTTTAATTGAAGATAGTTTTTGTATAACAGTATATTTTGATTATTGTTTATTTTCCTCCAACTCCTCCAAAATTCTCTTTGCTTCCCCAGGCACATAAACCAGCATCCTTTATTTCTTTCTCTTAATAGGATGTAAACATACAATTCAATTATTAGAACAATTATTATGATAATAATAAAATTAGAAAAAATAAAAACAAAAAAGAATAGTACAAAACAAACAGAAGAAAAGGACCCAAAGTAAAAGCTCAAGAAACACAAATGGACACAGGAAAGCACACAGGCTCCATAAAAACAACAAAACTGGAAGCCATAATGTTAAAAGGGGAAAGCATTATAAAATAAAGAACATCCAGAAATGCCATTGAGTTCATTTTGTGTTGGTGTTGGCCATCTACTAGGTAACTGGAGGACATGTTTCCTATCCTTCAGAGTGGCATTCATACCCATTGTAGAGATAAAAAAAATTGTTTGCCTGAGCCCTGCAGGGATGGTTTTGATGAAGGCATTTCATTTGGGACTAAGTGCTACAATGTATTACTCTCTACACAATGCCCTCCTATGGGTATCCATATTTGTTCCCATCTACTTCAGGAAGAAGCTTCTCAGATGCTGGCTGAGCAAAACACAGACCTGGGAGCATAGATGAATGGCATTAATAGTCATTTTGTTGCTACATTCCTTTAGTAGAAAAGTACAATTTGTTTTCCCCTAGGTCCCTGGCCTGTGTGCTCTCAGGTTCTTGTCCACCTGAGCAGTGTCAGGGATGGGTTCTATTTCATGAGATGGGCCTTAAGTCAAGTCAGATATTTATGGGTTAACCCAACAAGTTGTGCCTCTGTTGCACCAGTTCATATAGCAGGTTTGTCACCATTACAGGTATAAGAGTTTGTAGCTGGGCTGGTGTTTACCCTTCTCCTTTGGTAGCTTGCAGAAAATACCAGTCAGGTGCAGGTGAAAATGCTGGGTAGACACCAGCTTGACTTCTCCATGATCAATGATTTCTGTAGATGCTGTCTTAAGCAACAGGGCCTTCTTATTTGTGGTGAGCAACCAATAATCTTGGCAGTAACCTAAGTTGTTTGGGAGTTCTTATGGGGCTCCTGTGGTCAACACATCTATTAGATGTAAGCCATTCCTAGAATTAGATGCCTTATTTGGTGACTAGAGATGTCCAGCAGGGTCACTGTCTCCCCCATTATTTGGCAATTGTAATTATATCACCTTCATATATGTATATGTTATAGGAAACTTATACTGTATTTTATTTCCATATGACCCCTCATTTGGCCCTTAGTTTTAACTGTCTCTCCCCATATTCCCTCCTTCAATCCCCTGTGTTCTCCCCATTTTAATCCTGCCATCCTAGCCACCGCCATCCATCCATAAACATCTGTTCTATTTCTCCTTTCTAGGGTGATCCAAACCTCCCATCTAGTCCCTCATTCTCTATCTATATTCTATATGTTATAACAGGTTATCTAAGAAAAATATTAGACATCATAAATACATAAGCATTTATGATGTTAAAGAATATTTTTTAAGTGGCCTTATCTTAAATAATTTTTCATAATGTGACAAGACATGATGACCAAGTCAACTTATAAAAGAAAGTATTTAATTACTGGCTTGCTTACAGTTTCAGAGGGTTAGTCCACGGCTATCATTGTGGGAGCATGGAAGTGGGCTGGCAGGCATGTGACTGGAGCACTGGTGTGATCTCACACCTTATCCACAATTAAAGACAGAGAGACAGTGACAGAGACAGAGAGAGCATACCTGGGTCCATGCCTTGGCCTGGGACTGGAAGGGATCTTTTGAAAACTCACATTCTATCCACAGTGGCACACCTTCACCAACAACATCACAACTCCTAATCCTTCCCTAGATTGCCCACCAACTAGGGACCGGGCATTCAACTATGAGCCTTTGTAAATCATCATCCAATCTACCACACTCCTTTAAATTAATACTACAAAAGTAATCAATATATAGATATTGAAGACTGGCTTTAAAAAATATGTGTATATGGCATTGATATCTAATTCTTCTGGATTGTTTGTTAATTTCTTTTGGAACTGTTCAAGAGTACTTTATTTTGATCTTTTTCTTTTAATCATAAATAGGTACATATCAAATTTTGTAGACTAGGAAACAAAAGCAAAATTAAGAGATGAAGAAGGCAACATTACTGACTTTTAATAGCATTTGAAAACAACCACACACTTGAACTCCAGCTGATGCCATGAAGATGCTCAAGCTGCTACATGCATAGGGAGAACATTGGAAAAGTGTTTTGTGCAAAACATGTAATTAAAGGATAGTGAGGTAGAGTAAAAAAAAAAAAAAAGATTTGATATTGTTGCATTTCTACAGATGTAATGTGACAGATTGATGTAGTCTCAATTTAGACGTGTAACAAGAAATTTATCTTCATTTTCCTGTGCTATTAGAAGTCACAGATTTCCAAGTACACTTATTACTCATAGCACAACTGCTCAACAGCAAAAATCTTGTAGGAGCAATAGATATTGAACAGATAATGTGGCTTGTCAAAGACATGAACATGAACACGCCATGGAACCATGCTCTAAGAATAAGATTCCTGGTCATCTTATTAGTTCCCCAAAAGATTAATAAAGAAACTTGTACAGTACTTCATGTGTCTTTGGAGCCTTGGCAAGCTTTTATGTGGTTGATTATGTTATTTGATCTATATTGTTAGAAAAATCAGTTTTTCTTCTATATGTGATTGAAAGTGACAAGAATAGAACTCTGAAAGACGAGTTAGGAGGTTGGTGTGGTCCGAATGAGACAGAAAACGTCATGTGTTGTAAGAATTGAAAGTTTGATACTTTTCAGCAGCAAAGAGGACGGAGAGAGTACAGCCTTGACATCCCAACCAAGCAAAGCTCTGAGAGTTAGCACTGTTTTCTGTGAAAACTGTAAGTTGATAATTTAAAATTTAATGTTTTATAAGCCAAGCAAATCCACATACACTACAGATGCCTATATGTAGACCTAAATTTATGTAAATGATTAATGATTTATTGTAAGTTCAAAGAACGTGTTTCACTTTAGTAATATTTTTCTTCTTACTGCCTATTGTCTCTGTTCATTACTTTATAGAACAAGAAGACTTATGTTTCTATGTCGTGTGTGACAGCATGGCAAAAAAATTTTTTAATAAATTGAATAGACAAATAGAACATCAATAGTCATGTAGTTTTTCCCTGAAGCTGATGGGTATCATTTCTCAAAGTTCTTTTTTTTTTAATGTTGAATCCTAATATGTATGGAGATTAATAAATATGTACCAAAGGGGAAAGGAATGAAAACATATGACTATAGAAGAGAACAGACTAAGTAAAAATAAGTTTCTTCTCAAAACTACTGTGCCCCTTGGCCTCTCAATAGGGACATATGTAGCCCCAAAGAGATTATCTGACTGTGGAATCTTTGTTATTAAATATCATACACCAGCACAGAACATGTTTTCTGATGCTAGCCTACTGTTCTTAACCGGAAAATGGACATGTTCATTGAACTTGAAGTTCTTTCATTAAAATGTACATAAAATGCCATCAGTGGAAAACAGGCACCTAGAAGCCTATGTGATAGAAGGTAAACCTTATGAGTATGTTGACAGGTATTGTGAATTTTTGTGCTATGACAGATGTTTAGGGAAGCAAATGTGTAAACTGAGAAAGAATCATAGAAAGAAACTACTCAGATAGCAACATGACCAGGATAGAGTCTTGGATTATTTAAGCTGAATATAGACAATAAGCAGGAATGATTTACTTAAAACCTATACAAAGACTGTATAGGGACTGGAAGCTGTTGTCATGTTTGCACAGATACATATACTGGATATCTGGTTCTCTCTCCTTCCTTACCTCCTTTTCTCCCTCCCTCCTTCCCTCTCTTCCTCTCTCCATCCTTTCCTCCTACCCTCCATACCTCCCTTCCTCATGCCCTGCCTATGTTAGTAAAGAGAGGTTAAATTATCCAGATCTCACAGGCTCTAAATGCCTGAGATAAGAAGCTTGGATTTTATTCAGTATACCTAAAGGGACTTCAGCCAGGTTTTAACCAGTTATGCTAGTTGATTTATATTGTAAAAATAAGTTTTTCTTCTATATGTGATTGAAAGTGGCAAGAATTGAACTCTCAAGGGCAAATTAGGAGGCTATTGTATTTGGTATTTGCAACTCATGCATTTGCAAACCGTATTTCCTTAAATCTCATTGCTTAAGAAGTTTGTTTTCTTGAATTTTCTAAGGTTATGGAGTGTGTGTGTGTGTGTGTGTGTGTGTGTGTGTGTGTGCTTTCTTATGTAATACTTAGCAAATGTAAATACCTATTTCATTTCACAGAAATATATTTTTGCTTTTAAGAGCTGATTATAAAGAAACATATATTCTATATGTTGACAGTTCTAAAGAGCGAGACTGTAGAATGCTTTCAAATCTGATGTCTCATGGAAGTATGTAAAGCTGTATGTGTAGTCAAATGAAATGACACTAAGATTCAGTTTCTTTTTCTTAAATTATAAAGATCTTTACCTTACTGGCAGTTTCTAAATGTCTGTTTTTAAAGAATTTAAAACTATATCCTACAGTATTCTTGTTTACCCAATGGTTTTACACTAATATCCACATATTTAGTAAGCCTAGCTGTGATTGGTTTTCTTTGAGGCTGAGTTATTACATTTCTTCTGAGCAAGGCTATATCTGTGAAGGTGTCGCCTTTCAATCTGTGCAAGCCTTTTTATTTCCCATCCTGTTTATGATCATTCATTTCTGATACATCTGCCTGCTTTTACTTTTTTATTTTCTATGGTAGTTACTCTTCTACAGCATGCTGTTTCATCTTTGAATTGTTAAGGCTGAATGCAAGCTTCTCCTGTTAGTAGAAGGCACTACCTCTTAGGCTTTGTCCCTTGTCTCCCATAGTGCTAACATTCCCATGCTTCATTGCCCTTTGAAGTTTAGGAGAGTGAACTCAGAAAGGAGAATGATGACTTTAGAGGAACAGAAAGATGTGAATATGATAGAGAGTGTGGTTGACATTGTATGAATTTGAACTTGAAACTTTTCTGAAAACTGTAAGTTGGCACTATAAATGTTCTACAGTGCTGGAGGAAATACATCTACCATGTTTTAGTGGATCAGATTTGTAAATCTTGTTATATATATTCTCCTCGCTAAAGTGCATTTACTTTTATACAGGGAAAAAAATGTATGCTAAAATCCCTGTCAATAAATGTGGCTGGGTCTTCACAGTGCTCAGTCTGAAGCTGCGGTTATATAAAGTGGTTTTCCTGGGGAGCACAAGTGTTGTTTATTATAAAGTAGCTCTGATTATTCCTAACAGCACTGTTTTATGTGGTGTTAATGTAGACACAGACTGACTTTTGTTAGGGTTTATGTGGCATGGGTATATTCCAGTCCTAAGATTTTTTCTTTTAACTTTACATATGCTCACATTTCTGTATCTTTAGATATGCAGCATTTAAATTGTTTTATTTTTCTTAACTCTGATAGATTATATTTTTGGCTGATTTGAAGAGGATGAGCTGCTTCTGTTCTTTTACTGGCTCTAAAATCAAACATGAAGTCTTAACTTTGCATGATATAGAGCTAGTCAAGCACCCTCCACCCCCTCACACAGCACAATATTATTTACTGGAAAGGTTTTCTGGTGTGCATTTAACAATGATGCACTGTTACTTTCAGAAACTCAATAGAAGGTTTTCATTTGAATGTTTTCACCGTCATGATAAATAACCCATACATGTATCCAGACATCACCTGGGAGCCTAGAAATAGGCTTTGATGTACCAAATTATTTATGGGCTATAATAAACAATGGTTATTTTATTAGGGTTAGTTGCCACATTTGAGAAAACACTGTTGTCCTTTCTCCTATTCTCATGCGCATGTGACCTGAGGTTAAAGGAACTGCTATGTACATGATACTCATTTTTCTTAGGAATTCTTGAAATTCTGTTATCAAAGTATTTTCTATACTTTGTCTCTGCTACCTGGGAAAATTATTTATACTGGTATATTTTAAACTACTTATGTCAAGGTTTTATTGTTAAGCACATATGCTATGAATTTTATCTTCAAATATAACCAAGGGCAGGGCCGGTTGGTAGCTACAGTGTAATTACAAAACTGTCCCATCCTTTGGAAGGAAAGCCTATTAGAAACCCCACTTGGTGGAACTTTAAGGTTCATGTTTGCCTATCATGCGTCAAAATTTTGTGAAAATTGAAATGGTACTTCCTTAGTTTTAGTACACATCCTTAGAGACAGAGAGAAGGGGATGGAGAAGAAAGAAGAACCTGGAAAAGGAAGTTTTCTTTCTAGTACACAAACTTGGTGTTGATTTTTGCTGAATAATTTCCTGACTAATTGCAGTTTCTTATATATGTATTATATATACATATATATAAACTTTTTTTAATATACATATAATTTTTTATTTAATTTTATATAACAAAGTCCAATTAAATGAAAACAAACATTTATACACAATATTTGGGAATTTGGGCGTCGTTCTTTCCAAACTACTTCCTGCTGGTAAGGGGCGCTGTCTTGGGGGATTCGAAGAAGATTCAGATATCCTAGCTGTAGTCTGTAGGGCTGTTTTGTCCAGCTGTTTGGAATGTAGGATCAGCTTGTACTCTGTTTCAGGCGGTCTGGTGTGATCAAACCACATTAGTCTGGAAGGAATCCACATCTTTTCATTTTCTGTGGAAACAAAAATAGAAATACTTTTCCCCAGTAACTTGTTCTTCAACTTAAATTTTGGAGTCAAAGCGTTTTTTTTTTTTTTTTTTTTTTTTTTATTATTTTACATGTCGATCCCAGTTCCCTCTCCCTCCCTCCCTCCCTCCCCCCAAGCCCTCCCTCCCTCCTTCCCTCCCTTTTACCCTCTCTACCCTCTCCCATGCACTCTAAACACCCTCCCCTCCCAACCCCCCACCACAATACAATATGTAGGGGAATGCCATCCAGTTGGGGTCATGTAGATCTGACAGGTCCTGTGAAGTAGGGACTAGGGCTTCTCTCCTATCTCTAGAATAAGGCAGTTATCCCTCCATGGGGGATATGTTTGCAAAGTCCTTTTGTGCACCAGTACTCACTCATATATGGATTTTAGACCTAGATCAAATGATCACCAGCCTATAATTCACATCACCAGAGGAACTAGGATACAAGTTGTATTCTAAGAGATTCATATAAAGTCCCTCACAGAACTGGGAAGGGACAAGTCCCCCAGACCTCAGGTATAGTGGGGGAGGACAGCTAATGGAGAGAGAAGTAGGAGAAAATGAGAGGGAGGAGTGGAAGGCATGTGCGACCAGGAGGTAAACTTTTTCTTATTTTACATATCAAACCCAGTTCCCTCTCCCTCCCTCCCTCCCTTGCCCTCTGACCTCCCTCCCATCCCACCCTACCCCCACTCCGCAGGGAGGATGATGCCTTCCAGGAGGGATCATCAAAATCTGTCAAGTCATTTGGAGTAGGGACTAGGCCCTCCCTCCTGCCTCTAGGCTAAGGGAGTATCCTTCCATGGGGAATGTGCTCCCAAAGTCCTTTCGTGCACCAGGGATATATCCTGGTTCCACTATCAGAGGCCCCTTAGACTGCCCAGGCCTTCTGACTGAGACCCAGATTCAGGGTGTCTGAATTGGTACAATACTATTCTTTTTTTAAAAAATAAATTTTATTTAAATTAAAAACAACCTTACTTTATATACCAATCCCAGTTCCGTCTCCCTCCCTTCCTTCCATGCCTCACACTGACCCCAGCACCCCATCCCCCAACCATTCCCCAGGGAGGGTGAGGCCTTCCATGTGGGATCATCAAAGTCTGTCCTAAGCCCTCCCCTGTGTATCTTGACAGAGAGAGTGTCCCTCTATGTGGAATGGGCTCCTGAAATTCATTCATAGACTAGGGGTAGATACTGATCCTCCTAGCTGACACCTACTTTCAGGGGGCCTGGTTCAGTCCTATACTGATTCACCAGCTGTCAGACTGGGGTCCATGAGCTCCCCCTTGTTCAGGTCAGCTATTTCTATGGATTTCCCCAGAATGGTCTTGACCCCTTTATTCATCACTCCTCCCTCTCTACAACTTGATTCTAGGAGTTTGGCTCAGTGTTTAGCTGTGGGTGTCTGCTTGTGCTTCCATCAGCTACTGGATGAAGACTCTAGGATGGCATATAAGGTAGTCGTCAATCTCATTATCAGGGAAGGGCATTTAAGGTAGCCTCTCCTCTATTGCTTAGATTGTTAGTCGGGGTCATCCTTGTGGATCTCTGGACATTTTCCTAGTGCCAGATTTCTCTTTAAACCTATTTGATGATTCCCCATAGAAGGACTCACCCTCTCTGGGGAGCAGAAAGGGAATAGGATAGAGGTTGAGAAGGGCACAGGGGAGGAGGGGAGGGTGAGGGAACTGGGGCTGGCATACAAAAGAAGCTTGTTTCAAATTTAAATAAAGTAATGTTATCATTAAAAACCCATAATAGCTCCTTCTATTATGGTATCTCTTCTTGCTCTCCTCTGTTCATCCCCTGACTCAATCTTTCTGATCCCTCATGTTCTTAAAACCAGTGTTATAGAGGAACATTCCTTGGAACATTCTGCCATATGCCATGTCCTACCTTGTTTACTTAGATTAAGCTAATATAGAAATATGAAATCATTAAATATGTTTCTTGAAAATGTTAAAAGTATGATGATCATTTCTTCCTGTGAATTTCCTATCTAAAATTAACAAAATACTAGATTAGCATGTAAACACAGATTTTGGGTACCAGAATTATTAATGGGATATGTATGTAGTGATAAAAGATTGTTGGTAACTAGTGTCATAGATTGATAATCTGTTCTCAATTAAGAATTGCTAAACTGGGCAAGTGAGATGGCTCAGCAGGTAAAACCCTTGCTATGCAAGTCTGAAGACCTAGGCTTGATCACCAGCACCCATAGTGAAAGGGAAAAGATAACTCTGGAATGCTGTCCTGTGCCATTCATATGCATGTCACAGCATGTTCATGTCTACAGTCACTTACTCATATAGCACAGGTACACAACACACACACACACACACACACACACCAATATTTTTAAGATAGTATTCCCAATTGAACATAGCTCATAATTAAATAAAAATAATTTTGCTTTTCAGGTCAGTTACTCTGGAGAAGTTAGCCTTCTTATGGTATACTGTAGTATTTTTGTTTATAATAAGGAATTTGTTTTCCTAATATTTATATTATTGTTATTGGTTATTTATATTATCTTTGTTATCCTCATTTTACCTTTCTAGTAGCCCCAGGAAGCATGCTGTAATCTTTATCACTCTTACCATTTAGCCAAGTAGAAATGGACACAATAGCACAGGGAGTTTCCTCTAGGTTACCCAGAGATCCCAGAGCATTATTAGCTCCACTTTTCTGGCCCAGCTTTCTGGTACCTCTTTGATATATACTTCCAAATTGTACTTGCAGTTTCAATATTAAAATCTGAATAATAGGACCTTCCATAGCATGAACTAAAGGAAGTTCATGTTAAACATTCCTAAGAATTTCAGAATTGTACATTGTGGGAAAGATCTTGCCAGAAGGAGACTTCTTTGATTGCAGCTACAACTTAGTGTCAGGTAATTATATAGATAACTTTTACAGAAGTTTTCAAGAAATGAGTTTTATTTAATTCATTCATGATTATCCAAAAGAAGGAGAAGAAAAATAAAAGCTATTGATTTTATCCTTGATTTTTACAGCAAATTATCTACTATCCATTTTAAGTTTCCTGTGAGTAGAAATCATAAGACCTGTGTCAAGTACTATTATTATACCTGGCCTCACAGAAAATTAAGCCTCTCTATCTGTAAATATTCATAAGCTTCAAGAAGTAGTAAAATTAGTAGCTATTGACAACTCGAACTTTTCATCATATTAAGTTTTTTCATGATTAAGTATTTGTATGTTCATCTCACTTCAAATGTGGAAAAAAATGACTTCAATTCATGAGATCAAAACCATTATTAATTTCCATGTTAGGCAATCAAGTCACATTTCAACACAGGGCTAAACTTAATAAAAACATCAAGTGATTAATAAATCTGTTACAGTCATGTCCTCTTCTCTTAAGAATGATTTTTAAAATATCAAATTATTACCAGTTTTAGGTAAGTAGGAATAGTTTCTTAATGAAAGGGAACTCTTGGTACTGAAGAAATGGTATAATACAATGTTCACCCCTTGTAGCTTGGTAGTTTGCAGGATTTATGACTTCTCAAATTGAGTCAGCAGTACATGGCACCAATGGAAAGTGGTTGACGTGAGCAAAGCCACAGCCCCCTCCCACCCTGACTCCAGTGAGAGGCTGATTAGGCAACAGGATGCTACTACCCTGGTGAAGGGCTGCAGCTTGGCCAGCATGAGAATTAGAGATACTGGAAATTCTGAGTCATCCTTTTGGGGTTTCTTTTCTTCCATGAAGCCCACAGTAAGCCAGAACATAGAACAGACTGGAAAAGGGAAATGAGGAGACAGAGAAAGGGAAATGTTGTAACTATGAAATTTATCAGCACTCAGTTCTTTGATCACCCTCTTTGTCTGTGGGAGTAAGGATTCGGGGATAATTTGCATTTGACTTTCAGTATCTTTGCTAGAAAAGAAGAGATTTAACTTCTTTTCCTCACTCCTATTACATAGTGCAGGATCATTCTGGCCAAATGATGCAAAGAAATTTAGTTTTTCCTCTAATACTTTAGTCTGAAGTACTTGTTAAAGGAAGAATACTAGAAGGCTCCAAAGATTCTGATTTCAATATTTCAAGCCAGTAATCTTAGTTATTTGTTCTAATGTCCAGACAGTGGCTATATATCATTCCTTCTAATTGCTTAGGTCTTGGGAATATTCCATTTATTACTACCCTGAAAGCAGATTTCCCAGCTTTGACACTGTATTCAACACTCAGGGTCACTTAACTTTCTAACACATCTTTCCATGTAATTTAGCCAAAGGATGAGTAATAATAGAAAACACTTTTAAGACAAAGTAGGACTCATACTTGAAAAAAATTATAAAGATTTTATTGCATTGTTTTAAGAAAGTCATAAGATGCATGCCATACATTGGAGATATGGTACCTACTTAGTCATGACTATCAGGAAGTTTAATCAAATGCTTCATTGCTAGGTTTGGAAATGTTTGAAATGTTATAGGTGAGCCAAAAAGATCTCTTGAAAGATTCAGAACATGGAAATAGAAAAAGAAATATGGGAAAGGAACAAGAGATAGGTGAATTGATAGCTGAAATGTGGGGTAGAGTAGTGAGGGTGAAAGACAACTCTAGAATTACTATGAAACCCAAGAGGCATGTATGTGCATATGTATATACAGCACACATGTTTTTTAGAAGATTGACCTAATAGAGCCCTAAGAGTTCTAGAAAAGTCTATGTATTATAATCAAATAGCTAAGAGTTGACCCCGAATAATAAAATCTGTGCTTCACTTTTATGAAAGAGCCTTTTAAATGTACATGATATATTCTGTCTTACTATGCATATTATACATACTGCTTTCTATGACTGCTTCATGAATCTTTAAATGACCCTCAAATATTCTTGTAGCACAAGGAAAATTGTTGATATATCAAAGGGTCTTAATGGTAACTCCTCTTCTTTGTTCTCAACTCAGTTCAACTTCTCACCACTTTGCTTATAAGAAAACTACCTGCAAAACTTCATTTATAAAACAAAATTCTAAAATTGAAAAATAAAGTTACAATCTAGTGAGACATATTTTGTGTTTTTCGCTAAGAAAATATTCAGTCAGACTGAGCATTCTATTCATTTTAACATATAGCCATAACTTACCTAGATAGAGGGATAGATGGAAACATAAGAACATGAATTATAGAAATAGAAAAACATGGCTGTTTAGATGAAAAGCTACGTGGCTGTTTAGATGAAAAGCTATGTAGATAGGGATAAGGTAATATCTGTTACAAAGTGATCTCATTTTAACCATTTATATTTTAAAGAAAACAGTAATCTTGTTAAAGACATAGATTCATGTGTTTGCAAAAGATAATTTCCTGGTTTGTTGGAAAAAGCAATGCAGAAATTTCTCTATACATTTAAACATTATTTTTACACTTAGCTTAAAAGGTCCTTTAAAATACTGCTCTTTGTGGTCTATGAGTGTATAAGTAATTTTAATATGTCATGGTCTTTATAAGAAAGTACTAATGTTAAATATATTTCAATTGGTCTTCAAGGGCATAAAATGTCATCTTATGGATTTTTAAAATTAAATGATTCAAACTAAAATTTATTCATATACTGTACACACCATTCATTAAAATTTTTAGTGTATAATTATATAATCTTTGTCAGTTTAATCTTAATTCATAATTATTTTTTAACTAATATTGTCAATCTACTCTCAAAATTTTATTTGCTTGTCCATGTTTAGGAAATCATAATACCAAAACCACATTTTCCACTTCTTTGCATGTGGGGCAACCCTTTACAGAATACTACCCTTAGAAATATAATTGCAAAGTTTCAGCAGGCTATTAATGGTACTCCTATAATTTAATAAGCAAAATTATCAAATCTAAAAGTTACCCTGGTCTCCATAAGTTGCTCATTAGTATTTGCACCCTGTCACTTGAGCAATGATTTTGTGCAACAACTACAACAAAAAATTGTGGTCTTCTAGAAAATAGGTTGAGGTTTTAGTTAAAAAAAAATATGAACGTTTCCACAGCACATTCAAAATCATTTCAACCATTAACTGGCCATGTGAGAGACAGCAAATTACTACAAAAATTTAAACCAGTTTTATGCTATAGGTCTCTTAGAGAAAATTAGATATTAGATATTATTTTAAACTCAGTATTATAAATCTTCTTTTCTTATACTCTGAAACATGTAGCCCCTGTGAATGAAAGGGAAAATCGCGCATAAATATTATGGCGATAAAAACAATAGACCACAAGATTCCCTAAATCTTTAAAGCTGAAGTTGTATTGGAGACTTTCAGGAGCAGGAGAGTATTTGTTAGGCTGGCACTGGGAAGAGAGGAGGGGAGACAGTCCCACAGGGCAGGGCTATGGGAGCCAAGTCAGGATTTCCTCTGGGAGTTTTGTAGTTCTCCGGGCCTGAGGTACTAGTACGAGCTGAATAGGATGGATAGGTCTGATTTAGGAAAGCAAAGAAAACTTTCCCTCAGACAATGCTTATGCTTTCACATTTATTCTGTGAACCTTTGTAACTTTCTGCATCGTAAAGTGTCATGCTTCCTACTATCCCTCTAAAAAGAAAAAAGTCAAAATCCAATTGTCTGGAATCTAAAATGTGACTTCCTGTGACAGCATGTCAAAGTGTGGTGACAAGAGCGGTTTGCACAGATCGACATGACAATCCTTGGAGCTTGTGTTTGTTACCTTATTGGACAAACTAGATTTTCAGCAATAAATAACTCAAGGATCCCATGATGAAGGGTATCAGGATGAGCCTAAATGAACTATAAATTTAAGGAAACATATTAGCCCAGAAAATGACTGTTTAAAGTGTAATCTTGGTAGGAAACAGAAGATGCTGAGCTATTGACTGAAAATTTAGGAAGGTGGCTTAAGAAAAGCAATGTAAGAATCGAAACACTACGCCATGGAAAATTTAAGGAAACTGATTAGCCCAGAAAATGACTGGTCAACACCTTGATTTTAACTGTGTGAGAGTCGTATCAGATATAACTTTCAGGACTGTTTGGTAACATTTTCTATTTGTGAATACTCAATTTTGTGGTCATTTACCCTTAGCAGTCTAATAGACATTAGGAATTATGTCATAAGAGCATATAGTCGATCCATCATCTCTCCACAGTTGCTTCTTAACATACAGAACTTATTAACATTGTGGCAAAGACAACATAGTAATACCACAAACACTCATAGCTAACAGGATGGAATGAAAGACCCTGACAACCAACAAAAAGCCTTTTTTAAGTGAACAATATATAAAAGACTACACAAATTTAACACTAGAGAAAGTATCTTCAAATCCTCCATTCAAAAAATCAGCTGTTGAACTGCAGACACAGTATTCAAAACAAGTAACACAAATGGCTTATAACTATTTGAAAAAGCATTCAGTATCTTTAGACATCAGAAAAACGTAAATTAAGTATTCTGGGACTCATTCTCACACCAATCAGAATGGCCAACATCAAGAAGACAACAAACATTATCAAGTATATAGGAAAGAGAACTAGTTATTAACTCATGATGGGAATTAAACTGTGCAGCCACTGTGAAAATCAGTATGAAGACTTCTTTAAAAACTGGAAACAGGGACTGGAGAGATGGCTTAGCAGTTGAGAGCACCAATGGCTCTTTCTGAGACCCTGTATTCCATCTCCAGCACCCAAATGACAGCACAGTACACAGCTGCCTAGAACTCCAATCCAAGGAGATTGGACACCTCTTCTTGTCTCCATGGGCCCTGAGTATATACGATGCACAATCATCGCGTGCATGCAAAATACACGTTCACATGAAATTAAAAAATATTAAGCTTTAAAAATCTAAAAGTAGACTACCTCATGACCCAGATGTAACACTTCCGCAATATACCCAAAGGACTGTAAGTCCATCTGCAAACATCCTTTACACATGTATATTTACTGCTGCTCTAAAACTAAGTGGGACCCACATGATTGCCTGCAAGGAGACCACGCTGATGTCATATACATGGCTCTTCTTCTTGTGTGTTTAACGTGCAGATAATAGAGGTAGTTTTAGTAGAAGCCCACAATACAGGAAGTACTACATGAGAACTAAAAGGTGCTCTTCACTTGCTTCTGTAATCTTTATTAAAGTGTTTTTTTTTTTTTTCAACTGAAGATTAGGTGTTAAAATGCACAAGTGGGTTCAGGGACTACTCAAGGTTCTGATCTTGTTCCCTGAGATATTATAATACATGAAACATTCAAAATTTCATGACAACAAAGTATTTGTGCTTCTTCTTTTTATTCATTTTTCCTAATTGTTCCTGGGTACCCTACATACCACTGAGAATTTACCTCAGCTTCCTCTCCCCCTTGCTTATTCTGCTCACCTACAACCTCTAGCAGCATGTTCTTCAGCCGGATCACCTGTAATCCTGCTTTGCCACAAGCATCCCTTCACCTAGAGTGCTCTTCTGGTAGACATTTATCATCTCCTTTTCATATTTTAGGCCCACTTTAAGCTCTTCATGAAACCACATTGCACCATAGTAATATTGTAACCTGTCCCATCCCAAGGACAAGGTTTCTAACCTTTAATATGTTTCTTCTCTGACATTATCAACTTCTAAAATATTAAGTTCTAATTTATGTGATGTACCTTTTATATAGCATGCATTCCATAAAGACAATAATTCCTATATAAATGGTATGTATGGATGATAAGGGATTTTAATGGGCACTATTTATTAATGGCTGTAGTATACTAATACTAGTTTCACTTCTTTCGCTTCATTTTTCACAATTGCAAAATTTACCACAAGTTTCATCAGATATTTTGTAATGACACAAAAAGTACATCAAAATGTTTATTGCTCAAGCTGCATATATTCTCAGTGGTAGCTGTGAAAGGCCTTGGATTTAATTCCCAGTACTGGAAAAAAAAATAAATGATCTACAAAACTCTGGGGCCAGCAAGATAGCTCAACAGTAAAGGCACTTGCTGCAGAACCCCATCAATTTCATTTTCCTAGATTTCAATCCCTAAAACCCACTTAAAGGCCAAAGGAGAGAATTGACTTAACAGAATTGTCTGATGGTATACATATGCTCAATACATATGCCATACACACATCACTTAAACTACATATCACACATCATTCACACACATGATAAAAGCCGTTTCTCACTTGCTGCTTTCTGCAAAATTTTCTGTGAGTTTGCATCAATAAACCTCGGTTTTACTTTTTAAGCTTCAGGGTACTTTTGAATACATTCATTTGATAATGATATGGCAACTAGCCTGTGCTGGATAATCTAAGGACTAAAGCTCCAGTAGGAAAGGAAACCTCATTCACCTTGAATAGAAGGATTTTGCTATATATGACAGAAACTTTGAAGCTGTGGTGAAATTACGGATGTTGAGATTTTCCTGGAATTATATTGGAATCTCAGTGTGGGGAAAATGCAATGACACATATCCCGATGGTAGGAGCGGTGAGAGATGATACAAAGGCAGGGAAGAAAATAGCAGTGCAATTAGTGCACAGAGTCTGCTGTGGTGAAACTACAAGGAACGACACAGCCTCAGAAGCCCAAAGCTAGAAGGACCAGGTTGTGTCTTTGTAGACATAGAGAGAGCACAGCCTCTTCTTATGACAATTCTATTTTGTTCAAGAATAGGAACTTTAGATTTTTGAAATACAGAACAATGAGAGAGTAAACACCTCTTGTTTCAAACCACTGAATTTGTGCTAGTTTTCTACAATTTTCATAAAATCAAATATAATGACTTTAATGACAGACACAGATACAAATACTAACAATTTTACTGAAATGAGTGTGTGATTGAGGCATGGGAAAGAAAAACAGAGTACAGGAGTATGAACTTAACTCTGGTAGATGGGGCCAACTGATCTCAAAGCAGAAGCGTTTCCTATGCAAGCAAGAGACATTGCAGAATTCAAAATTAGTCTGGTTAGTTTTATACTACAAAGCTACATTGTCCATGTTTATCTTAAGTAAGAAAAAGTTTAAGGCCTAAACAGAATTCATTGATTTTTAAGCATCCATCAATAATATGAGCTGTTTGTTTGAATAATAACATCATATATGGTAAAAAGAACATTCTATTGTTACCACCAAAAGGACCATCATTTCACGTTGTTGACAATTTCCTAGGACATTAGAGAATCTGGTTCACACAATGTCCAGTAAGCATCTTAAAGGTACCATATTTTAATCAGTCGAAGAAATCAAGACATTTCTTTCTGTCTGTGAACATCATCCAACCCTGAAATCCTAATGAATTTTGGCAATGATGCTAATAAAAATATTCCTCATTTCTCCTTTTGTTTACTGAGAATGTTTGCCTGGTAATTTTTCACAAAGTGAAATGTGCGAAGTAGTCACTTCCCTGTGTTCTTTTATCAAAGTAGTAGAAAAGACACCTGGAAGAATCTGGTGCATTGCTGTTTGTCATGTCACCCAGCAGGTGTAGCATATGTGTGCCTTCCATGTGAATATGAGCACATCAGAGCATAGGCGAGAAGATTATAAAGAAAAATGCAGAAGGACTATGAAGTGGAGGCTTTAGTGTTCTGGCTATGAAAGCAACGAGGAACAGACAAGTAAATTCCATAAAGGACAATTAGATTTCATCCAGTGATAACAAAGGAAGGAAAAGGGCATCGGGTAATTTTCTCTCTGTACCAAGAGCCAAGAAACAGAGTTAGGGAATCAATAAATCTGCAAAGCTCATTCCCACATCATAGCACTAGATGTTATCCAACTTTTCAGTTTTGTAGGAAAAGGAGCCAAATACTTCCTAGCATTTCCCAAACTACTAGAAAATAAACATTAAAAGTGATAGTTTATCCACATGTACCAGATGTCTTGTGGAAGCCCAGAACTTAGTCTCTTTCTAAAAATGGCCAGCTCACCTGAGAGCCTTGGAGCACACTATAGTCTATCCCAGGCCTCCCTGGCTAACAGCCCAAACATTTAGTGAATTAAGCTGTGTCTACATCCCAGTTACACACGGGTTTGCAAGCTCAGCCCATCAGGGAGGCCTCCCTTCATGTTTTATTCTGGCAGAGGGCTTTCAGGGATAATTGCTTCCATCACAGGCTAAATAAGTTGGCTATTAATGCAAATGAACACAACTGCAAAGGAGACTATAATTCATGGAGACAGATGGCAATATCCTGTTGGCTTCTTTGTTTGCTTGCTTGCTTTTATGAACTGTCTAAGAGAAATCTCTTAGTGATAAAACTCTTTAAATGTTTTATTTAGATGTACAGCAGTTTTGCTAGTGGAAAGTGAGAAGACCCCCCCCCCATTTCCCTCTGAGCATCCTCCCCTTTTCCTCCTTGGTATATATTTCTTGGGATTTCTTAAAAAGAAAAAAAATGTCTCACATACTCACTCTAGGAAAAACATATATATTAAAATTTGCTTGTAAGAAGATGTAATTTAAATATTTTGCCATCTCTACTACTCATATAAAAATCCCATAAATTCTGAAGTATATTCCTAGTATACTCACCTGTAGGAAGAATACGTATGCTAATATTTACTTATAGAAAAATGTACTTAAATATTTTTTAAATCTTTACTTCTCATTTTATTGTAAAATAAGATCTCTATAACTATCCTAAGATACATTTGAAATTTTAGTTTCAAAGTTATGTGTCCAAGTATTTTTTTTACTTTTTATTTAAATAGATATTTACATTTCTATTAGTTTTCCACGTTTTTTAATAAGATGTACCACAGGCTACTTTTAATGTGTTAACTTGTCTCTCTCTTAATTCACTCCATACTACCCTTAGCCCAGAAACTTCAACTATCTTGAACTATTTACTCTGCAGATGTCTGTAATTTATTCCTGCCTCACCCTCACTCTGGCCCTCCTGCATCAGGCTCTCAAGTGCTAAGATTAAAGGTATGGACCATCATATCCTGGTGATAGTAAAGATTTTGATAGTCGATATATTTGTTGTCCTCATCTAAATTAAAAACAAGTATCTGTTCTATTGAAGCAGCATAAAAATAATTGACAGATAGAATTATTGAAGACTCATAAGGTTGATGGCCATTACAGCTGATCTTGTAGGAGCAGCCCTCCCCTACCATTAGCTGCTTTCACAAGTGAAGTGGGGACCCTACAAGTGACTCTTCTATCAATCGAACAACATAGTTGAGTGTCACCTTCTTTAGCTTGCTGATGTTTCCTAGTCTTTCTGTTGTAACCCACTGTCAGCATGTCCCTCGCGCATTGAATCTGGAACTGGGGTTATAGGAGCTATGGCCTTGCTCACTGTCAGCTTGAGTCTTCTATCCCTATAAGCTGTCCTCCAAAGCCTCTGTTTTGTATATTCTCTGCATTAGAATCTGTCTTCCCTTCTTGGATCTTTCTAACAAGCCTTTGCACATGCAGGGAAGGCCACTCGTGATCTGTACATTGTATTGTCATCACAATTTCCAGTATTTCATTTTGAACTGCAATGTAGTGCTGGTCTTGATGTTTTGCGTGTAATTTTGTGACATGACTTTTTATTCTTTGGAGTTACTTTTTGTTTTTTTGTTTTCTTTTTTTTTCTTTATTTTATATAACCAAGACCATTTAAATGAAAACAAACATTTATAGACAATATTTGGGAATTTGGGCGTTGTTCTTTCCAAACTACTTTCTGCTGGTAAGGGGCGCTGTCATGGGGGATTCGAAGAAGATTCAGAAATCCTGGCTGTAGTCTGTAAGGCTGCTTTGTCCAGCTGTTTTGAATGTAGGATCACCTCGTACTCTGTTTCAGGTGGTCTGGCTTGATCAAACCACATTACTCTGGAAGGAATCCACATCTTTTCATTTTCTGTGGAAACAAAAGTAGAAATCTTTTTCCCCAGTAACTTGTCCTTGAACTTAAATTTTGGAGTCAAAGCATTTTTTTTAATTTAATTTATTGTTTTACATGTCGATCCCAGTTCCCTCTCCCTCCCTCTTCCCTCCCTCCCTCCCTTCCTCTCTCCCTCCTTCCCTCCCTTTTACCCTCTCTGCCCTCTCACATGCACTCTAACCACCCTCCCCTCCCATTCCCCCCACCCCAATTCCATATGTAGGGGAATGCCATCCAGTTGGGTTCATGTAGATATGATAGGTCATGTGAAGTAGGGACTAGGGCTTCTCTCCTGTCTCTAGATGAAGATGTGGCACATCTACACAATGGAATACTACTCTGCAGAAAAAAAATAATGGTATCTTGAAATTCACAGGCAAGTGGATGGCACTTGAAGAAACCATCCTGAATGAGGTAACCCAGTCACAAAAAGAGGAACACAGTATGTACTCACTCATATATGGATTTTAGACCTAGATCAAATGATCACCAGCCTTTAATTCACACCACCAGAGGAACTAGGATACAAGATGTATTCTAAGAGATTCATATAAAGTCCCTCAAAGAACTGGGAAGGGACAAGTCCCCCAGAGCTCAGGGGAAGTGGAGGGGGGAGCAAATGGAGAAATAAGTAGGAGAAAACGAGGGGGAGGAAAGGAAAACATGTGCGAACAGGAAGATTGAGCCTGGTTAGGAATAGAAGACAGGAAAGAGAGAGAGAGAGAGAGAACATAAAAGAGGGAGCCAATATTGGTTTGAAGATAAAATTGAACACAAAGAAAGGTCTAGAGAAATACAAGACTGCTGCCAACTAACAATTTGAGCTTCCGTGGAAAGGCTACCATAAATGCCCTTCCTGGAGAGTGAGATCAACAACTAACTTAACCATGGAGCCCTCAACTAATGCCTGTTGGAAACAGGAGCAAACACCCATACTTTTTGTTTTTTATATGTTCATGCAACTAGTTCTTACGAGTAAGCAGTTTTAATCTGATTCTTAAACAGTGTAAAAAAAATAGTAGAGAACCTAAAGATGCATATTGAGTGTCTCTGTTAATTTGATGGTAATAACAGCCCTTTTAAATTGCTTTTCTCCATTTCCAGACAGTTGTTAAGGAACCCCTACTGCTGCTTCATGGGAATGTACTTCACAATTAACAACATGCTGTTTTTTATGTCAGCAGATTCGTAAATTCATTGGTGGCATAAATCTGCATGTTAATCAGGCTCATTATAGATATCAAATTGCTTGAAAATGCTCTTTGTTTATTTTGTCCATACAAGGTATAATTAATATAAAGGAAAGCCTATGCTTCTGAGGTGTGCAGTTTTGTGGGCTGTGGCACCTTAACAGTCAGACAGGGGCCTTTCCATCTCCACAACCATTTCCCACATGCTCATTTGTAGTCACTCGGTCCTGTCCTGGTCCCCAGCCCTGGCAACCAATGGCCTGATTTCTATAGCTGTGCTTCTTCCTTTTCCAGAATGTTACATAAAATCGTAAATACATATTCCTCCTCAGTGTGACTTTCATCACATGATCAGATTAGTAAGAATTTTCTTATATGCCCCAGAATAAAGCAAACAAAATAGAAACATGTTTATATATAATGACAACCTCAGTTGCTCCTTTGATATTATATTAGAGATACTAGCTAGTACATGTAGAACACAAAGAAATAAACATGTAAGACTGATGAAGAGAAAAATTTTAACATTCATGATTGATATGATGCCTTCATAGGAAATCCGAAAGAATCTGTAGATGATCACATTGAATTAATAAAAACATTTTCACACTATAGCCCTGGACCATGACATAGCAACAACAATAGCGCCACATAATGCTATATGGCCATTTGGGGCACGACTCAATCAGGTACTACCGGGGCCAACACCAAGAAGTCAGACACATTATGGTGAGTGGGTACAGGGTGGGAACAGGAAGATAGATGGAGCTAAGAAGAGAGACAGATCTGAAAAGTGACGGTGGTGAGGAACAGACTAATGTGAATGGCCTGCTTACCATTTGAGTCCAAGGTGATATCTGGGCTTGTGCTATGGCCAAAGGTCAATCTTGATCCAAGACCCTGAAGCAGCTAAGGGAGCATGAGTTGTTACCTTTGGGTCTGGTGGCCATTGAGGGCAATGTAGAGGTCTGTAGTATGGGCTGGTACCTGAGGCCAAGTTGGTATCCAAGGGCCATATTGCCACAGGGGGCATGTCCATCTGAGTGGCTTGAACTGCCACCTGGGGCCATTGTGACATCCGGGCCTCAGCTGCTGCCAAAGACCATGTCTAGGCCCATGTTCCTACCACAGCTGGGGTCTATGTTGATGTCTAGAGGCCTATGATGCCACCATAGGCTATATGGTTGTCCAGAGTCTAGGCCACAACTCATGATCATGGTAGTGACCATTGCTAAGTTGAGTGGCTAGCACTACCACCTGAGGCCATGCTATCATGCAGGTTAGGACCATGTCTGGGGCCATGACAATATAGCAGCCAGGGTCTGAGTTGATCTCCATAGCTTGTGATACCATTGAAGGCCATTCCAATGTGAGGGGTCTGGGCTACCACCTGGAACTATGTTGGTGCATGATGGTCACTCTGCCATGGTATGCCACCAGGTGGCCTGAGCTGCCACCTGGACCATGGTGACATCTGAGTCTGGGCTGTGGCCTAGCAACATGTCTGGGTCTATGGTCCTACCACATCCAGAGTCTGTATTGATATCCATGGCCCTTGTTGCCACCAAAGGCCAAATGGATGCCTGGGGACTAGGCCACAACTTGTGGTCATGTGGGTGTCTGGGGTCTGTGCTGCTGCTAAGGCCATACTGATCTGAGTAGCCTATACAGTCACCTGAGTCACTTGTGTCATCTGGGCCAGGGCTGCTGCCAAGGACCATGTCTAGGTCCATGACACTACAGTGGCCAGAATCTGAGTTGATGTTTGTGGGTCCTGTTACTGCCAAGGGTCTGGTCAGCCACCTGAGGCCATGTTGATGTCCTTGGTCCTTGCTACTGCCAGGGCCATAGTGTTCTGTGCTGCCACTGGGTCCCTGGTGATGTCTGAGCCTAGAGTGCTGCCAAGGGCAATGTCTGGGCATGTGGTCCTGCTGCAGCTGGTGTCTGTTTTGATATCCATGACCAGTGTTGCCATAAGGATCATAGGAACCAAGCCTGCTGAAATCCACGGGCTGTGCTGTACTGGCCCTATGCCTCACCCGCCCTGGGATTGCTGGCCCAGCCCTTAACTGTGTACTGCAGCAGGAGAGCTGTTCCCCTGCACTCAGGAAAGATGGCCACACCCCTCCCAACAGGTGTGTACCTCACCTGGACAGCATACTAGCAATCTAGAAAGAGGATTCTTTCTACACCTATACCTTGCCTGGGCAGTATAGTGGAGCTGGCCCTGGTGGTGTGAGTCTGGGTCAGCTAAACCAGAGGGGCTGGGAGCAGAACTGGCCCCTCTCCCTGCTGCAGGCTGT
Organism: Phodopus roborovskii; assembly: GCF_943737965.1. Lineage (NCBI taxonomy): Eukaryota > Metazoa > Chordata > Mammalia > Rodentia > Cricetidae > Phodopus > Phodopus roborovskii. The sequence goes on along the minus strand of NW_026126413.1, from coordinate 3,646,431 downwards.
GTTGGGTGCACTGGCCTAGGAAGTGCTGGAGAGCTCACACAGGTGGTGACAATGCAGTAAAGCTGTTGCGCTTCACAACTCAAGTACAACACAGGCTCAGAATCTGGGCTATGAGTTGGCCCACCCCAACATCCACCTCGTCTATGAACTGTTAGAACATGTGAAGGAGACAAACCCACAGATCCAAAACTCCAGGATCTCCATGACATGGAACAACAACAGGACATACAGGAGGAGCCCCAGTGAGAGCCCATTATCACTAAGGGAAGCTAGAGGCCAGGGACAATGGCAGGGAACACTTGCATGTGAAGATGAAAGGACTAAAGGGTCCACTGTGTGACTCAACAGACCACACCTGCTCTTTTGTTGTTCCTTGTTGTTTTGTTTTTTGGATGTTTGCTTGGGGGGTTTTTTGGTTGGTTGGTTGGTTTTGATTTTTCTTTCAACTTTTGTTTTGTTTTGGGGGAGTTGTAAGGGTGGATGTTGGGGGCACAGAGTGATGTGTGTGATCAGAATGCATGATATGAAATCCACAAAGAATCAATAAAAGTTAAAAAAAAAAAAGCATTTTCACAAGTTTTCTTACTATCAAGTGTTAGTGAAGAACTGACAACTGGAATATTTATGCAGGGTTAACGGGGGTAGAAATTAATTGATTCTAACAATTTGACATAATTTTGTATAAGTAACAAAAATAAACATTAGCATGTACTATGACCCAAAGATGCATACTATGAAAAGAGAGAAATCCTGATATATGTGTTTCAACAAATTTGTATGTAAAATTCTCATAACAGTATTATTATAATAAATGTAATAGAAGTAAAGTATATAAATCCATGCTACAATAATAGGAAACATTGCAGCTAAGAGAGATGAGTCCTTATTATTAACTAATACTGAAAGAAATAAACAAGTCACAGAACATTAGCCATGGCATGATTCTGTTTTTATGAAGGTGAGGAGGAAAGCAGCATTTACACAAGAGATATAGACATCAGAAACTTTTCATTTTAAGGTACAGGAATATTTAACAAAATCCATGAATAGTTTCACACCTCTGTCGGTGTGCAAGAAGACATATGAGATGTAGCTCTGGTGGTAACCTAGATTCTCAATTTAAATGGAAACATTTAAGAGTTTGATTCCATTGCATATTATATATTTCCTGTGTCAAATATTGCATAAAATAATTTTAAATAATAGGAACTATTAAAGAAAGATTAGTGTTTTCTCTATTTAATTAAAACTAATTTAATTTCACTATGTTTGTTTTTAATTTAACCAAATGAATCTTTGATGCTTAAAAGTTTCATGATTATGTCCCTTGTAAATTGTATTGTGTTTCATAAGGATATTTTCATACAGTTATACACTATACATTGAAAGTGTTAAATACCATACCTACTCTGCTTTCTCGTTATTTCTCTCTCTTCCTCTCACTGTCCCTCAACTTGTCGAGAATTTTGTGCAATGTTTTTATTCATATTCTACCTCCAACTCTTCCCATCCCCTTTCCGTATCCAATCATATCCTACCAACTTTGTGGCCTTTCCTTTTAACTCTTCAAAAACAGTCTTTGCTGTACAAAGTGTAGTAGTACTATGTTGTCAGGACAGCCAGCATGCAAATAATGACATGGAGACATTATTAATTATGAAAACTCAGCCTTATCTCAGGCTTGTTCCTAACTAGTTACTAAAACTTAAATTAGCCCATATTTTTTTAGTCTGTATTTTTCCATGCGGCTCATTACTTCATTTCCACAATGCCCATCCTGTGTCTTCCACATTGGCTAGAGACTCCATCTTTCTTTTTTCCAGAATGCTCTCTGCCCAGAAGTGCCACCTATGCTCTTCTGCCTAGCTAGTGGCCATTCAGCTCTTTACTAAACCAGTCACAGTGACACATCTTCATGCAGTGTAAAGAAATATTGTGCAACATTTCTTCCCTTATGTCTAAATGAACAGGAAAGGTTTAAATTCTAACATATTAAAACTGTCTATAATAAGAAGTATGTTCATATTGTCCAGTCCATTTATTTATGTCAAATTTGGAGAAATTACTCTATTATCTATTCTATCTTGGTAAGCACAAAGTTTTATACCTAAACCACTTTTTATCAAACCTAAACATATATTTTTAGACCTTAAAAGTACTTTTTTTAGATAACTTAAGCTCTTATGTTTCTCAGCCTCATAAACTTTACATATCTTATATAAGTTTATTTTCTGAATTTGGTAACAAGGAAAACTATAAAATTATAATTGTTCATCAATCTCTTTTATTATATCAAAGCATCTAACAACTATTAATTGCTCCACAGCTAAGAATGTGATTGCTTATCTGTGGTAGTTTGAAAGAAAATGGCCCCTAAAAGGAGTGGCACTATTAGGAGGTGTGGCTTTGCTGGAGTGGGTATGGCCTTGTTGGGGGAGGGAGTTTCAGGATGGGATCCAAGGCCACAATGAAACCCTGTCTCTAAAATCAAACAAACAAAAACCTATTAAACCTAGCAAGAAAGGGAAGGATAAAATACATATTTTAAACTAGTATCCTCAAATAATTTTTTAAAAGGAAAAAGGCATATGGTCATATACATCTCTAGCCCAGAGAACTGAGGGCAGAAAGAGGAAGCAGGGCTCAAGGGAATTGCTGGCAGGTTGGATTAGCCAAAATGCCTGGGTTTACTGAAAAAACTCTGTCTTAACAGATAAAGTGAAGGCCTGCATGGTGACACATGTCTTTAATTCCAGCACTTGGGAGACAAAGGAAGGCAGAGCTCTGAGTCTGTGGTCTATGAAGTGAGTTCCAGGACAGCCAGGGCTGTTAAACAAAGTTACCTTGTCTCAAAAACCCAAATAAATAAAATATAGATGAGATATTACATATATATATATGTGTGTGTGTGTATATATATGTAAACACTGTGTGTGTGTGTGTTGAGAAGCAATTTTGGAAGGTTCTGGCCTTAGCAAGCATGCACATGTACTCCCACGTGTTCAGATTCATGCTATACATGTATGTACACACACATGGCACAGAAATGAAGTAGTAAATTTTAGTTTAGGACTATCTTCGACATTTTAATGGTTGAGACTTTTAGAACTGTCACTTTCTTCTTAATACCAAAGTATGAAAATTTTTGATACAGTGTAAGTTTCAGGTATATTTTCCAAATGAAATGCTCCATAGAAAGAGATTTGGTTAACATGTTCATTGACATTGCTATTAACACAGTCTTGTGTATGCAGCCACTTCTAGCAGTGACTATCTCACAGCAGATTTTCTACTATTCTGACTCTTTTACTGTTACCAACCTATCTTCTACATCATTCATTTCCTGTGGCATAGACATGGAAGTTGTGATGTAGGTATATCCATTGGTTGGATCCCAACAATCCGTTGATTTCTATGTCCAATAACAAGAAGCCTTGAAACACACACAAATAGCAAAATCAGGCACAACACATCATATTTATAAATATTTGTACACACACATATATCTGCGTGTGTAACAAATATAATTAGAGAAAAAGGAGTTATGAGCTTGAAAGTGGGGCATCATGGGAGGCCTGGAGAGAAGAAGGGGAGTGGGAAGTATTTTGTTGTGTTGCCACAACTTTGTTTTAGTCATTTTAAACAAGAAAATTGAGCTCTTAAAGACTTTTGCATTAAATAAGTTTAGCGGTGGGGGATTTTTGAGACAGAATATCTCTGTATAGCATTGGAACCTCTCCTGGAACTCACTCTGTAGACCAGGCTGGCCTTGAACTAATAGAGATCCTCCTGCCTCTGCCTCCCAAGTGCTGGGATTAAAGACATGCACCACCATACCTGGCTTAAATACTTTTATTTGTCACATGGTACTTTAACACAAAGGAAGCAAACTGCTTATGTAAATAGACAAAGAGATTTATTAAACACAAAGTAGTGGTCCTTAATGTCCAAGGGCTGGTGTTATAAAGTTTACATTTCTTTGTTTATCTTCAGTAAGTCAACATCTGTGTGTGTGTGTGTGTGTGTGTTTATTGCAGATAAATTATATATATTATATATACTCAACATTTAAACTATACACAGAAGTAAAACATCTATAACAGTGGGTACCAAGCTTATATTCTGAGATATTAAAAATGAAATGTTTTGCCTTAGCTTTCATTAATTGCATAGGTGAGAGTTTTGTGGTCACGGACTGTTTTCATTTTGTTCAAAACACAGTAATATAATATAAATTTGTCTGTATAACATTTACTAATGAGACATGGCACACATGCCTACCTCAAAGATATTTTATTGATAACATAATCATCACTTACCTTGTCACGAATATAACAAAGCAAAAGAGCACAAGCGGAGTTCCTGCATGAACATCTATAAGTAACCACTTTTAAATTTTCTGTGACTTCTGGGAGGATTGTACCATATGGCTTTGTCATAAGTAGACCTGTTGCTAATAAAACAGGACTGATGTATAATTACGTTTTCAGTGATTCATCTGTGAAACACGCTGGATTATTTTACATGGACGCATCTGGTACACATGTGTACAGTGGTTGTTCTGTGGCAATTGACAACCATATTCATCCCATAAAGTTCTACATGCACGGATGTGAACTTTCATTTCTTAGAGCAACAAAACTTTGCAATTTATAAAATTTGTACCTTACCAATTTTTGAATGTAAAATTTATTCTTATACATACATTAGCACACAAAATAAAATTGCACTGTTACTGAAATATAATGTAAACATTTCCTTCAATGTTTTCTCTCACTGAGCAGACACAGTGAAAGCACCTTGATCTCTTGGTATTTGTTCACAGCGTGGCATCTGTTTCGGATTGTAAGCTCAAAGAAGGCAGTGAGCACATCAGTTTTATATTACGCAGACAATGTCCAGTAAAGCATAATTGTCCTTTGAATGTTTGTTAAGTATTTGTCAGTCAAGATGGTGATGTTAATGACTTTTAAAAATAGCATTTATAATCTGGCTCTAAGCACCTTTTGTATTAAAAAGAGTATTAGCCATATAAATGGTCTTGGTTTAAATTTCATACATTATAATTAGCAAGATAACTCATAGCCATGTTTTCAGTAAAATGAGTTTGCAATGTGTTAAAATAGTTCTATAGTCTACACTATACATAAAGTACATAACATTTTAAGCTGACATTTCCTAGGTAGAATTTGAACCCATAATACAAGAAAGGAAAGTTGGGAAGCAGGGAAAGAAACAATAGTTAAGATTCATCAGGGGAATGGTGTACTGTGGTGGCACATGCCTTTAATCCCAGCACCCAGGAGGCAGAGGCAGCAGATCTCAATGAACTCAAGGCCAGCCTGATCTACCAAGTGAGTTCTAGAACAGCCAGAGCTGCTACACAGAGAAGCCCTGTCTTGAAAAACCAAGAAAAAAAATCCAGAACATGTAAGGTGAATAGAGAGCCTGGACCAACTACTGCCTTGGCCACTTTTCAAGTTGTGAGGCCTTGGTGAATCACTATTGTGTCTATGGTTTTATTTTCATCTGGAATATAGAGACAGTAAGAATATGAGGCTGGTTATGTAAGGAGCTTGGCATAAAAATTCTAAATACTTTACAATGAGTTTTCATAATATTTTAAGTACTGCATGAAACAAGACAACCAAACCAGCCAACCAAAAGTGACATTGTGGGAGGGAGCTGCGGTCTGTACCTGGGCATCTAAAACGTCCTTTCTTTACACAGTGAAAGGTTGAAAATGACTTTTGTTGTGTGTATTATTTCAGTTATAACTGTTCTTTGAGTGATGACAAACTGTCATCATACATATTTGAATTTAAGTATCACTATGGTAAATACAAAGAATAGGTTACAATTGTTTCTTAGCTTATCCATTCATCTCTCCATTAATCTCTGAAGCCTATAAACACTAAACTATGGAAGAAAACCTATGTGTCTTATTTCAAAATTATAATAACCTATTATTCTGTGTATAAGAAAAAAATTGTCTCCATACAAGTATAAATAGATAAAACAAAAACACCACCTATTATTGGTAAGATGGCCTAATTGATATTTTCCAGGAAAAGATAAGTAAAAGTTACCTGGGGATCCGGATCAGTAGGCCATGTAGGCAAATGCCCAAAGCTCTGGGTTTGCTCCATGGCATCACTACACAAAGTTTGGTGGCCTACACCTGAAAAGAGGTGGAGGTGAGGGGCACACAAGCTCAAAGTCACCCTGCCATACATCGTAGATTCAAGACCAGGATTTTTTTTTTTTTTAATCACAAAATAAGATTTGTAAAAGTGAATAAAGCTTTCAGTCTGGAATGATGTTTATAGGGTCTGAAGAACATTGTTGTGACTATAAATTAAGAGACTCAGTGGGAAAAGGACAGTAGTCTTCAAAGAGTAACTGAAAGATTATTTAATCATCCTTTGTTTTAGTAATATGCAGCATTTGACTAAATACTGTCTCCACTCCCCCGGGATTTATTCCTTCTTTCCAGGTTTATGTGGCATTATTGTAATATTTGTTCCCATCAACTTCATTGCAGCTTTGTGCAACTCATATCATTCTATGGTAATAGTATCAAAATAGGTTCTAAAAAAATTATATATGGTATTTTCAAAAGCTGAACTTATGTAGCATTCTAGGAGTAAGAACTTTTAAAAATAGAGAAGTACATTCGTTCTTTCTAGTTAGAGACTTGACATAGGAACATTACCGAAAAAAAAGTATATTCAGTGTTAGGTGAAATGTTGTTTATATTAGTGTTTAAATTGTTTATATTTTTACTGTTAATTGTGAATTACTTTGGAACCTTAAAGATGGTTCAGTATGTTAAAGAGCTTGTTGCACAAGCCCGATGACCCAAGTTCTGCCCTGGAACTCATGTTGAAAGAAGAGAACAGTCTTGCAAACATGTCCTCTGTCATGAACATATGTGCTGTGGCACACACACCTGCACTAACACACACTAATCCTAATAACAAAAATTAATTTATGAGAAGAATCAATTTTACCATTCAGATACTTCGTGTAGAAGAATAGTGTGAGGTTATTAAAGGTGATCATGCAGAACTGCCAGTTTGAAAGAATAGCCTCCAATAAATTAAGACAAAGTATTTTAAGGATTTTATAGTATAATTCTAAACGACAATGTATAGATATAATTTTAAAGTATAGATACATTAAAATATCAGAAGGTGATGTCATAAAATAAGATCAGTTCCTTCTTTGAATTTTGTGAAGTATTTGTAACTGATGTACCAACCAGAAAAAAAATACATGTGCTTCAGATTGGATCTAGAATTTCTGTGCTTGCAGGCTTCTTAAAATGGTAGGAAATACATTATTTATTCATTTAAAATATTGGATTGCTACTTTATCATAAAATAACGTATAGTATCTATTTGAACACAAAATAAGGGAAGGTGAGACATAACACAGGAAGCTCAGCACTTTGGCTTTAGTTGGAACCCGGGAACCACAGTATTCTCATCCATTCTGAGAATATGATAATAGAATGTTATGGCCGGAAGAGCCATGTAATGTCTTATTAGCCATCACTAAAATTTTGCATATTTGTATTAGTTTGTCTGGAATAGAGGGATCTGTTAGTATGTTAACATAATAAAATGGATTTAGAATACACATCAAAATTCCCCATTAGTACTCAGTGAACTGATATATCAATTAACTCTATTTTGTTTTATTAAAGTGACAAAAATGTTATTGCTGTTAATAACAATTTCTTTGCATCACTAACAGCAAAGTATTTCTTCTGGGGTCATAAATGACTATCTTCTAGATTACTTGCATAGCATTTTGTGTTATATATATGTATGTACATATGATATATCATAAATATATATTATATATGGTATAATGGAAAAAAGTCCTTAACAGAATATTTTAGACTTGCGTGGATTATAAACCCTGTAAATCAATACTTCATTCCTATGTCGTCTTCAGAACTTATTACCTGTTAAAATATATTTTTGCTCAGTGTAGTGGTAAGATTTTCCAAAGGTACAAGATATAACTTTAATCTTTTATGTCAAGGGCTAGCATGATGGCTGAAACATAAAAACACTGAAGTATGGAACGTATGAAAAACACATTCTGATTGGGTTGATTATTAGTTAAGTTCTTGTAATTACTACTTTCTAATAATTTGTCTATATCACAGGCCAAGATGTCTTTGTATATGTTATTTACCTCTTCTTTGAAAAATATATCTTGAGTTGTAAATCATCTAGAGAAAGAGTTTGTGGTTCTGATGTAGAGAAAGTCCACTATTACCATGATTCTTTTGTTTCTTGTAGTTAGTTGCAAATTATCCAGCTGTAGAGAGGTGTTCAGGGATATAATGGGAATTATAAAACATCCTTTTTCTTTTGTAGTGACAAACAAGCCTTCTATTATGCAAGGACAAAAACTGTACTTTAGATGGTCCCTTAAAGGAATTAAGTTTTTTTTTTCTGTCAAATAATCCAAATTATCATTGGGAAAGAATTTGAAGGTGTATGAGTTGGGGGGAGGGGACTATGATGAGACTAGAGAGCCCAGATGAATATTCCCCATGGCTGTTGATAGCCTTTTTATTGTAGTAAATATTCATGTGAATTTCCTAATTTAAAACAAGTGTTATATTTTCTTGCTTTAATATTTTAATTCCTGATGGTGTTTTCTTTTTCTTGATTGATTATTGAGAGCCTGAGCTGGTAAACCCCCCTTGAGAAGAACATGATATATGCAGCAGATTTTACTTCATCCTTGACTTGTTTTTCAGTAGCCAAATAGAAGACATTTATGTTCACTGACACTCCAAAAGGTTTAACAATAATTAAAAACAATAATGTAATGACTCATATAATGAGAAAATTCAGTATTCTAGGGTCTTCAGTTGGTTGGCTTCTGATTATGTGTGTGCCTAGAAATTTTCCAACATTTCCTGTTGAGACCACAGTCACAAAGATTGAAAGAACATTCATTCAATCACAACTTGCCTCTTTCAAACATAAAATTGATTAAAAGTACTAATGTGAACTTTAAGCATACAAATGTATAAACTCCAGAACTACTTAGAAAAATAATTGTGTAAGCTTATAATTTAAAGAAAAAAATTCTGGCAAGCCTGTGTCAATGATTCTGTTTCCATTAATCTATAGAGAAGATCCAACCTGTATTTTTATGATCTTTGGGTCATCTTGCATGAATCTGTCAGTTGCTTTTATCAACCAGTTCAAGGGCTTCTTTAGCGCTAGGCTTTACATAGCTTCTTTCTATGCCTCCTTCTCTAATTGGTTTTCCTGAAATGTATTTAACTTGGTAGGTTAGAGCAACAATTGAGCCCTAACAATATGAATGATGGAATGATGGCAGAATAATACTCTACTCCGAAATGACCACATTCATAATTCATGGACTCTGCTAATGTGTTTGACTACATGGAAGCAAAAATTAAGTTTACAAGTGAATGGGGGTTGCAGACAAGCTGGCTTTATAATAGCACAGATGTACTATTAGATTACCCAGGTTGGTCTAGAGTCATCACCAAGTGGTAGAATGAGGAGGGAAAAGAGAGAGAAAATTGAAAAGTTGGCAGCATGAAAGTGGTGGTGATGTTAGGATATGTAGTACTATTCACATTGAAAGCTGGAGAGTTCAAGAGGCTGAAAATGAAAAGTGTGGGAAACACTTTCTTCTCCACCAGAGACTTCAAAGGAGAAAACTATCCAGCCAACTCCTTGATTTTAACCCAAGCTTCTAAATATAGGATGATAGAGTTTTTCTCAGGTGCTACATTATATGAATTGTAGCATCAGCCACAGGAATTAAAGCAGCCCCTATCATGCCATAGGGAAGCCATCCTTAGTCCTAGGGTCCTGAGAAATCACTGTCCCCTATGTCTCAGAACGTGGTCTGACCATGTGGTTTCCACTGCTCCAACACTAGACTTGATTAGAATTGGAGTTCATTTTCTATTCCTTTCGTTATACTACTAAATTCTGGAGTCCAAGTCAATAGATTGTATCTTCAGGAGGGCAAGTTAATATTGACTATTCAGAGAACACTGGTCTCTTGGAAAGTTAATGGAAGAGATTGTGAGAAAAGAGTATCCAGTGCCAGACTCATTTGGAAACCCTGATAAATAATCTTCCTTTTTTTCTTAAAACATGTTTTAAAATACAAGTTTCAATCCTGCATGCGTGCGTGCATATGTGCGTGCGTGCTTGTGTGTGTGTGTGTGTGTGTGTGTGTGTGTGTGTGTGTGTGTGTGTACATAATTCTGGCAGTTAAGATTTTCTTCCCTGCCGGTCCCACCGCTGCACCAGCCCCAAATAATACACAGAGACCCTGTATTTGATATAATGCTGATGGCCAGGTACTAATCTCCCATTGGCCAGCTCCGTCCCAAACACTAACCCACCTCCATTAATCCTACTGGAGAGAGGGGCTGGCACTCTTCTCTCTCCGTCCTCCATCTTGGAAATCCTCCCTACTACATCCTCTCTCCTCCTTGTCTCCTACCTTGCTTTCCTGTTGGCTTTATTAATTAACCAATAAGAGAAACTTATTTACAGAATGACATCTCCAATCAATCTACTATAAGCTATCCCCATTTCCAAGTCAAACATCTGCCATCTCTGACAACAGAACCTTCCAGACCTGATCTAGACACAGAAGGATATATGCTCATGCACTTATAAACACACATAGTATATATATGTATATATATTCATTCTAGTTTTCTACACACCCTGCTCTGTTCTTTGCTCTCACTTTACTTAAACATGCTGTTACTGGAGGATTTTTATGCCTTCTGTTATGGACTGTTACCAGGAAATAATTAGAAGAGTTAGTGAAGGGAAATGGTCTCCTAATATTCACACCAAATATCTCATTCCTTTTTAGAGAACATCTCACAGTACAACTTTTGAGACATGCCATTTCCACATTCACACTGCCCTCCTGCCCTCCTGAAAACAGGAGCATCCCCTGGAGGAAGCCCACAATTTCATAGGCTCCAATAGCGAGTGCGGCATGGGTACTATTGACTTTGGAGTGAGTAAAGTATAGGCTCACACGCTGGCTTTGCTGCCTGGCTGCTTACTACTACCTTCACTGCTGTGTGCGTGGATTACATGACTTTACTAAGCCTTCTCCTGCATACTGTCTACCTCATTCATCACTGTTAATACACGCAATCACTGGAACGTTTGTGCGCCAAATACAGTGCCAGGTGAAATAAATTAGAGCCCTCCCAAGAAGGTTTCATGTGTAGTCACTGAGCAGCAGTAGCAAACACCACCTGTGCCAATTCAACCCAATGAATACAAAGTGGGGCTGAAGATATTCAAAACTAGTTTTTTAAATTTTTATTTGTTTAAAAGAGTCTTTTTTCATTTTACATACCAAGCACAGTTCCCCCTCCCTCCCCTCCTCTCACCTGCCCCCAACTTTCCCCCACCCAACCCCCACCCATCCACTGCTCAGTAAGGCTAAGGCTTCCCATGGAGCTTCAACTTAACATGTCAAGTTGAGGCAGGACCAAGCCCCACTCCCCTGTATCTAGGTATCCTTCCATTTGGAATGGACTCCAAAAAAGTCAGTTCATGCCCTAGGAATAGATCCTGGTCCCACTACCAGTGGCCTCACAGACTACTCAAGCCACAGAGTGCCTAGCTTTGTCTGGGCAGGTTCCCCAGATATCAGTCTAGAGTCTGTAAGCATGTACTAGCTCTGCTCAGTTGTCTCTGTGGGTTTTCCCATCATGATCTTGTCTGCTTTGCTTGTATAATCCCTCCTTCCTGTTTCGATGGGACTGCAGAGCTAGGCCCAGTGCTTACATAAGGATCTCTGCATCTGCTTCCATCAGCTACTGAATGAAAGTCAGAAGTGATTTTTATAGTTTCTGTACATTAGTCTACTGATTATGTGGTTGGTTGCCACAACAATTAATTTATCCAAATACATTTAGCAAGTGTTAAATTTATTGTTACGAAATTTCTCTATAAGTGCTTCTTTCCTTAGGGACTGTGGATCTATATATCTAATGGTTGGTTTTAAAATTGAATTATATGCAGAGGACAACTTTATGGAGTTGGTTCATTCTATCTACCTTTACAATGGGTTCTAGGGATCAAATCTGGGTCATCATTCTCCTGTGGCAACAAATTTTACATGCTGAGTCATTTCATTAGTCCCCACTAGTCTTATTTTCAAATCTATTCTAGATAATTTCATAGGAAATTTTTAGAATTTTCCTTTTTCAGTGACTAGAAATCATTAGATATATTATAGGGTTAAATATAACTACTTTTTGTTATTCTTCTTTTCATGTTTTATTCAATGTCACACATCCCAAAGGGTATTTCTGAGTTCTTCTTACTCATGTTAGAACAGCAGGGCCATGTGTATTACAAGATATCTATGAATATGAATTTAAGTGAAACTAACAAATAGAGTTTCTCTTGCTTGTCATTTGGGTTGCCAGAAAAGTATGTTTCTTTTCTTTCACATTCTCAGGCCAGTGAAATGACTTCTGAATTCCAGACAGTGTAAGCCTCTGCTTTTACGGGGTCCTCGTGGCTTTGGTCTGGGTCTATTAATTTGTTTAGAAGCCTTGGTTTTTATAAGGTCAGCTAGAAATCAGTGAGTTACTCTTCCCATCCTAACACCCGATATATCTCTAAGTACTAATTTCTAATTTAAAAATAAACTAGTGACATTAGTGATATCAAATCTTTAAGTCCATTATTTAAATATTTTAGTAAATAGTAGTCATATAGTTGAAAGTTCATAAATTTGGAAGTTTATAAATTAAATTTTGTTGTAAAATGCATAATAGGAACTCTGTTGAAACTCAGTGTGATGGTGGTCTGCTTGCTTAATTTCAGTGGAGAACTTATATTTTAATTCAGTCTTGTTATTGTTGTTTTGGGGGAGGGTGTTGTTATTTGTTTTATTTATTTGTTTTTGCTTTGATTTTTGTAGTATTTTCTTAGTCTTTTTCATGAAGACTTGAACTGATGATGCATCCTAAAGATATTTAGCATCTATTTTGTTTTGCTTCTAGAGACAGACATTTGATATATAAGCTACAAGCTAGCCAAAACACCACGAATATACAATCCTACTGCCTCAACTTCTGCCTTTAAACTAGGGTTACTGACATGTCCCAGCAATTCTTGGCAATATTGGCTTCTTAAAGTTGCATTTTGTGTATTTATGTGTGCGCTGTTCATGCACTTGCAGGCTGATACTCATATGCCACCACTCAACCGCAGGGGGAAGAAAGAGTAAAACAAAGTTTAAATACATAGCCCTTTTTTTTTTCTTTCTCTCTCTCTCTCATAAGCAGAGCAGTTGCTTCCAGCTGTCCTGCTGAGTGGCTGGGTGATTGTTCAGCACTTGAATGTGTGAGGGCTTCGATCTGGGAGTTTAATACTTCTTCCTCCTGAGAGAAAACACTGCCTGTCCTACTATGATAAATCATAAGCTTAACAGTGTCCTTCCAGATTATTCTTCTCAGCACCAGATAATTAATAATAAGTGAAATAATTTACCTAAAGTGTAAGCTGCAGCAGTCAACATTACAGTGAGAGCCAGAATCAGTGCAAGTGGCAACAGCTCGAGCTGTTAGTTCTGTATTGAGTCATTCCTCTGGCTCCTTTTCCTCATTTTCCTCTCTGTCTCTACAATTTTAATTTCCGTCATCCATATCAATGCATTTTATCTTTGATAGGCCTGCCTCTGGGTATCTCTTCTCCCTCCCCATTTGCTGTACTGACCAGTGATGAGGCACTGGCAGCCACATCTGCCCTCCTCTGAAGATGCCTTCCCTGAGCTCTCCTCCTATGTAGATGGCCTGCTGGTGCTTCAGATCTGCTCACATCCAAACCAAGCCCTCTAAGCTAGCATGCAATCTCCTGTTCTCTAGGAACATCTCCAATACAGACAAAGCTACACGGTCTCAAAATCTGAGAAGATTGTCACAGAGAAGCTTTAAATATCCAGAAATGACATTTCAAGGGAAAGCAGATATAATAAATACCTTCAGGTACACAGATATATACTATATACACAAGCGTGTGCATACAACACATTCTCACATACACCATTGTTGAAAGATCACTATTGCTTTGTAACTTTGACTTTTAGGTAGAGTGTTACAAGTAGTTTTTCCCCTGCCAATCTAGTCCCACCACCATGCCAGCCCCAAATAACACAGAGACTCTGTATTTGATATAATGCTGTTGGCCAGTTACTAGTTTCTTATTGGCCAGCTCTGTCTTAATTATTAACCTGTTTCTATTAATCTAAGTACTTCCACGTGGTCTCTTCTTACTGGAGAGAGGGGCTGGTGTTCTTCTCTCTCTTGCCTCCATCTTCAATCTCCTCCCTACTTCTTCTGGAATACTCCTTGCCTCCTACTCCTGCCTGTCTTGCTTTCCTATTGGTCAACAGTGCTTTATTCATTAACCAGTATGAGAAACATATTTACAGAATGACTTCTCCTATCAGTGGAGACATGCAGTGGTATATATTCTTTTATGCCTTGACCCATTACTCAGCATTTCTTTAGATTTTGTACATGTGTATAGCTGTCTAGTATTTTATTATGTGAAAATTCAGTGACAGGTATGCCATTTTTCAATTGAGAGAAATTTATTTAGTTTGAAGTTTTTCACTATTAATAAACACCTCTATGATTATATATTACAAGCATATGATCCCAAGTACTAAGATCACCTGTGTGAGCTGTTTATTTTTAAGACTAGATCAATTTTATATAGTCAGTGTACTGTGGCCTTGAACTAACAGAGATCCATCTACCTCTTAATCCTGAGTCCTGTGATTAAAATGTATCACCACTGACTGATCTCTGTAGCTTGTGGCTGACTTTGCTTTCTGAATCCTCATACAAGTTTTAATAAATCAAAAATAATATAGCACTGCATATGCATGCATGTATGTATGTCCTAAATCTGCCTAGTGGTGAATTCCTGAGCCACAGGTGGAAACATTTCCTTATCTTTGGGAGATATTGACAAGTTGTTTTCTATAGTAATTTCTAATATTGGATTTCTTACCAACAATATTTTATCTAGTTATTTGACATCCTCTGGAAGCCTTAATATTATTGTACATTTGTTTTTAACCTACCATTGAAAAAAATTTCACAATGGTTTTAATGTACACATAGAATTTTGTTGATCCCAGGTAAAGATCTCCTGATCCTGGCTTCTGAATTCTCCCTATGGAACCATCATCACACAGTAAACTTTCTGAAATCTACCTGAATTCTAAGCAGTAAAAAAGTAAAACAGAAAAACTTTCACTTTAGTACTTTATGCTTTATGATATTTACAAGACATGTCTGAAATATCCTTGGGAAAGAGACTAACTTTTCTTTGGTGTGGATGTATGAGACCTGAAAATTGGACATTCCTGTCCTGAGCCATCCTCACTGTACCTATCATGGCTCAGGACCCTAACAAGGGTCAAATTAGTTTCTTAAGCATCTGGCTTTAGACAGACAGCAGTTTTAAGTGTATCACCAGGATTTTCTTCCTTTCTGTCTCATCCCTTCAGAGTAATCCTTTTGTTTTCTACTGATATTTTAAAACAGAGTTGATTGACCTCTGTTTTCTACAGAGTGTCTAGACAGTGAACAAAATTGCAGAGGCCTTTCCAAGTCTGACTTCATAATTGACATAACTCAGTCCTCTATTTGCACAAGAGAGCTAAAAGTAACTAAGATATCTCAGACCAGAGGGGGGAAATGTGTATTATGTACATGTGTGTGTGTGTGTGTGTGTATTTTTATGAAAGCATATATACATGTATGTGTTTGTACATGTATGTGAGTGTACATGTATGAAAATGTATGTGTAATGATAAGCTGCTATTTACATAGTATCTTTTTTTCTGTTATGAAGTAGTACATTTTAGATACTTGATTACGTGTTATAATAGTTACATCTGTATTTCCTATAAATTCCCTGGGATTATAATTGTAATCTTGATCCTACATTAACACCTAGCACCTTGGCATAATCAGGTTGTCTGCCCTTGGCTTACTTGGAGTACGCAAGATATATCCTAGATTGGGGGTAACCAGCCAGTCATGGTTAATTGTGCATAATCTAGTGACTAAGGAGGACTGGGCAGTGAGATCAATTTAAATAATCTATTAAAATAAGTGTAAATGCAGGACTTTTTAAATTATCATACATATCTGATATTTCTGGACTTCAGTTGGTTATTCCTTTATTCTATTACCAGATCTTAATAGTTTATTCAATATTTAGCCACTAATAGTAACAGGTTCTGCTTGTCTTATGGGAATTTGCAAGCATTTTCATCTGTATCACTTGGTTTAATCTGCACATTACTATTAAGTTTTCTAGAAAAGAGAACTGAAGTCCCATTGGATGAACTGACTTACCTAAAGCCATACCACTGCTTCTTTAACCTTTAGCTAGAGTAAGCTAACCATGGCTTTGAAGCTGGAAACATGCAGATACCTCTATTAATTGAATGATTTGATCTAATTGCATCTTCCCCTCAAGTTACCTCTAGTTAAAATTGAGTAATGCTTCCTTGGGCTCAGTGGTGAACCATGGGCACTGTTTACTCAAGGACATCAATTCACATTTGACTGAATACTATGATCCTCCAGTCCAGTCTGCTTAGGCACAGTGGTCATGGAGTGAACAAGGCTGTTGTCTTGGTTTCACAAATTGTATTTACATATAGATGTCAAATCCAGTGAAGCAGTAGCTGCACGAACTCATGCATCTAAACAGAATTTGGTTTACTGCGTGATTATGCGTAGACCCAAAAAGTGATGTGGACCAGTACATTTCGTCCCTATCTGCCATGGATATGAAGTAATTATTAATTATAAACAAGTAACCAAGTGATAGGTGACTACTAGAAGAAGCTCGTGTGATCAGAGAGTGCAGTTCCTGAAGGACAACATGGATATTACCAGGTAAAAAAAATCTAGAAACCCACAGCCAATGTGCAAAGAGTAAGAGCCTGTGAATGCTCAACCCTAGAAAGATGTCCCCATCAAATCCCTCCCCTCAGGGCTCAGCCCTGCAGAAGAGGAGATGAAAAGAATGTAAGAGCCAGAGGGGATAGAAGACACCAAGGAGACAAGACCCTCTAAATGAATATAATGGATATGATATGAACTCACAGAGACTGAGGCAGCGTAGGGCCTGCATGGGTCTGTACCATATGGAGTTTTATTGCATTTTATTATTACCTCTCAAAAGCCTGATAAAAGACAGAAAGACAGAGGATCTGGATGGTAGGGTAGGCAGGAAGGAACTAGGAAGAGTAGAGGGGTATATTATGTAAGATAAAATATCTGTTTTCAATAAAAGGAAAAAATAAAAATTAGAAATTAGAAAGAAACTAAAAGATAACTAGCATGGTTTCCTTTTTTTCCCCTAGGCTTGCCTCTTCACTGCCTCACACGTTGAAAGAAGAGCACACTTCTGCTGAAAACATGTCTTTAGAAACCCTGAGAAACAGCAGCCCGGAAGATATCACTGATTAGATACAAATCCTAGAACACAACATTGGTGTTCATTAAACTACATTCTTTCTCCAGTTCTTTCAAATGAAAAGACAGGCTTTCAGCTGGGCAGCAATGGTTTCTATGTACACACAAAGTGAATTACGGAAATATATGGTGATCTGATTGGATGACAAAGGGACACTTTGCTCAACCATTCTTGTTGCCTACTAAATCTGAGTTTTGTTCCAAAGGGTACATTTATCATATTCCTTTACATATTATTGTAACTTTCTAATGACTCCTGGAAGATTTTTGGTGTAGGGAAAAAAATAAAGATCTTTTTTAAAATGTTCCTAATTCTTTTTGAATTGCACTTTAAACAACATGTTTGAAAAGTTAATTTATGAAGTGACCCATATAAAATATACCTTTATGTTGTATGTAAACAAACTGAAATTCTGATAGTTAATAAAAGTTTGTGTTCTTAAAGAAACTTTAACATAACTTTTTTTCTTTATTGTAGTAACTTGTCTTTCTAAAGTTCCCACTGGTGGGCATCCCATGTTCCAGAGATGGGCCCCAGCCATGCACACACGGGCAGCACTGATTAGCCATAGTGGGTTATTTAAAAAAGTTACAAAGTTAGGAAGGGAACATATTGAAGAATATGTGGAAGGATTTGGAGGTGAGAAATGATGAACAAAATAATCACATTTCATTGCACATATGTATGAAATTCACGAATAAAGAAAAAATATGAGTGCTTATGTATATAAATGTAACCATTTTGGGACCAAAAAACAAAACAAAATAGAAAACAAAATCATAACCTTTTCAGGCCTTTCTTGAAAGCAAAGACCATGTCATATCTATCACCAGTAAAACATGTTACATTTCTTACTGTTCACTTTCTAGCCATTAGTTCTGTCATCATTTTTTTTCCAATTGAGCATCCATTCCCTCCTATCAAAATTATAATGCACAGCATGTTGTCAAATGCAGTACTTAGTCCACTATGACTCATCTGAATTTATGATAAAGCCTATTACCTCTGTTTTCTACTTTTGCAACTGCATATGTTTTGTGTGGTCCTCCTTTATTCTACTAGTTAGACTTCTTGGTTGATACTTGATTGCTCTAGGGTTACTCTTCAATAATCAGGTCTTCATTATCCATATCACCACTTTAGGTTTCATATGATTTTAAATGTTACCTGTATATTTTTATCTCCAAAGTTAATAGGCAAAGTTATAAAGAGACTATATATATATATATGTATATATATATACATATATATATAAAACACACACATATATATATGTAAATACATATATTTTGTTTGTTTTGTTTTGGTCGCTAAAGTGCTTACATTTATGTATGTAACATTTACATATCTAATGAAATATGTATGTATGTATGTATATAATATATACATATAAATATACATATATATACATTTGGCTTATGCCTAAAATCCCATGACTCAGAAAGCAAAAGCAGGAGGATTTGCCATGGATTTAAGGCTAGCCTGGATTGCCTAGTGAGTTCCAAGCCAGCGTGGGCTACAGAAAAATATATTTTGAAAAAAAAAATTCTTACCACATTTTAATTTTTTGATGGCTTACATAAGAAAAAAAATCTAGTTGTATATATAAATTATCAATTATAAATATAATTCTAAAACACAAACGTACTTTTTCACCCAGGAATGTTACTATACTGTTGAGTCTTCAATAATCTAAGATGTATGTACTTTAGATCTTTACAAGGAGGTTTTAAATATGAGAAGGTGTGCAACTAATTAAAAGTATACAACCAGTATGTATAGAGTAAAATAGAGGAATCATACTCATGAGATTATTTCCAATGGAATACTAACAGTAACATCCATAAAGTTCATCAGATTTTGAAAGTTTTGAATTTTTATTTTATCTTTGTAGGACAATGGATATTTTTACCCATTGCTGTGCCACACTGATACAGCTGGTTACAAAAGGGCACATACATCCTATAACCATAGGTTGTTCCTATCTTGTGGAGACAAGAACGGCATGCAATTGTTTCGCTTACCATATAGACAGAGCTCTACAATCGGTCAGATCCTGCCAGGCCAAGCCATATTTATGCCCACCGTTTCCACTGTCTGTGCTCTGAAATAAAGTGTTCTCAAGACCACTGACTGACTTGTAAGACACAGAACTGGAGTAGACATTGTGACTCATTGAATGTTAGTATCCTTATTCTAAGACAAATGGATCATTTCCGGGGCACGGGTCAACTTAAAATTTATAAGTTGGAGGCTGACATCAGATGTGTTCCAGGAATCATTAGGGAAGGAAGAAAATAAAATCCCTGCACAAGGAAAGGTATCTTTTCAGACTTTGAAGACTCCCCATGGAAGTTTGCTCCCTGGGGAGCAGAAAAGGAGATGGGATGGTGGTTGGTAGGGGGAACAGGGGAGGACGGGAGGGTTCGAGAAGTGAGATTGACATATATAATACGCTTATTTCAAATTTAAATAAAAAATTATCAAAAGAAAAAGGAAAAGTGTCTTTATTATATAGTTTCAAAGGTCGGAGCTCTTTGTCAAAAAGGTTTGCTCCATGTTCTATAACTCCAATTTATAAAATACAGGACTCTGTGTCTTTGAGGCAAGCAATTCTTTATTGGGTGTTCAGTTCAACAAATGTTTACCAAGGAAGGGTTATACACAAAGTACAGAGTGGGCCATCTGGAGAATTAAAGGATAGATCTATTCATTTTACAAACAGTTGCTGAACATTTGTGCTAGTTTTTGTTCCTGGCCTGAGATGTGATAGTGAGCAAAACAGGTAAGTGCCCTGTTGCCATAGAGTTCATGCTGCAGTAAATGAAACCTAGAGCCCTCAAAACAGGCCCACGTATTGAGAAGCTGAAACTACCCTATAATTAATTGAGTTCCTGGGGCTCTTTTAGAATATCTGAGAATAAGAAAAGAAAAGAAACTGCTGCTCAGTGAGACTTTTGCTAGACATTTTGGCCCAGAAAAAAACTCAACCTTCATCTTTTCACATCTCTCTCTTCCCTATATTCGGTGTCATGTACAGGATCAACCACAAATATCTGACTTCTACATTCGAATTAAGCCAACTCAATGTACCTGTGAGTTAACAATCCCAGAAAACACCTAGTTACATTTCTACCTGGTGTTAATGATAAGGGAAAATGGTTAATGTAAGAGGAAATGGTGACACCCAAGAGACCTCTTGTCTGGACTGAAGTTTTCCATCAGGGTTCTGACAGTTTCTTGCAAATGCTTTTCAGATGAGATGTCACTATAGATGTTCCCTGAGTTAAAACCTAGAATGATTTTCTCTGTATACTAATTGTAAAAAGTGCTTTGAAACAATCATCCACTTTCTTTCTGACCAGTAACTCTCCTATCTCCTCAGTATCAAGTACCCTCCAGGCTACACTTGGCTCATGTTTACCCTGTCCTATGAGCCTTTCATTTACCTATGATTTCTGATTTTTCTCTTGCATATTTGAATAAAATCCAAAATGAATTTTACTAATGGTCTGTTGATTTTTTTTCTTTCTGACCTTTAAGGATTTGTCTGATATTCTCATCCCACAATCTCCCAGAGAATAGACTTTCACACAAGGTCTCATTGTCCCTAAAGACTCATGATTCTGCAGGAAAGAATCACTCCTATTTTTTTTTTTTTTTCATGAAAAGCAGGAGAGATTCTTCTTGTGGCCAAAGTTCCAGTTGAAGGAATATGGATGAGTCCTGAACCATTTGATTTGTTTATAGATTATAGAGTTTGCAATGTAATAGTGCTCTTGGATATACTAACCAGTCAAGGACAGGTAGATTAAACAGTGTTTATGGAACCTGCTTATTCAAAACCCTATTCTAAACTCTTTAGCTCTGAGCTGTGCTCTTGGCGAAAAGCTGTGATTGAGATAGAGCTTTTATGAAGGTAGTATCCTTAGGGATATAATCCAGGCATCAAGAAAGTGTGAGCCAGCTTAAAGTAGGAAAGCAAGAGGCAATGCAGAGATGCCCTATCAAAGATGGCCACTGTGTAGGCTTTATGGATTCCCACCAGGATCTTGGAAGAAACTCTTTAAATGCTTTTGCATGGGGGAGTGCAAAAGAAGATATATTTATTTGTTAGTTGATGTTTTCTGTTAGTTGGTGGTGGCCTGGATGCCTTGCCCCCCCCCATTTCAATTCCTGCTGTTACCCATATGGAAGTGACAGAGAAGTCACACGGTCAAAGCAGAAGTCCAGGGACAATTGCAGCTACTGAAAGAGGTCTGATCTTACTACTATTGATTGATGGTGATTTTGAAGATTGTGAGCCACGGCTCAATGGCTAACCAATGTGGTACATATTGTTTTATGCAATCTCACGCTGCCTATTTCACAATCTTAGTCAAGCTGATAAGACTGAAAAGCCAGGGAATAGATGACCTGGCTAAGTTGGGTTCATGACTTGTCTGAAAATGGAGAAGTCACCCTGTAAGTTATAGGGAAACTAAAAGGAGAAAACACCTGTGCAAGCTGGCAGAGAGAATCAAAGGACTCTAAGGGCTAGTGACAAGGGAAAACAATGCCTGTTGTGGCCCTGTCACCTGAACTTTTCAGAGCAAATTCTAAGGTAAGTATACTGTTAAACACATGCTTCCTTTTCTGTACTTTAAAAGGATGAATGGCTCCTTCAAGGGAAGGGCAATTAAACTAGTACAGAAATGCAATATATTTTCTAAAGATTCCAAGTAATGATTTCCCAGGAAGTTGCTGTCCCCCAAGCCTGCCTTCTGCTGACTTTCATATCACAACTGAGTGTGATCTGCAAGGTAGAGACTAGGCCACTTCACTGAGACTTTCAGGAAAGCTGTGTAGCTAAGCCACTGCACATAGACAGGCTACAGAACTATAGACAGATATTCTTACTGTCAAACCACTGAAGTTCATTTCTCCATTATAATCCTACAATATCATTATGCTCTCATTTCTTTGAGAAACTTTATGGGAAAGAGATTGGGGACCAAGGAAATGCAAGAAGGAGATAGCTGAAGTTTTTGAACTTCCCTTCAAGAATCCTGCACGTTTTTCTGAGGCAACCTGCCATTTAAGGCACACAGGAATGAATGTATCAGGATCAGTACATTGTAGTAGGAAGAAATTATAGTTTGAGAAGTTAGGATAGTAAGAGTGAGGATATTAATGTGAATGGAAGGCTCTAGAAGATTCTTAAGGGAAGTAAGGAGATGACTTGACTGGATCTGTTCTCTGAAATTTTTAAAGGTAATCTGAGGGCAGGCATAACCATATGTATTCAGAGAGTTCAGATTTGTCTGTAGGCTGTGCAACTCCTTTGAGCTATTTCTAACTTGTGTGGGACATCATCAAACTGTGCTTCATATCCAGGAACATTCACAGATTAAACAATCTGGAATTTGAAAAACCAGCTGACAGAAAAACTCTTGACCCATCCCTATTGAGAGGCCGTATCTTCAGGAATGATTTTAGGAGTGTTGTTAGGCTCTGATAGAATTACCTTCCATTGTTGACCATTCCCATTCTGGCACTGACCCTTCACATCCTACAAAATGCTACTTGAGTACACCTTTGAAATGATTCTGGCTGTTGTTATTGTTAATTCACTTTGCTATGAACCTCCTTCCAGAGGCTATAGGTGATGCTGGGATATTGGAAGCAATAATCTTTTGCTTCCAAATGTGGTTAGGGCAAAGTCTTGGACAATGGAAGGAGTCAGCTCCACACACAGGTGCTATTCAAGGGATGTTAAGTTATATAAAGGAGGGCCTTAAA
Organism: Phodopus roborovskii; assembly: GCF_943737965.1. Taxonomy (NCBI): domain Eukaryota; kingdom Metazoa; phylum Chordata; class Mammalia; order Rodentia; family Cricetidae; genus Phodopus; species Phodopus roborovskii. Next base: position 3,623,068 of record NW_026126413.1, on the reverse strand, counting down.
GCCTGAAAGAAAACATTATGAGCTAACACTTTTGTTCCCTGGAATTGCAATTCCACGTCAGTAACAAGGTACAGATTATCGTTCCCCAAGCCAATAGTGGCATAAATAGTACTCTTTTAAATTGTTTCCAATTTAAGCAGAGAGCTTGAGACAATTTTTGTCATCATTTCTGAGCAAGTGCCAAAAGCCTGCCCCTACTGCCACAGACTTTAGTGGCCAAGAGACACTTTTTATACTTCTCGAATGATTTTTGCGGTAACAGATTTTTTTCTTTCTTTTATTTCTGAGACTATAATTTAATTATACCATTTCTCCCCTACCTGTCTTCCCTTTAAACCTTCCTATATCCACTTCCTTGTTCTCTTACAAACTCCTGTGCCGTCTTTTAATTAATCTTGCATGCAAATAACCAGCTCATTCTATATCATGCTACATGCATGTACATTTTCAGAGCTGACTAGTTTGTATTGTATAGTCAATTGATATGCTCTTCCCTGGGGAAGGCTATTTCACTCACTTTCCACACTCCTTAATTGCTTGTAGGTTTTGGTGTAGATTGAGGCCTTGCTGTCTTTCCCTGTATACTTAGGCATGTCTATTGTTATTGTCTTTTTCTGGGTCCCATTTAGGCACACTTTATGGATATAGCATCTGATACAATGTTATTTACAAACATTTCATGAAGCATCCAGTGTTTTGAAATCAATTGTGTTTCCTATCACTATCGTTAAAGTAATTAACAGAGAAGCATTTGTAAGCAAGCCCTCTATAATATTGCTTAAGAATATAATAGAACCATTTATAATATCTTAAATAAAATAAGTACCAGCATCCCTGCAGCCTAGATGCAGGTGCCAGCTTCACCCCTCAAAATCATCCATCAGTTCTGTTAATAGAACAACTCTAACAGACGGCCTCCTAAAGAAATGTGAGTTTAGTTCTTATTTTATTCTATTCAATTAATGAATCACTGAAAACACTGTCCTGCATTTCGACACATGTTTCCAATTAGTGCTGCAGTACAGGCCCCTGACTTGATAAAAACATTGACGTGTACCTTCAGTGCCTGCACAATGTACTCTTTCATTTTACAAGGTGGCCAAAGTGCAGTCTTAAATAGCTTTTTTAAAATGTTAACAAAAACCCAGAGGTATAAGCTTAGAGAAAGGTGAAGAAAGGGGAACGCAATGCTGTTTGAATTGCCTGTGATACATTTCTAGAACTGTGTGTGCAGAGGGGGACTTATTTGCCAAAGTCTGTGCTGAGCATTTGCAAGCTTGTATGCAAAATGCATTACAGCTCCTGGGAATTGTACTCCAAGACCATTAGCTGGGAACTTGGTTACCTCAGGAAATACAGCTTACTGTACAGTAAATTTGTTTCATAGGACCAGTCTGCTCAAAAGGCTATAGAACTCCCCATTTAAGTAAATTGTTTCAGAGCCTGGTGCAAACTGGCGGGGTACTTGCTTGTAGTAGGGCCCCTTTCTGAGAAACTGCTGGAAGCTTGGTGTGGTTTTAAGAGAAAAAAAGAAAAAAAAAAAGAGGTGAGTGTCCAGGAATCTGGAAATTCAGTGTAGTCATGCTTAATGTAGGCCATCAGACCATACTTTCTGTGAAAATAAAGGAAACTTGCAGGAGGAAAAATTAAGAAAAATAGAATGTTTTATGACTCTATTGTATCTTGTGTACCCTCCATGGGTCCAGGAACACTGAGATGGTTTTCCACTCTGGGTCTTGGGAAATCATGATGTCTTCTGTCTCAAAAGGGTGATGACCGAACCCTTTATGTGATAAGTTCCTGAATAAAGCAATGAACACAGTTCTCAGTGTCTGGCTTTTATGTTTCCAGATACACTCAACTTTGTTCCATAATACGCAAACTAGAGTGTCCATAAAGAGGGGGGAAAAACCTGTGTTCTCTGGACACACTTCACAATTCTGAAATGCACTTACTAGTGCAACCAAAATTCTGGACAGGTAAAACTGAGTACGTAGAAATTTTTTTTCCTGATTTTTAACTAGAGAAAAGGTAATTGAGATTGACTTTCTGGGAAACTCGGTATTGGGCTCTGTGACAATAGCTGTTATCCTGTTTAGGTCTCATAACTATACAATAGGTCTCCATTTTTATTCTGAGGACATCACAAAGTAATGAACAGAAAGTCAGCAGATCTATCTACCTTCCATCACTTTTCCTCTCCCTCCAGTTAATTATCTCTCTATTGACCACCTGAAATGTATCCTGAAAAATACCTTAGTACACATCTTCACTGGCTCTCTTTACCTCTTCACTGACTCTTACTGGGTTGACGTAATTACAGAAAGGGGGTTTCTCCATCTTTAATGAATAATTCAGGATTTAGAATATTGCTCAATCTCCAGACCACCGTCGCAAACAACCGATGCAGGATTCTTACATACCATCAGCTGTTGAAATCCACTGTAATGGGGCTGTGGGGACATCAGGCCTGGAGATGGTCCCCAGGCTGGGCCTATAGGCACGACCCAAGCCGACTGCCTCCAGTTTGGAGACCTGCTTCCGGTTGCACTTCCAAACATCGATAAGGTAGCCAAAGAAAGTAACCTCTGCCTGGTAACAGGTGTTTAAAAACGCTATTGGCCCTCACAAATCTCTCCACCCACTATCACCAAACTTCTCCCCCTGAAACCCTGCCCCTACCCTGAAGCCTACTTAAACATGTGCTGGGATCAATAAAGCAAGTTCCTGCCCCTGACCAGTCTCCTGTCGTGTCTGATTGTTCTTGTGGTGGGCAAGGGCTAGGGAACCGGTGCTCACCTTTCCTTGGTCCTCTCCTCTGAGGGAAGAATTTCAGAGGGACAATCCCGCAACTGGCTGCCCAGCGTGGGGCGATCACAACAGAGGCCAAGCAGTCTTTCAAGGTTAGACCCTTAGTATGGGTAAAGAAAATTCAACCAAGCATGACCCAACCCTTAAGGCTCTCCGCCTCATGCTTCAATCTAGAGGGCTGGAGCTCACAGAAGCCAACGCAACAAAAACCTGGGACACCATCATAGTTTTACATCCATGGGTCCCAGCTGCTATCTTCTTCTCTTGGGAAAGCTAGGAGAGAGTTGGAAGGTTGCCCATAGAAAGAGAAAAGCACTTGGCTGAATCCACCCTCTCGGGTTCCACCGTACTATCATCACAGCCCTTAAGGCCTGTGTGTACCATGATCTGTTGAAATCCATTGCAATGGGGACATCCTTTCTACCATAGCGCCAAAGAGTTCTTCATGTCACCACCGCATTCACATTGCTAAATTCAGTGGCCATTGCTGAGTCTCATCTGAATCATACTATAAGACTGAAAATCCAAATGCCCCACATTTACTAACTGCTTAGTTCTCTCATCACTACCGTCCTAATCCCCACGGGCTCTTTTTACTCCCTTCTAAGTCTCCTAATACTTGTGGAAGCCTCTTTAGGTGGACACAGTCTGTTCTTTTGTGTATGAGCCCTTCCGATGAAAATGTATGTGTTGAAGCCTCTACCCACCCCTGTGACGGGACTTCTGAGGAATAATTGGTGCAGGGACCTATAGTCATGAGACTAGAGTTCGTGTAATGAACTTCACACCCTCATAAGAAGAAACTGAAATACGGATGTGATGGGGTAGCCCTGAATTCTCAGCATTTGAAAGGCGAAGTCAGGATCACTGCAAGCTGGAGGTTAGTCTGAGCTATTCAGCAACAACCAGTCTCAAACACTGCTCTGTACCAGTCTTTCCCATCTTATAAACAGTTCCATTTCTCCTGTCCTCTTTGATTCATCTTTTTTTCCTACAATCTACACCTAATTTACAGCATAATGCATCCAGCATCTTTAATTTTTTACTATGCAAAATCAGCATCCCATTCTCTCAAATGATGACAGGAACCTCCCAGTCAATGTCCTGGACCTCAGCACATAGTAACAAGTAACTGAGATGTGCTACCATACCCTTTCTATGTCCAAGACTGCATTTGACTTCTCTAGCATCCAAATTCAAGTAACAGTCCCTGCCATCACTTACAATGACCTGGGAATAATAGCCTGTACCACCTCACTGACTTCATCTCCATCTCCATGTCCTTTATTTGCCTAGTCCTCTGTGCCCACTTTCTGCTCCAAGGGCACTCAAGCAATCACTGTACCTGCTGTCTTTGTGTGTACTGTACCTTCTAGTAGGAATGCAGAAAACTACCTAGTTTTCGTATTTTGTTTTTATGTTACTGTTCAATTGCAAAGTCCATGTCATCTGAGATACTCCCTATGTAGAATGCCCTTATCTCTGCATATCACAGTACTATGCTCATTGCCTTGATTAGTTTTTTTCCATGCCATATACCAGAACTTGGCATTCCAAATGGTGTGTTTGTTTTCAACTATCTTTTCCCACCACACTATAAACATAGCTGGAACAGGGTTTTAGTCTGATCCTTTCTTCCCTACAGGCTCTATAGGCTCTGTCTATATATAAAAGAAACCACTACATACCCTTGTCCTTGTCTCATTCTGGAATATACCTGAATAACAAAGAAAATGATAAGTTGGCTTTTTAAGATGTCTTTGAGGTCATTGATATTAAGCTACACTGTCATTCTCTTCAAACACTTTGGCAGGTCTGAGTTGATCTAACCCAAGTTACTGACATAATAGTCCAGCCAGAACATTATTTGAGTTGACCATTTGGAAGTTCTAACATGAACAGCACGGATGTTTCTATGTTTGTGTTCACATGCTGTAAGGGGGCACAGACAACTTTCATGATGCAGAGTTTTAAGACATGTCTGTTGGCCCCTGATAGTAAGCTCCTGGTGGAACTTCAGTATTCTAAGCAGGGCAGAGGAGGTGCTATGGCTCTGGTAGGAGGCTCCAATTCTCCTTACTGTGGAAACAAAATTTGGAAGGCATTGGTGTGATAATCATGGGAGCAGATTCAGGAGCCAAACTCAGTACAAACCACAACTCTGGTTGACCCCGAAAATGCCTTTTACTTCCACACTCCAGCTTTGTGAGCTCTAAAATGTAGCCAATAATAATTCCAGGTGGTCAGAGAACTGAGTAAGATAACATGAACAGTGATTTTCCTTGTGCCTGTGCTCAAGGATCCCTGGGACAAATGAGGGGGTGTAGTTTGATGTTCTGGCTGGCACTTTCATCTGAGTATAAACTGTCCTGGGGGAAGAACGGGTACAATGTTATGCCCCAGGCAGCAAAGCCTGGTGCTAGTGACTAACCACATCCCTGAGGGAAGTACAACAATCCCTTTTTTGTAAGCAGAGTTTAGTCCCTCCCTACTGTGACTAACCATGACTAACAGAGAAAGGGAGTTGGCCACCCTCCTATAAGACACTGTTGGGAAGTTGAGCATGCTGTGCTTACAGAAATTTCGCCATAGATAACTTTTGATCCTTGTAGCTGGTATAGTATTTCATAAGCTGGAAGATATTTGCTCATTTTCAGGAAACGAAGGACAAGCCATAAGATGCACTAAATGCATAATTTCTAGAAATTAGTTTTGAACCCCTAAAGTAGAATTCATTTCTTAATGGTGCAGTATCAGTCTTTGGATAACGCAGGTTGTATTCCTGAATATGTTGGCATGGGCAGAGATGGAGAACTTGATAAATGATAGTGAGTAGGTAGGGAAACTGAAAGCTCATATTAATAATAGAAAAAAATAACTCACATTGGCCTGGTATTGGGATTATTTTTAATTTATCTCTTTAAAAGCACTGTGAAGTTTGTCCTTGAGCAATGTCACTGATAGTGGCCAAGTATGTAGCAATGTATAGGATTTCTTGAAAGTGGCTTCATTCCAGTTCCTTCTTTATGAGAAAACCCCCACCTTTTGTAATCTATTGCTCCATATATTCTCCCAAACAACGTTCTTGCAAACACGTGACTTGTGCTGCAAATGGTGTATGGCAAAAACCACAAAAGGAGGAACAAAGCAACCAAGATTGTGAAGCTATTGGATTTCTTCCCTTATCTTTTATATGTCTGTACACTCTTTATAACTTTGTGTGGCATGCAGACCCCAAACCTGGTCATGTTGCACAGCCCTTGGCAGGACCCTGAGCAAGTAAAGCCCCTGTGGTTTATATGAAACTATTCTAAAGCTTCTTTTACTTTGCCAAACTTTCCTTGGCCTCTCTAATGACCAGTGACACTCTAAGCATGGAGATGAAAACACAACAATGTCAAGTAGCTTCAGGTACTATATGTGTAATTCTTTTTTTTTAAAATTTACTTATTTAATGCACTTGTGGTTTACATTTGTTTATTCCTTTGACAATGCCAAGGTTCAAATCTAGGGCCATATGCATATTGGAAAGTTCTCTGCCACTGGAAAAAAATATACCTCTAGCCCTAGAGATGTGATTCTTGTCACATAATCTTTGATATATCAATATAAAGAGCCTTGAATCCAGAGCTGAAGTTTCTACCTATTCTTGGAAGCATCTTCCTGACCAGAGAAACAAGAGGTTTCCCCAGAACCACAGAATCACCCATCTTCCTCGTATCTTGTACTGGGTATCACTCAGACACACTCTCTGATAAAGCTTCTGGAAGCACACAAATCCTTCTAATTTCTTTATCCTGCCACCTGTCTCTAGAGAGCCGTCTCTCTGAATGGGTTTACTATTGTAAAGTACCAACAATCTAAGATTGAATCCACAACCTCCTTTACATTGTTAGCTGCAACACATTCCTACTTGAGTACCTTCCAATGAGCTAAATGGCATCACCATACTGATGGTTGCCCTAGTTACAAACTGCTGTAACCAGGAATTATACCTACTCTTGTTTCCAATCAGTCTGAAAAGCTTTCATTCCTTACCATGTAACGCTTAATTTCTTACCTCATTTCACTGTTCCTCTCCTCCCCCATGCTTTCTCCTTCTCCCTCCCTCCTTCCTCTACCACTGCTGCGCTGATTTCCACATCACCACCATCAATAGCACTAATGACCCACAAGAGAGAGAGAGAGAGAATTGACAGTTGCACAGGGGGAAACACATTACCTACCACATAAGTGCTGTGTAACAATTACACTATATATGATTGATAGATTGATGCAATGACCTCCAGCAACTCTTCCTCTACCTTTTGCACCTTTCCAACCCTGTTTCCTATCTCAGAAATTTCAAAATCTCTCTTTAGACACACTCCTCCCCAAATCCCCAACTTTGAACTTCATATATGTGACTAGTATATCCTCTCTCTCTCTCTCTCTCTCTCTCTCTCTCTCTCTCTCTCTCTCTCTCTCTGTGTGTGTGTGTGTGTGTGTGTGTGTGTGTCCCTCATACTTCTCTGACACAAGCTCTTCTGTCTTCCATCCCCTTGTTCACAGCATTGCCCCACTCCCTGGCTGAGTCTCATTAATGTGATCAGTATCTCTGATGAAGTGTCACTGTTCCCAAGAAGTCTACTGTCACTTTTCCAATCTTAAGTAGGTATTTCTCTAAAGTGAACTCTTAAAACTGTATTTTGTCAACCATCCACTTCTCTAATTATCTCAGGCTTATAGCTCATGAATTCAAACAGCCTCAGCCTTTCTTTCTCTATGTTCCATCCTGCGCATGAGCACATCTTCCTAAAATAAATGAATTAGCACCTCATGTAAGTGAAACTAATAGAGCAATCAAAGAAAGGCAGATCAATACATACACTACTGTAAGAGTCATTTCAGAAGAAGCAACAGGGTCACTTCAGAGCCAGATACTATATGGCTCAGGTTTATGACAAGCATATTCTCAGTGGCATCCTTGGGCTGGAAACCCAAGTGAAGTTCATTGAAACTGGTTGTGACATAAGTGAGTATAAGAATTCAAGTGAGCAAACTCACTGGAAAGTTATTCCATGATTGTTTTTAAAGGAGGGTATTGTTAGTTAAAAAAAAGTTGAGAGACATATGAGACATATATACAGATTCATACATGAAAGATTTTTAAAAAGTCACTTTGAGGGAAAAAAATCAAAACTCTCCCTAGGATGAAGCAAATGAGGCAATAAAAATGAGTAAGGGAGGAGACACAGTTGGATAAATGTATACACTCACATTTTGAATCACAAGATTTGACAAGAATCACTGAGAGAAATATGAAATTCCAGAAGGTACTAGAAAGGGAGTTTGTGGTGCTTCTTGGCTGTGCATTGTGTGGTGTTAGTGTCTAAGTTGGTAGGTAGTATTGCTGTATTGAAACCTAAACATAAAGGAGAGCAGAACAGGGATGTGAGAAATCCCATGCCTTAATGTATTAATAATTTATTTTCAGAAAAGAATAGTAAATCATGTAATAACCAATCATATATTCACCTCCCACTTAAAGTACTGTAATGCACATTTGAAGACCTAGTGAGTCCTGAACCGAAATCATTTTTCTCTTGAGAAATAAATCTCTGTCAAAGGTGTACTTTATTTTTTATATGAAGAAAATGTTTCTGAATGTTTGTTCTGTAGAAAGTCATAACTAACTTGTTGAAGTTTACACAGTAACATTTCCAGTAAACACAGCAGAGTGCAGTGTTTCAAGGAGGCTGTGTGAGGGCTGAGGGGGGGGATGAAAGCCACGGAAGACTAGCAGATGTGCCCCAGGCCCTCCTCATTGTCATCAATCATAAGCCTGTCCTATTCTGTGGATCTCAAGCAGTAGGTTTTGGACCCCTGGGGGTAGCAGAATTTATTGTGAGGGGTCTGTAAATCCACATGCCCGTTCAGTCTAGGGAGACTAAATAAATAATATGTCATGAGCACACATTACTATTTTTAACATGTCTATAGATGAGGTGATGGGAAATCACAGTTTTGTTCACTTGGCTGAAGTAATAGCAGCACTTGGCCCATAGGTCTCCTTCATCTACAAATACTGAAAGTCCCACTTCAAGCGTGATGCATTTTTATAGTCAAAAACAGTTGAGTGAGTATTGCCACTTGCAAAACGCTCTTATGAAGCTACCGGTAGGGCATGTGTGAATGTGTGTGTGTGTGTGTGTGTGTGTGTGTGTGTGTGTGCGTGCGTGCGTGTGCGCGCGCGTGTGCACGCATGTGCGTGCATGCCATAACACACATATAGAAGTCAGCAAACAACTTGTAGGGGGCAGTTCTTGCACTTAAGTTCTGGGGACATTATTCAGATTGCCCAGCTTCAACAAAGAGCTTTTGCCAGTGGGTCATCCCAGCAGCCTTTGGTGTGTGTGTGGGGGGGGGGAGCAGTTCTTATATTGCCAAGGCTAGCCTGGAATTCATTTGTACCTGAAGATTATGTTGTACTTCTGACCCTCCTGGATCCACCTTCCTAGTGCTAGAATTACACCTGTGCATTGCCATGCCTGGTTTCTTTGGTACTGGTGGCTGCAGGGAGGGCTGCATGCATACTAGGCAAGCAACTTAAAGACATCCTGAACCCATTCCATTGAGCTTTTAAAGCTTTTCATGCATTAGTAAAATTTTGTAAAACAGTAGAATATGCTCAAGGACAAACTTGTTTTATTCAGTGGTCATTCCTGTAGACTGCTTTTATGCTAAAGCCAGTTTTAGCCCACACTGAAAGCATCAGCATGACTTGAAAATGAAACCTAGAATCCAAGACAAGCACAGCAGTCTGTCAGGAACGGGTTCTCTTTTGAATACTGGTAGTACTCACCAAGGCAGAAAAGAAAAAAAAAGGGGGGGAGGGGGGAAATCCTGCCTTCCTTCTACTTGCTTTCTTCCCGGAAGGAGCATTCTTTGTGTTTTGTTCATTTTTTCCTCTGTCATGATGTCCCAGGAGCTACTCATGTAAGAGGGTAAAGATTACTTTTGGGACTCAGACAGAGTCATCTCAAGTGCCTTACTCAATTCAGGTCAGACGTCACTGCTATCCTTTTAAAAGCCAGTGGGTGTAAAACTCACTGTTCCTTTCTAACTGAGATAATCCTGGCTCTCCCTTTCTCTCCATGGTTGTCTTGCCAGAAAGAATGAATCCCACACCTACCTCATTCATAATGACCTCTAAAACAAGAGGAGCAAATGTTTCTTACAGCTAACTGAAAACATTTCTCTCCAAAGACTGCAAATAACACAGATGCCTACTCCAATTGATAGCTAATCCTCACAAGACGTTTTACTTCCAATACGGCATATTTGAGACAGCATCAGAGTAGGATGAAGTGGGCTAGAGTCACTAACTGAGGTTCCAAACCTAGATCTCCTTGCCTCTTGACCTGTTTTTCGAAGCCAGCTTCCTTGAAAACAAATCTTGATTGTCCAAATGTCCCATCTAAGTAACAGACAGAGGCTGGTGTTGCACAGAGGCAGTGGCCATGGTGTAGCGCACAAAAATAAGCTCCTCCCACAAAAACATTCCCTAAGGCTTCTTAAATCAACCATGTCCATATACTGCTACTGTCAAGGGCCTGCCAAACAGGATGCCCCTGCCGTATTCAAGACCACCCAGTTTCCTTACTCGTAATCACTTATAGTATACCTCAGTGTGTTTATAAAAAATAGTACCGCCATTTTCATTGTAGTTGTACTTTACTAATCACCATCTAAATTATTAATCTTTTATGTATTTATTTGAGACTGAATACAAACACACATATACACACACACACATAAAATTAAAAACTGGAAAAATACCTTTATGTCCAAGATACATGGTTTTTAATGAACTAGGGGTGCTACTTGTTACACACCAAAATATACTTTGCTTTTTTAACATTTCTTAGATTGTAGAGACAACACTCTTGTATCTACATGGTCTGAGACTACATAATTAAACTTGAGCCTGTAAAAAGATAAAAAAAAAATGGCATTGCTGTCTAGTCACTCTGACACTGTGGGGGGGGGGACCGAATTGAGTTAAAACAGGGGATTTAAGAGTCAGAAAGAACAGTGATAAAAAACAGACTCTATTAAGTGCATGACAGAGATTTTCATGCCACATTCAAAATCTGAAATAAACACTTGCCATAGAAAAGTACTCTACTATGATGATACTTATGAAAAAAATATGATTAAAACATATATGCTTGTAGCTGTGTTCAGTTTAGTGTTTGAGACATTATTAATGCTTCACCTTTCATCTTCCTAACTGCTGTCCCAAAATTATACAAAGGGAATATAAGAAGAGGTATGGTAGCTCTGTCCAGTTTATGAGCATCTCAGGGTATCTTCTGTTGTAGCTGAAAAAAAACTAATAGACAAATGTCAAAATTTGCTTAAAATATTAAAAAATACTTTAAAATTAGTGGCAAGACAGAAATGGTACCTGGTATAAGGGGTTGGAGTGAAGACTCATTAGTTAAGAGTAATGACTGCTCTTCCATAGGATCTGGGTTCAATTCAAACACCGTAATGGTAGCTAACAACCATTCTGTTTTCAAGAAATCCAATGACCTCTTTGGGCCTCTACAGGCACAGTATGTGTACATACACATACTTCAGGGCAAAGCGTGTATGTAAGTAAAATGAAACTAACCTTTAGAAGTGGTCTGTTTATGGATTCATTTGGTTTTGTGCTTAAATCAAATTGAATAGACGTAGTACTACCTTGCTTTGTGCCTATGAAACATTTCATACATGATACTCGAAGGCACTGTAAAGTTAACTGGCCTACCACAATTAAAAGCACAGCATGTGGGGAAGTTTTAGTCATACTAAATGATTCCAAGTCTCATCTTTACTAACGTATCAAGAAGATTCAATTTAAATTCCTTCATATATAAATTAAAGCATGTAGTTATATGATTTTTATAGTTCTTGTGACTATATAAATGTTATTTTCCAAAATAATTTGGGAATTCTAATTTTTGAGGATTTAAGAGAACTAGTAATAACTAGTAAGATCAAAAATTATGCATGTGGAAATATGGAAATAAAGTAATGTAAACTCCATGGACATTTAACCTTTTCATCATTTTTGGCTTTTAATTACACATTATAAATAGTCTTTAATATAAATTGCAAAAGTGTCAATAACTTGTTCATATTTCTTTTCTTGAAGCTATAGAAACCAGCATCAAATAATCACTTCTAGTGATTACTCTACTTGGAATTGTCTGTACACTAAACTGTCTTTGTTTCCCTTGACCATGATTTGGGGCTGAATATCCACCAACAGGAAGTATCACTGGTGTTGATTCCAATTTGTAGAAATTATTGGGCTCCACCCCAAGAAGTCATCAAAACATTTGTGTTTAGTCAGAACGCTAATTCATCACCCCATAAAACTAAAAGTACCTCTTCATTCCACAGTAACCTGTTCATAGGCCATAGGGAATGTGACATCTGTGAATAAATTCATTGATGATAAAGCCAAACTGTCTCAGATGTTGAAAGAGATCTGAGGTTCTTCTATTTTTTTTTTCGGTCTCCTTGACTAATGGAGGAAGGTGAGGAAAGAAAGGTTAGAACAAAAAGAGAGAAGGGGGCATTTTAACTCTTAAAAATCATGCTGTGAATACATAAAATAAAATAACATTGTTGAAAGGATCATGTAGTCGAATCTGTGACTTTTTGAATATAAGGCCTAGCTCTATTGATTTCCTAAAGATACTGACTCTCCCAGTCCTAGGCTCTACTCAGCAGTGGGTGTATACTTCTGGTGCCATTCAGCTTCATTTTAGAAGTAGGAAAGATGACGCCAAGTAACATAAGCAATGCACATTAGGGAAAAGCAAAATAGTGAAGAAAAAGTACACCATCTCTTCAGGTGGAAGAAGCTCGGTGTCCTAGAGCACATCTCATGTGTGAGGATGACCATTGTTCATGAATGAAGTGATGGAGATAGAGCATAATTGCAAAGCTGCCATAATAGACAATGAAACACAACCAATCAAGACTTCAGATTAATAAACTGTGATTTCCTTAAGGGATACATTTAGGAGTTTGTTCCATATGGTGAAGAGAAGATAACATGTCGCTCTTAAAAAATCCCTTATATACTGCCCTTTTGCTGTGTTTTCGGTTCTGAATAAGAACATCTATGAAGAGACAGCTTTTTATGATTTGGTATTAGTTTTGAGAGCAGAGGTAGTTAATTGTGACTCAGTCTTTTGTGAAACATACTCTTTTCTGAGTAATGATTCAAAAATTTGGATCTCAGTAAGGGCTTTCTTTTCTGGGAAGAACTTCATTTTTCTAGAGAGCCAGGAAAATTCCTCTTCATTAAACATCAGATCAGCCTCCCAGAAAGCTGCTTTTTGTAACTCTTAGGGTGTTGAGAATCTGAACTCCTGAGTAACTTATTATCAGCCATTTTGAACCCAAACTTAGGAAAGTGCTATTGGTTTTCTGTCCTCATAGATCATTTCCAGCTGTTGAAAACAAAAATATGAGATGTTCTGAGCCAAGAGAATGTGTATTTTAAAAAAATCAGATTCCCATGTAAAGATAGATGCACTGATAACAGCAGCATCAAACCCTGTGTTGTGCAGATGTCAGGGAATGGACACCATCTCCTATTAGTGCAAATTAAATAAGACACAAAGGTTCTGGCAACATATACCAAATTTTCAAAACATACACATTTTTCAATTTGCAATGACAGGCTGGCCATACACATTGACCTCTCATTTCTTGCAAGAACCCATTAAACTAAAAGTATAGATATATAGAATTCCCCTTATATCTATAGATACATAGAATGCCTCTTACTTCTATAGATACATAGCATGCATCTTATGTCTATGTCTTTCAGAATTCAGTAAGAAAAATCAATTCAAATTGTTTTATAGAAACAATCAATATAGACCATCACTTATCAAAGTATGGGGTGATGCAAAAAGTCATAAAAGTATACAACATTGAATGCTATTAACACTGTTGCTGGTCATCGAAAGCCTTCCAACGAAAAAAAGTCCAGGGCCAGATGGATTCAGTGCAGAATTCTACCAGACATTCAAGGAAGAACTAATACCACTACTCCTCAAACTGTTCCACAAGATAGAAACAGAAGGTTTATTGCCAATCTCTTTTTATGAGGCCACAATAACTTTGGTACCCAAACCTCACAAAGACACAACTAAGAAAGAAAACTACAGACCAATATCCCTGATGAACATCGATGCAAAAATACTCAATAAAATAATGGCAAACCGAATTCAAAAATACATCAGAGAAATCATCCACCATGATCAAGTAGGCTTCATACCTGGATTGCAGGGATGGTTTAACATACGAAAATCTATCAACGTGATCCACCATATAAACAAACTGAAAAAGAAAAACCATATGATTATCTCCCTAGATGCAGAAAAAGCCTTCGATAAAATTCAACACCCTTTCATGATAAAGGTATTAGAGAGGTCAGGGATAACAGGAACATACCTAAACATAATAAGAGCAATATACAGCAAACCAACTGCCAACATCAAACTGAATGGAGAGAAACTTAAGCCAATTCCTCTAAAATCAGGAACAAGACAAGGCTGTCCTCTCTCTCCATATCTCTTCAATATCGTACTAGAAGTTCTAGCTAATGCTATAAGACAACAAAAGGAGATCAAGGGCATCCAAATTGGAAAGGAAGAAGTCAAACTGTCTCTATTTGCAGATGATATGATAGTTTACATAAGCGACCCAATAAACTCTACCAGGGAACTCCTACAGCTGATAAACACCTTCAGCAAACTAGCAGGATACAAGATAAACTCAAAAAAATCAGTAGCCCTATTTTTTTCAGACGACAAAGAGGCAGAGAAAGAAATCAGAGAAACATCACCCTTTACAATAGCCACAAGCAACATAAAGTATCTTGGTGTAACGCTTACCAAACAAGTAAAAGATCTATATAATAAGAACTTTGTGACTCTAAAGAAAGAAATTAAAGAAGATACCAGAAAATGGAAAGACCTCCCATGCTCTTGGATAGGTAGGATAAACATAGTAAAAATGGCAATCTTACCAAAAGCAATCTACAGATTCAATGCAATCCCCATTAAAATCCCACCACAATTCTTCACCGACCTTGAAAGGATAATAATTAACTTTATATGGAAAAACAAAAGACCCAGGATAGCCAAAACAACCCTATACAATAAAAGAACATCAGGAGGCATCACCATTCCTGACTTTAAGCTCTACTACAGAGCTATAGTTCTGAAAACAGCCTGGTATTGGCATAAAAATAGACAGGTAGACCAATGGAATCGAATTGAAAATCCTGATATTAATCCATGCACCTATGAACACCTGATTTTCGACAAAACAGCTAAAATGATACAATGGGGCAAAGACAGCATCTTCAACAAATGGTGCTGGCACAATTGGATGAGGGTGTGTAGAAGACTGCAGATAGACCCATGTCTGTCGCCATGCACAAAACTCAAGTCCAAATGGATCAAAGACCTCAACATCAATCCAGCCACATTGAACCTCTTAGAAGAGAAAGTAGGAGGTACCCTTGAACAAATTGGTATAGGAGACCGCTTCTTGAACATAACTCCAGGGGCACAGACACTGAAAGAAACAATTAATAAATGGGACCTCTTCAAACTTAGAAGCTTCTGTAAGGCAAAGGACACAGTTGACAAGACCAAACGGCAGCCCACTGACTGGGAAAAGATTTTCACTAATCCTATATCCGACAAAGGGCTGATCTCCAAAATATACAAAGAACTCAAGAAACTAGTCAACAAAACACCAAATAACCCTATTAAAAAATGGGGTACAGAACTGAAGAAAGAATTCTCAATGGAGGAAATCAAAAAGGCTGAAAGACACTTAAGAAAATGCTCCACATCCTTAGCTATCAGGGAAATGCAAATCAAAACAACTTTGAGATACCATCTTACCCCTGCCAGAATGGCTAAAATTAGAAACACCAGTGATGACTTATGTTGGAGAGGATGTGGAGAAAGTGGAACACTCCTCCACTGCTGGTGGGAGTGCAAACTCATACAGCCATTTTGGAGATCAGTATGGCGGTTCCTCAGGAAAATGGGAATTAGTTTACCACAGGACCCGGCAATCCCCCTCTTAGGCATATACCCAAAGGATTCACATCAATGCAACAAAGACATCTGTTCAACTATGTTCATAGCAGCACTATTTGTAATAGCAAGAACCTGGAAGCAACCTAGATGCCCTTCAATTGAAGAATGGTTAATGAAGATGTGGCACATCTACACAATGGAATACTACTCTGCAGAAAAAAATAATGGTATCTTGAAATTCGCAGGCAAGTGGATGGCACTTGAAGAAACCATCCTGAATGAGGTAACCCAGTCACAAAAAGAGGAACACAGTATGTACTCACTCATATATGGATTTTAGACCTAGATCAAATGATCACCAGCCTATAATTCACATCACCAGAGGAACTAGGATACAAGTTGTATTCTAAGAGATTCATATAAAGTCCCTCACAGAACTGGGAAGGGACAAGTCCACCAGACCTCAGGTATAGTGGGGGAGGACAGCTAATGGAGAGAGAAGTAGGAGAAAATGAGAGGGAGGAGAGGAAGGCATGTGCGACTAGGAGGATTGAGCCTGGTTAGGAATGGAAAATAGGAAAGAGAGAGAGAGACAGAGACAGAGAGAGAGAACATAAAAGAGGGAGCCAATATTGGTTTGACAATAAAATTGAACACAAAGAAAGGTCGAAGGAACTACAAGACTGCTCCCAACTAACAATCTCAGCTTCCGTGGAAAGGCTATCATAAATGCCCTTCCCGGAGAGTGAGATCAACAACTAACTTCTCCATGGAGTCCTCAACTAATGCCTGTTGAAAACAGGAGCAAACACCCATACATAAATACTGAGTCAAACTAGAACCCAGAAGCAGATGGAGAGGACAAGACCATGCGGTAGAAGTACATAGAGACAGCTTACCTGAACAAGGAGGAGCTAAGGGCCACTAGACTGATAGCTGGGAAGCCAACAGGGGTCTGACTCGGACTCCCCTGAATATGGGTCTCAGCCAGAAGGACTGAGCAGTCTAAGAGACCTCAGACAGTGGAGCCAGGATGTATCCCTGGTGCACAAAAGGACTTTGCAAACATATCCCCCATGGAGGGATAACTGCCTTATTCTAGAGATAGGAGAGAAGCCCTAGTCCCTACTTCACAGGACCTGTCAGATCTACATGACCCCAACTGGATGGCATTCCCCTACATATTGTATTGTGGTGGGGGGTTGGGAGGGGAGGGTGTTTAGAGTGCATGGGAGAGGGTAGAGAGGGTAAAAGGGAGGGAAGGAGGGAGGGAGGGCTTGGGGGGAGGGAGGGAGGGAGGGAGAGGGAACTGGGATCGACATGTAAAATAATAATAATAATAATAATAAAAAAAAAAAAAAAAAAAAAAAAACGCTTTGACTCCAAAATTTAAGTTGAAGAACAAGTTACTGGGGAAAAGTATTTCTATTTTTGTTTCCACAGAAAATGAAAAGATGTGGATTCCTTCCAGACTAATGTGGTTTGATCACACCAGACCGCCTGAAACAGAGTACAAGCTGATCCTACATTCCAAACAGCTGGACAAAACAGCCCTACAGACTACAGCTAGGATATCTGAATCTTCTTCGAATCCCCCAAGACAGCGCCCCTTACCAGCAGGAAGTAGTTTGGAAAGAACGACGCCCAAATTCCCAAATATTGTGTATAAATGTTTGTTTTCATTTAATTGGACTTTGTTATATAAAATTAAATAAAAAATACTCTATAAAAAAAAAAAAAACACTGTTGCTGAAAAGGTTCAGGGACAACATATAATTAGCAGACCCCAGAATCAAGAACTACTAGGCAGGAATTGGCATCACAAGTTAAGGGCTTTGTAGGTTCCAAGGGTGTTGAGGTAGCTGAAATAAAAGAGGGCTAGTAATTTGTAGAGA
This sequence comes from Phodopus roborovskii, assembly GCF_943737965.1. NCBI lineage: Eukaryota > Metazoa > Chordata > Mammalia > Rodentia > Cricetidae > Phodopus > Phodopus roborovskii. Next base: position 3,605,244 of record NW_026126413.1, on the reverse strand, counting down.
GGCTGGCCAAGGCAACTTCAGGTGGAGACACGCACACTCTTTCTATTGCACACCTCACTCCTCCCAGTATCTCTCTGGTGCTTCTTAATGGTTGAACCCAGATGAAGGCTGGCTGGAAGTTGATAGCAAAATATCACTGACTGGGGCCAGTTCCTTGCAACTGAAAGCAAGGGGATAAGACCACAAAGGAAAATTCCCAGCATAAAAAACAAGACAAGCCCTGTGAGTTCCTGAAGGTGTAATGTCTGATTAATTCCTGGAATACAAGTGTAGAAAGAGAATATAACATGAAAAGAATGAGGATTCAACAGCTGGCAATAGAGATCTGTGTAGACAGAAGGCAGTGGGCCTGCTTTTGGAATTCTAGAGAACTTGAGTACAAAACCGGTTGGAAACAGTTAAGGTGAAGGTAAAATTTGAAACTAAAACCAGATTTCTTGAAGCTAAATATGACGAGGTTTGAGCCAGTACCTCTTTTCCAGTATGTACATTAGACACAGAAAGACAGCATTTTGTTCCAGGGAAGACATCTGATAAATACTTTCTAAAGAAACCAAACAAATCCAGAAATTAAAACTTCCAAATGGCACATAAAAGGAAATCCATCATCTCTGGGTTGTTTGAGAACCATTTAACAAGCAGCTCCCATCATCCACCCTAAAGAACTTACTAGTCAACACTGTCTGGCCCATCCTGGAAAGACATTCCAATAGATATAGGAGAAGCACTATAGGAAAACTGCCCTACTAACACAACAAAGCAGTGTTCATTCATCTCTTCAAGTCCTCTTTCTTAATAAGAGACAGAAATCATTAACACAGGAGGAAAACAGATGATATTAAAAGGGAAGTGCCAAAACTTTGAAAACAGAAAAGTCACCTTAGAGGAAGCGAACTAATTGAGGAAATAAAAACAAACATTTAAAACGTTCTTAAAAGCATCCTGAAAATAAGATCTAAGGAAAATCACATCTAACCAAAGCAACAAAGCAATAGATTTAATTATGAATACCAAAACACAGTACTGAGGCCAGAACATTAATATAAATCCACCAAAAGATAAAACTACAAATGAAAAAAGATGATAAGATAAGGAGCAAGCTGAGAAGGCCAACATCCAACGAATAAAAACCTTAAAAAGAAGTAAAGAGAGAAAACCATGCTACAGTTTTGCAAACAAATCAGAAAAGGATATGTAGATGTGTAGTATAGCTAGGAAAGATGAGAAGCTTCAGCTCAAATCATTCTACTCAAAGCTAAATCTAGTGATCAAACAAAATTCCCATCTAACCACTGTGTGACAACATTTCCAAACAGACTAAGCAGGTTGCTCTTGTACATTTTGGGATAAATACATATATTTTGTTACAATTATTAATGAAAAAGAGGCCCTCTATTTGAAAGACAGTAAGGATTTATATAGGTACGTGTTCAGAGGCAGGAAAGGGAAGGGTGAAGTGATGTAATTATAATATCAAAAACTAAACACTCCAAAATTTTAACAGGCAGATACCAAGTTACTTCAGGCTAATATAGCTAGTGTTCCAATTAGTTTCTCTGTCGAGAAAGCTAACAATATAGTGTCAAGGATATGAACTCTGAATACTAGATTTACCTAGTGTGTAGCCACTTCAGCATACTTAAGTTGAGAGCTGTGTAAACTAGTGGATACATGAAAGACCCAATTCTAGAATGGTTTGAACAATCAGACCCAAGATTCAGGCTTCAGGGATATGTCTGAGTTCCTCAGCACCCAGGAAATGTTGGTTATGATGGCATGTGCTTGTAATCCTATTGCTTGGAGATAGAAAGGTAGATCCCTGGAACTCACTGAACAACCAGTTGAAGCAAATAAATGAGTTCCAGGTTCATAGAAATTCCCTTTCTTGAACAAAATAAGGTTAAGGACAACTGAAGAAGACACTCAGCATAATCCTCTGGTCTCCATATGCACCTGCTTTCACAAACTGTACATTAAGTAATTTGACTTTAGATATCTTTGATGGACTCAATAATTATTTTGTTGTGTTTAATGGTGCTCACAGAAAAAGAAAATAATAACTAGAGCAAAGATTATGAAAATAGAATTTTTTGCAAAGAAAATATTAATGAGGACAGTATGTTTTCAAAAATAGCAAAATGAGATAAAGCTACCACAATAGAAATTTTAAAGGAACACTAATACAGAAAACAGAGAAGTTTATGAGTATTATACATAGTTGCTAGAAAACTGTACCTAAATGACACAGATACACACAATCTACAAAGAATGAATTGTGGGAAGCTGAAAATCTCAACAGGTAATAGGTAACCACACTAGAAATTCTGCCAACATTTAGAGAATAATACCAACCTTCTGTAAACTTTTCCAAAATCTTCAGGTGGAATTTACATATCACATAAAACTCCATGTGAGTGATTGTGTGTGTGTGTGTGCATGCGTGTGTGCATGTGTGCATGTATGTGTGTGTGTCTGTGTAAAATAAAAGTAGATGTGAAATTATCTAGGTGACCCAACACCACAAAACATAGGCAGATAAGAAAACGTCAGAGGGTTGGAATAGGCTCAATGTGTAGCACACTTAGGTGAAACTTTCAACAAATTACACATCAAAAAAGAAAAATTTTATTCTTCAAAGTACCCAATCAACAGAGTGAGAAGGTGACTGAGAGACTGCAAAATGTTATCAAATGACTTAATTTAAACAAGTGCGAAGGATTGGAATAGACATTTCTCACAAGAAGATACACAAATGGACAACAAGCATATGAAAAGATTTTCAACACTGCCAATCATCAGAGGAAGGCAAATCAAGCCCACAGTACATAACCGATATCCATTTAGTATGGCTGTTATTTAAACGACTGGGGAAGGTACACACACATGTCTGTGTTGGAGTGCATATACGCATGTGGGTGTTTGCAGATACATGTGTGAAGATTAGATATTCACAATAAGTGTCTTCCTTATTGCTCTCCTCTATGTATTTTTGCTCTCACTGAACCTGGACCTCATAGATGCAACTAGGCAGTTTGGACAATGAGGTTCTAATACACACCTATCTTCCCCTCTCCTCTGATGTGGTGGATACAGATGCTATGTGGGCTTTATGTGGATACTGGGGCTAAGAACTCAGGTCCTCACACAGTTTTCTGACACATAGTCATCTTTCAATCTTGCTTTCTATTTGTATTTTAAAAGCAGGAAACAAATGAGTGTTTGTTGAAGCCCAGTGAAACTGGAATATTTTTACACATCTGGCGAAGCTGTACAATGAATGGTGTGACCATTATGGGAAATGGCATTGTGGGTTTTTTTTTTCAAGTGAAAGATAACATTATTATATAATCCAGCATTTTAGTTGGAATTTCTATTGCTGTAATAAAGCACTATGACCAAAAGCACTTGGGGGGCGTATTTCATCTTATAGCTTATAGTTGTTTATCTGGGAAAGTGAGGATAGGAACTCGAGGCAGGACCTGCAGCAGAAACCATGGAGGAGTGCTGCTTATTGCTTGTTTGTTGTGGCTTACGTGGCGCACTTTATTATACCAGCCAGGACCATGTGACCAGTGAATGGAACCCTTTGAAATTACACATGAAAACACTACCATTGGCACATTACTAACTTTTGCAAGCTATACACATGAACTTAAAATGTTTAAGATCACTACATATCCAGTAAATGCTATTCCTCATATTACATATATGTGTGTATGCACTTATATGTATATACTTTTTATTCACATATGCATTTAGCAGAGTGACATAAGAACCTCAGTTAGCAGTACACTTAATGTCTATGCTAGTTGCTTCCATATTATCAAACTTTCACACATTTTGTATATCTCTTGTAAAACTCATATAGCACAACCTCTCCTTTGTGTAATGCACAACTGGTATTTTTAATTTGTTATTTTTAAGTAGTTAAATTGAAACAGGATTTAGAGATGCTGTTACATATTTTTCCACATGGATGAAAATAAAATAGAGCTCTATTTTTTTCAAAGTCGAGGGGCCAGAATAGAAAAGCCACAGTGATCTTAATATTCTACAGAACTAGAGGCTTGTTTAGTGCCTGATCAAGACAAATGGCACAGGCAGCTGTAAAAAGAATTCCTACCAGCTACCCACCTACAAATGATGGTGTCATTTTTCATTTTTAGAAAAGTATCAAAATAAACTTAAAATAACACCAATTATTTAGAGTTATAATGAAATATCCTAACTTCAACTTCAGAGAGTATAATTCTTAACTGTTCTTTGTTTGCAGCTAAAAAAAAATTCAAGTTTCTACAGACTTCAATGATTGCTAAGCATAAATCATTTATTCTACAGACTTGCTGTTTTCCAAATGCTGAGAACAGTATATGACACATAGTCTGTAAATATTGTTAAATAAAATGTTCGTAATATGTAACTCATGTGAACATATAAGTGCTAAGTGGAATCCCATGTGCAAAAATTACACAAAACAAATAGATACATAGCAGTAAATGGTCTTTATTCACTAGTTTTGTGTGTGTGTGTGTGTGTGTGTGTGTGTGTGTGTGCATTTCTTTGTCTATGTGTATGCATGCATAAGGATCTCTGTGCATTTATGTGTGTATACCTGCATGGTTGTTTATGTGTGTATTTATGCATGTGTATGTGGATGAGTGTTTATAAGCCTGAGTGTGCATGTGTTTAGTTAGGACAGGGTCAGAGATCAATCTTGGGTGTCATCCTTCAGGAGCTATCCATGCTCCACCCCTGTCATCTTGTTTTTTAAGACAATCTCTCATTGAGAAATGAGGCTGATTAGACTCGGCTGACTGGCCAGCAAGCCCCAGGATGTGCTTGTCTCTGTTTTTCCAATGCTACAAATGGAATTAAAACTATGTGCCATCATGTTTCTATCAGGGAAAAGAACAGAGTTCCATCATCATGCTTGTGGTTGTACAAGTGGTAGTTATACCATATTAAGTATAATTATGATCTGGTTATTGTTTTCATTTGGAAATTAAGCATGGCATGAAGATATATGATTGTGTGTCAAGTTGACAAGGGCCGAACTTGTGATTTTTGGTAATCAATTTGCATACCCCTGGAATTAACTAACACCCAAATGGTTGTGTACAACTGTGAGGGACATTACTTAAAGTGGCAAGACCCACTTCTAATTCAGATCTTTCTGGTGGAAAGACACATCTGTAATCCATATCTTTTGAGGTAGGAAGAGTCATCTTTAATTTTGGCCACACCTTCTGCTGGCAGCCTATGTTCTCTTTGCCTGTTAGCCAACAATCTTGAAGTCAAGTCTATTCCTTCACTGGCATTAGAACCTACTTCTTCAGTATTGGTATGTACTGAAGACCAGCTGAGACATCTAGCCTCATGGACTGAGCAACAACTGGATTCTTAGAACTTCCATTGACTGACACCCAATGTTGGACCATTCCTTACAAGCCATTCTAAAAAATTTTATATATTGCCTTGGGAGACATATTTTGACATAAAACTTCATTTAATATCTAAATATCTGATACTCATCAATTGGTAATTAAATACATCAATAATTTAGCTTATAAATGATAACAAACAGCTATTGAATTATGCTCAAGCTTGCCCAAAGCAGGCACACGTGATTCCCTTCTCTTCTGTGAGCAGTGAGGGCAACACAGACAGAGTGGGCAAGTCAGGTTTATGGACAGCAGGACTGGCACCTTCTTTGTGATTAACATGCTACCTTTGGGCTCCTGCTTGATGTCTGGTCATACCTCATTTGTTCCTTTTAAGAACACGTTAACTGTTAAATGGGCTTTGAGATGGATAGCAATAGAGCTGATAAATTCTGGCTAATAATTACATTCCTACCTTCATGAGAGAGGCTGGCTGACACCATGATGGAGTGTCCAATGAAAAAGAAAGATCCAGAATAGCCTGTCATCAATTGTCAAGAAACTTGAAAAGGAAAACATCAAGAATGCGTTTGTGTAGACAGACATTGCAAGTGTTCCACTCTATATTTTAAGTCATTCAGTCCTTAGAACCATGCTGAAACATTTGCTCTTGACTTTATTGTTATAATCCAACGTCATCTGAAAGATGTGCTAATCTGGGTAGCCTTGAACACTAGGAAAGTGAACCCCAGACTTGAGTTTTGTAAAATGCCATTCAGCTGCAGAGAAACACAGTGTATCCATGCTTTTTAGTACTGGCTTACGAAGAGTTAGGGCCCTTTGTCTTTGTAAGTCTGAAATATTATCAAAAGATGGTTCTTTTGGAAACAAAAAGAATACCACCTTGACAGTTTAAATTGTCAGAGAATAGAGCTTTGTTATTGACTTCAGCATCCCTAGATGATAAAGAAAAAGCATATGAGGTCTCAAGCTAAAAAAGAGGGAAGAGTTTGAAGTCACAGTTCGGGTTACTTGAAGGAGAATCACACATGTAATAGAGTAACCATGCTAATGGCTGACACTGATTGATTATGTGCCAGATGCCAGACATTGTTCTAAATTACTAAAAACAAGTCTATTTTACATTTTATTTCCTGATATAAGTGATTCCAGTAATATGTACAGCTACTTTCAGTAGTAGGTAATATTTGAGCTCAAGTAGTATGCCCCCAGACCCTGCCGCCTGACAGGGGTAGGGGTAGGAGAGGACATACGTTTGACCAGGTCCCAGTGCAGTTAATTGTGAGTACTAGCCTGGCCTTGCCTTCTGCTCCACAGAGTCCTTGCTGGGAGCAGTCACTGTTTTAAACAACATTAGCCAGGCTTTTACAGCCAACATTGTGTATGCAAATAATGCACTATTTGATCAGTGTTTAGTGTATAGCTGCTCTGTGCTGGTATTCTGACTATGTCACAGACTTTCTGTGTCTGGAGCAACTTTCATCACCTCTCTGCACTTCATGTTCTTACATTAACAATGGAAATTGAAGTGTGTTCTTCCATCACAGGCTTGAAGACTACATTGACACATTTCTGCAGAGCTCTGGTATTGTGCCGGCTGTATTGTAAGCCCACAATATTTTTTCTTACAAAATGTAATATCCAAAGACTTTTTTTCCTGATATAGTTATTCTGTAGGCTTTTTCAATGTATGTATCCTGTATTGTTTCTATGTGGTAAAGTGAAACTTAAATTTAAAATAGAATCAACAGTTTGAAAAAGTTCATTAAAAAAGAAATACAATATAATACGGTGTTATGAAGAAAGAGATTAGAATAGAAAAAAAAAAACGAAACACAACACTACCTCACAGGAACTGTAATAACTGGTTTCAGCTATAAAAACATATATGTTTATGGGTATTGCTTGGGGATAAGATTTATTTCTTACTGAAGGCTGGAGTCAAAGTGGCAAAGATTTTTAATTGTCTCTGAACAGTGCTTTGTAGACAGTGCTAGTTCAGATCAGAATATTATCTGTGCTTGTCATAAGCTTTTCCAGAGAAGTAGTTCGCCTATGTGTGGCCCGAATAGCACAGAGGATTTTAAAATAAGTCAATACAAAGCTTTGGTGAAGAGGGCAAACCTATTGTATAAAAGTCAAATGCTGCAGGTTCTGACAAATTCCACTTTGTATGCTACTTCTGTTTGCTGTTGTCCTTCTGTAGAATAAGTTATTGGTAGTGGAGCTCTGCCATATAGCTACCTTTGAAATAGCCTGCATTAAAGCTGTTTCCTCCAAGGTAAGGCAAACATCCAGTCCTCTGTAGTTTTTATTGTATATAGTGAAACGAAATAAAGGGAAGAGAACTATCACTATTGGCCTGAAAACCACATGAATAATTGCCGTCTTCTCAGGAGAGTCCTTTGCCCTAAAAGCCTTCAACTCCAGATCATCAGTCTTTGGAGTTGCACAGGCTCACCGGCCTCCTGTCTCTTTCTTCAAATTAAGGGCACTTGGCAGAGCTGCCACACTGGGCACTAATGAATTCTCTAAGACTAATCTACACAGAAATGAGAGCAGGAATCTGTCACTCACTCTCTCAGGAGGTAACAGTTCACACACGGTTACATCACCCTATTAAAATAACTTATTAGCTGCCTTGCTTGTCTGCTTCTGTTCATTAAGGAGGTGTGACCACAGAGACATGCATTTGAACAAATTATGCAACTTGATTTGCATTGTTCTCCATTTTACTTTTATGGCTGAATGCACACACCTTTCAAACAAATTCCAGTATTTTATAGAGGCTATAATTACCTTTGAGAAATCTCAATAAGATTATAATTTTACTGACTACTGAAAAAATGTTTGTGATGATCCACAGTGGATTCCGTTTCTGAAGAAGCCTTGAAGCGGTGTGTTGCAAGCTCTGCATTTCTGGCTATCTGAAATATTTGTTTCCATACAAGACTTTTAGCACATGTGCAGTATATCTGCTCCATGATGTTGTTGTATTATTTTGAGAATTAAATTGGAGAAGGAATTTAGGCGGGGTACCCAGGAACTGGGGATATGTTTTTCAAATCCAATGAAATCTGTAAGCATTATTCTGTTTATTTTGGTCGGTATAGTACTACCTTGCAGCCTTGAGTATTACCCTATGGAGATTTGGTTACTGTTGACTTTTCTTTTCTCATAGCTGTTCAATTTGGGGGGGGGGGCTATCTACTACTTTTATACTTCTTTACTTTGTTTGCAGAATGAATGTTTAAAAAATGCATTCACACACTGAGGTTATTAGAAGAGCAAAAGGTGTTTGAGGAGTGTTATTGTGGGTAAATTCTGAGACATTGTCTATTGTTATCATCATAATCCCATTATCATTTAGTTTTTCTCAAAGAAAATGTAAGGACAAAGTTACATGTATTTATAACCTTTTCCTGTTTGCTTTTCATGGAACTGTTTGAAAACTGATAGCATATAGCCTAGTTTTTAAAATATTGAAAATCAATTAGGGTACTTTATTAAGCTTAGTTAGTGAGCTTGTGTGTAGTTCAGGCTCCATCAATCTTCACTGAAGTAGAGCATTGCCTTCATGGTGCTACTAGGTATAAATGTGGTGATGCTGAACAAGTTTCTTTAGCCCTAAGGCTTTACTTTCTTCATCTTGGGGAAAGGATGCAATTCGGGTGTAGTGTAAATTGTTGCATGAAAGAGACTGTAAGATTTTTAACATGTGTGAGCACTCATCAAGTCGCCATGATTATTATTGCTCATGATGGCTACTGGTCCACCAACTGAAGAAATGCTCTGGATCATCTTCCCATAGTTGCTTGTAGGCTTCCCTGTTCCAGCTCTATCCATTTCTAATCTATGTCCTCAAAAGCCCACATTACCCCCAGGAGCTGCTGGGACAAGACTTGTTCCAGAACCCGGCTTTTCAAACTAGACCATATCACATTTCAATATAATTTATAATGTTGGCATTAGCTCATATTTTTAGCAAGCTAGGTAAAGTAGCCTAATATCCTATTTATTTTATTCTTAGACCATTAATGATTAAGTAGTATTAAACATTTTAATAAGAATTGTATTCATTTTATTAGTGAATAGCAAAATGACTCCTACCCTTTCAAAGCGATTGAAATTATAATATTCCAAAAATAACAGCTGCATAGGCATATTGTTCCCTAGTAGGTTGGAGAGCAAATTCCAAATCAATTTGTATTTTTCACAGTCAATAAATTCATGAATAACTGATAGTATGTGCATGCAATAACAATTAATTTAAAAGAGGCATGAATTTGAAAGAAAACAAAGGAGAAAAAGGTATATTGGAAGGTTGGGTGGAGTAAATGTTGTGATTATACTGTAACCTCAAAAATTAAAAAAAAAAATCCCACTTGGGAGTGGTACTGTAGTTCAGTCAGTAGAGTCTTTGTCTCACATGCAGGAGGTGCTGAGTTCAGTCCTGAGCACCATTTAAACTGAGTGTGGTGACACATGCTTGTGACAGCATCCCTCAGGAAATAGAAGCAGGAGGATCTGTAATTCAAGGGTTATCCTTAGCTACACAGCGAGTTGGCAGTAGGCTCGGCCTGCATGCAGTCCTATCTACCAAACAACAATAGCATACCCACATGCTCTTTCAATAAGGGAGTGTTTACTTGCATCTGGGACTTGTTGTGACTATAATGCCAGGTTTTATAACTATAGGAGGCACACCAAATTAAATGATTGATTTCCAGCAGTTTTGTGAAATATGTCTCTCCAGGTAATATTCAGCAACAGTCTTACTTTTCTGACAGGTGGTTGTTTGTTTAAAATCCTTAAAATACACACATATGAAGTGAAGAGGAATCTCTACTAGTATTTTCTTGCCAAAATATCCCCAGCAAGTAGTTCACTACTCCAAAGTTGGGAATAAAACAGTTACTGTGATGGAGATATGCAGATATGCTCCACTTTTTCTGATTTACATGGCATGTGTGATCATCAGTCTTGCTGGTTCACTTGACAGGATGAAAATCATCAAGGGAACTCACCTCTGAGTGTCTATAAAGATGTTTTCAGAAGGGTTAGGTTGAGGACAGAAGGCCGCCGAGTATGGGAGTCAGCATCCCATGGGCTGGGGTAGTGGATTGTACAAAAAGAGACAAGTGTCTTGAACAGAAAAGCACTTTCCAGCCTCCTGCAGTCTACTGTTTATCACCTTAAATGCTGTATTTTATCATTTAGTTCCTTGTATCTGTTGGAAATCATCATGTGTGAAATACAAGTTATGTGTTCCTATTGTGTATGTGAGTGTGTTTATTTCTGTAGCATATGTGAAAGATATTTAACTTATCCTATGTGTTCATATTGTATATATGGGTGTATTTATTTCTGTCATATATATGAAAGATATTTAGCTTAATATCTTATGTGTTCCCATTATATATGTGGATGTGTTTTCATAGTATATATGTGAAAGATTTTTAACAGCATATTGTATTATTAATATTTTATATGTGGGTGTATTTCTATAATATATGTGAAAGTTATTTAACTTAACATCTTATATGTGTCCACATTGTATAGATGGGTGTCTCTCTGTGTATGTATGTCTCTGTGTGTAAGAGTGTTTCTCTTTGTGTGTGTGTGTGTGTGTGTGTGTGTGTGTGTGTGTACCTGTATGTGAGTGATTCTGTGTGTCTCTATGTGTATCTGTGTCTGTGTGTGTGTGTGTGTGTGTGTATGTGTGTGAATGTGTCTGTATCTGTACATGTGTTTCTGTGCATGTGTGTGTCTATGTGTGTCTGTGTGTGGGAGTGTCTGTGTGTGTCTCAGTGTGTATCTGTGTGTCCCTGTGTATGAGAGTGTTTCTGTGTGTGTCTCTATGTGTCTGTGTGTATGTCTGAGTGTGTGAGTTTCTGTGTGTCCGTGTGTATGTTGAATATTAACATATCCATGTCTATGCAGGTGCTTGTGGCATTTAGAAGAGGGTGTAGGATACCTTGGAGGTTGGGTTACAGCTGCTTGTGAGTTGCACATGTGGATGCTGGGAACTAAACTAGGATCTGCAAGGGAAGCAAGTGCTCTTAACCACTGGGCCATCTCCCAGCCCCTCATTCTGGCCTTTTGTCCCAGGAAGCCTTGAAGTGACAATTAGAAAGCCATAGCCCACCAGGCAAGCCTGTATTGTAGCCCACTTTTGTATGGCCTGTACCCTAAGAATATATTTTAAATGTTATTTGTTATGTGAAGGAAAAAGACAGAGAAAGTATATTACAAAGACCATATGGAGGCCATAAAAGCCAAAGTGCCCACTCTCTGGCTTCTGACAGGAAAAGTTTGCCAACACTCAAGCTAGATTGTGTTTTTTTTGTGCTGAGATCACAACCATCTCTCACACACACACATATTGCAGCAATTTTGTACAGTAAAAGTTTATTTCTTTCTAACCATACCCATCATAGGCAATGAGGGTTCCCTGATTATCAGAACCCATCAGAAACCCAGCCTGACAAAATTTCAGGTCAATATGTGTTCGGCAGTCACCACAGTAATGAGACTGATTTGAACTGAACAGTGACTCTTGAAATTTCCACCTGCGTGTGAAATGCACCATGTCTGCTCACATTCCACTGACCGAGTAAGTCACATTTCTTCATCTTACTTCAAAGGAGATGCAATTCTACTTCATGCCTGAAAGAAACAACGAAATGTATTAGGTGAATAACAGCATTAATGATGTAGGCTGCATATATCTGAGGGTACATACTTGTTTGTACATATGAAACTTGTTCAAGAAGAAAAGAGTAAGAATCCATATCCTGTGATACCTCATTGGTTGACTATTCTATTTTTATGCTTGCAAATATAGATATACAGCTATTACTATGACTTAAATATATATGTTTCTGATTTACATATTAAATTCCAAACTCATAGATAAACCTGTGAATATTACATACAGAATTCATACAGAAAAGCACAAGAGTGGAAATATCCCTATAGCTTTATAATTACTATTATATGTAATTAATACTATATAATAGAGATCTCACTACATCTATTTATATGTAGAGATATTTTTCATATATATACTAACATATGGGCTTCAATATTGAGTGTATAATAAATATGTTTGAAAGATAAAAATTCAAAATATGTAATAGAAAATAAGATTTTATAGGATATATATTTTATATTTAATGTGTATATATTTGCATGTGTGTATATTCCATATTAGTGGTTTTGTTCAAGAAAAATTTCAATGTTTCTTTGACATATAAATGTATAAAGAGTATGTATTATATACATAGAACTTTGTCATCTATAAATTACAAGAAGAGTTGGAAATTAAAATTAGTTTAAATTTGATTTTAAATGCATTCTAGTCTCAAGATATACAACTGTATAATCATACATCAATATAAATTCTTCAAAGTTGTCTGGAATTATATATATATATATATTGCTTCCAAGCTTTAATTTTAAGAAAGAAGGGAGTAAAGAAGTGAGGGAAAGGAGAGATTGTTCCTTCTTGTTTTGTGAATGATTGAGTCTTAGTCAAATCTGGAAATCGGGTGTAGTGAAATTTTTTTTTAATTAGAGGTTTTTCAAACAAGTAACAGTGTTCCAAGAATCACGAGAGGATGAAATTGGCCTTAGCAGACACACACAGTTGACTCTGGTTTAGCTTCCATGGGATTAAGATGAGGATATGAGGGCAGATCCAAGGACAGAGTTCTCAGGAGTTTCTATTCTATATTTATGTTGATTAATTAATTAAAGGAATACATGCTAACTTGAATCCCAGATTACTGTTTTGTTTTGTTTTGTTTTGTTTTGTTTTGTTTTTAACCCCGTTATCACTAAAGGCTAAGACTAACCAAATGGTAAGATTCACAAGTAACCAATTCTTGGTGGTGGTGGATAAGTGGAGAGGAAGGACAGGGATCCCTGAAAGGGAGAATTTCCTTCCAGAAGAACAAGTTAGAATATTTAAAGGGCAGAGATCTTGTGAAATAGCCAACGGTGGAAGAGTCCAAGCCTGTCTTCCATCTGTGTTTGGGGAATCATTAACAGCAATGTGTGGGAAGTCAAACAAAAATGGAGAGCAGAGATTTCTTTGCTTTTTAAAACAAGGATGTTTGTTTTAAGGGAAGTATGTGTGGGGCCTGGAAGGGAGAAAGCAAGGCTCCTCTGAGAGAAAAGGGACACGGAGAGAAACACACCAGCCGTTCAAAGGACTTCTGTGTGCTCCTGATAGCAAGTAATAATCCAGAGTCAATTTTCATTAAGAAGAATGAAAGAAAGGAAGAAAGGGAAGAAGAAAGGAAGGCAGAAGGAAGGAAGAAAGGAAAATGTTGACTCATTATACAGGAAACATGCAACTTTAATGTTGTTTCTGGGTTATTAAACCCACCAGTTAGGGCTTGACCCTTAAGTATTACTGAGCTCTGGCTCAATTGGTTTTCCTGGATCTTTCCATCTTTTCTCTGAAAGTCTTTCTATTTCCATTGAATTTCTTCTTGATTTAATTTCTCATTGAAAAAATGATTAAATGTTTTAATAGGGCAAGGGGACACAAAAGGGAAGGACTAAGGAGGAGAGTAAGGATACACAAAGAAACTCTGAAAACATAGTATTTTGTTAGTTCATTAAAAATAAAAGTTTGACAGAGATACCCTTCAAAGATACTCAAAGGTGCTCCCCCAAATGCATGGATTATTAAATGAAAGTCTTAGTTACCTCCTTATATGTTATTGATCAGAAAAGCCCCAGAAGTATCCAAAATAACACAGACTATTGTGATTGTTCATGGTGGTCCACTATAGCTAAATTGTCAAACCCTTTTGCTCAAGTCACCAAACACTTTGGCTATAGGAGATAGAGAAATCAGTATCAAATTGTCAGGCAACTTCATCCCTGCTGGCTAGATGGAACATACCATGAATCTGTGGTAATCCCCAGCAATACCAATATTCCAGGCACAATGACTCTACTGCAATGACTGCTAGTAGATTTGAGACCTGCTCCACAGAAAGGATTTCATGTCTAGTATTGTACTAGACTATTGTACTGGTCAAAATTCCATAACTGAAAATGTCATAAGGGAGGCCTATTGTTGTTTTGCTAAATGGTCATGTTGTCACACAATCTTCTATATGTTTATGTTCATATCTAGATTCGTATTGCTCTTTGCCTTGTCAGATAAACTTCTTTTCACGCTGGGGAGTATTCAACACATAGACCTATAACTGGTAAAAGTCTGGAGAAAAAGTGACAGTGGTTGAATACTCAACCATGGATTCGACATCTACATCAACTTTTCTCATACAGGGTTCCAGAAACGTCATGGGAAAGGAGACAGAAAGAAGATTAGAGCATGGCAATGGTGAGGAGTGTTATGAAATGCCATCTTTGGGGCATGGCATGCTGTCACACTCATGAATCTACAGCAGCAGTGGTCACCTGCACAAGATCAATTCCCTCATGGATGAGAGAGGGTCTCACAAAGCCCATTTCTAGCTAAAGAGAGAGAGTTGACTTTGTTGATTCATAGATAGAAATTTCTTAGGAAAAGCCAGCAATGTTTTAGTATCTTATTGTTATTTCCAAAGATAACAAAATTTAATAATAACAGCTTTTCATCAATTAAAGGATAGGTTGTGTCCTTTCCAGTGAAGTTATGAAAATGATACTGTTTGTTTAAAAATATTAGCATCACATAATTAAGTGTTTCTCATTTGTATGAATGCAAGTAGATAAAGGAATGTTAAAAGAGGAGTTTATATTTCAAGGATATTATCCTGCCTGTAATGTGCATCATTCCATTTCAGAAAACAAAAATCTTGAAGATTCATACCTTATAAGCTAAAATATTGAGGGATCATATTCAACCATCAAAATTTGTTAACATTGCATACACACTAAAATTTAAACTACATCTAGTAAAAAAAAATTGCCAAGAGAAACAAATAAGTCACTTCTCTAAATAACGAATTTCTAATTCTGAAACATTCGTGGAACTACCAGCAGGGAATCTTGTGATGTTTGTTCATTTATCTAAGATGTTCTTCTGGGACTTATGAATATTTATTAGCCACAGAGTTCAATCCAGTATTATGAGAAGTGAGAGGCAGTGTCTTCAGGATGCAAAGGGCACTTTTCATTCTGCTGCTTCTCCACATACTCACTGGTGACTTGTCACGCTTGAATAAGCCATTCAACACAGAACTGCATCTAATCCAAGTACCTGAAGTGCAAAAATGAGAGGAAGCCTAATGAAGCATGTGTTGTCTTTTCAGCAGGAGATGCACACCCTTTAGTGGAGCACAATTAAATAAGCACAGGAGACACTTATATTCATCAGTTCCACTACCACCTGCTTTGCAGACAGGAAACCTGTGAGTTCAGTTAATGCCAATATTGTAATATGGTGCATGAAGTAATCAGTAAATGCAGGATAATCTCTCTCTTTCTCTCCTTTCTTTCACATACACACAGTGTGTGTTTGTGTGTGTGTGTGTGTGTGTGTGTGTGTGTGTGTAATCAATAATTTACCACATATAAAGCATCATGTTCAGTGCTGGTAAGGGATACTATTTTCAATCAAAATGTCCCCACTATTTATAGGAAACAACTGCCTCTGTCAGATATCAATAGGCAAGTCTTTTTAAAATGTTATCATGCAGACCAGGACTGTGGAAGGTACAGATATTGAAATTTATTAAAAAAGTAACTATTGTGGTCCAGTGGAAACACACATACTCACACACTCACATACTTCACCCATATACAAACACACACACAAATACATATATATACCCACATAAACACATACACTCATATACAAACACCACACACACACACACACACACACACACACACACACACTAGCTATTTTGTAATAAAGAAGTTTCTCTTGAAAAAGAGCTACATTGGATTTCTCAATCTTGTGGGTGTATCTGTGGGGTGGCATGGGCATGAGAGTCTGTGGCTTAGTCATCCCAGGAAGGAAACAGAAAGCATGGAAGATTAGTAATAATTAAGGTCACCCTTTCCCCCATTTCTAATTAATTCTTCAGGAACCAAGAAGTTCAAGAGCATGCTACTCATTCACACATTTATCATTTTAAACAATATTATACTCATGTTTGCATATAAATGTGTACAAACACATATATACATCCCAGGTATGGGCTACAAGATACATAGGTAGTGAACACAGTTGAAGAATCCTGCATTTCTGTAGCTTATAACTAACTAGTGATTAATAGTTGGCTGCTCATGCCACAAGGCTGTTTTAGCTCTCATTTCTCCTTACTCTATTAATCAGGATTCAGTTCAGTGTCTCTCATTGTGTTTAATTTGTTGTGTCTCTTTAGCCTGCTTTAGTTTAGGGAAATTCTCTGATCATTCATTATCTTAGTTTTGATTCTGAAAGATACAGATCTATTATATATTGTTTAGATGTCCCTTCACTTTGATGTCCAATGTTTTCTTACAGTTATAATCAGTTCATGCTTTTGATGGTAAGATGTTATAGCAGAGATAATATGATCTTCCCATACATAGTATTACAACAGGGAGGCCGCTGTGGGATAATCCTTTTGTGTACTGTAAAGATTTGTTACTTGAATTGATTTAATTAAAACTGACAGGCCAGTGGCCAAGCAGGAAGTATAGGCAGTGTAACCAAACTAAAGATGCTGGGATGGAGAAGGGTGGGGAGTCAGAGAGATATCAGCAGATGCAGAGAAAACAGGACATATAGAAAATGAGATTGTATGCCATGAGCCATGTTGGAGAGGGTAGACAAATATGAGTTAAATTAAATGTAAGAGTTAGCTAGTAACAAGCCTGAACTATTGGCCACACATTTACTATTAATATTAAGTTTCTGAATGTTTATTTGAGAAATTATGCCTACAGGAGACACATCACATTTTGAAATAATATATGTAGCTATAGCTTGCTATTTATACTTCTCTATTATTCTATACAGAAACCCACAGAGACAGCTTACCTGAACAAGGGGGAGCTCATGGACCCCCAGACCGATAGATGGGAAACCAGCATTGGTCCGACTCAGACCCCCTGAAATGGGTCTAAGTTAGAAGGCCTGGGCAGTCTAAGGGACCTCTGACAGTGGAACCAGGATGTGTCCCTGGTGCACAAAAGGACTTTAGGAGCACATTTCCCATGGAAGGATACTCCCTTAGCCTAGAGATAGGAGGGAGGGCCTAGATCCTATTCCAAATGACTGACAGATTTTGATGATCCCTCCTAGAAAGCATCACCCTTTCTGTGGAGTTCAGGGGATGGGATGGGAGGTGGGGTCGAAGGGAATGGGAGGGAGAGGGAACTGGGATCGATATGTAAAATAAGAAAAAATAATATATATATACATATTAAGAAAAAAAAAGATTGTGATTGTTACTTTCACCAAGTCTACTTGGCACGACCTACTAAGCAGTCTTCCAGAACCCACATGCTCTTTTTCAACTTTATTTCACTTTTCAAACACATTGATTTTTAATTATCTTTCAGTTATTGAGATTACAATATAATCATATCATCTCCTTCCTCTAATTCTTCCCATATATCTGTTCTTAGTGGAATTTCAAACAGGTCACATTTTAGTTGCCTTACCTCAACCTTGCCTAAATTCTCTTATACATTTACATTGCTCTTAGAATAAAAATTAAAGTGTTGGTCTAAAAGTGAACAAAATAGAACCAATTGCTGCTGTGGTAGTCTTTTCACTATGCTGAAGAAGACTGGTATCACTGTAATAATCACAACAAATGAGAGAAGCGAGTGCTTCATGTGCTTACACTATTTTCTGCCTCACAGCTGTATCTCAAGCTCCCAGCCGATTTCTGCCCTCTAACTATACTGACTATTTTAACCTCCTACAGCAGCCCTCAAACCATTCTGTATTTGTGCATACTGTTCCCTTTGTTTGCTTAAAGCTCTTGCACTCACTCAGACAATCTATTCATCCTTTGGATCACTGATTCTTAACATTTTCCATCTCATTGGGGGCATTCTCTTACATGCATGTGTATATGCAGAATTCCTTATATGTAGAATTCATGTCTCTATTTGAAATTACACATTATTTCTTTTGATTATTGGGAAGCTATTGATCTTCCTCAAATAGAGTACAGGCACTGTAAAAACAAGGAATGCATTTGATTTTGTTCACTTTTCTAGTATAGAATCATATCACCTTGCATGCAAATAGTTGATTTGTAAGTATGTGTTGAATAGTTGAGTAACCTAAACTCTACATATCTCCTTTATAGTTAAAAGACTATACCATGTATTATTGTCCATGAACTATAATTATCTAGTACTGATAAACTTCTACCTACAGAAAGTAATGTCCCTTTGAAACATTAATGTTTCTGAGGTTGAAATATTTATTAGCTCCTACTGTCACATAATGAAAAACTTCCTCCTTTTAATCATTTGGGAAAGGTTTCTGAACATATTATATTCATTGGAATTCCTTGGGGGGGAGTCTCTTTGATTTTATGAAATGGCTATCACAATAGTTCATAAAATCAACTTTGAAATTGTTAACAATGATGAATGATACAACAATGAAATTTTTCTGCCCACAGTTATTTTGGGTAAGTCAAAAGTGCTCCATTATCTCAAAAAGAATCAAAACCATTTCTACACCAAGCATGCCATCTGATGGAATTAACCTAAAAAGATTGTCTCAACAAAGCATCAATCAGGCATATGACTTAACGTGATTATAAACTTTCAACTCAACTGTATTTCTCTTTGATCTGTGTAGATCTTCAGTTGTAACGTTGCTGAAATAGTTTGACTATAATGAATTTTGCAATCTAAGATTAGGCTTGCTGGGAAGAAAGAATAGAAATGCTGTTGCTTGCTGTCTTCAAGTTTTCAGGGCATTGATTTAATTTGGAGGCAGTATTTACCCTAACAGTGTGCTGAAATGAATATTTCATTTCTATCTCAAACCACATGCATAGTCATGTTAAAAATTAGTCTCAGTGGCTGAAAAGATGGATCAGCAGTTAAGAGCATTTGTTGCTCTTACAAAGGACCCCAGGTTTGATTTCCAGCTTACAACTATCTGTAACTCCATTTCTAAGGGATTTGTCAGCCTATTCTGATCTCTGCAGGAACCAGGCATGGATGTGGTACACAAACATGTTTGGGGACAAAACACTCAAACAAATAAAATAAATCTAAAACTAGTTATCAAAATCATTCTCAGTGAATCTGATTATTTTTGAATTTACAAAAATGTATTTGCTATTTGAAAATGCTACAGCAGACTTTCACAAGTTATATACCTGTAGGGCATGATTAAGAGAAACTTTCAGATCTATGTACTTGATATTAATTCAATTTTTGCATAATTTGAGTCTGAACGATGAATGCGTAGTGTATAGCATTTAGCAAAAAGTTAGTGAAAGCATCTTTAACTGACCTAATGTACATGCTCGTGCAGAATATGAAGGCTAGAGTCAGAGCAGATGAACATGAGCAGCTCCTGAGCATCTCCAGGTCTTCCTTGCGGGCAAGGCAGCATCCTCTGCAAGGTCAGAGTAGGGTGAATCAGTAAGGTAAGTACCTTTCAGGTATTCAGAGCCTCTGTGACATATATCATCTCAGGCCTGAAAAGTCTGGAGTTCAAAATCTTTGGGGATATAGAAATGCAATAACCACACTAGATAGAGAGAACAAAGGAATTTTTAAGAAGCTAAGAACTGGCTTCCAAGGCTGGTTTGCTGGAGTGCTACACGCTGCTAAGGAGACATTTTCTATATTCAGAAAGCTGGAGGCCAAGCAACAAACCCAGAGACCTTGGAGGTTCCATGAAGGTGCAGACCTCAAGTTTCACAAGGGTCAAAGTCTGGGTTCCCCCTTCAAATCATCTAGATATGGTGTTGAGCTGAGTCACGAGGTATGACAGAGCAGGGTGTTCCATACTCTAGGTGTAGAGGTAATGCTGGTCTCCACTGACAGTTACACATAACACTGGACATGCAGTATGGACAATTGAGTCAAGATTGCTTGTAATTATTTCCCCCAGAGTCAAAAAGAGAAATAATGAATGGGCTCAGTAAGATTGCAATTTATTTGTGTTTGCCTCCCTCAGCTCTACTGCAACCATCTCTCCATCTCTAGCTCATTACTCTTTGGAATCTGTCCCACAAATTCTAACTTCTTTGACTCTGGCACATTCTCTTCTCTGTTTCCTTTACTCAGATAAATCCAACATGGGTTTCAAGTTTCCCTTTTGTCCTCTCTCTGTAAACCACTTCCAATTATAAGCTCACTCCCTTGTATTGCTTTTGCTTACCCCCCCCCCCAGTGGAGGGCAATAGTCTTACAATGCTTATTGGCTAATGTCCAAGAATTATTATTTCACCAAATGTTATTTTTTCTACATTTGTTATTGTGTGTGTCTGTGTGTTTGCATTCATACACGTATACATACATGTCCATGCTATAACACATGTATCAGAGAGAGGATAACTTTCATTAATTGATTATCCTCATCTTCCGTGTAGGGCCTGTGGATCAAACTCAAGTTGTCAGGCTTGGCAGCAGAAGCTTTTAGCCACTGAGCTATCTGGCTAGCCCCCATTGCACATATTTTTGTGCACTTTCGAATTGTTGAAGATGAAAACATCTATCAGGTTTTTGTTAGTCATTACAGCTAAAATCAAAATCTGCTGTTGTTTTTCACAAATAAATCTAAAGCATGCTGTTGAACGAGAAGATGTATATAGAGTGATATGATATGATCCCATCCTTCGGAGAGAATTAAATGGAACCTGGAGCTTATGATTCTTACACACTTGGGAGCATCTGATAGCAGCAAAGGAAAAAAAAGACATCCCTAACAGAAAACTACTGCCACATGCCCTTCCCTTTTCTTTCGGCTAAAGCAGAAGTCAAGCTTCCCTGGAGGTAATCCACTCTGCTATCTTTATGATGAAAGCCGAGTGTGTCCAGAAAGGTTCCTGGATGCCAATGAACCCTTTCTACATGTTCTCAATGAACTTAGGCTAGGCATACCTGGGCGTGGTATCCTGGTGTTCCTTCTCAAACTATGGCCCTAAACTGAGCATGCTCAATAATATACATTTTAGTCTGAGTGTGCCTTGGAATGTGTCCTCCATCAAAGCGATTTCCTATGTAACAGTATAAGATCTGGAATAACATTCCCATAATGGTTTGGAGAGGGCACTAGTTTTGAAATAACACTGGTCCTCTCCATAGCTGCTACCAGTAGGGACCCTTTCTCTATTCTTTTATCATCTGGTGTGCTTATTTGCTTAGCCCTTATCAAGAGAATGATGAGAAGAACCCACTATGCTCAGTGATTACCTCTTTCACTTTCTTATTCTGTGCTCAACATCCCCCAGGACTCAAACACTTCATTATACTGCTGTAGCCAATTGTCAGTAACAATATGTCACAATGGCTTTCTTTCAAGTGCTGTGGAACTAGTATTAGGATTACAAAACTCAGAACGGACCTTATTCTCCATGGGGTATCAAGAAGGCAGATTTTGATGATGGGAAAGCAGGCTGATTGCAAAGGGGTGTGTATAACTAACAGGCAGAAAACAAATGAATAATGTTGTTGCTAGAACTGTAAAATCTAACCAGGAGCAAAAATAACTCCCTTTGACTTCCTAAACAAGTAGGAAAAAAAAATTCAATTCCATTTGAAATTGAGTAATTACATGATAAGCATGTACAAGAGAAGGAACCTAAACCCTGTTTCACTTATGTCCGTGCCAAACACACTTGGGAGGCAGCAACAAAACAATGGAGCTGGAACCTGGGTTTCTTGGAGCCAGGACAAACTGTCCATGAGTGATGGAATGTATTCTCATGTGTGTAACCTTCACATTTTCCAAAGCTCTGCCTCTGTCTTCTGCCTAATTTGCAACTTTTTGGAATAAAATAAAAAGGCACTAAAGAGTATATGAGGGAATTACTTAGCTATGAATAGCTGTTAAGCAAATTGACAGCAGAAGAAATTTTGATCTATGTGTCCTGACTTCCAACTGAAGGTTTTAAAAATTTAAGTAAAGGGTGTTTTGTAAAGTTTTTGTTTTGTTTTTTGTTGCAACAGAACACTTTAAAGGTCAGTGTTGGGGATTAAATTTCACCTTTTATTATTGTAAACATATAATATAATGTATTTTAAATGTTTCAGAGTTTTGTTAAATGCAAATAGTTTGGTCAAGAAAAATTTCTTTATAGTTCTTTGATTTTTCCAGGCTTTATTTCATTATCATGAATATTCAACCAAGAAATCCACTCCCTAGCTCTCTAAGAACTATTAGATGGGCAAGAAGCCTATGAACCTAATAATAGTTCATTCTTTGAAACAGGAAGCAAAATTTTGCCAAGATTAAACGAGCCCAAACACCAAAGGTTCAAGGTCAGGTTGAAACAGAAACCACAAATTTTGATTTGATCTACACTTGGCAGGGTAATCCTCACAGGATTGTTTCTACTATTGAATAAAATAGATAAATATTCACAGTTGAACAAAGAGAAGCGGGGAGACCAGTTTGAACTAGCAGGATGCTCAGGAATGGATTAAGAGCTCAGGTCTGTTAAGTGATGTGAACCTGAGGACCTGTGCTCAAGTCCCATTCCCAATACACCTGGAGAAAGTTAGCTGGGCGGTGAATGCCTTTGAGAAGTCAGCCAAGCTTTCAGAAGCAAATGTGCAGCACAAACATGTAAATATACCAAGTGCATAGTAATTCAAAGAAGGAGCATTCAAAACTGAGGGGTCCAAAATAAAGTTCAGATGTTAAAAAAAAAAAAGTCAACTTTGAATTACCATTTACATCACTGTAGTTAACTAGTTAATGTGGTCAAAATTCCTTCAGCTGCATATCAGAAATCTAAGGAAAGAAAAGTGTGTAAAATGTTTTCAAGTCACTAATAAACACACATACACACAATGATTTTTTTCTTTCTTTTTTGGGGTTTTCCAAGACAGTTTCTGTATATAATAGCCCTAGTTGGCCACTATCACAGTCTGGCCTTGAATTCACAGAGACCCACCTGCCTCTGCCTTCCTAGTGCTGGGACTACAGGCATGAGCCACCACTGGGCTCTTATATGTCATTATTTGACACTGTATATCAGCTTTCATATGTCATAGAGCTACAGACTGGCATTGCTAGGTCTGTACTCACTGTGTTTTCTGAAAGAACTTCCAGAAGCGGAGTCCAGAACGTTTCCTAAAACATTTACATTGAGGCTCTGAAGTGCAATGTAGAATGCAGGTATAAAACCTAAACACAATGAAGTATTATTTCAAAAACCAACACAGCTATCACATGAGCCAGGAACCAAAGTCATGTCAGTAATCCCTAACCCTTCTCAGGGTCAATAACTATAAACCCTATCTTCCAAACGTAATGTTCCAGATAAGTGACTTAAACCAACTTTATCTGAAGGTTTCTGACAAATGATTTTTTTAAAGCCAGGATTGATGTTCTGTTACAGTGAGACCATCCAGGCAAGAATACAATCGCCTCCAACAGAAGCTCAGCCTTTTCCATCGACGCTTTGCATGATATCATGCTGCACAGTTCTGACTTCCACCCAGAGGACATTCACTGCCTCTCTGGAGTCTGAATTGGTGTAGGAGTGGACCTGACATCCAGTGTCTAAAATTAGAAACCCTGGTTTCCTCACAGGTGGTTTCTTTCCTCTGTGTAGTTTCCTTCAATACTGCTGTTAAAATTTTGATAGGATAATATCATAGCCAAATGCAATGGCCAGAAAAGTGAACTCAGTATCTGTCTTTGGCTTTACTAGGAGTGAATGAATGAGTGTGATTCCACTATGTCTTCCATCAACAGATCCTTGGATACGCATACCTTGAAAATACCCCTCCTGCAGGTGAGATGTGTTGGAAGCTCTCTGAACAGGATAAATAGAATTCCAAACCAGATTCCTAAATCCTGGCTGGGTCACCTGATCAACCACTGCCCAGCTTCTCTGGTGTAGGGTATGAAATGTGCTATCCTGCTGTCTTTTTTGGTTAAAGGGTTAAATGAGACGGATACGATTTTATCTTGAAAGAAATTGTAAAGGTGCTATTTGACAGCAATCCCTCATGAGTCAGCACAATTCTAAAAATCAAAATATATGCTTTGGTTTCATGTGTCCTAGCAACTGCATAGTATTAAATTAGGCAACTGCTACAAATGTGCTTCTGAGATCTGGCCACTCCCAGTGAGGCATTGGACTCATTGTGGTCAGTTTTGAAAGATCCAAGGGATCCTGCTTAGTGTGCTGAGTTGCTTGATTTAACAAGGTTAAGCCAGTATTTTATTGAGTATTTTTTGCATCCGTGTTCATAGGCCCCCTGAACGGGGGTGTCAGTTAAGGAGGCCTTGCCAGTGTATGCGGCCTCTGCTTATGGATCAGGATTTATCCTTAGTGCATGAATGGACTTTGGGAGCCCATTCCACATAGAGGGAAACTCTCTCAGCCTAGACACACTGGGGAGGGCCTAGGCCCTGTCCCAAATGATGTGACAGACTTTGATGATCCCCATGGGAGTCCTCACCCTCTCTGGGGAGCAGAAGGGGGATGGGATGGGAGGTGGGTGGGGACATGAGAGGATGGGAGGAAGAGGGAACTGGGATTGATATGTAAAATAACATTATTTCTAATTTAAACAAAAGAAAGAACAAAAAAAAAAAAAAAAAAAAAAACAAGCAACCAAACAAAACAAGTCTAAGCATCCTTCTGCAAAGTCAAACCTTCTGTTTTTGCTGTACTTTGGGTTGTGTGGCACCAAGGAAAGCTCTCACAGCAAGCCTGACCCTTGGGTACTTGGGCTTTGTCAGCTTGTGTGACTCAAAGGTGAATCCTGGAGCAAGCCTGCTTATTGCATAGCCTCGTTTTTCACTTTTCCATTTTAAAGGCCCACTGGCACTTCGTTCCCAACTTTTGCCTTGTGTGATTCCCTGGGCAGCTTCTGATGCATTCTCCCATGCATGTGGCCTTACCTTGCTTCTCCCAAGACCTGCCCTGGCGTTGTCCCACTGAACAACCTGTTCTGGGCCTCAGGTAAACCGCATCACAGATTGCTGCTTGGTGTATGGCCCTTAATATCTGTTAGCTTCTT
Organism: Phodopus roborovskii; assembly: GCF_943737965.1. Classification (NCBI taxonomy): domain Eukaryota; kingdom Metazoa; phylum Chordata; class Mammalia; order Rodentia; family Cricetidae; genus Phodopus; species Phodopus roborovskii. Next base: position 3,579,688 of record NW_026126413.1, on the reverse strand, counting down.
TCCCTAATTCTACCAGATGGCTTGGCTCCATGCATGTATCTTCCTGCATTCCCAGCCACCAGCTTTGTGCTCAGAGCTTTACATGAACACAATCCAGTTTGATGGGAAACTATTGCTGTTTTGAGTCTTGTTTGGTTGACTTGATTTGTTGATTCTGGAATCGAACTCATACCCCTTGGTCATGCTTTGCAAGCCCTATAATTAAGTTGTACTCACAAACCTTTTAGCATAAATAAGATAATTGAGGTGGCAGAGTGTCTAATACTGGTTCCCAGGGTTATTAAATTCTTAGTTATCAGTGTCTTCATCAGGAACACTAGGCTGCAATGATCTTTAGCAATGCTTTCAGTTCCCTATATCATCTTTGCTTTGGATTCACTCTAGACTAGGAATTCTCCTGGACTCATTGGATTCTGTGTTCTCTTGAGAAAAAAAGATGTTTACTGTCCTCCCTACTACTAAAATCTGTGCCTTAAAAATACATTTTTTTTTAAGTGAATGGCTTATATTTCCTTTTTCACCACTTAGCAAAATGCTTCTTACTGATGAGTATTTTCTAATTACAAAAACAATCTCAGATATGAAACGCCACCTGGTGGACATATGCTCAGGCAGGTCTCAGCCTTGCAAGAACAAGAGAGAGCTTTGTTCTCTGGCCAAGACATCACACTCTACTTTCTCCTTCCTTTAACCAAATCTCAGCTTTGAAATTGCCTTTGCTTTCTGTGAATCACATGAAAGTTTTACTTGTTAAAAGAAAATATATAGGTTTGGACCATGCTTATTTGATATTTATCTGCTTGTTTCACATTACAGTGTGCTAGGCACTATGAGGGAGAAAAGAGAACTCCAGAAAACTAAGACTGGGTGTTTTTAGTCTCTTATCAATTTGGTTTGAATACAATTCTTGAGCATTCAAAGATGCCTTGGCTAGACAGACAGACACACAGGCAGTCAGTCAGGCAGGCAGACAGACAGACAGCAAGGGATAGAAGAGTCCACATGTCTTAGAGCAGAACATACAATAGAACCCAGCCTTTTCTCTAGTGCCTGGCACTGGCTCAGCAGTTTACAATTTGCCTTGTTTCAAAGGGAAACCATTTAGAGGGTAATCTGCGGCCCTGCATTAGCAGAGTTATTTCAGTGTGAAGTGGAATCTTTGTCTGGATAATGTTTTCACTAAGTTGAAGGAAATCTAAATGACCTCCACTTAAAAGGAACTAAAGCACGTGATTATGCTGGTTTCTTTCTCCACCTCAGAGAAAAATATCCATCTGTGATGTCCACTGAGGTTCAAAGACGCTACGAGAAGGTGGTCATGGTTAATTAATGAAGCATCAAGAGGATTGCTACCAGCCTCCAGCCCTGCTTATGATGCCTCTAAGGTACTTTATTTAATTTTCACAGCAGAAACTCATTCATTTAACCAGAGCTAATGATTCTTTCCAGCAGCCCCAGGTCAGCCAGCTATTCATATTGTAATTGCATCACTGTCTCCCTGTATTTCAGCCTCTCACAAACACATTTTTCCCCTTTTCATTAGTTTTTCTCTGCCCTAATTGCCATCAATCAGCTTAGGACATTAAGATATTTCAATTTCTAGTTCCTGTGTCTACCAGCCTAATGCAGAATACGTGTGCTTCTTTGCAGGTTTTCACTTGATTTTCCGCTTTCAGACACTTCTTAGGATGTCTCAAAAGTTTTGAAATCTCTCTGAACCTGAAAAACAATTCCTCTACTGGCATAAGCACTCAAGTTGAAATTGCCTCCCTTCCTCGATCTTGTCTTCCTTCTTCCTTCCGCATAGCTGGACTGCAAATACAACCTCCTTGAGTTCTGTAAACACAGGCATTTCTGTATGGCCTCTGTCCTGAGACCCTCAAAATAGTGCATAAAAATCTCTTGCTCATATTCTTGTTTAATAAGGTTTTACAAGGTTTAATAAGCTGCCTCTTCTTACATGTACCTTTTCAAAAGAGGGCTTGGAGGTCAATCCAAATAATGTAAAGGAAAACTCCAGAGGAAAATGTAGAGATTTGCAAGCTTGGTGACATTTCCCTATTCTCTATCCCCAAGGTGCACTACAGTGTCATGAAAAACTGTCTTTATTCCTACAAAATAGTTCATACCTTTATGGAAAGCCCTACGGAGGTCATTCACAAATACTAACTTCACTGTCATTTGTATCAACAAATAAGCATGAAGTAACTATCTACCTGTATGTGTTAATGTATCTTAGGTATTGAGTAAAAATATGAATAAATATAAGGCACAATTTTACATTGTAAGGATTTAAGGTATTATTGGAGTTGCAGGATTGATTTCAAATCAAATTCTGACTGAGGGTCTAATGCTAACATTTTGTAGAGCTGATCACAAACAGCATGTAGAATGGCACAAATGTTCAGTTATTAGGAGCACAAACAGGGAGACAGTTACAGTTGGTGGAATGGTAGATTGACTGAAACTATATCCACATATTCGCCACTAGTACCTCTCAATATGACCTTATTTGGGGAAAACAAAGCACTCACAGATATAACTGAGGAGCCTAAGATGTGGTCATCCTAGTTTACCTGGCTGGGCAGGCAGTAAATCCTAAGAGAAGGCACAGATGCAGTGAAGTTAGTGGAGCATATTCAAATTATGCAATCACCAACCATGCAATTCCTGTACTCATCTGAAAGAAGTGACAGCAAGCCCCCCCCCCCGCCACACCCACAGCATTTGAAAGGCAGGTGGCTCTATTAATACCTTGATTTCAGGACTTTAGACAACAGCTGTAGAGAATACATTTTCGGTTGTTTTATACTACCAAGTTTGCGATACACAAGCCGTTAGTCTATTTGACTACTATAACAAACTACTACAGATGAGGTATTTTACAATAATGGGTTCATTTATTAGATTCCAGAGACCGGAAGGGCAAGATCCTGGTGCTAGTCATTTTGGTAAGAGTTCAGGTTCATTTCTGCTTACAAGATGGCACCTTGCTGCTATGTCCTTGAAAAGCCTGGATGCTGTGTCCTCACTTGGTTGAAGAACTACTAGAAGGGCAAATGGGCTGGCTGGTTCCTTCTAACCTTTGTATCAGGACATTAATCACTCTAGTGAAGGCAGAGCCCAAACATGCTACTTACTCCCAAGTGCCCTGTGTTAACACCATTGCCTTCCATCATTGCCTTCCACCATCATCTTCTGCCATTTTCTGCCTTCCACCATTGCCTGCCTTCTATCGCTGCCTTCTTGCATTGCCTTGGGGGTTATATTCACACACATGGATTTTGTAAACATATTGATACCACAGAATCTGGCATAAACCCCTTTCAGGAGGGAGTCTGGGTTACCTCAACTGTAATTGTGTTGAATTTTGAAAGACATTCTGATAGAAAAATAAACTTAATAATGTCTACCCAGAGTATGGTGACATCATTGACGTGATCTGAAGGTGGTGTTAAGGAGATGTAGCAAGTGTATTTATTTTCACCTTTTCCCTAATTTAACAACAATTCTAGGTACCACAGACATTAGGGAATCTGTTGCCTTCAAACTAATGTCTGGCCAACTTCTTGATATGTATCTACTTTAAACATTTGTTGTTTTTCTCATATGTAGCACAGTTGAGTAAACAACATCACAGATCTTTAAAATATTCCAACAGGTCCCTTTGAGTACTTTGATCTCCTGCAGTTTTACTTCATTCCTTTGTAATCCTTAAAGCTGAGCTTAGACTGGAGACTAAAGGCAATCATACATTGTTTAAATTTGGTTCTGAAAATGGATAATCAAAAGCATTTGTATCTTACTCCTAAGACAAACTTCTTATCAGATTGCAATTGTTTGAGTCATTATTTTTCCTTATTAGTCATCTTAGGAGAATTTTGAAATGCAAATATATAATAAGTTTAAGTCTTAAACAATGCCTATCACACAGAAGGCACTCAACAAATATTTGTTTAATGAATGGAATCTATTCACCCATGAATCTAACTTTATGTAGGTTTTTTTTTTTTGCTTGTGATGGGTACAATTCACATAAGCCTTCTGAAGTGGAAGGTATCTATAGAAAAGTTGAAGATAGCTATGTGTTAAAGGCCATATGATTCCCTTATACAAAAGAAACAGCTGTAACTCTCTGAGGGTATTGAACAAGTGAAACCAACCTGGACTTGAGAGAAATATAGGGACTGGACTTCCGTAGAGACTTGTGACCCATATTAAGACAGTAGTCACTACACAGCAGCAACCAGTTTTTGTCATGTAGAAATATGAGGCAAATATTGCTACTTGTCTCATATTTTTAGGAAACCCAGAACATTTGACATTTTAAAAGTTTTCAATGACCAGATGTGTGCTGAGTTTGGGGGTAGGCGGTGTTCATTCTGTGATGATCAAACCAAGCGCATCTGCTGCCAGAGAGGTCCACGTCCCACAAGTCTAGATCTAGAGGTCTTAGCATCTTTAACTTTCCTCTGATTTCCTTGAATTTCTTTCTTATTCGCCTTGGTTTATTTCCCTCCTTAGAAATGGCACCTGCAGTGACAGGATTCAGGAAGAATCCTGAAAGACCAATTGTGAGGTGCACAGTAAAGCTTCCCTTGAATGAGCCAGAACACAGGCTGTGAGCAAGTGAACCTAACCACAGCAGCCAGGCACAATGGATCTTTTGCAGAAGATTTGCCAGCAAAATATCTTCAGGGTTTTCCAGTGGGTATCTGTTGGGAACCAGCAGTCTGCTGACCCCACCCCCGACAATGGGCAGGATGCTCATGGCCATGTCATTGCTATGTCAGGCTTTACCTGGCTGCTCAAGCTTTACCTGGCTGCCAGAGGACTCAGTTATGCATATGCAAGCCCCCCTTTTAAAGTAAGTCTGCCAAGCACGCCTCCCCCCTCTTGCCCTCTCTCACTTGCTCTTTCTCTCTGGCTTTCTCTCTCTGCTCTTTCTCTCTCTTTCTTCTCTCTCCTCTGCTTTCGGTTGGCCACCAGCTACCCCCTTTTCTCTCCCCTCTATCAATAAACTCCATGTGGACGCTGAGTCTCCTCTTTGTGTTTCTTAGGCAATAGTTGTATCAAAAGAATAACAGTAAGTTTCTGAAAATCAGTTATGTGTTATAATACATAAGGTAAATTTTAGCAGTACTCCACATACCAAACTGATCTATTAGCACAGACACCAAAATGACACATTTTAGATTAAGCATTTCAAAGAACATTAGGACGCTTTTGTTTTAAGTATTTTAAACTTGTTTGCCATCAGTAGCATTCTCTTCAGTCTGAAATGCAGTCATGTTGGAATGCAAACTATAGTAATACTTTTTTATATTTGGTTCTTTGCTATAACTAGCAGCACTCTGCTCTATCTTGATGTCAATGACCCATATTTACAACTGTGTAACTAGCAGGTCTTTATTCCTACCTAACAAACACTAATTTAAGTTGAATTGTTCTTCACCTGAAATTCTTGAGAATTAAGATTTTGGGATTTTTTTTTTCTCTTTTGGATTTTGGGATGTTTTCATATACTTAATGAGATACGGTAGAGGTGGAACCCAAGTCTAGGCAGGGAATTAATTTATATTTCTTTTACATTTCAGACACATGGTTTAAAGAAAATTTTATATAATATTTTAGTGCCCTGACTTTTAGCTGTCACCTTTCATGAAGTTAGGCATGGAAATTTTTACTTATGGAACTGCTTCATGTTTCAAAGAAATGTAGATTTTGGAGTTTGTGGCCCTGGATGCTCAACTTATAGTCCTGGTAAAGGACAATGTATAAATAAACACATAAAAACCAACAAAACTCTGCAGAGATCAGATTGGGAAATCACATTGGTAAGTTGAAATTGTGCTTGTTCATTACCAATACCATTACACAGACAGACAGATATACAGAAACACACACACACACACACACACACACACACACACACTAGAATTTAAAAAAACAAAACAGTATAAAGAAAGAAATTATCCACATTAGGAGTATTTACACTAGGAAATCAAGAAATGCTTGAAATGAGGAATACCTCTCTAACCCTGAGAACTGAATGCTAAACAGCAGCAAAAGCTCTTTCTATCCATGCTGTTTATTAACCCCCAAGGAGTTCCTGCTGTCCACCATGCAGTAACAGAACGTTCCTTTTGCCTCTACCAGTGAGAAAATGCTCAGTTTGAATTAAGTGTAACTTGCCAAATGTTAAGAAAAGGAAACACTGAGAAAGACAAGTTTGTGACTTCATCTGCTATATGCACAGGGGATACTTTTCTCCACCTCGACTCCACAAGCCCTGTTGTCTTGTCCTTATGATTGTAACATGACTTAGGGATAGGGAAGAATTCACCATCTTGAACTATTTCCAACCTGGAATCACCAAGAACAACTAATGAAATATTTCCATTCCTCTTTTGTTCATTCTTTATGAATTGGCTTTTATTTTAGATTTAAGTTATTTATGTACCCAGAGATATTTTGGGTTTCAAATTGGTATTTTAGGAATACATTGAGGAAACACCGATGTCATATCATGTAAAAGTCCTTGACCTTTACTCATTGAGTTTCCTTTTTTTCCCATCACCCTTTGCTGTTGCATTCCTTTGCCTTCCCTGAAGGTCTTGGGCATTCAGAAAGCTAATGTTTGAAGCTCTTGTGAAGGAGGTGCATTTACTTACAGGCCTTTTATGCAGCAAGGATATTTTACTTAATAATTCCTCCTGCAGTTTGGACCTGCATTAGTGAGGTTTACTTCATCACCCTGGAGTGAAGGTCTACTCTGCCTCAGGACACTGATCCATTGGGGAGAGGCTGCCCCAGGAGTTGCCCAGGCTTCAGTGAACTGTTTCATTTCCCATGAAAGTGGCCCACTTTCCACCCCCAGTTCCTTAACTGCATACCTGCCAAATGTTTCACCAACTAGAGTATAATTTTCTCATCTAAGTTGACTTTCATTTAAAGTGTAAAGATGGAAGGCAGACCTGGGGAAGTAAGCACTAATTAGAACACACTCAGAACTAGGAAGCTGGTCTGACTTCTAAGGCATCCTGAAAGGGATGAGGGATAGGCAGGAGCTCCCATAAGAGTTTCAAGGGATAATCTGACTTTTGGGCCTGGGCTGTGGGCAGCTTGGTTTTTTTGTTTTGTTTTGTTTTTGTTTTTTTTCCTTGCACTGATTCCATGAGGCTAAGAGATATGCTCTTAACAGATGAAGCACCCACTGCACCCACTGACATCAAAACAGATGAAAACTGTAGCATGGCATGTATTAGTCATCCACAGAGTGCCCAGGGCAAGAGAGTCTTTACAAACCTGCTTAATGAGAGAGATGCTTAGTGAGCCTCATCAGAGGAGAAGTGGAATAAAGTAAACAACATTTCTCAGTATTTGTTGTGTGCAGCTCATATGTAATTGAGTTTCTACCAAACTATTCAAACGGGATCGATAGTTTTCATTTATTAATTTCTTGTTATTGAACCCATCCAGTGCCAAGCAATTATATTGTCCTTCTCTGGTGCTGATGGAAGTGATATGAAATCAACTAGCTGGCCATGCAAAGATGATCTTTCCCGCTTTGCTTTTCTCCAGGTTAACAGTTGAAAAAATTGCAGTTTGTTTATTTCTAATCTATTACACAGAAAGGAGTATTTAAGTGTAGCAAATATAAACAATGGACTGGCTATTTTATATTCATTGCAAGATGTGATATAATTGCAAACATAACATGTTTGCTATTCCAGTTAATGATTACATGTTTATCAGATTACCTGATAAATTTAACTGTTCACAACCCAAAAGCGAGGACACAGAAGACTTGGATGGAATGTTAAGGGTCTACTTCTATTCTCTGATCAGAAACAACGAGAAAAATGGAGAAAATGTCTTGGCAACAGTTTAACATGTTTTTTTGAGGGGTTTTTTCTTGTTTGTTTATTTTGTTTATTTGGTGGATATTTTCTAATCTCATGTACCAAGAGAGTGGAAAAATTTTCCCATAAGAAGACCGAAGTAATGTTCACAGCATCATTACTTGTAATTAACAAATGAATGGAAACACTGTAAATGAACATGAATACTGAATGGATAAACACACTGTGATATAACCCGCGCAATGGAATACTACCTTGCCCACCCCTGCACCCAAAAAAAATAAATAAGGGAATGTTCTTTTACTACAGCAGGATAGCTAAACTTAGAAAGGAGAAAGGAAGGGAGGAAGAGAGGGAGAGAGGGAGGAAGGGCGGGCGGGCGGGAGGGAGGGAGCAGCGCAGAGTAAGTTTGGATTCACTGACAAACATTCTAGGAAATATGTATTATTTTGTAGAGACAGGTTAGCGGTTGAAGTTAGGGGTGTGGGTGGTGAAAGGGTGGCAGATGGATAATGGCCTGAAGCAAAAAGATACATTGCATCTTTTGAAGATAATATACTCATAACTACTGTGTTGATGGTAATACAAGTGCAAACATACATAATGTGGACCAAATAGTGTATACTTTTGTGCATTTGATAATTATGGCATGCCATTTAAAATATTTTCTAAAATTTGAAAATTATGATTATAAAATTTATTATTTTAAATATCTTTTGTATTTATTAATATGTGCGTCAATACATACATGCATGCATATGCATGTGTCTGTGTGTCTCGTGTGTAGAAGTCAGAGAACCACTTTCTGGATGTTGTTCTGTGTTTCTACTGTATAGATTTCAGGAATCAAAATTCCAGTATGTGGAATTTGGTGAAGTTGCCTTTACCCTCTGGACCTTTTCACTAGCCATTATTTTAGTCCTTTTCTAAGGTTAGAGTTCAATGGGATTAAGTATATATTTCTGTGTATGCAGACATCACCACCATCCATCTCTAGAGAATTTCAGGCTTATCAAAAGTAAATGTATTTGCTATAGTTAATGAACTATATGTGAATCTAACATCTGAGTAGATGACGATGTATGCACTGCAAGTACCACTGTCTTTTAAAGATGAAGCCACAAGATAATGTTTCCCTTCTCTATCAAGGAGAACTACAGGTACAGAGTGGAGCTGCCCTAACCCTAAAAGAAAAACTATCAAATGTAGGTAGCAGAGTTGGAAGGGTGGGTTTTCACTTTGGACCCCAGAAGATTTTTATCATAAGACCCTGATGTTAGACAACAAAGCTTCAAGATTTGTTGTTCTCCCTACTAAAGTTTGGTTCAGGTTTGGTGTGACTGTTCAATTGCTCTGCCTGTTCTCCCCTTGTGGAGTGAGAGTGTGTATTCTGTACCATCTTATGTTAAAAGCACCTAAACTATTTTTATTTGATAGGATTTCAAATAAAAGGATTTGGACTTTTAAAAAAAAATGATGTTTCCATCAGGTTTAAAATACAAAAGTAAGTTCTTAGACTACTCTGATAAATGATTTATAAGGGAGAGCTACTAGGTGCTCAGCCTAGGACAGAACCCTGTGTGTATTTAAATCCTTTGACCTTCAGGAGAGCTCTCTGTAGTGTATAACATGGTGACCTCTACCTCACAGACCAGTAGATCCCAGATCCTTTGAAAGAGAAGGAGGAATCAAGTACGTATTTAAAGTATATTCACCCAGCAAAATGATGAAGCCAGAGTTTAAGCCCAGATGGCTAAATGAAGAAATCCAGGAATAATTTTCAAATGCCAAAACGTTAAGTGAACTAAGTTCTCTAGTGGGAAGTATCTCTGACATAGATAAGCCTAGGTGTGTTTTTCTCATCACTCACTTGATGGTGCCATTCTCAGTTGAACCCAGGACATCAAATGCTGCCCCAGAAGTTCAGTGTACAAGAAGAAAAACCTGCCCACAACCACCAGGCCAACAACTTAGAGCTAGGCTTTTAGAGTTCCACACAACTTGGAGATTGTACTACAAGGGGTGAGCTTGGAATGGAAGCTGCTCCTTATAAGAGATGCTAGTGGTAAAGTCGAAGGGCCTCAGGAAATGGGGCTAGTGGCCATTGACCCAACCTTTATCAAATGTTACAAATTTCACTCACGTCTGGAAGTCTGAAGTACATTTATTTTTCTAGCTGTGTAAAGGTGTGAAGCAAAGGAAAGCTCACAGACTAGAGAAACAATTTTTACGGAGGCAACCAGAAGACTCCCAAGAAGCAGCATGTGAAAATTTCTAGAATGTGAAAAGTATTCATTAGAATAATATAATTTCCGGGAGTATTTAAACATAAAGACCATTTTCTGCTGTGGCCTCTGCTAACAAAATCAGATGCACTTGAAGTTTTAATGTGTGACCCAGGATCCTATGGGCTCGGCATCTCTTTGTTTCTGAGTCTGTATTAGACTTTATGGTGGTAAGAAAGTTTACATGCCAAAAGAGCACCTTGAAGTTCCCTTAATAGAGAGTGGAGGTTCAGAAACGTGCTTTGCAAGGTTCACACATGTGCAAACTTGCCACGGGACCACTTTCCTAGCTCTCCAACTCTTTACAAATGCAGAGAACTTGAAATACCAATCCTGGAATGCTGATTCCCCTTAAGGAGTCTTACTCTTACCGGGGCATTTGTAAGGATATTTAAGCCTCTAATTTTTAACCCCCATAATTTACAGGTTTCTTAGCTATCCGCATAATCGATCCCTAGTTTTACCTTTATAGATCACTGACACAGTTTATAAAGATGGCATTAGCGTAGGAGAAAGTCTCACAGACTGCTTTTGTTTGGCTTTGACGTTAGAGGCCAGAGTTGCCTGAAGATTTTGAAGTTGCACTTTGTGTTTGTTATGACTACCTCTGAGGATGATAAGCGTCTGAGAACATGGGCAAAGGTCTTACACAAAGTCCTACTGTGCTTACTTCAAGACCACATCTATCTATGGGGACTGGTTCCAAGGCTGGGGCTATCACGCTGGATTACTTTGAAGCATACTGGGGCAGGGGGTGGAAAAAGCAGCACTTGATTGAGCAAGAGAAATGGAACAAGACACCAAGCAATTTTTTTTCTTTTTACATTTGTACATATAATTGAATGACATAGGAACAAATTTATCAAAATCCAAACAAAATCTTCCCAGAACAGGGTTTATCAGTGTGTCCTGGAGGAAGGGCTTACAAGGCACTCAAGCAGGCTGAGACCACTTGGATGTGATAAGTAGTGAGGCCACCAACTGCCCTTTCTTTTCTGTTAAGAGGGAGAGAACAGAGCTGTCTGGTCTGGTCTACTTCACTGAGGATGTGACGCTCCATGAAAACAGTAATAGCTTTCATTTACTCTGAAGACTCAGTTGTGACCTCTCCTTGGGAAAGGTCCAGGTCTTTGATCCAGAGGATGAGGGAGAGAATGTTAGTTCTATCCTTTTATTTTTTACTTTTTTTTTTTTCACAACATAGATGAAATTGCTTGCTATACTCTCACTTCTGCTCTCCCTACCCCTAATCCTTTCCTCTTAACTTCCCTTAGAACATGTAAGTACACACAGACGTACAAGGCATATAAAGTAGCGGTGCGGATCAGTCTGATCTCAGATGGAAGTAATTTCTTTCCTCTCGCAATTTCAATGACTCCTGGTAAAAACCAGGACAATAACATCCCCTGCTATATTATCATGAAGATTATGCTTGCCTGTGTTAAGTGTTATGTTTTTATTGTTATCGTTTTCATGCTACCATAATCACATTTGGAAAATGAATGAGATTTAGCGCTCATCTGAGATGGTGGCATCTTTTGCAGTGTTTTGGACAAGCGTGACCCCCAAAAGAAAATATTTTGGTTTTGATAAGAAGGAGATAACGTGATGGGTTGATAGAACCAAAACGGAAGGGAGAAATCAATGCCACCCTTGTGTATTTACTTTAACCAATTACAACATCCTTTTAAAGCCCTAATGCTAGTTGCTGTATCCAGCTTAAAAACTAGGATTGGCAGCAAACATTTCAGCATTTTAGGTCACAGTTGTCGTCAAATCATCATTGCACTGTTGTTAACAATTACTTTCCTATGAGAACCACGAGCAGTGAGCTTGGCATGTCCCAGGGTCTCCACTCAAGCACACAATCTTCCAGCTATTCTGCCTGCTCCTGGAAGGATAGGAGATCATCTTATGCTTACTTTTTTTTGTAGAAAATAAAATTAGACCTTAAAAATAATGGATCTTCCAATATCAAATATTTAAAATCTTCACTTTTTAAAAAAATCAAAATTGGACCCCCTCCAATAGAAATTCATTTAAAAACCAAATAATTACAATTAGAAATTGATCTTAGTAAGATCAATCACTGTGCTGGTACATATATGTGAAATATGCATATTCAGTTTCCATTTTAATAAATGCAAATAAATGGCTCTGCGTGTATAAATGCTGTCTACACAGCATTTAACCTTGGCCTCTGAGAATGCCAAAAATCTTTCAATTTAAGAATTGTGGTGGCACACATCTTTAATCCTAGCACTTGGGAGACAGAGGTAGGTGGATCTCAAAGAGTTCAAGTCCAGCCTTTTCTACAGAGTGAGTTTCAAGATAGCCTGGGCTGTTACACAGAGAAATCCTGTCTTAGTAAAAGCAAAAAGAATTGTTTTCACTTTTATATTTGTTTATATTTCTTACTTTTGTTTCTGATACCTATTTTTTCCATAAGAATATTAAGATATTATTGCATCTCATTTTATGATGAAGAAGCATATTTTAGTCCTCTGAGACTATAATCAAGTGAGCGACACATCTTTGAGATGTTCTGTTCTGAGAATTGGACAGAATTCTGTGAGGCCATGCACATACAGAAGTTACCAGCTGAGCACTGTGAGAATTACCTGGCCTGCACAACTGTATGTGCAGTTGAATCTAGACTAACTACTATGACCCAGAGGAACTCACCCATCATGAATCAATTTCTCTCTTGTGGAGTGATACATAGTTGCTTGTGAATAGATTAAATTGACATGGATGACTCATAGCATCAGGGATCTGGGATTCTTCTCTTCCCTTTTTTGCGATTCCTAAGGTGACCTCAGAAAGAAGATTCAAACCACAACCATGTATTTATGGCAACAGAATGGGTGAAGGAGAGAGGAAGCCTTACTGTCATTTTGATCTTTCTGATCTGCTTGCCACATTGGTCAGGATTTAGTTGTCTGATTCTTTCTTTTTTGTTTTTTAGTTTGTTTGTTTTGTTTTTCAAGACAGGGTTTTACTGTATTGCTTTGAAACCTTTCCTGGAACTTGCTCTGTAGACCAGGCTGGCCGTGAACTCTCAGAAATCTGCCTGCCTCTGCCTCCCAAGTGCTGGGATTAAAGGCATGCACCACCAATGCCTGGCTTCCCTGTCTGATCTCTATTTTCCTAGGAACTATGATCCCACTGTGGAATAAAAGGAGGAATGGCTGATTTGGAGAGGAATAACTAGCAGTGTCTGCCAGGGGTGAGAAGAGCCTCTTCCACAGGGAGAGATGCTCCTTGAGTTGTAAGGGGCTGTGTCCTGGTAAATGTATAACAAGTTGAAGGGATCTAAAGGAGAAAACGTGCTGAACACCCCTAGCCTCCTGAATGTTTCAGTCACACAGGACATTAACCATCCCCGTGTAAAAGTTGAAAGACAGACTGTTGCACACGGCTATTCATAGTAACTACCAAGAAAAGAATTCATTTTTATTCAAGCATTTCTTAGTGCTGTGTTTCACAAACCATCACTGTAGCCAGAAAAAATTGTAGCAGAAATTAAAATAGATACTTGGTATAATTTGTTGTATAAACTAGTTGATGGTTAGCAAATGATCACTGGGCTACAGAGGTCACTCAGTAGTTAAAGGACATGCTGTAGAAGTTTCAGAACTGAACTGGAATTTTGATCACCAGTTTTTCTAAATGCCAGGCCAGTGTGGTGGAATACATATAATTGCAATGCTGGGAGACTGCTCTGTGCATCCTGGAGCAGGAAAGTAATACTAATTGAATTGGCCAGCTTGCCTTCAAGAGGGAGACTAAAAACATAAGGGGGAAAGTGATGAAAGAAGACACTAACACCAATCTCTGATCTTCCTATGTATAAGCATGAGCATCCACATGCAAACACACATGCCATAACATGCATGCAAGCATAAAAACAATTAAAAATTACTTATGTGAACTTATGTATGTTGAATATAGTATAGCTTATTCACTGATAATTCTCATTTTCCCACAATTTTAACAGGAATCTCAGGTCATTTTTCAAAAGTACACACTCCATTTTCTGGTAATGCCATTAAGCAACATAATTCACATGCTGTACAGTTTATCATTTAAATTATACAACTAAATGAGTTTTAGTAAATTCACAGAGCTAAGCAACTGTCGCTGCTAATACACAGAATCTGTTTATAACCACACAGTGAAGCCTCCTGCCCATTAACAATCACTCTGGCCTGTCCTTTGTCTCCCAGCATGAGTCAGGCACTTTCTATTTGTATTGGCATGTCTATTGTCATATAAATGAAATCATTCAAGATGTGCCCTTTTGTAACTGGTTTCTTTCCCCTAATGTATTTTCAAAGTCTGTTCATGATATAGAGGGTACTAGCACTTCATTTCCTTTGAACACTAAATAATATTCCGTTCTCTAGATTGCATTTTATTTGCCCATTCATCAATTGATGGGCTTTGATTTGTTTCCAATTTTTATGTATTATAAGGGATGCTGCTACAAACTTTCATGATCGAGTTTTTATGTTCTCATTTCTTCTGGGTAAAACAGTCCCTTCTACACTGAACTTTTCAAAAAACTTCGCAATTGCTTTTCAAATGGGCCATAAGATTTGCACTCCACCTGGGAGAGGAGGCTCAGTCCCACTACTCTGAATTCTCATCAGCCTTTGTTATTATCTGACATTTTGACTTCATTTATCCTAGTATGAGTGGAGTAGAACCTCACAGCAGTTTTGAAGTGTGTTCCCTAAAAACAATAGTGAGTGTTTTTCATGAATTTCACAGTAATTTAAACACTGCATGCATGCACTCACACACACACACACACACACACACACACACACACACACACACATACACACACACACACTTTAAGGAAATGCTCACTTTAATATACCACTTTAAGATTGGGATTATTTGTCTTCGCATTATTAAGTTGTAGACTTCCTTTTATTTTCTGGGTATAAGTTTTTTTTAATCATATATGTGATTTGCAAAACTTTATTGTTAAATTCCATAGGAAACTTTGGAATTTCTTAAAGCTTCATTTTGAAATGCAATAGCCTGGTTTGAGAGAAGGCAGTGGCAGATTATGTTATTCCACAATCTGTTATGTAGATAGGAAGGCCTTAATCAAGCTGATGGCATAATCCCCCCAACTTCCAGACTATGAGATGAGTAAACCTCTTTGTAAAAAGACCTAGTCATAGAGAGTCCTTCATTAAAACAGAAAAATACTAATGGAACAAATAGACAAATTCAATAAGATCAGAGCATGCAGAATCTACATAAAAGCATCACTTATGGACTGGAGAGATCAGTCATTTGGTAAAGTGATTACTTTGCAAGCACCAGAACTCTAGCTGGATCCCCAGAAGCCACATTGAAGACAAAAGTCTTGGTGTGGAGTTTGTGCTTTAGTGCTGTGGAGGTGGAGACAGGTATATATCTAGATGCCTCCAGCCAGTGAAGGGCCATTTAAGAAAATCAGTGAGTGGCTCCTGAGTAATGGCTCCTGACATTGTCCTTTGACCTTACACGCACACACACATGCATAATAGCCCAATTTCACACACGTTTACCCATACAAATGTGTACCTGCACACTCATGAAAATGCACATTCACACATACAGCACAAATATACAACATCACTTAAATATAGTATATACATTAACAAGAAATTATCACCTATAGAGTTAATGCAATATATAAAAATATAGCAGATTAATATCTTTATTAGCTCACAGTTTGGTGACATTTATTTGCCTCTGCTGAGAGCCTTTTGGCTATACCTCACTGAGACAAGGTCGCATGTTGAGACTAGAAGCTTTTGATGGAGCCATCCTTAGATCCATGCATTACTCTTACTTCCTGTCTGTGTATATAGACCTCCAGACCTTATGGATAACTAGTGGCAAGCTCCATTCTCTGTTCTTCAGACAGGCTTTATCTGTACTAGCAAGATACCACCACATATACACATTTATAAGTCATGCCACTTACAATAACACAGATGAAACTACACAATTTTACACCAGCTGAAACTGACCAGCTATAAGAAGGCAAATGTGGCTTGATCTTCTATGCATGAAGTCTACAGAAGTTGAATTCAGAGAAGTAGAGAGGTGAAGGGTTGTTATCTAGAGTCACAGGGCAAGAGAAATAGTCAAGGGGTAGAGAATCTTAACTGTCTAAGGAGTGTGTTCCAGAAGCATGTCAACAACAACTAGAAAGGCTGCAAGCTGAAATACGCTAAATGGGTAGATCTTACACATATGTGCATATTAACTGATTTGATTGTGATGATAGCCTAATAACCTATATCAAAGTATAATGTATATTTTGCATATCTAAAATTTTTATTTGCCAATTAATCTTCAATAAACGAAAGAGGATAGAGATAGAGAGAGTAAGAGAGTAAAAGAGAGATAGCTTGAAAACAATAAGAATTAAGGATCAAGAGCAGTCCAAGCTGGTTGCAGCTCCTTTCCAGGGGGAGAGAGGGCAAGGGGGAGAACAAAGCACAACCAGCTAGATTCCCGCTCATTCTGTTTCATGTTCCTTGAGCAACAAACATGGGAGCTTCAGAGAGAAAAGGCTGTGACTAGTGCATGATGCCCTTTTAAACTAGGTAAAGACAGAATTTATTAGTTAAAAGTATACAAAGAGCTCCAGAATCTATTTAAGATTAAGGATTCCTAATCTCTTGGTGAGGTTGGGGCATCCAAGGACTTCGTTCAGTCATTTCCAGGTTCTCACTGAGTATAGTTTGTCAAATAACTGGTTTAAAGCAACAAAATCTTATATGCATCTTTGTTCTTTCCTACTCCTCCCACAGCTTCATCTGTCTCCAGGTTAATACTCTCCTCTTTCAGTTTCTGCATTTGACATACGTACCTTCAATCTTGATGAGACATCTGTGGGTATTTCAAGAAAGAGTGTCTTATTATAAGTAACTTTCTGGCTTATTCCCCAGGTCCATGCATTCTTAAAATCTGTTTTTCTACTTCTTCCTTCCCTATAAAAATACAATTATATTTCCCAGAGTGTATTGAGATTTTTGTTTTATTTACACCATAATGTGCCAGTCTCTATTTATAATGATTGGGAAACTGTTCTTTTAGTTCTGGGAATATAGTCTCAGGATATAAAATCCTGGAAAGCCTATTGCTTAAGACTGTCCATGAGAAGTGCAGAGTTAGCAGTGTTATTATTGAAGACTCCCTTAGAGAAATACAACCTCGAATGCTTTTTGGCTGCTACAATGCTGGCCTCCTCACTGCAAGGATTTTGTTGGCTGCCAGACTCAGAGCTCTGTAAAGCATAGCTGCTGGTAGCAATGGCTGAGGTTATGTGACCCCAAGAGAGGGAACTGGGCAGAGCTGGGACATCTTCTTGTCCTTGTCTCATCAGAAATGATCATGCATTGGTGTCTTCTCTAGCTTGAACTCCTCTCTCTCTCTCTCTCTCTCTCTCTCTCTCTCTCTCTCTCTCTCTCTCTCATCCTTTACAAACCTCTGTGGAACATACTATCCTCTTGGAGATAAAGATGTTTACTGATAAGGGAAAAAGATGGGGACTAATAAAAGGAGAGAATGAACAAGGGAAATAAAACAACTCCCTGCTCTTTATTTTCATATCGCTTGTCCCTGGATCATTTAAATTTGGGATTGTGCTCTGACATTTCTTAGGTAGGTGTTCCCACAATTAAGTTTTATTTGATTTGCTTAAATGTTTTAAGATCTTAAAGTCCTGGAGCAAGTGCTCCCATTATCTCCAGCTTGCACTGTGAAGCTTGCCACACTCCTCATGTTTCTGTTTTACTTCTCTTCCTTGTTTCCCATATTATACAAACCTTGTGGCCTCAGCTCAGCTGGGTATTGGAGTCTGCAGCCCTCTTAAGGCAGAAAATATGTTGTATTCCTATTGTCATCCCTATATCTAACAAGTGTCACAGGGCATAGAGTATTCTCAATTGATCTAGCCTTTCTTCACACACACACACACACCCACACACACACACACACACACGGGGTGGGGTGTGGAGAGAGAATAGAAGTGATTCCAAAGACTGTATATGATGCCATTCTATAAGTTGAGGTTGACTAAGTAAGAGGGAAAAGGGAGAAAGCCAGTCCCCAATGGCAGTTTCTCTTTCTGCTTCAAAACAACCAAAAGGTGGCAGCTGACCCTCATCACACACTTCTGTAGTCATAATGCTGTGCCCAATTGCATGAGTCTAAACAACCGTAGACAGAGCCCTCAGAAACTGTGAGCCCAAAGGAAACTTCATCGATTGTTTGTATCAGAAGCACTGTTACAGTGATGAGAAAAGTGTTCTTGTGTGTATAACAGGAGGAGGAGAAGGACAGGAGACAGAATATATACCCACTGTAAGAATCCAGGAGCAACATTTAAAAAGTATGCTTACAATTGGACATCACAGTATAAAAGACCTGCTTACAGGAACTTATAGTCCTTGTTTTTGTGTCTATGAATTCAAGATTCACTGATCTTTTCCAGGATAGTTTTCATGTGACAGCTGAATTGTTTTCCAGAATTGAGACACCTGGGTGTCAAGGTCTTGGTAAGGACTTCAGGCAGGGAGAGATTGGCCGAGTCTCAGGAGGTATTTGCCAATGATGTGCCTAGGTATGATTCGAGAACGGTAGCTAGAGGGAAAGTCCTTAAGTAGGGGGAAGATGGCTTATGCTAGGAGGAAGTAGCTGATGGATTTCCCTTCCTCTCTACTTATGCTAGGACTTTCTATCACAACCTGCTCCAACTGAATAAGAAACTCATTGTTGTTAGTTCTGCAACATTCTCAGCCTAGGTAGTGATGTTTTTAAAAAATTGGAATTACAGAAAATATAATTCACACTCTACTCATAGAATTTGCCCTTTGTCATTTCTATGTACATCAGCCTGGCTGCCTGCTGCAGCTCAGTATCCTCTTGCCTAGGGCACTGCCTAGTCCTTTTCCCTGTGGAAATAAAACTACAGCCCAGAAAGCTTTCCGCACAGGGCAGAAGTAGTATAGGATTAACACCCCTTGGAGAAGCTTTTAACCAAGTACACAAATGCTGTAGGCTATCCTCCCTGCCAAGCAACATTTCTGAGTCATCATCCCCTATGGACTGTATGCCTGTTCCCTGTAGTAAAAAGCCCATCTTCCCTCCCTTCCCTGCTGCCAGACTTTATCAATGTTTGGTGACCTCACCTCCTCATCTCCAGATTTTCTGCTGTGGGAATCCAGACTGAGATAGGCATTGTTCTGTTGAGGATGTAAAAGGAAGAGGTATATGCAGGCTCCTAAGCATAAAGGACACAAAATATCCCAAAACATTTGTGGGAACAGGGGGATGAGAAGGACCATAGCACATCCTCAACTGCATTTTGTTTTGTTTTCTTTTGAAAGAAGCTTTTAAAATTGATTTTTTAACAATCACATTATTTTAACTGCTTGATAGTGGGGTGCCCAGCAAGTTTCTTTTTCTTGTTGGTTTGTTGTTTGTTTTCCTTGTCTTTAATGCCTACCTGACCCTAGGAGCCCAGGGACCCTTCCTGTGTTTACTTCCTCTGGCCTTCCTTTCTTGTTAGCATGATATTTAGTGCTTTTCTTTCATTCCTTTTCTTCTTTCACATGCCACAACTGTTGTAGCATGTTGATGAAACTGTGATTTATCAACTATGGGAGGAGACATTCAGAAGTTTAAATGAGCCTTAAAGCTGCGTCATTTAACTGTTTTCCTTGTGCGCAAATAAGAGAAATGGCTCATGGAAGACAGTTTCCAAGAAAGGACATAGTTTTCTTCAGCAGCCATTCTTCCCTAAAACATGTATAGTCAATGGAGTGCTATTTATTTATTTTGCTTCTAAGTTAACTGCATAATAGAAATAAAAAACCTGTATTTTCTAGAACAAAACTGCATTAGAAGAGGTAAATGGCTTGTCACGCTGAACAAATAAAAGAGTGTTGTGAACAGTCTGTGACAAGTGTTTGCTGAGTCTTCTAATCCTCTGCTGTTTGCTTGAATTATTATAACTAATATTTGACTTCCATTTATTTGTGTATTAGAATGTGACTGTTCATATTTTGGGACAAGAACCTAAAGTCCATGGCATTCAACTAGTTCTACAGTTCTGCTATTCAATAGATTAAAAATAGGATACCTGGATTAAAAATGGGATACCTGTCTTTCACTTCTCTGTTCCGATGCCCACACTAGTATTCTCCAAATGTCCCTCTCTATATATAGAAATGTTTCCTGCTTTACCTCCTGAATCACTTATCATGGACACCAATGAAGCTCTCTCTTGTGGTCCTATCAGTTCAGTAGCTTTCATTAAACTCCTTGTTTCTGTGTCCATCTGTGGTCTAATTAAATAGCTAGAGATTGGTAGCCACTGAAAATAAACAGCAGTCACCAAAGTTTTGCCTCTGAAAACCTCTGCATTGTTCTCTGCTTGCCTCATAGATGCTAAAGTCTCTATGGCATCCTTGTGTTCAGTAAACAACTCTTCATTTCTTGGTCCAGTCAGAAAACCTTTTCTGAAAACTGACCCACATTTTACAGAGGACTGGGAAGGCAGGGAAAGAGTTTGAGAAAGTGAGTAAGGAGGGAATGAAGATGGAGACTAGCTGTGATTTCATTCAGTTGGACTGCTTTCTTAAGGTCTTGATCTTTCTCTTTGTAGCAAGGACAGTGTTTTTGATGCTTTGTCTGGGGCAGCCTCCCTGGGTGAGTGCAGATGTGCTGAGCCATTTGGCTGCTGTGTGGACAGACTCAGTCTCTCTTCTCTTTAATGAAGTCATCTCTGCCTGCAGCCCAGCCTCTCCCATCAGTCCATGCTGGAACTTGGCTTTGGCCTGCATAGTTCTGTTGTGATGTAGATGGCCTTCCAGTTAAGTTCTAGAGAAATCTATCCAGCCTTGCACAGAAAGTAAGAAAATAACTTTCTTACATTTTAGTTATTTCAAAAAGTTATCATTACAAAGTGACTGGCTTCATTATGACTTTTATGTATTTTGTTATTTAAAGTGGCATGGAGAAGACAGATTAAGGAGAAAAACTATTGCAAGACATACTTTACTGAAATGTCTGATTTAGGAGCTTCAGGAGACAAAGGCTCAGTACCTTTTTTTTTTTTTCTTGTTGTTTTTGAAAAATTGTTTTCTTGTAATAGCTGCTTTCTCAGTATATTTGTGCTCATTATATTTGAGTTCGCACACACACACACACACACACACACACACACACATACACTTTTTATGTGCTCCTATAAAACTTTTGAAAGGGTAGAAATATAAATGTTTGTCCTTAATGTAATTTCTTTTCAAAAATTCTGACAATCTTGAAGAACTGGTTTTCTTCTTAGAGTTAAAAAAAAATCACTGAGGTGTGTTTATAGTCTGTAGCTTTATTTAATGATCTAGGCACAGTATACTTGGTCTGGTTGTGCCTAAGATCTACAGATCAGGGCCCAGAAACCTGAACTCTTTGTTTTTTTTTTTTTTTAACTTGAATAGGACAGTCTGATCCAGAGCCCAGCAACAAATACTGTCATGTCTAGAAGCACTTCACCCAGTCAACAACAGGAGAACCCTGAAATGGGATCTCAACAGACCTTGGCAAGGGGTGAGGATGAAGATAATGGAACTCCCTGGAGGCACACCTGCCATCTATCCATATCTTTCTTCAAGTCCTTGGGTGACTGCTCCCAAGCTCAGCCAAGTTCCCTAAGACTAGATCACGGCAAGGCAGCATGGCATAGTGCTTCACGCTTTTAATTTCTTGTAGACCCCAACAATATGAATGAATACCTGGGATCCTGGAGTTTACATAACCAATATTTCCTGTACAAGGACATGACCTCAAGGGTCACTCACAGAATGAGATTTTTAATTACCATTTTATTTAGAATTGAATGTGATATAAGTGTAAATCTATTATCAGCATTAATAATTATAAAATAATATTTCTCAATTTAAACGTTCTGGTAATCTTGTCAGACGTTGAAAGAATCAAAAATAGTTGCTTTCTAATTTTCTCTAAAGGAAGATGCCCTTCAAGAACACTTACTTAGGGATTGGGACAATGGTTGAGCCACTGAAGTGCTCTCAGGACACAAGCAAGAGGACCTGAGTTCAGGTATTTGGCACCTAGACGAAAGAGCAAGGCACTATGGCTGTAATCCTAGAAACAAGAGGAATGACTTAGGGAGATGCCAGGTATATTAAGGTTTGGATTCCACTTATACACCTGAACATAGGGAAACACTAGCACACATATTGACAGCACACATTCACACATGCAAACACAGAGATAGGGAGACAGATATATGCACAAAGAAAGCACAAAGTTCAATATATTTATAAAATATCCCAATTATACCTGTTTTTCCTTTTTAACATGTTATCATGGTATTTTACATAGCCATAACCAAAGCAGGGGATCTACCCCCCAGAGAAATGAAATAGATATTAAGGTATGTTTCCCACTTTATTTTAGTTATTTGACGGCATAGTTTTATAAATGATAATTTTGGGAGCCAAGCAGGTGAGAAGTCATGCACCATAAAGCAGCTTCTCAGCATTGTCCATGCCTTGGTAAGGTCTGAGAAAGCACCTTTGCCCTGTAGACCAGTAAAGGATATGAAGAACTATAGATGGTGGCCAGCTAATGAAACACGTTTGGTAAGATAAAGTAAAACATCTTATGATAAAATATATCCAACTAATGACTTCTTATGATGCCCTATCATGTATGTTTATAGAAGGTGCTTGTAGTGAATAGTGATCGTTAGCATGTTTGGGAAATGGGTATCAATGCATTACCAGTGGCTTGCTTCTGTTCTATATCTTCATAGAATTGTTAGCTTGACTGTATTAGGAAGGGAGAGTAGCGTAACAGAGAGATGATAAGGCTTTAGGCCAATGATCTGTCATAAAGTAGCACTTCTAACTCAAACTAGATCCCCCCCCCAAACTTAAGAAATAGATTAATGATACACATCTTGAAGCATTTCAGAGAAAAATCTACCCCAATGCCTGGAATATAAATTCCAGTGAGAATTCATTATGTTTTATTTCTCTTCATTCTGAATGAATTCATGTTGACTCCAGAGTTGTGTTCTGATAAAAAAAAAAAAAAAATCTCTGGTTTCACTCTGTAACCTTGGGGACATCACTTTCTGTACCTGATTGTGCTTGTGTTAAATGCAGTGCTGAAGTCTGACTCCAAGCTGTGAGATTTCAATTTTAGTAGTGGCTGTATAACCATGGCCTAAATGTAAATAATTCACTGATAGCCAAACTGACTTCCAAGTGGCCCATGGGATAGTTATGTCACTCCTTGTTATGAGTGATAAATAAAAAGAAATATGAAAAAACACACATTTGAGAATGAAATCACACTGATAAATCTACCACACGTTTATCGCTTAAAATCTGTGGCCAGATTGAGTCTATAAATTGTAGAAGAGGAATCCACATTCTGAGGAGTCTAGATTACAAATTTAGAACTGTGAGATGAAGCCAATCTAATTAAAGAAATCCAGAGTAAAGACAAACTTTCTGTGGTAATCACTACTGTTTCTGAAGTTCTGTGCTTGATGTAATTTCCTAAGCAAAACATCCAGAGCCAATAATTACAAGGATATTTCCATATTAGCGTAGGAGGAAAAGTTAGTAATTGTTTCAGTACCCCTAGAGTTACCTCGATGTGCCTTGAGAACTTATTTTGTCCCTAATGCATAAAATCATACCAGACTTCAAAGCAATGGAAAATTCAAAGTCCTTCTTTGGGGGGCCAGAAATCCTTTGTGCTAACTGGTTGACCCTTTGCTCTTTAAGGTCCTAATGGAGGTCTTTTGTGACTCAGTGGAGGGTGCACTTCCCTGTATTGATGTTGTTTACATCTCTGGGTATGCCTGAGTAAAAGAAAAAAAAAAAAATACAAGCATGAAAGATTCCATTTCCTGACAACATGGAAGGACTGATAAGTGCACAGATTCTGTGTGCTGTAGAAAATTCTTTGAGAGGTCCGGTAAAAGACAGGGAAGGAGGAGGAAGTAAGAAAGCTGAGTGCCTTTAAGTAAAGATGCGGATTTATGTCAGAGAAAGGATTCTCTTTGAATGGGACAAGGGATTGCCTGGGGGATTTCCTGTCCAGCCCTTTATTGCCAGGGTCTTTGTGTAGGGCCTGATGCCTCAGGCTCCCCATTGGGCAGTTCCCTAGGGAGGGCAGTGGCAAATGCTCACAGTCTCTCTGGAGCTCAGGATCTCACTTTCTCTGTATCTCTTTCAGGTTGGCAGGAGCCTTGAGCCTGACACCTCTTCAGATGGGACAGGCATGCTCCGTGGGGCATTAAACACGTATTATGCAAGTTCTTTGCTGGTTTTATAGAGTCCCGTCTGCTCCTAAGAACTGACCATACTATACTTAATTGCTCCGTGCTTGCCTGCTCTCCCAGAGCTTGGGGACTCCTTTCCCCTACTTCAGAAGTGGCAGCACAGGGCGGGGGAAGGGGGTGGGGTGGGGGGACGATGGGAAGGCAGTTGTTTGAGTGCGCGCAGCGAGATAATACTGGGTGGCTGAATGAGGAGCGCAGGGTTCCCCCCAGCCGATTGGTACTTCTTGTCAGGAAGAACCGCTGAGAGGTGGGAGTGCCAGGCGAGGGAGGCAGGCGGTCCCCTCGGAGGGCGCTGGGAGCTCCTTTCCGCCCCTCCGCCTGTTTCCAAGCCTGGGCTCTTTGGAGTGGCTGAAGCTGCGAAGCGCTTCTAGAGCCTGTGAATGAACCCTCCTCCTCTCCCTCCTCCTTCTCCCTGAGTCTCCTCCTCGGCGCTGACGGTACAGTGATATAATGACGATGGGTGTCACAACCCGCATTTGAACTTGCAGGCGAGCTGCCCCGAGCCTTTCTGGGGAAGAACTGAAGGCGCGCGGGCGCAGCAGCCGCGGGTTATTGGGTGCTGGGGACAGACGCTGGGACAGGGATCTGCGGCAAGCAGCGCATCCTCCCTCACCTCCAGCTCTGTCCCGCACTCGCCTCATCTTTCCCCAGGCCACCGCGCTTCCTATGTGATCTGCCGGGGCAACGCGGAGCCCATCTTCACAGCTCAGCAGTGAATTTTCTCCCCCAAACTGCAGTACGCCGCCTTTCAAGGTAATCACGTTTCTTTTGTTCCCCATTTAAAGGAAAGAGGGTAAAACTTGTTGAGAAAAGAAAAACCGCCGGGCTTAGTTGGGGGTGGGGGGTACACTGCAATTGGAAGAGGGCTTTAATTAAAGCAAAGAGGACTAGCTGTAGGCGAAGTTAAGCAAATGTACACACTTTACAACATGCAGGTAACTTTGAAGAGGCTTGTTAAAGAGGAATTCAGACAGACCTTGGTGCTGAAAAAGATCTAGACAAAGAAGCCAGGGGTGGGGTAGAGGAAAAGGATGAACGGAATAGGGGGACAGGATTTTCAAGAGAAATCCTAGAAAAGTCATGCTACCTTGAGTTGGAAGAATAGGAGAGGCTCACACTTTGGTATTTTGTTGCGTTTTAATGATTGAGGCAAAAGTTTGAATGGGGACTCCCCAGACTTGTCCAGATACAGGTCCCTGAAATCACCTAAGGGCAGACCACCTGGTTTCCTGGCTCCTGGTGTGTGGTCAGTATCTATGGTTCCTGGAAAGCCACCCCTGGGTAGCTCCTGACCAGGCAGCGGGGTACTTTAACTACCAAGGACCTGAGAGGACAGGACCCCTGCCCCCCCCCCGTAGCCCCTCGCGCACAGACTAAGTGCAAACCTTTCTGACAGGGGTTGGGCAGGGTACTGGGGTTAGGTTTCTTTGATGACTTGGGGGCTGTCAAAGCTCCCTCATGTTGCCCCTGTATTCTTTTGTCCTGCGCGTGGTGCGCCGGAGCCAGCCGGGAAGGAGCAGTGGTTGGGGGTGGGGTTGTTGGAACACCCTAGAGGTCTGGGAGGCTCCTGGGCGGGAAAGCTCCCCCTGAACCAGAGAGATGTGTAGTGTTTTTCGTCCTCCCTCTGGAAAGTGAAATGGGGAGTTGTCGCCCTCGTCTTTAGCAGCAAACCAGGACCCAGAGCGCTCTCTAGACAAAGGTGGTGCAGAGATCCGAGTTAGGGACCAATTGGTCCAGTCTTGTCGCTTGAATTACCAAAGTCCTCTGTTCCCTACTACATCTTCACCAGCTTTCATTTCTCCACTTGAGTTGAGCAACTTTACCGGCTGGTAGAGTGGCTGCGGAGAGCGCGTGCCGGGAGTCCCCGGGGATGCCCTGGCTGAGAGTGTCCCATTGCCCCGAGTAAGCGTGGGCATCGATTGCAGAGACTTCTCTGGTGCCTGCAGACCCGGGACATCCCGGTTGTCCCGGCTTGTTCTCTGTGTCAATGGGCGTGGAACGGTCATGGGGTTAGACAGAAGAAATAGGGGTAAGAAAATAATGTCATAGCCTAAACTATTTACTCTCGGATCCAACTACGTACGCCTCCGCATATCCAGCTTGTTCTTGGGATCCTTCGGAAAGGGGAAGAAATCTCCCCTACCCCAAGCCAGGCGGCAGTGCTATTCTGCCCCGAGTACAGCTGCAGCAGAGTGTCACTATCTGTGTCCCCTCATCTTTGTGTCTCCTTCTCTGTCTCCATCTTCTCTGCCTTCTCTGGCCCCTCTCTGCCTCCTGTCCGCGTTTGCGTCCCCTCCCCCATGGCTGACAAATGAATGGCTAGTGTGAAATCCCTTCCTTCTCGGTCAGAGGAGGCAGGCCCAGAGGGAGGAGCAAGGGGGGCGGTGCGCTCCTTAAGATCTGCTTGTAGTTGGGTGTTTCCGACTAGCAGAACCCAGATGTCTAGGAATAGGGAGTTTTGTGGTAGGTGTGAGCTCCCCCTGATGGAGGAATTCGGCACAAGCGGAGAAAAAGAAGGAAAGTAAACCGTTTTCACATCCCTGTGTATACATCATTTGGTTCAAAGAGAGAAGATTCCGGCCCCCTTTTAATAGTCAGTTTTCCACTTCAGAATCTGGGACATGAATTTTGGGGTTTGGAGGAAAACGAAAGAAGGGATTTTGGCCGTCCCGAGAGCAGGGGCTTCTTTTCTTCAGTCCTCCTGGCTTCACGCGGCGCTCTGGGCGGCGCCTGCAGCTTGCTGGACTAACAACGCTGGCAACTGAGCCAGGTTTGAGGTTTCATGACATGCAATTTGCTCATCTTTAAGAAAAGTAATAGACGTACTTGCTTTGGCAAAATTAGCCAAGGTCCTTGAACACAATGCTGGGGCCCTGTTCCATGCTGTTGTAATAGAGTGCCTCCTAATCCAACTTCTTCAACACTGGGACACGCGATGCACGTGGAAACTGGGGAGAAGGTTCCTAGGGGCAAAGGAAAGGAGTGGAAAAGATAGGGAAGGAATGAGGACAATGGAGGATAGGCGGAAAAAAGAAAGGAAAGTAGACGAAACGGATGAATGGAAGATAGCCAGGAGCCGGGAGGACTTGTTTCGAAATATCGGTCTCAATTTCGTGCCCATTATGTTCACTGCGATAACAAGCGCATCTTTGCCTGGTGCTGGCCTAGGAAGTAACTACACAGCAGAGGTGGTCCCGCCCCGCCTACCTGAGTTTGTCCCGCTTTTGGGGAGGGACCCTGCTAAAAGCACTGCCTTCAGCAGCTGGGCTTTGCCATCCGCCACGTGGGCTGGAGCTTCAGCTCAGGGCGCGAGACGGGTGTGACTTCCTGGGCTCTCAGACAGCTGCACAGCTGTTCCGGCGATCCGTTCAGCCTAGGTCTCCAGTGGCTGCGGCCAACTGGGGCGGGTCTGGGCTGGACCCGGGTGGTGCCTTGGCTGGCTTGCCTCCTAGAGCTCCAATGGCTCTTTGAAGCTGGAGCGGGCCCAACTTCTGCCTAGATGGCACTAAAGGCTCACTTTAAAAGTCTTAAAATCCTCTTTTTCTTCTGTTTCTTGGGAGTGATATGCAAGGTTCGGGGATTTTTGCTTTAAAAGGAGAAATGAAGAATTACTCTTAGTCAACTCTTGGCACGAAAATGAGACAAGTTTGTGATTGCTCCATGCATTCATTTTTAAATACATTCACGTTTGCCTAAAGACCACTTTTAACCAGCGACAAAATTAATTCTGGTGTAAATGAGTATCAACCAGGACCCTTAGAGTGGGCAGGGGGTAGATGTTGGCCAAATGACTAATAAAAGACCTGGGGTGGGGGTGGTGTGTGTGTGTGTGTGTGTGTGTGTGTGTGTGTGTGTGTGTGTGTGTGTGTGTGTGCACATCCCCGGGGGATGGGGGGGTGGCTATGTAGACTGGACATTGCTACTAAGAGCTTCGTATTAAACTCTTCAGCTTCTAATTCGGAGGCTGTAGGTTTTAATGGTCTGCTTTCTCACCTTAAATACTATTTATAATTGGTCCATTCTTGGTTTTGTTTATCTCTAAAAGCTATGGCCAAAATCGTGCCAAGTACTGCTTAGCAACTGTGTTAAACTCGGGAAATATTCACATAAAATCCTAAAAAGGAACATTCTGATTTTAATAGAAAACAACAATCGGATGATTTTCTGAGGTGGATTGGGGGTTCCCATTGTCAGAGCAATATAGCAAGGAGGGGGGTCTTAAAGAAATCTGATCTGAGTTCTAATTCTGAGCACAAAGTAAGAAAGGGATCTTTGACAAATTGCATCTGCATGTCCCCACTAATACTGCAAAGGGTTCCAATGGATTCAGAAGCAATTGAGCAATTACTTCCTCCAGCAGGAAGTCCACAGTCCTTAATCTTCTTGTGGGTGGGGGAAAGAGGAATGGGATTCAAAACCATCACTTAGAGTTTATGTAAGAGTTCAAAGTTTCGGTATTTCTTCGTGGTTTAAAAAAAAATTAAGGTTCTTTATAAGTCTTTTTTTTTTTTCTTTTAAAAAAAAAGTTTGAAAAGAATTTTCTCAGGTTTATGGGTATTTATAATCAGGCTTCCCTCGTTTTTTGCTTTTGCAAATTGCAAGGAAATCCCTCTGCTATTCTGAGCTGTCTCAATCTATATTGGAGTAATTCTGTTTGGAAAGGATATAAAAGGCTAACTCAAAGCTGAAGATGGTTAATGTGAGTGATGCACCCATTGTTCTGTCTCTCCTTACAGGGTTATGCTTAAACACTCCCAGGTTAATGATTGGTCAGTAATGGGACACCCTGGAGCCCTTGAATGCACAAAGACCAACTGGCTCTGTTTTCCACAGTCATGTACTCATCTCTTTCTTTTTCCTGTTGGAGTTCAAACATTCTTGTTGACTTTATTCTTGGACAAACATCCACAGACACTACATTTTAGATGGGATATGACTCTGAGAGCGCAGAACTTCTTGGTGCTTTGTGGCAAAAGAATGGGTGCCCAATATTAGGTGGATTTTTAAAATTGCCTCCACCCACCCCGAGAAATCAGTGAGGAGACAAACACTCATTGTTAGAGGTTACTTGCCCTGGTGTGGAAAAATGTGCTGCCTGTTGCATACGTTTGGAGTCAGAACAAGGGGGAGGAAACACTTTTGACCAAGTTCCATTTGGGTTTGTGAAGGTTTGTCAGTTTCTTCTTATATCCTAAACTCTTTTGATCGACCTGTTATATATGGAAGGGTACATATATAGTCTGCTTGCCAGAAACGACCATTTTCAGCACCAGAGAGATCCGCACCAGCGAGATCCACAGTGGTGAAGTGTGTGCAGTAGAGTGCGCTTCTCTAGCAGAGGACTGGAGTTTGCATGCCAGGCTGCTCACAATCACTTTTAACAGAGAGATTTGACTGGTCTCTGCACTCACATGTAGGCACACAAGTGTGTCCATGCATACATACATACATACACACACACACACACACACACACACACACACACATTTTAAAAATAAGATCAGTATTTTAAGAAAGAAATGATCCATTTCATAGTAAACACAGAAGTAGTAAGTCATGAATCACAGCCTTTATTTTTTTACCATTAAGGCATTGTTTCAACCCGAATGAGACAGCCTGGAGTGACCATTAGACTTGGTAATCAGAAAGGTTGTGCTGCGTGCTCTAACTCGGAAACCAAGTTAAATGGAACTGCTGCTGGGGCTGCAATGTCAAATTTTACTACATGGATAATGTTACAATGTTTAGAAGACCAAATACCTATGAAAAAGCTTTGAGGAATGGAAAACTGCATAAATGAGAGATACTAATGTACTATGCCTACTAAAACCGTTAAATGTCAACTATGTCAAAAACTGGGCAAAATTACAGACTGGTAATGTTGTGAAAAATATGCTTTTGAATTCTGTGACAAAATCTGTTCATCTTCATTCATAGTTATAAACATAATCATAAGGGGCTAGACAGATTGCTCAGTGGTTATGGGTACTCGTTCTTGCAGAAGACCTTGGGTCAGTTCCCAGCACCCCTGTGGTGGTTTACAACCATTTGTAAGTCACATTTCCGGGGCTCTGATGCCTTCTTTCATATGTGTGCATCAGGCACACATATGGTGTACATATATGTGCACAGGCAAAGTACTCATATACATGAAGTAAAGTAAATAAATCTTTTAAAAAGTCACTAAAACTGAAACAACCACTGCTTAATTTTTTCCATCAGTCAGACAAGGAAAACAGTTTGGGAAATGTGTTGGTTGGGTTGTAGAGAACCGAAGTTATAAATTATTATAACAACTTCAATAAGTTCATTTCCTTGAGAAAATAATCAGTAAACATTTTTTTTAATATACCAGCGAGAGATATTGAAAAGTGTGCATTTTCTTTCACCTGAGAATTCTACTTAGAGATATTATGGTAGAAATATAACTCAAGATGGATAGATTCACAAAGAGTTTTCCTTGCAGTGCTTTATTGATGGACTGGTCTGTTGTAGGGAAGAGTCTGCATGTGTGGCAACTCAAGTCTCAGATTCCTTCTGGACCCTAGTTCTCTCCTTGCCTTTTAATCTTCTTGCTTCATCCAGCCTTTCCAGGGCTAGACTTGCAGGTGTGCCCTACTATATATGGATTAAAGCATATTTCTTTGTTTTTCAAGATCAGGCTAGCTTTGAACCCGCAGAAATCCACCTGCCTCCGCCTCCCAAGTGCTAGGATTACAGGTGTGCTTGACCACGCCCAGCTTGAAGAATACTTTTTAATAGTTAAAAACTTTGAACCATCTAAATATTCATTCCAGGGAATTTTCTGAGTAAACATTTCTACTATATTCATGGAAAATTGTATTTGCTGATTTGGAATGTGTGGCTTAAGTGAAGGGAGTAAAAGGGGAAAGTGTAGAGAAAGTGTATTTAATGACATAAGTAAGTACATACTCATTTTTTTAAAACAATTACTGAATGTCCTGGAGATTGTAGCACTCAAGTGAAGAAAATGTAGAGGGTTTTTTTTCCCTTAAGGCTTCTGTGTTGGCTAAAAGAGGAAGATAATTCTCAGATACATAAGCAAAGTGGTGCCATGTGTTACAGGGTAAACAGTGTGTGGAGAGGATGGAGTAATGAAACAAGACTATACCCACAGAGAACAGAGTGCTAAAGGGCATCACTAAGAAAAAATCTTAACTCAGTTCAGGCTCAGGAATCTCGGTGCAGGCTATGATAAATTCCTCTGGTACAGTTAATACTACCAAGTACTATAGTATAATGTTGTAATGATTACTATATCTAATTTGTAACTGAGGTATCCAAGACAACTAGTTGCCAGAACAACTGATTGGCAGGATGGTAGAGAAAGCCATTGTGTCTTCGTCCTTAGATTACCCTTTCTCCTCTAGACTTCCCTGAGAATGAGGGAGAATACTAAATATCTAGTTAATAGAGCCCTGGCAGTCTATCCCTGGTGTGAGGTGCCCCTCTTCTCTGCAAACATTTCGCAGGGATAGAAGTTCCGTTGACCTTGTCTTTTGTTTCCCAGGCAACTAAACAGCTGTAGTCAGCTGGGCCTTGATGGTTCGATGACTTTTTGCTATTTTTGACTTTACTGAAGTATATGGCTAAATATAGAGATGGCTGGCTTCCTTATCTCCTCAGACTTTCCATGTACAGAGATTTTCTATCACTGACAGACCACACAAGACAGACATTCTGGAGCAGAAGAATAGAAATGGGAGCTGGAGGCATGCTGGAAACAAAGAGTCAATTTTCTCACTTAATAGGCTCAAATGCAGAAAAAAGTGGGCTGTAACTTAATTAAAGGCGTAGGTGTAGGTTTCACAAAACTGGAAAAAGGGAAATGTATGTTCACCTATACTGATGATGGGACAATAGAAATACAGTTGTGAAACACCCAATTAAGAGCTCTCGGACATAGTTACCAAAGCCATGACTGACCATCCTTCAATTTGAGGGTAGCAAAGGTGTTGATGAGCAGGCATGAGTAGAGATAGAGGAGAGACCAGCTGGAACACCTGTGACCTCCAGCACAAAGCCCAAATTGGGAGGCTGCTGTATGGTTACTGCTTATGACAGGACAGCCAGAATACAAACCTATCACTGGACCGTCTGGGTCATTTTCTAATGCAGTGGGAGATCTGGAAATTAGTTTGAGAGCTCTTGTATTTACTTTGGAACAATTTATTCAAGCACATTTTTTGTAACTCATACCAGTGAATCCCAAACATTTTTCATCTGTATGTTTTTAAGGCATTGATTTTATTTCTTTAGTTTAGATTCAATGGGCAGGGTTGAATTCAATGCTGTAGAGTTGAAGACAGATTTTTCTCTTTGCTTTAGAAAAAAAAGACATGTTTATAAGCAATAAGCATATATAAAGAGTTATGTTTCTGAGCATTTTCCTGGGCAGGAAATAAGAATGCAGAGGATATACAGAGTCAGGATCACATCATTTTCCTTTGGTTTTATAACATTAGACTGTCTGAATATTGATGCGTCCCATTTTATTATTATGTATATTAATATTCAGCTGGACAGTTTCATGTGTTTCAAACCTCAATTAGCCCTACAGACATGCTCACATTCATAACTGGTACTTCAAAGTGGGAGTATTGATTACACATTTGGCCTACTAACCCTCTCCACATGGTATTGAACTTAGCTCTGTACAATATTGTATGGATTCCTAAGTAGCTTCGCCTTCTAGAAGCCTACTTCTTTGTAGTAGATATAAAACATATTCTATTACATTTATGTTTATTTATGGGTGTATACAAATGTCCCCAGTGAGCATGTAGAAGTCAGAGGACAACTTGAGAGAAACAGTTCTCTCCTAACAAGTAGTTAGGGGACAAAATTCATGTCATCAGTCTTCACAGAAGGTACATTTACCCACTGAGCCACCTCTTTGTAAAATATATTTTAAAGTAATAATTAAAATCAGTGATAATGATGGCAGTTTATTATAAACATAACATTATAAACTGCTATTATAGAGATGACCCAAAGTATGATTTTGGTTTCAAATTCTTTATTATTAGTGACATGAAGCAAATAATAGAGCATCTATAGAAAACTTGTTACTAATTTTGTTAATAACCAATATAGACTCACTATATTAGATATGAGTGAGGCTATTTCATGGGCAATATTTTCAGGTCTTTCAATCATTTCTATAATGCATATTAATGTTCATCCTTAACTATAGAAATAAATTTCAGAGAGGCATATCCATTTACTTATAATCTGAAAGTATAAGTAGAGAATGAAGAATTTGAATTCAAGACTGTTTAATAGTGGAGCCCAAACATTAAAAAATACTTTATAAAGCTTTCCTGAAAAAAAAGAAGAAGACTAAATGCAGAGGCCACTTTTTCCTTAAAGAAACAAAGTATTTAGAAGTATGATTAAGTGAAGGATTTCTATATGGATTAAATTAATATTTATTATTAATTTGGATTAAATTAAATACATAACTAAATATATTTAATATCATTTTATGATCCAAATGCTCATCTTGTCTATGAAATTAGTATCTCTTATTTCTGAACCACTGTCAGGCCATCAAGACACGGGTAAAGCTATAAATCCATAAGCTAAGCATTTTATAGTTTTGTTTTAGTTTGGTATAGCGTGTATTTTGAGATTTATATAATCAGATAAAAAACAGAATATTATTAAAGGAAAATGAGTACCTGTCATGGAGTATTAAAATATATTTGAGCACAAACTGGACTTGTATTCCTTTGTCATTTACTTATTCCAGTCCAGGTTTCCTACGTAATACAGAATTTGTTTTCTAAAGTAGCCAAAGGGGGTTCCATAAGGTACCAACTTACATATGAGCCAGTGAAGATATCTTTGGCTGCAAGTAACAAAATGTTCTTGAATATATTCAAACAACAATATGCCTGTGAGTCTGCTTTCAAGTCTAAAACAAAAAGCCTAGACAATCAACTTAAACATATAAGGGAGGTTTCTTTGACTACAGTTTTGGAGGATGAAGTACATGATTGATTGGCCTTGTTTGTGGGCCTGTGGCCAGGTAGCATATCATGTGTGGGAGCATGTGGTGGAATGAATGGGCTGCTCATGAGAAGCCAGTGGGAAAGTAAACAGCAAGAGGAAGTGATCCACAGTGCACATTCCCTTTGAGGACTCAGCATTGACTATCTGAGAACACCCACTAGGCACCATCTCTAAGTTTCTCCAACTCCAACAAAGCCAAGTTCAGGCCCAAATCTTCAAACTTCAAATTGAGATAGATTTAAATGGAAACACTAACAACCCTCAATCCTGGTACTTATCCTTACTAGGCCAGTTTCTGTAAATTTAGACATGGAAGGGCCCTTTTTTGACTCAGATTGTTAAATGTCTTTCCCAAAGCACACAGTAAATTAGTAGCTAATCCAAGGTCAGTGTTTCCCGACTTCAAGTGAAAAATATCTTCTTTCATTGTTTGCTCTTGAGACTTAAAAGCTGTTGAGAGTGCTTTAAAACTGGTCACTTTTGGAATTAGCAGCTCTTTGGCATACATTTATTTTTGTTTGTTCAGCCAGCTAGACAGTCAGTGGTGTTTGTGTTTCCACTACAACAAAACCTTTTGAAGGCCTCATTCTTGCTGGTGATAACATCGACCAGGGCCATCAGTCAGTTCCTTCTCACCACGGACTTGATGCAAAGTTTGGGCTTGCAAAATCTCCTCTGCGTCTTCGTCAGCATTTTCTCCTTCAGTTCACATCCACTATCCTCATTCTAATTAGATTCTGAGGTTATTTCATCCTCTTTATACCGGCTCTTCAGCATATGCACACAGACACTCATTTCTAATGTTCTTTCTGTGGCCTACCTAGCTCTGGTTATCCTGAGGTTACCTGTATAAGCCTTGGGTTATAAGTCCCCACACCAGGGGCTTGGAA
Organism: Phodopus roborovskii; assembly: GCF_943737965.1. Lineage (NCBI taxonomy): Eukaryota > Metazoa > Chordata > Mammalia > Rodentia > Cricetidae > Phodopus > Phodopus roborovskii. Next base: position 3,544,203 of record NW_026126413.1, on the reverse strand, counting down.
TTATCTTGGTAACTATTTTCTGAAGTGTAGTTCAAATTAATAGTTAGAGTGTTGTGATATCTTCTATTAGAAGCCCCTTGTTTGCACAGTCCGCAGAGAACCGCCTCTTTTAATGCACCCAGTGGTTTATGGCCTGCCACCACCATAAATACTTGTGGTATACTTTGTTTTTCTTCATTTCTAGGGCAAGATGTTGATAAATATGAAAAGCATCTTATGGATATGCTCAACCTTATTAGTAACCCATGCACTGCAAAAAGGTAAGTAGAGTAATACTTTCTGTATTAATATGTGGAAAAAAAACCCACTAGGGAATGGAATTTTAATATCGGATCATACAATGAAGAATCATTTTAAAAAATCTATGCATTGCTTAAGATTTTTACTTAAAGTATTAATGAATGTAGTATTTTCAATATGTCAATTAGACCAAAATAACAAACTTGTGAGTGAAGCATTAAGAAACCTCATAGATCACTTGTCTTGTTTTTTTGGTTTGTGTGTTTGTTTGTTTGTTTTTAATTATTTTTTGAGACAGTGTCTCATTATATAGTCCAGCTAATGTCAAATTCATGGTTCTCCTACTCCAACCTTACAAATTCTAGGTTACTAATATGTTTTATCATGTTTAGTCCCCCCCCCCACATTGAACTGTGTAAAAAAGCTCTTTCAAACACTGAGAATACTTAAAATTCTAATTTCTTCTGTATGGTTATTTAAAGACTTCCTTATACCAAAAAGAAAATTAAGCCTGCAATTCTAGAGTTTTAAGTTAGGAAAATTAAACAATGTTGCCAGCGAGTATCCTTAACCATCCCCCTTTGTCTTTGTTTATGGAAAGGTAAATGGCAAGTGTGTGTGCAGGCACTGTACTTCTTAGCTTTAACTTTATACCTAGTTAGTGAGGCTTCTATAATTCTCACTTTAGTTTTTGGTGTAATCAAGGAGACACAATGAAGAATTTGAAGAGCCCATGTCGAGCTTCATTGATTTGCTTCTACTTTGTATACTCTGCATGCTTAATTTCTACTTCTTCTGTACACTGATGCTCCAGACTTTCTGAAATAATTTGCCTACCCACAGACTTTTGTCTTTCCTCCTTCCCACATGTGATACCTTTTGCTTGACACTTCTTCTGTGGCTCTATTTAGTTATATTTTAATTAATTCTTCAGGACTGAAGGTTTAAACATCTCCCCATCATCTGTTCATTTATCCATCCATCCATCCATCCATCCATCCGACAATATTTTTGAATTCCTTCTTTGTATCAGGTATTATCCTATGTGTCGAGGGATATATCAGTGGACACTGTGAATTTTGTTTTTACTAAACTTAAAATTTATATGCACCAGAAGTAAACAAACAGATAACCTTCGTAGATATTTTCTGATGATGAAAACAAAGCAGAAAGACATCATAGAGAATGGCTTTGGTTGAGGTCTCTGAGAGAGTGACATGCAAGCTGAAATAGAATGAAGTGTCACCAACCGGCTAAGATCTGCCCTTAAGTTAAAAAGATAAACTTGTGTGAGCAACAGGAAAAAGTCACTCTTGTTGGACAGTAGAGATCAAAAGGAAAGTAGGAGATATAGGCAGACTGATAAGCAGAGATCAGCTGATATAAATAGAAGCAGCACTAGTCACGTAGACAGGATTCGCTGAGAGCTGGAAGCTATTTGAAGTGCTTAACGTTGGTTAACCAAAACATCCATTACCCATGCGCTATAAAGAGGAAACTGAAGTGCCAAGAAGAACAATTGCTTTCCACATCCAGTAAGTATCAGAGGGAGGGGCTGAAGAAGGCAAGCCATGAAGCATACATAGCCCTCACCATTGTCTCACACTTCCTATCTATCTAGGGCAGTATAAGTTTTTTTAGAAGATAAGATTTTATTCTGTCTGCACAAACATACACTAAAGAATTCCAGTCCACAGAGGACATGTAGCATTAAAGTCTTTAAACCTTTTGTTATTGTTGTGTAAAGATTTGATTATAGGAGAACAGGGATGGTGGCAAGGAATTGATTTGGATGATTATTGTGGCATCCTGAATGTAAAACTCATAAGTAACTTCTGGTGGTGGCCATGTGGATGGGGATCCGAGGCACCAGCATCTGATAATACCACCAAAAAATATCTTCTTAGAAGTTTCCAAGAAAGAGATAAAGAGACCAGCGAGGAAAGAGTAACAGTACTCAGTGGAGTCAGGGGGTAGAAAGGATTCAGAAAGGTTTGGGTGGCTAATAATGGAAGAGGGAGCACAGTGACCGTCACAATAAGATACCCCTTGTTTGAAATAGAGACTCACATAGTGAACAAAACAATGTATGGTGTATTTCCTTCATCGAATTAGGAAACAGTAAGAGCTAACAATATCATGTGATTACTACATTTGAGGCCCCATTATTTATAATATACATAATCAACTTTTAGCTAAAGGGGAATATTGAGTTCTTTCCTATGAGAGGCAGAAACAAAAAGTATACAAGTTTAAGATCCAAATAAAACACATTTCTCTAGTTCATAGCAGGACGGGCAACATCAACTTGCTGAGGTGATGCAGGCTTTTCTGTGTCTTGCTCTGGTAGGCCACAGGATTCTAAAGATCGGTGACTCGCATTAACGAACAGCATGTCATACTGATTTGTTGGCTTTAGCACTTTGCTTTAACAATGCATTTAACAATTGCATTAGCAAATCTTATTAATTACTGATAATTTACCCACTTATTTGAATATTCCTCTAATAGTACAAAATAGAATAGAGTGTTGTGAGGCCATGAATTGAACAAGAATGTAATAAATCCCAATATTCTCAATCTGATATTTGTCTGGGGGGGCCCTTTCTCCCTCTACACAGATGGAATTTACACCATTTTTACTGTGCAGTCTGTGCACAGGATAAGGAGTAATGGCTCATTCATTACACAGTGCTTTCTCCCATATGTAGACGAAAAACCATCTGTGAGAACAGTAAACATTGTTTTTGTCAGTACATTTTTTCCTAGATTCAGACAAGTTCTTGCATGTAGAAGATTTTTTCTAAATGTACATACTTCATCTACATTATATTTCAGACTACTAAAATAACACTTAAAATATTTAGATGTGATTAACTTGGTTCTTGTGACCCAGTGAATTCATACCCAATTCTTAAAGCTCAAAAGTTTTGTCCACATATCTTTTGGTTAATTTTATTCTGAAGATTGGCTTCTATGTAAGCTTATATTCATTTCAGAGCCAAGGTTTTAATATCTGTGTGTTTATGAATAACCAGAACAGTATACATTCCTTGAGACGTTGGCTTTTGTTCCAATGTGCCCTTCATCACAGCAGTAGTGATTAAACCACGTTCCATATTTCAACTCTACTTGATAGGATTGATTGAATCCCATGTCTTCCCCTATGCTTTTATAATTGTGAAAATAATTGTAATTTAGAAATGGCTATTAAGAAATTAGGGATTATCTACCCTATACTATTATAAAATTGTTTCTTTCTCTATTAAAAACAAACCAACATATTTGTGGTAATCTTACTAAATTTTATTTGTGTTAAGTGATTCTTTAGGATGGAAAGTGTGAACTCCTAGAACATACAATAAGTGTAAATTTAATTTTTAGGTACAGAATTCACAAGTCTTAGAATCCCTGCTCTTGATAGATAAGTAAACAAACAAATAAAACAGAAATGTTGGCATCCTTTTAATTGATTCTAAAATGAAGAAATGTGAATGAGTAGAGTCACTTTTAGCATGTCTTCCACAGACTTAATATATGAAAGAGACCATGAAACCACTAAAGGTCTCCATTCTAGCAGTGACTAAAGCAGGTGTCTAGAGAGTGAGACGAAATGAGGGCTGCCCATGTGGATGAATTTAGGGCCACGAGAGGGAGTTAATAAATGCCAGTGCTAAAAAGTTGTTTGGTTAGATATAATAGGGTCCGTGTTCTGGCTCAGGTGTGTTGCCAGCCAGCTGGAAGTTTGCCACTTCCTTTCAGGGGGTTCTCCATCAAGAAATCAGGTTCATTTCAAAGGGTGAACCTAAGTTAGAGCTTTTATTTTCTTAGCTATGGAAATGAGGTTGTTGCCTCACTAATACAATAACAAAAAAAAAATCTTAGCATTTTAAAGGGTAGCTCAGTGCAGCCAATAGCTCACTTCATTTTTAGTATTAATTTTGCTAAGTATCTTTTGGCTAACATATGTATGTATGTATGTATGTATGTATGTATATGTATTGGAATGATAAACTAGTCCTGAAAGTAACAGTCATTATAATTTTGGAATAAATGCATGATATTTATTATAAATACACCAGACATAATATTATATTAATCTTATTTTTGGGAGGAAGAGACAGGGTATCCCTTTTCAGTCCTGACAACTCTGAAATTTTCTGTGTAACATAGGTTGGTCTCCAGCTAATGGAGAGTCACTTATCCCAATGCCTCAAGTCTTGGGATTGCCAACATGAGCCACTGTGCCCACTTTAGGCCCAATATGTTTAAAGTTAAATTTTTGTCTTTGGCAACATAATTTTTTCTCAAAAGTAATAATATATTTCTGTAATTTTAAAAATGACTCAACTTGTCTACATGGGGACACATATTTCTCTGATAATTTGCATGATGTTAAAAAAACAATAGAACAAACATTTTAGTAGTTAAAAGTCACAGTGTCACTTAATTTTGGCCATCATTTTATGAAGTGAGCATTGCTTGTTTAAGAACAATAATGATTGCCCTTTCTAACACCTGGTTCAGCCTAGTTAGTGGAAGCTGGGAAACGGAAGAAGGGCTGGGGTGAGGGGGATGAATTCCAGGAAGCAAGACTGGGTGTTTTCTCTTTCATGCAGCGGTGTTAAATTGTAACAGCATACCCTTTGTCATTAAATGTTTAAGAGCTTAAGCAGAAATAAGTATGTCAGGCAGGTTAGGTGAACAGAAGCTGGTTTTCCCGCCCAGGGATAATGAAAGGCAGTGTTTCTCTGCAAAGTGATTGCAGCTGGAGTTGTCATTATGATGGAGCCCTTGGTTGAAACAAGGGTGTAAAGAGGACTCTTCAAACACTGGACTTGCCCTCACTCCAGTCTCATGAAGTACTGTTTGAAATTCTTCTTTCAATTTTTTTTTTTTTTTATTTTCTCTAAGGTAATGTGGTAGTTACCTTAAATGATTCTCATCTCTGACCTGTTAGTGTAACAAGTTCAGGCTGGCCTTGGAAATGTGCCTGCCTCAATTGCTGGCCTAAGTAGAGGGCTCTTAAAATATGAGCCTTGCTCTTTCTCTAGTCTTCCCAAGTACCGTTTAGAATTCTAACTTTGTCTTCCAATATTATTTTATATTATATTTTCCTAAAGTAATATATGTGGCAGTTGTCTTAAATGATTTCTCCCCCTCTGATCTGTAAACCTAAGTTTCCCCCACTTCAACTGCTTTTCTGAACACCAGCCTAATTTCTTTTCAGAGAAAGGGGGAGAGGGAGAGAGGAGAGGATTGATCTTTTTCATTGTGGTGTATGTTAGACTGCGATGCCCCTGCCTCATTCTCCTGAGTACTAGGATTATAGGCACAAGCACCCACCACCCGAGCTTGGTCTCATCTATTTTAGACAATGTTATTGATTCTAGCCTGCCCTGTTGTTTTCTGTCCTTCATTTTTACTTGTTCTTGCCTCATTCTACCCACCCCCCCACCCCCCGGCCATGTTAAATACCAAGTGACAAATGCTTTCAAATGAGTTCTGCATTTCAGTGTACAAAGATGAACATCATTAACCCCTATCATTGTTATAAAGCATTACTGAAGGGCCATGCTATTTTCTTTATATAAATTGGCTTTCCACACACTTGAGATGCAATGAAAGATCTCTAACTGTTGCCTATCTATTCACACATTCAATAGACTCAGTTTCAGCTTTTCAGGAATATTAATCTGATATGTTGTCTTTCCTCTAGGGAAAATGGAAAAAAGCCCACCTGTTAAAGGCTCTCTGTCCGGAAAAGTGAGCCTACCTTGTCATTTTTCTACCATGCCTACATTACCACCCAATTACAACATGAGTGAACATCTCAGAATCAAATGGTCTAAGATGGAAGCAGACAAAAATGGAAAAGACATAAAGGAGACCACTGTGCTGGTGGCCCAGAATGGGAACATCAAGATCGGGCAGGACTACAAAGGGCGAGTGTCAGTGCTTACACATCCTGAGGACGTGGGTGATGCCTCCCTCACCATGGTTAAACTCCGTGCTAGTGATGCAGGTGTCTACCGCTGTGACGTCATGTATGGGATCGAAGACACTCAGGACACCATGTCACTGGCTGTGGATGGTAAGGTTTCAGATTTGTAAAAACAGTTGGAGCATGATCCCCAAGAAAGGATATCTCTTGTTCAGGATATGAACAAGTGGGAAACACATCAATCCAAGAATCTTTGTTTTTCATTGAAAACAAACTTAGTCATTAAAGACAAGTAACTTTTCGGTTATGGAGGTGCATGCTTGTAGGATTTGCTGAAGGATGAGGAGGCAGCGGCAGGCAGCAGGAACACAAGTTCAAGGCCAGCCTGGGCTATACACACACACACACACACACACACACACACACACACACACACACACACATGCACGCGCGCATACCGAGAGAGAGAGAGAGAGAGAGAGAGAGAGAGAGAGAGAGAGAGAGCTGAGCGATGGTGGTGCACACCTTTAATGCTAGCACTTGGGAGGCAAAGGCAGGTGGATCTCTAGGAGTTCGAGACCAGCTTGAACTGCACAGTGAATTCCAGGACAGCCAGAATTGACTGTTTCACAGAGAAATACTGTCTCACAAAAAGAAAAAAAAAGATAACTTTTTGTGAAGCAGCTTTATTGATTGAGTCTAGGCATATACAATATACTGGAAATAATGAAAACCTCAAAACATAGTACATAGTTCCTAAATCATTATTTTAGTGCACTGGTCATTGCACTAGAATATTTTAGAGGCTATTCTTCACTTTAATTTTGATGTTGTGTATATTTGCTGTCTTAGTTGCTTTTTGATTGCCATGAAAAAACACCTTCACCGAGGCAACTTACAAAAGAAAATGTTTAATTTGGGGCTCATAGTTACAACGGGTTATAACCATCATGCCAGAGATCACACATTAGGCCCACAGGTCAGTAGGCCAGATGCTGGAACTATGGCTGGATGCTTACAGTCTTATCTTCAAGCAGGAGGCAGAAACTGATTAGGAATGGTGTGGGCCTTTGGAGTCAAAGCCCGCCCTAGCTACATATCTTCTCCACCAGGGCCACATTTCCTCGTCCTCAAACAGGTCCACAAACTGGGGGCAAAGGATTTAAACATATAAACAGCTAGGGGACATTTTCATTCTAAGTGCCAGATATGGGTGCACATACCTACATGGATGTAGAACTTTTCTGTTTTTTTCTGAATTTTCTTAGTGTGATATTTGGGTGTGCTGAAGATCAAACCCTATGTTTGCTAGGCAAGCTCTCTGTGAACTACAACCTCAGCCTCCTTACTCTGATCATGAATGAGCACTTCTGAGTTGGCTCAGCAGAAAGAGACTTGCTGCCAAGCTCAGTTTGATTCCTGGAGCCCATGTGGTAGTAGGGCATGGGTTTATCCATGCCTCCATGTCTGCACACACAGACATATTAACTCAATGTAAAAAAAGCCTTTGAGTTCAGTATCAAGAAATATCATTTAAAAGTTACATTGACAAACTATTTGTGATTTATATAATAATGTCTCAAAAAGGCAATCAATATTTAAATTTTCTGTTGGTTCAGAGCAAGAAATCAGAGTTTAAAAGAAATGTAATTTTATCACTAGTTGCTATCCATTAAGCGTGTATTAACACATTTTACCTTTACCCTCCCTTTAATGGTGGTTTATATGTCACATGAGCTTAAGTTAGAAGACAGAGCAAAGAGAAATTGCTTTAATTGGGCACATACACAATGCCACAGCGCTTGGAAGCAGAAAGTGTTGGCAAGTTATTAAGCAAAACTCGAATACCTAGGCATGATGGAACAGATTTTCCTCCAATTCTCAATTTACCTATAAAAATATTTACCTTTCAGAAATACATAAAAGGAGTTTTATTAAAAACTCTTTCTTGTTTAGCCAAAAGGAAATGGTTTAAATTTCAGGTGCCACAAACAAACCCTTTATCATTAATTCTGTTAATTCCTCTGTTGCCTGTTGTCCTTGTATCCACTAACTCTCCGAGCTCTTCTTATGCTTGATTTCCTCATTATTGATTTCAGTTTGCCTAAGATTGTACCTTTCTATATGTAGATGTATGTATATGTAGATGTATATCACACACAATTACTAACATTCTCAGTTTCACAGCTTCCTCCTTTTTTACCTTCATCATTAAACACTTAGCAATTCATTTGCCTCTTACTGCTCAGAAACACTGAATATCCTTCACCTAATCTTCTCAGCCACATGAAGTCATCAGGTTATTTCAACAATTGCAGACATTTACATATGGACTGATGTCCCTTGTCTTAGGCAAGGAGGTCCTCTGCTCTGTCCCTTCTTAGTACCAGTGCTCACCATATGTGGAAGATTTATAATTCCCAAGATTACTTGAAACTTTAGCCACTATAAACCAGTTAAAACCCATTCAAGTTCCTACTTAAAATTTAAAAGTTATTTTAGGGTATTTCCTATGCTTACTAGAAACATTGTATACATGTAATTATACACAATTTTAGAGAGGCCACATGTAAGGAGTATGGTTTTTTTCCGCCCGCCGCCAAATCTTGTCCCGCCGCCGCGCCAGCCCCAAATAATGCACAGAGACTCTGTATTTGATACAATGCTATTGGCCAGGTGCTAGTTTCTTTTCGGCTAGCTCTGTCTTAAGTATTAACCCATTTCTGCTGATCTATGTATTTCTCTTACTGGGGAGCTGGCCGGCATACTGCTTTCTCCAGACTCTCCATCTTGACTCTCCTTCTTACTCTCCTTCTTACTACTTCCTCTTTCCTCCTGGTCTCCTAGTCCCGCCTATCTTGCTTTCCTATTGGCCAACAGTGCTTTATTCATTAACCAGTATGAGAAACACATATACATAATGGCATCTCCCATCATCTCCTCTTTTCTGTCTAAATAAAAAGAAGGGTTTTAACCTTAACATAGCAAAATATATCATATAACAGTTATCAAATAAGAATCACAGTTAACAATATTTAGTCCATTAACATTTAGCAAGATTAAAATAAACTATTCTATCATCTATCCTATATTTGTGAGTCTAAAGTCATATATGTAACTTATCTTTAAGCCTAACTAAGGAAAGCTATAACCATAACTATCTGTCTTCAACTCCATCGAAGACCACAGAAGGATAATTTATAAACTCTAGAAATGACAGAGACAACTCACTGCCTGGTCACCCGAAGTTCTTTTGTAATCTTCCATCTTCAGCCCATAGGCCATAGTGTGTCTGGCAGACTCTTCAGCAAAGCAGGAAACTTTAAACTGTCTTCTTATATTGGTAGTTTGTCAGTCTCTTTTCTCTGTGTCCTGCAGACTGTCTGGCAGACTCTTCCATGAAGCAGGAACGCTGTAGCAATGTCCATCTTGAATCAGCAGTCACTTTTCTGTGGGTCCTGAATGTCCAGTTTATACAGCATAAAGTCAAACAGTCCAGACAAGAGCAGTATCTTGTCCAAATGGCTAGTCATGCCATACTGGAAGTAAACTCCATAAGGAGTTTCTTCAATGTCCATCTTCCTTTTTGATGCAGGTGGTGTTACCAGGAGCAAACTTGTTATACACTGTTTTGTATATAGTTTTGTATTAAGCCTAAATCTTTTCTTTAGACTAAAAGGGGAATTGTAGTGAAATAGTTCTTCTGTGGTACTGACCACGCCCATTGGGGGGTGGAGCCATGGGCAGAAGTGACCTGTGGAAGGAGGTCAGAGAGAGAGCTGGGAAAAGCTCTCTTTTTGGCGTGACTCGGACAGGAGAGCATCGGGTGGAATTCCCTGGTGTTCATCTGTCTAGGTTGTAAGTTATTTCTCCCTGAATAAACATTTGGCCTATTTGTTTATCTGATCCTTATTTAACTGCAATAGCCACATGAAGGTACAGATTGGTATTTGGTGACATTTTGAGACGCAAAAGATCAGAAACAGGAAAAGAAATGCTGCTTGCCAGTTACTACATCTGTGAGATACTATACACCTCCCTTTGTGTGGGCACTGATAACAGGCTTATCTGCAAGATGGCTATTCTGTTCTTCCTCAGTTCTTTTGCTGGCTTGTCTTGGGACAGAGACACAATATGAAGAACAACACAAGAGAGTCTGATAGCTAGGGTGACTGTGGAAGACAGATCTGTCAAATCCAGGAAATGACTAAGGAGTCAGAGAAGCGTGACGGATATCTTGAAAACCACAATTCATTTCAAACAACAATGAAAGGTGGTCTTGAATAGTACTATGACTTGATAAGATTTTACTTACAAAATTCAGTTAGTCCACTCTGTAGTTTGTGGTAACTTCCCCGACATATCAGTTAGACTCATTTTGATGAATCATATTTCTTCCTGATAAAAATGGATAGCATGTTGAAGTGAGAAGAAAGGACCAACGGTTCTGCCCCTTAGCTGCATAGTTTTTAACTGCTTCCTTAGCCGTATATAAAATATGACAAAGTGAAACGAGGTAAACATGCATTGCTTGTACTTGGGGATCGTGGAGAACTTTTTTTTGGACCTCTGTTGGCAAGGAAATTGTATATTTGTATCAGTCATAGCAGACACAAAAATAATATGAGCCAGGCAGTGGATATGGTGCATGTTTGGACAATGCATTGCAAGCTACCCAACCTTCAGATCAAGTAAATATTAGGTCTACTGGATAAGACAGGAGACCAAGATTCAGAGAGTTGGATTAGTTTATAAGCAAAGTGATGAGTGAAATAGGCATTGTCACACATATATCCTGGCATAGTTTCTATATTATCATGCTATCTGTGAAACTAAATGTCATAATGCTGCATGATTCAAGGATGTAGCATGAGGAATAGGACCCCTAGATAAGTGGCATTGAGTCCCTGAATCTACAAATTTTGCATAGTAAAACCAAGTAGCTATGATCATAATAATAATTGGTATGTTATGTCATTCTGAAATTTTGCACGATACAGTGGGGAATTTGAGCACTGAAGCAGTCTCTGGTTTGCTTTCTTTGCAGGAGTTGTATTTCACTACAGGGCAGCGACCAGTAGATATACTCTGAACTTTGCAGCTGCGCAACAGGCTTGTTTGGACATTGGAGCAGTCATAGCAACCCCAGAGCAGCTCTTTGCCGCCTATGAAGATGGATTTGAGCAGTGTGATGCAGGATGGCTGTCTGATCAAACTGTTAGGTAAGAGGCCTGAGCCCAAAAGCTTTTAAGTATTAATTTGCCAGTGTCGGTGCCACTTATGTCTCCTTTGCTTCCCTAGATACCCCATAAGGGCCCCCAGAGAAGGCTGTTATGGAGACATGATGGGGAAGGAAGGGGTCAGGACCTATGGATTCCGCTCTCCCCACGAAACCTATGACGTGTATTGTTATGTGGACCATCTGGATGGTAAGGCATTTAACCTTCTATAGCGTCATATGAATTGAGAAAACTAAGAGAAAACCAGAAGCAAGAGAATGGAGCAAGTCTCCAGGCTTGTTGCGCATCCCACATGGCAGCATGTGTTTCCACGACTGTGTGATGTAAGATAAGTCAAAGGTACAATGAAAAGGGAAGGAGGGCTTTGTAAATGCTTATGCAGGACAGAAATAACTTGGCCAATGGCAAGTTCTTCACAGCCATGTTGCCTTTTCAGAATGTTCAGAATAGAAACCTGTAAGGTGGCACCTATTCTAGAGAGAACCAGGTAGAAACCCTGTGGTGACAATCTGCTGTGACGCCATGTGTAGATAAATACAGCTCCCTGCCAAGGAAAACACTACAAACTGGCAAATGAGGTGGTATCAGATTTCCTCCCACACTTTCTTCTTCTTTGTCAAGTGGATTTCTCAGAAGAGTCATTCATCCGACCATTCCACACACTGAAAATCACCACTGTTGTAGGTGGTCTGCTATTTAGCAGGGTTGTAAAAACCAGTTTAGATAAAAACCTTTTCTGCTCAAGTTGGTAGAACCTGATTAATTTTAGCTCTTTCATTTTTCTCACCGACTAAAGAGTTCACGGGTGATAGTTTCTAAAGGGTTCGAGTAGTTTCCCAATGAAAGGTGCAAAGGTGTTTACCACGCAAGAGAGTAAACCTGGGAGGAGGGAACCAATAAATGAGACAGAGTAAAGTCTCATGCAGTAGTCAACTTTATTCAGAGCATCCGACATTTGATACTCTGAGGGTTAAGAGGAATCACACGAGTTCCATCACAAGGACAGGCTGCACATGATGGCCAAGGTGAAAGAGGCAAAACGTATTTTTACATACATGTATATAAACAAATAACAATAGCTAGTTGTAATGAATAATCTGAAGTAAACTCACTCCTATCTGATATACCTGGGAGGTGCATAAAAACACATTTCAAGAACAATTTCATGTTTTTGAAGAAACTGAGGTCACAAGACACTTGCCTTTTTCTTCTCACAAGCACTCACAATTCTCCTCATACAACTCCATTCTTGGACCGACCGTGTCCCAACAGGATAGCAGCTTGTATGACTTTTGAAATGGATTTTCATTTATAGTGGCAGGTATATTAGGAGTCCAAGTATATAAATCATGATAACAAATTAACTTATTCTTATAATTTTGACTTGGTATACCTTGTTTTATGTGTAATGGGGTTAGATAAGACAGTCCCTTGCAGCATTAGAATTTTGTAATTCTGCTTGTTTGATGTTTTTATTTGTTTGTTGGTTTGAGTCTTCTGTGTCGTCTCATATGCTTAGACTCAAAAGATCATGCTATTCGGCGTCTTATGTAGCCAGGGTCAGATGTGTGCTACTTTGTCAGCCTTTTGTTCTGCAGTTCTATTCACTGAATGAGTAGTTATAATATGTACAAGCTAGAATATAAGCAGCCCACATTTTCCTTATGCATTGATTAATTATACCTTCAAGGGCACTTTAGCAAAATATATATATTTTATTTTAGATATGAATCCCAGTTCCCGTACCCTCCAATCCTCCCCTGTCCCCCCCCATCAACCCTTATCCTGTCCCATTTCTGCTCTCCAGCAAGGGTGAGGACTTCCATGAGAAGTCTTCAAAGTCTGTCCTATTATTTGGAGCAGGGCCCAGGCCCCCCTGCATGTGTCTAGGTTGAGGGAGTATCCCTCTATGTGGAATGGGCTCCCAAAGTTCATTCATATAGTAGGGATAAATACTGATCCACTCCCAGAGACCCTATAGCTTGCCCAGTCCTCCCAATTAACACCAGGTTTCTCCAGCCTGGTGTTGACCCCTTTGCTCATCACTCCTCCCTGTCTCCAACTGGATTCCAAGAGTTTGGCTCATTGATAAGCTGTGGATGTCTGTTTCTGCTTCCCTCAGCTACTGGATGAAGGCTCTAGGATGGCATATAAGGTAGTTATCAATGTCATTATTGGGGAAGGGCATTTAAGGTAGCCTCTCTACTATTGCTTAGATTGTTAGTTGTGGTCATCCTTGTAGATCTCTGGACATTTCCCTAGAGCCAGATTTCTCTTTAAACCTATAATGGTCCCCTCTATTATGGTATATCTTTTCTTGCTCTCCTCTATTCTTAACCTGACTCAGTATTTCTGCTCCCTCATGCCCACCTCTCCCTTCCTCTTATCCCTAACTCCCTCTTCCCTCCACCATGCTCCAAATTGCGTGGGAGATCTTGTCCCTTTCCTCTTTTCCAGGGCACCACATATGTATCTCCTTGTTTCCTAGCTTTTCTGGTGGTGTGGATTTGTAAGTTGGTAATCCTTTGCTCTGTGTCTTAAAACCATATATGAGTGAGTACATACCATGTTTATCTTTTTGTGACAGGGTTACCTCACTATGGATGGTTTCCATCCATTTGCCTTCAAATTTCAAGATTCCATTTTTTTCCCCTGCTGAGTAGTACTCCATTGTGTAAATGTGCCACATTTTCTCCATTCATTCTTTAGTTGAGGGACATTTAGGTTGCTTCCAGGTTCTGGCTATTACAAATAATGCTGCAATGAACATAATTGAACAGATGTCCTTGTTGTATGAATGTGCATCTTTTGGGTATATGCCTAAGAGTGGAATTACTGGATCTTGAAGTGGACTGATTCCCATTTTTCCTGAGGAACTGCCACACTGATTTCCAAAGTGGCTGTAAGAGTTTGCACTCCCACTAGCAGTGGAGAAGTGTACCTCTTTTTCCACATCCTCTCTAGCCTTAACTGCCTTTGGTGTTTTTGATTTTAGCCATCCTGATGGGAATAAGATGGTATCTCAGAGTTGTTTTGATTTGCATTTTCATGATGGCTAAGGATGTTGAGCATTTTCTTAAATGACTTTCAGCCATTTTAGATTCCTCATTTGAGAATTCTCTAGTTCTGTACCCCACTTTTTAATTGGATTACTTGGTGGTTTTGGTGACTAGTTTCTTGAGTTCTTTGTATATTTTGGATATCAGCCTTCTGTCAGATGTGGGATTGGTGAAGATCTTTTCCCATTCTGTGGGCTGCTGTTTTGTTTTTTGACTTTGTCCTTTGTCTTACCGAAACTTTTCAATTTCAGGAGGTCCCATTTATTAATTGTCAACATCAGTGTCTGTGCTACTGGTGTTATGTTAAGGAAGCAGTCTCCTGTACCAATTTTTTCAAGGGAACCTACCACTTTCTCTTCTAAGAGGTTTAGTGTGGCTGGATTTACATTGAGCTATTTGATCCATTTGAACTTAAGTTTTATGCATGGTGATAGATATGGACCTATCTGTAGTCTTCTACAGGTCAGCATCCAGTTATGCCAACACCATTTGTTGAAGATGATTTTTTTTTAGCATTCTTGTTACAGTGACTTGATACCACTTAGTGTGTTTCCTAAGTAATAGATTCCAATGTCAGCAGCTGCTATTTTTGTATACAGGTAAAGGGAGACATAGATATTATCCAAACTACTGTTGATGAATATAAAATTAGAAGCTTTTCTTCCTCTTATTTAACTGCTTATAATATCTTTAAAATAGTTTTTAATAATAGTTTTTTTATATTGGAAATGGACAATTGGAAGACGTGGCTCCAGTAAATAGATTTTGTATTGCTATTTCACTAGGGTGAACATTTGTATAACAGTTTTAGCTTAGAATAAAATCTCTCAGGACCTCAATGCATATATAGGATGTTGCCATGTGTGCACCACAGCCAGAGGTAGTTTATGAAAGGTATTTGTGATGATCAATTTATTGGAAAGGACCTTATCAAATCTTAGTGATATGGTGAACATTCAGATCTTAAGCCAGACTTGTGTACTCAGGGATCCCTCTTTTGGGCTACTATCCAGTGTTCCTTAGAAGGGCTGTGAGACCTGTTTTCTAAGACTGTAGATGTTTTGAAAGTCTGGATGACAGATGTATGCCAGGGATTTCTCAGCCACATTGTACCAGTTGGGTGTTGCCTCGTTGCCTCTCACCGTCTGCAAGTGTCATTTTGGTGTTAAAGAATTAAATTCTGTCAGAGATCAGAGAATAGCTCTCTCTCTCTCTCTCTCTCTCTCTCTCTCTCTCTCTGTGTGTGTGTGTGTGTCTGTCTGTCTGTCTCTCTCTCTCTCTCTCTCTCTCTATATATATATATATATATATATATATATATATGTATGAAACTTACCACGAGGAAGGATTTATTAATCTTTTCTTTATTAAGCATGCTATGTATTCCAGATTGTACTGAAACTATAATCCTTCTGCCTTAGCCTTCCCAGTGCTGGGCTTACAAGCATGGGTTTGTTATTCTTAATAGGAGTCCCTTCCTACCTCTTCAATCATACTTAATTCCAAGGCAGGTGTTCTATGTAAAGTCTGCTTCTGTCCCAGTGGAATCCAACTCCACTGTATAATGTTACTTAGAATAAATATTTCACATCTTTGATGACTACAGACTTGTCATGTGGAATATAGCATGACAAAACCAACAGACGACTTTGAACCAGGCTGTTATAGTACATAAACGTTGGAAGAGAGAGAAAAGAATCAATACAAACAAGAATGTCACACACTGGCTAAAATCCGTGTCAATAGAACAGCAAGACTTTTATTTCATAGATGTTTGATGATTCTGGGGACACCAGCATGTTTATAATGACACTGCCTGGGAAGCCTTTTCACCCTTGTGCATTGCCCTTAGAAGCTGGAAAAATCTTCTGACACTGTTCTTTTCTCTGAGTTTGAAACTGGATTGGGATGTGAGTTAAATAAACGTCTATGGCCGGTGACATAGGTGGGAGGTCACAGTCATTCTTATAAAAGTCTGGCCTTTAACTGAATTAAATGAACAACAATTGGTAGGAAAAGTTGACAACACAAAATTACTTCTGTTTTTTTTCAATTGCTGTTCTAATAAAGGTAATATGAAAGTGAACCAGCATGATTATAGAATATATCTATTGCTGCATTCAAGGATTTAGTAATGTTCACCCATATTTAACTGTGCTCATGGAAGCCAAGTATATGAGAGCTGGTGAAGGCAGTTAAAATTGTAGATCCTGACACTAATTTTTCTTTAAATTTAGTTATTTATCATGAAAGATGCTACATTAACAAAATGTTAAGCATTTTTCTTTCTTAATTTAGAATGTCATATGTACACTGACATTTTTTTTTAAAAGTTAACTAATTATCTACATTATAACCAGTTTTCTGACTTTTCCAAAGTGTATTTATGGCATAGTGTAACATGAATATAATATTCAGTTTTATTTTGAAAAATATAGCTGAGAAACTATAAAAGGGTATATATATGTATACATACATACATATATATATATATATATATATCAACTATATACACTAGTGAGTACTTCAACATTAGTTGTGTTTTTAGAAATGTTCTAGATCTTATGATGTTTTGTTAGATATGATTTAGGATCAAAATGTCATTAAAAAGTCAATGGGAGCTAGAGTTTAAAATAAGAATACAGAAGTTAAGAGTCGTTAAATAATCATTATTATATGTAATCTACATTTTCCTATTAATTGACTTTGGAAAATGTTGAGATGCCCTAAAAGTAGAGCTGAGATTACAGAATGATTCAGAAAAATAGATAAAAGATTGAGACCTCAGAGGACCTGGATTTGTGATGAGGTTACATACCAATAAATCTATTATAAATTGAAAATGAATTTAATATGTAGCCTACAAGGTATTATCACTTAGCAAGATTAACTTGAAGAATACCAGTTGTTGCTCTTATCTGAGAGAATGACTGAATAGAAACGCTGGCTTATGCTGGTTCCAACATGTTGAGAAACTAACCTGCATATTATTGGTTCTATAATATGTCAAAACTGACAGTTCCTATTAAGATTCTGTGGCATACATTTCACTTTTACACCACTGGAAGTCTGATCATCATAACTCAAGCAGTACCCTACTAGGGACCACCAGTACTAAGGAAGAGTGAAGACCATGAAAAAAGCAGACTCAAGAGGCTGATTTGTTAAGAATTGTTTTTCTCTGCTGGTCTGGTCTCACTGCGGTGCCAGCCACAAATAACACACCGAGATGCTCTATTAGATATAAAGCTGTCGGCCAGTTACTAGTTTCTTATCGGCTAGCTCTGTCTTAAATATTAACCCACTTCTATTAATCTAAGTATTTCCATGTGGTCTCATCTTACTGGAGAGAGAGCCCAGTGTTCTACTCCCTCCATCCTCCATCTTGAATCTCCTTTCTACTACTTCGCATATCCTCCTTGTCTCTTAGTCCCACCTATCTTGCTTTTCTATTGGCCAACATTGCTTTATTCATTAACCAATACAAGAAACATATTTATAGAATGACATCTCCCATCATTGATCACCTCTTTAGCACCAAGAAAAGAAGGTCAAACCAGCCATTATATGGTCTGCCTTTAATCTCAGCACATGGAGGCAGAGACAGGAAGAGCTCTCTGAGTTTATGGCCATTCTGGTCTACATTGTGAGTTCCAGGCCAGGCAGAAGTATATAGTGAGACCATTAAAAAATAAAATAAAATCAATAAATGAAATTCCTTTAGTGAAATCCCAATGTTGAAAGGAAGGAGAGCATGAAATCCCTTTACCAGCCAAGGCACTATTGGCATTTATTATCTGCTTTGAGAGGGAAAATCAGACTTTATCAAACTCACTCTCAAGAGTAGCTGGACAACTCAAAGTGTACTTAATGGGAGTAGATATGGAAAGAGTTGGGAGGGAAGTAAATATGATTTATAAGTTCATTATATAACAGTTTTAATAAAATATTATTTAAAAAATAAATACCTTGGTCTAGTTCAGTTCCATCCTGCCATTCACTACTTTTCAGGTCATGGGTAAATGTTGCATTTAAAGCTTTAAGTGGTTAGTTACATTCTTGTGAAATTTAGAACAATTTAGAGTATTTACTTATGAAGCATGGTATGAAGATTGAATGAGATAATATGTGTAGCCTTTACTACATTGTATGGCACAAAGTTAGTGATGAATAAATCATAGCTGCTGTTTCCCTTGATTGGAATGTGGGGTTCTTTATTCCCACTACAGTCAGAGAAGAAAAGCATTTGAAGCCACATCTTCATGTAATAGGGTCAGTAGGAGGTGAATTTTTCTAGCCATGAAGACTGTTAAATGTTGAAAACATCTTTGGGAACTATGACGTTTCATCCCTAGAGATATCTTTAAAATAGACTTGATCTAAGGTGTTAAGAGTGAAATGTTCTGTCAAAGCCAGCTTAAGTCATGGCACTTGAAAGATAGATGAATCTACTGAAAACAGGGCATTGTAAAGACAGGATCATTTTGAAGGTGATTAACTTAATACTGGGACATTATTAAACAATTAAAAAATTATGTAATGGCAAATTAATGGTTTTATATTATCCTTCTGAATTTGTTTGAAATAAATTTACTCTGCCTGGACATTGACTGTCCATATCACAGCATTCAGGAACATTCTGGCCTCTACCTCTCCTCCACAGAGCCATGTACACCTAGACACATTACTATAATCTTGCCATTTGAGGATTTCTAAAGTGCTCTGTGATTTATTGTATTTCTGTGGTGAGGCTGGCAGTGGGTTAGAAGGTGTATGTGCCTAACTGCAGTTATGGCAAAAAACGATTCCCAGATGAGATAGGTAAGCACAAGCTGTAAAGAGCATAATGTAAATATTTCAGCTGAAAATACCTCAAAATTAAAAATCAACCACAACCAATCCATTTTAAATAAAAACATTTGTTTGGGCTTCTAATGGTAGCAAGTACTTGTCAAAAAAAGTTGGCTTATTTTTTTTTAAGCATTATATTTTCTCTGCAGATAATTGTGAAGGCAATGAATGAGATCAGAGAATCTCCCTTCGTGGTTGATTCATTAAGTTTCCTTGCAAACTGATCAATACTAGGCTTGCATTCAAACATGACTGATCATCTCAGAGTTCCTTCTCTTCTAACTGTAAAGACCTGTGTTCTGTCTGCTCATGGACTGTGTTTTCTATCAGCAGGGTTTTACCCACCCTGACAACCTTCTCTTTTACCTGTTGTCTCTTTCCTTGAGTTTCTCTAACCTTTATCATCCAGGAACCTTGAATGTATTATGGTAAATACCCCCTGAAAATACTTGCTTTCAGTTCTTTCTCTTGCTATTCTGTGGGTTCTGAAAAGGGAGGTCTCTCAGCACACAGGAAGCTGTTGAAGTAGTTTCAGTTCTACCTGGTCCCACGTCCACTTTGTCACAAATAAACACACAGAAACCTATAATAATTATAAAGTGTTTGGCCAATGGCTCAGGCTTCTTAATGGCTACCTCTCTCTTAATTATTAACCCATTTCTATTAATCTGTGTATTGCCAAGAGGCTGTGGTTTACCTGTAATCAGGCATGTTACTCCTTCAACGGCATGGCACCTCCTCTTTTTTTTTCATTTTTTAAATTTAATTTATTATTTTTCATGTCAATCCCAGTTCACTCTGCCTCCATTCCTCCTTTTTACCCTCTCTGCCTCCTCACATGCACCCTGACCACCCTTCCCTCCCATCCCCCCACCCCAATTCCACATGTAGGGCAATGCCATCCAGGTGGGGTTATGTAGATCTGTCAGGTCATTTGAAGTAGGGACTAGGGCTTCTCTCCTGTCTCTAGGTTAAGGCAGTATCCCTCCATGGGGGATGTGTTCGCAAGGTCCTTTTGTGCTCTTCCTCTTGACTCCTCTCTGCCTCTCCCCAGCATTCTCCTCTTCTGGTAAACTTGCCTATACTTCCTGCCTGGCCACTGGCCAATCAGTGTTTGATTCATCAACCAATAAGAGCAGCGTATATACAGAAGGACACCCCCCCCCCCAATCAGGAAGCGTCTGTGAAAGTCAGAGTCAGAACGGCATCAAGCTCCTGGAGATGAAGCATAAACATACATGATAGCTAACCAACAAATTCTTGATAGACATTGTATGTTTTCTTTAAATTTTATCCTCTCTCTCTCTCTCCCTCCCTCTCTCTCTAAATTGTTGGTCATTACTTTGTAAGTTTCTTGAAAATATTTCTCCAAATCTGAGAGGTGTTGTTTGAACTTTATTTGCTAGGACCCCTTTGAAGTTAAGAAGTTTTTATTTTTAACCGAATCGAGTTCGTTTATTGCTGCTGTTCTTTTGGTGTCAACAGTAAGAAAACATTGTTAAATCTCCAGTCATAAAAACTTTCCATTGTGTTTTCTTAAAAGAATTCCGTGACTTGTTTGTTGTTATGTTTGGTTTATGAGTCAGGGTTTCTCTGTTTAGCCCTGGCTGTCCTGGAACTCACGTTTTAGACCCGGCTGACCTCGAACTCACATATATCTTCCTGCCTCCTGAGTGCTGGGGTTAAAAGCATGTGCCACCATGCTCCACTGAATTTTATAACTTTTAATTCTCTTACTTTTATTTTGATTCACTTTGAGTTACTTTTTATATATACTGTGAGATGATTCAAAGTCATTCTGTTGCCCCAGCACAATTTCTCACAAGGTATACTTTTTTTCCCTTTCCCATTTAATGAGTTTTCAACCCTCTTGAAAACAAATCAAGAAGAAATATATTCATTTTTGGACTCTCATTGATCCACTTGTCCATCCTTATACCATTGGTATATTGTCTCCTTTCTTTCTGTTGTGATTTTTGAGGCAGAATCTCTCATACCAAAGGCTAGCCACAGAATTCTTCTGTAGTCAAGGGTGGCCTTGATTTCATCTTCATATTTCTACCTACAAGCTGAGCAGGTTATATGTCCATATCTTAATTCTTGGCTTACAGTGCAACATTGCTTTTATTGGTATAGTTTTGTAATAAAGTTTGAAGTTGGAACATGTGAGACCTGTTCTGTTCTTCTTTTCCAATGTAGCTGCTATTCTGAGTCTTTTGGGTTCCTAGATTAATTCTAGAATCCTCTTGCCAGTTTCCACAAGGAAGCAATTCAGTAGAGATTGCATTGAGTCTGCAGAGCAAGTGGGTGTATTTTGCTGTCTTAATAATTGTGTCTTCTGGTCCATGAACATGGGATGATTTTCTGGGGCAGGGTGTGTGTGTGTTAAATATCTGATTTCATGTAAGAATGCTTTTAGTTTTCAGAGTATAAAATTTACATAATCTTGTGTAATTTATTCTTAGTATAGTATTTTTGATGTGAATGTAAATGGATTTTTTTGTAATTGCTTTTTCTCATTATCTGCTTCAAATGTGCAGGAGTCGATTGATTTTTGTGTATTCCTCTGTCATTCAGCATAACTGTACCCGTCTATTAGTGTTAATTAATATATTTGCCTCAACCTCAGCCTAGAACAAGTGAGATTTTGGAAAGCACATGTGTATCTTTCTAGTGTCTTTACTCCCAAATGAGAAACACTGTAGCCTAATGCTGACCCTCGGCTCTGAGTGTGAGTGAAGTTATTCTGCCAACCCTTAGCATTCTTGTCACTGTTTGCAGAAGACTGTTTTTTTGTGCAGGTCAAAAGATCCCATCTTAGTGGAGCTGACACAGGTTTGCAGTATATATAAGTAGTGTCTCTTTAAGGAGTCTCTTAACAGTGTTGATGAGATGCTACTCCAAATACATATAGATAATTGTTACTCAGAGGATAATGAACATCCATTTATTCATTTTTAACAGTCTTATATGTAGGAGTATACATGTATTTTAGTCAAAATATGACAAAGAGTGAAATCCTTTGAAAAAGTTTAAGTCAATACTTCAAAGCAATAATTATGCTGAATTGCTGTTAACACCATGTGCTCTGATTTATTTGGCAAATGGTTTTGACTCATGGGTGCTCAGAATTTCATCTTCTCTGCTTACTTCCAATTTACCCATTTCAGCCAATGATAAGGTGCTCACATGTTTTACCCAAATAACAAAGTTATACATCATCTATAGACACACACATACACACGCGCACATGCACACACATGCACACACACACACACACACACACACACACACACACACATGCACATGCACACACACACATTTCATGGTGAAAGTAAAACCAAGAGCATGGATTTTGCTAGTTTACTGAACTGATAGTCATAACACATAGTAAAACAGGACCAATGAACACATGTGAAACAAAGAAACTTAGGATTTTTGATGCCACCTAGCAAATTCCCTGGTTCAGATGCCATGGTGAGGCCTCAGCCCTGAGCACTGAGAGAAGTCACCAACTTTACTTAGTATCCTAGGATTGCTCTGGACTTTTAACAGTTGTGTTGTGTCTCCTGGGAAGAGGTGTTAACATTGGAACACCAGGGATCATTTTTCATGCTGTAATTTGTTTCCTCATTGCTTGCTGTTTCAGTATGTGTCACCTGTTAGTCTGCCAAAAAGCGTCCTTTCCACCAGGCACTCCGAGGCATGGAAAAAGCACAGGCCTGTTCTGCTTTCAGGGAGTCTTGCCATAGTTACTAATCCAAAGAATAGTTTTCCTTAATATTTTTGATGATGTTAAGTCCCATGATTAAGAAAGTTCTAGTTTGTGCAATGTTAATAGAATATTAAGATCTAAATAAAATGCCTTCTTGTTCTTTCTAGACCAGTGGTTCTCAACCTTCCTAATTCTGTGACCTTTTAATACAGTTCCTCTTGTTATGGTAATTTTCATTGCTTCTTCATAACTGTAATTTGCTACTGTTATGAATTATAATATACATATTTGCTATGCAACATATCTGATATGAAACCTCTGTGAAAGGGACATTTGACCCCCCAAGGGGTTACTAACCACAAACTGAGGACCACCGTTCTTGACCATTCCTGGAGAGGTAATCAAAAGAAAAGTAGGTTAAATAGTGAAGCAATTAGCTTGAAAATGTCTGATAATATGGTGTAGGATACATAGGCATTTTCTATCAGAATACCCAAATTATCTTGTGTGTAAAATCCTCTGTCCTTCATTATATTTTATGCACACACTAATATAAATGTGTATGTATAAACCTTAAAAAATCCACATATCTGTTTTGATGAAGTCACTCCTAGAACTTTATAGTGGATTTTTGTCAAAGTATAAGAAGTCATTCTCCTCCTAGGAGGCACCTGTCTGCTAAATCTAAGGTTATTTTGATTATTCAAGTACATGTGTGTATGAGAAGCAATATAGCTAAGTAAAATTGAAGTTTCCTCCCAGAAGGCTCTGTACCTGTCTCCTGAACTCCAAAGATGGGTTTGGGGTACAAACATGAATGCATTTTCCTTATTTCCTGAAAGACATGTCCCTATTGTATTAAAGAGATAACCTCCTCCATTTGATTCATATTGCTGACTTAGACCTATGACCAGGGAACCCTACCATGGTCTACTTTCTTTACTTGCTGTCCTGATACAACCATGGGAGGCAGCTGGGTACAAGCTTGGGTTTTTTTTTCTTTTCTGCTTTGGTTCTGTATGCTAACTTGATTCACTTGTTCAGTTTCTATGAACAGGTTTCCTAGTATCTACCAGAATTTTAAGATATGTTTACTATATCACTTGTGAATTCTCTACTTCATTGAAGTACATGTATTTAGGGCACAAATTTCCACAATATTTCAAGAGATGAACCCATAAACAGATGTCCTGTCTCAATATTTAGAGACTGTTACACAGAGAAACTGCAGCTTTACATGTGTAGGCAGTGATGTTTGCTATGCATTGAGAATTAATTGCAATTGCAAAATACTAAAGGACAATATTATAGTTGTGTGATGTAGGCTTTGTTATATCATTAGGGCTTCAAGATGAGCAAAGATAATGTTTTTGCGTAAGCCATTAATTTTGGAGCAAAGTTAAAGTTAATATGTTTTCTTTCCTTCTTATTATTCCAAAATAACTATTATGCCACAGAAGATGAGTGACTTCATTTTTATCACTATTAATGATTTTTTTCTATCCTTGCCTTAAAATAAACTCAGACAATATTGTTTAATATTCCATTTTCATCCAAGTCTCATGCAATTCATGTTGATTTTTTTCAATGTGTGTGTGTGTTTTTTAAGTATTCACAGTATCGGGGGCTGGAGAGTTGGCTTAGTGTTTACTAGCACTTGCTATTCTTAAAAAGGACCAGATTCGGTTTCCAGAACTCACATTGTCTTGTCAGAACAACGTGTAGCTCCAGCCCTCAGGGACTCTGACATCTTCTGGGGTCTGAGGGAATTGACATGTACATGAACATTCCGAGAGAAAGACACATACCTGTAAATAAATATAAAACACAAAGTAAGTGAAAGGACACCTTTGTGAGGTTGGAAAACTTACAGATAATGGAGTGGAAATTAGTCAGCCATGGGATCACACAAGTTCAATTAGTTATAATTACTCTTCTGTGGATATCACAGATATGGAGGGAAGTTTTATCCTGCAAATGAGTGAAATCATTGATGTGAGGTTAGATTTGATAATTCTTACATGAAAAGTTTAGTAAGTAGCTCCTCATTGGTGAATAAAAATGACACTTCCCTTTATAACCATTTTTTTTTGGCAACAACTAAACATTTATTCATTTTAATACCCAGCCATATTTGCCCTTTATGATCCAGTTTTCCTGGGGCCATTATTCCTTATTAGCCATTTCTCTGATTTTATCTCTAGAAGTGGAATTATCCTTAATGAATGGGATTCTTTGGCTCAAACTGGCTGGCAGGTCACACTCTTGATAGTCTCAGGGAAGTACAGTTTGGCTTCAGAGCAGAGTGTCTAACAATACAGGACACTAAGATGCTCAGAGTGAGGTCAGATGTGATAACAAACCAATGTGTTCTACCTTTAACGGACAGGCATGGGCATGATCCCTCCCTAAATGTGCATCCATTTGAGGCCCAAGCCAGGTGTGGTGCTGAGGAAAGGGAGGCTGCGCAGGCTGACATCTTCCAAGTTGCTTTTGGCAAAGTCTATAGATGAAATTCAGTTCCATGTAGCACCAGAGTTAATTTTATTTAATTTGTTGCTTGACGAGTATGGGAAAAAACTTGACTTCTAACAAGAACTAGAAATGCCATTTATTGAACACATGTTACTGAATGCATACTGTGTAACTGGTAGAGTGGAGGTAAGGTTGGATATTGCAGAGTAGGGAGGGGGAAGTTGTTCTTCTTGTGTATTTTTGGCTGTTGGTTGCTGTTGTTTGCCAGTCTAGGTGAACCCCATGATGAAAATAATTTTATTTCTCTTTATCTAGCATCTCTTAGTGGGGATTTGGTTTATTTTTCCCCCATACGGATTTTGAATTTAGTAAGAAAAGCTGATATGTATATTTGGCCACTTTTTCTGATGACTAATTTTCTCATAAAATTATCACATACTTACACTAATGGCACCGTTCATCTTAAACAGTTGGCCTGTTCCATCTGGCTTGAGTCTATGGTAGATCATAGATTGACTTTCTAAGAACTCTATTCTTACTGCCTCATAATATCACAGATTACAGATCACCTCTCAGCTGTAGAAAGAGGACTCTGGCTTCTGGAATACTGGCCCGTCAAAATTTTAGCTTCCTCTCCATCTCATTTATTCTCCTTCCTGTTCAAGTTATATTTATTTGTGTGTTCTTCCACGCTTCACCTGACATTTAGCCATTTGTGCTCATATCTGAAACATATCATTTAATTTGAGTTAAATTTATTTTGGCAAATTGTTTATACTAGTTGCGCAAATAAAATACTGGTTTAACCAACTGCTTTTTCCAGAATTTTATTGTAATATGTTCACAAAAGTGAGCAGTCATCTCTGCTAATTGGATCTAGTGATGACCACAGAAAATGTTTAGGATTTGCTTGTTAATCGATCAGCAGGTATGATAGTCTATCCATTTGCCTAGAACCACTGCTGACATTTCTGGTGATCTTGTGAAAATTAAAGCATGTGTCTTCTCTGGGCAGAACAAATAGGAAAAAAAATAAGTGTGTGTGTGTGCTTGTTTGTGTTTGTGTGTGTCTGTGTGTCTGTGTGTGTGTGTGTGTGTGTGTGTGTGTGTGTGCGTGCGCGCGTGCGCGCGCGCATGCGCGTGTGCACATATATGCTCATCCACATGCATACACACATCAAAACCTATGTAGAATGAAACTTGTGTGATGTATTATTTCTATTACATAGTAGTAGTAGTTTTATCGAAGTAATCATTTTGCTATTTGCTTTCTCGCATGAGAAGCTGCCTCCTTACATACGGAGTATCACATATCCTTCCCACATTTATCAAAACAGGAAGAGAACGAATAAGCAAACCTAACGCTTTTCTCTTCCTCCTCTTTTTCCAGGCGATGTGTTTCACATCACTGCTCCCAATAAGTTCACCTTTGAGGAGGCAGAAGAAGAGTGTGAAAACCAGGATGCCAGACTGGCGACAGTTGGGGAACTTCATGCAGCTTGGCGGAACGGCTTTGACCAATGCGATTACGGGTGGCTGTCAGATGCCAGTGTGCGGCACCCCGTGACTGTGGCCAGGGCCCAGTGTGGAGGTGGTCTACTTGGGGTGAGAACCCTGTATCGTTTTGAGAACCAGACATGCTTCCCTAGTCCTGATAGCAGATTTGATGCCTACTGCTTTAAACGTAAGTGTTTGATATCTTTCTAAATAATATAGGGATTGAAAAAGCAAAGAGACTCACTGAGATTCCAGTAGATGTTGAGATGGACTCTGTATCCTGTACAGTGTGCATGGGACAGAAATTGTTCAGTGACTTAGGTGCAACAGACTTAGTACCAGCATAGTGGTTAAAACAAGGTAGGGAGTCTGGGGAATGTTTGTTTGTTTGTTTTGAGGAGATGGGAATGTCAGATTAGAGTCTTAGCTGCACACTGTTATACCAAGAATGTCAGACCACATCCTGAGTCGCCATTTCCTATTAATCAAGGCCTTTAAATGCAGTTTCATTTTTGGTATGACAGTGTTAAGCCAACAGCATTTGAGCAAAACATTTGAGTTCTGTTTATGTTGTCTTTGGTATCATTCTCATTTTAAAAAGCAGAAGTTTAAATTTAAGTCACTGCAGGTGAGTATTGGTGATGAAATTGGTTATGATTATGTTCATTTTCTACCTAAAAATGAACCATACTATCAAGTAATCAATATAATTCACATATCTCATTCTGTTATAAGTAATAGAATATGTGCCTTTTGGGTAATTTTGCTTTGTTTTAATTAAAGTACAATGTAGCCTCTTTGCAACATGTAGCATAAATTAGCTATATTCAGTTAGACTCACCTTATAAAATTAATTTTAAGTAGTACTTGTGCTATACATATTTTAATTTTTAAGGCATACTTAAATTATTTTTAAACATTAGTCACATTACATAGGAGTATAATTATAGAGTGCTTAACTAAACTATAACTAGTCAAAAGTTTTATGGTAGTACTTACTGCAGGGTCTGTATTATGTTAACTAAATGAAAAACACTTGTATTTTAGTGACCTGGTGTAAGTCTGACATTGACTAATATATAATTAAATATCAATAAAACACAGGAAAGTTGTGAACTAGCTTTCTAATTCTTTTTAGAGCAATAGGTAACCAAAATAACTAGAAAATATACTGTTTTTTATTAATTAATTAATTAATTAATTAATATGCAGGCATTTTTTTAGTGAGAAAGACAGAGCTATGAACCTGAGCAGTTGGTTGGAAAAGATACTGGATCTGTGAGCTGATAGAAATATGGGAGGGTTTTATTTCACAGACTTCTGTCTCCCTGCTAGGTTGCCTCTGCCTAAATCTCTGCTTTAGACTTGCTTTTCTGAGTGTTATAGCCGTATGCTGTGTATTAGCTTAATTCAAGCTGCTGATACATAAAAGGCCTAGCACAGGCTAGCTTTCTCCTTGGGCCTTGAAACAACAAAGTCCTCCATCAGCAATTTTTTTTTAGAAAAAATAATAATTATGAAAACATCTTATCCTAAATATATATGCATGTATACATACATGGCATGCTTATTTGTTTATGCCAAATTCTGTCCTTAGTGATATTCTTGTAAATCAGGTTATAAAACTACTTTCACATTAGGTTACCAACATGGCAAAAGAACAGGCTTGGCTGATGGTTAGAAGGGGATGGGAATGGGAAAGTTACAAGGAGTGATAGAGAGGCTGCCCTGACTATCTCATGTCACTAATATTTTCCTCCACTGTATACAATTAACACCAGGAAAAAAAATAACACATTTTCTCCTTGAGGGTAAAATGGAAACCCAAGCTTGTCTGTGGCCATAGAAAATATTATTAAAGAATTGTTCCAGGCAGATTTTGCATTCTTTATCTAAATGAATCTACATTGGTGTATAAAAAGTAAGGTCTTTAGACTTAAATAGATTGACAACATTAAATTTAATTTACATTGAATACAAAAGAAGTTGATACTTATTTTCTATTCATTTGAGTGTATAGAATTTTGGTATCTGCACACATATTTTCCCTTATGTACCCTGAAGTCCAGGTTCTCGTTTAATTCTTCTGTCCTTGAGACCATCATTCCTAGGTCATTCAGCACAGAAGAGTGTCACAGAGCCAACAGCTTTCAGTGCACTTTGCAATGCATCTTTTAGTATGTGTGGACATAAAGATTTAAAATTATTTCCAGGTGACTTGACTGATTTTCTGTTTTCCCATGTAGTCTAGTGATGACTCACCATGTCCTCAGCTGCAGTCCCCCAAGTGGTGTCTGTGGTGTTCAGTCATCATGATAAGTTGAACAAGAGATGCATGCATGTTGTAAATTGTTGGTTTTATCAAACACAGAAAGTGAGCTTTTAGGCCACATAGCAAATAAACATCCTGAATTTTATTTTGTTCTAACGATTTCTTCTTACAGAGCCAGTTAATAGTACACATACAGTGTCAGATAATGGGCACAGATAGGAATTATCTGGTGAAATGTATTTAAAAGCAGGCAACTAAATGCCCTTTAAAAATAACCAACCTGATTATTTTTCTGATGAAAACTACTTCCTAATTTTCTCTGACTTCAGGATTAAAAACTTTTAGTGAAAGAATTCAGCTCAGGCATTTGGAAGTTCATGTGAAATATCTTCAAATTGAAATCAATCAAAATTATTGAAGACTTTTGAAAATTTCATAATATGTGTTACTAAGTATCTCCAGGAGAGGGGAAAGGACATGTTTCCTAAAAAAAAAAAAAAAAAAAAAAAAAAAACAAAAAACATTCTAATATTCATTAGCCCGTACTCTTAGTTTGTTTTAAATCAAAGTTTTAACATTATCATTTGAACTATTTTTTTTAAAGTTGTTGATCAAATTCAAATAGCATCGTTTCTATTGAACATAGTCTCTCTGCTTCTCCTCGAACTGCAACAATTCCACTGATGACAGTTTTAATGTCTAAACTTTCAGTTACCATTTGGTTTGGTTTTGAATTTCCTTGTTTCTCCATCCTTCCTCCTTTCATTAGGTTTGGAACTAGATTCTAGAGCAGGCTCAATTGGTTCCCAACACTTCATATACTGTCATATATATTTGGCTCAGGTTTATAATTAATCACTTTATTGACCTTATGTGTCCTAAACAATTATGTGCCATTAGGTACCAAATGTGATAATAATTCCTTACTTTGTGTTACAAATGTCTCCTGTTTACGGGATGTGAATTAATTACCATCCAATCACATATAGAACTTTAAAATGACAGTTAAAATTCAAATCCTACTGTGTCCATGTAAACACTTTGAGACAGGACCCTCAAGTCATACTGTGGGACACCCACTACTTTTGTCATTTTGTCCCCTGTTTACAATCATATATGTTTCACATATAATATAAAAGTTGATTCAAAGTCAGTCGTTTCTCCAAAATGTAGATAATATAGGAGTTAAAGTGGCCGTTATGCTGATGACACGGGTTATTTTTGTTAGGAAAATCTGTCTCATGTTTCAGCATAGCATAGATAGTCCATAGCATGTAAAACACCATAAGCAATGTTGACGTAAAACATCTGTTTGGCAAACAGCTGCAAAGATTGGAAGGGAGTATTTGTGGGAAAAAAGCATGCTGGCTTTTGTTGGCTTCCTCAATAATGGCATTGAAAACCAATAGTAGTTTTCTGAAATGCAAGTGTCCAATGTGAATGAAAGTATGGGAGCAGTACTTTTATGGTAATCTAGAATTGTATTCTCCTCTTTATAATAATTGTCAGTAAAGTAATACAGTGGTTTTTATTCTGAGAACATTTCTTTGTAAACGGTGTTTTAAAGATCCTTTCCTTTTCCTTTTTTTTTTTTTTTTTTTTTTTTTTTTGGAATGGCTAGAGCAAATGGCACACATTATCAGATACACTGAGTTCTTCTGATGGCAGTCAGCTGTTAAACTGATGAGAAAAGCCACCCAACCCCAAAAGGAAGTCTGAGGTTTGCCATTCCAAGTCATAGAATTAATTAACTTAATTGTAAGCAGACTTTCTTAAACAGGGCTCTAAAATTATGAAACCCCTCCCTTTTCCCCTGAAAACCAAGACATAAATCCTGGCCTTATAAGACAGGCACCCAAGACTCAGTGCTATCACCTTACTGTGCAACAAGACTAGAGAAGAAAAGCATAAAACCAGTCATAATTGACAATGCCATGTGCTTATTTAATGCTAAAAATCAGAGTCCATTTTTAAAACACTATAAAAAATATTTCTATAGGATTATGTAGAGAGTTGGTAGGTTGAACAGGAGGACCTAATCCCCAGGCTTTCACTAAGCTCCAACACGATGTCACCTTCTAAGTTAATTTCCTTGGCCATGACAAGCGCTCTGAGGGAAAAAGTAAAATTACCATTCTGATATTATTATTAATAATAGGATTAAATTTTCTCTAATATGAAGGTGTATAAGAGTTTGTATTATGTTTCCATGGGAACATTTTCCATATGTATTTTTTACTATTTCCCTAAAGAATGAAGTTATAAGATAAACATGGAATCTGGCAGTTAAGTGAGGCAATGGTGATGGAATTTTAGAGGATAGAGAATTGAATTAAAAGAAAAACAGTTGGACACATTTTAGGTCTTTAAGTTGTTCATGTCAATCAAAATTGACCAATGTTTGTGCCAGGAAATAAATGCAGAAACAGCTTATTATTTTTTTTAAACAAGAGGAGAAAAATGTTCATATAATATACTTTGCAAGGTCCCAGTATTCTTTTGGGTTAATTTCTTTTTAAATGTAGAAGGATAAGCAGTGATGGATTTTTAAAGAACTTGTATTATAGTGAAAATGAACACCGTGTTTTCCTTAGAACACTGATGTCTTGGGACTTTTTGAATGGTTTGAAGAATATCAACAGCTAATAACAAATTCCAGACCCTTCCCCAATTAGAATTTATTATAGCCCTGGTCAGATTTAGAACAAAATCATACCATCTTATCAGAAGTTCTGACAGAATAGATGAAGCCAAAGGCACCCAATTTTGTTTTTCAGTGATTGTATTTGGAGAAGATACAAAGCTTTTAGATGGAACAGTCTACTGATGGAACAGTTTCTAACAGAGAAGGCCAGCATTGCTCATACAGCTATTTTGCATCATATGCAATGTAACAGGGTGGTGGACATGGATTGCTCAAACTGTTCCTTGTTCATTCACTGGCAACTAATTTTTGATTTTAGGTAGTACTATTTTTTTTTTTTAAATACAGTCTTTGTATGCCAAACCACTGCATTTCCTTTGTGTTGAGAAGAACTTTTACTTACAACATTGTCACTTTTATATACAGCTTAAATTTCCTTAAGTCAACCACTCTGGAGTCATTATAACATAGCATTTTATAATGACAAGGCTATTTTATGTAGCATTGCTCACTCTGTGATGATCAAGGATGCCCCAGGAATTTGTAGTAACAGGCTAAAACTGTCACATAGCTGCTTTATTTCCTATGTATTTGTGTTTCATGTTAAAGTAAGACTAAAATCAAGACCTATCATACGTAGAAACGCAGGGTGTAGATCATTCAGTAGAACTACAGTAAATGCCAACCAGTCTCTGCCAGACATGTTGTATGATCTGCTGGCAACACGCCTCCAGAGTTTAAAGGAAGATGAAGACAAATGTTTGACACCTGGGACCAAATGAAGAACGGGTATTAAAAGTTTAATATCCTGTTTTTATGAAAGTCTACATATTATGGACAATGTCATGGTTTATGTGTAACTTGGTTCCATTTGATGTGGCTTTTTGTTGTTTTGCAGTCTGAAACACTCTCTCTCCCCTGAGACACTATGCATCTTGAAAAGAAGGCAATATTTGGTGGAAGCTAGCATCGGGGACATCCATCTCCAGATAACAAAACCAAGTTTTCCTTAGTTTTATGTCACTACCGTAGTTCATTACAGATAACCATTTATGAAAATTCCATTTTAGCAACTTTTTGGCATTGACTCATCTTAAAACACATAGTGTTCTTTTTTTTGTGAGAACAATTATTTATACAATCAAGTATAATAACCCAACACAAAACAACTAACAGTTTGTGATTAGTGATCCATTATCTTCCTTTGTTTAGGATTTAGACTCCTTTGTATCACATATCACTTGGTCCACTTGAAAATACAGAGCAACACTTAAGCAGTGGTCATGCAACCCCTTATTAGTGACTTGTCTAATTAACTCTTTGAAATTATTTTTCTAGCTAAACAGAATATATCAGAGGCAACCACCATCGAAATGAATATCCTCGCAGAAACTGCATCACTCAGTTTATCCAAAGAACCATACATGGTACCTGACAGAGCTACACCAATCATTCCTTTAGTCACCGAATTACCTATCATTACCACACACTTCCCTCCTGCAGGAAATATTGCCAATTTTGAACAGAAATCTGTAGTCCAGTTTCAGGCTATCACAGACAAATTAGACAATGAACCACCCACACCTGCTGGGAGTACCAAGAACCACTTGCATTTGAATGACTACCTACCTTCTGTGTCTGCACCACTGGAAAAGCCAGATATATCTGAAATTAAGGAGGAAGGACTCCAAAGTACAACTGTCATCTCCCAACATGGTACTGACTCAAAGGATGGAATCACAGAGGATGTGCAGACACATGAATCTGTTACACAGATTGAAGAAATAGAAGTGGCCCCCTTAGTAACATCCACAGAAATCACAAAGCACATTTCTTCCAAGGAATTGGCAGAAACTGGAACAACACTGGAACCCACAAAAGTGATCCTGGAACAAAAACCTGAAAAGCCGACTGTAAGCACCAGTCCTGAATTGGCAACCACAAGTCCCTATGGGTTCACCATGAGAGAAGAGAAGAGTGAAGACAGAACACTGACAGTTAGATCTGATCAGAGCACCCAGGTCTTTAGCCAAATACCTGAAGTCATCACAGTATCAAAGACATCAGAAGACACTACCTTCTCCCAGCCAGGGGACTTAGAGTCCATTTCAACATCAACAATTGTTTTTCCTATAACTATGCTTGATGTTGACGAATCACTCATAGATAAAGAGAAAGAACAAAAAACTAATGGTAAAATGACTGAAGAACCTTTTGTTCAATCACAGCCTACAACTCTCTTTCCATCACAGCATCTTACAGAAGTAGAATTGTCTCCCTATTCTGGTGACATGATATCAGTGGAGGGAATATCCACAGTTATTTATCCCTCATTACAAACAGAAGTATCACAAGGAGGTAAAAGAACAGAAACACCAAGACCAGAGTTGAAAAAAGATATTCACACAGCTGATGAGAAACAAGAAAAGACCACCCAAGATCCAGTTATAGGTATAACAGAGGAAGCCTTCTCTGAAATGAAGCTCTCGCCATCTTCCTCGGGACAAATTCGTTTTACAGAGTCTACAGTAGAAGACTCTGTTTCCCCAGCATTGAAAACTGAGAAGTCAAGTGTGAAGCCAACAGAAGCAAGTGATATAGAAGAAATGACAACTCTTACTAGATCTGAAACAGATATTACAAAGTATTACAAAGATGTGACAACAGCTCATTTGACCCAGAGTACTTTCAATTTGGAAGTGGTCACTGTATCAAAATGGTCATTGGATGAAGATAATTCAACTTCAAAGCTTTTAGCCTCAACAGAACTTGTTGGCTCTACAAAATTGCCCCCTGTCTTACTTAACACTGTAGGAAAAAATGGAAAGGATAAAGAAACCTCGAGTTTCCCATATGTAGGAGACCAATATACTCTTTCCCCAGATAGTGCACAAAAACCATTAGAAAAGGTGTCTGAGGAAGACTTAACATTGGGGGAATTTACAGTTACATTTCAGCCAGCTATGTCAGTTGGCAGTTCAGAAAAGTCAACTTTGAGAGAGTTTGTAACTGAAGACAGAGTTCTGCCCACCGCAAGCACAGAAGACCAAGACACTAATGCAGTTGTGGAAGGAAGTGCTTTGGGCGAAGATATAGATGCCTCCAAACCACTGTTTACTGTCCCCCCATTTGCACACACCTCTGATGTGGAAGGATTGGCATTTGTTAATTATAGTAGCACCCAGGAGCCCACTACTTATGAAGACATATCCCACACTAGTCCTCTTTCTGTAATTCCCAAGACAGAATGGAGTGTGTTGGAATCTTCTGTTCCACTGGAATATGAGGTTCTAGGCAAATCTGATCAAGATCTCATTAAACAGACTCACCTAGAAGCAACCACATCTCCTGAAGCTTTGAGAACAACAGGACTCACACAGGGAGAAATCCAGGAAGAACCACAAACCACAGGGAGCTCATTTTCTGTTCTCAGTTCTACTGAATTAATGACCAATGAGACAACAGCATTCAGAGAAGAGGGGGAGGGATCAACATATATGATCTCTGAAGACAGATGGGTGCCAGGTTTTGAGAGAGTTCCAGCTTTAGAAACAACTCCAGTTGAAACAACTGCCCATGGTACATCTTATCCACCTGGTACAGTAACACAGCACAAAGTGGAAATGGGGACAATGGTAACACTAACATCAACCGTTAAGCCAAAGGCAGTTTTAAGTACAGAGGCAGAATTAACATCTGAAGGAGAAGGTAGTAGTCTAACAGAATTTGCATCAACTTTGAGGCCCTTCAGGACTCAAGTCACACAGCTTATGGAAGAAACTACTGAGGAACAAAAGAAACCATCCCTAGACTATATAGATTTAGGCTCGGGATTATTTGAAAAACCCAGAGCCACGAAACTCCCAGAATTTCCAGTTGTTCCAAGTGACGTCAGTGCCTTCACATTCATAGACAGCCTTCACAGAACTCCACCATTCAAGCCCTCTTCGCCCTTCACCAAAGAACCACCTGTCATTGAGGAGGAGCCCCGTGAGAAAACGACAGGGGACATTATGCTTCATAAAGAGTCTGTAACACAGCACCCTCCCACAGCTTTCACTGATATCATAGCTAAGGAAACGGAAACGGATGTTGATCAAGAGTATCACATGACTTCAAGGCCTCCTGTAACACAGCCAACAAGACCATCCACTGTGGAAAGAAAAACGACCTCCAAACCTCAGCCATTGTCTACTTCAGCACCCCAAGCAGGGACAAAATCCCGCCATGACATAAATGTTTATATTATTGAGGTCAGAGAAAACAAGACAGGTAAGTCTTTGCTCTCAAGGCAATCAGCATTTTATCTTGAAAGTTGAAATAACCATCGTACCAAATGCTGCCATTAGATGATAAAACTGGAGTGTCAAAAATGTGTTAGCTTCGTGCATCTGTACAAGAACTGGAAGGATCTGTTAAACTGTTTGCAAGAATGTTAGGTACAGTTTTACTTTAAAAGTCATAAGAAGCCCTGCTTTGTCATCTAATACAACCACTTCATCACTGTTGCGTCACTTCAGAACATGCAGAACAAAGTGTTTTAATTTCAATGTCTTTCCATACATTACTACTCAAGTGTAGCACTAGACTGTGTTAACATTCCATTGGTCTGCAACCATTAACCTCTAGCACTCACAATGTAGACAGCTAAATGATTTTTCATATCCCTAGGGTTGACCAAAAGATCTCTAAAGATTTTTTTTTCTTTTCCAGGACTTTGCACATTTATCACATAAGTTGTGGAATGGGTAATAGGTCTATTTTAATTCAAATTTAACAGTTTTTAAAGATGTTGACTCTTTTTTAATATATATATTTATATATATATATTTAATATATATGTTTAGAATATATATTTTTAGAACAAACACAATATAGCTAAGTTCCAAGAACTGCTTGGAGTTATTACTAAGTATAATGTTAGAAGGTGGATTTATAAACATTGCCTTTACTTCCTAAAACACAGGCCATGGTGTTTTTACTGTGATTTCATTGTCTCCTCTAAAAGATGTGTATTTGCATTGGCTGATTGCAGTTGTCATGATCAAATATGTCTTGTTCTTACCTAGAAGTGAGAGTATACCATCAGGTTAAATTTGAAAATCTGAGTTGAGACTACATAGCACATACTGATTGATGGATATTTCATGTTTTCTTGTGTCCTTTATATTTAGAGGTTAAGTCTACTGGTTTTCTAAATTGTTTGGTTCAAAACTAAATATAAGAGTTAGATGAATACATGTTCACTTTTCTGTGGCCTGGCTCAGAGAAGCCGTCTGGGAAGGATGCCTGGTTATTGGCTCCTTTCTTGTTATTGGGATATGCTCTGTTGGGTGTCACTCAGAAGAAAGATGGCATTTTCATTAGAGTGATCAGAAATACACCTGGTGAAAATGAACTGGTATCTGTACCATTGATTTAGTTAGTGTCCAGTGCTGTAGACAGAAACTTCATGGCTTCTATTTGCTCTTCTTTAGAATTGTCTTGGTGTGAAAACATTTGCATGGGACAAATAATAGTTTACACAGTCCTACATTACTGAACTCCTCTCTTCCCAGCATAGCTTGTTAGAGGTTAGGAATGGAAACATGCTTTTTTCTTTTTTTTTCTGGTATGATATTTTGTGAACCATAAATGATTTTCTGTCTTCTACATTACTTCTACATCTCTCAAAACTGGAGTTGAGAAGGGAAGAGTTACCAAGAAGTAGGAGTTAGGATTACTGTTAGTAGAATTAAAAGGAACAGAAAACTGTAGTTACAGGGTCTGGGGAAAATAAAGGCGGAAGAAATTTGGCATCAACCTTTGATTTCAGAAAGTAAAAAGTACATACCAACTCAATTTATCTTGCTCTGTTGGTCACGACATACTAAGTTGTATCAAATAGCATGACAGTATGAAATTGTATCAAACAATACAAAATCAGAAATATACAGAACCTCACACATTCTTCTGACTGGGAAATTGTATGTTCAGGTTAGGGCATTCAAACTACAAAATGGAAAAACGACTGAAACTTGAACCTGCTCCCCACTCCCACCTCCAAAAGGTGGCAGTCACTTTATAAATGGCAGTTCAAGTAAAGGGGCTTCCTAGTCTAACAATGTAACAGTTTATGAAGAGGTGTGCCTTTATAAGGGCCTGGTGGTCTCCATTCAGCTGGACCCGCATGATGTTTTCTTTCCTCCACTTCCAAAACCTCGGGCTATGCCGATGGCACATTCTGAGTAAACTGTGAACTATCTGGCTATTTCCAAATCAGGCAGGAGAATTACAGTATGTGCATGTCGGCAGGGGGCGTGGAACATTGGGGCAGCCTATTGTTTGGTTTCATGTGTTCTAGGCTTTCTTTCTTAAGAATAACAGCATGGATTTTATTTTCAGAAGGCAGTGAGTTTTACTTAGACTCAACTGCTCAGTTAACAAATTTTGCTAGTTTTCTAACAATAATGTAATTTTCCCCATATTGAACGTTGCTCATTAAAACCCTCACCCAGATGTTCAGTTAAATTCTAAGGTAGGTTTGTTAATGAGGGAAGCCCGGAAAGGCAACATTTTTATGTTTCCAGACTGGAAAACCCTCAGTGCATATATGCCATTGTATAAACCTACTCAACAGAGTGAAGTTGACCTTCACGTATACTGTGTATCCAAGTAAGTAAAAATGCCACCCAAGCTACACCGAACTAAGGCATTTATAACTTTTTCTGCACTCAGAGGGTGATATAAAGCTTGACTTTTATAAAATACTATGAAACAAAACACACTACTCAGTGCATGCTTACATCATACCCTCAGATGGATGTTAACGGCATTGTAGACCCTGCTGCTGGAGGGCAACTGTAGTTAACAATTTAAAAATCTGGAAGAACTTCGCAGGCTATAAAGGGTTTATGAGCTGAAAAATGCTTCAGGGTGTGGTTAACACTGGTTCAGGGGTGCTGAAAACTAGACTCCTCTATTTCAGGAGTAATTTGCACACCTGCACTTGGGAAAATCATTAAAAGGCTTTCTTTGTGAATGTGTATGAAGGCCATGGATTTGACAGTATGGGAAGAGTTTCTGTTATGTCTGGATTTTTGTTGTTTTGTGGGTTGTAAAGAGCACTCAGGCAAATTATCTGAAATGTTAAGCGTTAGCATAACAGAACTGCAAATGTAAAACAAACAAAAACAGACAAAAATCCAATGTATCAGTATCTTTAAGTCAAAGGGTAATTTAGAAATGTGCAGATTTTAAGTGCCAATGTTATGTCAGTTCTCACAGGTCAAACCTCCAGATACAGGAATATATATGATGTTGTTGTTGAAGGCATTCTTCTTAATTATTTTTACTGGCTTTCTGTCATCCTAAGTGAAAAGGTATAATACAGGTTTAGATCTAAATATTAGACAGAAATTATATTAATATGATACTGATAAAATTGTTAATGTAGTAATATGTGCATCAATTAGATTTTGGCCTGTATTTTAGAATTTGTTTGCATGGCTTCCTTCTTCAGAATTACGGTCCCTTATTGGTAATATTAATTGGAAATAACTCCCAACAGCTCGATTCCTTCTTCTATTTTTAAATATGAAAAATATACATAAAGCCATTGGCTTATTTTTGAGAAATTTGGTCTTGTGGGAAAGATGAACAATAAAAGATAGTAGGCTCCAATGAAAGTACTTTTTTTTTTTAATTTGAGGATCAGGATCAGATTCCATTCTTCAAGCAGCACCTTAAGGGGCTTCCATGTGTTATAACATAGTGGTTGTATTGGTTAATATTTGCATGGACAAGCCAGCCTCTGGGATGCCATGCACCTCAAATGCAGAAGAAAAGGGAATTGCACATATAACTGAAAACAGAGGAGAAACACTCTTCCTGAATGAGCTGAATATTTAAAGAGAAAATACATTTTCTTTTTCTAAACTCATTTTATTATTTTACCTGTATGGTTGTTTTGCCTACATTTGTGTATGTGCATCACTTTGCACACCTGGTGTTGCCAACAGGGGTCAGAAGTGGGTTTCAGATGCCCTGCAATTAAACTACAGATGTGTGTGAGCAGCCGTGTGGATGTGGATGCTGTGAATAGAACCTAGGTCATCTTGGAGAGTATTCCGTGCCCTTAACTACTGGATCATTGTCCAATGCCCCAAGATGTTTTCATAAGAATGATTATGACTGCCTTTAGCTCATATAAAGGTATGCATTTATTAGTAGATACCTTTGTTGTCTCTAGTCATTATGCTAAATGAAGCCCCCTTTCAATCTTGTTGACATCTCTGTGACATTAGATAATATGCTATTGTCATCCAATGAACCCAATAGAACTGTCGCTTGGTATTTTGGGGACTGAAAGAGCATGTTAACATTTTAGTCTCCCATGGTGCATGTTGGTTTACACTTGTGCCACTCTGAGCTGAGCATAACTTGGAAGCAGCTACAGTTCTGTTGTAATTTAACTATAGTGTTGATTCTGTATGGCCTTTGAGCAGAAGCCATCTGCTTCAAGCTCTTCTATGTGCCTGAAAATTGGGCTGAGGATGACAATAAAACGTTAATTCTATCTTCAAGAATGGCCTTTGACAAATTCTTTTAAATGTTCCCACTCATTGCTCTGCCCTTCTCCCTTCTCTTGTGTTTTCCCAGAATGTGGAGGCACTACCTGATATTGTCTGGTTGCTGTTGCTGTGAGGGAAAGCCCCAGCTCTCTACACAGAAGTGGTTTTCTTCTTCCTTAGTAGCTTTGCTGTAATCCTTTTTTTTGCAATGATTACAAGAAACATATGGAGGAGTCCAGATAGTGTTCTAAACATTTTCAGCAAGGGGCTAGCTAAGGGAAGAGATGCAAATGGAAAAAACCAGAAGGAAAAGAAAAACAAAATTCTCTGGAGTGTCATTTTAAAGAGATAGAGCTAGATTTTTTTTTTTTTGAGATTTGCCAAATTTGGTCATTTTGGAAATGCATAGAGTTAATTCTCAGGGGAGACAGTTTTTCAAATACAACTATGACTGTTCAATGGAATGATCAGTTCCAAGAATAGTGATGGTGATTAGTAAGGTGTGGGCCTGGTTGTAGTAGTGATGTGTTTCAGTAAAAGCTAATACATACATGTTCTCAGGTGTGTTGAGGTATTATGTTTTTCCCCAAAACAACTGACATGAGAAGAAATAAATCCTTTTGTACAAGGCCATCCCATGAAGGACTGAGAGCCCAGCTGTCCTATGTAAAATGGTATTCCTTGGAGAGGTGGTGCAATAATCTTTATTATGAATCAGGAAGGAAAACACACCCAGTAGCAAGAAGAGGATTTCAACACTTGTAAAGACAGTTTTGATCTGTTGGAGGGGAAAAGAAGAAATCAATAAGACCTGTATTACCTCTGAATGATCAGGGCCATGTGTAGTACTTCTCCATAAATGATAGAAAGCTTAAATAGAAGATGTTAAAATATAAAAAAAAAAATCTCTGCAGTAAGAGAGAAAGTTTCATGCTCTATGTCTGTGAAAATGTAGATTCCACACCAGTTAGACACCCTTAACTTTTCTGTACCTGTATATAATTAGTACATAGCAAGTTTGTGGGCAGGCTCTTGCAGAGTCAATGTTTTCACACAGCAGGAAACTATTCCCAGTGTCTAACAGAAAGTGAAATTTAGTTTCTGTAGCCACATGTTGTGAAGGTATTTGTATTGCTAAAGTGAGAAATACATATATTTGACTATGTCTCTAGGAATATACAGGAACACAGTATAATTCTCATGTTCACCCCCAATAGCTCACATTTCTTGGCTTTCTAGGGAGCCTATGCTACTATGTACAGATAAAAATCATCTTTTCATAATATGTCACATAGACATTCATTTGATTCAGTTGTTGTGTAGCTAGGGAATTGAACCAATATGATTTATAGTTTAGGTAGTTAGACAATTTTAATACTCAGCAAACGAGTATATAAGAAAAAGAATACCATGCTTTAACAAACACATAAGGAGAAGTGGGAAGTAGATCAGAAATGTCTGTACCAGGCAATCCTCAGAAATCATCTCGGAGAAAACTATGATGTCCACTCCATCCTTGAGCACTCTTGAGGTGTCCTGGGGGCCCACAACCAATCCAACCTGAGTTACCACAGGTGATCACCCAAGATGCTACCACCTGGCACAGTATGGTGGACACAGGGACAGTTCTCAATGCATAGTTGTCCACACTGTTTCGGCATTTGTCTGTATACCAGAAACCTCTAGATAAAGTTGTCACAGCTCCAACCACCCAATACTAATTGCTAAGTGGAGGTGCAAACATTGTTATTTATTTCCTTTCCCAAGTCTGTTTGAGATACTGTTCATATTTAACATATGTAGTCTTAAATGTTTCCCAAATAGTTTTGCTGAACAGGGCATTGAGTATTGAGCTCCCGACTCTCCAGTCCGCTGAGACGTAGCAGCTGCCTCCAGCCTTCATTGGGTTAAGCTGGACTCGACAGTTCTGAGGAAAAGCAGTATCTCTGATTAAGTTTTCTTCAATGAAGCTGTAGTCACTAGCCAGATTTCAGCAAGTATACTGTCTGTAACACATCTAACTATATCTTGATATCTGCAAGCGAGGGAGAAAAGGGAATGATCTATCTATGACGTAAATGTGCTTTCAAAGTACTAGGGATAATTATCACTGGATCCAAAGTAGTAGTGATGAATGGGCAGCACATGTTTAATCTCTTAGAACTGCAAATCTCATTTTGCTGTATCCATAAGTTTTGTCTGCAAACACAGGAACTGACAGTGATGCATTAATAGCCCAATAATTCTTTTTCTTTTTACTGACCAAGTAAATTTGTTCAATTCATTTATATTTGAAGAGAAGAAGAACTAGTATCCACTGCCTTCATAGAAACCTGCATAGATTTGTAAAGCCAATGAATAATTAAAAATATTGAGACTATGGGTATATATTCAGATGATCTAGATTTTCATAAACCTCAAATTTTCTACTATCTGTTTTTTTTATGTAATTCATTAGTTGTATCTTTACCCTTGAGCTGTAGTTGCCATCAAAGCGTGACTAATTCTTTGGTTGGATATGTAACTCTTCAAAGGAACTTCAGTACAATAACAACCTTTTGATTCTTAATGATAAATCGCTAGAAAGGTGTTCTTCCAATTGAAATCTCAAAAGGGGATCTAAATAGGTAGTCTATTGTGTGTTTTCAAGAGATTATCATATTCTTATGAGATCACATTATGCTGTAACATAGACCTTCGAAAAGGGAGGTGAGAAAATGAGGTTCGTGTGATGGTATAAACTTGTAATGCAGTGCTTGGGAGGCTTGGGATGACAGAAACAAGTAAATTTATACTAACAAGCTATATAGTGTAAGTCCTATGCCCCACCATAAAAATACAGCTATTTTCTGTGAGAAGGTACCATCTGTCTATCTAGCATCTGTCATCTGAACTGAGACTTCATAAATTGAAGGGCAATGTTATATGAAG
This sequence comes from Phodopus roborovskii, assembly GCF_943737965.1. NCBI lineage: Eukaryota > Metazoa > Chordata > Mammalia > Rodentia > Cricetidae > Phodopus > Phodopus roborovskii. Next base: position 3,500,783 of record NW_026126413.1, on the reverse strand, counting down.
GAAATAACAATGCCATCTTTTTAAAAGAGTCTGAAGCAGGAATGAAGGAGGTATTGAAATAAGACTCTGGACTTGCTGGTCCTCGGTGTGTAGGTCTAAAGAATGCCAATGGAGAGTGGAAGGAGTGGACTGATTGTCATCCACATATTGTGGCTTTTTGACTGTCCCATTGACAGGGCAAGGTTGAAGAGATGACTGGAAGCTCTTCACAGACCAATGACAAGATAGGGATGTGTTTGGTCACTGTAGTTTAGTGGATATAATTTCATGATCTGAGGGAAAGCTATATATACCTACTTATCAGAGACCTTTGCTGTTAGTAACCAAAGATTTACTTACTTTTAAGGTCTCTATTCTGACTCTGGTACTAAAGTATCTGGTAATATCTGTCTATGTGTCTATATCTATTTATATAATTGTCAGAGGACTTGAATACTAGAAGACTAAAGCAAAAAAAAAAAAAAGGATAATAATGCTCTACTTTATGGTTGATCTTTACTTGCTCTATTAAAAATTATTAGTGTTTTATGTGAATGTATGTCTGTATACCAAGTGCTTGCCTTGTACTCACAGAGGCCAGAGAGGGTGTTGGACCCCTTGGGACTGAAGTTATAGTCAGCTTTTGACTGCTATGTAGGTGTTAGGAATCTAGCCCAGATCCCGTGGAAGAGCAACCTGTGTTCTAAACTGTTAAGTGATCTCTCCAACACCTATTTGCTGTGTTAAATATTTTTTAAAAGTTTTTGAAAACTTCACAGTATTTAGTTATACTCACCTCAACTGTGCCCAGATCCACTTCCGCCAATCAACTTACCCAAATTCATATCGCCTTTTTATTTTATATTTTTTAACTTATCTAGTTGAATTTGTGCTGCTTAAATACTGTTTATGTGTGGGTCTATCTCCTAGACCATGGTCAGCCTAGCAGGGGGATTGTTTTGAAGCCTAAATTATTTCTTTTTCATGTAGATTTTTGTTATTATTTAGAAAATTCTCAAATGTCGCTGATTGCTTGCATATGCTAAGAAACCTCTTGCCCTTTTGAAATGGGACTGGAATGAACTAGGCCCTTTCCAATGAAGTAGAGATTAGACTTGTTGATGGCTCCTTAAGTGTACTCAGGCCAGATGACTTTATATAAACTCAGTCTTTGCACTTGAAAAGACTATATTATTTGACAGTTTTTTGGAAGCTGAAAAAAGATATGATACCTGTTTAGCACTCCTGTAACATGCCTGCCTCTTCAACGTGAGGCCATCAGAAGCAGCCTCATTATTTAGATATGTGCATGACCCTTTCTGGGTGTGCGATTTGTGAACAGAGAAATAGGTGCACTGCGCTCAGCAGACTATGGTTGTCAGTGTGAAACAACATGCTTGAGTGGTGCTCTGAGTAGGCTGCAGCTTAGCTAAGCCATAAGGAGATAAGGGTCACCGAACACAGTGATCTCCCAGCCTTTGATGCTGTTGACCTCTCCAGTGTTTGGGAGGACTGTATCCATAGCACCATCACATGCTACCTAGCACTGAGGGAATGAAGGAGCAAAGCATCTAATAACATTTGGGAGGGTATTTGTGTCATCAAGCTGGGACAATCTATAATGTTCCAAATTAAAAAAAATATGGAGAGTCTGGATATCTTAAGCAATTTGATTGAAAAAAATTACATATTTCCCCTCAAAGTCCTACTTAGTATTTAATTTCAATTAGTAACTGGGGGAAGGTGAGTAAAATGAAACATTTATTTCTTTCTGGCATTTGGACCTACATATTTATGATTGAAAATTTTACATTGTGTGGAATGTCAAGATTCTCCACTTTAAGATCTGCAAGCCCCTTTCAATTGCCTTCAGTGTGGTGATTTTATTTTTGGAATAGCACACCTGATATTTTTTTGTTATATATTAGAACAAATTCCATTTTAAAGGAAATGCAGTCTTAAATATTTCTGCTGAGTTGATTGCAATGACTTACATTTAGTTAAAGACTTTTAAACTTAAATTGTAAAACTCCCTGAAGAGAATCTGATCTTTGACCAGTTGCCTATGCATCGTAGCAACTATGTCTTGTGTCTGGTTACAGAATGATTGCAAGACTTGTGCTATGTCTGCAAAATTCTGCTGTAAAGTACTTAAAAAATACTTGGTGAATAGTTTAAGGCCAGTTAGCCATAAAGCCTTGTGTGAAATGTCATTAAAAAAAAACCCATTAACCACACGGTACTATTATATTCAAGTCAAGCTGTTAAAATACCCTCACATAAACATAGAAAAGATTATATATGCAGCCTACAGAGTTCTATGGTTTGACCCTTGAAATCTAAATAAAAGTTATATTATCCTTAGAGTAAAATTCTGAAACAAACCAGGCTTCTATAAAGGCTCACTCTTCTAAGAACCTGGGTGTCAGTCACTCAGTGAAGTCATTTCTGTTAGTGTGAAATAGAGCAGATCACTATTGTGCGATGAGACAGGACTTTGACAGTAGCACAGGTGTCCCCTCCCCCGCCATGTGCCACAAAGAAACTTTTCTGGTTTGCCATACTTATAGCCATTACAATTCTCTAATAATATGTGTGGTGGGTGGGGGTGGCAACAGCAAAGAGGGGTAAAGGGGTGATTTTAGGGGGTGAATAAACAAAGAAGACCAAGTAGGATTTAATGAGTTGTAAGAAGATTATTGATGGCAATTCAGACCCTGTGGCAGGGAAGAATTCACCCACGTATGCACACTGTAGATAGATTTTACATAAATGCTGACCTTGTTCATGAAGTGTTGAAAGTGTGGGACAAACTGAATATATATTCCTGACAGAATAAAATGCATTAAAAAATGAAAACTCAAAACCCTACGTAGTTAACATCTTCCCATCCTCAAATCAATGTGAATAAATCCAAGAAAACTCTTTGTAAGTTGACACGACCTGACTGATAACACTTGTCAGCATTCCTTTCGAAGAAGGAAAAAGTAACTTTCATTACAATTCTGCATTTTTGTTTTATGTGAGTCTTACTTAAAGTAGTAGAGAAATTTCTAGGAATCCACACAACATGAAGACTGTGGTTTGCATATTGTATTAGGGATTTCAGGTGCTCTTGTCATACAGAAAACCACATGGCATGATGTATGCTAGTTTGCTTTTCTATGTTAACCCACTCTACCATCCATAGATATATAGCAAATATAAAACACATCCAGTGACTTAAGCTGCCAAGAAAAAAATAACAGGATTAGCATATCATATATTAATGAAGCAGCACAAAATGAAACTGGTGGGAGTTGGAGCCATTTAAGAGAGATACATTTTGAACCCCTACTTCAATTTTCATGAATGTATGTTGAAGGTATAACTTAATGTGTTTCTTATTTAGCTATATCCAAATAGTAGTGATGAGGAGAAACTATTTGACATTTTATTTAAAGAGACACATGCCCAAAGGAATTTAAGATGTATCTTTCTATGCCTTGAACAGTGTGTTTACATTTCTCTTCTCGCAGTACAAAGTATATTTTCATTCACACTATCTGAAGTATTTACTGCATCTTCTTTTAAAGCTTACAATGGTGACTATAAGATCAGAGTAACAAGTAATACTGGACAGACATCATTTTAATGATGCTTTGGTAAAAGCCTAGGCATTTAATCATTTTCTTCAACTTGATGTTAAAGATTAGTTACAATGTATGTGCCAGAGATAGCTTGTAGTTGTTTTAGATTTTTATATTTACCAGAATTAGGTATGGATCACATGATAATAATTATTAATAATTTTTAGTTATTTGACAACCCATTTGCCTTAGCTTCAATAAATGCAAAATGAGTGTGTAAGTTAGGATGAATGGAGATATAAGAAAAATGTTAACACATCTGCAGAGTTTATTTTAGTAGTCCAGTCAGTGTTGTGCTGATGCACACAGGGGCTGAGAAAAAAACAAGATCATTTTGATTGTCCTCAACGAGATGTTTCTCTTTCTTTACTGGATGTTGAATAGTGATACTTCCTAATGTGGAAGAAAGCAGCTTGTAAGAGGAGCAGCCACCCGCAGAAAAGAATGCTTTCTTATTTAGAGATGGGTTTGCAGTGGCAGGGTTGGCTCCGTTACACGTATTCCTTCTGCATGTTTCTCAAGCTTTCCCTAAGCCTGTGTGTCAGGGAAAGCTAATTCTACAACTGCATCCCTCTGGGAGGTGGTAAGGACTGGAATAGTCTGTGCATCTTCCACAACTCAGTGTCTCCGCTGGCACCATTTTCACTGTGATGACACTGGAAATGAGCCAGCTGCAGGAGCAGGACTCTGTCATAGATGGGAAAATATTCTGGTGTGGGTGAAGCCTCAAATTCTCTCTTTTCTTAGAACACTAGCCTGGAAGTTTTGTACTTTTAGCAGTAGAAATGTCATCTGGCTTAGTGTTTCGTGCCATGTGACATTGAGTCCCAAGAATGACTTGGAATGAGTAACTAGAATATGTACATTTGACATCAGGATTGTCCCTGGTAAGATGTCAGGAATAAAATCAGTCTGGCTCTGGCATGTGTTATAAAAGCCAATGATGTTCAGGAGTGAAAGGCTCCTCCTGGTCTTTTCAGAATGACATAAATCCAGTCCCTTCCATCTAGGGAGTCCTGGCTTTCATGTATCCAGGCTCTCTTCTCATTGCTCCAGTGAATACATGTGACCATTGCATCCATGGGATAGAAGCAAACTTTCCTTTTCTAAAAATGCACACTTGGGACAGAGAATGAAAAGGCCAGAAGGAATCCTTTCCCCTTTCTTACTGAATAGAGACTAATCTCTTTTAATGTGTGGAGCAAGTACCAATTATTTCTATATATGGTCTGGTGAAATGGTCTTAATTTCAACTTTTGTTTTTCTGTAGCTCACAGCATCACCAATGGTGTGTTGCAGGACTAATATGTCTATGTTGTTTCTTTTTTCATTGTAAGAACCCTGTTGTCACCTTAAGCATGTTGAAGTGTTTTGGTATTTTATTCCTACACTCTTAATATGGAATTTTTCTTCTTATTGTAACTAGACAGCAACACATTGGAAGAGCCACATGGTGATTTCACTTAACTTGTAAAAGTTCAGCAGCTTCTGTGTCGTGTGTATGAGTGTGACCAGCCTGTCTTCTGTCATACCCTGCCACATCTTCCTTTTAAGTATTGTGAAAACTCTTTGTTTTTTTCAGGTCGAATGAGTGATATGGTTGTGAATGGTCATCCAATAGATTCAGATCCTAAAGAAGATGAACCATGCAGTGAAGAAACAGATCCACTGCATGATCTGTTTGCTGAAATTTTACCCGAATTACCAGATTCCTTTGAAATAGACATATATCACACTGAGGAAGATGAAGAAGGAGATGAGGATTGCGCAAATTCAACTGATGTCACAACGACTCCCTCGGTACAGTACATCAATGGGAAGCATCTTGTCACCACAGTGCCCAAGGACATGGAAGCTGCAGAAGCTAGGCGTGGCCAATATGAAAGTGTTGCACCTTCTCATAATTTCTCAGACAGTTCTGCAGGTGACACCCACCAGTTTATAATAGCGGAAATGGAATTATCAACTTCCATGCAATTTAACAAATCTAAAGAAGCCACCGAATTGATAGAAATCACATGGAAACCTGAGACTTACCCTGAAACACCAGAACAGTTTTCAAGTGGTGAGCCTGATATTTTACCTACAATCTCATCCCATGAGGGTAAAACTATTAAATTGGCTGAGTCCATTACAGAGAGCAGTCCAATCCTTGAAATTCCAGAGCATCAACAGCCTAAGCCTATACTTCTGTCTCTTGATGAGTATTCAGGAGAGGGTGCCATTGAACAAGTATCCCAAAAAACAGTCTTCTCTGGGACTACAGAAGTAACTTTAAGCAAAGAGGAGGAACAAAGTCCTACCATATCTACCTCTAATATACTTTCAAGTTCTGTGTCAGTGAGTGTTTTGGAAGAAGAACCAATTACCCTAACAGGAACCCCACAGACTGATGACTCCTTGTCTACTGTGGAAAACTGGGTAGAGACAATGCCTAGACAAACTGTAGAGTTCTCAGGGAGTTTTTCAGCCCCTATTACTGAAGGATCTGGGGAAGTGGAAGAATATAACAATAAAATCTTCACTATGGCAACTGATTTACCACAGGGAAATCCTACAGATAAATTCATCCCTTTGGATATGAGCAAAATAATGACCACGGACAGCCATTTATATAGTCCCAAAACCACCATTCCTTTGCATTCAGAGCTACCTTCTCCAGATGGAAGTACTACACAATTTGTAATTCAAACAGATGCTTCTGAGTGGGTTTCTAGTATATCTTTTGAAGGAAGGAAAAGGGAAGAAGATAAAGAGAAAACTACAAATGCAGCTCCCATCATTGAAGTACAATCGCCAGCACAAATGTCAGATCACATAATTTTACCTCCAGAATTAGAAAGCTCAAGTGTAGCTGCATCTAGTGATTTAGCTACCTGGGAAAGTTTTATGGCAGAGACAACATCCACAGGGTCTGAAAAGGAAATAGCAAATTCCACTCTTTCTTCTAGAGAAACAAATGATTTGATCAATTTGGAGGCACAGTCCATTAAGCACAGTAGTAGCAGTCAGCTCCAGGTCCAGGAAGTGCTGTCCACTCTCTCAGAATGGCCCCAATCTCTTTCTGTGGAACAGAGCTCAGGAGATGCTGAAGCTGATCCAGAATCCGCGACTGCTTCATTTTCATTAACTTTGGAGTCTGAAACCCCAGTCAAAAAAGAATTACCTAGTGCTCTGCCTCCCAGTGTGGAAACTTCATTCCGCTCAGAGGCAACAGGATTCTCTCTGAGTACTGTATTGGACAAAGGAGTTGCTGAAGTTGTGAACCAGGTATCTAAGGAAACATGGACTTCAGAAGTATCAGGAAAGCCAACACCCCAGGCAGAAGTAAGGGATTTTTCTACAGGTTTTCCTTTGGCAGAAGATTTCAGTGGTGACTTTAGTGAATTTTCAACAGTGTCTTATCCAATGATGAAAGAGGAGAGAGTGGGTATGGGAGATTCTGAGAACAAACAAGTTGGGGATACGCAGACTTCAATAACTATACCACCTACCTCAGACATTAACTTGGTGCCTGCCTCAAATGGACTCAGCAGTACCATGGCCAGCACCTCAGCCTTCCCCTTGGAAGAGTTCATGGCCTCAGCTGAGGGTTCAGGAGAGCAAATGGCCTCGGTCAGAAGCTCTGTTGGCTCAGCCCATCCCTTTGTTGTGGCAGAAGCAGATGCAAGACCCACAGCAGACACTGGAAATAATACAGAACTGACAGAAAATGGGGACATAAAGGTAAATGGCACAATTTCAGTGGAATTTCCCCAAACATTGGAGCCAGCCAAATTATGGTCTAAACAGGAGGTCAATACTGCAAAACAAGCAACTGAAAGTGAAATAGCATCCAAGGAAAAAGCGCAAGAACAAAAGACGTTTGAATCTCTCCAGAGTTCTCTTGCACCCGAACAAATAATGTTGGAATCCCAAACACTTACTGAAGATAAACCCCAAACTTCAGATTATTCTATGCTAACAACAATAAAAACATACAACACTAATAAGGAAATGGAGGAGGAAAACATGGCCATACCTCATAGGCCTACTCTCGATCCAGAGATAAAAGGCTCAGAACCATATGTTATTCATCCTGAAACAACCGGGAAACCACATTCTTTCATAGGTACTGCTTTAGTGACTGAATCTGTGCTAGCTACAAGTGTAGTCATGGATACATCAACTCAAGAGGAAGAAAGTACACAACCCTTCGAAAAGGATATGAAACAAACATTTAAAGAGTCAAGCACTGATCTCTCATTCTCTGGACTGGGATCAGGGGATGCCTTGCCTCCTCTAACTACAACATCAGTGAGTTTGACTGAAATAGAGCACATCATTAGCACATTGTATCCTGAGACATCTCACACGGAAGATGATGAAAGAATAGAAAATGGGTCAGATGAAGTTAGAACACTTATTTCCAAAACAGACAACATCTCTCAAGATAATAAGGAGACACCCAACACAACTTTGAGTGGTGCTGAAAGAGAAGGACCTACTACTTCCCCTCGCCGTTTCACCAAGCACATGGATATGGGGCATTCTCCAAGTCAGACCTTCATATGGGAAGAAGAAATCCAGACGCATAGACCACAAACTATGACTGAACAGATCTCTAGTGAGAATTCTTCATTAGCAGAGACTGGAGCAGCAGCAACCACTTCCACTGTTTTCCTGGATCAAACTTACAGTATCAAAATGACCAAAGCATTTGTTGCATCAACATCGAAACAACCTGATTTCTTTTATTCACATTCCGGAGAAGGATCTGGAGAAATGGACGCTCTTGATTTAATGTACACCTCTGGACCTACTCAGGCAACTGATCAAAGAGACAGCACAATTGCTTCTGATGGATTTCTGGGAAAGCATCCAATGGTATCAAGAAATGAGGCTCGAGCTACTGATGGACCAACAGCTTCAGCAATGTTACCGCATCACTTAGAATACAATGAAAATTCCCTGTATCCAACTAGCACATCGCCAAGCACAGTGCTGTATGAGAGTCCCACAGAAGGTATTGCAGATAGTTTTCAAGACCACATCAGATTTGAAGGTTCTACCTTGAAGCCTAACAGGAAAAAAACCACTGAAAACATTATTATAGATCTAGACAAAGAGGATAGTAAGGATTTAGGATTGACAATTACTGAGAGTGCTGTTGTTGAAATTCTACCTGAGCTGACATCAGATAAAAACATTATTATAGACATTGATCACACTAAACCTGTATATGAGTACATCCCTGGAATACAGACGGACTTAGATCCAGATATACCGTTGGGATCACATGGCAGTAATGAAGAAAGCCTTCAAGTTCAAGAGAAGTACGAGGCAGCTGTTAACCATTCTACAACTGGGGAAACAAGTGAGGGCTCTGGCGATGCACTTTTTGCTGGCTACACTCAAACAATGTACTCTGAGTCTGTAAGTTCTGAGGATGGAAGGCAGGCAGAGCATGCAAGCTTTAACTTTGTAACTGGAATCCCAGTTCCTAGCATGGAAACAGAATTAGATACTTTGTTTCCCACAATGTCAACCCTGCACACTCCTAGTAAGCTACCCACAGTTAGTCCAGAAGTTAGAAAACCCAAAATTGAAGCAGTATCTCTGGATGATATATTTGAATCAAGCACCTTGTCTGACGGTCAAGCTATTGCAGACCAAAGTGAAGTAATATCAACACTGGGCCATATGGAAAGGACGCAGGAAGAATATGAAGAAAAGAAACACGGAGGTCCTTCTTTCCCACCAGAGTTCTTTTCAGGAGCGGGGGAGCCATTGACAGGTCCCCCTGCATATGTAAGTATTGGTAGTACCCACCTCATGGCTCAGCATTTAACAGAAACCCCTGATGTGACAGAAGCATCTGACTCCACACATTACACTGAAGCAACATCTGCAGTTTTCTCTCTGGCAGAGTTGTCTTCCCAGACACCACCTTCTCTCTTCCCTGTCTACATAGACAGTGGAGTCTCTGAGTACCCAGAGGTTCCCCACACAAGTGAGCAGCCAGGTCCTAGTGCTGCCTCATCACAGAGACCTGGAGATGGTTCTTTTAAGGAAGCCCTTGCTAATATTGACACTACCATTGAGCCATCTGGTGAAGAGGATGTCCACAGAACTGAAACTCCAGTGTTGCCTCCTGACTCTACATTAGCTATTTCAGAAGATGAAAATAACCATAAATTGTTAGAAGAACTAGAAACTTCTCCCACAGAACATATTGTTGAAGAGGAAACTGAGACATTCCGAGATTCCCCAAAGAAAGCCAATGACCAAATTGTAGGAGAAACAATTGGAATGTCCCCCAGTGTCAAAACACCAGAAAGTGGACCCCTCATCATAGCTGCAGATGACATTGAGTTAGTAGGTGTCACCCATCAGCCACATTCTGCTTCTGCTTCTGTGGCTTTCAGGGTTGAGACAGGTGTGGTTCCTCAGCCCATCCCACAGAAGCCCAAGGAGCCTACCTTTCCTTCTTTGGAAATTAACCATGAAACATACACAGCTTCAACTGGAGAAGACTCCATAAAAGCAGCATCTGAAAAACAAGTGTCAAAAAGAATTCTTGATCACAGTAATCAGGCAACAGTCGGCACTCTGGAGCTAAGTACTGAGCATCCAATACCACCATTTCTCACTCTGGACAATTCTAATGAAACTGCTTTCCTGGTTGGCATTAATGAAGAGTCCGTGGAAGGCACAGCAGTTTATCTACCAGGTAAGATGTCAACATTGATGCATCTGTTTCCAAGGCTGAAATCAGTCCCTTGGTTCTATCATGTACATGTGTAATGTGAAATTCATAAAGACTTTTATATTGTTCAGGACAAGCCACAGTAGTGAGTTATAACTTGATGCAATGAATCTAAATATGAACATTTCTGTACTTTACAGAATACTTTGCATTTTTCCTGCGTCTGATAGATGACATACAGTTGTAACATACAGTTGTTGCTAATGTGAAATAATTGCCTAAAACTCAATGTGTTTTCATCTGTAGCTGAAATATTGCCATGTCGTATGTCCTATAATTACACATCATAGCTATGAAAATGGTGAAGATCAGACTTTTTTTTTTTTTACAAGTGCTTCCCTTTAATAGATGCTATTATGTTAGTGCCACAATTTAGCAGGCCTTTTACATCTGAGAACAGTAACTATTCCTTACAAATGCCTTGTGGTTGGTGCGATCAACTACAGTTTGTCTAGTGTGATTTCCTTGCTTGAAATGGTTTACACAATTGAAACTTTGCTCTTAGTCATAGTGTATTTAGCATATATTTGCATTCTATCTCTTGAAAAATTCTCGTTTATATACTGACTATAAAAAGCACAAATTTGATACTACTTCATATAGACCATTTCATTTAATCATCACAAAATGCCTTAAAACTCATCCTTTTACATGAGCTCAGTGTAAAAGGATAAGACATAGGTATTCAGAAGGGGTCAGTAATTTGCCCAAGGATGCACAGCCACACCATGATAAAAGTGGGATTTGATAAAACAGTCCTACTGTGAGGCCCATGGTCTTTTTACTGCCCTTTTATTGATTTTCAATATAGCATAAATTTAACAACTGACATTGAATAAATATAAATCAGTAAACTTGGAATATTTACTTAATAGAAATGATCTTTTTTTATAATCAAGCCTAAGAATGTTGAAACGTCAGCTCTTAATGTCTGTTCCTACAATGCTATTATTTGAACAGGAATAATAATGAAATCCACAAATAACTACCATCACCTAATGACTACCTAGAATGAAAGCAAGAAAGGAAGGGAGGGAGGAGGAGAGAGGAAATGAGGAAGGAGAGACAGAATTTTAAGTGCTGTGTTGGCTGAAAATAAGTCTCATCTTAAATACTGCACTTTAGGTCATGGCTATTAGAATGATTCTTCTAGTCATATTAATATTACTGTGACAAATATTTTACCTTGAGAATCAGAACACAGCCGCTTGTGACTTTAATAAAAGTCTTATAGTTGGAGTACTTTATGAATAAAATTGATTTAAGATAGTTGACACTGAGAGTACTTTGAAGTATCACTATATCAAATATATAATGATAGCCTAGTGATGTGACTAATATTTATTATTTTATCAGTAAACTGAAATGCACTTAAGGATGCGGAACTAACGAGCAGATGAAAGGGAATCTCTGCATTATCTAAACCACACTATTTCCTGACACTTGATGGTCTGTCGTCACAGGGCTATCCTTGTATTGTGATTCCATAGACAGTAGCTTGTGTGGGAGTGTCCAGCTTCTGTGTCATAGGATCAGTTTTCCCAGGCCCACACAAACTACCAAGGAAGAAGTAGGTGCTGAAAAGCAAACTTGTGTCTTAACCAGAGCTCCTTCAAGTTCACAGGAAAAGCTCCTTTCCTGCCAGGACTCATCATTTGGCCTCAGCATGGGGCCTGCTATCTATGATAGCAGTGAAAACGTGTCACAGTACCACCAGCATGGTCACCTAAGTGCCAGTTTGAGAGTTTGTTCCGTGTGTATGCCATTGGAACCTCGGCAGTGTACCTTAGTATGTGGTAAAACAAGACTGTAGGGAGGTTTAAAATCCTTGGAAATACAAGAGAAAGCATTTCAGAAAAATGAAGGCAGATTTTAGAGAAACTGAAATAAGCATCTGAACTTATCTCGTTTGAACAAAAATTATAAATGGATGTGAGGACTCCTTGGACCCATGTAGTTGTAAAGATTTTACTTAATGCTAAGGAAGGGCTGAGTTTGAACTTCTCATCTGGGAATGGATCATGTTCTTTCTAAAACCAGTGTTTCATCAGAAGTTAGACATCCTGTCATGTACAATTATTTCAGGATTTGGGGAGGTAAGATTTTTGAAAACACAGTTTACCCATATAGTCTATTTTATTTCAATTGTTTTGTAAAGCTTTTGAATTTCTGTTGGAACCTTGAACATTTTGAGGATTAAGCATTTCTGAAATAATATTAAAATTCTTATTAAAAGTACATATATCCATACCAATATGACAAAATAAAAGGTATAAAGTATTTTTACTTAGAAAATACTACTTAAACTCTTATACCAAACTGAAAATGTATAGTTTTGGCTTTTTCATCCATCTCCTAGAAGGGTTAGTTTATTTATATTTTATTAAGAAAACTGTAACAAAAATTGGGGCTTCATTTTACATGAGGATTTTGTACTTGGGGTTGCTTTTATACAGTAGCGTTTAATCCATGTGTTGCTTTTCTTCAAGTATAGTTTAAAGGAGTACATTGGAACGTGTTTTTGGAAAAGGCATGTTAATGTAGCAGAAGAAACTTCAGTGCACACTTTGGAAGACAGTTTCTGAGCATTAATTGGTAAAAGGCAATAGGAATTCAAATACTGGTAACAAGCCAATCTGCTAAAAGAATGCATGTTCTGTGTTCCCAAGTCATTTCACATGAACTAACATCGTTCAAAAGAATACATTTCCATTCACTGTGCACATATGTGTAATCATTTTTAACTAAAATCAATGCCATTATCATGCCAACTAAATCTGCCATAGAATATAATAGTGGTCAGGTGGGGTATAATGTATTGTTTACAAGTGATAATGATTGAATCCTAGAAATGAATAGATGGAATTTGTAGCAATTAATTATAATTTCAAGAAACACTCCAGAGTAAAGTTAATTTTATATGCAGTACCTCTAAACTGCTATGGTAAAGCTTCTATTATGGTAGCTATAAGTGACATTTTGTGCTAAAATGCCTTTAAACCTGGGAGGGGAGGCTAATTGTTCTTATTTTCCTGAACACGATAGGACCTGATCACTGCAAAACAAACCCATGCCTCAATGGAGGCACCTGTTATCCTACAGAGACATCCTATGTGTGCACCTGTGTTCCTGGATTCAGTGGAGACCAGTGTGAACTTGGTAAGATGTTCTTGGATGAAGAGCTACAGTACTTTTCCATCAATTACAGTGGGAGAGATGGTGTATTATGGAATCCATTGGCAATTTCAGAGAAATCTGTGTATAAATGAACCGTATATTAAATGGGTTAACTAAACAGGTTTTTGATGGTTGTGTCGATACAACCCATACCCACCAAGGCTTCACAAAGGACATCTCTGTCTTTTTGTGAATATCTGAAGTAATGGAAGCTTCACCATCAGACGTGAGATACTTTATGAGTTCTAGGGCTCATCACATTCACCAATTAGCAATGGAAATACCTTGCTTTGGAAATATTTTTGAGATTGTTTTGGGGTTTCTAATTTCAACAAAGAAACATTCGTGAAAGAGAAATTTAGATTGAAAATAAAATGGAAACTTTGGTGTGTGTGACACTGACCAAAATGTAACACATGATGTACTTTCCCAAGTTACTTTCATAAAATCTGAAAATTATATTTAGTTCCCATCATTTGCCTTATTCAGAAAACTCTCACTAAGTAGAAAAATTTTGCCCTCTTTGTTCACATTTACAATTTTATTTCAGATTTTGATGAATGTCATTCTAACCCTTGTCGAAATGGAGCCACGTGTGTGGATGGTTTTAATACATTTAGGTGCCTCTGCCTTCCAAGTTACATTGGTGCACTCTGTGAACAAGGTAAGACCTATTTTAGCATTTTTTTTGTAATGAACATTAACTATGTTAATTTTGAGACTTGCTGTATGAGCTTTATATTGGGAAAATTCACTGGTTACATTAGGGTTCCTAGGATGTGAATAGCCCCAAACATGTAAACTATATAGGGTCCTCACTGTATTTGTTTTGCTGATATGTTAGATTCATATGGGCATGCTGAGTTGAATTTAAGGACATCTAGTCAATACAAAAATACAGTTGCAAGTATTACTTCTGAAAACACAACTGTCTTTTATCATCTCATGACTTGAGTGTATATCAGGGTAATGGATTGCCTTCATTTTATCCCCATAAGCAGCTGCACTTGTGGGGCTTATGCTCACAGTCAGCCATGTCTAGAGAAAGCCTTGGTGCATGGTTACAGTGCATTAGCTGTGGCTTGCCAAACACTTTGTGGAAGAGGTTGCACAACTGCTTCCAAGAATCACCGCTATTAAAGAACCCTCTAGTTTTTCTGAATGAAAGAATGGCCCTAAATCTCACAATCCTTGTGATTTGCACTTCATGGCTGAGCTAATAGTATTCTGCAGGTGGTTCGTGGTAATCATGTTTATTTCATTGTCCAGAAATGGACTGCAGGCTCAGCACACTGATCTTCGGAATGCTGGTTTCCTGTTCCTAAAACCATGCAGTGGTTTGGCCTTGATAAGAATGCTCAGTGCCAAGCTTCCATTCCACAAAACAAAATGAAAATGTATTAGACACCCAGACACATTGGCCCACTCTCCCACTTCAGGGCATTAATCCAGATGTTCACTGCAACGAAAGCAAGAGGAAACCCAAAGTCACATGGACTGAAGCTACTGTTGTAGGGAATGGATAAGGGCTGCATTTTAAAGATTTATTTTTCTCGTTTAAAATTGCATAGACTAAGTCAGCTTTGGATTTTACATATGAAAACATACCAAGCTTATACTCTTTTGAAAAATTTTGGCATTTATTTGTTATTTAATGCCTGTTGGTACCTTGTCATACATGTGGAGGAGGACATCTTTTTTGTTGTTGTTGTTTATTTGTTTTTGTTTTTTTGAGTCAGGGTTTCTCTGTATCCTTGGCTGTCCTGGAACATTGTCTATAGACTAGGACACCTAGGAACTCACAGAGATCCACCTGCCTCTGCCTCTGCCTCTGCCTCTGCCTCTGCCTCTGCCTCTGCCTCTCAAGTGCTAGGGTTAAAGGCATGTGTCACCAATACCTGGTCCAAGCTCATATTCTTAAAGAGTAGAAAGCTTATTGCTTCATGAACACAAAAAGGGAAGACATAAACACTCCAATGCATTGAAATGATTAATGACATGCAATATACAGTACAGGGAGCAGGTAAAACAGAAACAAACAATAATTTGTCCATGTATTTATTGAGCGCCTACTGTTGTCCTGACATTGCAACACTAAAAATAAATTTTCAAGTAGGACCAACTTACTGATATTGGTAAATCAGGGAGACCGCTTGCATTGATATGTAATTTCAAGTGCTAACAACTTTGGGTTGTGTGGGAACTAAGGTTTAGAGAAGACTAGTGATGCATTCAAGGTGACACACAAGAGATATGATACTGAGTAGCTTACTGCTAATGTTCATGGTTTCCCAACATCTTCCTGCTTCTGAAGCAACCCTCAAAGACAGGGTTCTTACATGGTAAGCATCTAATGGATTGTGTGGGAGCAGATTGTCTGAAGGGCCTTTGGGCCTAGCTACCTCTCACTTCATCTTTGAAAGGAGACAGATTACTCCTTCATTAATGTTCCCACCTAACTTTCAGGAGCCCCTGTTTCCTCTCCCAACAAATCTAACCTTCCTGTGTTTTGTTTACTTCAGTCTGTCTACCCAGCTGTCTGCTCAGTACAGCTGCACTCCTCGTGCACGAAGATTTTTCTGTCCTTTCAGGTCGCCTAAGAACAAATGTTTTCTTCATTAACAGCAGTGCTGTCATCTAAACAGCTTTCTGTCCAAGGTTCCTATGACTGTGTCATTGTTTCTTCAGCTGACCTTTGCCCTGCATGAGTAACGGCTTAAGTCCCAGTAACTTTGAACAGGGGACGTATTTTGGTGACTAACCCAAACTCTAGAAAGGGCTTTTGGAATAGCAGAGAAACAGGCACAGAAAAATTGCTGTGAACCTAAGGATGCAGCTTGCTGGGGTGAGGGGTGTTGACAGTGTCTTAAGGCTTAGCAGCTCTGTGTCAGAAGCGCAGAAAAGGTCACCTACACAGCATATGGGACAGATGTTTATGGAGTGGTTTTAAGAGTGACTGTTTAGTGCCTGCAGTCATGAGCAGGAGTTGCCAGGTCTCTGTGTTGTCACTTTTGTGCCGTAAGTCCTTGAGGCATACGATGCCCATCTATAATGATGAATGATGTTTAAAAAAATATCATATACCGGGCCCATGACAGAGCTCAGAGTTAGAATGGCTGCCCAGCATATACAGAGCTCTGGGTTTGATCCCAAATGTTGAGGGTGGGATGGGGCATGAAACAACTAAAAATACTTCAAAGTGTTGCCTTTAAAAAAAAAGTAAAAGAGAAATCAACAGCAACAAATGAGATTATTATTTTAGATAAATTTGGAAAAACACCAAGAGCAATTTGTTTGTTTGTTTTTCATGACAGGGTCTCTCTGTGTAATAGCTCTGTCTGTCCTGGAACTCACTCCGTAGACCAGGCTGGCCTCAAACTCACAGAGATCTGCCTGCCTCTGCTTCCCAAGTGCTGGGATGAAATGTGTGGGCCACCACTGCTGGTCCCAAGAGCAATTCTCAAATGTCCCATGGAAATGATACTCTGGGAGATGCTCCCTGATTATGTAGTCCTTCATCATGCAGCTGTTAAATTCATGAGTACTAGAAATTAAAGTGATAAAAATGGATTTTGTCTCTACAAAAACAAAGGTGCCTTAATGGTACTAAGGTGTCTTCTTATGGATATTTACAGCTATAAAACTACTATGTTTTTGCAAGGATTTGTGGGACGGATTTATAATCCCACCTACTTGTGAGGTTGAGGATGAAAAAGAAGATAGCAAGTTCAAGGACCGTTTGGCTAATTGAATGAGATGCCACTTCAGAAAGAAGGCATAAAGGAAAGACTAAAGCTACATATCAATGGCAGAGTACTTGCATAGCATGGGTATAGCCCTAGGTTCAATTCCTAGTTCCACAATTTTGAAAAGGGCTACATTTTACTTAGATAGTATGGGTGGTAAATTCTCCCACCTTGGTATTAATACAAACTTAACCCATGTTCTTATAAGATGCTACATACTTATTAACTAAGGAAGACATTTGTCTATTCTGTTGTGTCTCCCTGATGCTAACAGCTTAATAAAGGGAAGGTATATATTTAATTTTCAGTTGTGGAGGCTGGAAGTTTAAAGCAGGGTAACTCTGTCTATTTGGTCTCTGATGGGGCCTATCTGCCACACCATGACACGGTGGAGAAGCAGAAAGCAAACCAATCTCATGCAGAAGGGAGAGATCAAAAGAGAGGCAAACTAGAGACCCTAACAGGGCAGACTTGCTCTTTTTATAACCATCTACTCTGAGACCTGAAATAGCATCAGTGTCACCAGGTGGGCCCCTTCACCTCCTTATCT
This sequence comes from Phodopus roborovskii, assembly GCF_943737965.1. Classification (NCBI taxonomy): domain Eukaryota; kingdom Metazoa; phylum Chordata; class Mammalia; order Rodentia; family Cricetidae; genus Phodopus; species Phodopus roborovskii. The sequence goes on along the minus strand of NW_026126413.1, from coordinate 3,482,954 downwards.
TCCACTCAGGGTCATCACTTGCTCCTACCACCTCTTGATACACCAGTAACAGGGACCAATCTCCAGCACATGGACCTCTAGAGAGGAAGCCACAACCAAACTGTGAATGACACGGCCAAGCATTTGAATTTTATGGTTTTGCTTTTGTGGAAAAGAAAAACATAGTTATTGATAATCCATTTTAATGAGAAAAGACAGACAAGGAAAGCTAACCTGCCATCATTTAGTTTATAGAAGATAAGAAAGTATGCAAAGATTTGCTTTCTGATGTGTTAATCAGAAAGTTGGGTCCTAACTCTGCATGCCTTATCTTAATATAAATGGTAAATTGGGAGGTTAAGGCAAGCTGTGCAGTTATTATCTTGCAGAATTGGTTTGTCAGGAAAAGTGTTCTAAGTGGTTTCCAACCATCCTCCTGCATAGCGAACCTCACACATGGAAATTGATTTCTTCCCTGACTTTCCTCCATTATTGGATTCTTTCAAGTGAACTTTTCCCAAAGGCAAATTAATATCCAATTGACCAAAATTGTCTTCATTTATACTGAATCACGTAACTGTGTCATGCATTCTTCCTGTGAGAATTAGTGAGGTTCAAACAGTATCACAAGGCAAACTTCCAGGACACATTATCCAAAACAGTAAGTTGGCTGCTGCCTGCAACTAAACAGCAGACCTAATGGCCTAAATTGGACCTGTGACTGCTAGCCGATATGAGCCACATCCCTTACAAATTGTGACTAGAAATACTGAAGTCAGGGGAAAAATTATATATCTCAGGATGACAATCTCAAAACTATGCAAAAAGGAATCAATTAGACCAGAGTCATGCATTTGAGTTTCAATGGGGCTACCATGGATAGCATATAAAACAGGCATTGGAATTCAGTATTTTTCTTTAAATCTATAAATTTGTAAAATAAAAAATAGTAAATTTTATTTAGAGATGAAGAAGATCCTCCTTGGTGTTTAAAATTCTGTTAATGCTGTAGTTTTGTTAATGGACCTAGTTCAATGTATTTTGAAATATATTTTATGAAGATCAAAATTATTTTGGTACAGATAATTGAAGGACTTGCTTGTTCTACTTTTAATTAACTCAAAAGCTCTGTGTATTTGCATAAAACTTCCTAATTGTTCTTCTTTGGAGGGAGAAAGTACACTTTCCTAACTATGTCCTCAAAGCTGCCTGCTCAGGATATTTCTTCTTTTCATAAATCACACATGACAAGAGCTCCTAGCCTCCCAGAGAGCTCTCTGGGGAGTGAACTCTTCCAGAACTTTTGAAGTCATTGTACAAATAAAGTGTCCGTGACCCTGTTAGCGGGGATCGTCATCCCATCACTAGTGAATGTGTAGAAAAAGGTGCATTGAAGAGAACTTAGTGGCAACTATTTCACAAATAAGTCAGTTACTCTGTAGCCTGAGAGGTTTGGGGCCAATTGTCCTGCTGATTTTGCCTACTCCGAAAACTGTCTTTAATTAGAGAAACTTCAATTAGATAGTGCCTTTTCAGTCTTAAGATGTATAATGGCCTACTTCACTGGGATCATTTGGAGTTACTTTACAATGATGTCTTTGTCACTGTGACCATAGCTTATGAATCATTTACTTCAGGAACATTGCGTAGATATTGGTTTGGTGTCCTATGAACACTGGGACTGAGGAGTTAAGTTCAATCGACATAGATAAATTTATTAAGTCTTGACCTCATTTCTTCCCAGACACTGAGACTTGTGACTATGGCTGGCACAAATTCCAAGGACAGTGCTACAAGTACTTTGCTCACCGCCGCACATGGGATGCTGCTGAAAGGGAGTGTCGTCTGCAGGGTGCCCACCTCACAAGCATCCTGTCTCACGAGGAACAAATGTTTGTGAATCGTATGTACCAGATGTGAATTGTTTGGAAATTTACTCATCCGTCCTTTATCTTAGCTATCTTTGGATCCCAATTTAAAATAGTTCTCTATGCCTTCATTCAGTTTATGAAGTCTCTCACTTACGAACTGTGTAAAATAACCTACGTTACCATGTCCACTTCAAAATACCTTCAGATATGGTACAAGAAATGGTTGCTTAGCACACCAGAAGTATCAGGTGGATCAGTAGAGTATGGGTTGAATCATATGCAATTTCTGTATCATCTACTCCCGATACAAACGGGGTTATTTCTTATGGCTCAATATAGTTCTTATCATCATATGTTTAGTTTTCACCACCACCTTTTCTATTTTGAATATTTTCATGTGTGGACAAAGTTAAGTATAAGTTGCTTTGACTTTTTTTTCCCTGCAAATTAAAATAGAGTCATGAATAGCACCCTAATCGTAACTCTGTGCACACCGTTTCTCTTCCAACGGTCTCCTAATTTTAGATGGTCAGTTGCCTATCAAGATCACAGGCAGGGGAAGACTAAAAGCTGGTAAAACTTAGTGTTAGGGTTGTTTCCTACATCTTAACTCATAGGAAAGAGGGGGCAGCTAGTTTTTATATAGCACATGGCTAGAACTACTTTGCTCATGAAGCAGAGTTTGATGTACAACTAAAAGTAGCCCCAATGCCTTCTATCCTTCTAAGATAGTTTTGTTAATTTGTCATCTGGGTAGAGTGCATTGAACATTTATTAAATGATATTGTAGCTAGTGACTCATGCCATGGTAAATACCTTTGAAAGTAATTTTTTAGAACTATTTGGCCTTCATATTCACTGTTTTGAGAAAAGAGGTGTGCTTTCTCCAAGTGAGAGGGGAATATGTAAAATCTGGTATAATTCATTGGACCACTAAATCTCTGCCAGTGGTGAAGATTAACAAGAAAAGTATGAGGATACTTACTATCATGAGGGAAGATAGAAAAATATTTAGTTACAGTTTATTTCTAGGGCAATTACCTCTGATATATTATTCTTTTCATAGCACTTTAAAATGTGCTTGTTAATTTAATGCTTATTGGGTAGAAGAAGGACCAATTAGGAAAGATTTTTTTTATGGACAAGTAAGAAAAAAAATAGAGAAGAGGGTGCATAACTCACACTGAAAATGATTTTCTTTGAAATTGTGCTTGGAACAGAGGTAAAACACCTGTCTTCTATCACTTAGGTGTGGGTCATGATTACCAGTGGATAGGTCTCAATGACAAGATGTTTGAGCACGACTTCCGTTGGACTGATGGCAGTGCACTGGTAAGATGCTGATGAGAAAGAATGCATCAGGGTACCATGCCCTGTTCTTATGTTACAGTGTGAGAAAGGGACTGGTTAGGATCACTCCTTGAAACAAGTAAGGACTCTGTGTTTACAGCTAACTTGTATAGTCATCAGTGCTGTCTCCCAGAGCTGCAGTACTCTTAAAAAAGAGCAGAGCAGACTCTGTAGAAAGGAACAGCTAGACAATGAAAATTGTGCTGGGCCATCCTTTCAGATGGTTTATCTTTGCTTTATTAGCTTCAAAGCAAAAAGAGAAAGAATAAATGCAAGAGAGACAAGACAGTCTTTTACAAATACTTTCCTCTTACATAGTTGCAATGAAATTCCACTATAAAGTGTGGCTGACTTTTATGTAGGAAAAAGGTTCACTTTTTAATGTAAGGAAATTTACAATGTTGTAAATCTGATCCCACTTCAGTACTGCTGAATAGTCTTTATTTATTATTTATTTCTGTTTCTTAACATAAACATAGCTTAGAAATTCTCGCAACTCGGCTTAAAGTTCACTAGTTTTTGGTTTTGTTTGCTTTTTGTTTTGTTTCTGTTGATTTTAAGGAAGGGGCTCACCATGTAGGCCAGGCTGACCTGCTGCTCAATATGTATAGTACAATATGTTCTTAAAACTGAATGGACAAGAGAACCCAGTGTTTTAGTACAAGCCCAGCTGTGAGTTACCACACTGGATGTGCTCAGTGCCTCTCTTCATAACAGCCACTTGGGGAGAGTAATTAAACACCTTTCCCAGGCTCCTGTCCAGATGTATTCTAGCAAATCCTTCAGCAACAGAAACACAATTTCTATGTGTTTCTGAAATGCCATTAGCATTGAGATCCACTCAGTTGGACAGTAAGTATAAACCAAGTTTTAAATTTGATAACAGGAAAAATTATGAATAATTTTTAAGTTTTAGGTTTAAACTCTTGTATATGAATTACCTAAGTGATTAAGTTTTACTTACTACTTGTCAGTCATCTGGATTTGTGTTTTGGCAAAAGGTGAGGGTCTTTCTGGAATCCATCCTGAACTTCTCTCTACTTCTGGAAGCTCTTCTCTGTCTAAGGATTCCTGTCTGGACTCTTAGGGCTCACCATACATTTGGGACCAGATATCCACTGAGTTCACACATCTGGGTCCAGATATCCACTGAGTTCACTCATCTGGGCCTAGGTATCCATTGAGTTCACCTGTTACTCGAATTCTTTGTCCAGAGTCACACAACTGCTGTTAAGAGGCCAGTACTTGAGCTCAGGTCTGTGTCCACAGTGAGTGTTTCTTCTGACTCATCCATTCTTGATGTGTATAAACAGCATACTTCATTTGAGTAACTCCTCTCATCATTATGTCTGGGAAATTAGCACTACCTGTCACTGAAGTACATAAGAAGACTTTTGGCAAGAAACTTTAGTTTCCCTGAGATGAAAATGCATGACAGAAAACCTCAGGGAGGTTCTTTGGCTCCTATCGTGCAAAGAGGTCAGTGCAGGATATTTGATGGTGGGAGGAACTAGATGGTTCCTTGCAATATGGCAGCTTGGGAAGTAGAAGGTGGGTGACTGAACGCAGAGACTAGGTAATAAATAGCGTGCCAAGTCTCACCTTTAAACACCTACTCTGCCAGGTAGGTCCCATTTGCTGAAGGCTCCCCAACTCCACACAGATGATGGCACTATTGACTAGCAAGCAGTCAAACCACAGGCTTGTGCGGGCCATTTCAGAACCCAATCCTAACACGATGAGTTGGAACAGGCATCAGGCTTTACTGCTTCCCCTTATTGAGTTCTGGTGCACTAAAGAGTCCTACAGTTGTCTCCGCTCAAGTCTAGCTACTACAAATCTGCCCTTCTCACACCTCAGAGTGATGTGCAGTTCCTTGTGTGCTGCTGTCTTTAGCTCAGAAACTGAATGCTCAAGGCTTAGCTGGTCAAGTGGTCTTGGCACTCACTACATGTGTCATGTGGATCTGGGCCACTCTGTACCCCTCCCATGCTTTGATTTCTATCATATCTAGAATGAAGCCTCCTGCTTAGCCCTGTAAGCTAGTGTGATAAGGCCAGATTGACCTCTTTCTGGCAACTATATGGAGTGTGTAAAAATAACTTAGGGAGTGTACCTTCTCTGACACATACATACAGGTCAACTTGAGATAGCATTATTCTCCTACTCCCCAAGAAGGCAAACCAAGTCACTTTTGTTTGTGTTTGTCAGTTTTGTGTTTATTTATTAAGCATTCTTTGACAACCTCGTATATTATGTAATGCATAGTGTGCTTATGAATCTTACTGTCACCCTTTTTTTCTCCCTCCGCCTCTCTCTCTTGTCACCCTCCTCCTTCCCACGAACCCCTTTCTCACACTCACACCTTCTTTTAAATCTTGTTTTGTGACCTTTTGGGTTTAACTGGAGTGGCCTGTGTAACCCTGGGTTTAGACCTGTGCGTTGGAAACTGATGTGCTCACCACTGGTGAGCGGGGTTTAAATGCAGCCTCTGTCCTTTCGATGCTCTTACCACAACCCAAGAGACTGAGACAGCCCCTCTTCTTCCTTACAAGGGGTCACTCCCGCACACCTGCAGGCAAGCCCCTAGGATGTGGTGGTCATCACCGCTAGTTCACTGGCAAGGTACGACGCCACTACAATCAGTAGCCAACTGTTCAGCAGGGAGGAATAGCCTGAACTCCCATCTGTATGCACGCATGGCTGCCTACAGGCCCAGGCTTGTGAACGCCCGGTGTAGGCAAACGTAGTTGCTGTGAGATCACACATGTGATGGCTGTGCCATGCTCAGAAGATAATAGTTTGCAACTGTTTTTGCTATCCTCTCTTTCAGGTGATCTTCTTGCCCCATTTTGTGCCCATAAATTTTTTTATATAGGCAGAAATGTCTTATAAAGTTAATGTAATTATTTCTATAATCAAGAGTGACTCCAAATTCAGTAAAATAGTGAACATTGCACTTTTTCAAGAAAGAAAATATCTGCTTGGGGTATTTTGAAGGGAAGACAGAACAATGTAACATAACAACCACAGACCATCAATTGGAACCTTAGTTTTAATAATTCACAGGGATCATTAAGGACTCAGTACCAAGCCTTTACTAAAATGAATCATGTAAACAGGCAAGGTTTATAAAAAAAAAATGGCAAAAGTACATCCAGACTAAACTGATACATCTTTGGTTTCTTCTTAATCTAGTCTTTGTATCAAACAAATAAAAAAAAAATGGTAAGGAGCGTCCCCTAACTTTAAACATTTCGAAACAGAAGAGCAAAGCTGCCCACCAGCCTGCCTATGTTTGACTGATCTCTCTCTGGCCCACTTTTCTCCTTTAAGAACCACCCTTTCTTCTGTCTTTTTCCTGTCTGAGAACGCCTAGGTGGTTCCTGAACTCCCTCCTAGATCTATGAATAGTCCTCATCTCCTTAACAGATTCCATATGTATGCAGGCACTGGCTAAATTAGCTTGCTTTTGTTTCATTGTTTATTCTGAGGTTTTCTGCTTTTGAGCATGTCCTTTCTAGGGACTAAGTCTTCATCTGGGAAAATGGTACCTGCTTACACTTGGCAAAAGTGAATTAGCCACATGTAATTTTCAAGGACTTGGTTTCTGTATTCAACTGCTTTCTTGCCTCTTCTACTCTCTCATATTTTTTGTTTGACAGTTATTAGTTATTCAATTTGGTAGGTAAAGCAGTATCAAAAAGAAAACTACATTTGCTACATACCTGATTCTATCTTTTGCTATTTGGTATTCAGGAATAACCAGTATAATCTGGGGAGGGGGGAGGGAGAGAAATAGAAAGCTTTAAATAGATTTCAGTGTCACTAATTTCATTTATTGAAACAATTAAAGTTTGTTTCCAATAAGCTCACAGTATAGTCATATCATATTTAACACGATTGTATTTCATAGCTAGACTAATTCAATTCATCTACTTGTGCTTAGTTAGAGATTCTGTTCGGCTAAGTCATCAGAATTCCCTGTATTCCGCAGATTGGATGATCTTTACGTTCCATTGGCCTCTGTAATAAAATGTTGATGATACCGATAATAAGCCAAATTCTTGTTTATGTTATAGTGGAGAAATCTTTTCATTATTTACTTGGGGTATTTGCCTAGTAAATTTCACAAAGTATACTTCTGGATACAACAGCATCTAACATTCTTTTGTGATTTATGTTTTTATTACTTTTCTTGACACATTTCAGCTTTCACTTTGTTTCTTGGATTTTTCTTAGTCAGTTTCTCTTTGCCTTCAGTATGTCTGACAATAAAGCATACCTAGTGCTTTATTACTAACCCTGACAAATGACTTTGTCTATGAATTCCTTTCCTTGTCACCTTAGTTATATGTTCAAAGTCACTAAGTTAAATTCTCCAAGTTAAACATACATTAAAGACTGAGAAAGTGAACAAACTTTTCTTATCAGGTGTTTAAATTGTTGGCTGACTTTGAGGTTGTTTCTTTGACCAAATGTTAAATGAATGACTTATCTCAAGTGTTTTCCTGGCTGCCACTGACATTCCCTCTCGCCAGACAGTGAACTTTTTTTTTTAAATGCCTGCCTCTTCCTTCCTTCCTTCCTTCCTTCCTTCCTTCCTTTCCCTTGTCTCCTTCCTTCTTTCCTTCCTTCCTTCCTTTCTTTCTTTCCCGTTTTGCTGAAGACAGATCTTTTTTCTTCCATTTTATTTGTGTTTTGTGTATAGTAAAAGCTGTTTTATTTTTATATATTTTTTCATTTAAATTGGAAACAAGCTTGTTTTACATATCAATCTTAGTTCCCACACCCTCCTGTCCTCCCCTGTTCCCCCGACCAACCCTCCTCCAATCCCCATTCTGCTCCCCAGGGAGGGTGAGGCCTTCCATGGGGGGGGGTCTTCAAAGTCTGTCATATCATTTGGAGCAGGGCCCAAGCCCTCCCACCATGTGTCTAAGCTGAGGGGGTATTCCTCTGTGTGGAATGGGCTCCCAAAGTCCATTCATATACTAGGGATAAATACTGATCCACTACCATAGGCCCCATAGACTACCTAGTCCTCCCAACTAACACTTCATTCAGGGAATCGGGGTCAGTCCTATGCTAGTTTCCCCGCTATGAGACTGAAGTCCATGAGCTCCGCCTTGTTCAGGTTGGCAATTTCTATGGGTTTCTCCAGCCTGGTCTTGGCCGCTTTGCTCAAGACCCTCCTTTTCTGCAACTGGATTCCAGGAGTTCAGCTCTGTGTTTAGCTGTGGGTGTCTGCTTCTGCTTCCAACAGCTACTAGGTGAAGGCTCTAGGATGTCATATAAGGTAATCATCCATCTCATTATAAAGAAAGGGCATTTAAGGTAGCCTCTCCACTATTGCTTAGAGTGTTAGTTGGGAACATCCTTGTAGATCTCTGGACGTTTTCCTAGTGACAGATTTCTCTTAAAACCTATAATGGCTCCTTCTATTATGGTATCTCTTTTCTTGCTCTCCTCTATACTTTCCCTGGCTCAATCTTCCTGCTACATCATGCCCATCTCTGCCTCTTCTTTCTAACTCCCTCTCCCTTCCCCCCCATGTTCCCTACTTGCTTGAGATCTTGTTGCTTTGCCTTTCTCCAGAGGACCATGCATTTTTTTCTAACATAATACATCCTGATTACAGTTTTCTCTATCTCTACCTCTTCCAGTTCCTCCTTTCATCCCCTTCCATCCTGAGCTAGCCCCCTTTCTGTCTTTCATTAGAACACAAACCGGCTTCTATGGGATAGTAATAATAAGGTAGAATGAGATATAATGAAAACTAACACACTCGAGTTAGACAAAACAAACTAATGGAAAGGAGCCCAAGAGAAGGCACAAGAAACAGAGACACACTCATTCTCACATTCAAGAATCTCAGAAAAATACTATGACTGGAAGCTGTAATACATACAAAGGACCAACAGGGTAAAAAGAGTGAATTAAAAGAAAATATAAATAAAATACTAAATAATAAGATAAAATTCAAATAATACCAACACATACATACACACGGGGGAAGGAGAGACAGACAGAGAGAGAGAGAGAGAGAGAGAGAGAGAGAGAGAGAGAGAGAGAGAGAGAGAGAGAGAGAGGGAAGAAGAAAAGAAGAAGGAGGAGCAGGAACACTGACATGACATTATGAGACAAGGAAATTCCAAAGATGCTGTCGAGTTTATTTTCTATTGGCTACTGCTAGGCATGCAGCCTGCCGTTAAGAATAGTTTGTTTCCCAGAAAGACCTCCTTGGAAAAAACTTAATTTTCATTTGCATGTAGTTTTCCATTGGAGGTAGCTTCTGGGTTAGGGGTGGAGGCTTGTGTTCACTTCTGCATTTAGTTCTAGGGCCCCATCTGGTGCAGTCTTTGTGCCCGGTGCATCAGTCTCTGTGAGTTCCTGTGTGTCCTGATCATGTTTATTTAGAGGGCTTTTTTGGCTGTTGTTGCCCTCCCCTCTTGCTCCTCTACTCTTACCATCCCCCCTTCTGTGGGATGTCCTTGACCCTGAGAGGACTGATTTGATGACTTTACCCTGTTTATGGCTGTTATTCATTTCTTAAGACTCTTCATTTAGTGTCTTCCCTTGTTTTCAGTATAAAATTCTCATGGTTAGCACCTCAGACAAAGCACACTACATCCATCTGCTATATTTTAAGGTACAGTCTGTTAATCCCATATATTTGAGGAGAAAGACCACCAAGAATAAATCATGGCCAAAATTAATTAAAGCAAGCTCATTTATTCATGCACATGGGCTGCCTTTCACTAAGTCAGGGTTCAAGAGATCAGCATGGACATGGTGAAGATAATGGTTTTTATAACCGGAGTAGAAGGTTTCCAAATGGGGGATTTAGCAGGCAAACAGGTGGGGTTACAGAAGCAGAACATAAGCATAAGCATAACTAGTTGTTCATAGCAACCTACTGAAACAAAGGCATGGTTGCAAGGTGGTTGTGACAAGGTGGTCATAACAAGATGGTCATAACAACTTTTCGAAACCACAGGATGGTTGTCCATTCCTGGGACAGGCAGTGCAGAACCATTTGTAGTTCAGATAATAGGTGGGGCATAACTAGTCCTTGAGAAGCAAAAATTTAATCATAAGCACAAATGAATGTGGTTTGTTTTGGTACAAGATGCCTTTGCAGCCCAAGATGGAGGTAGACAGGTTTACCAAATCATTTAGTGAATCATGACCTCTCACTATTGTGATTTCCATACATTGGCCCTGATTCTCAGCATGCTCTCAACTCTTGCTCTGATGATATCAAGACATTGGAATATCTTACACAATACATTTCCTGTTCCCCCAACAAAGGGTTGGAAATTAGTCTGTGGGGTTTTGTTTTTTTTTTTTTTTTTTTTTTTTTTTTTTTTTTTAATGCTACTGCCTTATTTATTTATTTATTTATTTATTTATTTATTTCTAAATTTTTGACCCTCAGGAATAATATTCTTATAAGGGAAAGGGACTCTCTTTGGCATGCACTTAGGATCTCATTGTGGTTAGCCTGCTCCTGACCCCAATAGTGCCTACATCCATTCATCAGAGGCATGGAGTAAACTACAAAGAAATGTCACTTTGAATGGATGTCCAGGGATTAAGGAAGGACAGAACTGGAACTTCATTTTTTCCTACAAAAACTAGGAAACTTTTGGGAAGTTCGATTTAAAACAAACAAGCAAAAATCTTTTATTTCATTCTTAGGCAATTTCAACATGCCTTTCTGTTTTCTTTCTATCAGTACTGCCTTGTAGTCTTCTCTGTGGAGCCCTCAGAGGCTGTGGGCTTCTTACATGCAAGTTATCCTAGATGTCTCCTTTCTCTCTGCAGTCTCCTGTAGGCAAGATATAGAGCTTTCCTCAGATCTCCACATTTCTCAATGTAGTACTTCTAGGATAAGTTTACTGAATCATCCAGTTACACATGTTATACTTCTAATTCTAACCATCTCAGCTTGAAGGTAACTAACAGTGTGATTAATTTTAATGGAAAATTCGCTTAACTCCTAACTTCCTAACTCCCCCCCCCCCATGCTCCCTACTTGCTTGAGATCTTGTCGCTTTGCCCTTCTCCAGAGGACCATGCATTTTTTTCTAACATAATACATCCTGATTACAGTTTTCTCTATCTCTACCTCTTCCAGTTCCTCCTTCCATCCCCTTCCATCCTGAGCTAGCCCCCTTTCTGTCTTTCATTAGAACACAAAATTACTGAATCTCCTTCCCCATTTTAGTATGTGTGACTTGGTATTGTCAAGTTAACATAGCCAGGAATTCTGAACTCCCCTCTCTTCTTCACCAACCTATTATTAGAGTTGTGACAGAAGAAAAAGAAAAAGAAAAAAGCCACATTGGTGTGGGTTTGCCTTTACTTCCAGATATCTTCTTCCTTTTTTTTTTTTTTTTTGTTTGTTTGTTTGGTTGGTTTTTTTGTTGTTGTTTTTCTTCATAAAATAGATATGTAAGTATGCCAAATAATGCATTTTGAGGGAAAAATAGCTTTGAAATGAATAGAAATAATACAAATAGCCTATAATCTAGAGAGACATTCTAAAGGGACAAAGAAAAGTAGTAAGAAATCACAAGCAATAAGTCATTACTGGTTTTTTTTCTGCCATAATGTGACATTACTGTCCTTTCACAAACACCAAAGTTTCTGTCCTTTGTTTCCTATATATCTTGGGCAACTAAAGAGAACTAGGTGTGCTAACTAATTTGGAAATGTTTCCTGGACTTGTTCATGGGTTTCTAACCACAAGAAAGGTTGTATATGGTTTGCCAGAAAATGATCCAAGATAAACTCCTCATACATATATACATATGTATGTATCTATAATTTAAGTTTTTAAAGTGGTATTTTCTTTTAAAAAAATTTATTCATTTTACATACCAACTACAGTTGCCCCTCCCTCACTTCCTCCCATTCCCTTCACTTCCCCCCTAATCTACCCCTCCCCCATCCACAACTCGGCAAAGGGAAGACCTCCCATGGGAAGTCAACAAAGCCTGGCACATTCAGTTGAGGCAGGACCAAGCTCCCAGCTGCATCAAAGCCAAGCAAGGCATCTCACCATATGGAGTAGGCTCCAAAAAGCCAACTCATGTACCAGGGATAGATCCCGGTCCCACTGTCAGGGAACCCACAAACACACTAGGAAATTTCAGTCCCTAGGCTCCTCAACTGTTGTTGTTCTAGAGTCTATAAGCTCACACTAGCTCCATCAGCTGTCTTTGTGGGTTTTTCCATCATGCTCTTGACCCACCTTGCTCATATAATCCCTCCTACCTCTCTTCGAATGGACCTCAGGAACTCTGTCCACTGCATCTGTTTCCATTGGCAATTGAATGAAGATTAGGGAGTCACCAATCTGATTACAAGGGAAGGGCCATTTAGACCTTGTCTCTACTATTGCTAAGACTCTTAGCTGGGGTCATCCTTGTGGGTCCCTGGGGATTTCTCTAGCACCAGATTTCTCCCAAAACCCATAATGCCTATCTATCCATCCATCCATCTATCAGGATATCTCTTTCACTGCTCTCCCAGTCCATCCTTTCACCAACTCAAACATGCTTTTCCCTCATTCTCATCCCCCATCCCTTCCCTTAACCATCCAGTTTATCCAGGAGAGCTCATCTATTTCTTCTCCACAGAGTGATCCCTATGAACCCTAGTGTCCCTATGTCCCTAGGGTTCTCCTTGTTACTTAGCTTCTAGTTGGCTTATCCTTTGCTTTATTTCTAGTATCCACTTAAGAATGAGTACATACCATGTTTGTCATTCTGGGTCTGAGTTACCTCACTTAGGATGATTTTTTTTTCCTAGTTCCATCCATTTTCTTGCATGTCATTGTAATTTACAACTGAGTAGTACTCCACTGTGTAAATTTCCACATTTTCTTTATCCATTCTTCTTTTGAGGGTCATCTAGGTTGTTTCCAGGTTCTGACTATTATGAATAATGCTGCTATGAACATAGTTGAAAAAGTATCCTCCTGGTATGATTGAGCATCCTTTGGGTAAATGCCCAAGAGTGGTAATGCTGGGTCTTGAGGTAGATTGATTCACAATTTCCTGAGAAACTGCCATACTGATTTCCAAAGTGGCTGTAGAAGTTTGTACTCCCACCAGCAGTGGAGGAGAATTCCCCTTACTCCACATCCTATCCCACATAGGCTGTCATCAGTGTTTTTGATATTAGCCACCCTGACAGGTATAAGATGATATATATATATATATATATATATATATTGCAATTTAAGTTTTTAAAATGACATTTTTGAAAGTAACAGAATTTTGAGTTTTCACACAAAGATGGTAAATATTTTAGGTGATCAGTTACTCTAATGTGATTATTTCATGTTGTATTGTATTGAAATAGCATGCTATATGTTAAAACATGTATTATCTTGTGTCAATTAAATAGAAAATATTTTTAAAATTCTGCTCTCACATAATAGAGCCTTAAAGTTTGACATCCTCAACTAGTAAGTCTTAGAAGACTTTTAACAAAGAGATTTGTGCATGTTTCATCTGTGATGTGGTTTTTAGCTCCAAGCCAAATGCCCCATCTCTGTGAACAAGTCACACTGCATGTCAATATTAATTTAATTATGTTAAACTTTGCAGGCATTATTATATTAATCCAAAAGCCAAGAAAAACACATGCTCTTTCTTCAGCCTTTAACGTATTACTCATGAGTAGAAGACTGGAGATTTCTTTCTACCAAACACCACTACATTGTTAATGAAAAACTTTACTTCTGTTGTGGTTTAATTTGATTCCCATCAACAGATGTTTCTCCTGAACTTACATACAGGATATTATGAGTCATAGTGTAGTTCTAGGACATAAAACCCATGTCTATACCTTTTGTTCTCATTGCTCAAATGTCTAATGACGGCTTTAACTCGCTGAAGTACAGTGTTTGCCACCACTGGAAAATCATCTTGTAATTGACAAGTTTGTCCAGCAAGTGAAGAAAACTTAATGAATGCAGGGTGCCTCTTCCAGCACTGCCACAGGAAACTTTAGAATCACATGCACATGTTTAAATTTAACTGCTAATTAGTTTAAGGCGATGCATAACCATGGAAAAAGCAAAAGGAAAGAAGTTGAATGGCTTTGGCACTTTCTCTGGCATTTGGTTCCTTAGCATTTCATGACTGACTTGTGCAAACAAGCTTGAGTGGAGGAGCTTACTGGCACAGTGCTTTGCCTGGATTAACTGCATGTTGCTCCATGGGGCTCTGCCTGGGGCCCCTGTCTCACAGTGGTCTCACAGTGGGAGTAACTCTTGTCCCTCTGGAAATGCTGTTGATAATTACAGCTTTGTCAGGCAGTGAGCTCACACATTTCACAAGATTAGTGCTGTACTCAAGAGTGGCCAGATTGTCTTTTCCTGCACAGAACTTTGCCAGCTAGGAAAATAATGGGCACATTGCCATTTTAACAGCTATCTGGAGACCCCAAGTTAATTTTCCTTCCCTTCAGCATATTCAGTTTGGTAGAATCCAAGTGCAGGCTTCCAGTGGGTAACAACACCCAAACAAATGCCTCTTTCTCCTCTGAAACAAAGCTGCTCTTTTCTTTTTCAGTTGTGGGTTCAACTAAATGATAACAGAAAAACCATAACCTCCTGTAAAACATAAATAAATCAGGACCCAGACCAGAGTGCATGGATCAAATGAGGGTAGACCTACCTTGCAGGGAAGGCATTTGCTTCATCCAAGTAGAACAGTTAAACATGACCCCTGCAGACACAAACAAATGCCTATTGTGTGCTAGGGCTATCCAGGAGGGAAGGCATTTGAATGCTACCAAATGTTTTGATTTTTATAGAGATGGTGCCATTTCTCAGATAACCATTTGCACGGTGTTCAGAAAGACTGCAGTTAACTCTAGAGGCTACCTAGTGAAAAGCTAACTCTCTCTCTCTCTCTCTTTGTGTGTGTGTGTGTGTGTGTGTGTGTGTGTGTGTGTGTGTGTGTGTGTGGTGTGGTGTTGTAGGTAGATACCCATCCTCTTTCAAGTGTTTTGTGTATGGAATGTGTTTGTATTCTTGCCCTTGGTGGTGTGAACTGTATTTGGATTTTGTAGCTCTTGGAGTTCAGTACCGATATAATGGGTCCCCGGTGATAAAAGGAGTGTGCACAGAATTCTGCTTGGGATACATGTATGGTATTTTCAGATCATAAGTTTTCAGATTCATATAGCTAGCATTTCATATTTTGGTTTTGGCACATAATTATTTATGGGTACTGCTACAGAGATGTTTGGTGGATATGCTAGACGCCTATACTATTCAATAACAGAACAGGATGGGACTAGAAGTTACTGTTTAGCCCAGGTATGTCTTGTACTGAAGTCTTTCCCAAAACTGGCATGACATGCCACAGATGAACCCTTAATAGCTGGGAATCCAGTATGGGACTGACTCAGACCCCCTGAACATGGGTCTCAGCTAGAAGGACTGAGCACTCTAAGGGACCTCGGACAGTGGAACCAGAATGTATTCCTGGTGCACAAAAGGACCTTGCAGACACATCCCCCATGGAGGGGTACTCTCTTAACCTAGAGACAGGAGAGAAGTCCTATTCCCTACTTCAAATGAGTTGACAGATTTACATGTCCCCACCTGGATAGCATAGCCCTACATGTGGAATGGGGGTGGGGGGATGGGAGGGAAGGGTGGTCAGGGTGCATGTGAGGAGGCAGAGAGGGTAAGAGGGAGAGAGGAAGGGAGGGAGAGGGAACTGGGAATGACATGTAAAATAAAAAAATAAAAATAAAAAAATAAAAAAATAATTTTCACATATGTAGTTAATAATCTTAACTTTTAAATGCTGGCAAAAAAGGTAGGACCATAATGAGTGGTCTATGTCCCCACCTAGTGGCCACATTATATTTTGTATTTCAAAATGAACACCAGAGTATGCAGGACTGGTGTTTGGGCGTCTATATCTTGAAATGTCTAATGTAAACCCTGTAGTTAAGTGCAAAAGGAGATAAGTTGCAAGCACAGCAGGAAGCTACCAGGTAGTCACATGCTTGATAAAGTCCTGGCTGATAAGGTTAAAATTAGCCCCGCCATTTCCTGAACCTGCACTTTACATGCAGTGATAAAAACCAACAGAATGTCTCCCTTGGTTGCATTTATCACCAGGTGGCCTAGGAGCACGTCTGCGGTTTAGTGTGAAACCCCCACCTCCACCCCCATGAATTTGTTTATCTGTGTTTGGAGCAAAAGGATAGGTGAAGAACGATGAATACATTTTTAAGGAAAATAAACCCAGATCATAGTTGGAAGTTTAATAAATTTCCCCCCAAATAATCTCTGGAAAGTGTTTGAGATTACTATTACCAATAGGGTGCGAATGATATTTCAATGTTTTAGCAGCATCAAAATAGTTCCAAAGCATAGTCTTTAACTATTCTAGAAAATCCAAACTATAATGAATTTTATATAAAATTCAATGACATCTAAGTGGAAGTAGGGTCCTTTCAGTCACAAATTCAGGATTTACGATGCCAGTGCTATCTGAGATTAACAAGCAGCATACATTGCATCTGTTCGTCATAGGCAGCCAGCATTTACCTATGAAGTGTTTCATTAACTTTCAGGTCTTCATAGTAGACTGCTCTGACTCCCCATCTCACAGGGGATACTTCTGTCTACTCCTGGCCATTGTGGGTCTCCTCTAATACATTTCAGCAGAAGTTCATCTGCTACACAAGTCTGTATGACTAAAGACACCCTCAAATTCTACTCAAACCCATCTGAGTGCCAATAATTACTAGGGCTCTATGAGTAGACCCTTGTGCATGAGTGTGTGTGTGTGAGAGGGAGTATATGAATCAAAGGTACATCTCAAAGCTAGGGTTCACATGCAGATGAAATTAATATTACTTAACATCTATGACAACTCTGTTTCCTTTTCTGTTTCACATTGTACTAACTAGGAGCCAGCAGAAGAAAAGACTCCCGCAGTCTCTAAAAGAGTGATTAATTAGGAAAATCAGTGCTCATTGATTTTCACTGTGGTTATTTGACCAAGTTAAATAAGGTCAAGTGAAAAGAATCTGAAGGGAGGCTAGCTTCTGCTCAAATTCTTTTCAATTTTTTTATTCATTCTTCTCTCATCTATTACAACCTCACTGCAGTATAACCTCCCTCCATTCCTCCCAGCCCCTCCCTCCAACCCCTTATCCCCCAGGACCCATTCCTCCTTCTCCAGTTCCCTTCAGAAAAGACCAGGCCTCCCAAGGATATCCACCCAACATGGCATATCATGTTGCAGTAAGACTAGGTACATCCTCTCATATCAAGGCTGGGTGAAGCAACCCAGTAGGAGGAAAAGTGTTCCAAAAGTATCCAAAAGAGTCAGAGACAATCCCTTCCTATTGTTCTAATTCTCTTAAGAACACCAAGCTACCTCTTATATGCAGAGGACCTAACTTAGACCCATACAGGCTCCCTGAGCCTGTGATCTCTGTCTAGTTTTTCGGCTATGGGTCCTATCAGTTGCTAGATGAAGGTAGCCCCTCAGATGACCATTGGGCTAGGCCTGGTCAATGAGGAGTATAGCAGAATGCCACTAGAATTCATTCATTCATTCATTGGCCAGTCATGTTTGGTTCTTTCCTGGGTCCCTGGGCTTTCCAGCCTGTGGTGCCTGGCTCTCTAGGCAATGTGAGCTGTGGGCTCCTTCTTCTGACATGGGCTTCATGTTACTTTAAAGGCCTTAGTTTTGTTTATTTGTTTTTAAGTTTAAATTATTGATTTTATGTATATGAGTGCTCTATCCGCATTTATGCCTTTATTCCAGAAGAGGGCATCAGATCCTGCTGTAGATGGTTGTGAGCCACCATGTGGTTGCTGGGAATTAAAGTCAGAATGTCTGGAAAAATAGCCAGTGCTCTTAACCACTGAGCCATCTCTCTAGCTCAAATGGTGTTAGTTTTGAGGTGACGATAAAAGAGATTTAAACCAGGTATTTTTAAAAGTTTTGTCTCAGATTTATTTTTATATGAATGAATGTTTTGTCTGCTTGTATGTATATGTACCACATGCATGCCTGGTGCCTGCAGAGTTCAGAAGGGGGCGGACAGAAGATGATGGCTGACCTCCTAGTATACCATCAGGTTCCTGGGAACCAAGGGTCATCTCTAACCAGTGCTCTTAGCCATTGAGCCATCTCTCTAGCCCCTTACTAGACACTTTAGTGTTCTATTAACCCTTTTCCCTTGTGTCTTAAGGGTTTTGTTCTTCAAAATAAAATTCATCACTTTTTAAGATGGAATTTTACATTGCATATTGCTACATTATTAATGCTTTGAGAATTTTGTACAATGTGTTTTGATCATATTAACTCCCTCCCTCTCCTCCCAATTAACTTAAAAAACTTCATACAGGGAGGTGGTGTGTTTAGATCATATCCATTCTTCCTCCAACTCCTCCAAGACACTACCTCCTTCTCCTGCTTTTTCTCTCAAGATTTCTTTTTTTTTTTTTTAATCCTAGTGTAGACATAAACAGCAGCAACAAAAGAAAACCCTAAGTAATATTTTGGAGTGGTTCATAGGGGAAAGAAGTGAATCAGTTTATGCTTACGCCTGTCTGTGGCCCTCCCTACCCACATGTACACATCTCAGTGGTTTACTGGTCTTTATTTGTGTCAGCTAAAGACTAATCAGATATGCCAACCACCATAGCAGCAGCTAGTGCCTGAAAACCTTGTTTGCTTTCTTTCAGTAAAAGCAGTACTTAAAGTTGAACCCAAACTTATTCCCCACGCCCCTTTCTAAGGAAGAGAGGAAAGTTCTTGTTTATTTCCAAGTCTTAGAGAGATCTAGAAAAAGGGTATTCAAAGCCCTTTATAGAAAGGCAGTTATGTATTTGCTTATATGGAAAGGTAAATTGGGTACATCAACATATATAAGTTTGTTCAAATCCTTGGGATGTTCATTAGTTGCTGGGATTTTGGTACTACTGGTCACCGGTCTTGTGTTACATATTTTAAAAGATAAAACATCACTTACTGAGTAAATGGATGTTTTGAATAAACCATTTGCCTTGTACTCATTATAAAACAAACAAACAAAAAAACCATCACTTACTGTGTATGAATGGGTATTCTGACTTCCATATAATCAGAGATTCTCCTCATTGCACATTATTGAAAACTGCCAAAAGCCAACTCATCCACCTTTCCATCCAAGGCTACCCACCTACCACACGGACTGAGTCAGGTGGGAGAATTGTGGAGCCTGGGAAGAGAAGTAGCTGCACCCATTGGAAGAAAACCCATTCAGTTTCTTTGCAATCTGAGGTCCCTCCATGAGGGTGTGGATGTTGCCAGCCAGAGAGGTCACATGACCTGCAGAGAACCTGCAGGGTAATTTTGACAAGAAAGACTATTTGCAGCAAATAACTAATCAATTATGATTTGGTAGCCTCAGACAAATAACTTCAGTCTGCTCTGAGTTTTCCCCCCGCAGCATTAGGGTTGGTTTGAAAGAGCTTTCCTGTTGGTGGAGACAAGTTTTGTAGACTAGAACTATAGTTATTAGCTGTTGGAGTTCATCCAAGGGTTTTTCAGCCATTTTATTATTTTGGCAGGTGATATATTTGAATTCGTTTTTTTGGGGGGGGGGGTTATCAGAAAAGTAACTGAATTTAATTTAATTGAAATGCTTGCCATTTGAGAACTTGTTTTGCAGGTATGAAGAGCTAACTATTTAATTGGAACTCCCAGAGTAATTTTGTCATATGATACAAAGTATTAAGCAATTTCATACTGGGTCAAGCAATTATCTTTTAATAAAACAGAAGAAAATATCCATGTCAGTTGGTATTCCTCTACTTTAGTCCTTTGAGTTTTAGTCATAGTTTTCCTTTGCTGTCAGAAAATGAAAGAGCAAAATACTTTCAGTATTCTCTTTCAAGGCAATGTGAAGGTTTGTAGGGAGAAACCCAAATCTCAGAGGCATAACTATGCAGACATATGGCCAAAACTTATTCTTGTTAAACATTTTAAGGAGAATCTTCTCAACCCATTCTGCCATCTTAGAATAACTCCTCCTTTTCCATTCCAGCCCTAGCAATGGGCTGAGTGAGGTCAGTTCATAGAAGATCATGCAATACTACAAATTAAGTTTGAAGCTGGCCTGGGCTATGTAGAGACAGCTTATTAAAAAAACAAAAAACAAAAAAACAAACAAACAAAAAAAAAAAAAACAAGCAAACACCAACACGTAAGATGCTTGTTCATAAGGAAAGGATTTCACATGATAGGTGAGGTTTTCTCTATTTGTTTAAAGAGTCTTTATTCTGTTGCTAGAGATAGTAAAGATGAGCGCTTACATTATTATAACTGGATTGATTTCCTCGGGAAGAATTTCTTCCTAATATTTAATATTTATGAAAAATGCATCATGGAATCTACAGTCATGCTTTTATTCATTTATTTTCACTCATTCATCATAAAACTTAAATAAGCCTATAAAAGTGTTAAGGAGGAAGTAGCAATCTGGAGTTTCCTTTACTGAGTCAATTTGGCAATGATGTAAACAAATTTGAAGCATCCTAACTAAGATAAATAGCACAATTGAATTATCAGGAGGCAACAGTATGAGATGCCTGTAGGCATTAGATATTCTTTTTTGATAATTTTTTATTTAATTTGACACAAGTTTGTTTTACATGTCAATCCCAGTTCCCACACCCTTCCATCCTCCCCTGTTCCCCCCCACCAACCCCCCTCCAGTCCTCTTTCTTCAAACTTCCATGGAGAGTCTTCAAAGTCTGTTATATCACTTGAAACAGGGCCTAGGCCCTCCCTGAGGGAGTATCCCTCTATATGGAATGGGCTTCCAAAGTTCATTTGTATACTAGGGATAGTACTGATCCATTACCTGAGGCCCCATAGATTGCCCAGTCCTCCCAACTAACACCACATTCAGGGATTCCTAGCTATCATTCTGGACTCCAAGAGCTCCCCCTTACTCAAGTCTGCAGTTTCTGTGGGTTTCTCCAGCCTGGTCTTGACCCCTTTGCTCATCACTCCCACCTGTCTGCAACTGGATTCCAGGATTTTGGCTAAGTGTTTGGCTGTGGGTGTCTGCTTCTGCTTCCGTCAGCTACTAGATGAAGGCACTAGGATGGCAAATGAGGTGGTCAGGGTCATCCTTGTAGATGTCTGGACATTTCCCTAGTGACAGATTTCTCTAGATATTCTTATACAAACTATAAAACTAAAACTTGGTCCTACAAAATTAAGCCAGATCTTTGCCAAACAACAAAAACACACATTTTGAAACACTGCTGGGTGCCAGATGCAGTTCTCCTCAATCCTATATCATTTGTCAGTTTAAGCCCCAAGATATGGTTCACTGGCACAGAACTTGAATTCATTCGAGGGTGAAAATGGCACAGGTGCTGTTCAGACCAGTAGGAAATGTCAGCTAAAGAGTATAAGCTGTTGAATGTCTTTGAGGATGGGAAGTGGCATCTGCTGAGGCTAGCTTCAACCAGCTTAGCTACTTTTGATAAATGTGTAGGTACTTTCATAACATTTACATTCTACTTTCATAAGAAACAAAGCAGAATTAGGAAATTCATGTTTTTGTTGCTGGTGAGTAATTAAGCAGGGCTTTTGAAATAAATGAATCAATATAGGGCAGAAAGCTTGTTGAAGTAGGAGGTCATAGAGACATTGGCAAAACAGCATCTCAGGACATGAGAGGAACATTCTCTAATGAACTCATGGTAGCTGTGGTTTCCTGAAAAATATCTGGGCAACATCAATCCCCAACACTCCAGCATGGGTGGGGGAGGCACATGAGCCCACATCTCTGCTAAGGAGGTATTGACAGTTGATTGCTGTTAAATGGTAGGTCAGTTTTCTTTAGGGATATGATCTATGGTGGGATAACTATGTACTAGTGGATGGCTCCTCATCCGTGTGTACATGGTCAGTACTACTTGGACTCTGTGAGTGTGAGTGACATTGTGCCATCTGTCCTCAATCATCTCTTCCATGCTGTTCATCTCTAGTAGTTTCTACCTGACAGTCACTGTATTTGAAGATATTACCCAACTTACCTATTGGCATGATACTAAAGAAAAGCTAAGCAAAGAGGTTGAAAGAAAAGCAAGTCTTCAAATTTTGTGTTATTTTACTTCCAAGCTACCTTCTCAAAAATCCAGAAGTTTACCATTTTTAAAAGTTCTTAAAATCATTTTTCTTTTCTAAGAAGAAAATTATAGCCTTTCTCTATCATAGTAATGAAACTTCCACCAGTTTTTAGTGTAGGGTTTATTGGTACTCAAAATTGTTTCTTAAGTAAAGAAATATTTTCTGGAATATTCTCAAACACTGGTGTTTGAAGATTAAAAGCTAAAAAGAAATGTTTGGTGAAAAATACTGCAAGCATACAACCCCCCAATGGTATTTGAAAGTGAAATAGGTCTTAAATATGCATATTTATAGTAATAAAAGATACTAGTAGGATTAAGTAAACAGAAAGACTTTGTAATATACTATGAATTCAGAATTATTGTTTTTAATCCTTCAATTTTTCTCTGACTATATTTCATAACTAAAATATTTACTCATTTTCAAACCAAAGATACGTTTAAAATTTAATCTAAGGAAAGACTAAAAGATGGGTGTGCCGCTGGCAATAGTAGTTTAGGTGTCCCATAAATCTGAGCCTGCATTTCCTACAATGTTCAGGTAGCTTCTTAGCACTGCCCCTACTCTTGCTACACATGAATTAGTCCTATTGTTGAGACACATGATAAGACACTAGGGTAGACAAAGCCCAGCAGAAGCTTGGGGGAGTGAGCAATACTCCAGTTGAGCTGGAAAGATGGGAAATCCTAACACATTCATATTAAGAAGACCTGAGTCTACAGAGTTGCCCTCTGGTGATAGTCTGATGATCACAAAGATTGCTTTTCTTTTTTCTTTATGTTGCTTTATAACTATATTTATTTTTATTATTTTAAATTAAGTATGCATGTAGGTATGTCTGTCTGTGCGTATGTGCAGGTGAGAGCAGGTGCCCCAGGAGCGCTTCTCAGGAGAAGTATGTAGGAGGCTATGAGCTACCTCGTGTGGGTGTTGGGAACTAAACTTGGGCCCTTTGCTGACTCATCTCTCTTCCTCCTCTTTATTTACTTAGTGTATATGGTCATGTACCCACATGTGGGCTATGACATGCTTGTTTAAGACAGAGAATGACTTACGGGAGTCGATTCCCTCTGAAGTGTGGGCTTAAGGCTCGAACTCAGGTCATCAGCCTCAGGAGGAAGCACCTTTGTCCACTGAATTCTCTCAGCAGCATCCCTTTTTCTGACAATACCTACACACTTTCAGTTTTGCACCATCCACAAATAATTTTTATTATCTGCCTATTTTTCTTTATATTGCCTTAAAAAAGCTGTAATAAGTTTAAAGAATAAAGAGGATGTTAGAATATGACAAAAATCATTGGTTTGGTATGCTATTTCTATTGTTTTTTAAATACACAATTAATACAAAATTTAAAATACCTGTCCCTGGCCTAAACCTCATATCCCTTAAATACCACATCAATCAAAATTTGGAAAATGGTGGCATCTTGCTCATTGCAAAGATGGGGAATACAAACTTTGCTATATTGTAGGGTAGGCCAGGAACACAGCCAGGACTGGAACCGAGATACCTACTACTCCTGTTGAGGACTGGATTCCCACATTCCTCGCGGCATGATTGTGCCCCCCCCCCTTTCTGTCTTGCTCTCCCCTCCTTCTCTCCCCTTCTCTCACCCTCCTCTCTCTCTCTCTCTCTCTCTCTCTCACTTACTCTCTCTCTTTATGAGAACAGGCATGTATGTATATACAAGAAATAGACTGTTTTTTTTATATAATTATTCACTAACATGGGGGCAACATATTAAGGTAGGAAAGGAACTTAACCCAGGGAGTTCTGAGGCTATTGTTATCAAATTGTCTCAAATTATTATAAGAGGTAATATGTACCAAATATCTAGAAGAAATCTTTATCCAGTATTGATGCTAAATAAATGGTATGTAATACTATGATAGAGGGCTAAAGATATTTTGTGTATGTGTTCAGGCAGGAGCGTGCACGTGTGTAGAAAAGGGATCAGCAATAAATATTACTAAAAACATAAATTCAAAGGTAGCATAAAACCATTCAGATATATATCTGGACACCTTGCATAAGTGACAAATATTTATAGTTTGAGGCATTTTGAAACCTAGCTGGGGAGCCCCAAAGCTGGCATATGTGGGAAGTTTTACTGGAGGAAGGGAAGTGGACAGGGGAAGGGAAGGGAGGGAGGAAAGGGAAAGAGAGAGACAGAGAGATGAAGAGAAAGAAAGAGGAGAGAAAGAGAGAGAGAGGCAAAAACCTGCCTTTTTAGATGGACAGAGGTGGGGGGGGGAGGGAATAGGTGGAGCTTGTCTCATAAAGGGACCCTTTGCACAAAGACAAGGTACTGTCTGCCATTTGCACAGGCGTGAAGTACTCTGCCAAATTACCAAGGGATGGGGTCCGGGTGAGTCTGGATGCTAACATCGCTAATGTTAATATATATAAATTTGATAAATGCTCTCAGTAAAAGATTGGGACAGAAAGCAAAACTTGACTGTACTATCCAAATAAGAATAATAAATTAAACACCAGCCACAGTGATTCTGGAATGTTGAAAAAAACATAAATACAGGCATATGAGATAAACACAAATAAATTACAAATATCTTCAGTTTGCAAACTCAAGCAGTGGATTTGGATAAAAGTACTGCATTAAACAAAAAACATATTGTATAGTTAGAAAGTAAGGAAGTTTGCATTACAAACTAGAACTATATAAGACTGTATTTGCTCACAAAGTCTAAACAAAACATAATTAAGAGATTGTGAAAATTTTCTCTATCATATTTATATTGTTATTACATTTAACAATATGATAAGGATGAAATTTCATAAGTTGAGGACAGATTGCATATTTAGGAATCTGAGTTAGTTAGACCAAAAATTTTCAAGGACATTTATAATTGACCAAAAAAAAAAAAAAAAAGTATTTGTTAAACAAAGTCTTTGATATACATGAATTTCCCATTAGGGTTTGAAAATACTTATGATGAAAATAATTTCAGTTCTGTGGTTGAATAGCAGTTATTGAGTCCTGTAGTGAGATAGTCCTTCTGTAGCACTGACCACGCCCATTGGGGGGTGGAGCCATGGGCGGAAGTGACCTGTGGAAGGAGGTCGGAGGGGGCCAGGAAGGTGCTCTCTTTCTGGCATGACTCGGACAGGAGAGGATCGGGTTGAATTTCCTGGTGTTCATCTGTCTAGGTTGTAAGTTATTTCTCCCTGAATAAACATCTATTCAGCCTATTTGTTTATCCTGATCCTTATTTACCGCAATAGAGTCCATTCTAATCAGATAGCCACATGGTTCCCTCTGACTGTTGAGTGTTTATCTTCTCTCTCCCTTTTACAGCAATATGAGAACTGGAGACCCAACCAGCCAGACAGCTTCTTTTCTTCGGGAGAAGACTGTGTTGTGATCATTTGGCATGAGAACGGCCAGTGGAATGATGTTCCCTGCAATTACCATCTCACTTACACTTGCAAGAAGGGAACAGGTAAGGACTGGAGCTGCCTGGTGCTAAATCTGCATCTTAACTGGCAGCAATTGTCCAGGAGCTGCAAATTAGACATGTTCTGTCCTTTCTTGTTGCCTAAGGACATTTTGCTGTTTCAATTGAATTAAAACATTTGTTTTCAGTACTATCCTCAATTTAGACTTCCCAGGTGCTTATGATGAAAAGGGGGCTTTTATACAGGAAAGCTGCCCAGTGGCACCTTTAAGAAAGAAATTGCTGGCCAAGGACCCACAGACATTTTTTTTTTTTTAATGGTGAAGGCAATACTGAAGACATTGCCAGCGAAACTGTTGGCTGTGTCATGTAAGAGTCAAGTTTGATTTTTCTTTTTATAAGAGGTACACTTGGGTCATATTCAAGCTTTTCATGGGTTAAGGATGAAGAACTGAGAAACTGCTCTGGGAGAGGGCTAAAGGCTCATATGCACCACAATCTTCAACCAAAATGTTCACTGTTTTTACTAACTGGTCTTTATGTGTGTTTGAGTTCTTAAGCATTCCCTTAGAGGTTTATTTTCTGCTTGTAATCCATGAAACGAAACTACCAGCCCTGTGCTTGTAATTGAGTACCTTCAATGATCAATAAACCGAGACATCTGTAAGGAAAGTTCCAGGATGAGAATTGCTTGATTAGTGTTAAACAAGAGCAAAACAAATTACCAAGAAAGCTGAACTTTTGGTTTACGTTGTGTTTGCCATTGATGAATATCTTTGAATATTTGTAGCATGGAGTATGGCTGTATAGCCACCCTCCTAAAGCAAAGGGATATTCCAGGGAAGAATTTTAACATTTATTGTGATAGTGATTTTAAAGTCAAATATCTACTTTTTAGGCCAACCAAGACAAACTACGAATGCAAAATGTAAAACTCATTTTATTTCCTTGATATAAAAATACTAGGACACGCACATATGCATACACATACCTATGATAAACATGCTAGGCAAGAAAGACTTTAACACCTATAAAAAATTGTATAGAGGAAGAGAACATTAAGATACACACAGTCCTAGACTCAGAGGAAACTCAGTTGCTTTTAATGACTACTTTGCTGTTCTTTCATCCAAGGTAGAACTTACCCACAATGCATTACGCCCGTAAGAAGCTTTCCTGCCTGTGTTTCCTCAGCACTTCTGCATGGAACTGGTAAAAATAGCAAATCAAGTTATTTGCTGTTTTTCTTTTTCCAGGAACAAGTCTTTAATAAACTGTTTGTCTTTGTCTAAATGTCATGTTTGCCTTCTGTGACCTCAAAATGGTCCCAGAGTCATGCTTAACATGCTATCTCTGAAGCTAGTTTGACTTCTAGCAGTTTCCCAACAGCAGCACTGGTGATATTTTGAACAGGGTATCATCTTTATGATGATAGACTTTCCAGTGCATCAAGGATACTTAGCATCCTCCCGACCTCATGTCTCCATATTCCCTCTACATTGTGCCAACCAAATGGTTCTACATTTGGCCGTATTCTCTGGGGTGGTTCAAGTTTATAGAGGAATAAAACTTTGCTCCAAGATGAGAATTTTACTTTTAGAGTCAAGAAAGATTCACATCATAATACAATTGTATTTTAAATCTGTTGAGTTTTGAAAGATATTAACTTCATTTCATTAAAGAATGGATTCTTTTCTCATAGCTATAAAAGAGCTTTATAATGTCCATTTTACAGTTTTTTAAAAGGTAGTCTCTTGGATACTTCATACACCTTTAAGTATACCTGCCCAAGTATATCTTCAGATTATTAACTACAGGAAGGAAGAGATGCTTAATATATAGAAAAGTGGTGGTTTTAAAAGAACACCTTTGCTTCATGCCGTCCATTCATCTTTGGGCCATCTTGTTGGCATTTCCTCATCAAAATCCCTGCCAGTGACAATGACTTGGATCCTTTGCTGTCCCCTGTAGTGTCCCACAACAACAGGTTACTTGTTTCCAATTCTTTGAAACTTATATAAGAATCAGATTATATGTAGTTTATGCCTTTGCTTCTTTTGCTATATTGTCTTGTTCAGATTCATGTGTGTAGCTATATGTAGTTACATGTTCTCTGCTTTTACTGTGTAAGTGGTTCCTTATATACAACTATATTTTATTGTTCTCTTGACAGTGAACTGTGTTGCAGTCAGTTTTTACTGTTATAAGTAATTTTTCTATGAATATTCCTAAACTTGCTCTTAGTAGACTTTCACAAGTTTCTGTGGGATCTATTTCCAGGACTGAAGATGCTTAGTTATAATAAACCATCCCATTTACTGCAAACAGGAAATTACATCCCAAATTTGTAGCATGTGTGAGAAACGCTGTCACTTTGTCTCTTCTTCAAGATTTGATATTATTGGACTTGGGAAATTTTGGGCCAGTCTGGTGGTTATGAAATGTTATCTTTTGTGACTTAATTTACCTTTTGTTGGATATTTATTGAATATATTTCATATATTTATTTCTAATCTCTTGATAGCTACATAGTTTGTAAATAGCTTCTAGTTTGCAGTGTTTCTTTCATCTCACACTATGGTTTTGGATGAAGGTAACTCCTAACTTTTAATGTTTCTTTATTATTTCGACTTTTTCTGTGCTTTAGAAAGTCTTTATGAACTCTAAAATCATAAAGATATTTGGTATTGTTTGCTGAATGTTTTATAACTTTGCATTTGTGTTTGTGTGTTTAAGCTACCTAGAAGTGACTTTCCATGTGTTCCATGAGGTAGGGAAGCAAATATATTTTGCCATGTGATTACCTGATAATCCATGTTTTAAGATTGCCTTCTTTCCTGCTCTGCCATGTTGTTCTTGTCAAATATCAAGCTTATATGTTTGAATCTAATTTCAACTTCCTTCTTTAGCCTTGCCACTACCATAAGTTACTGGATTATTTTTAGCTTTTTATAATCTTTACATATAAATAGTTTTGAGAAAATAATGTAATTATATCCTAAAAATGAAAAAAATTAAATTCAGCTTCCAATTTGTCAATAGAATACAGAATTATATACAATCAATTATCTTATTGATTATTTTAATCTTCTGTACCACTGTAGCCTCATTCTACCCAATCCTTGTCATTATCTGGAGCCTGTTTTAGATTTAATATCATAATAAATGCAGTGTGCAGGTGCAATTTTGATAAAGCAGAAGTAAATTGAAAGAACTAAATATTACAATCAAACCCGAATTTTTCATTGAAAAACAATGTACTTATAAACAGCCTTCTAATATGTAAACAAATGTGATGATTATAAACTTTTTAATATATTAAGGTTTTGAAGTATAAACACCCAAATTCTGGTGTTTTTCCACTAAAGAGTCATATTATTTCATAGGGCATCATGGTGTATGTTATTAGCATGATGCTGAACCTGCTAAAATGGGGTCATAAATAACATTTAGAAATGTCATCTATGCCTCTATTAGGGGTAGATAGCAAAATATAATAGTTGTTAACAGTTTTAAAAATAGTTAAAACAGGGGCTGGAGGGATGGCTCAGCAGTTATGAGCACTGGCCGCCCTTCCAAAGGACTCTGGTTCAATTCCCAGAATCCAGCTCACAACTGTTGTAACTCCAGTTCCAGCGTTCCAATATCCTCATATAGCCATACATACAGTCAAAACACTGATACACATTAAATAAATAAATCTTTAAGCATTTATTCATGCCCCAGCACTCGAGAGGCAGAGCAGGAGGATCTCTGTGAGTTCAAAGCCAGCCTGGTCTACAGAGCTAGTTCCAGGCAGCTTCCAAAACAATACAGAGAAACCCTATCTTGAAACCCCACCACTCCAAAAAAAATGTACTCATGCAAAGTAAAACTGAGTGAATACAAATTCTCATCTTCTTGGGTTTTCACATAGTGAGATGTCTTACATCTACTTCTTATCATGTCTACTTATAATTTAGTGTGATAATAGCTAAAGTTTTCCACTGTGAATTAAAATACAGCTTTGTTCTTATTACTTTTCATAAGAATTTAAATACATATTTTAATCAAAATAAGAAACTGAGGCATGAGGGGCTTCAAATTCAGCTCAAATACAGCACTTGCTTAAGTTCAGTCCTCTTAAGCAAGTCCTTGCAGCTTCATAGAGCATATGCAGTAGCACGTGTCTGAAATATCAATGTGTGTGGAGTCGAGTCAGCACGATCAGGGATTCAGTGTCATCCTTATCTACATAGTGAATTCAAGACCAGCCTGGGCTGCATAACATCTGCCTCAAACAACAAACAGACAGACAGACGGGCAAACCAGAGGCAAGAACACTATTCAGATAACATTTTATTTATATTTAGAAATATATGTCTATATTTCAAATTATTGATGTTTAAGATTATGCTTTTCTTTTTAAGGAAGGATAGTTAACTGTTGCAATCACATCATCACCCCACCAATATGGTTGATAAAAGATGAGAGATAAAGAGAAAGAGTATCGGTAGGCTACTTACTGCTGTCAGACAGGAGCTTTTAATCAGAAAGTATTTTAGAAAAGTAACTTTGTAGATGGGTAGGTAATTGTAGCTATTTAATGATAATTGCATTTTAATGAAAACACAATTAAAAATTATCTGAGATAAAAATCTACACCCAGAGCCTGAACCTAAATATTTTAAATTGTTTCAAACTTTAGATTCTATCTAAATGCCTTTTTACAGAGGTATATGGTTGAGGTTCGGGGAGTGTTGCAGTGAAAAACACAGCGAGGTGAGTTTTATGCTAACACTAACAAAGCACGTGGATTACTTGGAAATAACACAATTTGCTTTTTTTCTTAGTTGCTTGCGGCCAGCCCCCTGTTGTAGAAAATGCCAAGACCTTTGGAAAGATGAAACCACGTTATGAAATCAACTCCTTGATTAGATATCACTGCAAAGATGGTTTCATTCAGCGTCACCTTCCAACTATCCGGTGTCTAGGAAATGGGAGATGGGCTATGCCTAAAATAACCTGCATGAACCGTAAGTGGTCCTTTAGACAGAGTGGACGACCGTGTTTTAACAGATACTAGACACCTACATTTTACAGCTGTGGTATCTGTAGTTTAGGGTATGGAGCAAGTAATACTGTTGTGTTTTCTTTGTTTGTTTGTTTTTTCCATGTAGCATCTGCATACCAAAGGACTTATTCTAAGAAATACTTTAAAAATTCCTCATCAGCAAAGGACAATTCCATAAACACGTCAAAGCATGAGCATCACTGGAGCCAGAGGCTGCCGGAGTCGAGGCGCTGATCCGTAAAATGGCGACCATTTGCTTCATCATTCAGCCAAAGTCCTGACCTTTCCGTGCCTTTCCTAGCACCTCAACAAGTATTAGCAGTTGGTTTGGATTTGGGGACTGCCGTCTGGTCATTTGGGGTTGCTGTGCTCTTAAAATCTTTTCAATGAAACATGGAATTCAAAGTGAATAAAATGAAAGAAAATGAGGGAAGAAAGTATCCATTTCCAGCCTACCTAATTTCTTTAGTTTCCCGTCTGCCTCCAGTGCAGACTGTTGCTGTATGCCAGCCTACTGTACTATTTAAAAAAGAAAAGAAAATGTAAGTTCAGCACCGATGGCCATGTAAATAAGATGATTTAATGTTGATTTTAATCCTGTATATAAAATAAAATGTCACACCGAGTTCGGGCATATTTAATGATGATTATGGAGCTTTCTAGGTCTTTAATCATTAGTTTGGCTGCTTCGCTATAGCTTGTTTAGGCTGGAAATGGTTTTGTCTGCCCATTGACTGTCATCTAGTTTGAAGACGGCTTTCCTGAACAACCAGCAAACACAGTCTTGGAGGCCTCTGTCTCCATGGCAGCTCAGGCGCTGTGCTTGCCCGAGCTGATACCCGGCGAATGAGAGACTGACGAAACTTGGAGCTGCAGGGTGTGGCCCTGCTTTGCCACGTTCCTTTTTCTTCACTTATGAGAAGGGCTCGAATGGAGGACTTTTCTATGACCTGGAACATTTTTAGGGGTCAAAGTGCTAATTATTAACTTAACCAGGATTCCTCTGTAATGGCTTTCTTAACACTAATGCTGGTATGGCAATGGATCAAGGCATTTGGAATGGATGTAGACAAAGGGTATACGCCTTGTTGTGGAGGGTGGGGGTTCTTAAAACAAAACACTCATGCAAAAAAGAAAACAAATACCCTCCATCTTGTACATATAACCATTTTAATCCTTTATAAATTTTTTGAATGTTCATGTATGAATGCTGCAGCTATGAAGCACACCTAAATAAATGAAGTAAGCCATACGGATTTAATTTATTGGATGTTATTTTCCCCCAAGACCTGAAATCAATATAGTACACTAGTAATTTTTCAATGTTAGCTTTTATACTTCCTTCATAGTTTGAAACCTTCTAATATAGGCACCCTGTTCCTGATTCAATAATGTGATGAATAGAATGCTTCAAGTGTTTATTACAGAGAATGGAAAAGCTTTTAGCTTTCAGTAAGTGGGATCTGCCCATTCCAAACAAGAGTGTAAGTGTAGAAATAGTGTGGACATTTCTTCCAGCTAGGTGAAGTGCATATGCATTGAAGTTTTTGCCTCTCTCTCCACACCCCATTTCCCTCTTGCATTTGAATAGTGGTCACTAAAGATGACATTGAATCTTTACCCAGATATTATAAGGTTCAAAGATAAAACCACTAATGGAAAGAAGGCATTTAAGGCTTTTTCACTCTTTCACAAAGTTCAACTTTAAGAAAAATTACCAATAAAAAGTAAACAGAAACCAAACTTTAAAATTATACAATGTATACAATGTATACAGTGAACCATCATAGGGTGTCCCATTAATATGGACAAATTTTGTTTTACACATGAGGTCAGAGTCAATGTTCAAAGACAACAAGAATAGAAAAAGAGAAGACTGGGCTGTCCCTGTGGCGATTGTTTCTCATGAAACTGCTTTTGGCATAGAAGGAATGACTGCTCAAAAGCAAACATAGTGGCTTAGGAAGATCCTGGGTCTTTGCAGTAAGTGTAGCCCATCTTTCTGTGTTCTAAAGCACAGCAAATCACGGTGTTGACTTATTAAAACTTTCTCCTTTTTCATTAAAAAGCACATAATCCTTCCCTGTATTTATATTATAACATGTATAGTGTAAAATGTGAATGACTTTTTTGTGAATGAAAATCTAAAATCTTTGTAACTTTTTATATCTGCTTTTGTTTCACCAAAGAAACCTAAAAATCCTTCTTTTACTACATTGTGACTTGTCTGTTTATTTCCAACTTTAAACCCTAATACATACCAAACTTTTATAATCTGATCTGGTTTCATCATAGGAAACATCTCCTTGCCTGGATGATTTAATTTTATGTTTAGTGGCAAAATGGCTCAACATACCTTCAGCCAGTGAGCTAGAGAGTCTAGCAATGTGCTGATGTCCCCACTGTGCATGAATCTCCGATATGGAAGAGATGTGATTAGAAAGTGACAGCTCAAATTAGGCTACTGTCTTGTGAACCAGCTAGGTGTTCACATGGCTCACTTCACAATAGTCCAATGGTGACCATAATTGCTTTTGGAAAGAGAACTGAACATTGAGAGATGAAGTTCTTTGTCCAAAGTTACACAGTATGGAGTGAAAGCAGATAATCTACGGAACCTGTGTAATACACTCAAGAGAAACTTAGAATGTTATGTTCCTCACTAATATATATCTAGAAGCTTAATTTAGAGAGTACATGATCATATCCAATTATCAGATTATGTCAAACCAGTAAGTTTTCATATTTTCAGCTATTCATAGAGATTCCTTCAAGTTTTATTCCTTTAGTTCTTGTTAAGCACTTACTGTATTCCAGGCATGGTCATAATCTCTGAAGATTCAGGAGAGAATATCTTTGCCCAGGTAAAAGTTTTTATATTAGATACCACACATGGACCCATTTTACTCAGTACCTTTTCTGATAATGTGGAAGAATGATGAATTATACTCACATGCAAAGAAAATAGCATAGACATTTTAAGATCAAGTTATTTTAAGAGCTTTCTCCTGGTATATTGAATCTACACATGAAATTGGACTTGAATAGTACAAAAGAGATTCTCAAACCAGACATGATGGTAATCCCAGAGATTAGGAGGCCTAGACAGGGCAATTGGCATTAGTTGGAGGCCAGCCTTTGTTGCAGAGTGAGACCCTGTTTGAAAATAACATGAACAAAAAAAAAAAAAGACTGTTTTTCTTTTTGAGTTTGTTGCATGTCTTTTACACAACTTTAAGTGGGATTTAATATTTTTCTGTCTACAACAGCTTTTTTTTGAGTAAGCTAGGCATGACTAATTAAATTGATAGGATGTTCTATACTGGGAGAAAGTATGAGATTTGCACTATTTAAAGACAGTATTAAGTGGTTCTCTATACTTTTAAGGGCCAAGTCACATCAGTTGGGAATATAAACCTTGACAGCAGGGATTGCTTAAGAAAGATAGAATTCCATGCTAGCAGAAGTAGAAAGTGTAAGAAGCTGTGGAAGAAGGGTTGTGTCCTTATAATGTGGCAGAAAGGAGATCTTTGTTGCTCTGAAGTGATTTCACCTGAAGCACAAAAAGTAACAGATGGACTAGCATGTACTATTTGCCCAGAAATTAGATGTTGTGTATAATAAATGAATTTACTTTTCATTTAAGTTTATTTGATTTGTATTTATGTGGGGCATGCATGTGCAATGGGGGTAAAAGGATGACTGCTTCTCTCCTAACAGTTGGGGCCTGGTCATAAAACTCAGGTCATAGAGCTTGGTGGCAGGCATGCTTACCCTCGGAGCCATCTCACTGGGTCAAACTTATGAAGTTAAATGAGTAAGTCAAAAGAAAATGGATTGCAAAAGATTCAAAGTGGTCTTTGTCCATGTGCTCTGCAGAACCATTTCCCAAGAGAAAAATATCTCTGAAAGAGAATGTTCCAGAGCAAGAGAAACAGTATTATCAAGTAGTAGAAAACGTAGTAATGTCTATTTTTATTGTGTTTCTCTTTAATTTTGTCTAACATTACAAGGCCAGAGAAACTGCCTTTGAAGCAATGGACCCACAGTGTGGTGTTAGCATTGAAATTTGGGCACCATGCTTTGCTCTGTGCTGCAGCTCATATTTGCTAAACAAACCAGGATAATTCACTCGATTTATTCTTTTCTAAAACAAGCTTAAGCAGAAAGTTTATATAGGACCCTGAATGAGTCATTTGAGACTGTGTAATCTTTTCCCATTATTACTCATTCCAGTATGTTTGCATCTCAGCCAGACAAGAAAGAGCAAATGCCAAAATAGAACAAGAATGAGTCTGTTGAGGTGTTTACCCAACAAGCAAAGTCTGGGTTTTAATCGGACTTTAATTCAGAGCTTGTGTGAGTCCATCAAATGATCCCTGGCAAAGATCAAAAGTACCCTGCTGTGGGAATTTACTATTAAATGAGTTTTGACAGTGTACATTCTAAAATAATGTTTAAAGGTAGGTCCTCCATAGATATCAAGTCTCAAGAATTTTATCACAATGAAAATAAGAAAAGACTATAAATGAATACTGTTTCATCATATTTTAAATATTGCAGTTCTGAAATAAACATTTTACATCATTCCACATATAAAGTGTGTGTGTGTGTGTGTGTGTGTGTGTGTGTGTGTGTGTGGTGTATGCATATATGTATGTATGTTTATGTGGGCATGTACACATATGGTTGTGGAGGCCAGTGGTTGACATCAAGTCTCTTCCTCATGGCTGTCCACTGTGTTTAAGATAGAGTCTTTCACTAAATGTAGAGCTCATCAATTTTGTAGGTTGTCTGACCAATGAGTTTTAGGGATCCACATGTCTTTTGCACCACCTCCCACCATGCCCAGCAGTGTGGTTAAAGATGTGTGGCACCAAACCTGTCTTTTACATGAGTGCTGAACAGCAGTTGTCATACTTGCACAGCAGGCCCTTTGCTTACACAGCTTCTCCAAATCCCAGCATGGCACCTTAAAACTCTCTATTCAGTAGAATCCAGAAACAACATTTTAGTTACCCTTTAACATTTTTACATTTATTTATTTGTTCATGTGGTGTGTATGAATGTTTTGCCTGTGTGTGTGTGTACCCATGAGTGCCTGTGCCTGTGGAGGTCAGAAGAGGGTGTAAGATCTTTTGAGCTGGGTTCCAGAGTTGTGAGTCACCATTTGGTGATGGGAACCAAATCCAGGTCCTCAGCAAGAGCAGCAAGTGATCTTCACCACTGAGCCAGCTCTCCAACTCCACTATCATCATTTTGAAAATGTGGAGAAAAGTTGTGTTTTTTGCTGTCGGCAATTTTATATTTTTATTTTCTCAATTGTGGACTCATTCTTCATTTTAGTACTACCACAAATTTTGTCCAGTATTAAACATATTCGTAAATGAAAGCTTTCCATTGACCAAGTTATAAAGTATATATGCATTAAAAGCTGTCATTGTCATTTGAAAATTAAATTTTCTTATGATAATGAAATTATAAAAGTTAACAATTTACCCAAATATATTTGATCAGAGTAATGTAAAGCCATTATAAAATTTTAAAGTTAATTATGTAAGTTATACAATCCTAATGGAAAAAAAAAACTGAATGAGATTATTTGAGATGGTTTTCCAGAGTCAGCTTTTATTTATTTTTTTGATAAATAAATCATCTTTAAAACTAGAACATGTCATGCTTAGCACAACATCCTCCTATTCAGTTTAATAGAATTACCACTATAATTAAATACTAGGAAAATGTGTTGAGATAAACAAATACATGGGGGCTTTTATTTTATTAGATGGTGCCACCCAATTAGTGAAGCTCCTTTTGCCACAGTTAACTCTCAGAACTTGCTTTTAACTTCCTCTCTGCTGATGCAGCAGTGGGGTTCTCCTATCTTTTCTTTTTCTTTGGAAAAGATTTGTCACACTGTCATCAAAATCACTCATCTTGGAAATAGGATACAGCTCAGTGCTAAACAGCCTAGCATGCACATGGCTCTTGGTTTTTTTGTTAATCTGAAGCCTGGGAAATCCTTGACTCTGTATGCCCATATATCCCTTGCAGTACAGTGGTGTACTTCTAAAGTAGGCAGGCCTGCTTTGGTGACCACTGAGATGTACAGTTTTTACAGGACATTCAGGTTTCTTCTGGACCACATTGGTAGCATATGCTTATCCACCACGAAGTGATTATATTTTCCAGTCTTTGAATGAGTCTGTGATTTCCCAAGAAAAACAAAAAAGACATTCACAAAAGAAAACTGAATAAAACAATATGATGAAAGTGATTATTTCGGAAAGATCTGAGGTGAACTTTTAAATGCAGAAAAAGGATGAATTTAAAAACTAAAGGCAAGCAGGAAAGATGCAACTCCCCCACACTCACTATCTGGGGAAAGGATGTTCACATGCTCTGGGAGTGATGTGAGGCTTTTAGGAGGGAGATCATTTTGGCTGATTTGATGTCAAAATTTCCCCAGTTCCTAGATCAGGCCACCTTCTCTCACGTCCTTTAGTCTGATTGACCTGAACATCTAGTTTACAGTTGCAAGACCCCTCATGGTGTAGGAACTATGTGAAAACAGGGGTACTATTACAAATGGACTGTTAAGAGTTTCCTTGTGGATGGAGTTACATACAGGCTTACGGAAATGATTAGGACGCCACAGTGGGAAGAGAAAAGACTTCTCAGATGTTGTAAAAGCCTTTATTCTTGGCCATGTCCTTGTTCTCTTTTCATCTTTGCTTGATATTGTTCATAACCACAGCTCAAATACTCTATGTATTATGATCTCTGGTTCCAGATGGTTGAATTTTACAGAATTTGCTTCAGAATAAATTATTATCTAGGTCCAGCCTTAGCCAATTCTCCGATAATTTTTCTTACTGTACAACTGAAAACTATGTTCTGGGTATCTAATAGAAGTTTGTTAACTAATGGTCCTGAAGGCTGAGACATCTGTGATCCTGGCCCTGGGGTCTTCTTAGAATCTGCTGGAGAGCTTCAGTTATATTAGGAAACAGAATAAGCTTGCTATCTTGAGTCTTCCTCTCTGTGTAAAGTCACTAATCACAGCAGGAAGAGCCCACCCCCATAGCCTCTCTAGTACTAAAAACCTTCCAATGGCTACACCTCTTAACATTTGACATAACAGCAATTGTTCTCATTTAGGGCATCCGAGGAGGCAAACATTCAAACCTTGGCTCCACCAATCCATTTGCAAGACTTACGGGCTGAGTTATTCTCCATCTAACCTAGCAGCAATATACAAACAAGTGCTAAACTATAATAATTTCCAGGGTTTTTGCTGCATTACTTATTTTTAAAGAGGTGTGTGTGTGTGTGTGTGTGTGTGTGTGTGTGATACATATGACATGTGGGGAAAGGAATATGGAGGCCAGAAAGGGACATCAGGACACTAGTCTATCACTCTGCCACATTCTTTTGAACCAGGGGTTCACTATATTGGCTAGAGTGGCTGACCAACACACTACAGTGACCCTCTGTTTTTTATTCTATCAACAATCTCAGAGTTTTGGTTTATTTCTTCAGGAAGAGTATGGCACTAACTTAACTCCTGCCCATCTAAGGATGGGTAAACTGCAATGCTTTGGAAGTCTGTACACTTATCCCCTCAGATTTCTGCCCTAGCAGCTTATTGTGTGCTTCTAGGAAGTTATGTCTTTAGTTTTTTTCTTTGACAGTTAGACATCTATAGATAGAGAATTTTGGTCATTTCAACCCCTCTCCCATTATTATTCTCTCTCATCCTCCTTCCCCTCCTTTCTTACAGCAAGCCTCCCTTCTCGCCATGTGGTTATTAAAGCTGTAAGCCATTTGTCTGCCTCAGCCGTGTGTAATTATCTGACTGGCTAGTCTTAATTCTGTGTCCTCGGGTTTAAAATTAATAAATAAAATGTGATACTCCTCAGCTGGAGACCACAGCCAAGCTCAGGTTTCATCATTGTTTTGTAATTGTAATTGGGAGCAAATGAAAGAATAGAAAAATTACATTAAGTAAATAACATTTTTTTCTGTGATCATGTCCCCACATTTTTGGAGTTCTGTGGATGTTCATGATGTGAGCAGAAGAGGGAGCGCAGTTGCCACTTTAAATAGTTAAAGGTAAAATTTTATTTTTCAGAATGACTAGTGTCCTTTATGTTTGGAAGATTCGGAAGTCATTAGGGGTCTCTAAGGTTGTTAAGCTCTAGAGCAAGTCCACAGATGGAAAGCTCTGCACTGTGGTTCGTGGAGATGGATGTGGGGACTGTTTGTTGCTGTTGTTTTCTTTCTCTTGTTTGTGAAGTAAGGTCCCCTTTATAATTCAGGCACTATCAAATGCAGTCTTCCTATCTCAGTCTCACAAGTGCTGGGATTGTAAGTGTGACCATCACACTAAGTTAGAGGCTCTGACCTCACACAGCATGTCACTCCTGTGATTTAAACATTTACATTAGTACATTTTCTGTTTGTTCTCTATAGTGCAGTGAAAGCAGAGAGTAGAATGTTATCATCAGGTCATCTTCCCATGATGAAGAGGGAAGACATCATATAGGTGTGCTGAAATCATGAGGGCCATCTGGGAAATACCTGGAGAGTAGTCAGGGCTCTGCTTCTAATCTAACCAATTGTATAGTTTTAAGTGTTATATTTGAATTCATCATGCTTTCCTCAGTGCCCAAGATGGTTTTGTTTAATCTTAACTACATTATATTTTTTAGCTTTAGAAGATGGCTCATACCCTCCTATTGGTGTGTGGAGAGCTGGATATTTTTCTGCATTCTAATGAAGGCATTTGATGAAGCCCACTCCTAATTTCTTACCTCCCAGTCCTTCCCCTATCTTCTTTCCTATCACTTCCCTCCAAACTCGGTGCTCTTTTTATCTTAAAATCCACCGAGCCCAAATGTTGCCACCGGTAGGTGCAGGGATATAGGACCATCCTTTGGAGAGGCCACACCCCTGAAGAAAACATATCACAGTAGCCTGTAAGGACCACCGCCCCCGCCTGGTCTTGTCCCAAATAACGCCAGCCCCAAATAACACACAGAGACTCTGTATTTGATATAATTCTGTTGGCCTGTTTCTTGTTTCTTATCAGCTAGCTCTGTCTTAATTATTAACCCATTTCTATGTATTTCCACGTGGTTTCACCTACCGGGGAGTGGGGCAGGCGTCTGGTCTCCCCCGTCTCTCCATGCTGACCCCTCCTTACTACTTCCTCTTTCCTCCTTGTCTCCTAGTCCCTCCTATCTTCCTTTCCTATTGGCCAACAGTGCTTTATTCATTAACCAGTATGAGAAACATTTACAGAATGGCATCTCCCATCATTAGCCATTATTTGCCTTGCCTGCTTTTGAAAGGTATATTTCAGCTCAGCCTAAGCTAATGGTTCCAAGAATTCCAGTGAGTAGTCTTCCCTCACAACCATGATGTTCTATTAATCTCATTAAAAGCACTACAGAAATGATACACATACATTAAATTCTCTATAAAAGTAAGACAAAATGATTTTTTTAAAAAAGGGGGGGCAAAGGGATTTAGCACTACTTTGTGGAGGGAGAAGAAAATCACTGTGTGATGTTTATTATACAAATGTTGGGAAACATAGAGCTATTATAGAGCATTCACGTAAGAAAACAACTTATGTAGAAAAGCCAGAGACAGGGAATGCTGATGTACAGTATGTACTCGGTACATGCAAAGCTATAATTCAATCCTTGGCACCCTGCATAGATAAATAACCAAGGAACACTGGAAGCTTGTTGTAAACAGAACAAATCTCACAGGGTCTTGGGAGTATCAGAGTATAGAAGAATAAATAAAATCGGAATTACTTTTTATTAAATGAGGGGCTGAAAACAAAAACAAAAACAGAAAACCAAACCTGCCTTTCTACATGTGAGGAGGTTCAGAACCAAAGCACAAGATAAATAATGGAGGATGAATGGGCCAGTGTGTGGGTACTGGAAACACTGCTTCTGTGCTGAAAATGCTGTGGGCAAATAAAGTTTATGAAATGCTTACCTAACTCATAACTCCCCTGCTTGACACCATGAAACAGTTTTAGATGTATATTGAATTATTTCATTGCTCTTTTGCTGCTATTTTGAATTTATTACCCAGGTAATAGCTATTCATTGTAAACTTAGAGAAAAATTACAGTAAAGCATATATTGGAATGCAAACATCCAAAAGAAGATTTGCATTCAATGACTATTTTGAACACATGCAGCTTTAGCCTGGGCTGAGTAACTATTCATAGAAGGAACTATTTGCTAAGTGCCAGTCTGGCTAAGTGTATGGCTGTCTGTGTCTCATCACAAGAACATGTCATCTGTGAGCACAGGACCTCTTCTGTACGCTACCAGGTTCTTAACACCTGCAATGGTGCATGACATGTAGCAGACACTCAATAAATATTTCTTAAATAAATTACTAAGCCCTTCTCTTAACGCTAACACCAGTGGGATTGTCACTTCTCCTTACCTGTAAGGAAGCAGGCTAAAGTAGATCTTGCTGACTCTCCAAAGCCATGGAGCATCTGCGAAATTGGGATGCACAGCTGGAGAGTGCCTATGCTGCTCATGAATATATTCAGTTATAACTCCTTCAGTAACGGGAGAGCCTGCAGGCATAGGCATTAATGGGACGGTGTTAAATATAACACCAAAAGTACAAAAGACAGTGCTTACCTCTTTGTGACAGATAATAGAAAAAAATCTGCATTATTGTCTGAACAGTTCTATTTACTGTCAGCGTCAGAAATGAAGGGAAATCTTACTTGTCTCCTGTCATTCTTGTCCTGGAATATACTACCATGTTTGTCTGTCACCCAAATAATCAGTTGATGGGTTAGCAAACTAGAATTTGAGTATTGAGGTTTCTGAAATATCTCTTGGGGGAAAATGTTTAGAAAAATACAGCTACATCAATATCTGTCTAAACTGAAAAAAAAAAAATGCCTCTAACTTCATATTGGGCATCAGAACATTATGTCTTTCACAGTTTTCCTCTTTAACAAAGTACATTCTGCCACAAAATAGAATTAAAGGTTGTCTTCCAGCATGGTATGGACACATCTCCACATATCCATTAAAACATGACATAGAGATTGAGAAATAAATTCACAGAATTTTAAAATATAGTCCACACTATAGTATCTGAAGTAAAAACTGGTATATCAATCTTGTGTGTTCTAGCAGTATCTAAAACAATATATAGATAGATGAAGTTTTTAAATAAATAGATATTGCCTGAAACAATCTGACATTTACTTTCAGAGAAAATCCAGTAAAGATGTATGGACTGTGTGAAGCTTTCTTTATAATACTTAAGCTATTTAGATTTAGGTTTATGAAACAGCAACATAAACTCAGTGACTCATCAGATTTTTTATCCACTCTATAGACATCTTTTGAGAGAACACAATT
This sequence comes from Phodopus roborovskii, assembly GCF_943737965.1. Lineage (NCBI taxonomy): Eukaryota > Metazoa > Chordata > Mammalia > Rodentia > Cricetidae > Phodopus > Phodopus roborovskii. The sequence continues at coordinate 3,440,663 of NW_026126413.1, read as the reverse complement.
CAGGAATTGCTTTGTCTGGTTTCTTGGATTCACTTCACATTTTATTACATTCCTGTGACAATAGGACAGAGAACCTGTCACTGTCCTGACATGCTCCTGACATGTCGACATTGTCAGCCATTCAGAAACACCATGACCAGACCCATCACCATCTATTCTGACATACTGAATACACATACTCCTGGCCTCAGGTTAAAGACCATTTAAAGGTAAGAAAACTTTCTTGGAAACTAGAAATTGGCTTGGAGTTCAAGATAGAAATATGTGGACAGAAAAGAAGGTCTGTCTACATTCAAACAAGATGTGCAAATAAGGGCTTTCAAAAATAGTTTTCAAAGTCTTGTCATCTGTTATTGTTGAAATAGATGTACAACACATACATGGTTCAAACAACACATCCTGTGGACATCTGTTTTCTCACACTCCAGCTTCTTGCTTAGACACTGAGGCTGTGTTCACACCCTAAGCATACTCCCTGCACATCAGGAGCACCAATTGCCAGGTATGGAGGAAAAGGCACCTTTGCCAGCACCCAGGTTAAGAGGCAGCAGAACTGTGGTTGACAGCAGAAGACCTAGCTGAAATCAGAAAAACCCAGGACCAGTCCCTCATATGACCATTTAATAGCTAAGGGACTTCCTGAGACAGGGCTCCAGAAGGGACATTTTTCTCACATAAGGAAACCATGATTTGGCATTGTCTAATAGACTAGAAAGAGATTAGTTTTAGGAATCGTTTTCCTTGAATTAATTTCAATGAGAGTCGAAACTAAAGGAATGTTTATCCATTTTCTTTATTTGATGCTTGATGATGAGTGAGGAGGCAGAGGTCTAACCCATGTGCATCATTTTAGGCAGTAGATGACAAAACCGTTAGAATGAAACCAAGACTCACCCAATTCTGTGCACTAGGGCAAACGGGACAGAATATGACGAAGGGTAAGATAAGAAGCGGCAAAGAAAATGTACAGACTCTGGCTCTTTGAAGGAGAATGGAAACTGAGCAGAGCACTGTAGGAACATCTAGACACCCAACAACCAGGGTTCTCTTTAGGATTTAGGACTGTCAAGTCCTCTGTATAACTAACTGTAAGCAGCAATCATCCTTACTATTGTGATCCCAATGAGACTGTGCCTAGCAGAGGACAGTGAACGAGGTCAAAGGTGTTTTGAACACTTTTGCCTAATATCAACAAACACTGTAAAAAAATATTCAAAATAGCATTTGTTGAAATGAGAAATGAGAGCCACCTACACAATCTTATTAAACGTGTGTTCTTCCTATTTGCAGACAAGTTTGCCCCAGAGTAGTATATCCCAACTGTGCTACCCAGTTCCCCTGGGCTCTTGTTAAAACACAGATTTTGGTGCAGAAGGTCAGGGATGGTCTGCGCTTCCTCAAATTTAATAAGCTCTCAGGTGGTACTGATGCTACTGCTAGGTAAAATGTACTTTAAATATCTTGGAGTACTGATCTTCACTCCCAGCTCCCTCAGGTACTTATTAACTTCTCTAGTGCCAAGTTCCCACAACTTTTGAATCTGTAGAATTTGATTGTGTGCTGTTCTGAAGTACTCATGGGTAATTCATCTGGAAGCAATAATGTCAGGCAGTGGCCTAAAACATGGCCACAGTTGGCAAAACTACAGTATGTTCTAATGCTTGACACTCCCGTTCCTCCTGATCCCATCGTCATCTTTCACAGAGTCTAAATTGTAGCCCTATGAGTGATTCAAACACGCAGCAGGTATGGAAGCCATTCTAATAAAGGCTTTGAGTTCACAGAGGTCTTCAGATTCTATTCTAAATATACTACTAGTCCTGGCTTTTGAAAGTTAATTGTGCGTGGATCAAAGGTGTTTCAAAACAGATCACTGATGGTCCCTTCTTACCTGAGATTCATGCCTTCTACCCAGACAAGCAATCTTTGTTTTCTTTTTTATTGCACATGAAAGAACCTCAGAGGTTAAACAGGAATTTCATTAATTCTTGTAAAGAAATATACTAAAAAGCAGACATTGGATAATTTTGAAACCTATCCATGACAAACTGGCTGTCTAGTTTTTACTCCAAGTTGTTACTGACTCGAATCTGCTCCATTGTGGCTTAAAAGGCTAAAGCTAATTACTGGGAGCCTGTAACTTGAAGTGACAGGTAATTGGATTCTCTGTGAATATCTGTGTAATGAATAATACAATATTAAACACCAATTATTTAAAACACAAATGAAGCTGATTAAAGTCAGTTCCAGGAGTTGGTGGTACATATTAAAGTTGAAACTCGATAATTAACCAGAGTATAAAAATAAGACCATTCAGTCTATCTGTAAAAATGATTTTTTTTGTCATTTGGTATTAATTATGACATGCTAATATCTCTAATTTCATTTCATCTATGTACATTAGCCTCATGTACTCTGGATGGAAATCTGAGTGGAAGTTCCGAATCCAATAAAGAAAGAAAATCATTTGTCTCACACATGTATTAATATTTAACCTTCTTCACTGAATTAATACTCCAAGGTTGCCAGTGTAGTCTTCAGTGGCAATACTGATTCCTGAAAGGATATGAAATTGCACTGTTGAGTCAGGTAGGGTATTATTATTTTATAAGATTCTATTATAATTTCAAAGTGATAAAAATGTCTCATTCGAACAACAGGGAGATGTAACCAATAGTTAATGCCCACACAACCTATACCTACTGTACTGAAAACATACTCTATAATTATAGTATATTGCATTATAATATAGGACAGGTTACATAGTATCATATAAATATGTGAGTATTCCTATACATATATCTATATAAGTATATTTAAATATATAAAATTTGCTCCCACATTTTATTTTAATCTCTGTCCACTGGAATTTGATTTTAACCTGCCCATCTGAAGCTTTGAAACCTGTAGTAAGTATCACTTAACAATGATAAAACTAAAAAACTTAAAAGTACAATAGTCTGGAGGTGTGGTAAAACATCCCATGTGATTTGCAGCAATGGTCACTGAATTTTGTTCACTTCTCAGGTATGAAATACCTTACTGCTATGCAAATAGTCTTTTTGTCAGGCAACTACCTGCAATTTTGGAGGTGAAATTAATTTCTAATTTATTAGAATCCAGATTGGGGAAACAGATTGTAACCTTTAGTACTTAGTTTTATTCAAGAGGAACCATCTTTCAGATCAAGTTTTGTTGTTTTTAGTTTTTTATAATTTTTTAATTTAAATTACTAACAAGCTTGTTTTACATATTAATCCTAGTTCCCTAACCCTCCCTTCCTTCCCTGTTTCCCCCACTAATAAACATCCCATCCCCCTTCTGCTCCCCAAGGAGGGTGAGGCCTTCCATGGGGAGTCTTCAAAGTCTGTCATATCATTTGGAACAGGGTCTAGGGCCTCCCCCATGTGTCTAGGACAAGGTAGTATCCCTCTGTGTGGAATGGGCTTCCAAAGTTCATTCCAATACTAGGGACAAATACTGATCCACTACTAGAGGCCCCACAGACTGCCCAGTTCTCCCAACTAACACCACATTCAGGGAATCTGGGTCAATCCTATGTTGGTTTCCCAGCTATCAGACTGGAGTCCATGAGCTTCCCTTGTTCAGGTCAGCAGTTTCTGTGGGTTTCTCCAGCCTATTCCTAATCTTTGCTCATCATTCCTCCCTCTCTGCAACTGGATCCCAAGAGTTCAGCTCAGTGTTTAGCTGTGGGTGTCTGCTTCTGCTTCTAGCAGCTACTAGATGTAGGCTCTAGGATGGTATATAAAGTAGTATTCAATCTCATTATTGGGCAAGGGCATTTAAGGTAGCCTCTCTAGTATTGCTTAGATTTTTGTTTGGGGTCATCCTTGTAGATCTCTGGACATTTCCCTAATACCATATTTCTCTTAAACTCTATAATGACTCCATCTATTATGATACCTGTTTTTTTTCTCTTCTCTGTTCTTTCCATGACTCAGCCTTCATGTTCCATCATGCCCACCTCTCCCTTGCTCTTTCTCATAACTCCCTCTCACCTCCTCTCATTCTCCCAATTTGCTTGGAAGATCTTGTCCCTTTCCCCTTCTCCAGGGGACCATGTATGTCTCTCTTATGTCATGTATGTCTCTTATGACTCCTTGTTTCCTAGATTTCATGGTGGTGTTAATTGTAGGTTTGAAATTCTTTGCTCTATATCTAAAAACCATATATGAGAGAGTACATATCATGTTTGTCTTTTTGTGACTGGGTTACCTCACTCAGGATGGTTTCTTCTAGTTCTATCCATTTGCCTGAATATTTCAAGATTCCATTGTTTTTTTATTGCTGAACACATTTCCTACATACATTCTTCAGATGAGAGGCATCTAGGTTGCTTCCAGGTTCTTGCTATTACAAATAATGCTGCCATGATCATAGTTGAACAGATGTCCTTGTTGTATGAGTGTGCATCTTTTGGGTATATGCCTAAGAGTGGAGTTACTCGATCTTGAGGTAGACTGATCCTCATTTTCTTGAGGAACTGTCATACTGATTTCCAAAGTAGTTTTCACTCCCACCACCAGTGGAGGAATGTTCCCCTTTCTCCACAATCTCTCCAGCATAAACTGTCTTTGTTCTTGATTTTAGCCATTCTGATGGGAGTAAGATGGTATCTCAGAGTTTTTTGATTTGCATTTCCCTGATGGCTAAGGATGTTGAGCACTTTCTTAATTGTCTTTCAGGCTTTTTGGATTCCTCTATTGAGAATTCTCTATTTAGTTTTATACCCCACTTTTTAATTGGATTATTTGGTATTTTGGTGACTAGCTTCTTGAGTTCTTTGTATATTTTGAAGATCAGCCCTCTGTCAGATATGGGGTTGGTGAAGGACTTTTCCCAGTCTATGGGCTGCCGTTTTGTTTTGTTAACTGCAGATCTTTGCCTTACAGAAGCTTTTCAACTTCAGGAGGTCCCATTTATTAATTGTTGATCTCAGTGTCTGTGCTACTGGTGTTATGTTCAGAAAGGCATCTCCTGTACTGATTCATTCAAGAGTACCTCCCACTTTATCTTCTAAGAGGTTCAGTGTGGCTGAATTTATGTTAAGGTCTTTGATCCATTTGGACATAAGTTTTGTGTATACCAATAGATATGGATCTATCTGAAGTCTTCTTCAAGTCACCATCCAGTTATACCAGCACCATTAGTTGAAGATTCTTTTTTCCTTCCATTGTATAATTTTAGCTGTTTTGTCAAAAATCAGGTGTTTGTAGGTGTGTGGGTTACTATGAGGATTGGTCTATCTGTCTATTTTTTGTGCTAATACCAAGCTGTTTTCAGGACTATAGCTCTATAGTAGAGCTTGAAGTCAGGGATGGGGATTCCTCCTGAAGGGTTGTTTTAGCTATCCTGGGTCTTTTGTTTTTCCATATAAACTTGTGTATTATTGGTTCAAAGTCAGTGAAGAATTGTGATGGGATTTTGATGGGGATTGCATTGAATCTGTAGATTGTTTTTGGCAAGATTGCCATTTTTATTATATTTATCCTACCTATCCAAGAACATTGGAGATCTTTCCATTTTATGGTATCTTCTTTAATTTCTTTCTTTAAAGACACAAAGTTCTTGCTATATGGTCTTCCACTTGTTTGGTTTGTGTTACCCCAAGATACTTTTTATGTTGTTTGTGGCTATTGTAAAGTGTGATGTTTCTCTGATTTCTTTCCCATCCCCTTTATCATCTGTATATAATAGGGCTACTGATTTTTTGAGTTAGTCTTGTATCCTGCCAATTTGTTGAAGGTGTTAATCAGCTATAGGAGTTCCATGGTAGAGTTTTTTTGGGTCATTTATGTAAACTCTCATATTATTTGCAAATACTGAAAGTTTGACTTCTTCCTTTCCAGTTTGTATCCCCTTGATCTCCTTTTGTTGTCTTATTTCTCTAGCTAGAACTCCAAGTACAATATTGAAGAGATATGGAGAGAGGGAGTTTGATTTTTTTTTTTTTTTTTTTTTTTTTTTTTTTTTTTGAATGTTTTCTGCACCTTTGAGCTGGGCTTCTTTACCCTTCTTTTATGCCTTTATTCTTAGATTTGGCCTTTTCACATTTTTTTGTTTTTTGTTTTTGTTTGTTTTATTTTGTTTTTGTATTTCTGTCTTCCCTTTGCTTCTTCCAGTGGGTGCAAGTGGAGTCTCTCTCTCTCTCTCTCCTCTGATCTCTCTGTAGGTGTAGGTGGGTCAGGAGTTCCTTGTCTGTAATTCTGGATGAGTCATGCTCTGTTGGAGGTCTCTCAAACAGAGGCCACAGCAGGGCCAATGATGTGGGGAGGCAGGCTCAGGATGGTCTCAGGCACTCAGGCAGAGGGCAGGAATAGGGCTCAAAGATCAGGTGAGGGCAGGCTTAACTTGTTTTTAGTGTCGTTCTTTTCTGCTTTACCTGTGTTGGGATGTTCAAGTCTTGCTGGTGTGGAGACCCTAGATTCTGGTGGTATTGATCTTTCTGTTGCTGGCTGTGTTCTTATAAGTTATATGGGTATAAAATTGTTTTTAAAAATATTTTTTAAGATCCATTCTTTTATGTGTATGAGTATATTGCCTAGATTTATGTCTATGCACTGCATGTGTCCATAGTTACCACAGAGGGAAGAAGAGAGCATCAGATCCCCTAGGACTTGAGTTACAGAACTAGATATTCCATAGTGAGTTACAATACACAAATCCCATCACACACCTGTCAGAATAGCTGAGATCAAAAACACAAATGACGGCTCATGCTGCCTCAGATGTGGAACAACGGGAACACCCCCCACCCCCCCGTTGATGAGAATACAAACTTGTTCAGCCACACTGGAAATCAATAGAGTGGTTTCTCAGAAAATTGTATAGTCATCTACCTCAAGACCCAGCTATACCACTTCTGGGCATGAACAAAAAGGATATTCAATCATATCACAAGGACAGCTGATCAACTATGTTCATAGCAGGTTATTAGTAGTGGCCAGACACTGGAAGCAGCGTATCAGTGTAGATGTTCTTCAAAGAATGGCAAAAAAAAAAAAAAAAAAAAAAAAAAAAAAAAAAGGGTGGTATACTTACTAGAAAAGATCATTCTGAGTGAGGTAACCCAGACCCAAAAAGACAAACATGATATACACTCACTTATAAGTGAATATTAACAGTAAAGTAAAGGATAACTATGCTATGATTCATTGATTCAGAGAAGCTAAGTGACTAAGAAGTTTCAAGGGGGGGGATGCATGAATCTCAGTGTATAGGGAAAATAAAATAGACATTGCAGGTGGTTTTTGGAAGGGGTCTAGTTGGAGGTTTAGAATGAGAAGAGGAGTGATCAGGTGGGATGAAGACGGAGAGAGAGAGTACAGAGAGGACAACTGGGATCTGGGTGCATCTTTGTGTGCTACAGAGACTCTCAGGAATCTATGAGAGTGACACTAAATAACGTTTCTAACAAAAGGGGGAAATGGAGCTTGAACTGGCCATCTCCTGTAGCCAGGCAAGACTTCCAGTGGAGGGAGTAGGACCCCAATCCATTCACAAAACCTTTGGCCTACTATTTGTTCTACCTACAAGATGTGTAGCGGTAAAGAGTGCTCAGAAATTTTATGTGGGAGTGGCCAACCAATGACTGGTTCTGCTTGAGACCCATACCCTGGGAGGGAGCTCACCCTTGAGGACCAGGACTCAGAGGCAGGATAGCCCAGAGAACTAGGATAGAACTTAATACGACTGGCAAAAAAATGTCCATGAAATCTAATAGGAAAAAGAAACACCCAGAGACAGATTTTGGGGTTCAAGCTTTCAGTTGAAGATCAAAGAAGAAAAGCAGCCAAGCCACTGCTTCTTACCTCTGGCTCAGGCTGAAAAGGCTGACTATGTCTCCACAAGCACTCACCAAGCCTCAGACTGCTGCCTCTCCTCAGTGTGCCTGGAGAATCAATCTCCACATGAGGCCCTTTGTCTCTTATACCTCCCTAGTGCTAACAGAGATCCATCTACCTGTCCTTCCAAAGTGGTGGGATTAAAGGTGTGTACCATGACCACCTGGCTTCTATAGCTATCTAGTATGGCTACTTTGCTATTTTGATTTCCAGTGGCTTTAATAAATCATAAACATTGAATCATCACAATGAAATGATTCCTAATGATATTCTGCTATACACATAGACTGGTGCCAAACCCAGACGCCATCAGACAGGTTTCCCACAGCAACTTCTGGGAACAGATGCAGAGACCCACAGCCAAACATTAGGCAGAGCTCGGAGGATTCTGTGGAAGAGAAGGAAGAAGGATTGTAGGAGCCAGAGGGGTAAAGGACACCACAAGAAACCCCCCAAATCAACTAACCTGGTCTCAACGAGGATTACAGAGACTGAAAAATGGCAAAGTTGCATGGGACTGACCTAGGTCCTTTGCATATATGTGATAGTTGTGTGACTTGGTCTTCTTGTAGGACTCCTAACAGTGGGAGCAGGGGCTGTCTTCGACTCTGTTGCCTGCTTTTGGGGCCCTTTCCTCCTACCAGATTGCTTCATCCAGTCTCAATAGAAGAGGAGGTACCTAGTGTCACTGTAAGTTGATATACCAAGGGTGGTTGATATCCATAGGAGGTCTGCCCTTTTCTGAAAAGAAACAGAGCAGAGAGGAGGAGGAGAGAGGTGAGGAGGAAATGGGAGGGAGGAGGGAAGGGAAACATTAGTCGGTCAGAATGCAGAAACAAACAAAAAAGACACATAATATAAAAATACCCTTTTAAAGATTTATTTAATGTGTATGAATGTTTTGCTTAGATTCATGTCTGTGCACCACATGTTTGTCTGGTTACCAAGAGGGCAGAAGAAAGCAGGAGATCCCCTAAGACTTGAGTTACAGACAAGTTACATGTGAGCTGGCCTCTCTCCAGCCCATATATGTATAAGAATCGTGTAGTATAAACAACATACTCATTTCCTTGAATGCAAGTCATTTTTGCTTTTGGGAAAATGTTCTTTCTCAGTCCAATTTTTAAAAGAGCAAAATATGAAAATGTGGTTTTACAAGGGTTGTTCAACCAAAGAAGGTCTACTAGCTATGTCACAGCTGGACTACATTTGGCCCAGCTGATTGTTCATGTAAAATCTTGTGCAAAATTTCTCCATTTGGTTTCCACAAATCACATTGTACTGGACTTTCTTCTGTATTGACTATTTCTTTGGGCCAACAACCAGCTCTGAAAGAAAGAAATGGAGGTCCCATAGACTGCCTAGGCCTCCTAACAGTCCCACGTTCAGGTTCAGGGGTTCTGGGTCGGTCCTATGCTGGTTTCACAGCTATTGGACCTCTGACAGTGGAACCAGGATGTATCCCTGGCACACAAACAGATATCCAGAACCTATTCCCCATGGAGGGATACTCCCTTAGCCTAGAGACATGAGGGAGGGCCTAGGCCCTACCTCAAATGACTTGACAGATTTTGATCATCCCTCCTGGAAGGCCTCACCCTCCCTGGGGAGTGAATGCGGGATGGGATGGGGGGGGATTGGTGGGGAACATGGGAGGTTTGAAGGGAGAGGTAACTGAGATCAATATGTAAAATAAGAAAAAGTATAGCAGAGGAAAAAAAAAAAGACATGGAGACTCATTTTAATTATGAATGCTCAACCTTAGCTTAGGTTTGTCTCACTAGCTCTTGTGAGTTAATTTAAACAGTTTCTATTCATCTGTTTTGCCTTTGGACTTTTTACCTTTCTTTCATTCTGTATGACCTGCTTTCCTGCTTCCTCTGTCTGTCTGTCTGTCCCTGACATTTCCCTGGCATTTCCTTTTCTTTCTTCCTTGAGCCTAAATTCCTCCTCCTACCTACTTTGCCTTCTAGAAGTCCCACTATTGGCTGCTTAGCTTTTTATTAGGCCAATCTCTTACCTTCAGCAGGCAAAGTAAAATAACAACACATCTTTACATAATTAAACAAATGAAACACATCTTTATATAGTTAAACAAATATTGCACACCATTCTTCTACTCTTTGGATACATCCCTTACTGTCTCCTGCATATCTTTCCTTCTTACTTTTGCTACTTGCTGGTATTATACAGTTAACCTCAAGAGGCTGCAAATATCTATCTGCTTATGACTCAGCCTTGGCCTCTCTTTAGAACTCCAAATGTATACTACTGCCTACTTTACATAAATGCTCATCTCAAAATTAACACATCCAAACACAATCTCTCCTCTTCTTTCCTCTGTCTATTGTCATCTCTGTCTCAGTGCCTATACAGTTACCTGTTTGGTCTAAGCCACCACCATATTCTATTTGGCTGCAATGATAACTTTCTGTGTAAACTTTTATATGGGTCCATTCTCTTTCCATTTTGGTTTATTGTCAGAAATACTAGAATGAACATTTTAAAACCTCAGCAAGCAGTTATCCCTCCACTACTGTCTTCCAGCATGAAAGCTCCCGTAGACCTCAGTTGTGTGGGGCATATACAGCTTAGCTCCTCAGCATCGGCATCTAGGATTCTTGCTGCTGATCGCCCCCATTCCTACTGTGGCCCAGCCTAGTCTCCTAGCTGATCCTTAGTCATGATAGATCCACTCAGGTTGCAGTGTTCTGCCAATTGCTTTCTAGTCTACCCCAACCACTCATTTTCCAGATACCTGCATGTTTTATCTTCTCAAGTCCTTTATGTCTTAAAGAAATGCCCCTTGTTTATTGAATTTTCCTTAAGCGTCTTTATAAAATTCCAGTGAACAAACACTTTTGACTACACTCTTGGCTTTACTGGCATTATTTTAGTATATCTTATGCTTGCTTATTCATACCATTACCCACTTATTACCATTGCGCTGTAGACATCATGTAGACTGGTATTTTTGCCTTAGCCTATGGCACATCCATTTTTAGTGATAGCAAGGTACATGGTTCTTAGTGGACAACCTGTTATATTTGTTAAATTATAGGGTTACTGTCTCCTTGCACTATTCTTTTGAAAGTTTGACCAATGGGGACCTGTTTTTTATAGAACTGTATTTCAAAAAATATTTATTACTAATTTTCATATCCTGTTTGTTCAAACAGCTCATTTTCCAGGGCCAATTATCTAAATTATATAAATGTGTTAATTGCTGTGTGTCAGATACTATACTAGTTAATGAACTATGCAACTTAAAACAAATATAACTTCTATTATTCAAAAATACACCGGACACATAATGATCCAGATATATATGGAATTGTAAGTTTAACTAAAGGGTGTGAGGTCAAAATTATGTGAAGAAGCAAGACTGGGGTGGTGGTGGGGAGGAGAATTTATTCTAGATGGTGTGTACTTATAGTAAGATAATATTTAATCCTAGACAAGAAATAAAAGATAAGAAGAAGCCAGAGAACAGTTCAGACTTCTAGGATAGAAAACAATCTGATATGAAAACATGAGTATGTAACAGAAAATAGAATATTTGAGAAACCAAAGGAAAGCCATTATGATGAAGGTGAAGACTGGCAGATATTGAAGTTATAGTGTTATGTAATGGTTTGAGCTCTTGAGCCTAAATCTGTGGACCAAATATAGACTTCATCTCATAATACAGTATATTAGGACAAGCTGCTGAACTATTCTTTTCCTTAGATTTTCATCTTTTTTATATTTTTTATTTTTATTTTACACATCGCTCCCAGTTCCCTCTGCCTCCCTCCCTCCCTCCCTCCTTCTTCCCCTCTCTCCCACCCTCTCATGCCCCTCCAGCACCCTTCCCTTCCATTCTCCCCCCAGTTCACATTTAGGTGATGTCCTCCAGGAGGGATCATCTAAATCTGTCAAGTCATCTGGAGCAGGGACCAGGCCTTCTCACCTGTCTCTAGGTTAAGGGGGTATCCCTCCATGGGGGATGTGCCCCCAAAGTCCTTTTGTGTACCAGGAATACATCATAGTTCCACTGCCTGAGGTCCCTTAGACTGCTCAGGCCTTCTAGCTGAGACCCATGTTCAGGGGGTCTGAGTCAGTCCCATGTTAGATTCCCAGCTATTAGTCTGGGGGCCCATTAGCTTCTTCTTGTTCAGGTCAGCTGTCTCTATGTGTTTCTGCAGCCTGGTCCTGTCCTTCCTCTCTGCATCTGGATTCCAGTTAGGCTTAGTGTTTAGTTGTAGGTGTTTGCTTCTGTTTCCATCAGCTACTAGATGAGGGCTCTATGATGGTGGATAAGTTAGTCATCGATTTCATTATCAGGGAAGGACATTTATGGTTAGTTGGGGTCAGTCTTGTAGGTTTTGTTGTTGCACTATCACATTGATTATCAAGTTTTTATAACAGTATCCATCAGGTAATGTTTTAATCCATTTGTGGTACTGTAACAAAAATAACACAAACTGAGTTGTTGGGAAATTTAAGTACTTGTCTCTTACTGCTCTCTTCCTCCCCACCCAGCTGTAGAAATTCTGTGCTCTCAAGGTTAAGCAAACAAGGTTGTTTTCAAAACTTTCTGTTCCCATATCTTGACCCCAGGTGTGGGTGGTGCATAACTTCCTCCTATGCTTAGCCCATCCCCTGGCTTGGGTATATAAACCCATTACTCTCTGTAATAAACAGCAGCTTCTTCTTCCCTTCTCATGGTGGTCTGTTAAGTGCTTCAGTCCATACACCCTCTGTCAGCTGGGTACTTTTGCAGCGAGGGCGTGGTACTGAGTGGCTTAGGAACAATAGGAGACAAACATCTATTTTTCTAATTAACATTTTCTCTTTATTTTACATATCAACCACACTATTCCCTCCCTCCTCTCCTCCTGTTCCCTCCTCCAGACTCCCATCTACCCACTTCCCCATCTGCCCATTCCTTCTCCATCTCCATTCACAAAGGTGCAGGCATCACACAGGCTTGAACGTAACATGGCACATCAAGTTGAGATAGGACAGAGTTCCTTCCTTGTATAAAGGCTGAGCAAGGTAATCCAGTACGGGGAACAGGTTCCCCCAAAACAGCTAAGTTCCATTCAAGTTAACTACATTTCATTTTATTTTTACATTTTATTCCTAATCAACAGAAACTATATTTAAGTTTCATTACTTCTTCATCTTCTATTTTTTTTAACTTATTTTCTTCACTGTATCCAAGCTTTTCTAATTATAACATCCAGTATTCTAGTATTTCTTTAATGAAAGGTTGCTTTTCCATATTATGAAAAATTAATGGACACCCATTAAATCCATGTCCTTGGAAGTTATGAGACATTTCCTCCTTGTAGTTGCTTCCTTTGATTCTTTTCTCTTGACCACTGTTCAGTGCTGATACTTGTTCACTGTCTGAAAGCTATTGTTTGTATTTGTTCTGTTGAGTCACTTAGAACAAAGTCACTTTACCCTGTGGGAACAATATAGCCCGATGTATACTATTTTCATAAGTAAAAGTGGCCTGTGTGTGTGTGGAGCATGGACTAATGTGGCATTTCTTGTAAAGGCAATTCATGTTGATTATTGGGTCCTAAGTTAGTATGCCACTGTTTTGGGAAAAGGCATGATTTAGAAAATACAAAGGTATCCATTTGTAGAAGTGCTGACACAGTATTTCCTTTTCCTAAGGCTTACTTTTTTTATTTTTATTTTCAGATCCCCTATTTTTTAATAATTCCAGAATATATGTTTCTGGGAGCCCCAAAATCTAAGATGTGACCTCATGTGACATAGTGTTTGAATAGTTAATTCTCACTTATTTGTGTACAAGCCGTATCATTTTGAATCTGAATGCTAAAAACTGAGAAGTATGAATTAAATATTTGCAGGGATTTGTTATTTTTAATAGTCAACATGATGTCTATTGTTAAGTGATACTTCAATCTTTCCCACCGAAAATATGCTTCAATACTAAAATTGAACTGATGTGAAACTTTATTGAATAGATAATATGAAACATTTTCTACAGAAAATCATCCTTCTGTGACATTTATTTCTAAGCAGAACATTTTAACTTAAATATCTCGCAATTTCCTTTCTGCATGCTGGAAGTGAATAATTAGATATGCATTCATTTATTAACACTTACACTTTCTATTTTTATTTTGAACAACACAATTTTCTCCATCAGTTAAAATTCTGAAAATAGATGATTTTATTGTAGCTTAGAAAATTCTTTGTTATCTAATCCTTTGTGTATTAAAAGGGAAACACAAAATAAACCTTGAAAACAGAAGTTTCTGTTGGTAATTGTTCTGGCATGTGCTGCCAGTTCTGCATTGAGGACTAATGTGAAGCCAAGAAATTGTATATGGATAATTTTGACGTAGTTTTGTATTTATAACAATACAGAATAAACAATATAATGATATCCTAGGATAGGCAGTGAAGTTAACTTAGGATAAAAAAAAAAAACCAGTTCTAATATGTAGGACATACCAACTAATGATTTCATTTCACTCAAACTTGAGTTTCAGATATAGACTGAACATTTAAATGTATTGTTCATTGTTTTTAGGTTAACCCTATTGTCTATAGAATGCTTAGCTTTGGGGTACTAACTTGATTTAAAAGTTATTGCTAAAGTATTTTTGTTGGAAGAGTTTACTTTTGAAAATCTTGTTTTCTACAACTCTGGAAGATTGCCTGTATAGAAAAGGAAGGGAGGCTACAAAAAGAGAAGAATTGAAGTTATTTTCAGTAAAGCTTTTATGGACAAATACTGAAATGAAAGTTTTAAGTTGTTCGAAAACATTTCTGGAACCCTATAACAAATGTGGAAATGTGCACATTCAGTCAAAAAATAATGTGCAATGATCAGAAATTGTAAGTCACTCTTAAAACATTTTAGAAAAGGCAATATGAAAAAATAAAAACCCCTTAGCTCCTGCCTTCCCCTGCAAGTTATAATAAACTCTTGTCATGTTTGCTGATGTCTTTTCACTTTAGTGGATCCTCAACTAAACATCTGGCTCATCTGTATTGCAAAGTTCTGTAGTCTGTGGCCTGCTCTTTGGCATTCTGGTTCCTGTAGAGTCCCTACACTACTGTACAGCCTTGGATGTGCTCTTTGGCATTCTGGTTCCTGTAGAGTCCCTACACTACTGTAAAGCCTTGGATGTGGTCCATGATTGATAGGGAAAACATGTATATAATTGTATATAATAATAGTCTACATTATTCTCCTTATCTTATTTCTATCTGCTATTTGCTATTGTTTTCTTTTACTTTTATTTACTACCTATATTTAATTAAAACAACTTATTTAAGACTGGCAGTTTGGCTAGTATATATTATTCTCTGGAAAATACAGGCCAGAGAACATAGTAGCAGGAAGAAGAGGCTTCCTGGTTCTCTTGTGTGCATAGACAGGAAGTCAATCATGAACTGGATATGAGGGAAAACTATGAAACATCAAGTGGTTCCCCCAGTGACCTACTCCACAGAGCAATGCTCGACTTTCTAAAGGTCTGTAGCCTTCTGAAACAGCAGCATAAACTGGAGACTAAGTCTTTAAATACAGCCTATTGAAACATTTAACATTCAAACCAAACCTCTGGGTGACAGTGAGTATATTCTTTGTGCTAGGCATGATGTTAAATCATTGTTTTATTTTATCTCCATTAATTTTTATGACTCTTCCAGACAGGAATCTAAAGATTACCTTTTACCAGAGTCCCAGAAAAGCAAAAACTTTCCTAAAGTGAGGTAGCTAGTACATTACATCCAGACAGTGCGTCTTCAAAGCATGCTGTTCCTAACCTCCAAGCTAAGATTCTCCTCATTTTTTTCCCCTTGTGTGCTTGTTTGATTTACAGAATGCCATGCTTAATTAAGATGCAAATTTGTCTCTATCACTAGATGCCTAGGTGTCTTAGTCTGCTTTGTTCTGGTAAAAAAAGAGTGACTGAGACTAGAAATCTCATAAAGAACAGAATCTTCACAATTTTAAAACAAGGAAGCCCATAGACAGTGGCTGGTAGGTTTGAGTGTCTATGAGGTCTACTTCTACAGTATTACCTTGGGCATTGGAAATGTTGTTTCTTATATAGCAAAGAATGTGGGAACCAATTCCCAAATGCCTTTTTAATTGACACACCAATCCATTTATAAATGAGGACTCTGCAAGACCTACAACACCCACTAGAACTCATCTCTCAATATTTGGTACTGGAGACTGTTTCTAAGACCCAAGATCTGGAAGGGAAAAAAAATCTTGAAAACCCACATCTAAACATCCTTATGTGATGATGGTGGTGGTGATGATGATGATAATTATTCTGTCCTACATTTGGACTGAACTTATACCATCATTGTCTGTGCTTCTATGCATCTACATATTGCAGGACAGTGGCTATAGAATTTTTTAACCTCCACAACTGCATGAACCAATTTGTCTTCTCTCCTGGTTCTGTGATTTTTTTCATAATCCTAAACATCAGAGCAATTTGATATAAAAAGCAATGATCCCAGGTTTCACCCAAACCTCTGCCCTGAAAAATCAATTTTTCTTTCCACAGTTGTTCTTGTGACTCCTGTCAGCAGTTATTCATTTCCAGACGAATAGTGGGAGGTTGGGTTGGCCTTGGTTCACCTCTGGCACTGTTTTATTTTTAGAACTCATTTGCAATGCTAACAGAGAAATCAAGCAGTGCCTAGATCTTGCATTACCTTTTTAGTAATTTCTCCTCTGAATCACATCTGAGTTTCTCTTGGCGATCATTAAGCCTTGCTCCCCAATCACACTTGGCCCTATCTCTACTTAATTCAGTCACCCTGTGGTTTTAGCACATCATGGCTGTGTTAGTAAGGGTTCTCTAGGGGAACAGAACCCATATGATGAAATATATATTGAGACACATATTTTTAAAATACATATATCTTTAAAATATATATTAAAAAATACCAATCACAGTTGTCTCACACCTAAGACTGAGAATCTAGGAGTTGCTCAATCAGCAGTCAGAGTAGTTCCACAATGATTGACTTCCACTAGGTACTATTCTGTGCCCTGGCAGTGACAATATGTGCCCTAGACCTGGAAGAGTCCTAAAAAACTGCTGCTGTCTGATAACAGACACCTGGAAAGCCTGTGTGCTTCCTCTAATGAGGAATATCCCCTTTAATCTCAGTCATTTGAATACTTGATACCCATGCAGCGACATCATTTTAAGAGGTTATGAGGAGGTATAGCCTTGCTGGTACATCACTGGGGCAGGTTTAAAGCCTTACCCCATTTCCAGTACCTTCTGCTTAGGGCTCACGGTTAATGATGCTCGCGTTCCCCTTTCTACTCCTGCCTCCTAGTCTTCTGCTGGGTGCCACGCCTCCACCCTGCCATGATGGCCCTTTATCCCTCTGAAATATAAGCCAAGATATATTCTCTCTTTCCTAAGTTTTCTTTGGCCCTGGAGTTCCCTCTCCTTACAGAGCTCTTGCTTGTGTCCAGTTGACAAGTGGACAATAACAAACAGCCTGCAGGACACCCAGGTTTTGCTATGACAGCTTTATAAAACTAATAGAAGTTAACATTAAAAATAACATTTTTATCTAACTCAACATAATATTTGTTTTGTGATTCAGTTTGTTTAGGGAGATAGGCATTGGATCCAACCAGTCTTGTCTCATGTTTAATCCCTTCCTCCTTCAGGGCTTGCCTAAATTCTGGATTGTTCGTGTTTGATTAACTGTGTATTTTGGGAACATCTCATGGCCTTTCATGAGTTGATGGATTCAATAGCTTCCTAGCTCCCACAGGGTACAAAATCCTCACACAGCCAGTTTATAGTGCCCTACAGCTAGCTGCAGAGACAGAAAGTCCAGTAAGTGCTCCTTTTCCATGACACCCTGGGCTAGGAATAAAGGTATAAACTCTGCTATGATTAATCCTGATTATTCACCTGACAGGATTCACAATGACCATGAATACAAGTGTTTACACATGTATGTGCCTGCCTATGTAGGTTAGGTTAATTGAAGTGGAAAGAGCCACCCTAAATATGGGTGGTACCAATTCATGAGCTAGTATCCCTGATTCAGTTACAAGGGGAAAGTGAGCATGCATATTCATTACTCCGTTTCTTGACTGTGGACACAGTGTGACCAGCTGTCTCTCCTGCCACCATGATGTATGTTATCATCTAGAACTGTAAGTCAAAATAAATCTTTCTATTCTTAACATGATTTTGTAAAATATTTTGCACAAAAATGAGTAGTTAATAAGCTTCTTTCCAAGACGAGGTGCTCTCTCTACCTCTGAAGTCAAGGAAAAATAAAAGTGCATACAGATACTAGTGTTATGGAAGAAAAGATACCCCGATGCCAAAGAGACATGAACTCAGCTGCCAACTGTGTGATTTTTCTACCTGTAAAGTTATATAAATGTTTTTAGTCTCCAGAGACCTTGTATTTTCACTTCCAAAAACAGATGGAGCAGGACGCTTCCCTGGTGTTGTTTTGAGATAATCTATGCAAATTTAGAGCATATACACCCCAAAAAGGCATCAACCAGTTGGGCTGATGCTCCAGAAATGCATGAAGACTGGATTGGTTTCCACACTCTTTCCTAAGAGACAGTCTCCAGAAAGAGCAGGAATTCGGCCTGAAGAGTCTTTCTCAATGTGGTTTCCCATTGCTGGGAAGATGCCACCATGAGGATGTCTGTGCCTTA
The DNA here is from genome assembly GCF_943737965.1 of Phodopus roborovskii. NCBI lineage: Eukaryota > Metazoa > Chordata > Mammalia > Rodentia > Cricetidae > Phodopus > Phodopus roborovskii. Next base: position 3,422,084 of record NW_026126413.1, on the reverse strand, counting down.
ATTTCCCTTGTAGTGATGGCTGCCAGGCTTTCCTGTCTTCCTTTAGGAATTACTTTTGAATCTTGGTACACTTTGGTAAAGGACAATATTTTTATTTTTATCTGCCCAGTTCTTGGGTTACACACCAGTCTCTCCTGGTGGATAAGGTGTGTCCTAGTGTGTTTTAGAAAATGAAGCCTGGACAAAGGTACTTTGACTTGGCCAGCTGTTCCTATTCCGAATAAGGGCTTCTGCCATGCATCTGCTGGGCCACTAGATGTCTCAAATGGGGAAGTGTTCTGCTCTCATATTCAAGGTTTGTCTTGGAAGAAGAGGTGATATATTGTAATCCATCTTTTTTCTGGTTGCAATAATCAATGGTGTCATATCAGTGGCAGTCTACAAGCATTTGTAATGCCTTCCTATAACAAGGGCTTGGGAAGACTGAACAGCTTTTCCACCCTTACTTATAAATTAGACTCTAAGATAAAAGTTATTTGCAAAGACTTCATTTTGAAAGTTAATAATGAAATACAAAGAAGAGATAAATGAATATAATTGATCAAAAACTGGAATCTGTACTAGAAATTATCTATTATTTCAACCAGTGAAATCATATACTGATTCTGTGACAGTGACAACCTATGACATTATTTTCAAGAATTGCTTAAGAATATACAGTCACAACAAATAAAGTCCTTACAACATTACTGATAAACACACAGTTTTAGCTGCTGTCCTCCTGGGGGTATTAATGGAGCTCAAGAAGTCTAATGTATAGTGAAGCCAGAATGATAAAGACACAGGCTGAGTTTTCTTGTCACTAAAGTTATTTATCATAAAGAATGATCTCTTCTTTAAGGGTTACATGTTTTTTATCTTATGAAAAAATAATAAGACCATGTAGAGATATTCAATCTAATTTTGTAAGAACTTTGTAAGAACTTTATTTTAGCTTTATCTTGGTGTTTTGACATACCTTTAGAAGAGGAAAAGAAAAAGAAAAAAAAAAACCTTAAGCTTTTTTTTTTTTTTTTTTAAACAAACCCCAGTCTCTGAACTCTGACTCTGGTATCTCTGAATGTTGACATTCAGAACTCAAAAGATGCCTCCTTATCAGGATTATGGCCTCCTCACTCCTCATACCTGCTCCTCAGCCACTCCCAGTGCAGAAGTCAGAGAGGAAGACCCAAAGAAATCAAATACGTAAATAGCCCCCAAATAAGCCAAAGCTGAAAATAAACAACAAAAATCTGAATAACAAATAGCATCAAAGCTCTCTTTAGGGAAGTTCTTGGTAACAATTTTTGCCAGAAGATTGTTGATGCATACTAAATTCACTCTTTGGGATTAACTTTTGCAATTTACTTACATTTTGAATGTTCACTGGCTTAATAGCCCCCCAAAATAAAAACAGAAGTAAGACCCCTACTGAACAAACCTGAATATTTTCTTTCATTATCAGAATTCCTTTGGCTCTAATCATTAAAAAAATAAAATAAAATAAAGCTATAAGCAAATATATTACTATAGGATATATAAGTAGTCTATAGAATTGTTAATTCTAGAACAAAATATGTACATGTATGTACTATATGTGTGTGAGTGTGTGTGTGTGTGAGTATGGGTCCTAAAGTACAGAGCTTGCTGTTCTTCCTAGATATAAATGTCGAAGAAGGTAAGAATTTGAGGAAGTGAGTGGAAATGATTATTGTCTTTAGAATGGTACTGGTAAAGTGTAGGAGGGACTGAGGTATTCAGGACTGGCAGAGACAATATTTGTGGTATACTATAGAATAAACTATAATTCATTATAATCACAAATGTGAAGCTAGGAAACAAGAAGGACCCTAAGAGAAGACATACATGGTACCCCTGAGAAGGGGAAAGGGACAAGATCTCCTGAGTAAAATGGGTATACAAGAGAGGGGGAAGGGGAAAGGAGAAGAAAGAGGAGGGGAGAAAGAGAAGAGGGAGGTGGACATGGGGGATCAGGAAGGTTGAATTGGGGGAAGAACTAAAAAGGAAAGAAAGGAAAGAGATACCTTAATAGAGGGAGCCATTATGGGCATAATGGGAAACCTGACACTAGGGAAATCTCCAGGGATCTACAACAATGACCCTAACTAAGAATCCAAGCAATAGTGCAGAGGATACCTTAAATGACCTTCCCCTATAATGAGACTGATGACTATCTTGAATGGCATCACAGATCCTTCACCCAGTAACTAATGGAAGTAGAAACAAAGATTCAGAGCTAAGCACAGTGCTGAACTCCTGGAATCCAGTTGTAGAGAGGCAGCAGCGATGAGCAAAGCAGTCAGGACAATGCTGGGGAAACCCACAGAAACAGCTGACCTGAGCTGCTCAGGGAGCAGCATAAGACTGAACCAGCCCCCCTGAACATAGATGTTACTTACAGGGCCTGGGTAGTCTATGGGGCCTCTGGCAGTGGAACCAGTATTTATTCCTAGTGCACAAACTGGCTTTGGGAGCCCATTCCCTACAAAGGAATACCCTCTCAGCCTAGACACACATGGGGGAGGGGCTAGGTCCTGCCCCAAATGATGATCCCTCATGTGAGGCCTCACTTTTCCCTGAGGAGTAGATGGAGTCTGGGATGGGGGGCTGGTGGGGGGATGGGAGGACAGGAGGGACAGAGAACTGGGATTTGGTTTATAAAATAAGATTGTTTTTAATTCAAATAAAAAATAATTTAAAAAAGAAAGGTAGTGGACAACAGCATTATCCTCAACTAGAGAACTCTTAACAGAAACATGTTAGTAAAGGGCTGAAAGGCTCTTTGGGTATCTTGAGTAGTTTAATGTCTATATGCAAGTATCCCAAACAACAGACTGGCTTCCCTAAGACAAAGAAATGTGTATTTGGCAGGCAAATGCTGCAAAGCATCAATTAGACTTCGGGCTTCAGGGTAAGGAGCACTTTCTTCCCATGGTCTTTCAATTTTCTTTGTGTTTCTAAGTTGCCCTGGCATATATGCTTACAATTGCGCTGAATGAAGCACTAATGCCAGAATTATTCTGGGAGGGGCACCAAGAATGGAGAGCAACAAACAGAGCAGAAGGCAAAGGTCACTCTGATGAGGTCATGAATGCCACTGAGAATTGTGTATTGGTAGAGAAAAGAAAGGTCATTCTTATAAAGTAAACAAGGGCTTGACTGAACAGTAGTCATGTCCAAGTGCTCTGGGGATATTAGAACTTCTGAGTAATAAAACAGGGTGTTGGACAGAATACATATCTAAGTTAACTGTTGGGATGAAGGATGATCCCTCTCATTTGTTTACTGTAAAATGTGAAAGAATAGAAACACAATGAAAGTGCAGTTTATAATCAATTGCAAGATAAATAGCTTAAAGGTTTGGGCTTTCAGCTGGGTCTTGTTATTAAGAAAGAAAAAAAAAACATGTTCAGGAAAGGACACCAAGTGTGTGACCAAGTGACCCTTGACAAGGATATTTTCTGTTCAAAACAATGAAGTCATGACCCCGAAAGCATTTCAGAGATCAAAATCCTAGCAAAGGATGAAAAAGAATAATGTCACAAGATGCCATGGATCCCTAAAGATCTTTGGTGCCATGTGCAGCCTAAGGTTGCTGCTTCTCCCTCCTCACATAGCATTCTTCAGGCACCCCAGGTTCAGATTGAGGAAACACTGGTGGGTCTCAGGCCTTTGCGAGAAGGCACAGAGGAGGAAATTTGCCTGTTTCTGTGGAGGGGTCCTCTCTCTATAAGTATGCAGAGTGCATGGGCTATGGAGTCTGGCTACCACCACCTAGATTTCAAAGATGCCTGGGTGAATCTCAGAGCAGTGACTAATAGTGATTTCAGTGTGATATGACTTCAGGAAGTCCTAGTCATAAGAACTAGGTGTGTTACCAACCACAAAGCAATGTATCCCAAAGCTCTGTTGGGACTTACTACTTGTAATATTTTAACTACAGGTGACTATTCTTTACGAAATGTGGTTTCTCAATAGCCTTGCTACTTTTTTCCTAAGTAATATCCTCAGATAGTCATTCTATTTTTCAGTTTGCTTGCACAATGCAGTTGGTATCACATATGCTCTAGAAGTGGAGAATGACAAGGGTGTGCAGAGAAGAGCAGCCAGTTTGTGCCCAGGATCTTGATCTTATCTCCCCTTACCTCCTTGGTCCAGGCTATTTCTGAAGCATCCAGACACAAATACACAGAGCACAGTGTGAAGATGGGTGGCACTTATATCACTGTGAAGGGGATAGCCTCAAGGGTGAGAGTGGCCAAGGACAAATAGAATATGTGCACATATTCTATTTTAGCTAGGTTTTTATCTGTTTCTTAAAGATTTTGAAACAGACCGTGTTCCTGGGCACTATTTTCCTGCCTAAATATATGTCAGGTCCATTTGGTTTGACTCTTGATGAAGGGGACAATAATGTCATCTTTCTTTATTATCCTCCAGACAGATGGCAGTTTGGGATGTCATGTCTCCTTGGGCCAAGATTGCACTCATTTTCTCTTCTTTTTATCAGTATCTACACTCTTGTAGTCTCCATTCCTGCTTTTAGAAGCCTGCCCCCCCTCAAGTTCAGTTCCTAGGATCTATATGGTGAGAGAGGAGAAGAGACTCCCACAGGTTATCCTTTGGACTATGCGCTCTCTCTCTCCAAATAAATAGAATGTAATGGAAATGTAAAAATAAAACCATAAAGTTGACTAAAGATAAACATTAAAGCATCATGTATTTCAAAATGTCTCTAAAAATAATTCTTCCCTGTGGGATTACCAGCCCTCCAGAATCCACAACCATACCCACTTCTCTCTTGGTGTACTGTGACTCAGAAGGCAACTTACATAGGATACCAATCTTTTTGGTTATTCTGCTTACCTCCATATCCCAAATTCTTTCTGTCTTGTTTAGGTATGTGATGGGAGATGTCATTCTGTAAATATGTTTCTCATACTGGTTAATGAATAAAGCACTGTTGGCCAATAGGAAAGCAAGATAGGCTGGACTAGGAGATAAGGAGGATTTGAGGAAGTAGTAAGGAGGAGTCAGCATGTAGAGATCAGAGAGATCACAACACCAGCCCCTCTCCGGTAAGATGAGACCACGTGGAAATACTTAGATTAATAGAAATGGGTTAATACTTAAGACAGAGCTAGTGGATAAGAAACAATTAACTGGCCAACATCATTATATCAATTACAGAGTCTTGGTGTGTTAATTGGGGCTGGCGCCACGGTGGGTCCAGTGGCAGGAAAAACCTTACTCCTTACATATGGTACCCATCCTTCTGTGGTCTTTAAAGGAGTTGAAGACAAATAGTTATGGTTATAGTTTTCCTTAGTTAGGATTAAAGATAAGTTACATAGATTTTAAACACACAAAGATAGAATAGATGATGGAATATTTTCTTCAAATCTTGATAAATGTTAATGGACTAAATATTGTTAACTATGATTCTTATTTGATAACTGTTGTATGATATATTTTGCTGTTTTAAGGTTAAAACCCTTCTTTTTATTTAGACAGAAAAGAGGAGATGATGGGAGATGTCATTCTGTAAATATATTTTCATACTGGTTAATGAATAAAGCACTGTTGGCCAATAGGAAAGCAAGATAGGCGGGACTAGGAGACAAGGAGGTACGGAGGTAGTGGTAGGGAGGAGTCAACATGGAGAGATGAAGAGAGCAGAACGCTAGGGTCCTCTCTCTCCAGTAAGATGAGACCACGTGAAAATGCTTAGATTAATAGAAATGGGTTAATAATTAAGACAGAGATAGCCAATAAGAAACTAGTACCTGTCCAACAGCATTATATCAAATACAGTGTCTCTGTGTGTGTTAATTGGGGCTGGCACCTCGGTGGGTCCAGGCTGGCGGCAGGGGAAAACCTTACTCATTAAAGGTATGCCTTTTTTTTTTTTCTCTATATTTTCACTGTGTATGATTTTCATAGTGGGAATCTAGTAGAGTCATTGTATCTAGGGTAAATATTAGAATATAATAGTTGCTTCTGACTGTACCTAGGGTAACAATAAAAGATATTAGTGTTTATTGAAGTATCTAGACCTTGGAGAAATACTGTAGAAAATTGTGATTGTTTTCTGTGTTGTTATTTTTTATTTTTTTATTTTTTTGTACTCTAACAAATAAATCTTGCTTGGAGACCAGAGTGTGGAGTTAGCCACTAGTTAACCATAGAGGTCAGGCAGTGGTGACACACACCTTTAATCCCTGCATTTGTGTTAGGGCCCATAAAGAGGGGTCCATTTCTTCTCACCTCAAGATCAGAGAGGTCAAAACTGTTCTTAGACCTATAGGTCTAATGCTTGGCTGTTGAAGGATGTTTCAGCCTTAGTAGTGGGTATCTTTATCTAAATTACAGACTTGGGGTCAGGTGTGTTTACTCTTGACCCTGAAGGCTGGATGGCAGGTACAGCTATCAAATACCTGGAGGATAAAGGGAATTAAGTCTGTTTGCCTCTTATACATGATATTTAAAGTCTTCTGCCATTATCCCCACTTTTGGTTGGGTACTTAAGAATAGTGAAGAATAAACTTCAGGTGTTCAGTATGACTGAACTATTCTGTGTCTCTGTTTTTTCTCTTAATGTCTTTAGCTCTCCTCTCTCAATCCATACTCCCTCTCTCAGGTATGAACCATGGGCATGTCAGCTGACTCCGACTGTAGCCCTGAAAAGACAGCTTCCCACACATGTGGGACCTCATATCTTTCATCCCAGTGCTTGGAAGACATACGTCTTTAATCCCAGCATTAGGGAGGAGGAGACTGGAAGTGATATGGTTGGATGGAGAGAGGAAATGTAAGATGGGTGAAGATAGGAACTACCCACTTTTCAGTCTGAGGAAAAGAACTCTAGCGGCTCTGCTTCTCTGATCTTTCAGCTTTCACCCCCAAATATCTGACTCCAGGTCTTTATTATTAAGAGCAATTAGAATTCACTCTACAGTTTTCTATGATGATTTATGGAGTTGTTTTTCTGATGACGTTTTCCATCAGTTGTTTGACTTTAGCCACAAGACTATCCAGAGACATTTGGAGTGTCTTGAATTACTGAGTATGGCAACAGTACACAATAAGGTCTAAAAGTTGTGTGTCTGTGTGTGTTGGTGTGATGATTTCCTTTAAGAACATATACAACAGATCAAAGGTGCTTTGGTATGAAGAATCTGTACCCCAAACACAACATTTGTGCATCAGTCAATCAATGGAGGTTCCAGGTTCAGTTCACAGGAACTGTTCCTCCCTGCTGCCAGAGAACCTAAAATAACATTTTGGAGTATCCTTTAAAAATCTCATGCAACATGATACACAGACAGATTTCTATCATATTTCTTGGCTCAGAGTAGACACCAATAATATTTTTCTGAAGAAACAAAGGATAGTAGTTCAGTTCTTCATTCCCTTGTGAGTATAGCAGGTTGGTTCAGGAAAAATAAAATCTTCCAGCCTTAAAACTTAACCAACATCACTCAGATATTATTTTATGTTCCTCTCACACTCCATTGGCTTTTACTTTTTCTATGTAGTTATCAAATCAAACTGTTTTGCCTTTTTGTTTTTGAAACAATGATTTTCTTTTTTATTGAATGTTTTTTCTTAATTTATATAGCAATAATCAGTTCCCTCTCCTTCACATCTTCCCCTCTCCCCCCCCCCACTCCATCAACCCCCTGTCCCATTACCTATAAATTCCCCCAGGAGGGAGAGGCCTTCCAGGAGGAATTATCAAAATCAAGACATTTGGGATAGAGCCTAGGTCCCCCTTCGTGTCTCTAGGCTAAGGAAGTATCCCTCCATGGGGAATGTGCTCCCAAAGTCTTTTTGTGCACAAGGGATACATCCTGGTTCCACTGTCAGGGGCCCCATAGACTTCCCAGGCCTTCTAACTGAGACCCACATTCGGAGCATCTGGGTATTGGGTCCTCCATCTTGGATCTCCTCCCTCCTCCTTCCTCTCTCCTCCTAGTCTCCTAGACCCACCTATCTTGCTTTGCTATTGGCCAACAGTGCTTTATTCATTAACCAATAAGAGAAATGTATTTACAGAATAACATCTCCCATCATCTGGGTCAGTCCTGTGCTGGTTTTCCAGGTATCAGGCTGGGGATCCATGAGCTCCCCCTTGTTCAGTTTAGCTGTCTTCGTGGGTTTCTGAAGCCTGGTCTTGACCCCTTTGATTATAACTTCTCCCTCTCTGCAACTCAGTGTTTAGTTGTGGCTATGTGCTTGACAAAAAATGAACACCGCTTAAATATAAAGGTCTTGGAGAGATCAGGGATAACAGGAACATACCTAAACATAATAAAGGCAATATACAGTAAACAAACAGCCAACCTCAAACTAAATGGAGAGAAACCTAATGCAATTCCTCTAAAATCAGGAAAAAGACAAGGCTGTACACGCTCTCCATATTCTTCAATATTGTACTTGAAGTTCTAGCTAGAGCAATAAGACAACAAAAAGATATCAAGTGGATATGAATTGGAAAGCAAGAAGTCAACCTTTTACTATTTGCAGATAATATGGTAGTTTACATAAGTAACCTGAAAAACTCTACCAGGGAACTCCTACAGCTGATAAACACCTTCAGCAAAGTGGCAGGATCTAAGATTAACTCAAAAAAAAAAAAAAATCAGCAGCCCCTCTATATGCAGAAAATAAGGGGCCTAAGAAAGCAGAGAAACATCACCCTTTACAATAGCCACAAACAACATAAAATATCTTGGGGAAATTCTAACCAAACAAGTGAAAGACTTGTACAGCAAAAACTTCATGTCTTTAAAGGAAGAAATTAAAGATGATACCAGAAAATGGAAAGATCTCCCATGCTCTTGGATGGGTAGGATCAACATAGTAAAAATGGCAATCTTGCCAAAAGCAATCTACAGATTCAATGCAATCCCTATATCAAAATCTCAGCATAATTCTTCACAGACCTTGAAAGGATAATACCCAACTTTATATGAATAAACAAAAGACCCAGGATAGCCAAAACAACCCCATACAATAAAGGAACTTCCGGTGGAATCATTTCAAGCTCTGCTATAGAGCTATAGTCCCGAAAACAGCTTAATAATGGCACAAAAATAGACAGGTAGACCAATCGAATCAAATTGAAAATCCCAATATTAACCCACACCTATGAACATGTGATTTTGACAAAACAGCTAAAATTATACAGTAGAAAATGGAAAGCATCTTTAACAAATGATGCTGGCATAACTGGAAGCTAATTTGTAGAAGACTGCAGATAGATTCATGTCTATCACCATGCATAAAACTTAAGTCCAAATGGATCAAAGACCTCAACATAAATCCAGTCACACTGAATCTCTTAGGAGAGAAAGTGGCAGGTACCCTTGAATGAATTGGTACAGGAGACTGTTTCCTGAATATAACACCAATAGCACAGACACTGAGATTGACAGTTAATAAATAGGACCTCCTGAAACTGAGAAACTTTTGTAAGGCAAAGGACACAGTCAACAAGACAAAACTCTGTTTTCCTTAACAATGGGGTTGAGGACAAACTGCTTTAAAATTTGACTAGGATATAATACCCTAAATACTTATGCCTCTTCAGCATAAGAATATTTTTTGATTTCATTGTTGAGAGTAATTGTAAAACAAGTAAACACAAGAAACCCTGGATAACTACCATTTTAAAATCAAATTTATGCCAAGAAATGAGACATTCATTTATAAATGGCCTCTCTCTACAAGGAAGGGAAGGAATGTGAGAAGTTAGCACGGAAATGGTGTTGTATTCTCAGTGTTGTTAATAAATGAATTTAAAAACAAACCTGAGGGACAATTTAATTCGAGTTTGGAAACAACAACAATAAAGCAAAGTGCTAAACCTCAGCATCTCTGGAGAGGAAGACAGAAATCAGAGGAGAAAGCATGTTCTTCCATGGAGGTCAGTCGGATGGCAGACAGGCACCCACATAGTAGGGAGAGAGCCTTAGAGAAAATCTAAGGCCAAAGCACTAGAGGAAGCATGCTTAGCAGAGAGAAAAGAAAAGGAAAAGTTACACTTTTGTGAGTAATTTTGAAAAGCAGGCTACCATATGCTTTATAAGGAGCAAGGGGCAAAAATTCTGGGAAGAAAAGGGACATTATTAAAGAGGAAATCATTTCTACTACCTCGTAGTAGGTATGGCTTAGTTTTCTGAGGGTTAGTCCCTCGGCTAGTTAACTGCCTGGTAAAACTTGGTTAACTTTTAGGTAGGTTGGAATGTTAGGTTTGTACCCACCCTAAATAAACAGTTGTCCTTAAATGATCTCCAGGGAACCCGGCGTGAGGATAATGGAAAAGAGCAAAATTGAATCTACAGAGAAGGCATCAATTTAAGACTCAATAGTAATCTCACTAGAGGTACCAGGTATGCGGGGGCCAGACTTGAGCATCAGATAATGGAGTTTGTCACCTTGTGCTCAGGAGGAGACATCCAATGGTGACTAACTCATTCTCACAGTGCTCAGGACAGTTGACCTTTGTAATCAAAGGCCAGAGAAAAGTGACAGGTCTGGACAACAGACATGAAGAGGCTATAAATGCTAAGTAGGTGAGGAAACTGAGGAATACCAGGACAGCTAGAGGCTGGGAAGAAAATAGGTGGAGGAGAAATGGGGTTTTAAAAATAAAGAATTTCAAAGAAACTCAGGTCCTTTGAAAATGTCTTTGATTGCTGAGCTATGATTTCCTTTTCTGTGGGAATGTTAAAAAAAGAAAAAAAAAATCACTTTATGGGCTAGACTTGATGCCTCAGTTCAATGAGCTAAACAGTTAGGGTCTGAGAATTCCTCCCAGGTTAGTGAAGACATCGGTAAGAACAAGAGTAAAATTAACAAAGAAGGAACCATTAACAGTGCTTCTCAAAGTGCATTTGAGAGCTCACAGAGGGAGAAGGGCTTTTACACGGTTCCAGTTCCTGCCCCAGAAGGTGAACTTTGCTTGTATTCTAACTGTAGGTGGCTAGACAGCTCATTACACTGCACCAGAGACTTGAGATGCATATAAAGACACATTTTCCTCATTTCACAGATTTCTTTTACCAATATCTTCTAGGGTCACACAGCTTCTGTCACACAGCACTTGTTCCGAGGCTGAGCAGAACTTTCTCATGAGGGGTTTTTTATTGTCTTATAATAAATCATCAGTATGTGCTCAATCTGAGCTCATGCAGTAAGCCCTTTCCTGAAGACCTCCAATGACCAGGTTCCATCCATAGAGCACTCCAACTGCTCTAAGGGTTGGACCTTGTCCCTGCCCCACAGGGTAAAAAGCCCAAACTCTAGACTTTCTTGAAATCCTACCAATCCCCACCATGGAAAGGTTCACCCTGAAAAGTTGCCCCCCCCCACTCAAGACACTATCTATAAACTCCACTTTCTGTTTAGTTTCCTGCTGTTTCTCAGAGGCAGCCACCTTCCTGGCTTTTTCCCTCCTAACAAATCTCTTCTGTGAAATGTATTGTGTGGTGTGACTTTGCAATATTCCTTGGCTCCCAGATGCCAGTATACCTTTCCATCTGAGTTGTAATGTTTACATTTGGTGCCAAAACTTGGGATAGGCTCTCCTAGTGCACTGGGACCCTAACCCTCATCTCCAAGTCCACCAGCAGCAGAATCACCTTCAGGTGCACGGATCACATAGCACCCATTCCACCAATGACAATCAAGCAAGTTGCCCCTTTGGTCAGTTTAAATGTTTCCCTGAGTCCAAGGAAGTGGCTGTTGTGTGCCCAACACCCCTCTGGTACTGTTGGAGGTAGAGGTCTCCCAGCCACAGTCTTTTTAAGACTACACCACACCTGGGCCTCTTCACCTGATCACCTTCTCCAAACCTTGGAACTTTAATCTTGCAGTTCCCTTAGGTCCAACTGGGCTATTGCACCCCGTCCTGATCTCATTTCTGTCTCCTCTTTAGAGCTGCCTGTAAACCCACAGCTCCTCTAGGCCCTCATGGCGTTTGTGACCCCTTTCCTGTGGATAAGATCCCTTCCTAGGGTTCAGTTTTTGTTCTTGCCTTCTGGTGTCTATGAAAGCCCTGGTACCAGGCACTGAGTCTTAGCTAGGCTAAGCCCCTCAACCCTGTTGAGGGTGGTGGTAGTCCACTGAATGACTTAATCTTTCTTTAGTCCTTCCTGACTCCTGGGGACACCCACGACTACAGGCTGTAGTGACACCTTCCTTCTCTTCTTTCATCCTTGGGAATGGAATCTTTTATACCCTCTCATTCTCCTATGGGATGCCTCTTTGAAAACATCCAGCCTCTACACTTGGTACTCAACCTGAAGGGCCCCAACCTTATTCTTTTTTGCAATCAAAATTATATTCAATACCCTTTAGATAATCACTCCAAATGGACAACAAATGTCACCCCAGATTCCAATGTTATTCAGACCTTTAAAAATACTGTCAGCTACTACAGAAATGGAAAGAGATTCCATTTTTCTTATTCCTCTTTTCTGTGCTTCAAGCTCTGTTTGTTTTTGTTTGGTCTCCTGCACCTTCCATGATGTTAATATCATGTCTTTTAAGTTACTAGCTGATGAATTTGTTAGTTTGTTGCAACGTGGTAACAAGAGGCCTACCTAGAAGCAGGGAGACAAAGCAAAGGAATAGCCAGGTTCAATGTGTACACACTTCTCCCTGGTTGGGGCATCTATCTGACAACTCCCTCTTTTATTGTCCTCTGTCTCCAGCAAGGACACAACATTTCTCATCTCTAAGCCTTATTTGTTCAGTTTTACAGGGATTCAGGTATCTAGGTTTGAGTGGCATCAGACTGTTTTATATGCTGTCGCACATAAATTAAAAGCTGAATCTGGGGTTGGGGTATGGCTCCCTCTCCTCTAGACCCAAGCAAGTTTGTTTAAAAGGTTTCCTCCAAAATCTCCTAAATCAGGCAAGCCACCTGTCTTTGTGACAGAGAAAGGAAAGCAAAACAAAATAAAGGGGCAGACTATCCCCAATGGAGACTATTGCTACTCATCTCATATGCTTTTGGATTTGGTTTAACTCTATAAAGCTTTTGCTAAGGTATAAATCTTATCTCAAGATTTGTAAAAGGACTGTGTAAATCTTCTGTGCCTCAAGATTTGTAAGCATATTGGGTATGATTAAAAATTCTGTAAAATCTGTAATAAAAGGGTTTATTTAAAACTCATGACGCCAGGGTTGACAGTTAAAAATCCATACAAAGGTAAAGTTAAAGGAAACATGTGACTTGCTGACATTTTAGCTGCTGTCCCTACATGGGGATAGAGGCAACCATGTGGATGTCTTTGCTAGGGTTGGAAAGGGTGCATTGTGCCACATGATCTTACTCCCTCTCATCTTGATTAAAAGCAACCACAGGGCATAAGCCAACCAAGGAAACACTCCTCCTAGCTATAAAAACTAGACAAGATGATTCCTCCACTATTTTCAATCATGCTAATGAGCTTCCCCTTATCAGCCTCAACCCATAGTCTCTTTTCTTCCTCTCCAGCTTCTCTGGTTTCCCTTTCGTCCTCGTTAGTGACAGGCTGTCCACCTAGTCAGTGCTGAGGCAGTCCCTAATCAGTACCTGAATGGAATGACAATACCCAAGAAGATTGTACTTATAAATTTCCTCTTGGCTGGTCTTCATAAAGGAGTAAATTATGAGAAAATCAAAGAGGTCATCCAGGGCAAACATAACAACTCATCATAATTCCTAGACCACCTCATAAAGGCCCTCTTGCCTTTATGATTCAGATACCAATCTGAATCTTGAGGCTCAAGATGGAAAACAACCTGTTATGAGCAATTCTCTCAGAGATTCCTTGATATTATTGTCAAACTTAAATGTCTAGAGGTAGGACCCTTGATGACACAGGCAGAAAGAAGTCTTGGCCATGGCCTTTAAGGTATATCATGACAGAAATGAAAAAGCTTGAAAAAAATGCCTTATGTTAGTGAAGATCATAGCAACTTCCTAGGTTCCCTGACTTCCCAAAGCTTGAGAACCTCTAGGTCGCTGCTTTAAATGCAGTCAAGAGGATCACTGGGCCTAGGTATTGTGGTACTTCCTCACTGGACTTCCTTGGAAATCCAGCCCACAAATAATGACAGGGAAACATAGTATTCATTATGAAAGCTTGCCCTTACCTTTTCCCCAACTAGCTCTTATAACTCAAATTAACCTGCTTCTATTAATCTACATTCTGCCACATGGCTTGGTTACCTCTCCTCTATAATGTATGTCTGAACTGCTTCACACCACTCTAGTGTGCCCTGCCTCTCTTCTTCCCAGAGTTCTCCCTGTCTTTGGAAATCCAGCCCATTCTCCTGCCTAGCTATGGCCATTCATCCTTTATTAAACCAATCACAGTGACACATCTTCACAAAGTGCAAACAAATATTCTGCAACATCTAGGCCCGTCTGAACCCATGTAAACCATCTAGATCATGTTCAAGGTACTATCAAGATGGGCATGGGGGGGTTGATTGGTAGATTGCCCTCATGTCCCTCGTGTCATGGGGACATAAAGCCCAGATTGTCCTTCAGCTGGTCTCCTAGATATGACCATGGATGACTGAGGGGGCCTGAGTTCCTTTGGCCTGACCACTGCCATCTCTGACCAGGAGCTTCAGGTAGGCATCACAATCTCAGGGCTGTCTATTCTTTTCCCTCTGGACAATGTGGCTACCTCCTTAGTCCTGACAGACCTTTAGGGACCCACATCTTCTCATTCCTCTATTATGATGGTGGAAAAGCCTTACTAGCCTTACCAAACCCTTCCAAATATACCACCCAGGCTCCACACCTGCTCTCTCTCCACAGCCTCATTTAGTGGCATCTCGCTTTGCTGGTGAACTTGTGGGGGTGGCCACATCCTATGGCTGTGCCTTCAGCTGTTCTCTTAAAGGGAAGAGGAGGGGCTGGCTCACTCTCTTGGGTTGCAGTGAGAGCATCTGAAGGGCAGAGATTGCATCTTCTAAAGCAGGAAGACCGCTATGCCTATTTACTATTATTTGGTAAGTACTTCCCTAATAAATGCCTATTTATCATTTATCTATTGGAGTCATTTAAACCCCACCTTTCAGCCTCAGAGGACTTATACCTCTTACCTCTGACACTTAATAAAGAATCTTCTGTACCCCACTGATGGGAGATGTCATTCTGTATATGTTTCTCATACTGGTTAATGAATAACGCACTGTTGGCCAATAGGAAAGCAAGATAGGAGGGGCTAGGAGATAAGGAGGAAATAGGAAGTAGGAAGGAGGAATTAACATGGAGACTCTGGAGAGAATAGAACCGCCAGCCGCCTCTCGCTGGTAAGACCACGTGGAAATACACAGAAATGGGTTAATAATTAAGACAGAGATAGCCGATTAGAAACTAGCACCTGGCCAACAGCATAATATCAAATACAGAGTCTCTGTGTGTTATTTGGGGCTGGCACGGAGGCGGGACAAGACCAGGCAGCAGATGGAAAAACCGTACTCCTTACACCCCACTTATTCCCACTTTAATACCCCTATACTCTCAGAAACAAAACAAAACCCAATGGAACCTGCTGCTTGGTTCAGGATCTCAGGCTTATCAACCCATCAGTGGTTCTGCTTCACCTCATAGTACCCAACCACTATACTCTCCTCTCCACCATCCCCTCAGGGGCCACCCATTTCTCTGTCCTAGACCTCAAGGAAGCCTTTTTTTCCAATCCTCTCTATCTCTAGTCACAAAATATGTTTGCCTTTACTTGGACTGACCCAGATACTCATCTTTCCACTCAACCTCCCTGGACTGTCATACCCCAGAGTTTCCAGGACAGCTAACATCTATTTGGCCAGGCTCTAGTCTCTGATTTATTCTCTGTCTCTTCCTAAGTTCAAAATTATACAAAAACATAGCTGATCTTCTCCTTTGTAGTCCATCCCTGCATTTCAGCCAGACTGATACATCTGCCTTATTAAACATTCAATTTATGTTCATCTAGGGATATACAGACTTACCCTCTAAGGTTCAACTATCTAATCCTCACATTACTTGTCTGGTCATTATGCTAGAAAGAAAACATTCCATTCACAGTCCCCAACACCAAAGACAATTGTATCCTTCCAAGGGATGGCCAGCTTCTTCTGCTCTTGGATTCTTTCTCTCTTCCCATCCATCCCTATAGGAGGCAGCCTTAGGCCACTTACAGGAGCCCCTCTTGTGCCCATTACCAAGACCTTTTGTAAGCATCAGCAGGCCTTCACCCTGGGCTTGGCTTTACATCTTCTGGACTTAACTCATCATCTCTCTATGCTACAGGAAAGGAGGGATATATCCTCAGGATCCTGGTTCATGAACTGGGACCTTGCTTTGTGCCCATTACATACTTATCAAAAGATTAGAACATTCTATCCAATGATGAGCCTTTGCCTATGTGCTCTGGCTATAGCCAAACTTCTTATAGATGAATAAAAATGGTTAACCTTCAGGTTCCCCACTCCTGTCTTCCCTGTTCACTACCTATCACATCTCCTAGCATTTAAGGGTCTCCAAACCCTATCCCCTCCCAGAGTTCTCTCTTTTCAGGTAGCATTGACAGAGTATCCTACTTATCTTTCAGCTATGTTCATGTCTCAACATTTCAAACTGATTCAAATTGCTCTTTGACTATCCTAGGGTCACTTGCTTCTTCTGGCTTCTGTTACCCACCATATTTGATTCCAAATTCCAGAGGCCACCTCTTCAGTTGCTCCTTCTCCCTCTGCATGCTCTATCCATCCATCTCTCTCCCCTACATACTGTCCTCTCCCTGACTCCTGGATCCTGCTGTGCCCTCTTGGGTCACACCCCATGAGCACATCTATAGTTAATAAGACACTGACTTCTGTCCTTCTATGGAACCCTCTGTTTAATACCTCCTGGGAGCTGCCTGCTAAGTCCTGCAGTTTCCTTAAGATCCTCTGGGTTTCGGCAACTCTGTCCTTCCTGTATCTCAACTCCATTCTGGGAGTCACATAGTTTCTCTGTATCCTCCTGGGCTTCTCTTTTGCCTGTCAGCTCCCACTTGGAGCTTATAGAAACTCCCTCTGTGGAGTTCAGGAATTCTTTTTGCAACTCTTTCTCTCTTCCTCCATGGCTCAGATTTTATTAAAATCTCATTCTGTTACTACAAACAGTTCGGCTTTAGTAAATTTTGATGGCCTGATTTGGCACAATGTATTTTCAATGGTGGCAACTTCTGCCACTGCACAAACAAACGATCAGAAATTTTTCATACTCTAAATTTGTTCTCTTCTCCTCTATTTCTTCCTAACTACACTTATCAAGGGAAGCTCTTTCATATGGAGTATGTCATCTCTAACCAATAGCCTGTTCTACTAGGGTTGGAAAATTGCTCTATATCAGGCTGTTAAAGAGCCATTCAGTTTCCTATAATTCACTTCTTTCCTAAGAGTTTACCCCCATGCCTCTTTTATAAGTTATTAAAGCTATACCTCACTTTCCTTCACCCTTGGTCCTGCTGGGCACAATGCTAGGGTGAGCATTGGGCCAGAGACCAGGTACAACACCCTTCCACCTCCTTGGAACTTCCTGAGTTGGCTCTGAGCACACTGGACCTGCCTATCCATGATGGTTTGAGACCAGTCCAGGCAAAATCCCCCTAGATCCTTTCCTGAGAACTCCCTGGGTTAGCACCACATCTCACTCCTCCCTATAATCTTGGCTTGAGTGGTTGAGTCCTAGTATTCTGGTCCATACACCACACAGAGCCTGCCTTCCCCTCATCATTGGTCATGCTGGGCCCACTGCTCAGGGTGAGCTTTGGGCCAGAGGGCAGGTCCAACATCCACTCGACATCCTTGGAGCTTCCTGGGTATTGTACTTGAAGATCTAGCTAGAGCAATAAGACAAAATGAGATCAAGGGGATACAAATTGGAAATCAAGAAGTCAAACTGCCACTACTTGCAGATGATATGATAGTTTACATAAGTGGCCCAAAAACTCTATCAGGGAACTCCTACAGCTGATAAACACCTTCAGCAAATTAGCAAGATACAAGGTTCACCCCCAAAAAATCAGTAGCCCTACTATATACAGACGATAAAGGGTCTGAGAAAGAAATCAGAGAAACATTACAATAGCCACAAGCAACATAAAGTATCTTGGGGTAACACAAACCAAACAAGTGAAAGACCTATATAGCATGAGTCTTTCAAGAAAGAAATTAAAGAAGATACCAGAAAATGGAAAGATTTCCAATGTTCTTAGATAGGTAGGATAAAGGTAGTAAAAATGGCAATCTTGCCAAAAGCAAGTTACAGATTCAATGTAATCCCCACCAAATCCCAGCACAATTCTTTACTTACCTTGAAATTATAATACTTAACAAAAGACCCAAAACAACCCTGTACAATAAAGGAACTTCAGAGGCATCACTATCCCTGCTTCAAACTCTACTATAGAGCTATAGTCCTGAAAACAGCTTGGTATTGGCACAAAAATAGACAGGTAGACTAATGGAATTGAATTGAAAACCTTGATATCAACCCACACAACTACAAACACCTGAATGTTGACAAAACAGCTAAAATTATACAATGGAAGAAGGGAAGCATCAACAAATGGTGCTGGCACAACTGGATGATGGTATGTAGAAGACTGCAGATAGATTCATGTCTATCTCCATGCACAAAACTTAAGTCCAAATGGATCAAAGACCTTAACATAAATTCAGCCACACTGAACCTCTTAGAAGAGAAAGTTGGAGGTACCCTTGAACAAATTGGTACAGGAGACTGCTTCCAGAACATAACACAAATAGCACAGCAACTGAGATCAAAAATTAATAAATGGCACCTCCTGAAACTGAGAAGCTCATATAAGGCAAAGGACATAGTTGACAAGACCAAAGAGCAGCCCATAGATTGGGAAACGATTTTCACCAAACCCATGTCTGACATAGGGCTGATCTCCAAAGTATACAAAGAACACAAGAAACTAGTCATCAAAGCACTAAATAATCCAATTAAAAAGTTGGGTACAGAACTGATAGAGAGTTCTGAATAGAGGAGTCCAAAATGGCTGAAAAACACTTAAGAGAGTGCTCAACATCCTTAGCAATCATGGAAATGCAAATCAAAACTACTCTGAGATATTATATTACTCATGTCAGAATGGCTAAAATCAGAAACAGCTTATGCTTGAGATGATGTGGAGAAATGGGATTACTCCTCCGCTGCTGGTAGGAGTGAAAACTTGTACATATATTTTGAAGATCAGTATGGCAGTTCCTCAGGAAAACTGAAACCAGTCTACCACAGGACCTGGCAATACCACTCTTAGGCATATAACCAAATGATCCACATCCATGCAAGAAAGACATGTTCAATATGTTCATAGTAGCATTGTTTGTAATAGCAAGAACCTGGAGGCAAACTAGATGCCCCTCAAATGAAGAATGGATAAAGATGTGGTACATTTACACAATGGAATACTACTCAGCAGGGACTGGGGGAGAGTCAATGAAATCTTGAAATTCTCAGGCAAATGGATGGAACTTGAAGAAGCCATCCTCAGAGAGGTAACCCAGTCACAAAAAGAGGATCATGGTATGTTAGCACTCATATATGGATTTCAAACATAGAACAAAGGATCACCAGCCTATGATTCACACTGCCAGAGAAACTGGGATACAAGGAGGAACCTAAGAGATTCATACAAGGTCCCTCACAGAAGGGGAAAGGCATAAGATTTTGAGCATATTGGGAGTGGGGGAGGCAGTGAGTGGAGAGAGAGTTAGGAGGAAGAGAAGGGGAGGAGAGGAGAATATGTGGGACCAGGAAGATTGAGTCTGGGGATGAATAGATGAGAGCAAAAAATGAGATACCATAGTAGAGGGTGATATTATATGTTTGAAGAGAAAACTGCATCTATAGAAATGTCCAGAGACCTACAAGGATGACCCAAACTGAGCAATAGTATAAAGGCTACCTTAAATACCCTTCCCTGATAATGAGATTGATAACTAACTTAGCTGATGGAAACAGAAACAGACTCATGCAACTAAACAATGAGCTGAACTACTGAAATCCAGTTGCAGAGAGAGAGGAGTGATTAAAAAAAAGGGGGGCAGGGTCAAGATCAGGCTACATAAACCCATAGAGACAGCTTAACTGAACAAGGGGGAGCTAATGGACCCCTAGGCTGATGGCTTGGAAACCAGCATTGAACCAACCCAGACCCTCTGAACATGGGTCTCAGGTAGAAGGCCTGGGCAGTCTAAGGGACCTCTGACAGTGGAACCAGAATGTATCCCTGATGCATGAAAGGACTTTGGAAGCACATTCCCCATAGAGGGATACTCCTTTAGCCTAGAGGTAGGATCAAAGGCCTAGATACTACTCCAAATGACTTGACAGATTTTGATGACCCCTCCTGGAGGGCATCACCCTCCCTGTGAGAGGGGCATGAGAATGGGAAGTGGGGGGGTCGTGGAGCATGGGAGGGAGGGAGATGGGACTGGGATCAATATGTAAAATAAGAAAAAAGAATACTCTTATAAAGATGTACTTCATAGTAGTAGCTGAGCTTTGCAGTATGAGTCATCTAGGTGGTATTAGTTTTAAAAAGACATGAGGGGGCCATGGATAGAAACTGAGACTTGGCTGGGAAAGGCTATTGCAGCAGAGACCAGTTGCAATGAGGGTCTAATAGAGTGTTGTGATACTCTAACAATTTGAAAGTTTCAAGAAGCTCTGATGGTCTAAGAAGGTGAACATAGGTCTAAGTATACAAAAGCTCAAGAGAGTTCTGAAGGTATAAGAAAGTGATTTAAGGTAATGAAAAATGTTTCTGATCCCCTCCTCCCTCTATTGCATTGTTATAATAAGATTTAAACATTTAGGAAACCTATACTTAACGGTTCTACTCTCATGGTGGGCTCTGGAGACTGCTCATCAACAGGTTGCCTGAAGGAGATACTTTTCTCTGCAACACCAACATTGATGTCTATAACACCTGTCTTCCATGCTTTCTTTATCTCTTATCAAACTAGAGGTCGCTGTCAATGTTGGCCAGAGACTCATGGAGGCTTCCTTATTGGTCCTGTAGGACACATGATGCATATTCAGAAAGGCGTTCTAACTTTCAAGCAAAATGACCAATACTTTATATTCTAATTATGGACCATGGATCCCCAGATGGGAGACAAGGATCACTGGTAAATCTTTTCTATAGCATTCATTACAGCTGCCCATCAGGCACAATCAAAATACAGGTTTGCACCCACATTTTCTCAGTCTCTAAGTATAGACATGGTAGAAGTGGTCTAAAGCTCCTCAAAGTCCTTACATCCAGATATCACCCCTTTTAGATGATAATGACCCAGCTCAATGTCACATCATCTCTTGTTTCAGATCTTAACCTCTGCATGTCTGTTATTGAATAGCATTTTGCCTGAATGCTTAGGGGAATGCTGGTTGTGTGTCCCTCCTGGTTCAACACCCAACCATCATTTATTGCCTTGCCCATTGTTTTATTAGACTCTCTCACCTCGATTCTTATTAATTGCTTTAAGCTAAAAACCATTAACTTATCTCTCTCTTCAGTATCACAGACTTCTTTCACTCCTCAGGAACATGCTTTGTGGGCACTGGATTCTTCAGACTGCAATAACACCTTAACCCTTAGTACTGCCATCGCTAGCTCCTATTGCCAAACTCAATGCTTTGATTCTCTGCAGTACTCATGTTTATCAGTGGCTTCCTGCTGGGTGATCTGGGACTTGTGCCCTAGTGTTCCTTTTTCTAAAACTAGGTATGGTACTGGATGAAGAAGAACCCTTGCACATTTTCAATTCTAACTGCAGAATCTTTCTATAGTTACTCTTCCCAGTCATCTTTTATTGCTTTGTATCACCAGTATTTCTCTAAAGTACTTTAATCCTTCAGATGAAAACATGACTCTGGTATGGCCTCTTTAACAGTGTTAGCTGCCAAACTTACCTTGGTCCATGCTACATTATTCTCAGGTTCTGATGTATAGAGGACATTAAAAAGTTACTTAATAGCTTGACAGCTAAACTGCATCCGAGAAACTTTGGGCAAAGGGCACAAATATCTGGTTCTTCCAAAGTGTGCAATCCTAATTTTTAGTTTTACATTCTTGGGCTTTGGCTTTAGTCCTACATTTATTGGTAAAGTTAACATGTTGTTCTATTTGCTAAGGTACTACAAAGATGTGCTCAGACTAAAGGAATAATACAAGGTTATTTGTTATAATGCAAAAGAAATATGCAAAGACCACTGGCTCAAAAATAGCTGTTTCTGTATTTGACCATTAGCAGTAAATAATGAAGTTTCATTTGTAACATCATTGCAGGCCATACTGTGTTTACTCTACCCAATGTTCTTCCCTAATAATCTTCATTGTTGTTCTGAGATAGGATCTCAGTATGCATTCCTGACTATCCTGGGACTTGTCATACTAACCTGAGCAGCTTCTACCTCATAAAGATCTACCCATGTCTCCTTCCCAAGTGCTGGGATTAAAGACATGCATCACCACACCCAGCTCTCACTCATCCTCCTGATAAACCAAGAGTCCACTTTTAACAAGCACACAATGGACTGGATAAAGGTTAGTATTTCCAATGACTTCTACAGAACTAAACAGCATGAACACTTTGTTCTCTTCTATTATCCTCAGAGTTTCTCTTAAGGCTCAAGGAAATCTCCCATCCAAGACCAATTAAATCTTGGGTCTGCAATTCTGATACAGGACTCCTCAGTTCCCAAATGGCCTCTCTGCACGACAGAGCCTTCTTATATCCCACAACCCTGGAAATTCATTACAACAGGATGTATACATGCTTAATGAACATTTTTCCTGGTTATGAATAAATAATATACACACTAATTAAATGAGCTCAGATTAAAACAAGTTGGAGTTAGGCATTGATGAGTGTTTATTTGGCTCAGAGAAATTCCATTCAGAACATCTACTATCCCTATATTCCTTTATTTTATTAAGCTTCAACTGTAACATTATGACTTAATAAGAACAAGGTTCGTTTGTCAACACCACAAGAAAAACAGGTGAGTTAAATAATGCATTTGTATAACCATCATAATGGTGTCTCTCATACCTTATATTTCTTCTGTAAATTCGAATCCATATGCTTTCTGCCTGTTTATAATGTACTGTCAATGCACACTAGTTTCAGTACTTGCAGCCTTTGCTTATCCACCATTTGGACCCACAGTTCTAACATTTCTACTTTTCTCTGTAGATTTTCTCAAAGCTTCTATGTGAGTATTAGTAAAATCTCTTGGGTACTTAGGTACTTGGAGGTATTAAATCTTGTATCATAGGAGAATGATCCCATATTGAAAAAAACATTTCTTACTCAACCTCATGTTCTATACCTGTTTGCAAGCACCCTCCTAAACTGGTCTGCTGTAACATTTCCAAGTCCTGGTGGAACCTATTGTTGAAATCCCACAGTTTCTTCAAGCCACACTGCCATTGTTTCTCAGGAAGCACAGCCCTTTCCTGTCCAGCTCATGGTACAGCTCAAGTCCAGCCACTGACCTGACTTTTGGTGCCAGAGCTAGTAGTGCATTTCATTCCAGTCATCTTGAAAGGCAGCATTATCTGTAACATCTGGCAAAACACCATCCTCTCACAAGGAAGCAGGGTGGGGTGGGGGTGGGGAGTAACTTTTTGAAGTACAGATGATTCCAAGATTTAAAGTACTTCATACAATCAAGCTCAAGTCTCCAGTTCCCATGATTTTACAATGGAAACCCAAACGAATGAATGAATTCTCTAGTTTGTCACTTTTCTAATTAAGCTCTATGCCAGATATTGCTGCATTTGATATTTTATGGCTGTTATGTATATGGAATCATATAGTGTGTTCCCCCCCCCCCATGTTTTATTGTGGTAAAATAAGCACAGGATTCATCATCTACCTTCATTTCTTTTCTTATTGTTGTGATAAAATACTGTGACAAAACAAACTTATGAGAGTCAGAGATTATTTTAGGTCATAGTTCAAGTTATAGTTTATCCTGGCAGAGAGATCACAGCAGCAGGGATCCAAGGCAGCTAGTCACACAGAATTCAATGGCAAGAAGCAGAGAGCAACCAAAGCTTGTGATCAACTCCCTCTCTCCCTTGCATACTCCATGACATGGTGTCTCCTACATAAGGATAGGACTTCCAATCTTAATAACCTAATTGAATAAGTCCTTCATAGGCATGACCACAGGCCAACCTTACTTAGACAATCGCTCATACAGACTCTGTTTCCACCTTATTCCACATCCTGCGATGCTGACAACTGAACGCAACCACAACACCAGTGCAATAAGCATTTTAAATGAACAGCTTAGATGCTATAAACCACCCTCCAGCAACTCTCTCCAGAATTCTCCATCTTGTAAAACCACAATTACATTTATTAAACATTTTCTGCTTTTGTCCCATTAACCTTTTCTTTTCTTTCTTTATGAGGCAGGGTACTTTGGGGGCTTTTGTAAGAAGAAACACATGTTTCTTCTTGCAGTTGTAGAGGTAGGAGGTTAAGGTATTAATCATTTTGTCTAATAAAGCCCACTGGCCTTTTCAAAATGGTGCCTTGAATACTCTATCATCTAGATAATTGGGAGGAGGAGAAACATTCCCAAAATATATTTTTAATAGAATATTCATCCATCCATAATGGAGAATTCAGGACCAAAAAGTGTTCCATTAAGCTTAACTTCCCAACATTATTTAAATGATAATTAAGTTATAACACATGAGTAGAGTTTTAATTGGTGGGAGACAAAAAGGCAGACTTCAGTGCTGACTTATTTCACTTAACATGGGGACTGATCATGAATGTCTCTTTTAGGGCCTTCCTTGTTTCCTAGCTTCTCTGGAGGTGTTGGGTTGGAGAACTTCTCTTCCCATTCTGTTGGCTGCCATTTTGGCTTGTTGACTGTGTCCTTTGCCTTACAGAAGCTTTGCAGTTTCAGGAGGTCCCATTTATTATTGTCGATCTTAGTGTCTGTACTACTGGTGTTATGTTCAGGAAGCGGTCTCCTGTACCAATTTGTTCAAGGGCACCTCTCACTTTCTCTTCCAAGAGATTCAGTGTGATTTGATTTATGTGAAGGTCTTTGATCCATTTGGACTTAAGTTTTGTGCATGACAATAGATATGGATCTATCTGCAGTCTTCTACACATCTTGATGCTGTTGTGCCATCACCATTTGTTGAATACACTTTCTTTTTTCCATTGTATAATTTTAGCAGTTTTGTCAAAAATCAGATGTTCATAGGTGAGTGGGTTGATATCAAGGTTTTCAATTCAATTCCATTGTTCTACCTGTCTGTTTTTGTGCCAATACCAAGCTGTTTTCAGAACTATAGCTCTATAGTACAGCTTGAAGTCAGGGATGGTGATGCTTCTAGAAGTTCCTTTATTGTACAGGGTTGTTTTGTCTATCCTGGGTCTTTTGCTTTTCCATATAAAGTTGTGTATTGTCCTTTCAAAGTCTGTGAAGAATTGTGCTGGAATTTTGATGGGGATTGCATTTAATCTGTAGATTGCTTTTGGCAAGATTGCCATTTTTACTATGTTTATCCTACCTATCCAAGAACATTGGAGATCTTTCAATTTTCTGATATCTTCTTTATTTTCTTTCTTGAAAGACTCAAAGTTCTTGCTATATAGGTCTTTTACTTGTTTGGTTTGTATTATCCCAAGATATTTTATTTGTTTGTGGCTATTGTAAAGTGTGATGTTTCTCTGATTTCTTTCTCAGCCCCTTTATCATCTGTATATAGTAGGGCTACTGATTTTGGGAGGTTATTCTTGTATCCTACTAATTTGCTGAAGGTGTTTATTAGCTGTATGAGTTCCCTGGTATAGTTTATGTTCCCACCATCCTTTGTTAAAGAGGCGTTCTTTTTTCCATAATAGGTTTTTGGCTTGTCCAATACCTGTTGATTGAAGCTGCTTAAGTCATCTATCTCCCCTATTTTATTTCACCATTCTTGTGTCTGTTGCTGAATTACTGCCATGCTGTTTGGGTTGCTATGGTTCTATAACGTAATTGTAAGTCAGGTATTTTGGTGCTTCTAATATTGCTCTTTCTGCTTCCAGTCGATTTGGTTGTCTGAGGTCTCTTGTGGTTCGATTCAAATTTAAAATAGTTTTTCTATTTCTGAAAAGAATGTTGTAGGATACTGGTGGTGATATCATTGTATGTGTTGATCATTTTAATACCATCACTTTCTCAGTATTAACCATGCTGATTGCAAGCAGAGGAAGCCTTTCCACCTTCTAGTGTCTTCTCCAATTTTAACTTTTGTGTTGAAAAATTTACTCTGCAGATGCCATTCCCTTCCATATTCAGGCTTATTCTGACTTCCATGAGTTCATGTAAGCCCACTGAAATAGGTGCTATTAATAAGTACAGCCCTTTAAGGGAATTTATGTGTATGACAGGTTGAAAGGAACATTCTTAGGAGGAGTTAGAATGCTTAGCTTGTGTGTGACCCTGGGTGATCATAATTGTGGTGGGACCTGGTTTCCTGGTTTCTAAGACTATGATAGAGTCCAGTTTAATGCCAAGGAAACCAGTGCTCACCACTATACCATAAATATACAAAAATGTGGGATACAAAATATAGGGGTGTGTGTGTGTGTGTGTGTGTGTGTGTGTGTGTGTGTGTGAGTGTGATTTATTCCCAACCAGGTAAAATGTACATTAATCATGTGGATGTCCCCTTGCAATGAATTTCCAGGGTGTAGTAGATAAGAGACACTTTTTGTGTAGAGATACCTTTTGGGAACTGAGGAGTCCAGGATCAGAATTGCAGACCCAAGATTTAGTTGGTCATGGATGGGAGATTTTCTTGAGTTCTAAGAGAGACTCTGAGGATAATAGAAGAGAGAGAAGTTAAGTCTGTGTGCATGTTGTTTAGTTCTGTCCAAGTCATCTGAAATACAAACCTTTAAATAGTTCATAGTGTGCTTGTTAAAAATGGACTCTTGGTTTATTGCATCAGGAGGATGACTGAGAGCTGGGTGTGGTGATGTATCTTTAATCCCAGCACTTGGGAAGGAGGCATGGGTAGATCTTTATGAAGTAGAAGCTACTCTGGTCATCATGGCAAGTTCCAGGATAGTCAGGAATACATACTGAGATCCCATCTCAGAACAACAACAAAGATTAATAGGGAAGAACATTATGTAGAGTGCCTCCAAGTACCTAGAAGATAATACTAATACTCATTTAGAAGCTTCAAGAAAATCTACAGAGAAATAAAAAATGTTAGAACTGCGGGTACAAATGGTGGGGGGGAAAAGCTGCAAGTACTGAAACTAGTGTTCTGTGTAAGTACATTATATACAGGCAGAAAATATATGGACTAGGACTTACAGAAGAAATGTAAAATATAAGAGACACACTTATGATGGTGTATACAAATGTATCATTTAATTCACATATTTTTCCTGTGATGTTGACAAATGAATCTTGTTATTTTTATTAAGTCATAGTGTAACATTTAAAGCTTAAATAAAGTAAGGGAATATAAGGATAGTAGATATTCTGAATGGACTTTCTCTGCACCTGATTAGCACTCATCAGTTTAACAATACCAAATTCCAACTTATTTTCATCTGAACTTATTATTTTTTCTTCATTTTACAAAGCATAGGCATCTTCATTGCTTTAATTAGGGTGACATAAAATAATCCAAATTAAAGGCATAATTTAGTTTGCAAAACTTTGATCTCAAGCTCACTAAAACACAGCACATCTACTCTGGGCATTGTTGACTTTCATGATGATCTGAAGACTATGGAACATACTGGATCCCTTGGTTAGAAATAGGTATGGTTCCAACTTTAAAAGCTTGCCACTGTGCCAAAGTATTAGAATAGTTCAGATGACCAAGGTATGAAAAAATAATCCCTCTAAACTGTGTTTTTATTCATTGAATTTAGCAAGTATCTTTGTTACTGTTCTGTTATTGTGAAATGACAGGCACCGTGACCAAGAGACTTACAAATGAAGCATTTAATTAGAGGTTTTCTCATAGTTTTTAGAATTCATGTGTATGATTACCATCACAGGGGAATGTGGCAGTAGACAGGTAGGCATGGTACTGGAACAGTAGTTGAGAAATTACATCTGATCCAGTAGCAGAAGACAAAGAGAGAGTTTCTGTTCCACCTGGTCCTGCAGCTGTTTAGTCTCAAGTAAACACACAGAAGCATATATTAATTATAAACTCTTTGACCAATGGCTCAGTCTTCTTATTAGCTAGTTCTCTCTTAATTATTAACCCATTTCTATTAATTTAAGTATTTTCACATGGTCTTGGCTTATCGGTGAATGCCTGGTATCCTGTCTTCCTGGTAGCTACATGACATTTTTCTGGTGTCCTTTCCTTAACATTCTCCAAGTCTGGTAGTCCTGCCTATACTTCCTGCCTAGCTACTGCCCAATCAATGTTTTATTA
The DNA here is from genome assembly GCF_943737965.1 of Phodopus roborovskii. Taxonomy (NCBI): domain Eukaryota; kingdom Metazoa; phylum Chordata; class Mammalia; order Rodentia; family Cricetidae; genus Phodopus; species Phodopus roborovskii. The sequence goes on along the minus strand of NW_026126413.1, from coordinate 3,393,570 downwards.
AACCAATAAGAGAAACACATATTCAGAACATACAGAAGGACTTCCCCAGACAGATAGATAGACAGACAGACAGACAGACACACACACACACACACACACACACACACACACACACACACACACACACAGAGAGAGAGAGAGAGAGAGAGAGAGAGAGAGAGAGAGAGAGAAATGAGAATATTATAGGACAGAAACAGAGAGACACACAGAGGCAAAGACACACACACACACTCAAAGAGAGACAGAGAAACAGAGAGAGACACACACACACAGACAGAGAAGAGTTTGGATCTGATATATGCCTTTGAAACCTCAAAGTTCGTCCTAGTAATATATCTTCTCCAACAATGCCATACCCAGTAACATATCTCCTCCATCAATGCCATATCTTCTGTGGTAGTTTGAATCTCACAGGGAGTGGCACTTTTAGGAGGTGTCGTTTTGTTGCAGTGGGTATGGCCTTGTTGGAGGAAGTGTGTTACTACAGAGATGGGCTTCGAGGTTGCTTATGCTCAGTATACCACTCACTGTGTCAGTCAACTTCCTGCTGCCTTCTGTTGAAATGTAGCCAGCACTAGATCTGCCTCCATGCTCCCATGCTTCCTGACATGATGATAATGGCCTAAACCTCTGAATCTTTAAGTGAGCCACTCCAATCAAATGTTCTCATTATACGAGTTGCTGTGGTCATGGTGTCTCTTTACAGCAATAGAAAGGGCAAGACATCTCTTAATCCTTCCTAAACTGTCAACCAACTGGGAGCCAAACATTCAAATACATGAGCCTATGAGGGCCATTCTCATTCAAACCACAACAGCAAGTGATACAACACAGAGTAGCAGCATCTCAAATATTTGGGCATAGCTCTAATTCACTTTAATGAACAAATAATGGAATTTAAACTTTGAAAATCCTGAGGAAAATGATCATATGAATACTATATATGAATTATCTGTGGATTCTGAGATGTTCTTCATGAATTTGGATGATTCTGTTTCATCAAATCATTGATTTGGAGGAAGCTATTATCAAACTGGAGTTTTTGGTAGAAGATTGTGGTAGGGCAAATCCTGAAAGTATGAATTACATAAATTGATGTATGAGACAACAGAGAGAACACCCATTGATTATACATCAGCACCTCAGATCCTATCAGTATTTGTAGCCAGTTTACTAAGGAAGAAAACATTTCTGTGTTTTGGGGATTATAATACCTAAAACAGGAAGAACCATTAAGGAAGCAGAATTTTTTCTGCTGGGTAGAAATTGCAGCCTTTTGTATATCTTTTATTGCTTTCACTTGGAAGGTGGCATAACCAGAATTGAGAACATAAACTGCTTTGTGGATAGGGACATCGAGCAAGGCCAAAGGATAAAAGACTAAATCTTCCTAATACAGTGGGAGTCATGAAATGTACTTCTTAGAAATGATTCATGGAAATCTCATCAAAGTCAGCTAATTGCAAAGGGAACTGTTGATAGTAAGGTAAGGAGGCTCATCATGTTCAGGTTATCTAGGGTTTTCTGGCTACTGCTCTCACCTCTAAAGCATGGATATGTGCTGTATATGGGTACCACAGTGATAACATTCCTTCATCACATTTAACACAGCTGACATCACATGGATGGAGGCCAGGTAATAGTGACAATAGATCCTGAGCTTCTGAATTGGAACTGAGGTCTAGTAGAGCTTATTAGCTGTCTGGTTCCTGTAAGAAGTGAAACTATGAAAATAAAAAAAAAATCATTTTCCAATTCTTTAAATATTTTATTTGCTAGAAGACATTGAATTTTTGAAAGCAGGTTTTCTGTGTATAGTCACTAATTTATAGTAATTTTGAGTGGATATCACTTCTCACTTCTCAGGGTATCACAGCTATAACAGTGTCTTTAATATTTAGCATATAATGTCTCAGCCACATGTTTATAAGATTTTATTATATTTGTAAAGTAAAATCAAACCAAAATAAATTTTGCTATATTATATGAGTTTCACAATAGGCATGGTTTTTAACCAGTAATTGCACCTACCAGATTTTGAGTCTTCCTTTTGGTATGCAGTTTCATTGTTTGTTACCAGAATGTGTACAAACAGAAAGAAAATTTAAGAAGGGGTTGTGGTTCCTCATATTTCTGAAATTGTGTTAGTTATTCAGAGAAGGGGCTTTCCTTCTTCTACAACTACAAATTTCTTTCATTCCAGATAGAGGGGGTACAGGATTACAAGACTCTGAAAGTATAGACCAGTAGGTGGGTGATGGACAAAAAGGGTCTGGATTCTCACCACTGGTACTCCAGACAGGATATAAATTCTGTGCTTACTCAGCACCAGCACATTACTGTGCACAGATGGCTCCTACTTTCAAATATTCTCTTGTTCTTTCTCATCTACTGTCTTTGTCATAGCTCCCTTTTTTATTACCTGCTTCATTGTTTTATGCTTTTGGAGAGCAGAGATATATGTATCTCAATCTCTTTTAGAGTATAGGGATGTTGAAGAGTTGTGTATGTTAGCTTTAATTTTCAGGTTCCATATGAATGACTTTTGAGTCTACCCCTGAGTTTCTGGGGGAGACGAAAACTTGTCAGAGCATGAATGAAGTAAATCCTTTATTTGATGGGAAAGAAAAACATATACTGCACAATATTATTAGGCCACATAATTAATCTCTATATTAATCTCTGTCTATGTATCATCACCTGATAAGACCAATCAGTACATGTCAGCCAAACTCTCAGTTGGAAGTTTTTAAAAATGTATGGGCTGTCAGCATTTCCACTAGGCAGGCTACATATACAACAGCCATTTTCTTAGCATGGTGTAGATAGCCAACAGGCTTGGAAGTCTTGTAATGCATAATTTCCTCCCATATTGACCAAGACTGACTCACATCAAATCACTTGATAAAACACGAGCAAGTATCAGTAATATTTTCTCCTTACACAGTTTGCTTAACTGTTGAAGGCTATGAGAAGAAGAAAAACTCAATTATTTTAAGATAAAAAGTTAGATTAGATAGAACTCTGCATATTTGCCAGCCATCTGGTTCAGGAACAAACTCACCAGGGATCTTGAACATATTTATAACTGAAAATAGTTTGAACTTGAATGACATTTAAATTGGGACACAAAAAACAGTAATAGACTATTCAGAGTTACTTAGTAAGGACTAATCAATAGGTATCTTTTGAGTACATTTTCCTTGATATTTTCTTTTCCCTGGGTCGGGGTGGGGTCGGTGATAGAAGGGTAATTGACTGGAAACTCTTTCATCAACACTAAACCATACCTGTAACACATATTTTAACTTAGTGTGAAAGTGTAGTGTGATCATCTGCCATTACTAGAACTGTATTCATGTCCCACTAAAAGCTCCATGTGTTCTGCTAGAACTGTTGAAGAAGGGTAGACAGTACTTATCTAAGCAACTTGCAGTGTTTCTATGTCATGGACAGGAACACAAGTGACTGGGTCCTACATCAGGGTACAGTTGACCCTCAGTTCATACAACTTTGGCAGATAACAAATTAAGACCTTGCTAGAAGCATGTGTAAATAAATTCAGTTTTCATGATTAACAAAAAGCATTTAATTTTACTAAGGTACATCAACACAGTCTTCAGGCTGTGTGGAAGAATCACTTGAAGATTGTGCAAACTGCACACCTTTAATCCCAGCACTGGCCATCAGAGGCAGGTGGATCTCTAAGAGCTTAAGGCCCTACATGTTGTTCCAGGTCAACTAGTACTACATGGTGAGATCCTTTCTCAGAAAAAAAAAAGTATGAGGCTGATATGTATGAGGGATTTTAAGAAATAGACTCTAATTTTGAAGACTAGAGGGATGGTCTATGGTCAGTGAAGATTTCAGTGACTGTGGAGAGATTTGCTAAGTCTGATATGTTTGATTCAAGTGTCATTGGTCCAACACTTTAAGAAATGTCAACTAGCCTTCCCAGTGCACAACATTTCTGAAGGAACAAATGTGACTACACTGTATTTGTTTTTACAAGTTAACAATGTTGGTAAAATATACATTTGGGATGAATTTTGGTAACTTTTTTTTTTTAAATGTATTGTCAGGAACAGAATGCTTTTGCTCAGTGGGAATATGAGTTCAGATTTTGTCTACTTGGCAAGAACTGTTTGGAATTCTTTTAATCAACACTATATTGAAAAAAGGATAAATTATTGTGAGGAACACAATTTGATAGTACACTAAATAGAGTTCAATATATGACTCCAGAATTGGTTTCTATTATACTACGAGGAATAAATGTCTTAGTTACTGTTTTAATGCTGTGGAGAGACACTATGACCAAGACAACTCTTATAAGAAAAAATATTTAATTGAGGGGTCGTGTACAGTTTCAGGTGTTTAATATGTTATCCTCATGGTCGGAGATGTGGAAACTCATATGGCTATGCTGTAGAAGTAGCTGACAGATCTATGTCTTGATCTGCAGGCAGCACAGAGAGAGATTGGCTTGACATGGATATTTGTAAACTCAAAGCCCACCCTCAGTAATCCACTTTCTCCAGCAAGACCATACTTTCTAATCCTTCTAATCTTTTCAAATAGTGCTGTGTCCTAATGACTAGGTGTTCAAATATATAACTTTATGGGGACCATTCTTATGCCAACCATCACACTAAAATTCTTTAAATAATTATTTTATAATGCATTTTTTAATTGTGGAAGCCTTAGAAAACAGTAAAATGTTAACTCTCTGAACATATTGATTTGATTTCTTCCAGACTTAATACTTAAGTAAGTGCATTAATATCAAATGAATTTTAAATCTCTATTTTTATTATTTGCATAAAGAATGAATGTAATATTTTCTGCATGTCCCAGCCATTTATTAGCAGCAATGAGAATGCATATCTTTGGTTATTTAAGGAGTTAACAAAATCCTGTTTACAGGTTGCTCCCTGACCATTGTCTTCAGTTGTTAACAAAGGTGATTCTGAAATGCTTAGCACAACTATTTTAACAGATATCTGAATTTTCACATCCACTGAGAAAAAATTATTTATTTATTTAGTGGTATTGAATAGTGAACTATTGACATGCTAGGTTTTTTTCTCTTTCACTAAACTATATACCCATCCAAAAAGATTTTTTGAAACCATTCTATTAGAACAGAAGTCACTGTTCAGCCACTTGAAATTGGCTCCCATCACAGAAGCAAGCTTTTTCTTGTAAAGACTCTACTTAAAGTAGTCTTGCTTGGCAGAACCCAAGCACAGAGGGGCCCAGGGGACCACTAAAGACATTGTCTGTTCCTGTGTGTGCATAGGTATCTGAAGCTGTGCTTATTTTTCAGAATAAAATGTTGGTGAGTGTTTCTGTAGCTCTTATTTTAGATTTCCACACAAGATTCTCACTATTTCCAATGGCAGGACTTCCACAGTCTCTAAACCATTGATGGAAAAATCTAAGGAACTGTTTTTTAAAGGAAAAAATAGATTTTAATGGAATAAAGGCATAGTTTCTAGGTTCTCTCCTTGGATAGAAAAGCATTGGGAATAATATTGTCACAAATCTATTACTGTCCAATACTTTAGTTACTAGACAGAAGAGAATTTGAACTTTGTCTTCACCATGGGGACATTCTACCAAATCAACAGTGGTCATCTAATCAGATATCTGCTACATGAAAGAGCCTACTTTTAATGGCTGAAGCTTGAGTGGTGTGGAAAACCTCAGAGGGCAAGAATAGAAGAGATAGATTGAAGGAAGGAAAGTTCCTTGATCTCATAAACCATTGACTTCTACCCTGACCTGCCAACATGTTCACATGGTGAGTGGCTATGGAGGTAACAACTTCCTGGCCTAGAAGAAATATCAAATCACATTGAAATGAATTTTAAGTTTGCTTCTTGTAGAAAACTTCCATGTGCAATAAAAGTTTTCCCTTAAGTTTGGAACATCAATCAAATAAAATACACACACACACGGGGGTGGGGGGAAACACTCCTGAGAAGTAAGTCTTGCTCACGCTTATTGTTTACTCAATTAATATTATTTTATCCTTGGGTCTCTGAGGGAGTTAAAGACTAGATAGTTATAGTTTTCGTTGTTTACTAGACTCAGAAAGGAAATTCACTAAAGATATGTAAAGAGTAAATGGTTTGAAAGGCATTAAAAGATATTTTGATAATGCAAATTACACTCAGAATTAAGAGGCAGTTGGATCTCTTTGACTTCAAGGCCACCAGGGATACACGAGATTCAATCAATCTAAAAGAATAGCATCACACTCTTTTAATCCTAGCAGTAGAGCGGTATAAGAGATAGAAGCAGGATCTTCAGCATTTAGGAGGAGGTAGTTGTTCTCCAACCACACTGAAGATGGGGTATTCATATCCAGCCATGCTGAGAAAAGGCAGCAGGATCGGCCCATTCAGCCTGGGGTAGTGGTAAGAGCTAGTGGCCTGCTACTTTGCTTCCCTGATCTTCAGCTTGAACCTCAATATTTGTCACTGGGTCATTTATCTTTTTCATGCTACAGGCTGCAAATTCTTTAAATATGATAAATGAAGGGACTAATAAATTGAAGTAGAAGCCAGCAGTATGTGCGTTTCTTCTAAAATTCAGTAAGCCTCATGCCACTTAATAGTCCCTCCCTCTTGTTACTCTCCTTATTCATCTGGTTGCAGTATTAAGCCATGTCCTTGGTATGAAAATAACACATCACACTTGAATGGTTTAATTACTTTTATTTTGGGACTAAGAACCTCTATAGGATCTTTCACCTTGCCTCACATATTTTGTGCATAACACGTTTAAAAATATCTGAAAAAACAATGACAGAATGAAAACGATATCCCTTATTTAGAAAGAATTTACACACTAAAAGGAGATTTAATTGATCTCTATATTGGAAATTTTCTTCAAGGCTGTTTAATGCATTCCAGATAAGTATGGGGGAGTTCTGAAGTATTCTTTCTTATTTGAATGTCAAAATCTAACTCGTTTGGGTTTGTTTTCATTCAAAACATTGCACCAGCAAAAGACCATTGCCTGATATATTTACCAGGTTTGACCCAAAGAAAAGTGACTGATTCTACCAGTTAGAAGAATCAAATGATACTGTAGTAAAGCAAAATTGACTTTTAATGTTTGTTACCAGTTCATTGTATCTTACAGAAAACAGTCCTATTGTAATACAGGTTGGTTGTCCTCAAACTTGCACTTAGTAGCTATTAAATGCATTTAAATATTAGCTTTTCTTCCAGTTGTGTGGCTTTATGACTTCTATACTATTCATAGCCTTTTCTGTACAGTGTTGTTCTGGCAGTCAAAAGCTATGACACAATTAATTTGTCAAAAACGTTGTCAGGCGCCAATTGATTTTTCTCCAAGTATTCTGTGCAAAACCAATGTGAAACAAACAAATAAAAGAAAAAACCCTAAAAATAAAAACAAAACCACAAAACTAAACCAAACCTGATGATTGATTCCCTTCTAATCTTTCCTTCTTAGGGGGATCATCTACTCCATAGCACAAGCTTGTTTTTAGGAGTACTGAAATCAAGAAACCCAGTATGGCTGCCAGCAACCAAGTTGGAATCTTCTTTGAGTCTATTAATTGCCAAAAGAACAATTGACCATCTTACTGCACAACATAACACTACTAGGTGCCGGCCCTCTTTATATGAAAAAAAAAATTTAAATTTACAAATACTATATTTGTCTAAAAGTTGCTGTGATAAAATATGGCAGCAGTCATTAAAAGATGGCTTCCAGTGTTAATATGAAGACTTATCTTCATCCGTATATTGTATTTTTATATGACTTGGTTCTTTTTAGCTTAGGGTTTTCAAATGAAAGAGGGAGTCTCAGGGAATGTGTAGATATAATTTGTTCTTTATATAGGCCATAAAACAAAATAATGAAAACATTTTGTAATATATCTGTCATTTCCTTCTTTTGATACTCTGGGAATCTTAAAATCTACAAAGTGATGTCTGAATTAGTGTTATGTCAACTTTCTGTTAGGAATTGTGCTAAGAGAACTTTTCTCCTGAAGACACTCATAATGAGATATGAAGTATGAAAATAGATATCTGGTGGAATAAAACAGAGACACAAAAGACCCCTTTTCAATTAGGAGTTCAAAGGGCACCAGCGTTCTGGTCCTTTGTGTGAAGTCAGAAGTTAAAAACTCTGCCCAGCAGTGTTCATTCTAGGATGCTTTTTTCAAGAATGGACAAATAGTATGCAATTGGTACAGATGTAAGTCAGCTAACAGTCACTTTGGAGATTTTGATCAGCACCGTTTCCTATACTAAGTATTCAAAAGTTAAGAAATGCTACTGTGTTTAAATGTGGAGTTCTATGATCATAACTGAAAGAAATGCACCTACTTCAATACAAAATTTTCCTACTTCCATTTCAGGCAAAATTCTTAAAATATAGGTAATGATTATTCAAGTACGGTCGTCCTCCAAAGAGCTTATCCCTGCCCATAAGGTGTTCAGAATTTCCTCCTTAAATAATATTACATTCTAGACCATTTGTTACCTTTAACTTGTAGCTTAGAAGTCTGAGTTCAGTTAGGAGTGTTTTCATGAAGCCTCATCATCTCTTGGAATTTATAGTGTTATGTAATTTGTATATCCTAACTTAAAACTACATCCTCATGCTCTAAGACTAAAGCATCTGAAAGAAAGGCTCTAGATTGGCTTACAATGTGTTATCTAGATAACATGTCATGAGAGTTATGGTTCCATGGACTTCCAGCTGCTCTATGCCTTCCATACATGTAACTCTATATTTATAGAGCAAATTTATTTCAGTTATCACAGAGCTTTAGTGCAACCATGCTCAATTCAGGAAACAGATTTATTTACTCACATTCATTTGGGGGAATCTACATTAGAAACATTGACAACAGCACACCAGCTATGTTGTACTTGGATTATTATACTAAGGCTCACTCACCAGAGTTCACTGTGAAACAATGGAAACCAGAAAATTACTTAAATACAAATATTGGTCCCTGTGGGGTCTCAGCAGTCAGTAAAATAAAGTTTTATTTAAGATTGGAGTTGCTAAAACTGAAAGACATTTTTCAGAACCTGGACTTAAGTTTTCATTTAAAGCTTGATGGTGTAGTCTTCGGTGTGAGTGCCACTGTTTTATTTTTTTGCCAAATGGTAACCAGAAAGGAAACTGATAGTCACTGTAGTTTCTATTTGAGAGCCTCTCTAGAATTGCATTTATTTTTTACTTTTTCCTCCTAAACATAGGTCCTATTTAGGGCCTCTATTGTGTGTACAAACAGGAGCAACGATTTTTTGAAATTGAGTCTTGGTTTCTGAGTTAAGCGAGTGTAGAGTTATTGATTCATTTGGATGTTTTTCCTTATATAATGTAAATAAGAAAGGAATATTAAGTAGGTTAAAGTTATTTTTATAGGACAATAGTGTTTTATATGCTAAATCAAGCTGATACATATTATATATTTTCTGTCCAGCAGTTTATTTTTTCAACTGCCCTGAGTAAATTCTAAATACTGCTTAGCAAAGATCCCTTAGAATTTAGATATAACTCAGTGAAGCTACTCAAAAATGATAAAACAATTCTTTCTGATAGATAATTTTAATTAGAAGGTAGCAATCTCTCATTGATAAAATATTATCTGTGGATATAGGTAATTTTAATTAGAAGGTAGCAATCTCTCATTGGTAAAATATTATCTGCAAATACAAGTCTATATTTCATATAAATGGGTTGACCTAGGAGTACTAATTTTATTATTATGTGTCTGAGTCTATATGCTTTTCACTTTGGTCAAAAAGATAAAATTTTAAATGGTAAACTATTTTGTATACTGAAGACTTGAAGTATTAACTTTTAGAAAAAAATGTTCATTGTTCCCTTGTGAAACTGAGTTTTTTGCACCTCCCGGAATCCCAGTTTCTGTAAAGAAGCCCGTATTTAAAATTTGTGGTTCTAATTTGTTTAATGAAGTACATTTCAAAGTTATAGAAATTGTAAAATTTGTGCTTGTGGAAGTTGCTGCTTATTTTCCATAACACAACCGTGGTTATCCTCAGACTATTGCATGCCCTGTTCATGAAATGGCATTTTGTTGGGGTGGTGTAGCATAAGACAGGCTCTGAAGCCCATTTTTTAGCTTCCCTTATACTTATATTAATTTATAATATACATTGACTGATAGCTTTACAAAACAAATGAATGAATTGACCTTTATGAAAACGACTCTTTACAGTAAGTGAAAAAGGGTTATCACAGTTTTGGTAACTTGCATGAGTTCGTATTAAAAACAAGAACAGAAACAAAAAAAAACCTTTCTCATGTCCCCTGTAACTGGAGAACTGATTCTTTCTAGGGCACATTCAGTTGTATGCTCTGAAGCAATACACACCATACAGCTTATGCTTTTTATCCGGGAAGCCCACAAAGCGCACAGCAGCCTCGGTAGGGCTGCAGCGCCTTCTTGGCCGAGAAATAGGGTAGCGGACACTGCCATCCGCCAGCCAGCCGGCATCACAACGGTCATAGCCCAGAAGCTTCCAGGCAGCAAATATCTGGCCAACTTTTGCAATCTGAGCACCGTCATTGAGACAAGCTTGCACTGCCTCGTCATAGGTGAGCTTTGTGGGGTGGATCAGGTAATAAAATCGGCCTGTGGAGAGAAGGAGACAGAGTCAGCCAGCCTGTGACAGATGGAAAAGAGCCCAAAGCTAAAGTGCCTCTCAGTGAATGGGGATGTAGAGCAACACCTGAAACTTGGAGGACATAGAATCGCCATCTAAATGCCATATTAATAGGTCACTTTAGATTAAATAAATTTGCTGTTCCCTGCTTCTTGGTGTGTGCTCACACATGCCCTTGTATATCTTTAAAGGGAAAAGCACGATGGCAGCAGATGCAGCTCTGTTAGCTAATTAGAGGCTAAAAGAGCCTTCTGTGGTTCTAGGGAAGACAGAATTCCACGCTGAAAGAAGAGCTATTTAAATTCTACTTGTAGCAAGACTGAACCCCAGTACAAGTTTCTAGAGAGGCAAAATTTGAATGTGAAAGGATCAAAAAACATGCCTTACATAAAAGTCCATTTAAGAAAACCAAAAGCCCTCGAGTTCTTTTCATTACAGGTATCAATAAGACCTTATTCTCAACCAAAGCCTACAGCATAAAAATTTCTCAAACACAGGAAGTCATTGGCCATCAATGATACACTCACTGAATGTAAACCCGGTCTGCACTCTCTTACTTACTGGCAGAGGGGTTTGTTGATGTTTTAAAACTTCCACCATTTGAAGCCTGACATCATTCTGTTTCTTCATTTCACATGGACACTGTTACTCTCAACCACTTACTACAGCGTTAGTTACTGAGATCCCATTAGCATGATGAAATAAATAACATGTACAAAATGTACCATCAATGAGCTGAAGTGGCATACACTGCATATATTAATATATTTAGTAACTATTTAAGTTGTTAAAATTAAATTAATTTAATATATTATTAAAATTCTTAATCAATTTGGAACAAAGGCTTCTACATTTTGTGATAGGACCCCAAGATTATGTTCGGGGCAGCACACCAAAGGGTCTGGGAGTGGGAATGCAATGAGTCAGCCACGATGTTGTGCAACCCTTTCCTTACTTTTGTCTCCCAATGCTAATTGTGCTTTACTTGTCTCACTTTGTGCTCCTTTGGTCTGAACTTTGCTGATCACAATGTGACTGACCGGGCAAGAGAGAGCATGTATGGCAGGGAAGCTCCTTCCATCGGCAGAGGGAGCAATGGTTAAGGAATAGGGCACTATGGCAATGTGAAACATGTACCGTGGGACAATGTCAACTACTTCGTTAAAAATAGGATGGTTAAAATGTAGGCTGACTAGAGGTAGGGCGTTTTTGTTTGATTTATATAGATACTTAGTAAATTAGAACATTCAAGATTTAAAAACATTTTATCTTTTTTTAAAAAAAATATAGTAATAACTTAAATGGTTGGGTTTTATTACTGTTGATTTGTTTTGCTTTTTGACGATAACACCAAAATCCAAACAGTGTTTTAAGACAACTTGTTCTCTGGAATAGAAAAGAAGACAATGCAGCTACCGTCTTACCATTGAAGTTGGATGTAAAACAGAAAACATCGTATCTGCTTTTATCTTTGTCCCAAAACCCGTAGTTCCTGACACCAGGCACTGTGTTTTGGCCCCCACAGGGCTCGCGTGGTTTGGTGATAGGGTACTGCACAGATCCGTCACTGAGCCAGCCAGCATTGCACCAGTCCAGTCCACCCCGCCAGGCATCATACAGCTGATCGAAAGACGCAATCACAGCATCCTGGTCCAGACAAGCCTGCTGTGCCTCATGAAAGTTAAGATTGTAGCGTCCCAGCCGTGGAAAGTAAGGGAACACCACACCTGTCCAAAGATGAGGAGGAGATGGTCATTAGTGATAGAATACTGAGCACGCCTATGTACACATGGGTATGGAGAAAAAGTGGGATTTCCAGATGCACTAGGTTCCGGTCAGCTTTCAGTGGTCTCTCATAGCCCCTTTCCATGGCACATACTTTGTGGCAAGCATCACACAACTTGCTGTTTGTTACTTGGACTGACAACTTCAGTGATTTGCCTCCAGTGCCAAGGGCAACTTATGCTAAAAAAAAAAATTCTCCTTTCAGAAAGAGATGCAGCCGTGGGTTATAGTGTTTAAACCGTGTGTTGAGAACATGTCTCCAGCTACTGGTTATCATCTTCAGGATAGATACTGCTGAACTTTTCTGGGAAGGGAAGAGTCGGTGCTAATAGTAAGGGCAGTGGGGAATGTAGTGCACATGGTAATTTTAAAAAATTCACCATGGTTTTCATGGTCATTACTGTTATGGAGTTAGCAAAGTAGTTAGTTTTACATTGTCTTTGACACATATAAAGGCATATGTTGAATGCTTCAAATATGCATGTACATCTACTTTCACACATGCTCCTGAAACCATGCAAGTACGTGACTATCCCCTTGGGATTATTCCTTAGAGAAACTTGAATGTGCATGTCTAACAAAAGTCTCACCAGCCTTGTTTCACACTAATATGGTTATTCTGTGCTTAGGAGGCACACCCTATGCAAGGCTTTATAACTATTTGTTTCAACTTCTAACGTATTCCTTAACTGTTGATTCTGCCCTTGACACAGCTAGAACAAGCTAAAACATTTATTTAAAGGTCAGGTAAACAAAGTCTATTGAGAAATAAAGGCACATCTCCCTGCACCAGAGAGAGGTACTGTGTGGAAGGGACCTGAAAATGGGTTTCAGTTTTAGCTACTCTATTTATGCCATATTACAAACTAAAACTGAGGTTTTGAAAATGCCTTCAATATAAATGAACCTAAAAAGTTGCTTCCTTAAACTTGTGCTATGCAAAATGAATACAGAGCAAACAGGGTTAGTTGTGAAGAGTCAAGTATTTTAGAGGACAATCCATAGTAAAAGCAAAGAGCATGGACTGGTATTTGATTGTGTCTCAAAAGCATTTCTTTTGGTCAATAATTACTGGGGGAGATTGAGCTGTCTCGTGTCCCACAAGTTTTTTTGTTGTTTATTTGTTTGTTTTTAGGATGGGTTCCCAAGTTAAGAACTCAGAATTGTATCATTTACTGCATATTAAGGAAGACACCAAAGAATCTACCCCATAGTTAATAAAAGATAATCCAGAGCAAGCATTCTTAGAAATATTATTACAGCTAAGTAGCACATGGAATGCAGCCATCTTGTCTGAATGTCCCAGTAATAGTATGGGCCTTAAGTTATGTGCTACAAAACAGCAGATCCTACTCAAGATGATGTACAGTTCTCTAACAACCAATCATGGCCAGTGTTCTTTTCTAAATGATTCTGGATGTTTCTACAAAAGGACTTTGAGGCTTTAAATCAAGTCTCACCCCTGTCCCTCTAGACCAGTCCAGTTGGCACAGGTCTCTGTAGGCAAGGATCCAAGAAAGCCTTCTGATCTCATTCTGCTTTCTCAGGTTCTTGGCTGAGGGATCTATCAGCTGGATCAGAGCCAACAGAAGAAGGAAAATGTCTTACTCCTGCTGCAGTAAGGGGGAGAAGGGCCTGGAGATGGTTCTAAGAACACCCTCTGCCCATGCACAACTGGGACCACAGTGTGCCCCCAGAACAGAAGTGCTACAGTGCTTTATTTTTTCCAAGATATTTGTCCTCTTTTCTTCACAATTCTAGGTGTGTCCCCAAAAAGGAAAATAATCTATTGTGCAATGATTCTCTTGATAGCTAGAACTCAAGTGGCAGAAACCCTCCCCCACATACTTATCTGAAGATATAAACTATTTGTGTCACATTTTCTTTTCCAATTAGTTCATGGTGGAAACTGGGAAATATAGGATGCTTTAATTTGTAATAGCTTTAAAGATCCAGAAAAAAATCTTTGAGATTTAAATTGACCATCATGTGTCATGTGTCACAGTGCCTCTCATGGGCAGTAGAAAAGTTTTTAATAGTCTCTGATTATCTCAAATATGATCGATTTAGTTCCAAATCCAGTCTACTATATTTATACTTAAGTTTCTTTCTAATTTAACATAATGTCATACAATCCTTTTATAAAGTCACAAACTTTTTGTTTACATTTTGTTATTTTCTCTAAAAATTTAATTATTAACTTTGTTATAAAAAAGTTGAAAGCAAAAAGCATCCCATACTAGGATGAACTAGACACATAACATATATATATACATACATATATATATATATGTATATATATATATCACTGAACTTCTTTATAGTTAGAATATATGTTCTGAAGCCATGCAGCTCCATGTTGGATTTTACCAGGGAGATTAAAATGATGAAGCTCTACATGCCTGATGGAATCTTGAGGTATTTGGGAGGGTCAGTAGTCAGTGTTTGTCATTTTCAAAAGTCAAAAATTTGTTCTAGGATGGGATAAATGCTCCTAGCAAACATATCTGTACTTTTGTGAAAGAAGCCATCCTACCAATTCAGTGCAGAACACTGGTGAAACTCATGTAAACAAGACATTTTGAACTATATAAAAAACTCAACACCAAAATTTTCTTAGAATGATGAATAAGAGGCCAGATGAGGGACTGGAGAGATGGCTCAGTGGTAAGAACACTGGCTACTCTTCCAGAGCTCCTGAGTTCAATTCCAAGCAACCTCATGGTGGCTCACAACCATCTGTAATGAGGTCTGGTGTCTTCTTCTGGCCTGCAGGGATACATGCAAGTAGAACACAGTATACATAATTGATAAATCTTTTAGAAAGGCGTGTTGGTGGCAAATGCCTTTAATCCCAGCGGTCAGGAGGCAGAGGCAAGTAGATCTCTGTGAGTTCGAGGCCAGCCTGGTCTACAGAGTTAGTTCCAGAACAGGCTCCAAAGCCACAGAGAAACCCTGTCTCAGAACCTCCCCCCCCCCAATAAAATATTTAAAAAAAGGAACCAAGATGAAGGCAAAGACACATTTGCCTGTATAGCTTGTCTGCATGTTGACTGTTGAACCTATTGAATGTAATATGTTCAAAAAATAGAAATACTCCAAAATGCCTCCATTGTTTGGTATTTGATGCCTAAAAGGCTCCAGGCTGTTAAAATAATTACTTTCTTGCAAGAATATTTAAGTAAACCGAGAGGTTACTTTTTCCATTAAATTAACTTCTGCAGACATTTTACAGAATGCGATTACATGTATTGTACTTCAGATGTCCTTTACAAATCTTACCATTAGTTTGTAACAGAGATAATTTTAGAAGCATAATAGAAGAACCTAATTTGAATTTCTCAATAAGCACAAAATGGGATTTGAATAGCATAAGACCATTTCCAAAAATTATTAATTCACTTTCAGTGCACATTTCTCCTTGTAAATAGCTTCAGTTTTCCACAGAAGTATTGTGCATACATCTCGAATATGAAAGCTGAAATCATATGCAGACTGCAAATCATAAAAGAATAAAAATTTGCTAGACGTGTGGGTCCTCACATTACTGCTGTGATAATCATTCCTAATTATTCCTTCAAAGTTTAACGACCTTTATGAATACCTACCTTGCAACTCTAACGCTACCACAGCAGTATCGTCTTCTAGTCCCTCAATCACCTCACACTTGTATCTTCCATAATCCTCCAGGGTGAGATCTGTGATTACCAGGGAGGCGTCATTGTCATTGCCTCCCCTCAGAAACACTCGACCCTGATATCCGCCATAGGTCTTCTTGTGGTATCCCATGGACACGAAGACATCCACCTCCCTGAGGTAATCCGAAGTTAGCTTGGTCCACTTGATGCGGATTTTGTGGATTCCTGAGCCAAATGCTGTAGGGTCTCGATAAAACTTGCATGGCAGTGTCACATTGCCACCTCTATGTGAGAAGACTTTGGCTTGTTCTGCTTCCACGAGGAGACGGGGGCCATTTTCCGCTGTAACAACAAAAGAAGCATTGATGGAGTAGCAGAAAATAATTTCATGTGCTTTCAGACTTTTCATATATTAAAATGAATACCATTCTTTATGTCATTGCTTTGAAGCATATATTAAGATATGGCTATTAGTCAGGAGGTGTCTGTAAGCCACTATAAAACTGGGAATGACATGCACAGCAATCATTATAAATTATGAGATGCAAACATTATTAATGATTTTGTAGTAAATTATAAACAATGTTTTGATTCCATTTTTCTTTATTTTAATACCAGAAAAGTAGATGCAAAGTTAAGAGAAGTCACACAGTTCTCTGACCATCAGTATGAACCCCAAATCTTTCAAGGCTAAATAAGTTCCTCTAGGTTTTCTAATGCAGTAAGTTTGAAATACACTGACAGAAAGCCTTTAAGAAACACACTTCACTTGCTTCTTATCATTATGACCACATAAAATACTTTTGCTTTTATGTTTTCCATTTATATGCACATTTGTACCATGCTATTCTAGAGCACTTCAAGTGGCATTCATATGTCCCACTCCAACTGAGACTGGACATCAGAAGGATAGCCTTAATGCTGGTGACACACTCCTGTAAGTTTTGAGACATGTTCTCCAAAATTGAAAATTTGCAAGTCTGCTGAAATTTATACTTACCTTCTAACACAAAGTAACCATTTCAGTCTATGTTCCCTTTAGTTCCCCCTTGCTCTCTTCTCTCTCTCTCTCTCTGTCTGTCTGTCTCTCTCTCTCTGTCATCTTGTTTTACACTTATCACTTCCTCCTTTATTGTTCTTCCCCTTTGTTCTCCTTTGGTTTCCTGCCTTCACCCTCCAAGGACTTTATGGCTTTCCAAAGAGCACCATAATAATATAAATTGCCAAGTCAGCAGGGCTTTCATTTTTAGAAAGCCAGCTGTTATTTTCAGATCTTGGCTTTCCCTGGGGTTCCCTGGTTAGCATTTTATGCTTTTGACCTTGACACATTCTATTGAGGATTCTTGAGATATGAAAAAGAAAAGGTGTAAGAACTCTAAGACAAACATACCTCTTGTCCAGACACCCATTTCCCAAATATAAAAGCTTCCTTTTATATAGCTTGGAAGTTCTTATGGCCTTAGGACAATTGCTACTGAAAAAACCTTGGCCATGAATTTTATGATGTACAAATCACTAGTTAGAGTAACCACACTCAAAATTCATTTATTGACACATATAATAGACTCTGATTCAACATAAAAATATCTGAAATCAGGTAGTCTGATGTTATTGCGACCAGAATTGTTATTCAAAATGTAGCATATCATTGCATTTATGATATGAGCTCCAAATCTCAAAACTGAAAGTGTGACAAAGTCACCAATGCTCTCACTGTCAATAGCTACTGCAAGTAGACAATAATGCATTTATAGAGCAGTTAGTTAAAATGAATCACAAACACAGTTCATTAAATGTTTTCATATATAGAGAAAAAGAGAAATCCCTTTCTACTCTATCCCACGTGTAGATAGATATACATATACCTATACCTCTACATATACACACATGGCACCCACTATTCTAGACCTGTATCTAAATTCTATCAAACATCTCTAGCCATCTCTGTCAGGGAAGGAAAAGATGCTGTTGACTAAGTATGCTCACCAATGACCATAGGGGCCACTAGTGCTTAGTGTTTAAGGGGCTTTATGCCACTCTGGACTTGGAGTATAAATAGAAACACTGTGCACCTCTACAGGAGGCATCGGATTTATGATTTTTCCAGGTTGTTCAATTTAAAGTTAAAGCCAGTACCCAACATGCAAAGATAAAGGGCACAGCAGCACATAAGAATGGGCTTTTCATGTGATAGAGAGACTAGTCTAATGTAATGTAATGTATAATTTTTCATTTGGGCTAGCTGTGCATTCCTTAAACTCCTTACCTTGCACAAGAATTAGAAATAGTAAAGGCATCATACAGTGAACCATGCACACAAGAAGCACTTAGAACACTATCAGACTATAGCACATGGCATTAACTGCTAGGTTTCTGTTGCACAACTTTCACTCAGTATGTCTCAGATTACTAGAATCCTGCTTAGTGCTAAGCAAACTTTTCACATATAGATATTTGATATCAAGTACTTGGAATGGTTTATGAGCCAACCAGGTAAAAAATATAAATAATACATGAAATTCAACCTTTTCATTAAGGGGCCTTGGGATTTTGTGTGATTAGTACAATTGTAATATGTTTCAGGATAAATCCAAGATCTTGTTTCATAACTTACATAGCAAAGGACAAAACCCTTGTACAAAGAACTACAAGTTCTATGTTTTCTGTTGCTCTTAATGACTTTCCTGAAATTTGAATAGCTCTAGAAAGGATGTCTAGCACATTTAGTAATGTGTGGCCATCAGTGTTCACTAACCCAAGCCCACTTGTGGTCCTGACAATGGCTTTGGTTTGCATTTCAACCAGATTTGCAGATTATAAATCACTGAGCATGCCTGGAGAGAGAAGGGTCTGTTACCAAACAAGAAGATGCAGAAGAATGAAACCAGGCTAGCAAGTGAGAAGCTTTCAAAGTTCTGTCAAAGTCCTACTATAGCTCCTCCATTCCACCATGTCTATGTCAGGAGAACACCTAGCTTAATGTTGTAGCAGGCTCTGTGTTGTCACAGGCTTTCATTGTATGGACCAGCCAGGAAAGACAGTAAGCAAGGAAATGAAAAAGTAATGACAACATCATCAAAAAGGGACCAAGAGAACTGAAGGTAGAATGCACAGTGCTGCCTACAGAAAAAAAAAAAATCAAAAAACAAACAACAACAACAGCAAACTTGGATCTGATCACCCAGACAGGGTTTCTTTATGTAGACTTGGATTTCCTGGAATTCACTCTTTAGAACAGGCTGGCCTTGAATTCAGAAATCGACCTGCCTCTGCCTCCCAAATGCTGACATTAAAAGTGTGAGCCACCACCGCTTGGCATTAATCATGGGATTCTTAAATTGTAGCTTAGTCTGATTTGTTCACACATCAATCAAAACTCCTTGAGTGACAGGACAGAGAGTCTCACAGCAGTACAGAAGAAGAATATAAGACTAAACTCTGATCTTCAGAATCAGGACTTCTTTTTTCTTCTTAACAAAATGAAAGAACAAAGAACAAATAAAATAAAGAGAGCTGCATATGTTTGGTTTTTTGTTCTTATCTTTACTGTAGAGTCACACAGCCTCTTAGGTGTACTGAAGATCTTGTCCTTAAATGAGGTTGTTTACTCAAAATGTACAGGTAATTTGGGAAATTAAAGATGCTCAGTGGGTGGTATGGATTTTTTCAAGAGCATTTTTTAAGTATGAAATTACTTGTTTCTATCAGAAATGGTGAGTGACAGTGACTTGAGAAACTTGATGCCCTTCCAAGCACAGAGTTTATTCCAGGGAAAACAGCAGGGCATGGCGAGAGCACCAGCTGGGGTGCACTGGACCACTGGGTCCCTGTTATTATTTTACAGGCTGCTATGAAATTTAGAGAATAAACTCAGCTGCACAAAATGAAAACAGCATGACCTTTGTATTCACCATGTACTTTAGATCAAGTCTCTTAACAATAGGTGGAGAGTGATTATAGAAAAAAATATTAGAAACACAGCTTTGAAACTGTTGTCCTTAGTTCTATTAGAAGTGAAATTGTTTTGAAGTTCATGTTCAGAGAAACCCAGGTAACAAAAAGGTAAAAGCCACTAGGAGTCAAAGTTTATCCCTTTGAGATTGTCACACAAGACAACAAATCTTGTCAGTTTACATTCTCCCATGGTGTATGGGAGCTAGCAGATTCCAGAATTTTAGATTTATTAGACCATTTTTTTTAAGTGGCCTCTTGTTTATGATAGTCAAATAGGAACTAAAAATACACCTTTACAAGGAACACAACAAAAGCTTGTTAACATATAAGGTATATATGACTCCAAATACACACACAAATATACATGTACATTTACACATATGCATACTTACACATTTTTAAGTCACATTCAAGTATCCAATGAGGTGCCATTTCCTATTTCCAATGCCCTGTGCAGCCATCACTACTATCTCTTTTGAAAACTTTTTCATCACATAAACTAGAAAACTGATTTCTCTTGTATCCTAAACATAGGTAATGAGGCATCTGAAGCCCTATGATGAGTCATTTGAAAGACCTTGACCAAAGTTTTAAAATTCTTTCTGGAAGGGTAGAAAATATGTGTGTGTGTGTGTGTGTGTGTGTGTGTGTGTGTGTGTGTGTGTGTGTTGTGAGGGTGGTTGTTTGCCTGTTGGTGTGCATACTTCTATCTTTTGAAAACTTTGAACTTTGTGTATGCATACTGTATATGCAATGTTTAATAATGGCATAAAATAAATTTAAAATTGAGGAATTTCTTAATGAGCAATGAGCCTGAAAACAAACAAGCAAATAAACACATTGGGACCTTGGGAAAAACATATAATAAGTCATCATCAGGTGTGCTTATGGTATGATGTTACAAATAAAATATTACTTTTTTTTTTTTTACAGAAAGCGTATTGCTCTCTTAGCAAAACTGATATCTCTAAACAAGGTTTTAAAGATGCTTCATTTCATGTTCCTTACCCCTTAAAGGCAGTATTGCCAAGGATTCTCGTGGTGTCTAGTTTTGAATTATAAATGAAAGCCCCAATGCTGGAAACCAGGTAATAACAATCATCCTTTTTGTTGGTGATTGCTGCTATTTCTCTGCCTTCAGCAAACACTGCCTTCAAAGTAAACAAGCCTTGCATCTATTTTGCCTCTTCCTTACACTCTGGACCTTCTCTAATAACCACAGAGTCTCCGTGCTCAATTCTTTCTTGTGAATCTACCAAATTACACAGAACTGTATTTGTACAGTCTTCTCAGGCAGCAGATATTTTTTCTTTGAGACTGCATTGTTTGGTTCAGTGTGCTATGAACCTGGATCTAAGCACATAGTCTTCCTCCCCTACCTACTGGCTAAATTGACTGTGATGGAAATCGTTCAGTACTGAAAAATAGCATTGTTGGGGGGCAATCCTGATCATGAATGTGTGCTATGTTATTGTGATTGCCAACGTTACAGTAAAAAATAAAGACACATGCCGCCACTGTTTTAAATCCTAGATGTTCATTTATGCCAATAATGAAAACATTTTTGCCAATAAAGGCAAGCCTTCCTGCTTGAGGTAGGCATCTAGAAACCCAAGGTAATTCTATGGGGATAAATTAAGTACTTTTTAAAAATATCATTTCTGAGATGCACACCTAAGTGTGTTAAGGTGTTGGTTAATTGGGCTGGATAGATGGCTCAGCAGTTATAGGCTAGGTCACAACCCAAAATATAAGGTATTGGTAAATATTCTGCCTTTTTATTTCCATTTTCTTCATATTTTAGTATAAGGAACATATAGAAAGTGGTTTATCTCTGTTTTACTAATAGGATCTTTGTGGGCTTTTGATTTTCCTATGTTCATTATGTCTTCATTCCTTTCTTCACTAGTAAAGGTGATCGGTTAAGCATAAGGGCTATGCCTCTTAGATCATGGTGCCTGATCCCTCTGACACTCAGTTTCCCCATCAGTACAGGAGAACAAGACAACTTCATCCTAGGGTTCTTAGGAAGGTTTACTTAAACACACAGAGAGCTTTGCCAGTGCCTGACTGATGTGACTGTCCAGTTGAAGTAACTTGTACTGAGAAACATTTAGCCCTTCCTTGTATGTCTCGTGTTTAACAGTTGGTCATCCACTTTACCAGGCTCTTCCAGAAAACAGTTCCTAGGATCAGTTGTCTTAAAACCCTGCACCTCCTCAGTCCCCCTGCTGATTCTTCTAAGGCAGTGACTCTTAAAAGACTGTATTTGACGAGCCCCTAAGGGGCTCTACACTGCTCTTCTGGCCCACTGCCAATTGACAGGTGATGGAATAAGAGGTTGCCCTTTCTTAGGCAGTATAGTCTCTGCCCTTGCTATAGTAAATAACCTCCCACTCATGCTCAGGCATGAAAATTCAAATTAAACTCAGTGAGTCACACACAAAATGAGTATATAAATGTATGGAATGTCAAACAATAAGTAGGTTCTATCTCATCTTTATCTCTATATAACACATTTTCTTTCTACTCCTTCCTTAATTTCAATACTTTGATCATTATCTTGACCTTAGTCCTATTAAAGTCACCATGGCAGCCTAGAGGTACACATCTACTAAGGGCCAAGACTAAACTTTTCATAGTGACTTGTTTATTTAGGAACATGGTTCTAAATGATTGGAACAACAGTGCATGGAATAAAATGTTGGCCATTTTCACCTATCCCTTCACTCAAAAAGTACCTCAGCAGGAATAGGGAAGTTTCCATGCAGTCTATCTGGCTCCCATGAGAGCACAGCACTCAAAAGAGAAAGACTACTTGGGTATGAATCTCAGTCTCAATAGCTGCTAATCACCTACCTGGGCCAGGATGCTTAAGTTTCTGCCAATGTTAACCGAGACTCCCTGCATAACCCTGTCTACATATCCCTGTTGGGGAGGAGTAGATGGGATGGTAACTGGTTATAAATGTCAATATTAATGCAATGGCACTCTGACATGAAGTCTGCTATTTGTTTCAGAGCAAGAGATGGGTTTAGTATTTTTGGTAAGAGTTATCTTCTCTGGTTAATAATCTTCAGAAATTAAATTTATTTGTATTACCAGTGGGTAAAATTTGTCATTAAACTCTTATTAATTTAGACTGAGAAATAATAACTCAGGCTATCATAGAAAGATTAAGTAAAACAGGAAAAAAGATTGAATTGGGACAAGTCATCAGTGTATTGAATAATACTGTTAAGATAAACAGGGCATCTACTTCTCAATGCTCAGGGATTATTGCAGCAGAGGGAGTGGACTTTTCAGAGCTAGAGGCTGTAGATGACTTTAAGGAAACATGTTTCCTGAGCATAGCAAGGCAGTTGCAGATATGAACTTACAACATTTGTGACAGCATGCATAAGACCTGTAGTCTTAGGCCATACAAAATCCCAGCATGGAGAGTAAAGATGGCCATGCAGTCCTACCCCTGGCTAAGGGCCTGTTGGCAGTTGACAGATGCTGGGAAAGGGAGAATCAATTTTGTTAAAGGTGAGGCCCATGTGGCTTGACCCCATCCCAGTGAAAGCCATGCATCCAGAAGTGTAGGAGCAGCAGAAACTGTATTTTATGGGCCTTAAAAAACAAGGGCACAGGTTTTGGTGGGTAAGGAAGGTGGGTGTGGGTTCCCCAGGAGCAGGGGAAGGAATGAGTATGATCAGAATACATTGTATGACATTCTCAAGGTATTTACAAAAAATGAGAAGGGGGGGGGGTAAATGTAGTTTCCAAGATCGTGACTATCAGTGTTTGAAAGTTTATAAAGAAACTGGAATAATACTGTGTGCAGCTTCCTTTATTATCTGAGATTATCCACATATTTCTTAATTGCCGAGACTCTTCTATTACATGATAAAGGAAAGGAACTCAAATCTTTTTGTTTCCATGCAGAACATTTCTTTTCAAGGAGGAAGTAGAAGGTCAAATTATTTATAATTTCCAGAAAGGACACTTAATTGTGCACACTGATAAGATTAGCACTGTATGTATGTGTAAGATATCATAGTAGTACAAAGGCACTAAGAAAAAAAATTTAGGGAACTTTATTGTTTTGCTAACAATCACGAACCATTGAGCCTTCAATGGGTCAGGCACTGGGTTTAGTGCTGAAAGAAAAGAAAATGTAAGTCTGTTGTGAGCATGATAGTCCTTGTGCCCATAGATCTCCAGGGTTATGAAGAATGGTAAGCACACAGGATTGTCTTCTCAAAAGAAACGATGTAAAACCTGTTCTTCCACACATAAGGATGGGAACTAGAAGTGATTAATAGCCTGGTGATCTGTGTTATCTGTTGGGCCATACCATATCAAGCTCTCACAACCAGAACTGGAGGTGATTAACAGCCCAAATGACCTCAAGGCTATCAGTAGAACCAAGATCAGGCCAGATGCTTCCTTAGGCCCTTGAACTAATACAGGTAGCATATCTAGATTTATTCCATGAAGATCTGAATTGAGTTTGAATTGAGTTTTAATGTAATCATACCTCCTTTTGTATAGGGGATTGTTTTATTCCAGGAAATTTCTTTCCAAATATACTGTGTTTAAATATGTTGGTATTAAACTGCCTGGTATCAGACTCCAAAAGTTTGATCTGGTTTGAATAATTCAAACTTAAAGAAGTTTTCATTTTCACCTCTAAGAAGTTTGTTTCCCTGCCTGCCATGACACCTGGGGGCTTTAGCACAAGTCAAATACAAGTGCTTTGGTTGACCTGTGTCCACTCTATCAGTACATTCTGGTATATATACAACCATTAAAATCCTGCCATCATGAATTTCCATCTACACTACCTCAGTATCCTAGTTGTATATTTTGTTGTTGTGATAAGACCTTGTGACAAAAAGCAACTTATGGATGATTTATTTGGTTAACAGGTTACAGTTCGTCATCCAGAGAAGCCAAGGTAAGAACTTAATACTGGGGCTTGAAGCAGAAGCCATAGATTGTTGGTTACTGGGTTGTTCCATTGCATATTCAAGCTTGCTTTCTCATACAACTCAGGACGGTTTGCTTGGGGTAGCACTGTCCACAGTGAGCTGCATCCTCTCTCATAAATTATTAACCAAGAAAACGCCCTGAAAACAAACTCACAAGCAAGACTGATGGAGGCAATTCTTCAACAGTGGTTCCTGCTCCCAGGTGGCTCTAGTTAGTCAAGCTGACAAAATGCCCAGAGCATTCTTAAAGGGCTACCTCACATTGACTCATGGAGCATTCATTGTAGTGTTGTTCACACAGTCATTTATAAAAGGCAGTCATAATAGATTACACCTTTGCTTAAGACTTAACCATTATTCAATGGTTAAATGTAAAATGCAACTCTGGATGACAAAGGTTAAGTTAGTCTGGTTTTTGTTTACTTTTCCAGTCTCATTTTAATCATACCTTTTGCACTAGAGACTTTCAAATGCTTTGTAAAAAAATAGAAAAGGCTTTCTTCCCCATTTCCCTGTCCTGCTCACATCTGACTATAATAAAATGATTCATGTTCTAACAGGCTTAATACACAATGCATTGTGGCTTTGGGGTGTTCAGGTTTCTTGGGATATCTATGTTCCTTTGAGTGAAAAGTAGAAAAGGGAAGGTGAATTCTTGTTTGACTTACTTTGTTCAACAAACTTCAGAGGTTAGTCTTGGGACATAAAGTGATAGACTACTCAGAGTGTGTGGTGATTAATAACTGACTATACAAGAAGCCAAGTAGCCAATGTATGTAAATAAACCAGGCAAAAAAATGGTTACCATTTGTAATGATTACTGGATATTGATTTCTGAGGTTACATGAGTCTAGAGGTACTGTCTGAGAACACAGACCAAGAATTGAATTCTTTGAGGAGATTTCTTAGTGCTTGTGAGGAAACTCCAAGAAATCAAGGCAATGGTTTTCTTCAGGAACACAGAATTGTTCTCAGATTGTTTTCATGCCCCTCCAAGGTATAGTGGATAGGAGTGAGTTTAGGTCCGATTATTTATTACAATTGGTATTTCTATTTGTTTATATGCCTCTGTAGAAAACACACATTTTTGCTTCATGTGACTTGCCCTTGTGATTGCACTTTACTCATGCAAAGTGCTCATCTTAACTATTATAGCATAAATGTCTGATGCCCTGAATAAGATTAGTTATTGAATAAGACTTGTCTATCTCATTTATCATCTCCATTTCTCAGGTCCCACCTTCAAATAGAGCTGTAAACAAGTATCACTATGAACAGAGACCTGAACATGGCTGTAAGATAAGAGACAGGAATCCTCACAGCAGCTGAAGCTACTGTGGATTCTTCTCTGGTACCTGCATCCTTGGAGCATCAAGGACAACTGCAGAGGGCATGGAGACAATGGACATCTCCAGAAAGATAGCAAACTTCCAGCCAAAGGGCAAAAGGAGAGATCTACCATATCGTCAGAAGTCAAACCTACCCTCCTGGGGCCAAATCAAGGCTCTATTCACCAAAGGAGAAGTTATGCTATGAAACACAGAGCCCTGTGTCACCTGGAACTCTCTTTCTGGTGATAGTAGTTGTTTTAACATGCATATCTGTAGTAAGTGTCTCTGAGCGAATGTATTGGTCTTACATTCTTCATTCTCCTTTGCTTCAACTTGTAGATTAGATGAGTTCAGTACCTGTTATCTTTAAAATTACAATGTGTTTATCACTAGACCTTGAGACTGTAATAGACTCATTCATTTATTTATCTGAAAAAAATTACTGTGTTTAATTTTTCCTTGGGATTTGTATCATTTCTCACTTACATAGGACATCATAACATTTGTGTTCTTATTAAAGGACAGATACAGGTTTAATTCCTACAAGGTATCAGAACCTCTAAACATATGGGTCTCTTTTCAAGCTATTGTCTAGTTTTTTCTATTCAATATCATTATGTAACCAATAGTACTGGACATTGTTTGGAATCCTTGTTTTTGGTGACAGAGTCTTACACACAATATGTTCACTGTTTTAATTCTGTGATTTTCTTGCTTATAGAATAGTCACACATCAAATGGCAATTAGATTTATCTACAATATCTTAAATCAAAACTACTCTGGATATCCTTCATTTAAAAAATATAAAAAGGTAGGAGGGTGTTGGGACATGATCCAAGAATGAGTCCTGTGAGGATACTTGCGAGTGCTTGTGAGAGAAAACTCCCAGAAACCAAGACAAGAGTTTGTGACCTGTTTCTTCAAGAACACAGAATTGTTCTCAGATTGTTTTCTTGGCCCTCCCAGGTATAGTGAATAGGAATGGGTTTACTTCAGATTATTCAGTACAACTGGCTATTATATGCCTCTATGGAAAACACACGTTTTTTTCTGCATTTGGCTTGTCCACCACTTGTGGCTTGCCTGCATGATTGCATACTTTACTTATGTGACTTCTCTAACTCTTAGAATATAAATTGTCTGAGGCGCTGAATAAAGTTGCCTATTACATGATACTTTAGTCTGCCTCTTTTTCCATTTTCCCAGGTCCCAGAACTGCTAAAGTTCTAAACAGTACTTTACTATGGCCATATAAAATATACAAAAAATTGAAGTAGTTTTTACAGAGGTGTTGTATTTATTTTTTCAATATTTTATTTTGAAATAATTTTTCTATAAAAATGACTATTATTCCTAGATACTATTAGTTTGACTATCTTTAAGTGACTTGTAATTTCCTAGAACTTGATAGTGTTTATATTACAAATGACTTGATTAAAATAACAGATTTTGATTTTAAGTAAAGTGTTGAAACAAAAAAGAAATGTAAGTATTTTCATTAGATGGTAAAATAGAAAATTAGCATGCTGTAAAGACTTTACACGGGGCTTTAGTTGAGTCAACACTAATTCTTATATACTTTCAGTCAAAACAAAAAAGAGTTACTAGTAGATATGTACTTTCTAATAATTTGATTTCTTTCTCATTCTTTTGATTGCAGCACCCAGGATAAAATGCAATGACTATCCAATATGAATTTGTTGCCACTGGAAAAGAAGATTTTGTATCTAGAAATATAAAGCTCCATGGTTTTAATTGACATTTAGCAGGGTAATATAAAAAATAGTGTATATTATTCATATCAAGCTTAAAAAACATTTACAAGCTCTATTTTATGGGCTTAAAGTGCTACGTATTAAACACTTCAATGAATTTGGATACACAGTTTATTTATGACCCTTTTGTGACTAATTACTGTTCTCTCCATATTTACCTTTATTTAATCTTTATTTTCTTCTGTGGTATCACCTATGTTGCATTAGTGGTGGTGGTAGTAAGTTTATTGAGATGATTCATCCTTGACAGTATAACTGTTGTCTGTGTGAAAACATCCAATGTTTGGAAAACAAATAAATAGATTGCTTAAATGTTAGATGGTCAGTGTGTGTGTGTGTGTGTGTGTGTGTGTGTTTGTGAGTGTGTATGTATAATCAGTAGATATTTTGTGTGTGAATATGTGTGCTATTTTCTATGTGGTATATGTCTGTGCAAGTGTACATATGTGTGTGTGCAAGTATGCATATGTGTGTGTGTGTGTGCTTGTATGCTTGTGTATAAACACATGGAAGACAAAGGTTGACATCAGCTGTCTTCCTTGGTCTCTCATCGTTCTTATTGTTCTTTATTTGTTGTTGTTGTTTGTTTGGGTTTTTTGTTTTTGAGACAGGGTCTCTCATGGAATCTGTAGCTCATTGATTGGACTAGGGTGGCTAGTCGATGGGCTCCAGGAATCCATCTGTCTCCGATTCCCTCTTCCCACCATGCTGGGGTTATGAAAGTGCTTCCACATCCAGTCTTTTGTGTGAACACTGAGGAACTCAGAGTCAGCTCCTCATGCCTTACAGTGTGCACTTTACCAACTGGGGTCTGTGCTCTGTGCTCAGAATTGTATTTCCTGCCTATCCTTCCTCCCCTCCTCCCTCAGTCCATCTCCCTCTTCCTTTCTTCCTCTTCCTTTCTCCTTCTTTTCCTCCCTTGTTATTGCCAAATCAAACTTCTCTATGCCTATAAAATCTACAACAAAGATGTAAAGAAGCAACCAGACAGGTACTTGGTAACTGAGACAGGAGAGGCTCAAGGACAAATCAGTCAAATGTCCTGTCTCTATGATGGCATCAAAGGAGAATCTGAGGACTATGTGTAATATCTCTTCAATATAATTTGCTCTTGCTTGGAGAATTTAGAATATAAAATAGAACATTAATGGTGAATAAGGGACATAAAATATGTTTTAATAATAATAGAAATTCTAAACATTTTTCTACCTCTGTGAAATCACACCACTTATAGGGAATAATTCAGTAATTTGAGGTTCAGCCAGCCAATTTCGTAATTGGAGTACAAATGGCTCATAACATTTTGTGAGAGTTTCAATTCCTTTAATTTCTCTGGATTATTGCAAATAGTTTAAATATGAGAGAAGAATCTTGTACTTCAGGATATAACAAAGGCTCTTTACCTTCCCGATTCCTTATTTGCTATGAGGCTTATATTTATATTATAAAAAGACAGCTGAAATTACCACGGGTCAATTGGACATGGATTATCGAGCTCTGTCACTTGATACTTCAATGTGGGTGCAGTAAGGAAGGGAGAGGAGAGGGGAAAATGGTCAGGATGGCTATTTGACCAACTTTAGAGTAAGTTCATGTATGAGGATAACCTCATAATGCTGTGACCCAAGCCACAGTTCAAGATTAATTTCTACCAGTGAATATAGGCACCGTATAAGTTGAAAACCTTAAGGAGCCCTTCCAGGGAAGCCTACACTTTCTAAGAATATTAGTTTACCGATTGAAATGAAGTGGACTATCAAGGAATTTGGGAAAAGTCCACCAGTGTATGAAATCATTTGAATAGCTTGGGTAACTTGGACTAGAGTCCTTTAACTAAATTTCAACAGAACACATAGGATTTGAAAACTGGGCTATGGGAGTTTTTCTTGTTTAAATAACTTACTCTAACATGGATTAGTTTGTAAATGTCAGAATGTTTTTAAAATAACATTTTCATTCACTGGGTTTCACATAGACTAACAAGACTGCATGGTTTATGCTATAACTTGAGTAGATCTTGTAAGTTGAAAGCATACTTATACAAAGACTATTTTATATTAGATTTAAAGTTGCTATTACCAATGATTCAGTATTCCCATTTGAATTGAGTTGAATGCTGTGACTGAAAGTTAAAAGGATGTTATTCTTCATCTTTAATATCAGTGTGTAAAAAATGTTACAGCCTTGGGCTGGAGCTTTGACTGGAATATATACATTAAGGGAATGGCTGAGTCAGCAGCTTTCAGAGGAAAATTTACGATTATATAATTTCTTTTTATGCTTCAACAGTGAAAAAAATAAAGCTGTTGGAAGCAAACAAAACTGAAAGGGATGTGCTTAAAATGCTCAGAGGTATACTAATTAGAAATTCTATTCTGAACTGCCAAAACATTTACAGGACAATATTGCTACCAGACTTAAACTATCAAATGACCTTTACAAATTGTGAGTTTCAACAGCGAACATAGTTTTCTGAGGCTACACTTTTGACCTTGAAATTATAACTTGCTGTTTAATGTCTTTTAGCAAACTTATAATGTCTCTGGTTCCCAAACTGAACTTATCTAAAATTAGTAATAGTGTATATTTAAGTTGTATAATTCTTACTTTAATTGTTTAGCATCCAAGGGCAGGTGAGAAGCTATTGCTCCTTGGACTGCCTTTCCTTATTGCATAAGTCTCTCAGCTTTCTTTTTTCAGGATGTCCCTCAACAGAAGCTTAAGCTGACGAAAGAGCTGCATTATACTGCAGCCGCTAGCCTTGCTCCAGCTCTCTGGCTGAAGATTCAGCTGAGCTCAACAGAAATATGCAGGGCCAGTATATTGGTCCTTGGGAATGAAAGCTTTATACAGAAACAGTAACAGGGTAAGTTACAATTTCCCAGCCCATAGAGTATTTGATATTTTCCTTATTTGCATTGCTTCTTCTGATCATTAAGCAACTATTGTGAAACAATGATCTTACATCTTAAATTCTGGCTCTGTAACTCCCTCTTTAACATTGCACTTTAATGAACTCCAACGCACCCCATTCTACTTGAAAATACCAATTGCAGTTAACATTAACTGCACCAACTTTCAGCAGTTGGATGGTCTTAAGATTCCCAACTTCAATTCCTCCCAAATTACAATGCCCCCCTCATGTATTAGCATCCACACACCAGGAGCATGTTCACTGATTAGCAGAAAGGAAAAGGAAAAGTTCATGCAGCAGGACAGAAGTGAAGAAACACCAGGCATGCATCTCATTGTAATCCATGTGATGGTGACTTTAGAACTTGTGCTTTCTTTCTTACCTTGGATGTGAATAACTCTGTCTTGATCCGGAGTGTAGCTGTCTGAAAGGTGATCAGCCCAACAGACTGAAACCAGCACCAGGAGAAGGAGACTCTTCATCCTTGTAGCTCAGCCCCTTCTCCACTGTGAGGATCACATACAAAAAGGCTTGAGAAATTTGGAACCTTTTGGAGTGTTGCACTGCACAAATTATTACCGCCTTATCATCATAGAATGGGTCTGTAAAAATATTTAACCCAATCTGTTCAGAAAGT
This sequence comes from Phodopus roborovskii, assembly GCF_943737965.1. Taxonomy (NCBI): domain Eukaryota; kingdom Metazoa; phylum Chordata; class Mammalia; order Rodentia; family Cricetidae; genus Phodopus; species Phodopus roborovskii. The sequence goes on along the minus strand of NW_026126413.1, from coordinate 3,361,862 downwards.
TACTGTAGCAGCCCTTGAGGGCTGATGACTGAGCTTTGAAAATTTTCAGTTCCTCTTAGGCAGCCAGAGTCCAAACAGTGTTTAACTCTGTCTTTGCAGAATTGTGAATCTGGGAATCTGTGCTTTTGGCAATGAAGACTTCCAGAGAGTTAGAAGGAGCTTTAGTAAGGAGGCAAATGCCCTCTTAAAACATTAACCCCCTGAGTTTGGAGTATAAGTTAACAAAGAACAATTTGGCACATCTATTTATGAAGATTTATCCAGCTAGCCTAATTAGGAACTGAATCTTAGACCAGAGCAAATTAAGGATATTTGCATGAGTCCTGACATCATCATTCATTGCACATGTGGCTTAGTGAGCAGGTTGGATTTGCTTGTTCTAAATAGAAAAGAGGAATGGGGGGGGGTGGAATACCAAGCTGAAGCAGCACATTTGCTACAGAGTCACTTACCATCTTACACACTGCCAGGGTCTGCGGTGGAGAGCTGAAAATTTGGACAAACTAGATGAGATCTATGCATCTGCAGTCACACTGATGGATTTTTCATTCATTGCAAGCTAAAGTGCTGACACACAGACATAGTGTGTCAGGTAGGGGCTCTGCGGTCAGCCAAGCCCTGCCAGGAATGTCCCTGCCAGGCTCACAGGGAAATTAGGCAAATGAAGAGCTGAACTAGAAAGGAAGGCACAACTCTGATCCTAAGTGAAAGAGTCAGATCCATACACTGCCTGTCCTTTATCAGAGTGACTTGATAGGAGAGGACAGCACACGGCATCCCCTAAAACTTTGTTATTTGAAGGGGCAAAAAGTAATTTCAATCATGACAAACCTTTCATTTTTGCAGTATTTGCAGGGAAGAATCTCAGTGTAGTTTCTGTTCTGATGTAAAAGCTGAGGCAAACATCAAGAAGGACTTTCTTTTGCTCCCGTGCACACAGCAGCCTTAAGAATACTGGCTATTTTTAAAACTGAAATTGTAGAGTTCTGCCTTCTCATACTAATTTGTTTATTTTCCAGGAAATCCTGGCTCCCTGCAATACTTGTATTAATGAGTTTCCTGTCTGTTCCTGGAGGTCCTTAAGGTAGAAGTGTATTCTATTGCTTGATGCCCCCACCCACCACGCATTTCTCCAGGACTTCCCCATGTTTCTCTGGGACTGAAGTTTTACCACAGAGACTGCCATTGGCATGAGGCTATGGGTTTAGTCTTTCATATTTGTTGTCATTTCTTTTCTTCTATATGTCACAGGAAGAAGATGGGGAATATATGGCTCATTTGTATTGGGGACCAGGTGTGGTCTCTTCAAAAGTCTACCTGGTATTGTAATCTTATTTACAGAACTTTGTTCTCCTGAGGGTTTTGTAACATATGTTTTAGTACCAATGACTTTGTCCATAAGATTAAAGCTAATAAATATTGATCATTTTCTACCTACGTAGTGCTTTAGGTGAACAATTAGAAGAGAGGCAACTTTATGTTTGTAAATTTTAATATTATTGAGGTAATTATACAAATATGTAGCGATTATCAAACACTCTCTGAGGCATGTTGTGCTCTCTGCTTACTCTAAGCAATCCAGAGGAATGCAATTTCAACAACTAAAAGAGGAAACACATCTAGAAGAGTGGTACAATGAGCAAAGGGAGAAAACTTGTTAATTAATTTTCATATCACTGTGATCACACATAGTTTAGTTCACAGACTGCTATAAATATACACACGGTTAAAGTTGTATGATCTTACCAATTCAATTACCTAGTTACCTTAAATCATTTTACCTAAAATCATACATGTGTGTAAGATCTAGATAGATATATAGGTAGATAGATAGATACACTGAAGATAGAAAATAGATGGCAGATAGATATGTAGATATGATATATAGACATGTATACATGTATATATATGGGCATATATATACATTTATTTATTTATTTATCTTTTAATTCTATGTCTGTTTATTCATTGAAGGTGCATTGCACTGAATTAAGATGCCTCATAGCTGCCTAGTTCTGAAATGCCAGTATGATGAGAGCATCTTTCTCTCTCCCTGCTTCTTTCCCTCCTCCTCTCTCCCTTAATCTCCCTCTCTCTTTGAATATATGTAGGGAACAAAGATTGTAATAATAAGGATGATGATGATAAATAATTTTAATATATTTTCATTAGCTTTTTCTTCTTTGTCAAGTCCTATGCCATGCATATTGCCTACTGTGGCCAATGCTATGAGGCAAATATTTCCATTTTCCTGCTATAGTCAGTTTTTATATTCAAAGTTACTAATGTAGTAACTGATTTACCTTTAAGAAAAAGCAATTTTTACTTTTAGTTATACTTATTTTTTTGTGATGGAGACATATTAGCTTTTTTTATCTTTTTAACATATGCATATTGCTTTGAAACAACTATGATCATACTTCTTTGATTCCTGTTATATGTGAATATACAAGGTATAAGATAGACAGTCTTGGGAGGCATGTTCCCTATCACTGGGGTCTCCTGATTCATCTATGATGCAGAGCTGATGACATGAATCTGCTTGGGGGCTCATATGCAGCCAGCCATACACAGATATAAACACCATCTTTGAAAACTCCATGGGAGTGACTTGTCTTTCTATTCAGCTGAAGACTCTGGAATGCCACACTGGTATTAATACAGAGGCAGAGAAAACGAAGATTCTGGAGTGGCCACACTGGTATTAATACAGAGACACAGAAAACAAAGGCTCTGGAGTGGCCACACCAGTATTAATACACAGGAATAGACAGTGAAAACCCTGGAGTGCCCACATTGTTATTAATGCAGAGGAATAGACAATGAAGACCCTGGAGTGACAACACAGGTATTAATGGAGCAATATAGAGAGTGAACACCTTGGAATGTCCACACCGGTGTTAATACAGAGACATAGACAATGAAGACACTGGATTTCCAACACTGGCATTAATACAGAGGCAGAGGCAGTGAAGACGCTAGAGTGCCCACACTGGTATTAACACACAGCTATAGACAACTGAAGACGCTGGAGTGTACACACTGGTATTAATCCAATTCAGACCGGAACAACAGAAACAACAACAACAACAAAAAACCACTTTTTAAAAATCACCATTTTAATAATTATGAAATCAGAAAAGGAAAATTCAGGGACACAATTTTCAGGAATTGGAGCAAATTGCAAACAAAGCAAGTTTTGTATATCAGACTGAGCCTTTGAGTATATGTGCTATACCAAGGATCTGCATGCTGATCCCCCAAAGAAGAGGTGAACTCAGACAGTGGTGGTCAAGAGAGTGAATGTATGGATGAATCTGACTCCTGTTTCTAATGACATCTTCTCTGAATATCTATGTGTGTTAAGTGAAATTTATGTCAGCAGCTGTTATTACCAGCTCCCGAATTAGCACTCATACTTCACACATTGACTGTCTCTTTTAAAAGCATGTTTGATTTTGTGTCTATTATTTATATTGTAGGGTTGTGTATGCCTGTGCATGTACATATATGTGTGCATGCCTGTGTGTATGCATGCATGTATGTATATATATGTGTATGTGAGGAGGTCAGAGACTGACACCCAATGTCTTTTAATTGTCTTCAACTGGCTACATGAGATAGAGTCTCTGGGTGAACCTGAAACTCATTGGTAGTCTAGGCTGGTAGACCAATGTGTTCCTTGGACCAGCCTCTTTCTGCTTCCCCATGGCTGGGATTAAAGACATATGCTGTCTTGCTTGACATCTGACATGTGTAATTGGCATCTGAACCCAGTCCTTGTTCTTCCATGACAGTATTTTATCTGTAAAGCCATTTCACCCAATCCTATTGTCACCAAGCCTTTAAGCCTTGCTACCATGGTGTTTGTGGTAGTTTGAATGTAATTGACTCACACAAGCGCATAGGAAATGGCACTATGAAGAGGTGTCACTTTGTTGGAATGGGTATGGTCTTGTTGGAGGAAGTGTGTCACTGTGGTGACTGGCTTTGAGGTTTTCTGTGCTCATGAAATTTCACAGTGTCTCAGTCAACTTCCTGTTGCCTGAAAGATGTAGGATTCTTCAGCTATTTCTCTGGTATCACATCAGCCTCCACAATGCCATGCTTCCCACCATGATGATAATGGACTAAACCTCTGAACTTTAAGCAATCACTTCAATTAAATGTTTTTCTTTATAAGAGTTGCTGTGGTGATGTAGCCTCTTCACAGCAATAGAAATCCTAAGACAATATTACAACCAGTGTCTAAATCCAGATTGAAATGCTATGCAAGATTCTCAATTATAACATATAGTCCTTTGGGCTATATGTTATATGATATGATATAATACATGATCTGGTTATGCCATATACCAAAGTTCTAGATCATGTGTCATCTCTATTTTTAGCTTTTTGAGGAACCTCCGTGTTGGTACCCAGTTTACACCTTTATCAGCAGTGAATAAACATTCCCATCCCCATAGCCAAGTAAGCATCTACTGTCATTTTTTAAATAAAAGTCTTTTCTGTTCTGATTGGGGTAAAATCAAATCTCAAAGTAGCTGTAATTTGTATTTCCTGGATGTTTATAGATCTTGAACAATTTTTTAAAAATCTTATTACAACAGTAATTCTCTTCTATGTTCACTGTTGCTCTAGTCACAAAAGCCAGGAAATTAAAAACAGCCTAAATGTCCATCAACTGATGAATGGGTAATAAAAATGTGGCACATTTATACAATTGAATATTATTCAGCTGTTAAAAATTATATAATCAAATTCACAGGTAAATTGATGGAACTGGAAATAACTATCATGAGGTAACCCAGACACAGAGAGAAAAACATCTCTTAGAATCTTTTGCCATGTGAATTTCATTTAGAATACCCACACAGATTAGGAAAGCACTAAAGGGTCACTGGGGATGAATGAATATTTTAAGCGAGGGGTTGAAGAATACATATAGATATGGAGGAAAAGAAGAATAATGGAGCAAGAGAGATTAAATGGAGTAATATATATGTACATATATATTATATGCTTATATATTTAATAGAGTTTCCCTCTAACTGGCAGATAATATGCCAATTTGACACAATATGCTAGCAAATAAAAAGCCAGTACTAAGAATAGTGACTTTTGAGTTGTTGGCTAATGGGTCACATAGATTACCAAACATTATAGAATATTGCCAATGCTCTTGGTTACCCTCCAAAACTTGATGGTAAGACCCTATTGCTGAAGACACTACATAGCTGATTATTAGTACAAAGAGTAATTAAGCTGGTACTGACCTAGAAGTTTCACTCTTACTGGATGGAAGGCACTTTGCATGTTATGGAGCAGGAAAGTAATTTTCAGTGTTACTTAGCTGTGAAACTTATGATGTGCACAATAATTGACCTGACAAGATATGTCCATTAAGGATGCTAATGGGAGTAACTAACACTTTCTTATTGTATATAAGGTCTCTTCCATGAGATGAACCCAGGCTCTAGGGGAGAATCTAATACTATTATTCTGCTAAATGGACAAAATCATAAAATTACTCCTAATGATTTATTGTTATACCCATAGATAGGCACATTCAACAAATGCTACAGATCTTCTTTTGCACTAGATGGTAATTAACACAAAGAACTTCAACTAGTCAACATGAAAGAGAATAAAAACCTATGGTATGCTCAACCCTAAATGGGGGAGCACACATCACATGATACACATCCCCCAAGTTTTAGGGATTCCCCAGGGAAGAGGGGGAGGAAAGAATTAGAGACAGGAGACAAGTTCAAGGAAATAGTATTTTTCAGACCTAAGAGAACAGTTGAAGAAACAAATTCATAGCAATTTTGACAGCATGTACAAGACCTGTGACTATTCAAGCCAGATAAAATCCCATCATGGAAATGAGGAAATGGGGAGGGAATCTTACCAGTAGCTGAGTAGCTATTGATTTTGATACTGAGAAAGAGTTTGTTTACTCTAATGGTGTGAGTTCTGATAGACTGTCCACACTGCAGGGAAATAATGGAACACTCAAAATAGACTTTGTTGGTTAAAAGGAGAAAGCTCAATGTTATGTAAGTAGGGAGGTAATGGGTGACACGTAATGGGTCAGGGAGAAGTTTGGGGAGGTAGCTAATATGATCAAAACAATTGAAGAAATTCTCAAACAATTAATAAAAACATGGGAGGAAGAGACAAGGGATCTCTGGGAGTTCAATGCCAATCTGGTATGCAGAGAAAGTTTCAGGATGGGCTCCAAAGCTACATAAAGAAGCCTTGTCTTGAAAAATCAAATAGCAAACAAACAACAAAACAAAACAATCTAGCAAATGGCTCATCAGGTAAAGGTATTTTCTACCAAGTCTGTTGACCTAACTTCATGGACTCCACATGGTAGAAGGAGAGAACTGACTTCTGAAAGTTATGCTCTGACTTCCACTTCATGCACATGTATCTTCAACGCCCAATAATAAATATGAAAATAAATGGAATAAAAATAGAAAAATAGGTGGTAAGTATGTAATTTTACAGTTTGCTTTGATGATAATTGAACACTATTAGGAAATAATATACCCTTTCTAAAATAAGATTCTTTTTAAAAAATTATTTTGTTGATATTCTATTCTCTTCTATTTATTCATTATGTAAACCAGGCTGAGCTTGAAGTCAGAGATTCGCCTGCTTCTGTCAATGCTAAGATTAAAAGTGAGAGCCATCATCACCCATCCCAAAGTAAAATTCTAATATATTCTTATATACAAGTATACTAATATCAAAAATCTGATACTAACGTGGTCAGTTGCAGAACTTAGAACTGTTGGAATATAGTTAAATACCAAGAAAGAAGCTGTAATTGGGGGAAGAACATAAAACTTAAGACAAACAAGCAGCGCCCCACTCCAAGTACAAACAATGATAATGTTTCCTGAGAGAAAACCAGAAGTAAAATTAAACTTCCCGGTCAGTGTGCCCTTCTCCCTGGCCTTGATAAGGTACAGGCAACTGATGTGACTTCCCAGATTCTGTCTTGCCCCAACCCTTCCTTCTCATCACCTTCCCTTCTAGTCTGGCCATGCACGTGTGCTGCTGGCTTCTTTTCCTGCCAGGTCCCATAGCCACTTCAGCCCCAAATAAACACATGGAATCTATACTAGTTATAAAACTGTTGGCCAATGGCTATTGCTTCTTATTGGCTAGTTTTGTCTTAATTATGAAGTTCATGCAACCAAAGTTGTCAGTACCATTTTGTTGCTGGTTTCCTTTCCTGTCAGATCTCATAGCTGGTTCGGCCCCAAATAAACACATGGATGCTATATTGGTTATAAAACTGTTGGCTGATGGCTAGGGCTACTTACAAGAATATATGATTTTGTTGCCTTGGTGTCCAACTGGTTGAATGGAAGAGGTCAAAGCCTAGAAATTAGAAATGGTGAAGCCTTCCACCTATCCTAGTCAATAGTTCCAGTCTTTGGCTCTATACCTGGAAACAGGAGTGGAGACAACTTCTTGTTTGAGAAATAGTCCAGAAAAATAGCTACAGAGATTAAGGCATTTATCTTTAAATTATCAAATTGACATAGCCTACTTGAAACCTGGTCTATTTTCATGAGTAAACAACCATAAGAAAAATGTCAGATGATATCTATTTATGTCTCAAGAGCAACTATGTCCTCCTCTAAAACTACCCTCTTTTGTGAGCTCGATATCAAATGGTTGGGGTAACTGGATCTCTAGGGCCTTGTGAGAATAACAAGTTCTGGCCCCTGGAAAATGTTCCAAGTCAGAAACTCAGGAGAATGTTCGACTCTTCCCTGCCTCTGCAGCTCTAAGGCTCATATCTGAGAACTGGGATAACAGTGTGGGGGGCTGTACTTGTGACAGTCCCCAGTCTTTGTCACTAATGCTGTGGCCTCATTTACTTTTAAAATTTTCTCTAGTTTCTTCATTTTCCTTTATTTTTATATTGTATTCCTTTTTAAATTAAAAATATTACTTTAAAACACCAGTAAGCATACTTACATTTCTGAAACATCAGGTAGACAAATGGTTATTTCCTCATATATCTTAAAACAAACGCAATGTTTACTACATTTATTAAAAAGTAAGAAAAAAACTTTATTTGTTTATAAAGATTCTCATGATAAATAGTTAACAAAAATTTAAATTGGCATAAAACACTAATTGCCCCCATTTAATTGGGGAAAGTTCAGACAGCTGCCATTTTATGGAAATGCACTTCTTTTATAGTTTCAACTGGTCCCAAGACATTGTTCACTCATAATATCACACTGGGCCCTTTGATCTCTTCCATGCATGCTGCACTTATGGGTTCCCTACCAAGACAGACCAGTAAGAAATGGTCTAGAAAACACAGAGAAAGTGCTTGGCACATTAATAAGCAAGGCAAAAGGGAATAAAAAGCCAGTCAAGGTGAGAAGATGAGGAGAGCCAGGGAGGAGATGGTCAACAATGGTGAATTATTGGTACATTGTCTCTAAGCTTGAGGAAATAAAATACTGAAGCTAAATCAATACTGCTTTGCTCTTCCATATCCCAAAACTAATGCCTCAGCATGCATCTCCAAGACAAAGCTCAACTACAAGTTTAAAATGGAGTTTCTGATATAAAGGTCTGGTAGCTATGCAGATAAAGGATACAACTCTGGGCAGTTCTTACTGTTATTGTTATTATTAAGCCATGCTCCTAAACTGGCCTCAAGCTGCTAGGAGCTAAGAATTACTTTGAACTCCTGGTCCTCCTGTATCTACCTCCCTGCTAGAAATACTGGCTGCACCAACTTTCTCAGTTTTATGCAGTTTTAGAGATTGGATCCAGGGTTTCTGTGCATGTTAGGCAAGTGATCTACCAATGGAACTATTTCCAAGCTCCTACTAATTTTTATTTTATTTTATGTTGTAGAATATTATTTTTACTAGACAAAGATGTGTGACATTTGATCATGCTGCATTTGTTAGCTATGTAAAGATGTGCTGCATTTGTGTTAATTAAATAAAATTAACCTGGGCTAAGAGTGATGGGGTTAGCAACTGGTTGACAGGAAGAAGTAGCAGCAGAAAGGAACATAGCCAGTGTTTTTGATTTGTTGTTGTTGTTGTGTGGGAGTGACTTCTGGGGACATCAGCAAAGAGATAAAGTTAGTAGTTGCTATTTTAACTCTCTGAGCTGGCAGGTTTTCACCGTAGCCTTTGAATCTGGAATGTTATTAGAACAATATCTAGTTAGAAGTGCCTTTAGCTGCAGCCACAAAGCTATTGTCTGGTGGAACAGAGTTCCACCCACAGGGTACAGCCTTAGTGTCTGGGCCACTAGTAGTTTAAAACAACACCACTGTGATGAAGATAAAACAATAATTTTATTTATTTTTACTACTACATTTGAGAATTATAGTTTTTTGAGACTATAATACAATTTATAACATGTCTCCTTTCACCCTTCTCTCTCCAAATCCACCGAAAACCCCTCCTTCAACTTCATAACCTCCTTTTTCACTATTATTACATGTATCTATGTATATGCTTATGCAAATATATACCAAAGTATAACCTGTTCAATCCAAACAATGTTACTTGTATACATGTTTTCAGGGCTGACCATTTGTTTAGCCCTCAACAACCAATTGACATGTTCTTTCATGGGTAGAGGGTCTCTCCAGCTCTCAGCTTCTCACAGTTATCTTAAGTGTTTTGTGTAGGGTTCAGGCCTTGTGAGCTTTTCCCTTCCAGGCTGTCATGTCCACAGGATCTTACTCAGAGCACATTTGAACAGGCATGTTGGTGAGACTTTATGGGGGATGTTTTCAGTTAAATTTAATATTTAATGGGATTCTCAATTCCTGCCATTTTTGCTAAAGTAGATGGAAGCATGCTAAATAGAAATTGCTTAGTTTTTGTCACTCCATCCTGCAACTGTTCACAATTTGTTTGTGGTTTCTTCTCTGGCTTACAATTTTATAAATCTCAGTTAATTGTGTCAAACAAATATAGGCAGTAGAATCCAGGAGCCTGGAGTCTTAAAAGCCTGCATTCTTTTCCTTTTCCATGTTTTGAAATCAGTTTTCTTTTATATTTTCCTCAGATAACTTCATTTTTTCTGTTCTTGTGTCTTTTTAAACTTGTCTTTATTTATCACCTTAACTTTTACTCATTCTTTCTCACTTCATGTCTTTCTTCCCTGCATGTTACTCAGTTGCCATGGATCACAGGATTATTTAGTATCCAATGCAGGGGACAAAACATTTTATATAACTACATCCTGTAAGCTGGGGCAGTCTTAGGGAGATAGGAGGATGTAATATTTCTTTATTGAAAGGGTAGAACTTGTTTTCATTCCTTGGCCAGGCACATTCTATTTGTATGACCCAGGAAGGGGCAACTCAACAACACACGGCCATGTTTTTATTGTTCAGTTGAAACAGTTAATATCAATATCAAAATCTTACATTAATAAATTAATGACTATTTCTCCGAGGATGGCAGAAATGGAAAGGAAAACATAGTAAGATGATTGTTCCCTTTCCTTCCCCCCATTCCTGGTCAACCACTATCTCTCTTCTCCCTCTTGTCCTCCCCCCTCCTCCTCCCCCCTCCTGCTCCCTCTCCTCTTCCTTCTCATTCTTTATTGAAGCATGTATTCTAAGCTCTTCCTTCTTACACTGCATTTAGAGTTGCCCATCTAAGCAAATAAATTTGCAGGTTTTTTTTTAAGGAATGGTATCAATAATGCTTAAGTGGCAATTCAATTCTCTTTTATTTTTAGCTAGCTTGTTGCTAGTCTTCTCTTGGAAAATAGTGACAGAATTTTTTGCAAGCTCAGCAACTTTTAATCAAAGTACTCAACTGACTCAAACTGTTCCTGGGCTCTTAGGTAATTGTTGGACTAAGGGAACATACTTCTCAACAAACCAGATTCCTGAATAACATTTGGTAGCTTATATATGACTTTGATAGAAATGTAATAGGTATACCTTACTAAAAGCACAAGTTGAATGTGATGTTTAAGGAGCCCAACTACGCAGCTTGCACATGGGAACAGCAATAGGTAAATATACTAATAGGCAAAGGTAAAACTTTTGCTGTCTGATGGCTAGGGGAGTACATTGATAATACCTATTTGCATTATTTTGATACATAGGTTGTAAACTCTTAAAACTTTAGCTTTTTATAATGTAATTCTCAAAGTCTTGACATGACATTCAATGTTGATTTTCATGACCCTCAGTTAGAGTTTTATTCTTTAATCTGTTCATGGACTTCAGGTTGGAGATGGAATTTATAGCTATACTGAAAGTAATTTTGGATATTAGTTTGCATCTATTTAGCTTATATCCTGACTATGAAAGGAATGGAAAGAATAAACTATGTCTTCCCAATGCGTTCTGACCTTTTCAACCTGTAATATTAATCTGAAGTTATTGACAAAATCCAATTCTACAGAAGTAGAAAAAACAAGGAATTTGGAACAGAAAGTAAAAATGGGCATTATTACTGGTATCCCAATGTCTGCAACCATTATCTCAAACAGCTGGATGACATGTTTACACAGAAACACTGACTTGTTCTAACAGGTCATACTTAAGAAGACATTTTCCCTATTTATTTACATCAACAGTCAGGACTAATATCTACAGTCTAATATTATAGAATTGGCTTTAGTTGGCCATCCACAATTTGTTGAAGAATAAAAAAGTTCAATAGATAGGTAAAGGGATTTAAAATCTCAGAGACACCCATAGTGTAACACAGAAGTGACAACAGTAGCTTCCACTGCTCCAAAGATCTCTGTCCCAGTGATACTTGCAGACAGATTTCCAAACTTTTTCATCTACTTGAAATTACTAGGTCTTCAAGGGGCATCTGCTCCATGGATCCAAGAAAATACAACCAACCAGGAAGTTAGAATTTGGAAGAAAAGTCAGGGACAAACATTAAGCTCTACATGTTTGTGATAATATTAAAAGAAAATACACTTCTCTCTTTATGTATGGAAAATTACTCTACATTTCTTGTGCTTAAATCCATCACCAATGGTGGGGGTGGGTGTGGGGAAAAGAAACTCTCCTTCACTGTTGGTGCCATTGCAAACGGGAGCAAGTACCATGGCAATCAATGGGGAGAATCCTAAAACAAACAAACAAACAAAGGTAAATCCACCATATGCCCCAGCTGTACCTAAATGTCCTTTAACCAAGAAATGGATAGTGAAAATCCACATGCACACTATGGCATACTACTCCGCTGTAAAGAACTGAAGTCATGAATTTTGCGGGTAAGTGGATGGAATTGGAAACTGGAGGGTGTCAGGGTTCAAGTGATTTTAATGGGAAAAATTAAGGTGCTCTAGTTAGAAAGAAGGAAGGGGGTGTTGAGAAATACAGGAGGAGAGAAGAGAATAAAATAATACTTAGTATGTCTTGAAAAGTAATAAAAATCATACTATAAACTGTCTATCTTAAATTAACTATAAAACATATGTCAGTGTGTAAATATGTATATAGTAATATATTCTATACAAACATATATATATATATATAGTTTTACTAGCAGATATATGCATATATGCATGCATATATGTAAAATTTTAAATTAAATTTTTCTATCAGGGCTGTCAATGTTACCGTCACCAGGCACAAGAAACTTTGTAGTCATTCAGGTTTGTCCAAGAGACTTGAAAATAATTACAGGCAATATTGCACTTCAGACACAGGGCTCAGAGGCAGCCAAAACAGATCTGACCTAAACGCCTTCTCCCTTAAGACCAGCATTCATGGTGCCAGAATATGCCTCGCAAGCTATCAAAGGGAAGACATAGCCAACAATCCAACCTCGTGATGATGACTATAAACCACAGCTCTGGCCAACATGGCATGATATTTTTGGTTTAGCCTAGCCTTTAATGGCTGAGCCATCTCTCCAGCCTAACATGATAATTCTAATGGTGCACTAGGGCACACATACCTTATTAGTTAACAACAGCTCTCTAATTGAACTTAAGATGTGAGGGGGGAGAGAGGGTAAAAGGGAAGGAGGGAGGGACGGAGGGAGGGAAGGGGAACTGGGATCGACATGTAAAATAAAATAAAATAAAATAAAATAAAAAGATGTGCTCAACAAAAGGGAAATCATGCCTATGTTGGAAAGTTTACCAGCTACCCAGGGATAGTGAAGTCATGGATCATGGAGGAGAACTTTAAAACCAAAACTTTACTAAACAAGCAAAATCACTAACTGTACTCTTTTAGTCCTTATGCTCACAAATAATAACAGTTCTCACCCTGTATCAAGGAAATGTTTCTAATTTAGAACAGATAGAGGCCATTACAGAAAACTACAACTGATCAGCATGTAGAGTGTGGATATCAATATCAAAAGATATATCTACAAATCAACTCTCATACTTAAGAGAGATGGGCAATAGAGAGTGTAAGAGTCAGGATCAGGAAGGTTGCTGTGAGACTGTCTCCCTGTAATGTCAGAATCTACACCTCTACATAGTCTTACCAACATGACTGCCCAAACACAAACTGAATAAGAGTGACACTAATGGGCATGGTAACATAGACTGGGGAAAATTTGTGCCTCATCCCTAGACAAAGAAGTGAGGACAACCAAGACACGCTGAAGCAGGAGAAACATTGGTTATCCAACAACAAATGGTGAGCTCTGAAACATACACACAAGTAACATACAGACCGAGCAGGTTGCTTTTATAAAGGAACACACACACACACACACACACACACACACTAAGTAGTTAAAGAAAACATAGCCATGAATTTGAAAGAGAGAAACCACATTGGTACATGGAGGTTATGGAGGTAGAAAACAGAAGGGAGAGGGAGGAATGATACAATTATATTATAATCTCAAAAAAATAAAGTATTTTTTAAAAACTGAAGTGAAACAACACAACATAAAGAAAGTATGTATTTTAGTACTGCTTTGAATAAAAGCAATTCTCTAAATAGTGAAAAAGTAAAAAAAATGTCTCTCTCTCTCTCTCTCTCTCTGTGTGTGTGTGTGTGTGTGTGTGTGTGTGTGTGTGTGTGGTGATCCATGTGGGCATGTGCATACCAAAGTTTTCCTGTAGAGGTCAGAGGTTATCTCTTTGGAGCCAGTTCTCTGCTTCTACTTTTCATAGCTTCTGGGGATTAGGCTTAGGTTGTCTTGAGGCAGGCGTACATGCTGGGACATCTCATTAACCAAAGAAGCATAACTTTTAAATGTGTGTGTGTGTGTGTTGGGCATACTTGTGTGGGAAAGACATCACTTCATAGATTTCACTCACAGTTTATCTAATAATTAAAATCCCAGTAATATCCACAACAGTGCATTATATTCAATAATAAAAACTTTAACTCAAAATATTTATCTTCATGTAGGAAATCAAATGTATAATTGACTTATAAGTTCATTAAATGATATTAGAACACTGACAAGGGCAAAGTGTAAAAAATCCATAAAAGTAAGATAATCATAACCTATTCTCCAGTGAATTACAATTTGAATAAATATTGGAAGCATTTTAAAAATATTGGGAGGCCATTTTAGCCAATAATGTAAACATTTAATTCTAAAGAAAGAGTTTAGATCTTATAAAATAAAAAAGTAAAATAAAACAACTTCTGTAGATTATTATTTTATATTACTTTTAAAATAGGAAAACAAGTATTCCCATCACACTATAATATAGACATATGAAAACAATTGAGATGTCTTATAATTAATTGTTTGAAATGTAGGCTATATAAAAATGAGTGCAGTATAAAATATATATACATACAAATAAATGAACATAAACCTCTTAATTACAAGTTTTATAATTTGGACCAAAACTGTTACAGTTTTAAAGTAGGATTTACATGGAAAGAAAAACTTCATTGTAATATCGCTTGAACTCAATTCCTATTAAAAGTGTTTCTCATAAAGCTAACAAAGCTAGAAGATTCCTTTTCATTTACAGTTTTAACATCTCTTTAAAGGCTCAGAATGTGAGCAGCTGCCTCTTAAACATCAGTTACACAGGCTCTTAAAGTACAAGGGCAGATTATCTGCTGGAAGCTTTCCTGCTCTCAAAGAGGTTCCAAGAACACTCAGTCATAATGCAAAACCCATAACAAGCTCACCATTGCCTTCCACAGAAATTCAGAATAAGCTGACACACAATTAGACAATTCACATGTAAGTTAATATGATGAGAAGGTTTAAAAAGACATAAAATGCATGCCAACTGCATTGCTTTTACTACCTCAACTATTAGTTAAACCATAAATGATTCATGATTTACTGCGGTACTCATTAAGCATATGCATGAAATACAAACGTCCATTAAATGTCTCTGGTAGCAAAGGCCACTCCTCTTTCCCCTTTTGTTGCATCCATACCCGTTTCTGTGCCACATTATAGGCATCTTCAAAAGACTAGATGCTGGTATGCTGCTCATCAGCATCCCACGTTGAACCATGCTTTCATAAAAAATATGTTCATTAACCTAGGAGAAACATAACCTGTTCTAGCCTCAATACTGTCTGCAAAGCACAGGCCCCAGGAAAATATACTATCCACCAATTACCTTATAAGAGCCCCAGTGACTGTTGAACTTTTGTGATGTAACACACTATCTAAAAATTCATCTTAATTAATTTTTAAAATGTAGTTAGTACTTTTGTATGTATCTGTGTTGTGTTGTATGTGTGTGTGTGTGTGAGAGAGAGAGAGAGAGAGAGAATATGAATGTACTTATATGTACAAGTATATATGGAAACTAGAGTTTGACACTAGGTTGTCTTCACAATCCTTTATCTATTTTAGTGTTTGAGACAGGCTCTCTCAGTGAACCTGGTGCTTACAGTTTTGGTAGGACAGCCGCCAGTGAATCTCCAGTAATTTGTCCATTTCTCAATAGGGCTGGGAAAGCCACAAAACAGAACAAATTCAGGACAACCCCATTTAGACTTGTGCTGCCACGCCTAGCTTTTTTCATGGATGCTGGAGAGCCATACTCATGTCCTCATGCACATATAGCAAGTATTTTATATACTGAGCCATTTCTTCGGATCCCTAGCTTTTATACTACAGTGACATATGAGAGTATTTTTAACTCAAGTTTCCATGAAATACTGAATTTGAAAGCAACTAAAATCAATAAACCAAGAGAATGACTGACTACAAAAATCTTTCTAAGCTGTACTTGTATTTTATAATAAATCAAGTTATTTAAATTTTTAATGTTTATACATGTATAAGTCTTTATTATATGCACATATTAGTTTTGTCATTAACTCAAAGTTAAGTAGCTATATGCTTATGTTTGTGTTACATAAAAATATGGGAAATATTTTCTGAAAATAAATGTATGGAGGATAGGTACACCTTAAGGCTACATCTTTTTAACCATTCTAAAATGACATTAAAAGCCTCACCTTTACATAGCCCCTGACTTTCATAAATAATGGCTCCCAATTTCATCATTAGATGTTCATAACAAAGTTTCCCCCCCCCTTTTTTTTCCATTGGCCATGCCTCTGAGGACTATCTGGAAAGTCTCATGGCTATGTTCGTGGAAGTAACACCAGAGTGACAGGGTTTCTGGTTGGGTAGCGATCCCATTAAAATGAAAGGAATAACTACAAAAACAATGGACAAGAAGAAGTTCTGATCTTCTATAATTTTCAGAGAATATGGTGTTACTCCATGAGCACTTCCACAAAAGAGCTCCTTTATCATCAATGCTGAGCGAACAACACTTGGTGATTATTTGTGTAGTGATGACTTTAAAAACACCATTTCTCTTATACCTTACTACCTTAAGGAAGTATATGTATACATTGCATCTAAAAGATGAGAAGTAGGGATATAATTATGAGAACACAGCACCTGCACATAATGGTATTGACAACAGGTACAACTCTTAAAAAACTGGAGAGTTGTCACCTGAACACAACTAGAGTCACCTGGGAAGAGCTATCTTTAATTGAACAATTGTCCCCATCCAACAGGCCTGTGGCCATGACTGCAGCCTATTTACTAATTCATTTAGGGAAGCCCAGACTCCCTGAGATGATGATGTTATCCCTACACTAGTGGGCCTGGGCTACATAAGGAAAATAGCCAAGCAAGCCAATGGGAATAGCCAGTGATCAGCATTCGTTTACCATGTGTTTCAGTTTCTGCCTCCAGGTTCCTCCTTGTAATTCCATATTGGCACCCTTTGTTAATGGACAGTAACCTGTAAGCCAAACAGACCCTTTCTTTTTCCAAGTTGATTATGGTGAGTGTTTTATCACAGCAACAGAAACTAAACTAGGATGGAGAATCTACCATAATGCAGCTGGTGGTCATCAGTGTTAGAGGCTTGCAATCTGCAATCAATCACTCCACACTTGAAAATGAATTTTAGTTCACATATACTACAAAGACTCAGGGAACACTGAAGCCATGAGCAGCATGGACATCGAATGCAAAAGGTTGATTCCAGGTTGAATACTAAAAACATATTTTGCCAAGAACACATGGTTAGTTAGATATTCTTGGAAGTATTTCTACAAAAGTTTTCAAATCTTGTTTGCAGGTAAATATAAAACATATTATGTAGTGGGATATTCATTTTGTCTCCTTCTGTGGCACTGACCACGCCCATGGGGGGTGGAGCCAGGGGCGGAAGTGACCTGTGGAACTAGGTCTATGGAGGGGCTGGGAAAGCTCTCTTGCTGGCAGCACCAGGACAGGAGCACTTCCGGAGGCATCCTTGGGACCAGGAACCTGCTGGTGCTCACCTGTCTATATTGTGAGTTATTTCTCCCTGAATTAACATCTGTTCGGCTTAATTTTTTATTCAGATCCTTATTAAACCACAATAATATTTCTCTCTCTCTCTCTCTCTCTCTCTCTCTCTCTCTCTCTCGTGTGTGTGTGTGTGTGTGTGTGTGTGTGTGTGTGTGTGTGTGTGTGTGTGTGTTATTATGGTCTACACAGACTGTTTACCCCTTTCCTTACTTTGCCAATTCTTAACTGGCCAGGTTGAATATAGTATCACTCTCATGGAGGCTTTATATTATCCAAGCCAGAAAAGCCCTGATATGATGATTCTTCCTTTCATTTTTCTACTCTTGCAAACTAGATATTGTATAAAGTTGTACTGCCACCAATAAAGTTTGAGCTAAAACAAAATCAGAGATGAAAAATGAAGCCGAAGGGGTAGTGGTGAAGGTGTTGGAGAAAGGAAATGGCCAGACTTGAAAGGATGTTACCAATGTTATTCCTTCCCATCTTCAGCCTCATCCCTTCCCATCACAGGCTCATCCTTTCCTAGCCTCAGCCTCATCTCTTCCCACCCTAATCTCATCCCTTCCCATTCTCAACTCATATCTTCCCATATCAGCCTCATTCCTTCCCATCCTCTACCTCATTATTCCTATCCTAGAACTGAAAATTCACTTGAAATTTGTGCCCTTTGATCCACTTGGTTTTGATCCCCTTATTTATTCTCTGACTTAAAGGGGAAAGTTATGATATCTAAAGCAAAGAATCAGCTATTTAAAGTAGAGGAAGTGTAGAATAGGTAATAAGATGGGCCTGTGAAACATGGTCACCTCTATAGCTTTCTGAAATTGGCTGTCTTTTTCTGCCAGGGTAAGAACCCTGCTACCTTGGTTGCCTGAGAAACAGTGATATCTGCATATTTTAAGTTTTACTTCAATTGGTAACAGCAATAGAAAACATTCAGCAAAAAGGATTTTGATGCCATTGGATTTCAACAGAAAATTCTATCAATGAGGTAATTCAGAAGCAAACAAGCCACCTCCTCCTTATGGCAGCATGGACTAAAAGAATAATATCTCAGGCTTGATATAAACAGGGCACATGTCTGTTCCTTGATCTATACTCATCCAGACCACTGTTTTGGTGGCAAGAAAGCCATTGGGTTAAGAAAGACCGTACATTATGTAAATGCTAGCCAGGGGGTGGGAGTAGACCATAGAGCAGCTGAGGATCAAAGTGAGAGAAAACAAAACAAGTAATTTCAGTTTCTGTGAGTTCAAGACAGAAAAAAATTCACATCTGGAATGGTGTTTTTGTTTGCATTCCTGAATTTCAAGGGAAGAATTTCATTATCAAAGATTACTATTGTTCAAAGAAATAATCACAAAGAAAGAAATTCATAGGTAATGGTCTTTTGACTGACAGGGTGATAATATTTAGGAATGTAAAACAAAAGGAAATAAACTTAAATTTATTTAACATGAGCAACAAAAAAGAGAATCTAGAGAGAAGAGCAAAACATAGGGAAGGGAAACAGCTTCCTATCTCACTCACAGGTTTCCATGCTAGTCTAGTTGAAATCCATTTGGAAAAACCACATGAAGTGCCAAATATTCTCTTCAGATGCCGTGAATGGCCTAAGTGTGCACCTGCCAGTCAGCTCATAGAGAACAGCATGACCCTCAGGAACCTCTTGATCACAATTTGCCTTTTCTAGTGACAGTGTAATAAGGTTTTTAAAAATAGCCCTCTCAGCAAGAGCATCAATTTCTATTCAGCAGTATGCATAAACAGAAGAGATTGCTACTGCCTGGCATCATAGTCAAATCATTTATTCATTATCATTGTAGGAGCAAGTATGCAAAATGCAACGCAAGTCCCCAAATACCTTGCACCATTACGAAACCCAATCCATAAAGGAAGGACCTTGTTAAATCTCAGATGATTGCACTGTGAGTTATGGAGTTGTGAATCTCTAGCCAACCTTTCCCTTAGAATGGAAACAGCTTAGTCATCATATTTCCAATTGTGCCATTGATCTTTTTTCTCTACCACAGAAGCCTCTGCAACATTAGCACTGTGTCATATTACATTTAATATTCTTATACATCCCATCTGTTTATAACACAGAGGGAAAAAAAAAACAAAGTAAGAAAGCAGGAAGGGGTTTGATTAGTTCAATTCTTGCTCTTTGGTGTTAGAATATTTAAAATTGTGATAGGCATTTTTATAAAATGTTCCCCATTATTGTTGTTCCCCTGGAAGGTCAAAGGCTGTGTTTACTGCCTTGGTTTCTTACAGAGGTAGGCTGAGCAAGAACTCCCATGTCAAAAAGCAGACCCAGAAGGACAAAGTAACTTTGGCTTTATGTCCATCCATTGCTTTATTTCTGAAAGTTTTCATTCTACTTGTCTTTTTGAAATAAATTGGTATGTGAGGCATTCTTGCTATGAAACATCCATGCTTACAGAATCTCTGAAAACCTGCTAGTCAAAACGTTGCCACCAGAATCACATTTCTCAGGCCTTAATCTTCTAACCATCTCTGGCCTCTCTGCTACTGGCGTTGACTTTTAAAAGCTTATTGTCATAGTGGACATTTTAGGCAGTGGAAAGAATGCTTTGCCCCAGGAGTCCTACAGTCATCCCAGAGTCCCAGCATTCCCCCTGGCTGCTGCCATTGAGGCACTAGATACACTGCAACTCTGCACAAAAATGCAATGCCTGCCACTCTCTACTTACTTTGCTTCACAAGTTGAAGTTTTCTGTACCCACAATGGATCTGGCAGAGCCCACTGGCACAATCCCCATTTTAAGAAGGCCTCATTCCCAACTGGAAAATGAAATTGCTCAAATATACGAAAATAATTGCCCAATCAAAATCTTTCCAATAATTAAATGCACATGAAAAGTAAGTGGATGTTGACCTCTTTTGTGGAATCCACAATTTTGGATAATTTCCTGGGCTAGTATTTGCCAAATGATGCTTTGGGTCGGTTTTTTTCTCCTCTTTGTTTCACAATGGGTGTTTGAGGAGAGCAATTCAAATAAGGGACATTCATATAGCGTGAGGAATAAAAAACACTGAAAACCGGTGCAGTAAGAGCAATTGTCGACAAAAGAAAGGGCCTTCTACCATTTTCATTGATATCTTGTAATAATTCCTCTAATAAAGCAATGAACAAAGAAAACTAAGCGGAAGGCCATGCAATATTCATCTGCCAACCAAAGACCAGTTTGGCTTGTGCTGAAGAAGCTGGGAAGCACTGTGGGGAACTTAAATTCAGTGTTCGGTCTTCACACTTAAGTCCATTTATGAATACAGTCATTGTATTTGCATATCCCCAAATATCACTTAGAATGGGCTTGCCTGAAGGATTTGCAAGGTCTACATCTGTTCCTAGTATAGCCAGCTCATTCTGTCAGCTAACCAATTCCAATTATTAGGTCTTTATTTATGCTCTATTATTTGAAAAGTAGAGTGTATTTGGGAGGGTGAAGATCAGTACATTTTACTGAGGTGCAAATTATCTAAATACCCCGAAATTTGCCTGTTTCACTGTGCACATGCAATGAACACACACACACACATACACACAGAGTGTGGTAATGAAAATCTTCACTATAGAAGTATGAGTATTTGTGTTAACTCTTTCATTTCCCCAGCTCTGTTTAATCCAGACATATTTCTTCCTTCGGTAGATTTCTTCGAAGATCTAACATTGACCGAAAACTTCCAAAAGATTTGCTTACTGACTTCACTGCGTTCACTACCAAAGGAAATTTTTACATTACTAATAGAAGGAAGCAGGACAGGACATGAGTTTGGGAAGTCTATGATTACTTTTAAATTTCACTTTATGTGTAAAGATATGTATGTGCATTTTCTCTGTCTCTCTGTCTCTCCCTGTGTGTGCATGTGCGTGTGAAAGCGTGTGTGTGTGTGTATGTATGTGTGTTTGCCACTTGAATGTGTGGTGCTGTCCCTGGGGGCTCATAAGAAGGTGTCAAGTGCTCTGGAACTAGAGTTACTGATAATTGTGAGAAACTATGTGAATGCTGGGAAATGAACCAGGGTCCTCTGGAAGAGCAACCAGTGCTTTTAACCACTGAGTCTTCTCTCCAACCCCTAAATAATTCTTTTCATAAATTAATTATGTCATATATTTTATTGTGATAATGTGAAGCTCACTAGTTAGTTCACACAACTCATTAAATAAGCTTGGTTAGTTTTGATACCAAATACATACACTTCAGTATTTTAGAAATACTTGTTGTATGTAGACATTTCTCTCTTAAAAGGAAAAGGTAGAGCTAGAGTGCTGGCTAAGCAGGTAAGGGTAACTAATTGCTGCTCTTCTAGAGAACTTGACCCATTCCCAGGACTCACATGAGGCGGCTGTTGCCTAGAGTACCAGTTCTGAGGAAGAGTCCAGCACCTTCCCCTGGCCTCCCTAATACCAGACTGCATTCACTTACATGAATGAATAAAAATAAATCTTTAAATGTTGAGGTAAGAAATGCTACACAAATTAGAAATGATCAATTGATATTCATTCATTCTTCGCTTCAATGTTAAAACACAAATGTCACTTCACTTTTACAGTCTTATTAGATGACTGATTTCTTCAAAGAGATTTCTTTAAGACTACCCTGAGTTTAACTAACTGGGGAAGCAATCTTCAGTGTACTTAATTAGGAAAGTTCAGTGGGACAAGTGCCTGGGTTCAGGACACTCCCATACCACTTTGTGTTCTATGTAAGTGAAGATAGTTTTAAATTCTCAAAATATTCTGGTCTTTCATTTCTGTCCATATGATGCCCTGAGGGAGAGAGAGAGGGAGAAGGAAAGGGAGAGGAAGATGGAGAGGGGGGAAGGGAGAGAGAGAGAGAGAGAGAGAGAGAGAGAGAGAGAGAGAGAGAGAGAGAGAGAGAGAACAATGTTTAATACTTTTCCAGAAGTTGTTTCATAATCAAAGCTTTGAAAATTCCAAAGGGGAAAAAAACCTGAGCCACCCAAGGAGATCAAAGATGCCGATTTCACAGGTGTAGAAGCTGGATTTTTGTAGTGTGCTGTGTTTCTAGGTTAGGGAAAGTAGATGCTATTCAAAGTGGATTGTCTAAGCAGTGGAATTCTCATCAGCTCATGGAAGAAACATTTATCAATAGCAACTCAAAGTCCATATTAAAAATGATTGAGAAACATGTTGGACTGTAACATTATTAGAAAACCATGTCATTTATATTTAGAGCTATTTAATTCTATGCTCATATGTTCCATTGTAATATTTTAAGATTTATTAATAAAAGTTTTTATATTTAAAAATATACTTTTCAAAAAAGGCTCTAACTGTTTTGCCTCCTGATTTATGATATTATGCATCCTCTATCACCCATTCTTTAGAGACAAAATGGGTGTTGGTGATGAAATTGAAAACTATATGTAAGGATATATGAGACACATTAATATAATCCTCAGATACTATCAGGATTGTACTATTAAATTGTAACATATTTTATTGTTATAACAGTGTTATATACATGTGCAATTTATTCCAGAGAGTATAAAAATGAAGAGCAGTGGAACTATGAAAATAAAATCATGCAGGTTTTGTCCCTGACCCAGATTGGCCAGCAGCAATCCTGCTAATTAAAACACCTTCTAAGAAAATAGAAAGAAGTTTCTTAAAACCCAGTGGCTCTTAAGATGTCGATTGTTATGCAAAGAAAAACTACATTCTAACGGACACATAGTAAGTGAGATAAAGCCTGTGATAACCAATGTGACTGCCCACAGAGGTTTGCCATGCCGAGGAGAAAGGGAAACCAGAGCAGTAGTTCAGTAATTAGAGTCGATTGGATGATCCAGGAGTCTGAAAATCTAAGGCTGTTACTGACAACATGGCAGAGCAGTAAATATTAGAGGAGTGGGACAGTGACACCCAGAGAGAATGGAGATGTCAACCTGGGATGCTCTGATGGGAACTGAGCAGGACTGTATATGAGTCATTTACCCCATGTCTTGGGAACGAATCATCCTGGGAGATTGGGCGTCACAGAGCAGTAATAGCACCTGTTTCCAGTAGACACAAAACAAGCATTGTAACTCCAACACTGGTGTGATACTTTCGATAATTCTATTTGGGAACAGGGCACAGTACTAGTAAAGTTCAATGTATCATAAACTGAAAAAGAGTCCCCCCCAAATCCAACTTTTTGTGACTTAACAGCATCTTTAAATATTATCAGTAATATTTGTAGAAATAAAGATCCAGTAACAAATACAGCAAAATTCACAATTTATGGCAATGGGTTGGAGCTTCCTAGGTGAATGATCATGATAATGACAAAAATTAAGGGAAACTAATCAATGGACTCTTTCAGAAATGACACAGAAATAGTAGATAAGATCATTAAAATCATATTATTCCTATTTTACAAATATAGACATTAGAGAAATTAGGCACATAATAGACATTTACAAAGGACCCAGATAAAATATTTAAATATGAGAATTACATTTTCTGAGATGAAAATTTTTACTGAGATTAATCACAGGTTAAGCAACTCAGAATAAAAGATTAATGAAGTGGAAATTTGCAACTGAATTTATCTAAAGTGAAACAGAAATTGGCAACAACTCAACTTTGAGACACCGTAAGTGGCCGGATAAACAAGTAATTGTTATCTCATAGGAAAAGAGCAAGGAGGGAGAAAAAGATTTTTAGAAGAAATAATGAATAACAGTAATCGACACTGAGGAAAAATATAAACACATATATTCAAGGAGCTTAGGAAATCACAAAAAAAAGGGAACATAAGAAAGTTTAACTGAAGGACAGAATAATTAAATCTGTAAAAAAAAATCTCTGAAAAGAAAAATATTAAGGAAAACATAATATTTATAAAGGAATAAAGATGAAGGCAGATTTCTTGCCTGAAACAAAACAAATAAGGTGAAAGTAAAGAGTGATTTTTAAACCACTGACAAAAAAGAAAAGAAATGTCAACCTAGAATTTCTCAGCAGGAACATAAGCAACCTATCCAAATCAACAACCATGAGAAGATGCTGTCAGGGACACAAAATGACCATTCAATGGCTGACACATCAATAGATATTTTTGAATGGTCCTTGCATAAGGAAAACAGGGTTAATGGTAGTGTGGACTAATAGAAGGAATGAGGGCCCCTGGATATAGTAAGTATATGAGTGAAGTCTTTTATGTACTTACGTGAATATGTAAAAAGGTTAATACATTCCCACAACATATCAATGCATGGTGGTGCTTATAATACATTTGTAAATCTCATGAGGAGCTACATACTGAAGCCAAACCCATTTCATTATAAGATTCTTATGGTTTACATGAAGTGGGATTATATTGTCTGAAGCCAACTGTGAGTTGCATGCTGTAAGTCCAACATAACTGGTAACACTATGGAGTAATGATGAGGAAATAATACCTCAAAAGAAACAGGATGGAATTTTAAATGGTGCTCAGGTTACTCAAAAGGAAGACTGAAACTATCAGGATAAAGGAGTGAAGAGTACAAAGGTACATAAGGAATTGCAGCATAGTAAATACAGATCAACCATAGTAAAGCTTACGTTAAATGTAAATTGTCCAAAAATGCCAGTAAAAATACAGACTGTCACATTTAATATAAAGTAAAGGCTGAGCATCTAAAAGATGTTCAATGTAAAATTTAAAAGACACAAATAACAGGTAAACAGATGGAAAATATATGTCATATTAACAAGGGTTTTCAGGAAGCTAGAGATATTATATAAAAATCAAACAGTAAGTTTGAGAACAAAAATTATGAAAAGGTGGTAATATTTTTTATAAGGAGGTAAGTACCCAGGGCAGTATTGCAATGTGTATTCCTAATAGGAGAAATCCAAAACAAAGAAACCAAAAACCAAACAAACAAACAAAAAGCATCACTTAAATGATTCCTAATGATATCCTGATAAACCATAGATAGTTGCCTAACCAAGTTGTGGTCAACTTCCTCTGCCATCTGATGAGAGCAGATGCAGAGATCCACACCAAAACACTAGGCATGGCCAGGGGACCCCCCCAAAAAAAAAAGAGAGAGGGAAGAAGCAGTGTTGGAGTCAGTCAGAGGGGGCAAGGACCTCAGGAGAACACAGCCCACATTATCAACTAACCAGGGCTCGTGGGGGCTCACAGAGACCGAAGCTACAATCAGACAGCCTGTATGGATCTAGTTCCTCTATGTACATCATATGGTTGTGTAGCTTGGTGTTCTTGTGGGACTCTCAGCAATGGGAATGGTGGTATGGGAGGTGTCTCACTCTATTGACTGCTTTTGGGACCCTTTTCCTCCTACTGGGTTGCCTTATCCAGCCGTGATATGAAAGATTGTGCCTAGTCTCACTGCATCTTGTTAGGCTAAGTCTAGTGGAGGCCTGCTTTTTTTATTGAAGGGAAACAGAGTAGGAGTGGATTGGGGGAAGGTGAGGTGTAGAGAGGGACTGGGAGACTGGGGGAAGTACAGGGAAAAGAAACTGCATTCAGGATTTAAGGTATGAATATATATATTGAAAGGAGGTCTTTGCATTTACAAGGGTGTAATCTTACTAATTTATATCCCAAGCTACCAAAAATTGCTTTTCAGATAATGATAATGTAAATAAGAATTTTTCTTTTGGTTTTAAAGTTATCAAGCTCAAATTCTGTTCCAAAGCATTAAAATCAAAACTACAAGTACTTGTTAAATGGCCAGTCAGATGAAACAAAGTGCCATGCAGTGTTTGGAGCAAAATTCCCCCAGTATCAAAACATAGAAAAAATAATCCAAGACATTTTGCATTCCTAAATATATTGTTAAACTGTGGCACAGATATAATTGCTCATGTAGCTTCATGGGCCTTAGCTAGGACAAACAGATGGAAGTTAGGCTGGCTAATCTTACACATCCTGAGGAAGATCCATGTTATCTAAAAGTGAAATGCATGGCCCCCAAACACTGCAGGTGTTAACACAGGTCACTCTGCATGCACTCATCATACCTGACATGGGACAATTCTCCAGTTAGTGGGATGTTAGAACTGCTCACTCCCTTGATTGTTGTAATTCTAACCTCATCCTTCCTTTGGTTTAGAACTCCCAAAGAACAAAGGACAATAAACAACCTCATAATAAGAATTTCCTAAATCATGTAGGAAGGACATTTCCATGGGGGACTGCAGCACAAGATGAATAAAACAGCTTGAAATAATATAATGACCATAGAAACCATGAGAAGGGTGGGATTCATTTCAGCTGGGTACCAGTTAAAGGGTCTAAAGAAAGAGCTTTCCGTCCTCCTAGTAAGAACACAGTGTCCTGGGGATGATGGAGTGGGAAGGATTAATGCTGGGGAGCAGTGGATGAGTGCAGAATCAGGGGACAATATAGACATTCTGAGAGTTGAATTCTTGGAACCTCTGTGATGAAATTGCTTTTACCTGAGTTTCCAGTGACAGACAAAGTTTGTGGTCTGACCTCCATATGCATACCGTGGTACCTGCACCCAAATACATATACCATAGATATTCATGTACACACAAAAAGTACCAATAAAATAAAACTTGAAAAGAATAAACTTCACAATGATTGTTTGTCTTCTATTTTTAACTTTGTCTTTGTATTGTTGGATGATTTCTTATATTGCCATTTCCCATATCTTCTTCCAGTAGGTGCAGTTGGAGTCACTCTCTCTCTCTGTCTCTCTGTCTCTGTCTATCTCTCCTTTCCTCTTGGTGGGTATACATCTGCCAGGAGTTCAATGTCTGTAACTCTGGATGATTTTAAGTGGACATGAAAATCTGAAGATGCCTCTAGAATTTTTCCTCGATATAATTGGACCACTTATTACCTAGAAGCAGACCACCTAAATGTTGACTTCTCAATATCTGAAGATTATCTCACTTAGATTTTATAGTACTTTAGTCTCTGACATTTGGAAAATCATAACCTACTATTTCTTAAAAATTATTTCTGCCCACCTATGGAATGGGAAAAGATCTTCACTAATGCCACATCTGACAGAAGACTGATCTCCAAAACATATAAATAACACAAGAAATCTGGTGTAAGGGAAACTCCCAGGAATCTAAAGGATGACTCCAGCTAAGACTCCTAGCAATAGTAGATAGGTAGCCTGAACTGGCCATCTCTTGCGATCAGAGATCACAAGAGATAACTGGTGACTCTGTCATCAGAGAGCCTTCATCTAGTAACCGATGAAAACAGATGCAGAGACCCACAGCTAAACACTGGTCCCAGCTCCAGGAATCCTATTGAAGAGAGGAAGGAATGACTGTAAGGAGGGTGATGGGGGTGAGATGTTGAGGGGTGTCATCACAAGGGAACCTACAGAAACAACTAACCAGGGCTCATAAGAGCTCACAGAGTCTGGACAGAGAGCAAGGGAGCCTGCTTGGGACTGAGTTCAGCCCTTACTTATGTGTGACTTGTAGACCAACTTGTGTAGTTTGGTCTACTTGTCAGACACCTAGCAATGGGGGTAGAACTGTCCTTAATGTTTTGACTGGCTTTTGGGAACCTGCTCATCATACTGGGTTGCTTTGCTCAGACTTAATACAAGTGGAATAGCTTAGTCCTACCTCAACTTGATGCCACGCTTTGTTGACACCCATGAGAGGCCTGCCCTTTTGTGAATGGAAACAGAGAGAGAGTGAATATTGGGGGGGAGGGGCAGAGAGGAGAGAGGGGAAACTGTGGTTGGGATGAAAATTAAATTGAATGTATTTAATTAAAAAAATATTTCTGTTTATTTGCCATTTGTTTTCTTTTGAGATACCAATGTCTAAATGCCTAATGTTTTAACCCCTCCCATAGCCCATAGTATATTTTATGACTTTCTTCTCACGTTTAAATCTAGCTATGTTTGTTCAGATTGGTTTTTTTCCAGTTTACCAATCATTGCCTTAATATGTCTAAATTTACGGGCTGAATTTATAATTTTAATTTAAACTCTGGAATTTTCAATAGTCTTTTTATTTATGTGTCTTGTATATTCATGCCCAAATTATTAACCCCATGATCATATAGCCTCTATCTAGCAATTATGTTAGATATTTTAGAGGTCTATTTCCTTTTTTATGTTTTATTTATTTATTTTTCTTAATTTTACATATTGATCCCGGTTCCCTCTCCATCCCTCCCTCCCTCCCTCTCTTCTACCCACCCATGTCCCCGACCACCCTCCCATCCAATCCCCCCACACACATACTCCACAGGTAGGGTGATGCCTTCCTGGAGGGGTCATCTAAATTTGTCAAGTCATTTGGAGTAGGGACTCCCTCCTGCCTCTAGGTTAAGGGAGTATCCCTCCATGGGAACATACTCCCAAAGTCCTTTTATGCACCAGGGGTACATCCTGGTCCCACTGTCAGAGGTCCCTTAGACAACCCAGGTCTCCTAACTAAGACCCATGAGTTGGTACAATGCTGGATTCCGAGCTATCAGTCTGGAGGCCCCTTAGCTCCTCCTTGTTCAGGTCAGCTGTCTCTATGTGTTTCTGTAGCCTGCCCTTGTCTTCCCTCTCTGCATTTGGATCCCAGTTTGGCTCAGTGTTTAGCTGTGGGTGTCTGCTTCTGTTTCCATCAGCTACTAGGTGAGGGCTCTGTGATGGTGTATTTCTATATTCTATTTTGTCAGCTTTATTTTGATTATTTAATCATGTCTAATAGGAGGGTGAGTAACTTTAGATGGGTGATTTAGATAATTTAGTTGGAAAAGAAACTGACCACCTGTCAGGTCATGGAGACCTTTCACACTGATGAAATATTTTGGTCCCAATTTTCATGACAGTAGAAAGACACTGAAGATATTTAAGAGGCAAACTTAATCCTCATATTTACCTTTTATAAAAATTGTTGTCACTTTTACATGAGTGAATGAATTAGAATCAAGAATAGAGACACTGAACCTGATGGATAAGGACACTAGAAAACTAATAGTCCATACATAATTAAGTCTGCAGGTGACAAGCTTAGGAGAGAATAACACTGGTCTTGTGCAATTAGTTCTTATTTTTAATTTATAATATTTTTATTTTATTTTTTTTCTTACTTTACATATCCATCCCAGTTCCCCCTTCCTCCCTTCCTCCCATTCCCTGGTGCACAAAAGGACTTTGAGAGCACATTCTCCATGGAGGGTTACTCCCTTAACCTAGAGGCAATTTGTTCTTTATGAGACTCAGTTAAACTCCCTCTCTGGCTCCCTGAAGTCTCAGCACAGTGTGTCTTTTCCATACACTCTGTCATTCCACTTACCAGGAACTCCAACAGATCTGGATAGAAATTAGTGCTGAACTCTTGGATCCTCAGAACTGTGAATTAATTATTTCTATTCAAGGTTTCCAGCCTATGATGTTTTTGTTACAGTAACAGAAAATGACCAAAACCCGTTGGCTCTGAAGGAAAGGAATTTCATTAACAGACAGTAGATAAGACAGGGGACTCCATCTCTGGTGGTGGCAGCATTCCCAAAATTTGCTTGTTGGCTACTTTCCTGTTGCCCTTCTGCCAATAGAAGAATGACCAGTGGGAGGAAGGGAGATTTTCTTTTCTCCATTATTCACCCCATTTTTATTTTCTAATAAAAATTAAGGCATAATTAAATTCTAATATGGAGGAGTGAGGAAAGTCAGAGACTAGAAGACATGGATTGCACACCCCTTTGCAGGACAACAGGTAAAGAATATTATTGAGGCCAGGGAAAAAAGAGGGAAGGAAGGGAGGAGAGGCAATGAGCCCAGGACCCGTGAAGTCTGGGTGCCGGCCTCAGTTACTCTGTGAACAGCATGTGATAACTCCAAATTTTCTCTCCTAAGTGATGGAGATTGTGATCATATTTTTAACTTGTGTGTCAGTAAAATGCCTTTGGGGACAGCTTTTGTCTGTATTTTGTTTGTTTGTTTGTTTTGTTTTGTTTTGTTTCAAAGGTGGTTAGAAAATGAGTCAAGGCTGACTAAAGGAAAAAGAAATGAGGCTCAAGTTTGAAATTATTGAGTTCACAAACTTGAAATTAAATCCAGGTTGGAAATAGCCTGAAAAATCATGCAAATACAAGTAAATTTACCCATTGCATATAAATTCATACAGTCCTGGATAGGTTTTAACCCAGTGATAATCTTTAAAATGATAAATAATTTACAGATAAATATTTGAGCTATTGACTTAGTGCTCTTTTGGTACTGTAGTTCATGGCATTTGGGAAGAGAGTAAAATCTATTGGTTAGAGGTGAGATAGTTTTGACCCATCAAAATATTAGTGATTTTTATACTGGACAATCCCTACAGTTACCACAAGGTGGCAGCAAAATAGCAAAATAATTAACAAGGGAGACATGCTCTTCCAGATACTGTGCAGTTAGAATATTTGAATTTATACTTCTTATACCTTATACATGATTATGAATGTATGACATTCTATTTTAAATTATTATTCTGTCCTATAATTATTTTTCACTTTCAAAAGCAGGAAGTGTGTGTGCTAATACACATTCAAGGCCCATGATATCTATCATAGTTAAACATAGTCTATAAATTTATGTTTTAATATGTCTCAGTGTGACATATTATTTGCTTCATCTATTTGTTTGAGAAATGGTTTTGGGATATAGTCCAGGATGACACTTAACTGCTGATCTCCCTGCTTCATCATTCCAAATGCATGGGTAATAAACATAGGCTGCCATGCCTGGTCATTTTATTTTTGATATGATAATCCCATTAGTAAAAAGTAGTTTTAGTTATGTGGAGCTGGTGACATAAGCATCCGTTTACTGTGTGTGATGATTCCCCATAGAAATACACACACACACATACACACACATACATGCACACACACACAGTGTGTAGGCACACTCACATGTGAAGGCATTCACACATATGTGAAACACAAACTCATTCAATAACTCCATTCATTGTCCATTGGAAGGAAAGTATTCATAGACATAATGAAAGAACTCTTGTGTGGTAAGTTCCAGTTCCAAGAACTTCCATTGGAGGTTGGGATGCCAGCTTTAGCCAGAAGAAAGAAAATGCAGAACACCCAGTTAAATTTGAATCTTAGATGCACAAGGAACTTTTGTGTAGTATAAGAGGTATGTTCCATACAACTGAAGACATGTTTATGTTAAAATTGTTCAATTATTCATTGTAGTTTATCTGACATTTCTGTTTGGATGAACTAGGAGAAAAATCACAAGTCTTTGAGAAGACCAAAAACAAACAAACAAACAAACAAAAACCTGAGCACTGTGGACTGTGAAGTCTAAATTTGACTTTGAATTAGGAATCTTGAGAATCCAGGAACTAGTGAATGGATTGCTGAGTGCCTCCATGCTGTGGGCGATTCATTCATATGTCAAGGTAAACACTGTGGGTATGGCTAATCAAATAGTTCAGTGAATTACCGTCTGTGCCACACACGGACTGCTGATTTTTAAACAACAACATGCAACAACATATATTTAAAGTTAACTAAGTATTGCATGAAATTGAATAAATAGCTATAATTTGGGCATTTGGGGGGGTTATCCAGGGTTACATTATGAAAATCTGTCATTAGAGCATCCAGGCTAGGAAATGCCATTTTGATTTCATTTAATTCAACAAGCATGTGTGGCATCTTCTCTGTGCTGAGGGTTGATGGGGACTGTGACATGCTGCTATTGGCTAACTCAGTGAGCAATTGCAATGGATAAGACAGAGGCTAAAAGGATACATCCAGTGAGGATGTGGATCAGTGGTGAGATGCCTAGCATGCATGAGACTGTGGGCTGAAACCCAGCATCCAAAGCAACATGAAGGGTCTTCATGGGAAAATTCTCTGTTACCAGTTTCCCCCTGAGTTTTAGCTTTGGTCGACCTGCTCTCTTTCTCTCTCACCCTGAACGTGCTCTTCATTTTTATTCTAGATGATTTTTCATTAATAATTCGTTGTTGCAGGTTCAAAGTGTCCATTTCCAGCCTGACTCCTCCCTCAACTCATGTTAATTCAGTTTGCCTACTCCAGAGGTAGTCCAGTCCCAAAGCTTGCTTGCCATTTTCTCACAGAGGATTTCATTGTTCCTACATTCCCAGCATCTTTCCTCTTAGGGTCAAGGACAGTTGAATATTTTTTCATTGTTATAGAACCCACCTCCCCCTCTCCTCCCGCCATTACCTCCCTCCAGCCTATCAG
The DNA here is from genome assembly GCF_943737965.1 of Phodopus roborovskii. Taxonomy (NCBI): domain Eukaryota; kingdom Metazoa; phylum Chordata; class Mammalia; order Rodentia; family Cricetidae; genus Phodopus; species Phodopus roborovskii. The sequence goes on along the minus strand of NW_026126413.1, from coordinate 3,328,864 downwards.
TGGGCCCTCTATTGTAAAGGTCTCTGAACTGGTTCCTTAATTCCAGTGTTTGTTTTACTCTCTGTTCTTTGGTTCCATTTTGTTTTGAAGGTGGTACTAGATCTAATGCAGGGCCTCACACGTGCTAGGAAACTGCTCTTCCACTCATCTTTCATTCCTATTCCCTTGGTTTATCTCAAATTTAGACATTGAAATAATTTTTAAATTATTAATTTACATTTCAAATTTGCTGCTATAATAATTACTTGAATCTGAGAAGAATTTGTGGATTTGAGCAGTGCTGGATGGGAAGCTGATGGATAAATAAACAGAACCAGGGGATGGTCTAGGATTCAGAGAGATTAGATACCTAAGACACTGGGATGGGAAATCTCAAACCCCGTGTTGACTACTCCATGGGGCACTGCCAAATGTCAGTTAGGTGGTGAGAAAGGTCAGTGATCGGGCTAGCCCTGCTGGGCTACAGAAAGAGAAGATGCTGACTCTCAGGATCCTCAGCCTTAGTAAGTTGATCTAAGCTCCCCTTAGTGTGCTGGCCCAGAATCCCATTTTACAGGATCACTAAATTCCAGGGATGTAATATAGCAACTCATTAACAGGAAAAAAACAAACAAACAAAACAAAACTCTGTCTCCAGGTGCAGGGGAATTGATGCCATCTTCTGGCCTCTGCAGGCACTGCACAAGCGTGCATAAACTTTAAAATCTTAGGTAAATTGACTTGAGACACTGAGATACATAATAAAATATAAGTAACATTATGTCTTACAGCAACCCCAAACCAGAAAAAAACGGAAAGAAATGACTTCCATTACTGTCAATTTTGCCAAGGCAGAACTTTCCTGTTTTCTTTTGTGTAGTTTGTTTTGTGCACAAAAAGACTATGCTCAGTATCAGTGTCAAACACTTTCTCAATCTGCAGATCTAAACAATGTCAGCTTTGACCCAAACTGTCATCACGATGGCTTCTTCTCCTGAGTGCACCCCTCCCCATCTTCTTCCAGCTCCACAACTCTGTGGACTTAGTGCTCTGAGCCTTGCATTCCCTCTGTCCCTACTCCCTAGCAGTGGGCCTGTAGGTTGGCATTAGAGTCCCAAACAGTAGCACACAAACATCTCTGAGTACTCTGTCTGACCCTGAGCCACACAGAGGCAGGCAATGCAGGGCAGAGGACATAACCTGTGATGGGCAAGTAAGCAGGGATTCTCAACAGGAAGGGCTTTGGCTACCCTGGGGGAAGAAGTGGAGATATTTTCTGCTCAAATTACTGAGAGATGTAGAAAGGAAAGTTGATGAGGCTGGGCTCAAAAGGGCCAGTGGTCAACAGGAGCCTGGTTCTTTGAGGGCTTGAAAACAGGCCTTGAAGGGACCCTCCTCAGGAACAGTGACAACTGGGAGATTGAAGACTCTAAAATTACCCCCTTTGGGGCAAGCAGGAGATGCCGCCAGATGTTTTAAATTCTTTTACTGAAAACAAAACATTTACTTTAAGAGATAAAGGGCTTGAAATTTAAATGCATGGGTCGGTCTAGTTAAGAAGCCAAGAAACCATAACAACAGGAGATCCCTTGTTGTAGGAGGGTGGAGGACATTAGTTGAAAGTATGCAAGGCTTGGGAGTCAGGGTACATCCAAAGGAAGCACACATGGGTGTGGGGAAAGGTAAATTTCACCTCCTTGGCAAGGTGGAGTTGCGATTCATGGTGTTGCCCTGTGCCCTACTAACCTGAAGATGCCTGGCACTAATGGCTATGACACACCTCACATGAGGCTTGCCTGGCACAAATAGGAAGTAGCTAACCTTCCCTGCTCAGTCTGGTTTTAGTTGATAACTGGAGACTGCAAGGGGACATAAAGGAAATGTGTTTTTCCTGTTTATCTGAACAATGCATTGTCAGAACCCTAGGTCTGTTGGGGCTCTGGGCTATCACAGCTGCCTTTTTAGGCCTAACTGTATTCACACAACCAAGAAACAGCCCTATCACCTTAGCAAGGTGAAAATGGGATGACTTGGAAAGAAACCCTCTTCAAAATTGTTCCCACACCTAACAAGCAAGATGCTAGAACTTTTGGGCTGTTTCTGCCACTTGAAGTATACTTCAGTGTTCTGAAATGCTTTAAGCCAAAACTCTGTTTTGGAGTTCCGGTTATTTTATAGTGGGCTTTCCTAATATAAAGTATAGGACAGACTTAGGGAAAATGATGCTGCTACAATGCCTGGCAAATATCCATTGCTCAGTAACATTTTGGTTACTGAAAAGAGAGAAAAGTGGACAAGCTCAAAGCTTAAAGTAAAAGTCAGAACAAGAATGAGCCATATAGCATGAAGACTGAGATCCAATTTGTAAGATTGTAGAAATGATTTAATTTAACTGGAGTTTTCAGAAACCAGAATTCAGCAGCTAACCAAGCAGAGTTGAATTTGCTTCAGAAATTTAGAATTGACAGATGGAAGGGAAATTTCTGTTACCCCAAAGGAACAGAGCCAAACCTGTTCTGAGTTACTTTTAGTCCATAGGCATTTGATTTGGTTTTATAAAGAATCTCTTAGTCTTCTAGCAATGTGCTTGCTTCTAGCAATGAGCATGTATGTGCAAGGCTTGGGTTTAGTTCCCAGTGCCATAGATACACAAAAGCAAACAGAGCTTAAAAGAGGCGGGGTGACAGTTAATATTCAAAATAATAATAATAATAATTCTTGGCTTTCTTTGAGGAACATAGCTAAAAGTCTTCCCCAAATCACCTTCCCAATCCTCATGATTGTGTAAAGGCTTCACGGAGAATTTTGACCACACAATCATACTCCAGCCACACCACACCCTTTCAGAGAGTTGCCCAAGTCCCCTCATTGGATTTAGTCTGTCTAGCATCCTGAAGCTACCAGGAAGCTTCAGAACTTCTGTATCAGTTTTTGTCATCCCAGAGTGAGCTTCTACTTTCAGGACACCTGTCTTTCAAGCAGGATTTCTTCTCTGTCACATGGATAGCCAGATAAATCATTGACATTTGACATTAATTTTTTTTTGAGACAGGGTTTCTCTGTGTAGCATTGACTGTGCTGGAACTCACTCTGTAGACCAGGCTGGACTCAAACTCACAGAGATCTGCCTGCCTCTGTCTCCTGAGTGCTGGGATAAAGGTGTGTGTTACTACCTCCGGGCTTGTCATTACTTTTAAATGACAGGTAATGACCCATTGCTGGCAAGAATAAAGATAACATGTTTCACTTTATCTGAGTGATGGAGCTGATCACCTCTATGCAACAGAGACTCCAGTTTGGTGACAATTCACAAAAAAATGACTTGGTGCAGGGCTGACTTTTTGTTACTGTGTGGCTCCCAGTGCCACACAAGGACAATAAGAAACCAAAAGCCAGAACTCCTAAAGAGGAGGGTTCCTATTTCACAGCAGCAGGCCTGACTTAGAAGTTCAGCAAGTGAGAAATTCACCAGGTTTCCCCCACTGAATCATTGTACTTTCCAATTGGAATGTCACATCTCATCTTGATTAATGCCCATCTACTTTGCCTTTAAGTCACGTATCTTGAAAGAAACCCATGGGAGTGATGATTTCTATATCTCTTAGAGAAATGGTGTTTTGAAACAGCAATACACAGAAGAATTAACCTCCAATGATACCCTACTGCTCCTGTCAAACTGGCTCCAGATGTAAGCACACTTGTCTACGAAGAAATTTCTGTCGCATGAACTTCTCAGAAGCAAAGTCGATGTTTTAAAATTCCATGTGGCACTAGGAACACAAAAAGTTGTCCTCTAGAGTCATTATTAGTGTTTAAGAGCATTTAATAAAATAGACCTAAAAGCAATTTTGGATATCATTGTCCATCTATTTAGAAGCTGAGAGAATGTGCATCGAGTGTATCTGTCTTATCTAGACAGATTCAGTAACAACAAACTATACAGAAATGTGTTTCTGTTTGAGAAGCTAATTCAGGATAGCACCCTCCCTACCTTTCTTTGAGCTGTATAATATCTGTGTATATTAGATGTGAGTTGTTTAATTAAACTATCTCCCCCCCAAAAAAAAAACAGAAAGTTGACAGCAAATTAACCCATGAAGAGAAGAGTAAAGCGATTTTAAATTCGACCAGTGGGGATTCAATAAACTGTTCAGTGAGGCCTTGAGTTTTAATTTACATAACAATTACACTTACTTCTATTTCTATTCTTATCACCCACTCCACAGTCTGTCATTTAGTTAAGGGTAAAATGTATCAGCCAAACAAACTGGCCAATTTTTATGTAATTGACCCCCAAACCAGTGAATTTTTAGAGGCTGGTAAGAAAGCCTCTATACACATCCACTAGGTGGCGATCAGGCATCACGTTTCACTCTAAACTACAGACCCGCTAAGTTATTAATTTATACCACCTCGCCTCCTCTACACTAATATTGTTTAATCAGTTGTTTCCTCTAATCCTCCTCAAACACTACTGATTAAAATCTCTAGCATAGTCATATTTCTGTTTTTCCTTACTTTCCTTAACAATATGTTTCCTTTTGAGTGACAGGGTAAGTAAATGTAAATGACATAGACTAAATGATATGGTTAGTAATAATGACTACAGGTAGTCAAGAAATTAATTGGAAGCAACAGAAGACTATGAAGTAAAAATCATTTGCAAAGTTGCCCTTGGCTGCTACTGGAATTTTAATTGGTGGGATACCATTTACCTTCAACCTGCAATCTGGAAAAATAAAATATGTCTTGGGTAAAAGGAGATAAAAACTAGTATTTTCTGAAGGGAGGTTTTTCCTGAATGTGATCTGTGTTCATCTTTACAAAGATGAAGTGCAAAGACAGTCCAAACGTCTTCTTCAGCAGCCAGGAAATAACACTACTCCACACCCAGAACACTAAAAGACGGGCCTGTTCAGCATAGGCATTTTCCTGTACACCCTGCATGTATTTATACTGGATGGGTTACTCGCTTGCAAAGGACGGAAAACGAACTGAAACCGCTAGGGACATAATGCATTGATTCTTCTCAGTGAAGGTTTCTTCAGTCCTTCTAAATTAGTGTCAGTTATTCCTCTCAGAGACAGTGCCTTGTTGGAAATAAATGCCTGGCTTCATAAGAACACCTTGTTCCCCTCTTCAGAAAGCCCAGTCCTACTGAGTACTCCTGTTTGGAATGCTGGCCTCTGGGAGCATTCCTCCCATGGACCAGTGGTCTTTTAAGGTTGTTGGCTTTCTTCTAATCTGTCAATCAGCGCTCAGAAAACATACTTTTACTTCTTTATCCATTTATTTATTTTTCTGTTTCTAGGCACTTAACAGTTTATTAAACAGGTCACTAAAAATAATATCACTTTGCTAAAATTATCCCTATCTATATGTGTGTATATATATACATATATATATATATGTATATATATATATAACTAAAAATAGGAGTCCTTTGACATTCTGTTTTATTAAATAAAATGAAAAAGACTCTCACTTAAATAAATAAATGAATCCACCAGCATTTATTTTTATTAGATAATGGTTCTACTTTATAGCATTAAAATGTAAGGGCCACTGAAATGTGTATAAAGTTACTGAAAACTTTGGATACTGAAGTAATCAAATAGAAATGGTTACCAGAAAGTACATTTGGAATGAATAAATATTACATTTATTAGGAAATTAATTCACAGACTTTATTTCTCATTGGGTTCTAAGCAGCCAGCCAGTATGTTTTATTTTATGACCTCACACTGGACCACTTACAGGAACATTTTCCACCCTCAACCCCAAATGGACTGGCGACTTTGTGTACTTTTCCAGGGATAAATGAAAATAAAACAACTTATTTTCAAACGAATAGACTACATCATTTGAGCACAACAGGCATATTCAATGGAAGAGAACAACTTAATCTAACCCCAGGAGCTGGCTTTCATTAGTGAGTCGCTTCAATGTGCAAATAACTCTTTTAAGTAACTTTTCAGAAAATGCTCTTAACAGCTACCACTTGATTTTTTTTTGTCCATCGATGAATCATCATTATCCATTCTTAATTTTACAGTTACCCAGAGAGACCTAGGCTCAACATGATAATGATTTGAAGGTTGTTAATCTAACAGGTATTACCTTTGCTCGAAGTAACTTTTTTTTTTCTCACATAAACCTGTATATCCCCCTAGACAGAAGTCATAAATCTGGGTGGACATTCCCACTCTACAGCTCTTCCAGTCTGAGCTACCCTTTTCTCATCGTAGCTGCTATAAAACTGCTTGTTGAAATAGAGATGGAAAAGCCACCAGTTGAAACCACATGCCTCTCAGATTAATAGCAGCAGCAGCAAAAGCTAAAAAAGAAAAGTGAGTTAATTCTTTCTCAGCGTCTAGACTGAACCTGTTTATTCCGATATTTTCTCTAACAATAAATTTTAAAAAGTGGAGGTTACTGAAGAAAATAATAAAATTCGTTTACTATGTACATACATTATATATACAATGCTCTGAAATATTTAAGGCACCAAGATATGTATGCAAGGGAGGGGGAAAACCCCACTAAACAGAAATGCTAGAAGTTTTACCTTGTCCTGAAATCCAGTTCAGAGGCGTAGAGGCGTTCGAGTCTCACTTGGGAGTTGGAGATGGAGTGAGGCTACTGCTCCTTCTGACCTTAAGTTTGTCTCTGGGCGAGTGTGGTGTGGGAGTGGGTGTGTGCGTTCGAGCGCGTGTGTGCAGAATGTCTCTTTGTGGTGCTGGATGGCAGAGGTCCTGATCGGGGATGAAGGAGGCACTTCTCACCAAGAGCAGAAGAAAAGCAAAGCGTCACCAGGAGAGTTCTCCTCCCAGATCCTCTAATTACAGCCTAACATGCACTTCATACAAACTTCAGGGGGAAGGGAGGGGCAGCTGAGTGCCCAGACCTTGTAAAACAGCAGCCTTTTAGATGACTTTCCCTCTGCACAGATCCGGACGATTCAGCTCCGGAGTTCAGGAAAAGCAGCAGGCCCAACCACAAGCCCCCGCCCACACCATACCTTCTGCCCCTGTCTACTCCAGTCTATGTCTACAGGAGATGCTGGGAGGGCTCTGTGGGATGAACTGTGGCCTCTGCTGACACCCCTACACAATTATCACCTTGTTGTTTTAGTCTCTGCTTAAAAGGAAAACCCAGGGGCTGGAGACATCTTTCCCCTGCAGACAAGTGAGGCAACAGCACGCTAAATTTCCTAAACTTTTACACAAATTTCTTATTCTTCCCAAATTGTTGGCTGCTGAACTCAGTATTGATGTTAAAACAGTTTTTTTCTTAATCCGCAACAGCTATTGTGTCCTTAGATGATAGTGCCTAAGAACCTGAGTTTATTTATAGAGTGAGGAATGCAAGGGGGAGTCTGGTGGGTGGGGTTGGGTTATAGATCCACACTCAGGATTAGAACCAGATGTTACAGGGCGCGCGCGCGCGCGCACACACACACACACACACACACACACACACACACACACACACACACACTTAAAATAACTACTGGGGAAGATGCTGGGACACATGGGAAAACGCCTCCTGAACAAATAGACATTTATTTATAACTCGGGGGAGGGTATATAGGTCCATTGATTCCCGCCTTGAGTAACCAAGGGGTTTGGAGAGGAAATGGCTTCATATTTCAATAACAGAGACACCTTTGATTGGGCCTAGGAAAAGCGGAAAGAAAGAAACATACCGCAGGAAGCAAAGGGCTGTTGAAGCAGCCTGACTGGTGTGGCATCAGGGTTGAGGACAAGCAAACAAACCCCAAGGCCCCACAGGCAGGGAGGAGGAGGAGAGAGCCACCGCCTGAGAGCCTCCTGTGGGCGCGAACCCTGGGAGACATCCCAGGCAATTCATGGTTCCCTGTCTGCAACCCAGGAGGTGCAGGAGGGAAGATGGCTCACTCGCTGTGGGGTTAGGGGACAGGGGTGGGGTGGGGTGGGGTGGTGGGGTGGGGTGGGATCATAAGGCCACAGCTCGGAAGAGGCGCGGGAGGTGGGGGTGGGGGGCGGCTGGCTAGGGCAGAGACCAGAAGCAGAGAGACTACTGGTGGCTGGGGCCTTTTGGCAGATGAGCTAGTGAGAAGTCCGCTGGAAGGAGAGTGATCAGGGACTCCAAGTGACTAGGCAGAAGCGCCCTGGTGGCAGAGGCTGAAATCAGAGCCCTTTGGCTAGCAGAGAGCGGCGCTATTGTCTTAGAGATAGAGCCTAAGTAGCGAACTGTGGTCACCGCATCCTCCAGGACTCCAGAGGGAAAGAGTTGATTGTGGGGTTACCCCAGCACGGTGGGGCGGATTCTTCCCTCTTTTGTGTGTGTGTGTGTGTGTGTGTGGGGCGGGGGGGAGGGGGGCGCTGTCTCAGACTTCTTGCCTCTAGTAGTGCTCCAGTCAACCAGACACCTTTCTTGCATCCCCAAATCTGAACAAAGTGCTTGTCTTCATTTTATTCTGTTTCTCTACGCAAGAACAGGCTACAAGTTTTGCAGTTTTATGTCAATCATTTGGTGGCTCTGAAGACAGCTGATATTTAAGGTCCACATTAACTGCCAATAAAAATTAGGCACACCTCTGCTTTCGTTCCTTGAGTTTAAAAAACATAATTTCATGAAGTTGCCTGGCTCGTACCTCCAGTCTGGTGGCCCAGGAAGACACTTGTGCCTCTCTCTCTCTCTCTCTCTCTCTCTCTCTGTGTGTGTGTGTGTGTGTGTGTGTGTGTGTTTGTGTGTTCTATTTTAAATAAACTTATTCCAACAGTGTATTAAGCAAATGTAAGTCATTTTTGTCTTGTCACACATGGCAATTTGTTTTGTAAATTAGTCACACCATAATTTGTTACCTTAGAGTTTACTTATTTTTTAATCTTTTCAGGTATGACCTTGTCAATCGATATATGTTTTTCAGAAATGAAGGCCTCCTACCTCTGCTAGTCTTGATAAGCCACACTGTCCATCTTTCCCTACTCCTGCATCATCCAGCCTCCACTTCCTAGCTGGTTGCTTGGTAACCAGTACTGAAAGGTCCCAAGTCTTTTCCCCACAAATACTTACCTTGTGAAGAGTATGTGCTTTAAAATGTTGTTCAGGATTGATTGAATTGATGTTATATACAATTCCAATCATTAAAAGACTTGTGTATATGTGTGTTTAAAGAATATGTATCAGAAGTTTTTATAAAGGTACACACTATTTAGGCCAATTGTTCAAAATTTGCATTAGCATACAACCATTAAAACAAACATTGGTTAAAATATCCAAAATAATTGTTTAAATAAATACATATGCATTTTCTAACTTAAGATATTTTACAATAGTATAACTTTTAAAAATTTAGATGATGTAAATGTCTTTCCAAGGAAAACATACCAAAACGTACTCTATATTGAAGAGTCCCTCTAATTATTAATTAATGAAATTAATTCAAATGGTTTTATAAAGTATAACTTTCAGTTTTTGCTTATTGTAACATAATTTGACTAAGCATGATAAGCCAGATAAACTAGAATATTCAACCATTATTTTTCTTTTCCCTAATTCATCAACAAAGGAAATTTTCATCTCATTCAGGTCTGAGTGTATGCACAATATAAACATAGCATTAACACTTTCAACATTAAAAAAATAGGAACCTAAAATATCATTAGTCTTTCATATGGAGTAAATTCATTCCCATGCAGAATGTTACTCCTCCTGGCATATTATACTTCTAATAAAATATACATTTATATTCAAATGGAGCTGATCTCAGTTCATCCCCTCTTCAAACTCCCAAACAGGCAGTTCTATTATCCATTAAATTCCAGAGAATTGCTTCCCTGTGAACTCTTGTTTCCTGGAATTTTTGCCTCGGGCTAATATTATACCTGGTTGAACATCTGCTAAGATAAAGGTGCAACTATGCACACTCTGAGGCACTGGGGGAGAAAAGCCATTTGACCTTTGTGTCTGAGGGTTCAGAACTTCATTAAAGCGCCTCTTGGGATTGTGGGCATAACCACGGGAAAGACATCCTTTGTAATTAAGTCCTTCCCACTGGCTATATTCCGGTTGAACTCAATGATTAAAATACAAATTCAATATTCTAAATGGTCACAAAGCATTTGATAAAAGGTTATTTTACTCCTAGTGCAACGGGGGAGACGGCTTTCCAAGGGCCCATTTCCTGTGCTCTCATTCAGCAACCCTTCTGCAGACAGACGCTTCAAAAGGGCACACGAAATAATTAGGCAATAAATTGTTCAAATGTTAAGCGCTCGTCTTCTTCAGGAGCGGGAAGTCCAAACGGATACCACAGCCAGTGATTAAACAGCCTCAACTCTCAAGAAGTGCAAGCCTACATATGCCCAAATCTGTTGGTTGGCTTGGCTTTGCTTTACCAGAGCTACCAGTCAACCTTCTCTTAATCAGCTCCTCCCTCACTGTTTCTTCTGTACAGATAATTCAAGCTGTTCTTTCATTTTCACCAAATAAATCGTCATGTAGTTCATTATTAACTATATTCTTTTCTACTCACATTCGGTTCCATCTCTTAAAAAATAGTTTTAAATTTAAAAAATAGTTTTAAATTTACACAATGATAACTAATTAGAGATGATGAGAACTAACTGGAGATAAAATGCATCAAAATCAGAATAAAATGAAACTCAAAGAAATGGAAACACAGAAATGTGCAAAAATAAAATACCCATTTATTGACACGTTTTTTTAAAAAGTTTCTGTACGTGTTAAACACATCTTGCTCCTCGACAATTCCACACTATGACCAAGAACATCCTTTTGCTCTACTGTGATGTCTTGTATTTTTATTTATTTAATTTATATTTTTATATATTGATTTCCTGAACCAAGTCATCTAAGACTTCCGAGGACACATATCATATCTCTGCATCTTCAGCTTCCTTATATAGCGCTGCAGTTAGAAACTTGTCAAAACTGGTTATTGCTACCATTGAAAGAGGTGGTAATACCTGGGTGGCAGTGGCAGTAGCGCATGCCTTTATTCCCAACACTTGGGAAGCAGAGGGAGGTGGATCTTTGTGTGTTCCAGGCCAGCCTGGTCTACTGGCCATTTCCAGGACAGTCAGGGCTACACAAGAAACCCTGTCTGGAAGAACAAGAAAGAAAGGAAGAAAGAGAGAGAGAGAGAGAGAGAGAGAGAGAGAGAGAGAGAGATTTTAAGAGTGATTATTTATATGTATAAAAGAAAATATAAATAAAAGTGTGTATTGAGTGAGCTACTTTCGAGTGTTTTACATCTAATAGCCAATGGCATAAATAATAAATCCTCAAAGGTTGATTAATAATTTTATTATTGTTATTGATCTAATATAATTAAAAGAAACATAATACATATTTTTCTTCCCTGCTTGGCTGATGAATGATTGTGTACATGACAATCAATGAAGATGAACTGTTTTGTTTTGTTTTTTTTTTTTTTTTTGAGAAACTACGTTGAGGTTAGTGAGAAAATACTGTTATTATCTTAGAATTACAATATCAGTCACTTGAATATTGATTTTCCCCTTGCATCTGTGTAGTCCTTTTAAATTTTAACCGGTAATAACTATAAATAAACACAGTCCTCTTTGTATTTTATTTCTGTTCTTTTCTTATAACTTTCAAAGGAAAGGTTGTCAAGTCTAATTGGGCAGGAGCGATTTATATCTAGTCTTTGAAAGGTAAAATGAGTGAATTAGCTAATGCATCAAGGTTGGCAAAGTGCAAACCTTCTCACAAAAGCCTGGAGTGTAGCTCTGTGCTTATTTTGAAGTAATGGAAAATATTTTAGAGTTGTTAATAGAAGGAAAGGGTTGTACAAACTAGGATCAGAAGCCCATGAAGACAGATTTAAAGGGGGAAGAGCATAGGTGCCAAAGTCAGGAACAATCTACCAGAAAACTAGAAGATAATAACAGAAATATTTAGATCATATTGTATTTCATTAAATTTTGATTAAAGTGGCTTAAATGAGTATCTTGTTGCTTTGAAATGTTTGAAACATATATACGTGTGTGTGTGTGTGTGTGTGTTTATGCTACAGTCAATGGGCACAACACTAAATATATACATACATATATACATATATATATATTTCCGTAAACAGAGACCTACTTCTCTCTTGACATGATAGTTCTGGGTAAGGATTTATTATTATTATTATTTTTAATCGTAGTTAAGTTTCTCACCATATACATAATACATACAATTTCCTGATAGCATTTTGTGTTAGAATCATCAGAGAGCTTTTATGAACTGACAAAGTTGAACAGTTTGGAAAGGGCCTTTCCTTTCCAAAAAGTACATACTAGTGAGTACATAGTACATAGTACATAGTACAAAATGGTACATACTAGTGAGTGTGGAGGTGACCTTACAATGCTTCTATCTCAAACACTTCCTTTCTCAGACTAACCCAGCCTATTGAGTGGACCCAGAAGTAGGAAATCTGTGATTCTTCCTTCCCACTATCTAGTTGTTCCAACATATGGCTAAATTAAGAGACTAAAGGCTAAACTCTATCAGCAACTAAGCAAAGGAGCAGGAGGAAACATTTCTCCTTTTAGGTTTAATTACTGCCAGTTTCCTAGTGCAAGATGCAATAATTCTTCAGGAACACTGACCTAAATGTCAGGCTTGCTGGAGTAAAAGCCTGCTGTTTTATTTCTTTTAAGCTTAAAGGCAAGTTAATTTGGGAACATGAAAATACTAAAATGATGAAAACTGGTCCATCTCTCAGCTCATACATGTATGTAGAGAATTGTTAAGTAACTTCAGAATCTAGGACCTCTAGTTTTTCACCAATCATAATTCCAATAACACTTCAGTAGATGTATAATTCTTTTTCAGAATTAAAAGAAGCTAAAATGATCTAACTAGCTTCTTTCCTATACAGAAAAGTAAATTGAGTCTTGTGAGTAAAGGCTTGTCTTAAGCCAGTCTGTTCTTTTGCTTTCCAATCTGTCCATTTCTGCATCCCGGCACAGACTAAGGTATTAATATCTTTCTTTTTGAACATAGCCTGAATTATTTTTTCTTCTTCTGTGTTCATTATTTGATGTCTCTAATTGTGGGATCTACCATAATTTGAGTAATTGTTTTCTTAACTTATCTGTTTTTTTCTGTTATGGCAAGGGCATATTGTTTGATCGTGTCTAATTCATTTGTAAATCTTTTAATGCTGTTCCCCATCCCACCTCAAGCACAGTATCTACACATGTAAGTGCAAAGCAAGATTGCTGAATTAGATCTAACTTGAACTGCTGAGAGCCTATGTTAGTGGCAAGAAATTGCAAGGCATTTTCACTTAGGTTTTTTTTTTTAATTATTAATATTATTTACCGTATGTGTCTGTGAGCTCATGTGTGTGTGAGCTCATGTTTGTGCAATCTCCTTTGAGTCATGGTACATATGTGAAGGTCAGAAGGTGGTTTGTGGAAGCCTGTTTTCTCCTTCCACCCTACAGGTTTAGGGATTAAACTCAGGGTGTCAAGTATGGCAGTGGCAAGGAAGTGTAGACATGGATCTACTTCCTAGCTCAGCATTAGATTCTTTAGGTGTGTCTTCTATAAGAAAAGCAAACTCAAAACACAAGATAAAACAAAATATAAACACAACAGCGTATTTTGATTGATTTAATGTTTCTCGGACCTCCTATCTTTTCATCTTGAATATTTTGTTGTGATTGAAGCCCATCCTTTGGAAATGCTTTCCAGGTTGTTTTTGCTTGCCTGCTGTCTTCTTCATAAGGGTAGACTTTGGTGGACCTGTACTACTATTGCATTTTTTTTCATCATCTGAACATAGCATTCCTTTTATCAAAACCCTTTTTCGACAAGGCTTTCTAGAGAGCTAAGCTCACAAAGTAAGAACTGTATATTTGATTTTGTGACCTAGATGTTAAAATCTATACCAATTTACTATACTTAGCCTCATAGTGGCTAATCAGTCAAGCAGTAGAAACTACTTTGGATCTGGTTCATAGAATGTACTTGCTTTCTGGACTCTGACAACTCTTTAAATATATATTTAATTACCCAAATCACTGTGCAGGAAGCTTTCTTATATAAATAGCACCCAGCATAATGAAACTTTGTACTCCACTTTTAAACTTTCTCTGCTTTTATATCTAGACTCAAATAAAAGTGAAATATTTTTAAGAGCAAACACTGTACTTGATACTGTTGAATCATGGTTAGGATCAGTTGGTTGACCTTCTTGTTATCATGATGCTTAGTGCACTTGGAACATTTTTCACTGAACACAGTTTTAAAGTGCATATGCCCTTCCCTCCTCCAAAAGCTCTCATAGAACAACCCAAAATGTGTCAAATCGTTTTCTTGACTTTTCATTTATAATGGTGCCATGTGGTTTTGGAAGCTGTTTGTGGACTCCTGTGAGCTTCTGATCCATGTCAACACAGAAAACACAAATACAGGTTTGGGGATATTTCATATTTTTTTTTAGAAGCAATCATTTTAAATATCAATCCCCCCATTCCCTCTCCCTCTCATTCTCCCATGCCCCCTACCAAGCCCCCCAAAGCACTCCCTACTCGCTCCCCAAGAACAGTGAGGTCTTCTATGGGGAAATGATCAAAGTCTGTCACATCGTTTGGGGGGAGGGCCTAGCCTCTCCTTTGTGTATTCGGGCTGAAATTGTATCCCTTCATAGGGAATGTGCTCCCGAAGTCCCTTTGTACACTAGACATAAATATTGGTTCTACTGTCAGAGGTCCTATGGACTTCCCAGGCCTCTTAACTGGCACCCACATTCAGAGGGTTTGGACCTGAGCTTTACAACTGGGATCTGTGTGCTCCCTCAGGTCAGCTGGTTCCACAGGTTTCTCCAGCCTGGACTAGACCCCTTTGCTCATCTCTCCTCTCTCTCTATAACTGCATTCCAGGAGTATGACTCAGTACTTAGGTGTGGGTGCCTGATTCTGCTTCTACCAACTACTGGATGAAGGCCCTAGGATGGCAATTAAGGTAGTCAACAAACTTAATATATATATATATATATATATATATATATATATATATATATATAATTTAAAGTCTGTTGTAATGAATCTTTTAAGAGTCTAGAGAGCTTAGAAGAGAGAAGGGGGATAAGTTGCAGATAAAATAATGTTGTGTATGAGGAGTCTGTGACAGCCTTTTGAAAAGGGTTTCTTTGTGTTAGTTGACCCGCAAGCAGCTTTGCCACTGCAGATACTCAATAATTAATCTTTCTTTAGTCTTTGTTCGTGGAGGAATTATTTTCCATTTTGCATTTTTTGGCTATTAAAACCATGAATTATTGAATGCGGTGCTAGGGTTCATTGCATCAGTTTCATCTCATTGTAAAATATGTATGTCATATTGTGATCACCCTCCTAAAATGTAACTATGGATCTGACTTCTTTCTGTCACATGCCTAAAAATAATTGAGCTTGAAGTATATTTTGTCACACTAATTCTTCAAAGTTTTGGCTGTCAAAGGATCTTTTTCCTTAGGGTTTAGAAAGAAAAAAAAGCTCTTAAATAATAAAATACTCAATTTTAAGGCTTATAATCTTTCTGTATGGTGTCATTATCAAAGGATAGGGATTAATAGGCAATGGTAGTATTTTCCTTTTCTTTTATTAATATTTTTAAATTAGACTTCTAGGGAGAAAGTAAATTAATACAATCTATTTATATTGGCCTAGAAGGATAAGTGTTTTGGTTAAGGTTTATGTTATGTTTCAAATTGCAAGTAGATCTTATCTTAGACTATTATTTGGGAAGCTGCAAATGATTAAAAACTATCTTTATTAATGTTTTCAGTCACATAAGCTTGTGTTTCTATATCAAAATTCTCATGAGTAACTATGAAGGAATTTATTTACCCTTTGCTATAAATTGAAGTCAGTACAAACAATTGGAGGGATGGAGATATCTCACTGGGTAAAAGTGTTTGCTGTGCAAGGATAAGGGCAGCAGTCATACAAACAGCTGTGTGTGTGTGTGTGTGTGTGTGTGTGTGTGTGTTTGTGTGTGTGTATTGCCTGGAGTCTCAGTGGGTGGCATGGAGACACGTGGATCCTGAGCAGGCCTTGATATAACAAGAAAGAAAGCAACAGAGGAAAAACCCAATGTCCTGTCCCGGCCTCCACATGCAAGTATGTATCACACTTATACACACAACATACAAGTACATGCTGTATCACATACACACACAATATATTACAAATTTATAAAAATTGGTATAGTGCATTTATATGTTATGCATGCTTTATGTGTCTTCGCATTGTACTGTACTGTATATATTTTTGTACATGTGTATGATCATTGTGTGTGTGTTTACACATGTGCAAGTCAGTCACAGCCTTGACAGAGCACATCCCCTTTCGGGAAAAACAATTCTATCTCTGCATCTTTAATACTGAATGGAGTTACAAATGGCCAGTCTTTTTAAAATCTTAATTATTTTGCTACAGTCATTTTGGTTGATTTATATCAAAAATATCATTTTACTTTCTCCTACTAAGAAATATTTACCAGTGCATTAACATAACCATATCTGTTTTTTAATTGAAAATAGTAAATAGCTTTTGGGAGAAATCACATCCTTGATCTGTTGAGATATTTAAAATATTGCTTATAAAAACAAAGACAACCTCATATTTGTTATCTGTGAACTTAAATCTCTATGAAATTATATTTTAAAATGGGTTAAATAATTATATTTATTCCATACAAGAGTACTAACTTCCAAATTCTAAATATTTTTAGTAATTAAAAGTGTAGTAAAAGCAAGATTATGAAAACCCTTAATTAAGCTCCTTTTCACCTGCGTTTGTTTTATATTGATAGTTTTCACAGGATTAATGATAAAAGTTGGCCACTACAGTGACTTTGGGATAAACCATACCTAAAGTTTTCCTCTTGTGGAACATGAGGAACATCAGTCTTCTTGCCACACACTCCTTGGGCATCCTAGCATCCTAAATATCTTCAGAGGAATTGTTTTACGAATTTGATTCTTGTCTTCTTCAGCAGTAGTGAGCTAGCCTACGGCAAGACCATAATGCACATCAGCCTCTGCTTGGTTTTAATTCCTTTGATAAAGTCTTGACCAATATTTGGCTATTACTAAAAACAATGAAGTTATTTTAAAAGTTAAAAACAAAAATAAGAGAGAGCAAAATTTGCACTATGAATTTTGAATTTCATGGCCAGTATGTCCTTAGCCAAATATTTGAATGGCACTCGCTTGAGCACAGACTGTTTTCCTAAGTCGTTCACAGAGTCTCCCAGCAAATCTACCTCCCTGTCCGTTAATCAGAGATCATATTGAATTAGATTGAACTGAGATGATCCTATTTATGAACAGAGTAGGAGACAGCATGGGTGGTATAATTCAAGGGACTGAAAGAGGTCTGTCTTTCCAAAATATTTCCACCAAGCTTCTGTAGTGTTTGGAGAACTTCTCACTGGGGGTAATTTGCTTCTGTTATTATTAAAACATCTCCAGGAAGGCCATTTTTTTCTCCTCCTCCTCCTCATCTTTCTTTCCTAGGCAGTTGTAAGACAGAATGACATACTACCTCCTTTTAAGGCACAACACTGATAATTAGGTGTTATGCTGTGAAGGGCAATCATCTGATCTGTAAATAACATAAAAAGGTATGACTGTTTTCTTGGGCAGGCAGAGATTTTTAACTGGAAAATTTGAAAAGTAAAACTTTGCAAAACCTCAGCACATATCTGTCCGGTTTCTGACACAGATCAAAAGATCTTTTCCCAAGAAGAGGAACAGAGCAAGATAGTACATACGGGCAGTTATCCGAATCTATTCCAAAGTTTTGAAAATATGGAAAATTAATATTTCAGGAAAATTGTAGAACTTTTTTTGCTCTCTCTTCCTCTCTCTCTCTCTCTCTCTCTCTCTATCTATCTATCTATCTATCTATCTCTCTCTCTCTCTGTCTCTCACGTGTGTGTGTGTGTAATGAGTAAGACAACAGGACCGATATTGAATATTCAATGAGCAATGATGTGTAGAGGCAGACATAAGGATGCAGAAGGAGTGTTGCTTAGCAACCCAAAGGCCATCAAAGCAACAGGACCTCATCAGAAAAGACTCCTTGGCTTGTGGAATTACCATCTGCCCATAAAGGAGATGGAAGTGGGACTGGCTAGTGACAGCCCAGATTTTATTTGCTTCATAATTTTATTTAAGGTTGACTTTCTTATTTAGAATTCCCATTTTCTCTTTCTGCTTGCTTCTTTGTATTAGGTAGTAATATGTTCTAAATTGATGGAAGGCAAAATGAGAAAGGAAGATAGGAAAGTAATAGACTTGGATTATTTCCCTAATAAGTACTCAGGAGCCTGAATCATTAAGAGTTGGAGTTGATTTCAGGTCTTGTACTAGAATTTCCAATTTTAGTAAATCCTAAGTATACAATGAGTATTGTAAGTTGTGACATGAGCACTGAGTTCTTCAGCAGATTTCACAACTTATTTACTCCATATAACTGATACAATGTACTAATTTACCATCATAAGATTTAGTTTTTGACAATATTTTTCTCTTCCTGAGTTAATTAAATGAGTATATACACCAAACTCAGAGTGAACCAACACGTTTATAGATTTTTATGATACTTACATCTGAAACACATACTGATTATAGACAGTTTACTTCATCTCCTTCTACTGACAGTTTATCTTCTCTAAAGATAATAGCAGTTCCTGAGTGCTGATTACCTAAGTGAACTAGTTTGGGAAGTCAGCATGACATATACCACCAACTGCTTAGTGAATATCAACTGTCATTGCTCAGGGGAGTAGCCTTTTAACCTGATCAGACTGGACCTATTTGGGATTAAATATCATCCAGAAATTCTTGAGAACTTTTGCAGACTTCAGTTGAACTACCCATAGTGTTATTTCGTAGGAACTTAACCTAACGGTGCTACCAGAGATATGCTTTGAGCTCTCTTTGTGGAAAATATCAAGTCCTACATGTTACACAGTTTACTTAACAGAACAGCTACACCAGGTAGGTAAATTAAATGCATACCCTTGAACTGTCTTCTTACACATTAGGATTGATTTTGTTGGTGGTAACTTGAAGTCAGTCTATCAGTGTAGCCTGACTGCTGCCTCCTTCATATTTCTGTTATGGAGATACAACTTCAATACTACGTGGTCTATCTTTGTGGCTTCAGATGGCATCCATGTCACATGTACTTAAAACGACTTAGTCCTTTAGGTTTTGTGATAATATTCTCTCCTGGCTCTTATAAATCTGTCACCACTGTATCTTTGTTTTGCAGTTTTGTTTTGTTTTGTTTTGTTTTCTGCTATGCCATAACTTTAATGCTTTCTGAGTTTTAATCCTTGATCTGCTGTTCTTTTTCTCTTTATACGAATCCCATAGATGATCTTACTCCCCTATTATATGGCAACCAATTGTAAATCTGTTTCTCCAGACTTTAGAGTCTGTGTTTAGATATGTATCTCTGTGTTAAAACGAACCATCTCCATATGAACCAGACCCACAATAAATCTCCTCTTTCCTGCCTTGATATCGGGAATCCTCACCTTTTTCTTTAACTATCTGGATCAATCTCAGATACTCTTACATTCTCATCCAGTAAAATGTACTTTTTGATGTTTTTCATATGGTTCCACATACCAGAGTCATTACTATCATCACCTCCATCATATCTTTATTATATAAATAGCTTTTTAAAATGTCCTAAAGATTTGTAGTGTTTTCTATTTTTCTCTTACTTGCTTCCAACTTCTTTAATATGTTTTTCCTCCACTTAATTTGGGTTTCTATTCTACTTGGTTTCATAATATATTGAAGTAAAAAATAAATTCAGGTTGTTCATTTGTGTTACTTCATTTTGGGGGGTATATGTCATTAAATATCCTTTTATGGACCATTTTGGCCTCATTACTCATACTTTAGTGTATTGTACATTTGTTCTTGTTCATTTGAAATGAAACTCTGTGTGGCTCATCATTATTAGAATTGTGCTGATTTCCACTCATGACATTCATCACCTACATGTCATTCTGCTCTGATGTCCAGTTTCATACTCTCATGGTTGAAGAATACAAGCTTAAAGTTTTCCCTCATAGAAAACCTTTTGAGGGCTGACGAGATGGCTCAGCCGCTAAAGGCTAGACTCACAACCACAAGTATTTCAATTTATATTCTTTCATGAGTAGGGTTTCCACACATAAGTGATAAAAATGTGTTTGACAGAGGTCATATAGACTTTGATCATGTTTCCTCAATAGCTCTCAAACTATTTCTTTGATGCTCTTCTTGTTTTGTGTGCATTGGTACTGATGCACTGAAGTCTCCAGTGCTTGGCATTGAATTGTTCATTCTTTTAATTCTGTCAGTTTTGTTTTATCTGTGTCAGGACAATGTGTTTTGAAGTGTGGATACTTGTAGTTTCTATATGTTCTTAATAGATTATCATTATAGCATTATAAAATATCCTTTTTCCTGGTAAATCTATTGCCATATTATCTATTTATCTGATATTAGTGTCGCCATTGCTCTTTTTGTTGCTTTTTTCTGGTTGTATATTTTACATTGTTTCTTTTTAAATATATTTTGATGTTAAAGATAAAATTTTATTTTATTTATTTATTTATTTTTGTTTATTGATTTCTATTACTCATTTTGTTATTTCCTTTCTGTGTGTCTTATTACCGTCTCTCTATTCATTAATTTACTTTTGTGTTAAAAAGATATTGTAGAGTGTACTACTTTTATTTACTTATTGGTTCTTTTACTGTATTGTATGTTTATATTTGAATGATTGCCCATAGAACTGCAAAAAAATTTTCACTTAATTCTACTTTATGTTGCTAAATGTAATCAAAACACTTCAAAGTATGCTCTAATATCACTATTTTCCCTTTTTGATCCAATGTGCATTTTTTGTTACAAAAATTCTACATGCCTGGTATCACAAGATCCAAGGGCTGGGGAGTTAACTGTTAATATTACTTTGCTAAATGGGCACAGTATCCCACTGACTTCTGAATTCCTGTCTCTCACTTGCTGGTTAGTACAGCTCTCAGACCCCCATCAGAGAAGGTTCTTTGTATAGTAGACAGTTGTTACTGCAAAAAATTTCAGTTTTAATTATGGAGTTTCTATGCAATATTGAAGGTATCTGTGTATTGGTATGAAACATCCATGCTTTGGCAGTTTGCAATTCTGTATCTGCCTTTATTTCCTTATTTGGGGCTGCAATAATATGGAGATATGAGAGTTAAGGACATTTCCGCTTCTTCCCTCCAAGTTCTCGGATAGAAATTCAATTCCCCAGATACATCTTAAATATCTCAACTTGCTTCCTCTAGTCTCCAGTGGGTACTTTCACTTCAGGCAGTTATACTGCTACAAATTGTGGCTCATTATATTAAAAAAAAAATCTCTGTGGGTAGATATTTTCCTACTGAGGGAGTTCTGAGTCAAATTAAGTAATGACAAGTTTTGTGAATGGAGAGTTTCCAGAGAACAAGCAGGCATGAAAAATAGTGACAGTTCTCTATGGGTGGGGCTTTTACAGAGGTTCAAATCCACTCTGCTTTTTCCAGTTACAGTCACATT
The DNA here is from genome assembly GCF_943737965.1 of Phodopus roborovskii. Classification (NCBI taxonomy): domain Eukaryota; kingdom Metazoa; phylum Chordata; class Mammalia; order Rodentia; family Cricetidae; genus Phodopus; species Phodopus roborovskii. The sequence goes on along the minus strand of NW_026126413.1, from coordinate 3,307,258 downwards.
GCTGCTTTCCTATTTGCCATGGTTACAGTGGTGATGGTTTACATGGCGAGCTAGCATGGAGAATGGAAAGAGGGATAGGAACGGGGCAAGCCAGGATACCACAAAAGCTTTCTGTTTTATCCTAACTTAGGCACTTTGATTTAATAACATTCCTTGAATTCTTGCAAGCCGTTACTTTCCAGATCTTAGGAAAAGTTGACTGTTACTGTGTCTGAAAGTATTTCCATAACTTAAAGAAGAGAAGGAATTTGGAAGTCTTTGGTCCATAGTCCCAGAAAACTGCCATCCCAACTCTCACAGTTCACTATTCTTCGTAAATTGAAGTAACACATTTCTTAGAAATTCTGACTTTCAATTTCTTACCTGTTTAGATTATATGTGCTTCACAGGGTTCTTGTAAGCATTAGGTGAGGATTATTGAGTGCATGGAATGTGGAAGCTGTTGGGAGAAGCTGTTTTCCCACACGTTCTTTGGTTCTTTGGTACTTTTGTTGAAATAGTTCTAAGGTCTAGCTTAGAAACCAGCAGTGATTATTCCTACCAGTTAGAGTTTGCTACTCTTTTTTTTTTAGCATTTAGTGCTTTCTATAATCTAACCTCAATTTACTTTTCCATTTACAGACTTCCCTACAGAATGGTGTTAATGCTTAGCTTCAGCCAGGCTGGTTTTTGTTTTTGTTTTTGTTTTGTTTTGTTTTTACTTATCCTTGACTTGCAAATGAGGTAGGGCTGTGTTTCCATGTACTTATGTGTTTATTTCTCCATTTGATATCCATTTTTCTCTGCTCCCCCTTATTTGCTTCCTGCAATTTTTTTCTTTGCTGTACTCCTAACCAGAACAGAATCAATGAACCCTGGCATTTCTTTAGTGAAAGGCAGAAACATTTGGCCCCTGGAAAATCAGAGCTATATTTTGGGCCTTCCATTTCTTAATTAAATAACCATCAAAACGTTCTGTCTTCACATTCTACACCGTTCAAGATTTCATGGGCCACTTCCTTATTAAACTCTTTATTCATTTGCAGTTTGAAACTATTTTTGCGTCCAATTGCAGTCCATTGTTTTATCTTAGGTTCTATTTCATTTTATTATGAACAGGTCTTTAGAATGGCCTGGGTATTAGCATTCTGATATAAAGTTATCCAGGGTTGAGTTACAAATAGCAGAATAAAATATAATTAAATGTATTTGAGTATAAAAATAAGCAATATTCCAGAAAGAATATTAATGAAAGGCGTTTTCATGAAGTCTGTTTCTATATAATCTTGCCCACAGATTTTAAAATAAAAGTTGAATATTTTTTAAATAATGCAGTTCAAAAAAGTTTTAGATAGTAGCTATTAGGCACTGCTGTAGAAGAGCAGGAAGTGAGTGTAGATACATTACCCACCAAAGCTCTTCTATTTTTCGTTAGGCATATTGTTAAGTTTTTATTCTTCTAGGTTTAATATATGTGTATATAATACACTAACACATGTGTGCATGTTAATATGCATTTAAATATTAAATTGGCTTTAGGTCCTTTAAGCTGAGCAATGAAACCTTTGCACATCTCTCAGAAGATGAATCTATTTGGCAGCATCGTTCTATGAATTATTCCATTATATTTCTACCTGTCCACCACAGGGCCTGTGTATTGCTTTCTGTTTTTCTAGGCGAGAAGTATTCTGTTAATTATTTTGTTTTTGTCCACATAAAACATTGCCATTATTTCTTCCCTCAATTATTAAGAGAAGAATAAAGACAAGCTTGAATTTTTTAGAAAGACTTCTATCTTCTCTCATACATTACATCCTGACCTCAGTTTCCCCTCCCTCCCCTCTCTCCTAGATCCACCCCTCCTCTTCCATTTCCCTTCAATAAAAAGAGCAGGCCTCCTGGGAATAACCATCAAACATGGCCTAACAGGACACAATAAACTGGACACAAACCTTCATTTCAAGGCTGGATGAGGCAACTCAGTAGGAGGTAAAGGTTCTGAAAAACAAAAAAGTTACAGACAACCCCTCATTACCATTTTTGGGAGTCCCATGAGAACACCAAACTACATAATCATAAGGTATATGCATAAGACCTAGCTGAGACCCATACAGAGCCTGCGTTTTTTCACTTCAGTCTCTGTGAGTCTCTATATTAGCCCGGCTTGGTGATTCTGTGGGCTGCATTCTCCTGGTGTCCTCAACAAGGGGAAATAGAATAGATTTTGTAGGTGAATGAAAACAGTAGGGATCCGGTGTTAGTTGGGAAGGAGGGAGGGAGAGGATGGAGAAGATGGAGAGATTACTAAAACGACTGGATTTGGAAAGCATTTGGGAGGGCAAAGTAGAAACTGCTCAATGGAAATTCCATGGAATCTATGAGAGTAACCATAGCAGGACACAGAGCCTGAACAGACCATCTTCTATAACCAGGCAAGGCTCCTTGCAGTGGGGCAGGGACATTAACAGAGCCACAAAACCTTCTACTTAAAATTGTTCTTCCTGGGAGCTAACAGGCCACCAGATTGATAGCTGGGAAGCCATCATGGGACTGACTCAGGCCCCCCCTGAATATGGGTCTCAGCCAGAAGGACTGAGCAGTCTAAGGGACCTCAGACAGTAGAGCCAGGATGATTCCCTGGTGCACAAAAGGACTTTGCGAACACATCCCCTATGGAGGGATAACTGCCTTAATCTAGAGACAGGAGAGAAGCCCTAGTCCCTACTTCACATGACCTGTCAGACTTACATGACCCCAACTGTATGGCATTCCCCTACATATGGAATTGGGGTGGGGGGATGGGAGGGGAGGGGGGTTAGAGTGCATGTGAGAGGGCAGAGAGGGTAAAAGGGAGGGAAGGGGGAGGGAGGGAGAGGGAACTGGGATAGACATGTAAAATAGTAAATTAAATTTAAAAAAAATGCTTTGACTCCAAAATTTAAGTTGAAGGACAAGTTACTGGGGAAAAGGATTTCTATTCTTGTTTCCACAGAAAATGAAAAGATGTAGATTCCTTCCAGACTAATGTGGTTTGATCAAGCCAGACCACCTGAAACAGAGTACCAGGTGATCCTACATTCAAAACAGCTGGACAAAGCAGCCTTACAGACTACAGCCAGGATTTCTGAATCTTCTTGGAATCCCCCATGACAGCGCCCCTTAACAGCAGGAAGTAGTTTGGAAAGAACGACGCCCAAATTCCCAAATATTGTCTATAAACGTTTGTTTTCATTTAAGTGGACTTGGTTATATAAAATAAATAAATAAATACAAATTGTTCTTCCTGAAAGATGTGCTGGGGTAAAGGTGGGGCAGAACTTGTGGGAGTAGCCAACCAGTGACTGAGGCCCATGCCATGAGAGAGAGCCCACGCCTGACACTGTCCAGATGACCAGGACCCCGAGACAGGGCCACCCAGAAAGCCACGACAGAACCAAGCAGGTCTGATTTAAAAAGAAAAGGTCAGTGAAATGATTCCTAATGATGGTTATACTTACAGATACATGCCTAGCCAAATTGTAATCAGAGATGCTCCATCCAGCAACTGTTGGGAACAGATGCAGGGACCCACCATCAAACAATAGGCAGAGCCAGGGGCACCCCACAGAACAAGGGGAGGAAGGATTGTAGGAGCCAGAGGGGTCAAAGTTTGAAATTTTTAAGTTTAGATAATCATCGGCTAGCATATTGACCAAGTAACACACAGGAATTTCAATGAATGCAAAGTGAACCTATTATAGTTCACCCGTAAAATTAAAATGTAATGTCTTTTTCCTCAGGGTTTTGAAGTTGCCTTTAGATAACATCGGAAAATGACACCCTGCCAAACAGCGCAGTATATTACTAATTTCATGGCCCAAACAGCTTTGGGAACATTGCCACCACAGCACAGCTTTTATGCTTTGTTACCTTTTGACATAAATGACTACTTACAAAACCTGAAAATACCGTGAAAATGTCAGAGAGGTCCTGGCTTCTACACATGCCTGGGTTCATGGCCTGCACAATCCAGAGGTGTCCTGTCCTCTCTCAGTAGAAATCCCAAACACCTCTTTTCTGCAACAGTGAGTGCAAATGAATTTTAGAAGTATTTCATTGATTATTGTCTTCTAAATCTTAAATGGAAATGTTCAATGTACAGAATATTGTTATGGTAATGCAAATGTAACACCAACCCACTGACTGCAAGATGACGACATTTTGTGTACTTCAGAAAACTTTGCCGGACTCAGCATGTAAACATAGGTGTTTCAAGTCAGTAATAGGGAATTCGCTGGCACCTTTCATATTCCCATATAATATACTAAATCTTACTATTTCACAGAATGGATTGTGATGAAAGAGTTTATTTTTAAAACTGTCTGAGCATGTGTTTAGGTGGAAGGAGGGGACAGTGTGCACTAATAATTCCAAACGCTACGCTTATATTTGCCTAATTAACAAAGGGCTCTTCACTGTGGCTGTCAAGTAGAGTGGAATGTCTGCATGCTACAGAAGTTTCTGCACTATTAGCTTCTTCTCTTCCTTAGAAATGTTTAACAGAGAAGGGAAGACTTTGTAAATATGCCATGGCTTTGCAAGAGATAGACAGCTAAACAATTTCACACTCCATTCCACGAGAGAGCACTAGGTGCTCAGGAACTCAGTATCGCCAGGGTGTGATTTCTTCCTTTCATGAACATACAGTTTAGTGTAAGGATAAAATTTTAACAAAAAAAAAAAAAAATTTAAGATAAAATGTTTACAATGATACTAGCACAAAAGAGCTCAATGCTATTTTAGGACACTTAGCGTTTGCCCAGGCTAGTAAGGGAAGACAATATATGAACAGTCTTCAAAGTTAGCCAGGTAGAGAATAGGCTGGAACTGCAAACATGTGAGCAGCCTCCCAGTACTTTTCCTGGTACTGTGGCTGAATTGCTGAGTGCGGATGTGTAGGCTGGGCTCTAATGTCCACTACATCTATAATTAGGATTTGCAAATTTGTACCTTTTTAAAACTTGCCTGTCTATAGGATGCTTCTTTCTATAATTACTTTAGTGAGAATTGGTACTCATTTGCGTATCTCTCCTAAAAGAGGCCCTTTATGCAGTTTATACAAACCTGCTATTGATGAATCTTTGCCGATGGTTGGCAAGCAAACAGAATTTCTTTTCTAATTAGTATTCATTGAAAAGTTGACGATTGGGAGGACAGTGGTGTAGCAAGCCTTTAATCCCAGCACTTGGGAGGCAGAGACAGGTGGATCTCTGAGTTCCATTCCAGCCTGGTCTACAGAGATATTCCAGGACCAAAGCTATACAGAGAAATCTTGTCTCAAAAAAACAAAGAAAGAAAGGAAGAAAGGAAGAAAAAAAGAAAGAAAGTTGACCATCTTCCAGTCCTTTATTCTCTATAAAAAAAATTTGGGTACCCAATTCTGCCTCTATTTTATTAGTAGGTAGCAGATTGAGAAGTAGTTGGAAAGAGTTAAGTTTCATCCTGGACTGTTTCTTCACAATACAGATCAGAGTCAAAACAGAGCAAAGGATCATGGTTGCAATGTATATTAGTGACAGAGAACTGCTTAGCTTCATGCTGGAACCTTGGGATAATCTCTAGTACCCTATAACCAAGCCAAAACAAAAGCCACACAAGGCAAACAACAGGGACAACAGTATGTCCACCTCCATCTCTGAAGGGTACAACTGCTTCCTGAGTTTGCATTTGGGAAAGTGATGTCTTAGGGGCTTCTGGTTTCCACATTTCTACGTAATACTCCTCCATTTTCTTTGCTCTATCCTTCCCACTGGTTTTTCTGCAGACTGCCAGTGATAAATTCTCTCTAGCATATCCCCCCCGTAATGCCCTCTCTCTATTTCTGACATCTGACTCTGTCTCTGTTACACACACACACACACACACACACACACACACACACACACACTGCTGTCATGCTTGTTTTGTGTCTCTGCAGTAGGTGATTCAAATGTACCCATTCCTGTGTAAGATTTAGGGACAATGTCCCAACAGCAAAAATAGAAATATTCCTTAATTTTCGAAGAGGTGTGTGTCTAGTTAAAAGTAGAAAGGAACATCCGTAACTATTAAATCGCCATGTGGATGAATACTGAAAGTCATATATAAAAGAACAGTTTGGAATTCCTGGGAGAATGGTTAGTGCATGCATCATTTTGTTTAACTGAATGAAGGATTCTTATTAAACTAACCCCAGAAGTCAAATAAGCAAGGGCTTAGCTTGATTGGCCTGTCTAAGAGGTTGTTGGCAAATAGAAACCCCTTACAAAATAAATGACTAAAGTTAAGTGGTTTAACTATTATTCCATAGGCAAGATTGAAGGAAAAGTGTTGAGAAAGAAATTTCAGAAAATGAAAGGCAGGACTCCCAAGGAGGAGGAGGTGGATTGTAAGGGACAGCAAGCAGGTCCTTGGAAACTGAGAAATATTGTTGTCGAAGTAGGCAGGTTTGGAAATCTTTCTGGCCATGAGATAAGAAGTCAGAAGAAATTCTACTGCTTGTGCACCACTGAGTGGCAATGCCTGGAGGGAGTAAGGTAGGCAGAGAATCACTTACTTTGGAATCATCAGTGTCATTCAGAAATGTGATGTCAGATTCCTGGGCTCTGCCCTGTGGGCTTACAGCATCACTGTTTTTAAGAGTGAGACTCAAGATCTGATTCTTTTCATTAATTCTCAGTAATTTCTGGATCCATGAACATTGGAAAGGTGGCTTCCAGGACACTAGACACCATGAGTTGGCTGACGTACACAAATCTGGAATAGGGGCCGTGGATAGTAGAAAGCACAAGTTCTGTGGTATGCCTCCATCACAAGGTGAATTGCAGAGATTGATGGCTACTTGAAATTAAATGGGTGCCTACTAACCCAATATGCTTTTTAATTACTTTTTTTCTTCTTTGGAAACATATTTAGTTATTTTATACATGAAGTAGAGTGACTTGGAACTGAATGGGGGAGAGGATGGGATAAATTTCGGGTGTTCATGTAACAGCTTGTTTATAGTTAAATTTTTTTAAGGAGTACCAATGGCATGAAATTAAGTGGCTTGCAAGTTAATATCTAACAACCAGCCCTTTGGGAAAACATCCTGATGTATAGAATTAGCTGATTTCTGTGGTATGAAATATTTCTACACCAGTGAACTTCATGTTGTCAGTAGCTTAATGCCTGACTAACAGAGTCCCTAAGGTACTAATAAATCAGTGCTTATGAACCAGTGCTCACGAGTATTGGCTGGCCACACTCAGTTTATATATGTACTCCTGTGTTACCATTATTTTCTCAGTCATGATGTTGTAACATATTTATTATATTAATAACAATTACAAAACCCCAGTCAGTCACTGCATACTCTTGCATTTCCCCATTTTTCTTCTCTTTGTTTTAATTTTGATATGCTAATCTGGTCCATAAAAGCTTTACTCAACGTGTTTCTGTACATTTGTATATCAGTGCACTTTGAAAATTAACAAAGGTACTATATTTCAAGGGGAAAGCTAGTAATAACCATGAAAAGAAATATACTAATTAAAATTCTATATTAAAATTAAATATAGGATACTGTCTAATTCATGTTTCAACATTTTTCCCATTTGTAAAATAACTTGGGTAGGAGAGTTGGGGGTTTCTGGCTCTGTCTTTAGAATACTCTAAATAGCTGTGCTTGATATTCACTGAGAAGTGGAAGTTGATGTGCTCTGGCAGCCAACTGGTCTGGCAGGAAAATATTTGTGTAATTGAATTGTATAATTGAAAGGCAAGGAAAGGGATCGAAGAAGTCTAGTAGAATTTTAAAAAGCACCTAAATACCCAAAAGACTTTCCAGTTCAGAGGGAAGTGTGAAGAAGATTATATTCCCAGCTAAATCTCCGTGAGACCATGATGTTGCTGCCGTGAACCCACTGTGAGCTGTATCCCTGTCCCTATCCTTTCTTTCTCTACCTCACCCTCCCTTGTTATATAATCAGTTTTTTGTTTGCTTGTTTTGCTTGTGTGTGTGTGTGTGTGTGTGTGTGTGTGTGTGTGAGAGAGAGAGAGAGAGAGAGAGAGAGAGAGAGAGAGAGAGAGAGAGAAAGAGAGAAAGAATATTGTTTTGAGAAGATTTTAGAGAATTGGGATTTAATTTTTAAAAGTGTAATCAGATTGTTCTTCTAATGAGGAATTCCCCCACACACATGTGGATTAATTGATTGAGACTGATTACACATGCTAGACATCTGGACTGTGTAATAGTCTGGACACAGTTGTACTCCCCGTTCATATGCTGCGCCTCCAGTGTGTTTGGAATTAGAGCCTATAAGAAGGCAAGAAAAGTTACTGTTGTAGTAAGAGTTGGACACTAATCTGACGGGAGATTAAGAAGAAACACTAGGGTTGCCATCACCCCCTCCCCTTCCCTTGCTATGCACAAATGCCAAGAGAAGCAGTCACCTGTAAGCAATGAGAGGACCTTCATAAGAACCTTTGATTCGTACTTCCAGTCTCCAGATGTATAAAAAAGTTAAGTTGTCCTAAATTTTATTGTCCCTACAATACTGTAGTCAGTTCCTACAGTATTGTAGTCAGTATTCTACTGTGGCAATCCAAGCAGACCAATTAAAACCAGTATCATTGAATCGGTCTGGAATGATCTACAATCCAGAAATGGAGGGCACACCTGTGAGAGATTTTCTGCTAGGTTTGAAGTGATTCCATCCACTTCTAGTCCAGACTTTTGAGGCTTGAATACATATCCCTTCCATCCACATCTTAAGCCTGGAAGACACAGGTTTTGATCCAGATTTTGAGGCAGGAAGACACACCTTTAATTTGGGCCACAGTTTCTGCTGGAAGCCTATATGTGGACAATTGTTGGTGCCCACTCTACTCCATCTTGGCTCAAGGCAGAGAGTTCAAAACTGTCCTCAGTAAGTCATAAGACCTAAAGGTTACAGTAGGATATTTTATCTTGGCCTTAGCTGTCTTATTCTAAATAACAACAGACTTGATCCAAGGTGTGGTTACTCCAGACCCTCAAGGCCACGTAACTAGAGGATGAATCTAAGGTGTAGTTACTGAATCCTTGGAGAAAAGAGGAAGAAAAGTCTGTTTGTTCCGCACACATGATATCATGTTTCCCTTTTGGGTTTAGGTATTTAGAGTGGTGAAAATAAACTCACAACATTTCAGTATTGACTGGTTTGCCCTGCTGATTTCATTTCTGTGTCCTCATCTTTTCCTTTAACATCTTTAGCTTTTTCTTTATTCCACACTCCCCCTGTCAAGTATGAATCTCAGGCTGCTTGGCTGGCTCACAGACAATGGAAGAAAAGCTCTCTCTCTCTCTCTCTCTCTCTCTCTCTCTCTCTCTCTCACTCTCTCTCTTCATCCTTACTAGCATAGCACATCTATTCCTTCATTGGCATAGGAGCTTACTTTTTTAGTATTTCAACAAATACAGAAGATCAGCTAAGACTCCCAGTCTTGTAGGACTGAACAATTACTAGATTATTGAATTCTTCATTCAATCTAGCCATTGATGGATTAGCTGGACTGTAGGCTATAAATCATGTCAATAAATACCTATCTATATCTATAACTGTATCTATCTATTTATCTATGGATAGATGAAGGGAGATGAAGAGGAAGAGAGGGAGAGAGAAAGAGAAAGAGAGTGAGATTAATTTCATAAATTCTGTGACTATAGGTAACCCTGACTAATACAGATAGCTTCAGTTGGCCTTGTGGTTTTAGAGGTCTTAGCTGTCAGTCATTTTGAATATGTTTTTACTAAGCCAATGGTAAAATGGAACATTGTAGCCCAGGCCTTCTAACTGACAGGGGGTCTGAGTCTGTCCAATGCTGGTTTCCCAGCTATCAGTCTGGTGGCCAATTAGCTCCCCCTTGTTGAGGTCAACTGTCTCTGTGGGTTTCTGTACCCTGGTCTTGTCCTTCTTCTCTGCATCTAGATTCCAGTTTGGCTCAGTGTTTAGCTGTGAGTGTCTGCTTCTGTTTCCATTAGCTACTAGATGAGGGTCCTATGATGGTGGATAAGTTAGTCATCAATCTCATTATCAGGGAAGGGCATTTAAGGTAGCCTTTCCACTGTTGCTCAAATTGTTAGTTGAAGTCAGTCTTGTAGGTCTCTGGACATTTCTCTAGAGTCAGTTTTCTCTTAAATTTATAATGGCTTCTCTCTTATGGTATCTCTCTCTTTTTATTTTCTCTCATCTATTCCTCCACTGACTCAATCTTCCTAGTCCCACGTGCTTTCCTCTCCTCCCCTTCTCTTTCTCCTAGCTCCCTCTCCACTCACTGCCCCCCATTCCCAATATACTCAGGAGATATTGTTCCTTTCCTCTTCTATGAGGGACCTTGTATGAATCTCTTAGGAGAATTTGTTGATTTCTGAAAATGAATAACAATAAGTCTGCTGAGTTTCATCAATTTACTTTGTAGTTTTTAATGGACACTTCTCACTTTTTCTGACAGCTCATGGTTGCAGTGCCATGCAAATTATAGTTTCATGCAAATGGAGAAAGGGCTGAAGCCTGTCTTCCTCTGATTTTAAATACATTAATAAGCACAGATTCAATCTTATTCTTTCTCTCTTTCATATTTTTTTCTTTTCTCTTCACATACACCTTTAAAAGACTCTTTAATGGTCTTATTACTAATTAAAATTTAATATGACATGTCTGTAACGCAATGTGATATTTTAATGGTGTTCTGTTTTTATTGATTTTTAAAGCAAACATTATTTCTGATTAAAACAATTTGTTTTCCTAATTTTAAAAAATGCATATACACTACACTATTGTTACTTACAGACACCCCAGTGTAAACAAAAATGCATAAAAGCATTTCTTTTATCTAACTGTTAAACAGTGTCTAATGATCCAATCCCTTTTCCCTCCCAGTCTCCCTGCCTGCTGCTCTCTCAGCTTCTGGTAACTACTGGTAACTACTATTCTATTCTTAATGTCAATGATACCAGTTTTGAGAATGGGACCAGGAGGTGTTTGTCTTCCTGTGCCTTTTTAATTTTACTCAGTGATCTCAGTCCATTCACATTATTGCAAATGATAGGCTTTCTTCATTGTTTTGTAGAGCTGAGTCATATTGCATTGGATGCAATATTATATTTTCATTTATCCCCTTCATCAATTGTTGGATACTTAGGTTCCTTCCAATTCTCGGCTACTATGAAAAGTGCAGCACTGGATACAACAGTACAGCTGTGTCTCTGACATGCTGATTTCATTTTGTTTAGGCCTATGTGCAGTGTTGTATCTGCTGGATTATACGGCAATTCTATCCTTCAATGCTTTTGTAACCTCTGTACTGTTTTCTTTGACATCACCAAGAGTATGTCAATGTTCCCTTTTGCCACACCCACACCAGTATCTTTTTAAAAATCTTTTTTCGAACAAAATTCAAAATTCTAACTGGAGAAATTTGATATCCCAGTATGGTTTTGATTTACATTTTTAAATTGTTATTGATATTAAACTTTTTTGTGGCTATGGCTATTTGTTATTTCTTTGGGGGAATTTCTATTTTGATTTACTACTCAATTTGTTCATCTGATTTATTTAGTGTATTTTGGGCTACTGAGTTTTGGTTTTCTTCTTCCAAATTTCTTTGTTGTTTTTCAGGTACCAAGCTTTTGTCAAACGTATGGTTTGCAAGCATTTTTTCTGATCTGTAACTCTTTTCTAGGCTAGGTTTCCTGGAACACAAAGGGTGGCTTCAGTGTCAACAGTATCTGTCCTGTGCATGCTATATTTGCCTTCTTCCTATTCCCTTTCCTCTGTGAGTTCAGCTCTTTTCGACCTCTGCATCGTGCATCTTCTTCCTCTTTGAACATTCTGCCTCATTTCCTTTTGTAGTAGTTGTGCATTTTTCCCTGATAGAGCTTATCACAACTTGCTATGCCATCTTTTTTCTTCCAGTTTCTCTTTGTGTGAAGAACACTGATTAGAGGAGCCCACTCCCTATGGTGGGATGCCTTGCTCAACCTTGTTTTCATATGCCAAGCTTTGTTGACTCTTCATGGGAGGCCTTACCCTCTCTGAGAAACGGATGGGGGCTGGGGTGGGGAGGAGGTGAGATGGGAGAATGCCAGGGAGAGGGACTGTACTTGGTATATAAAATGAATAAAAATTAAAATATAAAAATAAAAATAAACTTTAATGTACTAAATTTATAATTTCAAAACCTAGTTTGCTTCTTATAAATACTGCCACTGAATTTTTCTTTTTTTTTTTTTTTTATATTTTACATACTGTAGTGAGATAGTCCTTCTGTGGCACTGACCACGCCCATTGGGGGTGGAGCCATGAGCGGAAGTGACCTGTGGAAGGATGTCGGAGAGCCGGAAAAAGCTCTCTTGCTGGCATGACTTGGACAGGAGAGCATCGGGTTGAATTTCCTGGTGTTCATCTGTCTAGGTTGTAAGTTATTTCTCCCTGAATAAACATCTATTTGGCCTATTTGTTTATCCTGATCCTTATTTAACCTCGATAACATACCAATCCCAATTTCCTCTCCCTCCCTCCCATGCCCCCACTTGGCCACCCTCCCATTCCTCCCCTACCCCACCTCCACTCCACAGGGAGGGTGATGCCTTCCAGGAGGGGTCAACAAAATCTGTCAAGTCATTTGGAGTAGCTCCTAGGCCCTCCCTCCTGCCTCTAGGTTAAGGGAGTATCCCTCCATAGGGAATGTGATCCCAAAGTACTTTTGTACACCAGGGATACATCGTGGTTCCACTGTCCCTTAGACTGCTCAGGCCTTCTAACTTAGATCTATGTTCAGGGGATATGAGTAGGTCAAATGTTGGTTTCCCAGCTATCAGTCTAGGGTCCCATTAGCTCCCCCTTGATCAGGTCAGCTGTCTCTGTGGGTTTCTGTACCCTGGTCTTGTCCTCCCATTATGCATCTGGATTCCAGTTTGGCTCAGTGTTTAGCTGTGGGTGTCTGCTTCTATTTCCATCAGCTACTAGATGAGGGTCCTATGATGGTGGATAAGTTAGTCATCATTCTCATTATCAGGGAAGGGCATTTAAGGTAGCCTTTCCATTGTTGCTCAAATTGTTAGTTGGAGTCAGTCTTCTCTTCAAACCTATAATGGCTCCCTCTTTTATTGTATCTCTCTCTCTTTTTTTTTTTCTCTTGTCTGTTTCTCCCTTACTCACTCTTCCTAGTCCCACGTGCTTTCCTCTCCTCCCCTTCTCTTTCTCCTAGCTCCCTCTCCACTTACTGCACCCCCACTCCCAATATGCTCAGGAGATCTTGTTCCTTTCCCTTTCTGTGAGGGACCTTATATGAATCTCTTAGAATCCTCCTTGTATCCTAGTTTATCTGGTGGTGTGAATTATAGGTTGGTAATCCTTTGTTCTGTATCTAAAATCCATATATGAGTGAGTACATACCATGTTCCTTTTTTTGTGACTGGGTTACCTCATCAGAATGGCTTCTTCAACTTCCATCCATTTGCCTGCAAATTTCAATATTGCATTTTTTTTTGTTTTTTGTTTTTTTTCCCCCCACAGAGTAGTATTCCATTGTGTAAATGTGCCACATCTTCTTCATGCATTCTTCAGTTGAGGAGCATCTAGGTTGCTTCCCGGTTCTTGCTATTATAAATAGTGCTGCTACAAACATAGTTGAACAGATGTCTTTGTTGCATGGATGTGGATCATTTGGGTATATGCCTAAGATTCCCATTTTCCTGAGGAACGGCCACATTGATCTCCAAAATAGCTGTACAAGTTTGCACTCCCACCAGCAGTGGAGGAGTGTTCCCCTTTCTCCACATTCTCTCCAGCATAAGTTGTCATTGGTGTTTCTAATTTTAGCCATTCTCTGGCACTGAATTTTTCGTCTATCAAATTTACCACTAATTTTCAATGTTTTTAGAATAATATTTGGCATCATTTAAAATTCAGCTCATTAGTAAAAACCACCAGAAAAAAAAACAGCTGAATTTATAAATTAGGTATACTCAATGCTCTTTTTAATTGCTGGTATTTCCCAATTTAAGATAATATTTAAGATTAAAAGATCACTTTCAAAAAAAAAAAGATCACTTTCTCCATAATAAACTATTTCATTTACTATGACACATGATGATAAAGTCCTATTACATAAGCATATTGTATAAGGTTACTTTTGCTAAACTTTATTCTATGACTGAAAAATCTTCTTGAAAAGATTTAGTAAAATATATGTAATTAAGCATAGTTTCCTGACTATCAGTCATTTTGCATCTATTTAAAATGCTATTACATACCTCTGCTATACAGATTGAAGTCAAACTATAGTCATTTATGCTACACTAATTTTGCAAGATTTCACAGCAGTTTGTTACACAATCAATATAATTCTCTCAACCACAAGCAGATTCATCTGGAATCTCTTAACCCAGAGAAGCAGATCTGAACCACTCATTGCTCGAGCATTGGTAAGTCCTGTTAACAACTAATTAAATGCTGCTGCTGCTGCTGGGGCTAGTGTGTGTAAGGGAGTATGTGCACGTGTGCATATGTGTGGTTGTGTGTGTGTGTGTGTGTGTGTGTGCGCGTGTGTGTGTGTGTATGTATGTATGTATGTATGTAATTAGGTAATTCCTCTTCTTAGATCTTAGAGGGAACCCTTGGAACAAAAGAAAATGTAAAAATATATTTACTATAAATGTTACATGACCAAGATTACTTCATGAAGACATAAAGACTGAGAGAAGTGGTGGAACCTGTCTGTTTTATATGTTTGATACAGACTGTAGAGCTGTGGAAAGTATGGCAAGACAATGGAAACCTGAGCTGAGACCTGGTCCTTCAGTTTCTCTTAGTATTCTTGCAGTGTCTGAGACATGAGGTGGGAGGAGACATCTTTTACACGAGGATTTCCAGATCTGCTTCAGAAAGTCAGAAACCCTTTCTTATACCTGCCTTTCTCAAATCCTTTTAGCTTCAAATATTCAGTACCTCAGATGTTATATTTGTGGGGGTAGTGTGTCTTTAACACCACCACCTGCCCTGATGAAATATAGACTCACAGCCCTCCACACAGAGGTGCACAATACTAACAAGAACAGTCAGTCAAAATATGCTATATTAGCTTTAGTACTGCCTCAGTTTAATATCAAACATCTATTTTATTTAACCACCTAAGTAATAATCAGACCTCTCCATTTCCTGTACCCTGTGACAGTAGCTTCAGGGAAGGCACATTTGACATTTGCTGTCATTAGGCATTTTCAGTTTTAGTTTTCCTGATGCAGATGAATAAAGTGGGAGGAAGTTCATCCCAGTGTTACAGCTTTCAAAGAAGTCAACATTACATGTGATTGCTTAGAAACGGTAGCAGCAGAGAGACCACCTATGAGGAAAATAGAGATAATTACAAACAATTGCTGCTGTCAAACGCAGCACTCATAACACATCCTCAGCATGAAAAGACTGTAAGTAATGCATCAGATGTTCAGCTCTTCTGCATCCCCCCTTTTGGACTCAAACACTAGTGAGGCCACAGCTAATAGCAGAAAAGGTCAATGTTAATGCCCATCACTTAAATGCATGAGAAGTTTCTAATCATTCACAATCAAAGCCCAAATGTTTAACTTTACAAAAAGAAAAAGAAAGAAAGAAAGAAAGGAAGGAAGAAAGAAAGAAAGGAAGAAAGAAAAACCCATATTGTGTAAAGGCTATGTATCAATCATCACAGCAGATTCTCTTTCCTACTTCAACATTTCCTATAGATGGCACTTGAATCATTTTGCTTATTTTGCTCAGCTGTTCAAAGAATAGCCCTTCCCTGTGATAACATGCTTTGCACTCTCCAGTACTGAAGCCATTTAGGAAAAGCTTCCTAGCTCCTAGATAGAAGTATTGGCCTTTCAGTAGCCAAGGACTCAATTCTGGGACTTCTTCAGGGAAGTAATTATAACTTAATTGAGAAAACTTGTTCTTTGAAACATTTCTTCATTTCACTTCCTGTGAAGCATGTTTAAAGCCATGTTTAATATTGGGGATGTTTAGTAAGTGTCAGTTTTTCTTCTTATTGCTGTAGAATATTCTGGATCCAAAAAAATAACCAGCCACCACGACAATCCAACTCATACAAAAAGCAAAGCATACATATAAAGCCTAGTAAATTAATCCTATATCAAAAAATAGTTCCTATCATGGTTCAGTAAGGATCAGGAAAAACAAATAAGCAGAATAGATGTTTATTCAGGGAGAAATAACCTACAACATAGGCAGATGAACACCATCAGGTTCCTGGTCCCAAGGATGCCTCCAGGTGTTCTTTTGTCCCCATGCTGCAAGCAAGAGAGCCCCCAGGGCCCCCTCCTTAGACACAGTTCCCCCAGGTAACATCTGCCCCTGTCCCCACCCCTAATGTGCGTGGTCAGTGCCACAGGTGTAGACAAAGTGAATATCTCACTACAATTCCCCTTTTAGTCTAAAGAAAAGATTTAGGCTTGATACAAAACTAAATACAAAACAGCGAATAACAAGTGTGCTTCCTACTACTTTGAAATCACCAGCATAGGTAGAATATGCTGATGTTTTAAAATAGTGCAGATTTAGGTAGTGTAGATACTAGTTTTTGTTTTGTTTGATGATATATATATATATATATATATATATATATATATATATATCCTAGTAACATAAATTTCATAAGTCTGAAGTTTTGATTGACACACAGAAATAGACTGCTTTGTGTTTCTGAAAGGATTTCTCAGGGAACACTAAAATACAGGAACATTTTGGTGAATTTCATTGGTTAGGAAGAGACTGGGGGTTACCTTATGGAGATGCTCTACCCAATGCCTTAGGAAGGATCTTGGGTGGAGATACATTGGGATGTATTCTACTCAATGACCAATAATGAATGCTTAGAAGGAGGTACGTTAGGGAGAGGGGAAGAATAGGAAGGGAATTCCTGTATCACAACTTTTATGAGCTCTTTTTTCTCATTGGAGAATGAGAATGTGAGCCTAAACCTATAGTGAATTCTTTTCTTATGAATTTGAAAGTACTCTAATTTATTTTTCAAATCTTACTTTTTATTGTTTTTTTTCCCCTTCAAATAAGTTTTCCATGTGCTAATAGTGATTTTTGAGATGTCTGTGGTAGAAATGTTTAACTCTTCCATCTGCCTAGTTGTGAAAGATGATGGTAACAGGAAAGCGGGCTCGACATGCTCTTTTTCCATCCTGTTTAATCAATCAGCCTGGGACACTTTCTAGAATCTACAAATGCAGCAATGAATTCTATGTGTCAAGTATGGCATGTTTCAAATCATTATCTCACATGACATTTTAAGTGATCTGGAGAGCAATTCTGAAAATAGAGTAAGTTATTAAAGCACTAAACTTCTGTGGTATTGAGAAAGTATTACATATTCTCATTTCAGCTTCCAGTAAATTGTTAGAAAATCAGAACAATTTTTCTAAGATAAATGTGAATAGTTAGTATTCACAAAAGGTTATTCAAGGTCACTTATGACCAAAGAAGTACAAATTAAAATTACTAAGAAGCATTTTCACCTATCAGATAACTGAGAAAACAATATGCTTGATTTTTTGAGGGCATGTGTTGGTTGACTCTTGTATATTGTAGGTAATGTTATAATTTGTTACACCCTTTCTGAATGACACATTTTGGCATTAAGAATTTATTCTGAAGATGGAAGCTAAAAATAGATAAAACAAGTCTATGCATATGAATGAATGTTAGTATAGAGTTATTTAATTTTAGAGAGAGCATTTATCTGGGTAAATGCAATTTGAAGCAGTCATCTTGATATATGAGAACATTTTAGATATTGAGATGTCAGAAAGATAAACAAAAGATGAAGTCACTCTGGAATGAGAGCTTCTCTAGTCATCTGTACTGTGTTCACGTATAGGGTTTCAAACAAGAAAAGGGAAATAGCTGTAAACTACTAGTACACTATCTCTTTGTTACAGTAAAACAAAGTTCTGGCTGGCATGGTTATACATGTTTATTAAACATATTTACTTAAAAAGTTAAAAGGAATTGCTTTGGGAAACATTCTTTTTTGAAATAGTATGAATGGTCCTACATTGGTTTCTAGCTAAACTGAGCTGATCCTATCAAAGCTATAACTCATTTCTGTTAGTGTTAGTTGTATATTTTGTTTCACAAATTAAAGATTAATTAGTAAAATCTAATCTAAACAGTTGAGAACATGGGTCTTTAGAGAATTCTTAGACTTTTCTTCCTGAGTTATTAGAGGGGAGATGACAATTTTTAAATATTAAAAAAAACTTTTCTCCAGCAATACAATGTGTTTTGTTTGTTTTTGGTATACCTTTAGCCTTCCTGGAGGACTCTATCCTTTCTTTCACAGTTCTCACACTGGTCAGTCTCCTTAAGACATCATGTACTATCTATAGCTTGCCTTTCCCCTCTTGCTCCTTCCTTCTTTTCTTTTTTGATTATTAAGATTGAACTATTAGTTTTTGTGTAGATAAAGACAATGGGGTACTGTGACCTTATTTTGAGCAGTACAATGTGTCTAACACACTGATCATCACAACAGATGTCTGTCCTGTTTAGTTCTCCATTGTGGAGACAGAAAATGTCTTTCTTGAAGGCAATAATGTCTTCGAGGGAGAGCTCTGCCATTTGGAGAATGCATACCGTTGGTTCCTAATGTCTGTGACATCTGATGTATGACCTAGATACATTGTTCACAGATGTCACTTCCTCTTGTTTTTATCCTGAGATGAGTGCCTTCCCAGGATTGAGTTCTTTTACTCATATCCTCTCCCTAAGTATGGCTTAAAGTTGTTGTTCATCTATGACCCCTATAATTACAAAAAACACCAAACATGTTTCTCCTGTCTTAGCTTCTAGCCATCCTCTTTGACATCACTGTTCCCACTTATTTTTCAAACCCTTTTATTATTTCCCTTGTTACAAGCCATACTTTTGATGTCCACATTCTTGCTACCGTATCAGTGTGCTCCAGTCACCCAGACTCAGAAAGTCTGATATCCTGTCCTTTAATCTGGCATTCCTTTGCCATGTCTCCTGAAACCATCCCTTCCTGCCCATCCCCACTGATAACATGGTGGCTGCATCTGTAGTGGAGTCTGTTTGTCACTTGCACCAACCTTGAAAGAATTACATAAAGACTGCTTTCTGCTCAGTGGACCATTTAGTTAGCCTATTCCTCTTTCCAGATCACCCAGCATTTATCAGTCTTTTCTCTATCTAATCTTGCTTGCCTTCAGGATTAAGTCCTTTATACTGTGTTAGAGAGCTCAGACAATTTCCTTTTTATATACCTTTCAAGGGAATCTAATTTTCGCATGCAAACCTTCTATTCCAAACCAACTTAACCATTTACTACTCCTAAGCATTTGGTTCCCGCACCTGGCCCCCAGATTTTTGCTTGATTAGTTTTTGCTAACCATGGGAACTTTGGCACATTTTTTTTTTTTTTTTTAACAACATCAATTCCTAAGGACCCAAATTCAAAAATAATTTTCTTTCCTTTTCATAAACTGTCTTACTTATACTGGACAGTTTTTATAACACTGTATCTTACCATTATAATGCTTTACTTTTGATGTATTTTAATACTTTATAATTAGTTAAAGCTGCTAGCAATCAATTTATTGTTGTGACCAGCTAGTTTCTAGATAAGAAGTTTGTTTTATGCAGTTGATAAGGGAAATCAATGCTGATTTATTGATAGTTCTGTGTTCACTGTCTTTTACTCCAATACTTTTGCCCCGTTAACCCACAAATGAAGAATGATTTCTTGCTTTCTTTTTAAAATTTGAGATTATAATATAATTAATACATTTCTCCTTTCTTTATGTCTCTTCAAATTCTCACATATACTTGTCTTTTTTCAAACTCATGGCACCTTTTTCATTAATAATTCTAAATGCAGATATGCATTTGAGTCTATATATATATTTTCCTAAGTACAACCTGCCCAGTTTGTATAATTTGCTTCTATGTATGTTTTCAGGGATGGCCATTTGGTATTGGATAGCCAATTGATACACTGTCCCTTGGAAAAGACTGCTTTTCTCACTCCCCAAGATTAAAAGAGACAGAGCAAAACTAAATTAGAGACTTTACCCTGACAGTGTGGTCACATAGAGCCTGGAACTGTTCTTTCCCTCTCTACCATCCCTATTCAAGCCTAGGAGATGTGTGTTGATAACTGTGATAACAGCAGGTTCCCTTCAAGCTCTGAGAGCAGGGGTTGGATGAGGCAATAAGGAAACCTGCACATTAGAAGAAAGCACTTAACAAAAAGCCACTGCTTAAATTTCTTCATAACAATAAATTTTTTAAAGTTTTTTGTACAATATATTTTGATGATATTCTTTTTTTATTTAGTTATTTTTCTTATTTTACAAATCAATCCCTGTTCCATCTCACTCCTTCCCTTCCTCTGTCCATCTCTCCCATGCCCCTTCTCCCTCACCCACCACCCTCCGAGCGCCCATTCCCCCTCCCCCACTCCACAGGGAGGGTGGTGCCTTCCAGGAGGGATCAACAAAATCTGTCAAGTCATTTGGAGTAGGGACTAGGCCCTCCCTCCTGCCTCTAGGTTAAGGGAGTAACCCTTCATGGGGAATGTGCTCCCAAAGTCCTTTTGTGCATCAGGGATACATCCTGGTTTCAATATCCGAGGTCCCTTAGACTGCCCAGGCCTTCTAACTGAGACCCATGTTCAGAGGGTTGAATACATAGAGTTCATGTTCTAAGAAGCAGTTCAAATAGTTTTCAGTGCTTGTACTTCTTTTAAAAACAAACAAACAAAACCGAAAGCGTGTAGGAAGGCATGACCAGCAAAAGTTGCCAACAGAGGAACGGACTATTCTCAAGTATATTTTTGACTTACTATGTTGAAAGCAGTGTGAAGATGCAGCCACCCTGATGAGCTATGAAATCTTACAGAACCTTTTTTAAAAATATTTTCTATTGATTTATCTACAACCAAAAATTTTAGACTCCAATTTTGCATAAACTTGTTGCATCAGGTATTCTCCACATATTCTATGCCTGGTTTCCCACTTCTCTTCCTCCTTATCAGGGAAGCAAGACTGAAGTTTTTGCTTGCTCCAGCTCGCCACTGCCTCTGACTCTATTCCCATTGTTTTTCCATCATCTGTCCCTAAGACTCGAATAGATAGAGGCAATCCAGTCTTGAGTGGCACAAAGACCAAAGAAAGAACACCTTCCCTGAGGTAGACAAATGTGGGTTAAGTCTGCCTTAAAAAAACAAATGATACCTTTAAACATCATCTTCTAAATTGCAAGATAAGACTATCTAAAGGAAATGTATCTGGTCTAAAAGAGTAGCCATCTATGCAAATTACCTTTGTAATTCTCATGGTTGCTTGGGAAAAATTTCATTGTTTCTAATTTTTAAATCATAAGATACTTGCTGGCAATGGTATTTGAAAATCTAGATTTCATAAGACATATTTAAATCACATCATCCTGAAATAATTTCTCTAACTTCTCAGATTGCTCAAGTAGGGGTTAAAGTAGTGACTTCCACATAGTGTTCTGTATTGAAGTGGCACAATTTTCTGTGGCAGTTTGTGACTTCCTAAGCAACTGTCTTTTGATTTGATTGTTAAGACTTCCATATTTGTATGTAAAATACCTGTGTCTAAATAGATAACCTATGTGAATAAGCATCTTAAAAATCATTGTTGATGGTCATTGTGTTATATATTTCATTAAAATTGTGTTACTTGTCATAGTCTCTCCATAAAACAGAGATAAGTAGACCTCAATAGATGTCTATAGTTTTTAATTCTCTTCATCTACTGGTACCTTCTATACCTGTGCCTTCATCTCCAGGGGATATAGGACAGCTCTAACAATCGATACTTAATCCCTACAGCTAGCTATTACCCTAGGGTCGAAACAGAAATCGCATGTCATCCAGAATCACCTGAGGAGTCATGTGACTTGTTCAGTGTAACCACTCTGCCACTTGATTTTCTAGTACTGAGGATTGTATGTCTGGGAAGAAAGAAACATATTTAGTACTGTGTGTGGAGAATGCTACTGAGAAAGAAGCCAACCCAGAAAACGTTTAGTACATGTAATGTTCCTTTTGTTCATAAGTGAATTTTAATAGGCTTTTTTTTGAGACTTGTAATTGAAAGAATTTTAAATAATATTGTTTTTCCATTTTACACACAGGAGGTACCCATGTTTCTCTAAGCACAGTGATGATGTGGCTCTTCCAAGGTTTCAGTCCCAGATCCATGGCCATAATGCCACTTATGGAATACCAGGACTACTTATTTAAAGATGATGCAGGATAATGACTTTAAATTTTTCATGAAGAAGACAAATGTCCCACATATGATAAACAATGATTGTTGCCCAACATATAC
Source organism: Phodopus roborovskii (assembly GCF_943737965.1). NCBI lineage: Eukaryota > Metazoa > Chordata > Mammalia > Rodentia > Cricetidae > Phodopus > Phodopus roborovskii. The sequence goes on along the minus strand of NW_026126413.1, from coordinate 3,284,850 downwards.
TAACACATACTGCTTGTTCAGACATTCTTGTGGGATATTTGCTTACTTTAACTGTGGTATGTGAGAACATTCACTTTTTAAAGTTCTACCTCTACTGGTTTGCAGTGGCTATGAATCCTGACATTACAGCTGTATAAACAGTCAATATCACTTAATATTGATTGATGGGAGCTGTAGAAAATCATCCCTGGATCTCGGCCACCAGCATGTAAATCAGACCTTCCTGATAGCTGCTTTCACAGCCCAAACAAGGGCTCTTTCCTCTCTAGTCCTCCACTGTTTTGATAACCCTGCTAGTGAGAGGTCTTTGCCTGGAAGGTACAGATAAGGGAATCATAGGAAAACAGTTTGTTTGATGTTTAGAGCATTTCATGAAATTCTGTAGTTTGGTTAAAAACTCATGGCCTCCTCGTTTATCTAACCTGTGATACTGAAGTGACATAAGAATTCTTTTTAAAATATATTCTAAAACTTATTTCAAAGTGTCCTCAAATCAATATGATGGAAATCAAGCTGTCCAGTTGAGAGAAAAGGTACATTCCTTAGGTACAAATTGAGCCACCTTCGTGAATTCTAGTCTTTGAATATTTTCTGGAGTTTGGTGTGCATGTGTCTAAAAATTATACATCCTTGATTTAGTGGATACAGTAAGAACTTGTTACTACTAGATGTTTGGGTATTCCAGATATTTGACCTTCTATTGTGGTTTTTTGTTTTATGTTGTTGTTTATTTATTTGTTTTTTGTTTTTGAGTTCTCTCTCTCTCTCTCTCTCTCTCTCTCTCTCTCTCTCTTCAAAACAGAACTGATTCCAAAAGGTAGGTCAAGGGTGCAACATTTATTGGAACTTTATTTTTAAGTTTACATATTTGGTATATTTTTCAATACTTTCTTAACATCACTCTTCTTTTAATTTTGTATGTGATATTCATGATAATGAAGATATGTTTGATTCATAATTGTTACCATAAGAACAATATTTATAAATCTTTTCTCTCTTTTATTTCTTCCCTTTAAATTCCCACTTACTCTCCATCTTGCTCTTTCAAATTCATGACCTCTTTTTCTTTAACTATCGTAGATATATATTTATCTTCTACCTATCTATTTATCTATATTCTCTCTATCATATATATTCCTAAATACATAAATATCATCTGTACAGTGTATATAATTTCACTTGGATATATACATATTTTAGGGATGACAAATTTACCCAAACTTGAGGTCAAAAGTTGAATTCAGTATCTTGTCAAAATTATTTTAAAGTGTGTCTGTATTCCCCACTATCTAACTATAATTCCTTTTATTAATTAAAAATGCTGCATTTTTTCAGTTTTTTTTTTTTTTTTTTGAAAATTTAGGGCTTTGAAATTGCAATTAAGTAGGCAAAAAAAAAAGCCTCATTAATAATTGTAAAGTTTTAAAACAACATATGGTAGAGTGTAATTTGGGAAGTCAAACATACTGTACATAACATCTATGCTTTAGTCTTTATTGTACTTAATATCCATGCATTAGCCTTTCCTTTATCAGATGACTGTGAGGGAATGATAGATAAGATGCTTGGGTTATAATACAGGTAAATGAGACTCAATGGAAAGAGATTATTGGTAAAATGAGAAAATTTTAGAATCCAAAGTAGAGACAGAAGAATGGTGACTTAACATATGCCTTAAATTCCAGCACTTGGGAGGCAGAGGCAGACTGATCTACAGAGTTCCAGAAGAAGAGTGGTAACTATTTTAGCAAATCTTAGAATGCCAATCCAATCAAGACAGCCAATAAAATAAAACATGATTTTCACCCGGAGGCCCCTGAACAGCTGAAGAACTGTGAGCACTAGATGGATACTGTATGGGTTGGAAATAAAGGTGCAAATGAGATCTGAACTGCAAGGAAGATGTTTAAGACATTCCTGCTGCTTTCGCCCACTGATGGCTTGTTTTTGGTGTAAACAGGAAGCCTCATGCTGGGCTTCCTTCTTGTCAAACAAAAGACTGTTCTTTTTCTGGGGAAACTGCCTAGTTCCCCTGGAAGCCATTGAGTGTCCCTGGACTGATTAACTAAGCAAACAAACAAACAAAAAAAGCACACAAACCTACAGCTCCCACCTGCCTCCACTAATATAGATTTTCTGATTTCTTAACACTCAGTCATAGATTTGAAGAATCAATAATTACCAGGCAAGTCAGAAAAACCTCTAACACGAAAGATATAAACTCAATTCTACACTAAGCTTAAAACTGGAGAAAGTAGAGGAGTTAATACATAGTAAGGAGAACAAAACAACTAAAAGCTAGCTATTGTTAAAAACTCAGATATGAGAATGTACATTGTTAACATAAAAGAAAAAAAGAATGTAAAGAAAAAGCAACAAACATTTTTGTAGAATTCTTGGAAATTCAAAACTGAAAAAGAATAGAAGTGAAGTGTTTGGGAGAAGTATTTGAAAGGTTAAATGTTTCTTCTAGAAAACACAGAAAAATAACCCATTATTCAGAACTAAATGAAAGAGAGAAAAGATAACATTACACATAGGAAGTGCAGCTTTTAAGGGATGTCAAAGGAACTAAGCAACACAATATGAGAACCAGCTTTTGGAGAAATAATTCACTGATATTCTTAGCCCTGACACTGTGTTTCTACATTAAGAATGCCCACAATGTGACTGACATAAAGTAAGACAACCTTAGACCCAAGTATGCCATTTTAAAATTTCAAAACATTACAGAAAAAAAAGATAAAATTACTTTGAAAATTTTTCAGTGGATAAAGTGGTTTCTAATTTAGAATTTTATGTTCAGCAAACTGTCACTCACACTTCTGAGTATATTGAGGACATCTTCTGAAATGTAGTCTCAAAATTGTAGAGCCCTTGTTCTCTCTTTAAGGAAATAAACAATGAAATAGAGTTAGGATCCAGGAAAGTAACCCGATTTAAGATAAGACAAGGAGAAATATTCAGGAAAATTCAAAGCAATAACCATTTTCTGTTGAAGTACATAAGTGTGATCATCAGGAAACCAGTCTTGAGAAATGTAGTTGAATGTCTATCATGTTGAATTAGCTTAGTGAAATTAATCATTGGGTGGGGAACGGTTTGGTCATTAATAGGTTATTAGAAAAGAACCCACAAAAAATAGGTAATAATGTCAATGGGGAGAGACAAATGACCAGGAGAGGGAAGATATCATATAAATATATACAAGAGACTACCACTGACAAATGAATAAGTCAAGGAAAATTATGATATACTTTGGGAGAAGAGGTGGATGGGATATAGGAAATATAAATGAATATAAGCTGAGTTGGCTTCACAGTGTAAAATTAAGTGGCTAAAATTCCAAAGTCAGGAGAACACAACGTAAGGAAATCAATAGAGTTCAATAGTTTAAAAAAAAAAAAAATCTTTAAAGGATTTAGAAGTATTGTTTCTAGAAATCTGGGAGTAGTAACACATTGCAGGCCTGAGGTGTGCTGTTTTATTTGTTTGTTTGTTTTTGTTTTTTAAATAGTTGTTTATTCTAACCTAGGTGTGTTCAACTTTTGACATTGCAGTACAACACAATGTATTTACAACAAGTATTTTCAAAGAAGCTGTAATGTTTTAAGTTTATAACTTTATGTTGGTGAATGCATAATTATTCTCATTTATAGCTATCACAGCTATAACATTGTTAAAATTAAAAAGTTATATATCGCTTAAATATAATGGATAATTCATAACTTCTGTAATACAATTTTCCCTGGCTTCCATTGCTATCTCATGCCTTAAGATTCAGGTGATATTATCTGCATGAGTATGTGTATGTATTTGCACATATACACAGATATATATCCTGTTTCTTTTATTAAATAATGCCTCGGTGAACTGCCTTCAATAAGTAACTTTATCTGTAAATCTTTGTATGTATGCATAAACATAATTATATACATTTACTATCTCATCAGTAGAAATAATGTTTTCCAGAAAGGGAAAGGACAAACACTTCCAAGACTACATAAGCACTGGTATAAGACAGGCATGTTCTCCCTATTGACTGGTTATTGCACACTGTCCATACTCTTTTGTCTAATAAGCCTTCCAGAACTAACTGCCAGAGCATGAAGTGGACTATTTCACTCTCTGCTCCCTAAGCTCTTCCCTAAACTTCTGGCATTTGTTAGAAGTGACTTTATGCTTCTTGCCTTTCATTTGTTTTCCTGTTGCCATAGATACCACCATAGTTCAATATCTTGAAGACAAGTTGCTTTATTTATTTTATTTTTTTAATTATTACAAGTCTAAAACCACTGTCTATTTCCCCAGATAGGGCACTGACAACATACCAAAGAAAGGTTACACGCAGATACAGCTTTATGAACCAGTGAGTTTACTGAAGTTACTCATGGAGCATCAGTGACTCATGGAGCATCAGTGACTCAGCCGAATCCCTGAGAAGCCCACCCCAGTCTTGGTTATCACTCAAGACAGTGAGTCTCGGAAGAAAGCACAGACAGGATGGCTGGTAGGCGTGTCTCCTCTCCTGAGCAACTCTTCACTATGGGAGGAGGCTTGGCTTCAGATTTTAGGAACTTCCTTTTTAAAGTTTCCACACTTCCTGTTCCTTGTACTTTTTCTTTGCTGTATGAATCTTATGACCTCACTTTTCTACTCCAGGAAGGGAAATTTCACTTTGGAAGAAATAGATTCACACCACAGAGGGTTTTGTTGATATTATGGGTTGTCCTAAGATAACAATATGCATGAAGAAAAGTTTTCCAAGCAAGCTGTAAGTATTGGCAGCAAAATTCACAAGTGCTTTCAAGCCAGTGTTTATTGTTACTACTTTGAAATATAGGCTGATCTATCTGCCAAATAATGATTGATAAAAATATTGGCTCAAAGGGGGTTAAAATCTAGAAATTTGGTAAAGAAACTGCCTCCTTAACATCCTTGAAAAACACAGCTCCATCCAACATTCAGTTCTTTTTAGAGTTAAGAAATATTGTTTAACATTCAAAACCATTACTTTTCATTTTATCATATGCAAAAATATTAGAGGAAATAACATTTAATGAATAATTACTTTAATTAATAAAATGTATCTAAGCAGAGTGCTATAAGACACATGCTCCAAAAGTGTTGAATTCTTAATTCCTGTAGAACAATAAAAAGTTAGAAATGGTTATTTGGAAAAGTTTGTTAGAAGTAGGTTATGTTTACTAAGGAGAGGAATATTACCAGGATGAGGGGAACAAAGATAGTGGGGAAATGCACTGCTTAGCAACTGAATGTAGCAATAGCATTGTCCAGCACAAACCATTGATCCAGTTATTGACATTGGATGCTCAGTAACTCAGCAATGAAGTGCGGTAAGAGCTTTCAGAAAATCTACATGAGTTTAGATTATAAATAGAAATATTGACTCATAAATACCAGCTCATTTGAGGAGAACTTGCCTCTCTTGAAGTGATTCATATGAATGGCTATGCTTGTAATTGTTGACATTTTATGATTCGGAGTTTTAACAAAATTCCATCCTTCTTTTATCTATCTAAGCATATGCCTATTTACTTATACTTAATCATGAGTAGAAAAATAATGTTAATATCATGTCTTAGATATCAAAATTTTCCTCAGTGTACATTTTGCTTTGGGAAGGAAAGATGTATTATGTTTAATTCCTTTGCAATTAATGAACTAACCCTTAGATGTTTTTTATTTGTGTATGTATATGTATCTGATTGTTTATATATTCAGAAAAGGCAGTTCTGTTTTAAAACTGAGTCTAACTGTCCCATTTTCCTGCCTTGGGAGCTGTGCTTTCTATGTTTACTATTTAGCATTGGCCTTTGAATTGCTGTAGGCAAGCAAAAAAATTTTTTTTCCTTCCTTACATTGTCTTAGTATAGTTTTTGCTGAAAGGAAAATCAATAGGTGAGTAAGAAAGTTTTCTGAAGACCTTTGTGGTCACATAATTTAGAGATGCTATTTTGTTGTAAAACATGAAATAAAAGAAACAAAAAGACCAATATACCTTCAACTCTGACATTTAAAATGTTTTCATTATGAACAAGAAAAAGAAAACAAACCAATTCCCTAAGGCAATGGTTCTCTACCATTCTAATGATGCAACCCCTTAATACAGTTCTTCTTATTGTGTGACCCTGATCATAAAACTATTTTGTTGCTACTTAAAGTGCATTCTTGCTACTGTTATGAACTGTAATATAATATCTGGTATGCTAATTATCTTAGGTGACCAATATGAAAGGGTTTGAAACCCACAGGTTGAGAAACACTGCCTTATATCATTTACTGTGAACCACAGAGCTACAAATATGCATTTAAGCAAGGAAGACATAGTGCTATGCATTGTTTCACAAGGACAATTGTGAGGTGACTATAATAAATAAGCCTAACCCCATTATATAAGAAAAAGCAAAATTAAGTTCAAATTACAGTAAAATCCTATGTTTAACATCAGCTGAGAATAGAAAGTTTTCTTAATACATTCAATATGGGAGTAAGGAAATCACAATTAGACTCTGAAACATGAGCAGGAAAGGAAGTTGATAGGACATCCAAGGAGGTATATTTAATAATTTTTGCCAAATTTGAAAGTGTTCATTCTCTAGACGTAGGATTTTGTTTTTAAAAACATATACATTAGAAAATAGGCCCAAACCAGGTAATCCCAGCACTCACATTCTCTTCTTCTGTGTCTTGGGCTCATTGTTTTGATTTATAGTTTTGTCTTTTATGTTTTTGTTTTGAGGGTGGGGAGAAAACTTGAAGTTGGGTAGGTAAGGGATGGGGAGGTTCTGGGTGGAGTCGTGGAAGGGGAAAATCATGTTCAAAATAGAAAACAAAAACTTTATTATTACTACTACTATTATTCTTTGATAGATAAAACAATATCCTAGGAAATATTTTAAATGCCATATCAATAGATAACTAGTTTAATATATTTCTATAAGGTAAACATAGTAAGGCTGACATAGAGAAAAATATGTACTATATGCAAACAGTATTATCAAATATAAAGAGTGGATAAAAGTGCAACTGTATCTTTTGTGGTATTTTTGGCTTCATTCCCCCCCCCCCCCATTGTTACTTACAACTGAACTGTAATCGGCTTCAGATAACCTTAAATGTCAATGGCAGGGTTTGGAGATGAGTGAAACCGAGAGAGTGGCATGCAAAACAAATTTTAGGATGTGGATACCCTCGGGATAGCACTACTCTCCCTTTCTGAGCACTAATAATGAGCAGGAGTTGTTCTTAGCAGTCTGCACTCTAACCTACTTACTCTTCATGCCTGTTCTAGACATCCTTGTGTTGTAGAGAAGGTAGACCTGAGAGGGAGATAGAGACAGAGCAACTTGTGTAAGACCTCAGAGTTTTTAAATGGCTTCCCACAATTCCAATAGTGCAAGAACTGCCCTCAGCAAAGTATGGGGGTTCTGGGGTTCTGGTGTTCCACCACAGGCTATGTCTTGTCCTTTGCAACCCAATGCCTCCAAAGAACAAAACAAAACAAAAAACAAAACAAACAAACAAACAAAAAACTAGGCACTTCTCTCTGACAAACTCAAAAGGGAGGCTTATTTTTGCTCACTATTCACATCTACAAATCTGTTACTTCCTGACAACATTAGAATGCTAGAAAAACAAAGGCATGAATGGAAGAAATACTAGACAAATTTCAAGTGTAAGACTGTGGTTTGTCAATTATGGTATCAAAAATATAGTGCCAAACTACTAATGTATGGGTGATTTTTAAAATATTGACAATATTGAATTTCCACAGCAAAAATATCACTTCCCTGAATGGTGAATCATTCATTGAATACAACATAGGAAGCACATCTATCCAAAGATATTAGAAATTTAAGAAGGAGAGTGCAGAAAACATCTGCTGTGGCAATTAACCACATACTCATTCACTGCACATCACTACTAAGGGGTGATGGGGAGCAGTTTATTCTCTGCTTTATAAACTGGGGTGGGAGGGATGCAGGAAAGAGCCACTCAAAACATTGAACACTTTCCTACCTGTCAAAGAAACACTGGAAGAGAGCCCTGTTTCTTTAGGATGCTTTTTCACTTCAGGATGTAACCTCACCACACTTCCTACAGTTATACTAGAGAATAAATGACCAAACAGAACTACTTTTGTCCAGCACCACCCATGGAAGTATGGTACAACCTCTCCATCTACCTCCTCAAATGGATCCATGATGATAATGACATTAATGTCAATAAAATAATGAAGAAAAATGAATCAAAATAAAACAAATAGTTGCCATAGGTAGATTTAAAAAATTAAAATGCAAATCTATAAAATGTGTAGTGAGATAGTCCTTCTGTGGCACTGACCATGCCCATTGGGGGGTGGAGCCATGGGAGGAAGTGACCTGTGGAAGGAGGTTGGAGGAAGAGCCGGGAACAGCTCTCTTGTTGGCGGTACTCGGACAGGAGAGCATCCGGTGGAAATTACTGGTGTTCATCTGTCTAGGCTGTAAGTTATTTCTCCCTGAATAAACATCTATTCGGCTTATTTGTTTATCCTGATCCTTATTTAACCGCGATATCTGGTGTCAGAAGTGGGATTAGGATTTTTAGGGGACCTGGGTTTCACCCAGGCGGCAGACGCCGCTCCCCTCCCCCACCATCCCCAAGGGGCAGGGTCCCTTGCCTAACCAGGTGGACTCACCACAGCTTTGGGACATTTGCCTCTTCCTTACTGCAAAGGAGATCTTTGCCGCCAAAGTGGGCCTGAGAAGGCACTTACTGCTTCTCATTTTTTCCTATTTCCTCACTGCATGGTGCATTCGCGCAGAGCCGCTCGGCACCCGCCCTGCTTGTGCGTTTTCCCGCGGTTAGTCCTGCGGTCCCAGCAATTCCACAAGTCTTCTTTTAACAAAATTTCGCTTGCCATAGTTTGTTAAGAGCTATTCTACAGGGACCGGGATCAGAAGGATTGTCTGCTGCCGGACGCTATTTGGTGGTACACCTCCAGGAGTAACTACCACAAGCTGAGATCTACAACTAAAAGCATCAAACTTCCAGGACATCAGAATTACACCTAAGGTAATTGTAACATCCTTTGCAATTTAAGCTGATATAAAATCTGAGATCAATTGTTCCATAACTATGGCAGATAATTTTACAATGCAGGACTTTAGGAATTATTTTACTTCATATATAGAAGGGATTTTAGCAGAAGAAACTTATGACTGGACCAATATGTACTTTTATTTTGTAATAGCAATGGGTTTCATCATTAACATGATATTCTTAAAGAAATGGTTTGAGATTACAGCAAACAATAAGGAACTTGTACAAACCGTAGGAGACTTAGTAACAAGGATTTGAAACATTGAAAATGATAGAATTCAAAGCATAGAAAGTATAGAAAGAAAGGTTCAGAATATTGAAGATGGCATTGGAGAGCTGACAGGTAGAATACAAACCGTGGAACATGAAAATGACCAAGTAAAAAACAGAATTTGTTTCATGTCAGATACCTCAATAACCAGAACAGAAACAATGCAATGCATTAACATGCTAGCAGAAGCAGCTCGTTCCTGGTCGGAGGAAGCTACTAATAAGTTTAAAAAAACTGGAACATCAGATAGAAAGACTAGATGATAGAATCTCTTCCATGTCTGAGGATAATGGCAAGCTAGCAGATAGAACATTGTTTCTGGAAGGCAGTTTACATGCCATTCAGATAATATCTAAGGATGAGAAGATTAAAAACATGGAATCACTTGTAGTTGGAGAAAGTAAGAGACTGATGCAATGAAGTCTCTAGAAAGTTATTTGATTCAAGAAGTTCAGACACTCAAAGAAACAATGGTGAATAGATTTCAGGCTTTAGAAGACCTTCAGTCTGATACATTAGAAGAAGAACTACAGGTAACAGGGCATGAAAAAGACTTGAAATTTTCCACACTATTTAGGGTCAGGGGAGCTTTCCCTGTATCTATTCATGAAAAACCAGCAACGAAAAAACACCCAAAAGGTGTCGTTGCATATCAGTGGGAACAAATACATATGAAAGATTTAAAAGATATAAAGGAAGCAGTAGTCTCTTATGGCATGCACTCACCTTATGTGAAGCAATTAGTAGAATCATGGGCAAGGAATAAAAAGGTAACCCCTAAGGATTGGGATCAATTAATATCAGCTGTCCTTGAAAACTCCTCTCAATTAGAATGGAGGACTTTATGGAGAGAGGAAGCAAAAGCTCTTGAACTTCAGGGCTTAAAGAAAGGTTATAAAGCTCCCCAAGATAAAATTCTTGGTGAGGGTCTTTATGCTGACCCAGAAACCCAAGTTGCCTATGATGAACATATCTTGTCTCTATGCAGTACAGCAGCTCTGAATGCTTGGGATAAGGTTCATGAATTAGGAGAGAGGATAGAACCCTATACCAAGATAAGGCAAGACCCTAGAGAACGCTTTAGTGTCTTTCTAGAACGATTATCTAGGGCAGTACAATTAGAGGTAGAAGACATAGATGCTAGGCGAATACTCATAGAATCTTTAGCTTATGAGAATGCGAATCCTCAATGCAAACAGGTGCTTTGGCCTTTAAAAATGCGATCAGCACCCTTGGATGAATGGGTCCTATATACAGGCAACATTGAGTATAATGACAATAAGACTGAAGCATGGGTAGGAGAAGCCATATCTAAAGGTCAGAGAAGACATCAAGATAACAGAGTTCCTTACTATGGTGACTTAGAAGCTTGGGTAGGAGAAGCCATCTCCAAAGGTTTGAAGAGATATCAACATGTCAGATGTTATAACTGTGGTAAGGTAGGACATCTAAAAAGAAATTGTAGGCAAAGCTTCCCTAGAAATAACACTCCCAGGAATGTATCAAACAGAAGGCCTCAGCCTCCTGGGTTATGTAGAAGGTGTGGCAAAGGCAGACACTGAACAAATGAGTGTAGATTGACCAGAGACAAGCAAGGAAACCCTTTACCATCATGAAACTCCTTGGGGGGCCTCTCGAAGGCCCCCATGTCACAGGTGGTCCGAACATTCCCAGTCACAGTGGAAGACAATCTCCCACAGGACAATTAGAAAATTCTGTGCCTATTATTAAAAACTCATACTGCTCTGGATGACAAACTAGTGATGGAAGTTGAACCAAACATGACAGAAGGAAATAAAAAACGTATATTTTGGCAAACCGCTATAAAAAGTCATAGGCCTAGATTGATAGTTATGATGAATAGACTGTTTAACTGTTTACTGGACACAGGGGCAGATGTAACTATCATATCTAATAAATCTTGGCCTCAAAGATGGTTCCTGCATGAGGTAAATGTTCAATTCTTAGGGATTGGAACCCTGTCTCAGGTAAAACAAAGCATGAGATGGATTGAATGTATAGGACCAGAAGGACAGAGAGGAAGGTTGAGACCATATGTGGCTGATGTAGTGATAAATTTATGGGGTGGTGATCTATTACAGCAATGTAATACACAGATTAACATTCCTCCAGTATTAGATAGGAACCATAAATGACCTCATGATTGTGGAAAAAATATTATAAAGTACTATACAAGACAGATACCAAATGTCCAGGCTGTACAAAAACAGAATACAAGTGCTGAACAAACAGAGGAACCAAAAGCTCTACCTTTAAAATGGCTAACAGAGGAACCTGTCTGGGTAGGACAATGGCCTATGACCTCTGAGAAGTTAGAAGCTTTAGAAAGCCTGGTTCAGGAACAGCTAAATGCTAGACATATCGAGGAATCAACCAGCCCTTGGAATTCTCCTGTATTTGTGATCAAAAAGAAATCTGGTAAATGGAGAATGCGTACAGACCTGAGAGACATCAGTAAAGTTATCCAGCCAATGGGCTCTCTACAGCCTGGAATGCCCTTGCCTTTTTTGATACCCAAAGAATGGCCTATTATAGTTATTGATTTAAAGGATTGCTTCTTCACTATACCTTTACAAGAACAAGATAAAGAGAAATTTGCCTTCACGGCACCTAATTACAATAATTCTCAACCGGTGAAGAGATATCAATGGAAGGTTTTTCCACAGGGAATGCTAAATAACCCCACCCTGTGCCAGTATTTTGTACAAAAACTGCTAGAAATAATTCGTAAATAGTTTCCGCAATCCATAATCTGTCATTACATGGATGATATATTGTTAACTGACTCTAAAGGAGAAATATTAGAAAAAATGTTTGAGAAAATAAAGGAAGTTTTACCTCGCTGGGGATTACAATTTGCACCTGAAAAAATACAAAAAGGAGAGTTTATCAACTACTTAGGATATAAAATAGGTCTACAGAAAATTAGACCACAAAAAGTACAGATCAGAAGAGATTGCTACCAGATTCTTAATGATCTTCAAAAATTACTAGGAGAGATTTCTCAACTGCAAACCATTATTGGAGTAGAAGGGCATGATTTGAAAAATCTGAAAATGGCCCTAAAAGGAGATAAGGACTTGAATAGTCCACGAATACTATCAGCTGAAGCTGAGAAGGAATTAGAATGGGTAGAAAAGAGGATACTAGAAGCACATGTGGACCGTGTGGATCCAAACCTAGACTGTATTCTGGTTATATTACCATCTAGAGAATATCCTTCAGGGATTTTGATGCAGAGAGAAGATATCATATTAGAATGGATATTTCTACCACAGTAACAGAATAAAAAACTAAAAACATATATAGAAAAGATCTCTGACTTGATTATAAAAGGTAAATTAAGACTTCATCAGCTAATAGGAAGGGACCCAGCAGAAATTATAGTACCTTTAACTAATGAGGAAATTTCCTCCTTATGGAAAGATAACGAATATTGGCAGAGAGCTTCCAGTAACTTTTTGGGAATGATTAGCAACAACTATCCCAAAACTGAGAGAATCAAATTCATAATCCTTCCACGCATTGTAATAAAAACACCTATTTCTGGAGTTCAAATCAGGTAAGGCAGGATATAAATCAGGAAAAATTAGCAAAGTGGTTCAAAGCCCTTACAATTCTGTACAAAAGGCAGAATTGTATGCCATTCTCATGGTACTTATGGATTTTAAAGAAACCCTCAATATAATTACTGACTCTCAATACGCAGAGAGAGTCTTGTACACATTGAGACTGCAGAATTTATTCCTGACAATACAGAATTAACTTCATCGTTTATACAGTTACAAGATACTATCAGAAAGAGGACTCATCCTATATATATAACACACATCAGATCCCATACGGGTCTGCCAGGTCCTCTAGCACAAGGCAATGATGAAATTGATCATTTATTAATAGGAAGTGTGCTAGGAGCCTCAGAGTTTCATAAGAAACACCACGTGAACAGCAAAGGTTTAAAAAAGGATTTTTTTAATCACTTGGGAACAAGCCAAGGAAATAGTAAGGAAATGTCCTACTTGCTCATTCTATACCAAACTCCTTTACCACCAGGCAGTAACCATAAAGGTATAAATAGGAATGAAATATGGCAAATGAATGTGTTTTATTTTGCAGAATTTGGAAAATTAAAATATGTACATCACACTATAGATACATTTTCAGGGTTCCAATGGGCTACTGCTCTGAGCTCTGAAAAGGCTGATTCTGTTATCACACACCTGTTAGAGGTAATGGCCATTATGGACATACCTGCACAAATAAAAAATGACAATGCTCCAGCGTATGTCTCCAGCAAATTGAAACAGATTTTTGAGTATTATAACATAAAGCACATAACTGGTATACCACACAATCCTACAGGACAAGCAGTGGTTGAGAGATCCAATCGCACTTTAAAAGAAATGCTCCATAAATAGGCAGGAGGAACCAAGACACCCAAACAGATTACATAATGCTTTATTAACATTAAACTTTCTTAATGCTGATGAAAAAGGAAAAACAGCTGCAGAAAGACACTGGACAATAGAAAAAACTTCTGAACTAAATCAGCCAGTGTACTTCAAGGATGTACTGACCTCAGAATGGAAAGCATGATATGTGTTACATTGGGGTAGGGGTTTTGCATTTGTATCTACAGGAGAAGAAAAACTATGGATACCATCTAAGTTAATCAAGATCCGAGTTGAACAAGAGAAACATCTTAATGAAGAGAAATGAGAAGTCATCCAACAAATTAGGTCCCATGAGGTGTGCGGAGGCCTCTCAAAGGTAGGGGAAGTGTTCTGTTCTTGTTCTTATAGGAAACAGAGAAAACCTATGATCAAACAGCCAAAAGACACTGAACATGTAGGTACCTACAGAAGAGAAGACAGCTCTTCAGAAACAATCACTTAAGGAAGCAGAATCTGATATATGGTAAAAATATTTAACTGTAGTAAACTATTTCTATACAGAAATCTATTTCTCTCTACTATCTAGTATTCCTGAAGTCCCAATTCATGTAAACCAATGCTGGCTTTGGAGTTGGATTTGGCTTTCCTTCTCTAAATTCAAGCATGTTGTTAAGATTAAATTCATGTTTTCTGCCTTAAATCAAGAAGCCAATTGGTGTAAGGCAGGGGACTCATTCCTTACGCAATTTTCTCTCTGAAATCCTAATTTTCTCACATACATTTTAATGCTTATTGTTGTCTTTCCCTAATGCATACCTTAAAACTTGAAAATTTTACTTTAATATTGATGTATAACTTTTCCACAAGAAATAATAACAATTCCTAACAGCAGTCTTTGAACTTTCCGGAAAGAAGATGGGGCCCCACATCATCGTTTCCACTTGACTCAACCTGATGCATAGGAACTACAAACATCACCCTAAAACCGGTTTGAGACTGTTTTGCTAGAGGCAACTCATGACTAGCTAGCTGTAATGGTGCACCTTTTTATTACACCCTGGCCAGAGTTTCAAATACAACTACAGTCAAGAATTTTCTGCCACACAGTGACTAGCTACATATGTCACAGCCAGTTCTGTTGAGAAATTTGGTTGCTAAAAATTTTCTTCCTACAGGATCCATTGGAGCAATCATCATCCCATTTCAGCAGGAAGTAACCTTAAGATAACGACACCCCCTTTCCCTACCCTTGGAATTTTTGGATAATAGTCATAGTCTTTGGGTTGGTTTTAGTTATTTAGGGTTGGGTATGGAAGGTGATGCTTACACTTGGGTTTATCTTTTAGACAGTAATAGGGAATGGTTGGAAAAGGTATGGTTTAGATGGGATATAGGTAGATTATCCTATTTTCTTGTGAATTTGAGTAAGAATGAGATAGTATTTTAAAGCTTACATTGTTATATATTCTTATATGTGGTAAGCTATGTAAAATTAAGTTTATATTTTGTTATATTGTGTGAAATCTTTCCACTTACGATGTTTTATGCACATTATTTTTTACCATATTCTATGTATGTATACTTTTCTTGTATTCAAGACATTTTGTATATTGATACAATTTGGGATATTTATCATGCTGCCCTATACAGTTCTACCTCTTGTCTTGACATTTCTTCTCTACCTCTATTTTAGGGATTTATATGTATGTACATGTATATAGTTATATTGTTTAAGTATTTGTTCCTACTTTACTCAGGGAAGTTTTAATCAGTTTTTTAGCTAAGTCACTGAGTATTACAGATTATCTTCACTCAGGTTTCCTGTACCTATGAGATTAGACAGATATAGATGCTTAATCTTCAATCACTTCATAGACATGCAGAACATGGCATTTAAATGTTTTAATATTAGTACTCCATTGACATGAGACACTGTTGCTCCTGACAGCACCATGCATTTCCCGAAAATATGTTGGACACTGTTGTTGCTCCTGCTGGAGTTCATTCTCGCTTAAGCTAATGGCCTGTTGGGCAAAGAATTGCCCCCACCTTGACCACTGATTTGGACATGCAGTCCTATGTGCTTGCAGGAGATAAATATAGAAGACTTCTGGACCTTGCCAAGTCAGGGTAAGACAGCCATTCTACCTCCCTGCTGTTGTTGTGGTCTGTCAAGTTCTCTTGGCCTTAGCCAAAACTGGGTGTACCAATGTTGCTGTGAGACCTAGGGTGAATGTCCAGGTGGCTTGCTGTTTCTGTCCTTGCTGCACCTTTTGGAAGTTGTCCATCCGCACTTCCTGTCTACTCTAGTATTGTTATTTTCCTTCTCAGGTCTTGATGAGGTTGAAGATTAAACTATCACAACTATTATTCTCTCTTCCTAGTTAGATATATTAGGTACTAGACTTATGTTTTCTAGCTTAGGACAACTCTATTGTAAACTCCGTTATGCCTTCACCCTAGGACTAGATATGTATGTTATTTTGTTCTCGATTTTCCTTTTCTTAGAGCACACTTGTTATTCACTGTTTTGTATATAGTTTTGTATTAAGCCTAAATCTTTTCTTTAGACTAAAAGGGGAGTTGTAGTGAGATAGTCCTTCTGTGGCACTGACCACTTCCATTGGAGGGTGGAGCCATGGGCGGAAGTGACCTGTGGAAGGAGGTTGGAGGAAGAGCCGGGAAAAGCTCTCTTGTTGGCGGGACTCGGACAGGAGAGCATCCGGTGGAAATTACTGGTGTTCGTCTGTCCAGGCTGTAAGTTATTTCTCCCTGAATAAATATCTATTCGGCTTATTTGTTTATCCTGATCCTTATTTAACCGCAATAAAAATGTTGATGATCTTGGGAGCGTGATGCTGAATAACTTACACTAGTTTGTAAGATTAAAAAAAAAAGCTATATTATATTGTGGTCCCTATGCAGCCAGCGTCTGTGTTGATGTCTGTGTATACTGATACACTTGAAGGCCATGCCAAAACGAGGAGTCTGGGCCACCACTCAGAGCCATGGTGGTGTCTGAGGGCCATACTGCCAGTAGAGCCATGCTGTTCTGAATTGCCTATGCTGCCACCTGGGGATATGGTGACAGCTGAGCCCAGGCTGTTAATAAGGGCCATGTCTAGGTCCTACCACAGATGGAGTCTATGTTGATGACTGTGGCCCATGTTGCCACCAAGCCATGTGAATGCCCATGGACTAGGCTGCAACCTGTGGCCATCTGTTGTCTGAGGGCCAAGCCATCTCTGGGGCCATGCTAATCTGAGTGGCCTGCAATGCCACATGGGACCATAGTGTTGCCTGGGCCTCAGCATACTGCCAAGGGCCATGCCTGGGTTCTTGGGCCCAGTACAGCTGGAGTCTGTGTTGATGTCCATGGATCATGTTACCACAGCAGGCCATAGAAAACATGTTTGTTGAAATCCAAAGGCTATGATGAGCTGGCCTTGCCCTTCACTGGCTCTGGGATAGCTAGCCCTGTTCCCTGCTAGAGAACTGGCCTCACCCCTCATGGGAGAGTGACCTAGTAGGCAGGGGCCTAGGATAGTTGGCTCTGCTCCTCACCTGAGGGGGTGGCAGTCTCAGTGGCTGGGACTGGCCAGCTCATCTACCACCAAGACCCACATCTTGGACCTTGGGTTGACTCATGCTAACATCTACCCCATCTATGACCTGCTGGAATGCCTGAAGGGACTGGTCCTTTGGAATGAGAGCTGCAAGATTCCCCATGACTCAGGGCATGATATCAGAGATGAGTTTTCTTGAGGGTCCAGTGATGATGGTGTGCCAGAAGCCAGAAATCAGAAGCCTTGAAACAGACTAATGACTCATTATAAGGAACATTTGTGAGTGGAGCTGACTGGATGAAAGGGTATACTATTTGAAAAACCTCACTTCCCATTACTCTGAATGAAGAAGTGTTGGAGAAGTGGGAAAGATGGGGGAATGAGGTGGGTTCTTTTGTTTCTTTGTTTAGTTTTTAATTAATTTTGGGGGGTTCTTTTGTGGAGAATACTTCACAGGTAAGGGGCATATATGGAGGGACTGGGGGTGAGTAGAATTGGGGTACATGATATGAAATTCCCAAAGAATTATGTTATTAAAAAAGCTACATCAATCATAGAATTGTGCTGTAATGCAAACAATATTACATTCTTTGCAAATTCTCTGCTACATGATAATATAGACACATATAGCTGTACTTATGTTTCATATCTCTCATCTGGGTGGTATACCAGGGGCCTATCATCTTTTTACAGGAAGGACTTGATAAAATCATTAGGGGAATATTTGTAATTTGTCCCTGAATCCATCCTTAAGCATAAGTAACAAATTGAGGGCAAGCATGGAAAGCCAAGGAGGAATAGATTTGTCTACCAAGTTACCTGATACTCTAGATTTTCCTCAGCAAATTAACTAATTGTGTCCTTCCATCTACCTAAAAAAAATCCAGTTACTTTATATTTTTATTGTTTGTAGCAACCCTTTATACATTTAATATTAACTCTTTGTTTTTACACATTCAAATCCTGTCTACGGCTTTCAAATCATCGTTTCATTATGCAAAACTTCATAATTTCTTCACGTAATATTTTCCCCTAAATTGTTTTGTCAGGTAAACATTTCTGTGTATCTCACCACTTCTTATATATACGATGCCCAAATGTGAGACAGCCTGGCAGAGCGGTGATGTACTCTCTCTCCTTTCTATCCACCTCTGTCAACTGAGTCAAAAGCTGAGCTATTGAACATGGTGAGGAACTAAGTTCAGTGGGTTTCTTAGTTTGGGTTCTTTGAAAGCTCAGCTCTGGGACAAATGTTGAGAACAGATGGTTTGAAAATATGTCCAAGGAGTACCAGTGAAGGACTGGGAGGAGCAAGAGGGAGAGGGAGGGGTGGTGGGAGGGAATTTTGGAGAGAGGAAGGGGGAGAGGGAAAAGGACAGAGAGAGAGACAGACATACAACCAATCAAGACATAATAAGAATCTGGGTATATTTAAGAACAGGAGATTCTTGATATATTTAATGAAAACTTGGAATTCCTCCCTGTTCCAGTAATTTTATGTGAGGACTCCCATTACCCATTTTAGGGTGTTTCTCTGGAAATATAAAATGTCAGCCACTTCTGCTCTACTCAGTTTTGGTAAGCACAGTCCTACACTATAAAGAAAGCACTAAACCTTCTGAACAGTGAGTGGCCTGGGTCTCTGAACTAGTCTGTTCACATGCATGGAGAATGTCCACACTACTCTTGTTTTGGGAACATCTTTGCTCTTATCCCATCCCCACCTCTTTCTGGTCTCCAGCACACACCTGTCTTCCTGCCAGTCTTCCAGGATGTGCTGAACCCCAGAAATGAATACAGTCTCAGTTGTTTCCCTGGAGCCTCATTAAACTTCCATGCAAATAGATTTCCCAGAAGTTTCTCAGCATGGCCTAACATTTGCATTCTCACCAGTGACTGGAGCTACATTCAAACTGACAATGACAGAATACAGTCAAAATGAAATTTTATCATTTGTATTTTTTCTCTTTAATGACCTCTGCCAACTGTTATTTGACTCATTCAGTATGAGGAAAGAAATTTACTTACAAATGTTTTCCCCCCATATTTCCTTAGCAACTGGCTTCATTGAACTTAGTCTTCAGTACAGACTTAACATTCCTTAAATACAAAGGCAATTAATAGCCCCTCTCATGAATAGGTTAAAAAATAACTATTTTCTCTTTGTCTTTGCCATCCACATTCTCTTCCTATTATTTACTGACAATAATTTTGGAAGGAGTATTTAAAAGGACTTAGGCTTTGCGCCAAGTGACATTCTGTCACAACCATTCAAGGACCGAAGAGAAAGGTTGGTAGTAGGTGACTATTGAAATGCTCTCTCTTGCACTGAATTATTTTAAAGCTCGAGGCAAACAGGCTGTTGTTTCCATGTCATACTTCCTTCAGCTTTAGCACAGAAGGTCTAGGTAGTAAATGACTCTAGGGAGGTCAACCCAAAGGGGCAGATGAGCTGCTTTTGGCAGAATAGGAGGAGATGCTTGACAAAGGGTCACCATTGACAGACTTGTCGGAAAGTGACAGTATATGAGATAATTTCATGTAGGGAACTTTCCCAATTTGCTACATATAACAGGTGCCATGTGGTGTAAGCACTTGCTGCTTGGGTAGTATGTGTTCTCATCCTGGTGTCTCTGGGATCCTTCTGACATGTGCGTATCTAGAGCAGTGGTTCTCAAGCTGTGGGTCACGACATCTCTGGGGTTTTGAACAACCCATTCATTGAGATCTCATATCTGCTATCCTGCATATCAGATACCTACGTTGAGAGTCATAGCTAGCAAAATTACAGTTATGAAGGAGCAGTGAAAATAATTTTAGAGTTGGGGTTCAGCACAACATGAGGAACTGTATTAAAGGGACACAGCATTAGGAGTATCGAGAACCACTGATTTATAGGATGAAGTTTAGTACTTCATTAAAGTACACTTAACAAATTGCAAGTGTGGACTGCTCAACACAACTTCTACAACTCCATAATTCACACTTTTCTTTGTATTTGAAGACAGAACACACAAGTGAGGAAAGATTAGGCTTCCAATGTCCAACTCTTTTTCTCTCCAGCTTAAATCCTCATGTCTTTGATTCTGTATCTCTGTCATCAGAAGATATATGCAAATGTCTATAGATACCCCCTTGCATTAGGTTCTTCCCTCCTCCACAGGACATGCATTACACTTTGATTAGTGTTTTAAAAATGTTTTTATTTTAGAATTTTCACATATACTATATTTTGATCATATGCATCCCTCCTAGATCCCTCTTTCTCTCTTTTATTTTTCCATCCTTCCCTCCCTCCCTCTGTAACTTCATGTCCTTTGTTTCTCAAAACACCATAAAGCAAACATAAAGGTAAAAAACAAACACATGTCAATTAAGACAAAAATACCAAAATTAAACATAAAAGTGCACATAGGCACACACAAGTACAATCTGAACCCCCACCCCCCCGCATACAAATAAAATAAAATAAGATGAAAATAAAACTATGGAGTCTGATTCGTCCTGAGCAAAAACTCCCGGGCACGGGGCCTACTCTGAAGTGTGATTCATAGACTTAGTAACACTCCATAGGAGAAAACTGATACTTCCCTCTCCCAGCAAGTGTCAATTGTAAATAGCTTCTTGGTTAGGGGATTTGTGTCTACTTCCCCAACTCAGTGTTGGGATTTTATTTGGTTTTTACCTGACTTGTGCATAGTCTTTGTGAGTTCATCATATGTGCATCAGCCCTTCTGATACTGAAAGACATGGTTTCTTTGGGGGCATCCACCACCTCTGGCTCTTACACCTTGACTTTCTGCCTCCCCTTGCACATAGATCCCTGAACATTGAAGGAAAGCGTTTCGTAAAGACATCTCATATAGGGATGGCTTCTCCAAAGTCTTTGACTCTCTGCTTATTGTCTAGTTGTAGGTCTCTGTGTTCATTCCCATATATTGTAAGAAGCACTGTCTCTGATGAGGGTTGAAGGAGACACTGATCTATGGGTAGTAATATGTCATTAGGTGTCATTTAGTTGCTATGGTCATTTAGCACAGTAATAGTAGTAGGTGCCCCCCTCCACTTTGCCCATGGCCTTCCCTTCTAGAAGAGTGACAAGCTAGAATTCAGAGACAGTTCAAATTTTCCCTCTACTGTAAGACTCCCCCATAACCTCTGTCTCCATACAAAGCCATCCGCTGTCATGCAGCAATAACAATGCCATGGCATATGTTTATAAGCTGCCTTTCCCACTAATCTCTGCAAGCTTCTGGAGTCTAAACTGGCTTTTACACCCAAGAATTCAAAAAGCAATGAAATACACAAACAGTGCAGCACGTCCTTATTAGTCAAACAAATGTAATTTATTTCAACCACCATGTCAGAATTTAGTATGATTCTTTTATTCGGTGCTGCATCAAAGAGACATAGGGATACATATTGAAGTTATGATGTTTAGAAGTGAATGGAGTAGATCTTGCATTCAGGAAAGTACCTTTCAAATCTTTGCTATGCTCAGTATTTAGCACTAGCTATGGAAGCAGAATGCTACAGCCTGTGTCAGCATGCACTTTCTTTTTGCATTTCTTTTTGTTAACTGTCTCATTCCTCAGATTACTTTGCAAACAATGGCTGCACTGTGTATTGCATCTTTAATATATATGTGTATTATTGCTTATGATAAATTCAGCAATTTCATTCAGGTACAGTTGATGTTCAGTAAACTACAAGTATTTAAAATAAATAATTTGAAAGGTTTTATATGTTGAAGACTGAGCAGCTCTTCAACAACACAAATAGAGAATATATCCATCACACCCAGAAACTGTCCTAAGTCTTTTTAGCATGGCTCCTCACTGCTTCCTTCTCTACTTCTTTATAACACAAACACAGATCTGCACTTTGTACTACAAATAGGTTTGCAGTTTTTAGAGTTATATAAATGGAGTCTTGCTGTGTGTGCTCTTTTGTTTTGGTGTTTCACCCAGAACAGTTATTTTGAGATGGGTTATTCCCAGTTGTAAGCTATTCTGAATATAGCTTCTTTGAACATTTATGTACATGTCTGTGTGTGGACATATGTTTTTATTTAACATGGGTAAATATCTAAGACTTTCTATGAAACTGAGAAGCTGTTTTCTAAAATGCTCCACCATGCCATGTGTTCAGCATTGTGTGCACAGGACAGTAGTTTTAGATACTTGCCAACACGTAATTATAGCCACTGTATTAGGTAGGTCTTATTAGGCTTTTCCTTGGCTTGATCTTTTTGCACATATAATTTAGAAGAGTATATTTTATTTTGAAATATTTGGGCTCAGACATGGTGCCTGGTGCCTGACATTCTATGCAAACTAACCAATGAGCAACATTGGATTTTCATTTACTCTTGGACAAATGTTTGACTATTTATCTATTTCCTTATAGCTCTTAATCATTGAAGACATGTCTTCAAATTTTCATTTTTTTAACCAAACTGTTTTATTTTATAGCCTTTTGCAGATTTTTAAAAAATGTCTAATGTGTGTGTGTGTGCGCACACGTGTGTGTGTGTGTGCGTGCGTGCGTGCATGTGTGTGTGTGTGTGTGTGCGTGCGTGTGTGTGTGTGTGTGTGAGAGAGAGAGAGAGAGAGAGAGAGAGAGAAAGAGAGAGAGACAGACAGACAGAGACATTCTGAACTATTCTTTTTCAGTCCATGGATTGCCTTTATAGTTTAACAATATCATCTGGAGAGAAGAACTTCTGGATTATGTTAGAGACTACTTCATCGATGCTTTAATGGAGCAATATTTATTGTCCAAGAAATTATTGTCTAAACATGATTGAGTAAATTATTTTTCTATATCTTCCAAAAGTTATGTTGTTTTAGGTGTTGAATTTATATGTAAGTTTCTCAAGTTAAT
Source organism: Phodopus roborovskii (assembly GCF_943737965.1). NCBI lineage: Eukaryota > Metazoa > Chordata > Mammalia > Rodentia > Cricetidae > Phodopus > Phodopus roborovskii. The sequence goes on along the minus strand of NW_026126413.1, from coordinate 3,261,604 downwards.
TTCCACATAGTATAAATTAAAGATCAAAGTTCATAATTTTTCACAGGGATGTTTAATTATTATTTCTTGAGAAAAAAAAACTATTCCTTTTCCATCTTTGCAATTATTTAACTGTTGGAAACCAGTTGTCTATATTTATGAAAGCTTATTTTCAGATTGTCTTCTCTGACATGAAGAGATGGACATTATTGTCTGACATTTTTTTTTTTTACAAATTTTTTTGCCTTTATTAGAATGACATGAGGCCTTAAATATGCCAATTTTGGTAATCACACTATTATTGTTTTAATAAGAAATGACTTTACAGAATTGCAATACTGGTCGAACTATTGAATAAACTGTTGGTTTTGCAATAATCTGTCCCCATTTAGATAGGTACAGTTTTTTTATTATAAATTTACTGTTATCTAGTGTGTTTTGAAGTTAACAGATTTAATTTTACAGTTTTTCCAACATCATTTTCACAAAGCTGTCAGCTGTCATCTGTCATCTGTGTGTTTATTTTGTATCAAAGTACTTTCTAGAAGGTAAAACCTCGTATCTACATACACCCATTTTATGCAGAGATAATTTAACGCACAGAGACATTTAATTTCACTTCTGTATCTTAACATTATAAGAAATTGCATCTGGCAGATTTTCTGGGGAAAGCATCATTGTTATACATATATTCTTCTAAAGTTGAGACAGCGTATTTTGACCATGCCAGGAATGCATATATATATATATATATATATATATATATATTATCCCCAGAGAAACCCTTACCATTGAATAAAATGTAGAATTTTCCTGTTTACATATATACGCATTACAAAGCAAGTGATATACATATATGCGCGCACACACACAATTATATATATACTCTTTGGTGAATGAATAAAAGAATGATGGAGTACTTGCATGCTTCTATAAGCCCATGACCACACATTTTATTATTTTATTCATAAACTTACAATATTTCATTCCTACAAAACATATAAAGTTGAGCAAATTACATTTTTATATTCATAGGTTTGATGATGTGGTGTGTGCTTCCATCAGTAAATACACCAGATAATAAAAAGATATATATGTAGAGTTGATACCATAAGAGGGTATAAAGGAAATTCTACAGTGTGTGCACTTACAATTCAGGCAATTGATTTATCTATTGAGAAGGCAAACTAGATTTTGAGATGGATTCAGAATATTAATAATGTTTCAGTAGACAAGTAAATACCAAGCAGGAAAAAAATTGTTCAAAAACAGCCGGCAGTGGTGGTGCATGTTTTAATTCCAGCACTCAGGAGGGAGGGGCAGAGGCAGAGGGGCAGAGGGGCAGAGGGGCAGAGGGGCAGAGGGGCAGAGGGGCAGAGGGGCAGAGGGGCAGAGGGGCAGAGAGGCAGAGGCAGAGGCAGGCGGATCTCTGTGAGTTCAAGACCAGCTTGGTCTACAAGAGCTAGTTCCAGGACAGCATCCAAAGCCACAGAGAAACTTTGTCTCTCAAAAACCAAACCAAACCAAACCAAACAAAAACAACAACAACAAAACACCAAACTGCAAATCTGCTTGGGTAACCAAAATTTTCTAGTTGCTTGGTGTTTGTGAAGAGGCATGACAGATGATGCTGTTGGTGAAGCTGGAGCTGCTTGAGAAACAGAGCAGGAATAACATGTTATCAGCCTGAAAAAACGAGATGATGCGATTGTTGATAGGGTCCTTAGGTAGTAAAAGCATACTTTTGGAGATGTATGCACCAAAAACTGGTAGTTATAAGTAGGGAAAAAAGTGGGCAATTTTGGAGACTGGGAATCCAAGTTGAGGCTTGAGTAAAATAGTTGTGGAAATCGATAGTATAGGTACAAATGTAGCGAATGCTGAAGATGTTTTGTAGGTAAAAATTTGAATGATGCTTGGTTAAACATGGGGCATTACAAAAAAGAAAAAGAAAAAAAAAAGAAAAAAAAAGAAAAGAAAAAGAAAAGATTTTGCTGCAATGCTGCAAGGCAAGAGTTGTATAAATTTATTCGCCTTGTTTTTAGCTAGCATTTCCAAAAAAGAAACCACAGACTACTGAACACGATGATGGAATGTATGAGAGTCCATGGTAATCTGAATGTAAGCTGTGTCCTTAAGGTCTGTACACAGAAATGGAAGCCAGAAATGTTACAATAACACAGCAGGGTAAATAAAGTGTTGACAAGAACTCCTTTTAATAACTGCCTTTTCTGTAATGTTAGTGACTTGGCCATTCTCAACTTGCAGGGCTAGTACTAGAATATTGGTAAAACCAATGGAATCGGGAGTCCAGGGAACAGCAACAATTCATCACTATAAATATTCTGCTCCCTCTTAACTCTGGATGCACACTAGCCTGCCAAAGTAGAATTAGAAACAGTATCTTTTTTTTCCCTATACAGAATTAAATTTTTTTTACTCTGCCAAGTAGAAATGGCAAGAAAAGACACTAAAAATGTTTATAGCAAAAATGTATGACTTTTTAAAGAAAAGGTTATATTTTTCAAGGTTACACTTAAGAGCATTCCTGGTGGGACCAAATAACAACAGCGAGTAAACTGTTTTGTATTTGATATAGATAGTTATTATTTTTAATTTCAACTGCCACTTTTGTTTCTTACTCTATTTTGAGAAGTGTACCGGCACAATTCTCTTCTTATAAATTAGTATTTTTTCTAAAGAACTGATCTTGATTTCAAGTAATTCCAGCCCCTGTCTGTTTCCACCAATGTTTGTTATTTGATTGTTCTTACTTTTATTTCTAGGAAAGTATGTACTAAGTCTTTTGTCAGCACTTATCAAGTTTTCATGTTAAAATTCATAAAATTTATGTTGACCTGGGACAACAAAATTTCCTTAAGACAAGTAAATGGTAACCAAGATTGAAGTGGCTGCAGACAGCTGCAGTGTTCTGAACTCTGTGTGCAGAAACAAGCCAATTTTTGTTGTGTGCATATGTCCCTAGCAATTCTGTTGTTAATGAGCACAGGTGATGTGTATATTCTATTTGCCCTCAGACCTTCTGTCTCTTGAGCATAGACTGGAAGTTGATCTTTCTTTTTCCTGCTAGTCAGATAGAAAGGTGTGATGTTTAGAAAATTCATTATTTTCTTTCTTTTCTAAAAGAAGCATCAGGCTTGGTGATTTCTGCAGCATCTGGGCAGTACTGAATTCTCTCTATTAGAAAAATGACAAGAGGCACTTCCCAGCAGATTTATTACAAGAGAACTGATGAGAAAATGCTGACAACTGGCGTTTTAGTGGTATTTTATCCACTTAATGCAAAGAAACATTTGCTTGGTTAGAGGTGATGACTACACTTACCTGTGGGAATAAGAAGAAATACTTTTAGAATGTAATTAAGGATTATGCTAGTTTGACAGCATAGTGGCTATAAATTCTTCTCCAAGATCCTCTGGGGAGTTGGCAAGTTTTCTAGTAGGAGGCATGGTTTCCCTCTTGTTGTGTGGGTTTTAAGTGCAATTAGAGAGTTGTTGGTAACTATGCTACTGCACCCTTAGGATTATCATGCCATGCTGGTCTGGTCATTTTTTGTAGTTCATAGGTCTATAGCTGGGTAGCACTTTTTATTATTTTTCTTCTTTGGAAGCTTTCATAACACCTTCTAATCCCATGGAAGTCAGCCCTCAAAAAGGAGTATTCAGGCAAATTCTAACTCTAGAATTTGCGTCTAGACTGTTCTTAAGTACATGTACCTTCAGCAATAGGGACTTCCCTTCCACCTGTAATACTAACCAAGGGCAACAATAATAGTTTGCAATGTTTGGGGAGCCAACAACTATGGCCAACAACTTAAAAGAAGGCTTTTCAATTACAGTTTTGAGTTTTTTATTACACATTCTTTGTCCTTTGGCTTTTTGAGAGAGCATTGTTGGCTTAGGTGGAAAAAAAATCATCTAAATCACACACACACACACACACACACACACACACACACACAGAGAGAGAGAGAGAGAGAGAGAGAGAGATGTGTATTATAGATATTTTGAAGGTAGATAGTTATAGTATATGACTTTCCCAGACATCCTTACTATTATTTTATCCTCATCTCTCCATCTTCTGTTTTTATTTTTATCATCTTTCCTAAGTATAGCCTCCCCCTTTCCCCTTGTCCCAATCACATTTCTTTGTACTCTGCTATTTCCCCCTTTGTTGCTTCTGTACAACCTTACCCTAGCAAAACTTCCTTTCTTGGTTTCTACAGTTCCTCCAGGGTGTGTACTCACATCTGAAGAATTGGAGATAGGGGCCTTCTATGAGAAAGACATATGCTGTATGTCTTTCTGAGTCTGGACTACCTTACCAATAAGTACAATCTTCTTTAGCTCCATCTATTTACCTTCACAGTTCATGATTTTGTATTTCTGTACAGATGATTGATACTCCCCCCTCTTTAAAAAAATAAGTTACCATATGAAGTAGTGAGCTTCATACATGTTTGTTACTATGTAATGTTTGTATATGTATATAATATATCTCCCTCCCTCAATGCTCTTTGTCATACCATTTGCTTGTCCTCTTTCCTTCTCCCAAAGCTGGGTCCCTTCCATTTTAAAGTCATATTTAATCCAAGAAAACAAACAGCATTCTTCTGACCCCACTTCTTTGTTGAGATACCCCTCTGCTTCACTCTCTTGGACAGGAAAAAGAAACGAACATTTTAAGGTCTTTAGCCTTTTGTTCCAGTATGTGTGGTTATCCGTTCTTTAAATTGCTTTAGTTCCTACTGGACAAAGGGAGGTGAAGGATTGAAAACACTTCTGGGACTTACATGTACTGATCAGAAGCCCAGCAACTAAAGGACAGCAATAATGTCAAGAGAATTGTGATGCTGTACACCAAACTCAGATGCGTATGGGGACAACCTAGCTTGTAATATTGTGAGTTGGTTATTTTTCCATATTTTCAAGTAGGAAAAAAATTAATAAATAACACTGACACAAAACAATTGTAGTTGGAGTGTCCAATTTTAAGATATTACTATTGTCAAATATTTGGGTAAGTCTCAAAATGTATGCAAACTTCATTTTCTCCCTATAAATTAGGTGGGAATCTTAGAACATGTGTCTTCAAAATACAGAATACTGATGCATAAAAATGGACAATACTGAGACCTATGTAAAAAGAAATCTTTTCCTAGGAAAATATGACTATATGTACTACTATTAGTTCATGTATTGGTTAGAATGTAGCCAGAGGATTTTTTTTTTATTATGTGTAATATCCTCAACTCAAAAGTTCTCCTGCCTTGGGATACTGCACAGGTTCAAGCTGCAGAAGGTCCTACTGCTGAGGTGGGAAAGTCAACACAAGCTCATATCCTTAACAAAGAAGTTATCTCCGACAGATAACAAGCAAAGGAGAAAACTTTTCCCATATGGATTCTTACAGGGTATATTAACCACACTTAAGGGTAGGCCCCATGCCCAGCAGTAGATGACCAACGCAAAATGAACTCAATGATATTTTTATGGACTTTTCATCACTTATTGCTTTCTTTGGGCATTGTTTTTTTTAGCTTGATTTTTTTTAATTGTATGTTATGGTTTCTGATTTTGTATTTTTGTTAGTGTAGGGGGTTGGTAATTTTTTTTTCCAGTTCTTTTATCCACCTTTTTATTTTATTTTTTCCTAAAGAGAGAGAAAGAAACGGGTTAGGTAGATTTGTGTGGGCCAGATGAGGGGAACTATAATCAGAATATAGTGTATACATTTTTTCAATAACAATATACTTAAAAAACAAAGTGGCTAGATATTCTACTGAGAGTTCTAAAATATACACAAGGAAGCCCTCAAAAGAAAAATCATCCAGTTCCAAATGTCAGGAATACATGGTTAGGAAACCCCAAATTAACATTATGTTTTACAGTCCTTCATTCTTGTCAGCTCACGTATGCCAGGATTTCTAACTTAGAGTTAGAAATAGTATTCAATAATTTTATTTCTACAGTGCATTCCATTTCAGCCATATGTTGCAATAAAATGTTTTTAAAGTTTGTAATCCTGTGCTTATAGAATTGGTACCCAATGTAATCTATAAATGTACTTTTAAAGTTCAGATCTGCATCAACACTTTTATACACTTTGGGAAGCTTAACAGTCTTATCCACTGAAATCACTCTCCAAATGGACAGGAAAATATTTCTATAGGAATGTGTTGGAATATTATCTTATTAAATTTAATAAGTTGAAATTGGGACTTCCAAATTCTATACCATATAACCTATATTTCCCTTTCATGGTTATACACCTGAAAAAAAATTAAGTTCAGCATTCCGCAGAGATACTTGCCCACTCTTGTTTATCTTGGCATGCATCACTATTGCCATGCTATGGAACTGACCTAGGAGCCCATTAATGTATGAATGGATAAAGAAACATGCTATATATATACATAACGGCATACTAGTTCACCTTAAAGTAAAAGAAATATTTGATGGTTTAGAGAAATGGTGGAACTAAGAATCACAAGTTTAGTGAAATTTAACGCATCAAGACAAGTAATATATATTGTTTTCTTTCATATTTACAAATATGATTTACCAAAAGAGGTGAAAATACAAGGAATGCTTGAGAAGAGGCAGGAGCCAGAGGTGTAATAGAAACAAGAGAAGGTAATGAAGGTCAAAATGACAAACCTATATTTTCGCATCTATGTAAATGTCATAATGAACATCATCATTTCATATAATTTTTATACCTAATAAAAGTTACAACTTTTGGAGTCCAGAGAGATAACTCAGTGGTTAAAAGCACTGTTTACTCTTCCAGAGGATCCAGGTTCAAGTCCCAGTACCCATATGGCAGTTCATGACTGTCTGTAACCTTAGTTCTAGGGACCTGACACCCTCACCTTAAAAAAATTACAACTTTTAAGCATGACCTTTCTTTAAACATTTCATTTTTTCCAGTTCTTACACTCATATGGAAGAAGTACCAGCATTCTAAAACTTGGACTGAAGGTGAACTTTTTTGCAGAATGACTGAATATACTGTTCCTCTGTCACGGGCTCTCTTGCTCCACAAAGGGGCCATTTGGGGTACCCACATACCTGGTGGTTGGAGTGTAGTGAGACCGGGGAATGGGTGTGAACAATCTTTCTGTGGCTTGAGTTGCACCCAAGTACAAAATAGGAGCTGAGCCTCAGAATGCAGGCTCTGTACTCCCTTGTAAAGGGTTTTATTTATCTTTAGGTTAAATAACATTCTAGAATATGTAAGCAAAATCCCTGAGGCACATGGTATAGTAGTTAGAACAGATTGCACAAAAGTAAAGCTTGTATGAGCCATGTTGAAGCCTGGTGTTCTATGAATATCCCAGGAGAACACTCATTAAAATAAGATGTAAATGTTCCAACATTAACTGATTTTTTTTTCAGGAGGCATAAATGCTATCCATCTGGAAGTATAAGTATCCATTCATGTGAATTATTGCTCCTCTGTCATAAGGGCTGGTTGGATTTTCCTTAAACTTCATCTCTCCATGCTTATGCCACAAACTCACTATGGAGTGACACTTTAAAAATGAATGTGACAAAAATTTGCACCTTTTTGCGTCTAATGTACAGAGAAAACTTGTCTATGATTGCTGTCTTTTTATTTAAGATACAATGCTTGAGTTAAAATTGTGTATTTATTTTGGTGTTTATCAAGTTAAAAAAAAAAGAGGTTAAAAATATAAAATCTCAGAAACAGGCATTACAGAAAATCACTCATTTGATAAAACTGCTTCATTATTATTTGAAGGAAAATAAAACACATACTATCAACTATCATAATATGTGCAAATACTGAAAACTTAGTGCTGTTAGTGCTTTTTATTCTTAGGTCATAATAATTTTGGAACTGGTTTAAAAAATATTTAAATAAATTTAACCAAACCAATTGAATGGCTTTCTTGAATAAGTCCAAGTTAAATCTCATATTTGATATTTTTTTGTTTGTTTTTTTTAACCAGCTTTCTTGAAAACAATGGCCTCTACATCATTCTTTTTTTTTTTTTTCTATGTGAGTCAAATGTAAGAATTTCAAGAAAAGAAAAATGTTCAGAGATGACTAGGGGATGAGAACAAAAGAATTTCCCAGGTTCCAATGGATTCCTAAATTTCAATGGTCACATTCATATTGTAAGCACTTTTTTTGGGGGGATCTCCCTTTCTTTTGATCTTCATGCTTGGCATATCAGACATATTTAAGATATAATTATCTTTAGATTTCCTTCCTTTACTTCCTTGTAAGCGTTTAGATGTCCAGTGCAAGATGCTCGATAATGTGTTGTTATGGAGTAGTTATGCAAGTCACAGTATGTGTCTCAAAGAGTTCAGAATAACGCCAGAGCTTGCTGACAGACAAACACAGAAGCACCCAGAAGACAACGGCCTCTCTTAAAGCCCCCCTCAACTTTTAGACTTCTCTTTTAAATCAATTTCAAATTTATTTACCAAAAATCATTATTCTGCATGTATTCAGACTTACAAAAGTTATTCAATTAAGTGTTTTTTTTATTTATTTTTTATTTATTTATTTATATTTAATTTTATATAACAAAGTCCAATTAAATGAAAACAAACATTTATACACAATATTTGGGAATTTGGGCGTCGTTCTTTCCAAACTACTTCCTGCTGGTAAGGGGCGCTGTCTTGGGGGATTCGAAGAAGATTCAGATATCCTAGCTGTAGTCTGCAGGGCTGTTTTGTCCAGCTGTTTGGAATGTAGGATCAGCTTGTACTCTGTTTCAGGCGGTCTGGCGTGATCAAACCACATTAGTCTGGAAGGAATCCACATCTTTTCATTTTCTGTGGAAACAAAAATAGAAATCCTTTTCCCCAGTAACTTGTTCTTCAACTTAAATTTTGGAGTCAAAGCGTTTTTTTTTTTTTTTTTTTTTTTTTTTTAATTTATTATTTTACATGTCGATCCCAGTTCCCTCTCCCTCCCTCCCTCCCTCCCCCCAAGCCCTCCCTCCCTCCTTCCCTCCCTTTTGCCCTCTCTGCCCTCTCTCATGCACTCTAAACCCCCTCCCCTCCCAACCCCCCACCACAATACCATATGTAGGGGAATGCCATCCAGTTGGGGTCATGTAGATCTGACAGGTCCTATGAAGTAGGGACTAGGTCTTCTCTCCTGTCTCTAGATTAAGGCAGTTATCCCTCCATGGGGGATATGTTTGCAAAGTCCTTTTGTGCACCAGGGATACATCCTGGCTCCACTGTCTGAGGTCTCTTAGGCTGCTCAGACCTTCTGGCTGAGACCCATATTCAGGGGGGTCCGAGTCAGTACCCTGTTGGCTTCCCAGCTATCAGTCTAGTGGCCCTTAGCTCCTCCTTGTTCAGGTAAGCTGTCTCTATGTACTTCTACCGCATGGTCTTGTCCTCTCCATCTGCTTCTGGGTTCTAGTTAGACTCAGTGTTTATGTATGGGTGTTTGCTCCTGTTTTCAACAGGCATTAGTTGAGGACTCCATGGAGAAGTTAGTTGTTGATCTCACTCTCCGGGAAGGGCATTTATGATAGCCTTTCCACAGGAGCTGAGATTGTTAGTTGGGAGCAGTCTTGTAGTTCCCTTGACCTTTCTTTGTGTTCAACTTTATCTTCAAACCAACATTGGCTCCCTCTTTTATGTTCTCTCTCTCTGTCTGTTTCTCTCTCTCTCTCTCTCTCACTCTCTCTCTTTCTTATTTTCCATTCCTAACCAGGCTCAATCCTCCTGGTCGCACATGCCTTCCTCTCCTCCCTCTCATTTTCTCCTACTTCTCTCTCCATTAGCTGTCCTCCCCCACTTTACCTGAGGTCTGGGGAACTTGTCCCTTCCCAGTTCTGTGAGGGACTTTATATGAATCTCTTAGAATACAACTTGTATCCTAGTTCCTCTGGTGATGTGAATTATAGGCTGGTGATCATTTGATCTAGTTCTAAAATCCATATATGAGTGAGTACATACTGTGTTTCTCTTTTTGTGACTGGGTTACCTCATTCAGGATGGTTTCTTCAAGTGCCATCCACTTGCCTGCGAATTTCAAGATACCTCAATTAAGTGTTAAGGACTATTTTTTGGTAACTGCCAGAGAATTAAAGCTGGCAACAGATTTGAGGTCACTAACCTATCACAGTGATTATGAGATCAAGTGTATCAAAGATAACAAAGTTAAATGGCAATATCATAGAAACAGACTTTTCAGGCAGTATGGGTGAGGTACTTTATTTTCTGAAACCTACTTGTACCACACATGGAGAGCTTACTTTGAGGACATGTGATATATTTTTTTCCTGCAATCAACTATTAAGATCTAACTAAAGTAAAATGTGAACTGTTAGTTGACTTTGGGTTATTACATATACCTATCTTCCACAAAAAAAAAAATCTAGGACATTTTAAAATCAATTATTTATCAATTAATTTATTTTAATAAATTAATCAATTTATGCAATTGTTTATTTTTGATTGCCATCATTATGTTACTTTTCTCAGGGATTTGATAAATAAAAACCACAAATGAGCACAAAAACATAACAGACTACTTAAAAGAACAAAGATTTATTTTGGCTTATGGCTTCAAAGGGTTCAACCTAGTAACAAAGTAAAGGCAAGATAGAGAGGAGGCATAGGAAATGTCGACTCCCAGCTGCTTTTCTCCTTCTTCCACCTAGTCTGCCTGGCCCACAGTTTGTATATGTTGCTGCTTAACTTCAGGGTGGTTCTCCATTAGTCCTCTCTGCAAGTGCCTCACCCATCTCTGTAGTGAAATATCCACTTTGTCTGCTTCTGTGGCTCTGACCATGCCCATTGGGGGCTGGAGCCAGGGGCAGAAGTGACCTGTGGAACTAGGATATTTGTTTATCCAGATCCTTATTATACCACAATACATCTCCTGTATTTAACCACACTGACAATGAAGGTTAAGCATCAACAGTCTACTCCTTGTGAATGTGACACTGAAATATACTACTTTAATATCAAGTCTCTTGACTCCCAAAAAAGTTAAAGATAATCTCTCAAGGCAAATGATTATACTCCCTTTGAGTCCCTATAATCTTAATACTTCCAACATAGTTCAAAGATCCAAATTCAATGTGTCTCCAGGATTCAAGGCAAACTGTTAGTAGTGAGTCCCCATATATGAAGGGAGATGTCAGTCTGTAAATATATTTCTCATACTGGTTAATGACTAAAGCACTGTTGGCCAATAGGAAAGCAAGAGAGGAGGTACAAGGAGACAAGGAGGAAATAGGAAGTAGTAAGGAGGAGTCAGCATGGAGAGTCTGGAGAGAGCAGGACGCCAGCAGGCTCTCTGGTTAGAGGAGACCATGTGGAAATACATAGATTAACAGAAATGGGTTAATAATTAAGACAGAGCTAGCCGATAAGAAACTAGTACCTGGCCAACAGCATTATATCAAATACAGAGTCTCAGTGTGTTAACTGGGGCTGGCGCGGTGGTGGGACAAGACCAGCAGCGAGAGGAAAACCTACTCCTTACACATATGAATACTTTTCAAAAATTAAATACATCCAATAAACAAAGACAATGATTAAACATTCCTATTATAAAGTAGGATAATAAATAAGGCATAGAAATGAACAATGGATCAAAGCAAGACTGAAACTCAGAAGTCAAACATTAAATCCTGTGGATTTATTCCAGGCCACTAGGATGTGAGCTCAAAGAAGGCTGGGCATCATTGTTCCTCTGGTTTTGCTATTTGCAGCTTCTCTTTTTCTTACCCATAGTTTTGCTCAGCCTATATTTTATTTCATGTTTCAGATACTGATGCTATCTGGAGATCTTCACAGCAACATAGTTTTCACTGGAAAACCTTTATATATTGTCTTCTAATAGGGTATTCACAGATGATATAAGTCAACTATATATTGCTTGTCCTCTTAAATTTGGAATTTTATTGTAACTTTCCATGAGTCTGTCATTCTTGTATTCTATGTTTCTGCAAAGTAGCTTCATACTGATAAGGTCAAGAGGTTATGTCCTGCTTCTAGCTGGAACAATACTATAATAACCTTTAACCATAGCTTCTGTGGCCTCTGAGGGCTTCCCTCTGTGTAAATAAGGTGCTATGCTGCATATTTTCTCAAAGAAAAGCCTTTAGAATAAGATTATACTTTACATCCTCATTCCTGCAATTGGAGTGGTCAGTCAGACATCCTAGTGAACCAGTATAATATGTTTGACATCTGTTTATTGATGCACGAGTCTTTAATAAGACAACTTGCCCCTACAACTTCAAATTTACTCCATTTCTGGAATATCTGTGTGCTGGGGGGGATCTATGATTGGATTTGCCATAATCTTACTCTTCCATGTCCATAACGGAAATGAAACTGTGAGGCTTTTCTAAATAACTTATTATGTTGAATATTATTTCTTTGACAAATAAGAAATTGCTTCTTTTACTTATCAAGATACTTAAAAAATTTTGACATAGATTGTAACAAAATATAAACTACTATAAGCTTGGATATATGTTTATACATATATCATGGATCAGACATGGGATGGGATTGTGCTCTCAAAACAACTAAGATAATCTTTCTCCTGTGTTATCCTCTTCTTCAAAAAGGTGTTATCCTTAACCGTGTCACTAAATAGTCACTTTCTAACTACCAAAGTCCTCTTATCTTCCTCATAATCTTGTAGGAATCTTTATTAGTGAGCACATAAGAAGAACATTTACCCCATAATGTACTCTTTCTTATCATGTAGACCTTTTTTCTTCAGAGATTGTTACTTAGAATTGGCGAATTTCCTATACCTTGCTTTATCTCCTAGTACAGAGTATCAAATATGTCATTGTCATGATGGATAATTGGGTGTATATACACACTGATACATGAGTGCATAAATGAAGGGTGGAGAGTTAAGTCAGACATATATTGCTTGGAGTTATTAGGAAGGTTAACTTTTTAATAATTTATGATATTGTCTAGTTGTTGAAAATGTACTTTTCACTTTGATTATTTCAACCATGAATGATCTCAGGGCAAGTGGGCTGGAATGATGTTAACAGGACAGGAACATTCCTTCCTATAGCACCACATAGGGATGAATGACAATGAAGTGTGAAATAGATTAATCACCTTCTTTCATAATTTTATTTAGTGCTTAACACAAGTGGTTTCCTGTCTTCAATGTGTTTTAAATTTACACCAGGTTCATTATTATATGACACAAGTTGGGGGTGGCATTTATGTCAATGAAACAGCTGAAATTCTCTGTAGCACGTTTAAAAATTTATCCATATGAGACTGATATAGTTCAGAAAGGAAAGATTCTTGGAAACAGTGGTTGCAATGACAATATCTCCTTTCCACTATTTTACCTTATTAAATGATAAATAAAGGCTTTGTCTGGGTAGGAGAGGCCATGTCCTGATGCAGTAGTGAAAAACAGTGCAAATTTTATTTGCTTCATGACATATCAGAAAATACCAAAATTGAAGTACTTATTATAAGTTGCCAATTAACTGATTATAACTAAGCACAATCAAAATTAAATTATCCTTAATTTCTCATGTAGGACAAGTACATCTCTAAACTACTAGGAAGGATTTTTTCTTATTGCTTAATGGATTCCGAACACTAATTAGGGTTCTATAATTGCGTTCAGTGGATTAAAAGAGAATGTGGTTCAGAAAATTAGCACAGTAGCTATGATTTTAAATATTAAAAAGAGAAATGCCTTTATATTGAGAATTACACTGCTGTCTCACTGTCACTCGGGGAAATACTTCTCACTATGCTCTTCTCCTCTGACCGATCTTTTAATTTCACGACGCTTTCCTTCTGGCCCAGTCTCCTTTGAGCTATTTTCAACTCAGAAACTGATTCTATTAAAGCCACAAATCAAACTATATCACACTTTTGCTGCAAACCTTCCAGTGACTTTCTATCTTGTTCAGCCCTCAAGTCTACCAGAGGAAGATGAATAGAGAAGCAGCAATATATAGCAAGAAGTGATGATCCTTTTGCTAGCAGCGTCTTAGAAGGCTGTGAGCAAAGCTCACCTTGTTTTGGAAGAGCAGATACTTTATTAAGCATTTCATCATAAATATTCTTGAGAAATGTTCAGAGCAAAGGCCTTCAATAGTAGTTTTTTAAAACTTTAGTTAACAAATAATAGATATCATTATGACATTTTCACGTACCTAGCATTGTACTTGGTTCATATTCATCCTCTTATGTTTTTATTTGTCTTCTTTCCTCTAGACATTCTCCCTTTCTCTCCCTGTTGTTCTTCTGCGTTCATGTAATATATGTGAAATTAAATTTTGATTCCACATAAAACAGAAAACATTTTGTGACAATTTCTCCATACTATGTTCTCCTGTGTTTCCTTCCCCCTCCTGTTATTGACTTCTAGGCACTCAATATGCAGAAATATGAGAGATCTAAGGAGAACTGTTTACTAAGAGATGCGTGTTTTTCTTACCATCTTTCTTCTCTATTGCATCATAAACTACCTGAAGTAAGAATATTTTTCTTCTTAGCCCTCCATATTATGTTCCTCAGTTTTAGAAGGGTATGATTACTGGGTGACCAGATAAACAAATGGATGTTTCTTCTTCATTAGAGATTACAAAAGAAACTTGCTGGCAGGTACTTTCCCTTTGAATGGAAAGAGCATAGAGACAGGGTTTTTTTTTTTTTTTTTTTTTTTTAACTAAAGATATCCAACTAATTATCTTACCTCCGGTTGCTTAGTGTAGTTAGCAATCTAAGGCAATACATGCTAATCTAAAACAATACAACCACAGGAGTAAAATGGTGGAAGGACTAGCCGGTTTTGAACGGATACTGATAATGCTGCTTCAGGTCAGTGCATTTAGGAAAAGAGAAACAATTCTGTCATGTTCACAGGTCTCCAGTGAATTAGATGAGGTCCTCTCACAACAGAGAAAAAGGCAGATGTTAATCTCACCGAGAGACCCTTTCAGAGTTACAACTGGAAAGAATGTTCAACCTGATTCTTTGCTACTCCATCCCCCATGGTATTGGCACACATTAAATAATACATTTGCTGCAACCCATCCAATACTGAATGGAAGAAATTAAGTCTATAACATTATCGTAAGAATTCAGTGCATTTGGATTGTTGTATTTGGAGTTACCTTTCAGACACACACACACACACACACACACACACACACACACACACACACACACGAGAATATTATTTTCAGGTGTGTGATTTTCCTTTACGCTGCATGTGTTTAACTCAGTGAAGCTGTGTTACTGTGCCTGTTTAAAACACCTGGTTGTCCTAATAAAGAGCTGAATGGCCAATAGTGAGGCAGGAGAAAGGATGGACAGGGTTGGCAGGCAGAGAGTATAAATAGAAAGCAAAATGAGGATGAGGATGAGGAGGAAGGAGAGAACAAGGAGGGGAGGATGTCAGAGGCCATCCAGCTACATAGCAATCCATGGAGTAAGAGTAAGATTTGCATAAGTAAGAGAACAGGAAAAGCCCATGTGGGATAATTTAAGTTAAGAAAAACTGGCTAAGAACAAGCCAAGCTAAGGCTGGGCACTCATAACTAATAATAAGTCTCTGTGTGTAATTTATTTGGGAGCTGCATGGCAGGCCCCTCAAAATATTCTACCAAAAGAGAAAGAACTTCTTATTACACACACACACACACACACACTCAAAGGCAGCAGACAGAATATTAGTTTCTTGAGGCCATCTTATACCTGTCAATTTTATTATTAAAAAGCTCATGATTAAAGTAAATGAAAATAATGAATTCATAATTAGGAAGTAGAAAACCATTTTTTAATGTAAGAATAATGATGAAGAGACTATTTTTAAGTGTTTGATTGCTTATATAGAGTCGACACACTGATAGAAATCAGAGAATTTTCTACTGGAAATTAAAACCTTTGAGTTACAGTTACCACAGATCAAAGGCATTGGACATTTTCTGAACTAATGAGAACTAAAATGGAAAGTCCTGGTAACCTGGAGTGAAATGAGGGAGATTGTTCTTACAAACACCTAGCACTTCCCTGTGTATCACTGTTGGACCAGGGGGCTCACAAAGACAAAAGAACCCCCTTGTTTGCCTGGGCCTAGTGACTCATTTCTGTTATCAGGGACCTCAGGAGGCTGAGGTGAGGGGGGGAGGAGGATTGCCATGAGATTGTGGTCAGCTTTGGCTATACAGTACATTCTAAATCTGCCTATGCTGTAAAGTGGTACTCAGCTTCAAAATAAACACAAAACAACCCAAATAACACCCCCATAACACTTAAAACAATTCCTAGGAATAAAACCCCCATTCAATGAATAGTAAAAACTTGTTCAACCCACCTCCCCCTTGTCTCTATCTGGCCCACCTTCTGATCCTGCAGAAGTAATCATTTCAACTCTAAATTCTCTGTGTAATGAGCTTATTTGTTCTTAGTTTGTTTCTTTTTTAAAAAGTTCCTTTACAGAAAGGGTTTTCAATATCCAGTTCTGTTTTTTTTCACATCAAGTAAAGTAGTGCCAAAAAATAAGTCAGACTGAGCAAATTCTTTGACCTGTGTAAGTTTTTTTTTAATTAACGTATCTGACAGTTAAATTTGCAGCTTTATGTGTAAGATGCATTTTAAAAACAACCTTATGAATTATTGTCATTATCCAGGTTTCTTTTAATATAAAAAATTTAAACTGTGTTTTCCCCATTGCTTTCTAAGTGTAAAAGAATCAGAATTTCACACATTAAAAATTACTCAGGGTTATTTTTCTTTTGTGAAAAAAATACCGCTTCAACTCATCCAAAACCATGCATGACTTCAATTTATTTTATGGTTTAATTTTCCTTTGGGTAACTTATTCATTCCTTCCTGAAATCGACCAGTCTTCTAGGTAGAAATGACTAGGTTTCTAGAAATGGCACCTTGGTGAGTCATTATTTTGGCCTGAAAATCCTATTTCCAAGGGCTAGGAAAAACATTATGGATACTGGTACACCCATTTTAAGACATATGTTAGCAGAACTGAAGCATTTAAGCATTAAATGTTCCTTTGGAAAGATTTTGAATACATACATACATATATGTAATATATATAAATATATAAAAATATATATGCACATATATATGTGTGTACATATATATTTATATATATGTGTGTGTACATATATATTTATATATATGTGTGTGTACATATATATTTTTATATATGCTGAGCTAAATATGGAATGATGGTCTGTTGGATGCGGTCCACTTCAGCTCTGCCAGAGAGGTTATGCAACCACATGTAGCTTGGGGATGAACGGTGCTTCCAAAGCTGAGGAGGAACTATATAGCCTGTGCAAAAGGAAGAGAGTGCTGGGGTGGTCAGCCTTGACACTAGGGATCAGAACCCCAAATTCCAAGGAGCAGAATAAAAACCGAGAATGGGCAGCCACATTAGCAATGAATAGAAGCCAATAGACTTGACAAGGGCTGCATAAGTAAATGTATGATTTCGGTTGAGCTCTGATTAATCTAGGCTTGCTAGCTAAGCTTACTTAAAGAATTAAGGTTTCATATGCTCTTCACTAAACTCTAATAACTGTGTGTATAAAATTAAGAATCAAGAGAAGAATTGACATCTCTGTAATTTGAACTGTTCCATAGGTAAATACAGACCCACGTCATCTAGGCTGTTTCTGTGTACTTTAATAACTTAAGTCTTTCAGTGTTTCCTCAGGGTTATTGCTGGAGTCAGGACAATATTAATGTTGCTAGTTTCTCCTACTGGGTAGACATTTTCAGAGATGTTTCCTATTTGAGTATAATGGGTATGCTCACACTTTCATAATCTTTGTTCTGACCTTGTATCCATATATCTTGTGCGTTCTGTTAGTGAGAAATCCCTTTAATCACACAAGTTGCTGGCATGTAGATTTTCATTTCTACTTCATTAACTCAGTTAGGCTTAGAGTTCAATGAACATTAACATCTATATTTATTTTCTAATGCACTTTCAAATTCACATTAAAATTGTATAAAATATTTTCATTCTGTATCTATTTTTATGAACAGATAGAGGCCGATGCAGCCCTGGATGGTGTGGGGCTGTCCCCAGGAGGAAGGATGAGCAAGGGGGTCAGGATCATGCTGGGGAAGCCCACAGAAACAGCTGGCCTGAGAAAGTGGGAGTTCATGGACTCTAGCTTGACAGCTGAGGGACCAGCATAAGGCTGAACCAGGCCCTCTGAATGTGGGTGTCAGTTGGGGTGCTTGGACAGTCTATGGGGTCACTGGCAGAGGAACCAGTATTTATCCCTAGTGCATGAACAGGATTTGGGAGCCCGCTCCCTATGGAGAGGTGTTCTTTCAGCCCAGATACACTGGGGAGGGCCTAAGTCTTGCCCCAAATGATGTGATAGAGTTTGATAATTCTCCATGGGGGGGCCTCACCCTCCCTGAGGAGTAGATAGGGGTTGGGATGGGACGATGGTGGGGGCAATGGGAGGATAGAAGGGGAAGGGAACTGGCATTGGTATGTCAAATAAGATTGTTTTTTAATTTAAATAAAAATTAATTTTAAACAATTCCATTTAAATTCATGTCTTATAATTACCTTTGCCACAAAGCTTCTTCCTACAGTGATATTGAAGAACAATGAAAATCTGATCACTAATCCTCCAGGTCTCTTGAGTTGATATTTGGTCCCAAAGCATGGCCGTGTTCATTGCCTTCTGAAATCTGCTGCTCCCTGGTAATAGTAACCACAAAAATAACCAGAAGAAACATGATGGTAAACAACATTTTTCATGGAAGAATGTCCGCCACAGACAACTCCTTTTCTGTGTGTAGCTACAAGCATTAATGCCTGACTCACCTGGAATCTGTGTGTGGGTTTGTGTCCATGTGAGCTTGGGTATTCATGTGCATGTCTCTGTGTATGGTGTGGTGTTTACATGTGTGTGTACATTGTGTGGTGTATGTGTATGTTGTGGCATGGTGTTTGTATATGCATGCATTTTGTTGTGTGTGTGTATGGTGTGGTGTGTGTGTGTTTGTGTGTGGGCATTGTGTAGTATGTGTGTATGGTGTGGTGAATGTGTGATGTACATTTATGTGTTGTATGGTATATGTGTATGTATGTGTGTACATGTGAGTGTGTGTGTGTTTGTATAGTGTGTGTGTGTGTGTGTCTGTGTGTGTCTCCCTTGCTCACAGTAGATGAAACAATAGTTATTTTCTGTTCTTGGATGATTACATGACACTTTTAGGATATATATCAATATTGAATATCTTTTCTGCTTTATTTTGCTTTTGAGCTCCTCTGCCCTTTTTCCTCTGCCTTTGTATGTTTTTCCCCCATGTATTTGGGTAACAAGGAGCATGTCAGAGCAGAAAGCTCATGCATTCTGTTGATGTGTAAGTGCTTTTATCCTGACATTTTGAGATTTTTTAATTTGATAGGAGGAGATATCTAACCCATGCAACTTCTCTCCCCAATAGATCAAAATCATCTGTTAATCCTGTGTAACTCTTGGACAGAACTGGTTTGTAGCTCAGGGATCTGCTTTTACTGCTGCTCCTTCCGTTTACATCCATCCATCCATCCACCCATCCATCCTTCCCTCTTCTCTCTTTTTTGGACAGGGACTCACTGTGTAGGATACAGCTCACCTCACAGAAATTACCTGTTTCACCTCCAGAATGCTGAGGGAAGGACTACACCCCTAAACGCATCTTACTCTTTTTTGTTCTTTTTAACTCTTTGGAATTCAGGCAATTTTGAAAAGGCTAACCACACTCCAATACAGTCCATGATTTTGTCTATTGTTTGGATGCTCTTTCATTCATTCTGTGTACCTTACCCTGAGTGTAGATCTGAGATTGTACACTCTTTATTCAGGCATAGTCTTTTAAATAGATGTCACTGATTCCTTAGTAGATTTTTGAAATTTTTCCTTCTTAAATATTTCTCCTCCCAGTTTTGTTGTTCATGCATCAATATGTTTCAGATTGCAAGTGTGGTATCTGCAGGGTAGGCTAATGGCTTCTATAAGATTCAGAAACAAATATTCAGAGCAGTAAGTGATCTTGTAAAGATCATCAAGCCTTGATTGTAGCCCCCTTATCATCAAAATGAAACAAATGGTTTCTCCGACCTTTAAGATTCATGGAGGAATGTGGCTGTACCTATGTCTGGGATTCACATAATGGAAATAATAAACAGTACTTGGCAGAATATACTATCTGATGTCTAGCTGGATATGAACCTACATCTAATTCCTGTTAGTCTAAAATTCTCTTGAAATCTTGGTGAGCTGAAAAACTAAATGAAGAACATACTAATTACATGGGAAAGTGGTGCTGTCTGAGTTAGTGTCACAAATATAATTTGGAGGAGGAGGAAGTGGAGGAAGATTGGTCAGCACATTCTATTTCCTACACACACTTGAGAAAGTAAAGAACTTGCTGACTAATGCACACATGGTGTTTGTTATTTTAACAAGTATTTTCTTAATAAGCCAGATTTTCCTGTTATTTAAATTATTCCCTTAATTCACCCAGGTAGCTAGAAAAGCAAGCCCTGTAGTATCAAATTTGCTGTTTTTATTACACTGATGTCTCAGATGGTATGCTTTAAAAAGTGTAGTTTCGGTAGTTGTGAAGAACTAGCTCAATTTAATGTCCAATTTTAGGTACCAAGGGTTTCATGATACCCTTTTCTCCCTAGAGGGTTACATTAATTGCAACAGGAACACTGAAGTGGTAGCATACTTAGCATTATTTATCCCTCACTCAACACACTAAGGACACATTTAGCCAGTGGGAGCATCCAGAACATCGGTTTTGGTTTCTAAAGAAATTAAGTGTTATTTTGAATCCTTCAAATTTCTTACTGAGATTCTCTGTAGCCGTAATGAGCTATTCACCTTCCCAAAGGAACACTAAGTATTAATAACAAATATGTATGCTGTCCAAAGGGACCAACATTTTGTCTATTTCTAGAAATCCTAATTTTACAGTTTTGCTGAATGAGACATAATTATATTTACTTATTCTTCCATATTTCTTCTGTTGGCATTGTTGTTAGCATTGATACCATTGTGAACCAAGGCAATCTCCTTGAGCATTATTTTCTGGTCCTCTGATTTTATTTATTTCACTATAATGTACTCATGATATAGATATGAATACTTTGTTTTGGAATGTATTTTCATTTATTGATATAATTTAAGGTCAATTTTGTGATGTGTATATTTCTCCTTTTTTAGGTATTATGTTTATATAGCTCATTTAAAAATGTAACATATAATTTAGTACAGATTTTAGATAGTTACCTATAACAGTCAAAACTTATAGCTAGGTGAGTTATATTTTCTAGATGTGTGGAGATGTATTTGAAATGAATAGGTATTCTTCAAACCTTTCAAAGACCTACAGAATATGGCATTTAAAATGGTTTAGGGTTTTTCTTGACAGTGAGACATAAATGCTCCTGGCAACACCACCTATGTCAGAAAGGAAGATGGACATCAAAGAAACACGTATGGAGTTTGCTTCCAGTATGGCAAAACTAGCCAATTGGGCAAGATACTGCTCTTGTCTGGACTGTTTGACTTTAGGCTGTATAAACTGGACATGCAGGACCCACAGAGACATGACTGCTGATGCAAAATGGACATTGCTACAGAGTTCCTGCTTCATGGAAGAGTCTGCCAGACAGTCTGCAGGACACAAAGAAAAGTGACTGACAAACTTCCAATACAAGAAGACAGTTTAAAGTTTCCTGCTTTGCTGAAGAGTCTGCCAGACACACTATGGCCTATGGGCTGAAGATGGAAGATTATAGAAGAACTTCTGGTAACTGACCAGGCAGTGAGTTGTCTCTGTTATTTCTAGAGTTTATATATTATCCTTCTGTGGTCTTTGATGGAGTTGAAGACAAGTAGTTATGGTTATAGTTTTCCTTAGTTAGGATTAAAGATAAGTTACATATAGGACTTTAGACTCACAAAGATAGAATAGATGATGAAATGTTTTCTTAAATCTTGCTAAATGTTAATGGACTAAATATTGTTAACTGTGATTCTTACTTGGTAAGTGTTGTGTTATATATTTTGCTCTGTTAAGGTTAAAATACTTCCTTTTATTTTTAGACAGAAAAGAGGAGATGATGGGAGATATCATTCCATAAATATGTTTCTCATACTGGTTAATGAATAAAGCACTGTTGGCCAATGGGAAAGCTAGATAGGTGGGACTAGGAGATGAGGAGGAAAGAGGAAGTAGGAAGGAGGAGTCAGCATGGAGAGACGGGGGAGACCAGGCACCTGCCCCACCCCCGGTAGGTGAAACCACATGGAAATACATAGAAATGGGTTGATACTTAAGACAGAGCTAGCCAATAAGAAACAAGTAACTGGCCAACAGCATTTATATCAAATACAGAATCTCTGTGTATTATTTGGGGCAGGCGCGGCAGTGGGACCAGACCGGCAGTGGGCAGAAAACCCTTACTCCTTTCATACTCACACTTGGTATCTCTCAAGTTAAAAATCTAATCTGTCACGTATACCACGATGATGTCACATATGTACAGTTTTCAATGTTTTTTCATGGTATTGTTCTAGTTTTCAAAGTTTGACATCAAGGGAGGTTTACCATTTTGAAAATCTGTATGGTTTTTATTTGCTTACTGTTATGACAAGGCTGTGTGTGTGTCAGCCATTCTCTGCATAGACTAAATGAAAGGAAATAGCAAATATAATGCATTAAAGTGTATTTAAATAGAATTACACATATTTTTTATCTATACTACCATTCAAAGAGAGAAGAGATCAGGTTATTTGTATGTTTTCCTGCTACCTTCATCCTTGAGAGCAACCATTTTGTGCTTCCATGCTGTGCACCAATATCCCTGTACAAATCAGTTCTCTTTTTCCCAGAGTATAAATAATAGTATATCGATGGATAAGGCTGTAGCTTAGTAGTGGAGTGCTTATGTTCAATCCCAGTATTGTCATTGAAAACAAAAAGGAAAAGGAAGTAACACATACTCACTGTAAACATTATGTATAATACATTCTTGGATTTTTGAAAGTACAACAAATAGTTGCAAAGGAAAAATATGAAAAGATAAGAGAAGTGCCAGTCATGTTTTTACTTCTCAGAGGTACCTGTTGCTCTATTCTGCAATATACATACTTTCTTCTATACATCTTTTTGGACTAATACAATGTTCATAATGCTTTTGTCACTGGGTTTATTATGTGGTTGTGTGTGTGTGTGGGGTGTATAGCAATAATCATTGAACACTTGGACATGCCTTCTCTGAATTTTGAATGTTTGAATTTAATTATACAAAATAAAATGGATATTTGCTGGGAGAACTCAGCTAAGGCCAGGGTCCTCTCAGGATCTAGGTTCTGACAGCTTAAAGACATAATGGAGGCATTGACCCTCATTTCTGTTGCCTCTTTCAGAAGTGATGACAACATGGAACCACTCGGATGGTTCAGACTCTTTAGCAGAGGCATCTGAAAGAGAAACAAACATTGACAACTAAAATTAATGAGAAATGCTTTTGTTTCTTCGACTTTCATGAGTGCATTTCAATGACCATTATAAACAGCATGTAATTTATAATTCTAAAAATGGTATGATATCATTAAATAGTCTCCCTGTGGGAGAAAGTCCTCATTACAGTTAATCTTGTGATGATTTCCCCAAATGTTTTTGTGCCTCACTGCTGGCATCCTAGGATTATAATACCTTTCATTACAGATAATATGAGTGAGGTACAGAATTAAACAAAAAACAAAAACCAAACAAACAAAGTTTATATTGTGCCACAAATCTCAAAGCGTGAGTAAAACAGTCTGCATTATTGTTTAATTCCCCCCAAATTATGTTGAAACTTATTTCCAGTTGTTAGTACTCAGTCATCTGTACTGGCCTGCCCTTGGGGTCCTGATAGGATACACCCTCAGCAGTCTCTGAGAACACCATCTGTACACATTCACTATGTTCCCTTTTAAAAGACCCACCCATCTTCCATCTTCCTTTCTGTTTCTTTTTCTCCTTTTCTATGTTTGTTCTACACACACAAACACACACACACACACACACACACACACACACACACCCTTCCCTGCCCCTCTTTCCTTTCTTCTGCTGCTCCTGTCCCTGGAGGCTAATCTTCCCCCTCCCCTT
The DNA here is from genome assembly GCF_943737965.1 of Phodopus roborovskii. Lineage (NCBI taxonomy): Eukaryota > Metazoa > Chordata > Mammalia > Rodentia > Cricetidae > Phodopus > Phodopus roborovskii. Next base: position 3,237,419 of record NW_026126413.1, on the reverse strand, counting down.
TCCCCTTCTATGACCCCTTTCCCTAATTAAAAACAAAAACAAACAAACAAAAACAAAAACAAAACACCTATGCTTGAACCCTGTTCATGGTATCTTTCTCTTGAGTGCTACATTTCAAATTACAACACCAATGCAACAGTATTTGAGGCATGGTCTTCAGAAAATGATTGGGCCGTCAGGGTGGAACTATTGCCCTTTGGAAAGAGCTTAAAAGAGGAGATTCAATTCTTTTGCTCTTTAGCTCTGTGAGGATGTGGTTTCTGCTCTGAGATGTGAGGATATAACCATAATGACATCCTCAAAGCACTGATAGCAACACTCGCCAGATGCTCAAACCACTGTTACTCTTGAACTTAGACTCTCTGGTCACCATATTGAGAGAATGGCATTTTGTATTAGGTATAAAATACAAAGTCAAACATACCTTACTACAATAGGTAAATGATCCAAAACATCCTGCCCATGGAGATTTACTGGTGTGCAATATTGCATTAAATAACAGAATATGGAATAGAAAACCACGGGCCAGATATAGTTCATAATAACTGTTTAGGTTTGAACACACACACACACAATTGAGAGAATACATACAGAAATGTGGATTTCTTGTTTAGGAAATCAGGTAACCTTTGGATACTATTCAATGTAACAAACAACTGGCTTAGAACCAGTGGTGTCACCCTATTTAATAGGAGCTATGCTCTTCTCTGCTGTCATCCCCATTTTCAGGCCACCTGAACGTGGCTGCTTTTGCTCAACTAACCTCTGTTCTTATTTGAATTTTTGATTTCCTTTCTATGAGTTAACTGATTCATCTTTACCATTTGAGTTATTCATGAGCTAATAATAGTCTAACCACACTATTCAAATGTTGTTATTCTTTATTTAGATTTGTTTGGACACTTCTTGTTTTCTTGCCGTAGCTTCAGTAGATGTTTTCCTTGTCTACATCTACAGTAGACTCTTGTCCTATTCATAAAGCCCAGACAAACCACTGATAATTTTATGAGGCATCGGTGAGAGGTTTTCTGCTCCTAAAATCCCTTTTTAGTCTTGCCTACGTTTGAATATTACTTATTCATTTTGTTAAAAACTGGACCAAAGAAACCAATTTTTTTTTTCTGCAATTTGTGCCTCCTCCCTTACACTCACCTTGGATACCATTCTATTAATATTTCTCTCATTTATAGCCCCATAGATCATTCATCGATTTGTAGTCTTTAAGTTCTTCCACCCCCAGAATGGTCCCTAAGGGCAAAAACTGTGTGATTTGCAGGCTTAACGTGTATACACTTCACCACATGCTCAGCCCTTAACAGGAGCTGAAAACACTGCTTAAATAAGTGAGTGAGAACTAAGATACGTTCTTTAAGGGTATCCCACCTTCAAATCTTCTAGCTACAACCCTAAACTGGGCTTTAACTGACGATCTTCACAACTAACCTTTGATGGTATGATGCCTCTCCCTTTTCCTGCCTTGCTTTTTGTCCTTCTCTTTTTTCATTCATGTAGACAACCACATGCATACAAGCACACACTTAATATACACATAACACAAGTATGACCACCTAGCAGAGTAATGTAACTTATTAATATCAATTAATTTGGCAAATTCTACTAGCATAAAAATAGAGACATATATTAGCAACATTAACATCAAAAAATATGCTCCACAGTGTCTTGTATAGTCTAGTATATATTTTTAAAATTTACTTTACTAACAATAAAAATATCAATAAATATAATACAGAGATAGAATGGAAAGAAATTGAATTTCTAAAGGCTCAAAAATTAAGTATGGGTTCCAAAGAGGTAGTGAATACTCAGTAAAAGGCATAGGAAATTCAAGTTAAGCTATGAAGGAAATAATTGCAAAAAACATCTTCGTGATCACAGTATTCCATCCAATTGAAAACTGAACCATGAGTACCCTCATCTATGTGCACACTGTAGAGCTGTTTGTCTTTGTGGGTTTAGCCCAGCTGACAGCTAATGCAAGGATTTAAATGCAAAATCGGACACTTATGTTTCCCTCAAATAATATTTTGATTCATAATTTACATGAATGTGGGTAGCACTATTCATTTGTGAAATAATGCACCTATTGCTAAGTAAAGCCATTGAAAATATTTTTTTTCATTTTATTTAGCCACTTCTGTTTCTATTGCATCTAACTATGACAAGAATAAAACTTGATTAGACAAGGAGTGAAAAGTGGGCAAAAGCATTTTCCAGCCTGTTGCCCAACTTGTGGTAAAATGATGGAACCATGTTGTTTTATTCCTCTTGAGGAGATGGTTCATGCTTAGGTGGCCTGCTTCTGAATAAAAGTATCCTTGTAATACTGCATCTACATCCATAAAAAGAAAAAGTGTGATCTGAGCCAGGTAAAAGTATGGAAACAATTAAGGGGAAATAAATATATTATTACACTGTACTGAGATAGTTCTAACTCCAAAACATAGAGGGTGGAAGGCCTTTAAAGAAAGAAATTGTGCCTGTTAGCTTGTATCTTGAGTCAATATTAATGTAAACATAGCTAAGATCACAACAGTAGCTGGAAGTTTTAGGGCTATCTTGAAGTTATTTCTGATGAAAGCCACCTGGAGCTGTGGTCTTATCTTTGTAGTTCCCTGATGTTACGATGAAGCCTTGTCGGATTAAGTAATTTATCCAGGCTGGGAGTCCTCTATTCCAACTTTGTCTGGCCCATGCTCCATCCACTTCTCCATTTTATACTTCCAACTCCTTTGCTCTACTTAACCTATAGCCTTGGTTCTTCTATAGGAAGTGATAGAAATTCCCCACTCCAATCACTGTGGTTCTAAATGAGGGTCATGCGTGCTTGCTTTTGAAAGTCTTTCAGACCTGTGAAAATGCGTTGCTGTTATAGACTTTCTTTGAATTTGGAGGAACTTTGATGTGAGTATGTTCTCTCTCTTTAGGATGCTCAGTGAGGACACATGTCTGTTTGGTGGCAATGGAGAGTGTCATCTTGTCAACCGATCCATCATCCAGTAACTTAAGATGTATCCTCCAGTGCATTTGTTCACAGACGCTGGCTGAGAAGCATCTTATCTTAGACTTCTGTGAAGACGAACATGTCAAATCACAGGAGATGTGTGTTACATCTGATTTTCAAGTATGTGGTACTGGAGATCAAACTTAGCATTTCGAGCAGAAGGCTGCTAATTTCTCATGTGGTCTTCATCAAAAAGCACAAAACTCGTGAGCAGTGTACAGTTAAAGGGACACATGTCCAGTGAGTTGTGAGCTCTGCAGCCAGATGGTCTTAGCTCCCAATGGACTACTCCAAACTCATATCTGTGCTTTCTTCATTAATTTCAATTTTGGCCTAACATTTTTATAGGAATTTAAGCTTTTTTATACAAGGGGGAAATATTAAATTGAAAGGAAATTAAAAGCATTTTGAGTCATTGTTCATTTTGTAAAAAAAATCTAATATTATACTTACAACAGAATAAATGCAATGCATTTCAAATGTGTTCACAATGTTTTAGGTCTGTCAATTATTGGAAATAATTATCACCACCATCTACATTCTATTGAGGTTGTGTTCCTTATCAATGGAAACATGGAAACAGAGTCCTATAGGCCACTTTTCTTTTCTTAATTATTATTACTTTTATTTTACATATTGATTCCAGTTCTTTCTCCCTCCCTCTTTCCCTCCCTAATTCCCTCTCTCCCACCCTCCCATGCTCCCTGACCACACACCCCTCCAACTCCACCACCATAGGGTGATGCCGTCCAGGAGTGGTTAACAAAATCTGTCAAGTCATTTGGAGTAGTGACTAAGGCTTCTCTCCTGCTTCTAGGTTAAGGGAGTATCCCTCCATGGGGAATGTGCTCCCAAAGTCCTTTTATGCACCAGAGACACATCCTGGTTCCACTGTCAGAGGTCCCTTAGACTGCCCAGGCTATCTAACTGAGACACATATTCAGGGGATCTGAGTCAGTCCCATGCTGGATTCCCAGCTATCAGTCTGGGGGCCCATTAGCTCCCCCCTTGTTCAGTCAGCTATCTCTGTGGGTTTCTGTAGCCTGATCTTTTCCTCCATCTCTGCATCTGGATTCCAGCTCAGTTGTAGGTGTCTACTTTGTTTCCATCATCTACAAGATGAAGGTTTTATGATGGTGGATAAGTTAATCATCAATCTCATTATCAGGGAAGGACATTTATGATAGCCTTTCCACTGTTTCTCAAATTGTTAGTTGGGATCAGTCTTGTAGGTCTCTGGACATTTCTCTAGGTTCAGTTCTCTCTTCAAACCTATAATGGCTCCCTCTTTTATGCTCTCTCTCTCTCTCTCTCTCTCTCTCTCTCTCTCTCTCTCTCTCTCTCTCTCTCTCTCTCTCTTCTCACGTCTATTCCTCCCCTGACTCAATCTTCCTAGTCCCACCGGCTTTCCTTTTCTCCCCTTCTCTTTCTCCTAGCTCCCTCTCCACTCACTGCCCCCCCACTCCTGATATGCTCAGGAGATCTTGTCCCTTTCCCCTTCTATGAGGAACCTTATAAAAATCTCTTAGAATCCTCCTTGTATCCTAGTTTCTCTGGCGGTATGAATTATAGGCTTGTGATCCTTTTCTCTATGTCTAAAATCCATATATAAGTGAGTACATACCACGGTCCTCTTTTTGTGGCTGGGTTACCTCATTCAGAATGGTTTCTTCAAGCTCCATCTATTTGCCTGTGAATTTAAAGATTCTGTTGGTTTTTTTTCCCACAGAGTAGTATTCAATTGTGTAAATGTGCCACATCATCTTCATGCATTCTTCAGTTGAGGGGCATTTAGGTTGCTTCCATTACAAATAATGCTGCTATGAACATATTTGAACACATGTCTTGTTGCATGGATGTGGATCATTTGGGTATATGCTAAGAGGAGGATTGCCGGGTCCTGTGGTAGACCGATTCCCATTTTCCTGAGGAACCGCCATACTGAGCTCCAAAATGGCTGTACAAGTTTGCACTCCCACCAGCAGTGGAGGAGTGTTCCCCTTTCTCCACATCCTCTCCAGCATAAGTCATCATTGGTGTTTCTAATTTTAGCCATTCTGACAGGAGTAAGATGGTATCTCAGAGTTGTTTTGATTTGCATTTTCCTGATAGCTAAGGACATTGAAAACTTTCTTAAGTGTCTTTCATCCTTTTTGATTTCTTCTACTGAGAATTCTATATTCAGTTCTGTACCCCATTTTTTAATAGGGTTATTTGGTATTTTGTTGACTAGTTTCTTGAGTTCTTTGTATATTTTGGAGATCAGCCCTCTGTCAGATGTAGGATTGGTGAAAATCTTTTCCCAGTCTGTGGGCTGCTGTTTGATCTTGTCAACTGTGTCCTTTGCCTCACAGAAGAAGCTTCTAAGTTTGAGGAGGTCCAATTTATTAATTGTTGATCTCAGTGCCTGTGCTACTGGAGTTATGTTCATGAAGCAGTCTCCTATACCAACTTGTTCAAGGGTACCCCCCACCTTCTCTTCTAAGAGGTTCAGTGTTGAGGTCTTTGATCTATTTGGACTTGAGTTTTGTGCATGGCAATAGACATGGGTCTGTCTGCAGTGTTCTACACACCATCATCCAGTTGTGCCAGCACCATTTTTTGAAGATGCTTTCTTCCTCCCATTGTATACTTTTAGCTGTTTTGTCGAAAATCAGCTGTTCATAAGAGTGTGGGTTAATGTCAGGATTTTCAATTGATTCCATTGTTTTATCTGTCTATTTCATGTGCCAAATCCAGGTTGTTTTCAGGACTATAGCTCTGTAGTAGAGCTTAAAGTCAGGGATGGTGATGCCTCCTAATGTTCCTTTATTGTACAGGGTTGCTTTGGCTATTCTGGGTCTTTGTTTTTCCATATAAAGTTGATTATTATCCTTTCAACAGACCACTTTTCTTAATGTCAATGTCTAAGTACAACATGATGATCATTGCACAAACTGCCTTACTTTTCCCCTTTGGTTTGTTTCTTTCCCTGAATCCCACACAATGCTGATATTGTTGCTTTGACCATCTGGACTTCTTACCAGCTTTATACAGGAAAATAATTAGATTACCCTCAGGTTAAAATTTCAGTAGCTGTATTAGGAGGTAAATGGGGGTACGTTTGTCCTAAATTAATACAGCTCCCAATGGTGCCATATCACAAAGAAAGAAATTTAAGCAATTTCTTTCATCGTCAGTACCATAAAAGGTTGTTTATGTTAAGTAAGGACAAGGAGAACCTAGGATAATGGATAAAATTACAAAGTATTTCTTTCTTTTAAATACTTCCTCTTACTTTGATGAGGGAACCACATATAGTTCTGAAGCAACTGTCATAGATACACTATGGAAATCAGAAAGAAAAATGAATCATCATAGTTTGCATTATGTATTCATTAGATCAACATGTTCTTTGCCTTGATTTTCATAACTTACAAGTGGAATTATTAGCATGGCACAGATGGCCAGCTCAAGACAGGCTAGCTTCATTATACTCCAGGAACAGACCACTGTTTGTGCCACCTTAGGGGTTCCTTTGCTTCTCTCTTCAGCTGTCTTTGTTCCTGTCCTCCTGGGTCTACATATCACCTTTCTTTGTTAAAAAGTGATGTCAGGCAAACCTGTGTTCCCTTGCCCATATAACTGATAGCACTAGTGGTACAATGTTTAATATTCCTTGCCTTGCTTGTCTTTGGTGTAAATGTATATTCCTAGCTAGACTGTCAGCTTCTTGAAGACAGAGAACAAATCCCATGACTCCCTTAGCACCAGGCAGAGGAGCTTCCTTCTCAGGATGAAGTCTTTGACAGAGATCACACTTTCTCTTATGTTTGGCAAGGTTCTGTAGTCCATGAACAAGGTGTTAAACCCAATGTCCCCTTAAAAAGGCATATTAATATAGGACACCTGAGTCCTATTTATTTTCTGTCTCAATGTACTGAGTTGGCTGTGCTCTCCATCAAATGGGCTGGCAGTCTGTTCGATGGGCAGAGCTACTTTTGCTTGTTGGGCACTGCACCGTGTGTCATGAACTCAGTGAGACTCGAGAGAGGTCCTCTTCCAGCATCAGTATAGAACTGCTTCTGTAAATGTTGCTTTCTGTGAATGAAGAAGTACCCCTTCTCTGGGTACACAAGAGAAGCAGGAGCTGAGTACTTAACTTAGGACAGCATGGCACTTCTCATTGAGACATCATCTCCTCCACTGCACTGCCTCCCACCTCTGCCTTTCTGTCTCTGTCTCTCTCTCACACACACTTTCAACACAGGTAAATGTTGAGTGTTTGGATGTCTGCTCACAACTGGATCTCCAGTGAGTGTGGGTCCCGGTAGATTTGACAAACTGCTCTCATGAACATTTTTAGGTGCTTGGCTTTTTTGCAGGTGTGTCAAGCTCAGAGTAGTAGTGAAAGAACAGATTAACAGCAAATAAAACCCCTGCCTACATGACCAACTCTATAGACATAGCTTTTTATGTGTTCAGATCAGTGTTGAAATGCCTTGTGTGGAAAGTGTAGACAGCTGAGTTCAGTCCATAAAATATGCTCTGAGAAGCTGTGGACAACTAGGATCTGGTTTCTCTAGGTTGAAATCCCAGCTCCTCAGCTAATAAGGGAGGATAACAAATACACAGAAGCAGGGAAACAAATAGGATCTTTCCTCAAAACTAAATGTGAAAAAAAAAAATGAAAAAACGAAAAAAAAATGTAAAAGTGAAAAATGATAATGTAGTTATAACTCAGTGGTATGGTATTTGTCTAGTATATATAAGGTCCTGTATACCACCCTCCCATTCATAACCCAAATAAACACTAGGGTATATAAGACTCTGGTCCTAACAGGGGTTTTTAATGACAACCAGACTATGGCAAAGGATTCACTAGATAGGGCACAGCTAATGAGGAGATGTAAGTTAATCTGAAGTGTGGCATTTGCAATGGTTCCCGAAAAGCTATATCTACTTGAGAAAAATTGTGATTTTTGTTGAACCTCACCCTGACCTTCCTTACCTGATATGTTTTCAGATCATCACCAGATCTGATGCTGATCGTTTTAACACTGTAAATATGTCTTACTCTCATTGGTTAATAAAGAGCTGACTGGACTATAGCTGGACAGGAAGAGATTGGGGTGGGGTGTGGGGAGAGCAGGACTGGAAGGACACTGGGAAGAAGGGCGGAGTCTGAAGAGTTGCCAGCCAGACTCCAAAGAAACAGCATGGAAAGTGCATAGATGAGGCAAATGAACCTCAGGGCAGTACATACATGAATAGAAATAGGTTAATTTAAGTTATAAAACAATCATAAACAATAACAACCAATAAAAAGTCTGTGTGGTTATTTGGGAGCAGCCAGTGAGACAGATTAGTCAGGATGAAAAACTCCACCTACATCTGACTTATCTTGTCATAAGTGCCCATACTCTGCACAATATTGGCTTCGAGGCCAAGTCCATATTGTTGAGAATTCTCATAGTTACCTCTAAGAAGCCAGGTAACTCTAGGATATGACTTGAGGACTGATGTACTAACATTGTGCCACCCTGACAACATTCTTGGGAGACTATATTGGCCATTTTTCTTGTTGCTGTAACAAAATCCTTATATAAGCCACTAAAGGGATGGAGAATTTAATTAATTGGCTCTTGCTGTGGAATATTATTTTAACTGTGTAAAGGTGTGTTAACTTTTGTTTCTGCTGCATTTGTTTAATTATGTAAAGATGTGCTGACTTTGTTTCACCTCAACTGCCTAAGGCACCTGATCAGCCTAATAAAAAACTTAATGGTCAATAGCTAGGCAGGAGAGAAGTAGACTGAGATGGCAGGGCAGAGAGAGTAAAGAGGAGGAAAAACCTAGCCTTGGGAGAGGAGCGTTCAAATACGTGAGTCAACGGGGACCTCGTATTCCAATTAAAGAATGAAGTTAATTTATAAGGAGAGAAGATTGATTTGGGTTTGTGGGTCTGATGTTTCCATTCATGATTAAATGATTCCATTGCCTTGTGCCCCTGCTAAGGGTTGCACATCATACTGGGAGTGTGTGATGCAGAAAACAATTCACTTTATGAGCCAAGAAGCAAAGAGGGAAAGGAACTACGGCCCTAGCTCTCCTCTATTGGCTTATCATTTTATTTCTTAAAGATGTCTCCTGACTTGACCATCCAGTAGTACATGAAAAGGAAACCTTTTTCATACACAGGTCCTTGGAGAGAAATGTCCATATTCATGCCATAGCCATTGTGTTTGTGTGGCCCATGTCTATTAATTGCACTTGCCTGTAAGTCAGTTATAGAGTGAACTCCCAGTCTTCCCATTACTGGAGTGAGTCTCCAAGGCTTTCCAGACCACAATGCCCTACTCTGGAATAAAGGCAGACTCCGCAGTTTGCTTGAAACCTTTGGAATCCACCTAGCATGAAGACCACCTCCCTTTGGTGGGTAGCCTCTGTGTGGCAGGGCCTTTCTCGTCCCAGCTGTTTCCCTTTGCATAGCTTCAGAGGGAAGGTGGGGCTCAGCATGGAGGGCTGCGGTCAGAGGTTTCTCAGAAGCCTCTGCTTCACAAAGCAGCTATTCTTTTCCGCTGAACGACTTCGAGCCGATTAATTTCATTTTCCTCAAGGATCTATCACTGTTTTGTAACTTGCAAGCAAACAAACCGAAACAGAAAGTCGTTTTTTTCAGTTGATTTTGTATTTTGGTTTAGGATTGGAAAACAGTCTCTGCTCACAAATCAGCTATAGCCCATGGCACCATGGCATAGAAAGCGTGCCTGCTCTTCCAGCACAGAGACACGCCATTCAGAGTGAGAGAGTTAAAGAAAAAAAAAGGTCGGCTGCTGTTGCTGTTTGCAGGTAATTCTCAATGTCCCCTCCCAGATTCTCAGTAACTCCTTCTCCTTTATTATTTTCATTTCCATTTTTGTCATGATTTTAGGAATTTTTAGAAAAACTATGCCCTGCATTCTCATTGACAGCTATGGATCAGAGCACCATTTACTAGTAGTTTACTGCAGTGTCCTGAGCTGCCCTGCCACCACATTCTAAATTTAGGTTTAAAGAAAGAGGGCATTTTAGCTGCAGTGTTGTCAGAAAGTCCTGAAGTAAGCACAGATAGACTTGTAACTTTGGCCGTAAAGTAACTTGCCGTAAAGGACACCTATTAGAGTTAATTGTTATTCCTTTGTGTACAATGTATAAAAACTGATCTTTCCCAAAAGATCTTGAGTAAAAAAAATATGTATCAAGGTTGACTTCTTATCTCCACACTAGAAACAAGATTGTCAGTACGACAGCCTCATTAGAACCCTGAATGAGCCCGCTGACCATAGTTCTCTATTTGCACACAGCATCTCTCTCTTGGTGAGTACTAATGCACCGGAGGATGGTGCTGAGATTCCATTCTCCGATGCTTACAGGGGATTTAGGTATTCAGTGCGGTGGGGTGTGGGTGGGTGGGGGTCATAACTCTCAATGGTGTAGTCACTGATAAATTACGCTTGTTCATGAAGTAAGCCCCACCCGTGATCATGCTAGAGTCCTAATTAAAAGTGTACACACACACACACACACACACACACACACACGCACGCACGCACGCACGCACGCACGCACACATGTGCACATGAAAATATGAGGGTGATTTGGGGAAGAAATGGGTAAGAGGTGGATGGGAGGAATAAGAGAATAATGGAGATGAGTGTGACCAAAGTTCATTATGTATACATACAAAATTGTGAAATAATAAACAAAATGTTAAATACCAAAAGAGAAAAATAGAAGTATTTCCTGAAAAGAGTTTACTTAACATAAAAATTGAAGTTCCAATATCTAGGTTTAAATCAAAAACATTAGTTTTTGAGCATGTACATAACACAAAATATTAAAATGACAGTATACAAACTTTCAAAAGTAAAGTTTTTTCCCTTTTTATGAAATTTATTATTACTAAACCTTGCAAATAAGATACATACACAATTTAACCAAAAATATATACATATCTCTGTGCTATACAGTTAGAATAGGCTTTTGAAGCCGAAGCTGTGCAGTTTCACATTGGACTTTACACCGTTAAATTTGAACAGTATTTTAGGCACTTACAAATTTATGAACTGAATGTGGGTGACAGACTCAAGTTCTGTTGGAGGACATGAAGCTAATTGCTTTTCTAGTTCTAACACTTTGGTGATGAATGAAATCTTTCTTATCTCTCTTACCTGGTTTTCTTTTGGCAAGGCTACTAGTATCTTCCTATGGAATGTGTCAAGTGTACTATAATCAATTACAAGCCATACAGAAAAATACATATGTCTGTTGTCAAGTGCAGAAAAGTATATACATGATCTTGAATGCCTTTGTTCACTCAATAATATATTCTGAGGAATTTTTCCATTAGGACCTAGGGGGCTAATGCATTCTTTTTAAGAAACTGTACAAGATACACTTAAGAATTACAGTTTTCCTAAATTTTTTACTTTTACTATTTATTATAAAGGAAGATATTTTGTATGTATGCCATTTTACAAAAGGCTAAGTATAGATAAAGAATAAACATTTAGAAATAGGATGGCTGTGTAAAGGCATTGAGTGATTGCTCTTGAAAAACTTTTGCCCAGCCAACTTACAATGCATGTGGTGACTATTTCCTTGACATGCCCTATGATACACACGTGAAGAATGTGACATTATTAATGGCAAACACTTACTTGGTACTTAGAGTTTGCCAGGCACTGCTGTTTTACATATATTATCTCAAATAAAAGTTAGAGCAGCCTTGTGAGATGGCTACTTTCATCATCTCTAACTTACAGAGGAGATAAAACATTGACCTCCCCTCCCCTTTGAGGTCATCTTGCTAATAAATAGCAGCTGATATCTGAGCCCATGATGTCTGGATGTCTGGCTCCAAGAATTAGTTCTTTGTAACCGTGACCCTAAACAGCTCTAAGCACAAACATTTTTCTTAAATGTTCTACACTTGAACCTATAAAGGGTTTCTCAAGAAATAACTGTTTAAATATTGAATAAGGATGAGGATATCAGACTATATTACTGAAATACTTCTTTTTATTCGTAGTATCTGAGGGCTCTTCCTCATTCACAAATATTAGCTCATCAGCACACTGTCTGAGTTCATTCTGATCATAGTGAAGACGGCTTTCAATGCCATAGAAGCCAACTCTTCATGACCCTCCTCTCTCATTCCTTAATGCTTGGGATCTCATACAACCCCAGATGTCTTTTCCTGAAGTCAAAACCGGTGTTTAGATTTGTCATCAGTAATTATGTCTCCTTTATTATGTAACTTTCAAGATTCTATCTACAGTCTGGTACCTTTCATTTTTCTCTCTTCTCTAAAGCTCTACTACTTTGTTGAACTTACTGATCCCAGTAAGATTTTCCTTCTCATCCTTAGGCAACTTTGCTCAGTGTTTATTTAGGTTTAACCATCCATTGCTGCCCTCCTTCTTACCTAGAGTGTATCCTAAGAAATTCTCTGCTACCTTGGCCTCTTTTAATACACTCCCAAAACATCAGACAAGCTTATTAAAATGCAAATGAACTTAGGTCACTTGCCATTTTAAATCCCCCTGATGTTTCCTGTTTCATTTGGGATAAAGGCAAGCTATTTTAAGTGATGTACAAAGTGCTGAACAGCTTCTCTGATTTTATTTTATTCTCTCTGTTCTGTTTTGTCACAGTACTTATTGCCATACAGGCTACCTTCTGGTTCAGTCAACACCCTAGACGTGCTTTTGCCCTAAGGGTTTTCCTTTATTGTGTGTGGCACTGGGAATTGATCTAAGGGCCTTAAAAATGCTATTCAGGTGCTGTCTCACTTAGTTCAGTCTCAGCAACCACACCCCTGAGGTCTTTGTGTTTGCTTTGTGAGCCTGCAGATAACACTCCCCTTTCAGCCAGAAGAAAGGGCCCTCCCTGACACAGACAATGCTAAGCAAAACAGAGGTGCTGATAAACTTTTTGTCATAAAATAGGTACAAAAATTTACTATGTTGTTATTTTTGGCAGTAAGTTCAATTCAATATTATTTCCCTTAACAAAGTGAACTTTTTATCAAACAAATTTCTTATTGCTAGCCTGGAATTAATTGGGAGCCTCTCATTCTCCTTTGAGTACTGTTTTGATACATGAATTCCTAATTCATAAAGATAGGAGGTATACTTAGATACCTAATATAGAAATGTGGATACATTTGTCTGAGAGGTAGGTTATGTACAGACTCAATTTTGCTGAAAATGTTTATTTTCTATTTTATTTGATGACATGTTGTTTTGTTTTGTTTGGTGACATGTTTCTTTGTAATTGCAAAGAACAACTACAACAACCCCGGAAACAATGTTTATGAGGTAAAAACTTATACTGGGTGAATTTATAGAAAAAAATGTTAAATAGTCTTTGAAATATAATAAAGCTTGGTGACACCCTGTTTTGTGTCTCTAACAGACAAAGAAGAAGAGGAGTATGAGAAGGATATATCAATATCTGAAATGCTGTATAGGAAAATTGTCAAATTAAATGAGAAATAACTATAAAGTTAAAATGTGAAAAAACAGTCTGATGTTTGACTCCTACAATTTCCATCAGGTAATTGATGAAAAGGAGTTATTGTTGGTATGGCATAAATACCATGTAGTGTGCCAGGAATCACAGTGAGAAGCTGGGGGTGGGGGTGGGGTGGAGAGGTTGGGAGTTTGGGGAGGGGGGGAGTAGGAAGGTTAGGTAGCCATTTCACTTTCATTTTATGTTTCTGACAGTTTTATTTTCAAATCATATTTTTGCTATTTTTATATTCAAATTTTAATTTGTCATAAAATATCAAACCAAGTCGTCTAGAAGTAACTTAGTTGTCACTTCATAAATAACATGCCACTTTTATACCCTCATTGTCCATTCAGTGCTATACCCAGGTGGAAAAAAGAAAGTAGAAGAAGCAATCAAAACAAAGCAAACATGACAGGCAAGACCCACTCTTAGCTCCCTGATTAACCCCATAGAGAATTCCCTGTCCTGTGACCCACTTATGTCACCCCTAGCAGGTACCCAGAGGACTCTAAATTCTGTAGACACTTTCAATGCATGTTTACTTCTGCCCCATTTGTAATAGTTAAAGAATCAAACTAAACTAGAAGCCTACCAATAGATGACTGGATGAAGAAAATGTAGCAATACAACAAAATGGAATTTTATTCTGATGTAAAGAAAAGCTTAATCATGATGTTTATTGGGAGATGGATTAAGCTGGAAATGATACCTATGTAAAATAAGATAGACTCTGAGAGAATTATTGCATGTTTCATGTTTTCTGCCAGATATAGATTGTAATTTTTGTCTTTATTGTTTTGTATGTGTGCATGTATTTGTGTTTGTATATAATAAAACTAGAAAGGGAAAATAAATGCCTGAAGGGACAGATATAGGTGACATTAAAGAAATTTGCAAGGAGAGGAAACCAGTATGCAAGAGGAATGCGGTGAAACAAAATGAAGAATAACGATGCATATATGAAAATGTCCATTAAACTACTACTTTGTGTACTAATTTAAAAATAATAAAAAATGTTAAGGAAGAATATGACCCACAGGGATTAACAAAGGAAAGAGTAAAATATATGTAATTCAGGCCAACATTCATGAAGTAAATGCAGGATATTGTAAGAATTAAAAGAATAAAGGGAGTTTTCAGTAGCCATTAGGAAAAGAAAATTAAGTGGTCTGTGGTCTGGTCCTTTAATGTTTTTGTGGTGACTTCTTCAGAGGGGTCCTTCTGTGAAGGATGATGGGAGCCAGAGATAGAAGTTCATTAAGGCAAGAACCTCAAAGCAACAAGGAGGCATTCTGAGAATGCCCTGGAGGCCAGACATTCCAGAGAAAAGTCACTTCTGACCCTTGTTAGATTGCTAATGAACACCTGGGCATAAAAGCTATATTTCAGCACATTACTGAGAGGAGGTGGCTGGCTATTGGTTGGGCCAAGTGACTGACCAGTTCCTCCTGCTCCTCTCCCTCAACCCAGTTTCTGCTGTGAATCCTTCCCTAAAGCTCTAGACTAGCAACAGCTCCACAATATCCCCTTCATGGGACCCCTTCTGCTATGTGGGAATCCTGGCATTCCCTCCAAACTCCAACCCAGAGGTTATAAAAACCTTCTGTCTAAAACTCAAAAAATAAAAAACAAACAAATAAAGCCAAAATTTGTGTTGGAAGGAATAGAAGAAATTAGAAGAAATAAATGGGTAGAATAATCTAAGGAACACATACCAGGAAGCTTTTGTAAATCCATAATTAAGAAATCGACAATCGAAAATGTTTTAACTAAGTAGTTTTGAGCACTTTCAGTCCCCAGCATCCATATTGGGCACAGAACCTAGACCCCCAGGTCCCAGGGAAGTGATGCTGTCTGTGACTTCCTTGGCCCCAGCAGACACATGACATATACATACACATCAATAAAAACAAGGTAAGGTTTAAAACAATCTTTTAAGAAGGTGGATTCAAAATAGTATGAAGATTAATAGAAATTAGTAAACCTAGAGGGGAAACTTAAGCCTGAAGACTTACATAGAAATCCAAAGCCTGAATATTTCAGTGTAAAGTTAAAAAAAGTAATAGAGAAAATGTATCTAAAATATTCTAGAAAAGACAAAACACTCCTCTATAGAACAAGATATTTTTACCCTGCAAAAATTGTTTTCAGACTAGCAGAGGTTTCTCACACATACTCATGCACGCATGCAGCACACACAAACACACACACACACATTTAGATGGGTAGATATATAGACAGACACAAACACACACACATAGATATGGGATGACTCCTGTCAAACAAGAGCTAAAAAGTGAGAAGCAGTTTTCTGAAAGTTCTGGCAACTCAATTTGACATGAGCAAACAGTAGTAAGCTAAAATCTATTATCAACGTTGAACACATTTTCAGAATTTAGTCTTTAAAAAACTGATAAGCAAAATAAATGTTCAGTTTATAAGAATAATTTAGGACTAAATCTCTGATAAAAGAGAAAATTGAGGATAAGAAATAGAAATACTGACACATGGCTTTTTTTCTTCAAGAGAGGTTAATTTTATGGGACACAATATACTCTTTCATCCTCCACTCCAGATGTCAGGGAAATAAAGCATTGTCTCTCTGTCTTTTTCTTTAGAGTTGGTGCAGCCTTCTAAGATAGGGCTAATAAAAAGGAATAGAGTATAAGGTCTCAATTGACAAGGGCGGGGTATAAATCCAACTTGTTGAGATTACCTTGATCATCTTTCACCCCACGTAAAACACTAGAAGCCTGAGCATGTGATTTTGCTTAAGCAGTATTTGTGTGGTGGGCGGTGTGAATGAGAGCCTGCATGACTTATTATTTAGCAACTACCCTATTAGATGCAGGTAAAATAGCAATCAGTCAGTACAGAAGCCATTTCCTGTCATTCTTTCTACATTGTCACATTTCCTCCAGTCGGTATCATCATTTTGGAACTCCATCAAAAGATTTTTCCATAGTCCTAACTTCTCCATCAACCTGTGATGCTCCAGGGTACAGCGTCTCCTTCTTTAACTATTACTTCCTTTATTTGTGTGTGATTTTCCCTTCATAATTAATCTTTTAAAACTAGTTCTTTTTGTCACATTAGTCTTTTAACATATTGTAATTTTTTTGGCATGATTTTTAAAAACAGTCTGTCTTATCCATCTATGATCAAATAAAGATGTTCCATTTTTCTTAAATAAAAATATTATGAGCTTTAAAATGATCTCCTAAAATATCTAAATCCTGATTATTAGAACCTGCAAACTAACTATATTATGCTCTATAGGGAAGATAGTATCTAGATAGTGGGTTTATCTAACCACATGAGATTTTGCAGTTTTCTTCCAGCCAAAGATACAGTGTGATAAGAATTTCTTTCATGAGTACTGCTTTGAAAAGGATGGAAGAAGATGGCTAACAAGCAAGGGAAGCAAGTGCCAATAGATGTTGAGATCAAAAACACTACCTCATTCTCTGATTTTTGAGGAAGCTAATCTTTTCAGTAGTTCCATTTAACATGGAAACAGGTCCTTCCTTGGAGACTTGTACAGAATTAAATGTTCAAAATACAACTCCTTGGTGTGTAGATTATTTTGAGTGGAGGGCAGTTACAAGAAGATGTCTTCTTGGAATTTTAACTTACTGAAAGTAGAACCTTTTGAGAAATGTGGACTGCTCATGACTCTGCTTTTGAGGAGAATTTTATGGACATGGTGACTATTAGTGATAATTGTAAACTTGACAGAATATAGGATCACCTGGGAGATGGGTCTCTGCAGAGAGTCATTGTGATTGTTACTTGAGATGGGAAAGGTATGCCTACAGCACCATCTAACCAGTAGGGTTGTTCACACACAGCTGCACTGTGTACATGCACTAGTTGAGCAGTACCATGAATTACTTGATCTTTCCCTCTGTCTGTAGAAGTGATGTGACCAGCTGCTTCGTGCTCCTGGTGCCTTGACTGCCATGCTGGGCTGTACCTTCAACTGTGACTAAAATAAACCTCTTCTCTCTTGTCGTTTTGGTCAGTTACTTTGTCATAGCAACCCGAAACTGTTGTGAAGAAGTTGGACAGTTGGTGTTCAGGTGGGGCATCTCAAAGCAAGCTGTCTCGATTGGTTTCCCATATATTTGCCATTTCTGTTTGCAACCCTGAAAGTAAAGGCTTCCCTTTTGTTGCTTTTCTAAGGGGTGTGGTTGTCTGATTTGATCCATCTCTGAAGAGATGCGAAGTCTCAGCCCTGTCCTATCCCTCCCAGTCCCTGATCACCCACTCTTCTTATGTACCACTTGTGCTAACTGAACTCTGTTTTGCTCTGGATAATTTGAGTCCTTGGACAATATTTTCACAAGATTTCTGCAGAAACCAGAAGGCTACACATCTGGGAGGTCTCAAGCCTTTAAATTTAAGGATATGAGGAAGAAAACAAACTTAATTGTGTGATTAATAGAATGCAAACTCTTTACTGGTTTCAAAATTTTTGTTTTTGTTTTTTGTTTTTGTTTTTTTTTTTTTAAAGCTCTGTTCAACATCTAGCCGAAAGGTACAGTTCTTCATTTTATAAATCTAAATTTTCGAAGTACTTTTGGATAAGGTGATGCTTTTCCATGTGTACTGTACAGTAGATCATCATTCTAATAAATACACTACACAGCATAAAAGTTGAATAATTGAAAACTGTTACATGCATTTTTATTTATTTAATTGTGTGTGTGTGTGTGTGTGTGTGTGTGTGTGTGTGTGTGTGTGTGTTTGTGTGTATGCCGCAGCAGGCTTGAGGTAGTCAGAGTACTTCTAAGAGCCTATTCTTCATACCATGTGAGTCCCTGAAATTGACTAGGAAAATACGTTTGACAAGCACCGTCACCTGTGGAGCCATCCACTAGCAACAAAAAATTTCTAAATCTCAGAAGTTAGAGTAGAGTACAGTTAAAAGTAGCATGCATATGATCTAGGAAAAACAAAAACAACCATTTCCATACTCATCTGACTTGGGAAATAAAGGGAACACTGATTACAGAAATCGTTTTGAAGTAAAATAAAAATACCAAATATTTTGATGAATAAGCAGTTAATGAATTGTATCAGTCAACAAAACAAAATTTATGTGGCTCATTTAAAACAAAGATAAACAAATGAGTGTTAATATTATAAAATCCTACCAAATACATTCATATTATAAGACTGTTGTTTTTAACATCAGTAAACTGAAAGCAAAACTCTCAGACTATGATTAAACTGTCTCATATTCTTAAAGTATATATTTACACAAAAGATATAATGGCTACAAATCATATTTTAAAATTTATAATTTTATGCAATTGAAATTTTAACTTTAAAGAAGAGAGATTATGAACTAAAATTTTATAAATTTTTATTGAACTGTATTTAGACAGTTCTAACAAAGAATAAAATAAAAAGATTTGAAAATTTAAAAATACTTTGGAATGTTGGTAAAAATTCTTTACACATTCTGAGATAAATAATATAATATATTCAAATATGTTAAGTATATTGAAACACATGCCAGAAATAATAAAAATTATCTATCTTCTTTTCTAGTGGTCACTAAATTATACATTAATAAATTTCCAGTGAGAGTTTAATGGGTCATTTTCTATAGGTAAACTGCCTCAATTAATATTAAACATGTTCAGCAATAGATTAATAATAAAACTATGCATTTAAAACATTAAAGCTACATATTTAGAATTCATTGTCACAAAATAGAAATCACTACTGAACTACTTATTTATGAAACAATGGCTGTCTAGTATGGGAGAGCTTAGATAAAAATCAGAAAGTGGTTGGTTACTTGCATATTGCTTATGTCACTGTTGCAAAAGACAGGCCAGTCTTTATTGTTGTTTGTAGATGGAGTTTCTTTCCAGTGTAGTCCTGTAGCCACTTTGCCCCAAATAAACACACAAAGACTTACATTAATTTATGAACTGTTGGCCGATGGCTAGGGCTTCCTACTGGCAAGCCAACTCTTAATTATTAACCCATAACTGCTAATCTAGCTATGTCTGCATGGGCTTATTTACCAGAGAATGCCTGGTGTGTCCTATCTTCTCAGTCTCTACATGGTGTCCCTCTGCAGCTTTTCTCTGCCTCCTCTCCCCAGAATTCTTCTCTTCTGGTAACCCTGCCTATACTTTCTGCCTGGCTATTGGCCCATCAGTGTTTTATTCATCAACCAATAAGAGAAACATATATACAGTAAGACATCCCCCATCAGTTGTTCATGCTGTTCACAGCTTGGTAAAATTGATGATTACTTTTCTCTTTCAGTAACATACATAGCACCTCCTACCACTAAGAAACCTAGCCAGTAGGGTTGAAATTTCCAGTACCTGATTAGTATCTTTAGCAATAAGATCTTACTATCCAGTTCAGGGTGGTAACCAAAAGCCTTGGCAACAGCCATAAATGTTTGACAATCAATGGGGACCTTACTGCATTCAAAGGAGGTAACTCATTCCTGTCATTGGGTTTTTATTTGTTAGCCTGTAGTGTATAGTAGGGATATTCTCATTCATTTAGAGTACCTACATAATAATGCATTCTAGCTATCTACTATCTATTCTTGTATTATCTATACCTAACTGCCCTCCTATATCTCACTCCAATTTAACATCCTTGTTCTTCCATTAATCCTTTAAGATATTATGCCACTGCATTCTATCTCCCTTACCTTGAAAGTCCTCTTCAAGGCCCCTTACTAATTTTCAGCTCTCTATGGATGTATCAAATGAAGCATACATATTTGAAGACTCAACGCTAATATTAACAAATGAGAAAAATCATGTATTTTTTTTTTACTTTCTGAGTCTGGATTACCTCACTTAGGCCAAGAGCTGATACTACAAAGGTCATACCCTATAAGAGAAAACCTATCATTATTATTCTACTAACAGTTCATGGTATTTAACTGAAACCTAACCATTTCTTGTTATACCTACAGACTAATGCTTCTTTCTACACTCATCAAAAAAGGTTC
Organism: Phodopus roborovskii; assembly: GCF_943737965.1. NCBI lineage: Eukaryota > Metazoa > Chordata > Mammalia > Rodentia > Cricetidae > Phodopus > Phodopus roborovskii. The sequence goes on along the minus strand of NW_026126413.1, from coordinate 3,216,858 downwards.
TAGTTGCAGTATATGGTGATGAACTCAGAGAAACACACCTGGACAAGGCACAGAGAATAAGAGTCTCTGGAGTGATCAGCCTTAATTAGGACATCTATATCCCATTGCCTTTTCCAAAGTTCAGGGATTATTTTACAGGAGGGTCCAGAAAGACCATAACAGTTAGAAGGAGTGGATGACTCCAAAGAAATATTGTATTGTATTGTATTGTTCTGACACAACAATACAACTGTATATATATCAACTCATAGCAGTGTAACAGCATTTACAGTAGTCACACAAGCTCAAGCCATACAAAAATCCTATCACAGAGAATAGAGGTGGTTATGAAATTCAAACCTTACTTAAGAACCATTAGCAACTGATAGCGGCTTGGAGAGAGTTGGTTTTCTCCAAGAGCATTGGTGCTGGCCAGTCAACCATAATTAAATGGAAGGCCACACATCCAAGAATATTTGATATCAAAATTGGTCTTGATGGTAGTCAAAAAGGGAGACAAAGCTGGATATATTGGGGAAAGGGTTGACCTGGAAGGAAGAGTTGGGAAAGGGCTGACAAATATGATGAAAAAAAAAAAAAAAAAAAGCATTGCTAAGGCCCACATAATAAACAAAAAGATAGTCTTTTAGGGAAATGTTAATTACTAAAGCAATTAAAATATAGCCATATACAAAAAGATTAAAGCCATTCTAAGTTTGTCATGAAAACTCTTTTGACCTTTTACAAAAGACAAAATTGTTCTCATATTACCATGACTCACAGTGCCAGATAAACTAGTATGTGGGTGGTTTCTATCCACAAGTAGATGTAGACAGTCTTGATATTAATGTGTAACATATTCCACCATCAGACAGTCTCTTGTTTAAAGCTTCAGCTCCCATGAAAAATTGGAACCATTACCAAGGCAATTGTGCCTCAGTGAGTAGGGTAGGACATTTTGATGTATAATAAGAAAAGAAAAGAGGTAGAGTGGACAAGTGAGGTTTGGGATTTTCCATACTGTTTGTATAATTAGCTAATATTACCAGATCTTACCTTCTGTGTCCAAAGTACAAAGGCATATTCTGAAAATGCCTTTTCTTAGCTGTCTATGTGGTCTCTCACCCAGCGCCCCAGGGTTGATATCTGTAGAAAGTCACTTTGCATCATGCATTGGCACATTAGAAGTGCATGTCTCAGTGTAAAGACATCCATACTTGGCAAGAGATGAAAGAGGCTTAAAGATAGTTTTTCCCCATATTAGTGCAAATTTGAATACAACTTGTCAATAGTGGAGGCCAGATGAATAACAGGCTGAGAAAGGGTTTTCATTTATTGCTTGTTTCAATTTCCTTGTCCTTCACTATTCTCTGTATAACATAACTAATAATCTACTTGCACCAGTGATTTTGCTGTGGGGACTGTTTCTGGGACATCCCACTCCATGGTGCAAGTCAAAGATGGTATCTCCTGAAGAGAAAGGAGACTTGTTAGGTTTAGATTATAGCTTTTTCAAAATCACACAATAGTAGAGACTTAATAGGCTAAATTATACCTTATATCATTTCATATTTTTGTCAGTAGGATGAGGAGGTTGTATATAGTAAATAAAAATATTCTTCCCTTATGTTTTCATCTTTTTCCCATTCTTTGGTAACAAGACTAATTTGAAAACATCCTCACTACTATTAATGCTTTCGAACATCTTAGATTTTGAATGAGAAGCTAAAGATCACATTTTGGAAAAGTCAGAGATGCAATGATGGAATCTTTGCATAAAATCCCTTTGACATTTTTTTTCAATAATTTAAAAACTTATGATTCATCAAGAAAGAGAAAAAATCTGTTAAAACCCACAATTTTAGAAAAAATAACACTTCAGAATATATAATGATACCTCCTTTTTAAAGTGATGGCTTGGTTTAAATTTAAATTTTAATGCAAATTTTCTAAGTCTGTGTCCATAAAAGTTGATGGGCTCTTGAGTGGAGACTTCCTGTGGAAAAGACTAAAATTATCTAATTTGTGGAAAAAAAAAAACAAAAAGCAAAAATCAAAAGGAAAGTGCAGTCAGTCTTTCTAATGAAATAGTTCATGTCTGTGTATGTCAGTATTGGATTCTTCACTGTTATCCATACACCATTTTATAATTTTATACATGCCTTACAAATGTATACACATTTGTCATATGTACAAATGCACACACATCTTATTAGAAGCACACACATACTGTGTGGTGTGCAAGTGTTCTTCTAACTATGGATGACTAAAATCAGTTTTTCCTTGATAACCACTCTGCATTTTCAACCTTGCTAGTAATAAATGGAGATATAGATCTGAGACTAGGTAGCCTATCTCAGGGAGAGCAATCTCTCACAATTGAGGGCCTCTAGATCTCTGAGATTGATCCAGATTTGTGTAATTTCTAATGTCAATCTTCAGGCATGAGACTCAGTACTTTGAGCAAGAAAAGTAAACACAAGTTGGACACCAATTCAGTCAAAAACTGGCATTCTTTGCCTTTGAAGGCATTCAGCTACCCGATCCATTCATTCTTTTCTCAAATGTAAAGGAACACTGTAATGGTCTAGTATGAAATTTTAAACATCAGTTTAATGAAAGGAAAAAAGAATGTAAGAATTTTAATTATAGTCTTTGTTCATTTTTTGCATTCAGTCAAGAGAATTATATATGAACACCAGCTGTCAATAGGCTACATATGCCTTTTGTGCAGCACTAGTGGGTACAGACAGCATATTACATGTTTCACAGTTCAGAGTCTACAATACTTTCCTCTGGGTCAGGGGAAAATAAACTAATGGCACAAATTTAATTCTTGTTCCACAAGAGAAAATAGTGTTCAAGAACCAAATAGTTCCTAAAAAACAATCAGTTCTTCATCTGCTCCATTGCATCAGAAGCTTTCCTCTATTGCAAGAGTTAAAGAGACATAAATATGAACACGGCTTCCAGTAGAGGAACAGACCCATTTCTGGGCATTGTGCAGCATTTGTAAGGGCTTGTCCGACCAACGATTTCTGCTGCATTGCTAGAAAACACACTGCAAGAAAAGTTACATTATTTCCTAATTTTAGTGACATTTCCAAATTTAGCTACAATCTGATATTTCCCATACTTGGTTTTACATTTGTGGACCACAAGTTTACACAGGCTGACAATTAAGGAGAATAATTTTGAGCGATAAGATCAAATTATTCTAATTCCAATTCCAATTTGATTGACCCTGATGACCTTGTTTGGTGATTTCTATTATCCTGCCTGCCCAGATGTTGCCAAATGTCTGCTCTGTGGCAGTGATACAAAGTTTGGAAGCACTGTTCTAATTGTCAGTCCCAAGAGAGCAAATCACCCTCTTCTTATGCAAATGTTGTTAGAGGCACACAATCTCCTCTATTAACAAAATCCAGTTAGGGCTGGGAGACAGCAATCCATATAGAGTTAGGTGACATTTTGAAGGGTGTGCCCAGTCACAGTTTTATACTTCAAGAAAACAGGACTCCATGGAATGAATATATATATATATATATATATATATATATATATATATATATATATATATATATTCCTCTCCATCTTCTTTTTTTTTGCCTCATTTGGAATTGGAGCTAGACCAGCCAGCATCTAGAATTATTGAGAAGTGGCTCTCAGTGTGACTACATCCAACATTTCCCAAGAAAATCCTGGTGGAGTGTTCAGTTGCAGACTTGGTGAGAGATAGCAAGGTTGCCAGGAAGCCCCACCTCTCTGATATATTCTGCTTGGCATGACAACCCACCAGAATGGTTCTGCAGCTAAACCCACGAGCCTCAACCCCTGCAGTCTGGTTAAATGACACTCACAGTGTGCAAGTCAGCAAATCTTAGTTGCTAGTATTTTAGGTCATGAAAATTTAAATTCTGTTTTCAAAAATCCCTGGAGCAAGCAAATATTAGTCCATAGGAGATCTCAGTTGTTCCCCTAGATCTTTATATGTTGCATATAAAGAATCTGTTTTTTTGTTGCTAATAGAGCACTCAGAAGTGAACAACAAAAAGCATGACAGAAACTGCAGTGAAAACATTTCAAGAGGTTCGGCTGGATTTATGTTGAGGTCTTTGATCCATTTGGACTTAAAAAAAAATACAGAAAACATTCCAAACTCAAGAATGTCTTAATTGCTTCACTTGGTAATGCAAACTGCCCAGGTACATGCTTCATAAAGAGGGATGGTTATAGAGATCAAAGCTTATACATCCCAAGTTCATACATAAAATATGAATATACAATCATAAGAAGTTGTAACCTCTAATCAAAGTAAATCTACATACTGCTCTTGACAAAGTGAAGAAGGCATGCACAAGTGTCTCTATACATACGAGTAAAGCAAGATTGCAATAGTCAAATAGGACAAAAAAAATACCCATTGAAACTTCAATCAATCAAACTTTTTTATATAGTAGATACTTTCTAACTATATATTATTGAGGAAAATAAGCACATTGTCATCAGAATATATGTCCAGGTAAATTTTATTTAGTAACTTTTTTTTTAAATGAACTTTTATGTAGAAACAGGAGTGGAAATGAACTATTTTTAGAGACCTCTCAAATTCCTAATTTTGTATTTATTTTCTTAATCACCAGGTGTGTGTCTGTTTGTATGATGTGTGTTGGTGTGAGACTTAAATTAGAAAACACACCAGAGCCTTTCTCTCCTTTACATGCCCTTAAATATTAAGAAAATCCTTATTGCAGCCATTCAATAGAACTTACAATAAGGAACTGCATTTCAGTGTGCTGGAGTTTGCAGATTCTGGGTTTTGGTGTGTTCATTGTTTCTTTATTTGTACCTTTCCCCTTCTTTACCTGTTCTAATATTGATAACTTGACACAATGCAAACTAGGAGAGTCATTGCCAAGAAGACTTGGGATTTCACGATCTTTAGCAGATCTGTGGACTGTACTGTTAAGCAGTCAACGGCTTCTATGCACACTGCACAGGAAGGTGTCAGCATCCGTCAGCCAATTTAAGACACACCATGCAAGTCCTCAGAAATAGACATCACTTAGCGAATTCCTCTCAAGTAACAGGCTTTTAGCAACTTGACCTAGGTGTTATAGGCACAGTCTGCTTCTTTTGTTTGGTTTTCAATGAGGCCTTTTTCTTGGTGCTGGGTTGTTGTTTCCCTTTAGTATTACAATCACTATCTCATTTTACCTTCTTTTTTTTCAACCTGTCTCTGTGTTTTGTTGGTTGACTACTCCTATGATATTCAAGTTTCTATTGCACCAGTGGGTATGTTTTGCCTGGACATACCTGTAGTTTGTTAAGATTTAACCTAGAGGCACAGGAAAGCATTTTATGAACAGTACCTGAGTTTAGGCATTAATGACAACAGCTGATAGATGCAAACTCACAAAACTATAAAGACACTATCATTTGAATGAAAAGACAGCCTACAGAACTGGAAAAATATTTACCTGCTATAAATCTGGCAGAAGACTAATATCTAGAATATACAAAGAACTCCAAAAATCTAAACACCATGGAACAAGCAATACCATTAAAGATGGGACATGGAACTAAACAGAGAGTCCTCAGAGGTCATACACAAACAGCTGAGAAATATTGTGAAGGATACAAACACCAGCCCCCTGCTTTGACAATCCTGACAGGCTGCAGAAAAGACCTAGCAAGATGTAGACCCCTGACTCAGAAACATGTACTGAGCCCCCAACCTTGCCCTAATCACTTCAGATACCCTCCATATAGTAAGGAACCAATCAGAAGTTAGCTGGCAGGCTCTGGGTGTACTTTACTGATAATAGTGGAATGCAGGGGTAGGAAATGCCCTACAGTGGCCTCCAGGCATAGAATTTTTCTGCAGCTGCAGCTACAGCTGACCAATCACCTCAAGACAGGCTGCCCAAGCCTGGGAGGGGTGCACTAAGCCTGAGACTGTTGCTGTGCAACTAGCAGACCCCCAGACACTCCCTTTACTCTACTCTGATATGTGCCCTGTGCCACTGCTGCTTGGGGTCCCTCCTATCCACCCCATGTGTTGGATGGACAGAGGACCGAGTTAACTCACGTTAACTTGTAAATTAAAAGACTTGTTGCTTTTGCATCAAATCTGGTCTCTTGGTGGTTGGGGGTATTCAGAGTCTGGGCACAACACATTGTTTTTATTTTGAAATTATAATATAATTACAAAGTTTACCTTGCATACCCTTCCCCTAAACCTTCCCATTATGCTACCTGTTATCTTTCAAATTCATGGCCATTTAAACAATTGTCATTAAATGTGTGTGTGTGTGTGTGTGTGTGTGTGTGTGAGTGTATTCATATATATATATATATATATATTGTGTGTGTATTCATATATATATATATATATGAATATATATATATATATATATATATATGAATACACTGTGCCCAGTCTGTATGATGTTAATTATATATATATATATATATATATATATATTTTTTTTTTTCAGGGATACTTTCAACATCCTCAGTCTTTGAGGAAATTCAAATTAATTTATTTTAAGATTTTATCTTATCTCAGAGATAGCTCCTTATTCATGTTCATTGCTTCTCTATTCACCAAGGAAATGGAAGCAGCAAAGATACCCATGCAAATGATTGAATGAACAGGGAAACCATTTGTGCAATGGGATATTTTTCAGTTTTAAGAAAAACAGACTTATAAAGTTCCTAGGTAAACAGATTAACTCCATGGTGATGTAAATGAGTAAAGTACCACAAAGCTCTGGTGTTTGAACTATTGGTTGTTAATTTCCATTTGGAGAGTTTGGGAGAAACAGACCTGATGGAGAAAAGATGTCACTAGGGGCAGATTTTGAAAGTTCAAATTCTCCTGACATTTCCAGTTCACTTTTTTTTTGCTTCATACTTGAGTTGGCAGATGTGGGCTCTCACCTTCCTGCTCCAGCTCTGTGCCTGCCACCTGTTGCCTCCTGTCATGCCTTTTTTACCATGATGGATATTTATCCCTCTGGAACCATCAGTGTCACCTCACCCAAACCTGGTTCTTACATAGCTTACCTTGGTTTGAGTGTTTAATCACATTAACAGACAAATAACTGATGAAAGCAGGAAATAATCTTTCAGAGTGAGGTGACAGACCCAGGTAGACAAAAGTCACACATTTTCTCTCATGTGTGGATGTGAGCTTTGAATTGTTAGATAATTTGTATTCCACTGGAATACTCATAGAGGTCAGGAATTAGCAAGGGGCAATAGTGGAGGACATAAGATAGAATGCAGTGATGTGAAGGAAAAAAGGGGAATAAGCAGACAAAAATGGATGAATTGTGGGAGAGGGAAGGCAGGGTAAAGAAGGGAATATACTGATAGGGGATGTTCTTCTGTATATGTTTCTTTTATTGTTTGATAAATAAAACACTGTTTAGATGATAGAGGCAGGAAGATAAGTGGGGCTAGGAGATGAGGAAAATTCTAGAAAAGGTAGGCAGAGAAGCCCTGGAAAGAGATGCCCTGGAGGGACCTGGAGGATAGGGCACACCAGGCATTCTCTGGTAAGATAAGGCCACGTAGAAATACATAGATTAATAGAAATGGGTTAATAATTAAGAGAGAGCTAGCCAATAAGAAGCTTAAGCCATCAGCCAACAGTTTTATAATTAACATAGCATTTCTGTGTGTTCATTTGGGTTTGTAGCAGCAGGACCAGGCAGGACAAGAAAAACAGGCAACAATATAGGGAGGAAAAACTATGACTCAGAAAAAAAAAATCTAAGACTCAGGACCTTTGCAAAAGTTACATAGAAGTAATCTAGTAATCAAGAAATATATAACATTCATAAAAATGTACTACATACAAACACACACATATAAGAAGAATTCAAGCAGTTAGTATATAGTGGGTGACAATGCCCATTTACACACTACAGAATAATAAAAAGCCTGATAGCAGGAATGGGCTACTTCTTTAAAAGTTGTTGACCAGTGTGTTCCCAAAGACCCTCAAATAGTACAGAATGTTACTCATGCTCAGAAGCTGATGTCCCGACCCTATTGCTGTACCAGAGCCTTAAAACATGGCAACATTAAACAAGTACTGACAGGGGAATTTCAATCATCCTGGCAAATTTCTCAGTGCTAGAAGGTGCTTTGCATGCTACCAGAAAATCAGTGCTGCTGCGTTACAAATACAATTTGCTGTTTTATTTTCACATGGGTCCTCTTTGGTTCATGTTTAAAGTGTGACTTTAGGACTCTAATATGTAGAGAGTTTTCACAGCCATCAGGAGCCCCAGGAACCATGGACTATACATGTTCATTTTTAGGATTGGAGGTGAGGTGCTTGCTTCTCAGCAACTGAAGCACTTGTGACTGTCCTCTCCAATTGCTCCACAGGGCAACTCCATGAAGAAATAGGGTGTTTTTTGGTTAAGTCTTACTATTCTTATTCCTTCCCATTCTTCAGGACATGCAACTCTAGGCTTCTCAATTCAAAATTCTCCCTGAGATCTTGATAAGTCTTAGTGTCACCTCTCACAGGATGATTTGTTTGTGAACTAAATGCTATAGATGAAGTCCTCCACCCCTTTTAAGGAACTCCATGCACCACTGAGTAGGTAAGAAAGAGACTAGGGAAAGAGCTGAGCCCACAGAATGTCCACTCAGCACACTGCATTAGCTGTATTTAAATCCGGTACAGTTACTTTGTCTTTTTCTTTTTGTCTACCTCTCCAGTGGGTATGCATTAAGTAGCCCAGGAATCATCATTTTCATGATTCCTATTTAATTTTGACCAGTAAAAGAGTTTGGTTTAAAGGAAAGGATATCTTGTAAAGGATTCACAACAAATTAACAAATTTTTATTAGGTCAAGGATAAAATCCCCAACCCATAGGCAGTCTCCTTTTCTTTGTATATCCTGATATGTTTGAATACGCTTTGCTGATTTTACTTTTTTCTAGGTTCAGATTCATATAAAAGTATGATAGGAATTACGTGAGGAAACTTTCACACTTAAAAGTATTCAAGAATTCTAGGAGACAGACCTATACTAATGTGTGAAATCTTCGTTTCCTTTCTTTTCTGTTTTATTTCCATTTCTGAAGAGACACTTCATTCATCATCTGATGACATCCCTTGTATTGGGTAGCTAAGGCTCTTTTTTACTCTTAGTACTCATTGATTCCTCATAACTTCTGTGTGGTAAAGCATGAAATAGTTCACACCACCAAGCATTTTCCCATGGAATAATGTTTCTTTTCTAGAAATGTGCATCCTGATCCTGGTGACTTGTTTCACATTTACTAGTGTTTCCACTTTTAATTATTTCTTTCTACCTAATACTCTGTCATTAAATTATTTTCGTGAATAATACAGGTATCTGTGGAAATACATTTGCTACTACAAAAGACTTGTGGGCCATAGAAGATATCAAAGGAGCCTGTTGTTGACACCTTTCAGTGCTTGACTTTGTTTTTACATTTATTATTTTTTAATGACTTATATGTGCACTTAAAAATGAATGGTCATAAACATGTAGTAATTAAACTGTTATAATTAAACTTTTATGATATTGCTTCCATTAAGTGAAAGGTTAATGTAGAAGACTTGCTGACTTCCATTAACAAGTAAATCAAATGGCTTGAAACTAGTCCATTGCCATTTATTCTGGAAGTATCAATGTCCTCTTACTTCCTATATCACGTGCTGTTCTTGAGGTTGGGAAAGAAAGTTGAGTGGAGGAAACAGCCTTTTCTGCTACTGTCTAGTCAGAAAGACAAGACTGGTAAAAAGAAAAGGCAATGAATTCATGATTAATCAAGAAGGAAAGAGAAACAACAAACACAAACAAACAGAAGGCTTCTCAGAGCAACTGATCTTTCTTTAAATGTGAATTTAGGGACATCAGTTCCCAGAGAAAACTATCCCTTAGCTAAAAACAGAAGAGTCAGAAAGGATACTGAAGCAGGACTAAGAAGATCCTTATAAATAGAAGATAGTGATTGAACATCTGGCATTTCAAGAAAAAGGAGAATCTAGAAATGGAAAGAAAAAAGCCTGGGTAGGGCGCAGAGATGCCTGAGGGCACCTTTGTTGTTGCTGAGACAGCCATCTAGGAAGGACTGACTTAGCAGGTGGATGCTTCCATGAGGATGAAGACATTACAGTAAGAAGAGTAGATATTTAAAAACATGGCTATGAGCACGGAAGTAATTTGATTGGTTGTGTTTTCATTTTTGAAATGATCTCCCTTTTGCCCATGGTAGAATTGGGGCTTAGTTAAGACAAGAAACAATATTTTTCACAAATGTTCAATTTTAAAGTTTTTACTAAAGAAAATTGTAATATATTTTATAATGTTATTAAGGTCTCCCCTTTTATCTTCTCCCTTTTTTTCTATTTCTCATATTGTAATTGATTCAAGCAAAGTTGGTAAACTTAAATTTAGTAAAGAAAAGTACCTAGGAAAAGTCTTTTCTAACCTCTTATGAGAATGTATAGAAAATTGAATTCTCATAGACAGTGTGAAGAAAGAGTACTAAATAATAACTATAAGTTATACAGATTTATAAACAAACTTACTCAACCAGTAAATATAAATTTGTGATGGGAAGATATGATGCATTCTTTAACAATAAAAATGTGTGAGTCAGACATTGGGCAACAACCTGAATGATCAGAGAAGCAGAAAAGCAGTGACCAGAGACCCACCCCCTTTCTTCCATCCAAAGGACTGAGAGCCTCTCTCAGCCCTGCCCTACTACCTCCTGTGTCTGTCTTCAGTCATCTGAAAACCTTGTGGTTAATTTTGGCCAGCTAGCAGGTAACCCATGCCCCTGATTCAAAACAAACTTTATTGACAGTCTTGGGAGAGTCAGAATGCAATCAAAATATCACACAACAAAGATATGATGTGCTTTATTATTTGTGAAGATATTTTTATCAACAGTTATCTATTTATCATCTAGTATTTATATATAATCTATCTTCCATCCATCCATTTATCTATCTATCTATCTATCTATCTATCTATCTATCATCTATCTATCATTACCATCTGTGTGAGAGATATGGATTTTATAGAATTATGAGACTAAAAGAAGACTCACTTTCAAATACACCAAACAACTTGAACAAATTTTTACATTATTTCTCTTAGTGATAAACAGGCACCTCTTTTATTGATATATCTTTTTTATTGATATATCTTTTATTGCTCATCTTTTTATAAATTTCAACTTTATTCCAGGTATTTTTTGTAGAGATAAAATGTGAGAGATAAATATTTTGTCCCTGTGAGTCTTATATTTTCAATGGGTTAGACAGATAATAACATTATCTGCAAAGAAATAGAACATATGCTATGTTAGACTTGCAAGAAAATGAAAGGGAAACAGCAAGAATATGATGGGGTCTTGATATGTGGGTGTGTAAGAGGAGTATTTGTTTACATTTTATAGTTTATATATGAAGAATCACTGCCAATGAGATCATTGAGCAGGAAACAATATTAATACCCTAAATCAAAGAAACTTTTCAAATTTCCCTTCCACTTATTGGGAAAAGATACAAAAGAGTTATGTTAATGGTCAATGCTTTTAGCTATGAAACTCAAATGCACACTTCTTGGTACTTGGAGTTAGAATTCCGTGCTGGTAGCTCATGATTTTACTGTGTCATCCCTTCCCCTGTAGTATCTTTAGTTGCTGGAAGCTGATCTGCTTCTGGCTCTGACTGAAGTGCCTGCTAGTTGATGATTATAGATGCTGTGAATAGCATGGTTGGGAAAAGATCCACTCCATTTGCAGCACAGTTTAATTATAAAAGTACTTTTGAAACTAATGCTTTCTTGTTAATTTCTTTCTCAGATTTGGTCCTTCCCTTTTGTTTAGCAGATGTGTTTTCATTATGTCCCCATTTGGTAATTGAGAAACAACATTACAATGAAGACTTTTTTTTCTAAATGAATCTGCACATTTATGCAAACTATGAACTTGACTTTCAGCTTTAGAGCTGCAACAGTCAGATGATACTTTTGTCAGAAATTACCAGTCTGAGATTGAATACAAAATCACTTTCAGCAATGACATCCATTTTCAGGGCAATATAATCAAACATTATTACCTGTTTTAATAACTAGAAGTAAAATGATCTCATATTTATTCATAATATCTGTGTTTTCTAAGCACTAGAAATTGACTTTTTCAGTTCAATAGTATGCTAATTTGCCTAGTCAACCCAAGATCAACCAGAGACCATTTTCACGAAAATACAGTTGCATGTCTATCATTGTCAGAAATATACAGAATTATTTTTTAATCACATTGAATCAAAGTACATATAGTGGTTGTATTTTATTCTCTTAAAGAATGAAGATGTGTTTGGCTCGAATACATTAGTTGAAGCTCTAAACCGCTGCTTGATGATACTGAAGATAAAACATTTGGAAGATAGTTATTCTGTCTACACAATGAGATGCTGGATGCCTACAAACCAAGAGGAACAAAATCTATTTTGAAAGCACATTTATCTTGGAATTTCCATATTTTACAACTGTAAAATAAATTTCTGTTAAGTTATCCAACCAGTTCTATTTTTATATGGTAACCTGAGTAGACTAAGACACATGCTATCCTGATCTGTTCATGTGTAAATGTTTCATTGCAAATGGAGCAGTATGACACAAATACTAAATAGTTTTCTATGTAAGGCAATACAGTCAGGAGGCAATGACACAATTATTCATGTGACTAGGTAGATATAAAACTGACATTCAAGTCATTTAAGCTAGAGTAAGTAGTTAAGAACACTAATAACACACTGTCAAATCTCCTTGCTGAATCTAAAGATTCATAAATATATGCAAATTAATAGTCTACCTCGAAGTTTGCTTAGTTTTCTTGCAATACTACTTGAATTATTAGGCAATGTTTTCAATGAAATCAATAAAGCTGACATCTTGCTATTCCAGTGATGTTTTAAAGGGAGTATATGGATGTTTAAAATAATTTCTTGGACCACTGTATGATTACCCAAGTTACAACTCAAGAACCAATATGGAATTATTGCTGATATATATATATATATATATATATATATATATATATATATATATATATTTCTAAATAGCATGATATGGAAAGTTTTACAAAAAGTTGTAAAAAACAGAATGAGCTAGATTAAATGTCTAAAATCCCCAAAGATTTAAGGAAATGCTAAAAATAAAACAATCTTATGCTTACAAATTCATCATATCTTTTAGTAGTATAAAAGAGAGCAGAAGGTAAGGCACACTGCTTATGTTATTGCCACCCAAGGATTTAAGCTATAGGAAGAGGGATGAGTTACCTAGTCCTGAATTACAGTTAAAATAAGCAGGTGTTTGACTTTTCCAAGTCATTTTCCATCCTCATTTATATGGCTGCAAGTATTTATCCTGAATAGTAATTGATGGTTCATTACTAGACTTCTTTGTTTTTTTTTTAAATGTGTACCAGTAGAAGATAGTAAATATTAACTTAGTAAATATTAACTTAGTTTTGACCACATTGAAAATTATTATATTAAAATTTGTATCTATCTGACTTAAAATTATCATGTAATTAACATATTGGGGATCTCAAAATAAAGCATAAACTATAATCACATAAATCCTAAAATGTAATTCTAAAAAATACACATCACAAAGAAATCAGACCACACATTATTTAAAGTATATTCATCAACTAATTCATGGATAATCAATCTATGTTCAGTGAATAATAATATCACCCTGTCAAATTCTGCCCTATAGGCATACAGTAGCTAACATTAATTACAAGCAGGCACTCAACTCTCTATATGATAATACCTTCTCTGCTCTTTCATGAACTCTAATTATCAATTTGTCTAAGTTATCTCTCACAGCAGACCCCATAGTCTGGAGGCAGAATTCTCTTTCTCTAGTTATATTGGCAACTAGAAATTATTTAAATTAAAATACTGGGATTGGCAAGGGTAAAGTTTGCCTCATAAATATCTTTGCCAAGTTTTGCACATTGAATAGCTTTTTATTTAACTAAGCATGACTCATTTCTAATATTCATGACTGGAATTAAGAAATCACTTCATTAGTCTATTAAAGATAATTTCCAACTTAGAAGTACACCAATTAGTAAACATCTAGTTCCTGACAATAATGAATTAATGAGCACTTTGTTCTGTCTCTAGCATGGCTTTAGGAAAGGGCCAAGGACCGTGGGCATCAAGATAGTAGTCTAAACCATGAGTGGGACATGAGGCTATAATCCTAGCAGTCATGCTGCTATAACCCTAGCTAAACCAGGAAGGTACTCAGTTTGTTTCTGGCCTGAGATGTATACCGAGATGTCATCTCAATAACCTACTAAACAACAGCAGGAAAAAAAAAGGACTGGCTTTATAATGTCACACTACACAAACCATCTAAAAAACTCAATTCACCAGTTTCTACTTTATCTTTCATGTGAGCCATATAAACTGAAATAGAATGTAATACAAGACAGAGTAATGCTAACTGTGGTGCCTTCTTCTGGATTTTGCCAGTTTTATATGCCATGCAGTGTGTTGATGCATGCATATTTTTTAGATCAAACTTGGCCATGTACTTCTCTAAGCCCCTGAAATGTGAATGAGTGGCTTTTCAGAAGTGGCTCTGACACTTCTCCTCAGCTCTTTCTCACTACTGCACAACTGACAATGTGCAAAATAGATGATATAGAGCATCTTGAGCTGTAAATTAAATAAAATATTGTGTAAAGCTACATTCCACTTCTAAGAGATAAACAGAGCATGAAAGAGAAAGAAAAGTATTGTTTCTTGCTCAAAGACATTAGCTGTACTTATTATAAATGATAGCATCACTGAAGATACATTGGTAGGGCTATTAGATAAAAATAAGAGGCATCAGGACTCTGAATTCAGAGAGGGTAATATATGAGGTCAGCTCTGTGACTGCACAATTTATAGAACTTCATTTAATGGTATAGTGCTAGGCATATTTAAAGGGATAATGTTTGGGTGATTCTACCTTCTCATTTGTTTATTCTCACCCACTTAACACTCCACTTAAAAACATTGCATGAAGAGCACCAGGAAGGGGAAATAGAATTGGCATTGCTAGTGGATGGGGTGGGGGAGGGTCTTAGAAGGGGAAATTGGGATGGGAAAGGAAGGGATCAGTTTGGGGAGGTTGGAGGGAGAGAGTAACAGGAGAGACAACTAGAATCTGGGGTCATTTCTGGGATAAGATAGAAACTTAGAGCAATGAAGACTACCAGGAGTCTATGAGGAGAATGCTAGCTAAGATCATTGGCAATGAGGGATACAGAGCCTTAATCAGCTATCTCCTGTAGCCAGACAAGGCTTCTTGTAGAGATCTGGACAATAACCCATCACATTGACAAACCATTTGGTCTACAATCTCTCCTGCTGCAAAATGTGTTGGGGTCCAGGAAGATGGTGAAGAAATTGTGTGAGTGACCAGCTGATGAATGGTACAGCTGGAGACCCATACCCTGAGAGTGATGTCACCCCCGAGGGCCAGGGCCTAGAAGCCTGACAGAGACCGAGGAGAGACCCAAACATGAATGGAAACAATGTCAATGAAATGACTTCTAATGATATTCTGCTATACTCATAGATTGGTGCCTTGCCCAACTGTCATCAGAGAAGCTTCATCCAGGAACTGATGGAAACAGATGCAGGGGCACACAGCCAAACATTATCAGGTGGAGCTTTGGGAATCCTGCAGAAGTGGGGTGATGTGGGATAATGGTCTTGTTCACTATAAAGATTTGTCAATAGCCAGGCAGGAATTATAGGTGGGGCTACCAGACTAGGAGAAATCTGCAAAGAAGAAGGACAGAGGGTGAGTTGCTAGGCAGAAGCAGGGGAAGCAAGATGAGAATTCTATACTGAGAAAAGGAACTAAGCCTTGTAGGTAAACATAGATAAGAATTATGTGATAATTTAAGTTGTAAGAGTTTGTCAGTAATAAGCCTGAGCAATATGCCAAACAGTTTAAAATTAATATAAGCCCCCGTGTGTTTATTTGGGACTGAAAGGTTGCAGGACAGGACAGCACAGAAACTTCCAACTACAAGGGGTGAGTGACAAAGGATCATAGGACCTAGTGGTGTCAAGGGCACCACAAGAAACCCACAGAACCAACTAACCTGGTCTTGTAGGGGCTCATAAAGACTGAACCAACAACCAGGGAGCCTTCATGGGATGGACCTAGGCCCTCTGTATATATGTTACAGTAGTGTAACTTTGTGTTTGTGTGGGAACTCTAGCAGAGAGAGCAGGGTAATGTCTCTGACTCTGTTGCCTACTTTTGGCACCCTTTCCCTCCAGCCTGATTGCCTCATCCAACCTTGCTGGAGGAGGGGCTCCTGCTCTCAGTGTTGCTTGATAAACCATGGCTGACTGATATCCATGGAATGTCCACCTGTATCTGAAGAGAAACAGTGGAGGAGGAGTGGATGAAGTGGGGAGAGGGAAGGTGCTGGGTGCTGGGATGAGAGGAGGGAGGAGAAGTTTTGGTTAGGATGATAAAAACAAGAAAAAAACCCTTAAAAAGTCTATAACAGAATTTTCAAAACATATTGTCCCTTTTAAAAAAATTCCGACAAGCACAGTTTTATCTCTGTCTCTCTTTCTTTCTCCCCTACCTCACACACACTCACTCATATTACATATAGAATTAGCAAATAGATAAATCCATGTAAACAGTGTTTCATTTTGCTCATCAAAATTATGTACCATAAAAAGTGACATAAGTTCTAAATTCTTTCCCTGGAGACTGCTATGATGCTAATAGGTGCATTAGCAATGCTCTGTTTTTGTGTGTTTGCTTTGTTTTTGCATGCTTTGTATGCAGTTATAGAGACTACTGCAAGGATATCTTCTCAAGGGTAGAGCCTAGCTAACATTTGTTTGATTCATTGTCTATGTAAAATAGAAACATGCTTCATGTTTGTAAACAGTAGTAGATGTAGAAGAAAATGGTGACTAATGTTCCCAATGCCTTAAGTCACAAACAGTTTTAGCAAAGGCTACTTTTGCTACATCAGCGTGTCAGGATAATGAAAGACAAATGAATAACAGTTATAAGCATTGGTATGTTATGGGAAAGAGTTTGGCCTAGAAGACATTTTGAAATGGTCTGTGCGAGCCTCTCCTTCAGAACTATTGATTTAGAACAAGTGCTTCCACTTTTGTTTTTGTAATAATCAAGTATTCAACAAAAATTTGTAATAACGATATCTCATCTACTCATTCACAAAGTTAATTAGCTTTTTTTTTTTTTAATAGAAATACACATTGAACATAAATGAGAGGTAACTCAGGGACCATAGAAGTTGATTTCTATGAAGAAATGTTATTCTGGAATACAGTACCATAATAAATATACCTGGGAAGATTTTTCCTATGGTGGTTGTAGGGAAACAGCACTAAGCACACTTGCCTGTAGAAAGGCCTGCCTTTGTCCTGGTCTTCAAAAATTTAGACTCTTTCATCCCATGAAAGTTCATAGAAGAGAAAGAAAGCTGACAGAAAGGCATTGCTGATCTTCTTTCAAAAGTCTAGATCTTTTCCTGTGACAGCTGGGGTGTCGGTGGAGCCACATGTTCACTTGAATCTTTCTTAGGAGTCTAGGTTAATCAGACACAGCTTCCTTTTCCAGAGTCTGTTATTTTCTTTCAGATGTTAAGCCTGTGGGAACAGGAACTTGTTTCATCTCTAGGCGGCATCCTCCGTGACATCACCCTTGCTATTCCAGATAAGCAAGGCATGGTGATAAAGTTACCTACCCTGCCAGGCCCCTGATAACCTCACAGCCTGTTCATTTCCTATTTGGGTTGATTCTTCTCTTTTAGATAGAATTCTTGGAATCAATGGAAACTCTGTGGCAAGGGTGGGAACAGGTATCCAGTGAATTGCTGTTGAGGGAAAACAGCTGTGTCAATGATAGGCACGTGAGATGTGAGAGTCCCTGCTTTCATCAGAAGACAGAGGGCATGGCTCCTGAGTCTGCCTGCCTTCCATTTTCCCGTAACTGTAGACATGGACTTATGACAGAGGGATACATATTGTTCCTGAAAACATATTTTCATGTGATGAGTATTTACTTACTGTGTGAAGTTCCTGGGCATTTACTGTAGACACAG
Source organism: Phodopus roborovskii (assembly GCF_943737965.1). NCBI lineage: Eukaryota > Metazoa > Chordata > Mammalia > Rodentia > Cricetidae > Phodopus > Phodopus roborovskii. The sequence continues at coordinate 3,198,677 of NW_026126413.1, read as the reverse complement.
TGTTAGGAGCCAGGAAACAATGGTAAATAAAACCAACCACAGGGCTCTACTTCAAGAAAGCTTCTATATGGAAAAGGTCTGTTATTAATTATGCAATCAAATACTTGCCCATTGTCTATAAGAAAAACCATAATAGTCTTCCTACCTTTGCTTATTTATAGGAAATTTATCTCTGTGAAAAGGAACACCTTTTGTTTAGATTCTGACCTGTTAAAATAATCCTCGAGTGGTAGGCCTTGTGATTTGAAGCTGTAGCCATATATCACACCTTACTCTACTATATTTTTCATTATAAGAAGCAACCTGGCTTAATTTTTTCCCATGGAAGATATTCATCCCTCACATCACAGTTCAATTGATACCATTCTGTGTATCTTTCTTGAACTCCAGCCAAAGAAAATGAGTCCCTCCACTATATTCTCCTAACTCAGATAAGCTCATAGGTAGATTCTCAGTGCCCAGGTTTGAAGGATGATATTGCTGTGTCTTTCCATGTATTGTTGGACTAGCTGCTTCATCTCATCAATCCTCACCTAAATTATGGAATGCTTACGACTAATAGGTGCGATATTATCAGGAGACCTGGTGTAGAGTGAGCACAGAATTTGTTAGATGACAATGTGCTGGTGAGTGCATTTATTTTGCTGGTGAGTGCATTTATTCTTTTGTAGTGTATCCAAAGACCATTAAACTATATATTTATCCCATTTCTGGGTACTGTGACCAAACACTTGACAAGGACAAATATCAAAGAAGGCTTTGTCTTTACTTTCAGTTCAAGGATTCCAGTCTGTCATGGGGAAGATACAACAGCAGGATTGATTATAAGTCAGCCTTTCCAATTCTCTCTCTTCCTTTCTCTACTCTCCATGTGGGCTTCCCGGTTGCTCTTTTCTCAGCCATCTGTATTTGAACCTTTTCACATTTCTAGAATAATCTTTCCTTTGGGGAATTTGCAGATTCTCCCTCTATCTTGTTCATTTTCATCAGAGAATACCCCTCACTAGGTACCACATCCATCACCCCAATTCCTCATAGAGCATTTTCTTACTTCATATTTGTTTATTGACTGACTATTCTGCATTTTGATTATATCATTAACATCCTCTGCTAGAATATACACTCTCTGAAGAAAATGAGGATTTTTTTTTTTTCACTTACCAGCAATTTCTCAGCCCCAAGGAAAGTACCTGACATTTAGCTATTGCTCAATAGTTACTTACTGTTAAAATGAAAAAGACATGGTCCTTCTTACTCCTGAAGTCTTATCATAGTTTAATTATAGAGCTACTGAATATATACCATAGCTCAAACAAATGCTATGTAAAAGACAATTTTATTAATGGATAACTTAATCAGACTTAATCCTTCCAAATGACAAGGAAAAGTGATTGTCTGTGTTAGTGTTTTATGGAACCAAAGATTCTCAATGCCCATACTGTGGCCACTTTCAAAAATGCCTCATGGAAGTATTTATTATTTAGTGTTCTTCCCTAGCTCTCACATCACAGCAAGAAACTAGAAAATGTTAAATATTTGCTCTTCAGTGCTTGCTTTCTCTCTCTGGAATTTGCAAGTGTGAATGACTGTGAACCTGCCTATGTACTTATGAACTTTTTATATGAGCTTCAAATCATAAGAATATTTCACCAAGAGGAATAGGTCATCCATGATTAACTTGTCCTAGAAGAAGCACTGTTGTCTTTGCAAAGGCTTAGAACAGATAATTCCAATGCGGTGCTGAGTTCAGAAAGCACTTATATATTTATTTATTTTACAAATCAATTCCAGTTCCCCCTCTCTCTCTCCCTCCCTCCCTTCCTCCCTCCCTCCCTCTCTCCCATGCACCCTGTCCCCACCCCACCACCCTCCTATCCTGTTCCCCACCTCCCATTCCACAGGGAAGGTGGTACCTTCCAGGAGGAGTCATCTAAATCTGTCAAGTCATTTGGAGTAGTGCCTAGGCCCTCCCTCCTGCCTCTAGGTTAAGGGAGTATCCCTCCATGGGGAATGTGCTCCCAAAGTCCCTTTGTGCACCAGGGATATATCCTGGTTCCACTGTCTGAGGTCCCTTACACTGCCCAGGCCTTCTAACTGAGACCCATGTTCAGGGGGTCTGAGTGGGTCCAATGCTGGTTTCCCAGCTGTCAGTCTGTGGGTCTGGGGGCCTGGTAGCTCTTCCTTTGTTCAGATCAGCTGTCTATGTGGCCAGAACTTCTAAGAGTTGGGTTTCCCATTGTCCCAAAGCTACTAACCTTCCAGGATTAAAATCCACCTAGGTTGTGGTTCTTTTTCTCCTTATTTGTTCAATATTCTAAATTCTGTGTTGTGTGGTGATTTTTTTTTTAAAAGCACTCAATTAACTTCATTCTTTTAGAACTTGTCTTTTGTGCCCCACCCCATTACCTTATATGATGGGGTTTTTTTTTCTTTGTGCTAAATATTTTACTGAAAACTTTTGTCTTAGAATTAGGGTGATAGCATATATGAATGGCCATAACAAAATGCACTGATAGGAAACACAGAGGTGTGCAGCTACAGTGCGAGTCTTCTTTGCTAGCAAAGGAAGTGAATAAACAGATTGTTAGAGGCGAAAAATGATGATTACTCTGAAAACTACATTATGAACTGCCAATCAGTGCGGCCACAGGGACTAGTGCTAAGGGATTCGTGAAGACAAGGTTAATTTCCAGTTCTTTCTTATCTTTATGACTGGTTTGTGTCATAATTGCAAAAGTAAAGAAACTATCCCTTTAACTCATTTAGCATTTAGTAGTGCCAAGTGTAAAAAAAAAAAAAAGTTACTAGACATAAGGGGAATGACTGGGAAACTGCTAAATTGAAATGATTTTCTTCTTAAAGGACAAAGCCTGAATTCCATAAACAGGAGTGGCTGGTTTGGGAAATTTGTTTTGTGTTTAGTCACTCGCGTTTCTGTATTTATAAAGGTTTTCTCCCTCCCTCTTTCCCTTTCTTCCTTCCTTCCTTCCTTCCTTCCTTCCTTCCTTCCTTCCTTCCTTCCTTTCTTTCTTTCCTCGCTCTCTACCTCTCTCCCTCCCTCCCTCTATCCCTCCCTCCCTAATGCTCTCTCTCTCTCTCTTATTTGGAAGCAGACTTGGGACACATCATGTGGTGGTATTCTAGCAACCTGGTCTCTTCTGGCAAGACCAGGACAACAGTGGATTGGACCAGCTTCACCAGCATGATTAAGACCAAAGGTCCAGTACTACAAATGTGTGAGACTCCTTCAAACATTAAAGGCTATTTCCATTGCTCTTGGTTGCCTTTCAGAACTTGATGTTCAGGTCCTATATCCGAAGGCAGCACTTATTTGAGTGATAAGACATGGAGAAATCAAACTGTTACTGATGTGGAAGGTTCATTCATTTCATTACATAGTCATTGACATTTTGCAGAGAAATTAGGGCCCCACAGGACATTTGGTTCTTTTGTCATTTGCCTGAAGGAAGTCAGCTATATGATCCCTGAATAGCTACAGATATTTTTATCCCAACATCCACAGATGTTGCAGTACCTTCCAATGAGAAACAAATATCATACAGCTTGATGAATAATGCATCTTGTTTAATTGATCTGGAACTTGGCCAGCTGTCAATGATAGGTCATGTATATGATGTTCTTAGAGTCATTTATGCAGTAGAACATGTTCATTAGGAACCGGAGAATCTACAGTGCCATCCTGGTGTTTTGAATATGAAAAAGGATTAGAAAGAGAATTTCAAAGGCTGCTATAGTAGTCTGTGATGATATGAAAAGATGTACTCTCCCTTGACTGATATTAATTCTGAGTAAAGTAACTTAGAAGGCCAAATGCTGCATGTCTACTCTTGTATCTGCATGCTATCTTTGTTTCTTCACACACACACACACACACACACACACACACACACACACACACACACACACACACACACACTTAAATATTTAACTTGGAATACCCATAGATAGTAGGAAATGAGTATGGGGTTATGGGTAGTGTTTCAAGAAAAAGAAACTAGACACAGTTGGCATGGAGGGAGAAATGGAACATGGGAGGTGACTTGGTTAGGTATTTGTCAACTTGACACAAGTTAGAATCTTTGGGAAGAGGAAACTCAATTGGAAAAAAAAAATGTCTCCTTCAGATTGTCTGTAGATAAGTGTATAGGGCATTCTCTTGATTAAGGATTGGTGTGAGAGAGCCTAGCCCACTGTAGGGAGAGCTACTCCTGAGCATATTCAGCACACAGTCCTGGGTGCTACAATAAAGCAGGCTGGGCCTCCCCAGAGAGCAAGCCAGGAAGCAGCACTCCTACATGGTCTCAACTTAGTCCCTGACTCAAGGTTCCTGCTTGCATTCCCGTGCCCACTTTCCTCAATGATTTCCTGTGATATGGATATGTATAAAATGAAATATTTCCTCTGCAAGTTGTTTTTAGTTATGGTATTTATTACATAAAAAGAAAATTAACTAATATAGAAGTTAGTACTTTGAGTGAGCTATTGTTCTGACAGGCCTGACCATGGTCTTTTTAGAGGAGGATTGTGGTGGCCTAATGAAATTTGGTCTGGAGAAGCTTTGCATTCTTGTACTCAATAGGCTTCTGTAAGGTGTCTTGGGCAATAAGGACATGAACACGAACAATGTCATGAACAACGAAGACACTGGAAGCCTGTTTTTGTGACCTTTCAAAAGGAAACAAAGACTTTCTCAGGGATGTTTGTGTGGTATTGTGTAGTTAAGAATATGTGGTTTGGGTCAGTTGGGGCCGTGGCTAACAAGAGGCCAGCACCGGTAAACTGAAACCTTAGTTTTTACTGAGACAATTGATACAGGTTAGCTGAAGCTGAGAAATCAGCTGTGATTTAGCAAAGGTTGCTATCACTAAGAGGGACTTTTCCCTCAGGGTCAGCACATAGAAGCTGTTGTCTATAGCTGGTCAAGGCTGCAACTCATGTTGATAGTTGAATTTGTAGAAAAATCATCTATGTGGTCTTTCTTTTGAAGGCATTAAAGGGTTATGAAGAGTAGCTAAGTGTTGGCATTGAGTGACAGGGTTGGCATCCCAGGGATAGAATCACTGAAGAGTTGCTAAAGAGGCCATTGGTGAGGTCACAGACTCAGTCGTAGGGCAGATTCTTTGTTGGAGACAACAGTATCATAGGATGACCATCAAGGAAGGCAGCAGTTGTTGAGGGAAAACAGCCTGAGCCTATGAGACAGTCTATGTGTCCCCTGGATGTCAGAGCCAGAGAAGTGACCTAGCTGACAAAGTCCTTTGGAGGATTTGTTTTTGTCTCCCCTGAATCTGGAAGTGTGACAGGAGGTAGAACCTGTCTATGTTCTTGTAAAGTTTTTATATGAGCTTTTTTAAATCATAGGAATATATCAGAAGATACAGACCATCCATGACCAGATTTCAGGCACTGAGCATTTTACAGATGAATTTTGTTTTTGTTTTATTTGATTGTTACTATGTCTTGGTTATTCCCTCTAGAGGAAAGAAAACATGTAATTTTTTTTTTAATTTTTATTTTTCCATAGCTCACAATTGAGAGACTTTGAACTTTTAAAGAGACTTTGAATGTTTTAAAAAGACTTTGGGCTTTTAAAGTTGAAATTTTAAGTACTCTGGGACTTTTAAAATTATTTGTGTTTTATACTGTGATAATGATTTTAATATGCAATGTTGGGGATACACAAAAAAGGGAAGGTTATGATTTAGTAATAATTTACACATGTGTCAAGTAGGCAAGGGCTAGACTTCTATTTTTTTGACAGCTCAATACAAGGTATAGTTATCTGCAAAGCAGAATTTCAGCTGAGAAAATGCCTGTATCAGATTGCCAGTTTGGCAAATCTGGAGTGCATTTTCTCAATTAACAATTGGTATGGAAGGGCCCAGTTCTCTGGAAGCAGATGGCTCTCAGTGATTAAAGGAAGCAGGATGAGCAAGCCAGGACAACAAGCCAGTAGATTGCATCCTGCATTGTCTCTGCTTCAGTTCCTCACTCCAGGTTCCTGTTTGAGTTTATGCACTCACTTCCCTCAGTGATGGACTGTGATGTGGAAGTGTAGGTCAAACAAACCCCTTCTTTCTTAGTTCCGTTTCATTTCGTAATGGTTTTTATCACAGCAGTACAAAAGTAACTAAGACAAGAGGACAGATTAGAGGAAGGAGTATTGGGAAGGATAACTAAGACTAAAGACTTTGAGAATACAATATAGAAACACACTTTAGAAGCTTCCTAAAGAATATATATTTAACATATGAGTAATGACCCTTCTACTTGCCATAGGCTAGAAAATAATAATGCCAGTGATAGATGGATGTGGGTTACCTCATTGCTCAGTGTGGCTTAGATGTTTTGTGTTAATTTTTACTTATTTATTTTTTATTATTTTGTCATTCAAGAAGAGAGAAATTTAAATTACCAATAATTTCCACAAGATTTACTGTAGGCAGATCTGTTGGAGTATTTTATTGGTTGATTACTGGATGTGGAAGGGTCCAATCAACTATGTGCAGAGCCATCCCTTGATGGGTATCCCTGAATGATACAAAAAAGCAAGCCAGTTAATGCAGCAGGCCTTCTTGGAGCACCAGCCCTCAAGTCATGATACAGAGACTTATTAGTTATGCATGCTCGGCCTTAGTTTAGACTTGTTCCACTAACTCTTATAACTTATTTTCATCTGTTTCTCTGCATCTGCATTTTTCTTTGGGGCATTTTACTTGTCATTCTGATGTCCTACTTTCCTGTTTCCTCCATGTCTGGCTGGCTGGTGGCTGGTGGCTGACTTGCTCTCAGTATCTTCCTCTCTTTCTCCCTCATTTTCTCTTTCAAGCCTCAATTCTCCTCCCACTTATTCTGTCTTCCTGCCTGTCCCACCTATCCCTCTTCTGCCTAGCTATTGGGTGCTCTGCATTTTATTAGACCAATCAGGTGCCTTAGGCAGGCAAGGTGAAATAGCAATACATCTTTATATAGTTAAACAGATGCAGACTAAATAAAAGCAGCACACTTTTGCATAATTAAACAAATAAAGCATAAACAAATGCAATGCATCTTTACATAGTATCCCACAACAAGAAAGCTAAGTGATGTTCTTCCTCTGCTTCAGTTTCTGCCTAGAGATTCTTTTTTTTGTCTATCTGCCAGGAATGATGGATTGTGATGAAGACATGTAAGCCAAATACATCCTTTCCTAACAAAGGAGGAACTACAACAACCCTCGTGTTTTGCGCTGTCTATTACTATGCTCTTTCTTGCTTTTCAGGACTTGATTGTAAGGCCTTATTGCTAAAGACATGACCTATTTGTGCCCTAAGACATCGAATAATAAATCTGGTACTGAAGCTTCATCACTACTTGCTAGTAGTTTCACAAGCTGTGACTCTTGGGAGCATCAGTAGCAACCGAGCTGGCAAGGTCTGTCAAGGTCTGCCTGTTGGTGCATTCCTGGCATGAATGTTATGCTAATCACTTTCTCTTTGCCCACTGAAAGGATACTGATGCCCTAGAGAATGGCTCTATTTCAATGCACACACCATGTAACTCAGTGACCTAAGCAATAAGAACAAATGAAGTTGGAAGGGAAGAGTGATAAGGCTATATGGGAGGAAATAGAAGGGCTTATTTTGGCTTGTGGACTATAACTTTTGATGTACCATGGGAGAGAATCATAAATCACAGAGGTAGGAACTTGAAGCAGTTTGTCATATTGCACCCACTGTCAAGAAGCAAAATGACTTGTCTTTAGCCCTTTCTCCTTTATTGTCAATCCAGAATACTATTGATATAATGGTGTCACAAGTAAGAGTCATGCTTTCCCATCTCAATTAGCCTATTCAAGATCACTCTGTAGAGGAATGTCCAGAAGTTCATATCCCAGATGTTTCTAGCTTTCATAAAATTGACAATTCTGATGCCCTGCTTGGAGACACCTTAGGACTGGGGACTGTGCATGAGGTAACCCATCGCAACAGGCCAGCCCATCCAGAGTCTGCCAGCGCCCTAGTCCCACCTCCATTCACTGGAAGAGGAGAGCCCCTTTCCTGTCAGCATTCCCACAGGCCAGAATGCCATGCCAGCGAATGAGGATGAACAAAATAGGAAGGTCTTCCCATCTTAACCGAATTAAGACAACTCCTCTTATTATTACTAAGATGACTAAAATCTTGTTTTACCAGTGATTCTAGATCTCCTCATGTTGACAATTGATATTTATCATCACAGTTGTAAAAAGTTAATGATCGTATAAATGGAAAAAATGAGAATTATGTCTGGGTTATATCATATACTTGATAAGTATGAAACATTTTATTGACGGCATTTTTTATTTCTTCTCAATGAGTTGGTTGTACACTTTAGTGTCACATGTAGTGGTATTGACATTACCATAAATTAGGAATGAATAACGTCAGAGTTGAGTTCCTATGATATTTAATGATTATACCTAAAAGAAGTGGGATCACATTTAATGAGTACATTTAGGATCTGCAGAATACACCTTTATTCACTGAAAGAACAACTGACACTTTAAAATGATAAGTGGTTATTAAATTCAGTGTGGAATATGGCCACCTGGACAACTTTTCAAAATACTATTTGTTGAGATCTGTTTCCAGTTTCTGATTCATTGGTCTAGGGTGATGACAAAGTGATTTGCTTTCCTAACCCTTCCTAGGTGATGCTGACTCATTGGTACGTGGACCATGCTTTGTGGACAAAATAAATGCTATATTTTCTATGAGGGTTGTCATTCCCTTTGGATTTCCCAAAACATTTGCTGTTGTTTTTACTGCATTGTGTTCAGGATTCATATTGGGAAAATGAAAGAGATCGGATCCTAAGAAGCTATGGATAAATAATAGAATATTGATGGTTTTAACAATTTAAAATGTGGTTTATACTTTCAATTTTTACATATTTAGCTGTATATTGAGTTTACATTACATGCTATAGCTGCTTTGAAATTCTTCCAGGGGTTCCTTTTGTCTCTATTATGTGGGTTATGTGGCCATGATCCCTCCCTTCTGGAACTGGAGAAATCATTACTAACAGGTGGGGCCCAATGAAAGTTTCCTTCTGAAAAGGCTAAATGATGTTTCATCCTGTAGCATCCTTTCTTTAGCTTTCCTAGAATGTGATTACATACTAATAAGTCAGATTTAGAATGTGATGTGATTCAGCATGCCTGAGACCCAAGGTGTGAATGGAAATCCTATTTTGTAAGAAGTGTTTTTAGGCTTCTTTGGCATGAGAACATTACTTACACAAACATCAGAATGAGAGCTCTAACACTACATTTTTCTTACTGTAATTCAGGATTCTCAACTCTGTTCAAGTGCTTTTCAGGTCACATATTACAATCTCAAGATGGCCATAGTGGTCTCATTTTTTTTTTTTTTTTTTTTTGAAAACTTAGAGGAAATGTACTCCTCTGCTGAGCTGGTCGCTGCTGTGGTTTGCAGGCTTTACGGCTCAGTAACAGTATTGATTGCTTTTCTCCCTTGGCAGCTTACATAACACCTTCCAATACTAGGAGAGCCAGTCTTTGGGGAGGAGGCTTCCAGGCCAGCTCCAGCTGGAAATAAATCTTGGAGCACATGAAATGAGCAATTGATGAGTAAGAAAAAAGTTTTTCCAACTGATCACAGGCAATACCCATAGACTGTCTTTACTGGTAAGTTGCTATTTTGTGACCTGTTAAATAGGGGCCATTTATACAGACTACAGCAGAGCTGTTTAAGTCTTGGAGTAAAATTACTCATTTAGTAATATAGACATTCCCAAGAAGGGTGTGTCTAGCTGCCATCACACCTGTGACTAAATTTGACCTCGTCTTGGAAACACGTCGCTTTTTGGGTGTATGCATTTAAAAACACTTATTTTACTTTGAACTATCTAATGTAGTATATTTATCCTAATGTTATTAATACATAGTGACTCAGGAGATACTCTCCGGAATACCTCAGTCAGGAGGCCATTTGTAAGCCATCCAAAGACAAGTGACCTCAGGCATGAAGCCTGGGCAGAGGTTCTGAAATAGCAGCCAAAGAAAACTGCATCTTGTTAAACAGGCATGCTACTGAGAAACAGTTGCCCTTTTCAGAAGTGTGCTTCTGGAATGTTTCCAACGTTGGGGTGACAGTAAGCAAAATAAGAGTTAAATGGAGTCCTTCATTCTTGTTCTCCATGGTCTTGGAAGTGAGGCACCAGGCCTCTCACTGGACTCTTAGGACTGAAACAGGAAGAGAGCGGAGCAGAGAAAAGCGCTCTGCTAGCAGGATATTTCTGTGGGCTTGTTCACAGCTGCATCCTCAAAGAGGATGAACGAGGGCGCATTCACTCATTAATCAACCAAGAGGGATCATACACATAGAGAAAAGCTCCAATCAAGTTGCTCGGATGTGTTTGTCCTTAAGCACAATCACTAATTGCCTGGAAACGAGCCCACAATTCTCAGAGTTGGCTGTGCGCCTCTGCTCTCTTCTTTCTGAGTAGCAAGAGCCGCTTTCCCACATCTTGTAGAGACCGAGCCAGAGCCGTGGATTTTGACATATGCAGCTACATCTTGCTGAAGTTGCAAGAAAGGAAATGGAAACAGAGTGGAACTGGAGGAGAAATCTTAATGACAGGAGAGATATACCTGCGAATGGGTGGAAGAGAGGCTCATCTCTTCTAGTAAAGCTTCATTAAAGTTGACTGAGCAGGGTTATTATTATTTTATATCATGTGTAGCTTTCCTTTCCATAAAATATACTGGAGACTAAAATTTAACCAATGCCAATGATTAATGATTTCTGCTTTGAACTGAGTTTCTTAGGAACCTGAGAGAAGAGCTATTTTCAGTTTGGAGTGAGCGCCAAGGCGATTCTTCACAGCATGACTCTGCTATTTTTTTTTTTTTTTACAGTAAAAAAATTTAACTAATATTTATTGGTCACCAATAAGGAATCCTGTAAAGCACTGAGCAAAAATTAGATCAACTCCCAGGCAGTAGAGCAGGACAGGGTATCAGGTCTCAGGCAGTAGAGGAGGACGGTATCAGGCCTCCTTACCCAGTGTGCTGGTTAACCTGCCTTGCAGTTAAAAAGAGCTTTGTCCTTTTTCCTTGAAGGAAATGTTCCTTGTATTTCTCTCCACATCTGCCATGTTCTGTCATACGCACGTGCAACAGATTTTCTTAAAATCATCGAGGATGACTCTGCTATTTAAAGACGCTGTGAGATACTTTGATTTGGTATGCTGTAAGGGACCCAAGACGATGTCTCTGATCTCGTTCGTTGTTTTCCTTTAGAGAAAACAGAAGATGGGGGGAGGGGGATGGAAATTGAACAGGTTATTCAATCAATAGTAAAACAAGAGTAGTTCCCAGGTGCTTTGATTCTCTGTAGAGTGCTTTGGTTTGAATCTCCAGATAATTCATTTTCAAATATGAGCCAAAACGTATTCAGGACTAAAAAGTAAAGACTTTTAACCTCACATTGAACACATTGCTTTCTTTCCCTATATTGAATATAGTCAATTCTTAGCATATTGCTGTATATGTGTAAAATGATAACGGAGATTGAGGCAATGTGTGTTCTCCATATGGTGGAAGTAATAATACCTCTGAATGAATTTACTCTGTTTATACTCTGAATTTTGTGTCATGATTTAGTACAATACCGGATGGGGAATTGAATTAGAGAATAAGAAGAGACAGCATTTTTAATGATGTATTATTAAGAGCTATTACCTATTATGATTTTTTGTATTTGTTTTTAGTTTAAAAATGATTTATGTGTATGGGTGTTTTGCCTGCATGTATGTAAGTGAACCATATGCCCATGGAGGTAAGAAAAGAATATAGAATTACAGACATTTGTTAGCTGTCATGTGGGTACTGGGACATGAACACTGGTCCTCTAGAAAAGCAGCTACTGTTCTTAACCACTGAGCTACCTCTGAAGCTTATTTGCTTATTTTAGATAAGGGTTGCTCCTTGCACATTAGTTACAAGAATAGGTTTTGAACTACACCTGGGAGGAGGTAGAGAGGGAATGTGCTCAGAGTTCAGACTAGCAGGGTCTCATCATCTGTGATAAAATACGAGCAACAGCAAAGCTGTCTGCCTTTTGTTAACATTGTAAACTTGCCTGAACAAGTCAGTAGTGTATCCATGTCATTGCAGAGGACATGCTCTTAGCATACAATCATAGTAAACTGATTTTATATGAGAACTCTGATTCTCATATAATTTGGCTTTTGTTACTACTCAATATCCTTAATATCATTTTTTATGTTGTATGTTCCTACCCTACCATCATTTATTCACTTAAACAATTACTAGCTTGGGATTATATAGACCGATTTATTTTTGGAAAAATTGAAAACAAGGAAGCTCATTGAATTACTAGTACTTTAGTGGGAAACTATTGAGTAGAACTATATGGAGCAATATAGAACATGTTTTGTTTTCCCTTTTCTGTTCTTTTCTCGATCCCTCCATCCCTCCCTCCTTCATTTTTTCCCTTTTTTTATTTCTTCCTTTTTTTTTTCATTCATTCATTTGTTTCAAATAGGTCTGGAGTATTATAGCCCAGGCTGGTCTCAAAATTTTAATGTTTAATCTTGATTGTCAGTCTGGAGACCTTTCTTGGAATGGCTGTGAGGGTGTTTCCAAAGATGAACAGAAAAGACCCACTCTCAAACTGCACAGTGAATTCCAAGGGGGTATCGAAACATAGAGAAGTCTAAAGAAAATTACAGTGTACTTGCTGCCTTTGTGGCTTCATACTGTCATTGCCTCTGCTGCTGTTCTGTCCTCCCTGACCCCAGACTACTAGCTACTTCAGCTCAGCTTTAGTACTGAGGCTCTCCAAGGAACTGCCAGGATTTCAGGCCAGAAGGGGACTGACTGCTCACACATACAGCTTCACGGACCGAATAGCTACTGAGGCTTCTTTCTTTGCAGCATGAAGAAGTCCTTTGTTGGACTACCCATACCCTATCACAGATGCTGATATAATAAGCTATATTTTAGAATACTCTGTGTCTTTCCCCTCCCTTTTCTCCCACTCAGTTTCTTTCTAGAAAACCTTGCAAAAATATACTTATAATCCTGTCATCTCAGTTTCCTCAGAACTAGGATTTTTGGCATGCCAGATAAGGCTTTGAAATCATAGGATACTTCATTTTAGAAAATTATATTTATGCCTGCTGGTGGTGGCACAGACTTATAATCCCAGCACTTGGAAGCAGAACCAGGTGGATCTCTGTGAGTTTGAGGTCAACCTGGTCTACAGAGCTAGTTCCAGAACAGGCTCCAAAGCTACAGAGAAATCCTGTCTTGAACCCACCCCCACCTCCCAAAAAGGAATTTTTAACTACTAAGAATTTCATCAGCAATGTTGGACAGTGGACAGTAGACACTTCCTAGCATGTATGCCAACATTGGACTTTATCTTTAAACAAAGTAATAACAAATATACAAAAGAAAAATCAGGACAATTTGGTAGATCAGTAGTATCTTATTGTTTTAATTTGTGTCACTTCAGCAGGGGACTGACTATGTTGCGTGCAGTATGTACAAACATTATTTCAGTTCTTGGTTCTTATAATAAGGCTATTAATTTTCATCAGTTTTCTTAGAATTTTAATAATCTTTGCCCTCTTAGATGAAGTATCTTTGTACATATTTATAAAATTATTCTGGGCAAAGAAGAATCTGGTAAATTATTTTCTTACTCACTTTATTGTCCTCCATTTTCTTAGTTGTGTTTTTGTGTGTTTTGGGTACCAAGGTAATTGTAGCCTTATAAAAAGAGTTTGGTAAGGAACCGTCTGCTTCTATTGTGTGAAGCAATTTGAGGAGTATTGGTAGTAGCTCTTCTTTGAATTTCTGGTGTATTTCTGCACTGAAGCCATCTGGCCCTGTGCTTGGTTGGGAGGCTTTTGATAACTGCTTCTGTTTAATTAGGAGTTATAGGTCTATTTAAGTTGCTTATCTGTTCTTGATTTAATTTTGATAAGTGATAGTTACCCAGAAATTTGTCCATTTCCTTTAAATTTTCAAATTTTGTGGAGTACAGGTTTTCAAGGAATAACCTGAAAGTTCTCTGGATTTCCTAAGTGTCCATTGTTATGTCCCCCTTTTCATTTCTGCTTTTTGGTTAGTTTGGATAAAGGTTTGTTCATCTTGTTAATTTTCTTGAAAAACCAACTCTTGTTACATTGATTCTTTGTATTGTTTTCCTAATTTTTCCTTTATTGACTTCAGCCCTCAAATTGATTATTTTCATCTACTCCTCCGGGGTGAGTTTGCTTCTTTTTGTTCTAGGGCTCTCAGTTGAGCTGTTAATTCTGTAATGTGACTATCCTCTGTTTTCTTCATACGGGCACTTAGTGAAATGAACTTTCCTCATAGCACTGTTTTCAAAGTGTCTCATGAATTTGGATATGTCTTCATTCTTATTGAATTCTAGGAAATCTTTCATTTATTTCTTTATTTCTTCATTGATTCAGGAATGGTGCAATTGTACATTGTTCAGTTTCCATGAGTTTGTAGGGTTTCTGCAATTTGTGTTGTTGTTGAATTCTAACTTTAAAGCATGGTGGTCTGATAAGATATAGGGCACGATTTCAATTTTTTTTTTTATCTGTTGAGTTTTCTTATTTTGCCTTGTATGTGGTCAGTTTTAGAGAAGGTTCTATGTGGAGCTGAGAAGGTTTATTCTTTTGTGTTTTGATGGAATAGTCTATAGATGTCTGTTAACTACAAATGGGGCATAACTTCTGTTAGTTCTTTTGTTTCTTTGTTAAGTTTCTGTCTGATGGTCCTTTCTGGTGGTGAGAATGGGTTGTTGAAATCTCCCACTAGGAGTGTGCTGTGAGGTTGTATGTGAGCTTTGAGTTTTAGTAGTTTTTCTTTTACGAATGTGGGTGCCTTTGTATTTGGGGCATAGGTGTTCAGGATTGAGACGTACTGAATGTTTTCTCCCATGATGAATATGAAATGATATTCTTCATCTCTTTTGACTGATTTTGGTTTGAAATCTAACTTGTTAGATATTAGGATAGCTACACCTGCTTGTTTCTTGGGTCCACTTGATTGGAAGATCTTTTTCCAACCCTTTACTTTGAGGTAATGTTTGTCTTTGAAGCTTAGATGTGTTTTTTTTTTTTTTTTTTTTTTTTTTTTGTATACAGTAGAAGTATGGATTCTGTCTTCGTATCCATCTTTTTATAGGTGAGTTAAGACCAATAATGTTGAGGGAAAGTAAGGACCATTGATTGTTAATTCTTGTTTGTTTTAGATTTGTTATTGGAGGTGGTATTGTGCATATATTTGCCCGGATTTTTCTTTCAGGTTCTGGTGAAGTGATTATCTATTGCCTATATATTTGTCTTTGTGAGTGTAGTTAACACCCTTGGGTAGGAGTTTTCCTTCCAGAACGTTCTGTAGGGCTGGATTTGTGGGTATGTATTGTGAAAATGTGGCTTTGTCATTGAATATCTTGTTTTTCTGTCTTTAGTGATTGAGAGTTTTGTTGGGTATAGTATCCTTGGCTGGCATCCATAGACTCTTAGTATTTGCAGTACATCTATCCAGGACCTTCTGGCCTTGAGAGTTTCCATGGAGAAATCAGGTGGTAATTTTGATAGTTCTGCTTTTAAATGTTACCTGGACTTTTTCCTTCTCTGTTCTTAATATTCTTTCTTTATTCTGTATGTTAGGTGTTTTGATTTTATGTGGTTAGGGGAATTTTGTTTGTTTGTTTGTTTGTTCAGTCTATTTGCTGTTTGGTATGATTCTTGTACTTTCATAGGCATGTCCTATGGAAGTTTTCTTCAGTGATTTTGTTGAACATGTTTTCTGCACCTTTGAGCTGGGCTTAGTCAATTTCTTCTATGCCTATTATTCTTAGGTTTGGCCTTTTCACGGTGTCCCACATTTCCTGGATGTTTTGTATTAAGGATTTTTGGATATAAGATTTTCTTTAGTTGATGAATCTATTTCCTCTAATTTATCTTCAGTGTCTCAGATTCTCTCTTTGATCTCTTGTATTCTGTTGGTTATGCTTGCGTCTGTAGTTCCTGATCATTTACCCAGTTTTTCTATTTCTAGCATTACCTCAGTTTGTGCTTTCTTTATTGTCTCTATTTCAGTTTTCAGGTCTTGAAATGTTTGAATTGTTTCTTTCATCTGTATGATTGTTTTTTTCTTGGCTTTCCTTACTTTGTTTAAGAGATTTGTTCATTTCTTCCATTTTTTGTTTGGTCTTTTCCTCTATTTCTTTCAATTTTTTTGTTTGTCTCTTCCATTTCTTTAAGAAATTTTCTCATATCATCTTTGAGGGCCTCTATCATTTTTATGATTTTTTTAAGTTGTTATTTTTCTGCTTCATCTGCTTTGGTGTGTTTAGTTCTAGCTGGTGTAGAGTTCCTAGATTCTGGTGTTGTCATACTTGTCTTTTTATTGTTGGGTGTTTTCTTGTATTGTCATCTTCCCATTGCTTCTTCCAGTGGGTGCAGGTGGAGTCTCTCTCTCTCTCTATCATGTTCTCCTGGTGGGTGTAGGTGGGTTAGGAGTTGGATGTCTGTAACTCTGGATGACCCAAGCTCTTTTGGAGGTCTCTCCTCCGGCAAAGGGCAGATGATGGGGTCCAAAGATCAGGTGACTTCAGCTTCAAAGTGGTCAAGCATGGATAGGAGGGTTCATTGTGTTCAGTGCAGACCCAGGAAGTTCCACAAAGGTGGAGGGGTTGTTGGACCTGCACTCTGTCCCAGTGCTCACCCAGAGGAGCGGGTATAGCAAGACAAAGGATGAGGGTAAGGGAGGCTCTGGTTCATGTATGGACCAGAGTACCAGGACTGTACTGTAGGTTATAGGTGGGAGCAAGATGCGGTGCTAACCCAGAGTGTTCCCAGGGAAGTGTGTGTGTGTGTGTGTGGGGGGGGGGGGGTTCAGGCCTGAACTGGTCCTAGATTCACCTCTGGCAGAGGGCTGGCGATGAGGCCCAAAGATCAGGTGAGTAGGGCCTCAAGATAGTCCTTGAGGGTGGATTCGTGGATAGTGGATAGGTGGGTCCAGGTTGCTCAGAGCAGACCCAGGAAGTTCCATGGAGGTTGAGGGATAGTTGGACCCACACTCTGGCCCAATGCTCTCCCTGAGCAGAGGACTGAGCAGGACAAAGAGTGAGGGGAAACTCTTCTTTTCTTTTCTTTCTTTCTTTCTTTCTTTCTTTCTTTCTTTCTTTTTTTTTTTTTTTTTTTTTTTTTTTTTTTTGAGACAGGGTCATGTAGTCCTTGGTCATAGATCTTGCTATATAGACTGGAACTCACAGAGTGCCACCATGTCCAGCATCAAGCAATTTCTTCCTGGTAGTAAGTATTTCTCTGATATATTTGAAATCCTTTTTATCTTATTTTTATTTTAGATGCCTTTTCCATCTCCCTGAGACAGAGTATCTTTGTTGTAGCTTGGCTGTCCTGGAATTCTCTTTATAGATGGAGCTGGCCTCACAGATCTTCAGCCCTTTGGCTGTGCATGTACCACCATATCATAGCTTTAAATGCTTCTTTTATAGACATTTTCAAAACAGAAGGAAACAGAAAAATTTAAAATCAGAACAGATTGAGACAATATATGATAAGTTCCTGTGTTTGAACTATTATTTATCAAAATATAGTTCAGCATATAACACATTACATTTCACTAATTCAAAATTTAGGGCTGTAGAGATGGCTCAGCCATTACAGGTTAGGCTCACAACCAAAAATATAAGAGAATAGTTTTTAGATAGAACATTTTCTTTATTTTTTAAAAAATGTTTTCTTACATGGATCTAGAAAAAGGCATACATAATAGCTCATGATAATGGGAATTATGTTAATACATATTTATTACATTATTATAACATTGAATTCATTTTAATTTTTTTGTAGTGCTGCTGAGAGACTACATATTTAACTTTAAGATAAAGTTTTATTTTTAAGTATTTCATGAGTGCTTCTAAACATATGATTTTATTTTGAAGAATTATCAAGATATTTTTAATTTAAAAGCTAGAGAGGTCATTAAAGATACATTGATTTTGTGAGTAAACATGCTTTTTGATTTCTTTGTTTTTCATTGTTTACCTCTGTGTAGCTTGAAATTTTATTGTGTGAAGCATAGAACAATTTTGCATTTTCTTGTTGGTTTTTACAATAGAAAAGGACAGTATAAGAAGACAGTATAATTTAAAACCCAAATAGATTGAAATTGCTCTTGACCAACTAGAGCTGGGTCTTAGCACATGTGGAGACACCTTTTATATGTCTAAGAAAAGAGTAGCTCAGGCTCCTTTGCATTTATATAGCCCTTAGAAGTAAAAAAAAAAAAAAATGAAATAAAGTGTTTGTACAGCTAGACTGGTAAAAACTGAGACTCAGAGCAGAAAACTTGTTTGAATGGGTGTGCAATAAGGGTAAATACTATTTTCGACTAAAAAAACTATCTAAACTGTTCAGCTTAATAAGAAGAGAGTTACTACATTTTCTGCAAGCTGAATTTGAGAAAGTTCTGACGGGTCTAGATATTGTCAGGAAGTTTTGAGAATAGTAAAAGAACACAGCATAGGGAAACATAGCACCTTTATTATATCTAATCTTCGGTGGTGACTGAAGCTAAGACCATTGTCTATTGAGGAATGTGGAGATGAAGAAATTCATGAAAGTAATGGGAGTGAACTTGGAGAAAATGGGCATCATATGAAAGGGAGACTGAGTTCAAAATTGTTATGACCATGAGTGTAGCAACAATTATAGAGACTCCACAATGCTCATCATATAAAATGAGTAAAACTGAACATTTTTTATAATCCTTGTGTGTGTGTGTGTGTGTGTTTGTGTATATGTATTTTAGTAGTCATATATGCAGTTGCCCATGTGTGTGGTGAGTGCAGGTAGAGGCAAGAGGACTCCAATTTGTTTTTGAGACAGAGTTTTCATTAGTCTGGTGTTTGCCAAGTAGTATATGATAGCTGGCCAATGAGCTCCAGGAATCCTTCTGACTCACCAGAACTGGGATTAAAACTAGAAAGGCATTTTTTTAAATTCCCTTTTTCCTTTTGTATGGTTTCTAGAGATCAACCTTGAGTCCTCATGCTAGGAAGGCAGAAAGTTTATTGGCTGAAGTATTTTCCCAGTGCTACTTACTATGATTTTGTAGGGGAACTAAATTTCATCTGTATCTAGATTACATATGTTTAGAGCTCTTTATTTGTTTAGCTATCCTGGTAGTCTTTGATTTTTAATCGGATGAAGCTTCTGTTCTGCCTGGTCCCATAACCAATTAGCCTCAAACACAGAGAGACTTATATTAATTATAAATTGTTTGGCCAATGCCTCAGGCTTCTTACTGGCTAACTCTCTCTTAATTATTAACATAACTATTAGTCTAGGTATTTCTACATGGCCTTATCTTACCAGAGAATGCCTGCTACATTCTATCTTCCCAGTAGTTATATGGCATCTCTTAGCAGCTTTTCTGCCTCCCTCTCCCCCAGAATTTTTCTTGTCTGGTATCTCTGCCTATACTTTCTGCCTGACCACTGGCCAGTCTGTTTTATTCATCAACCAATAAGAGAAACTTATATGCAGAAAGATATCTCTCATCATAATTGTGTTAAATATCACATGATATATATATATATATATATATATATATATATATATATTTAGGATTATTGTCCAATACATTATTTGATGAAATTATTATGTTTACTTACGATGTTTGCTTTGCCCTATCCTTATGATCTCATTGAGATAAGAAGTACAGTCTTATAAGTAGTGGCCAGACTTGACATTCAGGAATATTGGAACATTAAGACTTAGTGTTTAATATTCAAAGTGTTATCTACTGATAACAAATCCAATAAATATTTATCTACCATTTGTTTCCTTTGCTTTCTCATACCTTCAGTTTATTATTAGCAACCATTTAAACTTCTTGCTATGCTTTGATTTCTATGTATGCCTTTTGGAGTTGGAGCACACATTCATATTTTTTTTTCAGAAAAGTTATTGAAGTAGCTGTTGATGTGGCCAATTGATCTACCCTAACATACATTCTCTCCCCGCATCTCCAATTTTATCCTATACAAACTGAGTCAGCCACTTTCAGTCCAGTCTATATGAGTTATATCTTGAAAAAAACCTTAGCAAAGGATTAATTTATTAATAGGCTGGTGGCTATCCTTGAACTCATGATTTTCTTGCTTTAGTTTCTGATTACTTAGATTCTAGATTTCAGTCACTGTACTTAGCTAATATTTGATTGCTGATGACAGCCTTTGTAATTTCTAAACAAGTCTTCCCTATTTTACACATCTTTATTCAGTCATCCACAATTTGTAATGAGAAGACATTTTTTCATATTTTAATTATATTTATAATTCTTCATCTGATTGATTTAACTTTCCCAAATTCTCAACTGACCTTTTAGACATTTCCAGAAGTGGTATTAATAAACAAATGATTTGTGTGTGCATTTAGATACAAGTACATTTGCAGTAGTATGCTTATATATATGAATGTTACTTTTAAAGACTTGCAGATGTTGGAAGGAAGGTCTTGAGTAATTCTATAATTATATAGTATACTTTATAGCCTTAATGAACTCATGCATTTTTATTTCTCTTTCTTTTAAAAGCATCCATGTCAGAGTACGAATAAGTGAACTATTATGCTAAATTATTGATTCAGAATTTTCTAAAGTTTATATAAGCTTAAATTCACAGATATGGAAAACACCTTTAAATAAATCAGGAAATATATCTTTTATGATTCCTAAGAGAACAACCACAGTAGATGCTAACAGTAGTAGAGCAGAGTAAGAGTTATTATTCTGAGGCTGAGAGTTCAGAATCAGTTTAGGGAATTGTGGTATATCTAGGATCTTAAAACTCTTTATTTCACTTGTGTATATTTCAGAGCTTTTGTGACTCTTAGATTTGCCCAGTATAATTTTTATTTAGTAAAACTGATTCTACTCAATAATATAACATCTCTGGCCTCTGAGGGAGTACGAGCAAGCCTCCAATATTAGCTGCCAGTGCAGCAAGAATATACAGTTTCTGAAAAAGGATGGAGTGATTTATAAAATGCAATATGGTGCTTGAAATTTTGAATTGATAGAAAGAATTGTAACTGAGATAATATAATAATGCAAGATTAATATTTGATTTACTTGAAAATAATATTTATGATTTTGAAGAGCTGAATCCAGTAAGAGGAAACTATTTGATAATTTGAAGCTATTCATGGATATATATTTTTATTTTTCACTAAAAAGTTCTTTCACTACAATGTAGAAATAACTATGGTTTCCATTTCCTATACTTCCTCAATTGTTTTTCCTTAACTTTCCTATACAGATCCAACCTTTTCCTGGCTCTCTTTAGAAAAAAATTAGGCATCTAAGGTATAATAACACACACACACACACACACACACACACACACACACAATCAGAATAGGACAAAGCAAACAGAAAGACAAGGGCCAAAGAAAAAGAATAAGGGACACAGTTACATACACAAGAGGACCAGCACAGGTATGAACTGAGATTGAAGCAGCAAGTGTAGAGTCCCCAAGTGTCTGTAACAGAGGGGGTCTTGAGCTAAAAGGAGAAGTGGGACCATCCCTACCTCAATCATTATTATCAATTGATAATCACTTGCAAATAGAAATCAGCTTTTCTCCAAGGGAGCCTTACTGGATAAACAAACTACACTTAGGGTAGGCTACATGCTCAGCAGTAGATAGCCATCAGAAAATGAACTAAATAATATCTTTGGAGGTTCCTTGTCTTATATTCCTTCCCTTCCTTCCTTCCTTTCTTTGTTTCTTTGTTTCTTTCCTTCTTCCCTCCCTCCATCTTGGAGTTCCTGTTTTGCCTGGTCCCACAGCTGTTTAGCCCCAAATAAATACACAGAGACTTATATTAAATATTAGCTGTTTGACCAATGGCTAGCTCACTCTTAATTATTAACCCAATTCTATTAAACTATGTATTGCCATAAGGTTGTGGCTTACCTGTAATTCAGCATGTTACTCCTTTGGCAGCATGGTGTCTGTCTGGTAGCTTTGCTCTGCCTCTTCTCCCCAGAATTTTCCTGATTTGGTAGTCTTATTCATCAATAATAAGAGTAACATATATACAGAAGGGCATACCTCCCCTCCTTCCCTCCCTCCCTCCTTCCTTTCCTTCTTCTCTTCCTTTTTTCCTTTCTTCCTTTCTCTCTCTCTTTATTTCTTCCTATCAACATGACCAAAGTACACATGAACTCACAGAGACAGAGGCAGTATGCCCAGGGCCTGCATATATCTGTGCCTGGTCTTTAACTTATATACGGCATTAGTTTAGTGCTTCCATAGGAATCCTGAAAGTTCAAATGTGTTGGTCTCTGCTTTTTTTTGTGCCCTATCTTGGTCGCTTTTCCTTCTGTTTTATTTGTCTAATTCTGGTGTACCAGTTTTTATTTATCATATTATGCTATTATATTATATTATAAGACTCCCTTAGAAGTCTGTATTTTGCTAATGAGAAATAGAAAGTTAGTGGGTCCAGATGAAAGGTGAGATGGGGAATGATTTGGAAGGAGTAGAACAAGAGAAAACCATGATCATGACACACAATGTGAGGAAAAAAAATCTCTATTTTAATAAAAGGGAAAAAATTTCATAAAATACAAATAATAAAGTTATAAACATATTTATATTTTGTAAAATAATAAAAGCAATATTCTAATGGACCTGCCTTTATATGTATCTTGCTCTTTGTTACTTGCCAGTTTCAATATCCTTTTGTTTGTTTGTACATTTAGTGTTTTGATTATTATATGACATGGGAGTTTCTTTTTTTATCTTATTTGTTTGGTGTTATGAATGCTTCTTGCTTTAATTGCAACCTCTTTCCTTATATTAGGGGAAGTTTCTTCTATAATTTTTGTCAAAAGTATTTTCTTTTTGTCCTTTAGAGTTCCTTATCCTTTTTTTTTTTACCACCATTCTTAAGATTTGTTTGTTTACCTTTCCATTTTATAGTGCCCCACATTATCTACATGTTCAATCTTAGTTATTTTTTAGATTTAACTATTTTCTTGACTGTGTTATCCATTTTCTCTTCAGGTTTTTGGAGACACAATTTTCTCTCTTCCACTAGATTCAACCTGTTTAGTGATACTTTGAGATCTATTACTATCTGAGTTATTTTTTTATTTTAAAGTTAGTTTTTATTTTCTTCAGAGATTCTTCTATATTCCATTTTCATATCTTGAATTATTTCCATCTTTTTGATCAGCTGGTTGTCTTGCTTTTGTGGTACTCATTTAGGAATCTGAGTTCTTTGAATATATTTATAATTGCTGTTTTGATATAATTGTTCTATGCTTGTTGGCCAATTTGCTTTTTTAAGATAACAAGGCAATGGGGTGCTAATTTTTGCAGGAGATATAGTGTTTTGTTTATTCTGTGTTGTTTGTGCTTTTGTCATTGGAGATAGACCTCTGGAGTTAGGAATTAACAGTGTTGCTTCTGCATTTCGGTTTAGCTTTGGTAGTTGACCGTTCGTATCCTTGTTTGTTATTATCATTAACTTGTCAGTTTATGGACCACCTGACTTACATTTTTGTTCAGCCTTGGGGATACTCAATTTCAGCTAGAAGTATGAGAACCTTCTGAGCCTAGAAGTAAACGTTCTGTAGTGTTCTGGCTAGTTTTATGTTTACTTGACATAGACTAGAGTCATCAAATTGGAGTGAGACTCAGTTGAGTAAATGCCTTCATAAGATCAGGCTGTAGGCAAGCTGGTAGAACATTTTCTCAATTAGTGATTGATATGAAAGGGCCCAGCCCATTGTGGGTGGTGCCACACTGGGCTGATAGTCCTGGGTTCTATAAGTAATTGTGCTAAGAAAGCCATGTGAAATAAGCTAGTAAGCTCCCTCTATGGCTCTTAGAGCAGGTCCTGTCTCCAGATTCCTGCTGTTTTGATAAACCATGATATGGAAGCATAAGAAAAATAAATTATTTCCACACCCACTTGTATTTGTCATGCTATTTCATCACAGCAATATTAACCCTAAGAAATGAAGGCTTAGAAGAGTCCTTTTGCTGATCTTTAGAAGTGTGTAGCATGCTTTCTAGGTTGTGCAGGTGGTCCTTGAGTTCCTGAGTGGACTCTTCATTGGGCAGGGGCTTTGCATAGTAGTTGATTGTGAAACTGACCAGCGGACAATAATATTAACCTACCTGTCATTCCTATTGAATGCCAACTCCCTGATTCTTGTGTCAGGGGTAGAGCTATTTCTTTTGTGAAATTTGTGTTGTTAATTTGTTTTCTTTTCTTTTTAGCAAATGCAAATAAACAGTGTAAATTACTATGGCATCCATATCTAAATACCCACTTCATTTTGTTACTACCAAAGGTTTGTCTTCACTAATTGTGTGTCTCTCCACATTGTGCTGCAAGCTTACTGAAGACCACATAGGTGTTGATTTTCTTTCCAATTTTAGTACCTTAGAATTCTATTTTACAGATGCTCAACTAAACCAAATGTACAACAACAACAAAAAAGAATCTAAGAATTCTAATTCTGAAATGCTGCTTACATCTCTAAAACAGATTAAAATTAAACTTTGATTGCAACATAGATATATAATTGCATAAATCGAAGTAAAAATATAATAACATTAAATGCTATATTCCCTCGTGGAGTTGAAATTTCTGAAATGATAGAAAATTAGAAACACAGCTATTTTTTTCAATGATTCCTGAACAATTGAAATTTCCTCTTATAAAAGAGAAATTTTTTCTCATTTCATAGGAATTTGAATTGTTACCAAGTATCTTTGAACATAAGTCCACTCCAAGAAATCATGTAGATTATTGTAGACTCTGAAGAAAAATTACTTGCAAAAAATGGTTTTAGCATGACAGTATTTTCTTATTTTTTAAAATTTACCTGGTATTAAAAGCAGCTCAGTAAGAAAGGCAGATAAACAAAACAAACAAACAAAAAAACCAGCTCAAAGGTATGTAAGAGCAGCAGAGTACAGTGGTACCCGCGAGTGCATTATTTGATATTGTTGACTGGGTAAATTAAGAATTTATAGCAGGCATGCACAGATAATCTCTTGCTGCCATCTGTGATCCACCTGCAACATTGCAAATTATTTATACAAGATTGCACTGATCACTCCTATCAGCCGGGCACTTAACAAAGCTTGTGTCTGATTTCATAGAAACATTCTTCGGGGTCCAGTAAATGATTAATGGAAATTAGCTTGTTGTGCCTTGAATAGATATCTGTAATTAAGTGTTCAGGAATGTATGCTGCTTGAATAAGATAATGTAATAGCTGATGCATGACCTAATTGATCTTACTCTCATATAAGCTCATAATCTGTAATCTTTGTCTGTTTTTATTTATATATTAGCTTTTGCATTTATAATTGCTAGTAATATTAATAGCATATTTTAGACCCTGTCTTTTTCTTGAAAGGAGGTCTTTATAATTTCCAAAGCAATACACATTAGAGATGGTCAATTGTTTTGCTAAGGCACATATAATATACTAGAAATGGCATAGTATTTGCTGATAAATTGAGCCCCTCACTTCCTCTGAGTAGACAAGTGCCAGTCTCAGAATGGAACCTCTGGCAATAAGTGGCCTTTTACATTTATCTACTTTGATTGATCAAATATGATCTCTTTTGGACACTATTGTATTTTGAATGTGATTGGCCCCATAAGCTCATAGGGAGGTATGGCTCTGTTGGAGGAAGTGTGTCACTGTGGAGGTAGGATTTGAGGTATCATATATACTCAGTTCACTTCTAGTTGTCTTTGGATCAAGATGTAGAATTCCCAGCTCCTTCTCCAGCACCATATTCAACCATGATAATATGGAGTAAGCCTTTGAACTGTAAGCCAGCCCCATGAAATGATTTCCTTTATAAGAGTTGCCATGGTCATGCTGTCTCTTCATAGCAATAAAAACTCTGTCTAAGACAGCTATTATATGAAAAAAAATTGGAAGTCCCTTGTGATGTATCTTTACAGAACTCTAGTAGTTTGCTGAAAGAACTATAGAGACAACGAGAATTTCTTAGAACAATGGCCTGGACTTTATGACATGTCTGAATTGTGTTCCATTCTGTTCTTTTTTTTTTTCCCCACTAGTTGGAAAACATTGTATAAATTACTCAATTTCTCTGTTTTCTTTTCTTTTTCTGAAGATAATAACAGAACATACTTTGTAATGCTGGGAAAACATTGTAAAACAGTAGTCAAAATGCATATAACATATTTGACATTCATGAAGTCCATAACTGTTGATTATTATGATTCATTTGCTTGATGAAGAAGTTCTATTACCTATAATGCACTTGTTAAAAGCATTTCTTGACAGCACCTACTTTCCTCTCTGCAAGATGTGTTCATCTTTTTTCTGTCCTGTGCATTTATTAATGTTAACCAGTAATTTTCCAGGACTAAATCTTTGATAGCATCAAACAAAGTAGATGCCCAAAGAGCACCTGAAAATACAATGGAATTGATTCAAACTATAAATGTTCATACCTGAAAGTTAGTTAAACATGTTTACAAAGGCTGATCTTTGAAGTGCAGATGGTGCTTGCCGTGTTATTTGTTTTGAAGTTAAAACTGAAGAATTTAATATTTCAAGACCTTTATGGATGATTCCCAAGGAATGGTGGCATAAGCTGGTACAATTTGTGGATCTTCCAATGTGTGCTAATATACTTGCAAGATAAACAGTTTTTTGTTTCTGTTGTTCTGTGCCGTCAATGCATCAGTTCATTTCAATCCATCAGGCATCTGATAACTCTTCCCTCCCCCAAAATTAAGTGAGCACATTAACTAGCACTGAGATGAAACCATAAATTAATCATACAATTTATTCACCTCACTGCTGCAGTAATTCCCCAGTAACAACTTGGATACTTCATAGAGTAAGTTGACTATGGAAATGCACAAAATGGTATCTTAATTGACCTCCAAGAGCTAATGTAGGTCTGTAAGTGCCTAGCTAAATATCAGAGTGTCTTGGATGCTGGAACGAGCTTGCCTCATTATTTCACTCTGCTGAGTTAAATCATTTGGGTTCTCTTTATATGCAGTTGGCCTTTATCTTTCCCTTTCTCTACTCATGCATAAAGGATATTGATTTAAATAAAAGATACTGTAAACATGCAGTTTGTTAGGGAAATCTGATATGCAAGTGTAATTTCAAAGGTCAGAGTTCTTGCAATGGTTGATTTACATTAATTTGCTCTTGAGAAAAATGTCCTACTTGACTAAATAAATATTTTCTTAAAACCAAAACACATGTAGCTCCTGGTCTTCAATCATGTTCCCCTGAAGCCATTCAAAGGGGAAAATCATACTTACCAGGAAGCTTCATGTGCAGTCTCAGCCCAGTGTAGTACGATAGACTAAACCACTGGGAAAAAAATTATTGAACTGAATTTAAATCTGAAAGAATTTGTATTTACATCTCAAAATCATCATAAAAGTTTCTATCACAGTGAAATATATAGTTTGAATGTTAAGGAATATTTTATAAACTTTTCTGGGAAAATTCACTTTAAATGAAAACTGCCATTAAATTTGTGAAGACATGTTTACTGGTGTGTAAAACTGGATAGAAGTTTTTAAAAAGATGTTTATGTAGAGCACATAAAACAGTGAATGATTTAAGTCATTTATTTTTCCCATAGCAATAGGTAGTCTGCCATTAGGTGCACTTACTTTGGAAAGTAAATTTATTCTTTAGTGTTTATTTACTTATGATACTAATTTGCATTTTTTGAAAATACTATCCTCTGTGTGGAGTTTTATGTACCATTTCAATACTCTATTTGTAGGTCAAAGAGTAAAAACGAATTAAAATCTTGAAAGTTAAAAATCAAATTCCATTGGCAGTCTTGTAACAAGCAAAAATATGTTGTAGTGGTTTGAAAGAAAATGATCCCCAAAGGAAGAGACACTATTAGGTGTGGTGTGGCCTTGTTCGAGGAAGTGTGTTACTGTGGAGGTGGGCTTTGATCATATATGCTCAAGCTATGCCCAATGGGACAGGCTACTTGCTGTTGCCTTCAAGCCATGATGTATGATTCTCACCTATTTCTCCAGCATATCAGCCTGCATACCATGATGTTGTACCATGATGATAATGGACTGAACATCTGAAAATGGAAGTTATCCTTATTAAATGTTTTCTTTATAGGAGTTGCCATGGTCATGGTTTCTTTTCACATCCATAGAAACTCTAACTAAGGCAGAGGGTGGTAGCAGGGACTTGGGTATTGCTGTGTCAGGATGTCCCATGTTTATGTTTGGAGGAATTTGGAATTTGGTACTTTGGGTTAGAAAAGCAGTAGAATGCTTTAAGCATTGCTTAATGGGCCATACAAGTAGGAGCTTGGTGCTAAGAGTGATTGGAATTGTGGGGAGGACTGGCTCAAGAGGGTTTAGAGGAGAAGAATTTTAGTATGTTGCCTAGAAATTGTTTTTGTGATATTTTGGTGAAGAACGTATCTCCTTTTTCTTTTTCTGAAGAGTTTGCCTGAGGCTAAAGTGGAGAGTTTTGATTAATTTACTTGGCAAAGGAAATTTCAAAACAGCCTAGTATAGACTCCATTGTTTGGTCACTAGTATTAACTCTAATGAAGATACATAAAGTAAAGAAGCCAGCTAAGCAAGGAAAAACATTTCAGAGAAAAACAACACCAGAATGTGGAATGGAGTTAAGTCCTGAATTCAAAGAGATAAACAGATTAAGAAATACAGTAAGTGAATAGTGATGTCAAGGCAAGATCCCACCCAGCTAAGATTCCAACTTGTGAAAAGCAATTAACGAAAAAGAATAGTGCATGGTAGTGCACACCTTTAACCCAGCACTCCAGAGGCAAAAGCTTGTAGATCTCATAGTTTGAGGCCAGCCTGGCCTATCGAACGAGTTCCTCAATAGTCAAGCTTAGGCAGTAAAGCTAAACAAAATAGAAAGTTGGTGAAGATGTAATTGAAGTATTTCTGAGTTCAAGGCCAGCCTGGTCTACAGATCCAGTTTCAGGCCAGCCAAGCTAAGGCAGTGAAAGAAACTATTGAAAATATAGTCAGTGAAGATGTAGATAAACAAGGTGGCAATATTCCAGCCCCAGTAAGCAGTAGAATGTGGTAACTTCAGCCATTGGTTTCCTGGTTCAGAGTTAAGGAATATGGAATCTGCCTCCATAACTAAGGAAAGCCACAGAGGCTAGGCTTGTATCAGGGGTGTTCCTGAATGGAGGCCCAGAGAAGCCATTGTGTGAAGTTGTGAAAGAGAAGCTTGGATTGCCTTGCAGACCCCAAGGTATTACAAAGACCATAGTTGTGTGATACCTGTGAAGGAGAGCTGCTAACAGGGAGTGAAATCAGCCCAAGAGGAGGAGGGTTTTTCAGTCAATGAAGTCGAAAGGAGGTGGGGATCTGAAGATCACTTTGACATCAGACATGGAGATGCAGAACATGGAGTTTGCCCAGCTGGTTTTTAGTCTTGCTTTGGTCCAGTATTTCCTCACTATGTTCCCTTCCCTGAATTTTGGAATAGTAATGTATACCCTGTGCCATTACATGCTGCAAATATGTGACCTGCTTTTTGATTTTGATTTTACATGGTATTACAGTTAAGAGATTGCATGAATCTGAGAAGAGACTTTGAACTTTACATTTTAAAATAAGTTTCTGACTGTTAAAGACTATGGGAAATTTAAAGTTGGGACGAATGCATTTTTGCATTATATCGTAGCTATAAGCTTTTGGGGGCCAGGGAGTAGAATGTGGTGGTTTGAAAGAAAATTTCCCCAAAGGGCGTGGTACTATCAGGAGGTATGGCCTTGTTGAAGTATGTGTAGCCTGGTTGGAGGAAGAGTGGCATCATTGAGGCAGGCTTTGAGGTCTCATATATGTTCAAGCCATGCCCAGAAGAACAGACTACTTCCTTTGAGTCAAGTTGTTGTACTCCCAGCCACTTCTCCAGCACCGCGTCAGCCTGTACACTACTACATTGTACCATGATGACAATGGATTAAAGCTCTGAAAATGTAATCTATCCCAACTAAATGTTCTTTCTTTATAAGAATTGGCACGGTCACGGTGTCTCTTCACAGAAATAGAAACCCTAACTAAGACACATGTGTCTTATAAAACTTGTTCCTATTATTTTATTTCTGCCAGACAAAATTTTGTTTCATGTCTATCTTTAGATAAATTTGTGAAATGTGGTTAAAATTAAAACTTTAAAAATGGTTGGACAAGTTGACAGTAAAAATTTTGCTCATATTTTTGTCCTCACCACACTCTGCAATCTATTAAGTGTTATAATGTTCTGATTATTTTTTATGATTTATGATTAATTTATAAGACAGTTCAAAATTGTTATAGTTATTGCTGAAAACTATAGTTAGGAGAAGTTATGCAATAATTAAAATCACATAATAATCAAATTGTAAAACCAGGATAAGAATATTAACATTAAGATTTTTCAGTAAAAAATTGTAATTTTTGAATTGGCTTGTATATGACAATCACAATATTTTAGACAACATAGAAAATTACTTGATAGGAGTTCAATTATTTGTAGTTATTAGTAAATTACATCATTGCTTTGTTGTTCAAAAGGGTCATCCTAGCAACAGAACTCAAAACAAATATGAAAATTACCGAGTTTTCATTTGTCTTGGTAATTGATATTCTAGATTTACTATTAGGTTAGGTCATTGCTGTATATCTTTAACATATATATATATACATATATATACATATATATGTATATATATATATTTCATGCTCAAATTTTGATATAGAGCTTGAACTTTGTCTGTGAAATCTTCTAGATGTATTTTCTCAGTAGTCAGGTACTGGCATGGCAAAGAGAATCAGTCACATCTATGGGCCATTTGTTTGCTACTCCATGCTGATAAGTATGTGACTGATTCACTTTTATTCAAGTGGATTATTCCCCACCATCTTTCTTCTTCTTTTGGTTGGCTCAAAATTCACTTTTCCCCATAAAACTCTTACAATATAGAACATGAATATAATTTTATGTCACTGTACAGATTATTGTTTGCCTCTGCCTCTACATGTTTCTAAAATCTTCAGGAACATTTCCCAGGAGGAAAATTCCAGAACCCAGATGGCTCATACAAATTGTTTTTCGGTGTAATCTACATTATTTATAGTAACTTTCAATGAAGGTGAGCACAGCCCTTTCTTGTTTCCTGGTAGGGGTCATTGTATTTTCTTTATAAATACCCAGAGCACAGACCACAGATACAGAAATACGTGTTTAGTAAATTTGGTGCACTTGATATTCAAGGAAAGCATTCCATCGTAAGATTAAAATACAGGTCATAGAGGGTGATTAAGTGTAGTTAAACATTGTTTATTCTAGCTTGTATTATATTGTTGTATCTTCAATTGGAGGTCACTGAGGAGAAAGGGATGATTGGAATAAATCACCAAAATGCTATTAAACATTTTCCCAAAAGGTTTACTTTTAAATTTGTGCTTCTGTGGGTTTGTGTTTGTGTGAAATTAGGAGTGTAGAATTCCAGACTTTTGTGAGCTGCCTGACCTAGGTGCACAGAATCAATGTCTGGTCCCGTGGAAGAACAGGGGTACTAATTCCTTACTCCTGAGCCTTCTCTGCAGCTACTAGACTATTAAGTCTTTATTATGACATTATTTTACCAATACCTAATACACAACAAAGGCTATACATGCAAATGCTAATTTAATTATGTGTGTGTGTGTATCACCACATGTGTGCATTTATGTATATATATATATATATATTATAAGTGAGCATTAATATTTCTTATGTATATAAATGTGTTATATATAATGCATACACATATAATCACATAAATTAAGGACAGATTTCTATTTAATTATAGACAAAATATATTACTTTGTATCATATGAGACAAGATATTCATATAATTCACTCTAATAATTCCACTAATGTACAGAAAGTAGATAATTTTTGTTGTTATATCATCCATTGTATTACTAAATCTCCATTTTGTATTTAACTGTGCAGTTGATATTTTTAATAAAATGAGACATAATTACAGGAAGTTTGACGTTTCAACACCCTTTCATTATTTTAATTGGATGAGATATAAATAATTGTTAATACTTTTAAGCAATACTTTTAATTTAAAAAATAGAAACTAAAAAAAAAAATGTATTCATCTCCATCAACAAATCAATAGTTCCTTAGCTATTTCTTCTTCATTGTGTTAAGTGTGAGGTAAATCTACTACTTGGTTCCTTTTATTTACATTTACTTTTACTCAGAACTTAAATGTAACTTTACCTGTTGTTATTTAGATGTAATTGATGATATCTAGGTCACAAAACTGTGGAGATAAATTAATTCCTGTAGGCCATTAATTCTATATTATTTACTTTATCTAATGTGTTTGTTCTTATGAATAAATAATTACAAATATTTGACAATGATTTGATGGAAGTTTTAAAAGACTTAGTTTTTATTTTTCACACTCAGAATTTTCCATGACATTTTAATGAGTGAAAAATTATTGGTTGCTTGGAATTTGGTTCATTTTTAAATTTTTATAACAATGTCTCTCATCACAGCCAGAGGTAACCTCTATGGGACAATGGTTTATAAATACATTTGAGCTAGTTTAATGGTAATTAGTGACACATGAGTGAAGAACTATATTTTAAGCTTATGGATTTTGAGCTTAGTGAATGTTGCTTAGTTTTATAAGTGTCTTTTGGGGGTTATTATGAATAGTAATAAGGCAAGAACATATATTTTCATCTATAGTGAATGTCCCAAGGCAGTGTGGCTTTGGGAATCCTAGCTGCCCTGGTTCTACTGCCTGAGTGACATCCCAGGCTTCATGCCCAGTAGAATGGGGCTTCAATCAGCATTTGGCTACAAGGATCATTATCTTTGTGAGACCACCATCACTGCTTCTTTCACTTTGAATTCCTCTAAGATTGAATTCTATTCATTCTATAATCTAATACATCTGCTTTTGACAACTTTTATCAGTAATTACAAAAGAACTAATAGTGTGACATTTGGGACAGTTTAGATATTGTCTAACTGAACTGTGGTCCTCGCATTTATAGAAGTGAAACAACATGACCTGCAAAGTTCCCTGCCTTATTTGGTAAGGGCCATAGAAAGAGTATCTTTAAAAAAGCCTTTGTTAAAGGCAACCTTTGCATACTCTTTCTAAACCAGCACCACTCTCATCTTTGTTTATATGTCTTTTCTACTTTGTGTTTGTTCAGGCATGGAATAGCCTCTGATATTATGATATTTAATTATTAATTTCTTTTTGTCTCCTTATTGGGATACAAGCTCAATGAGAATAAGAACTTGTTTATTTGGTCACCAATGTATTTTCAGGTTTAGAATTCTGTTTGCCACATTTTGCTGGATGAATGATTTATTGGATTGCGAGTCATGAGAATCTTGAGTTCACTTTCATATATGCATATATATTAACTTTATATTTCTCTTATGCATGCATCTATGTTATATATTTACTTTATACATACATAGGTGCATGCATACATGCATGCATATATATTCTAACTCAATAATGCTAGCATAGAAAGCTACAACATTTATCTTATTTAATGCAGGTTGTGTTAGATATTAGATATGTGAGGATGAATAGAATAAATAAAATAGAATCTCTGCCAACATACTTTTTAAATTGTAGAACTGCTGTATCAATTTAATTATCTGAGGAAGAGTTTTAAAACTAAAGTTGCAGGCAGACAACCTCTTATCTAGGGAAAGTGTAAGAGTCATGAGTGACCCCAGATGCAAATCTTAGGTTGTTGTTAGTCCTAAAATTTAAGGTTAAACGTGCACATATTGATGAATGAAAATGTATTAAGTAGAAAGTACTTACATTAGCTTTTTATTAAAAGTTTTGATCAAATTTCCCATGTGTCATACATCTTTGTTTGTATATACAAAGCTTCTATAAGGAACAAAGGAAAAGATCAGATCTTGGAAGGTTTCTGTGAAACTTAGAATATATATATATCTTTCAGGTGCCTCATTATTATCAAAGAGTTTCAAGGTAAGCAATGAAGAAAGAAGAGACAAAAGCACTGGCATGAGTACATTAAAGAGAAGAATATATAATACAGAACTAAGAGTTCTCCAAAGAAAATGACAGGACTTTTCAATAACCTTAAAATGTTTTGAGATATTCACACACACACACACACACACACACACACACACACACACAATTTAGTGACATCGTGACAAAGAATATGAAAACTAATGAATTATGTGTTGGCCATGACCATCTGTTAATGAACACTTAGAAACATCTTCATCATAGCACACAGCCCATCCAATTCCAGCTTCTCTGTGTCTGTTATTTCTTCATTCTCTGTTACTCCAGTCAGGTAAATCCCAAACCCATAAAGATAACAGCAGCTTACGCTTTAGACTTCCTAATATCTGTGCTGACACTGGAAGGTGCTTTCCATATTTACCATGTGTCTTTCTACCTCATCTAAGCTAAACAGGAAAATCTCTTACAGATGTGCCTAGAGATTTGTCTCTTAGCTGAATGAGTAGATTAACCATCACACTGGGGTAGCATATATCAGAAGCAAAGGTTTAAGTTAGAATGGACACTTGTTGAGGAGGACAGGACACCCTTGCCAACAATAATTAAGTATATAGTTGTAGGCAGAGTTTTTTTGTTGGGATTGCCAGCAGAAGCAGGCTCTGTTCTGTTTGTTGGCTCCCTTAATTATATATGCTTGGTAAATTGCTTGGGCTTGCCACTAACTAGTTATTGCAAGTCAAATTAACCCATTTCTGTTCATTTGTATGCTGCACCAAGTCTTCTTTACCTCATCTATGAATTTTCCATGTTGCTTCTTTTGTGTATGGCTGGCAACCACTTTGAATCTGCCCTCTTTTCCCAGTATTCTCTTTGCCCCCAAAATCCTTCCTAGCTATTGGCCAATCAGCTTTTTATTAACAATGAGAGTAACACATTTTATAGTGTACAGAAGCTTTATTACACAGCATATAATAACCTGTGAATTTCTTAAAGCTCCTTACTTTATTGCTATAACTTTCTACATTTTACATAATTCTAGGGCAGATTTTCTAATTACTTTTGTTTTATACAAGGTTTTGTGACTAATACATTTTTACTCCATGTAAAATTCAATATATTTTGAGGAAAATTCTTTTATGGCCCTAGGCTCCAAAAGACACTGAACAAATAATCTAGAATACAAGAGTAGTTTTAAGGGGCTGAATAAATAAACAGTCTTGGCAGCACTTATCACAAACAAGGTCCTAGGATAAAACCCTGTTAATATTTATGTCAGTACTGTATAAAATATAATTTAGGAGGAAAGGACATTTTGTAGGATTATTCATTGTGACCCCATAGTTGAAATAACAGATGTTTTCTTTTTTTCCCTTTTAAAAAGAATTATTTAGAAACAATCTTATTTTACATATCAATCCCAGTTCCCTCCTCCCATGCCCCCCCCCCCCCACCTACCTCTAGTAGCTGATGGAAGCAGAAGCAAGTACACACAGCTAAACACTGAGCAGAACTCCTGGAATCCAGTTGTAGAGAGGGAGAAGTAATGAGCAAAGGAGTCAAGAACAGGCTTGAAAAACCCACCGAAACAGCTGACCTGAACAAGGGAAGCACATGGATTCCAGTAATAATGCTAGAGAACCAGCATTGGAACAATTTTAAAAAATGATCTTACTGCAGCTAATTTGAGAATTGTGATTTTTATACAGATGTATTTGCTTATAATTTTTATAATCATGATTATAGTGGCCAAAAAAAGCATGCTTAAATTAACGATTTTCTTCACCGTATTGTCTTTTCTTTTTCCTTCTATATCCTATTGAAAATTGCAGTAGGTGCCTATTATGTTTTTCTAAATGTTCTTATGAAATCCAGAGTAGATGGTTTAAATTCGAAAGGTTATTCATAACTCCTTTAAAATGATTTATGTTTATTTGTTGTATTGTTGAGCTTTCATGAGTTGATGTATAGCATGCACATTTAGGAGTTCATGAAGGCCAGCAGACAGCATTTGCTAACTTGGAATGGAAATTAAAAGTGATTGTCAGCAACAGCTTGGGTACTGGGAAGCAAAACTAGGTTTCTGCAAGAGTAGTAAGTTCACATAACTACATAGCCATATCTGTTGCTCCTATTTATGACTCTCAATAATTGGAAGATAATGAAATGGAAGTTTTGGGAATGTTTTCCCAAACTCCCCAGGTAAACCTGACTGTAGATGACCTTCTATGAACGGGTAGCACCCGGAAACCATTGCCAATTCTGTCAATTTCAGCCTCTACAATTCATGACTCTATCTGTACCCTTAAAGTATATATCATACTCTGTTCTTCATCTTTATGTAGTTTAATTTGGATCAGTGGTTTTCAACCATCCTAATGCTGTGACCCCTTAGTATAGTCCATCATGTTGTGGTGATCTCAAACCATAAAATTATTTTTATTACTATTTAATAACTAATTTTCCAACTGTTATTGTAATGTAATGTAAGTATCTGATATGTGGGATATCTGATATGTGACCCCTTTGAAAAGTCATTCAGCTCTCAAAGGGATTGCAACCAACAGGTTGGGAAGGACTAGTTTAGACCAACAATCTCATGGGAGGAGATATGTAAATAGGTCCATTCAGAGGTCTGGCATCCTTCACACAAATGACTCTGAAAAATCCATCTCTTAGCTTTCAGGCCACTGCAGACAGAAATTCTTCAAGATGCAATATTTGTTGTGTGATACAGGCATGGGTTATCTCTCGCTTATGTTTCAGAAGTTCATGTGTTTTAGTAATTAAAATTCTAGTTTGTGTTATCTTTAGGAAAAGAGATTCAGATCAGGTTATTAAAATCTTCAGGTTATTAATAGCTGAAACTTAAGCATGGATGACAGAAGGAAAGTTGGAAGATGGGAAGTACAGAGAGGACTACATAAAACTGGGAACCTGCAAGTGAATCTCTATTTGATTATCTAATCCCCTTTCATCCACTCTTTGCCATGTCACTTGTTTTTTCTTTTTTTGGGAGTGGTGGTGTGGTTTTGAGACAAGATTTCTCTGTGTAACAGTCCTGGCTGTCCCAGAACTCACTTTTGTAGACCATGATGGCCATGAGCTCACAGAAATTCACCTGCCTCTGTCTCCCAAGTGCTGCCATTAAAGGGATGTGCCAACACTGCCTAGGTGCCTTGTGTTCTTAATGGACAATCACTTCTAGAAAATGAAACTTTGCTCTGGATTATTTTATTATCTTGCTCATGCAAACTCCTGATAGACTTTTATGTCCCTGGATAAGACAAAATATCTTATTTGCCAGAGAGAAATCTGGGTCTCTTTCATTTTCCCTGTGTCTAACATGAAATGCTTTCCTAATTATCTGACACCTTCCTCCCTTGTCTCCCCATCATTAGAACTAAGTCTAAGCTTGTTCTTTTTAGGGACATGACATCATAGGCTGAGCTCCTTTTGCAGAGCTTGGTGTCATTGCCAGCCATCTACATTTGAGGAAATTCTCAGGAGGGTAGGAATTGGTACTAGTACAAGCACAGGCATGGAAATCTGTTATATTTGCAGTGCCTTATAGAACCACATCAAAATCTCAGTTCAGAATCCCTGCTGAATTAGCGGCTGCTTTCTTCTACCTGAGTAGCAGCATCTGGGCAGAGACATGCATCTGTTTCATCCTTGAATTTTCATCTTCTTTCTAGGACTCACTCTGGAAATCTAGCTCTTAACTGAGCAAGTGACTGAGCTTTGCATCTGCACATTTGATCTTAATTTTCTTTAAGTTCAAAGAATTGAGGAAGGATGACACTAACAGGGCTAAATGTGCTAGCCCCAATTCCTAGAACTGTAGACTTTCTCCAAGTATTTGAGTGAGTATTTTCAAAGAAATAACAGGTGGTCTGTATTACAGAACAAACTTGTGTTTACTTCTCTTTTTGTACAAACCAGGAAATCAATGTGCATTGTTATTTCAAAACTTTTTTTTAGCTTTTTGGTACATGATTTAAAAGATGTCTGGTATTATCAAAAGTCAAAAAATATCCTGTTTGTTCACATTCACAGATGCCTTATTCCTTAAAATGACTCAACACAGTTGGCTGATTGAGTCAATCCTATTAAGATCTGCTCTTTGGTAGAAAGTAAATGGTCATTTGAGTCTAGTAAATCTAGTAATCTTCACAAAGAGACAATACTAGATGCTGGATTTAATTTCTGTAGGTGTGAACTCTGTGTCATTTGGATAAATGCTTTTCCAATTGAAGAGAAAATTAAGGTGATAAAAACATTTTTGAATTCAAACTTATAGTTCTCAAGTTTAAATTTTAATTCAATAAATATGCTGCTATAATGCATGCAATATTAAACTCATTATCTAACATTTAGGATACAGTGTTAGTTACTATTAGCTCTTGTGGCACTATAACAGATATACATTAATTAAAATGTTTTACAGTATTAGTTTTTGTCTCTTTTTAAAGATCTCTTCATAAAGGGCCTTTGCAAAGCAGTTACCTGTGTAATTTGATACTGTGTGGTTTCCCTGCAGAAGAAACCTATAGACATTACAAAATTGAGACTTTCTTGCTTGTTATTTGAATAGGCAAACACACTGAAATTTTTTTTCTACATAAAGGGACAATAATTCTTTTCTGAAATTTAACAATTTTTGGAAGGTTACATGCAATCACTGAATTGATCTATAAAAAAATGGGTACCCACTATGTAGCAGCTCCTATGTTGCCATTCTAAAATGAGATTTGTGACAGCCACCACATGCTGTATCTTCTCATGTTGAAGGCTGAGTTAATCCAAGACTTCCTGAAAGCTATGGAGAAGGGACACAGCTCCTTCTCTAAAATTAGTAATGCACTTGGCAGATCTAATAAAGTCCTAGAACCTTGGCCTAGGGAGTGGGTGGGAGAAGGTTCTTGTTTGGAGAACCCAACTCTTCAACCATTTTAGGGCTATGGTATGAGCCCCAAAGCAGCAGTGTGTTCAATCTGCAATGTTCTTGAAATAGCCTGTAATCTCCTTGTGAATCATTGCTTGATTAGCTTCCCATGGCCTTTGTCTCATTGTACCATAGTTTCTGCTGACTTATTCCCACTTCTTCCCTATAAATAGTACATAAGGTGATGTACTTTTTAATAAACTTGCTTGGCATAAGGCATAGCTTTGTATAAAACTCCTGATCCCAAATGTATCTATTTCTTTATCTTCCGATCTCCTGGTCCTCTTTCCAAGGACACTATCATTGAATAATGACCCCCTGGTCCAAATAATCTCAGCAATCATTGATGATGTAGGAACATGGATAGTGGCGAGTATACATTTGTACTTTAAATGGAAAGCATTCATTTTCAGAGGTACACTATTCAACATGATGGTCTTAATCTTAGCAGCAATTTAATGAAGTTTTAAATTATTAAATCAATTCTATACTCAAAGGAATTTGTGTACTATGAGACTCTACCCACAACTCTCTGTGATAATAATATTTTCTAGTCAAATATGTTAAATAATGCAGAAAAGCCTTCATTAGCTCACCAATAACTAACTTCCAACAATGCAAGAACCTGGCATTTTAGTTACAGCTATGCTCAGGTTACAGTATCTGAGATGACTACATATTTCTAGTATTTTCATTAAGAAATGAATCCAATGACAAAAATACAAAATTAGTTTCCAAAGGGATACAGATTTAAAAGAAACAATTAATTATAATTACATAAAAACCTATCAGAAACTACTAGCCCTGTGATGTTCAAGATTGGGTCCACTTCTGGAAAACTGTAGTTTTCCCTCTACTTGTCCCTACTCTGTTGTAGGCCTTAGAAGACCAAATATTGGTTGGCCTTCTGTCTCAAGACATGGCATTAAGCTAGATTAAATGTCATAACTAGGTTAAAAAACTTCATTGTCATACCAAGATGGGAACCAATGACTCAACCATACATAGTGTTGATTGAATTATGAAATATCCCAACAAGCCATGCCCTTAATTAATTAGCATATGCAAATTGACCCCTCAAATTCTCATGCCTTTTCCAATGATAATCTTCCTTCAGGGTGCAGGAGAGTTGTTTCTGGAATGCGACAGTTGAGCAATTTTGGAAAACATTTTCTGTATACAAGTACAAAAGCTACTTTGGTCTATGTGAACACACAGCTAGGAATCCTTTCTTCCCACACCACCCAAGGGCTCTGGAAGAGCCCAAGCAGATAAATAGCCCAATATAGGTCTTTGTTGTCTTCTAATAGATTTTCCTCTGTGTTATGCATAGGCCTTTCTTTGTTTAAAACAGAATACATACTAAATGTTGTTGATAAATATTCAATATTTATTGGGCACTGTTCTTGTAACAGTAGTGTGAAAAGATTAGCGTTTTAATGTGACAGTTTCATTTTCCTGACTAACATTGTCTGTATTCCATGCAGTTAACCAACAAATGTCACATAAGAAAGACAATTGCCCTTTAAGATTTATGGGTGTTGTTGAAGACTTGCTCTGACCCTCACCCCCCCCCCCCCCCAATTGTGGATGTATTTTAACACATAGGACAGGGTTACTAAACTAATGTTCTTTTTCTGGTTTATGGGGAGTTTTTATTTCATGTGTATGAGTGATTTGCCTCCTTAAATGTATGTATGTACAGTACATAAGTACAACACCCACTGAGGACAGAAGTGGGTGTCATATCTCCTGGGGCTGGAGTTAGAGATGTTTGCGAGCTTGAAATTAAACCTGGGTCCTCTGTAAGAACAGCTGAGCAAGCTCTCCAGTCCCTAAACCAACATTCTTCCTCTTTTGAATTTTTGCCATTTCTCTGATGTTTTGCTCAGAGATATAGAAAACATCTCTGCTTTTTCTTATGCCTCAAATTTTATTTTCTGAAAACAACAAGGAGACACTTCTAATATTCTCTAACATTCTTTATTTTTCAAGTGGCTATGCCACATCTCTGTAACAGTATGCAGATTCCAGAGGCTGTCTCTCTTTCTGCTCCATGTAGCTTTATAATTAAATGTTTATAGCTATGTCCCCTGGCAGAGACCGATGCAGGACAGAAAATATTTGAACATCGCCAACGGTCCTGAAATGCTGTCTCATTACTAAATACATGGGGCCATCAAAGCACCTCATTTCCTTGTATTGTTTTTTCTTTTTTTCTAACTTTCTCTGTATGTTGAAGACAATTCCCTTTCATATCCATTTAGACACAGTGGTAATCATTCCATGCCTTTTCCCTTATCGGTTGGTGAAATGGGCTCTGGCTGGTAAAGCATTACAATTCCCAACAAGCTTCATTGTGACAGTGGCAGAGCATCAATCATTTAGAAAATCTATTCCTGTCAGGGACTATTTTTAAAAGTGATTTGTATAGAACAGTATCAGTTTGTATATGTGGTACATATATTTTTGCAACCCAAAGAAGAAAGAGCCTTTCAGTTACAAGATTAGGATGTTTACCTCCAAAACAAATGATTCAGGACTGAAAAACATCATTGTAAATGCAGAAAACCAGTGGCCTTGCATAAACCTGGGAAGAGCTGAAGACTTTATTATCTACTAGTTAATAAGGATAGAATAAAACAGGAGTCCCACATTGAAGAATTTATGGAATTTCAGCTAGTTACTGTGGAGAGTCAAGGAAGCCCTTGTGAATGACCTCCAGAATGAATGTATGCTGTTGAAATGGACATGACCATGCCAAGGACCTCCATGCCTCAGGCCCATGGGAGTGGCAAAATCTCCTAAATATAGATTTTTGACAGTGTCTTCATGAATCCTACCCAGTGGCTCCTCCCCCCTCCATATTTAGGGCCTGAAGACTATTCCTGTACAGATATCACTGGTATTGTGTGTCTGTGTATTTGTTGTTCCCTCATTTCCTCACTGCCTCAATCAGTCTGAATGTGTTTGTCATCTCTTCATCCCCTCACCATTCCAGTCAGGTCAGTCACCAATGCCCTGCTGAGTGCTGCCAGTTACCTATTCTACCTCTTGACAGCACTCCCTTTTAGGCAGTTGTTTCATTGGTGATAAAATGAGCCCCAAAGTAAGTTTGAGAAAGGTAACTTAACTCAGGAAGTTTGTATAGTTACTCATGAATAATGTAATCCCGTTGAAGTTTGGCATGTTATAGGCTTTTCTAGGTAACTGAAACAGCAAAACTCCATTCCTACAAAGTATTCCTAAATAATGCTCTTGAAATAAGTTTGTAAACACTCATTAAGGACCTTTAAGATTAAGAACAAGCTTTGTTAATCTCTCTGCTAGTCTTTGACAAAATGTTCTTTGGGCATGTATCCATTCAGCATAATTTTTCATTGTTCTAGAAACCATGACCATGCATTGAGAATTCAAAGGAAAGCGAAACTCTGCAGCCTCTGACCTCAACTGTCTAGAAAGACCTAACGATGAAAATATGTGTGAGAACAGGTGCCCTGGGATTATGTTCTCATAGAACAGAGCACACCAAAAGTTATCATTAGAGAAAGAAATGCAGTTTCAGCCAACCTTTTGCAGTGACATTTTAAAGTAGCCTTTACATTAGCAAACACAGTGCATACTTTGAGATTATATCTTGGCACGATAGAATAAAAAGAAATGAACACTTGAAGAAGAGAGTTCATGAAATAGACTCCTTCTAGACAAACAAAGAGATTTTCAGAGCCAGGTTCCCACTTTAATTCATTGATTTACAAGAGCAAATCCTTGGCTATAGTGTAATGTATAATTGACCTTTAATTCTATAATGAACACTTTAGAAATCCTTACATCTAGCTTCTTGGTAATTTGCTGTCCAAGAAGGAACATTTAGTGATTTCAAAGATTACATTCAAAATCCATTAAAAATTGTATTTAGTTACTACATGGCCAGTGGCAGTAGACTTTAGAAAATGTTCTTAGGCATTTAGAATGAGGGTAGACCAAACTTAAAGGTAGCTTATATGTAGAATAGTGATTTTCATCTTGTTTATACCACAGACCTTTTGAGAATTTGATGAAATATAGAATCTCCTGGGAAAATGAATACATATACCTGAAGCATCTAAGATAAAGGTACTAATGGCTTCTAAGTTGATCCACATTTGATCCACATACTTACCTCTTGGTGTCTATACTTCTCATGTAATTTTGATTGTTATAGTGTAGTTTGGCACCTTTGGTGATTTTGTTGTTGTTATTGTTTGATTTTACACACACACACACACACACACACGCATAATATAGAGGTTTCTTTGAATCTGAAAGTGGAGCTTCTCATTTTTCAGACCCTCTCCTTGATTGAACATGCTTGTTAGTTCATCTTTCATGCAGAATCCACATGCCACATGAAGATACTTTTAGGTCATGGTGAATATTGATAGCATCTTAGGTTAAAGCATCAATGGCTTCTAAATTGACCTCACATACCTACCTCTTGCTGATTGTGCCACCATGTAATTTGGATGATTATACTGTCATTGGCATCTTTGGTTATTTTGTCTTTTTGTTTTTGAGATTGGATCTCAAGACCTAGGCTGCCATGGAACTGAATATGAAACAAAGCTTAAATCACAGTCCTCCTGCCTCTGCTTCCTAAGTGTTGGGTTTATACTTGCACACTACCATACCTATCTACTGGATCACATGTAATGGCTATAACACAAATAAATTGTTGAGAGATGGTTACAAAATATGACATTGTTGCATGAACTTGAACTTACCCTTCACCTTATCTCACTTTATGCTGATGGAGTCATCAGCTAAGTTGTTAGCTGGCTTATGGATAAGGCCACATGGTTAATAACTCAGAGTAAATTCCATGAACAAACAGTAAGGAAGGGAGGATCCCTTGTCAGCAACCAGCAGCTAGTTGAATGACCTGGAAAGCTGAGTCTGATGTACTTGCACTTTCAAGAAAATTATAGCATCCACCTTGATTTTCCTATGTGAAATTCTAAACTAGAGGAATAATTTAGACTAATCCTGTATCACTGATTCATAGAAACTGCGTGGTAACAAGTACTATTTTAAGCAGCTAAATTTCAAAGTAATACATTATGTACCATTATAATATATAATATCAAGGATAAAAATAAAAAATAAAGTTGGAAAGGCAGTTTAGAGCTGCATCATAGAAAGCCTTGATTATTAGCTAAAGGAGAAGTATGTAAACTGATGACCCTTCCCCTAAGGTGTCTTCTCTGTAGTTCCTGAAACAAATGAACATGATAGTCTATAAGGAAAGGAAAAATGAAGAATGTACATAGAATTTATGTTACTAATGCACTAACTTTAAATTATAATGTTTATTTTGACTACTTAGGTAGTGAAGGATAGCAAAATCATTTAAGAAAAATGC
This sequence comes from Phodopus roborovskii, assembly GCF_943737965.1. Lineage (NCBI taxonomy): Eukaryota > Metazoa > Chordata > Mammalia > Rodentia > Cricetidae > Phodopus > Phodopus roborovskii. Next base: position 3,154,134 of record NW_026126413.1, on the reverse strand, counting down.
AGGAATTAGATCAGAGAATGAGTAAATTTTAATAATGATAGCATAGGTTTGAATGGTATGATCAATAGTTTTGAAGATGGACAGGAACCATACATAAGTCATTTAACATGAACAGTAATTAGATGTGTCAAAAAGCAAGAGATCTATCTCACCCATAAAATTTAAAGAAAGAACATAACTTATTTTGGCTCAGTAACAACCATTTAGACTTTTCACCTTCAGAACAGAAAGATTGTAAATTGTTCTCATATTAATACTTTTTAAAAAATCTTTGTGGTTTGTTACTATATAATGCTTGTTTTTAGTTCTTGAGTCATTTACTCCACCTTTACATAGAACTTCTGAGCATAAACTTTCCATTTTTCAGTACCATAGCCAATGCAGTAAATTACAAGTTGGATAAATCAAAGAATTCAAACTTTTTTGAATATTAAAAAATAAAAATCTTAATAGTAGCATTTATGTATTAAAGTGACTTCCAATTTTTAGTTGATCATTAGTTCTAGAATATAGTAGAAATATTTTCAAATCATCCCAAAGCTAATGTTAAAATGAGTCCTTAGAAAGAGTGGTGCAGATCTAATAATATGGACAGTAAAGTAGAAATTTAAAAAGGAGGAAAGAATGGACAGATAAACAAAACAAAACCCCATGGAGTTTAATATCTTTGTATACTAAATATTTCCCAATATTCCATGAAGGTTGGCTTTCTTATCCCAAGGGCAGTTCAAAGTGTATGAATTTGGCAAATGAAAGTGGTACATTATCTCAAAGAACAGGCAGTCTGACCTACTGGAGCTCAAAGATACCATTTCAAAATAACCACGGAAGTATTTTGCCATTGTAACTGTCTGGTTACAGAGTTACACAGTCTTATTACCCTATTATCCTAATGTTAATATCTGTCCTTTAAAAAGACTGTCATTTTTGCTCCATGATTTTTATTTTATTTACTTATCACAGACTTTTTTTCATGAAATACAAAAGTTATTTTAAAAATTCTACTTATGGAAAAGGTCATTCTTGACATCATTAAATAAATATCTTTGCAATGTTATAATTACAGGATACATGACATTTTATTCTGTAGGTCATTATACCTGTACTCTGACCTTTGAGTTACTATTTTAAGGATAGCAATGCTCTAAAATAATTGAGTACAAAGGAGAAAACAAATAAGTAAAAGGAAGATTATGTTGACCCATGAATAAGCACTCCTTTCTACTATTTATCTTACTATATTTTCTCATTTGCTAATTAATCAATTAATATAACATAATTAATCAAAAACCTAAATATGTTACTAAGTAGAAAATATAATTAATTCAAAATGTGTTTTCACTTTAGAAATAATGTAAATAAGAACAAAAGAAGGTGATCATCCAATAAACTAGAGGAAGCAAAGGTGCAAGATGTGTGGCGGTTCCACCCACCACAAGGTAACTTTTAGATTGGGCCCCAACGGGAAGCATTTGAGATTTTTTTCAAAATCATGCTTGTTTATATGGCAGGTGAATGTGTGCCTACAGATCTTTATGTAAGAATACACATAGACATGAATGTATTTGTGTGAAATAAATAATTTTATACATCTAAATATTACTGTACTAGTGTTTTTTTCATGAGCAGAAACAATAAATGGGTATATATTAAGTGAGGATTCATTAGGTTGGTTTATATGAGACAGTTTTGGTTGTTCAATTGTGGCTGTTTTCATATTGGAGAAGCATTGAGCTTGAGTCCATGAGGCTAAATGGTTGTACAATACCAACCTTGCTCTTAATCGATGCTGGAAGCTTACAAGAGGTGAATTCTGGTTTTACTGAATCCTGCAACAGCAGTGTGAATAAACTCAGGACCAGAATGGGTGGACTCACCAGCAAAATGGGAAGGCAAGAAGGAAAAGAGCAGTAGCTCTCCCCTAGAATATTTTTATACCTAGGTTTGTCAGAGGGTGGTTCCATGCACATCCATGATGGATCCTCCCACTTCAGTTATTATAATTTAAACATATCATAGACTAGTCCAGAGATTAATCTAGGGTGAGACCAGAGGCTTGTCTTGTTTGCAACTCTAGATCCCATTAAGGTGACTACAAATACCAACCCTCACAAGTGCTAATATATAATACACAAAATGGTTTATCTTACATAATATACAATAACATCAAATTCCTTCTCAGCTCAATTTTATTCTGGATACTTAACAAATATGGTGTCTTTTTGTGCACATATTTTCATGTATGTATCTTCATGAACATAAATACATGCAAGTCACTAAACCATGTGAATGCTGATACCAATATTTGAAATTTCAAATACCTAGCCTTTGTGACTTTGGATAATGGACTTCAACTCCACCTACTGATTTACCAGTTCTAAACAATTGTGATCAAACCTCTCTTATGAAATATGCACAGAATCAGACACTAACTCTCTCATTTTTTTTCTCTTTGATTCTCTTTTCTCTTGTTTTTTTTTTCTTATGGTTTGAATTATTTCTAAATCTTCAAATTCTTCTGTTGCTATACTTTATTTTATCCTTGCAAGAAGCACTCCAAATTAAAAGTTAATTCATATGAATGGTTCTCTTATGCTCTTAAATGCTAATTCTTTCTGGAGAGAGAGGGAAAATTCTATTGATTGCACATGAAATCAAATTTATGAAACAAAGAACAATGATGATAATGATTCCATAATAACAATTCTTGAGTATGCTCGCAGCCTTGTAAAAAGTAGTGTTGATAAAGAGCCCTAGAAACACCAGTGCTCCCGATCCACACAATATTTATATACTATGTGAGTGGCAGCAAGCCCTTTTTCCTCTGAGGGCAGGTTGTCAAATGTTATCTCTTTGAATCAATACCATTTGAAGAGGTCACCAAGTTAATTTATCCCTTCAGTGTCTTGTATGTGAGGATTGACAGGCAGATAGTACGAGTGTACATTTGTGTTTTTTAAGATGAAACAGTTTATGGGGAATTTTAGGTCACTATAATTACTATCCTGGAACTTAAATACAATGACAGGTTGCTTTTTGATTCACAGACTAATGGTATAAAGAGATTTGAAATAAGAAACCTTCAATCCTCTATTCAGTCACATGGGTAAGAGTAGGGTCAAGCCCACAGTAAAACTGATGGAAATAAAACATCTGAATTTCCACCTACACATAAATATGATAGATATGATTAATCACAAAACATGTCTGAAGCTTGTTGGGACTTAGGAACTGAATAATAGTTTTGATACAGACATGCTTGTTAGTGAATCCAAATGAAATGATTCTTTTTCCAGAATTCACTGTTTCATAGAAAGAGGGCTCCATCCTGATCCCCAGAGCCCTGAATCGTGGGAGCATCTGCTTCCATTGGCTCTGACAGGAATGCTTTCCTTAGGGAGTTCCATCTTCCCCACTTCCATTCTAATTATTCAGATGCTTCTCTCCTCTCAGCTGTCTGAATGGGAACAAAACTGGGCTCAGTTATTTCTCCTGAGATAAAACTCTACCAGCAACTTGGGAGAGACAACACATAAGTGACAGTTTGGAACTATAAACAAGCATTAAAAATACATAAGCAGATTAAGCACAGAAGCTACCTATGGAAATACAGTTTTCCATGTGGTAAAATTCTAGGAAATGGACCTTTATTATCTCACACATAGTAGGGCCTTCAAATGCACTTATTGGTAATATTTGTCATTTTTGTAGTTGTTCCACTTCATCAGACACTACAGTGTAATCAATCATGATCCACCAGCTGCTGGATTGGGCAGTCTGACAAATTTGTAGGCTGGTTAATCCTTAACACTTTGAATAATCTAGGGAGGTTTAATATATTGATGCCTGTTTTCCAATCACCACAGACTAATTGACTGGCAAGCATGTGGGCTGGGACTTGAGACTTATAACATTCCCAAGGGGTATGTAAATGAAACCAAGTCTGAAAATACTGCCTAGATTATAATACCTGATATACTACATGTTTGTTTTTTGCCACCATTTTCAAAGTAAATTATACATGACATCTTTTTTTTTTTCTGATTCTTTTTCTTTTCCTTTTTTTTTTTTTTTTATTTTTTTATAACGAAGTCCATTTAAATGAAAACATTTAAAGACAATATTTGGGAATTTGGGCGTCATTCTTTCCAAACTACTTCCTGCTAGTAAGGGGCACTGTCATGGGGGATTCTAAGAAGATGCAGAAATCCTGGCTGTAGTCTGGAAGGCTGCTTTGTCCAGCTATTTTGAATGTAGGGTCACCTGGTACTTTATTTTAGGCGGTCTGGCTTGATCAAACTACATTAGTCTGGAAGGAATTCACAGCTTTTCATTTTCTGTGGAAACAAAAATAGAAATCCTTTTCCCCAGTAACTTGTCCTTAAACTTAAATTTTGGAGTCAAAGCATTTTTTTTTTTATTTATTATTTTACATGTCGATCCCAGTTCCCCCTCCCTCCCTCCCTCCCTATGTCCCTCCTTCCCTCCCTCCCTCCCTCCTTCCTTCCCTCCCTATTTCTCTCCTTCCCTCCCTCCCTCCTCCATGGAGGGATAACTGCCTTAACGTAGAGACAGGAGAGAAGCCCTAGTCCCTACTTCACATGACCCCAAATGGGTGGAATTCCCCTAGAAATGGAATTGGATGGGGGGGATGGGAGGGTGGTTAGGGTGCATGTAAGAGGGTAGAGAGGGTAAAAGTGAGGGAGAGAGGGAGGGAGGGAAGAAGGGAGGGAGGGGGAACTGGGATATACATGACATCTTGTTTGTTCAGCTGAACAGCTTCATAGAGTGGCAAACATTATCTCCATTTGGCAGTTGGCAGGTAAATGCTATAAACTGAGGCAGACTCAGTGAATGTTTTAGCCATGTGATTGGAGTGTGTAAAGAAGGTTTTTGTTTCCTTTTAACTTTCAAGTTATTATTTGTGTACATGTGTGGGAGAATGTGTGTGCTATTATATTCACATGGAAATCATGGGGAAACTTGCTAGATTCAATTTGCTGCTTCCACCTGTATCCAGGGAATAAATTCAGAGTGACATGCTTGTAGGGTAAGTGCCTAACCAACTGGGCCCAAGAGGAAGGATTTGAGCCATGTCTGTTCCTAATCATATGCGATTGAATATATTTATGAGCAAACTTTTTGAAATTTTGAGGAGCAAAATGGCTCCTTCTAAGCAAAGTATGCTGTAAGAAAGAATTCATACCAGGCAGATCACCTGGCTAGGAGTTTCCAATATTCTTAGTGAGGAGAACTTACTGGATCTTCCATTCTGTTCCTGTCAGCTAATTGAGCATTTCTGAGAGCCAGTACGTTTGATCCTATTGATACATGTATGTACTTCAGTTGATTTTTCTCTTTGAAAGCTTGGGGGAAATCCTGGACTAGTTAGAGTCCAGGAATTCTGTGATCAATTTTCTAAACTGTCCTGCAGAGGCAACTCCAGAGGAGGAATAGTTTTGAATCCCATGACAACAGTGACAAGAATAATCTTTGCAATATATATTTCTGACCCACAGGCTCTGTATATTATTTTGTTTCTATGTTTGGAGAAATCTCATAATATGTTCACTCTGGAAGCATTGACACTAATGTCTTTAATATATGGTTGGTCCTGCTGCTTAAAACTGAGACATTTCCTGGGTTCCCAAGAGTTGAATTTACTCATCTTGGTCCAACTCTCTCTCCAATTAGTGATTTAGAGTTTGAAAATATTATATTTATTAGTTGTACATACTCATTGCTAATATATAACAATGGCTTTTCTTATGTCTCTTAGAGAAAGTTCATACACTATGGAAAACATCAAATTAGTATTCTTCCCTCTGCTCACCTTGGGCATGTATGTGGTGTGTGTGTGTGTGTTATATAACTAATCTTTTTTTTTTTTTTTTTAAGACAGCGTTTCTCGGTGTAACACCCCTGGCTGTCCTGGAACTCACTCTGTAGAAAAAGCTGGCCTTGAACTCACAAAGATCAGTCTGACTCTGCCTCCCCCACCCCTGAAGTTCTGGGATTAAAGGTATGTGCAACCTGTGCCCAGCTCATCTTTACTTTTTTTTAACATGGAGACACCACTAGCAAATTTGGCCAATCTGGCTAGCCAGGTTGTTCCAGGAATCCCCGTGCCTTCTCCTCAGGGAAATTACAGTTGAGTATCTACCTGATATCTATGAGGATGCTGAGGATCTGAACTCCTCTCCTCATGCTTGAGCAGCAAGGCATTACCCACTATCTCAGTTAGAGTTTCTATTGCTGTGAAGAGATAGCATGATCATAGCAACTCTTATGAAGGAAAACATTTATCTGAGGTGGTGGTGGCTAACAGTTCAGAGTTTCAGTTCATTATCTTCATGGCAGGGAGCATAGCAGCATGCAGGAAGACATGGCGCTGGTTATATCTTGATCATAAGGTAACAGGGAGTGAAGTGTCACACTGAGTGGCATCATGAGCATAGAAAACCTCAAAGCCTATCCCAACAATAACACACTTCCTCCAACAAGGCCACACCTACTCCAACTAAGCGATACATCCTAATAGTGCCACTCCCTATGAGTTTATGGGTTCTATGTGGGCCAACTACATTAAAACTACCATACCCACTGAGTTGTAGGGTATGGTACTACACAGCACTAAACACTACTAACTAGGGTTTTTGGAAAGTCAAAAGCTTCATTGAAGGGGTAGGTATTTTCCAAATTTTTAAACACTTGGTTTCCAAGAGATTCTCAGAAAATAAATAACTTAAGGTTATGTATGCAGAAAATCTGTAAGATAGAATGTAAGGCTATTTTTTCTTGACAAATTTTAAGTGATAGTGAACATATTAGAAAAGAGCAAAACATGTCTAGTTCTTCATATCGAACATATCTAAAGAAATGACCTACTAAATTTGAACTAAAATTATGTATGAGATGGCCTCACTGAACCTAGATTTGTATGTATAATGTATTTATTTTCATGAAACATTTATATATTTCCAACTTTTACTTTGGCCCATAAATGAAATTTTGCTTCATATTTACTTTATTATAGATTACTGTTTCCAAAGTTTTACCTTGGTAACTTTAGGATTAATTCATATATCTTATGTGTTTCAGAAAATATTTCTATTTCAGAATCAAAATTACCTGTTAATTAAAGAAACCATGCTACATGTCAATTCAATGGGAAATAATCAAATATAATTTCTTAGTTAAAGCTGGAAGAAAAAAGACTCATGCCAGAAAGTGTTTTGTGCTCACTTCTGTTAAAAATGATGCTTCCTCTTTTGACATGTGTCTTAGTTAAGGTTTCTAATGCTGTGAAGAAACACCATTGCCACAACAGCAACTCTTTTAAAGGACAACATTTAACTGTGGTGGCCACTTATAGTTTCAGAGGTTTAGTTCAGTATCATTAGGACAGGGTAATGGCAGCTGTTGAATATGGTGGCATACAGGTACATATGGTGCTGAAGAGTTCTACATCTTGATCCAAAGATGACAGGTAGTGAACTAACACACTGGGTATGGCTTGAGTATATATGAAAACCCAAGGCCCCCACTCTCCACAATGACATACTTCTTCCAATAAAGCTATATCTACTCTAATAAAGTCACACATCCTGATAGTGCCACTCTCTTTGGAGGCCATTTTCTTTCAGGCCACCATATTCCACTCTCTGGTTCCCAAAGACTTTTAGCCATAATTATAATGCAAAAAGCATTCAATCCAACTTCAAACCCCCATAGTCTATAGCAGTCCAACTTATTTAAAAGTCTAAAGCTCAAATTCTCTTCTTAGATTTATGCAATTTCTTAGTTGTGATACCCTGTAAAATCAAAATAAAAGAGCAGGTCAGATATTTCACATATATAATGGCACAGGTAATACATTTTCCCCCAAAAATGTAGAGGAGGAAGCATAGTGAGGAAATACTGGACCAAAGCAAGACCAAAATCCAGCTGGACAAACTCCAAGTTTTGCATCCCCTATGTCTGATGTCAAAGTGCTCTTCAGATTATCAACTGCTTTCATGTTAGTGGACTATAACACACTTCTCTCCCTCCATCTGGTTCCACTCCCTGTTATCAGCTCTCCTCAGCAGGTATTTCAGGATTCTAGCGTCTCTAACATCTTGGGGTCTCCAAGATAATCTAGGCTTCTCTTTTACAGCGCCACACAATGGCCTCTCTATAGACCTCCATTCAGGGATCCCCATGACACATATCTGGCCTCAGTGGTTTTCTTTAGCCTCAGAGGAAACTCCTATAGCCCTTTATTTTATCCTAAACTCTAAAGTCAGAAACACATGTTCAAAGATGCCAAGTTCTGCTGCTTGCTGGGTCTGGAACAGAGCCCCTTGTTCAATTAAATCTTCACCAGCTTTCTGTTATCCATGGATTCTTCACTGCCTAGGCTAGGCTGTTCTAGAACTTTTGCTGTAGACAAGGCCTCTATCTCCTGAGTGCTGGGATTAAGGGTGTGTACCACCACATCTGGCTAGAAGCTTGTCTTTATTTTTCACCAGTTGAAAACTTTTCTGGGTGGGATCTTGCCATGAGGTTACCACTCCCTTTGTCCCATTTCTTAATCTCCATATCTCCTTGAACACAGGACTTAGCTCCATTCTACTTTCTTGTGTTCCTTTTCTCCACAGCTTGCTCCTTTTCATCGAAAGCCTTTATAAGATGAACACAAAGTCTATACTAGTCTGTTTTGAGATTTTCTCTGCTAAGAAAATTAACTCCAAAACTCAGATCTTCAACCTCATGCATACTCATTGGACAAAGGCAAATATCAGCTACTTTCTTTATAAAAATAACACAAGAAAGATCTGTAGGCAATGTCTTAAAATTCTTCTCCTCTGAAATCTCTTGAATCTGATCTCCATAACATTGTCTTCCATGCTCCTACTGGTTTGGTTCACTAAGCAGTGCTTAAAGCTTTCTACTGCTTTTCTCAAAGTCCATATTCCTTCAAAGATATGGTCAGGCTTATCAAATACTACAATCCCTGTCATCAATTTCTGCCTTAGTTAGGGTTTCTATTGCTGCGTATAGATACCATGACTCTTATAAAGGACAACATACAATTGTGGTGGCAGCTTACAGCTTCTGTGGTTTGGTCCATTATCATCATGATTGGGAACATGGCAACTGAGAGTATGGTGACATGGAGGCAAAAATGGTACTGGAGAGTTCTACATCATGATCCAGAGGTAACCAGAAGTGAACCAAGACATGGGGTGTGACTTGAGCATATATGAGACCTCCAAACCTACCTCCCACAGTGACACACTTCCTCTAACAAGGCCATACCTACTCTAACAAAACTATACCCCCAAATAGTACCACCCCCTTTGGAGGGCATTTTCTTTCAAACCATCACAACATGTGTCTGCTTTCTCTGCTAAAGTGAACAGAACACTGGGGAACTGCTTTTGCATAGTTGCTCTTCATAATTCTTAGAAGTCAGTTACACTTTTTAAAATTTCCTTTACTCTTTGGCATTCATTTTAATCTTTAATTTGTGTTTTATATATCCAGTGATCTGATATTTCCACACAAGCACTCCTCTCTGTGTGGCAATTCTGAAAAATGACAAGTAAGCCAAATTGTGGCCCAGGATCCTGTGTCCAGGATCACACATTTCATCTCTGTTGGTCCTGAGGTTCTTAATAGGTTTCAAAACTCTTGTCCCCAAAATGTTACTTAACACAGGGCCTAAAAATTACGTAGTCATTTCTGCAGCCAGCTGCTTTCTTAAGGACATCAGTAAATTTTAGTTTCTTTATAAAACCCACACTGCTTAGCATGTAATTATTACTTGCTAAATATTTACTGATTGTATGTGGAAGACTCTTTGCTGACCTTAGCCAGGAGGATCAATATTATAAATCTGGCATAATCTCTTTTTATGTAAATCAATGCACAGTGGGGATTATAGTAGATGTAATTAGATAGTAGACATTAATCAAAGAAAATAAAGAATGGACAACTTTTTAGGTAAATAGACATATTATACCATTTTACAAGTTCACTAACCCAAAAGATCATTTGTTTAACTAATATTAAGTGGTTTCAATTTCATACATAGTGTCCATGTCCATAGCAATAATTTAAAAAATATCATAATTCATAGAATATGTTTCTTGTCTCCTTATTTAAGCCCCAGAAGTATAAGAATCCAACTGGCAAACATAGGTTTTGTAGCAAATTCAAAACCATTCCCTTAATGTGTCAAGAAAGTTGAGAGAGAGAGAGAGAGAGAGAGAGAGAGAGAGAGAGAGAGAGAGAGAGAGAGAGACAGAGAATGAAAACTTTTACTTAGAATCAGACTGAGCTTCATTATAGTGTTAGGTTGTTAAGTAAATGAATTGCATTGAAAAATGAAAAGTAATGAAAAAGAGGGAGTTTTAAGGTTGAAACTTGAAAACCCAACAGATTTTAACCGGCCTTTTAAAAACCATCAAACACATCAAATTGGAGTGATGTCATCATAATTAATAATTGTATCAGTGGTTCGTGTGTGTGTGATGCGCAAGGAAAATACTGGCATTATTGGGAAAGAACATACTTAGGTTGCATATCGTTGAGCAGTTCGACTGGTTCCATATAGATATTACTAAATCGATAGTGCTTTAATACATGAGAGCTGCATGAATGAAGAAGCTAGTACTTAGTTGTGCAGTGAGATATTCTATTCATGCATTGGCTTCTTAATGTAGATTGTGGTTTCTTTTATGGTAGAGAACAAACTAATGACAAAATCTTTGACATACAGGGTTGTGACTTAGCTTTTGCTAATATCATGTATTTGAGAGAAATAATTGCATTATATTTCAAAGACTGGGGCCATCTATGTCTAGCAGGAGGTATGGCAGTGGCATACAATGAAGAGCATGAACAAGTACTTCCATTTATGACTGAGCAGACTACTTCTATCCTTCATGATCCAGGTTACCAAGCAGTGAATGCCCCTTTGTTATTAATCTACTCAAATGCTCTGCTAAGAAATAATCCAGAATCAGTTTTCTACAGTAAACATCATGATCTTGCTTCAGTTAGTAAATAAAAAAGGAATTTTCATCTACATTCTTATGTTAAGACAAATTACGAACAGCTTTTTTTCATGTGAACATAAGCAATTTATATTAAAGAATATTAGATGGATTTGAGAAAATAAATTCTAAAAATAAGTTAAAACTTTCTAGAAAGATAATAGCATTTTGCTTTTCATTATAATTTATATTAAAGTACCATAAATGATATATACGTGTATATGAAAATTAGAGTAATATCCATACATACACACACACACACAAATGCATATATAAAGTTTTGGTAGTGATCATTCCTTGTAAGGAGTGTATGTATTTTATATACATTTGATAAAATATAGTTGTTAAATTATTAAATATTAGAAACTTGATGAAGATGAATTGTCAGCCAAGAAAATTCAGCATATAGGAAAATTGTTTCTATGACCTCCTTTGGCCAAATTACAATATGATATGAAACACAAAATAAATACCTTATTCATTTTAATGAGAAGCATTTATTTATTTATTTATTTATTTATTTATTTATTTATTTGAAAGAATTTTCAGACAAATTGCATCTTGCTAGACAGCCCTGAGAGAAGTCATCTTAGTAAGGCTAGGCTGCAAAAGAAACTTAAAACAGAGCCTGAAGACCACATTTTTGGAAATGTTATATGAAAATCAAAAGCAGATTTCCTATGAAATTTAACATTTTCTCATTTAACTAATGCCTGAAGAACAGCTGTTGCTGTTCATTCAGTGAGCTTTGAGACTGTTTCTTACTGACTTTTTATAATGCACAAGTGTTCATGTGAGAATAAAATATTGGGCTGACAGTTTAGGTGGCCCAATTTCAATTGCATTCCAGCAGTGATGGCTGTCTGGTCTGCATCAGGGTTCCCTCTGCTGTGTGTCATTGCCTCACACGACATAAGCAGAATGAAGAGTCTTTTAGATGTTGTTGATTTTAGTTTTAACTGCACCGATGAAAGGGAAAGGGGCATGCCAGGTTTATTAGATGGTTTCTTGTGCTCTTCTAATTAGTGTTCTATGTCTGGACACTTCACACACATATAAACACTCACACATCTTTGGGGCTAAATGGAAAATATTTGTGGCCAACACTGCAGGCAGAATACAGTAGTATTCAAGAACATCTTAAAGTATCCCTGTGTAAGCCTTCACATAAGTTATTTTTCCAGTCTCAAGATATTTATTTCATTTTGGATTTCTTATTCCCCAGTCTGTATTTATAGGCATATACGGCCCACACCCTTTGGTCAAACCTCAGTTTGCAGGTTATTTTTGCTCACATCAGAGGGTCTACTGATAATGCTTAGGTTCATAAATGTCTCTGTTTGGCTTGCAGGAAATAGGTAGAGAATGTGACCTTTAGAATTAAGTTTACTCAGAGTAAAACTAGTATGTCAATAGACCTTTCCCCAGGAGCTACATAATGGTTTTCTTTTTAAGAAAAAATTAGAGTATTTAGTGCAAATGACCTGATGCTTTGATATTTTAAACAACAATTTTACATTGAGTTCATTCCTTTATCATAGTATGTGAAACTAAATGTTTATTATTTTTATTTTACTTTACAGTTTGAACATGTTTGCATTAAAACTCAAGGGAAGTTTGAGACACTCCTCAGGATGCAAGTTTTCTATAGATGCTAAAAACAAAGGACCACTAAGCTCGTTAGTTATTGAGTTTGAAGTCAAATTTCTATTTCAAAATGCATGATGTTTTTATTTTGTTTATGATATTTTTCCTCTTATAATTTAACTAATACTGTCATTTGTACATTTTATTGCAGAAATAAATTTCAAGTCACTTTAACAGACAAGGAATCATAAGTAGTAAATGATAAAGAAAATGTAGAATGGTAGTATTAGTTATAGATATTACCTATGAATATAGGATCAATTATAGATATGATGATTCTAATTATCAGCTATTTTTATTAAAATACTATGAAAGAATGTGTGTCCATAGTAGATTTTTATTATGAAAAGTACATATACATAAAAATATTCTTCACTTTTCATATAGTATTTAAATCATGTGTGACTTACAGGAAGTTATGGAGTGGGGTAACCATTATGCTAGGAATTTGTGTCACCTTTGAGAGAATATGCTATACATTTTCTCTCTGCACATTGAGTATGGCTTAAAGAAATGTGCTCAATGCAAAGCTGACAAATGGTAGATTTGTGACAGTTAATTTTATGTGTCAACTTGGCTAGTTCATGGTTCTCAGATATTTTCTTGAATATTATTACTCTAGGTGATTCTGTGGAGACATTTTAGATGGCATTAACACTTTAATTAGTGAAGTCATAAACATTGACAATGTTTGTAAGAATTGTCTAATTACTTGAAAGCTATAATAGAAAAAAAATGAATTCACTAGAAGAGTTCCATCAAAAAGCTTGGCTTTAAAGTACAAGCCTCTTCCTTTTATCTATAAACATCTGCAGATGGAAATATCTTATTGTCCCCCAAATTATGTTACCCAATATAACTAAGCTTTACACCTAATCCTTTTACCCACCCCTGTGCCCTCCCAAAACATGTTATTGGCTCTGTTCTTTTTATTTATTTTTTTCAATAAGATTGCCTAAATATTTTGGAAACAATTTTACAATTGTTAATAATTTGTGTAAGTAATAGGGTTTCATGTGGTCTAACAAAGACCACATGCCTTTTGGGGAGCCATAGAGCCAAGGAGCTGCTCAGTCCAAAAATTTGGGAGTTTAAGAACGTAGGGGACAATGATTCCATCCTGGGATGTACTTGGAAGCTTGCTGACAGGTCACCGTGTTTACTTATACTGAAAAGATGAAGACTTTTGCCTAATGATTGCAGTAATTCAATAAGTAAAACACATTTACTCAGAAAGACTTGCATGTCAAGCATACTGCATATCTTTTCTTCCCCTACCCATTTTCAATATCTGCCCCATCAGCCTATTGGAAATGATGCACACATAATGGGAAAGTTTCTCTTCCTCAATCATTGTATTGATTCTCCTTGCAATACCATAAATGACACACTTGGACATCTAAATGTGCCTCAACTCAAGTAATTTGACAATCAAAATTAACCACTGTAATTTATTACCAATAAATAGGTATCTTTTGAGTTAATGAGTGAGAAGCCTATGGAAAAGAACACTCATTTTATACATGAAAAAGGGGGTAAAACTTATGACAGAATCAATGAAATCTATTTAAAAAGTATAAACTATGTTTGGTATTGATTTGATCATTGATAACATTAGAGGACTGGCAAAGGATGGGGGTAGACCAAAGATTTAACATTTATTGAGACATAGGGGAATGTATTAGCTACTTTCTGATTCCAAGTACCTGACAAACAAAAAAAGGAGGAAGGGTTTACTTTAGTCTGTGGCTTCAGAAGATCACACACAATCCATAATGACAGGGAAGGTAAAGAAGAATGACTTGGTCCATAGTGGCTGGAGTATGCAATGGTGGTTTATTCACAAGATGAAGGACCAGGAACCTATAAATGGTATAACTTTCATAGTTTCCTAGTGAGATATTGGAACAGCCAAGTTATACTTCATAATGCCAACATAACTTTCAAAATTGTGTCCCAAGTTACAGAACAAGTATTCAAAAAATGAACTTGTAGAAAACAATTCAAGTTTAAGCAATGGCAAGGAATACTTGTAAATACTTATAATGTTTAAAAATAAGTTCTATCACTTGTTCCTTAATCAGATTATTCATCTATCAAATAAGTGGTCAGTGGCTACTCTTACATATTACTGGGTATGAGGTACCTTTTATTTACCCTATAATAGTAATTTGAAATCACACTTGCTAATGTGTCCAAAATAGGCAAATAAACAATCCTCATACAAAGTATATAATTCAAATCATATAATTACTTATTGTGATGGATAATCAAGGTACAAATACAATGAATCATAACTCTCTATTTTTAGGTGTCAAAAGTGAATAAATACAGACTTTGCTGTGAAACCCATACATTATTTTTGTAGTACAAAGATGTTTAAGAGTAATAAGTGAGGGATTTGAAAAGTGTGGGCCAGAGGAATTGTGAATAGTGTCGTTCAGGGCTTCTGCTGAGTTTGAACAGTGGTCGAATAGTTGGTTTTGTCCAAGAGAGAATCCTGCTTCTTGACAGTGAGGGACGGGAGGATCTTTAAGATCCTCTGATAAAATATCTGGGTGATTATATTCACCTCAATTCCCTGTGCTTTGGATGTAGGATTATTCATTAAGCTCATTAAAGTAAGATCTCTGTTGTGGAACATCATGGGGGATGAAGATGGAGTAGAGTATGCATCAAGATTACTGAGCAACACTGGCTGAAGAGTCTGTAATGAAATGGAGATGCAGTTGTCATGACAGCAGTATGCACAGCTCTGTGCCTTTCTTCTGTGGGAACACCAGTCCAGATAGATGCCATAGGACTGGTTTAAGACTGAAACATTTAGGATCATTGTTCTGGAAACACGAGCTAAAACTGAAGGTCACATACTCAATTGTGTAATGAATTTTATTCTTATCTTTTGTGTGCTAGGCCTTCAGTGATCAATCACTGGAGGGTTCTTGAGTGCTGCTAAGGTAGGTGTTAGGATAATATTAATCTGCTTTGCCTAGAGAAGCAATTTCTTGATGAGAGCAAAGAGCATTCATATGAAAGCAAGAAAGTGAAGATGCTTCCAAATAGGATGTCATAGCTATATAATGGGACATTAAAGTCTGAAATGTAAAGAATCATGCATCTTGATGGTGACCAGGTCGCAAAAATGAAATATCTCTCAGAACTGTGGAATATGGTAAAAGGAGAGTTTTTAAAAATTGGAAGTTTACATGTGATCTTTCCAATCCATCTGGTTACTAAGTATGCCTAAATCAAAGATAAGATACCATTTAGTGCAGAACTCTAATGATCATAGACTATTTCCAGAGTACAGGAAGTGAGAAGCAATACTATAATCACATAGCTAGCTTTCTCAGAGGATCATAAATAGTAAAGTCATGTGAGACAAATTAGCTCATTTGTTCAATAAAAATAGTGACAATAGGAAGAGTTTATCCAAAATGAAACCTGGCATCAAGCCCTAGTCTGTGCATAAATCCTGAATGACACATTCTCAACATACTTAGTGGATGATTGGAAGAGATCAGTATTCTACTTACATAATAAATCAGTAAATTATTAGTTCAAGTATGTTGATTAAAATAATACACAACTCTATTTTTATAAAGGCATGTGATCATATCAAACATCCTTAATATTGCTGTGTTCTCTAGTCTCCTTTTCAAGCCTACCTAGTGGGTGAAAGAATTCTTGATTTGTGGCCAAATACAATTAGTAGTGAAACATGAATGTATGTGCTTAATTTGATCCTGGGAATCAGCAGACAGCTGGGCAAAGGCTATGCTTTTCCCTCTGTACACCAAAGAACATGAACAAATGGCTTTATGAATGCGTAACTCACAATGTATTATATCAGTCATTCTGGAAAATAAAAATGTTGGTAACAGTTTGGCTTGAATTATTCTGTAGCGTGAAGTGCCTCAGGGGCAACAGAGCATGAAGAGCCCACTGCTAATGACGGCGTCTTTTCCACACACTCATCAAGCAAGCCCTGTGTACAGCCTTGGGCTCTTGGGGGCACTGTGATGCTGAGCAAAAGGGACAGCAACTGGGTTCACAGTGACCAGAAGAGAGCATGAGTTAATGTTGGATCACAAAAGAGGATTGCCTGAAGTGGCTCTTAGGCTGCTGCTGCTCAGTGGAGCAATTTAATAACGTCGGCAGAAAGCCATGCTTTGGGCGATCGCTGCCTCAATAGTGGATACGCCAGCTTCTGGGATTTTCTGATGTATGCCTTACAGCAAAGTCTTCCTAGTTCACTATTTCTAAAGTCCCTGACTAAATTTGGCTTCCTGACCCACATCCAGTCTGCTTAATACTTTCCTAATTGATCTCCTTCTTCACTCTTCATTTTTTAAAGGAGGGTTTCAACACTCCATTAAACTAATTGCATTATTTTGGAAGAGTATTTCTTAATATCTATTCTTCCTTTCTATGATATAGCATACTGTAGCTGAATAATACATCTCCCCACTTCTGTTGATTCTAAATGTAATGGTGGGATTGGATTTTGCTAAAAAGATATGCAAATATGCAAATGACTAATGGGTCACTAGTTCTGTTTCATAGGCCATGTTCTCTATCCTTTCTTTTATGCAGACTGGAGTATAAATGGTGGATGCTGTATCCGTAATTTGAGGCTAATAAGCAAGCAGAGTAACCAGAGAGAAAATGCCTGGGGCACTAAAAACATGCTCAGCCCCTTCAGCACAGGATTGCTTATATTTTTCAGTTGTTGTATGAGATGGGACTAAACTCTGACTTTGTTTAAGCATTGTTACTTTGCCTTTCAGTGTGGTAACACAATCAACATGCTAGTGTTTGGTGTAAAATTCTTCACTGCATCCTCACACTTAAATCCTGCCTTTGAGGATGGCGTTTATAGGTCTTCTAAATACAGAGTCAGTCCCTATTTTCAGCTCAATTTTCTGTCACTTGATTACCAGTATCCTATTCCAACCCTCAAATTCCTCCACTTTACCTGATACTTTCAATTGGTGATTTCAAATATACTGCACCTTTTCTTAGAATAAACACTTTTTTTTGCCTTTGCTGGCCCCTTTCTCCTTGGCCCCTTTCTCGATTTTTTTTTCTACTAATTCTTTCACAGGTAACTCCTATGTTACTATCTCACTTTGGGATTCACTATTTATTGTGAGAGATTTCCTGGCAGACTTCACTTCTCTAATGCTCCCAGAATCCTCTGTGTGCAATTTTGGGAGTCTCTTTTCTATATCTCTTTGCAGCATAAGCTCTACTTTTCTCCCTCAGTAGGGCTTATTTCACTTCCCATCATTGCCCGGAAGTAGACTACACAGTAGCCCCCTGCCCTTAGTTGTGTGTAACAAGCAAAATGAATGGTCAGTAATCTGAATGAAGACGATGCTCCAGGGACTGTCTTTATTCAGGAGTGAGACACTGAATGAGGTAGAAGTTCTGTCATCAAAGCTGGGAGGGTTTGGAGATGCTTTGTGTTCTTTTCCTAGTTGTATGCCTCTGCCAATGGGGTGGGGAGCAAGAGAAGAGGAGACCAAGTTAAAACAGTGTGAAAAAATGCCTTTGCTTAGTGTATTGAAGCTGAAAAAATAGTCCTTGAGAGGTTACATTCAGTATTACATATTCCTAGAACTTTGAAAATAAAAAAAAAAAGGAAGTGTGCAGTCTAGCGCCATGAGGTATAGGAGGCACTAGAGCAGTGTAATCGTTGCAAACAGGCATTTCTTGTTTTTACTGAGAGTAGATATGTCCTAGAGTTTATCTCATTTTAAGAGCTCCTGTGACCTTGCTTCCTGACATCATGGAGTACATAGGCCTATTTGGTGGCTAATCGCACTTTTTGTTTAATTTCAAGTGTTTCCTGCTTTATCTTGAACAAGAAGATATTAAAATCCTTAGTGGTCACCATTTGCAAAGAATCTAATTTCCATTTACGAGCATTCTTCTGAGTCAACCTCCTTGAGAAAGACACAATGGGATGGGGTTTATAAATTCTAGTTATATGAAAAAAGAGATAATTGGGAGGAAACCCACTGTGTATAGCTAAAGCTATAAACTGATTTCAAAACTAAAACTTTTTCCTAGAAAAGATGCTATAATTTCTATTTTTGTTTTCTTTCAATTTCTGAATAAATAGCACAGTATAGAAGGCAAATAGTTTAATGAACGTATTGAAGGTTGTCACATAATATAATGCTTTAGAACATGAAATCTGAGCTCAAGTTATGCATGTTCATGGTCTAAATGTGCTCCATTGTCGCAGGATACTTAAACTTATTTGGATTAACTACCTCGGGTTTAGCATGGAAATTATATTACCATCGACTTCATAAGCCTCCTAAAAAAGTAGATTAATGTATGAACTCTTTCTTTGTGTTGGCACATCATAAGTACAATAAATATTAGGGCTATCCATTCTCAATTCACATAATATTTGTCAATTAATTTTCTTTTCCTTGACCTCTTCCATAGCCTGAGACAATGGACTGTTTCAAACTTTATATCGTTGAGACTGGTGACCTTATTAAAAGAGAATATCAAGAATCCAATATCATATTATGTGGAAAGATGAGATGTGAATTGGGATGGTAGAAACTCACATCTAAATAATGACTTTCATTTGGTTTATGAAAAACAGTTTTTTTTTTCTGAAGGTGTGGATAGGACTATCATATTATGAGATTTTTGTAGAAAAAGCAAATAAATAAAATATGAGGTAGGGAAAGGGGTCATGAAATTAACCCACATGGCATTTTGGCACATATATTTATGTTGGCCACCCCTGAGACAGCACTAGGGTTTGAAATGGATTCATGCCCAAATTCTCCATGGTATAATTTTAAAATTTTTAAGAAAAATATGTGGTCACAATGAACACACATTCTGCACTTTATGAATAGCCTGCTTCTGCACAGCTAGAGCAGACTGTTCTAAACTAAATCCATGCAGAGTTAGAAGGTAATAATTTAAATCTAATCCTTAATTTTGAATCTCCTTTCAACCATATTCATGTTTAGATATTGCTGTACTGCATTGTGCAACTTTAGAAGAACCCCACACATGTCACTAATGGGGGTATAAAGGGATCTGGTTGCCATGCTTCAGTGTGCTCTTCCAGCCTGTTTCTGACTGCAGGAAATAGTGACTCAATCTTTGAAGCAAGGGCTTTTCCTCCAACACTAAGAGTAAATAGCCCCAGAAAGTGTCCTCCCCCCAAGGAAGTCCGGATAAATCTGTTGATAGGCAGCAGAGGGCTGTCTGTTGTGCCTGTCAGAATGGCACCTGAAGGAAGGCGGCTGGCTCCTGCTGACTGATAAGGTGAAGGTTACCAAGGCGGAGATAAAAAGCTCTGTAGGTCAAAATATATTACAAACGGAAAGATCCCAACAGGCATTTTTAGCAATGCAACTACAAGCCTTTCTCTGAACAAAATGACATTCTGTTCTGATTTTTGAGGGGATATAACAAGCATACTACATAAATGGAACAAGAGTACAGGACACACACATACACACACACTCACATACACACACACACACACACACACACACACACACACACACACACACCATCTCTCTTTTACTAGCTTTAGCTAGCTGACTCCTCGAATGACATGCTTAGGAAAGAGAAGAAATTACTGCAAAGGAGAATGAACAGAGCAGAACAGTTTGTTGCCTCAAGCAGAAGATGTTGTTGCTCTGAATATGGGCGTTAATGTTGGTAATGTGGTGGTGCTGTGATGGGAGATGTTATTCTGTATATGTTTCTCATACTGATTAATGAATAAAGCACTGTTGGCCAATAGGAAAGGAAGATAGGAGGGACTAGGATACAAGGAGGAAATAGGAAGGAGTAAGAAGGAGGAGCCAAAATGGAGTGTCTGGAGAAAGCAGAATGCCGGCTGGCTCCCCGGTAAGAGAAATACATAGATCAGCAGAAATGGGTTAATAAATAAGGCAGAGATAGCCGATAAGAAACAAATAACGGGCCAACAGCATTATATCAAATACAGAGTTTCTGTGTATTATTTGGGGCTGGCACTGTGGCGGGACCAGACCAGGTTGCTGGCGGAAAAACCGTACTCGTTACAAATGGCGCCCACGTGGCTAATAAGAACTTACACTTAAAATTTAACAAAAGCTTAAAAAAGGGTTTTAGAAACAAAAGAACAGAGACAAGCAAGGTTTCTTGGTAGCAGCATTTTTCTTGGTTGGACTCTGACTTGCGAGAGTCAAGTAGATTGCGGCTCCTTTAAAGGAGGATTCCTGACTCAGCATAAGCGGCAAAAAACCGCACAGCTTTTAAGAAACTCTGCTAACAATTTATTGGTGTGTATGAGAGATGGCAATGGCAGTGACCACATCTCCAAGCTGGCAGCATGCAAACCAAGGCAGTGAGCACAGCTTTCAGTGCTGGCGGCAAAATAGCCGCCGCCATCTTTTATAAACCATGGCAGAAACAATAAAGACTTTCATTTTAGCAATGTTGTTGTTTACCTGATAAAAGATTCGTGGTTACAAAAAGATAAAGATTTACATTAAAGACAGATTCATATTAAGAAAACCTCTAAAGGTTTACAGTGTGTTTTAAAATATACATGGGCTTGGGAGAGAATAAAAAAATGGTTTTAAAAAGACAGAGAACAGCTGGGTGTGGTGGCACACGCCTATAATCCCAGCATTCAGGAGACAGAGGCAAGCAGATCTCTGTGATTTGCAAAGTAAACCTGGTATGCAAAATGAATTCCAGGACAGATAAAAGTTACACAGAGAAACCCTGTCTCAAAAAATAAAAAATAGAAAAGAAACAGAAATATAAAAAAAGCCACAGATAGAGAGAATTTGTATACTGTACAATATTACATTGTCTTTGCATTGTTTGACTGCTGAGGAAACAACAACTGTTAAAGGAAATGCTGCTGGATTAATTCAATTTATATATTTTAAAAATGCTTTGACTCAAAAATTTAAGTTCAAGGACAAGTTACTGGGGAAAAGGATTTCTATTTTTGTTTCCACAGAAAATGAAAAGCTGTGGATTCTTTACAGACTAATGTGGTTTGAGCAAGACATACTTCCTCATTCTGCAACTCTCTGGGTAGAAAAGGAGCTACCTTTTAGAAATAAAGATATAGTCCAAGGTTCAATGGAGACAAGGTAAACATAGCGAGGTGGTACAAACTTTCAATCCCAGGAAGAAAAAGCACAATGTTTGTGGGTTCAATGCCAACCTGGACTACACATGGAGACCTTGTCTCAAACAAAACAAAACAAATACAAATAATATGAACAAACAAAAAGACCAAAAGCCCAAAGTTACCAAGCAAA
Source organism: Phodopus roborovskii (assembly GCF_943737965.1). NCBI lineage: Eukaryota > Metazoa > Chordata > Mammalia > Rodentia > Cricetidae > Phodopus > Phodopus roborovskii. The sequence goes on along the minus strand of NW_026126413.1, from coordinate 3,132,122 downwards.
CTAAAACAAAAGCAGCGTAAAGGAGTGGTCCTGGTCGCACACTTTGTGAATGGAAGGGGAGACAAGCAACCCAGTTATCTTCAGTGACAGATGTCAGGAATCCAGCTGGAAACGTGGAACAGAGAAACACTGGCATGGGACAGTAACTGCACAGGTGAGGTGAGTGCCAAGGAGTGTTCATCTGATCTATAACAGACTTTAAAAAAAATGGAATCTACTTTGATTGGCTCCAGTACAGATTTACCGACAGCAGATTCTAAAAACACAATGATACTGAAGTTTAAGACTGAAAAGATTTCAGTGTGATTGCAGAATTGAAGAATGCCATAAAAGAAGAAGGAAAATAGATCAACCTTTTCTTTAAAGCCAGAAAGGTGTTCAGAGTGGGCCAGACTACTTGGCTACTGTGCTGCCATGTTATAATCTCAAGCAATCCTCCAAGAGGACTTGGAAGTAGTACCAAGGGCAGTTTTTCCATACACAAATGCCATCTGTATTTTCTATCCCAAAGACAAGGAAATTAGTCTTTCAAATGTAACTTTTCTAATTCCAAAATATCCAGATCACAATTATTCCACCATAAACCACTTTTCCTTGAGAGAATAAGAATGAATGAAGAGCCAAGAACAAAGTGTGAAGTCTAACACCTTTCTCCCTCAGCTGGGAGATAATCCACTCTAGATGCCATATTCATCTAGGGCTCTACTGGAGTGTCAGGGCACTACAGTCTTTCGCAGTTTCTGGAGATCTGTTCCATTAGGCAACGTGACAATCTTTCACTTGGCTGAGAGACTGGCATACTTTTTGATGATGACTCAAACTAACTACTTATGGTTGGCACAACTCTAGTGATGGGGATGATAAAAAGATGTTGCAGCAATGAACATCCTAGTAACATTATGCCTTGGAAGTTATGGCCTCCTGGAGCCACCTAGGCTTAAGGGATTCTATGTACAGTAGGTTTTTCCAGACCGATTGCTGTGTGGAGTTCCCCTTGCTTTCCCTTTTCCTTTCTTCATCCTTTTCCTCTCCTTTTCTTCCTTACTTCTCATTTCCTAACCTGCTCTTTTTCATTTGTCCCTTATCTTCTCCACTCTGCATCTCCTTTCTCAGCCTTCAAACCATGATTGTTAAATTAAGAACACAGTAAATGCAGAGACTTATGGATTTAGGTTAGTCTTAACCTAAATTCACATAACGGTTTATGTGAATATAGATGTGCATGAATGTCTATACATATCTATGTAAATGCAATGTATATATGCATATGCACAGACACATATGTATATAAAATTGCATGCATGCATATATAATTTTCTAGAGGAAATAAAGTAAGCGGAAATGACATGATTTGGTCTCAGGAAGGCTGTTTGCTTTCCAGCCTTAAGATTTTAGTTTTGGAGGGAAACAATAAAACAAACCTGATTTGATTACCTGATGATAGTTTTAATACTAATCTTTCCACAACTGGCCACCTTGGGTGTACTATAACAACAATGCCTGTTTACAAAGTGGGAGAAATAGTCATTGCCAAAGGATGTTGGAGGATCTTGAAGAATGTTTAATGTACTCTTTCAGGACAGATTGGAGAGCTAGGTAAAACATTTATATAAAATTCACAACATCAAACAGAATGAATGATTTAAAGTTTATGTACCTTTGGTGTTTGAATAATGTCATGATGTTTAAACCTTTGAATAACTCTTTTGCAACAAAATAGATAGTAAGGTTAAGAACAGAGTTCCCAAATGGATCATTGCTTTTTATTAAAAGTTATCTCATAACACTGAAATCACTTCATTGGACTGTATCGCTTCTAAATAAATGTTCCTGACACTAAGGTAAATTTCAGTTCAGTCACAGTTATTATTTCAGGGCTCAAATTATGATAGAGGCCAATTTCATTTTTATTTAGACAGTGTTATATAAATTTTAAAATGCCAAGGGATATTCTGAAGAAATATGATCTGAATAAGAAAACAATTGCTTTCCTCTGAGATGAATAAAGGGTAGAATATATTCAGACTAGTATGTAGCATAGGTGATGCATTGTCTAGTATTTTAATGTTTACCTCTTTATTATCAGTCAACTTCTATCTTATCTCACCAATGTATACCAGTATCCTGGAAAAAGCTGTGGTGGAAGCTCCTATCAGGTTATCTAAAACATGACACTTCATTTCAATCTATTTCTTTTTTCATAATGTGTAAAATTAACCATAAACTATAACTCAATGGTGTGTATATTTTAATTTGAATTTATAGATAATTGTTGATTATAATACCCAATCAAACTTCTTTGAAGAGAAAATAATATTTTATAAGTGGCATTAAAAATCATTTTTTTGTTAATCCATTTTTTTAAATTTACTTATTTATATTATATATGGATGTATATGTACTACAGTGTGCCTGTGAAGGTCAGAGAGCAACTTGGGATAGTCATTCCCTTCCATCCATCATGGAGATCCACAGCATAAACAACTGCAATACACCTGCAGCTAATACTCCACAACAGTTGACTATGCTACATAACTAGTGAACCTTATGGATCTGCTTTTTGAAACATTCCTCAAAGATCACACAAGACTCTTTCCTTGGGTTTAGGGGTATGGGACTCAGGTTTCATATTTTGACAAACACCTTATTGAATGAATTAACTCTCTAAACCATCATCTATGGTTTTGTTCTTATTTTTTTTTAGATGAACATAAATACATCATTTCCCCTTTCCATCTCTTCCCTTCTAACTTTTCTATATATCCTGCCCTTCTGTAATTTAAATTCTTGTCCTATTTTATCACTGTTCCCACATGCATACATATTTATAAATATAACCAATTAAAAATGTATTATGTTACTTACATGTGTGTTTTTAGGGGTGACCATTTGTATTGGAAAACCAGAATGTCACAAAACCTTAATGATGCACTCCTGGTGCAAACCCCATGGTGGTAACCAAAACTCTTTCATTGGAATTAAGATCTGTTAAACAAGAGGGAAATCATGCCTGGTATTGGAATTCTAGCCAAATTCCTGGGTATTGTAAAGTTACGGATCTTGGACAACTTACAACCACCAATTTATTAAACTACGATAACCTTTAACTACATTCTAAACATTTATCCCTACACCCACAGATGATAGTCCTCATACCTTATCAAGGAAACTTCAGGATGCAACAGATAGAGATTATTATAGAAATCGCAACCAATCAAAATACAGAGTTGTGGGGTTCAGTCCCCATGGATGCATTTAAAAAGCACCTAAGGCTCAGGGAGCATTGTGGATGGGGGGGCAAGAAGGTTACAAGAATCAGAGGATCAGGGAGTTTTCTTTGAGATTCTGTCTCCCACTAATGTTAGAAGCTACACCCATAATGTCTCCCCAACATGACTGCCTAAACACCAGCTGAATAATGATAGCAATAGACATGGCAAAAAAAGATGGAGGAAAGCCCTAAACAAAGGACTCAAGGCCACTAAGGAATGCTATAGTGGGAGAAACAGTCTTCTCTTGAGAAGTGAACACCATATTTATTTTTAACATATTATTTACTGTGCACTTGTTCTTCTATTCAATATTATATTAACATAAATTGTGGGAGCTAGAAGTGGTGATAGAGTAGCTTTGAATTTTTTTATTCCTATCTGTCCATAGAATATTACTTTTAGTGATTCCTTCCTTCCTTCCTTCCTTCCTTCCTTCCTTCCTTCCTTCCTTCCTTCTTTCTTTCTTTACTTCCTTTCAATCTTGTTTTTGATGTCTCTCTACATAGCTCTGGCTGCCCTGAAACTCACTATGAAGAATATGCTTGTCGTGAACTCACAGATATGTTCATGCCTCTGCCTTCTGAGTGCTAGAATTAAAGGCATGTGTGACTTTGCACCAGTTTTCAGTGTTTTACATGAACACAGTCAAACATATATGTTCCTTAATCAAGGATGGGGATGTGTGACAAAAATTCTATTGTAAATAAAAACATCATGCTAAAAATTGTGCTTAACACACTTAATCCACTCAACATCAGAATTTAGCCTGGTCTGCACCAAAAATGCTCAGAGTAGTATATCAGCTTACAATGAGGCAGCACCATCGACATATTCCCAGTTTTACAATAAAATGTGACTACCTCATGTAATTTGTTGACTGTTTTCAGAGAACACTGGAAGTTACTGGACACTAGGGAGGATGACTTATTTACCCTCGTGGTTGCATGGCTTGGACTCTACTTCATCATTATGACCCTCATTGCAAGAAAGAGTCACAGCATGTTAATACTCAGGGAAAGATCAAATTAAAAAATATAAAATAAAATTCGTATTAGATGCTTTTGGCTCCCAGGAATTAAAACACCACAAGTAAAACTATATTGAACTTTAGATTGTTGGTGTCAATATTTCTTACTGGTGAACTCAGTATTTCATTCTTTCTACATAGAGATAATCAATTCATCATGCATTTAATTGTTGCTGTGATGTATTGGGCTTGTTGCTTACTATTTAAAAATATGGTATCAGAATATCTCTATAGTTTGCCTATTGGTCAGGCATTTTTGAATTAAAGTATAATCATGTAGTGATCAATTTTCAGCCATCAGTTTCTTACTTTATTAGGTATTGAAGGTATATTAAATTATATAGTAACATAAGAGACATTATAAAATAAACAATTCAAAACTGCTTAGCTGGAGTATGTCCTGGCTATTATATCCATTCTAGTATGCAATGAAGCACATTTTCAATGCATATTGAGTTAAAATAGGAACAGGCATATTGACCTGTCAAATAGTGGCCTTAAAATCTAGGTAGAAATCAAAGTCCTACAATTTAGTCTAAATCTAGTCTCTTTGAATTCCATTTCTTCTCTTATAAAGAGGAGATAGTCATCTATTGTTCTTAGACTTTGCCTGAGTTGTATGTGGAATACATGTCACAAATCATTAGGTGCGATTTCCCCAATTGTTACATCCTTCAGTGGCCTTCTCTCTACTATTACATCGAGTGAAACAAGAGTCCTGTGCTTTTTCTTTGTGTGGGCATTTTGTTACTGTTATAGAAGTTAACAAATTTGTTTTCTTTATTTGCTCTCCCTAGCTTCATCCTATAAACTGGAGCCTATTATCAGATTTTCTATCCCTATACTTTCAAAATATCATGTACTGGCTGGTACAAGATGAGTGCTCCCACTTTTCTGAATTAATAATTAACACCACCACCAAGAAAACATCATTTGAATACTTTTAATATTTTCCTGAAGAATAATCCAACTGTTTAAGAATCATCTTATTTACAAAATATATTAGCCCTTCTTGGTAGATCCAGAGGAAGTCTAAATGAACTTTATTCTCACAGGACAGGAATTATAGCATAATGCAATAATTCAGAGGTGTAAGCATGTAATATTAAATTTGAGAAGCAGCACACACATTTAATAGATTGAGTTTCTAGAATACATGGAAACAGAATGAGGGTGTGAGAGAAGGTATTATTATGAATTTTTAAACTACAGGTAACTGTATAAAGTCTATTTAAGAACTCTTTAAACCCTGTTAAGGCAAGCAGACAAACCACTCTCTGTATTATATTTCAACTCAAGTGAGAGGTCTACTACTATTAGCCTTGACCCTTGTCACAAAAACCTACCTTCAAGTCACATGTAACACTCAGATGTTTGGTTCCCAACCAAATCCAGCAGGAAATATATCAAGGACAAAGTCTGTATCCCAACAGAGTTCTTTTGCCCTCCAGATAGAAGAAATTCACAAAACTCTCTGTGTATTATTGTTTGTTTTCCTCTTAGACATCGTCTCAGGCTTCTAGCACCAAACCTTTCTCCAGCTCAAGCCACTAGCAACTTCTTGTTGACAGGATCCATCTAATTCAGCTGGAAACTCCTGCTGAATACTAAGCATTCAAAACCCTGTGGCCAGCAGACACCCACTGTGTACAATGCAGTTCAGTGGTAATGTAGAAATGGTTTTGAATGTCTATGGTTGTGTCTCAGAGTTAGAAAAATGAGATATATTGTGATCTATTGTGTCAAGAACACATACACAGTCAAGACTATAATTGATAAAAAAATTCTTATAAATAGTCCTCCTTCCTACCACTCCATTTCCTGGATATATATATCAGCTCACTCATTTCTCATTTCTTTGCATTAACACTTTGAATTATTATTTGATTGTTATCAATATGTACTTGGAGTCTCAGGTCCCATATCTAAAACATCAGAGCAGCATATTCATGTTATTTAATAGCATTCTTTGGGGGATGTTTCTGATGTTGGTGTCAAACATTTTATTTAACATATCTAAGTTTAAAAAATAACCTCTGAAGCACAAAGCATATTTATTGCTGGTTTGCTACCTTTAATTCCTTTGTTTAGTTTCATAACTACTCTCCTAAGGACCAGGCAGAAAACTCTTTGGCTTCTAAAAGCACAGTGGCAATCCAGTTGGTCAAATTCACTTATCTATAGACCTTTCTTGCTGAAAGGAAATGCTTTTAAATTTTATTTGGTTTGTCTTTTTTACCTTTCCTAAATCACAAAGAATGGACAATGATGAGATGCATAAATCTGGGGCGAATCTGTCAGTTAGTGTAACTTTCAGTTAAATCATTCTTGTTCTTTTTATCAGATGCACACAGTCTACTCCATTCATCTTCCTGTAGATTCTCACCCACTGTGCTTATGTGATGGGCACAAGGCATTTCACTCTCTAGCCACAGGGAACACATTGTTTGAAAGTACCACTGGTCTCCCTGCTGCTGCTCCCATGCAGATGGCAGTGGGTTGAGCTTACCTTGCAATCCATCATAGTTACTAACATACTGACGTGTAGGCAGATGAAGGGTGTGATGGAGTTTTATATAATGGAAGAATATGACTCACATCTTTAAGAACATTAAAGTAAATTGTATCAGAGGCAATCACCATATGCCATGCATAACGTTGAGATGCCCTGACTATTTGTGGAGGTGACTAGACCATCGCTCCATAGAAATAGTATTATTAAATGATTCAGTCAACTTCTGCAAGTTATGAAAAAAATAAATGAGGTGCCTTTTCCAGAAGCATTCCCTCTTTCCTGCTACCGAATTCAACTAATAGAAATAGCTCTTTTAGTAAGTGCGACTTGCTTACTGTGGAAAACACTTTCCTTGGCAGCAGTGCTGAAATGCCCAGTATGAATTATAGGTGGTTACTAAGAGAGAATCAAAAACATCTTATTTTCTCCTTCAAATCAATAGAGAAATTGCTACTTACTCTAGGCATTCTGGACTCTGTAGAGACAAATGTGGCAGTGCATTCTGTTTCAGAGTAGTTGAGACATTTTCCACTGGCAAAGCGCTTTAATCCTCTTACCTTTCAGTCAAATGGCCCTTTTGCATCTCAGAGCAGTGTTTTCACAAATAAGCAATAAGTTGCTTTGATCATTAATCTTGTAAGAACTAATATGCATTGAATTCTGTACGGTAACATTTTTACTTTTTTTACTTGAATTTTAAAAAATCTTTATTGAGAGTTTTACGTACGTTCAAAACAAACTTAAATCTGCAATTGTAGATACTGTTTTTCAGGTTGTACAGATTCATGCTATTATTCCTGAGATTCTCTGAATAGTTTCCTCCTCAGGAGGCTTTTCTCCTGGAATTCAAAGTGTTTCTTTCACTTACCCATCTTGAAGCAGCTGCACTCTGAAAGTCTCCTGGCTGGAGACATTCCTCTCAATAATCTGCTATCATAATCAAAATTTACCCCATGTGGTTGATTTCATAATTCACTATTAAGCTTATTGAGAATGTTTTCATAATTGTTTTTACTCAACAAAAGTATATTTATGTATGTTTGTATGCAAAAAATAGGCAAAAAATGGAAGCCCACTGAACCATTCATATTAAAATGCAATTAAATAGGAGCATGTAGGAACACAGAATCCTGAGACTTTCTCTACCAGAGACCCACAGACATCGGAATTTACCAACTTTTAATATCTTAAATATGACTCTATTCTTTTTAATCCTAAAAGTTATTAAAGTGTAGGAATTGCACATGCTTATTTTACTGGTGGATTCTAAAGAGACAGAGAGTTTATGACAAAGCCATGTGTTCAGACATTTATTAAGCAATAACTGGACTTAGAGGTAAATGTACATTATTAGTATCATGTTATTGCTTACTACCAACAGGCTTCCTTTAATATACTCCTGAGCATCATTAACTGAAAGAATAATAGTAGTAGTAGAAATATCATATGAACAACAATAGATTTGCTAGTCTTGTACTGTACTACTTTAAGTACACATGAGGAGAAAATGATTTGATTGTTAATAGTTTGCAAATTATATGCAAATAAAGTTATAGAGAAATTTACATATTTTAATAATATCTGATAAAACGTTTTTACAGTCTTATATTTGAATAAAATTATAGTCTCTATCTTTTCATTTGCTTATTTGATGATATGTATAAATAAAAATTAAACTCAGTATGTGGTCAAGGTTAGTGTTCATCCACAGGCTTGTATATTCTTAGAAACATGTTTAATTACAACCACTTCAAAAGTCGCACAGGTTTTCAAAAGTTTATTTTAAGTTTGACGACTAGACAGGGTCATACTGACTTTACAACATCCTACATGATTTAGGTATATCTACAAAAGAAAACACAACATTGAAATATTACACAGCTTGAAAGTTTGCAAAAGTATGTGTATCTTAGTTATTTCTGTCCTTACAGACACACAAGATGCCAGCATTCCATATTATATTTCAAACTTTGTTTACTAGCAAAGATACAGTCATGAATACCTGGTCTTCAAAATTCATACCTATCTTTATGAAGACATTCATTCACAAAGAGAAGGTCATCCCTAAAGTGTCTATCATAGATGATTACAATTGAATATACATGAAATGTATGTTAAAAATTAATTAATTCATAATTTTCTGAGTTATAAAATTAGCTCATGATAATTATATAGCATAGTGAAGAGTGGGTAATTCTGTGTTGGTAAAATTTTACTTGTAAGTTAAATAACATCATGTTTCAGCTTGAATCCTTGGATACAACTGACATGAAAGCTTCTTTCCAGTACTTGTCACTATTTTCTGTGTAAGCATCCTTGCTGACAAATGCATATCCACTGGAGAAAGTGAACAAGCAAGAGAAATCTTCCATTGACTTTCTAAACAGTAACAAATACTATTAGTACCAACTTCCTTGGAAAATAAATTTTAAGCAGGTATCAATAAAACAAATTTCAAAATATCACATTGAGCAAGACTAGTTTTGAAAAAGTATTTCAACACAAAATATTATTTATAATTTCTAGACTTTAATATTGAATAACCCGCAAAGAAAAACACCTACAGATTTAGTAGTACCGTTATCCCTGACAGAAACAAGGCCATGGACTAGTCAGTAAGTGCTGTACTTTTAGGACCTAAGTAGTTCTATCAAATGGCTATTTTAATTTAAAATACTATTTTAAACATTCTGTTTGATAACTTTAAATATTATCTAGGACAGTAGTATCAAGGACACAGCACTTTTGTTTTGGGAAACTTTCAAAATTATTCTGCAATTTATATACTGAAAATCAACAGTTTTTAACAAACCTGAAGAAATGAGAATATGGCATTGGGAAAATATTTGGTTAGATGCCCATCATAGAGCAACAAATTTTCTGTCATTTAAAATGGTGATTGCGTTGACTTTCTCTTTCTGTTCTTTACTATGACTGATGACCACTCCATAATTACATCATTTAGAAATGCTGTGAACACATGGACGGACAGGACATAATAATAGTGGCTTTCCTTATGCAGCACACATATTAAAGAAAAATAAAATAAAATATAGCGGTGTTTCCAGGGCTTTAGCAGTTCATATACATACCACCCCTTCTACTCCTGGACCTTCAATTTAGAACTCCAATAATTCTGTGTCTAGGCCTTATAAAATAAATACTTGTAAAGCTTATAAATTAGGTCTAGAGGACATTTATGGAGGCATCACGAGCTTTAATTTGAGACATATGTCAATGATGCTGCCATTATCAATAACAAATTATTATGATAATGGCTTATTTTTCTAGGACATTTGAAGCTAAAGAAATAGAAATCAATTTTCATCTTCAAAATGGTTTATGACTTTGTCATCAGTAAATACATTGCTCCTCACAAATAATTATGCAACGTGCTTTTTTAAGAAACCAAGCCTGGCTTCAAAAAGCACTGGAATTTTCATTTCACAGGAAATGGGGAAATGTAATGTTCAGTACACTTGGCCAAGCTGTGCAGCACTAGGCTCACATACATTGCTAATATCTTAAATACGCAGAGATCGATTCTATTGTTTCAAAGAAATTAAGACTTAAATTCTGTGGCTGTGATATTTTTGCTGTTCTTTTTCATGAAATGATAAGGAATTCTCAAAGAAGGAATCCTTTGGAAATGAGATAGAATTTCCTTCAAAAATAAAAATTCAGGTTCAATGTACTTATATCAAACATAGAACAATTACTGACATCCAGTCATGTTCAATGTATATTAGTAGATGTTCCATGAATGTAAATTAACATAATACTTTCAGATAAATAAAGGGTGAAAATTCAGTGAGAAAAAGTAGTCTATTTATGTCACATATAAATAATATAAAGTTGAACATAAAGAACTTAGTTTTTATTGGAAGTAAAGAAAATAGAAATAGACTTGTCATATCGATTGAAACTGTGTATCATGTATTGGTCTCCAAATAGCTGTAATAAACACTAACAGTGTTAGGCACAGGGAATCAATTAAGATAATCCAATTCATTACAAAAAAAAACCTTATTGTTAAAACTTATAAGTGTTAGTTGAACAGTAACCAGAATATCTATCTTAACTCTTTCATCTGATGAAAGTGAGGTTCTTTACTTTTACTGTAAGAGGGAGACTTGGTTTGCCTACTATTCTTCAACCAATGTATATAATTTGAAAACAAGGACAATAATTCACAGATAGTTATTTAAGAGAGTTGTGCAATAAAAACAAAAGTTATTGAAAAAGGCAGGCTTAGAACTCCTTAAAAGATAGTTAGTAGCCCACTATAAATTTCAACAATTTTTCATGAGAAAATGAAAACCCATTCCATTTCCATCAGAGTTTGCACAGTTCATTGCATGGAGATACTTGCAGGGAAATAAAGAAAAGAATTGTGGGAAGTGGAGTCCGATCATTCCTCCTCTGTGCAGCCCAGCAGCTCTGACCGCAGAGTGATCCTTCCATACCAAGACCAAGGAAGGATCCTTATGTGTCGTGCATAAATGGGAGGGTCGATGACATTCTTCCTGTGAGTGTCATTGTCAAAATTGCCTTGAAAAACCTAATAAGGAAGAGCAAAGAACATGATTATATAGTTTCCCCCCCATGCGCTTGTTCACTTTCTTATTTGTAGTATATATTAGAAACTTAAAAATAGCAATATTTATTTATTTATTTGGATTTTTTGAGACAGGGTTTCTCTATGTAGCTCTGGTTGTGTGTAGACCAGGCTAGCCTGAAAATCACAGAGATCTGCCTGCATCTGCCTCCCAAGTACTAGGGTTGAAGGCATGTGCCACCACTGTCTAGAACAATTTTATTTTTAAGAGTAACATTTCCTTATTAGTTATTGTGTGGGATGCATAAGTATGGGTATATACAAATGCATGGGTATTTCTAGATGCACATGTGTGTTTGTATCCTCCTGTAAAACATTAGGCAATATGGTGATGATTAATAGGAACAGCAGAGGCTAGAGAGATAGGTCAGCAGTTAAGAACAATGGAGATTCTCTGAGATCTAGCTTTGAGTCCCAGAACCTTCATGATGGCTAACAACTATCTGTAACTCTAGATTCAGAGATCCTATCTCTTCTTCGGGACTTCACAGGCACCTAAAAACTCACACCCAATAATAATAGAAAATACTGCAACCCACACATTCTGAGGGGATGAAGTTAACACAGATATATATATGGTAAAGCTGGGATTGAGTAAGGTTCTCTGCCAGGTACCAGTCCTTAGCATGATTTTTATGTACAACATGGGGGGATGAGTTAGCTAGCCTCTATAAGAGGTTTCTGTAGGTGAGTCATCTCAGGTTCTAAATATTCCATAGCGGGAAGCTGTGGTCATGGCATGCACAGACAAATCTTCTATTAATACTTATAATCTCACACTCCTACATTCAAGGAGAGAGTTGCAGCCTCTTGTACCTGCCTGATGTTAGCTTAGCCAATTGTCCCATTGCATTAGGTCTTGGAAGTTCTTGTCATGGCCATGCCCATGTCAAAATATACATTCACTCCGAGCTTAACTCACTCAGGGCCCCCTCTCAAATGATAAATTTCAAAGAGAAACAACAAAGGCTAATTGGTTGTCTTTTTGCTGGTTCTCCTAGAAGATCATTTGCCCTAGATGGCAAATATAAAGTGCTGTCCCCATTCCCATCTAGTGGGACAATAACTGTGTAATTTGACAGAAAATATATCTTCATAGATTATTTTTGGTTAAATAGTTGCTGAACAAAATACAGAACAATGCTATGTCTAGAATCTACCACCCTTGCATATCTAATTTGTATTCACTTAATAGATTTTTAAATATTTTTCAGTAAGGATTTGGTCTGTACCGACTCTATGGATTCAGATGTGTTATTGAGTAGCAGCCAGCTCTATTAGCAAAATCTCACTTGTTCAGAATATAGCACGTAAAAAAATAAAATCTTGTGGTAAGTTGTCACTTGAAACAAGAGTAGCAAAGAGTATATACTTTCATTGGCTGACATTTCCTAACATATACAACTGAATTCTGTTAAAATTTTGCAGATAAATATGGGATAAAACTTCCAGCCTATCTATCGGTCTGTTAAATAAATTAAGTTAAAAATAATTTAGTTTAAATTCATCAATGTACATTGCAAAATCTATAATAGTTTAAAATAGTATTATGTTACTTCATGGGAAGGAAATACAGAAAAAAGCAATTTTTCTTTTTAAGTTTCTTCTCCTTAGTAAAGGTTTCCATAAGGAGTTCTAAAGCCCCTAAATTATAAATTATTAACTATATTTAGTTATTTATAAGATAGAATATATCAATTGTGAAACTGATTGCAAATATGAAATTTCTGATGCAATGTGTAAAACTCACAGATATGTGGACATTCATTTTAACAGTAAGTGAAGTTTAATACTACAGGATAATTTATAAAATTTCTGTCTGCAGAAATTTGCCCAGATTTATATTATAAACATCTAAACCTTCGCCAGTCAGTATTGGAAATACAGGTTATTTTTAAAGGGATCCCAGTAATGACAGCGCAGAACATACAAAGCAGAAACTTGCTCATTGTCAGGGGACAGCTTGTTCTTGTGCAAGCATGCAGCACACGTGCCGTTTCCTGGTCTCTAGCACAGTAGACTTTACTAAGAATTCAATTTCATATAAAACATTAATATTACCTGGGAAATCAAGGCAAAGACAATATTTTTGGTTCAGTTAATACAATTTATAAGATTTCTTGAAAAGTGTTTCAGACACCCAGTTTAATCAGGATCTGAAAATGTTGATGGGCAATACTGACTTTCCATAAACAGGGGAAGACAACGTAGATGAGAGAGATCCAGTGTGATTTGCAAACTTTTGGAAAAAGTATGCACAAGTTTGATTATAGGCAGGAGGCTAACTGGCTTATGACAAGTTTGTGGTTATCTTTACTCATGATAATACTTAGGGGATCTCTCAAGCACTTGCTAATATGGGAACTCAACTAAAAGTTATTCAAGGCACTTTGAATATGCTTCCATAATTGCAACCTAGGAGAAGCAAGCAGAGAAAAAGGACAATGCTCTAAGCTTGGATGAGTTTCAGAATTTTGTTTTCTACAGTAAACTCTTCTGTGATGCTACTTAAAATTCAAATCAGATTCTGATGGGGATTCAATCCTCAGCACAGGCAATAATGTCATATAAAATGCAACAACATACTCCCCCAAGCAACAGGTTTTATGTTTTTAAGATGAGATTTTCATTGGTTTCTATAGACCAATATCTATTAGACCACTGCATATATCAATTGTAAGAAGCCATCATGCATCGTGGAGGAAATTGAAAATATCCTTTGTAATAGAGTCAGAAAGTATGGGTTTACCTCAGTATTTTTGTTGTTGTTTTGACACTGGATCATTTTATGTAACCTTGATTGGTCCTGTAAATAGCAGTGATGCCAGAACTCCCATGTTCTACTATTACCGGTCCCACTGGTAATTACTACTATGGCTGACATTATACCTCAGCTTTTATAGGTCCTAAACTAGAACTCTAAGCATGGAGTATTCTATGGATCAAGTTATGTATGTGTGTGTGTGTGTGTGTGTGTGTGTGTGTGTGTGTGTGTGTGTATGTGCATGTGTGTGCATGTGCGCACACATGTACGCGTGTGTATTATTTCTTATAAAAGGTCATATGACTCACAAAATTATACATGTATCTATTTAAATTTAACAGATCAAAACTTTTAGACATTTTTCTATTGTACTAGTGAATAGTGCTGAGTACTGTTACATTACTTCCACAAGCTCCTAAAGACTAGAATCAACATTTTAGTCAGGCCACAGTGGCTATCACTTTATTTCTCTGGACTTCATTGCTTATTTTAGGATAGGAAGAGATAAAATACAAATCTGGAATGACTGTGTAAAGTCTACTCTTTTCTGCATTGCACATCTTTGTCATTGTGTTAGCATTAGCACACCATTGGTTTTGTTGTACATGTGTATACTTTGCTGATGTACTTGACACAGAGGACAAGATGAATAAAAATTTCTAGGGAAGTGGCATTCATGAAATCTCAATATTATTGTTGCTGAGACAAGACGTGAACAATGATAAAACCAATTGACATGCCAATATAGATAGTGCAAAACTCACAGGGCACCATCCATAAACAAAGTGCTAGAGACATTTCACATATGCCTGGGGAGATTAGTCCTCAACTGGTTACCAAATACCAAATGGTCAGCTTTAAAACCATATATAAGCAACACTAAATACACTCAATGAGTTGTACTTATTCATTTGTGTGTACATGTGTATAAACATTGATACATAAAATATAAGAGGCAATGAGTTTTAGAAGGATTGGGGGTACATGGGGGGGGTAGAAAGAGAAATGGGAGGGAAGAAGCGATGTAGCAATATTTTAGTTAAAAATAAAATAAATCTACATGAGACTTAAATTATTTGAAAAATCCATTTGGTTAGGTGATAGCTTTTCCTGTATTTTAGGTGAATGAAAAAAGGCAGAATTCATGAAGAAAAGAAAGTTCTACATTGATATTCACCAATCTTTTCATGCAATGGATTTGTAGTAGGAAAGTTAGATATGAACTACTCTTTCTAGCTAGGTTCCCAGGAACTTCATTTTAATGTAATATTACCAATAAAGCCAATAGATCTGAGTTGAAGAACTCATGTGTGTGTGTGTGTGTGTGTGTATGTGTGTGTGTGTGTGCGTGCATGCGTGCATGCATGCATGTGTGTGTATGTATTTGGGAGGCAGAGGATAGCTTGTGAAGGTTGTTTCTCTCCTTCTATCATGCTCTTCCTGGGCATGGAACTCAGCTCATCTTGCTTTGTAGTAAGGACCTGTGGTTACTCAGCTCTCTCACTGACCCTACCCACACCTTCTGCTTATTTCCCATGAGACTATTACCTAACTCTACCACATTACAATATAATAGGGAATATATGCATGGAGATAGTTTGAAAGTCTCTACTGCTTTAATTTAGATTTTTTACTTTGTTGTGAGTATTGCCCTTATATCATTTCAATTCCCCCCTTTCTATACTAACTCCTCCTGTGTCCCTTCTCATAACTGTGTCTCAAATTCTTTTTTTTAATTTAAATTTAAAACAAGATTATTTTACATGAAAATCCCAGTTCTCTCACCCTCCCATCCTCCCCTATCACCCCAACCAAACCCCAGCCCATCCCCTTTCTGAACCCGAGGGCCTTCCATGGGGAGTCTTCTAAGTCTGTCATATCATTTGGGGCAGGGCCTAGGCCCTCCCCCATGTGTCTAGGCTGAGAAAGTATGTGAGATAGGCTCCTAAAGACCATTCTTATATTAGGGATAATTACTAGAGGCCCCATAGACTGCCCAGTCCTCCCAACTAACACCCACATACAGGAGGTCTGGGTCAGTCCTATGCTACCTTCCCAGAGGAGAACAAGAAAAGAGGTCCCATAATATAGGGAGACATTATAGATTTATGGAGAAATCTGGCACTAGGGAAATGCCCAGGAATCTACAATCTACAAGAATGAGGGAGGGAGGGAAGGAGAGGGAACTGGGATCGGCATGTAAAATAATAAATTAAATTAAAAAATGCTTTGACTCCAAAATTTAAGTTGAAGGACAAGTTACTGGGGAAAAGGATTTATATTTTTTTTTCCCACAGAAAATGAAAAGATGTAGATTCCTTCCAGACTAATGTGGTTTGATCACGCCAGAACGCCTGAAACAGAGTACTAGGTGATCCTACATTCAAAACAGCTGGACAAAGCAGACCTACAGACTACAGCCAGGATTTCTCAATCTTCTTCGAATCCCCCAAGACAGCGCCCCTTACCAGCAGGAAGTAGTTTGGAAAGAACGACACCCAAATTCCCAAATATTGTGTATAAATGTTTGTTACCATTTAATTGGACTTGGTTATATAAAATAAAATAATAAAATTAAAAAAAACCTGCAACCCTCATACCATTATGACAGCTGTCCTTCAAAGCTTGCAAAAGTCTACAGCTGGTCGCTGAAAACCAGAGCTCTCTGCCAGTGACAACTATGTTATAGAAAAATGCTTACACGGTTGTACCCCCAAAAGCTTCCATTAAATGTTCAAAACAACTTGACAAAAAAATGCAAGAGCTGCAAATTGTCAGAAATACTAGCACCCCAAACATCTAGATGTACCCCCTTCCATCCTTATGATTGCCCTGTTGTGTCAAAACTCCTGGAGCAGCTCTGAGTCCCCTTCCTGTGCTTTCCATCCTAACCCTGCATGTCCACTCCGCTTCTTTTTTGACTCGGTAGTCATAGCTACTGAGAACACACAAGGAAAGTTGGAATCTCCTTTGCCTGGCATTTAAGGGCTCATAAAAATTTGACTAGCCTATCATGTACATCACATGTTTATTTCCCTCTGCTATGAATCTCCTTTGGACACCTGACACTCTAATAATAGCTCAATCCAGCAAGTCAGCAGCCATCTTCCTTCTCTCTTGGGCTGTCTTCTACTTCCCTTTCCCACTCCACCCATAGGCAAAGTGTCATTCATCCCCACATCTCTCTATTTATCCAGTCTTCCCCAAATTTAAGACCTAACCCATGGTATTCCAGGATTTTCTCTCTTTTGGCTCTTCTGTGGCATCAGACATGGAAAAGACTATTTGCTGAAAAAAAAGTCTAATTAGTCATTGAGAGTGCACAGCCCAGTCCTTCATCTTCTACCCAAATCTCTAATATTGTACTGTGCACATTCTCCCCCCATGTACTTATCTTAACAAATAGGCTGCAAGATCTTCAAAGCTAAAATTTTCATATGATCTTTCTTATCTCACAAAAATAATATTTCAGTAGATAGTCTAAATATTTTAGGCTAATAAACACGCTCTCCTCAAATATATAAAACACCCAGCAGACGAGGCCTTTGGTAGGAAGTGATGAGAAGGAGGGGAGTGCATTTCCAAAGTAATAAAAAAAAAAAAAAATAGAATGAACCCAACTAACAATCTAAGCAATAGTGGAGAGGCTACATTTAATGCCCTTCCATGATAATGAGATTGATGACTACCTTATATGACATCCCAGAGCATTCATCCAGTAGTTAATGGAAGCAGAAGCAGACACCCACAGCTAAACACTGAGCTGAATCCTGGAATCCAGTTGCAGAGAGGAAGAGGAAAGCATTCCATATTATAAGCAGAAGGAAGAATCAGGTACAGCTTTGCTGTGGATATGATATTTTAATCAATGCCTTTTTATTATTAGAGAAACCCAACTTTTTCAGATTTTTTTACTTAATCTTGGAATTTTCCATTGTATTACTTTTAAAAAGAATATTAAACAAAATTTACATTAATTTTTATTTTATTCATTCCTTGACATTGAAGAGACTTGCACTGGGCTCTGTAACAAGGCTTTATTTATTTAAAAATAATGGAAACTTGGTAGACATTAGAATTTAAGTCTGTTTCATAAAGTAAGTATGTTTACATGAGCATAAAATCTGGTTTTTGTATGTGATCCTTAGGTCACATGCTTGTTACAGTAAGCTCAAAAATCATTACAATTTGGTAAATTATATGCTTAATGTTCTATGCTTATATGGTTAATTGCTTGGATATTTTCCTATTATCAAAAGTTTAGAGTTTCAAACTGAATTAAATCATAGATTTTTAAACAGTTTAAAGTCATAAAAATTTTATAGTAATATACTGTACAAATGAGGTTAAAAGAGATTATTTTTTATTTAAACATGTTTAGAACTGAGATTTCAGTGTTTGTCATCCTAAACTTTATTGACAATATTCTAGAAAATAAATAATTTAATTTTGTTTCTAGTTGTCTTTCATCGTATTCCAAAATTTAATTATAAACTTAAGTATAAAGATAAATATTTTATTAATTGCACAAATGTCATTTTAAAAATAAGCTTTGTAAGTATGAAACTTCTGGCATTGGTTGGTCTGAAAAACTTGCAACCAAAGTCGGATTCTTTTAGAATAGACTCCAACTATTACTCAGGAAATTCAATTTTCTAAGCATATTTTCCAGCATCCTAAAGCCATTTCATGATTGAATGGCCAGTGCATCATTTTTGAAAGTTTCCTTTGCAATCAATTCCAGTAAGCCAATGAAACTCTGTAACAAAATTAGTCTAAATACAAGTGAATTTTTTTTTCAGTATAATAAGGAAATAAGAATCTAAAGTCCAGGTAAGTTCTAATATCCTAGGAAATGTTTCTTTGTAAAACATGGCATAATGAGAACCCATTCTAAGAGGTTCAGATCTCTAGCCTGTGAAAGAAGGAGGTCAGAATCAGGGAGCAGCCTGCACTATAAGATATCCTAACAGTGTTGTAGCAAGCATACACTTCCCCATATGGGATACCTTCCATCTTAGCTCAGCCTGGTTGGAACTGCTGTCCCCTAGAGTTGCAGGTGAAATGATTGCCACCTGATACATCCTATTAGGCAGTAACCATTTCTGCGTAGGAAGCAAAGCAGATTCAACAAAAATGTACACAGATTTCTTAAAAGCCAGAGGCATAGGTTTCTATGTCTCAGTTTCAAAAAAAGTATAAGTGATCATAGGGAAGAGATAAAGTAGAATATATTGTGTTTATGTATTAACCACTAACTCTAACATATTTAGTAATCAGTTTATTTTTCTCTCTCCCCAAAAGTCATCTCACTATTTTTGCAAGTGTGGTGTATTCAAATATATATATTTTTTGCCTCTAGTCTACTAATGTGTACCATTTGAAACAGTCAACTAAAATTTCTTTTAGTAGGTGTCTCCTCAGTATAATTTAGGAATAGGGGAGATAATGCTTTCCTAGTGGTTATAGATACAGGCGGCTTCAAGGATACACCAGTTCAACTTTGTACAATAAGTGTACCTTAAAAGATTTATCTACCCCAAGAGAATTCTGGTCTTTACCTTTTTAGCTCCTGTGAGGTCAACTGTAAACCTTTGGAAATTCCTGTCTCATGAAATGGTTTTGTGCTTCCATGGGGTGTGGGACACACTAAATCATATATGCTAGCACTGCTACTTAAGGTTGGAGTTGGGTCAGCCTTGCCACTGGATGGGCTGTTCTGGACCATGCTGCATGTTGCTTTATTTGTTGGATTGCTATCCATGTCCTTTCACGAACATGAGTTAATTGTGAACACAGCATTCTAAAATACATTCTGTGTGTATTTAGAGTTATTATTCAGACCTAAGCATGGTATTTTGGATGACCAGTGTCAATGGCACATATGGAGAATCATCATACTTGTGGTATGTGCTATGGATAGGTCACAGGCTTCCAAGAAAGATTTTTAACATCTTTAACATTGATAATTTCAATACGGGACTCCAGTTCAAGAAAGTATTATATCTAAGACTTTCCCAATGCCCAAGTCTGACTGCAACAGACATTTTTCATTTATTTTTGAGTTATTTATTTATTTAATAATATTTTCTTAAATTTAAATTTGCAACAAGCTTGTTGTACATGTCAATCCAAATTCCCTCACCCTCCCCTCTTCCACTGTCCCCCTCCCAACCTCAATCCCATCCCATTTCTTCTCCCAAAAGAGGGTGAGGCCTTCCATGGGAGTTCTTCAAAATCTGTCATATCATTTGAATCTGGGCCTAGGCCCTCCTCCATGTGTCTAGGCTGAGAGACTCTCTCTCTCTTCTCAGTGGGAAAAAACAATGGAATCTTGAAATTCACAGGCAAATGGATGGAACTAGAATGCACTCACTCATAGATTTTAGACATAGAGCAAAAGATCACCAGCCTACAGTCCACACTGCCAAAAAAGCTAGGAAACTAAGATGACCCTAAAGGAGACATACATGCCCCCCCCCCCACAGAAGGGGATAGGGACAAGATCTCCAGAGCAAATTGGGAGCATGGGGGAGTGGAGAGAGAGTTAGTAGAAAGAGAAGGGGAGAAGAGGGCATGAGGGAGCAGGAAAATTGAGTCAGGGAAAGAATAGAGGAGAGCAAGAAAAGAGGTACCATAACAGAGGGAGCAATTATAGGTATAAAGAGAAATATGGCACTAGCAATATCCAAAGGTCTACAAGAATGACCACAACTAACAATACAGGCAATAGTGGAGAAGCTACTATTGTGGAATGCTTTTCCACAATAATGAGATTGATGACTACATTATATGCCATCCTAGAGCCTTCATCTAGTAGTTAATGTAAGCAGAAGCAGACACCCACAGCTAAATACTGAGCTGAACTTCTGGAATCCAACTGCAGAGAGGAAACGGCGATGAGCAAAGTGGTCAAGACCAGGCTCAAGAAACCCACAAAAAAAGCTGACCTGAACAAGGGGAACTCATGGACCCCAGTCTGATATCCAGGAAACCACCAGGGATGACCCAGAACTCCTGAAAGTGGGTGTTAGTCAGGAGGACTGGGCTGCCTATGAGGCCTCTGGTAGTGGCTCAATATTTATGGGGCCTCTGGTAGTGGTTCAGTATTTATCCCTAGTATATGAATGGACTTTGGGAGCCCTACAATAGATTTTTGTATTAAAAACTAACTTGTCTTAATTCTCTGAATAAATTCTGGTGTTGCAATCTAATGGCATTTATTTTTACTCTTAAACTATGTAAATACTCTTTTATCAGGATTTATTTCATATTCACACTTTTAATTTTTAGATGACATTTATTATCATGGATACATGTCATGCATGATATATATCCATACATATCATGGATATGTGTGTGTCCAATAGTTAGAATCACTTATTTTTTTCAATACTTTGGTTAAAAAGAATTCACTATCTTTATACACCTTTATTTTTAAAAATATTTTTGCAATAGCTAATGATTTATTTTTAGGACTATTACTTTGTTCATCTCTTCAGGGTTAATTCGAGATCACAGTTCTCTGAGAGCCATAGAACATGGTGACACATATAAATGTCCTGTAGCGTAATTCACTCTGGATACCCACTTTTATCTGAGTTCCTTTCAGAGTGATGTTTTGTTCCATAAGCTCCTTTTCAAACAGAGATCCCTGCTTGTTTCAGAGATTTGTTTGTGTCTAAAGCTCTCAATGAAATTATATGAGGCTTTCAAAGTGCCTGTCTAGAGATTTAGTTTCAAAGACCCAACTGTAGAAAAATTTTACTTAGAAGAAAGTGAAAAGAATGTCCTTGAGAGAAATTTTTTGCAGTACAGAAATGATTTTTAAATCACAAATAAGCAAGTAGATTTTTCGGGAAGTTATTTGTACTCTGACTGTTATTTTCAAGCTATTCCTTGTGGCTCTAATATTTGCATTTTATTGTACTTATGTAAAAAGTAAGGGTTTTGTTTTTCATTTTTACTTCAGGCAGTTCAACATTTTACTGGACAGATGTGTCTTTTAGCATGCTCTAAGTAAATGTAAAACTCTGATTACACGGCAAGTTAAAAAACCAAGCAAGCAAAAAAAAAAAAAAAAAAGCAAAAAACAAAAACAAAAAACCCCAAACCCCCAAAAACCTAAGTCACACCTTTGATACCTACTTAGGACCCAAGCAGTGTTATTTTCACTATTTTGCTATTTATGTGAGATTATATTTTCTTTTTTTGTGTGAACAAATAATTATTCTAGTAACAGTTGGTGAACAATTTACACGTGTATTGTCCCATTTATGCAAGCCACAGGTTTTGTTCTTTCATGTTTCTCAAAGTCCCATACTTTCCCTTTGTTCTAATATAATTGACACATCAACTGCTTGGCTGACAGTTAATTCTTGACTAGGAAACAGAGCTCCATGGTGACTGTCAGAATTTCTTTTCTCAATGAGTTTAAGATTATTCAGGAATAAAAGGAAATTGCATTGCAATAACAGTGTTTTTGAAAATTTGAATCTTTGTGATCTGTCATAGAAATATCTCATTCCTAATTGTGCAATAATAAGGCATAAACTGTCTTTAGTAAAATGCTACTCTCCATTCCTTGTGAATAACAGGTTGATTTAGGAATTTCTAACATTTGCCCAACCAACAAAGGCAAAAAGGACAGGAGCTACCTGGCTTAAACAATCAGAGTACATGTGTTCTTCCTCTACCTCTCACTGCATCCCCATAGGATGGCACTATGCACCCAGGTTGGATTCATAATCGCTTTGCTTCTGCCTTGTGAGTCTAGAGAATGCTGGGATTACAGGTATGATTTAAAAAGATGCCAATGATCTTCACTTGGAAATGTGGTGGTTGTTTTGTAATGTCCCTGTCTGTCACAAAGAGAGGTTTCATTGAAGAAGAATGAGGACTAAACTTCTCAATGGGCACAAGAACAAGTGTTTAGAATGTAGATAGGGATTATGCTGATATCCATGACATGGTTAAACTCTAACATTATATAGACTGAGTATATATATATGAAAAGGAATTAATGAAGGAAGACATAAATGTGAAATGGAGCAAGAATGTATATGGGAGGGCTTGGAAGGATGAAGAGGAGGGAAGAAATGTTGTAATTACAATATAGTTTCAAAAATAGAAAAAAAAAGGCAAAACATCATACTCCACATTGGTATTAGGTTGGTGACCCCAGAAAAAAAAAACCCAGAGAAACAGCAGAGTGAGACATACTCTTTCCTGCTATTGTCCATCTTTTAAAGCTCCCGGCATTTAGAATGCTCACTGTAAAAGTCAGCAGGTTGGGCACATCAGCATACTTCACTTCTTTCATAATGAAAGCTGCCTTAAGTAACAAGAATTTTCGTGGAAATATATGATGTATGATGATAGTATATAAAGATTTATGAAACATAAAATATTCCATTCTAAACTGTGGCTATATATTTAAACTATCTGGCTTCTGGCACTCAGATATCACTGTCATACAAAATATTCTCACAGAAAAGGAATAGTTTTAGAAAATCATCTGCTTTTCAAAGATACCTCCAAACGACGTTATCAGGACCAAGCAGAGAAAAAGAACATCTTTATTTTTCACTTTTACACCAGAAACATAGAAATACCTTTTTCCTTTGAAGGGACTGAGTCACTTGGTTCTCCACTGAAGCCCAAAGCTCATCTCTCAGGGTCTCTTAAATCACACCAGCTATTTTCTATTTCATCAGAACAATTTGTGGACTGCTTCCAGCCCTCCATATCAGATAAAATACAAATGATATGACAGTGGAGGAATTGATGTTTTTTTTTTTTTTTTAGTAATTCTCTCCTGACATTTCCTCCCTTCAATTCCCTTTGAAGAGTTTCACCCTACCTTGGTCAGAGCTAACAAAATACAGTGCTGTGTGTTTGAACATTGAAGTGATTGAAGCATTCAGCTATGCTCTTTCCAGGCCAGACTGGTACTCAAAAGATGAAATATTACAGAGTAAGAGGCCATCTTCCAGTTCTTGGTGGCCAAGTGGGATGTGAGCATTGCAGTAAAGTGCCGACATGTGGATGCATCCGTGCATTTTGGCCCAGGAGCATGCAGAAAGGCATTCTCCCTTACTTATCCTATGCTTTCTCATGAAATCACAAGGTGCAGGTGAAAAAAACCTAAGGAACCTATAATGGTGCAAGCTGGCAAAAGCAAGTATTTATAATATAGTTATAGTTAAAAATCCATGTTTATCTGATTCCAGTGTATATGAGTATGATGCCATTTTATTGACTAAATTCAGCAAACCTAATGGAGCAAGTTCTTCCCAAAGTTGAGTAGGTATTGCTTTGGTCTGAAGTGAATCTTGCATCTTTTTAGGGGAAATGAGGGCAAGTTGATTATTAAAATATACATGTTATCAGGAAATAAAACATCAACTTTGCTATTACTTAGAGGTATTAATAAAGTATTATGAAAATGAACAAACAAAAGTACAATTTTTTATGTGAATGTAATGACTTTTTAAATTGATATACTCTACTAAGTATCTCACTTGTTGATAAAGTTACTTTCTTTCCAGATTTATTAGAAGGTAGAAATGAAATCTTGCAGTTCACATTCTAAGCTCTTCAGGGATGCTGGGTTTCCATGTTGAGATGACCCCAGATTTGTCTTTTCAAAGTGATCCTTAAAAATAAAGCTTGTATTTCCAGTAATGGAAATGTTTTTTATTATTATTATTTTATGCACTTTATTATTTTAAAAAGCCCTTGCAAATGAATAAAAAAAAACATACCGTAAAATTAACTTGACTAAAAGTCTATATAAATAAGTGAATTTCTCCACAGTTAGAATCGGTAATCAGAGCATAAGCCATGACTCTTAATGTTAAATTTTACACTTTGGTATTGAATATGTTTTTTTTAAAGTATTCTACCATCAAAACCAAGAAAATCCATGACAGCAACTCTGATGACAATGAAGAAAGTACTGCCACTTTAAAAAAGCCTCAGAGGGTAAGTCAAACTATATATGTTCCAAGAACATGCTATACAATTGATACATTACAAATGTATACACTGTAGATGAATTCTCTATTTGCAACTTTAAAAAGTAAAGGACATATATGAAAATACCCTAAATGGGTAATTTTGTAGGTTATGAAATATTTAGGGATCCTTTTACAGTTTACCATTAACATGGACATATCACAAAGTTGCCTTTATTCTTTTTAAGACTGAGACTATAAAAAGCCAGAAGAACAGCACATTAATTAAGCCATTTTGAAGTGTTGAAGAAAAGAGTTTTAATTGCTGAACATATTGCTGCTGACGGTGTGTTGGTGGATAATAAAAGCGGCATATGTAGCAATAGAACTAGTATCCTTGAGCATTTTTTTTAGCTTCAAATTATACCACAGAGTTAATGTTTAGTTTTGGATGGTTGTTTTGTTATGAAATAAAGATCAGAGAGTCTTTGCCCATGTTTCTGTCAGCAGCTCTTATTCCAGAAGAATAACTGGCCAGTTGTTCATTTTCTGTGCATAACAGTTCATATCACATTGGTGTTGGTGTTTTTCCTAATAAAAAGACTAATAGTTTTCTTCCAGTTAGTGTTTCCTACCTTTGTTATGTTTTCTACTGTCTGTCAATTAATAATAACATTCATTAATTTAAATAATCTATTAAAGTCGCATATTCTGACTATTCAATTGGGGGGCAATCACTACAATACTAAGTATTTTAGTATGTAAAATATTGTAAATCAAAGGTAGGCACATAATATAGATGACTATTCCTCACAGTAGTAGCACAAGCTTGATTGGGGCCAAATAATGAGTAAGATCTTCTGTTAAGGAATATTGTCACAATATCACTATGAAGTTATGTTTAATAGTATATAAGAATAACCTGAGGAGAAGATGCTCAAAGTTTTAAATATGGACATTCTTAGTGATTTATCATGAGTAAAGTATTAAAAAATAATTGATTTTTTTAAAAAAATTTACCTATTTGTTTTCTAAAGAAAACAAAGGCATGGATTGGGTGGGTGTTGCAGTGGCCAGGATCTAGGAGAAACTGGGGGGAAGGGAAATCCTGATCAGATTATCTTTTATGAAAAACAAAAGTGTGTTTTCAATGAAAGAAATAATTACAAAAGTATAGAAAATGGAAAACTGGATAATTTTTTGACATTTAAGAATTTGGGAAATTAATAAGATAGTATGTGCAAAATCAACCTTTTCATTATTGTTATTCATAAGCATTTTTTGTTTATGCTGTTGGGTTTTTTCATATGCATTTTTAATTCTTATGAAAACATCTGTTAGCAAGACAAAACACATGGTTTCAGACTTTAAGGTAGTTTATCAAATACTCTGAAAGAAAAGTTCTGGTTTGTAGGGGACATAAAATAATTAGCATCCAAAAATGAAAACATGTTTTCATCTGCATTGTTTTGTTTTCCTCCATAAATTTCCTTTAAGTTATCATTAGAATCTCCTAGGGTGTTACTGTCACTAAATATGAGCGACATCATCATGCCAGGCCCAACCCATCCCAACCGAACTCCAATTTATGGATTTTGTGTCTGGTGTTTATTTCTATGATGGTGATTCTTTAGTGTCTTTCTTTACTGTTTTGTGTATTTGTTTTTATTTTCAAGATTGATTTCATTGGTTCTTCTTTTGTACCAAGAAAATGAAAGAACCTAAATGCTGACAAGAAAATTAAACTTTTTATTGGTTAAACATGGGTGTCTGTTTTATATCACTGTTCATAACTTTTAGAGAGCCTAGAATAGAATACAAAGGATTCTCCTAGGAATCTTGAAATCCATTTATGAATTATAGCTAGCTTCCCAGGATGTCTACAAATAAGTTGAATGGCTCTCTATAAATTCATGAGTTCCAAAGAATAAAATGTCACTCCTGCTAGTCTTTTTCCATCATCCAGAGTGTTGTTCCCTTCTCCAGCTGTGATTATTGGAGGCACTGTTAACCCCCTTTCTTAACTTTATCTTGTCTGCCCCACGTTCTGCTCTCTGTATTCTTTCCTGATCATCAAACTTTCTCCATCCTAGATTCAGGACCATACATCTCCGGCTCTGTTTAATCTGTCTGGGTGCATTTGGGTTTGCATCCTGTTTTCTATGTTGTGATTGGCTCTGGACTTTCTTTTCAGAATTGCTTTTGAGCAATGAGTACCCATCTTGCCTTTGCACACGTTAATAATGTAAAAAGGTGTTGTGTTGGTTGCAAAATTAAATTTGGTCAAATAGCTTATCACTTTCAGAGTTCATTAGGGAAATTTATATCTAGAAACCCATTTTCACTCAGTTAGATAATCTTTTCTGTTCCCTAGCTGTGGCCCTCTTAGTTATAGGCTTCAGTAAATAACAAGTGCTATACTATTGTAGGGTGCACACAAAAGCTATAAATATATGTGTGGAACAGAGGTCTGTAAGATCTACATTTAGGCAATATAGGGATATTGAGTACAATTCAACTATAACATGGCTGACAACAGACACAGCAGTGGGCACAGGAGTCAGCACAATATGGTAACAATATTGACAAAAGTCAATATTGATATGTTGGTAATAACATTGTTTCTGGTAGAATGTCAATTTGTTGTTGTTGTTAAACTGTCCAAGAATGGGATTGAGGTGAGATGCCAGAGCCTTTGCCTGCACAAGTCTGCCGGTGTATACCTGTCTGTGTGCCTAATTCTAGTATGTCTGCCTGGAGTCTATTGTGCTGTTGAATATGTATGGCTTTTCTGCATCTTCTATCCCTCACTTCCTTGCCTGGATTCAAAGCTTAGACTTCACAAGGTGTTGCTAGATTTCCTTGAATTTGAGTTTTACTATTTACAGTTCAGTAGACTACCCCTCTCCCACTCCTGTGCTGATATCCTAACCCACAAGATGATGCTATGAGGAGACAGGAAATCAGAGAACTGAAGGGATTCATGTTTTTATTTTAAAAAGCCACAAAGAACATGTTTTGTTTTGGGAAATGGTACCATTGGTTAACTAGAAGGTATACCTTTCCAGATGCTAAACCTTCTAGTGCCTTAATCTTGAAGTTTTATCATTGCCTTTTATCAGCATTTAGTCAGTTTTGATGAACCCAGTTAATAAAGGAACTGCATTTATTCAAATTTTCAGTCCTATGCCATCACTATTGCCAGTAGCATGAAGCTATGGTGTTAACAATTAGCTGCTCCTATTCATTCCTAGGCAGAATTATTAACTGTTTTATGTAACATAAAACAAAACAAAAAATATACCAGCTCAATTGATCTTTTAACTGCATCAAAACACAAACATTCCCAAGAAAGTCTCCAATATAACCCAGTAATGCTTATCTGTGGGCAGAAGGGCACATACTTTTAGGTTGTTGGTAAGGATTATATTGGCTTAGTAATTAGAAGTTGTGGGTTCTCTTCCAATAGTGATGGCTTCACCAGCAGTGAATATTAAGTTAGGTGTCCAATACTAGGTATTGTTTCCCTCTTCCTAAGCAAATCTTAAGTCCAATTAGAGAGCTGTTGGTTACCACCAAGGTATGTTTGCAATTACTGCATCCTTGTGGCTATTTTGACATGTTGTTTACTGATGTGGTTCATAGGCATCATAGCTAGGTAGGAAAATATTACAGCAAACCACAATCAATGAAAGTGCAGAGGTATGAATCCCAGTCCCAGTAGAATTAGCCATAAAATACTCCCCCACCTAAGGCTCAGAGAACATTATGGAAGAAAGGGAAGAAAGATTACAGAAGCCCAAAGATCAGGGAGTTTGCTGTGAGATTGTTTAACATCAAAAGCTGCACTCACGAAGTTTCACCAACATGACTTCCTATGAACAAGGGTGACAAAAATGGACATACAAGCTAGACTTGGAAAATCCCATGAAGTGTCAATCCTACACTAAGAACTGTATACAACTGAGGAAATCTGGGAGTGGGAAGAGGTGGTTTTCCCCAGGGAAAAGTACGCCAATACGTAGTACAGTGCCAAACTCTCAGCTTTGAATACATGCATACAAGTGACGGACTGAAGAGGCTATATATGTATATACATATACAAATGCAAAACAATTAGTGACAAAGAGAGGCAATGGATTTGAAAAAAGTGGGTAGGAATATATAGGAGTGCTCAGAAAGGAAGGAGGAGCAGGAAATGTTGTAATTATATTAATCTCACTATTCTCAAATTACTCCCACATTTGTGGAAATTTGTTATATTCTTTAATCTAATACCTGTATTAATAAGGTCCCTATGCTGGCTCAGTTTTATATCAACTTGGCACTGCTAGGATCGTTTTAAAATAGGGAACTTCAACTGAGAAAATTTCCTCACTTGAAAGCCCTGTGGGCAAGTCCAAGGTGCATTTCCTTGATTGATGATTGATGGGGTTGGCCACCA
Organism: Phodopus roborovskii; assembly: GCF_943737965.1. Classification (NCBI taxonomy): domain Eukaryota; kingdom Metazoa; phylum Chordata; class Mammalia; order Rodentia; family Cricetidae; genus Phodopus; species Phodopus roborovskii. The sequence goes on along the minus strand of NW_026126413.1, from coordinate 3,102,524 downwards.
CTGTGGATGGTGCCATCCCTCACTAGGTGGTCCTGGGTTTTATAATAAAGCACCCTGAATAAGGCATAAGTAGCAAAACAGCAAATAGCATTCCTCCATTACTCTGCATTAGCACCTGCCTTGAGGTTCTCACTTTGAGTTCATCCTGCCCTGCCTCCATCACATGGACTCTGATGTGCAAATATTAGCAAAATAAATCCCTTTTCTCCTCAAGCTCCTTTTAGGTCATGATATTTTATCACAGCTATGGAAAGCCATGCTAAGACCATCCGTAATGTTGAATTACAGCAAAGAATAAAGCAGGTATGTTTCTGAACAATTAACACCAGATGGTGTGTATTTAAAAAACAATGTTCTTACTTTTAGACAGAACTTAAACTATATCACTGTCTCCTTAACTTTAGTTTCAATTAAGTCATTCAGCACACATTCAAGTGAGTAAAGTAAGCGACTGTGCCTGGGTTTTTATCATGTAGTGCCATAATTTATACATTATCTTTTAAATCTAAGAATTGGTATGCATTCATCTCCTTTTTGAAAGTTGCTTTCAGAAAGAAAGTTCTTTTCCATTCAACCTGATTTGAAAATGGTTTGGGGGGGACTGACTGAGGATATGAGCCTAATAGTTTCAGTGGGCAAGTTCACCTGCCCTCGACATCGTCCTCTATGATCAGCACAGGAGATTTCATTCTCATTATTTGCAGAGTGTGGGTGTGTGTGCATGTGGAATATAGGTATGCATATACTTGTGCGTGAATGTGCATATGTAGAGGCCAGAGGTTAATGCTGAGTGTCTTTCTCTGCTTCTTTCCACATTATTTTTACTGTTATTATTTATGGACAGGTTCTTTCACCTAAATTGGTGTTCACCAATTTGGCTAAACTAATTAGCCAGGCAAGCCCTAAGAACCCTCCTGTTCCTTTCTCTCCAGGACCATGATTCCAGGCACATGTTACCATAACTGGTATTTTACATATGTTCTTAGGATCTGAACTCCTCATGTTTCTTCCACAAGTACTTCTCATATAGAGCCAACTCTCTCATTCTGAAAAGGACTTTTTAATATAAGAAATTCTTGATGGGAGATGCCATTATGTATATATGTTTCTCATACTGGTTAATGAATAAAGCACTGTTGGCCAATAGGAAAGGAAGATAGGAGGGACTAGGAGACAAGGAGGAAAGAGGGAGTAGCAAGGAGGAGTCAACATGGAGAGTCTGGAGAAGGCAGAACCGCCAGCTGCCTCTCCCTGGTAAGACCACGTGGAAATACACAGAAATGTGTTAGTACTTAAGACAGAGCTAGCCGATAAGAAACTAATACAGGGTCAACAGAATTATATCTAATACAAAGTCTCTGTGCGTTACTTGGGGCTGGTGCGGTGGCGGGACAAGACCAGCAGCAGGCGGAAAAACCTTACTCCTTGCAAATTCTGACTCCTGTTACAGTTTGAGGAGACAATCTTACCAATGTTTATTCCAATGACTGCTGCCTTACTAAGTACTGGGTTTGAAGTACTTTAAACTTTCACATTTAATTTCAGTTACTAGATAGTGATGCCTTCAGAGGTACAGAAGGATGTTCTGTATCATTTGCAACACTGTTTAAGTTGTATATATCCTTCAGAACAGACTATGGAGAATTTGTAGTGAGATTTAAGTAAGTTAACATTGCTATCTTTATTATATTTTATTTATTTGTGTGTGTGGGTTTGTTTATGTGTGTATGCCACTGCACAAATTTGAAGGTCAACTTGGCAGTAGGCAATCCCTACTTTCTACAATGTGGATCCCAAGATTTAAAATCAAGTCTCTGGGTTGGTGGCAAGAGCTTTCACATGCTAAACTATCTTGCTGGCCCAGCTTCTATTTCCACACAAATATTAGGAAAGGGAACAAAGCTAAGAAGGTCAGTGATTCTTTATGTCTACCTGAAAGTCATGGACTTCAATACTGTCCATCTGTGCAGATAAGTCCCCTGAGCTTGATCTGTCAGACAATGTTGGCTACACTTTAGCCTTTCAAACTTTGCATCTTCCCTCATGATAAATGGCCATCTTTGCTCCACTATTACATGCTCAGATACAGTCTTCCAGCAAATGAATGAAGGAATACAAATGTCACTGGTGTGGAATATTGTTTTAACACAAAGATGTGTTACATTTGTTTCTGCTGGGGAATATTAATTTATGAGAAAGTGTGTTACAGTTGTTTCTGCTGCCTTGGTTACCATTGTAAAGGTTTATTACATTTGTTTATGTTGCATGTGTTTAATTGCAGAAAGATATGTTGAATTTGTTTCACCTTGCCTGCCTAAAGCGTCTGATTGGTCCAATAAAGAGCTGAGCTGCCAATACCTAGGCAGAAGAGGCATAGGCAAGGCTAGTGAGCACACAGAATAAGAGTAGAAATCTAGAGTTGAGAGAGAAGGAGGAGAGAACGAGGGAGAGACATGTCCAGAGCCAGAAACCAGGCATCTAGCAGCCAGCCAGACACAAGAGGCACTGAAAGTAAAATACAGAGAAGGATATGTGAAAAGTACCAAGGCAAAAACCTAGATGAAGAGAAACAGGCAAGTTAGAAGAGATAGCAAGAAATGAGCCTAAACTAAGGCTGAGAATTCATAACTAAAGAAACTTGTGTGTCATGATTTGGGAGCTAGTTGGTATCCCCAAAAAAAAAAGGCTATTACATGCTACTCTTGCAAGAAGCTTTCCCTCTTAAGTCTATATTTCTAATTTGTTAGTTCTATTACTTAAGTTTACAATTGTTTTTAACATCAAATGTCTAAATCAAGCTTTTCATAACAGAGTTAGTGCGTTTATTGAAATAAAAAAACTTTTCCCAGCACTAATTCATATTGATATTCACCAACTAGTCAGTCAGAGGCCAGTCAAAGTGCTAAAGGATTGCATGCAATGTATCCCCTTCTAATAGCAAAAACCCAAATTACTCTTCATTCAAATTTTTAATTTTAGTAGAGTTGATGAGAATGATCCTACCCACATGTGTTTTCTTATATTAACTAGGATCTCAATAAGGATTCAGGCTTTAATATTACCCTTAGATACTCTGAAGTAGGGACAGAGGTCTGTATTTTTCTCTTTCTTACTTTCTTTTTCCTGTCTTAATATCTCCCCCCCAAGCTATTCTCTCTCTTTCATTACCCAGTTTCATTCTTCACCCCATGTCCACCTTGAAATCACACAGTAACTAAGCTGCATGCAGACTCATTTTGGTCTTCCCACCTGTCTCAGAACTAGACTTATAGGCAAGAACCAGCAGATGGACTGTGTTTCAACAGGCATTCCTGTGAGTGTGAGGATCAGAGGGCTTTGTATGTGAACCATTGGGTAAGAAAGTCCACTGATATTAGTTAGCAGAAATATCTTACCCATTTCTTAGTAATACGTGCCCTTCTTCCTTAAGGACCCATAGCATCTTACTAGAAATAGATTTTTAAAAGTTTTCTTTTTTGGGTATTTATGTTCAATGACTTTATGGATGAAGAAGAAATAAAATGTGACGAGCATTTTTTTTTTAAATTCTCAGTGTTTCTGAAGTGTAAATTTGCACCCCAACACTATGATACTATAACTAATTGCCAAATAAGAAAACTTACTCTTAACTTTTTAATTTTTCCATCTATGAACTCTTCCTGAAATTTATTGTTGTTTTTCTTTAGTTGTTTTACTCAAAATTAAATACTGAAAGTTCCCATCAAGTTTTGTAGTCTTCCTGCTGAACATAGTAAAACAGCACTCCAGCAGTTTGAAACAAATATTACCTTCATAAGAGCAAGGAAACTTTTGACTTTCAAGTAAAAAAACAGCTGAATCCATGTAGTGGAGAAAGCTAAAAGCCATTCAGTGTTAGGAAATATTGTGCACTGGAAAGAAGGTCTGAGAATGTGTTGACTGTACTAAAATGTAACCACAGGCTGTTAGACAAGACTAAATACTGAATACTGTTAGCAAACAGAATTCTGGATGCTATGAGAGGGTGGCTAGAAACTGACATTTTCACGACGAAAACAGAGCATCTTTTTGCTCTCTGTCTAACTGTGGTACTGGTGTATGCACAGGCAGGTGAGTACATTTGTATGTATATTCAGACACTGCTATGTGTACATGTATACCTTTTCATAAGCTTTTTAAGGGTCAGTTTCATAGTACCACAGAAAAACAGAAAAAGCATTTCTACAGTTTTAGAATTTCACTTACACCACTTGGGATAAAACAGAATTGCTACTATTTGATGTTTGTTTTTCTGACATAATCTTATTGAGGCAGGCAAGCCTAGGAGCTGGTTTAGGAAGACTTCCTGATTTATCACTTGTTTATGTATAATTAAACACGCATAGACTAAGATCAGATGTATTATGAGAAGGGTCATGAATAGTAGAAAAATGGTTAGGTGACCTAGTCTATCAATCCAAATAGAGAATCACTCAAACCACTCCCCTCTTAGTAAGCAACTCTTATCTCCTCTTGAATTCAGCAACAACACCTGGGGCTCTTAAAGCTATGGTAAATTATCGCAAAACCATGTGAGCCAGTTTTTTCAACAGGGAGCTAAGAAACTGGATAAAGCTTGAGGAGATTACAGCTGGAGAGAGAGAGAGAGTGAGTGAGTGAGAGAGAGATCTTAATATGGTTAAATGTTTCAAAAATACTTTTAAAATACTTTTACATTGTATAGATTGCATAGTGATATGTTTCTCCATGTACATAGTTTCAGTGAAAATCCTGTGTCAATCCAGTTCATAATTTTCTAAATTGCCTAGTGAGTTCACGTTATTCTGCTATAAGTCTTATTCATAAATACTGGTCATAAAATAATCATTCTTCTCTGACAATGGATACATACTGCTATAATCCCTGTTCTTCAGAGCAGTTGGGGTAGGGGTATTGAGCTTAAGCTCATCCAGGACTATGCTGTGAGACTCTGTCCAAAATAATACTAATAAATACTTACACTAATACTAATTGTGGTGATCTATATGGAAATGTCCTTCATAAGCTCATAGGGAGTGGCACTATTGGGAGGTGTGGCCTTGTTGGAGTAGGTGTGGTCTTGTTGGAGGATGTGTCATTGGGGGTGGGCTTTGAGGTTTCAGATGATCAAGCCAGGCCCAGTGTCACTCTCTCTTCCTGCTGCCTGAGGATCTGGATGTAGAACCCTAAGCTACTTCTCAAGCATTATGTCTGCTTGTGTGCTGCCAAGCTTTCTGCCATGATGATGATGAACTAAATTGCTAAACTGTAAGTCAGCCCCAATTAAATGTTTTTCTTTAAGGTCATGGTGTCTCTTCAAAGCACTCACACTCAAAGAAACTAAAATTAATACTAATAATAACAATAGCAATAAAGGTATTCTAGTGTATGATTTCATATCTAAAATCTGTTTTATTTTGCTTATAGTATTAAGAGTCTGGGGCTTTACATTTATTTGAAATTTGGTTTTAATAATTAAAATGTATACCATAAATCCCAGCACATTAGCTAAAATATTGTAGTCTACAAATTATATCAATTATATCAAATAGAATCACTGCAAATTTGAATTCATCCAAATGAAGACAAAAAAATGATGACAAAATAAATAGGAAACAATTACTTAAATGATTAATTTAAAAGCCATTTATATCAATACTAATATTGAATGAAAGTGGCTTTAAAACTTTTTTTTCCAGAGTCGAGTTAGGTTGTACTTAAAAATCTAACTTTACACAATAAAGTTTCATCTAAAATGCATTGTATATAAGTAAAATGTGCATATATTACATGGAGATAATATTTTCAAATGTTTGAGTATCTCTATCAATGCCTGGTGAAGTAGATTTTAGAGATAAAATAATGTAAGATGTAAGAGTCACTTAATTTCCAACTGTAAATAAGACCTTGTTTGTGCAAATATATGAAGACAACTAAGATGTCATGACAAAGAGAAATCGGCAAATCCGTAATAATAATGAGAGATAGTCATAGTACTGACAGTAACAGATAGTACAGCAGATGTAACACCAGGAGGATACTGAAAAGTTGAATAACATTATCTAGCAACTACACAGAATGTATTTGCATATGTTTCAGACTGAGATAATAAGATCAAGTGTGTTCATTAGCAAATGCCTAGTCTATCAGTAAAATAATTTAATACTTTCAAATATAAGCACTAATTTACATTTTAAATGTAAATAGAGATAAGTATTTCAACAAACGAGTGTTTGCTTATTCTTTTGTTTTAGATTTGGGGTTTTAGAAACAGCATCATACAGCAACACAGACTGGCCTTGAACTTATGCCATCTCTCTTGCTTCAGCTTCCTGAGTGCCGAGATTGCATGCATGTACTGCCATGCCCCACTGACTGTAAAGACTTATTTATTATAGATTTTTCAGTGCATTTTGGAAATAGTTTAAAAGACTTCTCTGTCTTAAAACTAATTCCAAGACTGCATGAAGTTCAAAGTATTAAGTTTAAAAAACTTCCATTTCATGCAGTCTACGCAACAGTCTAAAAACCCTAAGAGGAGGTGAAATCATTATATAGGACCACTTGTTGCAAAATTTTGCTTATAGGTCACAAAATCAACCTGAAGATATTTTAAATGAAATGTTCAATATGTATTTGACCTGAGATGTCACTGATTATAAAATATACTACTAGTTTACATTGTTAAATGAATAGTAAATTTTCTCAACTATAACATGAGTTGGATGAGTGGGGAGGATCTGAGAAGTGTTTGGGGGAAAGGCAATTATTATCAGAATATATTGCATGGATTCTGTTTTTTTTTTTTTTTACTTTCTTTCATTAGAAGAAATAAAACCTGATTCTTTGCTCTGTAGAGCATGCTAAAGACTTAATGTGATGTCATAAGAGCATACCAGTTTCTGAGATTTTAAAATGTAAGACATGTATGTATTCTGAAACATTTAGTGGGATATTCACAGATATGAAAACACCAACAGATGTGGGCTGTTTAAATCAGAACCCAAAACTGTCAACCAAATGAGCTTGGTTGAAATGAATCCCAATTAGTGTCTCACTGAAATAGCTATACAAGCCTATGGGTTTCTGGGCAGATTTATAAATTCTGTGCTTTGACCACTTGAGTAAGAAAGATATTTGCCAGCTTCTTGTTGGTACATATTGGTATAAGATTGGTATAATAGCAAGGATACACAGGCATTATCTAACATAACAAGTTAATAATTCAGAAAATTTGAAATGTGTGTTTCTTAAACTTTACCCCAAGCCTTGCACTCAGTATTTCTATTGATATCTTTTAAACTCTCAAGCTCTGTATAAAGGTCGCTAAGTAATCACTCAATTCAATGCCTTTGGGCTACTTAAGGCTGTATTTTAATGTGTGGCCAAAATCTGGTGCCAATCTCTAAACCTTTTATTTTCCAGAGTTCCACAGAAATTGATAAATGAAGAGTTCAAGAAGGCAAGAAGTTAATAAATAGGAATTTCACATTTAAAGAACTATATGGTGTATATAGCCATGAAAACTGAGAGGTTATTTCAAAGAAAGTTTCCAAATTATAATATATCAAAGCAAACATAGCAAGAAAAACTTAATTTATTTGGTTGAAGTAAATAGTCCTCAAAATTTGCCTAACTCTAAAGTTTCTATTTGTCATGTAACAAAGGATATAAGAATATATTATGATTACCACTGAAATATTTTTCTCGAGTGAATGTTTTTTTAATACCACTAATTTATTTATAAAATAATAGTAATACTTGCCTTAGCGGTATACATTATAATTACAATAAAATGCTAAGCATCTTCTAAGTTTGTAATATATAAAGTAAATTTTAGGTACCTGTCTTAGTTTATAATGTGTAGATTTTTATTAATAAAGATATTTATTGATGGGAGATGCCATTGTGTATATATGTTTCTAATACTGGTTAATAAATAAAGAACTGCTGGCCAATAGGAAAGAAAGATAGGAGGGACTAGAAGACAAAGAGGAAAGAGGAAGTAGTTAGGAGGAGTCAGCATGGAGAGACCAGGTAGACCAGACGCCTGCCCCACTCCCCTGTAAAGAGACCATGTGAAAATACATAGATCAACAGAAATGGGTTAATACTTAAGACAGAGCTAGCCGATAAGAAACAAGTAATTGGCCAACAGCATTATATCAAATACAGAGTCTCTGTGTATTAATTGGTGCTGGAGCGGCAGCGTGACAAGACCAGCAGCAGGTGGAAAAACCTTACTCCTTACAATTTATTAGTAAATATGTTTCACTATCACATACTCTACTACAATCTCTCTTCTTTATATGTATTAATTTTGACTTGGCATTCTTTTTCATACTGACCTGTTGCTCATGTATTATGATTTCCAGTTTTGTGTTTTAATGGATGTGTGCATGTGTTTGTGTGTGTGTGTGTGTGTGTGTGTGTGTGTGTGTGTGTGTGCGTGCGTGCTCTTTTGCCTTCTGTCTTCTTTCTTTTTATTATGCATCCTTTGCCTGTTTGCCTACTTTGTTTCCTAAAGAGGAGATAAAGAGGCATGGAGTTAGGGAAGTAAGAAGATGGACAGCATCTGGGAGGAGTTGGCCGAAATGGATACCATGATCAGAATATATTGCATGGAATGTTTTCCTTTAAGACATCACTAGAGACTGAACCTTCACTCTACAGAGCATGCAGATAACTTACCTTATCTTTTCTCTGTTTTTCATCCTGGTACACAGTCCAGTGTTCCCCATCATTGCTGTAGGCTAGCTTGTAAGAACCAACAAACTGCACATGACCAAAATCCTTAGCCCCTTGTGTGATGATGCCTGTCACTTTGGTAGGGACAAGAAGATCAACCTAAAAAGAGAAGATTACATTCATTAAATGGAATGAATTAATCCATTACACATTTGCAAATCTCTTGAACTTAAGAAGTTAAAAGCCATATATGTGAAGTAGAAAATTCTCTGGTTACTTTTTCTTTGAAAGAGATAAATGCATTTATCATTGGCTTATATTTTTATTTCCTCTTGAGGTATGTAGTCTAAGATTTCTGACCATTTTAAAAATAAAGTGGTAGTCAGTTCAGCTCAGCAGTTCTTCTTATATTACACTGGTGCATCTCTCTTGCAACCTTCTGACACTGAGGTTGAATATTTGTGCTCATAATTTAATGTACAGATTTACTGGTCAACCTAATCATGGAAAAACAAAGTAATATAGTATGTTGTCAATTACAGACTAATTATTGCTCTACAAAGTGCAATACAAATAGTATATGACATTTGACAATGAAATATTCAATAAGATAGCTGCCAGTTTTGTATGAATTTTGTTAAATTCATGAATATATATGTGATTGATATTAATTATTGTGCATTGAAAAATCCCATTTCACAAAATTATAATCCCAAATATCTTGAGGATAAAATCAAGTGTTTACAACTGAAAAAAAATATATATTCATATATGTGTGTATATATATATGAGCAATTGGAGGAAAGGAAAAAAATGAAAGATTAACAATATAAAAGTCTAACTGTCTTTCCTGCAAAACAATGAATTGAAACCTATAAATGAATCCTATGAGTGAAAACTATAAATGAGTGAATAAAAACTAAGCTGTTTCATATTAAAATTATCAAAAAGAAGTGAAACTCAGGAGTTAAGAATGCTTTTTATCAAATAACATAACAAAACAGTTCCAGAATTTTTCTACTTATTTTTAAACTCATTATTGAATCTATTTACACTTTGCAACTCTAGTGAAAACTAAATTTAGAAACTATTTTCTTGGCAGGCAACTTTTGATGTCTCCTTTGCTTTTATTTATGTTTCTTGATCTACAGCTTCCTTCTTGCCTGGACAATGCACCCCCTTGCAGTCATTTCCTGTGACTAAGTGCCATGCTACATCCTTGAACTTATCATCTTTAACCACCATGATCTCATGAGTGACCCTGATACTTTCAAACACTTTTTTTTGGTCCTATTTCAGGCCTTCTCTCCTGTGAGAATGCAAGGTAACCCCAAATAGATTGTCATGGGTCAGATACAGGCCAAGAATCATAACAGCTATAGTGCATAAATAGAAAGAAAGCCTATTTAGTGACCCAATACTCATAAAAATATGTGAAAATTTCCCTAAGTGTTGAACTTTGAGATCACACACACAAAAATGTATATAAATGTGTGTGTGTTTAAATTTATATGGACTTTTTTTTAATTTGGGATAATATCCACTTTAAATAGTAAGATAAATTTAAATGATTAATTAAGATAGAGGACTATAAAACATTTCTGAAGGAAACAGTATCATCTAGAATACCCCATAAGTCCAGCAAGAATGTTGGAAGGTAAAGGTACTGTCCTGGGAATGGATGCTGCCTCATGTTGTTCTGGAGTATTCATGTTTCTCCCATAGTTGGTGCTTTAATTGACCACATACTATATTGCCTCTTACTTACAAGGAAATAGATATTTAGACAAGTAACACAACACAGCACACATTCCAGAGGTAAACAATGAATAAAGAACCTGAAATTCTGTGTAATTTCATTTTGTTTCAGGGGTCCATTGACTACATACATTAATTCTTCTGTCAGCAAATAAAACTTTCAATGAGTCAATGATTATATCACTTTTTTTTCTGGGAATAGTAAATAATTTCTAAGAAGTAACTACTCATTACAATATGCAAAAAGCAACAAAAACAATGATGCATTCACTTTAGGAGAATTCTGTGCTTCAACATGAATCCTGTTGCTTGGCTGATTCAGTTTAAAATCCCAGGTAGCTTTTACTGATACATATTCGAATCTAATTTCTCAGAGACCCTTGGTCAAAGCCTGCTGTCCATCATAATGTTCTTCATGCTGTTGACATTCAAAACTGAAAAATAAATAAGCTACCCATCTGAACTGAGCCTACTGTGAAACATCACAGGCTGCAAACACACAGGAATTTAATGGCTCAGGGATGTGACCCACTTGGGGTTGACTCTTAGCCCAAAATGCTTGTGAATCCTCAGCTCAGATTTGAGGATCAGCTTCTGTGGTGATTCCTACAGTCATCTGGGATTCCTCCGGGGTGGCAATGTTTTCTCCTACACTGTAAACCTTCACTCATTCCACTAGATATGTTTTCCATCCACTCTAAATCACTCCTCTCCTCTAGGTTTTTTTTTTTTTAATCTAGAAATGTTTTTTTTTTTTTTTTTTTTTTTTTATGTTCTGCTTCACATCAGCCAGTGTCTGCACTCAAATAGGCAGCATAGGCAACAATCTGTTTCAACCTGGAATTTATCCTAAAATTCCCTGCATTAAATTTAGAACACCAACCCAGCTCTAAGAAGGCTTCTTTCAGTGTAAAAATAATTTTGACTCATATGTAAAATGAACTTGTTGAAACAGGGCACACACAAAACTATCCTAAGTAAGACACTTTGGGGGTTCTGGCCAATGACCGGATTCTCATGGAAATCTAAGTTAAAGTGGAACTGCAAACTTTCTGGTTAAAATACTCACTATTTCCATATCCTAAGTTTTTGCTCAAATAGGATAGATGGTTTAGAGCACTGGGCTTGTTCAAGGTTCAATATTTGTCAAAGTGCACTGCACCTCATGTCTGAATCTATATGACATGAACCTTACATGTAACAAGTTTCCAATAAAAGTCTCATTGGTATGAAATGCAGCTGGTTCCTTAGTAGGTCCTGTGAAAAGGGACAAAGCTATGGCTAAGTAAGAAAGTCATCGTGTGTCCTGCCAGAAACTACCATCTGCCTTAATCCAGTTTTTTTCTTCTTCTATATGACATAATATTTTTAGTCAAGCTAATGAAATACATAGTTGTAGCATAAGATTATCATCAAAAGCCACTAGCTAATAAGTTTTCAGTGTTTAAATCTTGATTTTTAGACTCAGTGAGTGAGTTCACATAGCTAGATATGGATGTTTCTTAACTGCCTATATGATCTTTCTCTTTCAATCTCTTATCAGGAAGATTAATTCAACCACTGCAGAAGGCATTATGAAAAGAAAATGAATCCACATCTATCCAACAAGGCTATAATATAAATACATAGAATGAGTAGTATGAAAGACATTAGTTAGCAGATCAAATAAAGTTGAGAAAAGAATTTCATTTGAGCAGCACTTCACAGTCCATCACCAAGAGAAGTCAGGGCAGGAACTCAGAGCAGGAGTCAGGAGGCAGGAACGGAAGTAGAGACCGTGCAGGAGTGCTGCTTGATGTATTGCTCCTGGTTCAGTTTTGGCTGCCTTTCTTAAATGGTCAAAGCAAAGGTGCCTAAGGATGATACTGTCCACAGTGGGTAGAGTTCTCCCAAAACATTTTTCAGTGACATAAATTCACTACATAGAAAATTTTAGACACATCTGATGGAAGGAATTCTTCAGCTGATGTTCCCACTTTCCAAATGACTCAGGGTTCTGTCAGATTGATTGATAGCTAATGCATAGCAGCTGCTGCTTTTATTAACAAGCTTGCTTCCATTTGGTTTACTTCTTAACACCTCAGTAGTAATTTTCTAACTTATAGTAATTTAAGACATGCTTTGTTCCATATGGGATTATATGACATCCACTGATGAATAAAAATACATGCATATATTTTGCTCTTCAATATTTCCACTAAAATCAACAAAATCCCAGTGTCTCATCATCTATTTCCAAAGGTAATTTTTTTTAAAGAAAGGATAGTAAAAGGGAATTATATGTAACACAAAGTAATATGGTTTGTGAAAGTAAGGGTATCAGGATAAACAGACACTAGGAAATGTACTTAGAGTGAGATGTACTATCTAAAGTTAATATTGTTTACTTTTATAATATTTTATTTTTACACAATCTTTATATCAAATATTTTTGCAAGCTTAGATCACAGTGGATAGCAGCTTTGAATTTTGTATTATTTTTATCTTGGGTGTTTTGTATACAACAGCAATAGTAACCACAAAAACAAGTTGTGGTGGCTATATTATGTTTGTTATTGCTCTACTAAAAATATTTTATTAATTCCTCTTGATAGTCATTTGTTTCTAGTTCTTTTATCCACAGCCAGAGAACATAAGTTAAACTTCATTTATGTTTCATTGTTCATTGCTGTTCTGATTCTTTATAGACACAAAGAACCTGCTACTTGTATTACAACATGCATTGTTCCAATTTGCTCCACAATTATAGGCTTTCATCTACTGTATAAGTATTTCCCTCTATTACTCACAAAATCTCTCTTGTAGAAAAGTTTATGTTTGTGACACCCCAATAGGAAGGCAAGTTTTAAATTTTGTGTCCTGAAGTGGTACTGAGTACATTTGACGTTTTCCTACCTGTTCAGTCTCACTAACAATATACACATTATCCTCCTTCATTTCCAATTACAAATATTTTTGTTCATCTTTGAGGTTGACTGTCGAACATTTGAATTTCCCATAGATAACTGTGTACTTTTATTATATATTTGGCATTATAAAATTTTGAGCTTTCCTTACTCAAACTTTTGTGATTGTCACTTGAAAGCCCTGTCTAATAGCATTTGGTAAAATTTATTTATTTCTACAATATTTTTTATTTATTCAGTTTTAATACTAAGCTATCCTGGGTATATATTTTTATGTATGTATTATCTGTATGTGTGTATATACACAAATATGTACATGTGTGGGATTATATGTTTATTTATATCCATATATGTGTGTTTGGTATGGTGTGGGAACATACTATATTTTTATAATAACAATTTTCTCAAATTGTGTAGTGATGCCTTTAAAAAATATGTATATACATCCACTCCTGGCTGATCATTAAAGGTTGGTGCTTTTTTTCTTGAAAGTATTGTTATCAACCATTTTACCAGTATACCTCTTAGTAAGGATTTCATTTATGCTTATTGGGTAGAATGAGATGGATTTTCACAAGCTAAATTCTGTTTCCTGAGAGACAATGTGACTTAAAGGTTTTCTTATTTCACATGTAACTTTATTTACTTTTTATTTTTGGGGATCCCATGTAGCACCAGATTTTAAAGTGTTTATTTTTCTTCCTTTGGCTTCTTAACCCTAAATACCAGTTATTCAAATACAAATCTTTACTTTACATTTTCTTATTTGTAGCATTTTCCCAATCACCATTTAGCTTTTTTAAATTCCACAGTGTATTCTCAGATAATTTTCCCATTTGTCCTCAATGTTAATATTTTTATTTCTAGCAATGTATTTAGAGATTTATGTGTTTACATTTCCTTTTTAAATATTGTTACAATGTCTCCCTCATCATTTTAACATCCCCTTCCCAGTCTACTCTTTACATAGAGTACTGCAACCAGTTAAATATTTAGAAAGATGGATAATCTTATTCTGTTCTTCTTCATATCTTCAGGACACTTTTCTCTCTTTGTTGTACTGAATACCAAAAAATCATATCAGTCTAAACATATTTATTCTCTTTTACGAGATTCAAGAAAGTAGAAGAATCCTTGTATTGTTGTCAAAGACCAATGAACTTCCCTTTTTTTAAATCAATTTTTATTTAATTTAGAAGCAAACATATTTTACAAATTAATCCTAGTTCCCTCTCCCTCCAACCCTCCCATGTCCCCTTCCATTCCTCCATTCCATCCCTTGTCCACTCCCCAGGGAGGGTGAGCCCTTCCATGGCTAAGATGATATGGTAATTTACATAAGTGACAGGAAAAATTCTACTTGGGAACTCCTACAGCTGATAAATACCTTCAGCGAAGTGGCAGGATATAAGATTAACTCAAAAGAAAACAATCAGTAGCCCTACTATATACAGACAATAAATGGGCTGAAAAAGAAATCAGAACTTTCCTTTGTTAACCATCAATGATAAGGAGGTTGCCTTGATTTTCTTTCAACTGCCTCTGGCATCCTTCCCAATGCCTGCCAGATATTTACATAGTTCAACTGAATCTGGTTGAAGGACAGTTCTATTCTATTCCTACTACTTTTCTTCAAATAGAGATAGGATATGCTATTTTCTTAATAATACAAAATTTGAAGTGGCCTTTTATTTTTAATTAAATGGAGATTTTTCTTGAATAACTGTAGTTCCCTGTTACATGATTTACATATTATCACATTATTACCAGTTTTCTCCACAAGATGCATAGTCTCAGGGCCAGTATATTTCATTCATTTTTCAGTCCAGTGTATGAATGGTTTCACAAATAAGTAGCACATCCACTGTTTCCTCTACTGTCTCTGCATGGTCTGGGGTACTGGATGATGCATGTACATTGTCAATGGCTGTACTGTTGCCACTTTTGAGTTTCTGGTTTCAGTAAAGTGTTCTGGGGGCCCTCAGCCAAGAGTGCTTTTAATTCTGGCCTCTGGTACTGATTGAGATGTCAGAATCTCATGCTATGGTTACAAGAGATGCTTCCCAGAGACTGGAAAATCCATGTACATACTTCAAGGACTTGAGAGGGTATCAAAGGTTGTAACAATAGTGATCAGCAAATTAAACAAGTTAAAACAATATAAGTGAATTTTCCAGAAGCTCAACACAGAAATACTTATACCTGATTCTTCTTTATCTTCTCTAAAGGAAGCTTTTAAATGATTAGGGTAATCCCATCAGTCTTTGCTCCTATTAAAAAGTATTCCTTAGTGAACAATTTAAAAATACTAGAAAACTAACATAAATCATATTAAATATACACAGATTCAAAAAAATAAGGAAGGCTAGACCTAATGTGCTTCTGTTGACATGCTTAAGTAATGATTCACTGAGGGAGAATTACTTATTTTTTTTTTTGTCATGTCATCAAAAGTAGATCATTGGAATTCTTCATTATAGTTTTGCTTTTGATTTGTTTTGAAAACAGATACTAAGTTATAGTTCTTAATAACTAAAGTAACATGCTAGCTAGTATCCAATATCTCCAACTTCTATATTCTAATAAATCAAGCAGGTTGAGGAAAGTATATAGCCTTAAATACAGGAAGAAAATCACATTTTTCTCATGTTTCTTTTAGAGTGTTATTGAAAGTGACTTTCTGCTGAGTTTATCAAAAGCTAGGTTGCCTCAGGAGAGAGTGGAATTAACATATCTTCTTTATTCACCTTTCAAGACTGATTCTGATTAAGCAAGTACCTTGCCTTATTTATTCTATGAATAAAATTCAGGATGATTCTTAATTGAATCAGTTTACAATTGATAGGGCCATTACTAGTTGGTAATTGACTATTTAATACAAGTCTTTCATCAAAGAGCATAGCAATAAACAATAAAATTTTTGGACGCATTAAAAAAAACTGTTTACGCCAAATTGAAAGATGAAACAAAAAATACTATCAGCAATAACTTACTTATAATTTTGAAAACAATGATCTTTTAAGGTGGAATTGAAATAATTTGTTATGAACAATTTCTAAAAGCCCAGGTGTGAATTGTATAGTCAAAATTTTGTTGCATGCTCTTGAAAAGCTTTCTGAAAATATTATTAAGAATAATTTTAATAATGAGTCCTACCACAGGACATTTTCGCAACCATGTTCACTGTGGCTTTATTCATAATACCCAAAAACTAGAATCAGCCTGGATGTCCTTTGACAGAAGAATGGGTTAAAAATAAGCAAACAAATGAACAAGCAAACAAAGAAAAGCAAGATTTCCACTAGTGGTAATGGGTTGTAAATTGAGTTGTAGGTCAAGGATGTTCCATGAAATCCCCCAAAAGTTATGTCTGTTGGTAAGGTAGAATTGTTCTCCACAAACTGACAATAGGGCTCCATTGTTTAGAACAACACCCCCGTAATTCATAGAATATGAAAAGTCAAGCTGGTGCCTATATGGAACTTTCTAACCTGTGATTTTAGTATCGTTGGTGCAGGAAGATGCTCTGCAAGCTGCTGAAAACGAAATATAAACACTAACCCAGCTACAAAAACTTTTGACTTGTAATATCAGTCTGTTCTGCCTGAAAAATATTCTAGAGCAATGGCGGCACAGTACTTGTGGGCATAGCCAACCAATGTCTGGTTTTAGATAAGGCTCACTCCATGAGAAGGACCATGACAATTGTCATTGCTTGAGTAATCAAGAACCAGAGGCTAGATAGCCCAGAGACCAGGGTAAAACCAAACACCATTCTTCAAAAAAAAAAAAAAAAAAAAAAAAAAAAAAAGTATCAATAAACAAAAAAACAAATGCAAACCTCCTAATGATTTCTGCTATACTCATATATCAGTGCCCTGCTCAATCATTATAAGAGAGGTTTCCTCCAGCATCAGATGGAAACAAATTCAGAGACTTACAGCTAAATATTATGTGGAGAATGAGTCTAAATAGGAGATCTCCTTCAAACCCTTCCCCTTAGAGCTTAGAGAATCACATGAAGAGGAAGAGGAAAGACTCTATGAGCCAGAGAAGATGGAGGACATTATGATAGCAAGGCCACCAGAGTTAATTAAGCAAGGTACAAATGAACTCAGGGACTGAAGCAGCAAGCACAGGGCCTACACAAAACTTCATCAAGTCTTTAGCATTGAATGTTTACTATACTTTTAGATGTGAATCCTGACTATGAGAACAAGTGGGTCTCTGACTCTTGTACCTGCTCCTGAAAAACTTTTGTCCTACTGTTAGGGTTCTGTCTTGTTTTTTATTTTTTTCTTCATCTTATTATATTTTATTTTGTCATGTTGGGTTATTATCTCTTAGAAACTTGTTCTTCTCTAATGAAAGACAGAAAGGAAGTATTTGAGGAGGGAGGGGAGGTCTGGAGGAAATGGGAGGAGTTAAAGGAGGGGAAACTATAATCAGGATGTAGTGTATGAGAAAAGAATCTATTTTCAATATGAGGAAAAAAATTTAATAAATCTAATTTTATTTCATTTGTATAATTATTATATATTTTGAATACTCACAATTACAAAAACATGTATATACTATTATCTCTCTCTCTCTCTCTCTCTCTATATATATATATATATATATATATATATATATATATATATATTTCTGTATATATGTTGTTATTTTCCTTAAAGGGTGGGAGGAAATGACACTGATTAGTGTTCTAACAGTGAGTATCAGAAATGGGAAGCTTCGTGGATGCTGGGAGGACTGAAAGGTAAATTGTGAGGATCAAGTGAAATAATAGAATTTTTGAAAATCCTCCTACTACAACAACCAATGAAACTATATGTTCAAGTTGTAAACAGTGAGTTAAAATAATACAATGAAACGCAAAGGCTAAGAAATACACTTAACATTTTTGGATGTTTTAATATAGATTTATGGTGACTATATTTTATTAAATTGAGAACTTTCTCATTTACTATTTTTTTGCTACAAAAATAAAACTATGACTAGGTACTTTATGCTATGAAATTGCATTTCTTTCATATTGAGATAATCATTCATATTCCTAAATTAGTTAATATATAAAAGCCACACAACTAATACTGAAGGAAGCAAGTAATTAAAATATTACAATATCAGTGTTACCATAATGTCCTTGTACTTTTTTTATCCTACTTAAAGGTATCCTATGATAGATTATTTAATTTTTTTTATTTTTCAAGTATAGTTATGGCAGATATGTTTTCAACAATAAATATTCACAACTGTTTTTGAGGTTGGTTTTAAATTTTACACAAATAATGTTATATAGAAATAGTTTAGGACATACTTTTAAAATCATTATCATTACCAGCATGACCCATATATTTGTTATCAAAATTGACTTATTTCTACTGCTGTACAATATTCCACCTATGCATATATAACAATATATTTACTCCTACTCATTTTATGTATACTGTTTTATATTTATGATTTTTGAAATCAGAAAGATGAATGTTTTTGTACTTATTTTATTTTTCATAATATTTAATTAAAAATATGCATATGGATGTTTGGCCAGCATGTATATATGTATACCATTTGCATTCCAGTGCCCATGGAAGTCAGAAAAGAGTCTCAAATCCTTTGAAACTGTAGTTACATATAGTTGTAAGCTGCCATGTGGCGCTGGGACCAGAACACAGGTGCTCTGTTCTCTTAACCTCTTGAGCAAATGCTTGGGCTCCACTTACACCTATTTCTTGATTGGGACATTAAAAACAATATTTTTACCAACACTTTATGACTTTTGTTAGAGAATATAAGAATATTTAATTTTACAAGTCAAGCATGGGTTTCCAAAATGTTCTTCTCAGCTCACAGTATGTTTAAATTCAGCTTAATATCTCAGTTTAGGGATTAACACTTAGATGGTTCAAATAAGACTGTACTCAATAGTCTCTTATATTTTAATGGTTGGGCCTAGTTAGTGCAACTTTTTGGGAAGGATTAGAAGGTGTAGCTTTGTTAGAGAGGTATGTAGATGAAGGTGGGCTTTGGGGTTTCAACAGCCTGTGCCATTCCCAGCTAGCTCTTTCCCTTACCTAACATCTCTCTTCTCCTCTCTCTCCTCTGCCTCTGTCTCTGTCTCCATCTCTGACTCTCTTTCTCTATCTATTTCTGTCTCTTTGTCTTTCATCCTTAGGTTTGTGGGCCAGTTGTAAGATATTTGCTACAAATCCAGTGAGCTCACTACCCTTTTGCTGGCATACTCCCATCATGATGGCCATGGACTCATCCTCTGAGACTCTAAACAAGCATGCAATTAAATGCTTACTTTTGTATGTCACCTGGGTCATTGTGTCTTTTCACAGAAATAGAAAAGTAAACAAGACAATGCTAGCAGATTCATTTCTAAAATTAAAACTGTAACATATTAATGAAATAGATATTTACTAGCAAAGAGTATATGTATACTTTGATTTCATTTTAAATGTCTTATAAAATATATGCATAACTATTTATGTGTGTAATCCCTCACATTTTCTATTTTTTATAATATATGTTTTTCCAGTTCTGGTTCATGAAAGCCATTGTTTCACAAAACATAATTTCACAAATAGAAACTATTCAGAAATTAAAATCGTTTTCTCTTTATGGGATCATTTGTGTAAAGAAAGGTAATTACACTTGGAAGCTGAAATTCAGATTTAATTTCTCAACAATAATATGCTTATTTTACTCAGTTTTTTCTTTTTTTCATTTGTTCCTCCCTTCATTCTTTCCCCCTAAACATATTTTATTCTTTTGTATGGCTTTGAGGTTCCTCATATATAACAAATATGGCTTTTCTGTTATAATTTAAGTTTATTGGCATATGTATCTATATTCAAATTTTTCTACTTTACATGTATTTTTGGCCCATTTTTAATTACCAGGAAGTGTGGCCTTATTGGAAGAAGAATGTCCCTGTGGTGGTAGGCTTTGATGTCTTCTTTGCTCAAGCTATGATGGGTATGACACATAGCCTCCTTCTGCTTTCTGTAGATAAAGATGTGGAACTGTAAGGTGTATGGTTTTTTCTGCCTGCCGCCACTCTTGTCCTGCCACCGCAACAGCCCCAAATAATGCAGAGAGACTCTGTAGTTGATACAATGCTGTTGGCCCGGTTACTTGTTTCTTATCAGCTAGTTCTGCCTTAATTATTAACCCATTTCTGCTGATCTATGTATTTCTCTTACAGGGGAGCCGGGCGGCATACGGCTTTCTCCCGATCCTCCATCTTGACTCCTCCTTCCTCTTTCCTCCTTGTCTCCTAGTCCCTCCTATCTTCCTTTCCTATTAGCCAACAGTGCTTTATTATTAACCAGTACATCTCCCATCATGGAACTCTCAGTTTCTTCTTCTGTACATGTCTACTTGCAAGCTGCCATGACCTACCATGATGATAATGGACTAAATCTCTGAAACTGTAAGCAACCTTCTTCAAATATGTGTGTTTTTCTTTATAGGAATTGCTATGGTCATGGAATCTCTTCATAGTAATAGAAACCCTAACTAAGAATAGTCTTTTATTTGTCTTTTTGGATAATTTGTCAGAAAGTATCTACTCATTGTTTCCTTATCTTCTTAAAGAATTGCCTTTGAAGTCTTAAAATAAACTAGTTTTCTTTAAAAAATAAATATCTTCTTCTATATTAATAGTAAATACAAAAGGTGGTGTGAAATTCTGATATCATATTAAATTTGGACAAATGAAGCACACTAAGGTCACTTTTTGTCTTAGTGAATAGCATGGCTTAGCAGAATTCTTACAAGATGCACAAAACATTAACATTTTTGTCTACAAGTTTTAGTCAATTAGAAATACAATTTTAAAACCTATTCACTGTAACAATAAATCTTGTATAGAGTAGGTATATATATATATAGATGCAAAAATTCTTATTAAAAAGAACTTTAACATAGATAAATGCAATGATAGAACATATTTCATAGTGGGAAGCCTCATTATTTAAAGGTGTATCTAATTGTCCAAGTTCTATAGTTTTTAACAGTTCTACTAGGATTTTATAATAATTTTATGAATTAAGAAAGCCCAAATACATGAGTGACTCAAACTCAAACAGTGTTGGTATGGAAGGGATGTGAGATGAGCTACAGCTACCTAATATCAGGACTTAAAGCAAGTAAGACATCATAATTAGCAGTATGGCAATGAGGATAGAAACAATGGAAATTGTAAATAAGGTAAATAGGTAAAGACATAAATTTTGCCTCTTATATTTTTTTTTGTGAGAAACAGATGGCAGTATAGCAGAAATTGGCTATTTCACAGAAAATAAATATTGAAGTCTTTCTTTTTACCACATGCCAAAACACATTCCTAGAAACTTAGTTTTTTTAACATAAAGAAAGACTTTTAAGTATTCTTGAAGGATATATATGGAAGCAAATCATTTGTCATATGAGGTAAGAAATCATGTCAAAACAAAACTTTAAAATGATATTACTATGGTAAAATAAAATTTATGTAACTGATAAATGGTGCATTGTGTGAAAAGAAAACGTAGGTAAAGACAGTCTCTAAAACATTTTGAGAACTGTAAGCCATTGCAGAAAGAAAACCAATAAACAAGATGTGGTGTTGCATATTGTAATTCTAGTGCTATAAAGGAAGAAATTGAAGGAACTGGAATTCAAGGTAATTCTTTGCTGTATTTTGACTTCAAGGCAGGATGACCTTAATGAAGTAAGTAAAATTCATACATATATAAAATCTGTGAAGATAGTTCATGGGATAAATTGCTTGCTACTCAAGCATAAGAATTTGAATTCACAGTCCCAAGAACCATGGAGAAGCTGAGAATGGAGGCAAGTTCAAGACTATCACTCCAGCTCTGGAGGGACAGAGATTGGTGGATCCCAGGAGCTTGCAAATCATCTAGTCCACACCATTCTACAATCTTCAAATTCAGAGGGGAAAAAATCTTGCCTCAAGAAAATTAAGATGAGGAGTATGAGGAAATGATCCCACACTTTGACCTATATTATCTAAATGTATATACACACATGCAAACAAGCAAGAACACATGCACACATATACATCACATGCTTCCTTTCCACCAAATGAAAAGCAAATATTTTCTAGACAAAAGACAAATACAAAATGTAATCAAAGACATGGTTTGGTGGTTTGAACAACAACAGCCACCATAAGTTTATATATTTGAATGCTTGGTCCCTTGGAGGAACACTCGGGATGGTTTAAGAGGTATGGCCTCATTGGAGGAGGTGTAGCACACACTGGCCTATCTCTCTCTCTCTCTTCTTTCTCTCCTTCCCTTCCTCTCTTCCTCTTTTCTCTTTCTCTCTCTCCCTCCCTCTCCCCTCTCCATCTCCAAAGCTCCAACTTGTAGATTAGATTAGATGTGAGTGCTTAACTACTGTTCTAGTGCTATTCCCGTCTACCTGCCTGCTGACTTTCTACCACAATGGTCATGGACTCACTCTCTGAAACTGAAAGCAAGCCCTCAATTAGTGTTATTTTATAGGTTGTAATGGTTATGATGTCTCTTTATAGCCTTAGAAAAGTAATGAAGACAGAAGTAAAGTAAATGTCGCTTTGGGTATTTTATCACGACAACATTAAAGTAACCAGTACAATTGTGTAGAGATAACTAATATTTTGTGTCATTTGAAGGAGTACAAAAACACTCCATTCAGGGATTCTATCCCTAAATGCATTCCTGAGCTAAGCTTTCATACATCTTTATGTGGAGACATATAAGGGAGCATTATCAGCAGCAGTAAAATTGTGGGAGATAACTGCAGATCCTGAAGTCTATTAGGAAAAGTGACACATTAAGGGGGTATATTTCTTCAGTGCCTTAAGTAATTATAGTTACTTAATATTAGGAATATTTTCAAAACTGCAGTATTTGACTAAATTAATATAAATGAGATAATAAGTTGCAGATAAATACAAGTATGTACAATTCCCAAATATACTGGCTAGTTTTACATCAACTTGACAGAGGCTAGAGTCATTAGAGAGAAAGGAGCCTCAATTGAAGAAATGACCCCACTAGATTCAGCAATAGGGAGCCACTATGATTAGTATTCTCAAGATTTATTTCAAAGAAGGGTCCTGGTAGAAGCTACATTGGAAGACAATCTTTGTCTGTGTTTAGAATCCCAGGTGGAATGCTTGTGAGCAGCTTTTGGGCTGTTCCAGTGTGAATGTTTCCTTAATCCGTGTGCTGTGAGAAGACCTTTCTGTAACTGTCTACAAGGAGCTGTATATAGTAGGTGGCTCTTAGAGTCTACAGTCTGTCTCATCTATTGTCATGTGAGTACCATGAGTGAGAATTTGCATTAATTTGTCCAGGAATGTTTTGACTTCTGCTAGTTCTCTTTGTTCCACTCACTTGGGATCCTCCAAATTTATTAGCAGGTCTTCCTATGTTAGGCATCTGAGAACGTGCTAATTTGACAAGCAGACAGATAAAGCAAAAGAAACTGAGGCAAAACCAAAAACTTAGGTTGGGTTTTAAAATACAGTGCCAACTTTTTCGTCATGTGTAACGAAAATACTAAGTTTATGTTTGACCCAAGACAAAGAATTGCTGAAAGAAAAAGTTTAAGGTGCAGTATTAAGAATTCCGTGTTTAGACTTTATAGCACAATGACTTTGGCAGCATTGTGCAGTCTAAGCTTTCACAGTAACTGCTTGAAGTTAGTGAGAACGACATTAATGCTTTGTCAGCAGTGCAAGCTGAGATGAAGGTGTCCAGATTCAAAGAACGTAATGGGAACTGAAAATCAAGAGCCAGTGTGGAGGAGAATGCACATTTCCTTTTTCTTTTTTTCGTCACTGATTCGGTTTAATCGGTTTACATCAGGATAAGGAACACCAAACTGATAGTCACTGGCAGTCCCGGAAAGAGTGGGGTTAACACAGGTAGATAAGGATCCAAGGCAGGCAAAGGGGGGAGAGTGGAATGCAGCAGACTGCAGTCATTTTTCCAGTGTGGTGAGAGTCAGAAGAATAAAGGTCACTGGGATTACCCTCCTGGGTGTCTCCTGACCCTGCTGGGCGAGAATATTCAAAACTGAATTTCACATTACCTGCACAGGCCAGACAAGAGACATTGCAGATTGAGGAATGAGGAAGGAGTACAGGCTAGGGCAGTGTACTTGGGACAGAGAATCCTGGAAAACCAGATGTTCCGAATGGCTGGTAGAATTTCACAGGCTCAATTGTAACAAAATTTACTTTTGAAAATCTGTAGAAATCAAAGAAATCCAGCAAGGTTTGCTGTCAGGAAGTGGAGTGCTCGGAAAGGACATGAGGGAAGGTGGGGTGAGGGGCAGGTCCGCTTCCCAGCTCCATCAGGAAACAGCAGGGAAAGGGCCAAGCAGATGTTCTGTATCCTGGAACAGAAACATAGGTATACTACCTTGCCTCCTCAGTGGCTCGTTCTTTTGAGAAGGCGCAGACTATTATTTCAGAAATCCGTTAGGGAACCACGTAGGAGTTTGGTCAGAGGAATAAGTCATGATACAGCGATTAAAAAGCCTCAAAGCAACAGAAAAGACACAACAAGTCAAACAATGGTGGCTAAGAATTTTGGGGTCAGGCTTTAAAATCTCCAAAATCTTGGAAGAGTCTAACCCCAAGACTTAGGGCTGGGGGAGGGAGGAGTGACTGCATAATGCTTGATGTTGCCCCAATCTGTAGGAGTCAAGCTGGAATTCATAGTACATAGAAGCCAAGGAGATCAGTGCAAATGAATCCCTTGCAGATTAATGAAGACCTTAAGGTCCAGGGCTAAATCTGCTGTTATTTGCATTTCAATGCTAATGATACAAAAAGGTATTCGTTCATATTAAAAGGTCATCTGCCTGGGACAAATGTGATGTTTTGCTGAAGGAGAAGAGAAACACCTGGCTAGGGCACTATAGTACTAATTTGGTATGGTTGGTGGGCAAAGTTACTAAAATTAACTTTGGAATTTTATTGCTTTAAACACTCCCCAGCTTTTTTTTTTTTTTAATTCCCTTCCATCCTAAGTAAAGAAAGAATCTGTAATAACACAGAGAGCTCTGTTTGCTGTCTGCAGATTCCATTTCATGCAGGCTCTGTTATTGTCTCCCTGCATGAGAATTCCTCCAGAGATGAGAAATCAAAGAATCGAAATCACTCATGACACCACTGTCTTTTTTTCTCTTCTGGTATAATTCCTCAGATTTATTGAGGCCTGCTATATAATATCCACAGGGAAAAATTTCATGGCTGTATAATATATTCTGAGTGGACAAAATGTTTACTAAGATCCTCATCCATTTCTTCATTATCAGCTGGAAAACAAAGTTTGCTCATAAGTGACAAGGTTTAATTTAATTGTGTGTCTGTATTTTAGCACAATGGGAAATCTTGGAGAAGAGGTTAGTCTTTTATATTTAAATGAAAAATATAAGGGTCTGAAATCCCTAATTCAAAAAATACAATTTTAAGTAATTTGAACAAAATTTTATACTTGGCTGAATTCTTCTACTCATTGTTTTAGAGATTTTTATCTAGAACTAGCTTCTAGGCAAACTTATTTTAAAATTCACTATGCTAATTCTCTTATTTTGAATGATTCCCTTTTTTGATAATATAAATAGGTTAGAGTTCTCATGTTAAGATTTAGGATGGGATCTGTGCCATGTCATATTGATGCTGGAATAAATTCATTTTAATGGAGTCAACTAAGGTTCATACTGAAACATGAGATTTTATGATACAAATACAGAGTTTCGATGCAGAACATGAAAATAAAACATGGAGAATGATGAATGCTTACAATAAATGAAAGGATAAATGAATTAATGACAATGTGAGGATGCTCAGTGTGTTGGATTGTAAATAAGCATGCACTTCATACCTTATTTTTTACTACATTTAGTCTAAAAGAAAAACAAATATGATTTGATGGCAAAACTAAAATAATAGCTTCAGCCCTTCAGTGTTTCCCAAATCTGGAGTTTCTTTTCATTGTTTTATGACAGCAAAATTCCAAATAATGAAGGTGTAGTTTACATCATAAACATTCTTGTATCAGATGCTTTATGACATAATACTAAAATCAGAAAATATGGATTTGAAGTTTGAAGCTATTATGCTGTAGTTTCATTATCTCTCTCTATCCCAATTATAAAACAAAAGGCATAGATTTTTGTGATTCCTGTCCATTTGATAATATCTGTGATTCCCTTGCATTTGTTTACGCCATGGAACATTTGTTTTAATGATGCAAAGATGTGTTACATTTTTTTATGTTGAATTTGTTTAACTTTGTGAAGCTGTGTTACTTTGCCTGTCTAGAACACCTGATTGGTCTAATAAAGTGTTGAAAGACCAATATTAAGGCAGGAGAAAGGATAGGCGGGGCTGATAGGCAGAGAGAATAAATGGAAGGATCAAGGAGCAAGAAAAGGATGAGGACTTCAGGGGCTTTCCACCTAGTCACCCTGCTATACATGAAGCCATGGAGTAAGCAGTAAAGAAAGGTAAACAGCATAGAGAGAGATAAAAGCCCAGAGGCAAAAGATATATGGGATAATTTATGTTAAGAAAAGCTGGCTAGAAACAAGCCAAGCTAAGGCCAGGCATTTATAAGTAAGAAAAGTCTCTGTGTGTGATTTTTTTGGAGTTGGGCGGTACCCACCAAAAGAGCAAAAGAGCTATGAATAAGATAAAAAACATCTGTGAACATGCTAATAGTAGCTACTTCTAAATCAATTTTTACGCTCAAATTAATTCAAACATCAATGCAGTATTTAGTGCATATGTACTATGTCTGAGGCCTGGAGCTAGTAATACCTCATTGTGACAAAGTGATGGGAGATTTTTGCAAGCACAGATTAAAGTCCCCCAAAACCCTTTGACCAGAGGAACCAAGCACATGGTAAAGTAAAAACTGTCGAAGTCAAGACAAGTCTGGTTATTAAGGTGTTAATGAAGGAAAGAGAGCAAGCGAGCACAGGAAGTGTTATTACAAATGCCACTTTCCTTGAAATGGAAAAGACAAGGATCTCTGAGCCCTTGGAGTATGCTGGAGGATGTCCATCAGATAGGAAGAAGGCTTGAACTCATTTGAGAGGAAGCTTTCCTAGTAGCTATACAGTGAGCAACCTACTAAACTTACTGTCTATGGATTTAGATTTTTTTTTTTTTTGTCACCAATGGGCAATATCCAAAGTAAAGAGAATTAGGTTTTCAATATATGTTCTACTTGGAGCAAATCTTTTAAACTCTCCGGAGTGAGCACCACCTACTTCGCAGCACTGTTTTTTATTTTTCATTCTATGTTCAGCTCTGAGACTATGTGGTCTCTAGGAATAAATTTTTATAGACTACTACACTTGAAAATAGCTCAGTGACAGCCCGTTTTATTCACAAACAATGTAAACGACCATTTTCGTACATAATTTGTGAGTTCAGAACACACTTTAGCAACACTTTGTGGCCTTTTGAATAGTAGCCTTCATTTAGGTGGCATGACAAAAATTCATATGTTTTGGTTTAGCCAGCCTTCCAAATCGAATTCCATAATTAATTTTGGGTGGCACTAGTATTCTACCTTTTACTGTTTACTATTTGTCAAACTACGTAGTCTGGTTTTCACCAGCATTTCTGGAAAAATACGAGGGTGGAAGCTTCTACATTGCGTTTCATATGTGCTAGAGAAAATGCTCCTGCTAAAGATACATAAAAGAGAGCAGATCCTCTTTATAGCTTTGGTTTATGTTCAGTGTTGCTTCATGCAGCTTCATTATTAGGAGGAAACTGCAAGTTTGCCTCACTGTCCATACATACACCCAATACACAAAGATTCATCACTTGCAGCCAAGTCTCAATATCTTTTTCTGAAGGGAAATGATTATGTCTTTGCCCGAGTTTAGGATCTGAAACCCTTTTCTTTTCTGGGTTTTGTGAGTTCTGAAAAAATTTATATGTAGTATGAGGGAATGTACTATTTGGTAAGATTAATCACAAATATCATTTATTTTTTATGTCAATCAGTGTCAACTATCAATCAGAAATGGAACCAGGGTGGGACACTAGTTGCTGTGGCCTCTTCCCTCACTGGATATATTTGTTTCAAAACTGCATTTTATTTTCAGTTGGAAATGAACATTTTTATTCAGACACTACCATTTCATATCTACACTGTAATTCACAAGAGTGAATTACACTGAGTATATGAAGAGGAAATTAATTCAACAGCATCAAGGCAGTCAAAGGCAATACATTTAGGTGCTGATATTTCAAATGATTCATGTCCTTATCAAAATGTGCAATAAAATAATGTATCATTACAAAAGTCTACTGACACAGACAAGAAAACTTCTATCTATCAGACTCAGGCCACTTCTAAAGAGAGATGTAAAGGTGTCTGTTTGTCCCATATTTGTCAAACTGCAGGTATACTTTCATTTGCAATTTAAAGAAAAGATCGATTAAAAGACAGATTCCATAGCCAAGGAAGATAAACCTTTAATATTTTTTTCCAGATGTTCCCCTCCACCCCGATTTTGTGCAGAGCTCGTCTACCTTAGCCTGGACTTGAGTGGAAGTTCTTTTTCTGCAAAGCTTGCAGGGGTCTAGTGGTGATCAGTCATGTATTATCTGGTATCCTAAGACAATTTTATACTGTCTTCAATCTGTTTCTTCCCCTAAAAGGTGAGGTCAATAGGAACTATTCCTGATGTATTTCTGCAATGGTTCATTATGCTTCTTTATATGACAGAGAGAGAGAGAAAATGAAAAAAGATATTACAATATTTTGCAGAAAATGAGTGCTAACATGTATTTAAGTCATATTTTTCTTTAGTTACAAACTTGCTTTCTCCTAAAGCAATAGAAACAGTGTCTCCTAGCAACAGATAAGACCAATATAAAACGCAATATACAGGTGTTATGAGTAGGAATGGAAGCATAATGGTGAATAAGGATCACATTTTTCAAACCTTGACCACCACCAAGGACCTGCTGTGTCAGAACACGGAGCTAGCCGTTGAAAGATTTACATATATATATATATATATATATATATATATATATATATGTATATATATAATCCCATATATATATATATGGGATTATTAAGATTTTTCTTATGAAGTTGGTAATTATAGAGTAAATTTTGTGTTTCTTACTTTAATTTCCATGTAGCTCCAGATAATCGAATAAAATTCTTATATTTGAAGTTGCATCTCTCCTTTGGTTAAACACAAGAAACTAAGCTTGTGTTTAATTTTAACAAATGCTAAACAAAGAGAATCAAAATCCGCACTCCACCCTCACCCCATCTGCTCTCGTACTGACGAGAAAAGATAGACAGTTCCTTTAGTTAAAGAGGACGCCTGTAGTGTCATGACTGTGTGTTCATGTATTGTTCCATTGTCCGTATTTCTGCTCTTCCTGCCCTAGAGTGTGCTTGGCTAAGAGCACTGTGCAAGGAAGATTGCTCCAGGCAGAGGAGATATTTGGAATGAAATATGACCTGATGTTTTCCTTTCTAATGCTGCCATGCAATATTCACTGCCCTTGTATTTGAGGGTTGGGGAGTAAAGTTCTTCAGAGTTTAGATCATAGATTCAATAAGAGTTATTTGACTGAAGTGTAGATCTTAGGTATCCACTCATGGAACCACAATGTCCACAGTACCAAAAATTCCCCTTGCCTAAATGTGAGTGCCATCTGTGTTTTGTTTCCAGCCACAAAAATATGGAAGATACTGTGATGCCACTCTCTTAAATATGCCATTTCATAGGGGAGAACATCTTAGCTGAGTGGAAATGGAGTCATATCTGTTCACCTTGATAATACCAGCCACCTCCTCACTAAAAACATACATGGCTAGGAACTGTCCTTGATGGTAACCCTCATCTGAGAATCAGAGAGAAGAGGTGGGCCCTGGGCAGCCTA
Organism: Phodopus roborovskii; assembly: GCF_943737965.1. Lineage (NCBI taxonomy): Eukaryota > Metazoa > Chordata > Mammalia > Rodentia > Cricetidae > Phodopus > Phodopus roborovskii. The sequence goes on along the minus strand of NW_026126413.1, from coordinate 3,072,221 downwards.
CAAAGAATATAATTCCGTCAGTAACTTGAATGTGCTAAAAGTAGAGTTTTCCCTAAATGAGAAAAGAGACCAGTCAATACTGCAATTGTCATTATCTGAGACACTGAACAGAGGACCCAACTTAGCCATGCCTGGACTCCCGAGTCAAAGAAACTGTGATGTTACAAATATGCAGATTAAAATTGCTGATTTACGATATCCCAGACAACAAGAATGCATCATAAATGTGACTTAATAACGTGGCATCATCAGAACAGCAATGAGGGGGGAGTGGAAGGAAGGACAGAGGTAAAGGGCAGTAGGCAGCATGGGAAAGGACATCAGGACAGCATACAGCAGGGGAAGGGATTGCAGGGCAGCAGACAGCATGGGGAATGGAGAGGAAGCATCTTGCATTTGTTTATCAAGTGTAAAGACAGTGTTTGTGCATGGAATATGAACTCTTACTATTATTAGTTCTTTAACAATTCGGTCATTTCTACTCATCCTATATTTTCAGCTTCTGAAGGTTTTCTTTTGATTAAACAGTTATGTTCCTTGCTTTTAAAATGTTATCACTCTATTTCACATCTCATTTTCACGGTGTTGTTTAAAAGTCCTAAATCAACTGGCATCCTCCCACTTCCCTTCCATACCTAGTGAACTTAAAAATACCTGATTTTTAGAATAACATATCAAGAAATATTTGACAGTGGAAAATTTTCAGTTATAGCCAGAATGACTTAAGCGAGGTAGTTAAGTCTTGTTTTAATTGGAAAGAGCTAAATGTACTTTCTGGTAACCAATCACACTATTTTACTGTATCTGCCTCATCAATTCGCCATCTGCTTCCAAATTTCATCCAACAACATGTTTTTCTTTAATCACACCTCTATTTTCTCACTTTTATTTAACTTTATATGAACATCAGGAAAGTTAACCCATTCATGCTCAAAACTGTCCATATAATGCTCTTCCACTAATTCACTGCCAATTAGACTTGGGAAAGATCAAAGAAAATCATGTGTGAACAAATGTGATATTGACAGCACTAGAAAGCTGGGAAATGCATTTGGGGTTGTACATGGTGTCTGTAGTCATGGGTACGGCCTTTCTCTGGAGATAAAGGCTTGTTTTGATGATGGGCTAAACAGTTTTTACTGGCAGAAAGGATTATTTCTTGATTCCTTTTTCCACCAGCAATTTTATATATTTTTAATTATATGTGCACTGTGGTGTTGCCTGGGTGTATTTCTGTATATTGCATGTGTGCTTGGTTCCTGTAGAGGCAGAAGATAGTATTGGGTACCTTGGGAATGATGTTAAAGACAGTTGTGATCCACCATGTTGGTGCTTGGAGTAGAACCTGGATCCTTGGAAGATCATCCAATGTTCTTTACTGCTGCTTCCAACCCTATCTTAGTGGGAGGTTCATATTTCCTCATATTATATATCTTCTCATATCCTCTGGCACAGCTAACTTACTTGGCAATTACTCCCTGAGACTTTCTTTGTCATGTTCTGAAATTTACACATTGGCTCTGGAAGGTATTATATATCTTCAGCACATGCTCTACACAGGGATTTAATCATGAAAGGACAGCTGCTAATAGAAATTCTACCCCTACTAGATTTCTGGGTGGGGATTGGCAGCATAGGTTCTGAAGGAACTGGAAGGCTAGCAGCAAAGAATAAACAGAGCATGACATTGTTTAGGTAAGCATCAAATGATTAGCTAATCAAAGATTCCTCAGATTAAGACCTGAAATCAGCCAAGTAAAATACAGATAGGGAAATTGTCTCATTGATTTTGATAAAATATTATTTGAATCTTCATCATTAAGGCAAAATGGCCCTGTAATATTCAAGAGCATATTCATGATTGATAATATACAAAAATCATGCCAACATGAATGTTTCAAAATACTGCTGTTTTGACATTGATTAAGAAAGATGCAAGAGAAAGCAGGAACAATAAAACAAATAGTTGAAAAACAGCATTGTGAGCATTAAAAATGTTTGTCATAAAGTTATTGAAATTAAGGTCACAGTTTAGTCTAGCTTTTAGTTGCTTTATCAATGGAGAGATGGAAATACTTGCAAATATGTTTATATTTCACTAGTTAATTTAGACTAAACACAACTTAAAGAAATGTAGGAACATTGTAACATAATGTATTCTGGAACTTATAAGGCTGGAATTAGTTTTTTAAGATTTATTTTAATTTTTAATATTTGGTGTGTGTATGGGAGTATACACACGTGAATGTCTCACAGAGGTCAAAAAATGGTGTTTGCTTCCTTAGAGTTGGACGGGACAGTTGTAAGACACCAAACATGGGTGTTGGAAGCTGAATTTGTGTCCACTGCAATACTAGTATGCACTCAACCACTGGGCATATCATCCCCACTTAGAATTATTTCTCAAAGTGAGGTCTGATTAATTAGTGAAAATCTATTTTTATTTTTTATGTCAAGAAATACTATGCAAATATGAATTTTTATAGTTTGGCTCACTCATGTTAAATGCCTCCCTACATTTATTACTGTTCAAGTACCTAGAAGCACCCATTGCTGGTCTGGAGGAGAAAATTTACTTTGATATGCGAAAAATCTTAAAATAATCAAGATATGATACATAAGAATATGTGAATTCTATATTGAATAGAATTCAGTTAGTAATAAGCCACACATTAAAAAACATCTTTTTGTTAAGGCAGTATCTACTGACTTTACAAATGGCCATCTCTATAAACTGAATACTGAGGTTTAGTCTTCATATTATTACATAAACAAAGTTGAGTGAATTGACATGGAGACTTTTATTTATACACCACATGTTTTCTTCCATTCCTGAATCAAATTTTGAACCCCAGGGGGCACCATTCTCTTCCTACTTTTTGACCCTTTCACACTACAAATGCCATTCTTTCACTACAGGAGGGGGTTTCGGTGGATATTCTGAAACAAGTTATTCAATCTCATGATTTTCATGCTAGGGATATTCTTTTAAATATAAGCCAGTGATAGTAAAATACATTGTAATCATTGTATTAGACATAATCTTTCACAGACTCTGATATAATGTGGTAAAATCTTGTTCACTAAGTCTGAAAGAGAAACTAGGATGCCCTAAACTTGTTTCTGGAATCCTTGACATTTGCTCTGTCACTATGATTTCCAGGTCAATCCCAAAACCACGAGAAACAAAATTTGAAAATTACCAACCTTAAAATACCAACAACCTATCAAATGTTTCAAATTTTTGTTACTTTAATGTATGAACTTGCCTACATTTCTCTGAGGCTCCCCAAAAAGAAATGATTTAGTTGAATATCATAATATGGTTATGTTAAATTAGGTAGGATACAGTTGAAAATCTTCCAAATCATGTATAAAACATTTTGTGATACAAACAATTCTAAGATCACCCTATTGGAATGGGGTGTTATACTTAATTTATGGAGTACATTTAGACAAATAATTTAAATAGTTGTGGCTGTGCCAACCTTCTATCAAGAGTAAACCAAGTTAAACAGGAGTCATATTAATTTTCTACCAAGTTACAAACACAAAAATGTATGAGAAACTATCATTTCAAATATTCTATTGTTTTCACAAGATTATTCATCCCATTAATTATTGTACTCTTCTAGGACATAGTGTAGAGATTTTTGTTTGATTAAGAAATCAAAAACAAAAGAGAAAAGAAAGAACTAAAGAACTTTGTCATTGTTCCTTTTTATCTAAACCTAGTCAACAAAATCTGGGTACAAAAAAAAATTCACTTTTAATAACTATTTTCCCCAAAATAGCTGAAGAACAAAGATCTGGATAAAAGGATTACAATGGTTGTTGGTAATTGTTAGGACTCTTTTTTTGAGCCCGGCATTTTATGCGAAAGAAACACTCTTATCCAACAGCAGATTGTTTAGCTCTTTTCAAATTACTGTTTGCCTAGAGAAAAACCTTGCATCTATAATATTTCTCCCTAAATTGCTTACAGAGAAAAACATATCTCAATTAGTTTTTCAGGGAAACTTGTTTTCCATTGAAATTTCTGATTAAAATAAAGTTAACTTAGAAAACATCATAATATATATCCTTTCCACAATTCCTAATATATATTTCATTCGTCTTATATTAGGGGAACGTGAAAATTTTAAAAGTGTGGCCTAGCTGGCAGGAATAAACGATTGGGGGATGCTGTAAAAATGATCTGGTCTGCCCAGTATCTGTTTCTTGATATTCCACAGTGCAAGCCATGTTGCAAGATTATGCTACCCAGGCCCTAGCTTCCTCCACCTTCATACCTTTCTTTCCTTTGCAGATCCTACTTCTTGAACTGTGAGCCCAAAGGAAGCTCTTTCATCTTCAGATGTTTCTGCTAGCTTTATACCACAGTAAGAAGGGAAGTAAATGGGAGAGGGGTATGCATTACCTTTTTCTTTATATTGGTTTCTTTCACAGACAATATACATTTATTGATGAAAATGATAAGAAAATGCTTTTAAAAAATCAATGACATTTGAAAATACATTTTATATTTAGTTTGTTAGCAGAAGTACAATGTACTCTAGCAAAATTCCCCAATTTTCCTTCCATTACCCCTAACAATTGCTGAAGTCATGATGTTTGCTCATATTTTATGAATGAATGGCAAAAATGGAAGGCAAAGCATTTATTTCATGAATTTCACTTTATAGTGTCCTATACCAATACCTGACACACAATTGATGAACCATTTGAAGTTATTTGTGTATCAATTTATAGAGTAAAATTACTTGGTAATAATAATTAAAACTGCTGAGTTGTTACATATTAAGAATGACTGTAAAATCTAGGAAGCTGAAACTTTAATCCATTTTCATATATTCTTAAAAATATTAATAAAATCTGAACTAAGTGAGACTTATCACATAATTACTTTAAAGATTAAAAATAACAAAATCTTTCCTTGGTGAGTCATTCTAATGGACAGTGAAATTTGTATGCTGTGATATTTTTTAGTGGTTGTATCTCAATTTCTGTTTTATTACATTCTATTACCATGTTTTATTCATTTGCCTATTTCTCACCCCGCTTAAAATTTCCATCGGAGAAGACAAAATGCTCTAAGTCTCCTTTTATGTAAGGAACCACTCTGAGTCTGATTATGCTGTTGACACATAGACTTTTATATGTAATAAGGTCAGGTAATGAGTACCTTAAATTAACCTTGGTTCCTGTAATTGATCAATTAGGAAGCATAAAGTACAACTACTATGCTCATATTTTTCTGTGACCTGTTTATGAGTAATCTTAAGCTCTTTTATTTCAATAGTCAAATTTAATGATGCCTGGTAAATCTGAAGATACTTTGAGACAAATAGCTTAGATGAAAGGAGAACATGTTGCTTCTGATTAACTTTGGTTGTTCCTAGAAGTATGGCTGCCATTATATTATGTAAGTGCTATTGGGCAAGTGCAAACCTTTATTACAATATTGGATACAAATCAATTAAATTGTAATATGTCTTACTACAGTACATAATTTTTCATAGTGCCTATATTTCAAGACAGTTATAGTTATATTTCCCGCATTGGTATTAAACCAGAAAGAGCCTATTCTGGCTGAAAGAATCCTGCTCTGATGCCAAAATGATAAAGAATGGAGAGTAGCAGATGGGAGAGGAAGCCAAAGCCAACAGCATGTGTCTCTGATGCTGCCTTAAAGTGTACACACCCCATATCCTTTTATTGAGAGGTAGTATTATAGAAGACTTAATTGCTCTTGAGCAATGTAAAGTTTAAATTGTGTGTATGTAATCAGGTACATATTTATGTGTGTGAATGTACATATACATTCATATGCATGACTGGACATAGTGAGAGGACAATCTTGAGGAACAGCCTTTGCCTGAGAGATTTGTAAAAGGTTTTTTTTTTTTTTTTTTTTTTTTTAAATTTCAATTTGAAACAAGCTTGCTTTACATGTCAATCACAGTTCCCATACCCTTTCCCCCCTCCCCAGTCCCCCTCCCAATCCCCATCCCATCCCCTTTCTGCTCATCAGGGAGGGTGACGCCTTTCTTGAGAGATTTTTAAGTTAATTTTTATTAGTGCTTTTCTGCTTGATAGGCTGGTTCATGAGTTTCCAGAGAGTCTCTAGTCTTCCATCTCCCCATAGCAGCAGGAATTAAAAACACCTGTGCTACATGTCTTGATTTGAAGTAGGTTTTGAGGATCCTAACGTGGGTCATCATAGTTACACATCAAGTGCTTTTACCTATGAACCATCTCCTAACCAATATACAAATCTCTATTGTTGATGTTACCTCATGAATACAATTTTTTAAAACAAATACTTAGTTAAAAACTGTCCTAGGTGTTGAGATGAGCTTTTTTAAAAAAGTCTAATAATTATTAGTTGACTATTAACAGAAGCAGAAGGAGGTATTTTATCAGAGCTGTATCTTAAGAGTGTCATTCCAAGAACTGGTAAATATCAATCTTTGACCACAGTGGCCCCTGGCTTGTCTGCTTTGCCTCCTCCTCACAAATTTAGTTTTGTTTTTTTCCTCCAAGAATTAGAATAAAACAAAGCAAAGAAAAAACCCCAAACAATGCTTTTTCTTCATAAGATTCTGGATAATGAAGTTCATTTCTGTCTGAATTGTTGTTTGTTATATAAACATATTAACTGGGAAATGAGGGAAATGATAATCATTAACCCAGTGACCATTTTGCTAAAAGGACAAACACTGAGCCAGTAAAAATTTCCAACATTTTTTTCCAAACTTAAACCATCTATACTTCTTTGTGGTGAGATGGCATTTTCACTCCCTGAGCCTCATTAAAACTTGTTTTGAATAACAAATATTTAACACACTGAAATTCCATCTATCTGTGATACAATCAACTACAGAAATAACCTAAGCCTGCTAACATTATTGTCAGACAATTAAGCAAATTCCAGGTAGATTAATGCTTAATTTAATGAGACTAACATTTAAATTAAGATCTTGAGAGATTAATGGCATCAAAAATATGTCAAGAGTAAAGAACACTGTCATGAGTCAGTTGTTACACAAGCATCAAATTGAGCCTGTGTAAAGAGGGATTAGATGGCTGGAGGCTGGAAAGGTTCTAGGAATGGCTGGAAAACATGACTATAACCAGACGTTGAAGTATTGCATAGGCAGCTCTGGGACTTGCAGAGGCTAAGCCACTAATGTAAGTTGCATGGCAAGCATGGAATTTGGGGCAGACAGATCACAGGAGGCAGATGAGAGTCAGAGAGGCAGCTTTCCCATGTACAGCAAGGAGCCCACCTCTTAGGATCTCATTAAAGGGCTCACTCTGCAGGTGTGTGTGTGTGTGTGTAGCAGGGCTGTGTGAAGAACAATGGCTGGCATCCAAACTTCACATTCCTTCCTTTGTTACTGCTAGAATGAATGTTTGTGAATACTGCATGTATCAGTGTAAACTTTACCTTTAATTACTTCACATAAAACTCTAATACATAGCAGGGAACTTTATAAGTATGATCCTTCCCAAATGGACACTTTGACTCCCTCCAGCACTGTGCTTATGTTTCTGCTTATCCTATGCAAGGCTGCCAGTTTTCTCCATCTTTCACTTATTTGCTGCTTTTTCAAAATGTTGTTATTCTAAATATTGTTAGAGACTACACATGTTTAGGAAAGTAGCAGATACATTAGGTTCCCCTCTAGGATCCAAGAGTGCACTAGTTGGCTCAGTTTGCAAAACGGGACATGGATTTCTTCCTATTGAATGGGAATTAAATTCAATTAGGAAGCTGTTGGTTAGCTCCAAGATGTAAGTGCCACATTACATTCTTAGAGATACCTTGCTGGGCTTTCTATGCTTGTAGTTTCTTGTCTTTAAAGCTGTGTGGGACTATTGATTGATCTTCTTCCCCAGTAGCTTCTTGAATACCATGAGGGCCTATCTTTTGGGAAGAGGCTTCCCCAAGTCTTTTGTTCAAAGTATGTGGTATCTTCAGTAATAGGGTTTTACCTTCAAATTCTGGGAGCCAACAAAGGCAATGGTGATAGCATATCTATATCTATCTATATCTATATCTATATCTATATCTATATCTATATCATCATCTATATCTATATCTATATCATCATCTATATCTATATCATCATCTATATCTATATCTATATCATCATCTATATATGTATAGTTCTTACCATCTTTCAAATAAGATTTTTTTCAGCAGATGGCAACTACTACAGAAATCTACAATTAGCAAAAGTTCAGGGAACAACTGTCTATAGCTCTCAACCTCAAATGATAAATTTACAACCTATAACCTAAGTGCTACTCTGCAGGATAGGGGGCACAAAGATAGTAATAGCCAGAGAGGAACTTAAATTCTTCTGTAAATTAATGTCTTCTATACATCACAGAGAAGCTGCACCCATGAAATCTCAATGAAATGGTTTCCATTTTTTTGTTTTTGTTTTTGTTTTTTTGAGAGAGGGCTTCTCTGTATTATTATGGAGGCTGTCCTGGAACTCGGTCTGTAGACCAAGCTGGACTCGAACTCACAGAGATCCTGCTGCCTCTCCATCCCAAGTGCTGGGATTAAAGGCGTGCGCCACCAACACCCTGTTGAAATGGTTTTCTTAAAGGATCTACATATTACAACACCAGTTGACATACCAAGTTGGAAAAGGAACATCTAACAAGACCCTCCTACTACGTACAAAGCTATAGCAATTAACAGATACTGAGAAAGAGAAAATCAGACTTTTGGGATGAGCCGTGTGTGGTTTGAATGAGAATGTCCTACAATGGCTCATGAGTTTGAATACTTGGACCCCAATGGGCAGTACAGGAAGGATTAGGAGGAATTTCTTGTTGAATATGGTGTGCCACTCACTGGGGGTGGGCTTCTGTCATTCCTAGTGTGCTCCCTCTGTCTTAAGCCTGTGGATCATTATGTAAGCTTTCAACTGTTCCTGTTGCCATGCCTTTGCTTCACCATAGTGGACTCTAACCCCATGAACCCATGAGCCAAACTAAATGCTTTCTTTTATAAGTTGACTTAGTCATGTTTTATCACAGCAATAGAAAAGTACCAAGACAAGCCCCCTGATAGTTTATCATGATATGTGTGCTTCATAACATAAAAAAAATTACACTTTAGGCATATATTTCTCTTTGATTTATAAGTGAAATATAACGCTGTTTTCTAAAGTTATTCCTTAAGATATAAAGATGATTTATATGGAAATGCGACAATTATGCATGTTTCTACAATTCTTTCAAGACTACAACTGAACACTGGTGAAATTCTAGGAAAGGCAAAGTGAAAATATTTCTAGTTTAAATTAAATAAATCAACTATTTTGATGTAGTCACTTACTGTGTATATGTATTAAAATTGGACTTTAAGCTCTGTGAGTATAAAAGCATATCCCAGAGTGTTGACAACACTTCTGGTTAACAACTTGACAAAGCTTTGCTTAACTTTGTGCTTCAGTAATTCCTACAGCAGAGTTTGTCCATTCACGATAGGCTAGAGTCCCAATATCTGGATATATTTTGTCATTCTTCATGATTTAAAGCTTCTTTACTGATTGTAAAGATTTCATCCTGAACTATTTTAAAAGATGATAAATAATCAAAGAAATTCCAAATATTTTTAGATATGGTTTAATATTTCGTTATCAGATTAAAAAATCAAAGTTAGTGACCTATAAATATTTTTCATTTTATAGGACTGTAACTGAATGCATAAAATCTATTAGGCACATTGCCATTTATATGCAGATTTTACTGTGTTCAGATAAAATGTGCACTACAAACTTTACAAGACTTTCTTCCTAATTAAAGAAACATAAAGCTGGTGAATTTAAAGTATTAAAAATGTTCTAAATTGTTTTAGAGACACAATTTTTAAATAATAAGGAATCTTCGTACTTTCAAGGGAGACGTTTCATCCTATAATGCTCAATTTCTAAGAACTGAAATGAAAAGCTACATCTCCCATTTGAAACCAATTACATATATACACATAATATAAACTAAAGCAGCTCAAATTTATTTTTCAAGTATTTAATCTAGAAACACTAAAAACATATTGTTCATTATAAAACTTCCATTCTATTAGAATGTCTCAGTTGAAGTAACATGCCACTTGTGATTTAGAAAAAGGGCTCTTTAGAGATAGTATGACACACAGTTTAGTATTCTCAGCCAGGCATGTTTGCACTTACCTGAAATCCTAACGCAGGAGAATGGTGAGTTTGTGTTCCACTGTGATTATAGGCAGGCTGAAACATCCTGTCTTAAAGAACCAAGGGCTGAACATCTATCACTTCCCAGACTGCTGCTACCTCGTGGCTTCCGTACATCTTCCCTCCCCCCAGTGGTTTTGGTGGGGCTGGTTTATACAGCTTTACTAATTAACTTGCCAAGTCTACCTCTGTAGCATGGCTCCAAGGCTCCAGACTGGTACTGTAGCCCTTGCCTTTTCATATTGGCCACAGCTTACTTCTATAGGAACAGTGCCCTGAATTTGATCCCCAATTTCTTCATAATGAACAATGAAACTATTTGATGTTTCTCAAAAGGAATCAGGAATATTGTGATGCCAAATACAGAGATTCTTCCCTGTGGGAGGAGATTGTAAATATATAAAGTGAGGAATTGCTGGGGGGGACCATGAGATATGAATGTTCATTAATTCAATGAATATTTATGTGTGCTAATATTCTTTTCATTGTGAAGGTTGGGATGTATTAGTGATTAAAGAGAATGCAACATGTATCAATACATGTTTCTTTTTAACAGTAAATAACATGCCCAGTCAGTCCAAATGGAATAGGATATACATATATTTCTCAAGATACAAATTGTTTACATGGCAAACATTTTATTCAGTGTTAATTCTTAAGCTAAATAAATGACATGCTATATAGAGATGATCACTATTTGGTTGAAAAATTGACCAACACAGTTATTTACTTTAGGTTTAATTATACATAAATTAAAAGCTTGTTTATTTTTCTCTATTTTGTTTTATGGGATGAGGCACACTCTGGAATTGTCTATAGAGATTCATACCATGTTTGATTTCCTAACTTTTCTGTGTTGTCTATGTGTAGGCTAATTCTTTGGGCCTACTATGGATGATAAAATTAATATTCTATTTACTTGAAGTAAATCATGATTCTGTGATTTTCAACAGGCTTTTTCAGTATCAATTTATTTTGGAGCAGAAATTAAGCAAATGAGATAGTATTACATGCCTACCACTCCAGTTGCTTAAATCTTTATTATTCTTAAATCTTTAAAGACGATGGCAAGAGAGATAACTCAGTGAGTAAAGGCACTTGCCACTATGCTTGGGGACCTGTGTTTGATTCCTGGGAACCACATGATTGAAGGAGAAAACAAACTTTTGTATGTCATCCTCTGACCTGTCTATAAGCACAATGGCATGTCTATGCCTGCACATATACATATATGTGCACAGATATATAGACAAATAATGTAATAAAAAAATCCACTACCAGAAAAAATCTTGGAAAGTAATAATTATAAGGTGGAAATGCTTCTGAAAGCTTTTGTTTGTGTATAAAGTTGTTCTTGAGAGACATTCTGCTTTACATATTTACCATGTGCACTGCAGCTCTTAGAATGGATTTTCAATTATTGGTGTGACTTAAAATATCAAATTCAAACCAGAAAGTTAAATCCAAAGTTCAGTGTAAATCTAGATTTTCTTTATGCATACCAAAACAAGAGGTGACTTTTTATAAATCACATATTTCTTCTTCCTTTTCTTCCTCAAAAGTTTTATGGTACCAGCGTTTTTGAAATTATTGCTCTGAGCTTAAATTCCTTATAGTATTTCATATTTGATAGATAATAAAATTCATCAAGCTGAACAAATATTAAATATAAGTGCTTTGCTTCTGAGATATGGGAGATCCTAGATTGCTGACAGCATAGGAGAGTTGTGAGGGGATGGAAGTCTGAGATTCCACAGTTTGACTTTTCCTGTGCTACTTAGTTTCAGAGCATCTGACCTCAATTTTTCATGGACAACAGAACACAGAAAAGATTTGCCCTACAATTGCACTCTTTTTATGAGGATCAATACAAATAGTGTACAGTAAATCTTCAATTGGTATTCTTACGTTCATGTTTATCCTCACACTCAACCCAATCCTGAGGCCCAGATTTATAATTCCTGTAAAATGTAAAGCACCATGGAGATACAGGGTTATATTATTCCATCTGATAATGTGCTAGACTGCCATGATAGACTTGTCTAGTGGTAAGTTTATTTTTCCAAATGTTATGATGCATGGCTATGAAAAGGTTCAGATAGCACAGGTTACAGTTCTTTTTATTAATTTTAAAGATAGTTCTACCTTCTGAATGTGTACTGCAATGTTTTTCTTTAGCAGTGTTATAACCTGAGATTCTGGTACAGTTTGGCAAACTTCTTTTGTAGAGTGCCAATTTATTCATATTAAACTCTATGAGTATCAAATTAGTTGTTCCATTCAAATTTTAAGATAACTCCAGATATGGAAGCATGTTGGGATTTATTAGTACAAAATGTCAAGCTTTTTAAATTTGTTTTTTAAATAAACATAGAGTATTTGAGGGAACTGCATGCTTTGAGTGGGAAATACATGAGGCATAGTTTGGATGAAATAAGAGAGTGCACTCATGGGTAATATGACATGAGTAGTAATTATTAAAATTGAATTTATCGTGTGTTTTCATTTCAATAGTTACTTATTCTGTCATCTGGTAATACTGAACATAAATTCTGACATTTCCAGTAAAGTTTCTACATAAACTTAGAGAAACAAATTAACAGGTTTTCTAAGAAGGCTTGTTTTATTCCATGGTGAGGCAACATAGATTTCCCCTTCCTTTGACCTTCTTATGAGTATCTGGGCATATACCTACCCTACTCCTCTAAAGTTAACCTCCTGTTTTTGCTAAAGTCTGAACATCCAAAAGGAGACTCATCACATTTCTTTTTTAACTACTAAGGCATGATTATATGAAGTGTGTATTCAAGCATGAGAGTACGGTAGTGTGCACTGCTTTTCATCTTTCTAAGTTAAAGTCTGACTTTGCATCAATATATGATTTCCATAATCAGGTATTTCTTTGAAAATTAGCTTCGTCAGAGTCTGAAGTGTATATAATTAAAAATAAATCTTGAAAAATGTACTCCCAATTCCCCAAGCGGTCAAACTTCATACTCCCTGAAAGAAAGATGTCAAGGTTCCTTTTGTCTTTTGGCGTTATCACACTATAGGTCAAAAGGACCTGAAGGAAATAGTATATAAATCTATGCAGAACTGGCTTCACATTTGTCTTCAAACTCACTCTTGGTCCCCTGCCAGAGCCATGACTTAAAAACTGCTCCAGTCTTCTTTCCTCATGGTAGTTTCTGTGTTCAGTTAGAACACTTGCAGAGCTTGTACATTTCTCTATTCCAAGAACTAGTGAGGGCCTATGAAGCTTATCTTTGCTGTTAGCAAGTCATTATACCTGAAACTGTAAAATCCCAAGTATCCCAAAGCAAAACCCAGCTTGAAACTGAGGTTGACTTTAATACACATCACAGTCATTCAAATGACCTGGTCCTTCAACATTAAAGTGATTTGTATGTATGAAGAATTGAAAATCATGGCCTGTTCTTCACTTTCTAATAAAACCAAATTGAAAGAGAAGCCCCTAAGTAGCTTAGTACTTTTGTTGTAGATCATCTTTGTTTTAGATGCTGAGCTGTTGGAACTTGGTTTCCTAGTGTTTCTGTGAGCCATCTGTGGGAGGTCTGGGAGCCACTCTTAATGAAATGTTGCCACCCACCCCAGGCTTGGTCACAGGAGAACATGCTGTCACCAAGTGCTTCATGTCCCAACTACAGAGAGAAAACTGCAGCTACTGCCTCTTCCTTGACTATTCACAACAAATATGAGTGTATTTACCATTTTTTTTATAACCACTCCTACTCCCACACACATACAAAAATACTTTCCTTTTAAAATTTAAATTCCTCCAGCATTCTAAAGACGCTATAAAATGCCATGGTGCATATAAAGAATTTTCTTAATAGATTCTTTAAACTGAATATTTCCTTACCCGAGTCTCATGTTTAGCTACTAGTTATTTTAAAATTTTAGCTGAGTTAGATAGATTAAAAAGGTCCACTATGGACCTTCTCGAGGTATAATTGCTCATATTAAGAACAAACCCATCAAGTTCATCTCATTTACTCCAATCTAGCATCTAAATGGCAACTGTTACATCTAAAAGGTTTGGGTTTAGATTTCTAATTAAGGGAGTAAATTTATTTACTATTTTATAAGAGTTATTAACATGTTTTCAACTTTCAGAAGAACCTGTTACCAAGTTAAAGAATTAATCCATTTTTGTTTAGGAAAACTTTGACAATGAATCCAGCTGAACATGTAAGCTATTTATCTGTATACACCCCCATACACATCTTGGTAACAACATATACTCTAGTGATTTATCTAACTGTGCAGTTATATGCTTTTCTCAGCAAGAACAGTAAGAATTGATGGGAAAATTCTTAATATACACATAGATCATTGTCCTTTTCAGAGCATGGTTATATTAGAAAAATGACTTTCTAATTCTTCTGATATTTCCCTATCCAGGTTTTACAAGAAAAAATGAATACAGGCTTCTATATACATAGTTATGCATATCAATAATTTTATATTTATATGGAATACAGAAAAAAGAATATGCATATTTTGAGAGTTCTCTGGATTAAAGGCAAGATTTTGTTCATAATGGGAGAATATATCTGTGCTATAGCATCAAACTGAATACATATTTCTTGGAGATAAGAGTAAATGCAATCAAAGGCAGAAAAAGTAAAAAAGATATACACTAAACAGATAAAGATAGGGAGAGAGATAATATAAAATTGTGGAGATAAGGATTTGGGAAGGATTTAGTTAGGGGAGTGGTGGTGGAGAAGTAATATGATAAAATGTACTATATGAAAAAATTAAATAAAAAGATATGTAAAGAAGTTTTGACTTGGAGATCTAATCTATTTCCCCATCCCAGGGCAATCCATGTGTCCTTCTTAGGGTCCTTCTTGTTACCTAGCTTTTCTGAGGCTATAGATGTTTCCAGGTACTGGCTATTATAAATAATGCTGCTATGGTCCTGGTGTATAGCTTCAGAAAATATACTATTTGTCAATGAAATATTTGAAAATGAAACACAGCAAAAGAAGTGGAGGGAAAGGAAACTGTGCCCAGGATGTATGGTGTGAGACAATCTATTTTCAATAATAGAAAAGAAAGAATATCAGCAAAAAAAAAATGATGTGTTAGAAGAGGATAATAGGTGTGGGAATATGATAAAAGTAAAATTATGTGCAAGTATGAGAGAAAATAATGAAACCCATCATTATGTACAATATATGCTAGTAACAAACACAAATGACACCATAAAACATAAGGTAGCAATCTTCATAGATTCCTAATTATTACTTTAAAACAATTTCCATATGAAATAGAGATGGGTCAGTCATTAAGAGTCCTGGCTGTTCTTCCAGAATACCGAGACTATATATATGCTCAACAACATCCAAATGGTAACTCAGAGATGTTAGTAATTTTAGTCCTAGGTGATCTAGTGCTCTCTTCTGGCATTTGTGGGCACTGAATGTATGTGTTACACAGACATACATGAAGGCGAAATATCCACCCTCAAAAAATAATAATTTAAAAGAAAACTAAAAAAAAAAAAAAAAAAAAAAAAAAAAAGACTTATTTTAGGGTCTAATCATGGGAATTTTTGAAGCTCCTTTATCAGACAACAATATGTAAAAGAGGCTAAAAATAGTCGGCAAAGCTATAATTATATTTTAATTCTATATGATTTGGAGGGCCTATAACTACCAAATACCACAAATTTATTTAATATTTAGTATTATAACACCACATTCTTTACAATAGTACTATCATAAGTACTGTTTGTATAGTATATTTTTTATCATTAAAATTTTACAAATTGTACGAGGACTTACAACACTTTTCCTTTATAGTGCCCCACATATATTGTACTAGTATATTTAAAATCTATATAAGATTTGCAGTTGACTACTTATATGATATTCAAATATGAAGTTGATCAGATTTCTCCTTTTGCAAGAAGAATTAAGGTCTCCATTAACCTATCTTTACATCTATATAATTAGCAGGGACCCAATTAGTAAGTTACATAAGGCAAAATGATCAGTCCTATTATCAAGCAAAAATAAAAACAATAATTATATAATATTTATCTCTCTCTCCAGATTACAGTTTAAGTGACACTATAGCACCATTCAATTCAAACTTACATTTCTCTAAAGGAGAAAATCAGATTAAAATTGAATAATTAATTTTAGTGCTGTTTTTATATGTATCACATTAAATTTTTACTTGCCCTGAGGCATTAATGAGGGTTTATAACCCAATTTCCAAGATTTGGAGATGATTTCAACCCAGATTAGCCTCTGTGTTCACAACAGGAAATCTTCCTCAGAGGCAATAGAGAATTTGTAACTATATTTACTCCTAATTGGCCTGACTCAAGCATGCTAAGAGCAGACTGACTTTTCCTAGAAAATTGCTCTCAAGGTAATTGTGTTTATTTTCTGGAATTTATCCTTGAATTAATTTTCAACCATTCTTTAAGTATTCAATGTTCTTTTGATGGGAATGTTAAAGCCTATGTTACATTTGAACAGCACCTAGCATAGCTGCAGAATATAATGCACCTTTGGTCCCATTGTTCCTCCTGCTCTAATAGTGATTTAACACATTTTAAATTACATATCAATTAGTTAAAAAGAACCATTAGATATGAAGTCTTGGACCAGGCACTTTCCATGTTGTAAATGTATGTTTCCTAAACTTTATATTTTCTTTTTAATATCCTATTTTAAAACTGACATTAAAGAAGGCAACACATAGGGCTAGGAGCAGGAAGAAAGATCCCCAAACAAGAATTCACAGTTCCTGGGTTCCCCTTATGAATCTTCTGCTTTCTAGTTGTGTGATACTTTCAAAGGAGCCCAGAACTCAAGCCATATTAGCTCATGTAGTGAGAGAGACATATTATTTAAGACTATGATGTCTGAAGATAGGTTTCCTTCAGGACTGGTTAATGGAGAAACTCCCTAGGACTCTAAAAGACAAAATGCTTTTCTGTTACTTTCTTACTCCACCTTTTTCAATATATTTATTCCTTCTTTCCAACTAGTGTCTTTGAACAAATCCAATTGGACTGAAAAAGTTAATGATAGTCTAACTAAGAAGTAATGAATGTTTAATAGTCAGTAAAATGATATTTAGCTAACTTTGTTGTTTATGTTGCTAAAAATGAAATCCCCTCTAGAAGCCTTGCTTCTGAATTTATCCAGTCCTATTTTCAGGAAATGATTCATGTTGCCAGGCACAAATGCATCACTTCAGGTGGCTTAATTGGATGCAATGTTCATGATTGACAAACAAGTGTCAGTCTGTCAGATAACTGGTCTTTATAGCACTTTGTGATGGTCATGCTATGATATTATAATGAAATGGTTTATAATATATAGTAGTATATCCTCCAGTGATAGTCTACAATAACACCTTACAATAAGGAGAAATTGCTCTGCAAATTGTTTTCTCATGGTCTTATTCCTTTAAACCATTTTCACTTCACAGCACTCACACTGGATTAACCAGAGATAGTCCCAAAGCACTGTGTCTAAGCAATGGCTAGTAGTTCAGATTACATTTCAGAACAATGATATATATTTAGCACCTTTTTTTCTGTTCTTTAAAGTAGGGTCACTGAAGCTTTGCCACCAGTAGGGAATTAGCTAGAAATGCTGGATGCATAGCTGTTAGACTCCCAGAACATCTCACTGAGGAAGGAGACAGACTGATTCAGCATCTTGTTTAAAGATGTCCAGGTGATTCATATGAACTCATTTTTTTCCCAGGCACAACTTGTAGGATACAGTTTCTGCTTTCATCCAAAAATTGCTATGAATGTAAATATTTTGTCAAAATTATGCTAACATTGATTCCTCCATAAAAAACACTTTCTGAAGCAAACTACTTGAGCAAATCTAATAATCAATTTCTTTTTCATAACATTGCTTTTTCCTTTTATTTTTATAAAGTTACTTTAATTGAGCTATTCTTATTTAATGTAATTTTATAATGAGTTTCAGGTTAGTCAGTTAAATATATATGTATACACACAATTCCTTTGTGAGACTTGCTATTAAGTCAAATTTTCTGGATTAAATTTATTGTTCAACTTTATCAACATTTTGGTATTATAACAATATTATTTTGCTACTACAAAATTCTGGCACCTTGAGATATAGCCTTTGTAAATTTTAATTTGATTATTCACAACAGTAACTTCACCTTTAATAATATGGTAATCTGAGATGTTAAACACTAAGGTCTTAAGTGTCCATATAGGGCTTTATTCGGTGCAAGTTACAACATCACAGAAGAACACATCTTTCTTCATGTCTGTTATCTTTCAACTTCTAGCTAAACTATATCAGCATCACCTGTAAACAATGTAAAGACAATATAACAGGGATTTGTGTATGCAGCTATTCTAAAAAATAATGATTTTATTGATATTTAATCATTAAACTGGCAGCAATTTCTCACTAATATTTATCCTCCTGAAATAATATGGGGTGCATTAGAGATATCCCAAGCATTCTTGAATTAGAAACAACTAGGCTTCATAACAATCAGACACAGGCTCTGAGAACTTCTCTTTAAAAATTGGATAGTTATTGTTGCTTCCCGAAACTATAGCACAGTAAAACAAAAATGCAATAAGCATTTTTTCTTTATTGTATATTGTTCATTTTTATTAAATGAAAAATGAACTGGACTGTGAATCTGGAGAGATAAGAAATTCTTGAATGGATATGAGCATGCTGGTCACACTATGTGGTTGTCTGGTATCAAATACACTGGAATAGAGAGAGAGCCGACAGTAGGTGAGGTTATGAAGCCCAGATCCCACAGTGAGATCAAGGTACAGACTCCAGCAAAGCTTGAGCTTATAAAACAGCAACTGGTATGGAATTAGAATGAATGATACTAAAATGCCTTACATCTTTCAGGTCACACAAAATCCTTATTTCATACCACACACCCTTCTTAAGAAACTGAAATTGTTCATAACTTAAATTTTTAGTTTTGTTTTTGTTGAACAGCAGGTGGAATTATGTCAACTTTAAACCCATTTCTAAACATTTGTACTGCCACATCACATAGGAAATTAGTATTCCAAGAATAATTTTCTTTTTATATCACAAAATAAAATTTTCTTTCCTGCTGATTGCATTGTAAAATGTGAAACGAATTTATACTCTACTGGTCATGTGCAACTGTCCCTGTAACCTCTAACAGTTATATTTCTTTGTCTGTTCTCTGTCACTATTTACATGTCAACCTGCTTTTGCCATGTCCCATAACTAGTATTTCCTCGACAGACTCAGTCATTCAAATGCATTCCTCATGGTTTCCATAGAGACAATTGTGCTGCATGTAACCCCTCAATAAAATATTTCAAAGGTTCTTAAATCATCTTTTCCAGAAAAGCAGTGAATTGTGGTGGAAAGAGAAGCATGATTTAGAATCAGAAACACTAACTTGAATCTTGCCAGATATTATACATGTCTCCTTGAGAAAGTTATTTATCTATCTTTATAGCTTAAAAAGTTTACTTCACAATACTATTCTAAAAACTGGATGAAATTATATATGTATTATATATATATTATATATATGTATATATGATGTAGCCAATGAACAATTTATCAGTGAAATTTTCCATTTTAAAAATTTAGTAGTTTACAATACATGTGTATATATAAAAATATGTATATAATCATGTTAATATTATAATAAGCACAAGTTTTCTAACTATAACGTAATATTGCTTATGCATAGTTTTAAGTTTGAAAAAGTAAGGTGCATCTATTTTGAAGTCCTAAATATAAATTTCTTTATCTATTATAACCATAATAGTAATGAAAACATAAAAGATATCTTAATAAAGTCTCATATGATTATGTTGATCTTAATCATGGAGTACTTTTGTAATATTAAAAATTATATATCTTATTTTTTGAAATTAAAATCTAATTACATCCCTCTTCTCTTCTTTCATTCCAAACTCTTCCATATTCTTCTCCTGTTCTCTTTTAAATTCATGGCCTCGTTTTTCATCAATTGTAATTACATATATATTTTATACATACATATTCCTAAATATATAAATATAACAACCTCAGACTTAATAATATTACTTGCAGTAATGTCTCCTAGGAATGTCAGAAGCTACATTCATAAAGCTTATCCACGAGCTGAACAAAGACAATATAATACACATGCTAATTTGGACAGGATAAAGCACAAGAGGCCGTGACTGCAGAAATTATTTCTCTGATTATTGTTTTGATATCCTGAAGTTAAAGAAAAAAAGTGTGTGTGTGTGTGTGTGTGTGTGTGTGTGTGTCTACTTGTATTTGTATTGTATTTTTCCTGATAGGCCTCACAAATGCTAAATAAAAGAATTCACCATGTAACTGTGTTCCACATGAACTCCCTCAATAAAAGAGGTTTGGGTGGTCGGTCACAAAATAATTCTTTCACCTGTTTTCTTTATGAAATGACAATACACCAAAATATTCAATATCAAAATAACAAGACACTTTCCATTGTGGTAATTTGCACTAATCAAATAATGTCAGAAGCAGGAACACTCACCCAACACATCTACAATTTTGGTACACTAATTAGAATATTTATGGAATATTGTGTTAAATCTTGAAGGTACAATTTTTTTTAAAGCTATCTAAAGACTATTATACACAGAGAAGATATTCAAGCAAGATTTCTTTAAGGAAGTCTAATGTAATTAGACTAACTACAATGGATGGTGTGCTCTGAAAAATGAAATTATGTAGGCTCATGCCCAAAGATCACGTATCTAAACAGATTGTGTTGGATAGACCAGAAGTATCAGTGATTGAGAGTCTCAAAGTGCCTTTCTGATTTGGTCAGGCAGTCATGTTCTAGTCAGTGCTGTGTATTTGTTATTAGTTCAGGCAGCCTTTATATCTTATATATGATATACTTTACTAGGAATTGCTAATAATGTTCTTTACATTGATTATGTTTGTTAGAAAGTTAAAACCACAGATCTATGGGGTCTTTTATTTACTTTAAATTTTGTAGTCTCCACAAACATAAACAAGAGGTTGAGTACCTCTCTATGAGAAAGGCATACATCTGCATTTGTTCAGCAAATTTTTATCACACAGCCATGACTTGAAGAATAGTGTAAGAATATGTAACAGATAAAGGCAGACCTATCAAAATTACCCTCAAGTCCAGAAGGTCCTGGATAGATGTTCTACAAGTATTAAGAGGCCACGGATGCCAGCCCAGGCTAATATATAAAACAAAACTCTCAATCACTATAGATGGAGAAAACAACATATTTAATGACAAAACCAGATTTTCCCAATACGTATCTGAAAATCCAGCCCTACAGAAAGTATTGGAAGGAAAACTCCAACCCAAGGAATGTAACAACACACACAAAAGTGTAGGCAACAGATAATCTAACTATACCAGAAACCAAGGGTAAAGCAGAACTAATATATTCGCAATACCACTGCCAACAACAAACCTAAAACAAACAAGCAGTGACAATCAATAATTCTTACTCACCCTCAACATTAATGGTCTTACCTCACCTATAAAAAGACACAGGCTAACAGAATGGATACAAAGACATCCTTCTGCTGCATACAAAAAACACATCTAATCTTGAAAGATAGACATTACCTCAGGGTAAAGGGTTGGGAAAAGATTTTCCAATCAAATGGAACCAAGAAGCAAGCAGGCATGGCTATCCTAATATCTAACAAGTTACACTTCAAACCAAAATTAATCAAAAGAGAAGAAGATGGTCATTTCATAGTCATCACAGGAGAAATCCATCAACACAAAGTCTCAGTTCTGAACATCTATGCCCCCAATACAAAGTCACCCACATTCGTAAAAGAAACACTACTAAATCTCAAAGCTCATATAAAACCTCACAAACTTATAGTGGGAGACTTGAATACACCACTCTCAACACTAGACAGGACCACAAATCAGAAACTCAAAGAAGAAACAAAACAACTAACAGAAGTTATGTCTCAACTGGGGTTAACATGCATCTACAGAACATTCCATCCAAAGACAAAAGAATATACCTTCTTCTCTGCTCCACATGGAACCTTCTCTAAAATCGACCACAAACTAGGTGGCATAACAAACCTCAACAGGTACAAGAGAATAAGAATAGTCCCCTGTATCTTATCGGACCACCCTTCTGTAAAATTGGAATTCAACAACAACACAAATAGCAAAAAACCTGCAAACTTGTGGAAACTGAACAATGTGCAATTGCACCACATCTGGGTCAAAGAAGAAATAAAGAAAGAAATTAAGGACTTTGTAATATTCAATGAGAATGAGGACACAACATACCCGAACTTATGGGACACCTTGAATGCAGTGCTACAAGGGAAGTTCATTGCACTAAGTGCCCTTATGAAGAAAACAGAGGATAGTCACATAAGAGATTTAACAGCGCAACTGAAAGCATTAGAACAGAGAGAAGCAAAGTCACCCCGTAGGAGTACACGCCAGGAAATAATCAACTTGAGGGCTGAAATCAACAAAATAGAAACCAGGAAAGCAATACAAAAAGTCAATGCAATGAAGAGTTGGTTTTTGGAGAAAATCAACAAGATTGACAAACTTTTATCCAAACTAACGAAAAAGCAGAGAGAGAACATGCAAATTAACAAAATCAAAAATGAAAAGGAGAACATAACAATGGACAGAGAGGAAATCCAGACAATTTTCAGGTCATACTTTGAAAATCTACAGATTCAATTCAATCCCCATTAAAATCCAACCACAATTCTTCACAGACCTTGAAAGGATAATAATCGACTTAATATGGAAAAACAATAGACCCAGGATAGCCAAAACAACCCTATACAATAAAAGAACTTCAGAAGGAATCACCATTCCTGACTTTAAGCTCTACTACAGAGCAATAGTTTTGAAAACAGCCTGGTATTGGCACAAAAATAGACATGTCAACCAATGGAATCAAATTGAAAATCCTGATATTAACCCACACACCTATGAACACATGATTTTTGACAAAACAGCTAAAAGAATAAAACATCGTGAGACAGCATCTTCAACAAATGGTGCTGGCACAATTGGATGAGGGTATGTAGAAGACTGCAGATAGACCCATGTCTGTCACCACACACAAAACTCAAGTCCAAATTGATCAAAGACTCAACATCAATCCAGCCACACCAAACTTCTTAGAAGAGAAAGTAGGAGGTACCCTTGAACAAATTGGTATAGGAGACCGCTTCTGAACATAACTCCAGGGGCACAGACACTGAGAGTAACAATTAATAAATGGGACCTCTTCAAACTTAAAAGCTTCTGTAAGGCAAAGGGCACAGTGGACAAGACCAAACAGCAGCCCACAGACTGGGAAACGATTTTCACCATTCCTATATCGGATAAAGGGCTGATCTCCAAAATATAGAAAGAACTCAAGAAACTAGTCAACAAAACCAAATAGCCCTATAAAAACTGGGGTACAGAACTGAAGAAAGAATTCTCAATAGAGGAAATTAAAAAGGCTGAAAGACACTTAATAAAGTGCTCAAAAAATCCTTAGCTATCAGAGAAATGCAAATCAAAACAACTCTGAGACACTATCTTACTCCTGCCAGAATGGATAAAATTAGAAACACCAATGACAACTCATGCTGGAGAGGATGTGGAGAAAGGGGAACACTCCTCCACTGCTGGTGGCAGTGCAAACTCGTACAGCCATTTTGGAATCAGTATGGTGGTTCCTCAGGAAAATGGGAATTAGTTTACCACAGGACCCGGCAATCCCCCTCTTAGGCATATATCCAAATGATTCACATACATGCAACAAAGACATCTGCTCACCTATGTTCATAGCAGCACCATTTGTAATATCAAGAACCTGGAAGCAACCTAGATGCTCCTTAATTGAAGAATGGATAAAAAAGATGTGGCACATCTACACAATGGAATACTACTCTTCAGAAAAAAATAATTCTTGAAATTTACAGGCAAGTGTATGGCACTTGAAGAAACCATCCTGAATGAAGTAACCCAGTCACAAAAAGAGGAACACGGTATGTACTTGCTCATATATGGAATTTAGACCTGGAGCAAAGGGTCACCAGCCTATAATTCACACCACCAGAGGAACTAAGATACAAAATGTATTCTAAGAGATCCATATAAAGTCCCTCACAGTAGGGGGAAGGGACAAGTCCCCCAGAGCACATGGATAGTGGGGGGGGGACAGAGAATGGAGAGAGAATTAGGAGAGAGGGGGAGGAGAGGAAAACAGGTACAACTAGGAAGCCTGAGTCAGGGTAGAAATAGAAGACAGGAGAGAGAGAGAGAGAGAGGGAGAGAGAGAGACAGACAGAGACAGAGAGACAGAGACAGAGAGGGGGAGAGAGATAACATAAAAGAGGGAGCCAATATGGTTTGAAGAGAAAACTGAACCCAAAGATAGGTCTAGAGACCTACAAGACTGCTGTCAACTAACAATTTGAGCATCCATGGAAAGTTTACCATAAATGCCCTTCCTGTATAGTAAGATCAATAACTAACTTATGTATGTGGCCCTCATCTAATACCTGTTGGAAACAGAAGCAAACACCTATACCTAAACATTGAGCTGAACTAGAACCCAGATGCAGATGGAGAGGACAAGAACAGGTTGCAGAAACACATAGAAACAGCTGACCTGAACAAGCAGGAGCTTACGGGCCCCCAAGACTGATAGCTGGGCATCCAGCATGAGACTGATTCAGCCCTGCACCCCCCCACCCAAATATGGGTCTCAGACAGAAGGACTGAGCAGTCTAAGGGACCTTAGACAGTGGAACCAGGAAGTATCCCTGGTCCCCAAAAGGACCTTGTGAACACATCCCCCATGGAGGGATAACTGTCTTAACCTACAGACAAGAGAGAAGCCCTAGTCCCTATTTCACATGTCAGATCTACATGACCCCACCTGGATGGTATTGTCCTACATATGGAATAGGGTTGGGGGATGGGAGGGTGGTCAGGGTGCATGTGAGAGGGCAGAGAGGGTAAAAGTGAGGGAGGAAGGAAGGGAGGGAAGGAGAGGGAACTGGGATTGACATATAAAATAATAAATTAAAAAAATAAAGGATTACCTTAGCATTTCTTCTACCATGTAAGACTGTACTCTTTTTGAGCATAAGCATTAGCCATTAATAAATCTATACAACTCACAAACTCTGACCAGTGTTTTGAAACAACAATTTATAAATGTCCTCTTAAAGGATTGGAGAAGTATAGAACATTCTTGGGCAAAGTATTCACATAACTCTAAATTAGTAGTAGTTTCTCTGTTCATGGTGATTAAGCACTTTATGTTCCAGTCAAAGGGCATAACATAGACATATGTCTAGACACCGTTTGGTCACCTGTTAACTTTTTGGTTACCAGGACAAAATACATGATGAACAAGCAACTTAAGAGAAGGATTTATTTCAGCTTACAGCTGAACAAGTACAGTCCCTTGTGGTCAGGAAGTCATTATGGAAATAGTGTACACCAGCTGATCATTTTGCTTCCCCAAGCAAGAAGCAGAGGGGGGTGGTTATGTGAGTGCCCTAGAAAATTCCTCAAAGAATACCTGGAAACTTTTAGGGAATTCTAGTAGTTTCCAAATTGACAATAATCATTATTTAGTTACTAAAACCAAGGACAGAGAGTGTTTTTTGTAGCTTGGGTATTGAAATCAGGGATGCAGTTAAGCAAACTTTCCAAACTTTCTAATAAAGCACAATCCTTCATAACCAAGAGTCTTCTTTACTAAATGTAAGGGTTAGATTGAAAAATTTCCTTTCTGTAAGAAAATAGCTTAATTATTATGGCTTTTAATAGGAATATAAAAAGGCTGGAGGGTTGGGTCACTGGTTAAGAGTGTGTACTGCTCTTGCAGAAGATCTGAGTTCAATCCTAGCACCCACACTGGACAGATTACCACCATCTGTAATTCCATCCTCAGGAAATCACAGCCCCTCTTTTGGCTTCTGCTGACACCCATACTTGTATGTGCATATGCTCACATATACATACACCATTAAAATTAAATAACTTAATTTTTAAAATTATTAAACATCTGTTATTCCTTAGTCTATTACCAAATTAATTTCTGTATCACAGAGATCATTCATCTCTGAAACTCCCATTGGCAATTTATTTACAGACATAGGAACATCTCTAATCTACATATAAATATAAATGTATCCATCAATCAAAAAGGAAATACCAATCAAAATAACAATGAAATCTTGCCTCATACCTGTAGTGAGGTAGTCCTTCTGTAGCACTGACCACGCCCATTGGGGGGTGGAGCGATGGGCGGAGGTGACCTGAGGAAGGAGGTCGGAGGGGGCCAGGTAGGCGCCTTCTTTCTGGCGTGACTCGGACAGGAGAGGATCGGGTTGAATTTCCTGGTGTTCATCTGTCTAGGTTGTAAGTTATTTCTCCCTGAATAAACATCTATTCGGCCTATTTGTTTATCCTGACCCTTATTTACCGCAATATCTGGTGTCAGAAGTGGGATTTACCTGGGTTTTGCCCCCAGATAATTTTACCATGCAGAACATGGCATTTAAATGTTTTAATATTAGTACTCCTTTGACATGAGACACTGTTGCTCCTGACAGCACCGTGCATTTTCCCGAAAATATGTTGGACACTGTTGTTGCTCCTGCTGGAGTTCAATCTCGCCTCAGCTAATGGCCTGTTGGGCATAGAATTGCCCCCACCTTGACCACTGATTTGGACATGCAGTCCTATGTGCTTGCAGGAGACAAATATAAAAGACTGCTTGACCTTGCCAAGTCAGGGTAAGACAGCCATTCTATTTCCCTGCTGTTGTTGTGGTCTGTCAAGTTCTCTTGGCCTTAGCCAAATCTGGGTGTACCAACGTCGCTGTGAGACCTAGGGTGACTGTTCAGGTGGCTTGCTGTTTCTGTCCTTGCTGCACCGTTTTGAAAGTTGTCCATCCGCATTTCCTGTCTACTCTAGTATTGTTATTTTCCTTCTCAGGTCTTGATGAGGTTGAAGATTAAACTATCACAACTATTATTCTCTCTTCCTAGTTAGATATATTAGGTACTAGACTTACGTTTTCCAGCTTAGGACAACTCTATTGTAAACTCCATTATGCCCTCACCCTAGGACTAGATATGTAGGTCATTTTGTTCTCGATTTTCCTTTTCTTAGAGCACACTTGTTATTCACTGTTTTGTATATAGTTTTGTATTAAGCCTAAATCTTTAGACTAAAAGGGGAATTGTAGTGAGGTAGTCCTTCTGTAGCACTGACCACGCCCATTGGGGGGTGGAGCGATGGGCGGAGGTGACCTGAGGAAGGAGGTCGGAGGGGGCCAGGAAGGCGCCTTCTTTCTGGCGTGACTCGGACAGGAGAGGATCGGGTTGAATTTCCTGGTGTTCATCTGTCTAGGTTGTAAGTTATTTCTCCCTGAATAAACATCTATTCGGCCTATTTGTTTATCCTGACCCTTATTTACCGCAATACATACCTGAATAACTACTAGTGAACCAACCAACTGATCAAAGGACACAAGTATTGACTATGATATGAGATTTTCAAACATGCTTGTATGAATGACTATAGAAGATGTATGCTGGATAACAAAGTGAAAATTCCTCCAAAAGTTAGAATAAAACCTCATTGTGATCCTAGTAATTTCACTTTTGTGTTGTTTACAATAAAAATCCCTTTCTCTGAATACTTGGTCCCTAGCATGTCTGTTTTAGAAGAATTGGGGTGTGTGGCCTTGCTAGAGTAGGTGGATTTTTGAGTTTTCAAAATCCCATGCCAGGCTCAATCTTTCTCTCTGCTTGTAGATCAGGATGTAAAGCTCTCAGCTACTATTCCAGCACATTCCTTCCTGCCTGCTGTCATGCTTCTTGACATGATAGTCATGGACTAAACCTCTATAACTGCAAGCAAGCCCCCAGTTAAATTCTTTCATTTATAAGATTTGCCTTGGTCAAGGTGTCCCTTTACAGCAATCGAACAGTAAGACAACTTCTTACTCTTGATTTGGAAGAACACAGAGGAGGGTTTCCAGAAGACAGACAATCAATCCTGTGGGTAGTGCTGTTGGGAACACTTGGTACATGGAAACTAGCTAAATGTCCATCAGTAAGTAGGATGAAGGAGGCACTCTGTGTAAATGAATGAGATGCCACCAGCTTTTCTAAGTTTCCATGTTGGCAATTCCTGCCATCTGGGATAACCTTCATTTACACATTTTCCCAAACTGCCAGCCACAGTGAAATACAGTCCAAACACTCTCCCAGCTACAATATATCTTTATGTTCCAACACTCTTCCAGCTACAGTGTATCTTTATGTCCAAACACTCTCCCAGCTTCTTCAACAGAAGAAGCAAGCCTTTGAGATTGTACTTCCAACACTCTGAGAATTCCAAGTGGGTGAAGGAAATATGGTGTTTTGAGGGTAGAGTTGGGTATACAAGCAAATTAAATTCAACTCTTACAATCCAGCCCTCCATCCATCATGTGTCTATCATCTATCTATTCTATAATATATTTATATAGATTACCATGAACCAGGCATCATTTTCTTCCCACCACTGGCCACAGGTTTTTTGTCTAATGGCTAAGTAGTATGTTAATTTTGATTTTTACAGTAGTAGAATGAGAGAATGGTAGGGAAAAATGTTGAGGGAGAGAGGCTTTGGGAGATTGCCAAGGAACCACCTGACTGCCTCCATTTATTTCCACAACAAATCACTGCCTAGAATGTTCCAGTACTTACTTACACTAGTTCTTTTTACTGACTGATTAGATTCAGTAAGCTTATGAGCATGATGGAATGTCACAATAAATCACCTCAGACTATGGGCTAAACAACCAAAAGGTATATTTCCTTATCATTACAGAGGTCAGACATCCAAGCTCAAGGCTTCTGTTTGTTTCCTTAAACCTGTCAATGGCTTGAAGACATCTGGGTTCTACCATTGTCCTTCTAACATGTAGGTAGATATCCTAACATCCTAGTCTTCTTTTCTTTTAAGCCTAGACGACCAAGTTAAACTTTCTCATCTGAATTCAGTTTACCTTAGGAGCACCTTGACCATATCTCCAAAGATGTTCCCTTCTGGTTTGCCAGGGAAAGGCTTTGTCATGTCAGTTTGGGCTAACAGTTTAAAATGGCATGTTGCAAAAATACTTACATGGTAGACTTTTCATAATGGAAGAGTTCACACATTTTATGATAACTTTATTCCTTACATCCATCCATCTACCCACCTATCAGCTATCAATCTATCTATCTGTCATCTATCATCTATCTATCTGTCATCTATCATCTATCTTAGTGTAATTTTTCCACCTGTGTAGATGTATGTGTAGTATAAACATGCCTGTATTTGTCAGAAGAGGATTTCTCAAGCTTTGAAGAAATGCTTTTAATCAGGGAATTTTATTAACATTTAAATGATAATGCTAGAAAACTTAATTCTCAGGTAGTTGTCTGGATGTGGTTTGGTACTGTTTTGCTTGGTCACTCTGCTAATTCATTGTCACTAGCAGTTAAGGTCTACATAGTTATGTTATCTAAAATTCAACATTGAGAGATTTTTTTGCAACATATTTGTCTGGGGGCTATTAGAAGCAATCAGATCATATGAGTAAAGTTTCATAGTTGGGATTAGTATTATTATCATAATAGACAGAGGCTTTCCCATCTCTGCCTTTACCATGTAAAACACATCAAGGAACTACTTATTTATGAACCAGGAAGTCAGCCTCATCTAACACCACAATAATGCTTTGACCACAGGGTTCCCCAGTTCTGGATAAAAGGTACATCATTTTGAGTTTTGTACTTCCTTTTTAGTCACTCACTCTATGGTACTTTTGTTAGCAGCACAAATAAACCACTGAGCCATAAATCTCTTAATAAAAGATGGTATCAGAAAAGCCACGATAAGGTACCAAAATATTATAGAAGGATTTAATTTGCAATTTCATTAATAGATAACCTCAGTGAAGTTAGTTAAAATACCCTACAAACTGTATAAAAGAGAATGGAACACAGAATTTGATACATAGCTGTTATTGGGGTATATAAAAATCCACGTTTTGTTTTTCTACTGAAGCAGCAATTCACAGAAGTCTGTGCATATGTTTGCAAAATGCCCATTCCGATTTAATTGAAACTAAAGTTTTGTCTGAACTGGATTAAACACCACCACTGTATAATTAAACCAAAAATCTTTAAAAGGATCATTCCTAGAAGATCAATTAACACTCTTCTGTATTGAAGGTCATTAGAAGACAATTCTTGAGATCTACTGGCATAACCTTTAAAATCCTACTTGGCCTTTACAATCTGTCTATATGGCATTTCATTAAAATCCAAACAATTAATAGGAAAAGTAAAAAAGAAAGCAAAACAAAAAAACTATCCAGTAAGTATACTATTGGTATTAATTTTGAAATTAAAAGTATTTACCAAATATAAGATTTATGATGTTTTAATAGACAATTGGTACTTTTCAGTGACTACAGGTTTCTGAACGGTAGTTTGCTTCCTATAAGTGGCAGAGGTGAATTAAATACGTGTCTAAAGAAGTGAAATATTAAGCAAATAAAAGAGGGATTTCAGATTCCACTTCCTTTTTACAAACTGAACTTTCAAGTTATATGTCTGTGTCACACATCTATGTGGACATAAAAGAAAATTTGTAAATGTCAATAATAACTTGGAAAGAAAACCTTTATTACCAAGCAGTCCTCTGAAGTATTGAGAAATGTCTTGAGGACAAGACTTCTTGACACAAAGTAACTTCTAAAGACTTTTAAAAAATATTTCTTCCAATTTCAGAAATACAAATATTGCCTTTGCTTTAAATATGCACTATTTTTTCCTTCCTTCAAAGATAACATATTCTGAAGTGTACTGGAAGATTGAGGAGTGAGGCTGAAAACATGTGAAAATACAGTATTTGACAGTACAGTGTTCAGCTGGATTAAAGGATCACTTGAAGAAGTCTCCTCTTTGGCATGCTCACTAACACTTTGGAGAAATTCAGGAACCTTTATGTTTAAACTGTTTCTCCATTGGCAAAAAAGTCATATTAAATGCAACTAAGCTGACAGCCCCAGCTTGTGATGGGCAAAGTCCTGCTGTATATATGTTTCTCTTACTGGTTGATGAATAAAGCATTGTTGGTCAATAAAGAACGAAGATAGGCCAGACTATGAGATGAGCAGAATTCTGGGAAGGGTAGGCAGAGGAAGTTTGCCAGAATAGTCGCCATGTAGGCCACCAAAAGAGGAACAGGTCCGGACATTTCTCCAGTAAGATAAGACCATGTGGAAATACTTAGATTAATACCAATATTATTAAGACACAGGCAGCAAATAAGAAGCCCTAGTCACTAGCCAACAGTTTTATAACTAATATGTCATCCATGTGTTTATTTGGTTGCAAGACCAGGCTGGGACTCAAAACTGACTGCAACAAGCTTGCCTATAAAAGAGTATCTTGGAGTTTGTCCCAACTTTTGCTTATCTGCTTATCCATTCCAGTGTAGAATGCTTTTCTCTGCCATTCTCATTCAACTTCTTAATGCATTGCCTCTTGCTTTGTTCTTATGGTGCTGAACTCTTCTCCAGTATATTATTTCTTGATCACAAAGCAATTTTGTATGTTAAAAATAAAATCATTCAATGAATATGAGTTAGTGACTTGTTTTCTTCATTTTTAACATTCTTTATTTAGGTTTTCCATTTGCTGACTTCAATATTAATATTGTTACCAACAAGATTCATATGATTCACACACAGCAAATGATCAACCAGTTGTTGCATGAATTATGGAGGAAGTGCATAGAATCTGGGAGTTCAATGGAAGCCTGTTGCAGGGTCCTGTGAGACACAAAGTATTTACTGGAAATTCTGCTCAGGGGGATACTCTGATTTAAGTAGTGTAAAATCTGAGTTACCTGTTACTAAATATTTTAATATGGCAGTCCAACTTAAATGGGGGTTCTCTGAATCCCCACACATTTGCTTCAGGACCAAGAGTCATAACTGTCTTCTTTCTTGAGTAAGCCTATGTTGAGGGAAACATTGGATAACTCTTAACTGCTGTCAATTAATAAAAAGACCCCAAGGTCCTCAGCTTACTCTAAAGCAGTGGTTCTCAACATTCCTATTGGTGTGTGCTTTTAATACAGTTCCTCATGTTATTGTGAATCCCAACCACAAAGTTACTTTTTTGCTACTTCATAACTTTAATTTTTGCTCCTTTTATGAATTTATCTTATTTGCAGGATATCTCAAATGTGACCCCTGTGAAAGGATCATTCATCTCCCAAGGAGTTTGTCATGCACAGGTTGAGAATCACTGTTCTAACGAGTAAAGGGAATATGGGTGAAGGCCATTCTGTTTGCCTCTCCTGCACACAGACAGTAGGTCAAAATATTGACAGATTAAAAAGGTTTCAAAATTCAAAATTATAATTTTGAAAGAGTAATTGGTTGAGTATTTTCAAAATAGTTTCATAAATTTTACAAAATGAGCACAGCCCCACATTGCAGGTGCATCATTATACTTGTCATTAAACACAAACAAAGATGTATACACTAAATTAGACAGAATCATTTTGTGGAAACAATAGCACTTATTCCTCATTTCACATTTTTTTTGGTTAAAAAATTAAACTGAGTTTTGTTTGTTTCTGAAAAATGTGTTCTTGTGTTTTATATTTTAGGAGAGAAAAGTTATCAAGTTATTGCAGATGTCAAAAGGGGAAACTTCATCAACTCTTTGGAGCAGCCATAATAATAATCATATCATAAAAAAAACTTTGCAGAAAATTGAACACACACACATGCACCACACACATGAAACATTGTCTTCAACCCATTTATGATGGCTGTTTATGTAGTTTTGCCATTGAACACATGTGGATCAATGATGATGGAGGAAGTCCATGCATTGCATACATGCCATTGTTATTCAAGGCAAACTGATGATGCCAAGTCATTCTAAGTCCATAACAGTCCCTTGATGTAAGGCTAGCCTCATTTTAAAGATGAAGCATCCTTAGACAGGAAATGTGTACACACAAACAGTGATAAAGTTTAGATCATAGTGATCAGAAT
This sequence comes from Phodopus roborovskii, assembly GCF_943737965.1. Taxonomy (NCBI): domain Eukaryota; kingdom Metazoa; phylum Chordata; class Mammalia; order Rodentia; family Cricetidae; genus Phodopus; species Phodopus roborovskii. The sequence continues at coordinate 3,038,813 of NW_026126413.1, read as the reverse complement.
GTAGTCTGATCTTTTCATCTTTCTGCCATGCATAGTCCCTGAGAAACCCTAGATTTTTTTCTTACCCAGTAAAAGGTGGCCCTAACAATGACATAAAGTCCTGAAAATCCTAAAGACACAATTGGTTTACTCATTCTTTGTACTTACAATTTTGGAAAATAGATTTTATTATTAAGAAAGGAAATCTATGCTATGACTTTGTATCATAGACTTTAAGACAATATTTATACATTGAATTATCAAGTGAATATAAGATTATGATAGAATAAATTGAATCATATAACAGACTTGTCAATAGTATTAGCTTCAGATTAGAAAAAAAAATCATTAGAGCATCTAGACAAGCAGTTTGTTTTTGTTGTTTGTTTTTTCTAGAGACTGATTCAACATAGAAGGCCAAGGAGTTAAATTCACACTCAGAGTGCTATAGCAACCAAATTTCAAATCTCATCAAAGATATCATTGATTCATTTGTGGAAAAGGGATAATCTCATTTCCATTCTTTTCATATTTATTTTTCATATTAAATTGTATATTTTTATTTCTTTGCTGAAGTGCTAATAAAACCAGTTACATTTTTAAAAGATGATGATCACCTAAAATTACTTTCATTTAATTCACAATAAACTTTACAAAATGGTTTTTGAAGCAGAATGTTCCATTGATCAACGGCTTCACTAAGAATTCTGTTTTCCATTTTATAAGCATGTTATTACTTTATAAAATAAAATGCAAATTACACTGTATAGTGCAACACAGCTAGTTCCTATGAAGCTGAAATTAACTGAACTTCCACTTCTGAATCTATTTGGATTTTTTTATTATTTTATCGACAGTACTGTACATATTGGTTTATTCTGAAAATTTTTTGAAAGTATACTTCCTCACTCTTTTGGAAGGCATAACCAACCAATTGATTAGTGTTCTAACTAATCAATTCTCTGATTTGTTCACTGAGTTCTATGCAAGCTCTTTACCAGAACTGCTCTAGGGTCTTAGAATTTACTAGAATATTCAATTTCTTTTCTTTGATTTCTGATATATACCTATGTTTATTGTGGGTAAAATTCTCCAGGACAGACAGTTTGTTTTTTTCTTTTCCTCTGGACTTGAGAGTCAGGTATTACAGCTCATATGATAAATATCCTTTGAAGCAAATGCAATATTTAGATGGCATTAAAATGTTCAAATTTTATTAGAAGCATTTCATTGTTAAGGAGTATATACTCAAGGGAGTAAAAGCCAGTGATCACAGAGCCATGTTCTCCTGAATTTCCTGAGTAATTATGCGTGGTAGCATTTAGTACCCAGGAGACCTGGTTCCTAAGTTTGTCCATGCTATAAACACATGGGTCATCTTTGGCATAAGGACTGGCACAGTAAGTGTTTCTCACTATGATTCTAGATTCACTCTGGATCAATTATACTCTTAGGATACAATCATAAAAATTATACTTTCTCTGTATGTAAGAAAGGTATCAATTAGAAAGGCAGACTAGCTATGTGGCTTTATTTATGTTTTTGAAAAGAAATATTTGGGGAGTTGAAGGGACACATCATCTGCCCAGGTACCTGAAATGTATTAATGGCAAAGCCAATAAAACCCAGTTGATTTGTAGATTTTAAGATGAATTATTGCAAGTAACACATTTCTAGACATTTCATTGGAATCCAACCTTTTTTAAAAAATTATGATGTTCTGGTTATAACATTTCTCTGTTGTCTTTCTTCTTTTAAACTGTCTTTTCTATTCCTTGATCTTTTTCAACTTCATAGCTTCTTTTTTATTAATTATTCTTATATGTATATATGTATATAATATATAGTATTAAGTATTTCCTCCTCAGTCAGTATAATGTTACTCACATGTAATTTTTCAGGGATGATCATTTGGAATTGGGTAACCAATTGGTGTGTCATTACCTAGGGAAGACGTATTAATTGGCCAGTTTAATGCTACTGATCATGTATTTTCTTTTTAGTTCTAATTACATAATGATTAAATACAAAAATGCAAGAAACATTTGAGTGATGTTTTTCACCTAGAAAACAGCTTATCTCTAACTTCAAACAAAAAATTAGGCAATTATTTCAAATTAAAAAGAAGGCAGTAACCTATAGTTTAATTTAGAAAGTATATGTTTTCTATATTTAAGATGTATTTGCATTTAAGTTCCTGCTATTATTTAGAAATAGAATTTTATAGTGAGGTATTTTTAAATCTTTTTTTTTTTTTGTTGTTGTTGCAGGAGCTGAATAATTGGTAGAGCCCTATAGTTCTCCAATTATATTCCAAAAGAACTTCATGGCTGAGTAAGCAAACAAAAACAACCTTCAAATAACCAATGGGTAAAATTTTCTAAAACATAAAATAGTTCAACAACTGTTTCTTAGTTATTTGTCATTCTCTACTTCATCCTGATCGCAAAATCTGACATGTACAGAAGGGGTAAGTGCTAATATGAGAACTGAGTGAACTCACATGCTGATCAGGGCCAAGCTACCTTATTCAATCTTTCAATTTCTCATCTGAGACAAAACTGTTGGCTCCAAGCTGCAGCTTTGTGGCTTCCTTCTTCAGTTCACCTCAAAGTTTCTCTTCTTTTTTCATAAGTTATGATAAGCTTACTCTACTGATGTAACATACTCATCCCCCCCCCTCTTGTTTTGTTTTTCTACACAGGGTTTCTCTGTGGCTTTGGAGGTTGTCCTGTAACTAACTCTTGTAGACCAGGCTTGTCTGAAACTCACAGAGATCCGTCTGCCCCTGCCTCCAGAGTGATGGGATTAAAGCCATGCACTACCAATGCCTGGTCATACTGCCATACTTATTTTCTACCACTGTCCTATCCTTCCCCATGATAGTTCTTGCAGGGAAGTATCTCAAATATTTTCTACAGGGAGATCTGGAATCTTCACTGAAGGACATAGCTATGTCCAGATAATAAATCGCAATTCTTTGTTATTCTGGGCTGCCATGACCAAGTTAGTATCTTTCCAGAAGGAAAACTGAATAACAGATATGAGTTGGTGGTGATTGTGGGTCTCAGGATTTAATGTTGGTAGTTAAATAGAGTTGTCACAGAAAAAAGTCAGAACTATAAAAATTTAGAATATAAGAAATGATTAGACTCAAATATGAGCACAAAAATATCATGCTTGCTTCTTCATCTGTTTTGGTTTTTTTTAATTTATACATGTGTGTGCACACACACACACACACACACACACACACTCACATGTTCCAAGACATATGTGTACAAATCAGAGTACAACCTTAGTGCAGTCCTCACCTTCCATATTGGATGAGGTAGGGTTTATTGTTCCCATGACCAACACCTAGGTAGCTATGGCACGAGGTTCAGGGAGTCTCCTGTCTTCACCACCAAAGTCACAGATGGATCACTGCAGTTATACATGCATACTTTACAAGGTTTTTGGAGTTGGAACTCATGTCTTAATGCTTCTTCACTGAGCATTCTTTTTAAACTTTATTCTTTCCCCAACCCTCTTAAGGTATGGTCAAATGATTTCCAGTGAAGCTAACTTCTAGAATAACTATCAATTATAAGAAGACAAAGCTCACCCAGCATATATTGATGGCAATATTCCTATAGCCCAATGAAATAGCCATTTACTGTATTTCATTGATGAGGGAACTGTTGATAAAGGAGAAAATATAAGGATTTGAGTTCAAATCACAAAGGTTATAAGATGTGTAAATAATATGAACCCACAATGCCTCTAAGAAAACAAGCTTACACATATCTTAGAGAATTTTAAATGTCATCATAACTTTTTTGTATAAACCATAAACACACAATGTAATGGAGACTAATAATTTAGACACGGTAGTCAATTTACTAATGTTTGCTCAGATGTTAACAAACTATCAGTGTTTCCAACACCCATTCATCTGGCATAGAGGTAAAAAATAAATTGGCCCCAGACAAGCAATCTACTATAATCACTATCTATTAACTGAGCATCACCCCTATGCCACAGTGTCCTAGCTTTTTTCAATTAGATATTACATGAGGAAGAAATTTGAGTTTGCTGGATTCAGCAAAATAAAATATCAGAGCTGTAGTTCAATTTGAATTTTACATAAATCACAGTGGAGGATTTTATGAATAATTCTCAACAATATTTTGGACAAGATTATGCTAAAACTTATTCAGCATTTATCTGAAATTTAAATTTAGCAGAGCTCCCTGTTTTTTTTTTTTTTTTTAAATCTGGTAACCTTAAAATACAGAAGATGGCATGTTTGTTATCATTGAGCACTAAATCATTCTGAAGAATAACACAATATAGTAGCTAACATTTTCAAACTAATGATCTCCTCCAAACTGTATACTTGTTAACCAACTTAATCCTGAACATAACCCTATATTACAGACAGTACTTCCCTTACTTAGTGAATGGGAGTATTGCAATACTTAAAAATCAATGAAATTGCTTGACTTTTTCATACAACTAGCAGAAAAGGCATATGAACCCAGAAGATTCTGAAGTAGAATTTAACACACTACCCATTATTGTGAAATTGCTTAACAAATATATGACTTCTTTGAAAACTTACGCTTCAAGAGGGACTGAAGAGATGGCTCAGTGGTTAAGGGCACTGGCTACTCTACCAGAAATCTTGAGTTCAATTCCAGCAACTGCATGGTGGCTCACAACCATCTATAACAAGATCTGGAACCTTATTCTGGCCTACAGGCATACATGCAGACAGAGCATCATATATACAATAAATAAATCTTTAAAAATTGTTCTTCAAATTAAATACAGATTAGCTGTTTAAAACAATATTGTTTAATAAATTTTCAATGTAAAATGTATCTACTTAGATATTCGTTAATATTCATGGCCACTTTTTATATAATTTGTCACTGTCAATGTGCAGCAGTATGTCTATGTATATGTATATATGTATTAAATGACTGATGAAAGTATTAAGTTACTTAGATTCCATCACATGCATGTAAAAGAAAACAGAATTACAATCTTGATGGGAGATGTCATTCTGTATATGTTTCTCATACTGGTTAATGAATAAAGCACTGCTGGCCAGGAGGAAAGCAAGATAGGTGGGACTAGAAGACAAGGAGGAAAGAGGAAGTAGGAAGGGAGTCAAGATGGAGAGTCTGGAGAAGGCAGAACCGCCAGCTGCCTCTCCCTGGTAAGACCACGTGGAAATACATAGAAATGGGTTAATAATTAAGACAAAGCTAGCTGATAAGAAACAAGTAACTGGCCAACAGCATAATATCAAATGCAGAGTCTTTGTGTGTTAATTGGGACCAGGCGTGGCGGTGGGACAAGACCAGGTGGTGGGCGGAAAAACGTTACTCTTTACACAATCTATACACATACTCTCTCATGGATTTTATTTGATCCTAAATGTATATCTTTGATAGTCTTTATTTTCTCTAGTGTTAATAATAATTAAAGTATTGTTGTTTTCATTTAATGTCAAATGAAGCCTGAACGTTTAATAGCCAAGCAATTTTAAATTAAATATATATAAAGCCCATTAAAGTAATTGTCTTAGAATGATTAATCTTTTTTTAAAAACTTCATCTTTCATAAAGAATCCAAGTGTAGCTGTCCCTAAATGCACTTTTCTGTGTGTAGTACACACCCAACACCATAAGCAAGCATCTCAGCAGATGGAGATAAGAGCATTTCAGTCTGCTAGTAGACTAAGATGCAGGCATCCTTTTACCACAATTGGAGAAAATAACTTTGACACCTAGTAAGAAGATATAAGCAGCTGTTGGTGTGCTTTCCACCACTGAGAGCTCTGAGCTGACTTATTTTTAGAAATGTCTCTATTTTCCATTAGAGAGTTTGAGGCAGCTGTAGAAACACATGCATATATACTTAGTTTGCATTCTGAAGTACTCTTAGTCCCATTATCTTGCCTTACAGCTCCTCCCACATCATCAGACATATGTCTAAGAGACAGATTGGTCTTGTGGTACTTATGAAGGTACATCCAATCTGGTAGCCTTGGGGATTAAAACTCCAAGGCGCTGCTCTTCATGCAAGAAAAAACAGCTAAAGCCCCAGTAGGTGGCAGGAAGTTAAAAGAAGAAAAAAACAAAAGAGTGACTCAAATTTTTAACCAAAGTATTACTCACTGTTTGCAGAGAACTATTGATAACACTCATCATTTGGGAAAGAAAGAAACCTAATCTTAATTTATTTTATTCATTTGCTAACAACACTCTTTTGGTACTTTATGTTGTATAAACACTAGGTATAAAAAGCCATTTAAAACAGATGCAAACTTGAATAAAATTACTACAAGATTCTAATCTATATTATATTTTAAAAACATGACTCTAAGTAAATAATTATTTGTTTTTCTCTTCACCATGCTGAACACCCTCACATGTGAACATTTATATAGTACAAAAAATAATCAAATGTATACAGGAATTTGTTTTATTGATTGAATATTTAAACATGTATACTTCTGTTTCCTTTAAAAATTTCTGACAAAAACAAACAAACAAACACAAAACAAAAAACCAACTACTAGTTTAAAAAAAAAAACATGGAAAGGCATAAATCTAGGCCAACATGTCAAGTGTATGAAATCTCTAAAAATACACGTTTTTCACCAAGACAATTTATGTTAGAGAGGATGCGGAGAAAAAGCAACTCTCTTCCACAGCTGGTGGGAGTGCAAACTTGTACAGCCACTTTGGAAATCAGTATGAGGATTCATCAGGAAAATGAGAGTCAGTCTACCACAAGATCCAGCAATTCCACTCCTAGACATGTGCCTAAAAGATACACATTCACACATCAAAGGCATCTGTTCAACTATATTCATAGCAGCATTATTTGCTGCCAGAACCTGGAAGCAACCTAAATGCCCCTCAACTGAAGAATGGATAGAGAAAATGTGGTACATTTACACAATGGAGTACTACTCAGCAGAAAAACAAAAACAATGGAATCTTGAAATTCTCAGGCAAAAGTATGGAACTAGAAGAAACCATCCTGAGGAAGGTAACCCAGTCACAAAAAGACTAACATGGTATATGGATTTTAGACAGAGCAAAGGATCAGTAACCTACAATCCACACTGCCAGAAAAACTATGAAACAAGAAGAAGCCTACAATCCATACTGCCAGAAAAGCTATGAAGCAAGGACCCTAGGATACACATACATGGTCCCCTTGAAAAGGGGAAAGGGGCAAAATCTCCAGAGCATATTGGGAGCATAGATGGAGGGGAGAGGGAGTTAACAGAAAGAGAAGGGGAGAAGAGGAACAGTGAGAAGGACATAAGGGGGCAGGAAGATTGAGTGAGGGGAAGAATAGAGTAAGAAAAGAGATACCATAATAGAGGGAGCCACTGTAGGTTTAAAGATAATCTGGCACTAGGGAAATGTCCAAAGACCTACAACTAACAATCTAAGCAATAATGGAGAGGCTACGTAAAAAGCCCTTTCCCTATAATGAGACTGATGATTATCTTATAGGAAATCCTATAAGAGCCTTCATCAAGTAGCTGATGGAAAGAGAAGCAGACACCCACAGCTAAAACACATACCTGAACTCCTGGAATCCAGTTGCAGAAAGAGAGGGGTGTTGAGCAAAGGGGTCAAGACCAGGCTGGAGAAACCCACAGAAACAGCCAACCTGAACAAGAGATGCCCTTTCCCTATAATGAGACTGATGAGTATCTTATAGGAAATCCTAGAGCCTTCATCCATTAGCTGATGGAAAGAGAAGCAGACACCCACAGCTAAAACACATACTTGAACTCCTGGAATCCAGTTGCAGAAAGAGAGGGGTGTTGAGCAAAGGGGTCAAGACCAGGCTGGAGAAACCCACAGAAACAGCTGACCTGAACAGGAGGGAGTTCATGAACCCTAGTCTGATAGCTGGGAATCCAACATAGAAATGACCCAGAACCCCTGAATGTGGGTGTTAGTTTGGAGGACTGGGCAGTCTATGGGGCCTCTGGTAGAGGATCAGCATTTGTTAGGGTACTTAGTGACTTTGGGAACCTATTCCACATAGAGGGATACTTTCTCAGCCTAGATTCATAAGGGAGGGCCTTGGCCCTACTCCTGTAGTGAGATAGTCCTTCTGTGGCACTGACCACACCCATTGGGGGGTAGAACCATGGGCAGAAGTGACCTGTGGAAGGAAGTCGGAGGGAGAGCAGGGAAAAGTCTCTGTTGCTGGCGTGACTCAGACAGGAGAGGATCGGGTTGAATTTCCTGGTGTTCATCTGTCTAGGTTGTAAGTTATTTCTCCCTGAATAAACATCTATTTGGCCTATTTGTTTATTCTCATCCTTATTTAACCTCGATATATTCCAACTGATATGACAGCCTTTGAAGATTCCCCATGGAAGGACTTACCTTCCCTAGGGAGCAGAAAGGGGATGTGATATGGGTTGGTGGGTGGATGGGAGCAGGGGACTGGGATTGACTTGTAAAATCAGCTTGTTTCAAACTTAAATACAAAAAATATTATCATAAAAAAGAAATACATGTTTAAGTTAGAGTTCCTGTTACAGAGCATGTGAAATATGTTCCAAAATGGGTATTTCAATGTTAATTGGTGAATATTCATATACAAACTCTGCAGGAATATTGTATGAAAGTCAGCTATAGAGCTTCTTTCACAGTGATTCAAATCCAGAAATTGTCTCATTTAAAGAATTAACTTCAACTTAAACAAACATAAAGCAACAATAATACATTCATTCTGAAGGGACAGGGAGATAGTGTATAGGAAATTATTCAATTTCAACAAAAGATAATACATTTAACCATTGAAATGAAAATAGTTGTGTACCATTTTAAACTTCTCTAGCTAAGATTTTGGATCATAATATTTCCCAACAAGCAAACTATCCTATGTTATTTGCTTTGTTTGGAATCATCAATGCATATGGGCCATTTAAATTATGCTGGCATCTGCTAGTCCTAGGTACATCTGGGCTAACTCTAGCGCATGAATATGAGGTAAAATCAATACATAGAATCCATTTGGGAAAATTAAATACAAACATGGACAAAAAATTCATAGAAACAATTTGGGTATGTTTTCTACAATAGAAATGAAAGAAAATCATGAATGAAAAAGTGAAGTTGTGAATACATATACATATATATATTAAAAAGGAAATTTTGTTGTAAATATTAGATTACATTCAATATAACATAGAAGTAGGATTGCAAAAATCATACTACATAGAAGAAAAAGTTGGAAATTGAAAATGGTTTCTTTAATTTCAGTATTAATTTATATAATTTTCCTAAGTTGTCTTTCATGCTGAGTCATGTTATATCACAAAATGATGCTGTATATCCATACTATAATAAGAATAAGGAAATATATATGTTTGTGTATGTATATATATCAAGGAATCATCTGACCATGTGTGTTTGGCTGAACTAATCTTTTGAAGACAGCATCTGGGATAGTGAACTGCAAATGCTCCACAAAACAAACCAGTCAGAGAAGATGTGAAAGCTGCTTCAATGGCCTATGTTTTCCCAACTGCATACTTTCTATAAGAAATGTATTTTATATTGATATTAAGTAGTGACTAAATAATTGACAGCTAAAGCATACATAGGCTTGCATAAACACACACACATATAAGTAGTAAAAGAAAGAAGCATAATAGAATTACCTACACATGATAGCATCACTGATTTGAAATAAAACAGGAAGTTCTCTAGGATAAATTAATCCAACCAAACTATGTGAATTTAACCCTGGCCATGCTTACTGAACAAAGAACACATATCTAAAACATGATGTATATACTTATGTATAATTGCACATCACTGGGTTGTGAGAAGAATATAATAATTCCCTCTACTTCTTATATTCTATTTTAAAACCAAACTTTACTTCCCAAATATTCAGTGCCCAGTGCTTATTTATGTGTAATAGTACATATAGTGCATATAATGTAATCACTGCATCCACTATCCAATATGTGTAGTATCATCATTTACATTGCAGTCTGGCTGACCAATCTTCAGCAAGCTTCTCTTACTTGCACTTATTACCAAAAACAAAAACAAAAACCAAACCAAAACAAAACAACAACAACAACAAAAATCACATACATACACACAGATAAAAATATCCCCCCCAAAATCTGTTAAGGCTGTTACTGATAAGGCTGTTGTACAGATGCCAATTAAAATTGAACACAATTTCCCTTCAGAATCTTTACAAAAGCTCATTGGATTTTAAATATTATTCTTAAGGTCTAGTTTTTACTCACTGACTTGGTTTTGAATTCATTTCTTAGAAGAGAGAAGTTACTATTTTATCTGATCTGATAATAGAAACATAGCTAATGTCACAATTAAAGTTCACTACACACACACACACACACACACACACACACACACACACACACACACACACAAATTCATGATCTTCAAGTCATGAATGGGTCTGCTAAACATACATTGAATGGTTTAAGTCCAGCTATTCAGCTTTTCAATGGTTTTAAACACTGCGTAGTAACAGAGATATCCAAATCTCTCTCTTTTCCTGGCATTTTGATCATTGAACCACAAATCCTGAAATGCTTGTGTATAAATACTCTCTTCTGCTATGGTTTGTTTATTTCTATTATTTTTCTTCCTGGATAGTGGAGAACTCTTTTGAAAGAATTGTGGTATAAACATTTTAAAGATTGTTTGAAGAAAAGCAAGGTTATTCTTTGATTCCTTGTATCTATGTTAAAGTATAAGGGTGCTAGAAATCACAACAGAGGTTTTACATCCATGTCTACAATAGCAGATTATTTTTCTTTTATGTCTTATTCATGGGTATTTTTTATTGTCATATGTGAGTTTTCTACTATGAGCTTACTAGTGACAGTATATACTAGAAATCAGAATACTTCCTCACAATGAGAAATAATTCCTGGGGACCTTGAAAACTATTTCTTCACTTTTCTGTATACCAATAATCCAGAGACTATGAGAAGCCAATCACTTTTGAGCAGATGTGAATTCTATGGTCATGACATTCTTTTACAATTTGAAATGAACTAAATTAAATAAAGCTTATTTAATTTGGAAGCTTAAACTCAATTCCTTTCTTACACATTTCCACAAAATTAATATTAAAATGAAGCTCTGTGTGGTAAGAAGCTGTCCGCCAAAGGCCAACATTAAATTGCATCCTGACCATTCTTTAATTTTACTAATTTGGTCGAAATATTGTGCAGAGTATCTTCAATTAATGAATCCCACATACAATACATAAGAAGCCATTTCCTTTGTCATAGCCTTTTTTATTGCTGTTGATCATTTGTATTATATTGCCACTTATTAATTTTAATAGCTGTATTTCAACAATGAATTATTCATTTTCTATAGTTATCACCAATAAGCTATATACCTATGTAGTTTATTCATTGCCAAAACTTCTTATACTTCATTTTAAGATAAGTTCTTTCAATAAATGGGAATCTATCCTATTCTTTCCCTTTGTTTCTTGAATAATAGCAAAAAGAATAATATTTTATAATTTTCAAGATTATGATATGAATACTCTCATTCCTTATTAATTAAATATTTTCTTGTCATGTTGAATCAGTTATACAACTAAGATAATAAATGTTGAGAAATTTACTCATCTGTTGAAAGTTATTGATAAAGCACTTAAAACATATGGCTGTTCAAAAAAGGCATGAAGGAAGGATTTTAAGGCAAAATAAGAGAAATTAATTAATCCCTTATTTCTCTTTCTTTAGTTTTGTAATATCAAGATGTCAACTTTTGACACCTCCAAATATAATAAAGCATGAAGGTGTGTGTGCTGGCTAGTCATTTGTCAACTTGACATAGAACAGTCATCTAGTAAAATAGAAACTCGAATAAGGACTGGACTATATGCAAGACTGTGTGGCATTTCCTTGATGAGTAATTGGAGTGGGAGGGATAAGACCATTGTGGGTAGTGCCTCCAAGGATAGGTTCCTGCCTTTAGTTCCTGCCCTGACTTTCCTTATGGTGGACTGTAAGGAGTATGGTTTTTCTGCCCACCGCTGGTCTTGTCCAGCACCGCGCCAGCCCCAAATAATGCATAGAGTACTTAAGACAGAGCTAGCCGATAAAAAACAAGTAACTGGCCAACGACATTATATCAAATACAGAGTCTCAGTGTGTTATTTCAGGCTGGACGGCTGGGGGGACAAGACCAACAGCTTGCAGGAAAAACCATACTCCTTACAGTGGACTATGAAATGAAAGTATATGCCAAATATCCTTCCTTTTCCAAGTTGTTTATAGTCAAAATACTTTAACATAGCAACAACAATAACAACAAACAAACTATGAATGTATGTGTATGTTTTTCTTTCCAAAAAGTAAAATTTCAATAAAAATATTGAAATGTAAGACAATATATTTGGACATATCTGACAAACAACTCAAAAGATGTCTTCTTGTCTGCTATTGGCTTTTGGGTAAGTAGTCTTTGACTTTTAGAGGGAGCACTGTCAGCCCAGATGAGAAAAATCTCATTTAAATTATGTGTGCATATTTATAAACATGTTTATGTTTATTATAGGTTGTGTTGTAGGTAATTAATTAACAATAAACATCCTTATGGCTTTTCAGATATCCATACTGTTATTTTACTCTTTTTGGCTTTTTCTGTATTTATCTTTCTCCTTTATAACTGGAAGCACACCATTTTTGCCATTTCCTCATATCAGATCATATGTATTCTGCTATTCTCCTCTGTGTTACCACCAACTTCCACCAGTAATATTCTCTTTACTTTCCTGGTTTCTGAAATTAGAAGCTAGGTTCCTCACACCGGAAAAAAAAAAAAAACAAGCAATTCTGCTCTTTCTGAGTTGAATTGTCTCATTAAAACAACTTCTTCTTAGAGAGAGAGGGTGTGCAGAAAGATTGAAATATCTAGAGGATCAGGAAGTTTGCTGTGATATCATGTCTCCTAGTAATGTCAGAAGCTACGCACATATAGCCTCACCAACGTGACTGCCTCAGCATGACCTGAACAATGTAAGGTCAATAGATATGCTAAAGTTGATGGGGAAAGATCAAGAGTCCTCAATCCCAATCAAAGAGCTACAGACAACCAAGGGATGCTGAGAGTGGGAGAAATAGTCTTGCTCAAGTAAGAGCATACCCACTGGTTATCCAAGAAAAACTGGTCAGCTCTCAACCATACATGCAAGTAACAGGAGGGGAAGGGGGGAAATTGTGTAATTACATTCTTATTTCAAAAGCTAAAATATTTTTAGATTAAAATAAGAAGTAATAAAAAGGTGTATTCCAATAACATTTTATCACACTCTGAGATTTTTATGGTTAGTTTTCAATAGCAGACAAGAAGCCATCTTTTGAGTTGTTTGTCAGAAATGTGCACAGGACTCTCCCGGGACCAGAAGTCAAGTTCTTATTGCTTCAGACTCCTTGCTCTTCCCATGTAGTACCCAGAGGACCCTGAGTTGCAACTGACTGAATGCCTGCCTGCTGCAGAGTATTTTTCATATCAGAAAGCCACTGAAGCTTCCAAAGGAGGGAAACCACCTGGAGTTTACCCCTCCCCGCCTAGTGTCTATGAGCCACAATAGTGAAGCATGGCATGATAGCTGCAACGTGCAGTAATAGTGCACATACCGTGTGTAGGGCACACAAGCAGTCAATGATGGCGTTGAGGGGAAGTCAACAGGGCAAGTCCTGTTTACAAAAAAGATGATTAAGATGATTGGTTTCCTAGATTGAACCATATGAGGTCTCTGCATGAACACCTTAAGATTATTAGGTGAAGCATAAAGGCATGTAGGCATGTGATATACTGACCTTTAAAACCATTGGCTGGCTGTTTTACCACTTTTTTTTTTTGGTGTGTGTGTGTGTGTGTGTGTGTGTGTGTGTGTGTGTGTGTGTGTGTGTACTGACAGTAAATGAATTCCTGCTTGACTAGACTCCCTACTGTGTCTGATTGTCTCAGGAGGCTGGGAAACAGACAGACAGAGCCCTTACCTTTGTTGGAACCCAGATCAACCTTGGGCTAAGACCCCAGCACCTTGGCAGTAACTAAAAACTCTATGTCAATTCAATTTAAGAACTGCTTAATATGAGGGAAATCATGACTGAATGGTTGTGGAGACCTAGTCAACTAGTCAACTATCCAGAGCTAGTGACATCATAGATCTTAGAGTACAATCTATAAGCCACACTTTACTAAACCAGCATAATCTCTAATACATTCTAACTATGCTTCCTGATACACAAAGATAAGTGTGGCCCTCACCCCCTATTGAGGAAATTTCTCTGAGACTGATGGAAATCATTACAGAAAACTATAGCTAATCAAATGTGGGGATGTAGAGCCCAGTCCCAGTGGATATGATTCTCTCTTATAAGGGTGAAGTTTTTTTTTTTTTTATGTAATCCAACTATGTGTGAGGAATATCCATAAAACAGATATTATTACTGTAGGATCATTCATTTACTGTAACAATGAGAGTTTAAGAAACAGAAAATATACTTTAACTTTGGTGAGAATTCTAGAAACCATCTTGATGGGGCTTTTCGTACAGTTTTAACCATTTTATTGAGTTTAAGGGAAAGCATCACAGCATGGTAGAAGACTATTCTATAGAAAGTCTGAAAAATGCCCCTTTAAGGTTGTCTGTCAACCTAAATACACTTTTGCCATGTTTAGGTAGACCCTTCCTAAGGATTCATGATTAGCAGTAATTCAAGAGAGCTTATCATTCATGATCTTCACACACAAAACACTAACATGGCAGTATGGGTATGAGAGTTCCAGACACTTTCATATCACAGAAGACACAGGCAGTAATTAGAGTACTAATAAGCACTGCACATGGAATGGAAGTTATATTTAAAACATAGGAATTCTTCAAGGAATACATAAATATCCCTTCTAAAATTTCATAATTAAATAGAAGAGGACTAATTTACAATAAATTTCATTTACAAATATTAGTAGTTTCAGTTATAACAAAACATTAAGCTTAAATAAAACTCTTCTATTTATTGCTGATATGTGAAAGTAACTTTCTAAAAAAATTAAGAAAAAGTTTATAATGAAGAAAGGTAATTCAGATGGCAGAATGGCTGATCTTCTGAAGAGCTATTGCTCACTATTTATAAACTGCATATTAAAAGGCAATTAAATGAATTATTACAGAAACCTCATTTAAGGATGAAAATTGCTCCATATGTCATCAGGTAAAAAATCAACATATACATTATTTTGTACAAATATCAATCATACTTCAAACTATACACTACCCAGCACCCATGCTAACAGTGTGCAGTGAATAGATTATACCCTCTTAAGTAGAAAACATGGAAACATAGTCACATTCTGGAAGTCTTTCCTTGCACAATGTCAGAAAAATTGTCAATTTATTTTTTCTTGGAGAGTCTTGATATGTTTGACATGACAAAAATTAGGGTATCCAGTTGAAGAACTAGTCTCAGAATTTACAGAAAATATCTATCAGGAGAATGAATCGGTACCAGTGTGCAGGAGCCTTTAAGAAGACATGTTATACAAAGTGATGCCTGGAGATTTGCTATGAAATTTGCATCTCTAGCTGTGTAAGTGTGCTTTTCATTTTATTTTTCTAAAGAAATTTGCCTTTAGCCATTCCTTTATGTGTGTATTTCTATAGAATGCCTATGTGCCTGAATTGTTATTTGTGTGTACAATATTTTTCAGTACTCTACTTATATTCAGATAATTTTTAGGGTGAATTGGATAATTATATTTTCAAAATATTTTATAGCCACATGTCAAAATTAGTTTATCATTTTTAATACTAAACAAGGCAACAGACATTGTTCATGGTTTATTCACACTGGGTAATTTCAAGGACATGTGTTATTATTATATATATATTAAGGACATATATTAATATTATAATGTGTTTTAAAAGGTTGAACTTTGATGAATTATATTGGAAACCTTAATGATAATTGTGAGGGTTGCACTTGTTATTCAATGACAAAACGCTTGCCTAATATGCCTGAGTTAATTTGATACCTAGTACAGAAAAATTATTTGAGATTTTATATATATATATATATATATATATATATATCAATTGTCTTTTTATACTAAATATCAAATATATACCATATATACATATAAATGCATTACTTGAATTTCACTTGAAATAATTCTATCCATACAATAAGTCATTATGAATTATCTCCTACACATCAGTATTATTATATTTTATTTGGTACTGGAGTATAAGCTGAGAAAGTAAACAGACAGCAATTTCAATACACCATTTCAATATAACAATCTATCACATGATTCCAATTTCAAAATTGCTCTATATTTTTACTGAAAAGCTTTATATTTTATTGAAGCATGGTAAAAGTAGCAGCCTTATTTCAATTATTTTACTTCTTCATTTTCTCGTTGCTGGTAACCAACCTGATTTGAAAGCATTAAGTAGAAATTCCAATTCTTAAATAGCTATGGGATGTTGAGCTGCCACACTCTATAGTGCCCAGCATATGAGTCATCTCATTGTTGAGTGTATCTATGCTGTATATGCTACCTGCCCATTAACCATTGAACAGCCATGTTGATTATGTAACCTATCACTATGTTGAAATGACTTTGTTCAAAATTTATTTTACTTCTCAATTGCACACAAACACAAGAGTAATGATGAAAAAGAATCACCAAAGCCCGAACAAAGATGGAATTAATTTAGTTCCTTACAGATTGACAGTACCGCAAAGCATATTGGGAAAACAAACAAATAAAAAAATGTCTATATGATTCAGTGTGATCTATGTTTTCAGGCCTCCATGGGGGTATTGTGAGACTTGTAAATAGGAGAGATCCTGGATCAGATACTGGTAGTGCATAGCTAACAGCTAAGTCTTTGTACAGAAAGCAACACCCAAAGCTAAGCTGAAGGATCTCTCTTGTGCCATAGCTGATGCTTTTTTCTTTTCTCTAGGAAGAGAGTAAGTTTATAACAGAACAGCAAGAGACAGATGGTGTTAAGTTTGAGGAAATTAAAATGTGTGGCAAAAGATAAATGAGGACAAATCAGGGAAAGATTTTTAGCTATATTAGGCATTTATATTTCATTCTCAGGCCTAGAGAGATCAACTGAAAAATTTTCAGCAAGAGTGAAAGAAAACTGTATTTGCATTTTAGAATACACACATGAACATGCCTCCCACTCATGCTCACCCCTTATGATTAGAAAAAACAGAATATTTTTAAAGCACAGGAATAGTAACTCGGAAGACTGGTAATGAGCTTCAGGATAAAAGAAATATGGGTGGCAGTTCCACTCAGGATGTGACAGTAGGATTACAAGAATGGTAATAATTGACAATTCTAGTGCCTAAAATCACTGATACTTGGTAAATCAGTTAATCCAAGCCTGTGGGGTTGGTAAGAGACACATTAGTGAGATGGTAACTGATAGATAAAGGGTGGTATTAGGAGAGAACACTTAGCAACTTCAGCAAAGAGGAAAACAATGTTTGGTGTCATGTCAGTCAATTTAAAAATGAATTCTATGACAAATGCTGCCTTCGAAGCATGAAGAGGGCTGGTGCTAGAGCCCCTGTGAGGCTTCAGGGGTGCATGACACATAATCAGTTATTACATTGATGATTTAATGTAGTGAGAAGTGCTACAGGTTAGATAAGAACGACAGGTTGGATGACATAGAAGTATACAGTAAACAAGTGCCTGCTTTAAAAACTCGTAACAAACATTACCTGTAATAAAAGAGTCAAGTTAAACTTAAGGCAGCTATAAGCCAGGTGTTGGTGGCTTACTTGTTTAGTCCCAGCATTCACGAGGCAGAGGTAAGTGGATCTCTGTGAGTTTGAGGCCAGCCTGGTCTACAGAGCAAGTTCCAGGACAGGCTCCAAAACAAGACAGAGAAACCCTGTCTCAAAAAAAAAAAAAAAAAAAAAAAAAATCTAAAAAAGAAAAAATTTAAGGCACCTATAGAAAATTATTGATTATTACTAATTGTTGGAATATAATATTCTAAAATACAGTGACAAAACTGAAAAAGATTATTGGAAACTTTAGATGACTGGATAAGGGTTAGTATTTGATTTGTTGTTTTAAGTGTATTTACGGTATGTGGATATTCCATGGTTTGTCACAGTTTTTTAAACTTAATAATAAATGTAAAATTCAAGTGGAGCTCATACATAGGAAAGAAACTAACCTCATTATGAAATTGAGTCATCATATTTTTGTTGTCACAGCAGTTATTAACATAACTACCTATGCATAAAGGTATCCCAAAAATAAAGGTATTTCAAGAGGACTATTTATAAAAGAATCAGATGTAACATTACTTTAATTCAAAGTGACTAACAGACTTTGTAGAATCCTTATTTCTTTCATAATTTAATTGTATGGGAGAGTGTAATCAAATTGTCCCATTGTTTTGCAACGACTGGTAAAGAGATGCTTAGTCATGAGTCATGGCACTATGAGACTCCGTGCAGGTCAGTGGCGTGATTCCAGTGTTTTCAGATTCTGATGTTAATTGTCAATATTAAATAAAATATGAAACATCAGAAGGGATAAAACTTGGCAAGCAGATTGTCTCAAACTTGATCAGGCAAACTACAAATCTGATCAGGTATGTACAGTGTAATCTGGTATAGTTTACCCAGCCAGTTTGTTCATGGTCTGCATCTATATATCAATGCTGAATGAATACAGGCCAAAGATATGGTTTCATAAGTTATTTCTGTTTTCCTGGATTAGAAAAGGCAAATATGAAAGCATATTTAAAGCAGTGTAAAGTAATTCGACTAGCCACTAAGACAAAGTCTCTACAGAACGGGAGTGGTAGACTAGGAAACATTACCTGCAACCACTGTGATTGGTCATTGTGGCCGGAGGTCCAGGCATTTACTTTGCCTTGCTTGTCCAGCCGGGCTTTCCTTGATTCCCAAGTGAACATGTCCATGTTGAGTGTCCTGAAGACGCTGGAGGCAGTAATCTGGTAGTCTTGTATATGCCCTGATTTCATCCCCAAAGGTTCTGAACAGCCTGGTAGAAGGAGAAGAACTCCATGAAGTAAACAATTGATCATCCTGGACCTTTTCCTGGTTTATTTCTGAGTAGCAAGAGAAGACTGAACATAATACTATTCATTCCCCCAAAGAGAGGCCATCTAAATTCAAAAGAGGAGCTATAATCAGAAATAAATCTGGAATAAAATATAAAAACAAGATAGCCAATTCAAGCTATTTTATCTGAATACATTTTGGAAAATTGAAAACAAGACAGACAATTCAGAATACTTTTCTATGATAGATGATTTTGCAAAATGAAAACATTGCCAAAATGCTCTCTTCTGTCTCATTACTGGGAGCCTCATGACTGTTCCCTAGTTTTCCACAATTTTATTGTATCTTGGAGGATGGGGCATTTTTCTCATAAAGTATATTTGGTTTTCTTTTATTTGTTTTCATAATATCACCAATGAAATTTCCCCTAGCACAGAGTCATTTTTATAAATTGTTCCATAGCAATATTCTAAACTGGACAATGTTTTATTGTCTAAGAAATATGCACAACTCTTACAGTTTAGAGACAGGGTCTCTCAGTGTAGCCAAGTTGGCCTTGTACTCTAGCCATCCTAACCCCATCTATGAGTGCTGGATGGTATAGATAGATATGGCTTCCTGTAGGAGGGAGGAAGATACTATTTACCTAGTATATTACCACGTGTCAGGCATTATACAGCTATGGAATTTAGGAAATTGAGTAAAACAACAAGAATATGAAAAACAACCTCTAACTAAAACCATTCATTATTTCCACAAATTCTCATTTTCAAACTAAATAACATTTAATACATTTTTTGGTCTTCTTATTATTATGTAATTTTTTCTTATTTTACATATCAATTCCAGTTCTTTCTCCCTCCCATTCTCCAATGGTCCCTACTGACTCCCCACACATATCATCCCCTATCCATTCCCCAGGGATATTGAGGCCTTCCATGAGGGATCATCAAAATCTGTCAAGTCATTTGGGGTAAGTCCTAAGCCCTTCCCTGTGTCTCTTGGCTAAGGGAATATCCCTCCCTGGGAAATTGGCTCCTGAAGTCGGGTTGTGCACCTAGGATACATCCTGGTTCCACTGCCAGAGGCTCCACAGACTGCCTAGGCCTTCTAACTGAGACCCACGTTCAGGAGGTCCAGGTCAGTCTTTGCTAGTTTCCCAGATTATCAATTTTACCACATGTATTTCCAATTTTGATATGCTATGATTTTGGGTTGTATGGTATTAAAAATGTTGTGTACTTATGTGGGTATGCTAAAAAAAACTTGCTAGATTTCTGTAGGAGACATGCATCTATCTTTATGTCCTTTGGTGATTAAGACTTGGCCAGATGAAATAGATTGTTAAAGGGCAAAGGAAAAAGCATAAACTTCCCCAGCACAATGCCTTCCTTCCTTCATACTCTACTGGTCTTCATTTCACTGGATGTGTGGTCTTATACCTATTATTCTTTCATTTCAGTGTTCAAATCTCCAAAATGAAGATTGCAATAGAATCCACCTTGGGCAGATATCTTTGGAAATTAGTTGATAAAATACCAAGTATTTAGAAATATTACTGGCACAGTCAGTACTGAGTAAGAATGAGCTCTTTTATTATTTCCATAAAACTCACTTCAACAGAAAGCAGTATTAAGTCTCCAAGTATCAACATTTCAGTGACTACAATTTAGCATCCTATAGCTGGGCACTGTTGCTCAGTGTAGAGCGTTTTATGTGTGGCATCTTAGAGACAAAACATAGAACGTTCCACTGATAGTAACTGATTTCAGCTAATTGCTATCTGAACTAGTCGATCTGAATGATGTCTTTCCTCTTGAAGCTGATGCTCCTCTGTGTAGTCTGTTCTTCCATCTTTACTTGAACAACATAGCAAATGAAGGCATGGAAGGCTGTTTTCTTAACCAGAATCATATTGAGGAGACTTGCATCTTAAACCCAATGGTAAAGAAGCTTAAAAGCCAACATGTAAGCTCTGAGGGAAAAACAATTCATAGTCCTAGCAGCGCCCAAAATTCTAGAAAGTTCTAATAATCATAATGGCATGATATTTATCTTCAGGCAATCCCAAAGTAGTGTACACTGTCTTCATGACTTATGAATTCTTTTATTTGTATCCTGACCTTGGCCCCTGCTACAGACCAATCATTGCAAAATTTTGTTTAGTTTGCAGAAGACATGAAATAGAACATCATTTCTGGGTGAATTTTTCTTTTCTTATTAAATTTCTATAAATTGGATAGATAAGTCATGCCTTTAACAATTTCTTTTTAATCACAAAATTCATTTCATATCCATTATGTTTTCCAGTACATAGCTAATAAATAGAGCTTTAAATAATTATTATTCTTTAAAAATAATAATTAATTAAAGAATGGGTGAATGAGTTTTAGTCTTCCAACTGTGATTAGGCTCTATTTCCTTCCAAACATCCCCAGTCATCTTTCATACAATTTAAAAGATGTTCTAGATAATACTGAAGATCTACAACTGTTGAAAATAATAAGGGAGACTTGGACTTTACAGTATTGCACACACTGAGTGAAATATTATAAAATATTTTGTCAATGTTTATTTTGAAGAATCACAGGTAAATTATTTAGCAATGGGCTTTATATAACTCATAAATTTCCTGTCTCATTCATGTGTTTTTGTGAATACAAATTAATTACCTCTTTTACCAGTATGAATAGACATAAAAAATAAAGTATTGCATAAGCACTGATTATTTCTATGGTGAAACACTCTCCAGTCTTTAAAGTCAGTCAGTAAGAGATACTGCTATCTGCACCCAATTTTAAAATCAATTTGTAGGATTGGGAGTGAGAGAACTACTTCCTTTTCAGAAAATAAAGTCTGTATAGTGTCAGTTGTAACCGCTTGTCAAGCTTGCAAGCAAAATATATTTACACCTTAAGGGTGTAAGTGTGTCATGTATGAGAAGCTGGCCCTCATGAATCACAGGATTGAAGAAGTGGGGAAGGTGATGTAAAGCAAAAAAGAAAAAAAAAAAAAAAAAAAAAAAAGAAAGAAAGAAAAACCCACAGGGCTTGCTGCAAACATCATCATACTGTGGTTTCCTCCTGATTGCTTTATGATGAATGGCTTAGGGATGACACTGTTCTCTGGTGATAAAGTGTCATGCAATACAAACAATCTGTAGCAATAATTCTGCTCACATATCGTAACAATCAATAATATGGTCCAAATAATTAAAAAATACATCTCTGAAGATAATGAATGGCAGTGAACATCTTTCTCTATCATCAACAACACTGATATAGATTATGGACATGTGATTCTTAAAGTAGGTTCGCTCATATAGCAAATTTACTCTGATTTCTTTCTATGAATGGGCTGGTAAAGAATACTCCTTTTTAATAACCTCTTCTATTTGCTTACAATCATTTCCTTGGTTTTTCTCCTCTAGGAAAGGATTCTAGTAGGGAAAAAAATCACAGTTCATGGGGTCAGAGGAGTTACAGGATGGCAAGAGAGAAAGAGGGAGAGAGAGAGAAAAAGAGAGAGAAATAAACATCAATTAAACACAAGTATAAAATTTTCAAAGGACTAAGTTAATTTTTTATAGTGGCTGTATTCTTTCAAATTTGGTAAGAAGTTTCCCTGTTTGGGGCATTATACTAAAACCTGACACAAGTGAACTTTCCAATTGATTCACAGTTGTTTGAACATAAGAAATCTTTTATCACCTTCCCAAGATAGGTTAAGTTTATATGCATGAAATACAGTAACAGCTCTCTAAAACATAATTGAGTGAATAAGCAGAAATGATGTTCTATTTAATTCAGAATATAATTACAAATATAAAATTGGATCCAGACACAATATTTTTTTGGTTTTATCTTGTATGGATGATCCTTCAGGAGAATTATTTAGCTCTATGTTCTTTGATGTATTACCCTTGAGCTTATATAATAAGCAGGTTGCTAGTTGAGAATGCTACAAGAATGAATTTATAGTAGTACTCTTGGTGTTGAAGTATTGTTCCCTAGAGAGGGATGACAAATTTACATGTTTCATAGAACCAAAAAAGAAAGCACCAAGTTTAAAGATAAAAGTTACTTTCTTTGGAACTTACAGCCTAAATTTGCACAATTTATGAGGTCAAGCAGATTGTATTTTTAAATTGAACTTTCATTACTAAATATAAATCATATTTACAACCAAAATCAATGGAGCACATCTTTTGACAACAGATTCTCATGAGAATTTCTGGTATTCTATTTGATTACTTGACACTGTACTATTTCTGTAGGGTGGCTTACAACTTTATTTGACACATAAACAGCATGAATTTTCTCATTGAACCATGCCCTACATATATTCTAGAATAAATAAACTTCTGTGAGTGCTGCAAACCTAGATATTAGTAGCTAAGCACATACTGAGATGCTTTCTGTTCTCACTAAAGACAGTTCCATGATAGAAAACAGGAGACTTACCTGAGAGCTCACAGCCAAGCAGCTCCATCCTTAATGTACAGTGCCTCCGACAAATTTGGGGATAGAGTCTGACATACTGAGCTTTGATTGGGGGTGTGAAAGAGTTTGCATAGGGTGTGTTGTTATCAACATTTCCACGGAACACCTGTGTAAAGACATACAGTATTTTAAAAGCTGGGCATGACAGCTCATGCCTGCAATACCAGTATTATGGAAGTTGAGACAGCAGAATAACCATGAGACAGGAGGATCACCATGAGTTCAAAGTCAGCTTAGACTACATAGTGAGACTGTTACCCATATGTATGCCCATATATGAATATATGTATATATGTGTGTGTGCCTGAAGATGTTTATATATATACACTCAATAGATTTTAAACTATATTTTGTACATGTGAAAATACATTCAACACAATTCCTAAAAGATTATAATAAAGTAAAACTGAGAATTATGAAGCACTTTGTCATCAACAGTAAATAAAGTCACTTGTAAATAAAACACTGCGTACTATGACATGATCATACTTACCTGACTAATTTTTAAGTTTTTGTAAGGATTTGTTTATTTAATTTGATGAGTATGAGTGTTTTGCCTGCATGTATGTATAGGCATAATGTGTGTGTCTTGTATCCACCAAGGTTAGACAAAGACATCTAATCCCTTGAAACTGTAGATAAGTAGATTGTTGTAAGCTATAGTGTAGGTGCTGGGAACCTAACTATAGTCCTCCACAAGAGCTGTAAGTGCTCTTAACTGTTGAGCTATCTCTCCAGCCCTCTCTTCTACCACTTCAAAGGCCAGGACTGCAGAGCCAGAGGAAGTCATTCTTCCTGTCTCTGTCTCTATCTCCCTCTTTCTTTCCACCTCTCTCTACATGTATATACATATATAACCATATGTCATCTGTTTATCACCTATATCATCTGTCTTTTTTGTCTGTCTGTCAATCACATCTCTCTTAAAAATTAGCACCCTAAATCCTTCAAGTTAGTCTGAGGTTATCCACTTGAAAATCAATAGATTTTTCTGGTAAACACCATTTCTTCTGTTCATCTTACCCAGACTTTTGATGTTATTTAAAAATGAATTCACTTAAAGTTCTGAACACCAAAGGAAAAGAAGATATTAGATGCCATACTCATTTCTTTCATAAAAATTTCTTCTGATCAGTAATAGATACATTTCCAAAATGCAACACATGCACAAATATACATCTTTTCATGTAGTGCTCTTGTTTTTAACATAGTAGATTATTTGACCAAGGAGAAGGCCATCTGTGAAAGCTAGGAGAATGGATTGAAAAGCTTGTTGTCCTTAAGGCAGCTCACTTATTTTGATCAACATTTGCTAACTTTTTGACAAGTATTTATAGGAGAATCAATTAAAATCTGGGGAAATCTTCAGTGGCAGATGTTAGAAATTCCCAGCTTAGGGAAGCCCTGCCCCATCTATCTGATTAAATCTGAAAAGCTGCAGAAATATATTTTAATAGAAGCCTCTAGCGAATGCTCAGGTGTCAATTGATAACATGTAGTCATCATGGAATTTTAATTAAATTCTGTAGGATGAGTAAAGTCTTACCATGTCTTCATTGGTGCCTTTCACTTTGTACATTGCCCAGGTCTTCCCATCGTTGCTATAGGCAATTTTGTAGGATTTTATGTATTCTGGGCTTCCAATCCTTTTGGCTCCTTGGGTAATAACACCAGTAACTCTCATTTTTCTTTGCAAATTTATCTAAGGAAACAAGCATAATGAAAATCTCTTTCATTGCTTTCAGGATTGCAATATGGGCAATATTGATGATGGGAATTGGATTTTACTTATCTTTGTATTAGCACTTTATATGAAGTGTTAATAAATATTTGGTATTTTTCATGCAAATATAACAAACTGATATATTAAGTTCAAATTCAAAATATATTCTAACGATGGGCTCTAAAAAATTTATTGCATGTTCCATGTCTCACTAAAATGTAAGATCAGAAAGTGTGGTTGCCTATACTATGTACATATGATGGAAACACAGCTTTTCATTAAAGTAAATCTGTGTCATCAATGTGAAACTCTGTTGTCAATATGTTTGGTAGTGTATCTCTCTGATGGAGGACTCCAGAGTTTCCATCATAAATTAAACATAGAGAGCCCATAGAAATGTTGAATGTTAGAAGGAGAAAAGCTAAAAACAGATATGATGTCAGAACTAATCACAAGCATCTTTGATTTCTTGCGCTTTGTCCTTTCATCTCTGCTATGGTGTGTAAAATGTCATGCAGTAGGGAGCTTTAGAGATTCAAAAAACTATTGCTTTTCTCTTTCTTTCATCACAGGGCAACTTTATAGTTAATATATTCTCTCCATTGTACATCTATGTTTGCTGCAGAAATCACAGATAGCTGCATTCTAAAACTATTACTCTGTCATTCAAACATAGGGTACTTTTTGGCTCTCACTGTACAATCATTAAATTGTGTGATGGAAACATGCTTTATCCACATAGAATAAACATCATTTACCTTCATTATATTCATACATGTATACTTCTGAGAAAGTTACTGTTTTAGATAAATTGCTGTAAAGCACTATTCTCTTTTACCAATACAAAGTGAGTGATTTAAATGTCTTTTACAGTTATATTAGTTACCAATTCAGGAACATTTCCTCCCCCCCAAAAAAAAAACAGTCATCAAAGATTCAGAAGCTTTTGAATACGTTTTTCCATGGTCTGAAGAGCCTTTGAAATCAGCATTTAAATCATAGAGGCTGCAAAAGAAGATGCCAGAGGCACTATAGCCCAGTCCCTCAATGCCACAGGGTTTCCCTATTCTCTGAACTTCATGTGAGTAGGGCCAACTTCTGCAAGTCTCAGCCTGAACTTTTGCTGTACATTGACACAGAGAAGGGTTAGTCCCTGCCTCACTGTGCTGAGCAGAGCTGCCCCATCTTTGAGTCAAATTGAACATTGCTAGTCTTCAGATGATCTAGATCCTAAGGCCCACTGTCTCTATCCCAGATTGACCTCCTAAACAGTGCTTCTGTTATAAAACTGTCAGTAATACCATGGTCTTCAACGACCCTGTGTGGATTGACTCATACATTCAATTTTGTTTTTCATTGTGTGTCAGACATCACCGTGATTATAGATGTGAAAGTATTCTCGGCTCCATTCTTGTTACCAGGCTCAGAAAATGAACACAGTCCCAAATGTAAAGTGTACTTACTACATTTAGTACTTTTGTACATTTGTTTCGGTCCTCTGGTGGTTGCATGTGGTATTTGTACTGTATGCTTTATACTAGGTAAACCCTGGTAGACATTTTCATTATGTTAGTAAATCTGCATGTTGCTATGCAACCAATTTGCCTATGAACCCTTTTCCTCTCTTCATTTCACTCTGGGGTATCTTCAGAGCCTGAACCTTCTCCATACATGGAACATAAACAGTGGGCACTTTGAATTACATTTCCTCCCATTCTGGAAGCCAGCCCTTTTTTAAAAACACATCTCACACTGCTGAGAATTCCTTTTTCAATTATGTTTTATCTCATTTCAATTATCTTGTTTATGCCTCTTGTAGACAGCCAAATTATCTCAGCTAGAAATTTGGCTGATGAGCTATACAGCAATTTTCTAAAGCTTAAGTGGGAAAAGCGTAGCAAAATTATACAATAAAAATCTGAATTCATTTTTCTCCATATTAACAGAAATTGTTTTAAAAAGGTTCATATTTTCTTCAATATTTAACAAAATCTGGGTATATATTCTAAGAATGCAGAAACCCAGTTTGTAAACATTACCTCACTTGAACTGTCCTTATAAGCAAACACCTGCAATTAAACATCAGCCATGTTTTCATTAAATACTAAAGCGGACAAAACTTTTCAAAGTCATGTTTGTAGTTATTCTAGGGTTACACTGGGCTTCAGAATACTGATAAACATATTGCTGAATTATTATGCTTAGAAAAACAGTGATTCAACATAAGCAAGAATTTCATGTTCATGATGGTACTTAAATTTGGAATCTAAGTTTCTGTAGAAATAAAAAGTTGGTCTTGGAGGCAAATTAAGCATGACTTCAGAGGCATTGCTACTATAAAAAGTTGCTGCAAGTAGACCTGGCTCATCCCATTACTGTGTTTAGTTGCTGTCAGGCAACTAGCTAAAGCTTACCTTAGATATACCTTGCTTTGTGGATCACAGTGGGCCCTATATTAACTGTCTATTAGAAATCACATTGACATTTTCTAAGCTATTCTGTAAGTCCTTAAATTCAAAAATATATTTTCACTTATATAACTTGTTACAAAGATGACATTTCTATACAGAATAGTAGGTACATTGTATGACCATAAAAGACCAAAGAATGTTCTCAGATATTTTGAGCACACTGTGTCCCCTAATGAATGTGGATAGGAAAATTCATGGAGCTATGGATGATTAGATCCCATACAGAGGCTAGACAGAAACAGAAAGACAGTAGTCACAGCTACTGTTTGACTTCCTACCTTTGTAATGTTGTTTAGTCTTTGAAGTTTAATTTTTTGAACTCTTTAAGTGACTCTAATAGAATTTTGATACATAAACACTATACGACATACACATGAAAAATTTAGCCACGTAGAAAATTCTTAAAATATTGAATATTTGGTTTGATTTTCAGTGTTCTTCTTTCGGGGGGGGGGGGATTGGAGTTACATTAAAAGAATTCCACCAGAATTTAGACATTAACGCTTAGTAATAGGAGCTATCAAGGAGCATATATTCATGGATTGAAAATCATAATGACTGCCTCTTGGGACCTGCTAGGAGCCTCCTGAGGCCTACAACCTTTGCGCATATGGGGAGCCCATGCAGGAGGAACAGACTATCCAGTGTCTCCCAGCATCCTGATTCTGCCTCCACCCACAGAAGGAGCCAGGCTCTAATGTCATCCTCTGAGCTCCCTGAGGACTTGGAGCTGTGCACAAAGTAATCCGTCCTAGCAGACCATCCCATCCAGAGTCAGCCAGCACCCTAGTCACATCTCCACCCACTGGAAGAGGAGAGCCATTGGATTATTGGACTTTCTTGCACCCACCAGAAGGTTTCCTTGGTCTGTACTCACCAGTAGTGGGAGAGACCCCACCAGTATGTACTGGAAAAAGGGTGGGTAGACTACAGTAAAAGAACACAGTCAACAACAGGAAGATCAATATGACACACCCCAGAGTCTAGGGACTCCACACCATTAAGATTTGAGCATCCCAACACAGATAAAACAGAAGAGAATGACCCTAAAAACAACTTTGCAAAGATGATAGGGACCCTAAAAGAGGAAATGAAGAAAATCCTTCAAAGAAATGGAAGAAAAACCAAACAAAAAAATCAAAAAATCAACAAAGCTCTTATGGAAAGCCAGAAAAGACAATCAAACAAATGAAGGAAACACTTCAAACAGTCCATGGCCTAAAAACTGAAAAAGATAAAATAAAGAAAACACAAACTGAGGGAAAAGCTGGGTAAACAATCAGGACACAAACATAACCAACAGAATACAAGAGATTGAAGAAAGAATCTCAGTCTTTGAAGATACACAAGAACAGCCAGATTCATTGACCAAAGAAAATCTTAAGTTCAACAAACCCCTAACAGAAAATATAGGACACTGTGAAAAGAACAAACCTAAGAATAATAGGTACAAAAGGAGGTGAAGAAACCCAACTCAAAGGTGCAGAAAATATATTCAAGAAAATCATAGAAGAGAACTTTCCCAACATAAAGAAAGACATGGCAATGAAAGTACAAAAATCTTACAGAACACCAAATAGAGCAGACCACAAAAAAAAAAAAAAAAAAAATACCCTCTCAACACAATAAAACACTGAATGTACAGAATAAAGAATATTAAAAGAAGCAAAGGATAAAGGCCAAGTAACCAAATAACATATAAAGGCAAACCTATTAGAATTACACCTGAATTCTCCATGTAAAATCTGAAGACCAGTAGGTCCTAGATAGATATTCTACTAACACTAAGAGACCACAGATGCCAGCCCAGACTACTATACTCAGCAAAGCTTTCAATCACTGTAGATGGAAAGACCAAGATATTCCATGACAAAACCAGATTTATGCAATACTTATCAACTAATACAGCCCTAAGACAGTTCTAGAAGAAAAACTAAACCCAAAGAAGTCAACTACACTTACTAAATCATAGGCAATATATAATTCCACTTTACCAACAGCCAAAAAAAAAAAAAAAAAAAAAAAAAAAAAAACAAATAGGGGGAGATCCACACATAATACAACCAGCAACAACAAATCCAAAACAAACAAGAATTAAAAATCAATGGTCATTAATATCCTTCAATATTAATGGTCTTAACTCACCTATAAAAAGACATAGGCTAACAGAATTGATATGAAGACAGAATGCATACTTCTGTTGCAAACAAGAAAAACACTTCAACTTCATAGATTGGCATTACCTTAGAGTTAAGGGTTATCTAAAGATTTTCCAATCAAATGGATCCAAGAAACAAGTTGATGTAGCTATCCTAATATCCAACAAATTAAGCTTTAAAGGAAAATCAATCAAAGGTGAAGAAGAAGGAAGGGCATTTCATATTCATCACAGGAGAAATCCATCAAGATAAAGTCTCAGTTCTGAACATAAAAGCCCCCAAAACAAAGGCACCCACAATTGTAAAAGAAACATTACTAAAACTCAAATCACATATAAAACCTCATGCACTTATAGTGAAATTTTCCACACCACACTTTTTTCCTATTTATTTATTTATTTTCATATCAATCCCAGTTCCCTCTCCCTCCTTTCATTCCCCCTCTCACTCTCCCTCCTTCTTTCCCTTTCTCCCTCCTTACATGTACCCCAACCACCCCCCCACCTGATCCCCCTCACCCCATTCCACATGTAGGGTGATGCCATCCAGGAGGGGTCATCTACATCTGTCAAGTCATTTGAAGTAGGGGCTAGGATTTCTTTCCTGTCTCTAGGTTAAGGGAGTATCCCTCCATGGGGGATTTGCCCACAAGGTCCTCTTGTGCACCAGGGATACCTCCTGGTTCCACTGTCTGAGGTCCCTTAGACTTCTCAGGCCTTCTGGCTGAGACTCATGTTCAGGGGGTCTGAGTCTGTCCCATGCTGGATTCCCAGCTATCAGTCTGTTCAGGTCCACTGTCTCTGTGTGTTTTTGCAGCATGGTCATGTCCCGCCTCTCTGCATCTTGATTCTAGTTTGGCTCAGTGTTTAGTTATGGGTATTTGTTTCTGTTTCCAACAGGTACTAGATGAGGGATTCCATGATGGTGGATAAGTTAGTCATTGATCTCATTATCAGGCATGTATGGTAGCCTATCCACTGTTGCTCAAATTGATAGATGAAGTCAGTCTTGTAGGTATGTGGACATTTCTTTAGGTTCAGTTTTCTCTTCAATCCTATAATGGCTCCCTCTTTTATGTTCTCTCTCTCTCTCTCTCTCTCTCTCTCTCTATATATATATATATATATATATATATATATATATATATATATCTGTCTCTGTCTCCTGTCTTCTATTCCTCTTCAGACTCAATCTTCCCAGCCCCATGTGCTTTTCTCTATCCCCTGCACTTTCTCATAGTTCACTCTCCACTCACTGACCCCCTTCCCCACTTCCCATGTGCTCTGGAGAACTTGTCCCTTCCCCCTTCTGTGAGGGACCACATATGAATCTCTTAGAATCCACCTTGTATCCTAGTTCCTCTGTTGGTATGAATTCTAGGCTGGAGATCCTTTGCTCTAGGTCTAAAATTCATACATGAGCAAGTACACACCATGTTCCTCTTTTTGTGACTGTGTTACCTCATTCAGGTTGGTTTCTTCATGTTCCATCTATTTGCCTGTGAATTTAAAGATTCCGTTGTTTTTTCCCATAGAGTAGTATTACACTGTGTAAATGTGCCACATCATCTTCATCCATTCTTCAGTTGAGGGGCATCTAGGTTGCTTCCAGGTTCTTGCTATTACAAATAATGCTTTTATGAACATAGTTGACCCGATGACTTTGCGGCATGGATGTGGATCAATTGGGTATATGCCTTAGAGGGGGATTGCTGGGTCCTATGGTAGACTGATTCCCATTTTCCTGAGGAACTGCCATACTGATATCCAAAATGGCTGTACAAGTTTTCTCTCCCACCAGCAGTTGAGGAGTGTTCCCTTTTCTCCAAATCCTCTCCAACATAA
Organism: Phodopus roborovskii; assembly: GCF_943737965.1. Classification (NCBI taxonomy): domain Eukaryota; kingdom Metazoa; phylum Chordata; class Mammalia; order Rodentia; family Cricetidae; genus Phodopus; species Phodopus roborovskii. The sequence continues at coordinate 3,006,994 of NW_026126413.1, read as the reverse complement.
GCTGTCATTGGTGTTTCTAATTTTAACCATTCTGGCAGGAGTAAGATGGTATCTCAAAGTTTTTTGATTTTCATTTCCCTGATAGCTAAAGGTGATGAGCAACTTCTTAAGTATCTTTCATCCTTTTTGATTCTCTATTGAGAATTCTTTTTTCAGTTCTGTGTCCCATTTTTCAATAGGGTTATTTGGTGTTTTGTTGACTAGTTTATTGAGTTCTTTGTATATTTTGGAGATCAGCCTTTTGTCAGATGTAGGATTGGTGAAAATCTTTTCCCAGTCTGTAGGCTGCCATTTGGTGTTGTCAACTGTGTCTTTTGCCTTACAGAAGCTTCTAAGTTTGAGGAGGTCCCATTTATTGTTGATCTTAGAGTCTGCACTACTGAGGTTATGTTCAGGAAGCAGTCTCTTATACCATTTTTTCAAGGGTACCTCCCACTTTCTCTTCTAAGAAGTTCAGTGTGGCTGGATTTATGTTGAGGCCTTTGATCCATTTCGACTTGAGTTTTGTGCATGGTGATAGTCATGGGACTATCTGCAGTCTTCTATACACCATCATCCAATTGTGCCAGCACCATTTGTTGAAGATGCTTTCCTCCCCCCAATCGCCAGGCCTCTGCTAGAGGTGAGTCTGGGACCAATTCGGATGGAACACCCGCACCACACACACACACTCTTCCCTGGGAACTCCCAGGATTGGCCCCAGATCTTGTTCCTTCTGTGTCCTGTCCCCATTGAGAGCACTCCTGGTGCTCTGATACACCACTACCCACCCCACCAAGAGACTGCACTCCACCTACCAGGTGCCATACCCTGCCAACTGTCCCACCAAAGATAAAAACGTTTTTACCTATGAGAAATTAAGTCTTACATAGAACAGAAATTTCAAGAGAAAAGTCAATGTGCAATGGTAACTAAAGACTGATAATTTGCAATTCTTATCATAGCAAAGCTTCATTATTTTAAGGAGTTAGATGACCTGATAAATTGAAAGATGAAATACGACCCATTTCAAAAAGAACTAAGTATTATTTGCTTGTTTGACATTAAATGAAATGCACAAGTTATCCCACTTCACATATCAGGGGCAAGAAGAGAAACTTTGATTCTATGCTATTAACAAGGACCTTTGAATATAGGTACATTTATGTATTTCTGGTGAATTTAAATAACAAAGTTGTGAGGTTATATGAAAGACATTGAAAGTGCACTCGTTACTCAATTCTGTACTTTTAGTTTAAGAATGTAGCCCGTGAGTATAATAATAAAGAGGTAACTTGATAGAGGTTCAAGCTGGGCCTTTCTATATTGTGTGTAATAATAAAGCACAATTTCCAGTAACTTCAAATGTCTGTCAGGAGATAACAAAGTTTTCCAAGATGTCAGTGTTCAGAAAATGTGATACTGGCAAGTTGTCAAACCAAAGAATAAGTGTGACAACAGAAGGATATAAGGAAAATAATATGGGGGGGGGAGAGGGAAAAGAATTGAGAGGCAAAGAATAGAAATATGAAAAAATCTGAGAGATTGCTCTTAGCCTATTGACACAGAAAATATACCAGGATTCACTCACAGACATTGAGTCCTTCTAAAATCTCAAGCAACTTAAGATTTTCATGATACCAATACATCACAAGTGAAGTTTGCAGTGAGGTAATATTATATGTAAGGATATCTGAACTATCAAATCTGACTATCATAGCAAAGTTGGTGATATCTTTGACCTTAGCAATTGAGACAGAAAGGTTATCATGAATGAGAAGCCATCCTAGGCTATGCAATGAGTCACAAAGAGGCTGGACTACAGAGTAAGGAGCTTTTACTAAATAAATCCATCTTGAAACAAAAAAATAAGAACTAGAATTGGTTTTGTGTGGAATTAGTTCTCAGATTTTTAGAAACAGAATACCCATATCAAATATCATTAAAAGCACAAATATTAAGGTATGTTTTGGTACGGTTTTAAATATGTTCATGTAGTCATGTTGTTAGAAATTTTAAATATATCCTGAAGGAATATTGATTAATTCAAACATGAGGAGTGATTTGGGTGAAAAAGCACTTCTTAGCAAGCCTGATGTCCTGAGTAACCTCCAGAGTGCATGTGATGATTGAAGTACAAAGTTCATGAAACAAAATTGTCCTCTCCTTTCTACACATGGTCATGGCACATGCAGTTTCACACACATATAAACAATAATAATGAATTTTATTTTAAATGACATGTTTATTAAGTTAAAAAAAATAGTCACAACCTACCAGAAGTACTGAATTTTTGTAAAATATACATTATTCAAGTATAAGCAAAGATTTACAGAGATGTTGGTCTGTATTTTTTAAATTTCTATCAGATATGACTTGGAAAGGCTTGTTCTCTCATTTCCATATCAAATCTGTAAGAATGAATGTCTGAGAGAAATGAAGAAAATAGAGCCTTATGAAGCTAAATAAAGAAGATGTAGTTTAATAAGCTATCCAATAACTAAATATTTTTGATACTACAACAGTGCTTGGGATATATAATTTTAGATTCCATTGAAAGTAGCTTTGTAAGGAGTATGGTTTTTCTGCCTGCCGCCTGGTCTTGTCCCGCCGCCTCGCCAGCCCCAATTAACACACAGAGACTCTGTATTTGATATAATCTTGTTGGCCAGTTACTAGTTTCTTATCGGCTAGCTCTGTCTTAAATATTAACCCATTTCTATGTATTTCCACGTGGTCTTACTGAGAGCGGAGGAATGGCAGTTCTGTTCTCTCCAGACTCTCCTTTAAAAAGAGATTGGTTGTTGTCATTAACCATTTATAACCAAGCCCATTTAAATGAAAACAAACATTTATAAACAATATTTGGGAATTTGGATGTCATTCTGTAACTATGTTTCTCATACTGGTTAATGAATAAAGCACTGTTGGCCAATAGGAAAGGAGGATAGGAGGGACTAGGAGACAAGGAGGAAAGAGAGAGTAGGAAGGAGGGGTCAAGATGGAGAGTCTGGAGCAGAGCCATTCCTCTGCTCTCAGTAAGACCACGTGGAAATACATAGAAATGGGTTAGTATTTAAGACAGAGCTAGCCGATAAGAAACTAGTAACTGGCCAACAAGATTATATCAAATACAGAGTCTCTGTGTGTTAATTGGGGCTGGCGTGGCGGCGGGACAAGACCAGGTGGCGGGAGGAAAAACCATACTCCTTACATAGCTTCTTAACTTTTACTTGCTTTATGAAATCTAAATTCTCCAAATGAATTGTTCTTATCTGTTATTCTAAGCTCTGTAGAATGTCTTATGCTTTAGATAGTTTATACCACTTTTAGACTGCACTGATCGTTTCTAACACACTGGCTCATTAAGCTATGATGATTCTCCAAGTGATGACAGCTGATATCACTTTATTTCAAAAAAAGTCCTATTAACACCCATTTCATCAAAAGAGAACTTTTTATTGATTACAAGCTAAAGTTTGCAATACTAATTTAAATTGAAATTTCTGATTTTACAGCAGTAAATACTATCAGCCATTTCCCCTGGTGTACAGCAACTCTAGCAAATAGCTAGGAATGAATGACAGCAATAGATTATCTGACAATTGTTCTCTGACATGAAACCTTTGCTGTAGTCATAAGAGAGGAGAATTCACATAGTAAATCACAGAATTACACATTGCTTCAGCTGGTGATATAAAACTTCAGCATTAAGAGAAGCATATTTTTTTACAATTCCTTTTGCCTCACACAGAAAGTGAAAGACATAACAGGGACTGACAGTTAATTAAGTCAGTTATCATTATAGGTTCATTAGGGAAAATTAAAATTGAATAGTGTGTTCTTGTTTTGCTCCTAAATGTGCATGATAGAGAGGAGACAGTGATAGTGATCATAGTTTGGTGCCACTGTCTTGATTTCTTCTAAGACATGGACATGTAGTATTAGTATAATGTTAGCATAGTGAAAGTCTGGAAGGAATTTATATATGGAAATAATGTAATTCATGAACTTTCTGAATGGGCTTTTAGGACTTCCTGTCAAAACAATGTGTGAACAACAATTTTAGCTGAGAACTATTAATGGTAAAGAAACAGTTTTCAAAACAAATATACACTTGCTCAGGTATACATGTAATTACTTACATTCACACAACCTGAGAAGAAAAAATAATGCAAATTTAATAAAGTAAATGATGTTAAAATAAATAAAAGCAATTGAAGTGAAAGGAATGACCATAACTATACCTGTACTTATTTTAAATGAAAAACAAATTAAGTATAAACAAATACATTCTACACGCAAGTGGTTTATTGGGATGGAAGAACCCAGGAAGGTGGCTGCTCCACTTGTACAAGAAGCAGAAAAGAACTGAGGGTGGCCTTGGATTGGAGGGATTGTGTGACCCAACCTTTCGTTTTTATCTGTAGGGCAGGGCTTGGCCACTCTCCTACTAAGAGGGGCTCGGAATAGCAATGATAGCTATTAAAGAAGTCTGGGTGGTAGGGCACAGTTATTCTTGCCTTGAGGGGCTTACATTACTTGTGCAAATAAACTGATAGTGAAAGTAATAGTGCCAATATAATCTAGTATGTTTGATTTATAAGAAGACAAATGGAATGAACAGGGAGGTAGGTACTAGTGGGAATTTAGTATTAATGAGAAAGTATCTTACTCTTTACTATAGAGCTATAGTAATAAAAAGAGCATGGTACTGGCCTCAAAATAGACATATTGATTAATGGGACTGAACTGAAGACAGAGACATAAATCCATGCACTTATGGGCACGTGGTATTTGATAAAGAAATCAAAAATAGACAATGAAATAAAGACGACATCTATAACAAATGGTGCTAGTCAAATGATGATGCACTTGGAAGAAAGCAAAATAATCCTTATTTGTCACCATGCACAATAAATATTTTCAAAGAGATCAATAGCCTCAACATAAGACAAAATATCTGACTTTGTAACAACAAAAGTGGGGAAGCTGTGTTGAACTTATTGACACAGATAACAACTTCCAGAATAGGACACTCAGAACACAGGCACTAAGCCCAATATTTAATAAATGTGACCATAATGAACAGAAAAGGATAACATCATTCATACAAAGCAATAGCCTACAGAATATGAAACTATACTTACTAATTATACACCTATGGTAGTTCAAAAGAAAATGACCCCACAAGTGAATGGTGCTAATAAGAGGTATGGATTTGTTGAAGTAGGTATGGCCTTGTTGGAGGAAGTATGACACTGTGAGGACAGGCTTTTAGGTCTCTTTTTTTTTGCTCAGGCTTAATTCAGGGTAATTCTCATTGCCTGCAAGATGTAGCACTCTCAGCCATTTCTCTAGCACCATGTCTGCCTGCACGCCACCATATACCATCATGATGTTAATGGACCGTGTGAACAGTACGACAGCTCCCTCAATTAAATGTTTTATTTATAAGAGCTGCTATGGTCATGGTGTCTCTTCACAGAAATAAAAACCTTAACTAAGACAAGAGCTGATAGAGGACTAGTATCTAGATTATAAAAAGAACTGACAAACTGAACATCAAGAAAATAAATAGCACAATTAAAAATGGGATGAAGATCCAAGCAGATGGGGCTCAGAACCAGGGACATGAGGTAAACCCACCCACATCCACTGAGTGGACTAAAGGGTAAACTATGGGACTCACTGGACCACATTATAGCTTTCAGGTGGAGATTTGCTTTTTGTTTTTGTTTGTTTTTGAGGTTTTGTTTGTTTACTTGCTTGTGTTTGTTTTGTTTGTTAGTTTTTTTTTTTGGTTTGGGTTTCTTTTGTTTTTCTTTTAAATTTTCTTTTTGTGTTCTTTATTTTTTGGAGGGCAAGGTTGTTATGGCAAATGGTAGAATATTAAAGAACAGGGAGATGTATGAGATCTGGATATATGATCCACAAAGAATTAATGAAACATTTTTGTTATTGTTTTTATTTTTAAGGTGAAACACAAGTGGCTAAAAAAATAAGGAAATATTCAACATCTTTAGCTATCAGAAAAATTCACATTAAACTACTTGAAGACTTCATCTTACCCCTGTCAAAATGACCAAGGTCAATGAAACAAATGAATATCCTGCTGATGGGAATGTGGAGTGAGGGGTACATTCTTCCATTGCTAGTGGGAGTTCAAACTTGTGTAGCACAGCCACTCTAGAAATCACTGGTGATTCTTCAGGAGCTGGTAATATATTCACTTCAAAATCCAGTTAAACCACTCTGGGATTAAGCTAAGTCATTCATATTGAATAAAGTTTATGATATACTCTTGATTTGGTTTGCAATTATTTTATTGAGAAGTTTTGTACGTGTGTTTATAAAGAATATTGTGCTATTTTCTTCTATTTATTTATTTACTTATTTATCTCTTCATTTTTGGGGTGGTAAGTCTTTGTATAGTTTTAGGATCAGGGTAGTAGTGGATTTATACAAAGAATTAGGAAAGCCTTCTCAAGTTTCTATTTAATGGAATAATTTGAGGAGTATTAATCTTTAATTTTCTTTGAAAGTCTAGTACAATTCTGCACTGAATACATCTCTCTCTCTCTCTCTCTCACACACACACACACACACACACTCTAACATATATGTTTGTTTGTATGTAAACTTTGTTATATTCGTTTTGTTTTTTCCAGTTTGGTGTAATATAGATATTATGTCATATAGAAATGACATCATAATTCTTTAATTTCCTTGGTCTTTCTTGCAATATCTGTCTTTTCATATCTTATTTTGTCAATTTGTGTCTACGTCTGTCTCTTCCTGAATTTGGTTAAGGGTTTGCCAAACTTGTTTATTTACTCTGAAGCAGCTCTTCATAGAATTGATTCAAGATAATGCTTCTTTTTATTTGTCTCTATTATATTAAATCAATCCTTGAGTTTTAGTGTTTGTTCCCATTTAATCCTTTGGATAGTATTTCTGCTTGTTCTAGATTTTCGGGTATGTCTTCAGGTTACTAATACAAAATATCTCCACTTTTTGATGTAAGTACTTTGTGTTATGTCCTTGCCTCTTATAATTCTTCATTGTGTCCATGGGTTTTGATATGTTTTGATTTCATTCCAGAAACTGTATATTTTTCTTCTTAATTTCTGTCTTGACTCATTTTTCATTCAGTTACTCAGTTTCCATAAGTTTGCAAATGTTCTGGTGTTGTTGATATTCAACTTTCCTGATGATCAGATAGTAGTTATTTCAGTTGTATTTTATCTGTGGGATTTTGCTTTATTTTTGCTTTATTTCCTAATATAAGGTCAATTTTGGAAAAAGTTTCATGAAGTGATGAATAGAAGGAAGTACATTAGTATTTGGGTGGAATACTCTTTAGATGTCAGTTAAATTCATTTTAAATTTTAAATTTCTTTTTAAATTTTTGTCTGAATGTCCTGTCTATTGGTACAGGAGGAATATTGAAGTCAGGAGGGTAAATATGCAATTTTAGCTGTAGAGGTGTTTCTTTCTTTCTTTCTTTTTCTTTTCTTTTCTTTTTTTTTTTTTTTTTTTTTTTTTTTTTTTTTAAATTTAATTTATTATTTTACATGTCGATCCCAGTTCCCTTTCCCTCCCACCCACCCTCCCTTCCTCCCTTTTAGCCTCTCTGCCCCCTCACATGCACCATGAACACCCTCCCCTCCCGGCCCCCACCCCAATTCCACATGTAGGGCAGTACCATCCAGGTGGGGTCATGTAGATCTGACAGGTCATTTGAAGTAGAGACTAAGACTTCTCTCCTGTCTCTAGGTTAAGGCAGTGTCCCTCCATGGGGAATGTGTTCACAAGGTCCTTTTGTACAACAGGGATACATCCTGGTTCCACTGTCTGAGGTCCCTTAGACTTCTCAGTCCTTCTGGCTGAGACCCATATTCAGGGGGGGCCTGAGTCAGTCTCATGCTGGATTCCCAGCTATCAGTCTTGGGTGCCTGATAGCTTCTCCTTGTTCAGGTGCAGCTGTTTCTGCAACCTGTTCTTGCCCTCTCCATCTGCATCTGGGTTCTAGTTTGGCTCAGTGTTTAGGTATTGGTGTTTGCTTCTGTTTCCAACAGGTATTAGATGAGGGCTACATGGATAAGTTAGTTATTGATCTCACTAAACAGGAAGGGCATTTATGGTAGCCTTTCCACGGTTGCTCAAATTGTTAGTTGGTGGCAGTCTTGTAGGTCTCTAGACCTTTCCTTAGGTTCAGTTTTCTCTTCAAACCAATAATGGCTCCCTCTTTTATGTTCTCTCTCTCTCTGTCTTTCTCTTTCTTCTGTCTTCTATTCCTACCCTGACTCAATCTTCCAAGTTGCACCTGTTTTCCTCTCCTCCCTCTCTCTTTCTCCTACTTCTCTCTCCATTCACTGCCCCCCTGTGCTCTGGGGGGGACTAGGCCCTTCCCTCTACTGTGAGGGACTTTATATGAATCTCTTAGAATACACCTTGTATCCTAGTTCCTCTGGTGGTGTGAATTATAGGCTGGTGATCCTTTGCTCTAGGTCTAAAATCCATATACGAGCAAGTACATACCATGTTCTTCTTTTTGTGACTGGGTTACCTCATTCAGGATGGTTTCTTCAAGTGCCATCCACTTGCCTGGGACTTTCAAGATTCCATTTTTTTTTATGCAGAGTAGTATTCCATTGTGTAGATGTGCCACATCTTCTTTATCCATTCTTCAATTGAGGGGCATCTAGGTTGCTTCCAGGTTCTTTCTATTACAAATAATGCTTTTATGAACATATTTGAGCAGATGTCTTTGCGGCATGGATGTGGATCATTTGGATATATGCCTAAGAGGGGGGGATTGCCTGGTCCATTATTATTGAGGGTTATCAGTCAATAGTTAATATTGATTCCTTTCTTTTTGTTGATGTGCAATGGATATTTTCTACCTCTTTTGATTTATAGTTTTTGGATTATTTATTACTTGTGTCCTCTTTGTAATTGCTAACCTCTTTAGCTTGAGAATTTTCCTCTAAATCTCTTCTTTAGAGCCTGATTAGTAGAAATTGCTGAAATTTATTTTTGTTGTGGAATGTTTGTCTTTCTCCATAGAGTGTGCTATTGAGTTTCTCTGGGTATAGCTGTTTTGGTTGGCATCTATGGACTCTCTGTCTGTAAATCCTTCTGGTCCCTTCCAGCATTCAGACTTTTTGGAAAATCAGGTGTTATTCTAATGTTCCTGCCTTTATACAAGATTTGGTCTTTTTTCCTTTTAGCTTTTAATACCTTTTCTTTACCCCACATCTTTAATATTTTGATTAGTATGTCTCATGGACCATCTCTCTTTTGGACTTGTCAGTTTAGTACTATGCATGCTTCTTGCAAGGTATCTCCTTTAAATTTCTTCAAGAAATTTTCTATTATGATCTTACAATTTTGGCTGTGAGTTTAGCCTTTAATGGGTAAGCTTTGTTTCCAGGCCTCTACTGTGAGCTTATTAATAATGTTTCCTGTGCCTTTGACCTATGTTTCTTCTTCTATACTTACTATGCATGGGTTTGTTCCTTTCAGTGTTCCAGATTTCCTGGATGTTTGGTGCCTGGGTACTTTTAAATTTACCACTTCTTTAGATTGATCTATCTAATTCTTCTACCTCATCTTCAAGATAGGAAATTCTCTTCTCTATTTCTTTTAACCTCTTGGTGATGCTTATCTGTGTGAGTCTTTGACTTTCTGAGTTTTTCATTTTGAGTTTTATTTCATTTGTGGGGAGGAAAATTGTATTTCTTTGTTAAATTTTAAGTTCATATTTGTACTGTTTTTCTTATTTTATTTTCTCAGAGCATAATATATACAGTTGCAGGGCTCTGTAATAGGCATATTATCTTTGTTCATATTTGTACTTGTATGTTAGGTTCTAGGTACTAGTGTTATAGCCTTTTTTTGGTGTAGATATATTGCCTCTTCTTTGTTGTGCAGATGGCTGATTCTATGGTTATTGTTACCCGGATCTCATCTTTGTTGTGTTGGTAGTTGATTCTATGGTTATTGTTACCCAAATCTTCACACTGTGGATGAGAAGAACAATGCCTGGTTGTCAGTTTATGAGTCCCTTTTGGCTTTAGGGTTCAGACTCTGACCAGTCTTAAATATTTTGGGTTCAATCCTAGAATAACTCTCAAACTGATGCAATGCATTAGCAGGCAGAAAAATGAGACTATTTGTGGGATTCTCTTAAACAGTACATGGGATCTGGTGCAATGAAGGCAAGGATAGAACTAGGTAGGGTGGCATCTAGCAGACTGAAATTGATTGAAGGGAGGAGAGAGGGTTGAACTGGATAGGTAGCAGCATTAAATCTAACAGTTCTCCAGAGTTTCCAGAATGGCAGAAGGAAGAATGGTAAAGGCAGCCCACCTGGGACATAGCCAAGTGGGGTGACTATGGGATACCTGGAACATCAAGCATCTGTGGGTTCCTGGAGAATCACAATGTATAGGAAAGTGCTCATCAAGAATTTGTGACGTGGACAGCGAGGAAGAATTAGGGGGACAATGGAATAATATTTGAAGGCCAATTTTCAATAGGATGTATGTGGCCTGGAGGGGGAGCTCAGGCAAACAAGAGGCAGCACATCAAATTGTACTCTAAAGAGTGAAAATGGAGGCAAGAAAGGAAGACACAGGTGCTCTACAGAGCCTCAGGCCAAATGTGGTGGCTGTGGGGTTACTTGTGTTTGTGATGAGTAGAAATGAATGGAGGTTATCTAGGAGAAATGTTTGAAGAGAGGCAGAAAACAAAGAATTAGGTAGATTTTTTTCATTTAATTTTTTAATACTTAAACAGCAAAGAAATGTTCATCAGTGTAGCTATACGAATTACTTCCAAGCAAAAATCAGTCAGCAAAAAAATGTTTGTTTTATAAATCATATGTAGAAAAATCACTTAGCTGCCTTTCATTCTTTGTTTTAAGGACATAAAGGCAGTAGATTGTTGGTAAATGTTTAAAAATGCAGATTTTATAGACTTCTACATTGGACTACTATGTAATTACACAGAATTTACACAACAATTTTATCTTTAGTAAACAATAAGAATATAAATATATTTTCAAAATTTGTACCAAACTAGATGACCTTTTTAAACTATAAAATGCTTACTCATTAACATTTCTTTAATTTAAAATTTCTATCTTTATTTATTTGAGTGTGTGTGTGTGTGTGTGTGTGTGTGTGTGTGTTAGGTATTTGTGTATATGTATACACTGAGTTTAGATGAGGCATCAGATTTCTTGGGGTCGAAGTTAAAGAGAATTGTAAGACACCAGATGCAGGTTTCAGGAACCAAGTCTTCTGAAAGAACAGCGCAAGCTCTTCAGTACCTTCTAATACATTTTTTGCTTTTTTGTAAAGGACAACTCAGTGAAACCACTGATATAGGTTGTGCCATATGTTGAAAGAAGGTTTATTTTGCATATGAAACTTTCATATGGCTATATGTGTGGTGGTCGAGGTAGAAGAGCCAGAGACATTTGGGGAGTCTGAAGTTGCCATGGCACATAACAGAGAATATCAAGAAGACAGGAAAGCTTGGCCAGTTATTATGTGAGTTGGTATCTACACTGAGGCAGGTATGTAAACCAGAACAACCTAGAAGTTTGGAGTAGTAGAGGGGAGAAGAAAAGAGCTGGGAGCCTAGTGTGGGGTTTTGCTATGTGTTATGGGTATATCATAATGGTGTTGTGTGTTATGTGTATAAAGTAACGGTGGTAAGTGCTATGGATATATGGTGATGGTGATATATAGTAATAGTGCTGTGTTATGGGTTTATTGTGACAATGATGGTAATATGTGTTATGGATATACATAATGGTGGTATGTGTTATGGGCATATGGTGATGGTGATATGTGTTAAGGGTATACAGTAATAGGGAAGTAATTGCTTTCCATAACATCATTTTTTGAAGGATGCTGAATGTAAGCTGATACCTATTCACCAGCAATCTTTCTGTTTACTCTTTCAGAGTCTAAGCTGTCAGTTTGAACACTGGCACTGGCATTTTAGGGCTCTTAGGTAATTCATTATTATAAATATGAAAGTCATGACAATTTGTTAATTGGTGGTACAAAGAAATTTACAATTCTTTTTATAAAATTTCAATAAAACTCAGAAGACGGTTAAAATAGTACCTATTTCAAAATATAGAAAATAAAACAATCATGTAAAAGGTAAATAACTAAACCCTCTGTAACACAGAACATAAGAAAAAGGAAATTATTATTATAACTCTATGTGAAAGATATGCCATCTAACTTAAGGCAAGAGAAGACCATACTGCAGGATAAGAGATAGCAAGTTTGACATGTTTGTTTTTTTTAATTTCAAGAACTATCTTAATGTTTATTCAAATGAATAAAATATTTCATTTGAATATTTTATTTCTGCATCAGAATTGTCTTCATATTGAATTAAAATATTAATTTAATGATTATTTTGAAAAAAAATTGAGAAAGGATTTGATGATATCTTGTTTATACGCTAACAAATAAAGTTTGTCTGGTGATCAGCTGGCAGAACTAGCCACTAGTTAACCATAGAGTTCCGGAGGTCTATAAGACAGACAGGGAGTAATATGACTGTGCAAAGAGAGGAAGTGGTAGGGCGGGAAGCGACAAAAGCTCACTCTCTCTTTTCAGTATGAGGATTACATAAAAGTTAGAGCTCTAGTGGCTGGCTGCTCTGCTTCTCTGATCTTTCAACTTTCACCCCCCTAATATCTTACTCCAGGTTTTAATCATTAAGGCCAATTATGGCTCATGCTATAAAAGAACATCTACATAATATAAAGTATCACTATACTTTTATCTACACACACACACACACACACACACACACACACCGTACAATATTCAATAAAGAATGAAAGATTACCAAAATATAACTTTTTAGGCATTCTGAGAGAATATTTGTCCTTACATTTAGTCATTGGCCATGTTCTTGACACTAAACTTAAAAAATATATTTTTAATTATGTGTATGCCTACACAATTGCCCAAGGAATGCAAAGAGGCTGCCTGATCATCAAGAACTGTCATTAACAGTAAGTTGTCAGTCATTCCATGTGGGTACTGAGAAACAAGCTCTGCCTTTTGGAAGAACAGTATATTTCTTTCTCATGGGCCATGTCTGCAGCCACGAGGCAGAAGTCTTCAAAATCCTTGGATGTTTCCTGAGTTGTTGAAACCTGACATAGAGCTCCTAAATCCCCTCTAACAGCCTTAATGATAAAAGCTTCCTTTGCCTTAATGAAGCTATTCTTGGTAGGCTCATTTTCAGGTTGGGATCTGATTGTCAAGGTAATCATCCATGTCCTAACTTACAGTCCTTCCTTATACCCTCCAAGGAAGTGAGAGAAGCAAGCTAATGGTCAATGGTGTCGTCAATTAACAAAGTTTGCGTAAACATCCAAGGTCAGTACCCAGGTTATGGGAGACAATGAATGGATTCCTTGAGTTTGATATACTAGAGAGAGCAAAGACAGTCAGCACAGTTTCTCTCATATTTCATTCAGTGTCCCTTCATCTGGCCTTTCCTCAGCATCCTCTCTAGTAAGCTTTGCAATAAATTGGCACACATGATTGCCAAAGTTCTTTTTGTGAGCTATCCAGCTAAATCATTCTTACCCAGTCTCAGGGTATTGGGAACCTGATTTATTGCTAGTTGGTCTGCAAATTACTTCCCCCGGGACTGACAGCAAAGACATCCTGCCTTTGGATATCAAAGTTATCACTTTAAGGGTTAAAAAATAGACATATACATCATTACCAAAAGTTCTGGTAAAAATTTAACTTAAAGATATATAATATTGAAAGTTTTTCATTCACATCATCACACATAATGTAATATTATAATTAAAATAATGTAACTAATATAGCATCATATAATAAAATGCACAATAGAGTACACTATAACAATATAGAACAATATCAAAACCTTCTATGGAGGCTTGGGTTTTAGGGATCCTCAGGAATGTGGCTGTAGGAAGGCTCCACATCTGTTTAGTTAGGAGAGTAGCCCTGAAGCTGTGTTTCCTGTGTAGATCTGACTAGATTTCCTGGCTTTATGAGGATCTCATGGTCATCTAAATCAATAAGAAATCCAGTCAACACACACAATGCACCCACACAGCCTCATCCTATTTGTTAGCCTCCTGCATGCTAGCACACCTTCTGATTTTGAGTTGAATTGTTCAGTGTGACATTGTTTATCCAAGATGGTGTGTGTGTGTGTATTTTCATAAACTGTACTTGTGCATCATAATCTAACTCAATAATTTAATTTTCCAATAGTCGCCAGTTTATCCAGTTTTCTTTAATTTTTCTTTTATTACTGTAGCCAGTTGGGTTGTGAAAACAGTAAATCAAAAATATAATAAATAATCTATATATAATAATATTTAATTATAGTAATTGTTATAATGTTTTGTTGTTAATCTCTTACTGAACCTTATTTTTAAAGCAAATTCTTTCAAATGTGTGTTTCTTTATAGGACAACAATATGTACAAGATGAGTATTAACAACATTTTCAGAGATTTGTTTTTTTGACTAAAAGCATGAAAAAAAATCTTTTGAACTATTGCAAAAGGGCAAGTAACTGAAAAGGGCTATAACTCTGGGAAAATTAACATTCAAGATTTTACACTTCGACAATGCACTGATATACATTTTTAAAGACATTAAATCACCAACATATTTGTTGGTGAGGTTGACCCAAAAATGAAAAAGAAAAACTTACCTAATAGAATTTAAACATGTTTTCCTTTAAATGTAATTGGTATTACACAAGTTCTGAGGGGCTAGATCAAAGGAAGATTAAGTTATATTCCAGTAACTTGGGCACTGATGAGCCTTCAGTATGTGTCCAATTAATAGCCCCCTTTGATAAAATGATGGGAATAAGCATATGTCTAAACATAACTGATTCAGTCTCCTTATGACTCCTTGCACCTGGTAAAACTTCCACCTAAAGGAGAACACCCTATTTATCACACAGCATGCCTCAGATGCAGCACCCCAGCAAGGCTGTGCTCTGCTGGCTCTCGCAGGACCTTTGGTCAGGAAAAGCACTTTGCTCTCATCTTCCGCCTGTACCTTCTGCACTTTCTTTTTACTGTACCATCTCCTCTCTTTTGGCTTTTGATGTTGCTAGGATTTCTTCACATGATTTGTCATTTACAGATTCACATTTCAGCAAAAACTCACCTGAGTCTACTTTGATTTGTATTACAGCTTGTGTATTAAATTCTATTTAAGGTAGTCCCAAAGTCTCACAGATAATCTCTGTGATAGATAGACACTTAAGTCCATGTGCCTTTAAGTTTGTATTTTTTCTGTTCTTTTTCCTTTATACCTCTTACAGCTGGTGCAAAACTTAAATCAACTATTGATTTAAAAATCTGGTAAACTGAATGGATCATTAAAAATGCCTAAATAAATAAATAAGGAAAGGAAGGCAAGCAGTTTGATGCCTTTCTTTCTTCTGCATACTAGGAAACTTGAGCCTTGAAGCCAAAGAGGAGGGAAGGAGAAGAAAGAAGCTAATGTTGATATGTTCTCAGAAATGCTAACTCTAAGAAAAACATACTAGAAAGAAAAGAAATAAGTTCACCTTAAGCGCGCGTGCGCACACACACACACACACACACACACACACACACACACACACACACACACACCAAACAAAAATCAAAAAAACCATAGAGGTGTTAGAGAAAAACAGGGAAGATGAAGATTACTTCTGAGTTAACTTTGTGAAACTCCTCTAGATGAGTTTGCCAAGGGGCAGTAATGTCTGTAGTTGGTGATGTGGACCCAGAAGATAGTGTTAACCACATTTATGAATTTATGATGTGTGTGTGTGTACATGATTATGTGTGTGAGTGTGTGATGTGTGTGTCTGTGTGATGTGTGTGTGTGTTGTGATGTGTGGGAATATGTGTGTGTGAGTATGATATATGTGTGTGTGTGTGTTTGTATGTATGTGAGAGAGAGGGACAGAGAGTGAGACAGAGACAGAGACAGAGATTTGTGCATGGAGAAGTACTTTACTTCTGAGAGTTAGCCTAATAATGAGGGTGAGGAATCTTACACAGGGTTCATATAAATAGTTGCTACTGCTCTGACCATTACAATTAGTAGATCTCAAAGTTAGTAAAAGCAATTACTTTGCTAAAAGCTCCAGAAAGGAAAAATAAAAATGGAATATCTAATTCCTCTAGCTTTAGCTGAAACAGAAATCTCTAATGTGCACATCCTTATCCAGATAGTGAAGAATAGACAGGAAAACCTTAATGCACTCACTGTGGCCTTCCCAGTAAGCCAGGAAGCAGTTACCAGGACCTGCTATCAGGTTATTCTATACCATTCAAGATATGCAAAACATTAGTACTTACAACAAATTTTTGATGAGACTTTTGAGTAATACCCTTCAATATAGAAAAAATACCATGAGGTAGAATGTCAACAGCAGGGAATTTTGACAAAAGTCTGTAAGACAAATGTGTTCTAGACAGCTGCCTAGAACACTAATTTTTGCCATTGTCTAATGAGAGTGCATTAACCAATCAAAATAAATAAATATAAATAAACAAACAGATGCCATTTCTCTGTAATTCATGACTAATAGCTATCAGTGAGGAACAACTTCACCATCTGCACTCCTGAACTTTTGGGAAAATAAATTTTGTCTTCATTTACCCCTTTAAGAGACATTACAGTTGTATATGCAGACTTCTGTAGATATTTTAGCAATATTATTACAATTCAAATTTTCATATTAATACACTAAATTTTAGTTGGATATGTTTTGTTATTATTTAGTCTGATTTTAGAACTAAATGCACTTACTTGGAATGGTAATAAATGATTTGTCTAAAGTATTTCATTTAGACATGAGTATAATACATTCTGATGTGGTGTCTATTGTTAGACTTACTCTTACAGTATTTCATAATCTCTAAAATATCTCCCAACTGCCTATCTGTTGTTTCATTGAGGATTCATTTCTAGTTAGATGCTTTTCCTCATAACGAACCTGTTGGTACTAATTTTAAAGGATCATCTTAAACACAAATATAAATTTGTGTAAAATATTCTTAAATTTCTTAACATTTAAAGCCAATTCCAACAAATACATCTGATAGTGTTTAAGGAACTGAGGTTAAGAGTTAGGAGCTAAGATGTAATAGTAGCTCTGTGAGAAATCTGACTGGGAAGACAAGAAGCCAGCAAAACAACATCAGGACATGAACATCCTGTGTTAACTGACTCAGGTGTGAATGTGGAAGGCTTAATTTACTTGGTGCTGATGACCAAACTAGCCTTACACTTCCTATATTGATAAATAGATATTAAAAGTAATAAACCAGATGTAGTGGACACACCTTTAACACCAGCACTTGGGGAGCAAACATAAATAGATTTCTGCAAGTTTGAGGCTAGACTTGTGTATGTAGTGAGTTCCAAGACATCTAGAGATATGTAGAGAGAACCTGTTTCACCCCTTCAAAATATATTAAAGGTAGCAAAAAATTGAAGCATTGTCTCCTCTTCCAAAAACCATGATGGTAGCTTCTTCCATGGGTACTGGGTCCTGAAGTTCAACCTTGTCCTTGTGTGACAGGCACATACCCAATAGAGACATTTCCCAAGACCCAGATTACAGGATTTTCAAATAATCATGCTGAATAAATATTGGGACCTAAGAAATTATTTTAAAATCCACACATTACATCTTTTATAAGTTTTAATTTCTGCTTTCCTTAACCACCTTAGTATACTTGCATTTAACAGTTTTAAACCGCCAAGAATGAAATGTTTTAAGATGAGTAAATATTTTTTTATCGTTGTCATTTCATCAGAGTGTCTGCAGTTTCAAAAAGCTCCATTATACTTGCCACTCACCACTTTATTTGTATTTATCACATCTGCCTTTCAGCCATATGACTTATTTTATGAAAAGTAAGTGAGGAGGGCTATATACATTTTACATGCTTGCATTTAAAATTACAAGTTACTATGGTGTAAATTTCTGCTAACAAAATGTTAAAATCATATTAGATGATTACATATTAAAATCACACTTAATTAGATATTACTCTTTGAGAACAAATTGAACTGTAGATTTCACTATTTTCTTATTATTTGTCAATATAAAAATTGTTAATAGCCTTTTTCATGTTCTTAACACACAAGGCACGGGTGCGCACACACACACACACACACACAGAGAAACAGACACAAACACACATGTATACACATATACTGACACACATACATACACACATAGACACAGATACATAACATACACATAACAGGCACACAGAGATACACACAGCCACACAAACACACACATACATTTTTCACTACAGCATTTACCAATTTCCACAATATTACCTTAAACTTTGTTTTACTGCAGAATTTCTTTATTACATATACTTTGACACTTTAATAAAAACTTATCAGATGTTAAAGTAATACGAATGAATACAACACTTGATTTAGTTGCAAGGAGCCATGGAGTTTGCCTGGCCTAGTTGACTTGAGAGGTATGTCATAGGTGTTATGGTAGAAGCTTCACACTGTCCTGGCATACATATTACTAAATTGTCTGGAATTTTATGGTAGAAATTCCACCCAAGTCCCCTTCCCTTATTTCCCTCCAAACCCTGCTTCATCTCAGGAAGCCTGCCAAATGATGACCCCTCTCTCGGAGGTGTTCAAGACCACTCCTAACATGGTATTTAAACTACTCCCCTTTCCCACCTCCTCTTTGGGGGCCTGGAAGGCCATCTAGGAACATTGCACCCATTAAATGTGGGCTTTTCTAATTTGGTTTGATTTGGTATGATTTGGATTGCTGAATTGGTGGAGAGGATTACCCTGGTATAAAAAATTTTTCAATAGGTTTTTCAGGTTAGAGTCCATGGCTTTCCAGGTACAATGCACCTCCCAGTTCTGAGAGACAGATGTATCCCCTCTGCCAGTGAAGTGTTCATGCTACTTTGTGATTCTCTATATGTTCCCTTAGTAGTCAAGGAAGTATGGAGGTTTGACAAGACAATGGAACCAGCATGAATCTCCAGAGCACAAATGGATTTCATGAGCCCATTCCCCAAGGAGGGATACTCCCTTAGCCTAGAGAAATGGGAGAGAGCGTAGGCCCTACTGAAATGACTTGGCAGACTTTGATGATCCCTCATGGAAGGCCTCATTTTCCCTGAGGAATGGATGGTGTATGGGATGGGAGGGTCATTGGGGAGTGTGAGGGTAAGAGACAGGGAGAGGGAACTGGGATAGATATGTGCAATAAGTTTCTAATTTAAATATAATAAAAAAGATAAAAAAGATGAATGGTACTATGAAATGATAACTGCCTAGTCTGTAAGGAGAAATGCTAATTTATATAGATTACAGACAAGAAAGTAATGAAGAAACACGTAAGGGATTTCTCTGGGTTTACATGCCAGAAAAATTGCCATTTCAGTCACAGAGAGACCAAGGTTTTGTTCAGCTGCTGTGAAACCAGAGGTTCTGACAGAGAAGTGATGCATATGTGCTATGGAATTATAAGGTCATGTGTGGTCAAGGCAGAGGATAATTTCTTGTACTTGATGATGATCCATTTAAGCCTTCCCTCCACCCCCCCCCAACGTAAAGAGAAAAAAAATGTTCCCTTTAGAGGTTCATTTGTAATGAACTGACACTCTAAATTGTCATGGGCTTACTCCATACTAGATTGGAGATAGTACTGAAAAGGCCTCTTTGCAAACTTATATGAGGTACAGTTCACTTTGTGGAAATGATAGGAAACCCAGACTAACAGTGCTGTGAAGAAATGTTGCTTTGTCTATGTAAACACATGATTAGACAAAGAAACCAATGAAACCTTCTTACTTATTGTTTACTGTGTCGCCTGGATCATGGGAGGTCCAAGCTGACAGCTTATGAGGAATTGGACAGCGGGATAGTGGGAATCTGAAGTGGGAGGGAAAAGGCATGCCCTAAACTTCCTTAAGGAAGGTTCCTGGACACCACCTTCCTACAGATCTTCTTGTAAATCTTGGCTCTGTAGAAGCCTTATCACTCTGGTTACCAAATAAATAAATAAATAAATAAATAAATAAATAAATAAGGCCCAAATAGTATATTTTAAATTATAAAATAAAACATGTTCGGCTCATGACCTCCTTTGTATGGAATCATATCAAGATAATATTAGAATAGCTGGATCTTTCCTAGGTTGGGGTGTCATGGGGGGCTCTGCACTTTGCAGATTCCTGACCTTATGAGGGCTAACATTATGTTTTAAGATTAAATTGCTAAGCTTAAGAAATCCATAAAACAAAAATGTGTCTATCCTATAAGGCCCATTTGCCCAAGAACAGATAACTTCCTGAAATGTTGGGGGCTGCTTTCCATGTTAAGATAACAAGCCATGTGTTTTCTCTTCTGTAAACAAGCTTGGTTGCCCCAACTGTAAGGATGTGCTTGATCACAGGTAGGCAGGAGATACATAGGCAGGAAGTACATCAGGATGCATGCTTGCTTGTGATTGGATGTGCTATGTAGCCTTGTGGGTATTGCCTTTAAAAGCCTCTGACTAATGCAATTTGGTGCCATACTCTGGGAATCCCAGGTATGGATCTGGCCAGTGTCCATTGTCCTGGCCAGTATTTAATAAAGCTTGCTTCAAATTTGGCTCAAAAAATACTAGAATTAAGAGTCTTGTCTACTGTTCTCAATGAATATTTTTTATTTGATATGAATATATTTTGTTCTATCACTAGCTACATAGTCAATATTTGACTCCACGTTTATTATGTAATTTGCACTACTCTGAAAGGATGCCTGTATGTTTCGAAAGAAGCTATACAAAAGGGTGGTTAAATAACCTTATTTAAGGTGAGAGTTAATGGCCATTGTTACTACCATTGAAAATGACACTACTTCTCAACAGACTGTCACTATTTATGTAAGTATGCTTGTCCTTCATTTGAATTTATGACCAAAGATAGATTGTGTGGCTTACGTATTTTCCTCTATACCCTATTTCCATATGTATTAAGGAATAGCAACCGTTTTAATGTAATTTTGTTTATAAGACAGCAGTCACTGTAGCTGGTGAGAATACAAGGCGAGCCAAGCATGCTCCTTTCCTCAAATGGGTTATCTAACAGGGGACCCTCTCAGAACATCTTTATAGAAAATACTATGCTGGAAAATGTAAGAGGGTTCATCAAGATGGCTCAACAGGTGAAAGAGATTGCCAAAATGTATGATCATCTGAATTTGACTCCTGGGACCCTCATAGTGGATGGGGAGAATTCATTCTGGGCAAGTTGTTCTCCGACCTCTAGACATGAATCTAGGTGTGTTCTAGGGAGAACAAATAAATAAGAAACTATAAAGGAAAAGAACAAGAAGTTACAGATTATATAGTAGGAGAGTCACAAGTACTCCAGGATGAAAGATGCAGAGGAGGAAGTAGATTTACTAATGGCAGTTAGAAAATGGCTACTGGTGCTCTGTGTCAGCCAGGCAAAGCAGAGGAGGAAAATCCTCTGCTTCCATGAGGGGGCATCTCCGAGAGTAACTTCTCTATACATAATTGTTACTACACCAAATCACGGGATTACTTTCCAAATGACCGCCAAATGAAGTATGCGATTTCTACTTTGATATTTGAAATATTGCTTTATTCAATAATTTCTACATCAGCATAGAAAATTTCTATATTGCTTAATAACTAGTAGTTCATTTGCTGAAGAATAGAAAGCAAGAGAAGCATTCTAAAATATGATAGCAAATTTTTCTTTTATGTTTTATGTACAATTTTCACATCTAGGTTAAGAAACCTCACAAAGAGATTCACTGGCAGTTATATTAAATTGTGGAGTTTTTGTTCCATGAGATTCCTGTGTTTTGGTATAATGGCTTGAAAAATATCATTATGTACAGGTACTGGCTAAGGCTAGGCTCCTGTTAAAAAAACTAAATAGAAAAATTCACATCTACTTCTAAATTTAGCACTTTATCTATTAATGGCAGTAATAAGAGTAATCAACTAAGAAGACCTTAACTTTAACAGAGTTGTTTAAATGTGAGTAAAAAATAATAGCCTATATGTTATGAACTCTCAGCAAAATGCATCAAACTATTGGAGCATAAAATGCATAATAGAAGCATGGAATCTATGAGCTTATTTGTGCATGAGAGCTAGATTATTTTCCCAAGAAGCAAAATCATAAGAAAATGAAGCAATTTATATTAAGTATACCAATGTTAGGCTCAAACAGCTACAATTTTAATTAAATATATCAATTCTGGGAAAGCAGCAGCAGTAACATTACGAATAAACACATGGGGAAAATGTAGCCAATATATGATATAAAAATATGTTCTCGAAGGCATTAATGGAAAATGGACTCACTTATTCATAAACTCAAAGTTCAGTTATTTTCTTCCTGTGAACCCTGAACAGTGGTTCTGCTGTCTAAGTTTGAGGTCTGTAAAATGATTTGACGGAAATAGAGAAAAATGGCACTTTATCTCAAGAGCCTCACTTGTTCTGAAATTGTCTAGTTTAAAATTCCCAAACTTCCTTCCCCTAGTTATGGTCAAAGTGCTAATGAAGGGCTAGTGGCAAGTATTGAAACAAGAATGGACAGTGCTTCTGGAAAACAACAATATCTGATTAATTAATCTATCTGTAGCCTCTTCACAGAGCAAGAAAACTACCTTTCCAATTGCACACTGGCAACACTGATCAAAGTAAGCAGGCTGGTCACTTTTCCAAATATATCTATACAAAGAGGTGTCTTCCTGCTATGTGTTCACAACAAAACAGTTGGCAAGACATCCTTCAAGATTCTAGTTTTGATAGAGTTAAGAGCCATTGAAAAACACTTTGTAAATATTGAATGTGAAGTTACTTTCACTTTGATAGACTTTCACAGTTTCAAGGCAGCTTCCCTTTACATATTTTCCTTTCCTATTATTTCTAGGTGTAACCTCTAAATTCTTCAGTATAATGTGACCTTTCCCGGTTGTTTATTCTTTTGGACTTAGTTTGTTTGTTTTCCAATGTTTTAAAGAAATGTATGTATAGGGACATGCCAAAATCACCTTTAATAATTAAATTGCAAAATGACTCGTTATTATATTCTGAGCTCATAAAATATAGGAATCTCTTCTTTAAAGATGTAATGGAAGACTTAACAAGAAAACATTTAAGGGCAGCTCTTGTGTGATTAGATATTTTTACATTCCCTTTAGTATTTAATTATGACTTAATTATTGAAAGCCTCCTGTTTTCAGAGAAACATCTTTTGGAAACAACTGACCATGAACACCACCACTTTGTGTACTAGTGGATCCTTCCCTGAGAGTGACAAAACATTGCCTGGCTAACAATAAAGCATCACAAAGGGATCATAAGTAGCTAGTCTGGATTTGTCATGTCCTATTACCTCTCATTGTTTTAAAATGCCTCACACTGTGGGCACATTTTGCAAGCCATGCACTGCTCTCCAGCATCTTGAG
Organism: Phodopus roborovskii; assembly: GCF_943737965.1. Taxonomy (NCBI): domain Eukaryota; kingdom Metazoa; phylum Chordata; class Mammalia; order Rodentia; family Cricetidae; genus Phodopus; species Phodopus roborovskii. Next base: position 2,983,452 of record NW_026126413.1, on the reverse strand, counting down.
GTATTTAATGAAGTAGCTTCTAATAATGGAAGAGACAGCTCTAGAGAGAAGAAAGTATCTCTCCCTAGACAGCTTCAACAATATCATCAGTATCAAAACAAATCTAAGTTATCTGTCCCAAGAATCCCTCAGTTATCCTCTGAGTCATTCTAAAACTCTAAGAGAGGAGTCCTGTTTACAAAGAGATCTTCTTGTTTTTTACGTAAATTTTGAGAACCACCATCACAGACTAGTAGTGAATGGACAGATGGATGATGGATAAGTAAAAGATTTTTATTTCCAAGCTCTAGGAATTGTTAACTCTTCCTCAGTATACATATATTCACCTCCTACCCATCGTAGCCAAAAGGAATTACCAAAAGCTGTTGAAGACCTCAGAGCCTTGCATTAGCAGAGCTGGTATCTCACTTCAGCTGTCAGAGTTTGAATCATGATTTTGTGTCATACAGGTTTAGCAGACCCAAATAATTTATCTATATCTGTACACCCAAATAAAAGAATAACATGATTTGAAGATGTCAGTTAACACACAGAGTAGGTAGAGTTCCTCTAGCCTGAAGAGCTAATATGCCATGGAAAGGCAACCATTTCTACGTCTGCTTCATTGAGTGTATTTTAGTTAGTTTTGAAAGTTCAAACTCTCACAGACAGAAAAGGGTTTTAAATTAATTGCTGTCATGAGAAAATGAAGCCTTCAGAACGAGGCCAGGTGGCCAGGGTCATATTTTCAACACAAGGAGGTTTTCAGAGAGGCTCTGGGGCAGAACAAATTTGTTCAGTGTCTGCTGTGGAAATAAGGGATTCCTTCAGCCCTGTCCAAATAGTAATACCACCAGTTCCCAGAAGATAAACATTAAGAGACAGTTGAACCTTTAACTTCAGGATCACACATTTCTCCTACTTCCCTGCATTTCTCACATGTAGGTAAGTGAGAGCAGGCTGCCAGGAAACTTTCTGTATTCTTGTAGAAGGCATTGATGCAGCTGTGTTAAACTGTTGCAGTGGGGACAGAAGTGACACCTATTCATTAAGAGCATTTCCCACAGGGAGTTCTGGTAAGCAGGCTTAACACTCTCAGCTGAGAGGATTCTGCCTCACAATACTGAGAAGTGCACTCAGCTGCACAGATCTGTAGGCAGCTCTGGCAGACAGTAGAGTCCTTCAAATATGATTGGGCTCAGAGTGCTGTTTCATCCAGTCCCACATGCCAGAAACAGACCTATGCATATCAGAGGCTGTCTAGCTGACTGTGCGGTGAGATATCAAAACAGAACGAAAGTAGTGGCCACAAAGAAAATCAAGATGGATTCTGTATGCAGATATTCCGAATTCAGAATGCTTTTCTAATAAAAAGAGAGCCACTGCGGCTTATAAGTATTCAGATTCTCTGCATTTTAATATAGACTGAAGTTGTGGAGGTTGTCCCATACTAGGGAATATACAATCTCATCCTTTGTAAAATGAAAAGTCAGTTTTAAAACGTTTCCTAATGGTTAACCTATATAGCAAGTAAAATAAAAAGTATATATATTTTCTGTTCAGCTTAAGATATAATTACATCACTTCTTCATTCCCTCTCCTCCCTTCAATTCCTCTCACATTCTCTGCCTTGCTTTGTCTCAATTTTATGGCCACTGTGTTCATATCAGGCTAGAAAGAAACTCCAGACAAGTATTTCTGCATACTGTATATATATACACATTTATATACAAGTCTAAATATGTCCTGCCCAGTCTGGATAATGTAACATGTTACTTGGTTGATCATTTGGTAGGGTTTTAGATTCTTGCAGAAATGGGTTTGGAAAGATTATAATGGTCAGAAGATCAGACAATTTGCTGTGACACTCCTGCAAATATCAGAAGCTACACCCATAAAATTTCACCAACACAAAGTACTTTATAAAAGGTAGTGTTAATAAACTATCTCATAAGAGTTTCATATATGCTAAAATTTACATTAATGTATGTCCTATAATTCTTTATATACTATGAACAGCAGCACTGAGGTTGTTTTTATGTATTTGATATTTCTGTGAGAGTAAAATTACAAACCTTGCCTGGTAGGAAAACACTAGGGTTTTTAAATACTGTCTAAGGATATGAATCTTATAGGGAGAGGATACATTTATATTACAAAAGTATGTCTTGTTTTCTAGACTCCAGTGGTGTGATTATAGCAAAAGCATATTAAAACCCTGCAAGAATCTTAATAAAACATTCTTTAATGAAGTTTTTATTACATTTTTGTATATGTGTATGTGCTTCTGCTTGTATGCATGCACATGTGTGTATAAATATGTGTGCTTGTAGTGTCTGTGTGTGTGTCTGTGCTTGTGGTGTGTGTATACACATGTGCACATATGTGTTAATGTGTGTGTGTGTGCTTGTAGGGTGTATGCTATAGTGTGTGTATGCAATCACACATGTTGTGTGTGTGTGTCTGTGTGTGTGTGTGTGTGTGTGTGTGTGTGTGTGTGTGGTGTACCCACACGTGCCAGAGACTGTAGAAGTAGGAGAACAATTTGCTGGATTCAGCTCTGTTCTTCTTTCATGTATGTCCCAGAGATCTAATTCAGGTCATCAGGATTGGCAGTAAGAACTTTCACCTGCTGAGCTATCTAGCTGGCCACGAATATTAATGTTTTAAACAGTCAGGAATGAAACATAAATGAGACAAGAAAAAGTGTCACTTGTAATATTTTGGGCACAGTGTTTAGCCAGCAGTCTTCTCCAAAGAAATTTAGAGTAAATTATTCATGCTTCTCTATGGTTACTCAAAAAGTAATTGGAGGATTGGGAAAGCAATGCTGTTTAGTCATTGGGTTTTTTAGGAACTTAGTTTCTACTGCCTGAAAGATGAGAAAGACTTTTTATTTATTTATTTATTTATTTTTATTTAATTTATTACTTTACATGTCGATCCCAGTTCCCTTTTCCTCCCTCTACCCTTCCTTCCTCACTTTTACCCTCTCTGCCCCTTCAAATGCACTCTGAGCACCCTCACCTCCAATCCCCACACCCCAGTTCCACATGTAGGGCAATGCCATCCAGGTGGGGTCATGTAGATCTGTCAGGTCATTAGAATTAGAGACTAGGACTTCTCTCCTAGCTCTAGATTAAGGCAGTATCCCACCATGGGGGATGTGTACGCCAAGTCCTTTTGAGCACCAGGGATACATCCTGGTTCCACTGTCTGAGGTCCATTAGACTGCTCAGTCCTTCTGGCTGAGACTCATATTCAGGGGGACCTGAGTCAGTCTCATGCTGGATTCCCAGCTATCAGTCTGGTGACCCATTAGCTCCTCCTTGATCAGGTCAGCTATCTCTGTTTGTTTCTGCAACCTGTTCTTGTCCTTTCCCTCTGCATCTGGGTTCTAGTTCGACTCAGTGTTTAGGTATGGGTGTTTGCTTCTGTTTCCAACAGATGAGGGCTCCATGGATAAGTTAGTTATTGATCTCACTATCCTGGAAGGGCATTTATAGTAGCCTTTCCATAGTTGTTCACATTGTAAGTTAGCGGAAGTCTTGTAGGTCTCTAGACCTTTCTTTAGGTTCAGTTTTCTCTTCAAACCAATATTGGCTTCCTCTTTTATGTTCTCTCTCTCTCTGTCACTCTCTCTCTGTCTCTCTCTCTCTCTCTCTCTCTCTCTCTCTCTCTCTCTCTCTTTCTTCTGTCTTCTATTCCTACCCTAACTCAATCTTCCTGGTCACAAGTGTTTTCCTCTCCTCCCTCTCTCTTTCTACTACTTCTCTCTCCAATCACTGCCCCCCTCATTTCCCCTTTGCTCTGGGGGACTTGTCCCTTCACCCTACTATGGGGGACTTTATATGAATCTCTTAGAATACACATTGTATCCTAGTTCCTCTAGTGGTATAGATTATAGGCTGGCGTTCCTTTGCTCTCGGTCTAAAATCCATATATGAGCAAGGACATACCATGTTCCTCTTTTTGTGACGGGGTTACCTCATTCAGGATGGTTTCTTCAAGTGCCATCGACTTGCCTGTGAATTTCAAGATTCCAGTATTATTTTCTGCAGAGTAGTATTCCATTGTGTGTCACATCTTCTTTATCCATTCTTCAATTGAGTGGCATCTAGGTTGCTTCCAGGTTCTTGCTATTACAAATAATGATGCTATAAACATAGTTGAACAGATGTCTTTGTGGCATGGACATGGATCATTTGCATATATGCCTAAGAGGGGGATTGCTGGGTCCTGTGGTAAACTAATTCCCATTGTCCTGAGGAACCACCATACTGATTCCAAAATGGCTGTACGAGTTTGCATCCCACCAGCAGTGGAGGAGTGTTCCCCTTTCTCCACATCCTTTCCACAATGAGTTGTCATTGGTGTTTCTAATTTTATCCATTCTGGCAGGAGTAAGATGGTATCTCAAAGTTGTTTTGATTTGCATTTCTTTGATAGCTAAGGATGTTGAGCACTTTTTCTTAAGTGTCTTTCAGCCTTTTTGATTTCCTCCATTGAGAATTCTTTCTTTAGTTCTGTACCCCATTTTTTTTAATAGGGTTGTTTGGTGTTTTGTTGACTAGTTTCTTGAGTTCTTTGTATATTTTAGAGATCAGCCCTCTGTTGGATATAGGATTGATGAAAATCTTTTCCCAGTTTTGGGCTGCCGTTTGGTCCACTGTGTCTTTTGCCTTACAGAAGCATTTAAGTTTGAAGAGGTCCCATTTATTAATTGTTGCTCTCAGTGCCCCTGAAGTTATGTTCAGAAGTGGTGTACTATACCAATTTGTTCAAGGGTACCTCCTACTTTCTCTTCAACAAGTTCAATGTGGCTGGATTTATGTTGATTCTTTGATCTATTTGGACTTGAGTTTTGTGCATGGCAACAGACATGGGTCTATCTGCAGTCTTCTACACACCATCAACCAATTGTGCCAGCACCATTTGTTGAAGATGCTTTCCTTGCCCCATTGCATTCTTTTAGCTGTTTTGTCGAAAATCAGGTGTTCATAGGTGTGTGGGGTAATAACAGGATTTTCAATTCAATTCCATGGGTCTACCTGTCTATTTTTGTGCTAATACCAGGCTGTTTTCAGAACTATAGCTCTGTAGTAGACTTTAATGGTGATGCCTCCTGAAGTTCTTTTATTGTACAGGCTTGTTTTATTGTACAGGTCTTTTGCTTTTCCATATAAAGTTGATTATTATCCTTTCAAGGTCAGTAAAGAATTGTGGCATTTTAATGGGGATTGCATTGAATCTGTAGATTGCTTTTGGCAAGATTGTCATTTTTACTATGTTTATCCTACCTAACCAAGAACATCGGAGATCTTTCCATTTTCTGTTATCTTCTTTATTTTCTTTCTTTAGTGCCACAAAGTTCTTATTGTATAGGTCTTTCACTTGTTTGGTAAGTGTTACCCTAAGATACCTTATGTTGCTTGTGGTTATTGTAAATGGTGATGTTTCTCTGATTTCTTTCTCTGCCTCTTTGTCATCTGAATAAAGTAGGTGTTAGGAGTAAGGTTTTCCTCCTGCCACTGGTCGTAAGGCTACTGATTTTTTTGAGTTTATCTTGTATCCTGCTAGTTTGCTGAAGGTGTTTATCAGCTGTAGGAGTTCCCTGGTAAAGTTTATTGGGTCGCTTACATAAACTATCATATCATCTGCAAATAGAGATAGTTTGACTTCTTCCTTTCCAATTTGGATCCCCTTGATCCCCATTTGTTGTCTTATAGCTTTACCTAGAACTTCTAGTACGATATTGAAGAGATATGGAGAGAGAGGGTAGCCTTGTCTTGTTCCTGATTTTAGAGGAATCGCCTTAAGTTTCTATCCATTCAGTTTGATGTTGGCAGTTGGTTTGCTGTATATTACTCTTATTGTGTTTAGATATGTTCCTGTTATCCCTGATCTCTCCAAGTCCTTTATCATGAAAGGGTGTTGAATTTTGTCAAAGGCTTTTTCAGCATCTAGGGAGATGATCATATGGTTTTTTGTTTGTTTGTTTATATGGTGGATCATGTTGAGAGTTTTTCATATGTTAAACCATATCTGCAATCCAGGGATGAAGCCTACTTAGTCATGGTGGATGATTTCTATGATATATTCTTGAATTCGGTTTGCCCGTATTTTATTGAGTATTTTTCATCGATGTTCATCAGGGATATTGGTCTGTAGTTTTCTTTCTCAGTTGTGTCTTTGTGAGGCTTGGGTACCAAGGTTATTGTGGCCTCATAAAAAGAGTTTGGCAATGAACCTTTTGTTTCTATTTTGTGGAACAATTTGAGGCGTATTGGTATTCTTTCTTCCTTGAATATCTGGTAGAATTCTGCACTGAAGCCATCTGACCCTGGGCTTTTTTTGGGTGGAATGCTTTTGATGACTGCTTCTATTTTATTGTGGGTTACAGGTCTATTTAAGTTGTTTGTCTGTTCTTGATTTCATTTTGGTAAGTGATAGTTATCCAGAAATTTGTCCATTTCCCTTAAATTTTCAATTTTTTTGGAATACAGGTTTTCAAAGTATGACCTGAAAATTGTCTGGATTTCCTCTGTGTCTGTTGTTATGTTTCCCTTTTCATTTCTGATTTTGTTAATTTGCATGTTCTCTTTGTGCTTTTTCGTTAGTTTGGATAAATGTTTGTCTATCTTGTTGATTTTCTCCAAAAACCAACTCTTTGATGCATCGATTTTTTTTTTTTTTGGTATTGTTTTCCTGGTTTCTATTTTGTTTATTTCAGCCCTCAAGTTGATTATTTCCTGGCATCTACTCCTGCGGGGTGAATTTGCTTCTCTCTGTTCTAAGGCTTTCAGTTGTGCTATTAATTCTCTTATGTGACTATCCTCTGTTTTCTTCATATGGGCACTTAGTGCAATGAACTTTCCTTATGGCATTCTTTTCAAAGCGTCTCATGAGTTTGGATATGTCTTCATTCTCGTTGAATTCTAGGAAATCTTTCATTTATTTCTTTATTTCTTCTTTGACCCAGGTGGAGCAAGACTTTTTTTGATTCATTGTACCAAATATGCTAGCAATGTGATATACATACATGTACCTGAACAGAGTAAACCCGGTTGTTTGGGTATTGTTAGAATCCTTGAATGTTTTTGTTTGTCATGAGACATAAAGAACATAACTATTATGTTCCATATTTCCTATTCTTTCAGTATTAAGTCATATGAATCTATTAACCGTGTGTTGTTTTTTTTTTTTTTTGGTGTTACAGAAGTGGATTTAAAGTAGGTGAAAACCCGACCATCAAATGATTACAGATTAAGAAGGAAAAGGACAGCAAGTGACTACAGAGGTATCATAACTGGTACCATGAAAATGAATTTGACATTTATACTGTTTGTGTAGAACTCTCAGTCCCATTTTTCAAAACAACTTATACAAACAAAAGGGAGGGTAAAGGTAGGGACCTTTGTATAGAGTTTTCAACCAGGAAATGTGTAACATAATGTAATAAATTAACTCTCTGTAGTGATTAAAATGAATAAGTCAGGTACATTTCTTGTTATTGATACAGAATAACCCAGAGTCACTCTAGAGTATTAACTGTTCCATCACTAATACATAATACCAAGTTCAAATTGCCTTTGACACTAAAGTCAAGCTGCTCCATAACGAATTACAGAGCACCAACTTACCCACTGATCTTAAAGTTAACCACACTCTAGAAAGCTCTCTGCTAATGCTCTTCATAATTTATAGACTTTTCACTGAATGGTACAGCATGTCTACTACCTTTCTTTCCTACTTTATTTCACTGTTATTTCCTTTCTCTTCTCCTACCTCACAGTCGCCACTCTTTGTTTTCCAAGGACAATATAACCAGGACCCATCCTCACACTCCAGAAAAGTTATTGTTGTTTTTAATTTACTTTTTACCCTAAGCGAGACAGAAACAAACCCAACGGCAACGACAGTAAAAAACCATGCTTTCCAGGCTGAGGAGGCAATTTTACAACACAGTTTGAGGATGACTTGTAGCTGATCTGGGGCACAATGTAGAAGGTTTTAGTCTGGCCAAGTGACACATTGACCAGAGTACATTAAAATCCAGGACATATCTTTCTTTCACAAATACCGGTAGTGTTTCTGAAGGAACACATCATATTAAAATCAGCCTAATCTTTGGAAAGCAATAAGGATTATTTTTAAGCAAAAAGATCCAATCTACTTTAATCAGTGTTGAAACACTCCTACCAATGCAGAGACAAGGAGCAAATTAACTTTCAAATGAAAGTTTAAATATTATACTATATTATCCCATTAGAACTATCAAAATGTAATAATTTAGTTATTCAGTGACTAGGGTAAAGAGAGTTTCCTGGCATTCTACAATTGTACTTGTGCAGTTTTAAGGTTTAATTGAAAAGTACTACTAAAATAAACTGCATAGTATAAAATATACTGTGATTATGCAGTAAGTTACTGAACTCTGTGTGACAAGTTCAAATATCATATCTTGTTCGTTTTCCATCTCCATACTCAGAGCTTCTCCACTGCCTTCCTACAATGTTACTGTTGAGTCCAGGAAATAGACAAACTGTCTATTTAAAAAGAAGCAGCTTCTTTTTTAAAACTAAGTTTCCCAGGCTGGCCCTGAAGATGCATCCTGCATCTCCAAGCCTGACTGTTTCATTTAATCTCAAAGATAGGCACTGTTTTGCTTTGCTTTAGTGACTAGCATAGAGTCAGAGCACCTGGACATGTCCACTGAACACTTGCTTGCAGTTTACATAGGGAACAGCTGGAAGGTCAGTGTCTAGGGACCCAAAATCACCTCAGTAAGAAAAAAAAAAGGGAAATGAAACACTATTACATATTCCCATAAAATATACGGAAATAGAAAATAAATCTTTAAACGTACATAGCAAGTAGTCAGACTGGCTAACTCTATTTAGTTAGCAAAGCATTCAAAAGTTTAACCGAAACATTTAAATTTTAAATGATATATTCCAAGACGTGGATATATGCAAAATTTCTATTTTTACTACATTATACAGAATTATCAATTTATATCTTAGGTGGTAGCAATGTGAAGTGTTAATTTTGTTAATTTGCTGCTGCTCATGGATGGAAAGAATATAAGTGAAGAGTTAATGGTCAGAAAAATCTGTAAAAATAAAGTAAGGTTTCTTCTTTACTATACTTATCCTTCAGATCAGAACCAATTAAGAATATTATGATAGCATCAATAAATGCTCAACATGGAAATTTGAATTGGCAATTTTGATTTTCTTTTTATCAAGTTAAAGAGAAAATTGAGCTACATACTAAAATTAGTATATTATGTCATACACTGAGAGATTAATAGTGCACTTATGATAACAAAACACTCAAAAGCTTCGTCTCAAACACTGAATATAAATAAAAGAATCAAAACAGGAGAATTTAGTAATGAATTCTTCAACACAGAGAACTGAGCACCTAATAAGAGTCAGTCTTTTAAGTATGAGTGTTAGCAAATTGATAAAGCATTTCTATTTTTAAAAATAGCATGAAATAAGATACTCTTAAATAATACAACAATAAGATGTATAACCACGATCATAAAACATCCCTAAGTATTAAATAAAAGTGAAGGAGTTTCAGTTTTCAAACACTGGATTTATATATATATATATATATATATATATATATATATAAAATCTTCCTCCATAAAACATGTTACATTTTCCTTTGCTTTTTCTCCCGAGTTCATTATGATCATCATATAAAAAGTAAATTGACCATTACATGCTATCACCTTCATGGTTATTAACACCAATCCTCATAGAAGTATAATAAATCTTTAATTATTCTGCTTAAGATGACAAGCTCATCTTTAATCTAAACTTTTCTCAGCTAAACATTTTCTTGTTCCATTGAGTAATTTCTTCCCTGGGACAAAGAATATATACATATCTAACTTTGAAAGAAAGATTGGTGTGTTATGTTAAGTACACAAGAAACCAGTCCAAAAATAAAATGACCATCTGTTCATAAAAATGATAGTATATTTAAAGTTCTCCAAAGGAGGCAACATTCTACTACACAAATACTTGCTTAGTCATGTTCATTGTCACTTTATCCATAATAGCTAGGAAATTGGGAAAAAAAAACAGTTAAGTATTCTTCAGCTGGGTCATACAAAATGAAAATGAGGTACATACACACTAATATGCTGTCAACTTGTTACAGATGTAACATTCCTATAATATGCTACTTTTTCCACATATGTAGCTTCATAGTGAAAAAGTCCAACTGTAACTTATGAGTTGATTTCTGCAAATGCATGACAACATAAATTCACAATCAAAATATGAACTTTTTAAAACTCTATATAGCTGTGAAGATAAAGACAATATATCTAATTTACATACAATTACCTAAGGGACCCCAAACAATGAAAGACACTGAATGAGATTTGGGCTCAGTTTTGAAGTAGAAAAGTGTTCTTATCAGCCATCAATAAACTTTCTTGCTATTAATGCCTGCAGATAAACCTTTAAATATATTATACTTAATAAAGTAACATATCATGTTCCACATTTCTCTGATTCAAACCATGGTGTAAAAATAAGCTACCTAATAAAATTCTTTCAGAGGACTCCTTTGTTGAGTGACATTTGTATACTGGAAGATGTTTTAGTGTGATAGGTGTACTAACAAGCTGAGTTGTCAATATCTTGGCAGGAGAAATAGGAAGAGAAAATAATGAAGGTGAAAAGGAGACTCAGTAGGACAATCAGTGAGTCAGAGGGACATACAGAAGGAAACAGAGGTAAAAAGCCATGTGGTAGATTAATAGAATCAGGTTAATTGAAGTTATATGAATGAATGGGACAGCCTAAGCTAAAGGCTAAGCTTTTGTAATTAATAATAAGTATCTGTGTCTTTGTGAGCTTGCAGCAAACTAAAAGTATGCTACGTTTGGCATTCCAACATGTGGCACAACCACAGAGACAGAGAAGTCAAGCCAGTTGGTACCACTGCAACTGCTGCCTGAAACTCTCTGCTTAAGGGGACTCTGGAAAGTAGGCTTAGCAACTTCACAGAGATAGGTAGATAAATATGGCTCCTCCTGGTACCTGCAGCATGAGGCTAGTTTCATGGAACCAAGCAGGGGAGAACCAAAAATCAACACCAAAAGCTAGTCATACAACAGAGGGTAACCAGGTTAAGGATTGGTTTAAATTGTCAGAGAATGCTACAGGCACTTAGCACGCTTAAAAATGTTCTTACATGCAAAAAAAAAAAAAAAAAAAAAAAAAAGAAAAGAAAAGAAAAGAAAAGAAAATGAATATAGTCAGTCATAAAAAATTGTTTTAAAATAATAAAGTAGGGCTGGAGAAACGGCTCAGCAGTTAAGCGCTATAGCTACTCTTCCAGAAGTCCTGAGTTCAATTTTCAGTAACCACATGGTGACTCACAAGAATCTGTAGTGAGATCTGGTGCCCTCTTCTGGTCTTCAGGGATATAAGCAGACAGAGTACTATATTCTTTTCCTTTTCTTCTTTTTCTATTTTTTAAATTTTATTTTACAAACAATCCATGTTTCACATGTCAGTTCTAGTTCCCTCTCCCTTACCTTCTCCTTCACTGACCCCCTATCTCATCCCCTTTCTGCTCTCCCGGGAGGATGAGGCCTTCCATGGAGGATCTTCAGAGTCTGTCACAACCTTTGGAGCAGGGTCTAAGCCCTCCCCCATGTGTCTAAGCTGAGAGAGTATCCCTCTATGTAGAATGATTTCCTAAAGTCCATTTGTACTACGGAGAAATATTGATCCAATACCAGAGGCCCCATAGTCTGCCTTGTCCTAACTGATACCAAAATTCAGGGGGTCTGAGTCTGTCCTATGCTGGTTTCCCTGCTATTAGTCTGGGGTCCATGAGCTCCCTCTGGCTCAGGGCTGCTGTTTCTGTGGGTTTCTCCGACCTGATCTTCACCCCTTTGCTCATCACTCCTCTCTCTCTCTGTAACTGGATTTCAGGAGTTCAGCTCAGTGTTTAGTTGTGGCTGTCTGCTCCTGTTTCCATCAGCTAATGGATGAAGGCTCTAGGAGGGTATATAAGGTAGTCATCAATCTCATTATCAGGGAAAAGCATTTAAGGTAGCTTCTCCACTATTGCTTAGATTCTTAGGAAGATTGAGTTGGGGGAAAATACAGGAGAGCAAGAAAAGAGTTACCATAATAGAGGGAGCCGTCTTAGGTCTAAAGAGAAACCTGGCACTAGGGAAATTTCCAGAGATCTACAACGATGTCCCCAACTAAGAGAACTATATTTTTAATAAGCAGGTAAATGAAAACAACAACAAAACAATACCGTTTACTCAAAAGAAAAAAATAATCCAAGTAAGGATTGAAAATATAAAGGGATACTGGATTCTACATTGTGCTTTGTTGACTTTGAATTTTAAATGCCAATGAACAAAATGTGAAAGCTTCTGAGAGATACTGGATTGTGGGAGAAAAAAAATACCCACTGAATTAAACCAGCCTATATATTTTAAGGATGTTTAACTTTAAAATATCAGAAAATAGGTTTTGTTGAAGGAGAGGTTATGCCCCTGTTTCCACAGAAAATAAAAGTCTATGGATTTCTTTAAATTAGTAAAGGTCAGTAGGTCTCTCCTGATCATCTTTGCTGAAAACATGAGGGGAAAAAAACAGGAGAGACTATAGGACAGGAGATGTGTTTGCATGGGAACAGCTCTGAGATTGGATGCTACATGCTAAACCTTGTTGGCCACAGAATATTTGTGACTTATTATTATATGCCATCCTTTCTTAAGGCATGGGTATAGATTTGGTTTTATAGTCCAAACAGATTTATAAAGTCAACAGACATCATTTACTGCTCAGACATGAAACAAAAAATTATCTTCAACTGATTTGTATACATTGCATACTGTGTTAGCACAGATATATCTTTTATTTTTAAAAGTTTGTGTATTTCCTGAAAACAAAAGGACCAGGCAGTAATAAAGACAAGTATCCCAGATAATCCATCCACTGAGAATGTTTCTGCTGCAGTTTCCTCAAAATTCTAGATACATAACAACTTCAAAGCTGCTAGTTGAGATGATCCAGACTCACAGACTATAGCAACCAATACTACAGAAAACTTCTACTGTTTTCCATCACACCAAGACTAAAAAAAAGTTAATGCAGTTAGCTCTCCCAGGACTTGACTATTATCCCAATTTTCTCAGGGTCCTCTAGACATGCTGTCACTCCAAGACAAATGGAAGCAGTCTAGAGAATACAACATCCACATTCCCAATAGCAAGTGGTTTTTGATCATTCAGTGTTTATGGATATTTGTTATTATTCAGGGGAATTGGTTACAGGTTGTTGTTGTTCACGGTCAAGGGGAAAGCTAAACAAAGAGATTAGATTAAAGAAACATGTTCTGAAATGAAAAAAGCATGAATATTGTACAGAAATTATAGGATTAAATGATGGTGTGTTGAGTCTACCTTTGAACTAAAAAGCAACTCAAATATTTTACATCGGTATGGATGTACATACATCGGTATGGATTTTTATATTGATACAAATTTAAGGATATTTTTGTTTTAACATAATACACACACACACACACACACACACACACACACAGAGAGCTGCTTGGGAACAAGCCTAATTGTAGGCTGAGATTTCATAATTAATAAGAAATCTCTGTATCATTATTTGGGAGCTAGCTGGCTGGACGAAGAAAGACTCATACTCTATTGAAACAGAATAAGGTATAAATCTTTTACAATGACCTTAGGGCATTTACACTCTCTCACATCAGATTTGAACACATTCCTCCAGTAACACTGGAGCAAATACTATATAGTATTTGCTAGATTCTTATGAGTATCCTTGATTATGTTGTTTCCTAAGAGTCTAGGTCAGTGAAAACTATCTTGAAATATTGCCTTGTTTCAGTTTCCTGACCCATGTCATTTCAACATGACTGCTTTGATCCCTCACTATAATGGACATTTCTGCAATTGGTATGTGCTATTAATGACTTGGTAGACAGTGATTGCATTAAGGTACCACATGAACAGAGGTATAATATTTCACATTAATAAATTTTGTTCATCTTTTCTGTCTTCCTATTGCAACTAATTTACGCATTCACTTGTGTGCTCAGAAAGTTTAAATGGAAAGAATATGAGATGTCAGGGTTACTATGATACTTCATCTCTGGCAAAGCTCTTAATATCTCAATACATTGTTGTTTTCTCAAGTTCTAACATTAACTGTGATGAAAATAAAAGACAGTATGAATCTCAGGGAATTCTGCTGAAGAGAAAGAGGAAGGATTATAGAAGCCAGAGGGGTTAAGGACATCACAAGAAAACCCACAGTATCAACTAACCTGGGCTCAAAGGGGCTCACAGAGACTGAAACTACAACCAGAGAGCCTGCATGGGACCAATCTAGGTCCTCTGCATATATGTTACAGTTGTAGAGCTTGGTCTTCCTGTGGAACTCCTAACTGTGGAAATATAAGCTGGCTCTAACTCTTTGCTAGCTTTTGGGATCCTATTCCTTATACTGGGTTGCCTTGTTTGGCATTAGTACATAGGAGGAGATGTACTTAGTTTTACTGAAAATTGATATGCCATGTTTTATTGACAGCAATGGGAGGCCTGCACCATTCTGAATAGAAAGAGAAAGGGAGAAGAGGCAGGAGAACTGTGATCCAGATTCAAAGAAAGAAAAAAAAAGAAAAAAGAAAAAAGAAAGAATTATATATCTACTTGTAATTATATACCCATTTTATATACCCATTTTGAATATTTCTACAATGTGAAGATTACCCCATATTCATATTGTTTTATTTTTAGACTATGAAGTTTTCCAACTTCTTTATAGAGCTGATATGTAATAAAGCCCCTAAGAACACTCAAAATTTCTCTATTTATGCAAAGAGTGCTGCAGACAGTTGGATATTATCATGACCTGATGTACATTTTATATTTTCACATGGAAAATTATTTCTCACAAAGACTACATAGTGAAATCATTTTTGTAATCTGTTGCTAAATGTTAACACTGTATGAATAAACATAGGTAAATGATGAATGAGACCTTTTTTTAATACAACTTAAAGCAGTGCATTTATGTCTAAGAATGCTTCCATATTAATTCTGTTCTCACATTTTCAGAGAATGTGCATGTTTTCCATGTTTTTTAGATCTTGCAGCCATTTTGATCATAAAATAAATTAAATTTTGAACATAAGGAAGAATCACACCAGTGTCTTTGCAATCTACTTCCATAACTGATTCTGATCATTTGGGAAGTAGCTCTGTTCAATCCCTCCATTACCTGAATCCATGGCCATCTGTCATTTTCAGCAGCTGTCCAGGCATTTATGAGTCCCTTCTTATTCAGCCGAGCATAGTAGGGATACCACTTCTGGAGTCCAAAAAGAGCTCGGTGGGTAGATGAGGCTGTGATCTGCTGATTTGATATGATCCCACCTTCGATTCCCAATGGCCCAGAACATTCTGGAAAGAAGCCATGAAAAATGTGTAATTGTATCAGAAATCGTAAGGATGGCAGTCTTACAGCAAAAGCATTCAGTGAAATTATTTGTACCGTATACTATGTCAGCCCTTCCCAGCTGGCAGATGTGTTGCTACATTTGCAAATAGTGACCGGTAGTTGTGACACTGTACACTCACTGTATTTTGAAATGGCTTCTCAGAATCTCAGCTTCTATATTATTTAGATTTGTGCAGATGTGTTGTCTTAAATTTAGAGATATATCTGTTGATATCCTGGCATTATGCTGAACCTGCTTCCTGTCAACTAACAACCAACATTCAAGTAGATATTTAGCATGCTCAAGAGCCCTGTGTTGCATGGCTACCTCATGCCTTATATGGCTGTATCACACATTGCATTGTTGCATAATAAGGACTCTATATGCATGTGCAAGCTTTCCCTTTTAAGCAAGCACCATCCACCCTCCCTTACCTTCCCTTCCTATCCTGGTCTACAAACACCAACTTCCCTATCCCCTTGCCCCATCCCTAATAAACTCCACGTGGATTTTGTTGAGTTTTGTGGTTCAATCTTCACTGTAGTCGCTGCAGCAAAACAACAACATCAGCAAAAGCTACTTCTTTTACAATTCCTATATTTTATACAAGAAACAGAATTAATCCTATTTCACATTTCATATTGACATAAATTAGTAATACTCAGGAGTCTTTAATCTTTCAGAGATATAATTTGGTAATTTTTTCATAACAATAAAATGATGACTTTTGAATCAAAATTATTGTGTTAGTGTTTTTCACTCCTATAAACATTCAAACTTTAATTTTGTATTAAATCAGTTATGCTTCATAAAATATCAATATATAATTTGTTGAAATTTATAGCATAATAGTTACCTATGGCATCTAAATTGCCAAAAAAGTTATATTTAAAATTCTTTTATTCAAAGAATATTTAACTATGAACCAGCATGTTAGACATTTTCATACTTACAATATTCAATGAACTTAAAATGTTATCCGAAATATTTTATTGAAATTTTACAATTCTGCATGTTTAGTTTGTGTATTTAAAATTTAAGCACCTATCAATTTTTACAAATGTGTAATGGTAAGTTAAAACATTCTTTTTTTTATTGTTACTTTGTTATTTTTAAAACTATCTTATTTTTACCAATCCCAATTACCCTTCCCTCCTGTCCTGTCTTTCTACTCCCCCACAAACTTCCCCCACCCCACCCCCATCACTCTTCAGAGAAGGTAAAATTTCTCATGGGAAAATCTAAAATGTCTGTCATATCACTTGAGGCAGGACAAGAGCCCTTTCTCCTGTACTAGACTAGGCAAAGTATCTTTCCTTAGGGGATGGGCTCCAAAAAGCCAGTTTATGCACTTGGCATAAATAATGACTCTGAAGCTAAAGGTCCTAAAAATAGCGCACGCTATCCAATGTCACTCACGTTCAGAGGACCTAGTTCAGTCTTATGCAGGTTCCCCAGCTGACATCCAGAATCCGAGCTCCCACTTGCTCAGGTCGGATATTTCTGTGGATTTCCCCATCATATTACTCATTTTATCATTTACTCATATTACTCATTACTCATTTACTCATATTATCATTCCTCCCTCTCTATGACTGGATTCAAGGAAGTCAGCTAACATTCTTAACAAAGTAATTTTAGTTGCTAAGATTAAAGCATAGATTAAGATCATATGCTCTTACAAATGAAATATGTTTAATTCTGAAAAATAGTATTGAAGTCAAAGTCATATACAGTTATATTATAAATATACATTATGCAGTTTATAAAACTTCATTTATTTTAAATTTAGTTTTAAAGATTCAATACTAGTAATATAACATAGTAATAGGTAGTAACTGACTTTAAATTTCATTAACATTCCATATGTTGAATTTTTATGATGCAGATTTGGCTAATCAATAATAATTCTATTATGATATCTATTATAAATATATGAATTACTAACACTGTGAATAGAAATAAATGCCCTTATTAAATGTCAATACATAAAAATCATTTTGATTGGTTATTACTACCAAGCTACTTTAAGTTTTAATTAATTTAATTACTTTATTAATTATATTTAATTGAATTTAATCATTTTGGTTCTTATTGGTCACTGTTTGCTTTGACATAGGCATGTTTCTTATTTCTAATACATGCTCTTTAGATTATAGCTCTTTGAAAATTATGAACACTTGAATGATTTTAAAACTTTAAAGAAAGAAATATGTATAAGTAATTATTTCATCATATTCTTTGAAGACACAGAAGGTTAACATAGTAAAATGGCTTCTTTGTAATTAAAAATTGAAGACATTCTTTTGAATAGTTATATATTGATAATATGCTCTTTTCAAATGTGCATTTGGCCTGTTTATCACTTCTAAAAATAACATCTTATTATGAAGTCATTTACATTTAAAATTACAATTTAGGAACTGCATAATAAACTAATTCTCATATTTTTTTATAAATATTTTTTCTATTTTTACATATTGATCCCAGTTCCCTTTCCCTCCCATGCCCCACACAGACCCCTCTATCCTAACTCCCATTCATTCCCCAGGGAGGATGAGGCCTTCCCTTCCATGAGCGACCATCAAAATCTGCCAAGTCATTTGGGGTAGGGCCTAGGACATCCCCCATGTCTCTAGACTAAAGGAGTATCCTCCATGGGGAATGGACACCTGATGTCTGTTCCTACCCTAGGGATATAGCCTGGTTCTACTGGCAGAGGTCACTTAGACTGCCCAGGCCTTCTAACTGAGACCCATGTTCAGGGGTTCTGAGTCGGTTCTATGCTGGTTTTCCAGCTATCAGCCTGGGGTCCATGAGCTCCCCATTGATCAGGTCAGCTGTTTCTGTGGATTTTGCCTGTCTTGACACCTTTGCTAACTTCTTTTCCCTTTCTGCAACTGGATTCCAGGAGTTCTGCTCAGTGTTTAGATGTGGGTATCTGCTTCTGCTTCATTTAACTACTGGATGAAAGCTCCAGAATGGCATATAAGGCAGTCGCCAGTCTCATTAGCAGGGAAGGGTATTTAAGGTAGCCTCCCCACTGTTGCTCAAATTGTTAGCTGGGGTCATTCTTGTAAGCCTCGGGTCAGATTTCTCTTTAAACGTATAATGGATCTCTCTACATTATGGTATCTCTTTTCTTGCTCTCCTCTATTCTCTCCCTGATTCAATCTTCCTGCACACTAATGTTCTTTTCTTCTCTCCTTCACTATCTCCTAAGTCCCTCTACCCTCCCTGCTCCCAATTTGGTCAGGAGATCTTGTTCACTTTTCTCTTCTGTGGGGGACTATGTATGTCTCTATTAGGTTTTTCCTTGTTACCTAGCTTCTCTGGCAGTGTGGATTGTAGGCTGATGATCCTTTGCAGGTACAGGAGACTGCTTCCTGAACATAACACCTGTAGCACCGACACTGAGATGGACAATTACTAAATGGGACCTCCTGAAACTGAGAAGCTTCTGTAATGTAAAGAACACAATCAACTCGACAAAATGGCAACCCACAGAGAGGGAAAAGATATGCACCAACCCCACATCTGACAGAGAGTTGATCTCCAAAATAATTCTCATAATCTTAAATACTTCATATTGAAAAGCTCAAATGCTAATACTTTGGACTCTAATTTTTCTTTTACATTTTAAGCCTTAAGAAGTTTACAGAATCAATAAAAGTCTATTAAACTTCCATGATTCACTTACTCATGATTAGATTATAAAAGTGCAGAAGCCTGGATTTTTTTTTTTTATGAATATCATGATTACTTGTCTATAGTTCTTTGTGTAAAGGGTGAAGATTGCACCTATGTTTTTCAGGAATGTACAAGAATACAAACATTTGTGTATATAACAATTATTAATGAAAAGAGAAGCTATGCATTTGGAAGAGAACAAGCAGGGGCACATGGCGGGGTTTTGATGGAGGAAAGCAAAATAGGGAATGACATAATTATATTACATCTCAAAAAAATAAATGTAATTAAAAAGATTATCACCATTAGAAGAATTTCAAGGACCCTTGTCTGCTCTTTGTTAATGTTTGATACAAAGATGTTAAAAGCATTGAGGCCATTGACTGCAGACTGTTTATTTTAGATCACTGAATAGATTGATAGTCCTGTGGAGCCTAGCTTGATCAATTACACTACATGGCTTCTTTAGCAAGAACTGGATGGCATTTAGGGATGCACATCTAAATACCTTATGTTGTTTTCAGTACTTTGAAAAAAGACTAGATTTTCAACTACACTGTTCAGTAGATCATTGTAGGTTTTACCTTATACTACCCATTTATTTTTCTTAGGGAACACAACAGAAGCTACTGGCTATTAACTTTCACAATGTCAAAAGCTGAATACAAGTGGATGATGTTCACTTTGTTGCTATCTTTTTTTGCTTTAATTTTCAAACTTCTGTATGAAAGAGTTCAACTAGTATAAATTAAGAGTAGATCCTACAGGTTTTAGTACACAGACTATGAGGTTTTTTTACATGTGTGTCAAGGTAACTCAAAGAAATTCTCCTTATTGTATGAAATTCTCCTTTAAGCTTCATAAAACATAGGTGCTGATAATTCACGAAATCTGTGTTAACCACTATTGGTCAACTCAGTCTTTACTAGAAACTGACATATATAGGGGAATTACTTCTTCATGTTTTGGATGCTCAAAGATTGCAAAATTGAAGGCAAATTTCTCTCTATCATAATTATATACAAGCTCACAGACAATAGGGCCATCTGGAAATGTACCTGTGAAATTTTATATGTACATAATCCTCAGTGTCACCTGGCTTGTACCAACCAAAGAGTGGAAGAGTAGATGCTGTGGTAGAAAGAAACTCTTCTGGGACTAAGAATGTAGAATCTAGAACATTTGTGCTGATGTATAATGAAGAAAGCTGGAAGTCTCATTCCTGTCCCATATAAACAGCACCACATGGTGATGCATTAACATGAAGCAAAGCACAGGAGGATAGAGAAAGAAGGGTCAAAAGTTCAAGGATATTTTTATGTATCAAGCTGCAAAGTGAATTTCAGGTCATCCTGGGCTGTATGTGAACCTGTCTCATATAACCAAACAGAACATGAAAAATATTCCTTTTTTTTACACTGGGAATGGCCTGCAGTTGGCAGACGCAGATAAAAGGCTGTTGGGACACCTAGCATCTAGATGCAAGGGGTCTCTGGATGAAGCTGGCAGAGTCCATGGTGATTTATACTACATTTTTTTAGTGGAGTGATATAGAGTATATTATTTTTAAAATTTGTGTACTGTAAGACTTCCAACCTATGCCAAGCTCTCATTAGTCACACACAGCCATTCATTTCACAGTAAAATCAAAACAATATAAAAACAGTTCTCATACGATATATTTATAGAGATTTTATGCCTATTAATTATTTTTAATGAGGAACCTAGTTTTTATGTTGTCTAGTTTACAGGCATTGATTTTACCACTCCTCAAATCCAAGTCACTGCTTTTCTTCAGGCAAGCTTTTACAACATTTACCTATCGACTCTCTCACTTACATACAGCAGACAAGCCAAGCATCTTAAGCTCAACTGTGAGAGATTATTCAATGAAGCCTGATTTCAAATATAAAATCTTACATCCTACATGCTAATTATCCTCAGTTATTTTTTTTAATTTTTAAAAATATAATTTATTTTATGTGTATGATGTTTTGCCTGTGTATTTTCTGTGGATCATGTGTGCCATGTGCCTGTTGCCTACAGAATCAGGAAGTGGGCATCAAATCTACAAGAACTGGCAATACAGATGGTTTTGAGCTACTATTTAGGTGCTGGGAATAGACTCTTTAAGAACAGCCTGTGTTATTTATTTATTTATTCGTTTATTTATTTATTTAACCTTTTATTTATTTATTTTTTGATTTTTGAGACAGGGTTCCACTGTATAGCCCTGGCTGTCCTGAAATTTGCTCTATAGAGCAGCAGGCTGGTCTCACAAAAATCCACCTGCCTCTGCCTCTGAGTGATATTGGGATTAAAGACATGTGCCACCACTGCTCAGCCCAGCCTTTGTTCTTAATTGCTGAGCCGTCTCTCCAACCCCCGTGTTTTTTATGATAACAATCAATTTACCAATTGCATAGACACTAAAAGAAAGTGTGATTTCTTTTTATTTGTAAATAAAGAGCATGATAAAGGAAGATGTTACAATTCAAAATGCAAAGGTCTATAGACCTAGCATTAAGAGACCTTAAGTAATTCATGGCAAGATGTATAAAATAAATAAATTATGGGGATGCATAACAACACTATTAGCAAATGAGAGAAGAAATATGCAGTAATAGTTGTTAAATCCCTTGCAGAATGAGAACTATATGTTTGAAAATCACATCCCCTGAGTATTCACACATGATTTTCAGTGTAATAAAGAAGAAAAAGGATACCACATGGTTTATTACTGAGGACTGGGAAATGGAAGTTAATCCTATAAAAGTGGATGTGAAACGTAGAGTGTCTCTTCAGAGACTGAATGTATGTTTTTGGCTGTTGCTTTATTTGGGGAAATCTCTTTCCCCAGGAAGAGTATACGTGGGAAGGTGAAGAATATTTCTAGGGGCTTCTGGATATGAAGGTGCTCACCAACTGAGTTGAATTGGAACAGTAAGTGGAAAAGAATGACAGCAAGGTAGAGAAAGGAATGAGGTATGAAAGTAGAGTGTGTCCACCTGAGACTACAATGTGCTGGCATCCCCTAAGGCTCCAAAATGTTAAATGGAGACTGCCAGTGGCCTAAACACTGCTTATTTAATATGAATAGCTATGATGGTTGGTTTGAATGTCAACTTTCCGCAAATTACAATGACCTGAGTAGAGACCCTCACTTGGGGGACTGTTCTGATTATCTTAATTGATACACAAAGATCCCCTCCACATGAAGAAAAAAAAGTAAGAGTTATGAGTCTCATTTACAGTGAGTTATATGACCAGAGGGGGACTTTCTGTAAGGTGACTCTAAATTCAATGACTGAAAGAGAGGAAGTGCAAGACATTATGGTGTCTTTTACACTCATGTTGGTCTCAGAAGGTTTGGTTCCATAGAGGAGATTAAAAGTATCATTTTATGTTACATATTATGAAGCTGTGCTGAATGTACAAAATTGTTGGGAGAAAGACTTGTAACCCAATCTAGAGTTTGATGAAGGAATTCTAGAAAATAATAGGCTCTAACATGGAAGTGAAGGGAAGGAGATAGATAGATTGACATTATGAGGGAATAGGAGCTTAACTTCACTAGACCAGCACAGATTTGCAGGAGGGGTTATGAGCTGGTGGGACAAAATAGAGATATAGTAAAAAGTTCTGACGAAGAGCTTGCTTATGTTTGTGATAGTTTTTTAAATCTTCTAATTGTGGCTACATTCTTATGTAATGTAAATTATTTCATATACTTTAAGGATACATTTATTATAGAGGACAAAATTATAACCGAATAGAAATAGTAATTGACCCAGTGAAGAAAACAATGAATATCTAAAGACGATTAGCAAAGAGGAAGAGTTAAGAAATCTTCAAAAGAAAAATATTGGTAGAGCTAGTAATGATTTGCAGTAGGGTGGAGGAGGGAAATTGGATATCTGACTCTCAAAAGTTACACATACCAAAGGTAGTGCAGTCTTTAATAGATAGGAAACCATGTTGTCTTTAACAAAGAACGACATTAAGCCTAATTCCCCTAGTGACATTTATCAGAACTCATTATTGTTGCTGATATGAACACTGTAGAACCAGCCCACTTTGTCTCACCTGCTCACCCCAATGACCCACTCTCCTATTACCCAGGTTTCAGGGACATTATTGAAGGGGAAAGTCTGCTTTGACACTCAAGTATGTCCCTGATCCTCAGAAAACCACCATCTTTATTATGTCTTCCTGTCTTTTGCACCAACAGGTGGGAGCGAAATTTTGCAAGCAGGCATTGTATCTCACTGTATCTAAAAATAAACTTCAAACTTAGCATACTTTAAAAAGAGAAGATACTGACTTCTAAAAGCAATGAGTAAAGTTCAGGAATCATTGCAAAGTTTTATTCATGTAACTCTTAAAATTAACTCATTTTCATTTATATTTAAAGAGTTTAGATGCCTTCTCTAAAAATTCTTGATACCTTCAGTGAGGAGGAGAGCTTCAGTGAGGCAAATAATAGGAGCATCTCTTTTTCAATAGGCTACCACAGAGCATTGCCACTGGTTTGTGGAATACCAAGTCAGGACCTCTATAGTAGGTGCAGTGGCAGTGTGATCGGCCCTGAATTCTGCAGCTAAATGTAAGCTATAACAGTGTAAGCAGTAGTCTGTATTTGCTGGCATGAGGTTCTGTTTATACAACCTTGTCCTGTGCTTGCTTTGGCCAGATAAGACAGTGTGCTTAAATTAATGAGTCCATTCAACGGTGAAGACCTCAGGCTTTGGGGCATCATTTACTTAGCCACTTAAAAGAACTACAATCCTGGTTGTCAGAACAGACTGAAAATGCCTCCTGACCCTGAGGCCTATGTTCAGATTAACACTGAGCAACAGAATGATGTCACCTGGCAGGTTGAAACAAGAGCAGCTGGGCCAACTGGGGCCAAGCCTCAAGTGTTCTCTCCAGAGTACGGTCCAAATATGCACAGAATAGCTTTAGAGTGAAGTCCTTCTCACTTTGCAGATGCATTCTCTGGAGTGTGGCAAAAAATTCTATCTACATTTCTTTCTAAATTTTATTGATCTTGCAGCTGACAAGCCTTGCACGCTCAAGATGTCTCACATCTTGCCTCTAAGTGTGCTGATTAAGCCTTTCAAATAAGTGAGATGCACGGCTGAATTGTAAAAGGGATGTACCGCTTTCATTTGCTCTATCTCAATATTCAGAAATCTTTAGAATGAAAGGATTTCAAATTAAAGCCGTGTAAGAAACCAATCTCTTTTAAGCATCTCCAGTCCCTTCTTCCTCTGAGCGAGCATCTCATCTTTGGAACCAGCAAGTCCTCTTCTGTGCTTAGCATGGCATACCGATTGTGCTGAGCAGGAGGACTGGCATAGAGATTACTGCTGACCTCCAGGTCTGCAGAAATTAATGCTGATTCAAATGGAAGCTTCCTGCTGTGCTACTTGTACCACAGCTTTTATTTATCGCTAGTATTTATTTTCATTGACTTGTCTTATGATCTGCCCTTAAATTGGTAAGAAAGCATACTAGTTCCCTCACAGGAGGGGAATGGAACAAGATCTCCTGAGCATATTGGGAGTGGGGGGGGCAATGAGTGGAGAGGGAGTTAGGAGAAAGAGAAGGGGAGGAAAGGAGAAGATTGAGTTGGGGGAAATATAGAGAAAAATAAAACAGGAGATGCCATAATAGAGGGAACCATTATAGGTTTGAAGAGAAAACTGACTCTAAAGAAATGCCCAGATACCCACAAAAATGATTCCAACTAACAACCTGAGCAACAGTGGAGAGGCTACCTTAAATGCCCTTTCCTGATAATAAGATGGATAACTAACTTATGTACCATCATGGAGCCCTTATCTAGTAGCTGATGGAAACAGAAGCAGACACCCACAGCTAATCATTGAGCCAAACTCCTGGAATCCATTTGCAGAGAGGGAATAGTGATAAAAAATATGGGGTCAAGACCAGGTTACAGAAACCCATAGAGACAGCTGACCTGAACAAGGGGGTGTTCATGGACCCTCAGACTGATAGCTGGGAATCCAGCATTGGACCGACTCAGATTCCCTGAACATGGGTCTTAGTTAGAAGGCCTGGGCTGTCTAAGGGACCTCTGAAAGTGGAATCAGGATGTATCCCTGGTGCATGAAAGGACTTTGGGAGCACATTCACCATGGAAGGATACTCCCTTAGCCTAGAGGGAGGAAGGAGGGCCTAGACCCTACTCCAAATGACTTGACAGATTTTGATAATCCATCCTGGAAGTCATCACCCTTCCTTGTGTAGTAGGTATGGAATGGTATAGGAGGGGGTATCAGGGGGCATGGGAGGGGAAGGGAACTGGGATCAATATGTAAAATAAGAAAAAGTAATAAATATAGAAAGTATGCTTATATGGATTCTATATAAAGTTAAAATTTCTTAGTATCGATAGATTGTTTTGTTTTGGCATATGCTATTATTTTCATAATAAACAATGCTATGGTCCTATAATATGGGACATTAGGAGCTATTCCTCCAATTTAATTAAGAGTTGTGCCTTACTATTTTAACATATTGGAAATACCAGGAAATTTTCTAGTGTGTGTGTGTGTGTGTGTGTGTGTGTGTGTGTGTGTGTGTGTGTGTGAAAACAACCATAGTATTTGTACTTATAACTCCCTGTTCTTTTTTTTTTGTTTGTTTGTTTTTGTTAAATGGAATGATCTTTTGAATACAGATATTATCACTCTGTATTGAATGGTGGCAAAAACTTTAAATAATATTTTCTTTTATTTTGTATCATGAAGACATATAAGAATAAGCTCTTGGAGGACGAGGAAATGCCAGTCTTAAATGAAAGGTGCATAGTACTATGGATTCAATTATTAGCTATCTAGCTACTTTCACTGTAAAGTGAGGACATATTTTTCTCTCCTGCCTTATCTCCAGTCAATTATGATATATTATCAGTTGTGATTAATTGGTCTTATTCAGGAAAAACTTAAGCCTATCAATAAATCAAATTATAGCAGGAAATTATCCTTTAATATCCCCCAAAGCTAAATTGCATGCAAATTCATGAGGCATGCTGGGTGTTACTTAATAAGAAAAGTCCTTGATCCCTAGTATTCAGTGGACAGTATTCTTACTGTGATAATTTAAAGAAATAAGTTCACAATCTAAAAGTGATTATCCCACCACACTGAAGTGTGCTGCACCAAGACAGTGAAGACCTACTACACAAGGAAGGGTGATGACTTCCAGGATGGATTATCAAAATCTGTCAAGTCATTTGGAGTAGGGTCTAGGCCCTCCCTCCTGCCTCTAGGCTAAGGGAGTATCCTTCCATGGTGAATGTGCTCCCAAAGTCCTTTCATGCACCAGGGATACATCCTGATTCCACTTTCAGAGGTCCCTTAGACAGCCCAGGCCTTCTAACTAAGACCCATGTTCAGGGAATCTGAGTCGGTCCAATGCTGGATTCCCAGCTATCAGTTTGCTTATGATACATTTTTTTTTGTTTGTTTTACACAAGTGCTGCATGGGTTTTCCAGGTGCTAAAAGCAAGCCTGCTGGTAGGCAAAGTTTCAGTAACTTGCCCTGCAGATTCCATTCAGAGTACACTACATATCTTTTTCCAGTTGTGAAGGTAACAAACAGCATGGTGTGGTCAAGCAAGAATCACAATAGTCAAAATATTGAAGTAAAAACCCCAAAGATATATAGATACATACATTTATTGCTTACTTGCAAAACACATATCTGCACAATATAGAGTCAGCAATGTTATAGGGAGAAATAAAATGGTAAAGGAGACAGAGGTGTTGGACAGCATGAATGCTGGATGCAAATATTCCACCCATGGTGAAGACATATTTCCATACATAATTTATATATTTTAAATGATTTTATCAGAGCAATGTGGAATGTCTTTCTATACACTGTGAGTGTGTGTTGCTCTCATTGGTTTATAAATAAAGCTGCTTTGGCTTATGGAAAGGCATGATAGAGTCAGGTGGGAAATCCAAGCAGAGATACTGAAGAGCACAGTCACAGGAGACACCATCAAGCTACCCAAGGAGCAACATGCCAGCAGACCTGTGACACTACAGCCACATGGCAATACTCACATTAATAGAAATGGATTAATTTAAATGTTAGAGCTAGCTAATAATAATCCTGAGCTATCGGCCAAGCATTTATAAGTAAAATTAAGCCTCTGAGTAGTTGTTCCAGAAGTTGGCAGGGGGAACAGTGTTTTCTTTGAAGCTTGGTTTTAAAGCAATATTACTTGCAAACCATACAGTGATTTTTATTTCTGAGATAAATCATAGTTCCAGATCTAATTGCCAGCTCTATTTATTTTGTATAGTATTTTTATACTTTTCTTCATACTAGATACTATCTTAGGCCACACTTGGTATCTCAACATTCTGGAGGTGAGATGAAATGCAAAAGGTCAAACAAGCTGTGGAAGATAGCACAATGTGCTTTCAATCTGGACTGTGGAAAAAAAACATCATCTGAACACACGATGATGTTCTGAAAATGTGAAAGTAATGACTGGTTCATTTAGATCCTAGAAACATCTATTTCCTGTATTCTAGTCTAAAATGTAAGGGAATGTTAGATTAATTTGGAATAAAATTGACTATTACCTATACACTTGAGAGAGTTACTGGGACTGGTTCAGGTAACTAGAAAGAACTAGGCTGTTTTGTCTTCACTGTTGGAGATTCCACTCAAGACCCTTGCAAGGAGGCAGAGGTTGGAAACCACAAGCTCCTTACAAATGCAGGCTCTGCAATTTAGAGTCTCAATTGTACTATTTTTCTCTTTCATTTTAAGCATTAAATATACATACATACATATGTACGTGCATACATACAATACATGCACACATACAGTTATATCCAGGTTTTCCATTATGCAGCTGAGACAGAAGGTGAATTTTACACTATCCATCTACAATTTGAGCACACCCACAGAAGACAGTACTGATAGGTTTTACATATTGAATTTACAATGGCTTCTGTAGTCCGGAGGAGGAGAATTCAATGTGGAGTTTTGAGCATAATAAATGTAAAGCTACTAAAACAGAGAGCGCTTTACTAGTTTTATGTGAAGAATGTTCTAGGGGAATTTAATAGAGTATTTTTAAAGGTGAGGCTAGCTTTTCATATACTTACTCTCACTCAGCAGAGACACATACCAGTGTGATCAACACAGAAGAGGCTGTTGAAATTGAAATAACAACTTCTGCTACTTTTCAAGTTTATTATTTGTAATAAAAAAGGAGACCAGGGTGTTATGTGGTGTCCCTATTTAGCCCTTTTTGAACACTGTTTATTGGACAGAGTAATTGCTAGAGCGTGAACCAGTGACACCTGTGTGTCAGCAGACAGGCATACGTTTTGGGTCCTAAAAACAAATTTACATACTCAGCTGCTCAAATGAAACTGAGCATAAAATATATTCAACAAAATGTCCATATGGAATAAAATAGTTACTTTCTGTACATTGTAGTGTAATACATTATTGCTATATAATTCAATCTAATTAATAAACAGATAAATATGCTTTTATGAGCATATATATCATCAATTTTAAAAATTAAATAATTATAATAAACACATGTACTCTCTTTTGTTCTCTTTGCATTTTTGCTTGCTGTGTTCTTGGAGAAACATTTTCTATTTTTTCCCAGTACAGCTTTCAACTCCAGATCCTGTTACCTCAGCCTCTGGAATTAGTCACACATGGCTTTAAGTGCTTTAAAAGAACCCAGAAATCTATGTCTCTTTTATTATGGAATTACAGAAAAGAAGGTCTTATCTAGAAGACTGCATCTTGCAAATGCCAGCTAACCACCTTATATGCTTAAAAATACCACAAACCCAGTAGGACTGTCAAGATGCAAACATATCATAATTAATCCAAAATTCAACAAGCATCATGTTCACTTCAGGAAAATCCCGAATACTGGGAAAAGTGACTTGCTTTCTTAGAAAGTCTTCTGTTTTTGTTTGTTTTTGTTTTGTTGTTTTAGTTTTATAAAATGTCTAAAATTTGTAAACAGTCATATAGCTCAGTCATCAAAAGACCTAGTCATTGTTTTTAGTATTAAAAAAAATTGTTAAGTATACAGAGAGAAAGAGAAACAAGAGGACAAGCGGTGTTTGAGGAAGAAAATATATTATTGGTTCAGTAGTTTCTTCAATTCCCCAACTCCTCTGTGAAAGATGAGCTCTGTGAATTATAAATTGTGCGCACAAGGCTGCACTAAAATATCATTGGAAACATGGTACTTTGAAAATTTACCTCTTTAGCCAGGTGCAGCAGCACTCGGGAGGTAGAGGCAGGTGGATCTTGGTGAATTTGACCAGCCTGGAACAGTGAGTTCCAGGACAGCCAGGGCTACATAGTGAGACTCTGTCAAAAAAAAAAAAAAACAAACAAACAAACAAAAAAAAACAAAAAGGAAACAGTAAGAAAATTTATTTTTTCATTAAATCACAAATGGAAATGCTCATTTTAATTTTTAGAGATTTTTACAGTATACAAATATATCATAAAGTATTTTGTCAAAAGAAAACCAAAGTAAAAATTAAGTATAAATTAATTAATGATAACTTATAAGTATGTAAAGTGCTTCATTGAGTTTTGGCAAATTCTCTACTACTAATTGCCCTTCACTGAAATTCGGTCTGAGAGCATGACAGGGAATTCAGTTTCAAGAATGCATACTCTAGGCAGATGTTTGTGCATGAAGAATGTCTGTCCTCCTTCACTGGTCATTTTCTCTTCAGGAGTCAGAGAGGTTTGGGTTTGAGTTTCTACAGCAACACATAGCATTGATGTGATCTTGGGGAGTTTCCTTAACATTCCAAAGTTCCAGTTTTCAGTTTTGCTGCACATTAGGTTAATGTGGTAATCTCTTTAGAAGTCCCAGTGTTAGGTCACATCTCACACCAATTAATCCAGGATGGCTTGTAGTTGGAATCTAGTGTCTTTGTTTTTTTAAAACATCTATATATCATCAATACACCCCAAAGTATGTGTACTAAGGGATTAATCATTTATGTATCAGAGTGGATGTCACTCACTTACACACTTGTTCTAAAAGTCGGAACAATACTGAGCAGGGACCTAGTAAGCCTACTGCGGCCAGTGTGCCTTCAGTGAATTGTTTTACTTGTGTTGTTTTACTGCAGTTAAATAAAGCTGATATGAAAATGCATGGATGGGTGAAATTGACTTCACTGTAAATACCTAGAGACCCAAGGTTTAATGTATGCCACGGGTTCAGACAAGTTTAAATCCACCCACCTCTTCTCAGAGAAATAAAAATGGAGATAAAAACCTACTCATATTCCCATGCAAAATGTTCACTAATAAAAATTATAAATACACATATATGCACAACCATTAATCATACAGTTATGGAAAGTGATTCAAAGCAGTGTGTCACTTGACATCTCCTTAATACCATATCCATCATCAGATATTTTTGTCACTAAAGCATTCAACTTGTCAGATAAAGCTCTTTGCCTGGGGGAAATATAAACCATGCCTTCTGTAATGAATGAAAATGAAATGATTCCCCACAGTATATTGCCAACCTCGCAGGAAATAAAAATAACTAATTAAATAACCTCCTTTTTAAATAGGTCTGTGTCTGGCAGGCACTTTTCCTGTAGTGAAAGAAAATAAAGGTCCCATAGAAAAGACTCACATTAACACTGTGACAAATCAGATTACAACTGGTAAAGCATATATATGATGGACATTTTCCAACCAATTTAATATCTGAACAATGCTACATTTAGAATGAAGATGCTGTTTTAGCTGTTGGCAAGTTTGCTGAAGTACTCGGTGATAAGTCATTTACTCAACTGTATATCAGAGATTAAAGTAACCTACTGAATTGAACCCCGACTTCCCTCCTGTGTAGCACCCCCTTTTGCTTCTGCATGGCACCCATATGAGTAACTCATGTGAGAAAATAATTCCCGTCCACTTTTTCTGATTTACAAGGCTACAGGCAGGATATGTTGAAAACAAAATCATAAAATTGGGTATATTTAAGTGTGACCCTGACTGAAAGGCAGAGATTTTGTTTTAGATAAGTATCTATGAGTAGCATTAGAAAAAAAAAATTACCATCTGAAACTAGAACATTTCTTTTTATTACTTATTTGAGATAGTAATATAATTACATTACTTCCTCCTTCTGTTTCGTTCCTCCAACTTCCCCCTCCCCCCCACCTATAAACTCTTCCTTTCTCTTGTTAAAATCATGGACTCTTCTTGAATTAAATGTTGTTGTTTTTATATGTGTGTGTGTGTGTGTGTATGTACATATAGGTTCTTAAATATAATCCAGTCTGTTTAATATTACTTGTGTATAAAGATATGTTTGTATATATAGGTTCCTAAATGCAACCTACTCATTCTATATAATATCATTTGTATGAATATATATCTGTGTGCACACATACAAATATATTTTATGTTCAGTCTGTGTAATGCCACTTGTATGTGTGCATGTATGTGCATATACATATGTTTATGTGTATTTTAATATATAACCACACAAACCACATAATGTCACTTGTATGTGTATGTGTTTACAAACACTTACAAAAAACCTGTTCAGTATGAATAATATTACTTGTATGTATGTTTTCAGGAAATTTCCTTACATGTGGTCTTTTGTAACAAAGAAATGGTGCTGGGCTTGTCCTCTCAAGGATTCGTTGTACTATTGGAAAGATATGAAGAGCCAATTGTGTTAAGCATTATGTAAAAAATAAAAAACATTACAAAATTATGATAATATTAAACCATATTGCCTGAAAGTCTGTAATTTTAACAAAGATTGTTACTGATTATCAAGGTTTTATTCAGCATGAACAAG
Organism: Phodopus roborovskii; assembly: GCF_943737965.1. Classification (NCBI taxonomy): domain Eukaryota; kingdom Metazoa; phylum Chordata; class Mammalia; order Rodentia; family Cricetidae; genus Phodopus; species Phodopus roborovskii. Next base: position 2,951,354 of record NW_026126413.1, on the reverse strand, counting down.
ATACAACAGAGAATTTGAAGAGGTAGCCACAAAAACATCAACAGTAAATTAAATGTTTTAATCTGCTTTAGTCATATTATAATCTATAATATATACTATAGCATCTACAATTTGTATTCATAAAGTTTATTTCACAAACAAATCAATGCAGCCTTTAAATAGTATGTATTGTGCTAAGTCATCCTCAAACACCTGTATCTAACCCTCCTAGCTTTACTCTTTTCTCATTCTCTGATAACAATTTTGCCAAAGGGATTAAATCAGTATCAAGTGATTCAGGAGTTCCTCCCTTACAACGTTTCAAGAAGAACAAAATAATATTTTGAAATCAAGACACACATAAGTGTTATTAATTACAGTAATCATGTAGTACTGTGAATAGCTTGATCACAGCTTAGGATCTCATGGTCTGTTTCTCACATGGCTCAGTTTAATTAATATTAAATTCCATATGCTAAGAAAATGATCTGTAAAGCTCGTTACTTCATACTCCTGAATAAATTTTTAATAAATATTAAACATTCAGAAGGGAAGGATCCACTTATTGGATGCTTACTATTACTTTTTAGTAATGTTATACTAGTTATTTTAGAATAAATTTTACTCAGAAAACGGTATTTTCCTTTAATCAGTGTCTATCACTTTTACCGGTCACATTCTTCCTCTAACCTCAATTAATTTTGTCCATTCTAGTACACAAAAGTCCTTAAGTCAATATTGTACCTTTAAAAATGCACCTATATGTCCTTCTTTGCATGAATTTTTTGATATCCACATATAAATGTGTATATATATATATATATATATATATGATTTCCATTAAGATTATACTTGTTTATGACTTTTCTTTCTTGTATTTGATTCTTCACTGATAGACTGACTGGCATATTCCTTGCATCATTCATAGTGACTGCCAGTAGAGGTACTCAAATACATAACTGGATCATTTAATAAAGGCTCAAATAATAGGTGACATCTCATCCTCTACTATGAATACGTTTTCACCTCAATCACAGGCTTTTATATGTATTTTCCTTAATTTCCACCATTAAGAGAAGTACTATCTAGACATGCTTATTCCCTCTAGATGAACACCCTGTACCTCTTACCTGCTCTCCTCCAAAGTGTATTTATTACCAGATCATTGCATTGTTACATGCTAATTTGGGGACATTTAAGTAGAGTGAAGAATCTATAGAAACGATAATAAGGAATTTGGCCATCAGTCCACAAAATTCATATTAATAAATGGTAATACGGATAAATTCATTTTGTAATCTCTCCTTCTTCTGTTTTTGCTATAGACTCTAAAGTAAATTATATGCAGGTCACATACCATGCTACTGTGTGAATGGGGGCAAAATGAAATGACTCAGTGGGTAGTGAAGATTCCTAACAAGCCTAAAGACCTGAGTTTGACCACTGGGACCCATAGCATGAAGGAGATAATTGATGCCAACTTGATCTCTGACCTTACCTATGTGGTAACATATACACTTCCCCTTATAAATAAATAAATAATAAATAAATTAATTAAAACACTCACACACGTATGTACACAATGTGTGTGTGTATATTTGTGCATGTTTGGGAAGGAAATATATATCCATTAATAAAGCACTTACTTTTCAAGCATGATTATAAGAGTAAAAACCAATGATTTCACTCTTAGTCTATAGACCCATACAGCACTCCTTTAGTGCGATGTGTATGGCAAACAGAAGAATTCATGAAGGCTTATGGGCTAGCAAGACTGGCACATGCATGAGTGAACACTAAAAAAACTGTCTTAAATAGAGTTGAATACAAGAATCAACAAGTTGTGCTTTTACCTCCAAACACTGTAGTATACAAAAGTCCTCACAAACCTAAACATGTATACCTATACACAGTCATACTCACACACACAGTGTTTTGCCACTTTGCATAGTTTACAGGTATACCATTTCTTCAATAAATTAGAGAACAATTATATTGCAGGACATATTTTAGTATGATCAAGTTTAAAGTTGGCATCATTTCATATCTAGAGAGTCATAAGCAAGGATAATTGTGAAGTCCCTACCTCAAGGATTTCTAACACTTTATATTTCTTCTCTTGATGTTTATCTTCACTATAAATATATTTTTTAAATTAAGAAAGCACCTAATGACATACGGAACATTACTTTGTGTTTAACAGAGCGGTACAGAATAAAGTATGGAGGCAATTGTTTGCAATGTTACCGCAAAGAACATTAAGGCTCCTACTAACAAGATGAAAGGTTATGTATAATTTCAAATTATTACCATCGTTTGTCATATTTTTTGTGTCTTTTTTGTTTGTTTTTTTCCAGTAGTTTCTTTTATTTCCATAACTATTATTAGAATGATAAAAAAATACTAGGTAAACAATTATGTACAAAGGAGTAGGACATTCCTCTCCCTCTCATTGTCTATCATAATCACACTAGCGTAATACCCAATGCTAATTATCTACATTTACAGAGTTCTAAAGTAAATGAGGGTAAAAATATTCAGTTGATTATAGTTACCTTCACACCTCACAGTCATTTAGAAAGTGAGTTTCAGTATTTATCCCTAGTATATGAATGAACTTTGGGAGCGCATTCCACATAGAGGGATACTCTCTCAGCCTAGACACATGGGGGAGGGCCTAAGCCCTGATCTACATGATATGGCATACTTTAAAGTATTTTCCTGATATTTCTTAATTTTAAAGACTCCCCATGGAAGGCCTCACCCTCCTTGGGGAGCAGAAAGGGGTTGGGTAACGGGTTGGGGAGGGTAGGGTGAGGCAACTGGGATTGACATGTAAAACAAATTTGTTTCAAATCTAAATAACATATCATCACAAAAATAAAATGAGAAGGTTATAGAAACAAAACCAAAATAAATAAATAAAAGAAAGAAGTGAGTTTCTGTCCTTGGTTTTTGTAAGCTTGGCTAATGAACAGGAGGAATCACTAACTGAAACACTAATTTTGAAAATATCTTGTACTATGTGGTTAAAACGGAATAGTAAAGAAGAAAAATCTTTTCATCCTTTAATGAAAGCAGCCTTGTAAGACATTCCTTGGCTAGGCTGCTAGTGAGATTTCAAAAACTCCATAATTATACTTTTTATATTTTGGGGAGTAGAGGAGCTGGAAGAAATGTGTACAACAGAGGCAGGCTTTAATTTTTATTTTGCTAAAACGTGTAAGACAAACATGAAAAATATTCCAATTTTTCTTTTCTAAAAACTTCAGTTAATTTAGACAAAACAGATGTCTGTTAATACATTTAAATGTGTTACTTTCCATTTCTCATTTTTCAAGATTATAGTAGACAATGTTTTGTGTTCTTTCTCTCTCTTCCTTTTCTCCTCCCTGGGTGTGTTTGTGTGTCCCCTCTCTCTGTGTTTAAATGTTATTAAAGTCAAAACATTATGGTTACCTACATAATTTCCCTAATAGATCGTGTTCAATATATCCATGCAAAAATTTTAAATGATGTTGAGTGGAGGGCAGTAAAGAAAATGAGAAAAAAATCCATTCCTTGGAAATTAATTTCAGAAGAAAGATTTGGCACACCAAGGCAAGGCAGACACTGTCAACAATTAAATGGTAATAAGTATATATTTTGTGCATGGCTTGGTTGATTCATTAAGTGTAGAGAATTTGAATGGACTCCATTTATAATATGGAGGAAATCAAACACTATTTTATGTTTCTAAGTATTTTCCTGATATTTCTTAATTTTAATGATAAAAAAGTGAAGAAAACTATAATATATTCTGGAGAACAACACCCCTCTTTGTAATGTAGGTGATAAATTTTTAGTTGTTTTCATTTAGTGTTGAATGTGCCTTAGTTTACAATTGTTCCCTGTCGTGTTGGCATATTAATTTCAGTATAAAAATTTGCAAAGGACTTAAAAATTACTTCAAGTTTAAATGCTACAGTGATTCATAGAACATTTACCTTTTTATGACTATACCAAACTTCATGTCAATATTTGTAGAGTTTTGCATAATTAATGAGGTCAAAGAAGCATGTACAAGGAACTTTGTCGAACTACTGTGATTCAACATGTCCCCAAAGCTGACACTTTCCTATGCTAAGAGAAGGACTTAAAAAGTACCTATGAATTATTTTTCTATTCAGATATATTTAGTGACTGACTGTCATTTTATTTTGTCTTCTTGTTCCACTTGGTGACCTACTGAATACTTAGTAAAAGAAGCCACTGAAGGTACAAATACTGTCATAGATAAAGTAGTAGAACAGAAACGCAAGAATAAAATCTTCTGACAGTCTGTTTAACATAAAATTGATAATAGAGAAGTAAGGTGCATGACACAAACCTAAGCGAATTCCTACTTTTCTTCACAGTTCGAGTTTTCATATTATTTGAAAGTGATCCTCTTTTTATTCAGATAAATTGGATGGTTCTGTTTGCCACAAACTAGAGAAACCAGGTCAAGATCATGACTAAAATTTTTTCATATGTCTTAGTATCACAGGTCATATATATATGTATTTTGATATTAGTCTCAGCATGTAACATAAGTATATTGTTAGAGTTCTGCAAGATCCTGAGTTGTTAGATAGCCAATCACTTATACTTTATACCCATGTCCAACTAAATTAATTTTGTTAAAGAAGTCTAAGCAATTGACAGAAACATAGATTTGGGAAACACACTGCATTAAACATGTCTAGGTGTAATCTAATATCTAATATTTGAAAAGGAACTACAGTTTAAAAACATAATTACACACTTAGTCACAAATTAATGACATAAAACTGATGCATGGTTAATTAAAAAATTAGTGACAGATGCTGGGGGATAGCTCAGTGATTAAGAGCAGCAGGCTCTGTTGCAGAGTACCTGAATTCAATTCCCAGCACTCATATGTTGACTCACAAACATCTGCAAATCCAGTGTTTCTGCTGACTTCCATGGCACGTGGCACACATGTGGACAGTACATTCACATACATAAAATAAATAAATTTTAGAGATTCCTTTACAGATGTGCCTCCCTTCCTTCACTCTGTTCCTGAGTCCACACTTAGTCATTCTTGAGGTGATGGTTCTGAACCACTGACACCATTGCATGAACTCATACACCAGTGTGTAATTATGCAGCATCCATGTGAAAGAGTGTACAAATCAGATAACTCCATTACTATTTACTTCTACATGGATAATTAATTAAATGATTACAACAAGGTAGGAATGGTAGCAGTGAAGACATGTTATGGGTGCTCTTTGGTGGCATCCCTTTGTCTTTTAAATACAACTTAGAGTGAACAGATGGTTTCATTTCTGCACTGGTTAGAACTTTCTGAACCTGTTCTATGAGTTCATACAAAGATCACTCTAGTTAGTGAGACCCTTGTAAACAAAGTGAAAAATGTGGTTAATACATATCATATTCTGTTTTTCCCTCTTTAGATTCATTGAGACAGAGAACAAAGCTCAGAGACAACAGGAATTGGCTGACATTGACATTCAGTGAAAATGCTCAGTGACAAGGTTTACTTCCTAAACTTCCATCCACATCATATAGAGGAGACATATCTGCTTACATATAATTTCTGTAGTGCTAGAGACTAAACTGATAGCCTTGTGATTTCTGGGCAAGGACTTCTCTAGTAAGCAATTCCTAACCCTGTGAACATAGGAAATGACCTCTGAAAATGTTAGCAGAAGCTATGTCTTGATCAATAGCAAAAATCACATTTTCCTCTCACATTATACTTGATATAAATGCATAGAAATTTCAGGGATTTTATTTCTTAATGTAAACTTTACCAAGCCAGTTATTAGCTCTGTTAATAATGTTTTAGTAGATATTTATATATTACATATTTTAACACACTTTGATATTGTATTTGTGCTTTCTTATCTTCCATTTTATTCATTCAAAGATATTTTTTGAAAAAAAGATCTATCAATATAATCATCAAACAAAGGGGTCTATGTCATAGTATTTGTACATAAGTACTCATTTAATAGATGTTCACCAATTTGTGTGTCTGCTGGAGTATACTAAAGAAAATGTAAATTGAATTTTGCTTGGTTTGAGCCAACACAGCTATCTCAGGATTTCTGAGTGCAGAACTGCATTTTTCCATGCTGGGTATTTTGTGGTTGGATAAGTGCTGTGCATTTATAGGCTTCCTTATACAAACTCCAGTCCTCCTCATTTTTCTTGTCAGAATAGTTTATTTTCTAACCTGCCCCAGTTTTCGTTGATGTTTAGTATTGCATTCACTGACTTTGCACTGGTTTCATTCGTTTTATGGAACCATACTCCTCAAGTTAAATTTACTTTCAAGATGGATATTTTATAAGTCTGCTCCTATAGAGTTCTAAAAAGAAAGAGTGTTATTGACCAGATTAAGCTATTCAGGGGACTATTATGAAATTTATTTTTATGACCTTGGCTGTTTTAAAGACTCTTTAGAGTTTAAGATATACTCAGAATAGCATGCTCCATAACGTGGGAGGTTTTCTATGGTTGTCATTTCTGACTTATGCCTACTCAGTCTAGACACTTCAATCCAGCATGCTTCTCAATCTCCCTCTATAGTTACATAAGGGCCATTAATGGATTGAGACTTCAAAGTAGAATTTATTTTCTTAGGCTCAATTTTATTGACCAAACTTTTAGAAATATTATTTTTATTGTTCTTTCTTAGTTGATTATCCTTTCACATTTCTGATTATTATTTTGTTTTGATTTTGAGTTTTTGAAATATAATGCCACGTTGCCTACAGTGGACTTGAACCAATGGTGTATATAATCAACTGTAACCATGAACTATTGACCTTCCTGTTTGTATCTCCTATGTGCTGATGTAATGGGTACATGGACCCTTATCCAGCCCGCTCCATTACTTTTGCAATGTGGTTTTACACACACACACACACACACACACACACACACACACACACACACACTTGTATATGCATGCACACACATGTTTGTACATGCATGCACACATGCACACACACACTCACAATCACACACACTTCCTGTCTTAGCAAGGCTATTCTCTCTTCTCAGTTTTCCATTGTTTTTTTAATACCTGAGTTTTAATTAACATGATTGTAGAAGTATATTATTAATAGTTAACCATCCAAAAAGTCTTAACTGAAGTGAACAAATCATTTGTAACTTTACCTTTTTTAAACTTTAAAACAAAACAAAACAAAAAAAACCCAAATTATATTTAAACAGTAGTTTCTCCAGGGATAGATAGCATTTTTAATCCACTTAAACCATAGTTAGGTCTTATTTTCACTTCATTTTACAATTTTGCATATGATTGATTCCCACACAGTTCAGATATTGCCAACATAAACTGTGCATGATGTGTAGTGACTTTTTAAAAAGCTGTCCTATATAGAACAAGAATTGAATTAGTTTGTGGGTAAAGGAAAGGCACATTCCTCCCAATTGAAAGGGAGGTACCAATCTGAATAGGATGCTCTGGTGTCTATGTCTGAATTTTATCACCTAAAGATCTCTGGGGCATGGCCAACATCTTAATAACTAGCAGGCCTACTTCCTTCAGATGTCCTAATTACACTGGCAAATTCTACATACCTAGGCAAAAAGAAGTTATTGTGCCTGCATCTCCGAGCAGATGCAGATGGTCCTGATATCACAACTGTACACTTGGCTTCAGCATGTTGTGTTACATACTGCTGAACATAGGCCCTTCACAGCATTCTGACACCATTGGAAACATTAGGTAGAAATCATGAATGTTGCCTCTGTTACAATTAAATTTAGCTTCAGGTTGCTAGTAAATTTTATTTCACTCATTTGAAATCCGTGAGAGCTCAGGAAATAGTGCTATCATTTGGGTTATTGCAGTTATTGAGCACCCCTGCTGCTGATGGCCGTGATAACATAGGAAATCATTGTGGGTGCTTTTCTAATTTCCTCACTCTGAGTTAAATCTTCTGGTCTCACAATGATCATAAGAGCCAAAATTTGACCTATGTTTCCAAGATTGCCTTACCATTATGTATAGAGAATAATGTGCACTATCAATTTTCTTTTTTTTTCTTTTTCTTTTTTTTTTTTTTTTTGCTAAAGTCTGTCACACAAATTGTATTCTAACCAGGTCCCAGGCTTTTACATCTGGAACAACATGTTTTCTTTCAGTTTCCTTGAACAATTTGTTCACTTTTGATACTGCATACACTTTAAGTTCTTTGATACTTTCACATGCTGTGAACCCAAATGATAATAAAAATAATTCATATTTTTCATCTGAGTAAAGTAAATAAAATTTACATTAAAACTTTAAGATATATGCAGTATAACAATAGAGAAATGTTGCCATAAGTTAAAATGCAAAGTTATTTCATGATGTTTCATTAATCATTTGTAACCAATACTAAACTAGGAACAAATTAAAACATGATTCATTTTGTTACAAATATTTGATGAGTTGTGTGAACAAGTTGCTTATATTTGTTTCTTTTTTATTTCCTTATCATTTTAAGTATCAGTGGTTTCTTTTCCTTAAACAATACATTCTGTAGGATGTGAGATATATTAGAAGACATGTCTTGTGGGAGCATTGTGGAACTGCTGATGGGCGGATCCTCTATATAAATACAGGACTATGGCTGGCAACATAGTAGCCTGCCTCATAGCTGTCACAAATAGCCATTTCTCAGCCTCCTACATTTAACTTCAGCTGTATTCAATTTAGTAAATTCCTTCTATTTAACATGTCTTCTCCTGTCCAGGGAACTGGAACTTGGCTCTATGAGAGCCCAGGTCACCATCTTCCATATATTGCAACTTGGTATGGAAAGAAATGGTAACCAAAACTGTGAACTATGGTCATTGGACAATTTGGCCTCTTAAAGGAATTTCTCCTGACTTCCTAGGGACTGTTAATGTCAGTAGGGTTCAACCTATTGTTGATGGAGCACAAGTGAACAGAATGGATTTACAATAAAACACAATATCCATTTTTGTTTGTATACAAGCTTCTTGTATCCATAAAACACCATGTGGCACAGACTAGGCATTCATTCACCTTTGTCCAGGTTTGTGATGTGGATGTTGGTACAGGGGACACCTCACTTAAAGAAATGCTTTTGAGTATCATGACTTGTTCATTCATTGCAGGTAACACCAGGCTAGGTATTGTCCCACTGTGACACTAGGCTATTCCTTAACCATATGTCAATGAAAAGGCAATGTTTGCTGTTATGTACTTTTTGTGAACTTATCCTTTCCAATGTCCCATCTCTTTTTACTTAGTTAAAAACTACTTTATTTTGGTCTTATATAAAATAGATACTCTCTGATGCCTTTGTCATAGTTTCTCTTGTTTGTTTTCATGACACTTGTCACTTTTTGTATTCAGAGTCTATATTATTCTTTCTCACACCATTAATCTGTGCAATGCATGACAGTCAAAATTGATTCCATTCTGTCTATTGTTGCTCCCTAGCCTCAGAAGGAAGGTAGTTTGATGTAACTGGAGAACAAATTAATTTATCCACAAATGTTGTAAAACCTCATATCTATATAGTCCCGCCAAGACTGCTTCAATAGACATGTCACTATTTAATCACACACGTGACTGTTATCTGATCTGAATGCTTTCATTCACATTTAACTTCTTTCCAAAGACTGCTGATTTTCAAAAAGTCCTAATTTACATAAAATTCATTTTGAAAATATATCTATTATTTGTATCCACGTCCTATAAACATATATTAATTGTACAGAGAAAGGGTTGTGTTATAGAACATGCAGTATATATTTTTATATTTACTAAACATTACCTAATCTCTTCTCACTCTTCTTCCTAAATAATTCTAATATTACTAGTTTTGAGCTTAATTTGACCATAGTAGTTATCATAAAAAAAAAAAAAAAACATTGACAACAAATGCTGATGAGGTTTCATAGGAAAAGAAAGTATATACTCAGGGTTGGTGGATATACAAACTGGTTCAGTCTCAATTGGGGTTGATCAGGTTAGTAAAAATAGAATGACCACATGATCCAGCAATGCTACTCCTTGGGTACTGATCTGTGGGGAACTAAGTGAGCACAGGGTCACAGGCACATACACATTGCCACAATATTTGCAAATGTTAAATCATGGGATTGGCCTATTTCCTTTCAACACATGAGTACAGAAAATACAATGTATATACACAATTAACTTTTATTCTGCCATAAGGAAGAATTTATTTATATCATTTGCTGGGAAATTGATGGAAATGGGACTGTCTAGTAACATAAGCCAAAATCAAAAAACAAATATCAAATTTCTGAAAGATAAGAACCAAGTCTCAATTAAAAGTTCTTTAAGAAACCATTTTAAATAGCAGATAAAACAAAAAATTATATATTAATATAATGTGGTATGTTTTATGTATGCATATATTGTATAATGTCCACATCAAGTTAAATATATCTCTTCAGACAGCTGTCATGTTTTCTATATAAAACCATTAAAATTGTCAAGGTAATGAAACATTATATTAATGATATCTCTAGTCATTCTTACCTAATTGCTCTCCAGAACTTATTTTTCCTCGCCATAACTTGTGAACTATCTTCAGCCCTCCAACAACATCATATCCTAACCTATATTATTCTCAACTTCCTTAGAACTCTGTTTTTATGCTTAAAAAATATAGGAGATTATAGGGCCCTTGTCTGCCTTGATTATACTGATGAATTTCTTAAGTGCTCTATAATATAATATAAATATTATAATATAATATTATTATAATATTATAATATAATTATAATATAAATCATAATAGATTAATAGATTATCATGTAAGGACATACCACATTATTTACTCTATCTATGCTGCTTATGTTTCCCATTCACTAAGATTTTTGAATCACGAACACTGATAGCTTAAAACAGCCACAAACACACAAACATGAATAAATAACTAGGGTGGTTGTGCTTTAGAAAACATGTTGACTTTATGTTTTAGAGTAAGCAGGGGAAAGTTAATAAGTTCTATCTCCTGTAGTGATTTCAGTTTGTTTAAGAGTATTTGTCATATCATATCATCTGAAAATATTGAAAATTTGACTTCTTTCTTTCCAATTTGTATCCCCATGATCTCTTTTCATTGTCTTATTGTTCTAGCTAGACCTTCAAGAACAATATTGAAGAGATATGAAGAGAGTGAAAGACCAGTGTGACAAGAACTTTAAGTATATAGAGAAAGAAATTAAAGAAGATACCAGAAAATGGAAAGGGCTCCCATTTTCTTGGAGAGGTAGGATCACCATAGTAAAATTGGCAATCTAATCAAAAGGAATGTACAGATTCAATGAGATCCCCATCAATATCCCTGCACAATTCTTATGGACCTTGAAAGAATAATACTCAACTTTATATGAAAAGCAAAAAACATAAACCAAAAATCAAGGTGGCTGAAACAACCCTGTATAATAAAGGAACTTCCAGAGGCATCACCATCTCTGACTTCCAGCTATATTGTAGACCTATAGTAATGAAAACTGCTTGATATTATCACAAAAACAGACAGGTAGACCAATGGAATTAAATTGAAAATTCTGATATTAATTCACACACCTATGAACATCTGATTTTTGACAAGGAAACTAAAATTATACAATGGAAAAAAGAAAACATCTTCAACAAATAGTGTTGGCATAACTGGATACTGATATGTAGGATATTGCAGATAGATCCACATCTAACTCCATTCACAAAATTGAAATCAAAATGGATCAAAGACTTCAACATAAATTTGGCCCATTGAAACTCTTAGAAGAGAAAGTGGAAAGTACCCTTGAATGAATTGGTACAGGAGATCACTTCCTGAACAACACTAGTAGAATAGACACTGAGAGCAACAATTAATAATTGAAAAGCTTCTGAAAGGCAAAGGGCACAGTTAACAAGACAAAATGGCAGCCCACAGGATGAGAAAAGATCTTCACCAACCCCACATCTGACAAAGGGCTGATTTCCAAAATATACAAAGAATTCAAGAAGCTATTTACCTAAACACCAAATAATCCAATTAAAAATGGATAAATCTAAATAGAGAATTCTCAGTAGAGGAATCTCAAATGGCTGAAAAGCACTTTAGAAATTGCTTAACGTCCTTAGCCATCAGTGAGATGCAAATCAAAACACCAGCAACAGTGTATGCTGGAGAGGCTGTGGAGAAAGGGAAACACTCCACTGCTGGTGGAAGTAAAAACTTTTATATAATATTTGGAAATCAGTATGGCAGTTTCTCTGGAAAGTGGGAATCAGTATAATTCATGGTCCAGCCATTCCACTCTTAGGCATATACACAAAGAGGTACATTCTTACCACAATGTTCATAGCAGTATTATTTGTAATAGCCAGAAACTGGAAACAACCTAGATGACCCTCAACCAAAGAAAGGACAAAGAAAAGGTGGTAGGTACATTTACAAAATGGAGAACTACTTAGCAGGGAAAAAAAAAATATCAATGAAATCTTGAAATTTTCAGGCAAGTGGATGGAACTAAAAGCAACAATACTGAATGAGGTACCCTGGACACAGAAAGACAAACATGGTATGTACTCACTCATAAGTGGATATTAGACAAAGATCAAAGGATTACCTGCCTATAGTCCACACCTACAGAGAAGCTAGGTGAAAAGGAAGATCCTACAGGAGACATACATAGTTCCCCAGAGAAGGGGAAAGAGACAATATCTCCTGAGCAAATTAGGAGCACAGGGTGAGTGGGGAAGGGGTAAGGTGAGTGAAGAGAGGGGTATGGCAGGGGAGAGGGAGAGGATGGAGAAGAACTTGAGAAATTAGGAAGTTTGAGTTGGGGGAAGAACAGGGAAAGAGGACAAGGAAAGAGATACCTTGGCAGAGGGATCCTTTATAAGTTTAAAGAGAAATCTGGCACTAGGGACATAGCCAGGGATTCACAAAGATAACCCCAACTAAGAATCTAAGCAATAGTGAAGAGGCTGTCTTAAATGCCCTTCCCCTATAACAAGGTTAATAACTACTTTAAAGGCTATCATAGAGCCTTCATCCAGTAGCTGATGGAAGCAGAAGCAGACACCCACAGCTAAGCACTGAGCAGAACTCCTGAAATCCAGTTGTAGAGAGGGAGGAGTGATGAGCAAAGGGGTCAAGACCATTCTGGGGAAACCCACAGAAACAGCTGACCTGGCCAAGTGCGAGTTCAGAGACCCCAGTGTGACAGCTGTGGAACCAACATAGGACCAAACAAATCCCCCTGAACATGGGTGTCAGTTGGGAGTCCTGGACAGTCTGTGGGGCCTCTGGCAGTGGAACAAGTATATATCCTGAGTACATGAATGGGCTTTGGGAGCCCATTCCTTATGGATGAATACTCTCTCAGCCTAGATATGTGGTGGACGGCCTAGGTCTTGCTCCAAATGATGTGACAGACTTTGATGATCTCCCATGGGAGGACTCACCATTCCTAGGGAGTGGATGGGGGATGGGATGGCTTGTTGGTGGGTGGTATGGAAGAGTGGGAGGGAGAGGGAACTGGGATTTGTATGCAAAATAAGATTATTTTTAATTTAAATAAAATTTTATTTAAAAAAAGCAGTTGTCCTTGTAAACATGGTGATGTGTTAAGATTGTCTTACTTCATAGTCCTTAAAATCAATTCGTCTGAGGTACTCTTCTTGCCTTCTATAAATATTGTTCTCAATCCCATATACTCAGTTATTAAATGTGGTTGATATGTGCATGTGGTAAAAATTCAAGTTAAATAGTTAAAGCAGAGATATTTAAAGATATCATGAGTTTTCATTAGTATCATTTGTAATAACTAAAAATTCTTGTGACATTGTTTATAGTATTTGTTAATATAGGTTTCTTGCAAAATAATTGGTATATGCTACTAATGTACTGTCTAGCAGTAGAAAGTTGAGGTTTAAAAGGAGTAATTAACTTCCTCATAGCATATAAAAAGGAAGAGCAGGAGTGAGAATTTGAATCCCAGTTTGAATGCAAAGCCTGTGTCCTTTCCTCCAGTATTGCCACCACTCTTAATGCCACTCCTCAAATGCAGTCACTTCGAAGTATGTGGTGTAACAAAATCATTCCCTTGTTCCACAAGTATCAAGATAATAAATAGCATATGCAGGGTTGCAAGGTTATGTAGCTCAGTTAGCTGGGATTCAGGACACGTAGTTTTCTATGCATGCATACCTAAGGAAATTACTTAATCACTCACTAGCTTAATTTTCTCTGCAACGTGGAACTAGAAAGAGATAAAACCTGTTTCAAATGTTGCTGGGAGGATTAAGCAAGTCAGTTTCTAAATTACTTCCAAGAGTGTTTGACACACAATGCTACCTGAAATTAAAATCAATATTATTAAATGACCAATGATAAAAAGATAAAGTTCATTAAAATATTTGTCATTAAAATTTATCTTCACATGGTCATCCATCAAGTGTTAAGGGTGTGACATATCTTTCACATGTATTCATAAAATGTTTGAATAGTTTCTACTGAGTAAGCCTGTGTTAACAGAAAGGTATCTGCCCATGCTCATACACTCTTGTTGCAAAAAAGGCAAGTACACACATGCACAAGGAAAAAATAGATATTTATATGTGTTGTGGTATTTACAAACATTATTTCCTTTGGTAGCAAAAGTTCCAGTGATGGCTGCTTAAAATGGAGACAAATAAGTGTAATTTTAAATTTTCAAAATATGTCCACATAAATAATCTTTTGTTATAATCATAGGTAGAATTTTTAGAGTAAAGGTTGACAGAATTACCTACACCATTTGTTCATTTGAAAAGCTAAATCAATTTGACATTTTTAAGCATCACCTTAATTTCTATTGGAGAGTTTAGTGTTTGTTTTTAATAAGTACCCCCAGAATCATTTGAGTTTTAAGGTTTTTTTTGGCAAAATGTTCAGGAGTTATGCATTATAAGAGCTCCATTGGTAACTACTTTAATTTCCACAAATAGTGCCAGAGATGAAAATTCATTTGAGTGTCATTCCTGAAATTTAATCATGTCATATTTAAACAGTCAAGGGGGAAATGCACATGGTTGTTGTGAGCTACAAATCCAAGCAAATGAAATCAAGTCCAGTTATTTTTAGATTAGTTAACTAATATGTTCTCAATTTTCATTGCTCCATTCTGGTTTAAATATCACATCCAGTTAAACACACATGACAAAACCTATCTGTTCTCATAAAGATGGGTTTATCATTGCAGCACATCATCACTTTTCTCCATTTATGAAAATGGCCTCATCAGCTCCTGAGCCTGTCATTTAAAATAATCAAGGGAGTCTACACAAAGACTTTAATTAGTGGAATTTTTGTGATACTGTAATAAATATAAGAACACCTAATGGTATTGATGTCAATCAAAAGTAATTTCTTTAAAAATAAAGAACAATGAACTTTAATCTATCTTACAATAAAGAAGTGGAAAATAATACATGTTAAAGCAAGCATGTTTTATGAACTATCCAAAAATCTAACATGAAATGATTTTTTTTTGCCTTAACCCAACTATAGATATAATTAATAAACAACTGCTAGTGATATATTGGGAAATACTGTTAAACAATCCTAACACCTGGTAGGCATTTTCATGTCAAATGCTGAGTGTTGCTTTTTATTGTGGGAAGGAGTTGATAAGAAAGGATTTTGCTATCTAGTCTTGACAAGGCTAGAATTTACTGTGTAGATCATGTAACCTTGAATTTTCAGGAATTTTCTGCCTTTACATTCTTCATTTTAGGATTAAGGGTGTGATACATACATACATAAACCCCAGAGAAGAGTTCAATCTAAATATTTGAAATAATTATATTGTTCAAACTTTAAAAAATGTAATTTGCAAGATGATAACTTAATACCTGTACATCAAATCATAAAAGATAAGATATTCATTTGTTTCTCATTAAGCAATAGTACATTCAGCTACACTAAATGAGCCATACTTTATGATACATAATTCATATATTTGGTTTTATATTTATTAACTTTGCACTTAAACATCTTGATTTTGCTTAACTAAATGAATAAATATTTTTACATTTAAATGTACTATGTCACAACGATTCAAATGTTTCATTTAATTGTATTATCAAATCTGCTTTAACATACAGAAAGCCTAAAAAGAAAGTGATACATAAAAGGAGGGAAAACCATAGAAAGTTTAAACAAGCTCTTTCATTGTTGTTTCTGTTTGTTTATTTGTTTTAATTAGACTTTACAAAGTCAGTTCACCTAAGCAATAGGAGATAAAACCAGTTCTTCAAAGCTGATAGTAAAACCAAGACACCTACCTCCACCCACATGTGGAAAGCATGTACTGTACCTTTTTTTTTTTTTTTTTTTTTTTTTTGTTACTCAACACTTATTCACACTCTTAACTTTGCATTTATGTTCAAGTCTTGTTAGTAGTAGTTACTCAATAGTAACATTCCAATGTTCCTGTTAGGTTATTTGAAATGAATGAAATATAAATGATGTAAAATAATCAAGATGTGCCTGTATAGAAACAGTTGCTAAACAGAAACAAGTTCTACTTTATCATTCTTATTTCTGAAGTTCTGCTTTACCATTCTCATTTAAATTTGTTTATATAAATTCATTGCAAGACAGAGAAAGGCAACAGGCACTAATACTGTATGTTTATTCACAAGAATTTTGTAGATAGGAGGACCTTCTGTTCAGAGGAACTTAGATAACTGAGAAGTCAGAGACTGGATCCTGCCACTTACATTATGAGGATTGGAAAACATATCAAATACCAGTCTCAGTTTCTATATCTGAATGTCAATCTTCATAATTATTATGTATTTTCATTAAGTTATGATATTAATCATAAGGCATAATATCATAAAATCAATACCTTATTAAGTTTCCTTAATGCCCTAAAATTACAAAATGCTGTTATTAGTGTTATCACTAACATGAGTTTGCCTCAAGGTAGATCCCATTTCATTGATTATAGTCCTGTCACTCTTCCCACCTTTAATTATAAACTAAATTGTTGAGGAATAATTTTTCCCTCCTTTTTTACCATTTTGAGTGAATAGTTAGTGTGCCATTAAATCCATAATATCAGAACGCTACTGTAATGAGTTCCAAGAAGACAAGGATTTGCATGTAATATCCTTGCTGATGTAGATGCCAGCTGAAATGCATTGTTTTATCTCCACATATTAACTGCAAGTGAGTTTGTTTGTTCCCATTAGTTTTCCAATCCAAAGTATCTTCCTTTGTTGGCTTAAGTTTCATTGTTATGCATATTGACATGTGAAATGGCACCGATATAGAAATAAGCCTGGTTATCTGATGGGATGCTGTCTTTCTTCTCAGATTATTCATGTCTGTGGACTGAATAATACCCTCAGAATGTATGTGTAGAAATAAGAACACATATTCAATGAGCCACTTCAATCAGTCATGCATTATCAAAGCAGATGATACTGATTTAGGTCCATAAAAGTGAAAACATGTGTGTACAAATGTATTTACAAAATAACACTTACTATGTTGACAATTTCTTCCCATATATTCCCCTGGGCATTCACAGGAATAGTTAGCAACGAGGTCTGTACATATTCCACCGTTTCTGCAAGGTTCAGCTTCACATTCATTTATATCTGAGGCAAAAAGCACAAAAAAAGAAGTATTGACACAAATGAATGGATGTTAGAAAAATATAGGTACAAGTCTAAAATACAAGTAATATAATGTTACTTCTTTGAGTTTATGTGCACAACTTTCAATAACACAAACACTGCTTAAGCCAACATTTTACTTAAAAAAATTAAGTTAACTTCAAATAGAATTGAGAATCCATATGAAAGGCCAATAGACTTAAGCAATTCTACAATTTTGAAAAGAAATAGGAGTAGTTTGGGGAAATATTTGGTGAATCTTTAGAATTAAATCACAGAAATTAACCCTGATGGAGAGATGAATTGGTTTCTTTTACAAGATCTCAAATCTATCTAGCAGCAATAACTGCCAATTAACACTGTCTCATTTCATCTTAATTCATTAAAATTCTATCTGACAGAGAGTTTTAGTATCTAAATAGTTTGCCTTTGATGGGAAGCAAATTAGAGTTAATAGCTAAAGCTCATTACATGTAAAATATAATAAGTGTAAATGATGATCACTTCCTAATTTTATTCATGAGTTTCCAAAGTTAGGGTGACTAGAGGGACTTACCTTTGCTATACCACTATTACACATGATATAAAAACATGCAAATAGAAACCATTCGGTGATTTACACTCATCTCCATGCTAGCTTTGGAAAACAGAAAAATTAATGTGAATATTTAAAATGAATTTAACTTTTTCTTTATCTGTATATATCTGTCTGCATGTCTGTGTTGTGAGATATTTGACTACACTGTGTAAAGATATGTCACTATGTTGGGTTTAATAAAAATCTAAATAGTCAATAGCTAGGCAGGAAGTATAGCCAGGACTTCTGGAGAGAGTGAGGTCCAGGGAGAAGAAAGGTAAAGTCACCAGCAAGACTAGAAGGAACAGGTATGCAGAAGGAGAGGTGAAAGACACAAGTAATGTGGCAACATGTAGATGAATAGAAATGGGTTAATTTAAGTTATAAGAGCTAGTTAGAGCTAGTTAGAAACAAGCCTAAGCTGGTGATAGCACTTGCCTTTAATCCCAGCACCAGAGAGGCAGAGGCAAGTGGAACTCTAAATTTGAGGCCAGCCTAGTCTATAGAGCTAGTTCCAGGAATGCTAGAGCTGTTACACAGAGAAACCCATCTCTAAAAACAAATAAACAATGAAAGAAGTGTGTCAGGTTTTGATTGACTGACTGGTTGATTGAACTGTCAGCCTCCAAATAAGCTTGCTACATGTTGTATCCATGTTTATGCATGTTTGCACACATGCATTTGAGTTTAGTGTGGTTGTCAGCTAGGAGAGGGTTATGGAATTGCTGAAGTTACAAGCAGTTGTGAGCCAGCTTATGTGGATCCTAGAAACAGTGTTATATTTTTCTGAAAGATTAACAAACACACTGAATCCGTGAACCATCTTTCCATTGTGTTTTCTTTGTTTTTGATATCTGATGAAATTCTCAGCTTTTTGGTGTGATCCCAATTTTAATTATTTTTAGAATGATGGAAATCACTATACCATTCATTTTGTTTTAAGTTCAGTTTTTGGCGATTAGCTTTGGCCACTCTGCCCAATATGTCTTTCTCTGTATCATATCTACTGAAATGGATCCTTGATGAATTTATATCAATGACTGATAAATTGAAGCTTTCATTCTAAGATCGATCGTGTCATTTGTCTTATGAAGTAATATAGAAATTGTTATTTCCTTATATACAGAAATTTAGATAAAACTGCATATTTATGTCTGAAGAAGACCAAATAAAAATATAATTTGATTTTGGATTTGAGGGTACAGCTTAATTCATGTAAATGAGGACAAGATATAGATGGAATTTCCAAGTAAAAGACCACGAAAGTCACAATTCTGAAGATATGAAATTGTATTCATGTTCACAAGCCTTCTCCATTTGAAGGGAGTCTGGGTTTCCCGATTCTGAAATAACATGGATGGGAACAGATAATAAGGACCACTTGTGCCACCTGACCTAATTTGACCATGTTTTAGCACTGAAGGCTTAGACCAAGCCAGGCCAAGTTCCTCTTACCCTATTTAGATGGTGCCAATGAAACCTTTCTGCTGTCGACTTGAGAAATAAACAGAACTACTACAGTGGGGAACAATTTCAGGCTTGACATTAATAGTTGTAACATATAATTTCACTTTTGAGTAGAAGACTTTGAATATTTTCATTTTAAGTTTCAAATACCCTGAAGCAGCTCAATCAAACACTGCTGGTGCTTTAATTTCAGAGGAATGGAATTTTCACCATCTGATCTAGGTTATGTGATTCTTCCAAAGCAAGTCAACACCATTATCCAGATATTTAAATGGATAGTTACACCTGCTGAACTTAAAATGTTTTATAGACAGATGACAATTATGATAACAAAGGATATGCTTAGCACTTAAATGTATACTTACTTTCCAAGTTTTTGAAAAACAAAATTCTTTAAATAGAAATTCGTAAGAACATTAAATGAATTATATACTTAATACAATAGAAAATTTAGCAAGTCATCCCATGTGTACTTACCCAGTAACATGTGGCACTAAAGAGCAGACAGCAGTTACACAGAAACATTTATGCATTAGTGTAATGCAGCTCTTTCACTGATGATGGCTATTTGCACTATAATTAACACTGCCAGCAGTCTAAATGAAAACTGACCTCAATTTGTGCAAATCATGTTTAATTAAAGACTAGATAGAAATGTTCATGGGATACAATGTAGTGAGATGAAAATTAAATCTATGTAATAGATTTCAGGCATTTGTTTCTGTCACAGATCAAGTCATTATCATTTTCAGAAAAAAAATGTCCACATCTATTTTCAATATAGTGAAATTAAGGGAACTTTTTTGTATATAAGAAATACTTGACATTGTAGTCACTGCTTTATGTAAATAAAAATTCCCATACTCTATCAGTTTAAAGTTCAAGTATAATAATAGCAGCCAAGCTTCTGTGGCTACTATTTTTAGTGGTTTTATAATGTATTCCAAATGAGGACGAGAATTGGCATTCTGAAAATATAAGACTTTGGTATTCACCATGTACTGTGCTTTGTGCCCAGTCATCATGCTGCACGTGTAGTGTCAGATGAAATATCACGACACACCTTTGTTTTTTCCTCATGACCCCTGTTCTATTTTGTCTTTGTTTTGTTTTGCTTTTTGATAAAGAAAAAATGAAGTGAATAAAAAAGTAAGGAATATATGAGAAGATGTACAGTTGAATTTCCTTAAAATAAAACAAGAATTTCTGAGTCTGGTTTTTAACTAATTACACAGGTTCATTCTTCTCTGGGTAATATAAGATGCTTGACCATAGTGATATGCTTATTTCCTGTAGCTCTGTAAATGTGGGTAGCTATGGTGGTTACCTTGGTTGTCAACTGGATAGGATCTGTAGTCCAATAAGGTACACACTTTTGCAGAAGTCTGTAAGGTTGTGTCCAGAAAAGAACAACAGAAGCAGAACACCTTCCTCTAGAGGGCAGTGACTTCCACATAGATCCAAGGGAAAGGTGCTAATTTTTTGGGTGGCTATTCTTGCTCCTAAGAAGTGAATGTGTCCACCCTGTTGTGTCCACCTTGATACATCTACTGATGGAGGCCTTCACTAACATAAGTACCTAGTTTCTTTGGTCTTCTGACATTAGTACAAAACCCACAATTCTTCAGAAAACTTCCCTTCACCACAAAATTGAACTCTAACCAGTCAGGTGGATGTAGCAGCTATTGGGTTTGCAGACTTGTCAGAGTGAAGAAGACCATTGTTGGCCCTAATTGGCAAGCACATCTAGTAATCTTCATAACATATGTTCACCCTAGTGGTTTTGTTCTTTCAAAGGGCATGAATAATGAATATTCAGTGTCCTAGTTAGTGTTATTATTGATATGGTGAAAACATTATGGACCAAAAAATAAATAAATTAATTAATTAAAAAATGAAAGGGTTATTTTGGCTACCTTGAAGAAAGTCAGGGCAAGAAGTGAGCCAGGGTATGAGCCAGGAGGCAGGAACTTAAATAGAGGAGATGGAGGGTGGAAGAGTGCTACTACTGGCCTGCTCTTTATGCCTTATTCATCATGCCTTCTTTTTCTTTTTTTAATTGAATATCTTTTTCTCTAATGTTACATATTGATCCAAGTTTCATCTCCCTCCCATCCTCCCTTTACCCCCAGACTCCCTCCCCCAATCCCATTCCCCGCCTACTTCCCAGAGAGGGTGAGACCTTCCAAGAGGGATCATCAAAGTCTGTTAACTCATTTTTGTACAACTCAGGACCACCAGCCCAGGAACAGGCATATAGACACTCACTAATTAATAAAATGCCCTGCAGGCTTCTTTACAGTCTGATCTTAAGGAAGTTGAAGCTCCCTCTTTTCCAATGACCCTCTAGCTTGTTTTGTGTTGCCATAAAACTAGCTATTGTATATAGTAACCAACTTCTGTATATATATACATATATACAGAAGTCTGTATCTATATCTGTCTTTCATAGATATTTGAAGAGAGATAGTTATCTATATAGATAGGTGATAGTAGATGATAGATAGATAGATAGATAGATAGATAGATAGATAGATAGAGATTTCTTCAATCCAAGCACATTTTAGGAACACTTTTGTGAAAACTATGTTGCTAATTGAGAATTTATTTAGCTATTCATGTCTTAATTATTTTTCTAGGACTCTGATAAGACATTATGTCTGATGCAACTAATAGAACAGAGAGTTTACTGGAGTATTGGAGTTTCAGGAGGTTAGAGTTCATAGGGGAGAGCAAGCAGGCAGGCATAGTGCTGGAGCAGTCTCTGAGAGCTTACATCTTGATCCACAAGTAAGAGGCAGAGTGGTATAACTAGGAATGGCTTGGGTTTTGAAACCTCAGATCCTGTCCCCCAGTGATACTTTTCCAATAGGACTATACCTCTTAATTCTTCCCAAACAGTTCAAACAACTGGGGACCAAATATTAAACATATTAGTCTATGGGTGTGTTAATAGTTCAAACCACCACAACCTAGTCTCTGTGAATTGTATCTCCTTGTATCTCCTTTAGTTTATTTCAACTTCACAAATCTACATAGGCTTTCATAACCACCATACAGTTTAAAAGTCCAAAGCCTCTTAATTATAATCACCTGTAGGAATAAAATAAAATTATGTAGTTTCAACATATATTGGCACAGCATATTACCATTCCAAAAGGGAAGACTGGGGGAATAGTGAGGAAATATTGAACTCAACACAGACTAAAACCCAGCAAGGCAAAGTCTAAATCCTGTACTTCTGTGTTTAATGTCAATGGCCTTAGATGGTTCAGTCCCTTCAGCTTTGCTTACTGTCACACATTTCTCTTACATGTTGTTTCCATGCCCTATTTACAGCTCTCCTTGGCAGTTATCCCACAGGTCTCTCTCTCTCTCTCTCTCTCTCTCTCTCTCTCTCTCTCTCTCTCTCTCTCTCTCTCTCACTCACTCTCTCTCTCTTTCTCTCTCTCTCTCTCTCTCTCTCTCTCTCTCTCTCTCTCTCACACACACACACACACACACACACACACACACACTCATTCACTTTTAGATGTGTCATTAGAGTCTTCATCACAGTCCATACCAATTTCACAGCTTTAGGCAATAGTCCCTTGGAGCCTTCATGAAGTGACTCCTCTGTCAACCAACTGTCCTCAACAGCTGTCTGGAGACTTAAGAAAGCTTGCATAACCCCTTTACTTCCTGACTCTAAGGCCAGAACAATGTGGCCATTCCTGCCAAATGTGTCTGTCTGTCTCTTTAAGATGGAACCCTGCCCCCTCTTTGAATGGCATTTGCATAAAATTTGACTTGTTGGTGCTTTAAGGAGCAGTAAATTTCTTAGACATTTCCTTATTATATATTCCAGGATAGGATGGAAGGGATCTTGTCCTGAAGGCACCACCCTATTTGTCCCATTTCAAATCAGGGATCTCC
This sequence comes from Phodopus roborovskii, assembly GCF_943737965.1. Lineage (NCBI taxonomy): Eukaryota > Metazoa > Chordata > Mammalia > Rodentia > Cricetidae > Phodopus > Phodopus roborovskii. Next base: position 2,927,706 of record NW_026126413.1, on the reverse strand, counting down.
TTATTTCCTTTAGAATAAGCCTTGGTTCCAACATTAAAATTCCTGGTCCTCCACTCTCCTCAAACTGTACATTTTGCATTCTTTTTTCCTTCCTTCCTTTCTTTCTTTTTCTTTTTATTCTTTTTTTTTTTTTTTGTTTTTTTTTTTTTTTTTGTTTTTTTTTTGTTTGATTTTTGTTTTGTTTTGTTTTTTCAAGACAGGGTTTCTTTTCTTTGAGGCTTTGAAAGCTGTCCTGGAACTAGCTCTTATATATCAGGCTGGCCTCAAACTCACAGAGATCCACCTTCCCTCCCTTTTTTCATTGCAGATTTGCATAATGGTGACCAATAATAACCACATGGCAGAGTCAATTTTAGGCTTAAAATGCCTGCCAACAATGTTAGCCCCCAAAATGTCAATTCAGCCTCAGGCAGATTCTTAGACCAAGGGCAAAAAGCTGCAATATTCTTTGTGAAAATATCACATGTCTCTAGCCTAGTTGCTAATACTTTTGAAGTTTTGTGAACTTGGCCTCCACAGTTCACATTACTCTCATCACTACTGTCTTCCAAGCTCCTACTAGGCCTTACTTTATCCCCGTAACTCATATGACTCATTAAGCCTTAGATTGTTCAGTCATTTTCTCTAGTTCAAAGCCTCCAAATATTTCTTACTCCTCCCAAATCAGTATGATCAAGTTTGACAATGCAATGCCCCACTCTCTGTAATCATCTTCTGTCTTAGATACTGTTATATGGAACATAATGAAGAAGGAGTTTACTGGGATCTAACAATTTCAAATGGCTTGAGGTCATGAATATCCTGACTGGGAGCTTGGTTTCAGGCAAGCAGGCAGGCATCATGCTGGACTAGTAGCTAAGAACTTACATCTTGATTCACAAGCATGAGGCAGAAAGTGAAAACTGGGAACGGACTGAGATTTTGAAGCCTAACCACTCACCATTCCCTTCCCTCGGTCCCAGGGACACAACTCTTCAAAAAATAATGTCATCCCTCCTTAATTCTGCCTAAGCAGGTCTACTAACTGGAGACCAAGTATTCAAACATGTTTGTCTTTGAGGACCATGTTCATTCAAAACACCACAATCCATATGAATACTCATCTTTGGAGAGTTCATCTCAAATGCACCCACACTCTGAGAAATATTCAACTATTCTTTTTTTTTTCCTTAGCCTGAGTGTTTCTGTCAAATACTTTGTGCAAGTAATAGCCTAAAGCATGCAGTGACTAGATGCCAATTAACTTTTGGCAATCAAAATGGTATTGGATTGATGGGAGATGTCATTCTGTATATGTTTCTTATACTGGTTAATGAATAAAGCACTGTTGACCAATAGGAAAAGAAGATAGGAGGGACTAGGTGACAAGGAGGAAAGAGGAAGGAGTAAGGAGGGGTCAAGATGGAGAGTCTGGAGAAAGCAGAGCAGCCGGCTGCCTCCCCCGTAAGAGAAATACATAGATCAGCAGAAATGGGATAAAACTTAAGACAGAGCTAGCCGGTAAGAAACTAGTACCTGGCCAACAGAATTATAGCAAATACAGAGTCTCAGTGTGTTATTTGGGGCTGGTGCGGCAGCGGGACAAGACCGGCGGCAGGCGGAGAAAACCGTACTCCTTACATTGGATAGTTCCTTATTCAAGCCTTACCAAATCAATAGCTGACCTACTAATACTTTCTTGTAGCAGAAAACATTCTGAGTGGTTGCTGAAGAGGCTGAAAGTAGGAGGAGGCACCACTGAGCTGAGCTATACTACCTTCAATTTTCATTGGAAATTGATATTCAGACATCAAGGAGGATAGGCTCAGTAGAGAAGTTAGGATGGCCAATCGGTAAGGAGGCTGAGATAGGGTGACTGCTGCTGGAAGACTTTTTAAAGTAGGGTTCTAGGTTCTGATACAAGTGGTACAGTGACCAGCTTTGGGTAAGAGGGTTGAATGGGCATGGAGTTAATGGGCTCTATTGTTCCTTTCCTAAAGTTCTGGTTAGAACTCCAAGCAGTCCCAGAATGGAGCCACTGCAAAAAAAAAAAAAAAAAAAAAAAAAGCAGAGGAAGGTGGCTGACTCTGGAGTTCTTTAGTAGTTTCCATCAACTTCTTGTAGATATCTCCTGGTAGATACTAATAAACCATGTGTGTAGCTACATTTAGTTTGTCAAGTTTGGATAACTGTGCACATGTTGTGCCAAGAACTCAAATAAGTTTGATGAAAAGTCTGTTTTAAGTTCTTCCTTAATCAATATCTCAATATCTAGCCTCTCCTCTCCATGTACAAATCAAGCCTCAAAATCTTTAAGCAGGTACTGAACACACTTCTTTGGATTAAAAAAAAAAAAAAAAAAAAAAAAAAAAAAAAAAAAAAAAGATCATGACAGTGCTTTCTTTTTTTGTTTTTTCACAAAGATTAAATTTCTTGATTTCCTTTGTTTACACTTGGGTGTCTATTCTCCTGTGATATCATTACTGACAGTAAATTCGTTATGATGAGCTTATTTTCAAGATCCTACCCACATTGATCCTTAAAACTTCCCTCAATTTCCCATTAAGTACTGCATGGGACTCCTAGTCATTATTGCCTTATAAACTAAGTCATTTGATATTTTCTCTTATCTACAGCCTTTACGTTTTTCAAATTTCTCTTTCACGTTTTAGTAACTATTGGTGAATTTATAGAATTCTGTTCTGCTTCTCGTCATCAAATTTAATTATGTCATAATCAGAGCTACCTAGAGGATTTTCCCCAGGCATTTCTGAACCAGTAAGATAGATTTTTAATCTTGTATGCTTTTATGCCTTTTGATCTTGATTTTGTCTGATTACCAGTAATTCATCTTAGAATACCAAATTAAAAGCAGTTTTTTCAATTAGAGTCTGACACATGTCAATATTTTATATTGATACTTAGGTAAGTTTTGCTTATGAAAAACAGTAGTTAACAAAAGCTCCTAATAGAAGGTTCATTTAATAGCCATTCTTCCTAAAACATCATTCTGTACTCATCTTTCTCTAAAAACTTGTCAAGTTCCCAAATATTGTTTGTACATGTTCATTTTCATTTAAACAAGTTTGGTTATAAATGGTTAACGGTCACAGTCAATATCCTTTGAAAAAAAAGGGAGAATATGATATAGAAATGAATACTTTGAATTGGTATGGATTTTGATTTATTGATATAAAATTTAGGTCAATGTTGTTATTGTTATATATATTTATCCTCTTGTTTATATATTGTGTTTATGCAGCTCATTTAAAATTGTAATGCATAGTTAAATTCAGATAATATATATATAGTCACCTAAAAGTTATAGCTATGTTAATTAGATTTTCTAGATATACTGAGATATATTTCAAATGGATAGGTATTCTTCCAAACTTTTCAAAAACCTACAGAATATGGCATTTAACATGGTTTAGGGTGTTTCATGACAGTGAGATACAACTGCTCTTGGCAACACCAATTAAGTCAGAAAGGAAGATGGGCATTGAATAGAGTAATGATAGAGTTTCCTTTGACATGGAGACAATAGCCATTTGGGCAAGAAACTGCTCTTCTTGACTGCTTGACTATATGCTGTGTAAATTAGACATGCAGGACCCTTAGGAAAGTAACTGATGAACTTGCCAAAACAAAATGGGACAGTCCTGCAGGGTACCAGCTTCATGGAAGAGTTTGCCAGACATTCTACAGGACACAGAGAAAAATGACTGGCAATCTGCCAAAACAGGCAGACAGTTTGAAATTTTCTGCCATGCTGAAGAGTCTGCTAGACACTCTAGGCCTATATTATCCTTCTGAGGTCTTTGATGGAGTTAAAGACAGATAGTCATGTTTATAGTTTTCTTAGTTATGATAAAAGATAAGTTACACATAAAACTTTAGACTCACAAAGATAGGATAGGCAATAGAATATTTTCTTTAAATTTTGTCAAATGATATTGGACTAAGTATTGTTAACATTAGTTTTACCAATATATGATCAGAAAATACTTTAGGATAAGTACTGACTGATTACAACTAGAAGACACTCCTCTTTAGAAATTCTTATCTGAGTACCAATCATTTCCACATATCGTTTCTATGTATTAAATCAATCTATGAATCAGGCACTATCATATACAATTGGATATTTCAATGAATCTGGATGGTTCCTTTTTAAGAGGTTTTCTTTTCAGGATGGATGAGCACTTGCCAGGTAATTGTGAGAACCTGTGTCAAATTTCAGATTCCACAAAAATGCAGGCTTAGTATCCCAAGTATGCAATCCCATTGCTACTACATCCAGATGAGAGGCAGAGACCGGAGACCTACTAAAAGGTTGTGGACCAGTTAGTTGGGGAATACATCTGCAAACAACAAAGAGACCCTGTCCCAAACAAGGAAGACTCTGAGGAGTTATATCTGAGGTTGTCTTCTGAATTCTATTTGTGTGGCACAGATACACCTGCACTCTCACACATTAATGTGTACACATACACAAGGCTCAAACACACACATACACCTCACTCACACATACACACTTGACTCATACACACACACATGGCTTACATATGCATACATCTGATTCACACATAACATTCACAAACACAAGGGTCAAATGTGTATATATATATATATATATATATATATATACACACCTGACTAACACATACACAAACACAAGGCTCACACATACAAACATACACTGTTAAATACACACACACACACACACACACGCACACACACATATATACATTTTATATTATTTTACCCTTTTTTTTCCTTCCTTCCTTCAACTCTTTCTGAGTCACCAATCTCAAACCCCTACAATGCCTGCCTCACTCTATCTCAAATTGAAGGCCTTTTCCTACTTAGCAAGAACTACTGTGAATGCAGTAATAGTGAGATACACACCCATTAGCATTATGTACAAAATGTACTGTGATTAGGCAAATGACATTGGATATCCCTAGAGGAAACGCAAATTTTGGTTAAAGGAGGAAATAAATCTATTTGGTCCTAAGTGATGAGCAAGAGGGCCTTATTCAGATGTATTAAAATGGTAATGATCATAGAAGATCTATGAACTAACCACTTCCAATCTCAGGAACATGCACCTCAGTTGCTTTTGCCAGGTGATGGTTGTTACTATGTAGACAGTGACTGGGTTTTATAGTTGTAGAATCAAGTTCAGGGGTTTGAATTTGTATCTGTGGATCCTGAAGAATTAACAGGGAATTTAAAATAATCATTCAAAAAGTCCATTATCAATCAACTTCTTAAGATACTAGTTACTATATTTTGTATTGTTTTCTTTTGTTTTGAAAATTGAGCAAGATTTGCAGTGCAAAGGACTTGCATAAATTCTGGATGCAAAATGTTCATGGTATTTGTACAATATACTTTTTTATTTTATTATTATTTATCTGAAATGCAAACTAGATTGGAAACATATACTTCCTTCAATAATTTGAATTCAATTGTTGACCAGAATGTGATTATCTCATATTCCTTTTTCTCTTAAAGCATTTTAACTTTCAGCATATGGCGTGTATTAGATTTTGTACATTCAGCAGTGATGAGGAAAAATACATACAGTAGAAAATCATTATTGACAAACGGTCTTCCTTAGGCTCTTGCTCAAGCTAAAATCTATTGCTTTCATTTTATAAAGCAGTTAATAATCTTAGAATTTCCCTCTGTGTGAAATTTAATAAGTTTTGTTGAAGAGTGGCACTCAGAGGAACATCTGACTGATTACAATTAACACATCTTAGTATTCTCTTTTCCTTGTAAGAATGTGTGTCTGCACAATATCAACTAATTACTATTACTATACATGTTCTATACACGAAGACAGAAGAGAATAACAAGATTGAAAATGTAGACAGATGACCCAGATTTCAAAAACAGTAACATTATATAGAAATTGACATAGTCCATCTTAACTGTCTGTACTATTTATTATTTCCATCCTCACCTTCCCACCACAGCTTTCCCTTTGAGGTTCTATTTGATATGGCAAGAAACTGAGCAAGGAGAACCTCAACATATTTAAAGGCACAACATATATGATAATTCTAGCAAATCTTCTCAGAGGTCAAGAATTCCTGTCTGATTTGAATACCTCCTATCTCCACATTTCTTTTATCCTGATTATTAATTTTCTTAAGAAATTTAAATAATTTGAGTTTAACAGGCTTTAAAATATGTACTTCTTTTTTTTAAGTGTTTGTATTTTCTTTTTTTTCTGATAACTATTTTAAATTTAAATTTGTAACAAGCTTGCTTTACATGTCAATCCCAGGTCTCACACTCTCCAGTCCTCCCCTATTCCCCCACCAGCACCCATCCCATACCCTTTCTGCTCCCCAGGGAGGGTAAGGCCCTCCCCATGTTTCTAGACTGAGGGAGTATCTTTATGTGGAATGGGCTCCCAGTGTCCATTCCTATACTAGGGATAAATACTCATCCATTACCAGAGGCCCCACAGACTGCACAGTCCTCCTAATTAATACCCCAAAGAGTGTGGGTCAGTCCTATTCTAGTTTCCCTGCTGTCAGAGTGGAGACCATGAGCTCCCCCTTGTTCAGGTAAGATGTTTCTGTGGGTTTCCCCAGCCTGTCCTTGACCCCTTTGCTCATCACTCCTCTCTCACTGCAACTGAATTCCGGGAGTTCAGCTCAGTGTTTAACTGTGGGTGTCTGCTTCTGCTTCCATCAGCTACTGGATGAAGGCTCTAGGATGGTATATAAGGTAGTTATAAATTTCATTATTGGGGAAAGATATATAAGGTAGCCTCTCCACCATTGTTTAGATTGTTAGTTGGGGTCATCCTTGTAGATCTCTGAATTTTTCCCGAGTTCAAGATTTCTCTTAAAACCTATAATGGCTCCCTCTATTATGGTATTTCTTTTCTTGCTCTCCTCTATTCTTTCCCTGACTCTAACTTCTTGCTTTCTCATGCCCAGATCTCCTTTCCTCTTCCTCTTAACTCTATCTCTGTTCAACTATGTTCAGAGCAGCATTATTAGTAATAGCAAGAACCTGGATGCAACCTAAGTGACCCTAAGTTGAAGAATGGATGGAGAAAATGTGGTAGATTTACAAAATAGAGTAGTACTCAGTGGAAAAAAACTAAAAACAAAAAACAATGGACTCTTGAATTTGCAGGCAAATTAACAGAACTAGAAGATACTATCCTGAGTGAGGTATCCCAATCACAAAAAATTTACTTCTTAAGTCCACAAGTGGTGTCAATGCAGAGCTTTTACTTTAATAAAGGGTTTATTTGTTTTTGGCTTTTCTTCCCTCACATGGTATTTTTATTTATATTTAGATAAAAGCCTTATTTTGTTTTAGATTTCATCTTTCTAGAGGGAATGGATAGGTTTTATAGTTTTTAAGTAAAAGTTTTGCTATTGCATTGAGCATTATTATTATTAGTTTAGAATATCTCTTTTTGTAAAGAAAAAACCCAGGGTCCTTTTGTGTTCCAGGAATACATACTGGTTCCACTGTCTGAGGTCCCTTAGACTGCTCAGTCCTAGCTGAGACCCATATTCGGGGGGCCTGAGTCAGTCCCATGCTGGCTTTCCAGCTATCAGTCTGGGGGCCCTGCTAGCTCCTCCTTGTTCAGGTCAGCTGAATCTATGTGTTTCTGCAGCCTGGTCTTGTCCTCTCCATCTGCATCTGGGTTCCAGTTTGACTCAGTGTTTGTTTCTGTTTCCAACAGGTACTAGATGAGGGCTCCATGATGGTGGATACTTTAGTTGTTGTGCTCACTTTCCAGGAAGGGCAATTATGGTAGCCTTTCCATGGTTGCTCAGATTGTTAGTTGGCGGCAACCTTGTAGGTCTCTAGACCTTTCTTTAGATTCAGTTTTCTTTTCAAAACAATAATGGCTCCCTGTTTTATGTTCGTTCTCTCTCTCTCTCTCTCTCTCTCTCTCTCTCTCTCTCTCTCTCTCTCTCTCTCTCTCATCCTCATGGAGGGATACTGCCTTAGCCTAGATACAGGAGAGAACTCCTAGTCCCTACTTCAAATGACTTGACAGATTTAAATGACCCCATCTGGATGGCATTTCCCTACATGTGGAATTGGGGTGGGGGGATGGGAGGGAGGGTGGTCAGGGTGCATGTGAGGGGGCAGAAAGGGTAAGGGGGATGGAGAGGGAACTGGGATCAATAGGTAAAATAAAAAATAAATAATTAAAAGAAAAAATAAAAAACGCTTCACAATTATAAGGGGGCACCTTACTCTTCTGATAGAGTAAGGTCCCAGCCAGTTCATTTCTTAGCAGTAAAATCCTTTTGGTTTTGCAAAAAAAAAAAAAAAAAAAAAAAAAAAAAAAAAAAAGAAAGAAAGAAAGAGAAATAAACCAGGCTCCTGCAGGTCAAGCACTAGGGTACTCCCAAGCATCCCAAGTCCTACAGATTTTCAATGTAAATTGCTTTGGCTTTTTTAATTAAAAATTGTATTTTTCAATTTACATACCAACCCCAGTTTCCCCCCCTCTCCTCTTCTGATCCAGCCCCTGCCTCCCACCCTTCCCACCCCTATTCTACTCCTAGGAGGGGTAAGATCTTCCCTGGGCAGTCCACCAAATTTGGAATGCCAAATTGAAGCAAGGCTGAGCAAGGTGTCCCTCCATCGAGGATGGGCTCCAAAAAAAAAAAAAAAAAAGCCAGTTTATGCACCTGTGATGATAGGCCCTTGTGCAACTACCATCCCCCACCCCAACAGATCAAGTCACATAACTGACACCCACATTTAGAGGGTATATTTCAGTCACATGCAGATTCCTCAGATGTCCGGCCATAGTTTATCATGAAATTTTGCTGGCAAATGAATGGAACTAGGATAAAAAAAAAATCAGGTAACTCAGATCCAGAAAGACAAACACATTCATTCATAAGTGAATATTATATGTAAAGAAAAGGAAACCAGACTTTAATCCACAACCCCAGAGAAGCTATGTAAAAGGGAGACCGTAAGAGGGACAGACACACATGGAAGCCCTGAGGAAGGGAAAATTGTTTTGGCTTTTGTATTATAGTTTCGAACATCAGTCATACAGTATGTGCATTTCTATTTGTGGTTTCTTTCTCATGGTTGTTATAGAAGGCTGCAATGATTTCCTTTACACTGCTGTATGTGAATCACTCTAAAATTACCACAGGCATTGTTCTGTTTTCCTTATAATGGTCTTGTGTGGTTGGAAATTAAAATACCAGAGTATATGCTTGTAGCTGTCTTGTGATGATTTAGTGTATTGAATGTCTCCTGAGTATATCTTTAGGAATGAAATGACACATTTAACTTTAGTAGATAATGCCAAACTGTTCTAGAAAGTGGTGGCATGAATTATACTGATATCAGCAATTTAGTGCACAGTATTTTAAAGACAGGAACTACATTGAACTTACAAGTGAGCACTTATGTCATGTACAAGTTATGAGTAGAAAAGCTTAATGCCAATATAACATTTAAATATTCCATCAAGAGGGTAAATTCAAGCTTTCAGCTCACTGAGTTTAATTACACCTATTAAATGGGCTTGAATTTTTAATAACAGTAACTTCACACTAAAAATGATCAAATGTTATTTTTGAGCAATATTTAGTTAAATATCAGGTGCTGATACTCATTTTGTATATATGTATGATATAAGCCAATCATACTTCTAATTTATTTCCAAAACTGGACTCTCAACTGTAGACACATAAAGACTCATTAATGATGTATGACTATGCCCTTGTCTTGATTTTTGGTATCTTGTAAATGTTGGTATGATTAAATAAAAGTGAGGAAATGGATCAAATTTCTGGAGTGCTTGACAGTTAGATAAAGTAATTGATGAAAAAACAAAAAACCCTGTAACTTTTAAACTTGCAGGGATTGAAAATAATCAAACCAGTTCTTTCAAGTTTTAAGATATACTCATATTATTTTATAGAATATTTTATTATATCCTTGGAAGAAAAGTAAGTACAATTATGATAAGAATTTTTATATACAAAAACTTCTTTGGCTTTATTCTTAAAAAATGGGCATGAGTTTTATAAATCATTCACTCTTAGAGTTACTGGAAAGCCAGTGGTTGATAAAAAACAGTGTACACCCCATGAAACCTTACCCACTGAAGTGGGTAATTAAAGAAATATATTTTCACAAATTGTAACATTTACTTTTATTACATTTGTGCATCACTTCTCTGTAAACACTGGCAAATAAATCAGTAGAATACCTAGATGATGGGCATAAGTCAATGTTAGTAAGTATAGAAAACACCTCAGCTTCTAAGTAGATTTAGTTTTCATCCAAGGGAACAGGGTGGGTCGAGTTCTCTTATTTCAGAATCTTTTCTCCATAGCTACAGGATGTTTTGGTTAATCTTGGCAGAGCTTAAATAATACCGGCCAGTTAAGTCCACTATGGAAGAATCTGTTTCAACCCAACTATTCACTATTCATTGCTTTAAAAGTAAGCCATTATTTCTATAATATTTTAAAGACCATATTTTTTGATGCTAATCTCATGTGTGTTTTTAATAAAAGTGATAATGGTGGGGGTGATTCAAAAAAAACTTTGCTTCTGGTCCTGGCCTTTGTAATAAGAATGAGAATTTTCAGACAGGCTATTCTGCCTAAAAAGCAATGTTCAGTTAAATGTATTCTACCAGTCTAGGTTACTGTCTTGAGAGGATTCCAATAAGAGAGCACAACTTGATGGAGTCCAGACAGAGATGGCAATTTCTTAGGGTAAGGAACAAATTTTAAATGTAAACTCCTGTAGTAATATGGAAAGCAAATATCCCTGAGAAAATTACATATAGGACTACTATATAATCTATCATTCCCAGTACTTTGTAAATATCATAAGGAAGTTATGGCTCCATATCAAAAGACTTCTGCATGCTCATAATCATTGGGATATGATTCACAAAATCTAAGTTCTAGAAATCACAGCGAGTACCATCTCAGAGCACAGAAAATCGTTACTATAGAGTAATGATCAGCATCAGAAAAGAATGAATGATCACCATGTTAAGCAAAATATACCTGACAGAAAAATAAGTGGTCCTACTTATTATATCATCTAAGCAAGATAAAGAAGGATCAAAATATTTCTGAGAAAACCAATTACCTGTGACAAATGAGCTCAAGAGGATACAGAAAACAACAAAGCATAGGATATTCAGTAAGACATGACATTGCCTTTGCTAGAATTAATAAATAACTGATGTTATAGTGATTATTCTGACAGTTTTATATACATTGAAAGTGTCAGGTAGAGACTTGGTAAATACAGAAAGACATTGAATTTGTGGAAATGAAAACAGCAACACACTAAGTAAATTAAAAAGAAAACTAGTCAGGAATAACAGCAGGTTAGATATTACCCACCTGTCCTTTATTTCACTGAAGATTAATTAATATTAAAGACATACTAATAGACAATTCACAACACACACACACACACACACACACACACACACACACACACACATATATATATATATATATATATATATATATAAGCATCAATGACTTTGGGACCCCACAGATGAATAATTATCTGGAATATGAGTTCCTGCAAAGGAGAAGCAGAAAACCTTTAGAGTAAATGTGTTTTTCCTAAACAGATGAAAAGAGCTTAAGAGATCTAAAACATGAAGAATTACATAAACACACACTGTGATTTTAAAAGTAAGATCATAAACAATGAAGATTTTCCATATGGTTTGGATACCTATTTGAGTGGAAAAGTAGAATTTAGGGTCATTCTCACACCACCCCGACTCAAATGAAATAGACTGTAGACCTAAAAATAAAATCTATAATGTTTTTTACTCTGGATTAAATGTTAAACAAACCTTATTTGTGCTCAATTTAGGCACAACTTTTAAAGAAGAGGGCCAAATGTTAATCACAAAATATTGATAAACTCGAACTTACTGTACTACAACTCAAAGTCAAATGTAAGTGAAATAAAAACCAAGGCCTAAACTGGCAGAATATATTTGCAAGTCAAGAATCTAGGGAGGCATTTACATTTGTACAAGGGAAAGAATGATTACAACATTTTAATAAGAAATAAGTCACTCTAAAAATTGCCAAAATATTCATCAAATTATGAATTTTACAATGGCAAAAAGTATGAAAAGATAGCAACACATTTGCTATCAGAATTAAAAGGAAAAAGCATGGTGGTTGCAAATGCCTCTAATCCCAGAACTTGGAAGGCAGAGGTAGGTGGATCTCTATGAGTTTGAGGCCAGCTCGTCTGTATAGCAAGTTCCAGGACAGGCTCCAAGGCTATAGAGAAACCTTGTCTCGAAAAACCAACCAACCAAACAAAAAAGATAATACAGGAAAACCAAATAAAGATGTCATTGATCATGTGTTACAATGGCTAAAAATTAAGACACTGGCTTTAATGAGTCTTCTTGGGAATGCAGAATTGAACTCATATACAGTTGTTATATATAAAGTAATACAATTACTTAAAATAAAACAATTTGACAGTTCCTCATGAATACAGCTGGTATATGCAGCCATTTTACCCCTACATCTTTGTTCAATGCAGATGAAAACAGGCCACTGTCGATTTTATAGCATCTTTATTTAAAATAATCTCAAATTTGGTGCTCATTTTTAATGTATATTTTTCTAATTGTAACAGATACATACAAGTAATTCATCACTACTCACTAGCAAAATAAATGCTTAATATAAGCAATAGCATGAAGAAATCTCAAAGGAATTATTCTCAATAAGGAAACCAAACAGAAAGTACCTGTTATATGGTTCTATTTTAGAATTTTAGAAAATGAATTAATTTTTATTGACATAAAGTGTGGAGGTTGAAAAGAAGTTACAGGAGAAAAGTTCAGGAAGTAAATAAGTTCAGAAAGATAAAAAATGGTATGTTTAGAACACTCAGAAAGGTTCAGGTTTTCACAGATACACTCATGTGTCAGAATGGAGCACACTGCAACACTTAAAAATATCTTATCCTGTGTCAATTGTTCCTTAACAAAGATGCAGACACAATGATCTTACCATGTATTCAATTGCTGTGAGCAGTGTGCTATAGAGACACATACACACGCAAATACAAGTCCACATCAACATTCACAGTATCAGAAAACTAATGAGGAAATGCCAGCCTTCAGCTTTCTGAAATTCATAACAGTGAGGCATTTCTCCCTTCCAAAACATTTAGACTCAAAATGAGAAGCTTGCAACTCAAATGAAATGAGTCAGACCTTACTAGGAAGACTGAGTAGGTTAATCAAACACACTAATGGGAGTATCTGTGTTCACGCAACTGAGAAAAATCTCATTTTTTGATGTAGTTCATGTGATGCTCTGCAGGTTACTTCTGTCACTCAAGAGGTGTTTTTCCAGGAGCCTTAAGTGAAGATGAAAACTGGTGAAACTGTGTGATTTTTTTTTTATTTTTTGCAGTCAGATTGTTTTGCTTTTAGACTGAGTCCCTTTGTCATAGGTTAACTTTCAGAAATCTGAAACACATTACAGTATAAGTGTATTAATTCCTTTCCCAATAGTTCTTATTGCTAGTAAATTTCTGAGGAAAATTCATTATGTGTATTTATAAGCAAGATTGTGTGTCTCTATGACCTATTAAGTCTATAAATTTCATCTGAGAAACACAAGGTACTTATATCTAGGGAATATCTTATTTTAAATATACATGTATGTATTCAGATTCTTATTATTTCTTTTGATATATATTAAGATGAAAATCTCATGTCCAATAATTATGTACCATGTAATTTCACATTGGAGGAGAGATTTAGGGATATCCTTTATCATCTTATCCATTGAACCTGATTAAAATAGTTATCTATTTCCATAACAAATAACACGTGGACCTCCTGTCAGACAGGAAGAGCTCAAACTAGAAACAGTTTCTGTGATATGCCAGCATAAGATTGATGAAAAAAAGGTTAAATTACCTTTAATAAAGTGCAATGATGTGTGAATTACACTAAATATCAGTAAATAGTAGTATATATGTAGCCCCATCCACTTAATGTGTTTGTTTAATCTGGTTCTGAGTTTAACAATTTAAGTTTATTCAGCATCTTCCACACACACTTTAAGTTTTCTTGTGATGAACTCAGGGGTAAAAGAGGGGTTATAGGGTCTCACTTAAATGAACTACAGTGTTATATTTAGAAGCAATTGTTAATATGTTTCCTAACTAGAATCTTTTCTTTTTTTAAAAAAAAATAATTATTTATTTATTTTTTATTTTACATGTTGATCCCAGTTCTCTCTCCCTCCAACCTTCTCCCTCCCTCCTTCTATCCCTCCTTCCCTCTCACTTACCCTCTCTGCCCACTCACATGCACCCTGACCACCCTCCCTCCCCTCTGATTCCCCCACCCCAATTCCACATGTAGGGCGATGCCATCCAGGTGGGGTCATGTAAATCTGTCAAGTCATTTGAAGTAGGGACTAGGACTTCTCTCTGTCTCTAGGTTAAGGCAGTATCCCTCCAAGGGGGATGTGTCCACAAGGTCCTTTTGTGTACCAGGAATACATCCTGGTTCCACTATCTGAGGTCCCTTAGAATGCTCAAGCCTTCTGGCTGAGACCCATATTCAGGGAGGCCTGAGTCAGTCCCATGCTGACTTCCCAGCTATCACTCTGAAGGCCGTTAGCTCCTCCTTGTTCAGGTCAGCTGTCTCTATGTGTTTCTGCACCTTGTCTTGTCCTCTCCCTCTGCATCTGGATTCTAGTTCGACTCAGTGTTTAGGAATGGGTGCTTAGATGGGTATTAGGAATGGGTATTAGATGAGTACTCCAAAGGAGGAGAGTGCACATGCAACCAGGAAGATAGAGTCAGGGTAGGAATAGAAGACAGGAGAGAGAGAGGGGGTGGGAGGGAGAGAGAGAGAACATAAAAGGTAGCCATTATTGGTTTGATAAGAAAACTGAACCTAAATAAAGTTCTAGAGACCTACAAGACTGCCTCCAACTAACAATTTGAGCAACCATGGAAAGGATGATATAAATGCCCTTACCGGATAGTGAGATCAAACTAGAATCTATTCACAGGGGAACAAATATTTAAAATATTTTGGTTTTGTGATTCCTCTAAAATCAGGAACAAGACAAGGATATCAACTCTCTCCATATTTCTTCAATATTGTACTTGAAGTTCTAGCTAGAGAAATAAGACAACAAAAGGAGATCAAGGGAATACCAATTGGAAAGGAAGAAGTCAAACTTTCACTATTTGCATTTGACATGATAGTTTACATAAGTGACTTGAGAAATTCTACCAGGGAACTCCTGCAGCATATAAACTCCTTAAGTAAAGTAGGAGGATACAAGATTATTTAAAAAACTCAGTAGCAGCTGGACAAAGCAGCCTTGCAAGACTACAGCCAGGATTTCTGCATCTTCTTAGAATCCCCCCATGACAATGCCCCTTATCAGCAGGAAGTAGTTTGGAAAAAACGATGCCCAAATTCCCAAATATTGTCTATAAATGTTTTTTCTCATTTAAAGTGACTTGGTTATTAAAAATTAATTAATTAAAAAACTCAGTAGTCCTACTATATAAAGATGATAAAGGGGCTGAGAAAGAAATCAAAGAAACATCACCCTTTACCATATCACAAACAACATAAAATATATTGGGGCAATGCTAACCAAACTAGTGAAAGACCTGTATGACAAGAACTTTGAGTCTTTAAAGAAAGAAATTAAAGAAGATATCAGAAAATGGTAAGATCTCCCATGCTCTTGGATAGGTAGGATCAACATAGTAAGAATGACAATCTTGCTAAAAGAAATATATAGATTCAATGCAATCCCCATCAAAATCCCAGCACAATTCTTGACAGATAAACAGAAAGAACAATATTCATTTTTATATGGAAAAAACAAAAAATCCAGAATAGCCAAAACAGCCCTGTGCAATAAAGGAACTTCCAGAGTCATCACCATAACCTGACTTCAATACTTTCTTTTTTAGTGTTCATTATTTGTGTGTGTATACGTGTGTGTGTGTGTGTGTGTGTGTGTGTGTGTGTGTGTGTGCGTGTATGGATGTGTGTATGGGTGTGTGTGTGTGATATGAGTGCAGGTGCCTACAGAACCCAGAAAAAGGTTCTAGTGGCCATTAGCTAGGTGTTACAGACAAATGGGAGTCATCGCACAAGTGGGTCCTGGGAACCAACTCAGGTCTTCTGAAAAAATGCCAAAATTTGCTCTTCAGCCTTGAGTCACCTCACCAGCCCCTCTCCTGAGCTTCCTTATATACTATTTTCATCCTTACAGTAAATACTTTGGAGCATTAAATACAGGATTGAATTTAAAATTGCTTTGTGATTATCAGGTTTAGACATTAGGTCTGCTGCATTCATTATGCTTCAGATCTCTTTCCTGTCTATAAATAGTTTTGATTTTTCATTCTGTAACATATTCTATTCTATTGTTTAGTTTCAGTCGCTGCATAGTCAGTTAATACATGTTTAAAACAATTCCAAAAATCGTTCTATACCAGTACATGTGAATTTATTTATAAGACACCTAAATATCTTATCAGTTTTTTGAGAATTCCATAGAATGTGTTTTGATCATATTTAAACCCACCCACAACATCTGCCAAATCTATCATCCTTTCTTTACCAACCAAGCCCTGAGTCATTTGTTTTTATAATTTTGTCATGTCCAATTTGTGCTGACCATATACTTTTGGATGTGGGGTCATCCACTAGTATATGATGAACCTACCATGGCTCACACCATTAAAGAAAAGAGACTTTGTTTTTCTTCCAGTACTCTCAAATAGTAATAGATCTCCAGTTAGAGGAGAGACTTTATGCCTACATACTCTCTTCAATCTGGAATTTTGTTTGGCTTGGAGTTATACAGATATTGCACATGCTATCACAATCACTGTGAGTTCATATGTGCAGCTGTCCTGTTGTGCCCTTGGAGTCATTCACCCCCTCTGGATCTCATTATCTTTCTGCCCCTCTTCCAGGATGATCTCTGAGTGCAACACAGCCATCTCACTTAACATCTGTTCTTATTCTATGTACCTTCACTAATTATAAACCTTTGTGTTACACTCCCCAAAAGATGTTTTCCAGATGAGGGTGGAGAGATATCCCAAACAATGGGTACAATAATAAGTCAAGAGATTGGTTTAATGCTGTCAATTTATCATAATAATAGTAGTGAGTCTTACCCTAGGGCATATGACCTTTCTTGCAATAGTGTCTTGATCCTGACAACAATGATCATTGTCCTGACAACAATGTTGATTATGCGTTCCATCTTGTTAAATGGAGCTTAGACATAATCAGGAAGTAAATGGCAATTGCATGATACTCATTGCATAATGTACTTGTTGTCATGTCCTTCCAGGTAAGTCATCATTCAAACTCATATGGGTTTAGAAATTAGTAAGACTCAAGAGTTACTTTTCTCCTCTGGATGGTACCTTCTGACAGTATAAAAGCTAGCCAATAGGTATGAAGCTACCAGATTGGTACCACCAGTTTTTTTTTTTTTAATGTTATATGACTCAAACATATTAAGTTTTAAGTAATTGGTTTTATTGTTGATGGTGGAGAGTAACCAGAAGCAGTGGTGTTAACCTATGGGATCCCTCTGACTAATACCTCCAGAAGAGATTACCATCCCAGGCAGTGGAATTTTCATTTTAATGTCAGTGTTCATCATGGCCAGAGATGTGTGGTGGGCTACATTGAGTTCTGGGTTCAGATGTACTTCCTGCATGATTAATCAATTCAAGCTGAGTACAAGCAGCTATACTTGCACCTCTGTGTTAGCAACAGTATGAAATATAAAGAGCAAACAACACATGTAAGGCCTCCTAACTCTCACTCAGTTTTCTGTGCAATGCTCAAATTAAACTAAATCTCCAAACTCAAAGTCAAAAAATAAGACATCTATATTCCTCTTTTGCATTATAATTTCAAATTTTATAACAAGGAAAACATATAGGGAGAATTACCAAATAGAGAAATGGTACCACCTAAACATGAATGTTTCAATATCTTGTTTATGATTGTTTTAAAAAGGGTAAAATGAGAATATGTACCAAAATGAAATGATATAATATTGTTTAGTAAAACAAAGCAGAAGACTTATGTGTTACCCAGAATGCACCAAACCACTGAAGGTACTTTCACACTGTATGCAAATGTATTTTCTAATAGACTCTAGCAATTGTTTAAATTTATCATTCACTTGCATATTTTTTCACAGATATTTGTTTGTCTTTCTCTGGAATATCTATTTATTTATTTTTCCTGCTGTGGAGAGGGATAACTTATTTATCATGTGATCACAAGCTCTATAAATTCTTATTGAAATGTGTTCCCACATTTCTTGAGGGTGTATTCCAATAGCCTTGTGATGTGCTACTCTGACCTGAGCTGATTGATCTCCAGGGATGCTGCCTGGTACATCCTATGCTCCTGGGCATAGGATAGTCTCTTTTGATTCTTATTTCTTTTTTCTTAAATTGCCTGTGCATTTTCCATTGAACGTGTTCAAGAAATTTTTTATTAACCTAGTAAGAAAAACACAAATTCTTTTCTCAACAACTGTCATAATAATTGAAAAGTTTTGCCTGGTAAAAGAAGACCAAGTACAAGTTAATAAATACCCATGACATGAAAAGTCCATTGAAATCTGTATATTTATAATAAGGTATAGACCCCTTAAGTGTTGAAGGAGTATAAATTCTGTTTCTTTTATGTTAACAAGTTAGATCACATGACAGCTAATTTCAGGGGTCAACCTCATTGGATTGAAGAATGAATAAATGGTAAATCCTGATTTCTGAGTGTATTTATGAACAGGTTTCTTTAAGAGACTAGATCGTATGCCCTGGATATAATATGGAATATACTCTCCAAATGTCAGTGTCACCACAATAATTCTTAAGGAATATGAAAGGTACCAACACTTTGTAAAATGAATGTGGTTTCTTTCATGGAGCTCAAACAAGCATATTTTTGTTTGATGAATTCACATTTCTTTACATTCCACATACATTTACAAAGTTTCTGTCCAGGACTCTACTCTCTTCTTGCTAAAGAGATTTCACAGGATACTCTGGCTACTCTGTCTTGGGAGTTTCCTTCAAGTGTCTAGTTAAACTTGATTACCTACTAACATAAATTGGTAAGTAAATTAATAATTATAGTTAACTGGCCATGTTTCCTTTGTACACTTAAGACTTGTTCACTAACAGTTTTTTCTCTGCTTTGAGTAGGAAGCACAGACACAGAACAGGACAAAGGTTTCTGTCCTCTTGTCAAATTGCATGCAATATTTTTATCAAGGATGACATAGAAAATCTTGGACCCTTTCTAATAGGTGAAGAATATTCTTATCTGTATTTCTGATTTCAAGGCTAGGTATGGAGATGCTGTCTTTTGCTCCAACCAACATGATAGATAACCTCCCATATTCCTTCATCAAGGGAGATAGCAACCAATGTCATTGCTTTCAGTTTGCTTATTTCTGTTTTTTGAAGGACTTATTTTGTTGTGTTTATATGTCTGTATCTTTGTAAATAGACATGTAAAAATATGCACTTATTTGTGTATGGAAGTCCACAAAGGCTGAGTGAGGTGTAATATCCTTTGAAGCTGGAGTTGTTGTTCACTTCTCATGACTTTTGATGGTTAAATATTTATACAATTTTTCCCTATTTTCATTGTTGTACAATGATTTATATATCAGAAAACTGATTTTCAATCTATTAAATATCTATATTTCCAGCCACCATTTATCTGCCAATTATCCAGCATTGTCTATTTGAAAACATAAAATAGACAATTTACTTTATCATATTTTCAAATACAAGAATATTATCATATTTTCAAAGTAAATAAAATATTTACTATTTCCTCCAGGGTTGTTAAGGAAAAGACTCCTTCCAATTCCAATACCAACCTTCTACTGCTATGCCTCTGGGGATAATGGCAGCCCAAAACACAAAGCAATTTCATCTGACTACTCTGAAGTCAAAAGAAGAGATCATTTCTTGCTAAATTGCTGACCTTGTCCTGGAGATTATTTACAAAAGGATCATGAAATTATCCTTTGCTAAAAATGTAGTGTGCAGAATGTAAAAATTTCTTCCACATATATTCATCTGAAACAGCAAACCAGAGAAATATCAACACACACTACAGAGAAAGAGAAGCAAAACTACCAAGGATTGACATGGTAGAAGATCTGCCAAGGAGTGGCAGAGAAGAGAAGGAGAAATGCTACAAAATCCAATTCTGTTTTAAAATGTCATAATGAAACTTGATATTTTAAATGCTAATTATGTAATAATATTTTAGAACACAGTCACTGAATAAACACTTAGCGTTTCTTCATTTTTTTTTTTTTTTGTTCTCAAAAAGTGAATGACAATAATCAGACTTAGGGTTGTTCAACAGGTAGGTACACATTCCTAGTACTGTAAACCATTCTGACTCTCCTTGGCTTGTGAGCTCACAGACTTGAGAAGAGAATCCTGTATTGCCATCTTCTTAAATCAGTATAATTTATAGTGGTGTTCTGAATATTTATCTTCATGTTTTCCTGATTCCTCATTGAGAAGCTTATTTTTGCATCAGATAGAGATCGTGACAGAAAACTGCAACTGATAAAATGTAGAGAGTAACTGTGGGGTACCTAGGCCCATGATGTACATCTTTAAGAGAACCTCTTCACTGAAAACCAAAACTAATGGAAAAGGAAGAGAAGAAACTTTAAAAGAGCCAGAGAACCAGCACAGCTGTTGCTTGATATTGTTCCCTAGGTAGAAGAGAAGAAAACACAGCCATGAAAACTCAATAATATGCGTTTATGAATAAGACCAACACAGTGCCAATAACTGCTGATATGTTAAAATGGAGAGGGAACTTCCACGTGCTTATACCCTGCTTTAGTGGTTTACTTCTGTGAAGAGACTATGACGAAGGCAACTCTTAAAAGAGAAAGCATTTACTTTGGGGGCTTGCTAAGAGTTTCAGAGATTTATTGAATGATCATCATGGTAGGGAGCATGGCAGCAAGCAGGCAGCTAAAGTTACATAGAATCTACATACAGACACACAGACAGACTGGGCCTAGAGTGATCTTTTAAATCCAAAATCCACTCTCAGTGACACATTGTCCTCAGCAAAACTATATCTTCTCATCCTTCCACTCTTTAGTGTGTGTGTGTGTGTGTGTGTGTGTGTGTGTGTGTGTGTTACAATGATCATTATGAATTTGGGATATAGGACCTGGCAGGAGTTTGGAGAAGTAGATTATGGTAGATTAGGAGCAAGAAGATAGTACTCTTTAAAAAGTTAAATTAAACAAAAAAATTAATATGATCATAATATTTTCTTCAAAGAAAAAATGTAAGTGGATTTTTAATAGAGCTCAAGGAGTATTTACTAAACTATCCAAAAAGTATTTTATAAGGATCTAGAGATATAGATATAAACCTTTGTTTTTAATTTCAAAATGAATTAGGGGCATTATCTGCTTATGAAATAGTCTTATGCTCATTTCACATATGAAATAGTAGTCTGATAAGTACTATTCAAACCACTATTGTATTTATTTATTTAGTAAATTAGACAGGGTCTCACAGTGTAGTATAGGTTGGTCCTAAATTCTGAATTTCCTGCTTCAGTCTCTTGATGCAGAAAACACAGCCAGCTCTTCCCAAAGAACTACAAAGAAACAGGATGGGCCAAGAGTCTGGGGTGACAAAATGTGCTCTACAACTATCAAAAGTTTTTAAACAATACATCTATATATTAGTACCTATATATCAATTCATCTTTTCAAATTACTCTATGTAATAGTATTCTTTGAAATATAAACTCTATATTTTTTCAACAAATTATCTCCTGGGCCTTTTCCATTTTGTCCACAAATATAACTGTTTCTGATCACAACTGTGCTACCTATGTGCCTAACCTCTGTATGAAGCCCATATAGACATGACTATGGAAAGCTTATGCCTATTTTTAATTCTAATTAGTTTTTAAATATATTTTACATACCACCCAGACCAATGTTTCCCTTCCCTCCTCTTCTCCCCCTCACCCAGCCCATATACTTTCTCACCATCCATTCATCATTTTCCATTCAGAAAAGAGTCAGGCTTCCCAAAAGATGACACATCATGTTAGGCAGGATCAAACTCCCCAACCTGTATCAAGACTGGGCAAGGGAATCCAGCATGGGGAATACGTTTCCAATAGCCACCTAAGCACTTGGGCCAAGTCCTGATCTCACTGCTAGGAGCCTCAAAAACAGACCAAGCTACAGAACTGTCACACACATACAAAGGGTCTAGATCTGTCTCATACAGGCTCCCTAACTATTGGTCCAGAGTCCATGGGTTCCCAAGAGCCTAGATCAGCTGACCTGGGCTCCCTTGGCTCTTGCTACCACTTCTCACTTTCATCAGCAGGACTTCCAGAATTTGGCCCAGTTGTGAATCTCTGAATCTGCTTCCATCAGATACTGGATAAAGGCTCTCTAGTAACAATTAGTGTAGTCACCAATCTGATTACAGAATAAGGACAGTTCAGGAGCCCTCTTTATTATTGCTTGAAGTCTTAGTTGGGGTCATCTTTGGATTCCTGGACATTTCCCTATTTTGAAATCTTAATAAATTCTGTGGAAAAATTTGATCTTTCTCTGCAATTAGTTCTTATAGAGTAGTATTATGCATATAAAAATAAGAGCACATAGAATACAAAATGTATAATTTAGAAAATGCATACATATTCAAAGGACATAACTAAAATAAAATAGTGCTTCAACTTAGAATACTGAATATTTTGATGCTAACAAACTGGGATGTTCTGAAATTTTTAGACAGTGCTAGCTAGAATATATCACTGAACAAATTGTTGCTCTAACAAAGCAGCATGATACATTTAATTAAAACACTAAAATAGTACACAGACAAGACTGTTAGGCACAACAAGTTTATACATCTGAGGAAACACATAAAAAATAACAAATTTATGAAACCAGATATAAAACTGACAGTGAAAGTAATTGAAATATGACTGGCTTATGAATCTATCAATTACATTGAGCAGGATAATGTAACATTTTGGCATTCTCATTCTTATCTGACAATTCAGAAAAGTAGGTAACCTTCAGGGTCTCAGCAATTTACTTTTTAACTCAGAAAGAGAACAGTGCTCTGAAATTTCATGATTAGTATCGACAGTGAAAGAAACTAAAGTCAATACTGGGCATATAACTTATTCAATTTCCACTAGCAAAACACAAAACTCGAGTTACATTCATACATATCTAAACATGTCAGCTGTTTCCCAGAGACAAGTCTTGAGTTATGCTACTAATAGAAGTCCCTGGAGATGAGAGGGAACTCAGAGCATTAGCAGCAAGTTATACTGTTTACCAAAGTATAAGTTTAAATTTCTTCTAGCAAATATGAGGCACATTGTTTAGTGCTATCTATTGGTAGAGCAAGCTTGTGTCCCTATGGAACAGAGGCAGGGAGATCAGGAAGGTTTCCTGGAAGCGGCATTAGGACTACATACCTCCAAAAGCATAGAACTGCTTGCTTTAGGGAGTTGTGCTGGTTCCCCTGAAAATTTACTCACATTCCTTCACTTCGTATTCTAGAATTTCAGCCCTATCCCACAAGTCTTCCTGCCTTTGTCTTGTTGTGGTCTAGAGTGGTGTCAACCAGACCTTTTAGTTTTTTACTTATCCCACAGTCAAATCATCAGTTCATAAACAATATATTATAAGAAATCTTACTGACCATAAAACAAAATTCAGCATGTTACTTTTTTTTTTTTTTGGTTGCTAAATAGTGTTCAAGTCCCTTTATTGGGCAGGGTATTATATGCTTAACGCAAATCATAACTTTTAAAAGAGAGTATTTGGAAGAAAAAAATGTGGATTGCTTAAAAATCCACTAAAGATCTTTAATTTGAATTGGAGAAGCACAGGAAGCTAAAAGTTGGACAAAGAGTTTGAACCTCAAAGAGTTACTGTACTTTCAAATGACAGAACCAGATCAACCGAAGTCACTAAAACCCAGAAAATAACTGGAAGGTTAACTTTAAATATACTCCAAACAATTTGAAACTGTCAAGCCATAAACTATAGCAGAAATACAGCTAGTTGTAAATATTTTCTTCAATTCAGTAGCTCTTAAGAGGAAAGAAAAACACTGTGTTCTTAGATAAAAGGTATCTTTTATATACTTGCATGGCCACACATAGAGTAGAAAAAAATCAGACAGTATTGAGCTTCAAGCATCACTTAGAAAGTAGCCTAGTAACAGTTCACTTGCCTCAAGAAACCAAGTTGTATTAATGTTTGTTTAATTTTTATATAAGAAACTCTAAATATTAGTATGTATTATGTGTCTTAGAGGACATTATAAATAGGAAAGTCACAAACATTCAAGGAGCCAATTTCACAGGAATTAAGAGATTATTCAGTAAAACTGTGGATCAAAATCATCCATCTTGAGTCAATTAATGACTAAAATTTTTGGTAAAATCAGTACTAATACACAGAATAACACATAAACTGTTTTATCATTTATAGGAATATAATGTAATGTAAAGATTCAGTGCACATATATGTATGTGAAATGGAGATATAGAAAATGACTACATTGAAAAATATTATCCATATTATCACCAAATAAAACATATCTACTTCTAAACAGATCTCATTTCTTACTCTATGAAAATATGACAAGTTATTGTTATAAATTTCCTTAGAAATATGGAGTCTTTGCCTGCTACTATGTGGACTGACTGTATCTTCTGGAGTTGCTCTGTGGGACTCTGTTTACCTCTGCATAAACCATGCTGTGATTTTCTCATTACACATGAGGGTCAAATGGGAAAACAGAATTCCAATTCATTTTTAATGTGCAACATTTTCACATATATCATTTGAAATGGAACGCAGTAAAATCCCTAAATACAATGAAGACAACTATGAATAAAAACAGAAATCCACATCTATCATGTAGGCATTGAGCATTAGATACTGAAAAAGGATGCTCATTGGATTTCATGGCTCTAATAGCCATTTCCCTTAGCTACAATGAAATATGAAAAATAAATTTTTAACATAGACATTTTAACATTGATTTATTAAACAAATATATGTTGCAAAGCTATCGCATGGCAGGCACTTTTCTTGGTATATGGGATAAATGCCTAGGTGAAGCAGCTATGGTGTCAATCAGTCATCAGGTGACTCCAACAGGTTTGTTGTAAAATATTAAGGAAATAGTAATGATTTCTTTGGGTATTCATTGGTGTTTTCTCCAGGTTTCAATTTATGCTGTTCAAAACAAACCAAGTGGCTTCTATTACCTTCTTTTATTTATCTTCTCATTGATGTACCCAAAATAGTTGAGTGGCTGTTATGCTTATAACACAATTTTACAATGTGGTTAGTTATCAGGTATATCTAAGGCAATCATATACCTTTGGTATACTTGAGGTGATGAGAAATATAGAACAAATAGAGAAATAATAGAAATATTATACAGAAGAGGAGAGTATGGGGATTTTCTTTTGTTAGATGCCAAGACATCAGACCTGGTATTGGAGATGAGCATTGTGAAAGGGCTGTCTGGGCACAGGAAATGGGTCAGCTAAGGCAGGGTACAGGGAACCAGGAAATGTGGAAGAAAAATGGCAAGTGGCAAACTCTGGTGAAGCAAATGATACCAGGGAATGAGATCAATGCCAAAACCTGCAAAGCATAAGGCTCAGCTTGTGGGGCTAGTGAAATTAACTCTGCTACTTATTTGTGAATTGCAAGAAGCATGCATGTGTATACTGATCTCTTGCTATTAAGGAATGATCATTTATAATGGAAATGTGCAGATAAATGCTAGAGCCTCCCAGTGAACTGTTCCCACACTGCTTTCCTCTCCTGGGTGGTATAAAGCACTGCAAAAAGGAGGCAGATAGAAGATCAGCACAGTCCTAGAAGGGCACAAACTCAGAGCCATGGTTTCTGTGGCAAATCACTCATGGTGTGAACTAGAGTTCTCAGGGCATTTTCCCTTATAAGGATAGCTCTGGTCCTGAACATGTCTCCAACACTACCAAGTTCTGCCTTAAATTATTGCTCTTGAAGTATATAGACCTTTGGTTGTAACACTGAAGTTTATGAAATTCTTCAGTTCACTCTGTATAGATGCAGTCATAAGGCATACATGACTTGGGAAAGCTGGCTGAAGATGTGCTGTGCATATGCAAAGGAATGTGACTCCAGAATTTAAAAAAAAATAAACAGTTAGCTAACTGTAAAGCATGAATCATGACACAGACTAGTAGCAAATTTTTCAAATAACTGTTTAGGTTATCTTGATGGAGACCACTGTTCATTGTTCTTTAATATTTCAGACAAAGAAAGACATCTTCTGGAGGCAATATTAACCTATTCACTATTTCTGAGACAACTGTAGTTGATGAATGAAGGCTGTAGTTATATATTCATTAGAGGCTTTCTCCTAGTGTATATTTGTATTAGAACATACACTTGAAAATGCAAAGTAACCTTGAAATAGCTGTCAGGTGCAAGCTACCTTGGCTTCCTGCATCAGTCACCTGTCCATCCACTATCCTTAGGTGGTGATTAAATTCTCCACTTCTAATTATTTATGCTACTCCAAACCTATGTCTTATAGGTAATTGGATTAAACAGTATTGAACAAATTCTTAAAACTTACACAGCATTTATTTATAAATCATTCTTACAAAACAGAAACACACCACAGAACCATCAGAAAGGTCATAAGTAATGATGATCTCAAAAACAAGGGAGAAAATAAACAATGTTCCAAAATTCATCAGGTGATAAGCCTCATGATCAGATGAAGTGGTCTTTCATTCATTAATTTCATAAGCTCTAACTTATTTAAAGGTTTCCTTTTGGTTTATTTCAGAGGCCAGCATCATTGAAAACACACTATTGCTTCAAAATACCCCAGTGGAATCATTGATCAATAGCAATATATTTATATACTAATTTAATAACTGTATATTAAGCAGTTACTATGACCTAGGTTCTTTCAGGCTAATCAAAGAGAGTAAAACATAAGCAAATTAATATTTTATTCTAGAATAGAACCTTATTTTCTAGATAGGATAAACACCACAAATACAAAGTAACAGTATGTTTTGAGTTATGAAAGTGATAATGCCAGTGCTAATGATAATAAACAAAAAAATGCTTTGTTAAGAGGTGGTACAAAAAGGTACAGCATAATGTAATTTTATTCACTGTGCTGACCATCCCTTTGAAATATATCCCTTTTCTTATAGTCTGATACCATGATAAGGGACAAGCATTATAGTTATCTACTGAAGAACACAGCACATAAAGGAAACAGATGCAAAAGCCCCAGACTGAAAGCCCCAGACTGTCATGGATGAAGACAAGAGAAAAGACCAGTAGAAAATCAGCAGAAGATGAAGTAGTGAAAGATGGGCAGGAAGATCAGCATGTCATGCACTTTGGGTCTCAGCAAAAGAGTTTGGATTCAATCTTGAACATTCTAGGTAACCATGGGTGTTTTTGATCACAGAAATAACCCAATATGGCTAATTTAATACGGTCATTCAGACTATCTATACTGGAGATAGACAAGTGACAAGTACAGACAGCAAAACCTTTAGCTAGTGTCAGACTAGACTGCTCTAGTGGAGCAGACAGGAGGGGAAATGGAATCTGGATAGGTTTTTGTTGTTATTTTAAACAAATTGCAGAACATGAAGAGACAGACATCAGGCCAAGATACTTCTCTTCAAAAGGAAATCAGAGAGTAGCAATTGCAGGTTCTCCTCCTCTCTCTATGTCTGTTTAGTGTGTGACTCTCTCCATCTTTCTCCTCTCTCTACCTCACACACCTGCTATTAGAGGGATTATACCATAATTGGACCTTATTTTTTAAGTTGAGGAGTTTAGTGTTTCCCTGCTCTATTCTATAACTATCTAATAAATAATCAGTATTTATGTTAGTACTGCTTCCTTCTATCATGCTAAAAGGAAAGAGTATTTTAGAAAACCAGTGATCAAAATGATGATGTGTAAAGTTCATAATTACACAGAAACACTTTCAAATATTTTAAATTGTTCAGGCATTATCAGATGGAAACTTTTAATAAGCAAGCAACTCAGTGATTTCTGCTTAGTGGAACCAGTCATTTGACCCTCATTATCTTGGTTGGACTCAGAGTTACCTCAGACAGATAATACCTGATATGTCTGTGACAATGTTTCCAATGATGTTTAATTTAAGAAAGTCCAAACCCAGTGTAGGAAGTATGGAATGTCCTGGAGCCATACACTGACTAGCAATGGAAAATGAGAAATCAGTTGGGCATCAACCTTCATCTTTCCAAGCATCATCCATGTAGCTATTATGTCATCAGTTGCTGCCTCCTCAACTATGTCTTCCCTGCCATGGCAGACTTCACTACTCTTTTGTGGTCTAAGCCAAAATTTTCTTTTCCTGCTTTAAATTCCTAATAATTATCTATAAATTTACTCATAGCAACATAGAAAAGTAACTCACACAAGAAGGAACCCAGGGTTTACCATAATTACTAATTCAAATCTGTATTACATGTTAAGGCACATATATAAACCCTGCACATATGAGCTCTCATTTCACTTAATATACCTGTGTTCATCACTCAGATAAACTCTATGTATCTTACTACAAAACGTCAAGTGATTCCTTCACTTACTACTTAAAATGGTCTTTTTCAGAAGATTAAGGTGAGAATTTTTGGTTTAGAACTATTATAACTTGTACCATATAAAATTATTAAAAATCTCTGGATAGCAAATGGTAATTTGTCTTCAAACTATATATCGTCTTAAATTTCTATGAATATATTGGCTGTAATATGTTTGCTAAATCAATAAGGAAAAATGAGAGTAAAATCAATCTAGTTGCATTTCAAAAGCCAACACTGGTAAATATTCGCTCAATACAATTATCATGTCCGAATTTCCCATTGTAAAGTAAATTATGCCCTTATTTTCCCAAACTATTATTGTATTTTACCAAGTAATTATATTAGTCTTGATTTACACACTTTCCTTGAAAGATTTTCTTGAAAGTGAACTGTACTGTACAATTAGAACTAAGCTAGCTTGAAGACAAAATGATAATGTAGCTGAAGTCAATTGCTTTTTTTTTTTAGGTTGTTTCTTAGCTGAGATACATAGATGTATTTATTTATGTATTTATACTGCAGAGCTTTTACTTTACAGCAGCATACAAGCACCTTGTACACTTACATTAAACAGACAAAGCAAGCAAGTGTGGGATAGCAGGGATGCTAAGAAGCTTCCATCAGCCCCTGTAAACACTCACTAATTTCTAGCTGTAATGAAGCAGAGAGTGGTACCTGGGAGTGTAGCAGCAGGCACAATGAAGACTCCTACTTGATAAAAATCAGCACAGTGTAGTTGATGTTATCTTGTGTCTCTTCTTCTAATATTTTGTTGCTTCAGAATTTTTTTATATGCATATAATGTTTTTATCAAAGCACCGTTTACAATTCCTTACTTATCTCCCACCACTTTTTTCCCTCCCAACTTTGTGTGCTTTTGCATCTTCCATTTTAAATAGAGGGCATTTAGTATGGATTCTACTTAGTGCTTTATGTATGTGTGTGGATACAGAGCCGTCTGTTGATCCATACATAGCCTTTTAGTAGACACATCTCTGACAAAACCTTACTCTCCCACACTCAACAGCCAGTAATTGTTAATAGCTTCTCATCTCTGTATTGGACATTGTTGATTTCAAATATGCATAATTTGGGCTGATGAGATAACTCAATGTATAAAGCTATTTGTCTTCATGTTTAACTACTTGAGTTTGATTCCAGAACCCATATAATGAAAGGCAAGGAGAGATTCACTCAAGTGATCTTCTGACCTCTATACATTCACTATAGTATGCATGTATCCTCTTCCCCAAACAAATAAATGCAAAAAGAGATCAAGTTACAAAATTCAGTATTATAAATATCATGAAACACATTTAAACTACTGTTTTAATAGTTATATTGATACATGTTCTTAAATGTGTATTCATTTGTTATCTATGCATCTTAAAAGTCTACATTATATCTTAGTTATTTTGCAGAAAGCAGAAAAAACACTAATGATCCATATTAGAATTGATAAGAACATACTATATAGTACAACATATAGTAAGAAGTTAAGTAAATAGAAGTAATTTCTGTACTACTGAAGTTCATTAGCAAAAAAGCAAATATTTATGACTGTGTGATCCACGTTAAACTATTTTCCAAGTATGAACATTGTACAGTTCTACTCAAATCTCCATTAACCTGCCCAATCCATGGCATCTTAAGATGTCTGAAGAGTTCTACTCTTACACCATCATTGCTGTTTATTTACTTATATATTTTTACCAGCAGTCAGCATAATTCCCAAACACAGAGATTAGTTGACATATCCCTTTACACTCTACTCTCCCAATGTGTACCTCTAGAGCAACATTGAAAAATTTCTAATAATGCTGATGAATTTAAGCTGTTTCACTAGTTGGCCTTTTATTTTGTCTGGTTTGCTTTAGGAAACTTCTGTTTATCATGCCCCAGTAAAATCCCCTTCAAAAGCTCTGCATTTTCAACTCTGATTCACATGGCTAGAATTCTGGCTTCATTTAAATCTCTGCTCAAATAGCAAATATGTATAGAAATTTTTATTTCCAGCATGTAAATAACCCTCACAATCCTCCAATTCTTGGTTCCTTTCTTGTTAGTCCCTTAGAATTGCCCTGATGCTTCTTTAGCCATATAATGCTTTAGTGGGGTGAGGGACTAACAGAAGGGAACAGACTAGCCAGCATCTTATGTCTTAGTATATCTTAGGTCGATTTTCTAACAGAGCCAGGAGAAAATGTTTCTTACTAAACACATACTGAATACTGGGCAAATAGAAACACTGCTCTTACCAAACATTGTCAAATGTGCAATTAAAGTATTTTTTGATGTGCTTGGGGAAGACATTGGAGGAAAATAATATGTTCATGATTAGCCAGTAATGAAATGGGTGAAAAAGTACAAAAATAATCTGGAAATCAAAGTTAGTAGCACTTCAGACTGATTAAATAGAAAATTGACTCTTACAAGTGTTTTAAATTTATTTCCTTATTGATTCTTTATTAATGCACACCAATACTTGATATGATAGATTATCAGGTTATGTTTTAAAGTTGAATGATTTGAACATTGTGGAAACCTATACATCTCAGGAAATAATGAAAAAGTCCTAGCACACTTTACCAGTTTCTCTGAGTCTTTAACATTTTCTAAAATAACCTTATAATAGTAAAAAAAAAATATTAATGTTACCATAATACGCCAATGCCACTCATATGACACTGGCTTTCCTGTGTATATTTTTTTCTATTCAATTTTATTCCTGTGTAGAATTGCCAATCTACCACATACTCTGTATTTTCAATGGTTCCTGTTGTCATTTATAACCATGTCCCACCCTGCTAATATCTGGAGACTACTCATGTCTATTTCTGAAAGCTTCTCATTTCAAAAGCATAATGTGTATGTGCATTCCCTGGTGTGCCTAACATTCATTTCCTAAAGGGTAACTCCAAAGATTCTGGTATGGGGCTATTGCAAATTAAACTTCTATGAGGTTTCACACAGTTCTTTGTCTGGGTTTATTTTTTGTATCTCTGATATGAAAGCATGAGTGCACTCACTTAGCCACATGGTAATGGACTTGTAAATTTTATGATCCTATTCCTCATTAGAAGTCCTGTGACCACAGAGACTTGATTATCTTGATTATTTGCTGTATTTCCGAGTTCATAACAGTGTTTGGCATAATTTGAAGAGTGTGGATAAGTGTATTTTGCATCACTATGGAGGCTGATTTCATGTGCACAGATGGTTTTGTTTTATAAAAATAAGGATTAAATTATGAATTTTCAAAAATGTATCTGTTGGAAATCTAGTTGAGGTGATTGTAAGAAATATAGTCGTGGTGTCTGACCATTAACTAATATGAGATAGTTATTTGAATCTTGAAAGGTAGAACGTCAATCAGGTAGGATTAACAACTGGACACTTAAAGAGGTTTGGTTGGTCTAGAAACAGCCCTGTGAATTTCTATCAATTAATGAAGTAGGATTCAGTGAGAGCTAGAATTGCTCTGTTGTTTCTTTAGGCTGTGTTATGTTTCAGTTGGCTGGGTGACCAACAGCAGGGAACAGAGTATCCTGCACCTATCTAGTATGTGTTAAGTTGACTAACAGAACCAGGAGATAATGTTTCTTGCTAAATGCATATTGAATCCTGAGCAAACAGAAACACTGCTCTTACCAAACCTTGCCAAAGGTATATATAATCAAAGTACTTTCTGACATGACTGGAGAAGATTTTGGAGGAAGAATGGAATTGTACATGAGTAGCTAGTAAGGAAATGGATGAGCAAGCACAAAATAATCAGGAAATTAAAGGTACTATTTTTTGAGGCTAGAGAAAACAGAAAATCAGATCTAATTTTAAAACCATAATTTTTTTTAATTTATTATTTTACATGTCGATCGCAGTTCCCTCTCCCTTCCTCCCTCCCTCCCCTCCAGCCCTACCTCCCTCCTTCCCTCCCTTTTGCCCTCTCTGCCCTCTCCCATGCACTCTAAACACCCTCCCCTAAAATGCTTTGACTCCAATATTTAAGTTGAAGAACAAGTTATTGGGGAAAAGTATTTCTATTTTTGTT
Organism: Phodopus roborovskii; assembly: GCF_943737965.1. Classification (NCBI taxonomy): domain Eukaryota; kingdom Metazoa; phylum Chordata; class Mammalia; order Rodentia; family Cricetidae; genus Phodopus; species Phodopus roborovskii. The sequence continues at coordinate 2,894,866 of NW_026126413.1, read as the reverse complement.
TCCACAGAAAATGAAAAGATGTGGATTCCTTCCAGACTAATGTGGTTTGATCACGCCTGACCTCCTGAAACAGAGTACAAGCTGATCCTACATTCCAAACAGCTGGACAAAACAGTCCAACAGACTACAGCTAGGATATCTGAATCTTCTTCGAATCCCTCAAGACAGCGCCCCTTACCAGCAGGAAGTAGTTTGGAAAGAATGACGCCCAAATTCCCAAATATTGTGTATAAATGTTTGTTTTCATTTAATTGGACTTTGTTATATAAAATTAAATAAAAAAATAAATAAAAAAAATAAAACCATAATTTTTTATTGATTCTTTGGACATTTCACATCATGCACCCAAATCCAACTCACCTCCCGTCTCACAGGTTTTTAAAGCTGCATTTATACTATCATCTATGTTCCTGAGATATTTTTATAGAAATATTTGATTCAGTTCTAGAAGCCCAAGCCCATTATTTTGAGAACAACATCTTCATGGGTTCAATATTGTGGCAAAATTTCAAACATATTTAGTTTAAAAGGTATTATTTTTTAATAACAGACAGGATAAAAGAAAGATTTATTATTATATAAAGTACAATTTTAAAATATTTACACTTAGTGTGTATCAGGTAATTTCACTTGAAACATCACAAACTTCTGTCTATGTATGGATATACATACATACATCTGTTTCTGTGCACATACCGGTTGTCTATCCATTTTTGATCTTCAGCCAATTAAAAAAAGTGAAGAAACTGACGATGCTTTGAAAAACTGTCCACAATGAACAGACTAAATGGCATAAACATTTAAGAGGAGCAAACTAACATCAGGTGAAAGTTCTTGCTAAAATATGACTTGCATTACTTTACACAAGAACCAAATCAAATTAGAAAAACTGAACACATTTATAAGTTGCTCATAAGAATGGACTTCTGATTCTTTATCCTAATTCTGGTTTGTCTCTTTAGTTTCATTAAGGCACTGAGATTCCATATGGATTTTTCCAGAATACTGTTTTACATCTGTTTTTCAACATAGAACCATATGAGGAAACTTATCAATTGGTTGATGCCTTTACTATTACATTAGAATGTTTAGTAAATACCAGACATTCATGGTTTTTTAGTGTAACCCAGATGACATTAATGTAAAAGCAAGGCTGAGAACCAAAGTCCTAGCACCCTTTGATTTACTTTTCACACCATACCTGTTAAATAGATTGGGATACAGAACCAAATCCCTTCACTGGGATCTATATGGTGATCCAAAGAAATACGACTATCTATACAGATCAGCCCATGTTTCTTATGCCCCTGCAAATCTCAGGTCTATAGACTTAAGCTACCTCATGTGACTCTGCAGCCATAAGTGAGCACAGAAATTGGAATCCAGTTCCACCTTTGACAGTCAAAGGTCTATCTGGGAAATCTTTTTTGAGAACTTTATTTCACTTCAGTGAGCACACTGATCAATGGAATTGAATTGAAGACCCAGACATAAACCCCACACCTGATATTGTGATAAGTCAGAAATATACAGTGGGGAAGAAAACAAATGGCACTGGTCAAACTGGACGTCTGCATGTAGAAGAATGCAAGGAGATCCATATTTATACTTATCATCCTGCATGAAACTTAGTCAAAGTGAGTCAAAGACCTCAACACACAAACAGATACACCTAACCTGATAGAAAAGAAACTAGGGAATAGACTTGAACTCATTGGTACAAGAGATGCCTTTATGGACAGAACACCAATAGCATAGTTATTAAAACCAATAATAAATGGCACATCATGAAACTGAATTCTGTCGGGAAAAAGATGCTGTTAGACAAAGAGGAAGCCTAGGGAATTGGAAAAAGTTTTTACCAACTCCACATCTGATGGAAATCTCATATCCAAAATATATAAAGAACTCAAGAAACGTATCTTGAATTTTTATCTTATTTTGTTCTCCTTGGCTATTATCTCAAAGGGGCATGTTCTTTTCTAGGAAGAGAACAGAGGGGGAGTATATCTTAGGGGAAAGAGAAGGGGGGAGCTAGAAGGTAATAGGGAGGAGAAGCTGTGTTTGGGATGTATTGTTTGACAGAATAATCTAGTTTCAATTAGAAAGAAAATAAAAAAGACAATTGTTCTCTAATTTTTGAAGTTTTAATTAGGGAAAAATGGTTGCTAATGTAGTAATGAAATGAAAATGTAATAATTTTAAAATAGGGAATGAACTGAGGTAAAAAGAGGAATACTTCTAGAAAAACATAGAGCTCCACATTATGTCTATTTTTGATATGCAACAATTTTTTATAAATAATAAAATTAAAATATTTAGAAAGGACATACATACAAATTTCCATCACATCTTAAGATATCAGAGCAATAAGCATACTAGCTGTAAAAATTTCAAAGTGAGTGCATAGACACTTCATCTGACCCTAAAAACTATCTTGTGGCGGAGGATAAGATAAATGTTATTTATTTAATTTCAATGTTTTCAGACACCTTATTTCTAGTACACAGCACAGTGATATTTCAGGAAGCATCTGGTGAGCTGAGATGTCTGATGAGAAACCTGAAACTCAGAATGATTAAGTATCAACTGGTCACTCATCTGTCCATCCAGAGATATTTCAAAGCCAGGCTTAATTCATAATCTTCCCTGTAAATTATTTCTTCCCTTAGATATGACAATATAGATAGAAGACTAATCAGTAAGTTAGTGGGTCTTATGTTTGAAGTAGGTAGAGATTACATGGCTACTTTAACACATACAGATTGAGCAGGTTATACCTGTATATTTAGGTATACGAATGGATGCTTATATATGTAACAAGTTAATGAAACAAGAGTGATGGATTTGGAGGAGTGCAAGGAGTCATATATGACAGAAGAAGGGAATGATGATGTGTTTATACTATGATGTCAAAAATAAAAGAAGTAATAAAATTTTTCTAAGGTATTAAATCTGTGATATTTGTAAAACATTCATATTCTGTGGGGGTAGAAAGTCATTACATTGAAACTATAAAAATGTATGCAATTGTCAAACACAATTCAAATACTTATAATTATTGAAGTAGCAAATATTTTTGGCTAAATTCAATAAATGTGAATTTTGAAGTTTAAAAACATGAAAGAAGTTAAAGTACAGTAAACAGAAGCTAAAAGTGTTAACCCATACATCTATAGCTCAAAATTCAGATCATGCTGGTTTACAGTAGGTAGCAAAATATATAAAGAGAAAATTTCATATTGTACAAGTTTTTTTTTTCCTGGCTAGCTCTCTCAGTGGAGAACAAAGTTATAAAGCATATCTTCAGATAACCTAGTAACATGGACCATGTCTTTAATAAGACAAGCATTTTACTTTCTGAGCTTTGTTGGCTTCAAGGACAGCCTTTCTTTTCTGAAGGAGAAGAAACTGAAAGCTGTGGAACTGTGTGTACAGGTAGGGAGAATGCCCAGAATGCTTCATTGGGAAGATGGGCAGAGTGCTGGTAATGAAGAAAGAGCATTAGATTTGTTACTAGGCAACAAACAAAACTTGAGTACTTGGAGCACACTCTGACTGAAGTAACTTGTAGAATACTCTGTGCTTACAAATGCATTTCAGAAGCCTACTGCCTTGACAACTAAATTAGACACCAATTCATCCTGTAATTTGTATGCTTTAATTTATACATATATCTGAATGTTGGTGTGTGCATGTCACATAATTCTTTGTCATTTTAAAAGCAAATATAATTTGGCAATTCCACATCAAATCAAATTCTTAACATTATTATAAAATTCTTATAAGGTTATAATTCTATCACATTTTCAATGTGATTTAAAAATCCATGTAATGGCTAAAATACAAAACTAACAATAACAAATGCTGATTAGAGTGTATAATAGCCTTTGACACATTGCTGGTGTGTTTGCCATGTAATAAGTTAGTTTGTATTCTATTGTAACCAAATTGAGTGCACTTTTGCCCTCCAATCCAGCAACTGCATTCCCCAGTTTATTTAAATGAGCTGAAATTATATGTCCACAAAACAACCTTGCACATGAACTTGCATAGCAACTTATTCATTTTTTTCCAATCTAAAAACCATTAAGAAAGCAAGATATATTTCAGTAGACAAATATGCAACCATAACTGGTAAAACTGTAAAAAATAATGAGCATTTTTAGTTGAAAAATAAATGAACTACAAAGATATAGAATCTATATTATGTAGGAACCCTATATACATATTTTAAAGTGATGATTATCTACCTGAAATGTGACACAGTTTCAGATCCTAACTATTTAAAAATACTGGAAAAGTCACAACTAGAGAATCAAAAACAATATCATCAACTGGCAAAAGTATAAAGCAGTCTTAGGGATCCAATTGCTGTGAAAAGACACCACACCCACAGTAACTTATAAAGGAAAACACTTAATTAAGGCTGTCTTATAGTTTCAAAGGTTTACTTTATTATCATCACATTGGGACATGGTGGTGTGCAAGCAGACATGATGTTGGAGAAAGTGTTGAAAGTTCTTCATCTTGATCTACAAGCAGCAGAATCAACTGTGGCCACAGTGGGCATAGCCTGGGCATGTAAGACCTCAAACCCTGTCTCAACAGTGACACACTTCTTCCAACAAGATCATCCCTACTTCATCAAGGCTACACTTAATAGTGCCACTCAGTATAGGCCAAGAATTCAAACACATGTGTCTATAGGGACCATACATATTTAACAAACACTAGAATTGAACAAGAAAGGATATATGGACAGCTAGCAGATGGGGTATTTAGCTAAGGAAAACTGTCTTGTATGTCCAAGTGATGGTAGACAAATTATATTATGCTTTTTCAAATCCCATGTCACTATATGATAAAAAGTGTGGACCCTAGAATACAGTATTGACTTTAGTGAGCAGTGCTGTGGAAAAATTGGGAGTTGTGCAGCACAACTTTAATTGCAACACTAAGGAGGCATAGGCAGGGTGATCTCTGGCACTTTGAGGCACTTACTGTATGGTAAAAGCTAGAATTCAATTTTTTAATGAAGTGGTTATATGTAGATTTTTTCAATCCCCATGAATGATTTATCAAATTTTATGTGTTTGTTGATTGACTGGGGGATCATGATCAAATGCAAATTCTGACTCATTTGATTTGCAGTTATGCTTCTGGGTGGTACTGAAATCTTACCACACTCTGGGTAGCAATGCTCTAGGTAATTCCTGGGTCATAAAGCTGTGATGAGAATGGAAAACCATCTCAAATCTCTGTCTGTCCTCATAGGAGATTAAACAGTTCTTTTCCTACTTCTACCTGAAGGATCTCTCAGGGCTCTAGCACTTCTAAATCTGCTTTCTGCTTTTCCAATGTATAATTCATTTCAATTCCACCTGAAAGAGGAAAGTTTGATAACCTTTGTGCAGTGAGCAAGCTTCCCATTTAGTCATTATACTCCCATGACTTATGTGAACCCAAGGTCACACTTTCTAGTGCAATTCCTTAATTTATATGTTTTCAATTGATGAAAGGTCAAATGACTGACTCAAGGTCAATTATTCAATAACTATAAAGGTCATGTCTCAAATCCCAATTTCTGAATTAAAATTCAATCCTCTTTGGCCAATTTATGTCTTGCTTCTAATAACAATGCATGTCACAGGAGACAAACTGGATAATTTAGATATAAAATATCAATTCTGAATTGAATACCATATCCTTGGGTTTCCACTACAATTCTTGAGAGGAACATAAGTGTTGTGGAAGTAAGTTACTATAAAGAGGGAGGTTTTGTGTTTTAAAGGAGACTTGGAATTCTTCATCAAATTGTGATGTCCACCTTTCTAAATTATGAGATAAGGGCATGTGGGAAAAGACTTGAATGTCTCACTGTGGTGAATGGTTGCAAGATGTATGTATCTTAGACTTCTCCATCTCTAATGCTTCAGCCAACCACATGTGGGGGCCAGAAGCAGATGAGAATGTCCACATTAACAGCTTTCATGAATAATTTCCACTAGGAAAAATAAATGATGACAATACCATCTGTCACTGCTGTCATTGTCAATCCCATCCACCCAACTCCATGCTCTCTGTCTCTCTGTCTGTTTCTCTCTCTCTTTAGAAAGCAAACAGACAAAAATAGAATACATACAAACAAATACACAAAAAGATAAGATAGAAAACCATAATATGTAGACAAAAATAAAAGAAGTCCAGTCCACAAAATGCTAATGAGATGACTTTGTATCTATTTTGTTTTGCCTGGCAAAGTGCCTATTTTTAAAAGTGATTAATAGAAGAAACCATCCTGAGTGAGATAACCTAGTCACAAAAAGACACACATCGTATGTACTCACTCATATATAAATTTTAGACATAGAGCAAAGAATTACCAGCTTACAATTCACACTGCCAGAAAAACTAGGAAACAAGGAGGACCCTAAGAGACACATACATGGTCCCCTGGAGAAGGGGAAAGGGACAAGATCTCCCAAGCAAATTGGGAGCATGGAGGCAGGGAGAGGGAGTTAGGAGAATGAGAAGGGGAGAAGAGGAGGGGAGAGGTGGGCATGAGGGAACAGGAAGATTGGGACAGGGAAAGACTAGAGGCAAACAAAAAAAAGAGATACCACAATACAGGGAGCCATTATAGATTTAAGGAGAAACTGGGAACTTGGGAAATGCCCAGAGATCAACAAGCATGACCCTACTTAACAGTCTGTGCAATACTAGAGAGGCTTCTCTGATAACGAGATTGATGACTACCTTATATGCTTCATCTAGTAGCTGATGGGAACAGAAGCAGACACCTGTAGCTAAATACTGAGTCAAACTCCTGAAATCCAGTTGCAGAGATGGAGGAGTGATAAGCAAAGGGGTCAAAACCAGCCTGGGGAAACCCACAGAAACTGCTGACCTGAACAAGTGGGAGCTCATGAACTCCAGTCTGGTAGCTGGGAAACCAGCATAGGACTAACCCAGACCCCTTGAATGTGTGTGTCAGTTAGGAGGACTGGGAAGTCTATAGAGCCTCTGGTAATGGATCAGTATTTATCCCTATTATACAAATGGGTTTTGGGAGCCCATTCCACATAGAGGGATTCTCTCTCAGCCTAGACATATGAGGGAGGACCTAGGACCTGCTCCAAATGATATGAAAGACTTTGAAGACTCCCCATGGAAGGCCTCACCATCCCTGTGAAGCAGAAAGGGAATAGATAGGGGAGGATGGAAGGGTGAGAAAACTGGGACTGACATGTAAACCAACATTGTTTTAAATTTAAATTTAAAAAGGGGAAAAAAGAAAAAAGTGACTAATATATCCATTGAGAGTCCATTAATTAAAACAAAATTTTCCATTGCATGTAGGTGTCATTGCAGATAAATTCTTAGTCATGGTGGGTTTCCATGTACCCTCCCCTATCTAAATGCTGGGGGCCTTCACTGGCTAGTTTTATGTCAACTTGACACAAGCTAGAGTCATCTGAAAGGAGGGAACCTCAACTGAGAAACTACCTACATAACTTTCAGTTGTAGAATATTTTTTCTTAGTAAGTGATTAATGGAGGCTGGCCCACTCTATCTTAGGTGAAGCCACCCTTCTGCTTGTAATTGTAAGTTCTATAATAAATCAGGTTGAGCAAATCTGATGAGCAAGCTGATATGTAGCATGCCTCCATGGCCTCTGCATCAGCTCCTGTAGCAGGTTCCTGCTTTGTTTGAGTTCTTGTTTAATTTCTTTCAATGATCAACTATGATGTAGAAATGTAAGACAAATAAACCATTTCTTTCCCAACTTGCTTTTCATAATGGTGTTCCATCATGGCAATAGTAACCCTACCTAACACAGACTCCATCTAGCTTGAAACAATGTGGTCCTGATCATGTTGTTATACTCTGTGTGAGTTCATATGTGTATCTGTCCTGTGGTATCTGAAAGATACTTTTCCCTTAGTCATCTATCCCCTCTGGCTGTTATAATCTTTCTGACGTCTGTTCCTGAGGATCTGATAGGAGCCCTGTGAGCCCTGAGGTAGGGTTTGATGCAGACATACAATTTAGAATTGAGTGTTCCCAACTGCTCAGTCTTTGAACCTTGACTGCTTGGATGGCCATAAACTTTAGACTGAATGTTCATCAGGTCTAAGGGAAAAGCAAACACTATTGTTCCATCTAAAAGAACATAGCAATAAGATGACTCCTGATGAGATTCTACTATAACCAAAGATCAAATTCTTGCTCAACCATCACCATAGAAGCTTCGTCTTACAGGAGATGGGAACTGAATAGTGTGCAACTATACTTTAATTCAAGAGTGAGTGTTTATTTCTTGTACTTTAAATATTTTCTTATTCTTATCTGTATTGCTTTTGTTGTTTGACTCTTTGATTTCTAGACACACAGAGAAAGTGTCGTATAGTCAAATGGGTGGGAGTTGGGAGGACATGAGAGGAGAAGGGAGAGGGGAAGCCATGATCAGAATATGTTGTATGAAAAATTATTTTAATAAAAAATAGACATTACTTTGGCAAAAAAGGAAGCCAGTAATTTTGCTGGCTTTTGAAGCCTACCATGAGAAACATGTAGTTCTTCTTTCAGAGATGTCTGTTGTGTGTACTATGTACAAGAAGTTAATGCTTTAGTTATAGGGGAGGAAGAATGTCTCCCCCAGGCCATGCAGCTGGTAACACATCTTTAAGGAGTGTTTATCATATTTCCATCATGAGATTAAGATAATAAAATGAACCACAGATACAGAGTTCCTGTCTTAGTCTTTATAGATATATTTTGAGATGTTTCCATGTGGACAATGAGCAGGGGTCCTACCTCCAAGGGCAATCAACCTTGCCACTTCTGAATCTTATGTATGAAAACTGAATAGCCTCTAATTTGCTTGTTAATGATCTGAGACTTAGAGATCACTCCAGGAAGGCTAGGTGCCAGTTGTAAGGAACAAGATGTTTAAGTACTACAAGAACCTTCTCTAGAAGTTCTACAAATTCCTGACTCTGGAAACATTGTAGGGAATCACAGAACACTTCCAATGTCTCAGAGCTATTAATACTGCTCTTGGGGTTAGAAAATCTGACTAAGGCTGATACGTCAAGATTTGTCTTCTATGTTCCAAACTATTGTCCCAAGTATCATTTTCATATTAATTGGTGATATTTCATATCCACTCTTCCTACCTCATACTGTGTCCCATCCTACCTTGTCGCCCTGACACACACACACACACACACACACACACACACACACACACACACCACACCACACACACACACACACACTTTGAAAATCCCTCATGCAAGTGGCCACCACTATAATACCATCCTGCAACTGCTGTAATACCATCCTGCAGCTCCAAGTTTATTGTGGCCTTCCTTCATGCTTGGCTACACAGTTGTTAAGGTCCTATACCACTCATCGTGTATTTTTATGTATGTTGAACTTGGAAAGGTTTTTCTCTTAGAGACGTTGCTATGTTATAGAAAACACTGAGTTGTTATATATTGTTCAGGATCTAGAATACCCTCTATTGTTTGAGCATTGCTTATTAAGTTGATCACCAGAATAATTACTAGAAGAATTAGCTCTTTTTCTGGAGAATATAGCTTTATGGACAAGGATGAAGGAAACAGACAAATATTATAACATGACAGACAACATATCAAAATATCAAAAGTTAAATTGAATAACAATGACAAGGGCTAGCAAGCAAATTACTAGTCACATAGATTATGGGAACTGAAAAAGCACTCATCATAGTACTGTGGAGAGAGGCAGCATGAGGCAAATGCTTGGGCTCTGTGTTGCTCTTCAGATCTATGACTCGACTGCCAACAAGCAGGTTAATGACTTGTACACAATAGATCAATAAAAATAAAAGCACATTGAATATAAATAACTTACTGTGCTGACAGTGAATCCCATTAAACCCCCGGAGACATTTACAAACATAGCCTATGAACGTGTCTCCTCGATATGCTTCACTTATCTCACACGTTCCTCCGTTATGGCATGGGTTGGGGATGCAGGGACCTGGGAGACAGGAAAAAAAGGCTTCATGAGGCATCAGCTTAACAAAAGATACTATATCAACATTTTCAGTTGGCAATTTTCTTCTTGATATTCTATAGAAAAAGCACCAGGTGAGTGAACTCTGATGAACAGCCTGAATTTAAATATATGTGTTATTACCATTTAGAACTGTGATGTGGGGAAATTATTTCATTTTTCTGTTGCCTTGGTGTGGTCTTTTGACAAATATTAATGTAATGAAATTAATTTTAGTGGTTACACTACAGTTGAAAAGATTTCATATATTAAAATATGAAGAAGAGGACCAGGCACACATTATGCATTCAAAAGCAGCTGTAATTCAATTATTATTATTATCAGAATTTCAAAATTGTGGAACACTTTCTGCATGTTGAACAATTAATCCTGAGTTGTAGTTTCTAAAGAGCTTTTGACCTTGAGGATGCTAAAAGCATCTGAATCTACTAATGTATAGAAAGTCAAGTGAATAAATGATGCTTGCAGTAATTTATTAAATTTCCATAAATTTAAGGTAGAGAATGGCTTCAGAGAAACCTCACTGTCAACCTGAAATACAGTAGCTCATGAAGAGTTGTAGGTTTGAATTAATGGCTATGATAATCATCTTGTAGAAATATAAGAATGTAAATTCAATGACGATTTAAAACTTGTGCATAAAATAAAATCATTCAGCGATTTCCCTGGGCAAAACTGGCTGCTAATAGTTTGATTAGCTGGGAGCATCGAGCTACTTCTCTGTAGGATCTGCTGTAACAAAGTTCACTCCCAGTCACACTCCCGAGGCAATGACAGAGCAATGTGTGATATCACACTGGAACAGGCCCACCTGGCACAGAAGTCCAGAACACTTCAATGTTGTATTCTGCGCTTAGGAATATTTTGCAGGTACAGTTGTTTTTCTTGACAACTCTGCCAGTCTGAAGCTTTTTGTAGGGAATGATTCTTTTCTTCATTGATTTCTTCTTTCAGAAATAAAAGGTTGTGTCACAGTATGAGGGCCTGTGCTATGCACTCATGCTCTTCCAAACTCCTCTGCTCTTTATCAGAATTCAGTACAATATTCTACATACATTCAGTTTCTGGGAGTGTATGTTAAAGGTGTGAAGACAAAGCAGAATCTAGACAGATTACAGATTCAGGAAAAGAGTCTAGGGAAATCAGGGGAAAGTTTTCCCTGGATGATAAATTAAGACCAAAACCCCAAAATAGTTTATAAAGATTAGAATATAAGAATATTTCCTTGTCTAACTAGGAGATAAAACTGATGCCAAATAAGGCATCATGGAAAGTGTCTCTGCAAAAGAGTGGGTCCATGGGAGCCAAAATGAGATAGTGGTACACTTACTTACACTTACTTCGCCAGGTAAGTTAAAATGATTATCAGTTGAGAAGAACTAGGGAAAGTTGGGAGAGGTCAGTTGGGAGGAATTTGTTTTTTAAAGTACAGATACTAGAACACTTTGTGAGAAGAAAACCAGTTAAAAAAGACAGATGTATGCTGGTGTGAGAAAACTAATGTTAGGATAATGAAACTAAATGCCTGGTAATTCATGAGGGATGAATGCAGAGTTCTGGAGAAAGAGCAAGAACTTTCAGTTGAGACAAGAGGGAAAGTAAAGCATTGGATACAATAACACTTAAGACTTGGGACAACTAACAGTGGCTCCACCAAACAAGGTTGGTGAAGGGACACTAGCCCTCTAGAACATTTGGCTCTGACAGGCTTTGCATTCTGCCCCATTCCTTCTGCCTTACTAAAAAACACTAGATTTCATTTGTAAAGCTAGCCATCAAGGTCTATTCCCTTATTTCACCACTTCCTCCTCCTATGGATCACCACCAAGGTCCGGCTATCAAAGTGTTGAGGTGAAGCAATCAAAGTCCCCTTTGGCTCACCTAATTAACATACCCAGTTAAATTAAACAACTCATCCTAACATAGGTTTTCTCCTTTTACCTTTGTAAACCTCCTTGTTTTAGCCAAGCATTGGTAGCACATGCCTTTAATTTCAGAACTTCGGAGGAAGAGGCAGGCAGATCTCTGAGACTTTGAGGCCAGTCTGGTCTACACGGCAAGTTTCAGGACAGGCTCTAAAGCAATACAGAGAAACCCTGTCTCAAAAAAAAACAAACAAAACAAAAACATAAAATAAACCTCCATTTTTCCTATGTTCCACATCTCTCTCCTCTCTACCCAGGGCAAGTCCTTTGTCCCTCCAGGACACATCTCCCTGCTCCTTTTCCCTTCGTTCTTCTCCTTCTCTCTGACCTTCTGTCATATGTTTGTCTCTTATCCCCTGTTCTCTGTCCTTCTGGGGCAAATGAGTATTTTTGATGCTGAGAAATAGACCTTGGGGATCCCGAGTCAACACTTTTCCTTTCAGTTGGTAACAGAGCTCAATGGAAAATATGGACAAGGAAAGAAGGAGTTCATCATCTTCATTCAGAGCAGCATGGCATATTAAAATTGTAGTATGGTTGGAAACTGAGTAACATGATCCTGTGTTACTTAGAAAAAGTGACTACAATTTGAATAGTTTCTCCAGAAACTGTATAGATGAAAACTCACTCCATTTCTCTCATTCTAATATTGTACAGAATCAGTTGAGATTTATCTGAAATAGTCTACTTCTTGTATTTGAGAGAAGGAAGTGTCAGACCTGTGACAAGGGTTAGAGCAAAAGAAAGAATTCTCTCTCATTGCTAAGCATCATGTTTAACATTCCAGCTCTGCTCTCCCTTCTGCTTCTCCTGTTCTCTCTTCAAAATTTATCTAATAGTGGATCATGATGTAATTTACAGAAATTATCTCATCCACTCTTCACAGAAGCAGTGAGGTCCTTGTTCTCCTAGACAGTCTTGCCTATCATTGTTCTGATGTTTAATGGAAGACTGTAGGAAGTTGGTACTATTTAGCAGGTTAATATTTCCCAGTGATGCATTTAAACCTCAAAATCAGAATCTGTGATTCTAGGAGAAGAGATCCAAACAAAAGTGACACTAAGAGATTTCATGCATCAATTAACTTTCAAATAAGGAAAAAAACAAAACACCTCTTTTAAATAACTAGAAACTGATAGTCATATATATATATATATATATATATATATATATATATATAAGACAAGATTATATAAAATATTCAAATGGTTATATAATTCTGAACAATCTCACAATTTAGCATATAAAAAACATAACCTAATAAGAATTCAGTAAAATACCACGTAGGAAGAAAATTGGATTTAAGGAATTATACCTGGGAGAAAAAAATAGTTATTAAAACCAAAAGCAATGAAGCTATTCTTGCTTCCTCAAGAGAGTGGAATAATTATAGCAGAGAGAACAGAAACTTTCCTCACATTCACTTTGGCTTAAGAAACTCCACAGGGGATTAATACAAGATTTGAATGTAAGGCCTTTGCTTGGTCTTGCTAGGAGATAAAACCGAGGCCAAGCAGTGGGTCATTTAAAGTCTCTCTGAAGAATGCTGGAGCATAGGATACACATCTGTGCAAACTTATCTTTGAGAAATTAGAGTAGGCAAGAAAGTGAGATCAGATCAGTTGGTGGAGGGAAGAACAGGAAAGGTGGAGAGAACAATGGGGTGGAATCCAAAACAAAGCAGAATAGAAAGTCCACATGGTAGAATGGCAGACAGAGTCCTGGGTGGGCTAATTAATGAAGAAAGTGCCTGGTAAGAAATAGTGATGTCCAGGATCAGGCTTAAGTCATTTTCACAGATCCTCTGTGAATTATGTTTTAAGTAATCTAGCTCTCCACCATTGTCTGCTAATTAGAGGAGTCTGTGGGGTGTGTCTGAGAAAAACCAATGGGAAAATGTGTGGTATTTTACAACATTCAAAAGGAGAGAGAAGGACAGGGATGGAAAAAGACAGGGAAAGGAATGGAAGGGAAGAGAACAGAAGGGGAGGGGAAGGGAGTGGAAGGGAGGAAAGGGGCCTGAAGGGAAGGGAAAGGAATGAAGGGAAAGAAAAGGGCAGGGAAGGGAAAAGGAGGGGAGGGGAGGGGAGGGAAAAGTGTTTTTCTGGGGATGCTGTCTATGGCAATATATTGTTTATTAGCTAACAAAGCCACTGAAGATTAGAAAGCAATGCCAGCCACAGACATAGAAGCTGGGCAGTGGTGGCACACAGCTTTAAACCCAGGACTCAGGAAACAGAGACAGATGAATCTCTCTAAGATTCATCAAGGCCACACTGGTCTACATGAGAATGAATCAGTCTAAAAGAGAAACAGAGCTCATACTCTTAATCCCAACACTAAAGTGGTATGTAGGATAGGAACAGGACATTGAACATTCAGTTCTAGGCAAATAGTCTCCAACCACATTGAGGTCAGGATAATCACAGCCTTGGAAGAGGCAAGAGCTCTCTGGTGACTTGGCTGCTCTGCTTTCCTGATCTTCTCCTTGAATCTCAGTATCCATCTCTGAGTATCCATTTTTATTATTCATGCTATAGGTGTCCAATGGATTTCAGTCAATACACAAACCTGATGATAGGGTTGATAGAGGGACCCTGAGTCCTATACTCTCTGGAGACATGATAAATTCTGTAGGGCAATCTTGGTTCAGTCTCTGGATTCTCTGCAGATATGAGTTTGTGAGTTGAAGTTATTGTGTTTACATCCCAAAGGAGATCCTGACATCAGCTGACATCTGGATTTTAGGATTTTAGGGTTTTGCTGGTATTTTTCTCTACTTTATGAAATCCAGTGTGTTTTACTTAATGAACAATGGTGAATTAAATCAATGGGACTAGGATTTTCTTTTATAGAATTCCTTAAGTTCATGTTTTTCTTTATATTGAAAGAAAAATAAGGAGGGCAGAAACAAGGAGGTTAAGCAACATATCTAACAAAAAGCAAAGCTTTTATCACACTTTTGCCTGACTACAACGTTTACAATCTTCCTAGCAAGCCATGCTTGCTCCCACATTGTCAGCGGGTGCATTAATGTTAGTTATGACAGATGTAAAAAGTCAGCATGAATTTGCTCAGCATATTTCTATAAATAATGCAGCACCCCAAAGCCTCCTCTAGTGTAAGCATCTCAGAGTAGTTTTAGCAATAGAATCAGAACATGTTAGATATTACATATCAGGATAGACAAACTCTCTTATAATGATATATATATATATATATATATATATATATACATATATATGTATATGTATATGTGTATATATGTATATAGAATATATACACCTCATTATTATAATCTTTAAACTCAATTTAAATTATACAATTTTATCATAATGTATGTAAGCCTGATTCTACATAGTATTTATATTTATTATTTTGTGTGTATTTATGATTGTGTGTCTCTGTGCATGTGTGTTTGTATGTGTGTATCCCTGGGATTGTGTGTGTGTGTGTGTGTGTGTGTGTGTGTGTGTGAATGTGTGTGTGCCCAAATGTATGTACTCTCACTCCCTTAGTTGGGATCATCTGTTCTTACATGCAGAAATCAGAAAAGAGTGTATTGTAACCTCCTATATCACTCTCCACTAATTCCTTTTGAGGAAGGTCTTTCCCTGCTCATGCCTGTGCAGCTTGGCTGGAAGTAAAAAAGCCCCAGCAACCCTCCAAACTGGATTGAGGCATTTGTATGGATGCCTGACTTATTATTATAAAGTTCTGGGATCCTAATGCCCATTTTCATGACTATGGGATAATCATTCTTACATGCTGAGCCAGATCTCTAACCTCTAGCTTCTATATACCTTTTATGACAATTTTGACTTTTCAGTGCAGAAAGCTGGTGTGCTCAGATGGGTGGATTCCCATCCCTTGACATTTTGGGTCATAAATTTCATATTGTAAGAGTTCAGGTTCATACACAGTAAATTCCTGTTACATCTATCCAAGTGAAGCTATGGATGGCAATAACAAATGGTAACAATGGCATCTATGGATCATGCCCTATTATAGATTAAGTTCTATAAACCATTGTTACTGCTTTCTAGACTTTTCTATACTTTACAAATCTCACTCCTTCTTAATTTGTAATTGGGTCTCTTTTTTCCCTCTAATGTGGTTGAAGCTTTAAAACTGTTGTTTTTAATTGCAGAATTGTATTAATCACACAAAAATGAAATACGTGGGACATTTTCCATCTTTGTACTATCTATTCACATCTAGATGACAATTTTTATTCTAAATTTTAGATGTTATAGGCACTGTACTAGTAATGTGTGCTCAGTGCTTTTAGCACAATTAAAACTGAGGGCAGGAGAAAGAGCAAGTCCACAAAAATAAGGGTACACTCAAGTTATCTAGGATGTGCAGTTGATTTGAAAGAAAATTTCACAGCCCACTTGTATTGTACGTATTATCCACTTAGGATTAATACCTTTCATTGTTTAGGAAATGGTTTCTAGAAATTTAATTCTGATATTTTCCCTCTGGCTTTATAATAATTTATATTATTTTTACTGTTTGACAGTTTCAGACATTTATATAATGAACTTCAGACATTTTACATCCATTATCCCCTCCCCTGCGTACTCTGGACTCTATATTGTTAACTTTAACAGGACAGCCTTTATTGTATTTGAAGCATATCTCCTATGTCTCATGTAACTTGTCAGCACTGGTCCAGGTGACTTACACATAGCATTGAAACAATGTGACAACAAGCAAGTTTGAAAACAAATTAGTGTCTCTGAGCTACTTAGATGTTGTTGCAAGAAGAAAACCCACAAATCTGTCATCAATGTCTTCCCAGTCAAAGCAGTTTTTTAAAGATGTTGGTGTCATTTTGTATTACAATCTACAGCAAGAGGTGACTGTGTGCTCCAGTTCAGATTAGTGTTCTCAACTATCTTCCTAGATCCAAACACTTTTATAGTATCACTCTTAACAAAGAACTTAAATGAACTTTCTAATCCAAATTGCTTCCAGGAGTTTTTAAATCAATGCTGCAATACTTTTGTAGAGAATCATTAAGTAGTTCCTAACACAATGGGGACAGCATGTGATCAAAATTAATGAACAACTGAGAACAACAACATTCTTTCCAGGCATCTTTATGCAAGTTCATATAAGTATGTCAACAAGATTAATTGTTCACAAAACAACTGATTCATATACTTTGCTGTTTTGCTTCCTTCTCTTCATAATTCTAATAATACAGTTTAAATTATTTTCATATGTGTAACACAGTTATCTTCTCACACAGTGAACACTATGCTCCTATTGTTACAGTTGTAGAGAATGTACAGAATATTAGGAAGCAAATACTTAACACTCCTGTGATGCTGTAATTCAGATTTGGTATAGTTTGTATATTATACCTGTGAAAATTTGGAATTAATGGTTACAATTGAATGTGTACTTCAGATGATGTAATAAAGAAATGGCAGTGTAGTCCCTGCCAGATATTAGGCTTTTGAGTTGCTGTTGCTAGGCAAATGAAGGGGAAATAGTTAGCACTCAAAAGTAGGTCTTAACATTTGTCTTTAAAAAACATACTGAAGCTTTCTTATAGTGTTGTGTTTACATTTGTTATGATTTGAAAATTTTGTTGCTGTCACTGTGAACTATGGCCACTCCATTTTAAAAGTAGTTGAAGGGCCACAGTCCTGGCTCCATGGTCATCACTGTTCTTGAAACATGCATGTATTTGGTTTCCAGTACCCAGTTTGGTGGTCTACAGTCCATGTAACTCCAGCTTTAGGACATACTTCTGCACCCTGCAGATACCTATAATCACACAGACACACACACACACACACAGACACACACACACACACACACACACACAGACACACACACACACACACAGACACACACACACACACACACACCTAAACACATACATATAGACAATAGTAGTAATAAAATAAAAAAAGAAGACATTATTTCAGACATGTTCATGGGATTGATGCTTTCAATGTATCTTCTATGTAGTCTCCTGGTTTTGTTTTCTCCTTTGTTCTTTTTCTCATAAATATAAATGTACAACATTTAGTTGTGTTATGAAAAGCCAGTCTAAAACACTATGTATTTAAAAACAGAGCTAAACTACCCTAAACAAAATAAAACAATCTCATTATTGAGGAAAATCAGAACGATTAATACGATTTCTTTTTAACTATAAAAGCTTTGGGGAAGATTGTGCAATTAAAACCTGGGGTAAGCAGACTTTATTCCTAATTGTGTTGACAAACTGACTCCTTCAGAAGACACTGGTTCCAGTATGCAAGTCTCGGCAGGAGGCCCTGAGATGATCAGTGGTTACACAGCTTGCTCTCCTGGCCTTGTATTCATTTCAGGTTGGCTGCAATTAATTTTCACTCACTTGATAGCATAAACAGCAGAATTATTCTTCTCTGAAGGATAGAAATAAAAACCAAGGCATCAAATACGCTCTGTGAAAATAATTCAAAATCCTTTTTTTGACTCTTCCCACTTCTCAGGGCTCCTGAAAATGATATCATGTGATCATTAGCATCACATAGTCACTGGCAGCATCATGAAGTTATGCATGTCAGACCACTCTCCACCTGTCTTCACATACATCTTCCCAGGTTCTTTGGCCCTGCCCTTTTTCCACAGAGTTGACATGTCTGGAGCCCACTCTAAATTCTGGATGATTTCATGACCAAATGTTTATCAGTTTATATCTGGAAGGACCTTGTGAACTGGATTGTACCCTGAAAAATTAATATATTGATGCCTGAGTGTGTCAGAATTTTTATCACGGTGACAAATATCTGAGAGAAATAGTTTGAGAAATATTTCTTTGAACATTAGTTTCAGAGGCTTTGGTCCATGTTTAGGTGGCCACATTTGCACAAATGTGTGATAAAATGAGACATAAAGACAGATGGGCTTTGATCAATTAGAGCTGTAAGCCAGGGGTTGGGAGGTAGCAAGAAAGGTAAATGATAAGTGTGGGGTGGGGGCTAGAAACAATGATCCCGATTCATCTGGATTATTCCAGACCTAGAAAGATAAAAATTACATCTTTTTTTCTCAGTTCTTTTCCACTTAAAATATACACAGAGGACATGGATAAATTAGCGTTTATTGGGTAGGATATGACTTTGGGAAGACAGAGTCAAAGAAGAGGAAGAAAAGAGAAATAATCTCACAGTTGGAAAGTTGGGTGGCAAGGAATATTGTGCCTGAGAGGGTGGTGAAGGGAGGAATTGAGGCAATGAATAAGTTCAAATTCTGCTGTCTGAAATTCTCAAGTAATTCAAAACTAAAATTACTACTTTTTATACTAGATAAAAATCAAAATCTAGATCAGGACATACACATACACTGGAGGCAGGGAGGAAGGGATGGAGTAGGGGAGTGAGGGGGAAGGAGTGAAAGAGGGGAAAGCAATGGGTATAGGGAGGGTTCAGGGATATATGCACTTTGAAGAAACTGAGATAATCTTGTAGTCAGCTCCCACCTCCTATTATGATGATTTAGTTAGTAGATTAATTTAATGATTTAGTTTCTGATCTCATGATCTGATCACTTCTCATAGGTTAGATGTATTATCTGGGAACAGAGGCTTTAACCTATGAGTCTTTTAAAGGGAAATTTACACCCAAACTACACAATAATGCCCTAATCTCCAGGATCTTAGAATATGAATGTGTGCCTCAGAGGCCCAGGAAAAGATTAAGGTTAAATAGAGTCATATGTGAGTGCCCTACTCTATTCAGCTTTATTTGGCCACACAAATGGTGAGAAATGTTTTTTTCTCACATAAAATGCCAAGTGAGAACAGCAAGAAGACACCTTGGATGTGGATTTCCAGACTCTGGAACTTGAGAAAACACATTTCTATTGTGTAAGTCACTTTGTACTTTGAAATTTCTAATACTCAGTCCTCCCAAATAAGGAGCCAATCTCCAACTCTTGTCTTTGAGTTAGCTGCTTTCTTATGGAAATGGAGTTTTAAGAGAATTGGGTGATAATGTTCATATTTATCAGCAATCTCATATTTATCCTATTTGTCTTATTTATCAGCGGACACATCATGGTGAAGTGATAGGTTTTGAAAGTGGTAGATATCTAGAAAGCACTCCAAATTCGTAGCAATGACTGGGAAGCATCTCCTAGTAGGTACCGGGGTGTCATCAGAGAAGACAGAAGGTAATATGAGAGAGTGGGATTTTAAAGAAAGACAGCTTCAGACCTCTATCCTTTCAAAACTCTTGTTTAGCACTGGGCTTGCTGATTATAAATCATGAATTTTCTGAAAGAGTTATTATATTCACTACGTTGATATATATGTTTAATCATTTTGAAACAGTGGTGATATATCATTCACCCAAGAGAGTACATATATTATTAAATATGCTTCCAACTTTAAAACATGAGTAACAAATTTTAGCAGAGGGATCTTCTGTTTCAAATGTTAGCAACTACTGCTCCAGCTAGCACCTTGTTGGAAAGCGGCCTCTCTCTTTTCCCAGATTCACACCTGCTGCTGCAAACTTTAAAAGGCCACTTGCATGATAGGAATTCTCAACTCTGAATGTTTTATCACCCAAGCAGAATGCTGTAGCATTTTCTGTAGTTATACTCAATCTGCTTTAAAAGCCATCAAAAAATGTTATTTCTGGGCATATGTTAGTTAATCACTAATATTTACTGCTTGAGGAAAGTGTGATATTATTTATAGAGCAATATGTGGTGAAAATAAAACAAAGTGATGTTGTTCTATGACTTTTTTACAAAAAGACATATAAAGTGGGACCTAAAAATAAGCCAGTTAATAGAAGAGGTGACATCTAGAAACCTTTGGGAAGTTAATGGATATCATATCATATTGTTGCAACATTGTTAAATTTAGTAAATGGAGGAACAAGTGACACTTTGAAGCCCCCCTCATCAGTGGTATAAACACTACAGAAATAGAAAACATGGAAAGAAGGAACAGCCCAGAGCTTCAGTGTGAGATATTCTGTGAAAACTTGGTATGAACATAGACTAATTTATAACGCAGCTTTCAGTAATATTTAGCTAATGTAAACAAATCATCTCACAGCTTTTGCCCAAAGGGCTGTTTCCAAACAATCTCTGCAGGTCACTTGCATGATTCACTACATGCATCAGAATTCACAAGCTTTAAATTGAAGAACAAATACTTGGGGTTGGGAAGATGGCTTAAGGATGAAGATGGCTGGTTACTCTCCCGAAAGAGTAGAATTCAATTCCAGAAGCCACATGACAGCCCAAAACTGTCTGCAAATCCAGGCTCAGGGGATTCATTGACCTCTTCTGGCCTCTATGGGCACTGCAAGCAGGTGGTGCACAGACATGCATTCTGGCAAACACTGACAAGCAGAAACAGAAGCAAAAGCAGAGGATAAACTCAAGAATTCACATTAGCAGCTAGTATAAAGTCCAAAGTTATCACTCAAATTTTAAAGCTACTAATGGTTACTTTATCTTCCATATTTCAGTAGAAGAAAATATATTAACAGCGGAAGAAATGCCACTGTTTTCTATAAGACTGTTATAGAAGTTTCTGAGTCTATGATTCAGGATCATAAGCAATTTCAGTTACATGCATGTCTAAGCAGCTACAGAATTTCCCTTTTCTTCATTAGTTATTACTTGACAGACCTTCACCTTATTCACCTCCTACTCAGCTTGCTGACTGTACTTCAACTTAGCATCCCCTTGTACCTTGTTTGTAACTATATGATAGGTCTCTCTTGTCTTCCTGAGTCCATTATTAACTGCTTGTAGAAAGTATCCCTCTGTGCTTTATCTTTTTATCATCAAATATTTCAAACATGAATGCTGACTGAAATATGTGTAACTTCAACATGTATGCCAAACTACATTCAAAATCAATAATGAACTGTAATACTTGCAGAATTGGTAGTGGTTTTGGAGTCCTTTTAGTCATGCTACCCATTTGGAGACTGGATTCAAGCCAGAATTTCTTTCTTGAATATTATTGCAGTCTTAAAGATATCGGATCATGAACAATCTCACAATTTAATGGGTATTTAAAAAAGATATAATTTTGCATGATCCCCTTTACGTTGAAGGCAGTTATAGGATGTGGTGGAAGGTTTCCTGTTTCTTCTTTTCAAATCTGCCCTTCATGATTGTCATCTTAATCACCAAGCAGAGAAGCTCTGCTGGGGATATTCCAGCTGCATTCAGATGGAAAAGGTACAGACTCTGACTTCACAGCTGAGAACCCTGACACACAGCTGGACAGGCCAGTTGCTGTTTGGACTGCCTTCTAAGGTCGCACATGTGGTTTCTTTGTGGCAGACTTGAGAAAACATCAAACAAAGCAGGCCTGGATTCTGGCCATCTGGCCATCTGTTCCTTCACCCACTGTGATAATTTGGTCCTGTAGAATTTTGTTAAGTGAGCATTAAGTAATGACCATGTCAAACAGGGTGCAGAGTGAAAGCCTCTTAATCACAGAATGAAAACGCAGGGGATGCTCACTCAAATGCACCAAAGGTCACCAAATCCTTCTAAGGAAAACACAAAGCAAAGCAAAACAAAGCACAAACCAGGGATGGGAAATAGAGACGAAAAGCAATAATTAACTCCATTTGCATGTTTCATTGCATCTTGAATCGTGCTGAATCCATATCAATCATAAGTAGGTGGGCATTATATGAGGCAGGTAGGAGCTACGTAAATACAGAGTTGCATAAACATACTAAAGAGTTGAGATGCTAAGAGAATGTGTGGGTGACTTGAACATATTGACTGAGGTAAAGACATTTATATGTCATTGATATCAAACAATAAATTATTCTGACAGTTCAAAATACGTTCTACATAACTGTTCTTTGATTTACTAGTTGTTTTTTGTTTTGTTTTGTTTTGAGATAGCATCCAAAGAATGGGTTTCTTTATGGCATTTCCATACACACTTTGTTCCTATCATCCTCCTCCACATCCAGTCAGTGGTTCTCAAACTTGCTAAATGCTGCTACACTTTAAAACATTTCCTCATGTTGTGCCACCCCCAACTATAACATTCTTTTGTTTTTACCTCAGAACTATAATTTTACTATTGTTGTGAATAAGTGTTTCTGACGGTCTGAGACAACCCCTGTGAAAGGGTCATTTTACCCCCAAAAGTGTTATGCCCCATTGGTTGAGAAACATTCTTCAGAGTCTCTCCCTTTGCCTTTCCTGCACATCCCCATCTTCCTATCAAATTTCTTTTACCCCAACACAATGTTTTTATTAAATACTTTGGAATTTCATACAATGTACACCAATCACACTCACTTTCATTCTTCGTATGTATATGCAAAATATATAAAGAACACCATGTCCAATTTGTATTGACCATATACTCATTGGAGCAATGTCAAATTTCTATTTTCCTTTAAGAAAACTGAGTCATTCTCCACACCCCTGCCAGTACATGGCACACATATTCTATTATCTTACCCAAAGCCTTTAACATTTGTTTCTTCCCACATTTTTCACTTCCCAGATCCTTGCTTTACCTGTATATGCATGGTAGGCAATCAAGTGCACACATATATACAAATTAAATGCCCCCCAATACCATATTTTCCTACCAACAAGTGGGCTTCTGGACTGAATATAGTTCTTAAAAGAAAAAATACTTATTGTCAAAAATATTTAAAATAAGGTTCTCAGCATCCTTAGCCATCAGAAAAATAAACAAAAGCTGAAATTACAACTCATTCCAGCTACAATTAGAACAAATGCTGGCAAGAATGTGGACAAATATCAGACATCTTATTCATTGCTGGCAGTCTATATTGATGCAGCCAGTATGAAAGCCATTATGATAATTTCTCCAGAAACAATGAAATTAGGACATATTACCTAAGATAATCTTTTGTGCTACTTCTGAGATATGTGCTGTTGTGTTTTAGACATCATTTGAACTATCCCATTCAGAGAACACAGGTTTGCATCATATATTCTTTGTTTTTCAATCATGCAAACATTAAACGATTAAGATAATTTCACAGGTTACCATGAAATGCAATGGATTTCATTATAGCATTTTCATATGTATCATTATAATTTGAAATCAGTTGATCCCATCGTTGACTGCCTTTCTAATACCCACTCTCACACCTGAATAAATTTCTCCCTTTCCCCAGATAAAGCTTATTTCCATTCATGTTTATTCCTTATCCTTATTTTTCCTACCTCAGGGCACACTTCATGCCAAGAAGTAGGAAATCAATACAAAACAAACTCATGAATTTTTGTTTGTTTGCTTTTGCTTATTATAAGACTTCTTGTCATTATGTTTTGTGTGGGCATTTTTTTCTCATTGATTTTTATAATTTTTATACTCATTTTAGTTTTCTTGCTTGCTTTCTTGAGAGAGAAACAGGCACAGAGGAAAGCGAGAGAGAAAGAAAAAGAGAGAGAGAAAGAGAGTTCATTTTCACAAAAATGGGCCATACATTTAACCAAGTAAAATTATATTAAATTTCTACCACATAAATGCCAGATTAACTGCATGAATTCTTCTTAAGTATCTTTCTATCTCCAAATGTTTTTCCTCTCTTATGATATACAAAATCAGAGCAATTTTGCTTTCTTATCTTACATGTGATGTCCACAATCAGAGAAACACGCTAATCAAAAGACCACATCAAGAAACTGAATTGTTGAGTATGTCATTAAAGAAAGTGCACTGTGCCCTAGAAAAACATTAGAAAGTTTGTGAAGGAAATAAAACAAAAATTCGAACCCAAATGCTAAGTAAGGACTATGGCAAAGAAAGATATATATGCCAGGTGTACCCCTATGTAAGCTGAAGTGGTGCAAAAGTAAGGAGACCTGTGTAGCTCGAGTAAATGGAGCAAGTCTTAAAAGATAGACAGGAACTAAGTGAGGGAAGACCTTGAAAGAATTATTGGGAGAAAAAAAAAGTGCTTCGCTGACATGTTAAAAAAATAAAATAGCTGGCCTGGATTTCAACCTTAAAGAAAATTTTCTGGACTGTATAGATAATATTTGAAAAGGATGAGTGAGGGTGCAATAAACCAATTCAAGATCATAACACTTGTTCAGGGAAAACACAAAAGGAGGCCTGGACTAGATTGATGCAGACATGGAGCAAAGCAGGCAGATCTCAGAGACTGTCCAAGAATGACCTTTCTGGATTTTACATCCTGGTGCATGAGCACTCGCGCCACCTGCTGACAGAACAGAGCTGAATAACAACCTGGTTTGAAAGAAATGACTAACCTCTGCAGACAGGCTACTCACAATGCAGGCTCTGGTTGGCACTGGAGAATACACTCCAGAAACATAAATGTAACTGTTCCTAGGTATAGATGCAAATTAATGGGCATGAACGTGCCCTGCAACTAAAGGAGAGAACACAGAACAAAGAGCGAACAGTCCACAATGAAGTCTAGCATAATGCTACCATCTAATGTGTGGGTATGACTAATGTAAATACCAAGAGCTACAGACAAGAAAGAAATTATCAGGAAAACGACACCTTTGTCCAGGAGTAGTTGCTTAACACAGAGTTTACCACCCAGAATGAATACTAAGCACCTGGACCTATGATGCGTTATAAACACTCTTTGTTTTCCATTCCTCCAATCATAGTTGCGTATCTACTGAATAAGAGAATTTGGTAATGAAGCATGCTCCCTCAAGTGGCATAATTTTAGATTAGTTGGTCATCACTTTTGTCCTTTTTCTTATCTGGAGAATCGCTGTCATATGGGAGGAGCTACAATCTCAATCCTACCAGTATACATTGCTTTCGAAATTTGGTATATTTGGACCCATAAGAGGAAACCTGGGCAACGAAAGTGTGTTTGATGAAAATGAAAGATAAACAGTTAAGAATATGCTAAGGGTTGATACTTGATGTTGGATTTATCTTAATTTTTTTGTTCCTATTGTATTTAATTTTGAATCCCCATTGCCTGTCCTCTGATGGTTCTAGATTTGGGCAGTAATATCATGCTGTAGCCCTGAAGTCCTGTGTTTCAGGATCCATCTAAGACTGATTCTGATAGAGGGTCCAGTGCATACTGCAATATAACATGACAGCAAGAAATTTTCTGGAAGGCTTTGCTCATGGAGCTATACTGTGAACAGGAAAAATAAATAAATAAATAAATAATTACAAATAAATGAATAAATAAGTATAAATGAATTAAAAAATATTAAAAACTAACAGTCTCAAGCACTATGTATCTCCAATTTGACTGGAAATGTAATACATACATATTGAAAAGACAGGGAATCCACTTAATGCATGTAACAACTTACTATCATTACAAACTCAGTTGAAAATGTTGAGCTATTAAGATCAACTCACTTTCTAACCCATATATATATATATATCCATATTTGCATTACTACAAAATTTTCATTTCTACATTTCCAGTGTTATGCCCTTAAATTTGTAAATTTCTTGTTACATTAATCACATGAATATAGATAGGCAAATTTTACACAGTACCATAGTATTTATTGTACTCCTAAAAGAAGCCATTCTTGCTGACACTTTCTGTTGAGTGTTGCTAAGATTGACTGTAGCTCATAAATGACACAGTTCCACTCATGAAAGTTGAGACATTAAAGACCACCTCAATCTAATCCAAATGATAAAATGATACATATTATACTTCAATGTCACTTTCTTTCGACTCCGATAATATATTTAATATCTAATTAAATATTCTTGTAAAAACATTAAAAGAAGTGGAAATGATCACGTTTGTTATGGTGCCATTTAATATTTAAAGTGATTTCACAGTCCAAGTAAATTTTGTTGAACAAAATAACCAGAACATCACCATCTAGATGGGCAGAAAAGCTGAGCTGACTTCCTATTCAAAATGCTATAGATTGATTCCGTCCTTTGTTTTTTCTTGCTCTAATAAATTCTGTTTTTTATAAAATGATATTAGAGTACATGGAAATAACACACAAAATAATGAAATGTAGCATTCATGGGACTAAAAGGTGTTATGTGCCTTCCAAAGGAGGGAAACAACCAACAGACTCCTATGAACCACAATAAAAATTTGCATTGCATAATAACTCTAAGGGTAAGCAGTAACTAACAGCTTTCTAAGTTGATTTCAGACCCACTCAACAAAAGGGATAGTATATTAACTAATCAGTGATAGAGAAATTGTGGTTATTTGAGGAGAATCTATAACTGCTAATTTATTAACTTATATGATCCCTAAAACCCATCGATATGGTTTGCTCTTATACCAATTAGATAAATGTTGTCTTTACCCTCTGTCATGGAAGAGTCTCTTTACAACAGAAGCAAAGTTTTGGAGTCAGTTCCTATGGATACATCTAAAAAAAAAAAAAAAAAAAAAAAAAAAAAAAAAAAAACCACCTAAGGCTCAGGGAACATCACAGAAGACAGACAGAAGAAGGGACAGAAAGATTATAACAGCCAGAGAACTTTAATGTGAGATGGTTCTCCTAATAACATCTGAAGCTACACCCATGAAGTCTCCCTAATATGGATAATAAGGCCATGCAAAGTGAGATGAAAAAGGAAGATACATACATGTATGCAATCACAATTGATTAAGGAGGGAGCCATAAATATAGGACAGCAGTGTGGGTTATATGGAAGGTTTGGGGGAAAGAGTGGGAAGAGCTAGGCAATTAACATACCATCTCAAAAATAAGAAAATAAGAGAATGTCATCAGTAATTACTACGATATCATATAGCCAATCAGCTATTTAAATGCAGTAGATCTGTAATCTTTTTCTTCATGATCAGTTTAACAGGAATAAAATCATTCCTCAGTGGCATAATGTGCTGCCAGTGGCAGAATATAAATCTTCCACTTGGTTAATATAGAATAGCTTATAGCAAGATGTTTCCTGTAAAAAGCTTTTAAAATATTTTATGAATCTAATTGAGGTAGGTCACAGACAATGGAATAAAGACATTTATTATTGTCTATTTAGTGCTAAAGAATTTATAGATAATGTGATTTACAAAGGACTAGATAAATGTTTTCCTTCCACTGTTGTACATGACAGTGTGGTGGTTTCTATGGAAATGTTGATTTCTAAACATAGAGTAGCAGGCAGTAAAAAAATGCCTGGAACTGAGGTTTTCAGAGACTGACATATTACTCAAGATTAACTACCTGTCTGATGCAGAATGAGTAAATCTACATCCTGGTACACTTGCTTTAATAATTTTCAAGATGAAATAATTCTAAACAAGCTGTATGTTATAAAATTTAAAATTTTTTTAAATCTCTTGATATATGTGCCAAAGGGAACAAATAATCTCCAAGGTGAAACTCTTCACTTTCCTTAGTATCTATGCTGTCCACTGTCCTTTAAATGAAAAAAAAAAAAAAAACTGCCATCTTTGGTTTGATTAAATACATTTCTGCCACTGGTTATGTTGTCCTCTGTGAAAATGGTGTTGGTACATGCTCAAAAATAGTGTTTGTCTATAAAGTCAGAAAACAGAGATGAATAGCTATAATAATTTGGTGTTATTATACTGTAATAAATTAAAGATTGCTTTTCTACACAATCCTTGTTCCAATGTTGAAAAAGATATTAAGACGTCTATCTCAGAAACTATAACCAGGCTACTCTAGCTGAGAAGACCTCTCTCCATAATTTTCATTTCTATTAAACTTTTTCCTCAGTTTCTTTTGAACAATGGCTACCGTGAAACATCCTAACAAGTCCAAAAATCCTGCACATATCATGGTTCCTTTCTCTCTTACTATGTTCTTTCATTCTCAGTAATATTTATCAAATTTTAATGTAACATGAAACTTATTCATCATGATTTTTGAGTTTGTTTTCTGCCTCACTCCCCTAAATATAATGTTCCTGAGGACAAAGAACCTTATTTAACTCACTGATACAACTCAATCAGGAATATTGCCAATGTATTTTGTTGAATGAATGCTGTAAACTGAACCTTAGATTTAATAGTAAGATGGATTTTCCATGCATTATGCCAGTGTATCTCTTCGATTTGTACTTGTGTCATTATGGCATATGCAGAAAATTCCTTCATAGGATTGCAACTCTGTATTATCTTATCAAGCTACACCAAAAGATGTAAGAGAAAGCTTCTAGTTTAATATTTTTTAAAGAAAGAAAATATGCCTCAAGGATATAAGAAGTATACATATTCTTTCAAACACAAATTTTTATAAGTCCCTGTTTTTTTTAAGAACAATTTTATCTTAAAACATTACTCAGACATAAATACTATACTATGAATTTACTGTATGTCAGAATCTAGGTATATTGAGGAACATCAATATGTAGTCAATAGCCTCAATACTTTTACAGGGCAATTCCCTGAAGAATATTAGTTGCAGTAGTGGAAGGTGCTATGAAAGCTACCAGGAAATAAAATGAATCAATAGTTCCATCCAGTTGTAATGCCTATGAGCCACATATTGCCTAATACCACAACGTGTCTTCAAAGATGAAATAATGACACTTACGTACTTGGATGAAACCAAGGGCCATTTCATTGGGTTTAAAATTAATTCAACAGAAGAGAATGCATGCGAAGAACTGTAAATCTACTCAACTACACATGGTGAATGAGAGCAAATAGTCTACAGTAAGAGCTACTACTTACACTTTCTCAAAACAGTATCATATTATGTTTGGAATACTGATCTTTATACCTACAGATAAGTGTAGCTCTTACTGAACATCCAAGAATATTCGATTTTAGAAGACAGAGAATATAAGAGAAATCTACAAGTAGCCAAACTGCAGATAACAACTGACTGCGGGGTAGTCAACCCTATTTGATACAACAATAATACAATCCTACAACTAAGGCTCAGAGAACATCATGTAAGAGATAGTGGGATGGTTTTAATATAAAAGAGCCAACTTGATACTGAATGATTGTCACACACACACAAAGTTTTGTGACATGCTAAGTTATACTTATAATAAAACTAAAATGGTCAGTTAAGTACATATAAGGTCAATTTATATAACAAATGTCATTGCTATTTACATAGAAATTGCCAGAAGAAAACAAATTTCTTGGGAGGTTTTTGCATAATGAGAAAGTGAAAGAATTGTCTCAAATGGAGGTAGGATTTTGTGAAGAAATTAACAAATCTAGTTGATATGATTCATGCTGCAATTTTCTCTCACAAAAAAGCCAATATAAATGATTTTTGTAGCAACTAGATTTCGTAGCTCCGGAGCTTGGACTATGGAAAATTTAGAGCATTTTATTAATGTGTATTTGAGTAATGATAAGATTTAATTATTGTATCATAAATTTTAGAAACAATCTGAAATCTTGATACCAATATGCATCACTTGAATCTTTTACAGGAAGTGGTTACAAAAATTGCCTTTCAAGCTTCTTCTATCTGGCTAGCACAGTATGTTCCAACAGAAAAATACTGGAAGGTCTCATAGTTCTATGTACACATTCAATCTATACATATTAGAAATTACATGCCATAAGAAGAATGCTTGTCTATGAATAATTTACCAGGATGCACTTGTGGTGACAAAATTCATAGATCTATGGGAATTATACAAATACATGAATATCTGTCTCAAATTCATTATTAAATTTATATATAGATATAGACATTGATATACATATAGATATAGACATATCACTCACATAGCACACTTAGTATCTTAATCTATTTTCCAGAGTCAGAAAATATATGTCCAGCGAAGAGGAGGAACGTTCTGGGTGTTCTCAAACCCACATTCTTGCCTCTGCTTCTTAAAAATACTAGCAAGCTCTAGTATGGAGTAAAATCTTGGATTTGTAATTTAGGTTTGCAATGAGAGTTCTCTGCTTAAAATGTGAGAAATAATGTGTGTGATTTCTGGCAGACATAACAAGAAATGGGCAATTAGGGGTGATTTCTACAACTGCTTCTGTGACTACAGAGGTGACTGGTGAGATGTAGCTTAATTGAAATCTCTAGGAGCCTACAGTCAGCAGAGACCGTGTAATGCCTCATACTGGGTGGGTATTCTAAAACTTCATTTCTATTTTGAACAATTTAGGTCTAATTATACTCCATTCATTCAAGAATAGTCAAGATTAATTTAACTAATAAAAGGAAGGGGTAATGAGTATCTGGAGTAGTGTTTTTATATTTTTTTATAGACTAGGAAGAACTAAGCATGCACATTAAAAACACCAAACTGGAAAAATGCATGACATATGTAATATAGAAAAAAATTTTGACTTAATTAGTTATTCAAAGTTTACTATTACTCTAAGTTGGTGGGTAATGTCCAACCGTGCTGCCAGTAGAAACAAATGACCACTGATAACTTGAAGCATATCAGAAATGACACTGTTCGGAATATACTAAGATCAATAAACTCTATTACTTATTAATGCTTAAAAATAATTGGACAAAGATAGTTTTAGATTTACACCACTCAGGAACACATATTAGGTATAGATGATAGCATTTGAGACAACAATCTGATAAGTGTACAGAGCAACATTTAGTAAGAACTGGAAATTAAATTTCACTTAAGGGCTTTATGTCTGACACAGAATTGGTTGTGGCAGACACTTAGAGACTAGATACACAAAAGAAGAAAGTGAATAGAAAGGGCATCATGTAGTTACTGGATGGCTGCAAGTGGCAGCACTAGAAAACAAAACAACACGGAGAATGCTTCCCATGTGTGTCAACTGGCCATACCTCTGGATTTTCTATACCTATCTGTGGAAAATGCATATTTCCATCTTAGTGACAGAGTAGAGGCACCCCAGGTCTCAGGTTCCTAGATTTCAGAACATGATTCACAACAGAACTGATGCAAACACAAGAGGCATTGCAGTGAAGAGGGCAGAGAGAAAATAAAAATGCAGTTAGAGACAGTAATAAAATGGGAACATACATTATTATAGCCAAGTGACAGAGTGCTTTTACACCAAACAAGGGAAACATCAAGTGTTCATGGACCCTGCAGAGAAACTAACCAGATACACTCTCTGGTGCAGGGATTTTGCCTCTGACTGGTAATGAGAAAAGCAAAATCACAAAAATCAATCAATGTTTCTTGTATTCACATTTTGCATAATATACAGAAGAACAATTCTCAAATATGGTCTATTTTATGAGCATTGGACCTCATGTTTGCCTAAATTAAATCCCAGGGAATTATGTAAATATTATCAGCAGGGAAGATTTTTTTTTATTTCTTCAAATTAAAAGTCTGTTGCAAAGATGACCCAACAGGTGTTGAATGAACCCCTTAACAGAATTAAATCATACATGTAAATTAATTCCTCAAATTGCTCTCAAATGGCATTGGAATCACAGTGCTGATTTTGATGTGCCAACAGCACTTGTTCCTGTTGGGCAGAATGCTTAATGAGATGCAGGGGAAATTCTGAATTAGATGAATATTTAAAGCTGTCTTTAGGGAAATCCCAAGTTAGCATTCACTCCAATAATTTAATTGAAAGGTTATACAGTTAACTGCAATAGAATCGATAACATAATGGAAATAAGTGGCAGTTAACACATTTAGGTGAAGGTATTAATCCTTTTCGACTTAGGAGATGAGAATTCTTACTTTTTACAAGTTTCTCCAAGGAAACAAAATTTAATTAGGTTCGTATCAAATAAGAGAAATGATTTACATCTTATATATGCTATTTCTGAAATAGGTGTTATTTCAAGTTAGAAGGGTCCATATTTATATGTTCCTTTATTTGCTTTTGACATTTTCTTAGAAATGACTGCCAACTCCTAAATATATTGATGAACAGCTTTGAGTTACTTGTCAGAGGGTTCTCTACTTGTAATTGTGTATATATTATTAAATTATATATAATTTTATATAAACATATATGAATTTTAATATATAATAAACAAAAGATATATGTAAATATTTTCCTTCTTTGAGATTATAAGATAATGGCACCATCTACCCTTTTATGACTCCAAACCTTTCCGTTTATATTACCTTGCCTACTTTGAAATTCCTTTTCATTAATTGGTATAGGCAAGTATGTATGCATGCACATAAATATTCCTAAAATTATAAGTACAACCTGTTTGTTGTATTTAACATAATTTGTATGTATGCTTTCAAAGCTTCCTATTTGGTACTGAATACCCAATTGGTGTATTCCCTGGGGAAGGCTAGTTCTCTCTCAGCATTCTTTAGTATCTATATTTCTTTGTATAGGAGTGAAGCTTCCAGTGATTTCTCCCTTCCATATTAGCATTATTGCTGTCCTTTCAGCTCATATGTAGGTAGTCATGTTGGTGATATTTTATGGGTTATTGCTTCTGAAATTTCTAGAAGACCCAATCTTCCAGAGAAGCTTCTGATCCTTTGGCTGTTACAAACTCTGAGCACCTTTTTCTAAAATAATCCTTGAGATTTAGGTGCAGGAATTGTATCACACACACACACACACACACACACACACACACACACACACACACACACACACACACACACACACACAGAGAGAGAGAGAGAGAGAGAGAGAGAGAGAGAGAGAACTGTCCAAGAGCCAAAGACCACCTAACAAAACAACAATCACTAGAAGCCATCCTTGCACTTGTTAGTAGATTTGTTTAGGATACTACCCAAACTTCACAGACCAATTCTATTTCCCTTGGCTTCCCTCTAGAGATAAAAGGTAAGTGCTATTGATGAAGACAGCATGCACCATGCAAAATGAAGAGGCCACTGAGCTTGAAACTGACTTAAAAGCCTCCTCCCTGAAGATTGGCTTTCATGATACTGTGCAGCTTCCAAGGGACAAAAGACACCAAAAGTCTTGCATAGCTATGATGCCAATAAATAGCTAAGGACAAGCATGGTATGATAATCCTAAGGTGTAGCAGTGACACATGGATCTCTAATTGGACATAAGATACACTAGAAAAAAAAGAGAAATCATGCCTGGTACAGGATACCTGGCAAACTCTCCCAGACTAGTAAAGTCATGGATATCCGAGGGGAATCTACAACAACCATTTCACCTAACCAGCACAATCCCTAATGACATTCTCAGTATTTGTCCTTATTCTACAGCTAATTTTAGTCTTCACCCCATACCAAGTAAAGTTCTTTTACTTAAAACCACCACCAATCAAAATACATAGTTGTATTAGTTTTTTACTAAGAAAAGTAGTGAAAGCAAGACATCAAACATAGCTGAAACTTCATTTGAAGAAGAATATTTGCATAAATAAATGAGAAAACCATCACGATGATCATCATGCATATTAGCCAAATTGCTGGATTATAGAGTTATTATTGGGACTATTTAGTTTTATAAAAGATAAAGGGTGTTTATTCCATATTGCCATCCTAATAAGACAAATAGAGAGATCTAGATCCAGTAATCCCTTGTCCCACAGTTCATTTTCAGTGTTCTGATCTGAAGTTTAGGTTTAAATAGACAGCAAGCAGTATGCATACCTACGTAGTCACAGACTGGGTATGCCCTCTCCACCTTTTGCCATTTTCTTGGCTCTGGCACAAAGTAATTGTAAAAATTTTTTTCTTAACAAGAAATTATAAATTCACATAATCTGGCTGGTAGAATTCCATTTTATATACTCCACAGAATAATATCAACTATAAATCCTTTGAACTTAGCATATAGGAAAAAGTCTGCCTTTTATTATTAAAATATTTCACGATGTCTAAATTAATTG
Source organism: Phodopus roborovskii (assembly GCF_943737965.1). Classification (NCBI taxonomy): domain Eukaryota; kingdom Metazoa; phylum Chordata; class Mammalia; order Rodentia; family Cricetidae; genus Phodopus; species Phodopus roborovskii. The sequence goes on along the minus strand of NW_026126413.1, from coordinate 2,860,148 downwards.
AGTTTGGTACTAAAATTATTTCTTTAATTTTCACCAAAATATAATGTAATAAAATGAATTTTTACAGTCTGATCATTGAAGTTTATTCTATTTTTCATTCAATTAAAATTCTTCCAACTTCTTTGATTCTATTTTAAAAACGTGCATAGATCTCCACTGAGCCTTCAGGGTTTGACAATATCCAATTATTTTCCATGTCTGAGTCTACATACAACTCATCCTTCCCTCATTTGCTTGAGTTCAATTAACATGGAGATTCTGAAGGCCCGTTATAACTGCATATCATCTTCCTTCAAAGATTCACCTGTTCTTTGAAGTAACATATTAGTCATCTGCAAATGGATGTCAAGATTCTCATTTTGGCTATGCCTATTTTTAAGTATAAGTGAATTGGCCCAACATCAACTATAAAAGATGGCTGCATTTATTAAAGAGAAATGGTACTTCTGAATAATTTTTAAATGAAGAGGTCCTGTAAGAAGGCTTATTCATTGAAGTTGAAACTTTGTTTATTTTTTTTTAACTGAGTATGCATGCAAACAGAGTGTTTGAACCTTTCTGCATCACATTTTGTTTGTGATATCAGTGTTAGTCATTTTCCAAATGCTTCATGTGTAAGCTAGAAACGTTCCCATAAACAGTGAGGATGTCAGAAACATGATGAAGAGCAAGGAAAACAATGAAGCCAGATGTTATTTTCAAAGCCTCTATGTCTTTCAGATATATAATATGAAATGTATAATACCCATAATATTGAAAACTATATAAAGAAACTAAGTCTGCTTGAAGAACGTAGCTCTTTAATAACAGATGGTGAACAGTGGGGTTTCAATCAATCATGGGGTAGAGAAATTGGCAGTGCTGTAACACTCAGCAATAGAGATGCATGTACTTATTGGTTATCCTGTTCCCTGGTAAATAAAGTGGAAAAAATTCCATTAAATGTTTTCTTGACACATTTTTCACAGCCATCGACTAGTATTTTCTGCTCTATCTCTCAAGTTACTCCTCATGGTGATTTCCCAGGGGTCATATCCACATCACACTGAAACACTTGGGTCTTGTTATCTGAAACTGGGAGCTTCGACTTGTGTCTCAGCATGCTATAATTTACTTTTTTATTGTCAATCACTTTAAAAGAAAAGTTAAATGTGCAAAAATTACATTGGCTCAGCCACAAGTTCTGCATGTTAAAATTGTCATGAAAATAAAATTAGGATAGGACTAGTTTAAAAGGTAAATTTATTATAGAAAGATGAACCTTTGGCTCCTAATTAAATTAAAATTAATTTAAACAAAGGACTATAGGCAGATATCATGGCAAATATTATCTTTCCATTCAAAACTGATAAATATACTGTACTGATTTTTATCTGTAAGTGATAATATTGAAATAGAATGTAGGTTTTCTTCCTATGGTTTTGAATTATTTTTTGCTCTACTTAAAATAGGATTTTCTTAGCATTATCTAATTTGAGTCTCTGTGTGGAGTTGAAGAGCAAATATAATTAAAAGTAGTGTAATGATAAAATGATATTAAATTACAAAATACCCAATTTGTGAAGATTAACTTCATTTATGGGAAGTGAAAGAATGCTTACAAATGCTTAAAGTACTGTTACATTATCTTTTCCAATCCTTATGTGTTTTAAACCTCATGTTTTTAGTTATATAAACATTATTATAGCCGTTATATAATTATTCACCCAGACTCACTTCTAAAGACACACAGCTGTCAATGTAATAATAGTTAATCCATCTGCTAGTGAATGTCATTGGCTGAGGCACTGGAAATATCCGGAGGCTTTATACATTACGTTGGATTTTCATTTATATACATTAGACATTTTAAAACTTATATTGGGCTTATGGATGATATTGATGATGCTTCATCTAGGCATTTCCAATCTTTTAATATTGTGACAGAAAATTGTTATCTAAAAAGTTCACATGCAAAAACTTTATAATTGAGCTTCCAAAGAAAACACACACACACATACACATACATGCACACATTCTCATAATTCCTTAAATTTTCAATTTTGTGTAGGGTTTTATTCACAGTTACTATAGGCCACGGGTTGTTATGTCTTCCAGGAGGCATTCATGTAATCATTATTTGTTTATGAATTTTTATGCAAGGAATGTATGAGATATGGAGTTCCACTCATTCTTAAGAATGTTTCTTCATATCTTCACATAATTGCTAACTTAGAGTTAAAGATACAAAGATGTCAACCTAACTCACTATGCATTAATACACCTAATTTATTATTTTGGCAAGGTGAATGTTGCTAAAAATATTATAGTATACCTATATTCAAGTTCCAGTATCATGTAAATGTTTGCGTACTTAAAAGAAGATCCTTCAAAGAGGTACTGCCTAAGGATTTATGACAAATATCATTCTTGGTCCCCCAGAGTACCCAAAATTCAAAGGTAAGTTTTCCTCTGATGGAGAAGACATCAGAAAAGACACAATGTCACATGAAGTCGATACCCAACACTGTAGTAATGTGGCTTCTACCAGTGCAATGAAGAGTGACAACACCCACCACAAACTAAAATTGTGACAAAATAATACCAGCGTCTGTGGAAGAGTGGGTACTTGGCCTTGCTGATATCATGATTTTAGAATTTTCACCTAAATAACTGTGAGGATAAGTCTTTCTCTATTTCCTTTTAGACATAATTTCATATGTACCAGGCCTCAAATTTGATATGCGCCTGAGAGCTGATGCTGAAGTTCTAATTATCTTAACATCACCTCCCAAATGCTGAGATTTCAATTATTTGTCATTATCCATGGTTCTACAGGACGATGGGTATCAAGCATGGGCCAGTGTGCCCTGCAAGGAATCATCATTCAAATTGAATTCCAGCCCAGCACACAGTGTTCCTACTTGAGCAAAGCCTTGCTTTCTTAGGTGTTAGTTACCTTCAGTTGGCTAGTTTAAAAAATAAGTGAAAAATAGTATAAAGAAATACAACGATTTACAATCATGTACCGTTCTGAATAGATTCATAAAAATGATCTTGCCATTTCCATCCAGCCTGGGACAGGAATCATCCTTCTATCCACTCTGTATCTACAGATTACATTCCATATACCAAGTAGCCATATCCCTTACAAGGTCAGTGGTTTCTGTATTCCTGTGCTTTGTGCTTGAGGAATACATGTGGTAAGTTATAACATTACTAAAGTGTAAGAGCAGAAATGTTGGCTACTTGGGCTCTGAAACATTCCTAATAAAAAGGCAAGTGCTCTTGACAGTAAGGAAAAGAAAATGTATGCTGGTAACAGTAGCTTCAGAAATAGCAAAACTTTTCAGAATGTCAGGAAATGGCAAAATAAATAGACAGCTAGCTTTGCTGTCTCATGCCAAACTGTATAATTTATGATGACATCATAAGTATTTAGTAAACATGAAAATTCATTAAGTTTGTGTACACATATATGAAAAAGGAACATAGTATATGTTGTTTGGCAATAAAGAGGATTTCCTGTATCTAAAAGCTTCTTCAACACATCTATCTGAAGAGAACAGGACAACTATAAATTGTCAACGGTCTCAGGAAATGTGTGCATCTATAGATAGTCAAAATGCGTAAGACATAGGGAAAGCTTACTAACTGTAATTTTCACAAATGCTAGAGTAAGTACCACCTTCATAAGGTACTATGAAGTAGATTATATACTATGGATAGTGACCTAACTATGTAAGAAATATTTATTCTCAGGCAATGCAATAGAAGGATGGGTTATGACCTTCAATTTGTCCCCAGTATACATAAAGGAAACATTCTGTTTACATTTCATATAACAAAGACACTCAAATGCTTTGCTTAATATAAATTATTGCCTCCTTCAAACTCTATTTTACTCCTTCTTTCCTATTTAAAGGAACACTTTATATAAAAAGCACTACTACAAAACCTGTGATTTCAGGGAAAACAAACCCTCACTGCAGCCATGCTAACCAAAGTTACCTACTATAGAAAACATTCCTAACAGAAGCACAAGTTCCAAATTAGCAAATGGGAAATGCCCGTGGATTATATAGACATGGAATGTGGGATAAGGGATGATTATAAAAGGCTGATGGCTTCTGCAGATTTGTAGCATTCTGTAACAGACAAAAAAATGAATGAAACTTTTCTAGTTACAATGTGCATGGTATGTACAAACTCTTCTGTACTTGGTGGGAAGTATACTTGGGAAGGTGCATTAAAAGTAGGCACAGCCCAAGCACTAACAATGAAAATTAATAAATGGAACTTCATGAAATTGAAATGTTTCTGTAAGGCAAAGGACACTGCCAATAGGACAAAACAGCAGCCTACGGAATGGGAAAAGATCTTCATCAATTTCATTTCTGACAGAGGGTTGGCTTCTAAAATATATAAAGAACTAAAGAAGCTAGATATCAACAAACAAAATAATCCAGTTTTAAAAATGGAGTGCAGATCTAAACAGAGAATTCTCAACGGAATAATTGCAAATGGCTGAGAAGCACGTAAGAAGATGTTAAATGCCTTAGCCGTCAGGGAATCACAAATCAATATGACTCTGAGATTATATCTTACACATGCCAGAATAACTAAAATTAAGGGAAAAACCCACAAGCTATAACTTGTGCTTGACAGGATGTGGAGTCAGGAGAGCAGTCCTCCATTGCTGGTAGGAATGTAAGCTTGTGCAGTTACTTTGTAAGTCAGTGTGGTGGTTCATCAGAAAAGTGGGAATCCATCTACCAGAAGATGCAGCTATACTGCTATTGGCATATATCCAAAGGATACTCAAGCATACCACAATTGATATACTATGTTCACAGTAGCCAGAAGCTGGAAACAGCCTAAGTATCTCTCTTCCGAGAACAGATTACAAAAAAGGGGGGTACATTTATACAAAGGAGTATTACTCAGCTGGAAAACAAGGAACCAGGAAATTTGAAGGCAAAGTGATGAAACTAGAAAAGAAAAAAAAAAAAAACATCCTGAATGAGGCAACACAGGTCAGTAAAGACAAACATGGTATGTACTAATTCATAAGTGGATATTAGCTTTAAAATAAAGGATAACTATGCTACAATCCACAGACCCAGATCCAGTAGGTGACGAGGAGGGTTCATGGGGGAAGGGATCCCAGGTCTCCCAGGGAAGGGAAAATAGAAGGGATTTGGTGAGTGGATTGAGGGCAGGTGGGTTTGGGAACATTAGCAATCAGGTTAGGGGGGTAAATAACAGAGAGTGCTGTGTGGCACTGCTGTGGGGGCATTTTGGATTTGGGCTGAAGCCTGGCACAGGGAAATTTCACATGAGTCTATAGGGAGGACTCCACCTAGACTCCTAGCAATAGTGGATAAGTAGCCTGAACTGTCCTCCCACGACCATATTGTTGCCTGGCATTATGAGCAAGTAACAGATGGAGGCAGCTGCAGAGACCCAACACAAATATGAAATGGAGTTCAGGAATCCTGCAGAAGAGGAGGAAAAAGGAGTGTAGGAGCCAGGGAGGTGAAGGATGCCATGCAGCAGGCCCACACAGTTGACTGATATGAACTCATAGAGGCTCATAGAGACCGAGCCTACATCTAGGAAGAATGCACAAGACTGACCTAGGCATTCTGAATATATGTTACAGTTGTGTATCTTGATCTGCTTATGTTGATATGCTTATGTTAATAGTGGGAACAGGGGCTATCTTCAACTCTTTATTGACTTTTTGATCCTACTTCTTTTACTGGGTCACCTTTCCCAGCTTTAGCACATGAGAGTTACTCAGTCTTGCTGCAACTTTATATGCAATGTTTTATTGATACTCATAGGAGACCTGCCTCTATTGAATGGAGATGGAAGAGGAGGAAATTGTGGGTGTGTGATAGGGACAATGAGGAAGAGAGATTGGAAGGGGAGGATGGGGGAGAGGCTGTGACTATGATGTAAAATAGATGAAAACAAACAAACAAACAAGCAAAAAACCAAAAACAGGCACAAAATTCCAGTAGTTCACTTTAAAGAATACCTTAAGTAACCAAATTTCATGATTCGTTAATTTACCTGAACATACGCAAAATTAAGCATCAATTATTTCATCTCTTTACTATTTAAGCATGTGTCCATGAATACGACATTCATTGAATGATACAAACCAAAAGAAAATGAAGAATTGAGAATTAAAGTTGCTTAATAAATGCCAATCTCTTTGTTTTTCAGATCTATGTATTCCTAGATACCTCCCAAGTATGACAGCTGGCAAGAACATTCTGGTAAGAACAACAGACTAAGGTTGGAAACAGACTTTTAGGAACTAAACATGATTCAGACATTTCAGTGATTTCTATACTGACAATATAGACAGCACAGAATGTTAAAACATGCCATTCACTTATAAACTAACCATTTGTGTTTCGGTTTTGTTTTTCGAGTGTGAGAATTTGCACAATTTTTGCAACACATTCACTCATACACTTAAGAGACAAAAGAAGTTGAGGAGTCTTTATAATAAGGCCAGTGTCACAATAGTAACAATAGTAAAAATAATCAAAATATGACAAAATTCCTTGACTAACATGCTAAGGTCTTATTCCTTACTTTGTATCTGAAAACTTACTGTTCATTCCTTGTATAGAGCATCTATGAAACGTTGAAAACAATGATGTATTAAACTTGTCTGCATTAAATTAATATTAGGCATTTTACTTGAATTTATTTAATAGAGCTGTATAACCTTAACTGATTGTAGAATACATAATTAAATCTGGTTAATTCCAGCATAGGAAAACCTCCTTGAACAGATGTTTTCTTCTTCTGTTTTTTTTATTATTATTATTCAAAATCTCTCTCAAGAATAGAGTTAGAAGAATAAGATTCCTTGATATGTTATCAAGCAATCTTGGATTACTTGTCATCCCCTCCTCCTTCCTCTGTCTTAACTTCCTGATAAGTGTATTCATATACAAATATATGTATATATGTATGTGTGTACATATATATATATGTATATGGAAGTATATAACTTTGTAAGTACAATATATGCTTAAGTATTATGTATGATATATATGATAATGTAATATATATGTACATACCTATCTATCTTCTACCTTTAGCTCTATCTACCTGTTTATCTATATATCTAAAATCTTAAAGGAAATTAGACCACTAGGGCTACCAATGTTCTCCACAAGAACCACAGACTAACAAAAATCCCAATTGTAGGCAGGGGCAATATCCCACATAATCACTGGTTAGGGTAGTACAAGAGATCCCCCAAATAACATAGATAGTAGCTGTTGCCCTTGATTGTATCTTAGAGATTGATGGTATGCTCCTATTACTAAATATATCATGTATTCAGGACACAGGACTCTGAGTTTCCAAGCTGGATCAAACCTTATATCCTCTCTCACTCTTTCATTGTAGCCTCTATAATAGCAGAAACTACTGTGCAAGTTTCCAAGGGAGGGAAAACAGTTAATAGTTCCCCATCTCTGACATCTGTTAACTATAGCAATAACCAGTATGACAAGATAATCATAATGGTTCAATTAGTGGCACTCACATGTTGTTGGTAACCAACAGCTGTCCAATCAGACTTAAGGCCCACATAATAAAGATAAAGCATGCTCAGTACTAGAGACTAGCCAAATTTTTAAGTGTCTTCATGGATCTTAGAAGAGACTATATTGTCATGACTTTCTTAGAACATCATAATTCATAACTACATTATTAATCTCATCTTTGTGTTCACTGATCAGTGCAAATAATAGTCCTCATCAAAGAAGCTTCTCTTTCTCAGTCCTTCTGAACCTCTAATTCAGGAAATAAACTGGATATAAAAACTCCTGGGGCCCATGTGACAGGGCTCATCTTTGAGATGCCTCTGTTTCCTGATGTAGGGATCTGTATCAACTCTCAGTATCATAAACCAGCTTTTGATTGTTTTCATAATTCAGTGTGTTGATTTCCTGCTTGCAAATATTAATAATGGCTACATTATTAGCATTGTTAACTAAAAGAGTTACTGAGAAAAAAGTGTTTTGCTGCAACAAAAGCAAAAACAGAGATCAATATAATGGGCCTTTTTATTCAGCTATAGAATTTAAATAGCAATTTACAACATGTTATCCTTTCCTTTGTATTTTCATCAAGAAAATGCATCTTTCATAATTCTTCTCTTCAAACCGCTTAATTCCCATGGAAAGGGAAATTGTCTCTTTCTTTTTTTAGCGTCATAAAACAAGTTTTGTTGAATTTATTTTTATTATTTGTTTCTTATTTTACATATTGATCCCAGTTCCCTCTCCCTCCTATTCTCCCATGCCACCAACATGATAGAAATGGTTTTTTTGAATAAGCAATGCTTTTTAAAACTCTCCATAAAATCAGTCTGATTTAGCTTGTCATTGACTTTATCAAGCCACAAATATTTATGGAGTACTTACAATGTAAACTTACTATAGCTATAGCAGGTAGCATTTCAGTAGCAACCAGCAGGAGAAAGACCCTTTGCATTTTTGTTTATGTCAGCTGATAAAAAAACAAACAAGCTAATGTTCTAGGTGGATAGAGTAAACATTACTATTTAAAATACATAGTAAAAGACCATGAAATTGTAGAAATAAGTGAATTTCTGAGGACATAAGGAGGTTTACTGTGTTCAATTATTAAGAATGTGACATATGAAAATCCCCAGAACATTGTTCAAATGTAAAACCTACTTGGCATTCCCCATGCCTCACGCAAATCCTCACACTTGATAACCATGCAGAGAATTCCTGAGTGGCCTTGCTTAAGGGTGGGCTTTACTGGCTGCACTTTCTACCCAGCAGACTGAAGAATATGACATAGAAGTCATGCTTACAATTAGGGCATTTGAAATCTTAAAACATAGCCCTCAGTGACATACCTCCTTCAACAAGCCACACCTCCTGATTCTTTCCAAACAGTTCAAACAACTGGGGATAAAGTTGTCAAGCATATGAGCCCATGGAGCCTCTCATTCTAATCACCACATAGGCATAAAAATAATACATAACAGTAACACTAAAAAGTACTTCTGCTATATAACATTGACAATTAACACATATGTTAATTTTCCCAAAGAATAGTAATTTGAATTCTCATGTTTTATTAATTGTGTTATCATGAATGTAATATTTCATAAGTTTTATACTTTGAGTTTAAATATATAATATATAAATCAACATATGCAATTATAGAAAAATCAAATATATATGTATTAAAAACCACATTGTCTAAAATTGAAAATTAAACTGAAATAACAACAACAACAATAATGTTAATAAAAAAGTGTTAAGAATCACTATGATGTTCGTGGAATATGAGTATTTATCACTTGTGAGGCAGAACAGGAAGATCCCTGCAAGTTCAGGCCAACATGGTCTACAAAGTGAGTTATAGGACAGTCAGAGTTGTTACACAGAGAACATTTGACTCCAAATAATAAATAAATAAATAAATAAATAAATAAATAAATAAATAAATAAATAAAACTATCATCATACTGTCATTATTTGACCCATAGGGTATTGGTCTAAGTTTAGAACTACCACTATACATTTTGTCTTGTTGACTGTGTCATTTGCCTTACAAAAGTTTCACAGTTTCAGGAGGTCTCATTTATAATTGTTGATCTCAGTGTCTGTTACTGGTGTTATGATCAGGAAGTGGTCTTCTTTGCCAATGTGTTCAAAGGTACTTCTCATTTTCTCTTCTAAGAGGTTCAGTTTGGCTGGATTTATGTTGAGGCCTTTGATCCATTTGGACTTAAGTTTTGTGCATGGCAATAGATATGGATCTATCTGCAATCTTCTACATGTCAGCATACAGTTATGCCAGCACCGTTTCTTAAAGATGACAGTCAATAAGACAAATAGGCAGCCTACAGAATGGGAAAAGATCTTCACCACTCCCAAATCTGACAGAGTGATGATCTCCAAAATATAGAAAGAACCCAAGAAGCTAGATTCTAATACACAAAATACTTCAATTAGAAAAAATGGGGTCCAGATCTAAAAAGAGAATTCTCAATAGAGGAATCTCAAATGGTAGAAAGGCACCTAAGAAATTTCTCAACATCATTAGCTATCAGGGAAATGCACCTGTCAGAATGGCTAATGAAAGATAATTTATATGGCGAGGAGGTGAAGAAAGAACACTCCTCCATTGCTGGTATGAATGCAAACTTATACAGCCACTTTGGAAATCCATAAGGCAGTTTCACAGGAAAATGGAAATCATTCTACTTCAAGATCCAGCAATTCCATTCGCAGGCATATACCCAATGAAATCTTGAAATTCACAGGCAAATGGATAGAACTAGAAGAAGCCAACCTGGGTGAGGTAAACCAGACACAGAAAGAAAAACATGGTATGTACTCACTTATAAGCATATATTAGACATATAACAAAGGATAACCAGCCTACAATACGCAAACAGAAATATGGATGTGCATTCTTTTGCTATGTGCCTAGAAATGGAATTGCTGGATCTTGAGATACACTGCTGGAAAAACCCACATAAACAGTTGACCTGAGCAAATGGGAGCTCATGGACCCCAGTCTGATAGGTGGGGAACCAGGATAAGACTGAGTCAGGCCCCCTGTGTATGGATGACAGTTGGAGTGCCTGGGAAGTCTATAGGGAATCTGGTAGTGGAACTAGTATTTATCCATAGTGCACAAATTGGCTATTGGAGCCAATTCCCTATGGAGGAATATTGTCTCAGCCTAGATACACAGGGGAGGGACTACATCCTGTCCCATATGATGTGACAGACTTTGATGATTTCCCCATGGGAGGCCTCACCCTCCCTGAGGAGTGAATGGGGGGGTTGGATGTGGGGATGATGTGGGGAATGGAAGGAGAGAGAGGGAACTGGGATTAATATGTAAAATAAATTATTTTTAATTAAAATACAAATTTAAAAAATCTACTATTATCCAACTATCCAATTTTACAGTTATACAAAAATAAATTTCCAGAAGGTAAATTCTTTACAGTTATCAGACAGTTATTATATGACATATATCATGAAAGTTTTATGTTCTTATCTGCTGGCCCATGGGTTTTGTCATGTTCATCATAATCTGGAGAGCTTCATTCCTGCCTGAACACATCAAATTCTCAGAGAATGTGTTTTATATCTTTCTTTACTCTTATCAGTTCAACTTTGGGTAACCTCATGGCAAGAAAATAAAATAATAAAAAACACTCTGACGAAGACATTAGAAAACAAAAGAGGATGATTTCAGTAGTTCAATATCAACCTGGACTATAGAATGAAACCCTATTTCACACCCACCAAAATTTAAAATAAAAATAAAACTTGAAATGTTAAATGCTAAAAAGTCAAATTATTTTGACTAACAACATAAGCCATAAGAGGAATATAACATACCTAACTTCATATAATGTGTCACATTCAAAACATACATGTAATAAAAATATATAATATAAGTTTAAATATGATTTGCAGATATGCTTCTGTGTATATCATGCACATTCTTGGTCAGAGACAGCACTTTTGCTTTCTTGTTTTCTGTTTTGTGGGTTTGTTTTTCATGTGCAATTTTTTTGTCTATGTTTTCGTTGCATTTTAAAAGAGAGAAAGATATGCCATGGAGGCAAATGGGTGGTTGGCGTATGGGGAGTATTTGGGAGAGATGTGGATGAGAGTATGATGAGAATACATTTTATGTAAACAAATATCTTCAATAAAAAAGTAAATTGAGAATAATTAATTTCGTTTCTTTGTCCTCTGATGGACAAAGCTAAGGGTGCATATAACCTTAATAGCTACAGCCAGATAGATCACAAATAGAACAAAAACAGGTTTAAATATACATATTCATGTTACATATAACATATGTGGAAGAGAGAAATGAATTTAAGAGGGAAAAACAAACTAAGAATTCAATGTCACCATTGAGCCATCTATTTTTAATTCAGTGACTCAACAAAATCCCTTAGCAGTTAAACAATTTATTTTCTTTACATTCAGAAATATACATTGTGAGAAAACTGGCTGTTTTATTTTTCAGACCATATTTAGAAATACTGAAAAGGCCAAAACATCAATTCTATATAACTTTATCAATAATAACTTCACAATATATTTCAAATGCTATACAGATTTAAGGAAGTCACATGGTTTTACTATGAAAAAGAGTATTATATATTGGATGACTATTTTCCCCACTAACTGTTTGTAAAAGTCTTTTTTTTTTTGAGGTGGATGAAGGAATATATGTATAGATTTTATGAGTATACTGGGAGCAGTAGTGTGGGAACATGAGGGATCAGGTGGGAGAGGGAGAGAGTATGGCAGGAGATGACCTCACTTAGGGATATTTTGGGGCAGGAGTTGATATGTAAACTTAGTACAGTAGAAAATTTTCGGAACCTAAAAGGGTGATCCTAGCAAGAACTCCTAAAAAAAGGATATGGAGGCTGAGCTGGCCAATTTTGTAAACAGAACAGGCTTGTGGTGTTGGAACTGGGACACCAACACAGCCACAAAACCTTCAACCTACTAACTCTTCTGCCTACAAGATGTGCTAGGGCAATGTTGGATCAGAGATTGTAGTAACCTCTTTTGCTTTCTTGTTTTCTGTTTTGTAGATATGTTTTTCATGTGTAATTTTTTTTGTCTATGTTTTCATTGCATTCTAAAAGAGAGAAAGAAATGCCATGGAGGCAAATGGGTGGTTGGAGTATGGGGAGTATCTGGGAGAGATGTGGATGAGAGTATGATGAGTCTTTCCAATGACTGGTCCCACTTAAGGCCCACAGCATAAGAGAGAACCTAAGCCTCACACACTCCTGGAAGGCCAGGGACTGTCAGAGGCTGGACTGCACAAAGACCTAGGATAGAACAAAACACAACTGTTAAAAAAGACAGGTCAATGATTCCTAATGATATTCTTCTATACTAATATATTGATGCTTAGACAAATTGTCATCACAATGTTCTTCTAGAAGTTGATGGGAGCAGATGCAGATACCTACAGCCAGACTTTATCTGAAGCTCGTGGAACCCCACAAGAGAGTGAAAAGAATGATTGTAGAGTTCAGAGGGTCAAGGACAACAGGAGAACATGACCCCCCAGAATCAATTAAGTAAGTTCATAGGGGCTCACAGATATTGAAGCAACAAACACAGAGACAGCAAGGGTCTATGTTAAGCCCTTTGCATAAATGTTGTGACTGTTTATTGTGAAGATTTTGTGGGATTCCTAACAGTGGGAATGGGGCTTTTTGATTCTTTCACCTGCTCTTGGAACACTTTTCTTCCTACTGGATTGCTTTGTGCAGTCTTGAATATGGAATATGAAGGTTATTCTTAGTCTTATTGCACTTTGTTATGCTGTGTTTGGTTCATATCCGTGGAAAGCCTGTTTTATTTGTAAGGAAAAGGGAGGAACTGTGGATATTGGGGGAGGATTGGTAGGGAGGATGTAGTTTGGAGGTAATGTATGAGAAGAATAATTAGAAAAAAGAAAGTCTTAACTATCGAAGGAATATATAGTATTATGTATAAAAATAACGTAATATATCGTGTATACTAATTACATGTTACATAAAGTGTTATTTTATAGATATGTATAGGAAATAAACCATAAACAATTTCAAATAGAAAGTTTGCTTCTTTAACTAAAAACCATGTCACAACTCATGACTAATTTTAAATGGATGTGTTCTGAGATATGTGCACATGCCCCAGAAAATAAGCATTGTTTACACTGTACCCTGATTTGATTTAACAATAAGATTTAACCTGCTTGTTTCAGTTGTAAATCTTGAGGAAGTAATGATACATTACCTATCTCTATGTATTTGGAAATATGTAGAAGAAGGTGTTATAAATCCTTCTGGTATAAAGATATTTTAACATTTTTGATGCTTTAATTGTTAAATTTTTCTAGAGATATGGGGTACATGATCCTTCCAAATTCCTATTGATATCATAACTCTGTTTTATACAATTATCAATAGAAAACTTTCACTTTTTGATCTTTTACGTTAATGCCGTGGCGTATTAGTGAAATTAAATCTTTAGGAGCAATGATTCTCCCTCCTTTTTCTGAGAAACTAGAAATAATTGCTTCTTTTTGTTTTACAAACTATAGCAATAAACTTTGGATTTTATAAATTAGGTTTTAATATTTAAGGCTGTTTTGAATATATTTATGAGCAAGACCATTCTTGATAAAATAATTAGTAAAGTTCCTTCAGGCAATGGAGAGGAAAATATGTATTATGTATTTCTCTACAAAAGATTATAGAAAATTCATGACTAATGCTAGAGAAAGAAGAATAAAAATGTAGTACTCTACTCTGGCCCCAAGGAAATAAAGTATAAAGACTGAAATGAGGAAGCAGCTATTGCTCGTTAAGAAATGGTTGGGTAAGAGATCATTTCTTTTTGAAATATATGAGCTGTAGAATAATTGACCATACTCAGCCATGCAGAATTAAACTCAACAATAAAATAGAAAACAGAACTGAAATAAATGTTATATAGAGTAAAAAAAGACATCACAATAAACAAAAGTAATGATTTCAAAAGTTACAGGAAATATATCTAATCATCGTGCTTTAGTAGAGGTTACATTGATTTAGTAATAATTTTTTATTTGATAGGACAATACTCTTTCATTACTAGTAAAACACAGTCTGTACCTTTTATATATGTGTAAAATATATTTGAAAGATATCTTTACAATATAGCTAAACTGATAGTTTTAAAATATTTTAAAGCTTTTTAAGAAATTGTCACTCCTAAAGTAGTGAGCATCTTGGGGTTCACATGAAGATTACGTATGCTTTGAATACAGGCAATGTCACTATTATGACTCCTGGATTAGAGTAATATCAAATACACAGTTTTATTTAATTTATGAAAAGTTAAATTTATAAACAAATGGAGAAGAGTGCAGGTATTACAAAGTGTAATGCAGCTCTCATTGCCAAAACCTTTCATACCTTTTGAATAAAAGCCATCACTAACACACCAGAAGTGATGCTATTGTGACTTTGATTTATATTTCCTTCATGGTCACTGAAGTTTATCCTTTTCCCATGACATTCTTCTGCCACGTTTGCAGAAGGCTACATGAAAACAATTGTCTAACTGTTAATTCATTTGGGACTTGTTGCTACATTTTGTGTTTCTTTTCCTGAAATGGAGTTCATATCAGGTATATGTGTTACAAGTCTTACTTCCCATCCCTTTCACTGGCCACCTTTTTGGTGCCCCAATTGTTTTATTCTGTGAAGGCTGTTGTTTGACGTACTCAAATTGTTTAATTCTTCTGCTTTTTGAGCTTTATTGTGATACCCAAATAAGCATTTCCAAGCCAAAAGTTCAGGATATAATCTGCTCAGTTTACTTCTAGCTCTATTATGTATTCTAGGCATCTCATGCCTAGGAACCAGATGCTCTCCTTCTGCTTACTCTGTTCAGCTTCCTTGCAGTTGATTGGAGCTGACCATTCAGGGTCTTCTTATATGAATGAAACCTCTCTGGAAGCATCCTCCCTCAGGAGAGTGTTTTACTAACCTTCTAGGAATTTTTCAGTGAAATCATATTGATAATCAAGATTAAGCAGCACCAATCATCTCTGCCATGCAATCAACCAGAGTTGCCTTATCTTTGGGAACCATTTCTTCCTTTTATTTCTGAGCCCTCTGGCCTTTTCCCCACTAAGAAGGAAACTGTCTAGTGTTGACCTCATCAAACGGTTCCCTTCAAAATCTACAATGACTTCATATTAGGCCTTCATTCTTTTGGAGCTACTGGCCGGGTACTCTGGTATTTTGTTAATTGTCAGTCAGTGAGAATTTCTTCACAGTCTGTCCATGGAATCATGTTTTCCCCACCTAGTGTTTTTCTTGGGTCTGTCTCACATTCCTTGAAATAAGTTAAAAAGTCCATATTCCCTTCTACCAATTCCAACACTGATACTCTCAGTGATATTCACTTCAGGTCTTACCCTGTGCTTAAAAATCCCAATTAGTTGGATGACAACAACATCATGTTATAAGGTTAAATATTACATTAAGAATATCTCCAGACACATGGGGAGTGTGGGGGTAGTGAGAGATGAGGGAACTAGGAGAAAGAGAAAGGGAGGAGAGGAAAGTATGTGGGACTAGGAAGATTGAGTCAGAGGAGGAATAGAAGACAGAAAAGAGAGAGAGAGGGAGAGAGAGAGGGAGAGAGAACATAAAAGAGGGAGCCATTATAGGATTGAAGAGAAAACTGAACCTAAAGAAATGTCCAGATACCTACAAGACTGACTCCAAGAAACAATTTGAGCAACAGAGGAAAGGCTACCATAAATGCCCTTTCCTGACAATGAGATCATCAACTAACTTATCCACCATCATGGAGCCCTCATTTGTACCTGTTGGAAACAGAAGCAAACACCCATAACTAAACACCGAGCTAAACTAGAACCCAGATGCAGAGTAGGAGGACAAGACCACGCTACAGAAACATAGAGACAACTGACTTGCCAAGGAGAAGCTAATGGGCCCCTAGATTGATAGCTGGGAATCCAGCATGAGACTGACTCAGACCCCCTGAACATGGGTCTCAGCTAGAATGCCTGAGCGGTCTAAGAGACCTCAGACAGTAGAACCAGGATGTATTCCTGGTGCCCAAAAGACCTTGTGGGCACATCCTCCATGGAGGGATAGTGCCTTTACCTAGAGACAGGACAGACATAAGTCCTAGTCCCTACTTCAAATGACTTGACAGATTTAGATAACCCTCCTGGTTGGCATCATCCTAAATGTAGAGTGGGGGGGGGAGATGGGAGGAGAGGGTGCATATGAGGGGGGTAGAGAGGGAAAGGGGGAGGGAGGGAAGGAGAAATGAAGGGAAGGAGGGAGGGAAAGGGAACTTGGATAGATATGTAAAATAAAAATTGAAAAAAATAAACAGTGCTGTCACATATATATATATATATATATATATATATATATATATATGGAAATTAAAAATTTTTAATATGTGACTTGGTAAACCTCATAATTTTCATTCTTAAACTTGAATATTATGCCTGATTATAGATGTATTTGATAATAAAACATAGGTTCAAAGAGAATATTTCAGAAAAACTATCATTTTTTCTTTTTGTGGATTTAATTGAAATGTTTACTGTCATTATTTTTAAGCATTTTTCCTCAATACCCAAATTTTCTGATTCCATGTTCTTTAATGTTGGTATTGCTACAATTTCCTCTGTAATAGCTTAATTGAGTTTTTGTCTTGGTTCACAAATTTTTCTGAGCCAACATCATTCAAACTAGTTTAGTATAGCCTGCCTATGAAATAAAAAAAAAAAATGTTAACAAAAGAGCCAATTTACTGGTTGCAACATGAAGAAAGTAACCTCAAAAAGTTGAGCCTTCATTTTTACATATGTCCATTTGCCCATTTTAGACAGAATTGTAATTTGCATTCCAGCCTGGCTGGAAATTTTCAGAGCAAGGCAGATCACCCTGGACCTCATTTTGTCCTGCATCAGACTCCATAGGGCTGGGACTGGAGTTGTGTACCTTGACTTAAACATCATTTAGTGAGGCTCTGGAGGCTACAGTAGCTTGAACCTAGAGTTGGTGAGTACTCTGCTATGGAGATACTGCTCCAGCTCAATATTTCATCAATAAGATGATAAATTAAACAGGAAAACAAATCCTTGTAATATAGGACACTTACCTGCTGAAGTAGGCTCTTCTTCGTCTGATGCTTATTAAAGGGAGGAAGGTAAAATGGCCAAAAAGGTTGGAGTAGGCAATGGCAGGGGAAAGGAGAGAGAGAGAGAGAGAAAAAAAATTTAAACATTAGTATGTTTCATATTTTTAAATAATCACCACAAGCCAATGAGTAATAATTTTAGTATGCACTAGAAACTTTTCATTGCTTAATAGAATGAGCATAATTAATTATCACACATTATTTAATGCATGTATGCATTATCAAATACCATTTTCTTGTCCTAATTTGTTATTGTTTCTTTCTTTTTATTTTGCAAACAAGACTGACTTTAGATAGTTCATGTAGTTATCTAAGGTATACATCATATATGACATACAGATCCTGGGAACAGGGCCACAGCAGGTTCTGGAGAGGAGGCAAGCAGTAGGCAAGGAAAATAGTGAGCCAAGCCATGGTAATGGTGAGAATCTTGCAGCCTGACTAATTAGCAGTCAGAATGTTTCTTTACTTACACTGAATTCAGGATGATCCAAAACATAGACTATCATTTTTGTTTCTGAACATGTGTTTCAATTTTCCCTTGCACATTTGGAGTCATAAGTGTAGTCATCATTGATAAACAGAGTTATCTTTTATAATCACTTACTCATTAACCACATAACTCAAATTTTAAGAATAGAGACATATGACAGTGTTCTTAGGCTGGTAGCTCTTGCATCTTCAAGGAGCCAAGATAGAAAGAAAACCTCCAAGCCAGCCTTGGCAGATTTTACTGGGACTTGAGTAGTTTATTATTAACCTTTAATGATCAGAGTATCAATGAAAAATCCTCAGGCCAAAGCTGCTGCAGTTATTATTCAAATTCTGGCATATTTCAATGGCTTACATTTTATATTTTATAGAATTTTTATATGTTTAATCCAGGCAATTTTTTGTTCCTTGGTCATAAGACACAACAGTGGCCCTGCATGAGCTAACTTTTCTAAGAAAAAGAAATGCCTAAGTCTTTTGTTGTTGTTTTGTTGGGGTTTTTAGTGCATTTCTTTGTTTTGTTTGAAATACAATCTTATTTTGCATACCATCTCAGTTATCTTTCCCTTTCAACAAAGGCTCTCCCCACTGTGGCTGGGCAAAGTATCACTCTGTAGGGGATGGGCTCCAAAAAGCCAGTTTATGCACTAGGGATAAATACTGGATGCTCTTCTAGCAGCCCCACAAACTGCCCAAGACACCAACTGCCACACACATTCAAAGGGCCTAGTTTGGTCCTATGCAGGTTCACCAGCTGTCATTCCAGAGTCAGTGAGCTCCTATTTGCGCAAGTCAGCTGTTTCTGTAGGTTTCCTCATCATATTCTTGACCCTTCTGCTCATATAATCACTCCTCTCTTTCTATGATTAGACTCCAGGATTTCAGCTCAGTGTTAATGCGTGCATCTCTGTATCTGCCTCTATTAGTTACTACATGAAGATTCTATGATGACAATTGAGAAAGTCACCAGTCTGATTACAGTTACAGTTAAGGTATCCTCTCCACTATTGCTTAAATTTTTAGCTGGGGTCCCCATCAGGGAAATGCAAATGAGAACAACTCTGAGATACCATCTACACCTGTCAGAATAGCTAAGATCAAAAACATTAATGACAGTTTATATGGAGAGGATGTGGAGAAAGGGGAACACTCCTCCATTGCTGGTGGGAGCAACAAACGTTTACAACTGCTTTGGAAGTCAGTATGGAGGTTTCTCAGAAAAATGGGAATCAGTCTACCTCAAGACCCAGCAATACCACTCTTTGGCATATACTCAAAAAATACACACACATACCACAAATACATTTGTTCAACTAGGTTCATAGCAGCATTATTTGTAATAGCCATAATATGGAAGCCTCTTAGATACCCCATAACTAAACAATTGATAAAGAAGATGTGGTACATTAACACATTGGAACACTAATCAGCTGTAAAAAAAAAATCACATCTTGAAATTTCAGACAAATGGATGGAACTAGAAAAAAAAAAAAAAAAAAAAAAAGGAAAAAAGAACATCCTGAGTAAAGTAATCCAAACCCAGAAAGACAAACACAATATGTACTTACTCATAAGTGGATATTAGACATAAAACAATGTATAATCAGATTGCCTACAGACCACAAACCTATGTCTTTGTCTTTGTCAAGCAGCTGCATTGGTTTTATGATTTTTGTCAGTCCCATGAGATATGGCTGTGCCATCTACCCCTTTTAAGTTTTTAACTTAAGGTCTGTAGATCTCATTGCATGGCATATAGGGCATTCCCAAGTCCTTGGATTAGTATTGGAAAGGCAAGAATAAAAATAAGCTTCCAAGATTATTCCCAATAGATAATTCATTTTTGTTTTTTATTTAATTTAGCCATTGTCAACAGCAAAACTTTTATTCTGTGTGACAGAACATGACTATTGAATCCCTCTGATTCAATACCGAGTTGAAGTTTTCAAAACAAAAAATATAGTGCACATCCAAACCCGGTCTTAATATTCTGTATGTCATTTTCCTAGTCCTTCTTCTCCTACAAACATTAAAGCTTATAATTCAATCATTAACATGTCCCACACACATTTCAATAATCAGTAATAATATGTGATACCATGAGAGGTGCTTTGTTTGTTGAGAGAATGTCTCACTGTCTACTCCAAGACTGACCTGGAATTCTATGTATTATAAAATGGCCTTGAACTCACAAACTTGAAGTGATCATACTTCCTGAGTTTCCTGCCCCAAGTGTAGGAATTACAGATATGAACCATGACACCCAGATTTAAGGATTTATTGATGGAAAATTTAAAGAATGGATAAAGATAATTTTATCATGTATTCTTCAGGTCTCATAGGGCTCTACAAGGATAGTATTAAATCACATATATATATATATATATATATATATATATATATATATATATATATTCTACTCCAGTATTTCAATTTCACAACTCTCAAGGCAGTGCCTCCTTGTAAAACTAATTACTTAAACTCCTTTTAAATGGCAAAAACTTCTATCTGGATAGAAATATTGGCATGTAATATTATTATGTGGTTATATAAAATATAGTTCATTAAAGTGTTAATCATGCTGATTCCTGCTTTGAATGTGAAGGTGTTTGAGAGCAGTAAGACCATAAACCAATAACCTAATGTTGTGTAGATGTTAGGAAAAAACACAAAATGAAACAGTGAAAAGCCAAGTTCACATGAGTAGCTTCACAATTCCTCATACAATCTACCTATTTACCTTTATATTTCCATACACATTCTGGGCAGAGCTATGTTTGCTCTGTGCATAGGAGCAATTTTCCCAGAATATTGCCACTGAATAATACTTCATATGTGATGTTTTAAATGAAAAACAACCCAAAATATTAAGTTGAATGGCTTATAAAGTAGCTTTGTCCCTACTTGATTTGTTAGCTGCTGTATACTGTGTAGCCAGGAAATGTTCTCCAATTTTTTCCATTGAAGTCCCAGCTCTACTTGGTATATTTGAAACAAGCTTACTTTATGTCCCTACAGTGCTTTCCACTCCCATTTTGGCTTGCCTCCTTGGCAAATAAAGAAATAGAGAGAGCAAATATGGTTGGCACACATGACATTGAAAATATAAATATTTGAAAAGTGTTTTCATTCTCCATTATTTCCAAAATACACCATAATACATTAACAGACAAAAATTACCAGCAGCTTCCTAATTCATTGGTAGGGGAATGTCAGGAAGGCCTGTGTAAGAGCTGACTTAAATGGGTCATTGCAAATATCTGGAGATTTAAATAGATATGCTTGTTAATGTTACATGATTAAACACATTTAATGCACAAGGCAAAAAGTAGTTGAAATTTAGTGAGGTTACACAAGTTCTACTGACTCAAAAATCCAGTGCCTTCTCAGAAAAAGGACAAAAACAATGGACAAAGAATCTATTGAAATTTGTTCAATACCACTTACAAATTGGAACATGAAATGATGACTGACCAAATTCCTGATAATGTCACCTGGGTGTCAGCCAAAGTAGGAATGAGATGAAACAAAATCTAAGTTGGGACTGAGGTGATTGATAATTCCTTTAGGGAGGAAGTGTCCCATGCCTCTTACCATGCACGGATATAAATAGAAAAATGAGAACTGAATATAGTTATAAAGAGCATAGAAAGGCAATGATAGCCAAGAACGTAATAGTAGATTTGCCAAGATTTTGACTGTGTTATGCTTGTAGAAACCAGGACATTTCAAAGTCTCCAGAAAGTACCCCCCAGACAGGCAATTATAAACTTGATAGTGGTTGTTGTTGGATTTTGTATGATTTAAAACTAATGTTTGAAAAATTAGAAAATGGGCCTGACAATGATGATGCATGCCTTTCATGCCAGCACTTGGGAGGCAGAGGCTGGTGAGTTCCAACCAGCCTAATCTGGGGAGAGAGAGAGAGAGAGAGAGAGAGAGAGAGAGAGAGAGAGAGAGAGAGAGAGAGAGAGAGAGAGAGAGAGAGAGAGAGACAGAGAGAGACTTCCAAGTTCCAGGACAACCAGGGGCTAACAACAGAAACCTTATCTTGAATAATTATGAAAAATGTAGTGTTCTCAATTTATATTTGAGCTTGGCATACCTCCAAGTATTTTTAAAACAAGTGGACAGTATAAAATTAGCAGGAGCAGAATATTACATAGGGTTTTATTTTCATGCATCATTTCCCTTGACTTCCCATAATATTTAGGTGTCTTTATGTAGTACCCATAATATTAATATTCACACATTCATCAAGACCTATATATAATGCTAAGTATTTGTGTTAGTTCATTTAACTAATTAGTAGTTATTTAGTTGTGTGGAAATACCACTGTGAAGGTCACTGAGCAAAACTTCAAAAAGTAAACAGGTGGTAACTCAAGTTTCATAATACAAATAAGTCTTAAATTTTATATCAGAAATCCAAATAATGTTATTTCTAAGGAACTTGCTTCATACAAAGTACTGTCATGCTTTTCATATGCCTTGAGCTCTTTTCATTTGCCTCTTAGAGTCTTGAAATCAGTGGTTAATGAAGATGTGCATCTGACTTCAACCAATCTTGTTTACTTCTTGAAAAAAAAAAAAACACAGGCACCAAGCAAAATAAAACCAAACAAAAACCTGATAAAATAATTTTTTCTCAAGCCAACTCTTAGATACATTGCAATTTGGGTGATGTTGGAAGATAGACAGTAATGATACAGCTGACATTCAGGAATTAGCTAAATACTGTTCTTTACTCAAGAATAGCATACCTCCCTTGGTTTTTGTTAAAATGTTGTAACATTTTACACATCTTTTGAATTTGAATGAATTTTGGGTGTTATCCCAGGCTGCTGTATTTTTAATAAGCTCTGCAGGTGGCCTTTATGAATACTACATTTTGAAAATGAAGGCTGTAGACCATCAAAGGTTGATTAACTGGAAAGAAGCCATGGGTCCACTTGGTGCAACTATCATAGTAAGAAACAGGGAAAATAAAATAGAGTAAAATCACTTTGAAATGTACATTGTGATTCTCTCTTTTATTCTTGTAATATTACCAAGATTTGTTGGGTATCTATATTATTGTATTTGTAGGAAAATTACAGTAGATTTTAATTAATGGTACATGAAACAAAACCTGTGCCCTCCTGTTAGCCGCAGTCATTGTTCTACGTAAAGAAATAATAATGTTTCTTGTGATCCATAGGGTTGGTTTCCAGATATTCAAGTCTCTTCTATAGAATGACACATGTGGTTAATGGATATAGTGACATCCAAAACTCATTTTACTTTAAGTGATTTCTGTGGTTCATACAATATCCAAAGTATCACAAACTACACAAATGTCATTTTTATACCATACTGTTTGTAAAATAATACCCAGAATAACAATATACTTTTTTGTTTAGCACGAAAGCAAACTATTTTCTGTCTGATACTTGTTGAATCTCCACTCTCGATACAGAAGATTAAATTTGGCAAGATTTGCCAACAACATTATGTAATGAGAAGTCTACTGATGCGTGCATGAGGAGAAGCAGTTGATAGGAAAGTATTTCCATTTTTTTTCTGAGAAAGTGTAATCTTTTATCTTCATTCTCTCCCTTTTACTTCTTTACATATTGACAAGGAAACCTATAGAAACCTAACAAGTTATTAAATATCTTAAATTCATAATTGGTGATTTCTTTAAAAAAGGCTTACTAAAATAATACATTTTATGATGCAATCTATTATAGTTGTATGCTAAACTATTTATAGTGATATTTTAGACATTTATGTTTACAGAAATTTAGTTATAAATGAAAGAGATTTGAAAGCCTATAATTGTGTATGCAATTATTTACATATTCAATGTTACATTATGGTGATATTTAAGATATATTATTCAATTGGTTGGAGAATATTAATATGTATATATATGTATATATTTATGATTACCTTACATAAAATTTTATCAATACTGTATGTATATTACTAAGAAAAGGAAAAAAATCACTTCAAACTTAGTGTTTAGTTAACTTCAGAAACATATCGAACTGTATACTTGATGATCCTGTGAAACTGGTGAATCATACGGACCCTGAATTCTGATGAGATAAGCTACTTTCTATACTGTTTGGGTAGCATACTCTTCAGGTTAACCTTAATTAGTTGCAATATTTGTTCATAAAAGTATTCTGTAATGCATGAAACAATTATTGGAGGCAGTTGAGACCAGAACTATATACAAACTCAGGCTCTCAGAGCTCACCAGCAATGTATCAATATAACAGATCTATTCCTTTGACTTGGAAGTGGATCACTCTTTTTCCAAAATAATCCACTGTGAATGTGTTTAAGAAGTGGGAGAGTATCTAGAAGAAGCAGGAGAAATTCACTGGAAGACTTCTATGCTTGCCTACCCTCCACCACGCCCCCGACACACACATACACACACACACACACACACACACACCACACTTGTCTTATCTTTTTTTCTTCAAGTTCCAACTGTGAAGAAGAGTAACTACTCAAACATAATAATTATGTGTATATTGCCCTAATAACCTCTCATGCAAAACACATGAACTTCTTTGGAGAGATTTTTTCCTTTTGTGTTTTAAGAAATTATATCTGTATTTTTTGTCCTTTAAATCCTTTTGGATTTTAAGTGAGCATTTGTACTTTGATCATTTATGTGTTAGAAACAATTGTGTAGACAATATGACTTCATATGTAGAGAAACCTCATTAGGAAATATAAAGTAGACATTATTCTGTCATGCATTTTTATATGGACACTGATCAAATCATTGTTACTTTGGAAATTTTGCTTATTATGGCATACATTTAGTTAATTTTGCAATAAGAATGATTTTAAGCATATAACTAAATATGCTATTCTGTATGCAATAATATTCACTTGTATTTTAACTAATTTTTATTTAACAGCAATGAAGTAAGGATGTTGATGATAACATTTATATGTCTTACTCTTGCCTATTTGATGACAAATGTTATAAGACAAAGAAACACATATAATCTCAGACTTAAACTCAGTAATCCAAGTAATGAATACCATATTATTTATAGAGTTGGTTCTGGAAGGACTTACAGTGTATATTTAAAGAAAGGCTTAAATTGCTTGGGTTTTATTTATTCTTTGTTTGTTATCTTGTTTTTATTTTTGGTTTTTGGACCAATGAGAACAGGACTAAATGTAATAGAATTTCAGTTACCATCTTCTTGCTTGTTTGAGAGCATGACAAAGACATACCATGGCTTTCCCAAAAAGTCTCAGGCAATCTAGGATAAGGTCAATTCTATACTTTAGGAATTGCAGAGCATTTGGGTACAGTGATGCTCAGTGGACACAGAATTTGCACATAAAATGCACATCAAATAGAAACCTTTTTTTTTTTTTTAAGACACATGCATTTTGAGTCCTAAGTAATAGTACAGCAGGCATACAAATATAATCATAATATACAAACCTAATCATGTATGCATATAGTTCGTATGCCCAGGTTTTATATGCTTATTGGTCTTTCCCATAGATAGAACTTCCTCAGACAAGACTGAATCTAAGTTTACTTACCATTTGACAGATAATTCTCTTCTAGAGCCTGAAGCAGGGCTAGAGTTCAAATGTACATTTCCAAACATAGTGAAGTTGGATGGCCATTTAACTGAGTAATTTTTGTTACTCAATAAAGCTCAACTGCTGTTTTATACAATGTTAATAATATACCAAAAAGAAAGTTTTTAATAATCATCTGTATTTTGTTATACTAATTTATATATATATATGTATATATATATACATATATTATATATATTTAAATCTATTATTTCAACAATTAAATCCAATTTCCTGTCTTGGAGCAAGAAAACAGAGTATATTTAAAAGTCAAAAGGTACTCTAGTGACCATTTGATGATTTGTGAATAATTACATCTGCAATTGTTAAGCAAATGCAAAACACATCAAACAATAGTGTGTTAACTGAGTAGGTTAATTACAAGAATCACAGCATGCATTTTCTATGTTTGGCAGCAAAAGAGTTCACATGGGTTTACAACTAATTATATACTGAATTATTTTAAACATCCTTAACCATGAAGTTAATACTAAGGGATTCAAATGAGGAATAAAATATAACATGGAAACTTTGGTTTTATTATTTGCTATTGACTAAAAATATAAATATTTAGAAATTACGTCAAATCTTAGAAAGCTATACAGTCAAGAAGTTTGTGTAGCCTACATACTATTGCAGCTTTTATTAAAGATATGCTTTCTTAGTTAACAACATTAAGCTAGTGTTTTATTATATCATAAAGTGACACATAATTAAATATTCTGATGGTCTTAAAATATGTTTTGTTTAACCAGTCAAGCCTCCTCCCATATCTAAACTGACTCCATCTTCATGGGTTAACGTCACATCACACCCTGTCACTTACTTAGAGGATATTAGTCTCCAGAATCTCTCCCACTACCACTGATTTTCAGTCTATAGTCTAGAAACTATATTAATCGAATACAGTCCACAATAATTTGCAGTTTTGTTTTCCATGTAGGACAAAATCTTTATTTTAAGGGTAATGGTTATATATCAATTTCATATAATATTTATAATAGGGAATGAGTGAACAGTTTCAGATAGCGAATTATAGAGGTTAGTAAATGAGATGCAGTGAGTAAATTTGTTGAACTTTTTTAATATCATTACCCTGGAAAATTAAAACCAATGGTGTCCTTAAATAATGGTTGGTTAAACAGAAAGAGAAATTTCAAGAGATAAATCAGATGAGAAGTTACTGAAATTATCCCTGATACTTACTCTTCTTCAATGGAGTTAATCTAGCCATAATATTGGGCAAATTGAATATGAAATGAATATGAATTCTACACTAAGAATGATCAATGTAGCCTAACGTACCAGGGAGTTGCAATCATCTGTTCCTTATGCATGAACTTATGCATCAAAATACCTAAATCTTATATTTGGCTTGACAAGCAGTGGGCACTGATGCTATCATATTCTTACTCATTGGACTTATTTTTTTCAGGAGAGACTGCTCAATTCAATCTCAGTTTATTCCCTTAAATCATGGCAAATTACCTAATCTACAAAGCAAATGTGTTAAAACGATAAATAAACAAATATCCTATAATGTATTGGAATATCTACTTAAGGAAACCAAAAAAATCAATGTACATAAAATTTCAATGCTGGTTAAGACTTAGGGATACTAAACATAACAAAAATATTCATCTTTCATGAATAATGATTGTTAAATAATCTGTGCCATCAGCCTGTCTTCTACAGCCCATTTTAAATTAAATTTGGCAATATTTTATTTAAATCTGCTCCCTGTGGAATTCTACTTTGGTAATGGTAACATTGATGGGGCACAAGTAAAACATTCCCTACCCCATGTCTATGTAGCATAAGACACAACAAGATGGATGAGTCATGTTAGCCTCAGTCTTAGACCAACAAACAGGGTTTCTTGTCCTTCACCTCATTATGAAGTAAAGGATAAAATTAATAATTCTAGGGTGAAATTCATAATTATACAGTAGATATTCTAATTCTTATTACATTTTCAACCATATATACACTCTTTTTATTAAAATAAATATAATATTATATTCTATATCACACTGATTTTCCTTGAGTTATTTTCCAATATAATTTACCTTTTTTCCTCCATTCCTCTTTTCGCTTTGGACTAAAGCACACAATAACCTCCATTCCACTTACATGGTGCATGTGTACCAGGATCTCATTTAAGGAAGACCATGTAGTATTTGTCTTTCAGTGTCTGAATTAGCCTGCTTAATATAACATTTACCCATTCAAGTCATTTCTTAATGTTTTCATAATTTTATTTTCTTTACATCTACATGTAAATCCATTGTGTTTAGGAGCTACATTTCATTACCCAATTATTATTGGATATTAAGTCTGATTCCAAATTTCCTTGGCACTTTGACTGTTGAACCAGTAAATACAGATGGCAATGTGTTTGTGAAGTAAAATATGGAAACATTTAGGAATATGTTCAGGAGAGGTACAGCCAGGTCATACTGTGTGATGGCTAACATGTTTCAACTTGACACATCTGGAATGGCTGTCAGAAAATGATGGCTCCATTTTCCTAGGTCTTTCCTAGAATTTTTTCCTTTATTTTGTATTATTTTTAATGTGTTTGTTTTTGATGATGGTCATTCCAACTGAGGTGGAATGTAATCAAATAATCTTAATTTGCTTTTCTCTATAGTTAAGATGTTGAAAGCCTAAAAAATTATTCATTGTTATTTGGGTTTGCTCTTTTGAGGGATGAACACACAGTGTGTTCATTTCTTTAGCTCATTTATTGACTGGTAGATTGATAATTTAGTATTATCTGCTTATTTGCAGTCAGTTCATTATATTTTCTAGACAGAACTTTCCTGCCTGAAATATAGCTGTTAAGGTATTTGTTCAATTCTGAGGGGTGTCTACTTACTCTGCAAATTGTTATGTGGAATTATTTAAATATAATGAGATGCAATTTGTTGATTCTTGGGTGTTTTCCTCTGCAATTTGAGTCTGTTAGGACAGTTCTAACTGCCTGGATGTGGTGGCATGCATAACTTTAATTCCAGATGCAGGAGCATCTCTACAGGTTTGAGGCCATGCTGGTCTACAGACCAAACTCCAGAAGAGTCAAGGCTACATAGAGAAACCCAGTCTCGAAAAATAAAAAAGACAAAAATAATTAAAGTAGAACTTTCTGCCTGTATATTAAATGCTTTCCTCTAATAGTTTGAGAGTTTTATGTCTTAAAGAAAGGATAGTTTTTTTAGTTTTCTTAGAAGTAAACCAGTATAGATAGGAAAGTATTTATTTGCTTATAGCTTATAGAATTAATCTATCAGGAAGTGAATAAAAGGTGGAAAATAAACTTTGAGACTGGAGACAGGAAGTGAAGCAGATCATGAAGGAAAATGCTTGTTTGTGTGCTCTTACATTCCAGCTTACTCAATAATATACACCCAACATCCAGCTACCTAAATAAGGCACAGTCCACAGTATTCAGGGACTTCCTACATCAATTTTGAATTAAGGAAATGGCCCACAGATATGAGATAGGCCAATATCTCCATGAGAGTTCCCTCTTTCCAGAGTGTCAAGATCAGAATTGTATCTAAGTTTAACATTATTTAATGTATTTGGAATTGATTTTTTTTGAAGAATGAGAAATGTGTCTTATCTTAATTGTAGGGCTCTTGTACATATTCTATTAGGTCTATTCTACTTTATTTTTGTAAAGTAATAGTGAATAGGTTTTGCTTTTTCTAGTCTCTCAAAAGTTTATATATATATATATATATATATATATATATATATATATATGAGTTTTATATGCTACTAATATATCTTGAAACTAATATGAGTTTTCTGGTAGAATGTATAGATTTTTCGGTAAGAAGAGAACCATGGCATTTATGAATAGATATAATTTCACTTTTTCTTTTCCTATTTTTGTCTATTTCATATTTCTCAAAAGAAAAGTAAACTTTTATTGCTTTGTCTAAGATTTTAAACACAATATTAAATATTAAAATAGAGACCCCCTACATTATTCTATATGTGAGAAGAAATCCTCTCAAACCAAGCAACTAAAACACTTAAACACTTAAATGTTAAAAACTTGAAGTTTTCAAAGAATGAAACTGAAGAAAATATTAGAAGTTGGAAATATCTCATGGGCTAAGAGATTTAATAAAGTAAAATAGCATCCTACCAAAAACTATTTACAGTTTCAATGCAATTACAATTAACATTCAACGCAATTCTTCATATATCTTAGTATTAAAACAACATGGTATTGGCATAATAATAGACTTTTTGATCAATGGAAATTGAAGACCCTGACATGAATCTAAACACCTGTGAATATTTGATATTTTATAAAGAAATCAGACATACACACTGGAAAAAAAACACAACGCAACATCTTCAACAAATCATGCTAAACAAATTTCATTTATGTATGTAGAAAAATGTAAATAGATCCATATCCATTACACTGTACAAAATACAACTTTATGTGAATCCAAGACCTCAATGTAAGACTGGTTACAGTGAACCTAACAGAAGAGAAAGTAGGGATTAGCTTTGAACTCATTGTCACAGGAGAAAGTCTTTTAAACCAAATACTAATAGAGCAAACACTAAGGTCAACAACTAATAAATGGGACCTCATGAAATGAAAATCTTCTTGAGGCAAAAGACATTGTCTTTTGGACTAAGTGGTAACCTACAGTGTAAAAAAAAAAAAAGATTTTTTTAACCAACTCTGTTAGAGGTCTAATATACAAAATATATAAGAGCTAAAACCAAATATACCAGTAAAAAATGGGACAGTTCTAAAAAGAGAATTCTCAATAGAGGACACTCAAATAGGTGACAAACACTTTTTAAAAATGTTCAATATCTTAGTCATCAGGGAAATGCCAATTAAAACTACTTGGAGATTTCATCTTACAACTGTCAGAATGACTAAGATCAACAATACAAGTGACAGCTCATGCTGTTGAGAATGTGGAGAAAGGGGAACACTCCTCTATTGCTGGTGGGAATGCACATTTGTACATACACTAGGAAATCAGTTTGGAGGTTCCTCAGGAAGTTGGGAGTCAAACTACCCCATGATGCAGCTATAACACTCTTGGGCATATACCCAAAGGATGATTAATTCTACCACAAGATACTTGCTCAACCATGTCCATTGCTCTTCTATTCAAAACAGCCAGAAAATAGAAACCTAGATGTCCCTCAACTGAAATACAGAAAAAGAAAATGTGTTACATTTACCAATGGAGTATTACTCAGTTGTTAAAAATAACACCACCCTGAACTTTGCAGGCAAATGGATGGAACTAGAAAAAAATCATCCCAAATGAGCTCACCCACATTCAGAAAATAATTATGATATGTCTTTATTTATATGTGAATAAACAGTAACAGGGCTATAATCTGTAGTCACTGAGATGTTAGTTATAGAAGAAGGGACTTGGGGGCATTTGTGGATCTCCCTGGGAGGATTAAATATAATAGATTTTATGGGTAGACAAGGGTTAGGGGGAAAAGTAATGGCAGGATCAGGTTGAGGGAGGGAATGGGGGAGTGACAGCTAGAACTGAGAGACATTTGAGGGATGGTATGGTATACTGGAAAGTTCCTAAAACATATGAAGACAATCCTAAATGAGATCTCTAAATAATACGGTGATGGTGTTCAACTGCCCATCTCTTGTTAGCAAAGGAAGCTTCCAGTGCTAGGACTGGGTCGCAAACAACTTAGTGGCAGTCCATAATAGTCCCATTGGAATCCCCAGAAATCCAGGTACGTGCCAAGATATTGAAAAGAGAGAACAAGGTCATAATGCTGACAATAACACCCACACAACTCATTGAACGTGGAGAGGTTAAACTGCTGCTTACTTAGAACATTTACCCTATATTTTACTGTCTTTGGTGTTGGAAGGTACTCTGTAGGCTATCAAAAAAGAAATGTAAACACCAACCTTGCCACAAAGCCTTTGATCTACAATGGTGTCCTGGGTACGAAATAATACTAGTGAATTGGTGGTACAAAAAAGCTTTGAGAGTAGCCAACCAATATCTGTTTGACTTGAGGCCTATCCCAGAAGATGAAACACATACCTTCCATTGCTTGAGTGCCAAAGTCCAAAGACTAGATAGTTCAGAGACCTACAGTAAAATCAAATACTACAAGAGAAAAAAAAAAAGGCACAATAAAACAACTTTGATTATACATCAGCACTTGATTCGGCCATCATTAGAGAAACTTCCTCCTGTGGCACATAGGATTAAAAACAGAGACGGAAGCCAACATAAAGCAAAGATAGACCTCGGAACACGTAGCACTAAATGGTATGTCTCCATCAAATCTGACCCTTCAGAGTTCAGGAAATCCTAAGAAAGAGGGGGAAAGAGTGTAAGTGCCACAGGGGATCAAGGACAATTGGAGCACAAAGCTCTCTAATTCAACTGACCAACGATCATACAAGCTCACAGAGATTAAAGCAGCAGGAATGGGTCCTCTGAAAGCTATCACATATATGCAGTTTAGCATTTTTATGGGACTCCTATGTATGTGAATGAGTGAGTCCCTTATTTTTGTGTCTTCCCTTGTGCTATTTTCCTTTGTTTGGTCTGCCTTGTCCAAATTTGATTTGATAGATTTTTGCCTTGTAATATCTTTTTATCTCACAGAAGTCTGTTCTTCTCAATTGTGAGGCAGAAGGGGGAGTAGATCAAGGATGGACTGAGGTGGAGTGTAAGTGGGTGGAGTAGAGGGAGGGGAAATGGTAGGATATATCATATTATAAAACAATCTATTTGTTAAAAAAATGGGAGGGTTATAAGCTAAAGTACCACAAAAAGTTCACCTTTCAGTTCATCTGGGAATTAACACATTGTATATGACAAGAGAAATTTGTAGTTCTAGTGTTCTGCTAAAATAAAATGAGTGATCTCAAGAAAATAATCTTACAATTATTGAGGCTTGCAAGAGACAAGAAATCAGATGTAAATGCAGTAGATGCAAGTGATAAAGAATGTTAGAGGGTGAACTAATGAAATAAAGACTAAGCACAGGACATATAGTATCAGTTGAGAAAAGTTCTAATTCTTTGAGAATATTAAAATAAGACCAAAGATGTCCTGGTCAAAATAATGCAAAGAGAAGGAAGATTTAAATTAGAAAATATGAGAATATTGGAACAGATTCCAAAGAAATCCAGGAGATCAATAATGTAAGGATTCAGGCATTATGCTGGCGTGACCCCTGTAAAATGACAGAATGCAGTCAGATAGTACCCTGGTCAGCCCAGTGTTCTTTTGCTGCTACATCACTATATAGTCTGAAAAAAAAAAAACTATAAAAGAGACTACAAAAGAGGCTACACGCCCTTCAGCTCACTTTTGCACTGTTCCTCTAAAGGGATAGACAGGACTTTTCCTGATTGTCTGTTCCTCTGTCTCCCTCTCTTTCCCTTCTTTCCCTTCCCCTCTCTTTTCTTTCTAATAAAACTTCCCATTTTAGCTCTGTCTGCAGGGCATGTTTGTCCCCTTCCTGTCATGCAACCTGCCAAGTTCCCCGTGGCATAAAATTATAACAACTACTGATCCTTTAAAAAACTTAGATCTCAAAAATGGAAAACATGGAAAAGTTTTAAATCTAATAAAATTTTAACTACAGAAGACTAGACAACAGAAACAGAAGCCTTAACAAGCAACACTATTGCTGCAGTAATTAAAATCCTCCTTATAAGGAAAATACCAGGACTGCAAGGATTCACTGCTAGATTCTACAAAATTTTCAAGGAAGATTATTTAAATGCTTAATCTTAGCAAGACTTCCAAAATTTTCATATGCTTAAAATAATAGCTTCACAAAATTATAATCTACATGTATTTTGAAAATATGTATATTAAAAATAGTAAAAGGTGTAACCTGGAGGTGAGATGTTTCTATTTGAAAGACTTTTTCTCTCTATGGTCAGTGAAACATTTTAACTCATAGCTGTAATGTGCAGTGCTGCCCTCTGTACTATATGGAGCTCTATTAGGATAATGCTAGCTGTCTGTTAAGAAATGGGTTAATGACTGCTATACAATTATTTCCTGTTATTGAAATTGATTCTGAAATGAAAGTCTTTCTTTTCCAAATCATTAGGACTTTCTTAAAGGAAAATAGTGTGTCTATGTTTAGATTTAAATCAACTGACAATGTAATTTCCTTTTCAGCACAAGTTCCTCCCCATCCCTGCATTGATTGGAATGCTTTTAAAGAATGTAGCTCGTGTAAATGAAAACAGACACCAGGTAATTTAAGAAGAAGACACTGGATGATGCTATCACGAGAACATTTAGAGCTGCTTGCACTTCTTATCTTTCAGACTGTTTTCCAGAACTGGGGTTATTGCTCAGGAGTGGAACATAAGATTTACAAGCACCAGCTCTAGATGTGTTCTCCAGCACAAACTAAATAAATAGTAATAGATAATAAAGAAATAAATATATGTTAGTTTGTGAATGTCCACCCTTAATATTTATTCATTGAAAACTTTAAAGATTGTGTAAGAAATAGGCCCTTCATTACTTTTGAAAAATGAAGTAACAACCAAACCTATCATGAGAGTCACATAGTAAGCCTTCCTTTCAGAAAGAAACTGTCCAAAGCTTCTAGTTCCGGTCACTCTGCTTCTTACAAAAGAACCATTATTTGTCATAGCAAGAACCTGGAAGCAACCTAGATGCTCCTTAAATGGAGAATGGATAAAGAAGATGTGGCACATTTACACAACGGAATACTACTCAGTGGGGAAAAAGAAATGGAATCTTGAAATTCACAGGCAAATGGATGGAACTTGAAGAAACCATCCTGAGTGAGGTAACCCAGTCACAAAAAGAGGAACATGGTATGTACTCACTCATGTATGGATTTTAAACATAGAGAAAAGGATCACCAGCCTATATTCACACCACCAGAGAAACTAGGATATAAGGAAAAACCTGAGATTCATACAAGGTTCCTCTTGAAAGGGAAAGGAACAAGACTCCTGAGCATATTGGCAGTTGGGGGGGGCAGGGTAATGAGTGTAGAGGGAGTTAGGAGAAAGAGAAGGAGAGGAGAAGAGAATATGTGGGAAAAAGAAAAGGAAGAATGAGTAGCGGATGAATGAATAAACGAGAGCCAAAAAAAAAAAAAAAAAAAAAAAAAAATGACAAAAAGGCATACCATAATACAGGGAACCATTATGGGTTTAAAGAGAAAACTTAATAGAAAAATGTCCAGAGTCCTACAAGGATAACTCCAACTAACAATCTGAGCAACAGTGAAAAGGCTACCTTAAATGCCCTTCCCTGATACCCTGATAATGAGACTGATAACTAACTTATATGCCTTCCTAGAGCCCTCACCTAGTAAGCTGATGGAAACATCAGCAGACACCCACAACTAAACACTGAGCCAAACTCCTGGAATCCAGTTGCAGAGAGGGAGGAGTGATAACAAAAGGTGTCAAGATCAGGCAACAGAAACCCACAAAGACAGTTGACCTGAAAAAAAGAAAGCTCATGGACCCCCAGACTAATAGCTGGGAAACCAGCATTGGACCTACTCAGACCTATGAACGTTGGTCTCAGTTAAAAGCCCTGGGAAGCTCTAAGGTACCTCTGAATGTGGAACCAGGATGTATCCCTGATGCATGAAAGGACTTTGGCGCACATTTCCCATGGCAGGATACTCCCTTAACCTAGAGGCAGGAGGAAGGACCTAGTCCTACTCCAAATGACTTGACATATTTTGATGATCCTTCCTGGAAGGCATCACCCTCCCTGTGGAGTTAGGGGGGGGGTATGGGATGGCAGGGGGGTCAGGGAGAGGGTATGGGAGGAGGAGGGGAGGAAGGGGGAGAGGGAACTGGGATTTATATGTAAAATAAGAAAATATTGTATATATTAAACTCCTCATGTCCCTCTCCCAGTGCTGGCCTCTAAAAAACAATAGAAAATATCTTTATGTTTTATGCCAAACATTCAAATATTGATACAGCTACTGTATATTTATGGTTATTAAATTCTTTTCACATTCACACTTATTTAATAATTTTTTTCATTGTGTCAGGTTTGCCTACTGTTGAAATACCTCAAATTTTTGAGATAATTAAAAATATTTATAAGGATGTGGTGGCTCATTCTTTAATTCCAGCTCTCAGGAGGCAGAGGTAGGCAGAAGTCTTTGAGTTCAAAGCCAGCCTGGTCTATTGAGCTGGCTTCAGGACAGGCTACAAAGCAATACAGAGAAGCCCTGTCTCAAAAAAGCCAAAACAAAACAAACAAACAATCAAAAAACCCCAAAAACAAACTAACAAAGAATGTGAATAGTCCTCTGATACTATTTAAACACAAGAAATTAAATTGTGTCTTGTATTTAGGCTACAATCCTAAATCAAACAACCCAACTGTTTATTAGCAACTGAAAGAGTAAAGAGTTAATTTTCTTCCTTCCCACTGTAGGATACCAGCACTCTTGATCTCTTCCTGCCACAATGCTAGCCTGGTGAGCACAGGTTCAGAAAGGCGCTGATCGGGAAACATGCTTGTGGTAAAAGTGAGCTGGGGAGGGAACATGTGTAACGTGCTCATGTGTGGAAAGTATCATAGAAGATGGAAAGAAATGTAAATTTTGAACCCAAGCAAAGTCTTAAAGGTATTCTTCCAACATTTCATTTTTTTCTCTATGGTTGAGAATTCAAAATGGGTATTAGTCACATGTACTGGATTAACACTGACATAATGTAAAGAACATATATTTTTCTCAGTAAAAATGATTTGTCTGGTCCTCATGTTCCTCTAGCTGAAAACAGGATGTGATGGACACTCACAGACCTTTACATTTCCACTTGTTAGAGAACCGTTGGAAAACTGCATAAATTGTTATTTGTTATTATTGTTTCTTCAATAATGCACCCCTTCAGGATTTGTGGGTTAGAAATTTGTATTGTCTGCCAATCAGTCACTTTCACACATTTTCAAATTAACTATTTCTTAATCCCATTGAAAACAATTAAAATAATTCATAGATTCAAAAATAGAAATCTAGGATGCAGAATAAATAAAAGCAATAGAAAAAGGTACAATTCAGGGTCTTTGATCTTCAAACAAAAGGCCTGAGGTACTGAAGTACTATTTTAAAATTGCTCCAGTTCAAGTTTAGGTTAGAGTTTTGCATTTTATTTTGGTAATAATTTTCCCACACAACCTTATAATCTGAGTAGACAACAATTTTTCTTTTTGCTAGAGAGTTCTCCCTTTTCCCCCATATGTGTTTTTAATAACAAAACTTTTGCATAAAATATTCTAATTTAACAACTGCGGCAGATGAGCAACAATTCCATTTGAGATCATCTCAGCAGTTAGTCATGTCAGAGAATGTTTTCTGAAGGGTTGGGCATGATTTTCATTTTCTGAATGCCTAGAGCATCTCTTCCACTCATATAGTCATTGTTTTCTGCACTGTATAATGACTATTGATGTAGCTGTTTATATCCTTTCTCAACTGCATGCATCCCAAAGGAGGCATATTATCTGAGATCACTGAGAAATGGAAGATTGTCTTTGGGGGTCAGGCAAAGATGTCCAGGGATGCTGAATATACATTGTTAAGTGGAAGCTTGCAGTGTTTCTATTTCTTTATTCAATATTTATGCAAAATCATACATAACTTATTGTTGATATAGCATACCCAACAATATAATATCGATGTGTTGTCATAAATTTTGTCTTGGCATTTATTATATATTTAGAGAAGGATCATTCTGCAGTCTTATAAAGAAAAATCAATTCATAAGTTATTTGCTCTAAGCATGCATGCAAAGCTATATTCCTGAAAGGCTGTTTCTTAATTATGTAAGCATTAGTTACATTATTCATAATTTTCAAATAATAAAACACAGGGTTATTTTCTCATAGAAAATGAGGTGATTTGTCAAATTATATGTTGAAAGAAAAATTTTCTAATAACATCAAAAGCTGACAGTTAAATTACTCCTAGTTTTTGTATTCAAGCACAAACAGAAAAATCTGATCTAAAAATAATAGTTCATGATTTACCATACACTTCACTAATGTTACCAGTGACTGAAAAGATAGTAAAATATTCAGATTTGTAGGTGTTTGATCTCTGTACACAGTTTTTGAATTGAGTAGAAGGTTTAACTAGGTACATTATTTCACTCTGAGATGTAACTTATTATCTTTAGAAACTGTTTTAAGAGCTTTGAACAGAGTGATTTGTTGAGTGTGCTAAGAGTGTAAAACCACGATTTACAGATGAGTAGAGTAAAACATAAGGAGAGTAAGCAAAGCACGGTGATCCATATAGGTGTATGATATATTGTTCTTTGAAAGTACAGCCATGTGGTATGTTGACCAAGAAAGTACAATCATCCATACATATTTTTGGTACATTGGTCTTAGAAAGTACAATCATTCATATATATCTATGGTAAATTGGTCATAGAATATATATATATATATATATATATATGTATATACGTATATATATATATATATATATATAAATATATATATATATATATATATATAATGTTGGTTTAAAAACTTTGAGAAAATAAAACAGTATATACTTGAGTACCTCATAGAAAATGAAATAGCATTTGCTTATTACACAGGCACACTCTTCCTATACCATATACTTTTAAATTATCCATACTAACATTGACTATGCAATGAAAACATCTGTCATGTTCATTCCTTAGGGAATGATAGAACTACAGTGTATAAACATTCTTAGTACATTTACATTTTGGAGTATTTTCTTTATATGACTGAACAGAAACTTCAAACAGATTACTAATAGAAGGGTCATTATTTGTACTTAGAATAATTCACTTAAGCTTCTTAACTACAATACCATATTGCATTACTTTTAAGAATTGGTTGCTTCAGTTGGCTACAAACCTCAGAATTCCATGAAATCTCCCCAGCAAGTGACAAACTCTAGCAGTTTATGTAATAAATTTTGATTCAGATTCAACCATTGTTCCAATACATCCTTTTATGTGTGACTAGAACATGGGCACTATATTGGAGAGAAAGCCTGGGTAACCTACATAATATCCATTCTGCCATTGAACAAGAGTCTATTACCTTAGTCTAGTCCTAACATTCACCACTTTGTCATTTAACACTGCGATTGTTATCAGACCACCTTTCAATTTATAGACTGTGGTCTATAAATATATTTTGTATACTCATATACATGTGATATTAGATAGCATAGTATAAAGATAAAGCAATGTTAATGGACAAAATGCCTTTTTTTCATTGTTATTAGTAAACCACATAAAGTATTACTGGTTTATACTTTTCAATGTTTCTTTTCTTACAACACTGCAACCATGGCTGCCTGGCTGTGTGCAGTGAATCTGTCCACAGCAGTGTGTGATCAAGAAATCATTGGGGTGCATGTTATGGTGGGAGAAAGGGAAAGAGGGAGGGAGTAAGGGAGAAATGGAGGGAGGGGAAACTGGGATCGATTTGTAAAGTAAAAATTAAAAAAAATTAATATAAAAAAGAAATCATTTTGGTAAGTAACACAGTGTCTTTGGGTGAATAATTAATGAGATCTTAAAACAGACATTGTTGTGTATTGTACCCTGTTTGTCTGTTTTCTTGGAAAGTCCAGGCAATGATTGAAAGAAGCTTTATGTGTCCTTGGAAATGTTTTCAGATTCCTGCAGATGGGTAACACTAACAAATCTCTGTCTAATGGCTCTCTATTGTGGAAATTAAATACTTCATCGGTGACTTTGCTGTGAAACTCTAATAAGGTAAATATATCATGTGTCTGTATCAACATTCTAAATACAGAAGGACTTACTCTTATTTGAAAAGCTGTTGAATATATCAAGTCTTATTATGAAACTCATTTAAAAGTTATGCATTGCCAATGTAGAAAGGAATATGAATTACAGAAGTTGTTTTGCCTTTACTTTAATAGTTGGATGTATATTGGACAATTGATTTTTTTTAACAGTACAAAGTTACCCTGAAATGTAACATTTTTTTTGTTTTTTTGTTTTTTTTTTTTTTTTTACTTCAGGGAATAGGACTAAATAAACTTCCACAATAATGCCTTCTACTCCTAGTTTCTCAACAAAGCACAGAAACCTTCATCCTTATGTCAGTAACTTACACTTTGCTTACATAATTCTCAAAGTAAGTAATATGCCACTGGTTGGTGTCAACCAGTTTCGTGGACAAGGGCATAGCAGTTTCTCATGTATTTATGCTTGTTCTAGCATGATTTCTATCTGTCAAAATTTTCAAAGAAGTATTAACATTGTCTTTTTTTTTCTCTATCCAGTCTTTTGTGTTACTAATGATATGCAGATATGGAGTCAACCAATCAAAACTCTGTCATCAACCAATATCCTGCTTTTGCCACCCAAGTGATCTTAACGAATTAATAATTTCTGCCATTGACAGTCCTTCCTAGTCAACCTCAGCTTCTAGGTAATCAAGTTGCTCTAGAACATCATTAAGATTTCTTTGATTAAATGTCAACCTCTTCATACACTCCTCCTAACTTCAGGTAATGATACCTTCCTTATAGTCTTGCTCAGACATCCAGATCTTATATCTACCTGGTCTTATTTTATCCCTTTTAGATAATGTATGTACTATTATACTAATCAAGGGTTTAAGTGAAACAAAATGGGATCTAATATTCTTATGTTATTTAATCGTGTTTTGTAAAAGTCAGCTTTTAAAAAAAATCAATCAATATGCATTTTGTTTTTACTATGCAGATAAATAATTCCAAATAGATACAACTATCATGAAGTGGAAGTAAATCCCCTGAGATTCTTTTCAAATGAAACACACCATAATTAGATTTTTCAGGCTTTCTTATATAATTTTAATGGTATTAGACATTCTATTTTCTTTTTGATACAGTGTTTTGTTGTGTCGCATAAACTAGCTATGAAATGGTCATCCTACTACACCTGTATCTCATCTTCTGGGATTATAAGTATGTGTCACCATGCTTGGCTGCATAAATTTCAAGTAAAATGTGGTTGTGGCTAATAACCGAGCAGTTTCCAATGTTGCTTTTTCTTTTTGCTGATACCATCCCACAACTAAACCTAAAGGAAATTCTACTTTTTAATTCCTTATGTAAAGATAGGAGCATTTAAAAACATCACTTCATTGATGATAGCATTTGAAAACCTTGTCATTGTGGCTTAAAATTGAAATTTCAAAATGATTTATTCTAATTGGGTACTATAGTTCAGCATTCAGTTAATTCATTAAAAAGGAGGCAAAAAGAAGTTACAATAGCCAAGAATGAAGAAATTTTCTCATATTGAAAGTCAATATAGAAGGGAAAACCACACAAGATCTAACGGTTTTCAAGACTGCTTAGCATAATTTAATGTTTTAAAACTGACTTTCAAGTCTTTCACAGTGTTCAGCTAATGAAATGTTCAAGTGGGAAAAGAAACACTTTTGAAAGATTATTATGATGTTATAATCACTGTGGCCTGTGATTGTAGTTTTAAGATGATGTTGTTTTGCTCTGTTGTTGAGATGGGACCTGAACTCCTAGACTCCAGTTTCTACCTCAAACTACAAAGTACTTGGGTTACAGAAATGCACCATCATGACAAGTATTGTTATGTTAAAATAGTAATTTTCATTTTCATAAATGTCTAAAAGTGTATATTTAGTTAATTTCACAGTAATTTCTAATTTCAATAAATGAACAATTTAATGTTACATTGAATTTTCAGATTTTATAATTTTATAAAATAAAGTAATACTGCTTTTGTTATACACTGTTTATATAACTTTTCTCATAACAAAATTAATAACCTGGAGAAATCTCTCATTGGTTAAGAGCACTTGATTGCTTTTGCAAAGGACCTATATCCATTTTTCAGAACCTATACAGAGTATTGTTATGATGCCTATAGCTTCAGATTCAAGGAGTCTAAAGTCCTCTTTGACTCATTTGGACTCCCATTCACATAGTAGGTACAGCATTCATACCCACAAACACATATACATATGTGTATAATACAATATTTTAAGACTAGAAGTAATAGTAGAGAAATTTGACGGGACTGCTTTTATTAGATTTTATTTTGCCAGTATTTGCAAACCTGCGCATATGTTTATCAATGTTTATACTGAGAAAGCCCTCAAAGAAATCAAATTTTAAATATACAACTATTATAAAACCCTTTAGTAATGTAACAGACTAACCCCTATGCCCTTTTCTACATTGCATCCACACCTTTTTAACGTGAAATGATGGCTCATGGAATCAACGCTTTCAAATGTAGCCTCGGACACAGGCTGTATTTCGAAAATCCTCATCATTTGGATTTACTCTCCTACTCTTAAGGACTTTCAGTTACTGTTGGTATAGAAGACAGCATAACCTAACAGCGATCAAAGGAAACATTTTGGATATTCCACGTGTAACCATAGTTTCAGCAGCTGTGGCTGACACAGGAGAGCGGCATAAGGTGCTGTAATACGTCCTAGACATGAGCACTCATTGAGGGACAAGAGGATAGATCAACAGGTAAAGTCTCACAACTTGGGTCTGATCCCCTGAAATCAAGTTTGAAGCAAATAGCCAGCTTCCAAGTTGTCCTTTGCCATTTGCATGGATACTGCGGCTGGTGCATACATGCATACACACACACACACACACACACACACACACACACACACACACACACCATAAGCACACACATGAAAACTTCCTTGATCAATAAAATATATATGTTACATCTACTCAAGTATGTCACACAACTATGATACATACATGTTACTAAAATCCAACAAATGTTTGCAATTATTTGTTAGTAGAAAAAAGATAGATACATACCCATTATCATAACACACACAAAGTATTCATCTTCAACTAATAAAAAGACATATCAGAACAAGACAGTGGTCTCAATGGTAAATATAAAATACTTTCTAGGGATTATATTATATTTTGTTACAAGTTAAAGCTTAACCAATAAATGGGTATTTTCTCCAGTGGAGAACAACATCTTTCTGTACTCAATAATAATAATGTGTGTTGTTTTTCTACTTTGATCTTTCTACCAATTAATATGTAATCACTAGAGTTGGTATCTGCATTGATAATCATAACCAATGTGACTTATAACAAATTAAAAATGTAAAATAAGAAAGCAAAACATTACTTTTGTAGTATGACAAATTATTCAATTTGTCATATAACAAAACAGTTCTATTTGTTTATATATGTTTAATGATTATTTTTAGAAAAGTAAGTAAATATAATTATAAATTATAATAGAATTATAAATATAAATTATATTATATGTATAAAATACATTACATTATAAATATAACATAAATATAAATTAAATATAATACATATAAATTCTAGAACTCTAGTTGACTGTGAGTTCTCTGCAATCATCTCACAAAGTTATCTTTTTGAGAGGCTATTTTAGAACATGCAGAAGAGCCAGCTTTCATTATAATAATTTCATATAAAATGGATTTAGTTACCTGTTAACATTGTAACATTGTTAATTTTCCTTTTTCTTTCTTTTGTTTTTTGAGGCAGGGTTTCTCTGTATAATGCTCCAGCTACCCTGGAACTCGCTCTATAGACCAGGCTGGACTTTACCTTTTCTTGGTCCAAGAAATAATATTAAGGAAAGAGGCTGATAAGAATACAGACTACAGCCAGGATTTCTGCATCTTTTAGAATCCCCCATGACAGCGCCCCTTACCAGCAGGAAGTAGTTTGGAAAGAACAACACCCAAATTCCCAAATATTGTCTATAAATGTTTGTTTTCAGTAAAATGGATTTGGTTATATAAAATAAATAAATAAAATAAAATAAAATAAAAAGAACTTTTGAACAGTGGAAAAAAATAAAGTTCACACCATTGAACAATTTAAAAAAAAAGAATTCACAATTTTATTAATGATAAAAGTTTTACTGAAATATACAAAACCTTCATTTAGTAACTGAAAATAGCTTCAAACCTCCTAGGTCTATCTAGAGTTTATTGTCATTCTGGAATTTTACACCCAG
The DNA here is from genome assembly GCF_943737965.1 of Phodopus roborovskii. Classification (NCBI taxonomy): domain Eukaryota; kingdom Metazoa; phylum Chordata; class Mammalia; order Rodentia; family Cricetidae; genus Phodopus; species Phodopus roborovskii. The sequence continues at coordinate 2,816,168 of NW_026126413.1, read as the reverse complement.
AGCCAGGACTTTCTCAGGAAGAGTTTGATGGGAACACTGCTTCACGTCCTAGAACCAAGCAATTTCCATGACATAAGCATGAATACAGCTATGCAGAGGACACTCAACTGCATACTCAGCTTGCAGTTTTATTTTCAACGTGTCTTCATGTTTCTAGGATAATTTGCCTTTTGTTTCATAGTAATGTATGAGGAATGGAAGAGATTAGAGTCAATGAGCTTAGAGGGTCAGAAATTAAAGAAAATTTTAATATACACTAGAAAAACAATACCAAACAATACCAGGTTTTCCTGGAATGAAACAAAAAAGAAAGAGTATGGTAGCAGGAAATTATCTCATGTCTCCTGTATTTGTTGGGAAAGAGAAGCCTGTTTAGACATCAATCGGCCTGTGAAGATGCAGAGGCAGAACCAGTGTTAAGATGTGTTCCTATGAACTGCTCACAATAAAAAGGTTTTCATAATATGCTTTTTTCCTTAAATATTATTCATATTCCCTTTGTATTACTACCAAATTCCAGGGTTGATATTGTTAATTAGTTATATACATGCTCAATATTATCACCTATCTGACTTCAGATGTCTAATACCTTATTTATAGTAAACAAATTTCAGTTTTAAGTATTATTTCCGTGTTGTAAAGACATACCCACCTTAAAGAAAAATAATCCCTTGTTTAAATTCTACTTTCTCCTACCATTCTCACTCCTCATTTCTATTTATCTTGGTCCCTTGGTCCTTATTCCAGAATGGCTCTGTGGTTTATATTAAATGCTAACTTCTCAATCCTTCAAACATCCCTTCATGTTCCCTTACATCCTTAAAAACAAAGCCTATACTTGACCAGCTATATGCTTTGTGCACATAGTAGACACTCAAATATTTGATAAATGAGTAATAAATAATATATTGAGGAATATTTGCTTTATTAATTGAAAAAGTCTACTAATTATTAAGGACAGACATTCCATTCTATCCATATTTTAATCAATATGCAAAATTGTCATTTTCATATCTATGCATGGCATGTTAAAAATGCCTAACTAATTCCTTGATATCTGGAATGCTGAATTTACCTTTTACCTGTATGTCTTTTTATATTCAACTTCTATTACCTCACAAAAGGTACTTACATGGTTAAGAACATTTAAGACTTTTCCCAGGAGACAAAAATTAAGTTCCCAACATACATGTTGGGAAGCTTACACTGTAAGGAGTAAGGTTTTTCCTCCTGCTGCTGGTCTTGTCCCGCCGCCGAGCCAGCCCCAATTAACACACAGAGACTCTGTATTTGATAGAATGCTGTTGGCCCGTTACTTGTTTCTTATCTGCTAGCTCTGTCTTAATTATTAACCCATTTCTGTTCATCTACATATTTCCATGTGCTTTCATCTTACCGGGAATGGGGCCAGCTTCTTGTCTCGTCTCCCCAGTCTCTCCATCTTGACTCCTCCTTACTCCTTCGTCTTTCCTCCTCATCTCCTAGTCCCACCTATCTAGCTTTCCTATTGGCAAATAGCGCTTTATTCATTAACCATATGAGAAACATATTTACAGATTGACATCTCCCACCACTAAACCTGTCTGTAGGTGATATGTCCCAGGTGATATGACCAATACCCTTTTCTGAACTTGCTGGTACCTACTCACATGCACATACCCCCAACACCCAATTTTATAAATTGTCCACCATATCCTAGAAACACTCAGCTCTTCCTCCCAAGTTGGTGAGTTACTTCCTTCTTATTCAAGAATCCCATTGCTGCTTGGTTAACTGTATTGTGGTCACCCTGCTCCCTTTCTTACCTCTACCACAACTCCCATATTGCAGCAACATCATCTTTAGTACATGTTAATCATCTCTGTTATTTTTGGTAGAAAATACAAATTTATTAGTTACTTTTCTTACTCCCAAGTTTTCAGTATATAATGCATTTTGTCTGGAGTAAGTTTAGTTTTTTATCTTCCAGGTAAGACTTACAATATTTTTGATGTTACATTTTATCATTCATGCATAAATTCTCTGACATACACTTATAACAGGGTACTTTTTATAATTTCATGTACTTAAACCAGTATTTCCATTTATTACCTATCTATCTGTACTTTTTATCATGTATTTTAATTGTCTCTTCTCCCATAAGCTAGACAGCAATTCCTGTAAGTTTAATGTTCATCTTTGTCAGTAAGTAAATAACTCAATAAATATCCATAGCTCAATAAATATCCATTTATAAAGGAGGGAAAATTAATACTTTTAATGATTCATTGGAGTTTTGGGGGTTGTAATATTGATCTTTCATAAAGTTAACATTAATTGATCTTAACTACAGCCAGAGACATGATGATTATAATTTTTCTTAAAATCATTTGCTTTGCTACCTTTGATTTCATCGATGTACCATGCGGCTTTGCTTATATTTTTTACTATTACTAATTGTTTGAATTTTTTAAATTACTTGAATGGTATACAAATTTTGTGCTACATAAATTAGATATTTTAAGAGTTACTGATATTTCCATTGATAAACTCTGAACTCTTCACTAGCAATAGAAATTTTCTTTATAGAAGGATTCTTTAAACATTTACTTTAACATCACTGTTTAGGAATATGAGCCAGGTGTTGACTAGGAATAAATGTAGGCATAGCTACACACTAGTGACAGGGAGGTAATGTGGGCATACTAAGGTCTGAAGCAAAATCATGATGGATTTTTCCTGGATATGCATTTAAATTATCCCTGTCTGATTATGCAGTCACTGGGGCAATGTATTTTAAATTGTGATACTACAACAAAAGCTTTATAATTTTGACAGTATTATTATGACAATTGTCACGTTTCTTCTTTCCTTTCCCCTGTCTAAACTCTATCATATATGCCTCCTCCGATTTCATAGGCTCTTTTTTATTGTATACATATTTGCGTGTGTTCCTAAATATAACCTGTTCAGTTCCTAAAATACTACCTGTATGTATGTTTTCAGTGCTTATCATTTAGAAATGCAAAGTCAGATGCTATGTTCTTCCTACTTCTTCTGTTCCTAGCTTTTCTTCATTGTACATAGTTCTTTGGTAGGATTGAAGACTCATGGGATTTTCATGAATTTTGTACAAAGTATGAGTAAGTTTATTTTCTTTTCATGTTGAATAAAAACTATATTTAAACTATTAATGATGGCAAAACATATAAAATTCTACAATAATGTGAAGCATATATAGCTAATTAAAAAATTAGTATGTAAGTAGAAATATAATGATATTCACAGCTCTGTTCTTTTTAAGATATTACCTTAAAATACCCACTTTTCTATTTTCACTTTTTTATATAAAAAATTTCATTATTCTTTACACTTTCCGCTATGTTGCTACCTAATATAGAGAAACAATGACTACAAAATATCTCAAATAGTTACTATTTGAAAATGCAGGAGGAGCGTTATTAACAAGATTATGTTTCAAATATTTGGTCCCTACAGTTTACAAGTAGGGTAAATTCTAAAGAAGGCAAGATATTAAAAGCACTACATAGTGGTATTTTTACTTAGAAAATGTTCAATATTTCATTAATACATGCTAGATAAATACAGGGTTGTGAAAAAGGGTGTAGAAATTAAAATAATATTCTTATTCTATGAAAGTATTTAATAAGGAAATAAGTATTTTCTCCTAAATTCTAACTCTTTCATGAAATAATTTCAAAGGACTGGGGAGAATGTTCAGCAGGGTGGAATGCTGTCTGTGTCAGCATAAAGATCTGAATGTGGATCTCAAGCAGCCACATATAAAACCAGGTGTAGCAGCTTGAGCTTGTAATTGCAGGGATATATCAGAGAGAAGACAGAATTGTCAAGGTTTGCTGGCTACTTGTCTACCTGAACAACCACAGTTTCACACAATTCCTAACCTGACTTAAGATGATGAGCTGGAAAACAATAGAAGAGGGCAACAGAGTTTTCCTGTGACCTCCACATCACATGCACATCGATCACACATACTTCCATTACATGTGTATGTCATGTACACACACATATGTATATACACACATGTACACATACCCAGATTATTTTATATACACACACATGTGTATACACACACATACTCTGACTATATATACACAAACATATGTGTATACATACAACATACCCCACTTATTTCATATACACACATATATGTGTATATGCAATACATTTATCCAGATTATTTTTCGTACACATACATATGTGTGTACACAAACATACGCATACTCAGATTATTTTCTATGCACACACATATGTGTATAAACACACATATGCATACCCATATTATTTTATAAAACATCAATGCTACTTAACACACAAAAGATATTTTAACCTGTACATTTAAGTTTTATTATATGTTTTCCTTATTTTGATGTTAAAGTACCATACATAAGATGAGAATTGTTATAACATCTATGGTATGCTACATTTTAGGTGGAAAAAAGTTTTACTTTTTTAATGGACTGCTAAATATAAGGGTGAGGTTGTATGGCATATAGCAAATATAGTAAAAATAATGTAATTTAACTACCAAATATCTAAGTATTGTGAGGATTTTACTAGTATATTGAGGGAAGTATAATTATATAAGCATCCAGTTCCTAAAGTGTTGTTGAATGCATTGTGATAGGTTTCTTAAGCCACCCTTCTGGCAAAATGAAGAATGTTGAGTAAATACTTCAAAATTGGACACCAATTAAAAATATTTATCATATTTTTTCACTGAATCAGAATTAAAATCTTCAAAATGTTGACAAAAACATTATATACTACTAAGGAACTATGAATTTGATATCAGTGCAATTAAAATGAAACTAAATTTATATGCAAACTTCAACATTCCTGGTAGAAGGCATAATTTTTAATGATAATATAGACTTCTGAATATAGGACCCGTATATTAAACTATAAAATGCTATTTTATATATGTGAAGATGTGATCAAAGTGACTGTACCAGCTTTATTTCTATGAAATAATGTCAAGCTCCATAAAATACTGCTGCTGACTTAATAAAGTCTTTGATGAGAATTATGAATTAAACTGACAAAGTACTTTTAAAAATAATATATGTCAATTATTTTTCAGATACTATCATTTTAGTGTAGTACAAATATATAAGAAACATGTTAAAAAAGAAAGCACATTAAATTTCATAAGTGAAGTCGGGGCATGCTAAATTAATGATTTCATTTAATGATTATTTTTTGTTATGCAGCTAATAGTCATGGGGCTCTTGCTAAACACAGCCTCCTAGTCAGAAGCATCAGAAACAATGATAGAGATACAAACTCATCACAGGCTAACATCAACTCATCACTGACTACAAACACTAGTAATTTTCATTTTCCAAATTGTTCTCCAATAACCATCAAAGTGTTCAATTTTTCAGGAATTTTGATGTCTGACATTTTATTCAGCATGATTTTATTTCATACTTAACAGATAGACCTATTGTAACTTGTTTCCCAACATAACCATAGAGCTGCTTAGACTCTGAGAATAAAATTGTACATAATTTAACATATTATGGTTTTAAAAATATTCCTGAATTCCTTGAAAATTTTTACATTCTTAAAGAACAATTTTCATTTTCCCATTTTATATTTTCACATGATTTTATACATTGTTATCAGTTCACATAAGACATTATACACTTTTCTTTGTTCCCATTCTCAGTTTTTAAAATTTTATTTAAATTAAAAAAATATCTTATCTTACATACCAATCCCAGTTCCCTCTCACTCCTGACCTCCCATTTGCCCCACCCTCCCTCATCCCAACCTCCATCCACTCCTTGGGGAGGGTGAAACCTCCCATAGAGCATTGTCAAAGTCTGTCATACTTTAAGGCAGGACCAAGGCCCTTCCCTTTGTATGTAGGCTGAACAAGGTATCTCTACACAGGGAATAGGCTCTAAAAAGCCAGCTCATGCAGTAGGAATAAATGCTCGTTCCATTGCTAGTGTCCCAACAAACCCTCGAATGACAGCTGTGGAATGTGCATAAACCTGAAATAAATAGGTCTTCTGAGAGAGGGTAACAGTAGGGTAGCTTTGGCAGTTTGTAGTACCAATTCTTTTAAGAGTACTACTAAATTTCCAGTAATGATTTTTACCTAAATCAGCATAAGAATTATTAGTGTCAGAGACATATGGAATTGATTTTATTTAATTATTTGCAGTTTCTGTAATTATTCTGTTACTAAACTGAGAACCAATAAAAAGTATTTAAAATACCAATTAAAGTGAATACAATGGATAATAATACAGGCAAGTAAGTTCAATGAAATCTTACAAAGTATCTTCAGCCAGTAAGAGCCACATCTGTGAGTCATTCACTAAAAAAACATGGGGACTACTGAAATTCTTAAATCTTGCACTTACCAACCTCCACAACACTTGAGCAGTTGGGATCTGTGAAGCCGTCCGGACAATCACAAGAAAAGGAATCATCAGCCAATCCTGACAGACAGATGCCACCATTTTCACATGGATTGGGGTTGCAAATGTCACCTGGGGAACAGAGAGTCAGAGTTTGAATTTTTATGTCTGTCACAGCATTGGAACACACCAGTTCACTTGGTCTACTGACTCACTTCTGAAGATCTGGGTTGACTGGTTTTTGCAGTTAGTTCTAAAAATCTCTTTACAAACCTACATGTTTTCCTTTGTAACATTTTAGTTTGTCTCTCTAATGTGCTGGGATATATTTCCTAATATGTAGAATCTGGAAATGGCATGAATACATCCTGATGCTAATAGACTTGAAAGTACCACAGTACTATAACATTGAGTTTTCATGGCTCTTTTACAGCTTCCTCCACATAGATACATTAAGGGCAATGGGTTTCCTGAACTGTGGTTTTTATCTCTGGTATTGAGCGACAAATGGAATTTTATACTTTAGATATGAGAGTCTAAAAATTTGGCAACCAATATTGAATAGAGAATGGCAATTGGTGAAGTTGTCACCTGTGATAACTTGTAAGACAGAAAACATATGTGATGGGAGATGTCATTCTGTAAATATGTTTCTCATATTGGTTAATGAATAAAACACTGTTGGCCAATAGGAAAGCAAGATAGGCACGACTAGAATCTTAGAAGGTGAGAGGAAGTAGGAAGGAGTTGGTTCAAGATGAAAGAAGGAGAGAGCAGAACGCCAGCCCCTCTCTCTGGAATAGGCCACGTGGAAGTACTTAGATTAATAGAAATGGGTTAATAATTAAGAAAGAGCTAGCCAATAACTGGCTTAGAGCTTTATATCTAATACAGTGTCTCTGTGTATTATTTGGGGTTGGCGTGGCAGAGAGACCAGACCAGCGGGGGGGGGGGTGTGAACTACTCGTAACATATATACGATAACATTTTGGGTAGTAGTAATGAGGTTTCAACATAGACTGTTAAAGTGTCAGTTGACTCTGAATATCTGCACATGATAAGCTACTATAAGAAAGAGGCAAGTAAAGCACAGAACCCTTCATATGAAATTTAAAGAAATATAAAGGGGCAAGGATTTGTCTATAAAATGAAACTATTGCTCAACTTTAATGTCTCAAACTCATACCTGGTCATACCTGACGCCTCATAAATATAAAGTCATGCATGTGCCTTAACTTTCATGAAAATGTTTCAGAGAACCCATTGGGAGCATAAATGTCACTCTCAGAAAATAGAAGAGCATCAAGAAATCCTGGTAAGTGTGTCCCTGAGTGGGATGGCAAACACAAAGCAGTACACATGGCTCAATGAGGAAGGAGTGATAGACTTGAGGTAAAACCCTGGGTAGAATATGAATTATTATCCAAAGAGGACTTGAGTTAGATTCATCTGACCATTTTATGTGGGAATTTATAAGTTAAGATGCCACCTGCAATGTGAAAAAGAATGAGAAAGGGAAGGAGGAAAGAAAAGGGAAGGAGGAATAATTAGACGCAGCTTGAACATATTTCAGTGCATCACTAATAAAAATGTGTGAAAAAGAAGATGCCCTTAGTGTGAACGCAACTTCCCAGAAGAAAAGTGATGAACAACACTGTCATCTACCAATTCCAAAGAGGATTAAGGATGAACAGTCCCTGAAATAAGTTTGTAGTGCCCATGATAACTTCATTTGTTTTCAACACCATCCCAAACATGAGTGTGCCTTTCCCTATCTGTGTTAACTTCTTGCAGTAATATCCATAGGTCAAAGCAAACTGAAGATACTTATATACTTTTTTATTTGTATTGACAAAAAAATAAATAAAATCAGTGACTTTGGAAGAGTTTTAGCAAGACAGATAGAAGCTTGCATTTATATTCATTCAAAAATCAAGAAAATCGTCGTTCAGATATGCTTCTTTGAGGCAACTAAGTCCTTATTTAGCACACACACAGTGACCTTCTTTCTTAGAACACAGTATTCAATATGAGTACTGATATTAATGGCCAGATAGAATTAAAAGTATGGAAAGTTTTCAGTTCTTTGTCTATGGATTATCCAATAATCTGTAGCCCACCTGTTACTTAGCTGATCATTTTGTTGTTGTTTTTCCTACTGATTCTTTTCTTTTTTTGCTTACATTTTTTCTTAGGGTTATTACTGAAGTGATAAAATATCACGAATAAAATAACTTGGGGCCAAAGAGTTTATTTTACTCATGCTTCTAAGTCATTGATTATCACCAAAGAATATCAGGGAAGGAACTCAAACAGGGCAGGAACCTGGTGCTAGGAGCTGATGCAGAGGCCATAGAGGAGTGCTCTTTATTGGCTTGCTCCTCCTGCTTCTTGTAGAACCCAGGACACCAGTTCAGGGATTGGGCTGGATCTTCCCACATCAATCAGTAATTACGAAAATGCCCCACAAATTTGAGTATAGCTGGCTCTTATGGTGCATTTTCTCAATTGAGACTCTATTATTTCTGATGACTCCCACTTATGTCTAGTTGACATAAAACTCTCCAGTAATAAAGTAAAGAATGAAAACATTTTAAGTTGATATATACAATTACATGTATTTAATGAATATAACATGATGCAGTAACAATTGTAATGATGGTTACAGACTCACATATTTAGCAAATCTTACATCTGCTATATTAGAATTTTTGTAAATATAATATATATTGATTTAAGTTTTGTGTGCTTGTACTTCCTCTGGCTTTTTATTTTTTCACATGTCCTGAATCTAGCCTATGAACATGAAAATATCATACAAGTACAGTACTCTATTGCTTATATTTATTTTCAAACATAATATCCCAACATATTATTAATTTTTCTCTAATTTGTATCTTATCCACAACATTAATATTTGCACAGCATAATTTAAAGGGATATAAATCACAGAAATACTATAACAGAATGATCCAAAACGACATTGTAACAAAATAGATGTGTGTTTTGAAGTACAGCAAGAATTGTGTGTTGGATTTTTGAGTTCATAACAGCATAACTAAATAGTCAGTTTTAAATCAAAGTATGAAACATTTGATTTTAAATGCAGTATTTTTTACTGAAAAGTATGTGGAATATCTCAAATACATATGTATGATAATAAAGTGGGTATTGAATTGGAGGGTTTTCCCTTCATCCTGAATTGTTAAATGTCAGTGAGTCATTAAGGTCAGAGATAGGACATGAGGGGGCAGATGAGAAATCCTTCAGCTCATAAGTAAATATTCCCAGAGATAAAGAAAGAGGCTATTGAAAAAAATAATACAAGAAGTGTTAGGATCTAAAAGTTACATCCTTGTCACTATAAATGTCAGTGTTCACAAGTGAAATTAGTATGCCATTGTCTACCAGATATTCACAAAGGTTCTTTAGTAGTGTGCAAGTAATCTGAGCAGAACATAAAATTGTGGCCTTGCACAACTATAGACAACAGAAAATAGGCAAATATCTCCACAAGGAGCTATTGGGTGCCCTACTGTGCATCTGTTTTTGCCATTCCCCAAAGCATTCTCATTGTAGCTGTGTTGTCCAATCAAAGACAGGAAAAGGAAGTCAAGAGTGTAACAATGTTAGCCTATTGAGGTGAGTCTCTATGGTAGAGCACTAGTCTGGCATTCAGAAGGGACTGTACTCATAACCACAAACAAGGAAAAGAAAAGCATACACAGAAGTTTACTAAGAAATACTGACTACATGCTGGCAGTTCTATGACCACACTGCTCATTTCTTTATAGTTGCCTAAGTAATCATTTTGCCTACAATTACAAATTACAATTAAAGGTAAAGCTTGTGAAGAGTAGGGTGATGAAAAACCAGAGCAAACAAAGAAAGCCTTCATCTTACAATGCATGTCTTACACCTGTGCAAGAACTAGAGGGACTGAGGACAAAGAAGGCAAAGGCAGGAATAGCTGGGAACAGCCACAGACTAATGGAGGCCCAATGAAGTTTTCTGTAAAATAGTAGGGATCTCCAGGGCAAAACCTACTCTTTGAGAGCATACATCTGGGAAATGGGCAACCAGGCACTAGTGCTTTTTTTTATGAATAGTATTGGTTTCATGCATATGAGAGAGAGTCCAAGGCGAATCCCATAAATTCTGCACAAGGGGTTGTAAGCTCTGTAAACAATGTATATGTAAAAACATGTTTCATAAAATTTTATTGGGCACAATAATATTCATTCTCAAAGCTACCTAGGTTTACTGTTATGTTAACCAATGCCATACCTTACCCTGATATTTTCTACATGTAGTCATTTTCAAGATGATGGTGTAGGTGTGGATGACACTTTTAAGAGAAAAATCAGTACCCTGAATAAATTTCATCTAATTGATATATTTGTCAAAACTTCCAATTCTCTGCAATTCAAATTAACTAAAATACCTACTTGAACGAGAGAAAAAAATATAGTTAAAGCTAAGCCCGTGGAGTTCAAATAAATTATTTGACTGATAGGTCTTAAAGTTATGATGATAATCAGCCCAAGAAGGCAGCCCAATAATGAAAACCAAGACAATACAGATCTCATAGTCTTTTATCTCTACTGTCAGCAGGCCCTCTGCTACAAGTCTGTGTACTGCAATCTGTGCACTGGTAATACCTTGATGTTTCTTGGCTGGCTAGCCTCACCTGCTTCAGATTAGGACAGATGTGTTTAATTTTATTCTAACTATGTTTTATAGTTCCATCTGCAGTTTATGGCATACTAGGGCAAATTAAGCTGATGCTGCTTTGTCTTTTGGCAATAGAATGAAGCAATTATTTTTCCCAGGGGCAAGAAATCTTTGCAGGCTAAATTTAACTTGCAATTTGCCCGAACTTTCCACCCACTCAAGAGTTCTGAAAGGACTGGAAGAGGCAGCTTTAGTTTTAGCTTTACTTTTCTCACTGACCCCTACTTGTTGCCAGTTACTTCATATTAAAGTGATACAGAATGTTTTATTTTTTCTCATTATGCACACACAAGCCACGATCCTTGAACCTTGGGAGTAACATTTGTAGGTACCTTAACTGTCACTTCATACTGTGGAAAACAGTGCAAAACAAATAAGTAATGACAAACCAACTAAGGAACAATAACGTTTGCACATTTTAATATCATTTTCTATGATGCCAGTATACACAACTATGACATTTCTAATTCATACAAAGAAGAATATTCTATTATGACCATATAGTAGAAATTGGTACATACAAGATAGTTAATTTATTTAATTGACATTAAAGCTTTCAAATGGTTTATATATTACATTTTTTTGATATGTTTGTGTCTGCCTTCAGTTTGCATATCAGGGGATCAATGACTCATTCATCATATATTCATTTGCCAGAAACCATACTGAGATGCCTGAGTGCACCTGAGATGAAACACATAGTGTTTTTGAACTCTTAGAGATTATATTATAGAAGAAATGGATAATGAAATTCTTACAAATAAGCAAACCATGTGTTGCTCACTATACAAAAAGGCAGGAGAAAAATCTCCCTCATATGGAATATTGTAAAAAGACCCAATTATTCAACATTGAGAGTCAAGTAAAGTCTTCATTTCAGCAAAAATCTGAAGTATGAACAGAAGGAACCAACGTTAAAAGGCAAGAAAGGTCATTCTTTTTAGAGAGAACAAGCAACTAGTTCCCATAATAGGCACAGGAGTGATGAAAGCTAGTCATTCAAGAAATACTTACAGTAATGGATTGCCACTATTTGTTATGCAAACAATTTTTGTAGAAACATGTATTATTTGAAAGCCCAAATTTAATTCTCCATATGCAATGCAGTAAAATACAATGCTTTTTGTTTATATATCTTAAGATCTGAAAATATACTTATTTATATGCTGATGTTTTCATATATTTAAGTGTTTATATTGTTTTATTAAAGTATTTACATAGTATTAGTAATGTGTTCATGTGTTTGCAGGATAATATAAATTAGGAATATATTTAGATGAATATGGGAACCCTGTTTCTTTATCACTAGATGTGCTAGCAGACATAGGACTAAAACCTCAATGTTTATTCTGACCTCTCTTCATCTCTGCAAACACATCTGTATATAGACATAAAACTAAAATTAAGAAACTAATATGTTACCCAAGAATTTCACTTCATGAACATATCTCCCTATTTAATAACTTCATTGTCTCAGCATGGTAATTGTGCAGTATGTTGCAACTCATATTTAAATGTGGGAAAGCAAAACAAATTCAAGGAAACACTTGAATTCACATTCCACAAACAAGACAATGTGGACCTGCACATTACTCTGCCATCTTCAATTTATTCATCTCCCATTGAATTTGGCAGCAATAATGCTACTTCAGTAAAGAACTGAAATAAAGCAAAATCTTTGCTCTCAATTACACAAGTCAGAATTTTTGAAACAACTATAACTTGAATGCATAGAATAATTAGGAAATATAGTATACAAATGAGCAATAACTCTAGTTTAAGTGAAATAAAGCTCAAGAGAATTTGTATAGCCAAACTGGCAATACTTACATGTTAGCACTCTTATGATTCATTCTATATGAAACTATGGAACAGATATCCCTATTTTTAAAATTGGCAATAGACTTAAGTTGTTTCCCTTGAAAGAGCATTTGTATGATATGTTCTAATTAGTTTAATGTATGTAATTTTATTTTAAAACCTTGTCTCACATACTACAGATTATGGCTGGTTGTTGTATATTGCAAAAGTTTCCTAAAAAGCCATAAATTGCCACTTCAACATGGAGGGATGACTACACTAAAGGCATACTTCAATAATACACATTTTATCTTGCATATTCTTGTAAAACATGTGTGTGTGTATTAACATGTAGTTATCCTATAAAAAGTTAATTATTAACAATAACCCTACTACATGTCAGAGGTCAACAAATAAAAATAAAATCTCACTTCCATAAATAGGTTGTCTCTTTCAGAGTTTTTGGACAGTGCAGTCCCAAAGCATTTCAAACTATTGCCAATGCTATTGGTTAACTGCCAAAATTGGTGGGTAATATAATATAACTGAAGATACAACCTCAACATACATCATGATTAAACATGGAGACATCATGCAGGCACTGATGTGGAGCCTTCATCTCTATTATCTAGTTTTCATAGTCCATGGAAATATTATTTGTATCACCAGAGAAAAAAATTTAATCATTTCTCTTATTCAGATGTAAACCCTGCAAACTGCAAAAACAACTGGGCATTAAGATATACTCATAGGAACAACAGCAACAGGAATGTCATCAGAGTAACCAATGGTCTTCTGATTGAATTTAGTTGCCCTCAATAAGAGGTATCAGTTACCTGGTACCATTGTTTGGTCAAGATGTTGTGGCTAAACTTTTCATAATCCCTAGGAGAAAACCTACTACTGTTTCTCTGCTAAGTGGACATAGTATTAAACTGATTCATAATGGCTTAAAATATCTATATTATACAGATAGATTAATGTTTCTCTTGCACCTCATCATAGAAGCATCCATTTGTAATAGATGGTGGTTAACAGAAGATCCACAATCTGTCAAGGTGCGAAATGTAAGTGACTACAGAATTCTCAGCCCACAATGAGACATTTTTATCACCCTTTATCCTCACAAAGCTTAAGATTCATTGTAGAAAATGGCAGCAAAGAGTTTAAGAGTCAGAGGTGGTGAATGACTATAAGCAAATACTGTCATTTGGCCACTGTAGGGTAACTACACATATCAACTCACAGAAGTTATAAGAATATGCACAAGACCTGAGCAAGCTCAATCCAAATTACACCAAGGAAAGGGAGGTGGCAGGAAGTCCACCTCTAGCTGTGCAGTTATAGTCATTTGGAAGTTGCTGGGAAGGGAAGAATAAATTTTCTTTATGAATGTATTCCCCACTGGTCTTTGGTGGCACAAGCTTTTAGTCACAGCAATCAGGAGATAGAGGCAGAAGGATCTCTGTGAATTTGAATCCTGCCTGGTATACAAAGTGAGATCCAGAGCTGAAGTGTAAAATCTTGTGTTGAAAAACAAAACAAATCAAAGAGGAAGAAGAAGGAGGAGAAGAAGAAGAACAAGAAGAACAAGTAGTTACCTTCTGGTAAGCTGACCACACTAGAGAGAAGAGCTACACATCCATGAATAAATAAGCAGTACAAATTGAACTTGAATGGTTTAAAAAAAAAAAAAAGGATATTTTGGTAAGCAGAAAAGAGGAGGTACATATGGGAGGAGTTGGGGGATGAGTAAATTTAATCAAAGCACATTGTACCAAATTCTCAAAGAACCAATACAAAAGCAAACCTTTTGAAAATCACTGTGATTTGAGTCTATATTTTGTTGTTCTAAAACAATTTAAAGGCCTCTCTAGATAGCTCAGCTGCTCAGATGAATCATCAGCAAGATCCAAACCTGTGCTGCCTCTACAGAGGCAACACAGTGAAAGGAAAGCATCCCCAAAATGTTCTCTGACCTCCTCATGCCCATCACAGTGCATGCAAATGTGTACACATGCACATGAGTACACGTAGACATATTCACACAAAAGAGGAAAATATGTAATTAAAAATAATGTTTCCATAATATTGTACAACATAGGTAATTTAAATAGAAAAATATTTTTAAAATAGAAAGACTAGGGATATATAGGGATAATAGGATATGATATTTTACCGAGGAACTTTGAAAAACATGACATGAAAGACCATCTGATACTGTTCCTTAATGACATCAATTTCCAAATAAGTCACAGAAAACCCCTGAAGTCCCTATCAGATATATGACCCAAAGAACTCTTAGACAGAGATGCACTTAAAATGACACTAAAGCTAATGTAAAACACCATGCTCAAATGCAATCCAGAAGCTTGCATTGCTATCTTAGGACACCTTTCCCTCTTCAAATTGTTTTCAAATACTAATAGCATAGAGGACTGAAATTATCTAGAAGTTAATCAATAATTGTTGACTGTAAACTACATAAAATTGTATCTGATTTATGAACTTTCAACCAAAGCTTCCTATATTAGTAGACAAAAATATGTTGTGGACTCCAAGAAAGACAATCCTCAATATATTGTGTATTTTAAAGCACTCTAGAGAGTCCCCTAAAATAAGAGAATCTAGAATATTTAGAACTGAATAGCACATTAAAGGTGATCTAACCCAGTGGTTCTCAAACTTCACTGTGGGTTGGAATCACAGGGGAGCTTCTCAGATGCCTGATGCTCAGTCCAATTATGACAGCATTCCTAGCAATGGGATCCAACTTTCTACTCTTCCAAAGCTCATGCAAGTGCTACAGTTCACTGAAGAAGACAAAGAAAAGCAAACAGCAATAGAGAGAAAAATATAAGGGAAGGAAGAAGAAAAACACAAGACCAGAATAGCAGAAGTTAGGGAGCATAATGGCAAAATATATTTAACTTCTAAGCTTTCTTTATTAGTGTCTTATGAGTTAGGATATAAAACTTTTCCAGTAAGTTATAGCTGCCAAATTACAAATAAGGACATATGCTATACAGTGAATATAGAATAAGTATAATTTAATATTAATATGTATTGGATTTGTGTAAATGAAGAAGATATTCTAACAGCAACAATTTACTCCTTATGTGATAATAAAATAAAATTTAAAAGTATTAGAGAAGTATTTTGCTTCTATTTCTAACTCTAAATAGATATCCATGTAGTTATTCAAGTTAACACTTATGTGGCAGCAACTTGTGCCACCAAAAGTAACACATTTGGAGGCACAGTATAGAAAATTAACTGTTCTCACAGTCCAAAAGTAGATACAAAGTAAGAAAGAGCTAGTTATTTGTGCTACTTAGGGCAAAGAAAAAATAAAAGAAAGGACCCAAACTTAGATGTAGACACTGGAAAACCTTAAGAGAGTAAATGACCTCCAGCTAGAAACCAGAGTGGCCAAGAGGTTTATATAGCCTAGACTGGGCAGCCAATGATTCAGAAATGCTTTCCTAATTTGCAGATTTTGCTGGTTCTCAATGACACACCTAAAAGTAAGATTCAAGGAACTGGTGATCATGGATGCCACTGTAATGATTAATATGGGAGTGTTGGCTGTGGTGGCAAAGACTTGTAACTCTACTACTTTAGAGTCCAAAGAAGACCCTCCCTCTCAATAAATTAATTAATAAATACTTAATAAACCATTTAAATACACTCATAAATAAATAAGAAAAAAGGTTAAATGACATGGTTGCCAGAGACTAATGGGCCCCTGTGTGGTTGGTTAGTAGTTAGTTTTTGGTTGCTTGAGATAAGACTATCATATGGGATAGGATGTGTTTCAGTCTGCAATCCTTAGTCTCAAGCCTTTTGAGCCCTGATATGGTTGGCATGTGAGGCTGTTGAGAAACTCACAAATGCTTCGTTGAACAGTGTATGTTACAGGCTATTGTGAATAAGAAGATTGAGTGGGCCAGCCACAACATCCTACTCAGCCTTCATAGGAGCCTTTTTGTTCTTCTAAATCTCCGTAGGCTTCTTTGAGAAAAGAGCACTACTAAAACTCAGATTACATAATCCATATTATAAATTTGAGCAAAATTCTTGAAAATAAAATGTCTTCAATAAAAGCTATTCAAATCAATGGAACTCAGAGGGAGTTAGAGTTGAGATTTATTATACATACCAGAAACCCGGTAGTATATTGGTGCTGACAAGAAACACCTAGTAGCAGGGAATACAGACAACAATAGCAAAGAAAAAAAAATCAGAGGAATAGGAAGTGAGAAAAAAATACAAAAGGCTTTCAAAGAATAGGCAGAAGTACTGTTTTCCTGGAGGAATGAGACAATGTGAAGACAAGTATGGGCTGGATGTCCGTATGTTTGTAGGTGCTGTGACACAAATTGAAAGAATTCCCATCTGGTGTTTTCATGAGGGGGACTGCTAAAAATGTAATGGATCCAAAGTTTGAGAGAAGGAAAAATTAATATTTACCTGCAGGGATTACAGAACAGTTTCCTGGAACAACAGAAAAAATAAACAAGGGGAAGGAAGAATTTCTCTGAATTGATAGACAAGAAATTGTTATAGCATGGACATGTGTGGATGGAGGAGAGCAGCTGGAATGTGCATACATCACCACACAGGTGAGGCAAGGCTCATGGAACTCAGGGTGATCATCAGACTGAGGCAGATTTATTGACAAAAAAGGCATACCTGTTAAACAATATAGTTTTAAATTTTATATCTAATAATTATGTAAACACCACAAGATACTGAATTTTTCTCTCAGAAAATGATGCTGTTCTTCCTATGACCAGAGAGGACAACTCAGAAGTTAGACTGGTTGACCGTGGCTGATGCATATGAATAATGCAGCAGCCATGAAGGTAATAGGGCTCAGCCCATCGATCCCTCCATGCACACAAACCATACTGATTTTCTGAAAACAGGAACTCTGAAACAGACAAAAATCTAGTGTCATGTCCAACACTTGCCTCACTATTTCTTCTTATTCAAACATTAGATCATGAATTCTGCCTTTCATACTTGAACCTGCCTAGCTAAAATATATATATAAAAAAAACAGTTCCTAAGATAAAACAGTTCTTACCCTTACAAGATACGCTGATCAGTTATCAAGCACAATAAATCCAAAAGGAGGATTGGGACATTTTGTTCAGCACTCCATGACTTGCTTTATTAATTTTCAGGCAAAAAGAATGTGACAGGAAAATTACCAAAGAAGATATTACACAGTCTTATGTTGTTTTATTTAGAATCTTATTTCAAAATTCATAATTATAAGGCAGCATTAGGATGACTTAATATCAATTACAGCAGATCAAAGCTGAAGGGGTACCTTGTAGTTTTTCAAGTGTGTCTCTTGCCACTTATAGCTAAGATGTTTAAAATGCCAGTCTTTCGTTGCATAACATTATACGATGCAGCATCAAACCTGAGAGTAAGCACTCATCTACCAGCCTATCAGAATGACATACACACTACAGACATGAAAACTTGTCTCCTTCCAATAATATACTGGCCAAGAGGCATCTAGTCAATTCGTATACTGAAAAGCATAATGAAAATATATAGAACTTAGTAAATAAGGAAGGAGTTCATATTCATCTTTATCATAGTATGTTTACATGAAGACACTTTATAAAATAGATGAATCATACTCTAATCTGATATGAGCTCAAATCTCAGAGTTCAGTCATTCCAGCCATGGTCATTCATCCTAGGGAGCAAGAAAGTAAAGGCAACTCTCTGTGGTGTGCCCACTGCTAAGTTAGGGGACAAATGATCTCGATAAAGCATAAGCTCTGGTATTGTAAATGAACAGTCTGTTGTTTAATATAATGGAGTCCCTAAGGGGGAGGGACACCTGAGCAATTAATTCAGCAGAGGTCAGAATCTGCTGAGTTCTGCCATCTCCTTGGCAGCAATGGGTGTCCGGGTGTCACTGCTAACACTCCAATTTGCATCTTTATAGGGAACATCCTTATTGTATGGAGGGAAGAAGAACCCTTTCTTCAGGAGTGCCTGATGTCTTAATGGAAGTCCATTTAGAATATTAGTGCTTTTACCCTAAGTATATCTAAGAGAGTCTGAAGAAGCGGGAGTTTGGACTCTTCCGGCCTTCCAAATGGCAATATGATTTGCTGAAAGGAAGCCATTAGGCTCAGAAATGGACAGCTCCGAAGTCTGAATGCATCAAAAAGCTCAAGTCCTCCCTCATCTCTGGAGCCCCATGCCAGTGTTTAGAGGTTGCTAATCTCAACACCTACCTCACTTCTGTGATATTGAAAAGCTCTCAGCCTGTCTTGACAAGAGGGCGAGTTTTGTGCAAGTGGCAGCCAAAATTCCTAACTTCCTGTCGTTTTTCTCTGCAGTTGGTAAGGCCCTGTCCTCATTTGCCTTATTATTTTCTCAGTGCTGGAACCACTTTGAAGCAATTTTGTCAGCAACTTTCCAGACAAAGAGCCATGCATTCAGATTAAATTCACCTGAGTTATAGGACTTCAAATTTCCAAATACTGAGGAAGTCCTCTGTCCCAAGTTCTGTTTAGATTTCTTGCAACAATAGTGCCTTGGTGGATTACAAGTGCCGAGGGGAAAGTGTCTTATGACTTCCTATGATGATGTACTTATGTATAGCCACAACTCCATCCCTGTCGTCACCCCAGTGATTCAGAAGAGTCCTTGTCTTAAACTCAGAAAACCCCTTTCCAAGAATGGTTTTCCTTATTCTTCCCTCCACTTCATGAATTTTAATTTCTTCTCTCAATATTTTCTCTAATATGTTTATGTGCACATGTGTTTGGATACAAGGAACACCCTCATTTCCCCTCCAACTTTTCTTGTATACCCTCATTTCCTTTATACATTTAAAAATTTAACTCTAGTGTATGCAAAGAGAGAATTCTTAAAAATTATTTCTTTATTTTTTGTGATTATAATTAAATCATTCCCCTTTTGTTTTCTCCTGTCCATCCCTTCTATCCCCCCCTCCTTTTCTTTCATTTTTCAAACCCGTGGCCTCTTTTTCATCACTTATTACATCCATATTGTATATACATATCTATTCCTAAATATATAAATACAATAATCACTCAATCTTCCTAGTGTTATATGCCCAAAAATGATTCTACTCTTTTTTAAACTATTAGAACATTACATTATTCCATAGCAATAGTAGTTAATAGCCTCTGTCTTAATTGCATACCAAATGTTTTACTACTTCATTCTTACAATGAGAACACACACAGTCCTTAACTCGTATTAATCACTATGAGAAACTCTGTTGCTATGAAGAAGACTAAATTTACCTATAGGAAAACTGAGATTTTTAAAGTTGCAGAATTTGTCCAGGAGTTCATGCATATGCATAAACATTTTTACTTGCCACCACTCCCCATTTTCTCCACCTTCTTCCTCAACTCTACCAGAGCTCCACTTTCTGCTCTGATTCATAGAATGACCATGAGAAGACATAGTTGTGTGAACATAGTGAACTATCAATGTAGAAACATAGGTGCTAGAATCTCACAGACACATGTTTCAGTAATAATTTATTAGAAGGGATCACTGTCTTTTGCTACGGTCCTATCTTGTCCTATCAGAAGTAGATGTATAGCAAGGAAAACAGAGTCAGGGAAAGTAATGAATACCGTATGTATTGTGCATCATAGGATTCTTTTTCCAGTTACAGATAATGTTAACAGTTAATTCTGTATTCTCTCTGTGAAAAAGCCAGTCCTTCCTGAATGCAAAAAAAAAAAATGTTTACAAAAATTGGTATTTATCTAGCTTACACATTACAGCAGAATGATTCATCATTAAAAATGTAAGAGCATTATAACTGAAAACAATAGAATGAGAATTTCTACAATGATATGAATATAACCTCAAAGATGTGACTTACTTCCTTCAGCAAGACTGGTTTGACATTGGTATTGATCTGACATATTCCAACTAGGTTTTCAGTAACTGTAGAAATGTCTACTTTACCAAGGACCTATAAAGTTCTGAATGCTTTTATTGTTAAACAGTAATTCAGAAAATTGTCTGTGTTCACAATATTGGAATCCTACTAAAATAACAGGAACCTACAATATTAATCACTATTTTTTAATTTAAAATTTTAATTTAAATTAAACATTTTTCTTGATTCTAGAAATAGTATATATTTATTTTGAAAATTTCAGGAAATAAATAATAAAGAAAGCAAAAATCACCTTTCCCTTAACAATTTACTTCCTTACCTATAATCATAACTAATTTGAATTGCATACAATATACTTTTCACAGCTTAACTTAAATGATTAAAATAATTTACGTGATTGTAAAAGAACAGACGATACCCTTTCTTAAAATGTTAAAGAGACTTATTAGACAGTTTCCTCTAAAGTTGAAGAAAGTATTATATGATCTTAATATATTCCCTCCCATAGTTTTTATACCCTAACTCTACAAGACAATTACTTTATCTAATTCTTAGGAGTCTTTTATAAAATTTTCTATATAATTAAATTTGTGTCTGCTTAACATAACTGGAGAGAAATGACAATGTTCCATGCTTCACTTTTGGTTTAAAGCTACAGTTTAGACACTGTCAGCATAAACCTATTACCTTTTGTTTAGCAAATATATAACACCTAACAATGTGAGCATACTATGCTTCATATACAGTTCCAAGCCTCTACACATATAACATGCTCCAGTTTTTCTCTGTTGCAACCTGTTATAAATTCTTAACACAGATGTCTTCATAAATATTATTTGGAATAGAGGCAAAACCAGAGAAGCGTCTTAGTTTTCAAATAATTTCATGCATAGTATCTGTTATGTTTTAAAAATTGTTTTCAATTTGGAAGAGAGTAGTTGGGTGCCATACTCTTAATCTCAGCACTCAGAAGGCAGAAGCAAGCATATCTCTGTGATTTCAAGGCCAGCCTAGTGTACAAAGTGAATTCCAGGACAGCCAAAATTACCTAGAGAAATCCTGTCTCAAAAAAATGATAAATAGAAGTAAAAGAAATAGAGTAATAAAAAAGCTATGTAAAAATGGAAAATATATATAGAGTCTGTATACTGTATACTGTAATGTTGTCTTTAAATTGCTTGTGTGCCAAGGAAATAGCTACAGCTGTTAAAATACATTTGATTATTAATGCTGCTAAATTAGTCCAACTAATATATTTTATAAATGCTTTGACTTCAAAATTTAAGTCTAAGGACAGGTTACTGGGGAAAAGAATTTCTATTTTTGTTTCCACAGAAAATGAAAAGCTGTGGATTTCTTCTAAACTATCATGGTTTGATCAAACAAGACCCCGTGAAAGAGTGTCCCAGGTGATGCAACATTCAAAATAGCTGGGACAAGGCAGCCTTACAGACTACAGCCAGGATTTCTGCATCTTCTTAGGATTCCCATG
The DNA here is from genome assembly GCF_943737965.1 of Phodopus roborovskii. Taxonomy (NCBI): domain Eukaryota; kingdom Metazoa; phylum Chordata; class Mammalia; order Rodentia; family Cricetidae; genus Phodopus; species Phodopus roborovskii. The sequence continues at coordinate 2,793,814 of NW_026126413.1, read as the reverse complement.
GTATTACAGAGTCCCCAAACATCAGGAAGCGGTATGGAAACACGATGCCTATATTCCCAAATACTGTTAATAAATTGTGTTTTCATCTAAATGGGGTGGTTATAAATGGTTAATAATCACAACTAATCTCTTTTTAAAGGTAAAAAGCTGATTAAGTTATAGGAATGAATACTTTGCTTTGGAATGGATTTTCATTTATTGATACAAATTTAAGGTCAATCTTGTTATAAGAATATTTCTCCTCTTGTTTAGGTATTATGTTTGAATTAATTGACTTAATTAAAATATAATGTATAATTAAGTACAGATTGTAGATAGTTACCTATGAGAGTTAATGCTTATATTTAGTTTGGTTAGGTTTTCTAGATGTATAGAAATGAATTTCAAATGAATAGGAATTCTTCAAACCTTTCAAAGACCTACAGAATATGGCATTTAAAATGGTTTAGGGTTTTTCTTGACAGTGAAGCACAACTGCTCCTGGCAACACCAACTGCATCAGAAAGGAAGATGGACATCAAAGAAACTCGTTATGGAGTTTGCTTCCAATATGGCAAGACTAGCCATTTGGGCAAGATACTGCTCTTGTCTAGACTGTTTAACTACATGCTTAATAAAGTAGACATTCAGGACCCACAGGAAAGTGACTGCTGATACATGATGGACATTGCAACAGAGCTCCTGCGTCATGGAAGGGTCTGCCAGACAGACTGCAGAACAAAAGAAAAGTGACTGACAAACTGTCAATTCTGGCAGAAGTTAAATGTTTCCAGCTTTGCTGAGGAGAGTCTTCCAGACACAGTATGGCCTATGGTCTGAAGATGGAACATTATAGAAGAACTTTGGGGGACTGACCAGGCAGCGAGTTGGCTCTGTCATTTCTAGAGTTTATATACTATCCTTCTGTGGTCTTTGATGGAGTTAAAGACAGGTAGTTATGGTTATAGTTTTCCTTAGTTAGAATTAAAGATAAGTTGTATATAAGACTTTAGACTCACAAAGATAGGATAGATGATAGAACACTTTCTGTAATTTTTGATAATGTTAATAGATGAAATACTATTAACTACAGTTTATTTGATAACTTTTGTCATATTTTACTGTGTTAAAGTTAAAAACCCTTCTTTTTATTTAGAAAAAAAAGAAGAGATGATGGGATATGTCATACTGTAAAGATATTTCTCTCATTTGTTAATGAACAAAGCACTATTGGCCCATAGGAAAGTAAGATAGGTGAGACTAGGAGACATGGAGGATTCTAGGAGATGTAATAAAGAGGAGTAAAGATGCAGGATGTGAGTGATGAGGTCCAGGAGCCTTTTTCTGGTAAGATAAGACCATGTGGAAACACTTAGATTGATAGAAATGGGCTAATATTTAAAACAGAGCTAGCCAATAAGAAACTATAGCCATTGGCCAACAACTTTATAACTAATAGAGTCTCTGTGTGATATTTCTGGGCTGACATGGATCTTGGACCAGACTAGTGGGAAAGTGCTGGAAACAATATTGTGTCTTTTTTTTTTTTTATCTCTGCAAGTATTGGTTTGGGACTATATCTGAACACATTTTCATTAGGGTTAGCAATATTTAACTATAATTATTATGTTCTCTAATATGGACAGTTTACAAGATTGGCTCTATTAAGATCAAATATGAAATCTTGTCACCTAAGAAGAAACATCTAAGAATGATTTGATTTACTGCACTACTAATTCAAAAATAGACACAAATTTGGGAGCGGGTGTCTTAATTCCTTCATATTGTTCTGAATGTGAGTTCCAATGTTTTTTTTTTTTTTAGATTTATTTCCTTTTATTTAATTTCCCTTTTAATTTGAAACAAGCTCGTTTTACATGACAATTCATTTCCCTCTCCATCCCCTCCTCCCCTGTACCCCAGAACCTCCATCACATCCCCTTTCTGCTCCCCAGGGTAGGTGAGGCCTTCTATGGGGGATCATCAAAGTATGTCATATCATTTGGAGCAGGGCCTAGGCCCTCCCCCCCCATTATCTAGGCTGAGAGAGTATCCCTCTATGTGAAATAGGCTCCCAAAGTCCATTCCTATACTATGAATAAACACTGATCCACTACCAGAGGCCCTATTGACTTCCCAGTCCTCCTAACTAACACCTGTGTTCAGGGAATCTGGGTTGGTCCTCTGATGGTTTCCCAGTTATCAGACTGGGATCCATGAGGTCTCCCCTGTTCTGGTCAGCTGTTTCTGTGAGTGTCTCCAGCCTGATCTTGACCCCTTTGCTCATCACTCCTCTCTGTCTGCAAATGGATTCCAGGATTTCAGCTCAGTGTTTGGCTGTGGGCATCTGCTTCTGCTTCCATCAGCTACTGGATGAAGGCGCTATGACTGCTTATAAGGTAATCATCAATCTCATTATCAAGGAGGGGCACTTAAGTTAGCTTCTCCACTATTTCTTACATTGTTAGTTGGGGTCATCCTTGTAAATCTCTGGACATTTCCCTCGTGCAGGATTTCTCTTTAAATCTATAATGGCTCCCTCTATTACGATATCTCTTTTCTTGCTCTCCTCTATTCTTTCCCTTGAACAAAATGGTTCAGGAGACCATTAGACACTGAGATCAACAATTAATAAATGAGATCTCCTGAAACTGAAAACATTCTGTAAGGCAAGCGACACAGTCATCAAGACAAAATGGCAACCCATAGAATGGGAAAAGATCTTCACCAACCCCACATCTGACAGAGAGCTAATTTCCAAAACATCCAAATAACTCAAGAATCTAGTTAACAAAATACCAAATAATCAAATTAAAATCTGGGTTACAGATCTAAATAGAGATTTCTCAATAGAGAAATCTAAAATAGCTGAAACACAAACATCCTTAGCCATCAGGGAAATGCAAACCAAGACAACTCTGGGATACCATCTTACTCCTGTCAGAATGGCTAAAATCAGAAACACCAATGATCATTTATACTGGAAAAGATGTGGTGGAAGGGACATACTCCTCTACTGCTGCTGGGAGTGCAAATTTGTACAGCTACTTGGAAATAAGTATGGTGGTTCCTCAGGAAAATAGGAATCAGTCTACTACAAGATCCAGTCATTCACTCTTAGGCATTACCCAAAAGATACACATTTATACAATGAGGACATCTGTTCTGCTATGTTCATAGCAGCATTATTTGCTGCCAGAACCTGGAAGCAACATAAATGCCCATCAATGGAAGAATGGATAGAGAAAATGTGGTACATTTACACAACAGAGTACTACTCATAGGAAAAAACAATGGAATCTTGAAATTCACAAGCAAATAGATGGAACCAGAAGAATCCATCCTGAGTGAGGTAACCTACTCACAAAATGACAAACATGATATGTATTCACTCATATATGGCTTTTATATCACCGGCCTACAATCCATACTGCAGAAAGATAGGAAACAAGGATGACCCTAAGAGAGACATACTTGGTCTCCTGAGAAGGGGTAAAGAACAAAATCTCCTGAGCAAATTGGGGGCATGGGGGAGGGGAGAGGGAGTAAGGAGAAAGAGAAGTGGAGAAGAGGATGGGAGAGGATGACATGAGGGAGCAGGACGATTGAGTTAGGGAAAGAATTGAGTTCCAATGTTAACGTGATGTTTTACTGGCAACTTTCCCAGACTAAGGTTAGGAAATTCAAGGGATATATCAGTAGTTACTATTGACTTACCATCATCACTAACCCTCTCCTTCCTGCTTGATTTGGGGATAAATTTCACTGGAGATGTTTAGCATGTACAATAATAAAGATACTTATATGTGTCTCCATCTTTTAATTTCCATGAACAGAAAAGCAGTAGATATATATTGTGATCTCTCTACAGTGGAAAAGAGACAGGAAACCAAAAGGCTTTCTATAAAGAAATCAGCAATCCTTAAATCTTCATAGGGAATTCATAAAAATATTAACTATTCTCCATTGTGTTTATTTTGCAATAATTTCTTGGTCATATATACTTGTTATCTGAAAAAAAGAAAAAATTAATTAAAGGACTAACAGCATTTAAAAATCTAATTATCAGCTAGATACAAGCAATATAAATACCAATGTTGAATGAAGAGATTCAAAAGTTGGTGAGAATCTGCAGGGAAGTGAATATTTAATGATTACTTAATGCATGATACAACAGGGGGAGAGAGAGAGAGAAATCTTCAAGAAGTTGGCATATTTTCTTTACCCATAGAGTCCAGTGTAAAATGTCAGATGTCTTAGAGCTGACAAGCTGTTGAGCATGAGGATACATAGATAATTGTCAGGAAACCTCTGATCTGCTGATATCATTTGTTTACCAATGCTTGTCACGTCTTTTGGACAAAATTAATGTGAAACTCATTTCCAATACAGAATTTGTTTTCATTCATAAATATCCTGAGAGAGTAATATTTTTATTTGCATTTTCCTTATATTTCAAATTTGACCATATCACCAACAATAAAAGAAATCCACTAAAGCTAATATTTTATGCCAGGCACTAACCTTACACTTGATTGATATTGTCTCCAGTAAAGTACAATGGTAACATTTTGTGAAGGTTACTATTGCAGTTAAAATGGTAGTGAGAAAGTTAATATAAAGTAAATTTTAATGACACACTTAGAATTTGGTACCGAATGAATCATGTAATCTAAAGCAAAACTATGTAGTGTCATTTCTCATTCTTTTATCTGTGGTCCGAGAGAAACAAAATGAAGTTATAAACCATGTAGTAGGAAAAAGTCAAACTATCATAGAAACACTTAAAACTTGACTTGCATCCGGTACACAGTTATACTCTGGAAATATTCTCCTTTTTGCATTAATCCCACCATTTCACTCAGAAAGCATGAACCATGATTCTCCTGGATATTAGATGCAGAGCAAGTTAGAGAAAACATTAAACAAAAATCTATCCATTGATCCTCTCTACCTGATTTTATTCTTTCAATTTTATATGGATAACTGAAATTTCCTGTATTTGGAGTCTACTGTACATTTTCAAATGCAAGTATGCACATCTAGGAAACACATACACTTAATAATCTATTAGCAGTGGTAAAAGTGATTCTGTTTTAAAATATTGTATTATGAATACAGAGCTTAGCATGGGATTGTATGTTGAATTAAAACTGCCACTGAATTGTCACAAAAAGAAAGATAAGGCTTGGTTTCCAAAGAAAGAAAACTACCTAATGATGATGTACAGAGACACCTTATAAAATTTGCACGTGTCTTTGATTTTCTATGAAGCCCCTAGCTGCTTGTGTGTTTCATATCGTCTAAGCTCCAAACCACTGAGGTTTAGATCATGTCTGGAAAAAAAAATTCTCCTTTATGTTCACTTAAGTTTTTCACTTTGATTGATGGGATTACACTTTTTAATGTAACCACTCAATTACTAAATCAGCTATAATCAAATACCATTGGGACTATATTTCACTTTTGGAAACTATTGGATAGATAATATCCAGAATCATTTTCAGAGTCAGTATAGAAATCCTCCAGGCAGGAAATCTTAATTGACAGCAAAGTTGTAAGAGAACATCAATGTTGATGAAGTATTTTAAATGATGTATTTCATTCTTTAACAAAATAGAGACTATAAACTGTTCAGTATTAATATTGTTTAAAAATATGGAGCTAAAATCTCAAGAGACAGTAAGCATGTTCCATAACAAGATATACTTTGGTTAGCCTTTATAGATTTCATTCTGACTTTCTTTTAATGTATAAAAAAGAAAGAAAAAAAGAAACATGATGATTTCCACTTTCCATTCTAAATTATAGTGAATTTCTATATTGTTTCTTGAATGTAGTTATTCTAAAATAAAGCACAGAAGTGACAATTGTAATTACATACATTCTATCACAGAATTATCTCAAAAATCAAAGTACAAAAAGCCAATGATTCTGAATTCTAAGAATTTTTCAAAATATATATTTTTAGTGATAATATATTGATCATTTTTCATATATCAGGATGCATCCAGTAACGACATACATTTGCATGAGCACACACACACAATCTTATTTAATATGTAAAGCTAAAACATAATGTTACCATTATCAGTACTTCTAAACATTAGTAAAATGAAGCTTAAATGGAGAATTGCCACCAATGAATAAAATTCCAACCTTTTTGAATTTGCAAGCACTAACCTGCAAGTTGCTCTCAAGGCCACAACACTTTCATTGCGAGGGAAGTGGTTCACTGCTTCTTTAAATTAGCACTGGGAGAAACATATTTACTTCGGAATGAGCAGAACTACTGACTCATGAATGTATTTTCTAGAAGTTGACAGTAAGAAGGTCTTGATTATTCTCCTAAGGGAAATGGAACATAGGACCATGCCATCCTATTTTGGGAATGTGTTTAACTCATAAGTTGGCTATCTCTTCTCTTTACAGTCTTTTGGGCTTTTCTATTCTCTCATACCTTATGGGATCAGAATGTCGCTAACAAAGGGAGTAAAATCAGAATGCTCCCCTTGATGTACTATTGGTCCTAAATGTACAAAATACATTCCTGACCTCACTCCTGTCTACGATTTTTACTATTCATTGCTAAATTTACAAGACCTGGAATCACTCAAATGGCAATCTTGTAGACATTTATGAGGGATTTTTTTTTAAGTGTAGCTTAACTGAGGAGTGAAGACCCACTATAAATGTAGGTCAACAGCTTTTTGAGAGTAGAGTCTGAGATTGAATAAAAGGGAGAAAACCAAGTGATAACAAGCATCCATATCACTGCTTCTCCAATGTAGAGGAAGTGTAAGCACCTCCAGTCTAGTTGCTTTGTCTTCTGGACTATCATGAAATGCAAGCCCTTAAAATGTACACTAAAACAAATATGCCTTCTTGAAATTGCTTCTTGGTAGGTATTTTGTCACCACAAGGAACAGAAAGGCAACATTTTCTCTTTAAGGGCACTGTGTGGTATTGACCTGAACCTTCAGTTTCATAGTTTTCAATGATTCACTCTGCAAAGGAGACAGCCATCCTCTCATTGGGATACATACAGAGAGGATTCTTCTGAATATGTACCAAGCAAACTTTCACTCATACTAGATTAAGTCACCGAAGTCTCGGTTACAAGAAAAATGTGAAGATAAAAATGTGCTGAGGATGAAGGGAATGAGGGCTAGCAAGATACTTCATAAAGGACCTAGCATATAAAAGGCTTGCAGTGACAAGAGATAATTAACAGATTTAAATTAAAGCCTAAAAAATGCAAAATTGTCATAATGGATCATTATTTCCTAAAGACACTCTGTTTTAGAGTCATATATAGTTATTCAAAGGGGTCTCCAAATGTCACCTTCCTTTGCTTTCCATTTTTACTTGACCAAGACTGCTATCCCACAACTCAGTACAGGACAGTGTTACTCCATAGTGGATCCTGTGGTTCTCTATCTGACTGTTGATATATTCATGCATGTTAGCTTCCTCATACACCTATAATTTTGTATTTATGGGAGTTTAATTGATTTTTTTTATTTAAAATAAAAACAATATTATTTTTACATACTAATTCCAGTCACCTCTCCCTCTCATTCTTCCACTCTCTCAACCTTCTCCACATCCCACCTCCCATCTAGTCCTCAGAGAGGGTAAGACTCCCATGAGGGATCATCAGAATCTGTCCCATCAACTGGAACAGGACTTAGGATCTCCCCTCCCAGTATCTAGACTGAGAAAGTATCTTAACATAGGGAATGGGTTCCAAAAAGCCAGTTCATGCGTTAGGGATGAATACTGGGTTCACTGCCAGAGGCTCCATAGACTCCCCAAGCCCTCAAACTCACACCCACATTGAAGGGGCCTAGTTCAGTCTTATGCAGGTCTCACAGCTGTCAGTATGGAATCCCTGAGCTTCCACTTGATCAACTCTGCTTTGTTTGTGGGTTTCCCAAACATGGCATTAACCTATTTGCTTATCACTTTTCCCTCTTTGCAACTGATTCCAGGAGTTCAGTTCAGTGCTTAGCTGTTGGTCTCTGCTTCTGCTTCCATCAGTTACTGGATGAAGGCTCTAGGATGGCGTTTAAGGTAATCATCAATCTCATTATCTAGGAATGGCACTTAAGGTAGCCTCTCCACTATTGCTTAAATTCTTTCAGGCAAATGGATGGAAATTAAAGAAACCATCATGAGTGAGGTAACCCAGACAACATAGAGAAAAACATGGTATTAATTATTTTTCTTTTCTCTTCTTTTTTTCTTTTTTGATGAGGAGAGAAAGTAGGCAAAGAACTGAGTCCACCTTGTGTTATAGTTTCACAATTGATATCACCCAATAAAGGATATTATATTCTTACTGTGGATAGTTATGGTTTATGGTCTAAACCTGTTCAATATCTTGACAAGCAATGAAGATGGAATAATTTATTTTTTCCATCTTCTTTGCATGATTCCTTTAAAGATGAACATTTGTGACCCTCTTATATAAACTTCTGAGTTGAAAATACAATTTGAGACTCAGGCCCCACTGAATATGGGTCTCAGACAGAATGAGCAGTCTAAGGGACCTCAGACAGTGGAGCCAGGATGTATCCCTGGTGCACAAAAGGACCTTGCGAACACATCCCCCATGGAGGGATAACTGTCTAAACCTAGAGACAGGAAAGAAGCCCTAGTCCTTACTTCACATGACCTGTCAGATCTACATGACCCCAACTGGATGGCATTCCCCTACATATGGAATTGGGGTGGTGGGATGGGAGGGGAGGGGTCTTGGGTTCATGTGAGAGGGCAGAGAGGGTAAAAGTGATGGAAGGAGGGAGGGAGAGGGAACTGGAATCGACATGTAAAATAATAAAGAAAGTAAAAAAAAAAAAAGAACAGCAAAAAATACAATTTGAACACTCTACATACTGTATTAATACCATTTTCTAATAATATTCTAGGCTATTTTCTGGAATAGTGATGTGATTTTAAGACATTCATGAGGATGGAAGTTTTATGTATGTGTTTTGATGTTCATAGGAAAAATAAAACAGGCATATTAAGTTCAACTAAAGAATTTTGCTGTTAATTTAATTTAAGAATGTGGGGTGATTTATATGAACTATAGAGTTTTATGGAAGATAATTTTTGAGTAGATAGAAAAGGAAATTGGTTTTTAGAAACACCCTCAGGTCTTTGGTTGAAAGGCAGAAGTATTCTGAAATCAGAAAGTTCCTGGTCTCTGTGGAAACTCGTGTCACATGGAAATCTCAGTCTGGGACAACAAACTGTTGTCAATGTCCTTGTAGTTTTTACAGCGCCATGTCTTCTATTCCATAGACACCCTTATTTGTTGGTGTATGAGCCAAAGCTGCATTCTAAGAAATGGTTAGGAGCCACTCCCACCAGTTGAATATTAGAGCATTTCTGCTGTTTCTTCCAGGTCTAAAACATGAAACTGTGATAGGATTCACTTTTCAATTTACAATTAGCAATGTTTTCTTACAGTAAAATGTGAGGAATAATTACTATGTGTACAAGGATTATGCTTTTGTTTCCAATTTACAACCTAAACATGTCATTTATGTCTTTTATGATCCCAAGGAAGAAACCAAAGGTGTCTATATTAAATGTACTGATAAACCTCTGCCTATCAGTTTCAATATGTGTAACTGAATTATTGGTTATATCCATAGACTAAATATCCACTTGATATAGTAATTTTTTATTCCTGATTTTTTTTCTTATTGTGCACATTCATATAAACATTTCACAAAGCCTCTGGGAATTCTTAATTTTATCCTTAAGGACATCAAATGACATGGGGGAATTATGTGATGTATCTAGAACACTTGGGGCTTAAATAAGAGAAGAGAACCATTTTTTATAGCTAAGGATGTCAAAGGATTATAAATGTTTGTCTGACAGATATATAAGCTATATCCCTAAGGCATGGCAGTAAAGGGTTTTTATGGAGGGATAACTGCCTTAATCTAGAGACAGGAGAGAAGCCCTAGTCTCTACTTCACATGACCTGTCAGATCTACATGACCCAAACTGGATGGCATTTCTCTACATACGGAATTGGGGAGGGGGTTGGCAGGGGAGGGTGGTTAGAGTGCATGTGAGAGGGCAGAGAGGGTAAAACAAAGGGAAGGAGGGAAAGAGAAAGGGAGGAAGGGAGGGAGGGAGGGAGGAAGAGGGAACTGGGATTGACATATAAAATAATAAATTAAATTAAAAAAATGCTTTGACTCCAAAATTTAAGTTCAAGGACAAGTTACTGGGGAAAAGGATTTCTATTTTTGTTTCCACAGAAAATGAAAAGCTGTGGATTCCTTCCAGACTAATGTGGTTTGTTCAAGCCAGACCACCTGAAACAGAGTACCAGGTGATCCTACATTCAAAACAGCTGGACAAAGCAGCCTTACAGACTACAGCCAGGATTTCTACACCTTCTTAGAATCCCCCATGACAGCGCCCCTTACCAGCAGGAAGTAGTTTGGAAAGAACGATGCCCAAATTCCCAAATATTGTCTATAAATGTTTGTTTTCATTTAAATGGACTTGGTTATATAAAATAAATTTAAAAAATTATAAAAAAATTAAATTGATAAAAACACACTGTAAAACAAAGATCTTATAGGTAAATGTAAATCTCAATTAAATGTTAAGTTTATTTTGTTTGTTTTGCTTCTTTTTTTCTTCATCAAATATAACTGCTAGTAATAGATGAGCACTTCATTATGAGAAAAATTTAAGATAATTTAGAGCCAGGTTTAGATTATAATGTGAAGATATTTCTAAATATCGTCAGATATATTTTATAAGATATTTACGTTGTCTTGTTTAAGAAACTAAACAGAAATTTAAAGTGTGTGCTCAGAGTCCTATGCTTTTATTCTGTACTTTATTGTTAGTTATATGACTTTAAAATTTCATTTCTTGCCGGGCAATGGTGATGCACACCTTTAATCCCAGCATTTCTGATGCAGAGGCAGGTATATCTTTTCTAAAGAGCCAGTTCCAAGGTGGCCAGGACTACAAAGAGAAAAATCAAAACCAAACCAAACCAAAATAGAAAAACAAACAAACAAAACAAACAAACAAACAAACAAAAGAAGAGAAAGGAAAAACCAAAACCCCAAGATTATTTTATTTTTTGGAATAATGGGATAATAATTACATCATTAACCCTTTTCGTTTCCTCCCTCACAAAGCCTCCTATATCACCCTTCAAGTTTGTTTTCAAAGCATGACATCTTTAGTCATTTTTCAATAATTGTTCAAACATATATCTACATTGTGAAATGCATAGACATAGCCTGCTCAGTCTCTATGCTACTTGTATGACCTTTTAGTACTTCCTTCACAATCTGTCAGCATTCATTTATCTGCTTTTTGAATTATTTACCACATTTCTGATGTGTTGTTTCTCTTTGTCATCAGTTTTTTTTTTTTTTTTTTTTTTTTTTTTTTTGTAATAACCTTGTAGCTTCAGGCTCTTGTCATCATATATATGTTCATAGAAAATCTCCATGTGTATCTATCCCATTCTAAATGTAAAATAAAATGGACCAAAATTAATCTCAGCATTTGGGCCTATTTGTAACAACCTATTTTTGGTTGTGAGCCTAGCCTTTAATGGTTGTACCATGGGTTTTAATTAGGAGGACTGGGCAGTCTATGTAGTCTTTGGTATGCAGTCTCTAGTATAGAATGGACTTTGGGAGTCCATTCCACATAGAGGAATTTTCTCTCAGCCTAGACACATGGGACAGGGCCTATGCCCTGCTCAAATGATACTACAGACTTTGAAGACACCTCATGGAAGTCATCACCTTCCCTGGAAAGCAGAAAGTGGATGGAATGGGGGTGGGAGTGAGGGAACAGGGGAGGAGGGGAGGGTGAGGTAACTGGGATTTACATGTAAAACAAGCTTGTTTCAAATTTAAATAAAAATATAAAAATAACAGCCTATTATATGAAATCAACTATTTAAAATTCAAAAACAATGTTCCCTTTTGCTTAACCACCTTATCTCCAGAGAGCAGAATATTTTATTGTTTGTGTTCCTTCAAATCACATAGCCCAGAATCCTGTCCATCTTGTGACACAATAGGAAAGTCCAGGCTGGATGAAAGTATGTACTTCTGAAAGAGACACCAGAGATGGCCTTCTCCTTTCTCCCACAGGAGGTTATCATGAAATGGGCTCTCTGGGAGGAGCTAGCCCTTGCTTCTTTCGTAGTAGTGTGAAATAAGTTCCTGTCATTTATAAGACCCTTTCACTATACAGATCTTTACAAATTGTTACTTTATATCATATGGTAAATAATTTAAATTATTGATAAAATGTGACCATTTATTTTTACTTTCAAACATGTTACTTCAAAAGTTAAGTCCAGAACTTAAAATATTTTAGGCTGTTTTCTTTGCAAATATTTGATATTATTGTTATAATACCTGCAACTATAAATTCAGCATATTTTAAGCTTTCAACCAGTGTACCACATATAGAAAAATAATTTATTTATATTGGCATGTAGATTTTTTATCATTTTTTAGTAGCTCTTTGCAATATTTTTTCTTTTTCCTCCTGTTGCTAGTATAGGAAGTGAAAATCCTTCCTTTGAAAGTGAATTTAGTTCTGTATAAATTATTAAATAGAATGCATGTCATCCATTAGCACTAGAGCACTGACAGTCAGTCTCCAAATACTCAGTCTCTTAATGTCTTCCTCAGTGGTACTAGAGCTCTAATAATACTTGGTTGTGTCCTTCGAATGTTCCCCAAGTAAAGAAGTTGTGTAAGGTTTTAGTCACTGCTGATATCAATCAAATTGCTTACTTTCTGTCTCTGTTTTATATATGGATAGTAATACACACATAGATGTATAAAAAAGAACAAATGCCTAGCAACAGAAGAGTGAAGATGAGCTTAGGGAACCTAGATACATAACAGGGAAAAGTAATTAAAAAAGAACCTGCAAAATTTTGAAAGAATAACATTACATGATGTTTGTACATTTTGCACAATTCATTTTCTCCCTTCCTTTCTTCCTTTTGTCCTCTCTCCTTCCTCCTTTCTTTCATTCATTTTGTCTCTTTCATTGTCACTTCCTCTGTCACTAGACAATGTGGATCTAGAAAACTGATTTCAGAATCTTTTATATCATTTAGCATCAAAACTAGAATGAAATGAGAATGCAAATATGATTCTTGCTCTTCACTTCCAATTTCTCAGTATTATTCCCACCTTTGTATCACATACATTATTGTAGCCTCTCCTCCCTGTATTATTATCATCATCATCATCATCATTTTGATTTTTTTGTCCTATTCTGGTTAGTTTGTGCTTTTTCTTAGTTTATTATTTTTTTAATCACTGTTCATAGTCTAATGAGAGATATAGAAAATGGTATGGGTTTGGGTGAGTGGGAAGTGGGGAGTAATTGGGGAGTGGATACTGTAATCATAATATATTGTATGAAAAATAATTAGATTATTCTCTGAATTTCTACAAAATCACTAGGTAAAATTATGTCCTCAAAATTCCTATCATAAGGCTAACCCTGAACACTGTGGTCTAGGTTTTCATTCTTTCACTGTGAATCCAAGTATTGGAAAACTACTTATATGTCCAGGTTCAGATCAGGTTGAGGGGACAAAAATACCATTGTGATGATTGCCAGGATCAGTGGAGACAGTAGTACCACATCCTCAGAGTGTACTGTCACTTTAAATATCTTATACTGTGATCAGGTTTGCTTTCCTCATGGGTTCAGATGAACTCTCCATTCACAATGTACCCACAGTGGCTCTGCTCACATCATTTCAGATCTGATCTCTTCTTATCTGGAGAGTCCAGAATTCTCTGCCCCTCTCAGCTCTTTTACTTCTCTGTTAGAGCCTCTGTGTTGACCGCCCCTCTATATCTCTACCGCTTTTCTGCATTCTGAGAATAGTGTGGTATTTCTTAAAGGATAACAGCTCCAGGCACCAGAGGAACCCACCACAGTTTACAACTCATATCTGCAAACTTCAACCTTATAAACTTAGAAAAACTTCTTACTGCCTCGGTTCCCTTACTTTGAAAGGATTAAGTTAGAGCACTAAAAGGTACCTTGTGCATGTTAAATTCCCTAAGGACTGTCTTCAAGTTCAAAACAATGCATTCAGATCCTACAGTAGTAGAAGGGAAGTAATTCTGTCTCTCAGTCTACCTCCCTCTAGGAACAAGACATAATTTGAATAAATGTGATGTAATAATATCAAAACATGGTTTTAAGTGAATCAACCAGATTGATAACACAAATTATAATCTGCAAAGGGAGTCTCTCACCATCCCACTGATATTCCAAACTCATTTCTTATATTTATCCTTGAAGTCATGCCATACAGATCTTGCCTCATTTGAGAAGTCTGCCTCCTATATTTGCATTTTTCACTTCTATGCAATGATATTAACAGAAATATTGTCCCTGTATGTTGCTTACCTCAAAATGGTACATGTATTTGTTTAGCAAATGATAGTCTGTGCACACCACACAATCTTTTCCTTATTATTTGTAGTCAGAGCTTCTATTTGCAGTACATTTTCCACATTCATACTTTGCTCCCAGGATTCTGGTTTGGACAGGTACATTGGTACGAAGAGAACTTTGACCTCTCATATTGTTCCAGGTTGTCCTTCTGTTACTTCCATGCCCAGTGCCCAGAGAAAAATGCAGAGCAACAGCCTCTTAAAGGTATTTCTGCTGCTGCCCTCTCTAAAACACTCCTTTCTATACCATCTCTCTCTCTCTGTCCCTACCCCCGCTCTTTCAATTCACACTCCAAAATTGTCTGCTGTTGCTTGTGTCCCCCAAATGCCCCAGAATCCTGTACAAAAATAGTCATTACTTCATTGTCAGTGGACTGATGCAGCCCAGCACTTAACCCCTTGGGTCTCTTTCCTCCTATTTAATGTACCACTGCTCAAGAAATGATGCTGTCCAGCTTTCACAGAAGGCAGAAAGCTGAGCATTTCCTGTGCTTTATGGTGCTTGACACTTTGGTCACATTTGTTTTTCACCTTTCCCACGTGACTGTTATCACTGAAGGGCATGGGCTGAGAACAAGAAAGGTAAAATGTAATGTTTCTGTATGTTTACTCTCTACAAAAACTCATAACAAAGAATTGCTTCCTAGTGATGCCCTGGCACTCATGTCCCTCACTGTATTCCCTCTATTTCACCTTTGCTAAGCAAAGAAGTGTGTCAATAAAAATGTAAAGGTTTATGATCTCCCACTGGTCTTAACAGTCTCCTTAAGGCTATGAATGTTTTAACAGTGTGTGCAGCAGTATGAGGACATGGATTTGTAGTCCACAGACTTGTTCTCAAATGAGATCTGCACTAAGCATGACATTTATATCTTTTTGTGGATGTGTTACTTTTCCAGGTTCATTTTCATCCCCTTGGCAAGATAGTCTTGCAGCACTCATTCAATAGTGGCTGTTACTCCAATAGCATATTGTCGTGAGCCGTGTTTGCTAGTCAGAGTCGTCCTACATTGTAATCTTTCCCTTAGTAGGAGGTGTGCCTATGTCTATGATGTAGGGATATTTTTCTTCACTGGTAGCTAATATATATATTTTCCTATATCCTTTCATGCCATGGTTATTAGTACTACATAGTTGTGTCTACATCAGAGACACATTTAACCATTTAAAATCTGTGTTTAAAAACATTTCTGAAATATAAAAACAAATTAAGAAAACCACACACTTAAAACACAGGACTACTAGGGGAGAAGAACACATTAAAGCTTGCAAAATTTCAGGAATAGTTTTCTTCATTTACTAAGTGTTGAACAAAGTACACTACTATCACTACTATCAATGACTACTAATAGTTTGAGATCTATTTCAGCATTTTTTGAGTGACTTCTGACTTGGCATATGCTACTCTTTCCTGATATGTCCATTCTAACTCAATTCCAACTCTCTCATTTCTTTTTTAATCAACAACATTCATATATGACTATAAATATTTCTGATATTTCATTCACAATTTACATCTCAATCAGTTCAGAGGGGACAATTCACAGACAAAGGTGAGATCTATTGTTATTTAAATTACTTTATCTTTAATTACTTAAAATTTCTTTATCACTTACCATACGAATATCCTTTGATCATCACATTTGCTTTCAATAATGCACAGTCCATTATAATGAATTTTAGTTTTACTTAAATTGAGCTGGTGCTTGCATCTCATCCTAATGTAATATAATCTGCATAAAACACTCAGGAGAGTATATAGTCAGTGTTTTAAAATGCCCACTGTTAATATAATTTGTGGGCAATATCTTTGGTCACAGTATAAGAATGTTGAGTGCACAATTTTATTCGTGGGCAGTTGTGATTGTATACTTGACTCTAGCATTTTCTTTTCTGATGATGATAGCCAGACTCTCACTAGTCTTGGCTTTACTAGTAATGGACCATAAATCCAAGCAGTACTTGGTCAAATTATGATGTGTTGAAGAATGCAAAGAAGTACTCACAATTTGAGATATAATTAAGACTCATAGGTAAGGTTTAAATTTACCATATTTCAGTATTTTTCTTTTTATTACATTTGAAACAAAACAAAGCATTAATGATATTGTTTCTATGTACATGTGTACATTTCTGTACAGTATATGCCTAGATGAAGGTTCTGGGACACTGCTAAAGACAACTCTCCATTTGATCTTTAAAGCATTCAAACCTAATTCTATCTTAACTATGTTTATGACAAAAGTTGGAAAACTGTAATTTAACCCACATAGTATGGATACATTTCTGTTATTTTCACTTAATAGGAATGATATCACAAACCTTCATCGTCTTGGTTTGTATTTACCTAATTTCTGCTACACAAAGCAGCTTCTTGCCAATTTTATTTCATTTTCCTTTCCACCCAGGACTTGGGCTATCTCAAATCATTCTGGAGACTTATTCATTTCCCACGATCACCATCTCACCTTAACTAGCTTCTAGCTTAGACAAAAATCCCAACCACACTTTTCATGTAAATACTTAATCAAAAACTGTATTGAAACTCTTGCTTAATTTGCATTTATGGTCAGTGACAAGGTTCAGTAGGTAAGGGATTTTGAAGGCATTCCTAAAAAGTTCATTTTAATCTCTGAGATTCATATAGTAAAAGAATATTCCTCTCCTCAACCTGCCTTACTTCAACATAAGCAATATATCAATTCTCCCAATAAATGAATAATTGTTTGAAATTGCTTTTTTGTGGTTTTCATTAATACAGATCATACATTTTGTGTATTCACTAGTGATTTGAGTATTTAATGATTATAATACTATGAACAAGTACACAGGCAACATTTGCAGTGTTCCACATGCATATGTTTTAACTTTTATTTGCTTTCAATTCTTAATCTTCATCTTACAACTTCATCTCATCTTCCACATCTTTTTTTTTTTCTTTTTAATAACATACCAAATTCCAACGATTGTCACTCATGGCATTGTCATTTGGGATGAAGTCAGAATAGGACTCACTATATACTGTCTTTCCCAGTTTATGACTCTTCTTTTAATTAATTTATTTTTTCTTAATTTACGTATTCATTCCAGTTCCCCTCCCTCCTTCCTTCCCTCCCATGCCCCCTCCCATCCCACCTCCCCACACTCCACAGGGAGTGTGGTGCCTTCCAGGAGGGGTCAACAACTCATTTGGAGTATGGACTTGACTTCCTAAGGAAGGCCTTAACTTCTCTGAGAAGTGGATAGGGGTTGGAAGAGGGAAGGGCAGGAGATGAGGAGAGAGGGGGAACTGGGATTTGTATGTACAATAACAAACATTTAAATAGAAGAAGATTAAAAAATAATAAGCTAAGAAAATAGGGGGAGATACCGTCTCAGTAGAACAATCCTGTTGTGACCTTCTGAGAGGTATCAAAGTGTCTATTGGCTATGGTAAATGCTATGATGGAGACAAACATTGGTAAAGGAAGTAGAGATGACAGGAAGATGAGAAATTACTGCAGAGTGGTTGATGTGGGTCTAGTTTAATTTACATGATGTTTGCTGTTTCTTCATTAAAGTCTGATAGGGCCTGTGCTACATACCTGTCAAATTTGTGTGATAACATCCTTACTGTAAGAATTGTAAGCATTAGAATATCTTATGTATGTTTAACAAGATCACTGTGCCCTCTATATATATATTCACTCATGACTATATATATATATATAGTCATGAGTGAAGGCACACTGAATGTGTAGTTACTGCAATAATCAAGACAAAGGAGAATTATATATTTAATTTGGATGCTTGCTATGCAAGGGTGTAACCCAGTCATACTTTGAATGTACAACCAACTGGAACTGCAGAAAGGGTACAGACATAAATGAGAGGGGTATGTCATGAATGCCACATATTCTTTGGCTTGAGGGTCTCTAAGGTTATATCTGTCATAAACTGATAAAAGAAAAGCAAGAGGAAAGTAGGTCTGGAAAAATGTTCAGGAAATTCAACATGCTAAATATGGTATAGAAAGTAGTCATCTAGTTGAGTTTATAATTCCAAAGACTTGGGGGATAGATTAAATAAGATAAAACCATTGAGTTATGAATTGATATAGAGTATTTATACAGAAGACTATGAAATTGTGGTTGGAGGGCATAGAGAGAGCAAGCAAAAGCTACTGAGAATTAAAACATTCTCAAATTAAAAATTAGAATACTGATGAGCATGGTAGTACATGGCTGTAATCCTGGTACTTGGAATGCAAAAGCAATGGACTTGTGTATTCCAAGCTTTCCTGGACTGGACACCAACTTACAGGTACAGCCTTGGTATATCATAGAACCTATAAAACAAAGCAGTAGAAAAAATACAAAGAGGAAGAGGAAAGGATCACAAAGAAGGAATGGCCAGAGAAGTAAGTGGTATTCAGGGTGAAAATTGTTTGTTAGCCAATCAAGAAAGTATTTTACCAAGTAAGCAGAGGTCCACAACTGCTCACTGGGACAGTTAGGAGAGGACAAACAAGAGACAGTTGCATGACAGTAGCTTTATATTCAAGGCATTAGCTTTATTTTCCTCTATTATTATGCAAACTAGCATTTACGTACATATACTTGTATGACATAGATATTTTTGTATTTGAATCCCAAATATTCATTTATCTTGTATAATTTTGTTCACTACAAAATTCAGGCTAGATTATTATGGTGACTCTCAGTAACCATCTTGAAAAGCAATATTTCTTAGACGTAGCCATATGGTATTGCAAATATACAAACAGTGGAGCAAATTGTTTCTCCTCTTAGATTTTTGTTAGTGACAGTATGGAAATATGCTATAGATAAGATGAAGAACTTGTGCACACTTTAACATGCTTAATATGTATCATTTTAATATAATTTCACAAATCTTATAACATCTAAAATAAGGTGTAAATTTAGATTAAAGATTAAATTAACATTTACTTTAGAAATTAGGATAGCACATATACCTTATATGAGTAAAGCAAATGATTAAACATAAGTTTAATTTAATAGAACTCTGTTATTATATGTAGATACTCATTAACAATTTTAAATAGACCATCACCAAACAGAAGGCTCTCTGCTTGCTATTACGGTGTACTCTCACTTTGCATCACTACAAATACTTTTTGGTGAGAGTCATCTAAAGTTTGGAGGCATTTAAAGACAAACAGTGATAAGATGCTCTAGCCTTCATTAACCTTCTGTAAAAGCATGGCTGACATTGCATGGCTGAAGGGTGGGCAGCGTTCCCAGACAGTCCACCTAAACACCCTATTGTGAAGATTAGGCACATGCAGGCTACTCCATTGGGAATCCAGAATGCTGAACAGCTGAGAATGAGTTTAATTGATTATAATGTGAGGTATAGTGCCACACTTGATGAGGGCAAATGAAAAAATAAAAACATGCACAAAAAAGGATTGCATCTAAACACCTCTGAATGAACAAACCACAGTAGTCTGTGTATGCTATTACCCTTTTCAAGCTGGTAAGTTGTACAGTAGGAAAAAAAAATACAATCATGGTTTCTGTAAATAAATAAGCCAAGTAAATTTGCAGTGTGGCTGGTCTCTGGTGTAGCATTGAATAGAAAAGAAAGCACATTGTGAAATACAGTCTTGCATCTGTGTGTGGCTGCCTGCTGAATTCCTTCACTATAGGCTTGGTAAGACATAAAGCAGGGCATATCAATCTGTAATTCAAGGTTTATTGCTGAATAATTTTCTATACTTTATAGAGAGTATTTTATTTATTATGTTTTTCTCTAATAAATCGTCCATGCTTTCATGTGGACATCTATCTCTTTTAATTTTCAATTAGGAGTAGATGTTATTTTTCTATAATATATCTACCATAAAAAAATATCAAAAAGAAAGTGTCTCTGTGAACAAAAGGCACAACATTGCCTGTGTGTATGGGTGTGTAAGGATATGACAACCTTAGAATTAAAAACATATTTAAAATTCCTAACAGCAATCTACTGTCTATGCTATTCTCTAGAGAACTCTGCACACAAAGCAGAGCTCTCAGGAATATTTATGCAGCCCGGTTATATAGTTCACTGTAAGCCTAAAGCTAAAGAAAAAAATTTAAAGATACAAGACCAGAGTTTCATCCCCAGGTCAATCCATGGAAAAATACTCTCCTGAGATTCCATAGCGTGTGATTCTGGCTGCCAGCAATAATCTTCAAACAGGTTAAGGAGGGCATATCTGTAATATATTTTTAATGCTATGCTCAGCATGCCTCTCCATTTCCATATAAGGTACTGGCAATGAAATTAATCAGTGCTCCTGGATCCCTCATGCCATTGGCAGGCCTGTTGTCCTGACACTTTTCCTTTAAGGCTTTCTATCCAAGGCTGTCCACAGTCCATCACTTTCCTTCATTAAATCCATGGTGAAAGCATCAGTGATCACCAGAAGCATAGTATTGCATACCAAGCAGCCTCAAACATCTTGGTTGCTACATGTCAGCTTATTTGCAACCACATAGAAGCATCTGTGTGCCAAAACTTGAGTTTTAGTATAGTCTCCCTTAATTTATATGTTTTTTCATGGGGTTACAGAGCAACATTAAGTATAGTGTAAAGACAAACTGACTTGGCTCATTCAACTGGCTTTTTTTGTTGCATACAAAATAAATATAAGTGTATATACTAGATACCATAACACTTGGAGGACTAAAATCTCACAGTACATGGTGAATGTTTTCTCTTCAGAAAAAAAAATTCCCAAATTTAATAAATAAACAATCATAGCAGGTGTTTCTGGTGAACAAGTCTGTATCAGGTAAAGTGGCATCTGCAAGATAAATATTGTAGCTCACACATGTACATAATATATGCATTGTGTACGTTTAAGTACCACATGTATACAGATCCATATCCACTAGTATTTTCTTTTTCCAAATATTATTTTTATTCTATGTATATGTGTGCATCTGTGAGGCATGTTTAAATGTGATTACAATTGCCTAAAATGGCTTGAGCTCTCCAGGACCACAGAGATGGTGTTAAAAGTGAGGTGTGTACTACAAGATGAAGGTACTGGAAAGTGAACTTGAGTTTTCTGAAAATTTAGTACATGCTTTTAACCCCAGGGACTAGACACTTTTAATGTATACTATTTAATTAGTAGTGACTTTTATTCATTAATCTTGTTCTTAAAGTCAGTGAATATTAAATTCAGAATATCCGACAGTTCATTATGAACTGATATTAAAAAAAGATCCTTAAGAATGTTCAAATCCAGTGTTTCACAGGCTTAGTACTTAATTTAAATACACTGAAACCGTAATCTATTTTCACACATTCACTCTTGTAGAAACATTCTTGTTGATATTGACTACTTCTGACACTTGGGTTGCTTTATAAACTAAACTAGATCATAGCAAGGAGTTCTCAGGAATAGAGAATATCACTAAAAATAATAGATTTTATAGATTTCCACATTGTCTTCTGGATAGTAACTATAGTTACTATAAATCCTAAAATTGTATCTTTCAGCAAGAAATGTAATAGCTTTTTTTCCCTTTGATCATACCAAAAACAATGGTGGTATTAAAGAGCACATTATAGTATTAAATTATATTTCAGGGAAAATAATGTTGCAAGACTTCTGTTTTATTTCATTCCTCTTTTTTATTTAATTACAATATAATTAGATCATTCCTCTCTTCCTTGTCTATCTCTTCTCCCTGTGGTCCTATATCTGATCCTCTCCCCTTCCCTAGTTCCAGGCCTGCTCTTCTTTTTTTCATTGCTTTCACTCACAAAATGAAATGACTCCACATGTAAGTATGACTTTCTGAGTCCATTCTGGGTTGCTTACATGTCTATGTTTTTCGAGATGAGCACTAAGTACTGGATAAACAATTAGGGTGCTAGAAGAATTTAGAAGTTTGTATTATTAAATCAAGTGGGAACATTGCTTAGCCCACACTAACAAATGAGGCAAAGACAAGCAATTAGCCCTGAAGTTAAGGTCCATAGAATTATCCTTTCATTAGATCTATTGCATTCAATTGTACACAGATAGTACTGAAGACTGGTGATGCCCAATATCTTGGTTAAGGACAGGGTCTTTGTACTTAAAGATATGGCAGTCCAGTGGGGAACTGACCAAAGTAACCTATGCCTATAATAACAATTCCATGGGGAAAAATGATCTATTTTGAATTGGTTTTCTCACTACTGGTGGGTATGGAGGACTTGCAAGAAAGGTGATTAAGATGAGACTAATGACTAATATGTTCACCATCACAGAGCCCTCCTCTAGTAGCTGATGGAAACAGAAGCAGATACCCACAACTAAACACTGAGCTGAACTGGAATCCACATGCAGAGGGAGAGGACAAGACCAGGCTACAGAAATCCACTGAGACAGTTGACCTTAACAAGGAGGAGCTGATGCCCCCCTACCCAGACTGGTAGGTGAGTAACCAGCATTGGACTGACTCAGACCCCCGGAACATGGCTGTCATATCAAGTTGAGGCAGGACCAACCTTCTCTCCACTGCATTAAGGCCGAGCAAGTCATCCTACTAAAGGAAACAAGCTCAAAAAGGCCTGTTCATGCACCTGGGATAGGTCCTGGACCACTGCCAGGGCTCTCCCCAACAATCAAGCAGCATAATTGTTACCCACATTCTTAATGCTGGTCATGGATGTCAGTCCATAGTCCCAGAGCTCCTACTAGCTCTGTGAATTTCCCCATCATGCTCTTGACCCTCCCTGTTTATATGATCCCTTCTTCCTCACTTCAGCTGAACTCCATAAGCTCAGCCCAGAGCTTGGCTATGGGTGCTTGCATCTGCTCCTATCAGTTACTAAGTATAGGTTCTATGATGACAATTAAGGTAGTCACTAATATGATTAAAGGGGAAGGCCCATTCAGACACCCTTTCTACTTTTGCTAGGAATCTTAGCTGGTGCCATCCTTTTGGATTACTGGGAATTTCTCTAGCATCAGTTTTCTCCATAAACCTGTAATAGATCCTTCTATCAAGATATCTTCTTTATTGCTCTCTTGTTCCATTCCTCTCCTATCTCAGTCTTCTTGATTCCTCATGCTCCCATTCCCCATACTCACTCCTTTTATCCCTCTCCAAGCCAACCCAGGAGATATTAACCATTTTCCCTTCTTGGAGCCCTCCATGTATGTCTCTTTCAGGTTACCCATTGATACCTAGCTTTTCTGTGGTTGTGGATTGTAGTGTGATTATCCTTTACTTTATGTCTAATAACCTCTTATGAGTGAGTGCAAACAATATTTGTCTTTCTGGGTCAGGGTTACTTCATTCAGAATTTTTTTTTCTAGTTCAATTAATTTACCTGCAAATTTTGTGATGTCATTGTTTTTTTTAATTTTGTTTATTTTTCTTATTTTACATATTGATCCCTCTCCCTCCCTTGCTCTCTCCCTCTCTTCCACCCTCCCATGCCCACATGTAGGGTGATGCCTTCCAGGAGGAGTCGTCTAAATCTGTCAAGTCATTTGGAGTAAGGACTAGGCCCTCCCTCGTGCTTCTAGGTTAAGGGAGTATCCCTCCATGGAGAATGTGCTCCCAAAGTCCTTTTCTGCACCAGGGATATATCCTGGTTCCATTGTCAGAGATCCCTTAAACTGCCCAGGCCTTCTAGCTGACATGTCATTGTTTTTTACTCTGAGTAATATTCCATTGTGTAAGTGTACTAAATTTCCCTATCCGTTCTTCATTTAAGGAGCATTTAGGTTATGTCCAGATTCGGACTATTATGAATAAAGCTTCTGTGAACATATTTGAGCAAATGTTCTTGTGGTATGAGTATGTATTGTTTGAGTATAAGCCCAAGAGTAGTATTGGTGGGTCTTGAGGTAGATTGATTCCTCATTTTTGAGAAACCACCATACAGATTTCAAAGTAGCTGTACAAGTTTGAACTCCCACCAGCAATGGAGGAGTGTCCCCCTTACTCCACATCATCTCCAGCATAATCTGTCATTAGTGTTTTTGATATTGGCCATTTTGTTAAGTATAAGATGGTATCTCCTTGATGGCTAAGAACGTTGAGTAATTCCTTAAATGTTTTTCAGCCATTTGACTTTCTTCAGTTGAGAAATGTCTGCTTAGATATGTACCCCATTTTTAATTGTATTGGCAAGTAGCATTGAACAAATGGGCACAAGATACCACTTCCTAAATACAACTAGTAGCACAAATACTGACAGTGACAGTCAATAAATAGGACCTCCTGATAGTGAGAAGCTTCTATAAGGCAAAGATTGTGGTCAATAAGACAAACTAGTAGCCTACAGAATGAGAAAAATATCTTCACCATTCCCATATTTGACCAAGAGCTGATCTCCAAAATATATAAACTGAAGAAACTAGACACCAAAATACCAAATAATATTTGCTTAATCTTATTCTAATCGTGAGAAGACCTTTCATTGTAGTCCCATTGAGCTGTTTGCTCAAACATTTTTTTTCAAGGAAGTCCTTGATGACTAAAACCCTTAAAATATTAGTTCTCCATTCTTCCACTTTCAAGTGTTTCTATCAATAAAACCCAAAAGTATCATATATTACAAGTTTCACTTAAATATTTTATAATGGTCATTTATTTGTACTAGTCTGAATTTCCATAAGGTTAGAGTTTTTACGTTTGCTTTTAATTTTTTCTCTCACACACTCCCTAATTAGAATCTTTACAAAGAAATAATTTTATCATATTTGATGAATTAAACTAGAAAGCAATAGATGATAAATGAATGGGAAGGAGAGAAACTCTGAAAGAGAGAGGAAAAAAATCCTCAATATATTTTACAAATGAAGTTTCAGGATTGAACTGTGATAAACCCCAAATGTTTCTACTCTATAGTTTCCAAACTGAGTTGGGATTTGTGTGTGTGTGTGTGGGGGGGGAATGATTTATTTGGCTTATGCTTCTATACCATAGTCAATCAATGAAGGAAGTTAGAACAGGAAATCAAGCAGGGAAGATCCTGGAGGTTGATGCAGAGACTGTGTGTGTGTGTGTGGGGGGGTTGGTGCTGCTTTTTGGTTTGTTTCTCATGGCTTGATCAACCTGCCTTTTTGTAGAATCCAGACCATCAGCCCAGGGATGACACCACCCATGGGCTGGGCACTTTCTCATCAATCACTAATTAAGAAGAAAACAAATGGTTGACAATCTGTTCATAATTTAAGTTTGCCTCAGATTTAAATTTCCATATTTAATATATAATGTTACAAAGATAATTTTTAAGTAATCACAGTGTTTCTTTTAAATCAATGGAAGACTATCATCAGAGGTGCTTATGTTTTATTTATCATTCTATAAGAAAGAACTCAAACTTCCACTTGTTCAGTTTGTGGGAACTTTTAAACATTGCCCTCATATTCTTTTAGTTGTATGCTCATCAGTTCTCTTTCTATACAAGATTGCATGCTCAGATTGTCAATACCCTTCCTATTTTATTGTTTACTCACTTATCCATTCCTTAAACTTATGTCTTCCCTCACAAAGGATCCACAAACCGTCTCTTGTTTGTGAGTCTTCAGGGCATTTCTCAAACTCTGTTTCCTGATTTTGGGTTAGCATTCAAATGGTTGGAAGCACTTTGACCCTTCTCATTTCTTTGGTCTTCTTTCCTTTTATGGAATTCTTATTAAATGAGTTTCATAATATTCCATTAAAATCATGAAAGTCAGTATAAAGTGTCATTTTTAATGTTCCTGCCTTTATTGTAATAAAAGAAAATCATGTTTTCCTCCCGCTTTCCCCTCCCGGGCGCCCCCCCCCCCCCCCTCCCCTCCCTCCTCTATTTCCTTCCCCGCCCAGTCCCCTATCTTCCTTTCCTATTGGCCAACGTGCTTATTTACCATATCTTAGCAATACGGTCCTCCCCCCGTCTTGTTTTCCTCCATTAGATAACGTATTTCAATATCTTCTTCCTGGAATACAACATTGATATTTCCAAGCTAAGATATTAGATCTTGAAAGTTCATAAGTTCCTTTTTCCCCAATATCTTCTCAACAAAGAGGAACTGACCTCTGTAAGGGATGCCAACAATAAGGTACTTTATTGAGGACAATAATAAAAACCGTGGTGTCTAATCACAAAGCTATCACTGCCTTACAGTAACACCACTTGAGACCACTTAATGTCTCTGCTGTAATATACCCCTCCATTTTCCCCAGGTCTGTTTCCCTTGCTGAGAATATTTATGCTTTCAGGCGAATATCCATGTCAGCCAGATTTGGGTGTCTGTGAGGTGCATTTAACACACGCCATTTCTAATCATGAAAAATAATATCTATAATACTATAAGGAGGCATAATGACTCCTCAAAGTATCACAATGGCATGGGGGCCATTTTTAGTTAAGGATATTCAATAAACAACAAATGAAAAGTGCTCATTCTCACATCTTTTCCAGTGGAACAATAAAAAAAAGAAAGTATTCTGGGCATGAAGAAATAGTTGTGACTAAATAATACTTGTATGTGCATATTTTGATAATACAGGATTGTTCATGTTGGTGATTATCTTAGATCAGCTTCCCATCACTGTGAAAAAAATATATTGAAGATGGCAATCTTGGGTAAAAAATGGTTTATTTTGTCTCATAGTTACAGGTTATGATACACCATTGCAGGGAAGCCATATAAATAGTAACTTGAGGGAGTTGGGCATATGACATGTATTCAGAAACAGGAAACAATGGAGTTATGCCTGCTAGCATTTACTTTCTCAACTATTACAAAAACAAGAATCTCTTGCCTGGGGAATGCTAGCAGCCTTGGTGAGTTCATATACTAATATCTTCTTAGGTGATATAGATAATTCCTCAGAGATATGCCATAGACCAACATAATACAGAAAATGTCCCATTGTATTCTCCTCCAAGGTGATTCTAGATTGTGTTAACAAATGTTTAAGTACATTTTCTAATGATGATTACAAAATTAAAAAATAACGATTTGCTGATAGCTTCTTATCTCCATATGTAACACACTGATCATCTCTCTATCTGTCTTCTCCCTCCACTTTCCTCTTATCTGTACATTCCTTCTCATCCTGTAGATACCATTTTATTTTCAGGTTTTCTTTTTTTGTTTTGATATATTATAGGAAACATATAGTATTTATCTCTTTATACCAGGCTTATTTCAGTCAACGTGCCTGCTGGTTCTATACATACATATGTTTTCATATAAATACACACACATATATATTTACATATATATTTATAAATCTAGATGTAGTTTATTTTTTAATCATCGTTATTCTATTGATGGTTACTTGTATTATTTTGATCTCTTAAATTTATTTTCCTTATCTCATAATTTTGGAATTTCATACAAATGCAACTTTTTTGTCCAACCTACTACCCTGTATAAATTTTTTTCTATTTTGGGGTCCTTTGTTTTCTCAAGAATTTTCTCTGTCTTTACAAAGTAAAATAAACATATTTTTCTCCTGTAAGTATACCTTATGCCAACTTAATTTATAGACCCACACAAATCCACAAAGAAGGTGGAAATAATATTTTACCTCTCCTACATTATTCCAAGTAACAGAGTTTCAATTCTTGAATAGACAGCTACTGAAAACTTACTAGTAACACTGCATTAAAAATATTATCCTCAATGGAAAGTTATACATAGAGAGATGTGTTCATATTAATATCTTCTTGACAAGCTTCTTTAAAATTTCAATATTGGTCATTTCAAAGAGATCCTTGGTAGTACCTGCCCCACAGTGAGGTTATGTGTCATTCAGAATCCTTTGAGCTATTAAGTAGGTGCTATAGGATTAAAAAATAGTAAAAAATTCTTTATATATTTTTGATATCAGCCCTCTATCAGATGTGGGGTTGGTAAGAATCTTTTCCCACTTGGTAGGCTACTGTTTTGTCTTAGTGACCATATCATTTGCCTTACTGAAGCTTCTCAGTTTAATCAGGTCCCATTTTTTGATTGTTGATCTCAGTATCTGTGCTTACTCATGTTATATTTAAGTGTGGTCTCCTGTGGCAATGCATTCAAGGCTACTTCGTACCTATTCTTCTATCAGGTTCAGTGTAACGAGATGTATGTTGTGGTCTTTGATCCACTTGGACTTGAGTTTTGTTCATGGTAATAGACATCCAGTTATGCTAGCTCCATTTGTTGAAGATGCTTTCTTTTTTCCTTTGCACAATTTTAACTTCTTTGTCAAAAATCAGCTGTTCATAGGTATATGGTTTAATATCAGGGTTTCAGTTTGATTCCATTGATCCATGTGCCTGTTTTTGTGCCAATACCAAACTGTTTTTATATTATTATTATTATTATTATTATTATTATTATTATTATTATTATTATAGCTCCATTGTAGAGCTTCAAGTCAGGGATAGTGATGCCTCCAGAAGTTTGTTTATTGTACAGGAATGTTGTTGTTGTTGTTGATAATCTTATATCCTAACAAATTACTGAAGGTGTTTATCAGCTGTAAAACTTCCCTGGTAGAATTTTTGGGGTCACACACACACATATATATTATCGTATCTTCTGCAATAGTGTAATTTGAGTTCAGATTGGTGACTACCCTAATTGTCATCATAGAACCTTCATCCAATAACTGATGGAAGCAGATGAAGACAACCACAACCAAGCACAGGGCTAAGCTCTGGGAGTACAGTGGAAAAGATGTAGCAGAAAGAGCATGGGTAACATCTTGACAGGAAATCAACATAGACAGGTGCCATGAGCTCTTGGAGCTCCAGGACTCCAGAGCAAGGGAGCCTGCATGGGACTTACATAGGACCCCTGCATGTGGTTGACAGTTATGTAGCTTGGTCTGTTTGTGGGGCCCCTAGCATTGGTACCAGGATCAGGCCTTGGTGCATGAACTGGCTCTATGGAAACCATTCCCTCTGGTGGGAAGCCTTGCTCAGCCTCGATGCAATGGGGAAGTGGTTGGTCCTGAGTCAGCTTCATATGCTGTCTTTGTTGACTCCCCATGTGAGGACTTACCCTTTCTGAGGAGTGGATAGGGTAGGTAGAAAGAAGGTGTGGGAGGGAACAGGAGGAGAAGAGGGAGGGGAACCTGTGGTTGGTATGTAACATAAAAAATTTTAAAATAAAAAAGTAGTGAAAGGATAAAAGATCTTAAAAATATTTTTAATTGTTATGTCAATTAAAACTGAACTGTTTCTCCTTAACAAATTGATTTTCATTGTCTACACAAAAATGTTAGTAAAGTAAAATTAAGACATTTAATCATCTTGTATGAATATTTATATACACACAGGTGCATTGGCTTGTTTGATCTGATCATACATAGGGAAAATACTTGAATAGGGAACAATGCACCTCTTGTTTTTATGATAATTTTTTATTTAAATTTGAAACAATCTTGTTTTACATGTCAATCTTAGTTACTGCACCCACCCTTTCTCCTCCCCCCCCCAACCACTATCCCATTGACTTTGTGCTCCTCAGGGAAGGTGAGGCCTTCCATGGGAGAACTTCAAAGTCTGTCATTTGGAGCAGGGCCAAGGCCCTCCCCTATGTGACTAGGCTGAGAGAGTATCCCTCTATGTGGAATGGGCTCTACAATCCATTCCTATACTAGGAATGAATACTGATATACTACCAGAGGTCCTCCATTTACTACCACCCAGTCCTCCCAAATAACACTCACAGTCAGGAGGTATGGATCCATCCTAAACTGGTTTTCCAGCTATCAGACTAGAATCCAAAAGCTCCCCCTTGTTCAGGAGAAACCCTATTTCTGTGGGTTTCTCCAGCCTGGTCTTGACCCCTTTGCTTATCACTCCTCCCTCTCTGCAACTGAATTTCTGGAGTTTGACAAAGTGTTTAGCTGTGGTTGTCTGCTTCTGCTTCCAATAGCTGCTAGATAAAGGCTCTCGGATGGCATATAAGGTAGTCATCAATCTCCTTGTAGTGGAAGGGCATTTAGGGTAGCCTCTCCACTATTGCTTAAATTGATATCTGAAGCCATCTTTATAGACTTCTGGACATTTGCCTAGTGCCAGATTTCCTTTAAACCTCTAATGGCTACCTTTAGGTATCTCTTTTCCTGCACTCTTCTTTCTCTGACTCAATGTTTCTACTTCTTCATGCCTTCCTGTTTCCTCCTCTTCTTCCCTTCTCTTTCTCCTAACTTTCTCTCCCCTCTCTCCATGCTCCCAGTTTGCTCAGGAGATATTGTCCCTTTCCTCTTCTCCAAGGGTCCATGTACATCCCTTTTAGGGTCTTCCTTGTTTCCTAGATTTTCTGGCTGAGTGGATTGTAGGCTGGTGATCCTTTGCTCTATATAAAATCCATATATAAGTGAGTACATACCATGTTTGTCATTGTGTGACTGGGTTACCTCACTCAGGATGGTTCCATCCATTTTCTTGTGAATTTCAAGATTCCACTGTTCTTTTCTGCTGACTAGCATTCCATTGTGCCATTGTGTAAATGTTTTACATTTTATCCATCCATTCTTCAGTTGAGGGGCATTTAGGTAGCTTCCAAGGACATAGTTGAACAAATGTCCTTGTTGTGTGAATGTGCATCTTTTGGGTATATACCTAAGAGTGTAAATGCTGGATCTTGTGGTACTGATTCCCATTTTCCTGAGTAACTATCATACTGATTTCCAAAGCTGCTGTGCAGGTTTGGACTCCCACCAGCAGTGGAAGAGTGTTTTTCTTTCTCCACATCCTCTCCAGAATAAATGGTCTTTGGTGTTTTTTGATTTTAGTCATTCCGACAGGAATAAGAATGTGTCTCAGAGTTGTTATGATTTGCATTTCCCTAATGGCTAAAGATGTTGAGCACTTTCTTAAGTGTCTTTCAGCCATTTTAGATTCCTCTATTGAGAGTTCTCTATTTAGTTCTGTACCCCACTTATTAATTGGATTATTTGGTATTTTGGTGACTAGCTTCTTGAGTTCTTTATATATTTTGGAGATGAACCCTCTGTCAGATATGGGGTTTGTAAATATATATTCCCATTCTATGTGCTGCCATGTTGTCTTGTTGAAAGGGTCCTTTGCCTTACACAAGCTTTTCAATTACAGGTCCCATTTATTAATTGTTGAACTCAGTGTCTAGTGTCTATGCTACTGGTGTTTTTTTTTTTTTCTTCCGGAAGCAGTCTACCAATTTGTTCAAGGGTACCTCCTGATTTCTCTTGTTAGAGGTTTAGTGTAGCTGGATGTATGTTGAGGTCTTTGATCCATTTGGACTTAAGTTTTGTATCTATTTGCAGTTTTTTACAAGTCAGCATCCAGTTATGCCAGCCCAATTTATTGAAGATGCTTTCTTTTTACCATTGTATAATTTTAGCTTCTTTTTCAAAATCAGGTGTTCGTAGGAGTGTGGATTAATATCAGCCTTTTCAATTCAATTCCATTGGTCTACCTCTCTATTTTTACACTAATACCAAGCTGTTTTCAAGACTATACCTCTATAATGGAGCTTGAAGTCAGGGATGGAGATGCCTCTGGAAGTTCTTTAATTGTACAGGGTTGTTTTGGCTATCTTGAGTCTTTTGTTTCTTCCATATAAAGTTGTATATTGTTCTTTCAAAGTCTGTGAAGAATTGTGATGGGTTTTTGATGGGGATTGCATTGAATCTGTAGTTGGTCTTTAAAAAGATTGCCATTTTCACCATGTTGCCATTTTCACTATGTTCACTACCTATCCAAGAGCATGGGCGATCTTTCCATTTCCTGGTATCCTCTTATTTATTTCTTGAAACACTCAAAGTTCTTTTTATATGAGTCTTTCACTTGTATGGTTAGCATTACAGCAAGATTTTTTATGTTGTTTATGGTTATTGTAAACAGTGATGTTTATCTGATTTCTTTCTCAGTCTATCATCTATATATTGTAGGAGTACTGATTTTTGTTTAGTTAATCTTGTATCCAGCCACATTGCTGAATGTGTTTATCAGCATAAGAGTTCCCTGGTAGACTTTTTCAGGTCACTTACGTACACTATCATATCATCCACAAATACTGAAAATTTGACTTCTCCCTTTTCAATTTGGATCCCCTTTATCTCTTTTTGTTTTCTTATTGCTTTAGCTAGAACTTCAAGTACAAAATTGAAGAGATATAGAGAACATGAACAGCTTTGTCTTGTTCCTAATTTTAGAGGAGTAGCCATAAGCTTCTCTACATTTAGTTTGATGCAGCTGTTGGTTTGCTACATATTGCTTTTATTATGTTTATATATGTTCCAGTTATCCCTGATCTATCCAAAACCTTTATCATGAGAGGGTGTTGCTTTTTCTTTTTTTTCAAAGTCTTTTCCAGTGTCTAGTGAGAGTTTGTTTATATGGTGGATTACACTGATGGGTTTTCATATGTTGAACCATCACTGCATCACTAAGTCTACTTAGTCATGGTGGATGATTTCTCTGATGTGTACTTGGATTCATTTTCCCAGCATTTAATTGAGTATTTTTATGAATGTTCATGAAGGATACTGTTCTGCACTTCCCTTTCTTAATTGTGTCTTGAGTGACGTGGGTACTAAAGTAATTGTAGCCTTATAAGAGTTTGGCAATGACCCTTCTGCTTCTATTGGGTGGAACACTTTGAAGGAATATTGGTATTAGCTGTTCTTTGAATTTCTGGTAGAATTCTGTAATGAAACCTGAAACCTGAAACCATGTGGCCCTACATTGTTTTGTTTTGTTTGTTTTATGGTTGGTTGGGAAACTTTTGTTGACTGCTTCTATTTCATTAGGGGTTATAGGTTTATTTAATTTGCTTATCTGTTCTTGATTTAATTTTAGTAAGTATTATCTATCCAGGAAATTGTCCATTTCCTTTAAATTTTCAAATTTTTTGGAGTACAGGATTTCAACACACCTTTTAAAGAGAGCTGTTTTGAATTAAAGCTTTGAAACTGGAGATATATTTCCCTTTAAAAGATATATATTAAAAAGGAACTTTGAATGACAGGGAACAATACGATGGAATATATATATTTATATATAAAAAAAAAAAATATAAAAAAAGGGATGATTTTGGTTATATATATATATATATATCTTTTCTTTTATATATATATATACAAAAGAAATTAAACTTATGGAAAATATATATAAATGTCAAGTGAAATGAATTTTAAGGTAAATATATATATACATACTAATATGTACATATAAAAATTCATATATATATATATATATATATATATATATATATATGGATTTTCAAGACAAGGTTTCATTGCTTTGGAACCTGTCCTGGAAGTAACTCTGTAGACCATGTTGGCCATGAACTCACAGAGGTCTCTCTGCCTCTGCCTCACAAGTGCTGGGATTAAAGGTGTGCACCACCAACACCTGGCCAAGGGAATGTATATTAATTTAATACATATTCTTAAGCTTAAGGATATCTTAAGAGATTATATTCTTGAAACTATATGGCATGATATACTTTAAAATTATTAAGTTATTTTAGGAGGCCAACCCCAGTACTTTAAATCACGTGTCACTAACACCCCTGTACTTATGGAGACTACCTGGAAGTACCCATTTGAAATTACATCTGCAAATTCAATTTTTCATTTAATATTAAGTCTGCAATAATGGATAATCACAGACTATTCGAGTGGATAATGTTCTTCAAGAATATAAATCAAAGTTTGAACAGACATAAGGTACACTGGTCTAGTGGTAGAGGATTAATTTCCAATAAGTGCTTATTTATTCTAATTGTTTTTAAGGGCCTTTTATTTAAAAAATTAATTCTCATTTAAGTGTAAATCTAAACATTACTTTCACTAATAAATTCTACTAAAAAATTGATAACTTTGACAAATGATTCCATGAGTTAAAATTCCTTGGTTATTTATAGTTACATAAATTTTGACCCAATCATTATATATCACAACCAAATTGATTTAGACTAAGAATGTACAAAAAGACAAATTAAATGTCTTACTAGATTATCTTATTGATATTTAAAAAAATCACAATCAGAAAACTTGGCTTTAGGATCACGGGTATTTTGATTGTACTTTTATTTCCTAAAAGATGTGTGGAATTGCCATTTCCCCAGAATCTCAAGGTTAAACTCTATTTGGAGAGTCTTCAAATGTTTAAGTGGATTCAGTTGCTGTCATTAGACTCCTCACCCAAGATAAACAATTCCATCACAAATAGAGAAGGGCATAGCACACATAGGAGGAAGTGTTGAGGAACCATGTGTTTTATGGCAGAAAACAAAATGCTGAAGCAAAGAAATGTGCTGATACCTTTGTCTTAAATTTCTAGACAGAAAAAATATGACAAATAGGTGTCTAATCTCATACCAGCTAGTAGGTAGCATTTGTTGTAGCAGCCCAGAACATAGTATTGCAGGTTTGATAACTGTGTTATTTGTATCTTTTATGATGATAACTTCAGAAACTGATAGCACTGACCCTACTATTTAGAAAAAAATATAATGACATTCAAAATTTTGAGCTTGTTTTCAGCAAGAGCATCATGAGGCATTTAGAATTTTACGACTTATTTCATGCTGAATAAGATGCCCTGTTCTGGAGCCAGCAACGCATTCGTGTTGATAAATGCTCTTTTGTTGAATTCTCTCAGCTGTGAGCACATGAAACAGAACAAGACACTGACACTGATCTGTGCCACACAGTGACAAGCAATCGGCTGTAAGAGATGATAAAAGGTTTCAACACTAATAACTTAAGATAAAAAGATAGTCATGTAGTAATTGCACCGTCATTATTTTTAATAATTTGAAAATTATCATTCTATTGAAACATTTGGCTTGCAATATTGATATATTAAGCTATTTCAGATTAAGACCCATGAGATGTTGATTAAGCCCAAGCACCTTACAAAATCTAATAATTTTCTTAACACCCTCTGAGTTAATACTCCTACAATGAATACAACTTTCAAGTTGAGGAACTGAAATTGAAATACAACAAAGTTGAAGAACTCCCCCATAGTCACCAAGGCATGAATATTGATTCTATTTATCCTATATATAGATATATAAGGATACATAGGGAAAAAAACAGTCTAGGTCAAAACATATGCATTAAAATTAAATGTTTAAAAGGTAAAATTTCAAAGATGGAAAATCTATAGTCTTTGCATATATAATTTCAGGGTATAATATACCAAAACAGATACAGAGCTGATTACCATAAAAAAGGAATGTAGTATCTTCATTTGTCAGGTAGAAAAGTCAGGAAAAGAAGAGAAAGATTTTCCAAATGAGTTCTTTAATGTTTGCTTCAATTGAGAGAATGCATACATTTAATCCTTAAAATAATTCAACTTTTGGTCTATCATCATTTTTAAGCATGTGGATTGTCACAGCAAAGTCCTAATATTTCCATATACACATAATTACTTATTTTGGATTTGTTGGAAATAGAACTATATTGTGTAACCCATCTTCAGGTCTTTAGAGGAAATATCAGAAGAATGGTAGCTTACCAAAAAGAAGTCAACTCACTGAAAAGTATCACAGTTTCATTTTAAGGTTTATATGCTATGAAGACTATGATGAAGTCATTATCCAAAATAAATACTGTGAAAAGTTTTAAGTGGTCATATGTTTAACATTTACATAATTCAATACCTATCATCTATATAAATGTTTATTTTTCAAAGTTACATCATGATTCTAGTAGAACACTCAGCAGTCATAACATATGATTAGTTTCAGTGTTCTTTCTGTTCCAAGCAATACATTATGATTTGAGAAAGTAAACCCTTTTTTAACCTTTTGTTAAATTTTAAGTGGAAGTTTTTAATAGCCACGTTGGGCGCCATTTGTAACGAATACGGGTTTTTCTGCCCGCCGCCGCCCGGTCTTGTCCTGCCGCTGCGCCAGCCCCAAATAACACACAGAGACTCTGTATTTGATACAATGCTGTTGGCCCTGTTACTTGTTTTTTATCGGCTAGCTCTGTCTTAATTATTAACCCATTTCTGTTGATCTATGTATTTTTCTTACCGGGGAGCCGGCAGCATACTGCTTTCTCCAGACTCTCCATCTTGACCCTCCTTCCTACTTCCTATTTCCTCCTTGTCTCCTAGTCCCTCCTATCTTCCTTTCCTATTGGCCAACAGTGCTTTATTATTAACCAGTATGAGAAACATATACAGAATGACATCTCCCATCAAATAAACACACACACACTCTCTCTCCCTCCCTCTCTTCTCTCTCTCTCTCTCTCTCTCTCTCTCTCTCTCTCTCTCTCACACTCTCTCTCTCTCTCACACACACACACAATTATATGTCCTTAAATAACAATTCTGTTGGTGAGAATACTGAGTATTTTATTTTAATTTGTATATTTAATTATATATCATTAGAAGATGGGCTACCATGACATGGAAAATAACCTAAGGAAATTGCAACAATAATGTTGGTACTTTAGATACTTAGCAACATTATTAAGAAATAGGAAAGGCTGCCATCATAAGAAGGAGCATCAGAATACACCCACCAGAGAGAGCAACTCTATTACATTGTTACGATGTTAAATATTTTTCACTATATTCAACAAAGAGTTAATGTGTAAAAGGCATTCATGGACTTTCCACAAATTTAATGACTAATTCTTAGAGCTATACAAAAATTCAATTGTTTCATTTCAGAAATAGTAAAAAGCGTAATAATTAAGAATATCATTCTTAGTTGAAGAAAAGACATTAAATTCCTCCCCTCCCTTGCCCTGGGGTGTTCATTGTCTCACTTTTCTTTTTGAGGCTCAGGCACTGAAGTTCACACTGTCATTGTGAGCACCTAATTACTGCTTTATCAACATTCAATTTTAGTTGGATATTTTAGTAATTTTGTGGATAAAAGTTGTATCCCAGAATAAATCAGTTCTGTTCTACATTTCCCATAGGACCCAGGAGAATGAAACATATTTTAGGAATATTAAGTACATATTTTAAAATTAAAATGAAACTTTATCTGAATGTAAAGACCACAAGGCAATTCTTTCTTTGTTTGAGAAAAATTCAAGTTTTAAAACTGGTCACTGTAAAACAAGCTTGTTGCAAATTTAAATAAAATAATGTCATCAAAAACAAACAAACAAACAAAAAAAAACAACTGAGCACTAAAGATATACGTTCATTTTCATTCCACCCAATTTAAAACAAAACACAACAGAAGTTTGTATTTCATTAAGGAGACTCCTTGCCCTCCCTCTCAAAAAGGAAATGAACTGGCTTGCATAGTTGCATGGAAGCTCCTCTTTCCTTGAAGGCATCATGAACCAATGCCTTCCGCCTCAAACATAATTGACCTCTCTGCCCTCTCTGTGCCTACTCTGCCCTCCCCTGGCTTCCTCTCTTGTCGCCCTCAATACTGATTTTCAGAATGATGGTTTGTGGGACTATGAAAATCACCTTTGGACCTCTATGTCCTCTTCTGATTTCCTGTCTAGATCACTTGCTTCCCTTAGCTTTGTTTGTAAAGTCCTAAATTCCTACAATGAAATTATTTTCATCCAGCAAAAATGAAGCCATAACAATCAGAAGAACCCTTTTATTAATGTTCCAAAACCAAATGCATCTGTGCTGAAAACAGAGCTCTGGGATGACATCACAGTTCCTAATACAGTGTCACCCAGCTTCAGGACAACCACGAGGAGGAGTTTCTCTTTGATCCATTAACAGATGGTGAGGCACAGTCTGTATGAAAATGATTTTGTTTTTTTCAAGTTAAATGTCTATAATATACAATCAGCTATGGTTATGTAAAAATAAAAAGAAAAGTTTATACCAAATAAATATTGCTTTATTAAAAGCAAATGGATAGATTAAAATCTCCACTTTATTTTTATGGGATTTCTGTTTGTACAAATGTGTGTGTCTGTATCTATGTATTCTTGGTGCTTTTTCTATTTGTTTTATTCTGTTTGTTTCTTTGTCTATTCTGTTTTGTTTTTATTTTAACTTCTCTTTTTAATGATTATTTTTAGGTATCTGTTTGTTTTCCATTGTGAGAGGGAAATAAAGTGTGTAGATTTGGTTGGGAGAGAAAGTGGGGAAGATCCGAGAAGAGTTGAGGGAGAGAAAACCTTAATTAGGAAATATTGTATGAAGAAAATATCTATTTCAAATAACAAAAAAGAAACAAATTCAGTTCCATAATGCTTTTACTTACAAAATAATTCTTTGTGCTAATTCATACAGAATTATAATTAGGAAAACTCATATCCTTTTACGCAGACAAGAAACAAGTTTCTAAGATAGTCACTCAACTATGAGGTTACAATGTTTCTGTACTATCAAGCCATAGCAGAACTGGAATAAAAGACTCTGGGCTCATGAGACATTTGAACATGTTCACACATACGTGGAGGCATATGCAAATGGGTTTCTATAAAACACCTTATCTTAGTAATAATATCTACTGAGTTTTTTTTTTTTAAGTCAAAGGAAAGTTCCTGAAGCAAAATGAAACCAACAGCATGAACTATAAAAGACAGTGCTCACGACAGCATGAATTTTAGACTTGTCAATCTCAAAACGATCCTGTTAAGGCAAGTCATGTGCAACACAGTGTACTCTCATGCTTGCAAGGCCTAGTCTTACTTACTTTAGAGGGACAGATACAGAAATAGGTTGGCCATAGTCTTCTTTGCTAAAATGTGTCAGTTTCCATGTTATTATAAAAAGCACAATTATCATTATTTTGACAATAGCCTGTCATACTTTCACTAAAGAGAGTATATTCACCTGAACTCACACAATTGCAGGCAATCATGGCTGACAGGCAGAGAGACAATCCTTAGCCAATCAAGACTTCACTTCAAACATTCCCACAAACTACACACTCGTCTTCTAATGAGCCCTTTTTTTGTTTTTCAAAAAAAATTTCAGGCTTTTTTTTTTTTTACAGTGATCAGTCCAAATTGGTTATAGACTATAAAAAAAGAAGAAATATGCATATTAATTTCTTCTTCACCTTTGGTATGTGTATATGTATGTGTGCGTGTATGCATGTGTGAACTTTTGTGGTGGGAAGAACAGAGACAGACACTAAGACAGAAAGACAGAAAGATCTGAAAAAATATTCTGCATTTTTCTGCAGATATTTAGAGATTACAGACAAGTCTACATAAAATCTTTGATATAATTAAAAAATATGGAATAGTCAACATTAAAATAAAGATAACTTTCAAATAAGTAGAGATATTTCTTTCTCTAAAGAATATTGATTATATATAGATGTAAACATCTTGTGTAAATATATGTTTCAAGAATCAATGATTTAATTTGAGTATACTTCACACTGTAACTTCCTGATAGATTTAGCAGTAATGCTACACCTCCATTTTTTATTTTATTCATTCTTTTCAATATTTTATATTTTTTTCTATATCATGGCAATAACTGTGCTTGATAAAATTGAGAAGGCAATCCACAACTAGCTATTTTATTTTAAGTAGTAATCTCGTAGCCCACATAAGGGTTAGCATACCTCTGTCAAATTATTTATAATAGATTCCATTTTATTTATTTATGGGAGGGCCACATGTATCATGGAGAATACATGTGAGTCAAAGGACATTTCAGGAGTCAGTTCTTTCATTCTACCCCAGGTTCACAGGGTCAAAATCAGGCCTACTTTTTTCCAAAACAAGTGTATATACCCCCGAGCCAATTCTTCAGACCTGATACCATTATTGCTCAAAAACGTTAACTTAATATTATTTTTCACAACTTCACTTCATTAAGCATCTCAATGAAATGTCTTCTCTGTTGCAGACAGTAACTTACTGACTAGTGGTTTTGAATGAAGTAAGCAACAGTTAACAAAGAAACGTTCCTAAGGTTGAAAAGTGTTCAGTCACCTAAAGCCACAGGGAAGGCAGAGGTGTGCAAGAATTACACCCAATTTCATTCTCATCTCCCTGAGCACCTTCAAATGTCATTGAGCCTTCCTAATGTTTACATATGTGTCAGAAGCTTCTGACTGAACTACCTTAGAGAGGTGAGAGGCCTCAACTCTACAAATACTGTACCTGCTTATATTAGAAATCTCATACCATAACAGAGCTACCCAACTATCCTCTTCAGAGGCATCATGCTCAGTACATCCATGGATGTTATAGTCATGAACTATGAACGGGTTGAGCCTTCATCCATTCTGTGAATCACTTTAGTTGAATCACAGAGATTTCACTTTCTCTGTATACATCCCTAAAATATTAGAATATAGTCATCATGACAGTGCTCTTGCCTTAAGTTTCTGAGTGTTTAATCACTGGATCAACCACTAATAGTATTTATTCAATGACTAGTCTAGAGTATGTACATGTTTGAGCTATTTCCCTCATATTTGTGGATTGAGCATCAGGGTCTCATAAGCAAGTGAAGGACAGACTGACAATTCCCCTCCAAGTAGGTATGCCAGTCTTCAGAGAGGAATGTACTGAGAGTGGGTTGTACTTAGCACAGCTCGGGTGCTGCAGAGGTGGCTGGGATCAATGTGAGCCATTGTGTGTTCTTATTAGTCTCTACCCTGTTAGATAAATGCACCTATCTTTTGTGAGTCCATCTTGGACCTGATGGCCTACAATAGTTATGTAATTTCTGCCTC
This sequence comes from Phodopus roborovskii, assembly GCF_943737965.1. Classification (NCBI taxonomy): domain Eukaryota; kingdom Metazoa; phylum Chordata; class Mammalia; order Rodentia; family Cricetidae; genus Phodopus; species Phodopus roborovskii. The sequence continues at coordinate 2,752,705 of NW_026126413.1, read as the reverse complement.
ACTTGCACTATTCCAACAATTTTATCCTTGTATAAAGAGGCAACTGGATTAGATATATCTCATTTCTGTCTGAGTGATGTACATGTTACTCTGTGCACATCCCAGTGGATCAGAATGCTAGAACTCTGTTGATGTTGTCATTTCCCATTTCTTTCTTCCTTTCCTGTTTGGTTAAGATAAGTACGCCTTTATTTATTCATTTATTTATTTATTTATTTATTTATTGGTTATTTTGTTTTCATTAGGGAAAACAAAAGGCAAAACTATCACATTCTGAAATATACTTTCTGACAATTACATCTTGAATTCATAGTTACCACAACCAAAATGTGTGCAAGAAACTAAAATGTTGACGATTATAGAATGGCCACCATGTTGCAACTAACGACACCATATACCATAACACTTCTTTGCTTTTTCATCTTGTAACCATCCACCAATATGTTAATATTTAGAATGATCCAGTCTTTACTGTCTCCCTGTTGTGAAATGCCATAATTTGTTAACATTCTGAACTACATATATCCATTAATCGTTTATTACATTCTCATGTCCTGTGCTAGATTTTTCCTTCCAAATAACTTAGTAATTAATTTTGATGTGGAAAGATGATAAGTGGTCATTTTTCAATTATCACTTAAATTTTTATTCACTATTTCATTATTCACCAATTCTGTATTTCAAAAGTTAAAAGTAAAGGACCAGTGAGGTGGCTCAGAAGGTAAAAGGGCCTACTGTCAAGGCTTAAAATGAGACTTAAATACCTGGAACAAAATTTCTGGGAGAAAAAGAAAGAACTATCCCTTGCAAGTTTGTTTTCTGAATTCCACGGATAGTCCATGGCATGTATGTACATACAGAAGTATACATGCATGATGGGAGATGTCATTCTGTATATGTTTCTCATACTGGTTAATAATAAAGCACTGTTGGCCAATAGGAAAGGAAGATAGGAGGGACTAGGAGACAAGGAGGAAATAGGAAGTAGGAAGGAGGAGCCAAGATGGAGAGTATGGAGAAAGCAGTATGCCACCGGCTCCCCGGTAAGAGAAATACATAGATCAGCAGAAATGGGTTAATAATTAAGACAGAGCTAGCCAATAAGAAACAAGTAACCAGGCCAACAGTATTGTATCAAATACAGAGTCTCTGTGTAGTATTTGGGGCTGGTGGCATGGCGGCGGGACAAGACCAGCGGCGGCAGGCGGAAAAACCATACTCGTTACACATGCATACATACACACAGAAATGATTAACAGCTAAGTAAATAGATAAATAGATAAATATTTCAAAAAGTCATAGCTAAAATTATAAATATCCAACAGTACCAAAATGTATGCAATGGCATGTTGAAATTTTCCTTTTCTTCCCATTCTTAAACCCTGCTTCTCGGAGACAAGCATGCTTGCCTTTAATCCTAGCACTCTGGAGGCAAAGGCAGGAAGATATCTAAGTTTGAGGCCAGTCTAGTCTAGTTTCAGGGCATCCAGGGCATAGAGAAACCCTGCTTGAAAATTTAAAAAAAAAAATGAAAAGAAAACAGAAAAGAAGGAGGAGGAGAAGAGCAGGAGGAGAAGGAAGAAAAAAATTTATATGTCTATTTGGTAATTGTGCACTTAAGTGCAAATACACCACATCACTCTTCATTTTTAACTTAACTGTGCTAAAGTGAAGGCAACCATATACTCTGTTATGATTTCAGTTCAACTGTGGATTATGAGTTTCTTTCCATGGAGAGCTCATTATTATTACTTTCCTTCACAGAGTAATGTATTCGTCAGAGTGGAGTATACTTTGTTTTACTTATTTATTTGTTTCTCTACTCACTTATTTAATTTAAACCATAGTCTCATCAATTTGTAACTTTACTTTTGATATTTATAAATATGCTTACTAGGAAAGCAAACACATTAACAATCACAGTAAACAGTTCAGTTCGTTTACAATACTTTCACCATAGTGATGCGAGAATGGTTTCTATGTAAAATCTAAACGTAACAGGACATCTGGTTTCCATGTAATATAACAAGCTTAACTATATTTTTAGCATCTGTCAATGGACTAAAAAGGTGTCATACATACAGTTTTCATCTCAATGTCACCCAGAGTACACCTAAACCCAAACCATATTTTCTGGAAATTGGAGATTTCTCAAGGTAGTATAGAACACCCAGGACATGTTTTTCCATTGAATTGACTTGTTGACACAACACAAAGAGCTGATTGCCCGACTGTATAATGTAGTTTGGAAAGACTGTGCTATTCCATTAGTGTTGCTTTACTGGGATGACAGAAGAATGCTGCTCAGGGTCGAGTTTTCTTCATCAAAAATTACCGTTTGAAGGCCAACCTTACAAACTATTGTCACAAAAATCAATTGAGTGTGAAGTGTAAAATTATTATTCTTTGAATATCATCACCTAAGACAGCAACAGATGCATTAGTTAGGAGTTTGGAATATTCTGGATAAACAATACAACTTGTTCATAGTATTTCTGTTTATCAAACTGAAAAGTTAAAGGAAAAAAGTAACCTAGAATTAATAAATCCAGGGTCTAATCAGTAATGACTTCATCCATAATTCATCCCCTTTTGGATTCACACTGAATTATGGATAGATATGATGTGTTTGTGTGTGTGTGTGTGTAATATTGTAATATGTTAACTACACCCCAACCCCAACCCTCTAAAAATCCCCCCACTCCTCCACCCCTGATAAAAACAAATTTTCTCTGGACTATCTTGAAACATTGTGCCAACATTGTATATAATTTGTTCTACAAAATTAAATTCTTACCAGTTTTTGTGTAATCACTCCTAATAGTTCCTGTAAGTGCTACCCCTGTCTCCAGAGCCCATTTAGGTCCAGGCTGTAATCCACCAGTTCAATGAAGCAGGTACTCTGTTAGGGTCTAGCAATGTTTGATTTGGTGTTTTGGTGTAAATTTCCAATCTGTGAGTTATATTGCTTATGGATAAAAATAAACTTCAACAGTAACTGTGTAAAATGCAAGTCACCCCGTCTTCCATTAGCTATAGCCCACATTTTCTGATCTGTGAAACTGAAATATTCTTTACATTTACTAAGGAAAGAGATGTCTTGCCCTTGTGTAATAATCATCATCATCATTTTTTTTTTTTTTTTACCTAACTCTTCTTTTTTATAGAGAAGCATGAAAGCACACTGGGGAAATTAACCTAAGATTAGTGGCAAAGTATAAATAAGTAATTTCCCTGGTACATTTCTTCTACTGTTACCAAAGAAGTATTGGAATCTGAACCAGGTTTAAACAAATCACTGAATTAGGTAGGAAATTGTCTTGAAATGTAACATTTTTAACTTAGGAGCAAGCAACCTATTGATGCAGAGGAATTGTATTCTATTGGAACTGTGAAATGTGGTAAATTTTAAGACAAGGCTACTATTTGAAACCTTGTGTTTCTAGTATGTTTCTAAAATCAGGGTACACTTTTAGCTATGATAATCCTTTTTGGCACTTATTATCTGTACAAATAATAACTGCTTGCCTAACCTACAAACTATGACACTTGACAAAATGCCACATCTATGCATTATATTCTGTAGCTCAATTGCTTATGGGTCTCCTTCAGGTAATCCCAATTATTAGAATTTATAGTCAGTGTTACATCATGAGTGTAGATTCAAACAAGTATTAATTTCTCACAAAGGCATTGGCTCATTAGTGTATCTACCATTTATTATTTTGTGCTGTGATAGCTGGCAACATTCAGGACAGAAAGTTATGCCACTATATGAAGACTTCCCAGAGGAGATTGCATTTGCAGCATCCAGTGCAGCCCACTCAAGTAGAAATTTCCAAAACAAGTGAATACTTGAGTGTGTGTGTAGCTCCAAACTTGAGCTTTACTCTGAGGCATCAGGATGACCAACAAGAAGCCATTTTCTCTATGAGTACCTTAATTTCCTTTGTCTACAAAATAAGAGAAACAAATATATCAGTCAGAAGGGCCTTCCTGAGCAATAACCAAGTATGGTATGTAAACTGCTATTTCATACAGCACTGAACACAGAAAAGAGAGGGTAGCTAATAAAATGTAAGTGTTATAGGTTCATTCTTCCAAGAAGTGGCTGCTGAGGCTCATCTCTTACAAAATATATGTTGGAGATTTCAAAGACAACAGTGGGCAGATCATAGACTAATCCAAGTTAGAGGTTAAGAGATAAGAACAACAAAAACCAAGTGTTCTAGAATCTAGAACATTAGGATAAATGTTCTTTTAGACAACAATAAAAGCCACCAACAATCTGAATATAGTGTCACATACCTGTTTTTCCAGCATGAGACACTGATAGAAGAGAATTGCTCTATGTTTGTGGGCAAGTAGGGCTATACAGTGAGAACATGACCACCCAGGCCTGCAGAGCAAATGCTCTTTTGAACAAACAACAAACAAAAATTTAAACTTCTATACAATAAATGAATACAGGCAGCCAATGATAAAAGGACATAGGATGAGGTAGAAGGAAGGTCACTAATTAGATGAGGTAAAATAAAGATGCCACACTACAGTCTGCTTTGAGGCAACACAAACACACAGGAGTCTTTTGAAAGAATGTTTTAAAATTGTTATTGTCAGGGTTATTATTAAGAAAATTTTAAAAATCACTATAGCTCCTTGAAGTGGAAATTAACTTGCCAAAATTCTATTTTTTTATAGGTTTTTCCAAAGCAATAGGGTGTACAGTGTGTCAAGGCTGAAGTTCTGAGAGAAAATGGTCTCTCTTCTTGGGAGTTATTAGAGGATAAAGAAGCTAAAGAAACTTAAGAGAACTAAAGGAACTTAAGAGAAGTGTTCAATTAGTCATGGGCACCTAGAAAACATTGAGGAAGAGGAATCAGAAGATGCTCAGTGTCTGTGATGTCTGAACTCAGAAGAACTGAAGATAGTAAAGAAGTGGACAGGGGGTGGAGAAGGCTAGAATGAGGTGTCCAAAGGTAAGGTGCATACAACAGAAAGGAAACATGGGAGATTCCAGTATTATTCTTTGACACATAAAACTGTCTTAGCAATCGTTATTAACTGCCTTTTTTAGAATAGTCATCTGGCAGACAGTAAGAAGGAAGCAATTAGGATAGATAAGGTTAAAAGCAGGAGGATTATCATGGGAGAGTGCACTATAGTTCATCTGAAAGAAACAAACCCAGAGGTTAGCAGTGGAGGAATTAAAGAAAACACCCGATGTGAAATCAGTATGATATGGTGGCTAAGAGGCCGCCCAGCTTTCTAACATTTATTACAAATTAGTGATCCAGGCAAAGAAGGAAGAACCAGGAAATGCAGGTTCTGAAAATCAACTTGAGAATGGAGGGAACAGCCAGCTGTTAGCCCTAACTTACCCCTTGCTGACAGAACCTGAGTGAGTGAATATGTAGCACAGAAACCACAGAGTACCACATGCTCATGACTATTCTCGTTTTAGAGTAAAATGAGCTCATCTAAAATAGAGAAAAATTAAAACGCATAGGCCTTGGGTATATCAGGCAATTTTGGGATTCTCAGGGCAGATTAAGGTTTAGGTTAAACGTTTATCTCAGTGGATGAATGGATAACAGAAGATGTATGTGGTGGTATCTGTAATGTGTGATACTTAATAGAGGTTACAAAGTACTTATTTTTTCTTGTGCTTATTCACAAATGAGGTCTTTTCCTAGTCAGCATCAAGGCAGTTTACAATAGCAACTGCCATAGTTATTAATGGTTTATATGATCAGTAAAGACCATTTATTCTATTTCCATCTAATTTGATTTCTTCTGGTAAAGTTATTTTCTTAACCATGCATAGTGTTAATTTAGTATGTTCCTATAGTTAGTAATTTTTAGAAATATTGTGATTAAAATCAAAGGGAGTGATTAATTACAATAAATATTTGAAATAAAAGCTTTTATATTTCATGAAGACAGGATACTTCATAATATTACCTTAAGACTAAAATATATATTTATAAATAATATTTGTATAAGAAAAACTACATGTCTGATATTTAGTATTTGATTTTTTTCTGATAACAGCTGTGTTATTGATGTGGCATTGAACACAGTAAGTTCAAGGCCACTCTGGGATACATGAAGCCCTTGTCTCTAAGGTGACAAATGATTCTTAAGAAATTCATTACATGGCCTTTAGATCATGTAAGTGGGTAAGCTCCTACCACTATTCAGTAAGTCATCATTTATATAGCCTTAATGATTTTACCAGGTCATACAGGTGATATTCATATCTGTGTCCTATAAACACCACCAATGTTTATGTCTACCTCTGTCTCTCTCTGTCTCTCTCTCTCTTCCTCTCTCCCTCCTCCCCCTTTCTCTCTCTCTCCTTTCTCTCTCTCTCTCTCTCTCTCTCTCTCTCTCTCTCTCTCTCTCTCTGTGTGTGTGTGTGTGTGTGTGTGTGTGTGTGTGTGTGTGTGTGTTTTAAAATAGGTTCTAAATTGCCCAGGCTCAAATTTGGTATGAAGCAGAGGCTTGGGCCTTTTGAAATGTCTCCAGAGAATACTGGCAAAACAACACATCCCAGTTCAGAATTTGATACTAAGACATAAATTATCAAATAAAATCATGGCTGTGTTGGTCAGGTTCAAGGAACATACCAAGTTTTTTTTTTCAAATGAACCACTGTATTTTCACATTAAATGGGGAAGAAAACAAATATTTTAATTGACCCAGATATAGAATATTATACATATGTAAATAATACTTACTTTTAATGAAGTTTTTTTTATTTTTAACAGTGCTTTGACAACACAGCATCGGGTGATTTTGCTGTATATCTCATTCACACAATACAGAAGCCCTGCTTTAAAAATACTAGGAGTAAAGAGCAATAAATAAACCTTGGGTAGAATCATGTGGCTTTGTTATAGTAGTGGCTTTAATATTAGGCTAGTCAGTTATCAAGCCTTTCTAAAGTTCTATTGCCTTTCCTCTGCAATTTAAATAATATCTAATGAGAAGATTACTTGGGTATTAAACTAAGTGGTAACTATAAAGATTCAGACTTTTTTAGCACATTTCTGAAGTTACAACTATAATTAGTTAGTTTCTAATACCCACAATGTCCAAGCCATACAAGGACTAATTAAATTAGAATCACTGCCAGAAGCAAAGCACCTGAAATTTTTGAGGCTCCTAGATCATAATTAATTATGCAGGTAATATTTATAAGAGATCTGTGTACTAATATTAGGAGAATATAAGGAAATTGCCATTTAGTCAGCAAAGATCAAGGAAAGCATGGCTGACCAAATGAGAGTCAGGTGGGAATTCAAAGTGAATGGATCAGTTGAAATGCTCAGAAGGTGGAAAGTGGGCAGGAGCAACAGGTAACTCCTCAGATAATGCACCCATCATAGTGCTGATTCATCTGCCATGTTCCAATGATGTTACCACGTCTGCTTTATCTCTATGCCAAACTTAACTTATTGTTTCTTAATTGAAATTAGTTGCTTGCTATCATGTTAAAGAATGTTTGTGAAGGGAAGCTGACTCTGGGCTACAGGGAATTCTTAGCATCAATTCATATGTAAAGAAATGTAATCTAAAACATTGCTTGAATTTAATAAACTCACCTTACTAAAATTATGACTGCAATTTGCCTTTGCAGAGGAGGCTATCAATCTTCTTTCCTAAACATTCTGAAGATAAACTGTCATCATTAATCTTTTCAAATAGCTTTCCTATTCTATAATATGAAATATTTTAAATACATAAAATAAAATTTATGTAAAGCCTCTTAAATAAAATATCATAGCATTTAACTTTTGCAGTGTCTTAAAGACAATAAAATGTAAAATGTCCACATAATCTAAGAGACATTTATGCTTATTGAATCTTTAGGGGAATAAATTCCAAGAACCAAAGAAATCTCATGAAAATTATTATGCCAATCTCATTATTCTAGTAGTGCAAAACCATATTTGATGAATGAATATATGTTTTATGTTAATCTTTCCACATTAATTGTTAGGAGAAGGTAACAGGAAGCATGATATAATGTTACTAAATGTTCACGAACAATTTTTAAAATTTTATTTACTTTCTGATTTGAAAGGATATAGGGCGATGACTCTAAAAATATGTGAACTAATCTGTTTTGTTAATAATATAAAACATTAAGTTTTTCAATGATTGAGACATTTGTCTGAATTTTGCTATAAACTTTCATGTTTAGAATATATATATATTTAAGAGTTTTAAAATTGCATATATGAGCTATCTCAAAACTTCTGCCAATGTGAAAGCTGTATAGTACTATGATTTAAGGACTAGGGCAAAACAGATACATTGTGAATTCATTATTACTTATTTGGAGAGCTAGAGAGATGATTTACAACAGAGCTGATTGTCTTGGAAGTCCTATTAGACATGTATCAGGACTATCCATATCCACAGTTGCCCACTTGTTTGCTTCCTATTATACCATCTTACCACCTTTCATCTTTCCATTCAAACATGAGATAAACTACTTCACAGACTTCAGCATATCTGTGAGATGAATTGTATTAAGTAGTTAATTAAAGGAATTTACTGTGATTAATATTTTTGGAGAAGTTGCCTAGAAGTCATTTTCTCCCTAACTGAACCTGTTTACATTCATTAAATAAATCATACTGATTGAAAGAATTAATTTAAGGATATTTTAAGGTATTTTGCTGATTCAATACATTAAACACATTTGTAGGCCAGCAGCGCTGCCATAATTATAAGTTTTCTCTAAATGCAGAAATTCAGGTGCCAGATCAGATGCAATTGTTTAGTATCTACATTTTAGCAAAGTCTTGGGATAATGATATCTCCTAGTTTGAAATGTAAGGCAGGAAGCACTGGCTCAACTGAGGGTGAAGGCAATGAATATAATAACAGTCTTCAGTGACTGATCATGGAAGTAAGTTCTGTCTCAGATTTCTTGAACATATTGTAGCTCATCTGAGGCTGAGGCTGTGGTAGTACTGAAGATTTCCTGGAATCTGTAGATTACATCATCTAGAACTCCAGGAGAACTGGCCCTCTCTGAGTAGATCCTTCTGCTGTACCCATAGACATAGGGTACAGATGTAGGACCCTCAACTGTTCATGCTGCTTGGCTTCAAGCCATCTGTCCTAGCCTGTTTCCTGCTGCTGTGAACAAACATGAAAACCAACCCAGGGAAGAAATGGTTTATCTTACTGACAACTTACAGTCCATCATTCATGGAGCCAGAGCAGGACATCAAGGAAAAAACATGAAGGCAGAAACAGAAGCAAAGAGTAGGGAGGACCCTGATACTTCCGTGCTTCCAGGTTCATTTTCGGGACTGTTTTATATAGGCTGGGTCCTTTTTCCGAGGGACAGTGCTGCCCACCAGAGTAAGCTGAGCCCTGCTGTATCCATTGGCAATCAAGAAAAAGACCCCACAGTGCTTGTTGATTCTTCCTTTTTGATCATTATACTTCCTAAATTTCATATCCACACTTTCGATGAATCTTCTACAAGTACTTTATTTTACTTCCCTCAATAATTTTGTTTTTTAAATTAGTTTAGTCACACTGCTTGAAACAAGGGAATGTACAATTCTTCCACCTTACTTGGCATATTTAATTAGTTTGGCTTTGACTGATATTTACGTATTTATTTTTGCTGCTTGCTTTGATGATAAAACAGTAAAACACAATGTGGTTAGCAACTGTCCCTATTCCAATGCATCAAACCTTGGCTGAAGTACCTGTATATTTAAAGGGTCATCACTGGTATCTATCATTTAGTTCTATGTAAATGTAGTTCTTAGTTGGCCTAAAGTAATAAAAATCCAGAGTCAGATATAGAAGAAAATGCTGAGAGATCAGAGAGAGGGAGCAAACTACTGCCACACCTTACCTCCTTAGTGTCTCAGCAGACAGAAGAGCTATTTCCTGTTTCTCCCTGCTTATATCCTGTTTCTTCTCAGCCACCTCCTTTCCTGTCTGACTGTACAGACTTCCAGACCTTGGTAGTAAGGTAGTGGCAAGCTCCATTCTCTATCCTTCAGAGAGGCTTTATTTGTATAAGCAAGTTCTATATTTTTGTTCTTAGGGAAACAGAAAGAAAAGCATAGATATTCGATCTTAGAAAATTACTGCTTGTAGATGCCCAACACAAACAAGCTCAGTGGCACTGAATTTTGGAGGACAGATTCCTGTTTACATGTCTCTGAATTTATTTTACTTTTCTCTGGCTCTTCTATTCTGCTTTTTGCCACTTGATTTGTTTGGTTTGTTATGTCTTATTTTACTATTTAGTTGCCTGATTGTTTTCTAACAAGAGACATAATGGGTGTGGCTTTGGATAGGAAAGAGGTAAGGAGGACTTTGAAGAACTTGGGGATACAGAAACAGTAGTCAGAACATATTGTATGAAAATAAACTTTTTATATTTAATTTTTCTGTAATAAAGAAAAAATGGGTGGTGGAGAAATTGACTGTATGTGCAGTTTGTACAATACTGGCTCAGTTTGCCTTTTTCCTCCTGGATGATTTATTTTATTAGAATTTATTTCATTTTGTTATATTTTTATCTCTTGCATGCCTGTTCTGTTCTAATGACAGACAGAGGGAGAGTGGATCTGTGTTGGAAGGCAAATAGGAAGAGGGAGGAATAAAGGGAGGAGAGAATGTAATCATTATAAATTATACGAGCAGAGTCTGTTTTTTAATAAAATGGAAAAAAGACAATAAGAAAAAAAAATTCAATAATCCAATCAAACATTGAAAGAAAACAAAAGAATGAAAAAAGAAAGGGAGGAAACAAGAAAGAAAATGAAAAATTAGGAAAAGAAAAACTGACTTATGGAAAATCTACAGGTAGCATGGGTGCAATGGTAATGGATTAAGTTCCTCATGAGATCAACAACAAAGGAAGAATATTGATTGCTGATACTCATTTAAAGCCACAGTGGAAGATTTAGCCAGTTAACAAAATCACAAAGTAGTAATGAAGGCTTGCCTATTATTGGTGGCATTGCTGAAGCCAGAGGCAGCAAGCCAAGTCAATTACTCATGGCATGAACACTTGCAGTTAAAGGTGAATTGTTACAAGTAAGGTTCCCCCCCTCCTGTCTGGTCCCATCGCCACGCCAGCCCAAATTAACACACAGAGACTCTATATTAGATATAATTCTATTGGCCTGTTACTAGTTTCTTATCGGCTAGCACTGTCTTAATTATTAACCCATTTCTATTAATCTAAGTATTTCCACGTGGTCTCATCTTACCAGAGAGAGGTGTTGCCATTCTGCTGTCTCCATCTTCCATTTTGACTCCTCCCTACTACTTCCTCTCTCTTCCTAGTGTCCTCACCCCACCTATCTTCCTTTCCTATTGGCCAGCAGTGCTTTATTCATTAACTAATAAGAGAAACATATTTATAGAATGACATCTCCCATCAGTGAATGGAACAAGGTGGAAACTCTTTGACTCAATGGGCCACATTATAGCTCCCCTCTTCCCCAAACACAGTAATTATATAGTGATCTTTTCATGAGATAACATTAAAGGATTAAAAATTCTCCTGATGGACTAAACCAGTACAAAAGTTGTGCTTGGCATTGTAAAATGGTGAATGAATTAGCTGTTTCTTGCTGTAAATTATTCCTGTAGCTTATTCCTTTCTGTAGCACACTTGGGATTTACTTCCCACAGTTTGGCACTATCTAATCATTTACTGGGAACAATTTCTCATGTGCATTTGGAGTTTTACTGATTATACTCACTATCTATGTGTAAAACCTGTTCCCCATTAACAGGTCCTATTTTACTATATACATTCCTTAGCTGTGTGTGATACCGGTTTTCCAGTATCAGGCCCTTGTTCCCCTCTCTATTGTAACTGCGGAGATCTGCTATCCAGCAATTATCTTTATTGACAGGCATTTGGTCAGTCTTTATGACCCATGGAAAAGTATCCCATCTAATACATTCCTGGATATCTGAGGACCTGGAATTACTACATGCCCAAAGTTGTGATTCATAGCTGCCTAGAATGGACAGAAAAAAATAAGCATGCCCTGATTTTACTTCACTGGCAGATAAAGAAGCAATAAACTAAAACCAACCCTGCACTAAAAGATTCTCAAATTTCTTATTTTATTAACCCAAGATTTTAGTTCAGAGATGAATTGCTCCCTACTGCCATCCCCACTCCCCACCACCACCAGAAGATAAAGACAAGTAATCAGATCATTTGCTCATCCTCAGGGAAAAGTAAACTTTTCTAAATGCCTGTGCCTCCTTGGAGGCCAGAGCACTGGAATGCACCAGGTTTATTTCTTAAACAAATTAAACTTAGACCCCCCTTTTTGACCTATAGTTCTAAGTAAATGATGCTAAAAGTATAAAAGTACCTTCAAGAACTGGGGAGAAACAGAGAGAGAGAGAGAGAGAGAGAGAGAGAGAGAGAGAGAGAGAGAGAGAGAGAGAGAGAGAGAAGAAGAAGAAAGGAACATGCAGAGGAGCAATTGTGTGAGTCGATCCCTGATCCCTTTTACCCTCAGATTTTAGTTCCTTCACTTATTTGTAGTTCCTTTTTTTTGAACCCAGAGTAAAAACTCTAGAAGCAAGGTACTTTAAAAATTTTGATAGTTGTTTCTTTTCTTTCTTTCTCTCTTTCTTTCTTTCTTTTTTGATAATATTTTTATTTAAGTTTATAACAAACTTGTTTTACATGTCAATCCCAGTTCCCTCATCCTCTCTTCCTCCCCAATCCCCTTCCCATCCTTCATCCCATCCCTTTCTACTCCCCAGGGAAGGTGAGTCCTTCCATAGGGGACTTCCATAGGGGATCTTCAAAGTCTGTCACATCATTTGGAGCAGGGACTAGGTCCTCCGCCATGTGTCTAGGCTGAGAGAGTATCCCTCTCTGTGGAATGGTCTCCCAAAGTCCATTCCTATACTAGGAATAAATACTGATCCACTACCAAAGGTCACATAGACTGCCCAGTCCTCCTAACTAACATCCACATTAAAAAAGTCTAGATAAGTCCTATGCTGGTTCCCCAGTTATCAGATTTGGGTCCTTGACTCTGTTCTGGTCAGCTGTTTTTGTGGGTGTATCCAGCCTGCTCTTGACCCCTTTGCTCATCACTCCTCCCTCTCTGCAACTGGATTCCAGGAGTTTGGCTCAGTGCTTTGCTGTGGTTGTCTGTTTCTGCTTCCATCAATTACAGGATAAAGGCTCTATGATATATAATGTATATATATATATATATATATATATGTGTGTGTGTGTGTGTGTGTGTGTGTGTGTGTGTGTGTGTGTGTGTTTGTGTGTGTGATCAATCTCATTATCAGGGAAGGACATTTAAGGTAGCTTCTTCACTGTTGTTTAGATTGCTAGCTGAGGTCATCCTTATTGACCTCTGGACGTTTCCCTGGTGCCAGATTTCTCTTTAAAACTATAATGCCCCCTCTATTATGGTATCTCTTTTCTTGCTCTATTCTACTCTTCCCCCAGCTCAATCTTCCTGCTTCTGAATGTTCTCCTTTCTCCTCCCCTTCTCCCCATCTCTTTCTGCTAACTCTCTGCTCCCTCTCCTCATTCTCTCAATTTGCTCAGGAGATTGTGTCCCTTTTCCCTTCTCTTGGGGACCATATATGATACTCTTAGGGTCCTCCTTGTTTCCTAGCTTTTCTAGTGGTGTGGATTGTAGACTGGTAATCCTTTGCTTTATGTCTAAAATCTATATATGAGTGAGATTGCTGGATCTTGTGGTAGAATGATTCCCATTTTCCTGAGAAATCACTATATTGATTTCCAAAGTTGCTGTACAAGTGTGTGATCCCACCAGCAGTGGAAGAGTGTTCCCCTTTCTCCAATCTTCTCCAGCATAAACTGTCTTTGGTGCTTTTGATTTTAGCTGACAGGATTAAGATAGTATCTCAGAGTTGTTTTCATTTGCATTTCCCTGATGACTAACTATGTTGAACACTTTCTTAAGTGTCTTTCAGCCATTTTAGATTCCTCTATTGAGAATTCTCTATTTAGATCTGTACACCACTTTTTAATTGGATTATTTGGTGTTTTGATGACTAATTTCTTGAGTTCTTTGTATATTTTACACATCAACCTTGTCAGATGTTGGCTTGGTAAAGATCTTTTCCCATTCTATGTGCTGCCATTTTTCTCTTGTTGACTGCTCTTTTACCTTACAGAACCTTCTCAGATTCAGCAGTGAAGGAAACCAGATACAGAAAGACAAATATGATATGCACTCACGCATAAGTGGATATTAGACATAAAGCAAAGTATAACCAGCCTACATCTATACCTCCAGAGAAGCTAAGAAATAAGGAAGATCTTAAAAGAGGCATACATAATCCCCCATAGAAGGGGAAAGGGACAAATTCTCCTGAACAAATTTGGAGCATGGGGGGTGGAGGGGAGAGTAAGGTTGGAGACAAAGGAGGGGAGAACAGGGGGAGGAGAACATGAGGGATCAAGTTGGAGGAAGAATAGAGGAGAGCTAGAAAGGAGATACCATAATAGAGGGAGCCATTGTAGGTTCAAAAAAAAATTGACTCTAGGGAATGTCCATGGATCCACAAGGATGACCCTAACTAAGAATCTAACCAATAGTGGAGAGGCTACCTTAAATGCCATTCACCTATAATGAGATTGATGACTACCTTTTATGCCATTCTAGAGCCTTCATCCAGCTGAAGGAAGCAGAAGCAGAGATCCACAGCTCAACACTAAGCTGAACTCCTGGAATCCAATTGCAGACAGAGAGAAGTGATGAGTGAAGGGGTCAAGACCAGGCTGGGATAACACACAGAAACAGCTCACTTGAACAAGGGGGACATCATGGCCCCCAGTCTAATAGCAGGGAAACCAGCATAGGACTGACCCATACCTCCTGAATAAGGGTAATGATTAGGAGTACTGGGCAGTCTATGGGACCTCTGTCAGTGGAACCAGTATTTATTTCTAGTGCATAAATGAACTTTGGGAGCCCGTGTCCTATGGAGGGGTACTGTCTTAGCCTAGACACATGTAGTAGGCCTAGGTCCTGCCCAAATGATATGACAGACTTTGATGATCCCTCATGGTGGGCCTCACCTTCCCTGCCGATTAGATGGGGATGTTTGTAAGGAGTATGGTTTTTCCTCCTGCCGCCAGTCTTGTCCCGCTGTGCCAGCCCCAATTAACACACCAAGACTCTGTATTTGATATAATTCTGTTGACCAGGTACTAGTTTTTTATCGGCTAGCTCTGTCTTAAGTATTAACCCATTTCTATGTATTTCCATGTAGTCTCACTGAGAGCGGAGGAATGGCGGTTCAGTTCTCTCCAGACTCTCCATCTTGCCCCTTCCTCCTACCTCCTCTTTCCCTCCTCGTCTCCTAGTCCCGCCTATCTCCTAGTGTGAGAAACATATACAGAATGACATCTCCCATCAGATGTTGGTTGGGGAAATGGGAAGACAGGAGGGAGAAGGAACTGAGATTGATGTGTAAAATATGATTTATTTAATGTAAATATAAATTTGTTTTGAAAAAATATGAAATGTGACTTGGGAGATGGCTCAGAGCATAAAGTTGAGTGCACAAGCATGGAGGTATCTATTCAAACTACCATAAGTGAGAAAGCCAACAAAATGGTTTGTGCCTATAATCTCAGCACAGGGAACAGGTTCATGTGGATCTCTCTAATGTCTAGTTTTTGGTTCAAGAAGTGGTTTTGACTCAAAGAGAATGTGGTGAATGTTTAAAAGAAAATCATCTTGTCAACCTCTGCCTTCCACATAAGGGAAGCCTTAGAGACAAATGTGCACACATATGCCGAAGATACACACACACACACACACACACACGCACACACACACACACACTCACACACACATACACCATTTCCACATGATCAGGAACACATGATAACAATCCTAGGTTGAAGAATCCCAGGAAAAATAATGGATACCAACTATGGTGCTGTTTATACAACAGTTTAAATATACTGGGCACAAAATGTACTGTACCTCAAAAGTAGATAAATATAATGAATATTTTAATTTAATTATAATCTAAAGTCTTCAGCAAAGTATTACGTATAAACTAAGTCTTAATTCCATTGTCTGTTATTTGTGTTTTCTCTCAAGTGTCAGTAAATACCATTGTCTCTAGCCTTCTGTATTGCTAGTATACATTTCAAAAGGTAGATATATTTCTGATTCTTTTATTTCCCTGTGTGACCAAAATATTTTTTTGTTGTTGTTGTCATTGATGTAGAAATCATTGCAACTAACTTTATATTGAATTCTTTGTTTGTTTGATATTTAACATTCTCTGTAGTTTGCGTTTTTACAATATAATTGAATAAAAGCTGAAATGTACTTTTCACTCTGAGCTTCTTTAATTTTTTTCATATGTTTTTTCTCCATATACAAACTAGACTCATAGTCGGTTAGATCTACTTGTATTCAACTGGGCTCCTGTTGGTTGAGGTATCACTAACAAAAAAGTAAATATTTCACCCGTGGCATTTTATTTTGATACATACATGTGGCCATAGCTAAGCTGATTAGCATGCCTGTCATTTTAGGTAATTACCTTCCATAAGTGGTTAGGACATTCAAATTCTACTCTGTTAGCAAGATTCATGTATATTCAGTACACTTGGACCCTTGTGTCCCTGGATCCTGCTGCTTCAAACAACCCTACATTGAAAGTTTTCATAGAAAATACTCTTTTCTCTTGTTATTCTTAACAATAGAATACATTGCTGCTTACATAACAATGAACTTACTTTAGATACCACAGCAATAGCGAAATGATTTATTGCATCAAGAGGATATGTGCAGGGCAAGCAAAACTGTTTCCCTACTTAGTACTGAAATATGAGAATTTAATGATTTCATTCCTTGGGTCTGTCCTGAAGTCCTCACTCACGGATACTGAAGGAAATTTGTATGTTCTTCATGCTATCCAGAACCATGGCATCTTATCTGTCTGCTTGTCAGTCTATCTGCCTGCCTGTCAATCTGTCTGCCTGACATATTTCTGTCTGCCTATTTACCTGTGGCAATAATGATGGTGCTGATTAATCTCTATCACAGAAGAACACTATGCCCCAGTGTCCCCTGTGAGTCTCCAGTTTGAAGCTTTCCTCTCTATGTCATGGATCTCTAGAGTTTTATCATTCTATGTAACTACACCCCTATACTTTGACCAGCAGCTTCCCATGTCTCTTCAGTATCATTTACCCAAGATGATAAATCCATTTTAAATGATGTGCAATAACAAAGGCAGGATGAGTCATTGGGTGAAAGCACTTTCTGCCAAGCATGATAACCTGAGTTTGAGCCACTGGTCCCACATGGTAGAAAGAACTGAACTGTGAAAGTTGTACTCTGACCTCATACCCTTGGTGATGCAGCCCAGGAGACCTGCTCCCTGGACTTCATTGAGGGCAGTGAAAAGAATGCCTTCTCAAAGCAGTGAGGAACTTAAAAAATATTTCTTCTCTATCTTTTGGCTACACTTTTCTATATGAGGGAAAATAAACATACACATTCCAATGTTAACTTAAGAAAATAGAATCAAGCACAGGCTTTCCTGATGGTAACCTTCTCTTTTACTTCCTCATCTCTCTTGACAATCTCTCTACCAGTTACATTTCTTTACATAGTTGCATATCTCTCTTTACATAAATACATTTTTCTCCTGTATAGCCATACATCTCTACACATAGTTACATCTCTTTTCACACAGGTACATCTTCCTCCCCAGCTACATCTACGTTCTATACAACCAAACATCTCTATACACAGTTGCATCTATTTTCAGAGTTACATACTCCACACAGAGTCATACTTCTTCTTTACACAACCACATCTCTTCCACACATTTAAACATTCTCCACACAGCCATATACTTCTTTCTTCACATACACCTCCTCTACATACACATCTCTCCTCTATACAGCTACATCTTCTCTATCTCTCTATCCACCATATTTCCATATCTATCTCTGTGTCTATCTCTTTCTGTCACTCTCCATATTCAGTTACCTGTTCTTTTACCACATACACATACCCACATAGCTCTCTCATCTCTCCTACTCCTCTCTACATATCTCATATTTCTCTCCTCATCACACATCTCCTTTCACATCAAAAGTCTCTGGACAAATATTATCACATCTTCAGAGTCAGGCATTTATGTAATAATTTTTAATATGAAATGACCTTCCTCACTTGATCTCCATTTTAAACATTCCATAATGACTATTTCTGTGTATTTACAGCTATTTTTGTTCTAGTTCATTCTATTTACATCTTTTTCTGCAAGAACAACTATAATTTTACATTTCATTCCTATCACCCATGAGAGAGTTTTGTACTTACATCAGTTTCATCCTAGAGACAACTTCTCAATGTTACTTTACAGCAAATTTTATGACCAAATCTTAAATTGGAATTTTGGTTCCAAGAAACTAGGAGTAAGTATTCCTGGCTAACAGTTCTGGAAAAGATTTTCCTTTGCTTTTATTTTTTTAACCTCTTTTCATTCACTGGCAAGGCTGAGAAAGCTGAGGTATTTTCTACTTTTCCAATTGAGGAAGAAACACTATTCCAATTTGGTTTTGTATGAGTATACACTGCAGAGGTATAGATCAAGTCTACCTGCATCATTTTATTAAGTGAATGAATGGCTACTTCTTTAAAAAAAATTGCTTGTTTCCCATATTGAACTTAAATTCAACTATGTTATTCATAGTTTTATAACTTACATTTCTTCCTGCTCCATTTGAGTGAAAAGTCCACTAATGCACCATACCTTTAGAAAAAAAAAGTAGATAATCGATAGCATTTTCTGAAACATAGGTATAGAAGCATATCCTGTACCATAAATGTTTCACTCACTTTTTCTCAGTAACCCTCTTCTACAGAGTTACAGGCACTAAGCATAGAACTTGTTTCTTAAAGCAGGGTCTTAGAACAGAAGCAGCCAACTATGGTCAGTCAGACCATAGTGATACAGGCTATGTGCCATCTTACCTATCTCCCATCTGCTTTTATTCTGTTACATTCTCAACAAAGATGTGGCTTTACTATCAAAGGAGAAAAGAAAAATCCTTTAATACATCTAAGAAATAATTCTTTGCTAAACTACATTACATAGTTTAATACACCCAAAAATAATGTTTTGGGTGATTTTAATTGCTAAACTTGAATTCTGCATTTGAAATTAATTGGTGACTCCTGTTATGCATACATATTATAAATGGCCCTACAAACACAGGAATTTCTCACCACTATCTCATTCCCATGCCTACAATTTTGTACAAAAACTAAAAATTTCTTAAGCTCAAATGACTCCAAAATTTCACTCAAGTAAAATGCCTTCTACATGAGTAAAATATGTGTGGTGCCCAAGTAAAGTGAGATGCCACAAATGGCTGGTGAGTTATGACTTCTCTCACTGGATCTGTAAGATTATTTCCTCTGGGAGAAGGCAAAGCAGCAGATATACATTGTTCTTTACAAAAGCTTGAAATTTTCCTCAGGGAACTTTCAAATTAGTTGTCTATTTGGGGAGAAGGAAAGGCAAAGATGAAAAGGGCCATCTCTTAAAGAGTCATAGTTATTTGGCACTGAACCATTAGTGATTAAAAGCAACCAGAACTGACTCTCTCCTCATGTATGAATCATCACTATATGCATAGTAATTGTAGAATACTCAGTATGCCTCCTAATATTGCTTTTATTCTATAGCTGCAAAAAGCATCCCTATTGGAATACAGGGAAATTGCTCATCAATATTTCCTTCCCTAAAAGCCAGCGAGATGAATAAGCAGGAACATAAACATAGTTTTCAATTTCCATTGCCAAGGCTTTATCTGAAAGCCCATATGCTGTTGCTGTTTGTTGGATATTATCATTGCACAAGAAGGACAACATGTGTAAGGTAACAACTGGATAATCTCTACCAGTCTGTTCTGGGGAGGGTGGTTCTGTTTTTCTCAATGAATACCAAGAACAGTCAGAATAAAGAGTTGCACCTACTTCCTATCTTTCTACCTGATCTTCAGATGTTCTATGATATAGGAAACATCTGCATCTGTTACATAGTGTTGGAGAAGGAAGCTATTACATTTAAACTACCGCAACCTATGATTCTGTACCACATTATTAACTCATGCGATTTTCTGCAAAATTAGCATATTGTCATTCTACCTATTTTGTGTACTATCTGCCTTTGTTTCCATTTTGAAATTTGCCAGGTATTTCATGATTGGTCATTAATTGTTGGAATCACTTTTCATCTTCATTTACTCTATAAATTATTTGCCCCTATTTAAATAATTGATACTTGATATAATCCTAATTTAAATTTTAGTGAAGTAAACAAAATTAGCAAAATTAAAAACCAAGTTTCAGTAGATCTGAATTATGGGAGGGAAAGAAGAGAGGGGGACAGGAGAAAAAGAAGGGGATAACAGGAGGGGAGAGGAGGACATGAGGAAGCAGGATGATTGAGTTGGGGGAAGAATAGAAGAAAACAATAAAAGAGATACCATGATAAAGGGAGCCATTATAGGATTAAATAGAAATCTCACACTAGGGAAAGAAATGCCCAGAGATCTACAAGGATGACCCCAACTAACAATCTTGATATAGTGGAGAAACTACCTTAAATACCCTTCCTCTATAATGAGATTGATAACTATGTAAAATGGCATCCTAGAGCCATCATCCAATAGCTGATAGAAGCAGAAGGAGACACCCACAGCTAAACACTGAGCCAAACTTCTGGAATCCAGTTGCAGAGAGGGAGAAGGGATGAGCAAAGGGGTCAAGAAAGCCCACAGAAACAGCTGACCTGAACAAGGGCAAGTTCATGAACCACAGACTGATATCTTGGAAACCAGCATATGGCCATCCCAGACCCCGTGAACATGAGTGTCAGTTAGGAGGCCTAGGCAATCTCTTGGGCCTTTGGTAGTGGATCAGTATTTATCCCTAATTTACAAATGGACTTTGGAGCTCATTTCCCATAGAGGGATACTCTCTCAGCCTAGACACATGAGGGAGGGTGTAGGCCCTGATCAAGATATGAAAGACTTGAAGATCCCCCATGGAAAGCATTACCCTCCATGAGGGGCACAAAGGGAATGGAATAGTGGGCTGGTGTGGGGCAGGGGAGGAAGGGAGGCAGACGGAACTGAGATTGACATGTAAAACTAGCATCTTTCTAATTTAAAGAAGAAAAAACACATGTTTCAGAGAGCTGTTGAACACTAATATATGAGTGCTACCATTGCATATATAGGGATGTTTTGCCATACTTGTCATTATAGTTTATTTGTTCCATAGCTGGGTAGACTATTGATTGATTACCTCCTATGCCAGCTGACATAGTGACACCAGAACTCAGATAATTAGTTCATTGGAAGGGAGGCTTTAGTGTCAGATGAAGCTTAGATCCTGAGTCCCATGTCCCAAACGCATTGTGTTCTCTGCAATAGCGATTTACCATCATCATCTGAGAGGCAACCATGACCAGTAACAATAGCCTATATTGTTTTAGAAGTCTCTTGCATACCTATAACCAACAAATCAAAGGGGGATTTCCCAAGCCTGGCACTGAGTTTTACACTTTAGATAGTTTGTGGAATCTGGAAAGGGCATTGTCAGCCTAGTAGCATTATTTCATTAAAATATGCATACTCATACACTTACATGTTTTATATGTAATTTTAGGTGAGAAAAGTACTCTTTTGTTTTAATACTCGTTTTCCCTCCTGCCTCCATCTTCTTATATATTGACCTTCCTTTATTCTCCCCAAGACTTATAGCCTTCTCAACAGATGCATAAAGCCTGGAACATATATCTAACCAACTATTTAGGGTTAGTGAGGTCGTCAGTCTTAGAAGAAGACTAAATCATCAAAATTACTAAATGCATACTCATACCAACAGATAAAGGTTGCTCACATACTTACTTAAAGGATCTTCACTGGACAACAGACAACAGGCAAAGATCACTAAAGAAAGCCACAACTTGCCAAACTTCAGAGAAAAACTGAACATGGGGTGATTAGTCCCCACAGAAAAATCAACAGTACACAACCCATGCACCTATTGCTCAGGGAACATTATGGGCAGATGGACTTTAAGACACAGGGAACCAGGAGTTGTGCTTGTATTATGACTCCTACAAATGCCGGTATAGCTACACTCATGATACCTCAACAACACAGCTTCCCTAACAGGACCTGAATGTGAACACACAGATAGGTGTGATGATAGGGAAGGGTGGCTTTCATGGTTCCCACCACTAGACAAAGAACTGCCAGGAATGTGAGAGGCTGTGAGAGGAGGACTTAGTCACCCCCAGTGAGGTTCTTCCTAATTGGTTAAGACTAAGTGGTCAACCCTAACATAATTAATATACATACAATGAATACATATATACATATATATTAAACTGACTCATTGGGGTTGAATTCACATATTTACAAATACCTGACCCATTGCATTTATGTTTAAATATGCACATTTAAATATTATATGTATAACATTTATGTAATTTATTAATGCATATTTGATATATTAAAAATATAATATATACATTAAATATACACCCAAATCAAAATGGGCCATTAATTTGAGAGGGCATCCCTTTTTAGGGAGGTATTTATGGTAGAAGTTAAAAGTAGGAAAGGGAAGGGGAAAAATGTATAATCATCAAAAATGTTTAAAATATCTTAGATGAAAAATAAAGGATTTTAAATCATGTTATTTCATGCACTTAAGTTCTAATTATAGCATTATTGAGTAAGGATAGAATTCCAGTAGATAACTGATTAAATAGGAGAAATTGTATATAAAAAGTGTTATATATTTCATAAATTGGACCTCCTGAAACTGAGAAGCTTCTGTAAGGCAAAGGACACAGTCAAGAAGACAAAACAACAGCCCACAGAATGGGAAAAGATCTTCACCAACCACAGCCACATCTGACAGAGAGCTGATTTTCAAAATATACAAAGAGCTCAAGAAGCTAGTCACCCAAACAGCAAACATTCCAATTAAAAAAGCTGGGTACAGAACTGAATAGAGAATTTTCAATAGAGGAGTCTAAAATGGCTGAAAAACACGAAAGAAAGTGCTCAATATCTTTAGCCTTCAGGGAAACGCAAATGAAAACAACTCTGAGATACCATCTTACACCTGTCAGAATGGCTGAAATAAAAAAAAAAAAAAAAAAAAAACACCAAGGGCAATTTATGCTAGTGGAAATGTGGAGAAAGGGAAAAACTCCTCAAATACTGGTGAGAGTGCAAACTCATGCAGCCACTTTAGAAATCAGTATAATGATTTCTCAGGAAAATGGGGATCAGTCTACCTCTCAAGATCCAGCAATACCAGTCTTAGGCATATATGCAAAATATGCACATTCATACAACAAGGACACCTGTTCAACTCTCCTTAAAGCATCATTATTTGTAATACCCAGAACCTGGAAGCAACCTAGATGCCCCTTACATGAGGAATGGATGGAGAAAATGTGGTACATTACATGATAGAGTACTACTGAACAGAAAATAAAAATCTTGAAATTCGCAGGCAGGCAAATGTATGGAACTTGAAGAAACCATGCTGAGTAAGGTAACCCAGTCACAAAAAAAAGGAACATTGTATGGTATGTACTCACTCATATGTGGATTTTGTATTACCAGCCTACATTCTATACCACCAGAGAAGCTAGGAAACAAGGAGGACCCTAAGAAAGTCATACATGGTCCCCTGGATAAGGGGAAAGGGACAAGATCTCCTGAGAAAATTGGGAGCATGGTAGGAGAGGTAAGGGTGTTAGGAGAAAGAGAAGGGGAGAAGAGGCAGGGAGAGGAGGATGTGCAGAAACAAGAAAATTGAGTTGGGGGAAGAATAAAGAAGAGCAAGAAAAGCGATAGAGGGAGCCATTATAGGTTTAAAGAAAAATCAGGCATGAGGGAAATGTTTACGACCTATAAGGATGGCCCCAGCTAAAAATCTAAACTATAGTGGAGAGGCTACCTTAAATGCCCTTGCCCTATAATAATATTGACAACTACCTCATATGCCATTATAGAGCCTTCATTCAGTAGCGGAAGGAAGCAGAAGTAGATGTTCACAGCTAAGCACTGAACGGAACTCGTGAAATCCAGTTGCAGAGAGGGAGGAGTGATGAGCAAAGGGATCTAGACCATTCTCGAGAAATCCACAGAAACAGTTGACCTGAACAAGGGGGACATCATAGACCCCAGACTGACAAATGGGAAACCAGCACAGGACTGACCCAGACCCCCTGAATGTGGGTGTCAGTTAGGAAGCCTGGGCAGTCTATGGGGCCTCTGGTATGAGTATTTATCACTAGTATACAAATGGACTTTGGGAGCCCATTCCACATAGAGGGATAACATCTCAGCCTAGACACATGGGGGAGGACCTAGGCCCTGATCCAAATGATATGACAGACTTTGAATACCTCCCATGGAAGGTCTCATCCTCCCTGGGTAGTAGAAAGGGGATGGGATAGGGATGTTGGTGGAAGGGCAGGGGAGGAAGGGAGGGAGAGGGAAATGGGATTGACATATAAAACAAGCTTGTTTTTAATTTAAATAAAAAAGCTTTATACATTTCTAAATAGGATATTCAGATTTGCAGAAGGAATTTTACTTACCTACCACCAAACTAACATTTTTAGTTATCTAGTTTAAACTTCAATATACCTAAGGAATAAATACACAATGCATATAAAAAATGAATGTGTATTTTCTAGATATATACATACATACATACGCACATACATATATTAAGCAAATTAAAGGTGTGTATTTTACAATCAGTCATCTTTATTAGTAGGTCGGAAACTGAATGTATGTAATGTATGTATGTATGTATTATAAACTGAACTTCAGGACTAGCCTTCAAATCACTAATTCAGTCTGAAATAATGTGAAGTATTTGCCAAGCAAGACGAGCTGAGAAACTTATAGCTTCCCAATGCTATCAGTTTCTTGTAGAAGAACTATATCCTTTTTTCCCTAGTGAATAAAGAAAAGGATGAGTTCAAAAATTGGTCCAGAACAGTTGGAATTAAAAATGCCGAAGCATGCACCATGCTTTTGCTCAGACAGCAATATACATGAAGGAGTGAGATGGACAGGAGTTGTCAGGCTAGAGTGCACATCACACAGAAATGCCAAAAAAGGCTTTCTGAGAAACCTCTCTTTATATTGCTTAAATATGCAAATAATTCAAGCAGCAAAATCCTCAGACAGGTACTCCTCCATGTTTAAACTTGTAAAATCTACACTATTGCTGTGTGCATACTTTCTTCTGCACGTCAGAAGATTTTTGAAAGAGTAAAAATGGAATTAATGCATGTAATTATTATATTAAAATTAGTGTAATTACAGCTCTCAATGTATGCATGGCATATATTAAGTAAATTAAAGGTGTGCATTTTATAGACAGTCATCTTTATTACTAGGTGAAAAACTGAAAAAAAAGTAGCATTCTTATTTATAGTATATTTTGTCCTAATCAGTTATCTTCCTTTATCTGCATTTAATTAGCAAAGTCCAAGAAAAACATTGTGTAGCTGAGGAATTAAACTTAGAAGATAATCAACATTTAAAATAGAGAGAAAATTGTTATTTAAAACCTCTGGTTACTTCTGCTTTATTTTTCATTCAGTCTTTGATTTATCTTCAGCATTTTTGTTAACAGGGCTCAGTTGGAGGCTCAAGTAGTCCTGAGCATGCATGCTGTCAACTTATCTACACCTTTTTTCCTGGAAATAGTAACCACTCAGCTGAAAGAAACAAACTTCACATGATTCAAGGCTGCTCGTCTAGCATTGTAATAAGCACAGGACGTACATCAGAGAAGTGTGTTTCAACCCTTATTATAACTACTAATCTGTGGTTTATCTACTTTTACTTTCTTTGAAACAGTTTTATAGAGTACAGTTAAATGAAAGTTACCATATCCAGTTTTTTATATAACAGTAAGATCAATCTGTGTATGCGTGCTATGAATTTAATTTTATGCCTTCCATATATATTCATAACTTGAGCAGTGTATTATCAATAAATATACCATTATTGTTATGATTTTACTAGCAAATGATAAAGCAAATAATAAAGCAAAATAATCCTAGAGCATCTAACTATAATATTAGAGACATTTTTATTGGTTCCTTTAACAAACAAGAAATTAAAATTCTAATTCTATGAAAGCTTTGTTTCAAGCTGAAAGTTAAGCTTCTGTGTCAATGTGTAAATAAAGGAAGGGTGTTGTTCATAAAATAAACTTCTTTTGGCAGTACTTTTCATTGTTTTGCTTTTAAACTTGAATACCGTAAGAAAAATTAATATTTGACTAAAAAAATTAATTCACATATACCAAAATATTATTTCTACTATAGTATAATTAATAATAAAAACATTCTTGCCCTAAAACCGTCAATACCATTAGGTTCAGATTTTATTTTATATTTTGTGCTTATGTGCTTAAATTCTTAGTTATGGAAGCCCCTCCAGAGAGTTGAAGACTCACAAATGTGTTGAATTCACAGACACAAACATGAGGATGAACAAAGTTTTTCCCTTTTGCCTCATGTATGCTAACACACATGCACAAGTACCTTCAAACATAAGGCCATGAGTACACATGTATGAGAAATAATGAGTGATGCCAGATACAATACAGAAAAATAAAAAAATATCAAGTATGTAGTGTTTTCATAAGTAGATGTGTGGAGAATGGAGGCAAGTACAATAAATTACAAAAATAAGAAATGTATAATGTTTAGTAAGAAAAGAGGCAAGTGTCACTTGACACTGAATTTCTTACACATGGAATTCATTCACTTACACAGTGGCCTTGTGGGCAGAATAACATAACTTGCAGCCAATTTGTCCAGATTTACTGTGTGCTGCCATGTATGGGTTTTGATTCCCTGTCTTCTTGTGCAAAGGTTTATACGCATGAATAATTTTGGCATTTGTATAGTGAGTGACCCATATGTTTGGAAAAAATAAAAATGTAGGATTTAAAATGTCTTCATTATGATGTGATAGCAGCATTTTTAATGACACCGTAACTTCATGTTTTTCTTTATCTTTTGGTTGAAGTATCATTTTTTACCCATCTTTCTAAAATTATTTTTGCTCAATAGACAACATTTTTAAAAGACCTTGGCAAGATTGAACCAAACCAATTTACAGCACAAAGAGCAGGGAATGTGGGCATGAAATCCTACCCCTCGCAGATTTTATTGACATTTGATAGCCACAGAGAGAGGGACAGTTAGCTTTCCTTAACGATGTGAACCCTAGTAAGTCGACCACATGCCCAGGAAGGTCTGACTCCAAGACAAACTAGGCAAAACAAATTATACTCTTTGGGGGCACAGCAACGGTAATGAAGAAAGGCAAAAGTTGGGTAACGCAGGATGGGAGGGTGAAGAGGGTAGCTATAACAGAGCTGGGAGGGCAATGGGTGCATTCAAAATACATTGTATGAAATTGTCAAAGAATTCATTAAAATATTGCTTTCAAAAAGATTCTAACTAACCACAAGTGGTCATTTGGCTCGACTTCAATGTTTGACCGGTTTGGGGTAAGAAGATTTCAATTTTTTCTGTCAATGTTCTTCTAATCAGAGGACATAGAAGCATTTAAATATAAGTTAAATAACTGTAGGAAAAAGAGTACTCACTAATTTTCATCAATATTCTTACTTACTCTAAAATTGAGAAGGACCCTTTCCATGTCCCAGTAAGAGTAGTAATCAAATGG
Source organism: Phodopus roborovskii (assembly GCF_943737965.1). Taxonomy (NCBI): domain Eukaryota; kingdom Metazoa; phylum Chordata; class Mammalia; order Rodentia; family Cricetidae; genus Phodopus; species Phodopus roborovskii. Next base: position 2,724,861 of record NW_026126413.1, on the reverse strand, counting down.
TGCTTTGTCACATCATCTTCAACACCCTGTGAAACCAGAAGTTGCTGGGACTGATAGAGACTCTGCAGCCTAAGACTTTCAGGAATAAAAGCCAATTGGTAACCACAGTAGTGGGTGCCTCTATCAGCACCAGCTGGGCACCACTCAGCTGTAGTGGATTGTGGTTGTGTGCTACTTTCTGCACCCACATAAAAACAAGTGGTCAATGGTCAAATGCTTACTTCCTTTTCCTTCATTGCCTTTCAGTTTTCTTTTCTTTTCTTTTTTTTTCTTTTTTTGCAGGTTGCATGCCAGTAGGATTTTTGAAGGAAGCAGAGGCAGGAGGATCACGAGTTCTAGGCCAGCTTGGGCCTTTCAGTTTTCCAAAAGAACAAGTCAGTTACCAGGAGTGTAACTCATAATTTAGATTCTAGTAATTTTCTGCTACTTTCTTTATACTGGGGAAATTCTCTAATGTTAGCTTCTTCCTCGGAAAAATAATTACACTGCTATCTTGGAGACAGACTTGAAAATCAGGAGAATCACATGTGTAAGCATGCATGCGGGTAGACACACACTCCTTTGAAGTAAGCTAGTGCTAACTGCCAGCCCTTATCTTTAATGCTTGACATAAGACATTGTGTTTAGGACATTTATTTTTCCTGGCAAAATCTATTGCACTGGGAATTTTCAGATATATCCATATTGCAAATGGTAACTCCTTTATAGAATATAACTATCCATCATGTGCAAAATTACTACTTCCCAATGTGAACAATAAAACCCACTTGCTGAACTGCCAGCAGTCATAACTGCTGACCCACAGTTCAGCTTAGTTCTTAAAATGAAGTTGTAAATGCTGTGACATTAATGAGAAATATGAGCCAATTTTTTAAAATGAACTATCTTGATTATTGATTAATAAATTAGAAAACTTAAACTCATGACCAAAAGCTTCTGGATATAAGAAAATAGAACAAAGTAAGAATGGGATACAATGCTAGGAAAGATAAAATTCACGATTTGTGGGAAATAACAACCAATCTTTACTGTTTCTCAATACATGAAGCTCCCTTGTCTATTTAATCATTCTTCTGTTTTCTTAATAATTATACAACAGCATTCACATTTCAACTCTTGATGTGAAAGGAATCTATTTTACCCTGTCAGTATTAAGTGGCTTGCAGTGATAGCACAGTCCACTTGCCCTGATACCTTAGGGTTTCCTTAGGGCTCTCAGGTTGCACAGTGATAATGTACATCATTCCTGTCAGTGGGCGTTACTGTGAACTGTAGGATTTCAGTCTATGAAGTTTTTTGCAACTCTTCCCTTGGTGGGACTGCCACATCTTCAAAAGTGTTTACCCTGTGTATTTTCATCCCTTTGGCATCTCTTAAATGGTTTTCAATTACACATTTTCCCCTTCCTTTTCCCTACTAAGGATAATGCAGCCATGCACTTTATTTAAGCCATCCCTGTTTCTCAGTTCTCTTTTTCTGACTGCTATAGAATTTCCTTTCTTGTTTTGTCCTCTATTTCAGCCTCCATTTTTACCCCCCTAGGTTATTTCTTATTTTATGTTTGATGTGCATACTGAAAGGCAAATGGAATTCTATGTAATGAAAGTGCTCAGTCGTGTCATTTGTCTGAATCACTTGTATAATAAATCCTTTGAGTCATGTTTAAGTAGAAATCTGAGGCTATAAAAAAAAAAAGTCATGGCTAGGTTTTGTAATTCATTGTATGCACAACCCATTGCAAACTGTGACTAGTGAGGTAGGTAATTGCAATGCACAGGACACTCATTATTATAAACAAAGTGAAGGTGGATGATTTGGACAAGATGGAGAAAATGTACCAGCTAATTTATGATGAATGTTATTCCTCACATTTTTGAATACTAGGAAATATTCAATCGAGTAACAAGGATTTATGATCTTACCCATGGTCTTATAGTAGGAAAATTAAAAAGGATGGACATCTCTGCTATAAGATTATTAATCCCTGTAAATGTATTGTGTTCTAATACTTTTCACCTCTTTTTTTTTTTAGTTATTCTTCTATTGTAATACATGGTGCTGGTGACTGAACCCAGGCCTCCCTGCACTTTATATAAGATGTCTAACCCTGACCTACCTCTCTTTCCTCTGCCATTATGATTAACTGCTAAAATTCTCGCCTTTTAACATTACCATAATGCTCTGAACAATAAGCAAAAATATTCAAACACACAATCAGATCACAGAGGAGGTATACAAATCAAGATGTTGGTAAGGGCAGATGGGATATTAGGGTGCAGGTTTTGAGTTGTCAGAAGAGTTTTTCCAATGCACATAGATGTGGAGAAAATCAAACATTTAAGTCTTCAGGTGGTTCTTAAGAGGATAGAACATGAGACTGGGAGAGGCAATGACATGCTCATGAGAAGTTTCATATGTGATACACAAGTATGAGATACATTTTCTTTGTAAACCATGGATCTGTTATCAAAGCATTCAGAGGAGAAAATCATCTGCTGTACCAAGTTGCCCATTATGACTTTGTGGAGAGGGATCAGAAACAGCTGAGGTCAGATTACAACCATATAGGGATTTAATGAGCATTGCCACCAATGCAGTGAGTCTCATAAGGAAATGCTATTAAAAAAAAAAAAAGGCAATTGCCCAAGAGGAAATACTGTTACAACTCAATCATTCAAACTGGACTGGGTGAAGAGGGCAGACCACTGGTCAGGTTTCATATGCAAGATGAACCCCACAAACTTTAGTCAGATAGATTTAATCTACAACATACTTGAGAAAGGGTTAAATATCACTATAAAATAATATTCTCTATAGATTGGTTTTTTTATAGGGAAACATAGCTTCAAAATGAGATGCTATGACATACATACTCCTTCTGATTGAAATGAGATATATATATATATATATATATATTTTTAATTGCAAGATTAAGAAACTTGTTCAAAATCATGACCATGGTGAACAACAGAAATTTATATCCAATTTGATTTTTGCTTAGAGTGTATATGAATTTTAGCCACAGGCTGGTTGTTCATTTGCAGAGATTGATTAAATTGCAATGGAACCAGGTGAGACTAAGTAGGGCCAAATTCCAGCCTATGGTCCATGAATTTGACATTGAATGTGAAAGATGTTTCAAACCTGAAACTGAAACTTGGATTAGCTATTTTTTTTAATGATTTAATGATATGTTCTGATTACCAAGATGCATGATGTCAGAACTAGTCTTGTTACATGTAATCAGGCACCACCATTTAAAATCGGAGAAAATAACTTTCTTTGTAACTTGTAAGGTGATTGATGTGTGAGGGTTAAATTTTTCTGGAACCATACAGCTTTTATTTTATACTACCTGTAATTTTTTGAGTAAATGGATCCTAGTGACCTGAAATACTTTCGGTCACTATTTTTGGTCATGGGAAATGACTCATCACCAAAAGAATGATTTCATTATCAACGAATTATAATATTTAATTACAAACTGCATAACAAATTATACCAATATGAAACACTATTGAAAAATCATGAGGTACTCTCTGTACTATAATAAAATATGAGGTTATTTGTCATGCAACTTTACAAAATATGCATTTCATTGTCTATTTTAGGCATGATTTCATGCTTCCCCAAAGTTTCATAACTCTTACCCAATGCAGATCTATCTTTATAAATGTAGATCTGATAGTCAGTTATTTAGAAAACTAACTGTAGGTGTCCCCCTATTTAAATTTTTTCCTTTTTTGTGAATAATATTATTCAAGCTATACCTCCCCATAAGTAACCACTACCTGAATTTTTACTGATGCTCGGGAAGATAAAAAGGACTAAGGAAACCACTCTTTAACAACTCCACATTTGGGTAATTCATTCTAAAATTGCAAGTTTCTCTGACAAAGTAACAAAGGGAACACTCTGTGAACAGGAACTTTGAAGTGTCTATGTACTGTGGTTTGTACTGTATTGTACTCATCTGCTACTCACTATGAAAAGATATCATGAAAGGAGAGAATGCAGAAACTTATTGAATTTAGTGTAACCTGAGATCATGTACAAATAACCCAAAGCATGAAAAGGGCTATCTACCTAGACCCAGTCAGTCAAATTATATACAAGTGAGGAAATAATGAATGAAAGAACAATTCCTTAAGATATTTGATATTTGATATTTGATTCTAGAGTTTTATTTTGCCATTACTACTTTAGCCATTAACCTTACTACTTGAAACAAAATATTCAATCTTATTTGACATGATTATGCCTACATTTATTCTTAGTGAAAATTAACTGAAGTGAATGTAAAACCACTAACATGATGTCTTTACTACCTGACTTCACATATGAAATTTAACAGGAAAATTTGTCTGAACCTGTTCCACATTGACACTATATAAGATCTAATTTTGTACAAAAGTTTCCCTGTCCCTTTAATTATTTCTTAGTTTGTAATTGTCAGAGGCATTGGAAGTAGGTTAACTTATCCTCTGGTATCTACAGTTTCAGAATCTCCTTGGCAAAGGTCAGACAACATCGGGTACATTTAGGGTGGTAGATTTGATGCACACATACATCCCCTATGCCCCCTAAAGCAATCAGGAGAGAGGGCCCTGAAACTTGCCCAGGTAAAACAGCACAGCTGGCCACAACAATATGATTGATGGGAACTTGGATCTGAGGGCCTGAGAGAATGAGCATTGGCCAGAATCCCTGCTATAGGATGCTAGTTTAAGCAGTGCTGGAGAGCTCATTTGGGTAGTGAAGATGAGAGAATGCTGGCAGGCTGACAAATCCAGCTACCACCCAGGCTCAGAACCAGGGCTATGAGTTGGTCCACCAAATCTGTGAACTGTTGGAGCATGTGAAGGAATGAACCCACAGATCCAAAACAGCAGAATCCCCATGACACAGGACAACAGGATACCCAAGAGGAGCCCCAGGGAGAGGCCATTGTAGGTGGCATAGAAAGAACCAGAGGCCTGGAGCCACACCAATGCCTTGTGGCAGTGAATGCATGCAAGTAAAAATGAGTGGAAAAAAGGGTAAACTGTGATTTAACCGGCCACACTGCAGCTTTCATGACAACTTTCTACTTTTTTGTTGTTGTTGGGTATCTTTTCTACTTTCGTTTGGTTTGGTTTGGGGCCTATATTTTAAATGTGGTTTTATTTGAGGGAATGGCAAGGGCAGAGGGAGTATGCAGGGGGACAGGGAGATAACTAGGACTGGATGTATGAGGTGAATTCTACAAAATCAATAAAAGTTAAAAAAGAATGGTTTTGTGGAGCTTGGAGGAACAAACCTTTGATCCCAGCCCTCAGAAGACAGAATCATGCACATCTCTGTGAGTCTGACGCCTGCCTCATCTTATTCTGGTGCTAACTCAATGAGACTCAGTCACTCCACTTAATGCCTTTTGTTCTGTCCACCTTCTTTCCATTCTTGTTTTCTTTCTTCTCCTACCTTATCCCTTTACTCCTGATAGATTATAATTTTTTTAGTGTCTGCATTTTACACAGAACAAAAAAAGACCATGTCAAAGCTTGGACTGCTTTGGGGCATGACTAGCAAGCCACATACAGCTATTACTGCCTCTTGCCTAAATTATCATATGATAATCAGAAGCAATAGGAAATAGAAATCCCTCCCCCATGAAAGCATTAGAAAGTCACTTATGGGAGGCAACAAATAATTGGATAACACACATCAAGCCACAGGAACTTCACTAACAATATATATGGCTGACAAGGATCTACATTCTCATACTCTATAGGGAATCTTTTTTTTTTTTTTTTTTTTTTTTTTTTTTAGCATCATTGTTTAGGAACAGAATGTTCATTTCCCATGTAAAGCACTTCCCAAGTGAGAGGCATTCCCAAGTCTCCTATGCAAAGACACATGGTTTCACCAAGTCACTATACTTCATTAACTGTATTGTGTTACCCTCAAGTTTAGGTTCAAAAGATAACTCAGTAGGACTGGCCTGAAACCTACCCACACGTTTTCCTAACATCTGCCAGTGTCCTCACGGCTTCCATTTGGTTTATTTTTTAGTGTCTACTCAATGACTGACAGATGTCTATCCTTTCTAACAGATCCATTAAGTTTGGTAGACAGACAAATTTTTGTGCTACACTGAGTACTTACAAATATTTATTGAAACATATGCATTAATATTAATTGGTTCACCCAGATGGATGTTTTTCCCCACACAGACATACACTCAGCATATTTCAGAGAGTATTTAATGGCATTCCATTGAGGCCAATATTCTCAATTAGGAATGGAACAATAATAAAAAAATATCACATTTTGACTTTCTGTTTTAATGACATTGGCAACTGTGGCTCTCAGCAAAGAAACAGAAATAATTTGTGTTCAGAAAATATCAAAGCCATGTAGAAAATGGAAAGATGGGATTTTTCTTTTGAAAAATAACAGAGGCAGTGTCCTTGGCTTTTTAATACCTCATTAAAAGTCTATGTCTAACTTTGTAAAAGAAGCTATAAGCATTATTGTTCATGTTGCATGATAGGAAATCCCAAACAGTCATCTTAAATCCATTTGAGACTAAACACAAAAACATTGTATGTGATAACTTAAAATTAAAATGGAGGTATTGAAAAGGTCTTTAATTCAGTAAGTACAGATAGTATTCAATATTCATGGATTCTGTTCATGGTGTTTCAATTAAACATTAGTTTATTCAGGAAAATATTGAGTCAAACATATATAACTATATATACATATATGAATTTTTTATGTCAATTTGTTTTAAAAAATGGAGGTTTAGTTTATAAATTATGTATGTAGCTTTTATGTTATGACCTGAGTATATTTGGATATTTGGAACCAGGTACTCCTATACACCAGGGAATGACTGATATTCTTAAAATCATTTTAGCTATTTAATGGGTAAAGGAGTTTTAGAAAAAAATGCCATAAGTAAAGAGTTCTGTTTGTATGATAAATTCTGCTAAGCATCTAAATGTAATATTCTTTCTATTAAAATGCAGTTCAGCCTCAACCAAACCAAAAACAAACAAACAAACAAGTACTTTTACTACATAACTTTGTTTTCAACCTACTTTGTACATTAAGTATATCATCAAAGCATTGTGTCCATCTATAATCCTTAGGCATTCCATAAAAATTGCCTTTCCCTCCATTTGTAATGGATATGGTTGCAAGCACAATGTGTCCTGATTTGATGTTTTGCCCATATGTATCCCGTTTCTTAGAATGGATTAGGAAAGTTCTTTTATACATTCTTTGAGCACAGCGTAGCCAGTCAGTTTTTGTGTGGTGAGTTATCTGTCCATCATAAATGCTCAGCATAACATTTCAGTTTTCTACTCAGATACAGAAAAAAAAAATCCTCAAGCCCTGTGACAGGTATTTCCAACTTATTTTTGGTTTTATTTTAGGACCAGATCCTCACATTTCTATACCTAAAAAATAAATTGGGAAATTATCTATCAACTTTTTTGTAAATTCTTTAGTTTTCTACATTTCATTCACAGACACACACACACACACACACACACACACACACACACAGAGAGAGAGAGAGAGAGAGAGAGAGAGAGACTATTATTTGATCTTCTCAGATGTTGTGACAGAAGCATATGCCATGCCTAAATAAGGAACCCTTCATAGTTAAATCAAGATAGAAATTATCCTGTTCATTCTCAGCTCAAATTACTTAAAATGCTTGTGACATATCACTCATTATGGCAAACATCACTTTTGGAGATTTCAATAGCTAAAATGTAACAAGAACAAAATACTTGCCTGTCTCAAATCTTCTGTCTCTGCCTCTCTGTCCCTCCTCCTTCCCCTCTTGAGAGACAATGAATTTGAGAGGACTATTGTGACATCACTTAAACTCAGCCATCAAATATTTGTGCTTTGCACTATTTTTTGTCTAATATTTTTCTTTAAATAAAACCTCTCATTTCATAAACTCAACACTTAAATTGTATGTTATAAACTTTCAATACATTTAAAACGTGTGTGTGTGTGTGTGTGTGTGTGAGAGAGAGAGAGAGAGAGAGAGATAACCTCTATTTTTGGCTGTGTTCCTGAAATGTTCAAAAAGGGGTCAGGTCTTCAACTACTGTTTACCTGAAGCAAAAAAAAAAAAAAAAAAAAAAAAAAAAAAAAACAAAACAAACAAACAAAAAAACCCAGACATTTATACTTTGTTACTAATGAATTGCCTTTAACTCTGATTTAACTCTGAAGGGGAAATAACATTATACTGGTTTATTTTATTTTAAGATGAGTCAATTTATCATCACAGGGATGAGAAGTACACTACCTGCAATCACCACATTTTAGAGAAAACATGGCAATTATTCTATGACTTATATAATAACTCCACAGGATCCTTTTAGCATTGAGATGTCAGAAAGCTAATGAAAAGCAAAATATAATAAGTTAGGACACTCTCATGGTACAGACATACATATACTTTCATTTATTCCAATCTGTCTCAGAAGTAGAAAATAAAGTGCTCTCTGTGGGACTTGTGGTTTATTCTATTAACTGTCTCTATCAGAACCAATAGTTGTATTAAAAATAGAACCTCAGCAGCAGGGCCTTCTCTTTTGTGAGAAACTCTTGGAGCTTTTGATGTTAAAAAAAAAAAAAAAAAAGTCTCTTTCCTGCATTTCCTGCAAAGGCCCAAAGGCCCAGGTTCATTTGGATTGACTCACCAAAATCTTGGCATGTGACTGTTGTGCATTTAGTGTTTACAAAAAGGAACCAACATAATTCATATTACAGAAAGGAACCAGCAACTGCATAGAAGCCTCAAGCCTTATTAAGGCACCTGTCATAGTTAAAGCAGGTTAGAAATTTTCCTGTCCATTCCCTGAAGGAGGATATCCATCCCTATGTATGTTTCTGTCATTGGTTGATGAATAAAACAGGGTTTGGCCAGTAGAGGCAGGAAGATAGGTGGGGCTAGGTGAATGCTGGGAAGAGCGCAGAGAGAGTCCAACAAGAGGAGACACCATGTGGCCACCAAAGGAGTAACAGGTCTGGGCAAGACCACATGAAAAACACACATATTGGTAGTTATGGTTTAATAATAAAGACAGAGATAGCCAATAAGAAGCCCTAGCCTTTGCTGGGCAGTTTATAAGTTAATATATGTCTCTGTGTGCTTATTTGGGGCAAGCAGCTGTGGGACCAGAGTGGAAAAAAAAAACTCTAGCAACAATTTGCTGTCTAAATTACATAAAACACTTGGGACATATCTCTCTTAAGGCAAACATCACTCTTGGAGTTTCTAAAAGGCAAGAACAACAAAATACTTGCCTTCTCAAATCTCTCTCTCTCTCTCTTTCTCTCTCTCTCTCTCTCTCCTGTCTCTGTCCCTCAGCCCCTTCTCCTTGCTCTCTTGAGAGACAACCTGATGACACAATAATTCTCCCTTTAAAGAAAATGTGGTGGTTCCAGTTGGGGAACAAATGATGAGGTGTAACTTTGTGAAAACAGAGCCTAGGACAGACCCACAGTCCACAAAACAGCAAATGCCAGCAAAGTGTACTATTAAGAAAAAACAGGACTCCATTTCCATATTAGTTACAGCAATGTAAGAGATTTTAAATATTCTATCACAATTTGAGCCACATAACTAGCTCGTATCATCTATCTTTACTACTCAGTGGTCATCACACAGCGCCCTGGGACATAGAAGCATGGTCAAGATGACTTAAGCTTTGATTGCAATTATTATTATTTTTTAATCTGTGGAACCATTTAGCTACTGGAAAATTTTTGTTCAGTTACTTAAGATAGATAATTGAATTCATCCAACATAGTATATGGTAATTTTCTTTTTTCTTCCTTTTTTTTTTTTGAAAACAAACTTCTTTTCATGCCTAAGTCTTCCATTCTTCCGTTCTAGTCAACTCCTGCTACCTCTCCATCCCCTCAGCATTATGCTCTCTCTCTCCCTCTCTCTCTCTCTCTCTAAAAGATCACAAAAAAATGAAAACCAAAACAAGCAACCAAAAGAACTTAATATTACAAAAAATTAAAACAAAAGAAAAAAAGTCAATTGAATTTGCTACATTTGGTTGAGAATGTCAGGTAGTAATAAACCATTTACTGTTTGAAATGCTGGCATTTGTTAGCCCTTTTAGCTGCTCCAAAATGTAATATTTTAACATGTTAAGTCATATCAGTTTTACATAAGGAAACTGACAACCCTGCTCTAAACTTTCTTGTTTCTCTTGCAGTCTCATGCAACAATTTCAATTAGAACCCATTCTCTCTCCACACAGATATAACTCTACAGGCTATATAGTGTAAACTTATTTTGCTACACCTCAACTATCCTTGATTGCTTCACTGGATAAGCAGTGCCACTAGTTCTCATTTCTATAGAAAGACAAATCCCCACCTATTCAGAGCATCTAAAACTTAGTAGAAAAAGGAGGAAGGATTCAAATATCATTCTCAAGACATTGATAGCAGAAACATACATGTATTTAAAAATAGCTTCCCAATATTCTGTTCATCTATAATTCTTTTAGAGCATGATTTACAGTAGATTGAAAGCTATCCAATTATAGTGTTGGCAGATTCTAACTTTAAGAAAATCTCTACAAGATATCTGAAATGTGTGCTCTGAAAATCCTTTCATAGAATGCTAAAGCAATTAGGTCCTGTCATTATAAATTTGGTTCCTAACTGGGAAAAAAAATCAGGATAATACAGAAAGAAATTGTGTACTTTAACTTTATGGATAGATGGGTAAATCAGAATGAAAGATTTATATGACCCTGTTCATTGGGGGAAAAAAAGCAATGTGAGCTAAAGCACATTTGCAAACATTTTTAAAAGTCAAAACCTTAATATGCACAAAGAAAGTGTATGAGATAAATTTCAAGATGACAAAACTGAACTGAAACTCCTGAAAATGGGCAGCTACTGAATAACATAAATTATGAGGGAGATATTCCCTTTGCAGAAGCATAAGCAGCCACAGAAAGGTTTCAGACAAGTGCAGAGGGGACTGGAGAAAAGTGATTCCTAGAAGAACAATGACAGCTTTCTTTAAGACTAGTGCTTTCAGAATTTCATTACTCTTTGAAAGTGCACCCATTTACTTCTACTATTTTGTCCTTAAATCTCTGTTGTAGGCTCACCAAGCTGTTATTTTCAAAGACCAAAGAAGTATTGTACAGTTGAAGGTCAAACTGCTTCTGCTGTTATTACTTGTCTCTGCTGATGTGCTGTAAAAACGGGCAGAGAAAAAGCACCAAGGGCTTGGCTATGTTGCAATAAAACTTTACTCACAAAGACATTATATAGAGATCAGTATAGTGGTTCATGCCTCAGGAAGCTGAGGCAGGAAGATTGCACAATATTAAGGCTAGGTCAAACTACATGGTGAATTTAAGGCCAGTCTGGGCTACAGTATAAGAACTGTCACTAAAACCTTGTGAACACGTTACCCATGGAGGGATCCTGCCTTAACCTAGAGACAGGAGAGAAGTCCTAGTCCCTACTTCAAATGACCTGACAGATCTATATGACCCCACCTGGATGGCATTGCCCTACATGTGGAATTGGGGTGAGGGGATGGGAGGGAGGGTGGTCAGAGTGCATGTGAGAGGGCAGAGAGGGTTAAAGCGAGGGAGGGAGGGAGGAAGAGAGGGAAGGAAAGGAAACTGGGATCGACTTGTAAAATAATAAATAAAAAATTAAAAAAAAAGAACTGTCACTAAATAAATCAATAAGAAAATAAACAATAGTAGGGCTGATTCATACCATAGACACAGGAGAACAAATACTACTCCATTTTTTGAACACCTGATTGCTCCAATTTTATTCCTGCTTATCATGTGCTTGTTCAATTATTCTCCTAAATATAGTGGATGTCTGTTCTTTTGCCTAACTGAAATCTACTAGTTTTCTTCTCTGAATGATTTCATGTTACTTAAGACACATGGCTTCAGACCAGTACTTGGGCTTTTGGTGGCTGTTTAGAAAACACAGAGAGGACAAGATGAAAGACCCACGGCGGGCATGGACCCTCACACCCCAACTCAGGAAAGGCGGCCCCCCCAAATCACTCATGAGAAGCAGTCTTGATGCAAAAGCATGAGGTCTTTTATATTCCAGTGCACTGGGGTCCACAACCATACTCCATGTGGGGTAGAGGACTGGGAACCCAGGGTACAGGGTTTAGACAGCTTTTATAGGTTTACAACAAAACCCGAGCATCATAAACCAATCATCTCATAGCATCCAGTGCATACCAATCAATTTGGACTATTCAAGCCCACGCTTAGCCCAGGAAGTCTGATTTCGATAGGGCTTCTGGGTGGTGTGACAGGGCTCATTTCCTGTTCTCATTCACTCACAGGTGCTGTCCATAAACCGCCCTGTCGTAAACAGTCAAGAATGACCTTTTGCCTACTCACTGCTAGGGGTCAGAGTCTAGGGAAAATTCGGATAAATTTTTCCATCCTTACAGTAGCAGGACTTCAGAGCTAGCGATGCTTACTACAGGATGTTTGTGAATTTCTACAGAGACCAAGCTCATTCTCCTTTGCCAGTCTTGATATTTATTAGCTGTATTTTGGTGCCTGTATGAGGGAGGATTGATTGCATGAGGATGAATCCCATATATGATTTAGGGATAGAATGAGGCTAAATTCTGATGGCATTATTTAAGTTTCAGGTTCCATCTGTGTGTGTACCAGGAAAATTTCAATTACGTGAGACAATGCAATCCAATTTTGCTAAAGTTAGTTTTCTGGCTTTTGCCTGCAAAAAGGCACTGACAAAAATGTGTTGAGAAATTACTATTGTATGCTAAGGCTTCTAAGTCCTAGCCTCAGATAAAAACTTTGTATGTGAGCTTGGTTTCTCAATAAATATAATTAGGAAGACAAGGTATTTTAAGTCTCCTTTAGTTTCCATATCCTAATCTAGGCAGCACTAATCATTTGAATGCAAGGAAATAATGGAGCCATAGGTGTATTCACAGTTCATCAACTAAAATGCTCTATTTTACCTATCTAATTAGAAAAGTTATTTGACTTCTCTGAACAATTTCATCTTACATCATTATCTCTGACAGAAGTATTATCTCCATGTGAGAATACCAAACTTACAACTCTAGCAATGTTCTTCTTTAACATTTTATATTGCCTTGTGTTAATTACAGAAATTAATTACAGAAATACAATACATGTGACCGTGAAGCATTGATCTTCATTACCTAATTACACATAACCACAGTTTGACATTTTTTTCTACATCATATACAATCCAGTAATTTATATGTAGGGATGTATTGGGGTTAACTCAGAAAAAATAAAAATTGATCAACCTCTATAATCTAATAAGTAATTTTTAAAGGAGAATCTATTATTGAAATAAATTCATATATCTTAACCTTTCTTATGACCATCTTTTTACTAATTTTATTTTCCAGTACTGGGATGCAGTTTTAAATCACAGTAGAGTTGTATATCACTAGTTTTTACCAGTGTAAAAAAAAAAAACTGTTATGGTTTATGATTTTCATTTTGAAAACTGTCAGTATCCTAGTTGAATTAAATTTTTATAAGATGTATTCAGATATTTTAACTGTATTTGTGTTATAATTATATGGGAACCATATGCTATAATTCTGAATAAGTGAGATAAATATTCCTCATTGCCTGCTGTTCTCTCACTCAAGTTTTCCAGTGATGGAAACACAACATAAAATAAAAGCTAGGTAGTAGAAAGACTATGAGGAAGGATAGTCCATAGATGAGACCAGCTAGTGGACAATAGTAACTACATCACTCCAGAGGATAACTTCCAGGACTAAGTGTTTTTCAAGCATTAGACCATGGGTTGTATAAGAGTTGGGCCACTCAAACACTAAATCTATGAGATAATTAATTAAAGGCTGGGCCATAAATCCTCATTTTCACTCAACAATTCCAGCAAAAGATTTTAGACATGGGAGTACCAAACTGATGTCAATCACGGCATCCTAAACTGAAAGGCCAAGAATAGGGTACGCTACCAGTGTACACTGTGCACTGGTCTTCAAAGAGAACACTTAATTAACAGTCTTTATTAAAAAAACTTTTCATGGTTCTATGTTGGCTTTATAAAATTTAAAAGTATCACCTAATCTTTGCTTTTCATTTTTATATATTTTACACATTTTGATACATGGACTTCTTAAAAAATAAAGCATTAAAACAATAAATGAATCAATATGTACACTCACTGAAAATTTAGTCAAACCAAAAAGAAACCTATGGATTAAAGAGACAAGTTAAAACATACTGATGGTTTCTTTATGCATTAGTTTGTTTTTCTTTCTCTTTAGCCCTGGTACTTAGAAAATTTACCACTACACAAAAATACACATTAGAAGAGGAACCTCCACCTTAGCTCATAAAATCCATTCATCTGATTGTTTAACAATGTTGTACCTGAAATATTTTACATGTTTTGTTAAAGTAGAGCTGTATTTCAATTATTCTCAAATTGTACAAATTAAATATTTTATTAAATCATCATTTTGACAAATATATACCCTTTGTAATTTAGTATTGTATAAGAACATAATTCTAGCATATTTTGAATACTATATGTTAACACACAAGCAGGTTATCAAACCTTTCTCTTTATGATATAACAATGTCACCTTTTAAAAAGGTGAATTATATTCTTAACTTCTAAATCCAATATTTGAAACATTTTACCACCAATGTTTATAAAGTATAACAGCATGCAATGCCAAGAGCAGGTCTTGAGGTAACAGTGCCCCAAATATTTCTTCAGCCTTGTTTTGAGGAAAATGATATCCAGAGGACACTAATTAGTGACAGCATATTCACCTGTGCTCTCTAGTCAGACTTGACCTGCAGCAGCTTGCTTTCTCTCTTGTTACAGCAGGTTAAGAGGTGATGGTAAAGAATTGATCTGCTATGTTTCAATTAGCTAAGCCTCTAATCTCAAAAGGCAGAAATGTACTCCAACATGTACTGTCTCAAAAATGTATCCTATCAATTTTTTTGAAAGGAAATCTAATATTTGTGATTAAAACAGTTTTATTCAAAGCATACTTTCAGGTCATTTTCAAAACATCATTGAGTTAAGAGAACTATTTTTAAATAAATTTCACTTTTAAGTGATATAATGTTTATATGTTTTCATGATTTTTGTGCATACACATAAAGCAGAACCCAAGAGCACATCGAGCTCCTTTTTTTTTCTTCATACACTATGTCAAAACTCACATAATTTAGTGAATGGAAATCATTTCACAGCATGAATACACCATTATTGTTGTATTTCTCTGTATATTTTATACACAGTATCACATTATATAATTACGTATTACATCATTTACTTTTTATTAATGTAATATACATGATTTGTTGTGTGTCATATCCTCTTGCTAAAACAATCAATAGATGATTTTGTACACATAAGGTAACAGCTCTACATGTTACATGTTAGTATTATTTTCGTGGCACAAATCAGGAACTGGAGGCACAGAGAAATTGAGTGCTACACAGGAAGGTCTTGTTGACTAACACCATCAGTCTCAGCTGTAAAGACGGCATCTTCATACACTATAGTAAGCACTATTATTGGATTCATCCCTCATTATAATATGATTCAGTGCTGTTTACATCTTCAAGGGATACCTAATATTTAGTACTGTGTTGTAACGTAAATCTTAGGCCTTGTGTCAATTTCTTATATGAAAATTTGTACCAAATTATATGCTTCTCATAAGTAAATGCTCAGTGAAGTACTAGGCATTATTAAACTTTTAGTAAGCACCACTTCACAGAGGTTCACATTTTATTTATGTCCTTGCTTGGTGAGCTTGAGTGTTGCTTGATATATCTATTTGTAACATAAATGGAAGGTCTGTTGAAAAAAGTTACCTAGAGTGTTGTATTACACAGATTTAAAATATTTAGGGTAGGTATATTCATAAAACCAGTTTTAAACTTCTAAACTACACACAGTCACACATAATAAAATAATAGACCAATCACTCATTTAAATATCCACGTGTTGTTTTAAATGTCAATGTTGCAGCAACAAATACTACTACCTAGCTATGTAAAGAATAGTGAACCAGACTACTGAGATGATTCAGCTGAAAGCTAGGCTCACACTAAATGTTAAGAATAGTGTACCCAGACATCATTGTCAGGTGTTGGTCGTGCTTGTCTTTAATCCCAGCTTCAGGAGGCAGAGGCAGGCAGAACTTTGTGAGTTCGAGGCCAGCCTGGTCTACAGAGCTAATTCCAGGACAGGCTCCAAAGCAATACAGAGAATCCCTTTCTTGAAAAACCAATAAATAAATAAATAAACAAATAAATAAATGAGTAGTATACCAACACATTGCTAAACAGCAGCTACACTTGTTTTCTTAAACTTATACAAGAATATTACATAGGCAGATGTTTCCTACCGCTGACTTAAGCACTGACTCTTCTAACATTCATTCTAACCACTGAATAAATAGAAAATGAACAGCACACTGGACTTTGTGTTTTTATTAGCTAGATTTTATCTTCTTTATTGGTGTGAATGTGTGTACATGGGTGGGTGCATGTGTGTGTGTGTTTCTGCAAATGTGTGCAAGTGCTTCTTCAGGACAAAATGGGAGCTGGATCCTTGGAGCTGAAGTTGCAGGCAGTTTTGAATTGCCATATATGGATTCTAAGAACCCAACTCTGGTTGGTAAGAACTGAGTCATCTCTCTAGTTGTCAGATTCATAAAATGAAACGATTCCACATAGAAATTAAAAAAATAGAAGCAAACAGTTGATCCCCAATATCCAAAGAAACATTGATCTTCACAGGTAAAAAGTACTATAATTTCAGAAGATCTATACACAGAAATGTGAGTGTGAGTAGGGACCATATCATTGTGCTTTTGAAAGCTGGGAAAGGTGTGTTGCACTATATGAAATAATGACCTTATTATTTACTTAAGTCTATAATTCAAATAACCTATTGCATTTTATATTGTAAAATTATATACTGTCATCTTCCAGTTGTAGCAAAATGTCAACAAGAATAAGTGGTTTTCATAATTTAGTTCCTATTTAAAATGAATTAATATAACTAAGTCATTTAAAATAGTATATAATGTTTATTTAAGATAAATATTGAAAACATGTCTTAGTTTCGTTTCTATTACTGTACATAACATAAGAAGATTTTGAAGGAGAGAGTTTATTTCATCTTATAGTTTGTCCTCCACATAGGAACTCAGAGTACATTCTTGTAGGCAGCAACTGATGAATCAGTGCTGCTTATTGTCCTGCCCCTTATGGTTCACTCAGCCTACTTCTTTATAGTACCAAAGACCACCAGTCCTTGGCAGGTATCGCCCAGTGGGTGCTGAACCTTCCCACATGAATCACCAAACAAGAAAATGCATCACAGGCCTATGAATGGGCTCACTATTTTTGTTCATTTTCTCAATTGAAGTTTTGTCTTCTAAAATGACTCCAGCTTCTGTCAAGTTGACACAAAACTAACCAGCACAGAAGCGTAGACAAGAAAGAATAGAGATGAGGGGAAAGTAATTAAGGTGAGAAAAAGGAAAAGATTTAGTGATGATGAGTATGCATTATATCAATATATAAACTTTTCAAAGAATTCATTTAAGTAATACTGGTGATGACAATAATAAAGTTAATTGTCCTTAAGTAAATAAAATGACCATATATTTAACTTTTCTTTGGGTTTTGTCTTAAAAATGTCCTGTGTAGTTTATGGTCATCAGACACATTAATTATATATGCTCATCTTTTGAGAAATAATATACACATGAACATTTCCTGCAGTACTGGGCAGGAAGGTTCTAACCTTTTGCAGCTGAAACATCACCATCCCTCCTTTCTCTTTTAAATTAAGCAGGGTATCTGTAAGTTGGCAGTGATAGGCACTTTTAGGAAACTGCCTATCTCCTTAGGACTGCAAGCACATTCTCGCTACATTGACTCTTCCTGGGATTTTGAGACAACAAATGTCAGCTTTCTTTAGGGCTTTGTGTTTTCTGAAGAAATATGTATCTACAATCTTAGACACTTTTAAGTTCTCTTGACGATAATCACTAAATTCTGTACTTGAGTCCTCTGCAAGTCACCTGTATGAAAATGAATAAACAAAACTGTTTTTATGTGAAATGCAAACTTTAAGCAAAGCAGTGACTTGGGATCTTATATCTAATATCGTTTTAGGATTCATATCTTGGCTTGCTAGTAACAACTAATAACATTTAGGATACCTAAGTAATTAATGACTGTTAAGTAATTATCATATGAAAAGAAAATTCTAAAACACAATTAACTTTATATTTTCTGTAGCTTATATTACTTAATATTTCCCAATACACACAATTGAAATTCATTCAAGATTTATTCAATGTAAATTTTATTTACCATAAATTTTATGTTAACTTTCATTTTCTCTTAAGAAATTTTATATTTCCCTGTTGATGATTTATGTTGGTCCCATAGTTTAGGGACATTATTTAAAATCATCTGTCCAGCTATGAAAGGAATGAATACTGTGGGTATGTTCATCTCTATAAGAAAAACAGCATTCATTCCAAACAGAGCAGATGGTCCATTTATCTATAACAATATTTAACATGACTGAATTTTAGTATGATGGTATTATATAAACACCTTTAAAAGTTCAATTTGAACAGAGTTCCAAAACTGTTAAAAAAAAAAAAAGAAAAGCATCCCTTCATATTATAGCTAAAAAAAAAAATGAAGTAACCCTTGAGTGTAAGAAACAACCCACTTCCCAACCACTTATTTGTCTTTTAAGCAAACTGAAAAATAAGTGATAAAAGACATGGTTCTTGAATTTTCTTGTTCATTTATGTAGAATTGCAATATAAAGGTTACAAAATTATTAGCTATCCACGTAAATATTGCACAGATAATTATTATTATTATTAATTATTGTTATTGTTGTTTTTAAGACATTTGTTTTGTAACCTTAGCTGTTCTGGAACTGAATCTGTACACCAGGTTGACTTTGGACTTATTGAGACCCACCTGCCTCTACCTCCAGAGTGCTGATATTAAAGGTGTGAACCAGGCAAATGGATAAAACTAGAAGAAAACATCCTAAGTGAGGTAACCCAAAACCAGAAAGACAAATATAGTGTGTACTCACTCATAAGTAGATACCAGCCATAAACAAAATATACCCAACCTACAATCCATAACCCCAGAGAAGCTTGAACCCTCTCTGGAAACAGATGGAAGCAGACACAGAAACCAGAACTAACCAATGGGCCAAGCTCCTGGAATACAATCAAAGTGAGGGTGGAGTGAAAATGTAAACAAAGGATTCAAGACCATTATGGGGAAACTCACAGAATCAGCTGACTGGTGCTAACCCAATCAAATATTACGTTTTTGTGACCAGAAATAAAATAGTAATGATGAGTGAGGGAAACCTAGGCTTGAATTAGTGGTGAAGATGTTCTTCTTGCAGTTATAATATTAATTTCCTTTCACTTCTCTGGATAAAATGTCAAATTTAATGGCTTAAACAGTCTAAATTCATCTTAAAGTTCAAGAAAGCAAACAGGAATAGATATGCCTAGGCTAAAATCAAGGTGTCAGAAGGACAGTCTTCCTTTCTGGAAGCCTCGGAGAAGAATCTGTTTCCGTGGTTACTAGGGCTATGATGGCAGGCTTTGGCCTCTTCCCTGCTTCTGCTTTCAGAGATAGCAAGGGCTGCTTCAGTCATTTTCATGGTGATTTCAAAAGTACTTTATCAACATATCTCTTTCTTCATCATTTAAAAGAATATGACAACTGGGATAAACATATCAAGGAAAACTGTCTCACTTGAAGAATATGTTCATTACATCTATAGAGTCCCTGTTCTTCCACGTCAGGACATGAAGATCATTGTGGGGCCATTTTTCTCCTTTCTACAATCAAATAATGCCATATAGAATTCTCTAGAAGGACACAAAAATATAATTTCAACAGTTTTGATGTCAATTATAAGAAAAATAAGCTTCACTGGGTAAAGATAATATAATTTGTATTTATGTCACTAAAATAGTTTTAATATTATTGCTGAACTCTCCTAAGAAATTAAGATTATATTTATTTCTTATGAATATTGTTTAATGGGATTTAAAAACCGAAGAGTGCTAGTTTAAATCAATCAGTGACTGAGTCAAGCATTCCCTTGGATGACTGCCTTCACAATATTCATGAGTATGCCAGGGTAACAAATGAAAGACATAGAAAGAATTTTCATATGCTATCTTAATGCCCAGTTTTTACCTACAATTTATATAGCTATTTGTGTAATTAGATATACATTATACTTTGTTAATTTTAACATATGTAAATTTAATAAATAGCAAATCCACTTTCAGTGGCCTCCTATATTGTCCCAGTCACTCTGTTGTCACCTATATTAAGGGAATCTAGTTCTGTCTATACATGTTCCCCATGTATAGACCAGAGTCAGTGATCTCTCACTAACTTGGGCCAGCTGATTCTTTGTGTTTCCCCATCAGGGTCTTGACTCCTTTGTCTTATTTTTGCTACTCCCTCATTTAAATTATACTCCATGAGCTTGGCCAATTGGTTAGTTGTGGATGTCTGCATCTTCTTCCACCTGATTCTGGAAGAGGGTTCAAGCTTCTCCCAGGAAGAGATGGGAGGAGGAGTTGGGGGAGCAGAAGGAGAAGAGGGAGGGAGAACTGGGATTAGACCTAAAAACTAAATTAATAAAAAAAAACAAACACAAAAAGTTTCAGCATTATGACATCCTGCTTTTGTGTCTCATGCATGCTGATGTTCCAATTTGAAATAAGTTGAGAATCCCTTGAGAACTTGAAATTGTGAAAAATACATTTGTTATCTGTTGGTTAAATTAGAAAATCTTCCCAGATGCTACTGACAGATCAACTAGTATTTATTTAGAAATGTACAACTTTATCTAAGCAGTATTGTGGATGAACAAAATGAGAAAATATTTATACGGAACTATAGCATTCACACTGTAGCAACAGAGACTAACCTTGGCTTTAAGGATGCAAACCTGTTCAGGAACTGTAATAGAGGATTTACAAAGCAGGGGAATTCCCATTACCATTAGGCAATTTTAGTCTCCTACCATAAAATAATAAATTAACTGAATTAAACCTCTATCTTTGGAATTTATAATCAATAAATGGAGAACTGACTGAGTACAAAATTCATTTGCTTTCAAATATCTTCCATGATTATAATTTCCATTATGAAATTTCTATTCCACATTTTGACATTAGTTTTCTGGGTCATATTCATGGGAGTTCCCACTATGGAAATATAACTCTTCCTGAAATGATTACACTGTTTTTCCATTACTCCTGACTGAACTTGTCTGACTAGACTGATGGCTTCGTGACTGCTACAAGGGGGGATCTGATGAGAGCAAGGGTGTCAGAGGAGTTCAGGACTTGAGGATAACCATGGAAGTGGGGCAGCATGGAGTTCACTGCCTAGGAAAGGGACAGGAAGCAGGATGGGGGTCAAGAGCAGAACAAGTGGGAGACTTCATGAGTTCAAAGAGCAGGTATTCTTGGAGTAGCCAGGTAATCCAGAATCAAATCCATCCCCAATATTTCAGAATCTATAGAAGAAAGAATAAAAGCACAGCTCTATGTAAGACTTGTCTGTACTCCATTAATTCAGACAGAATTTTCCTAAACACAAAGTTTGACAAATTTAAGTGCAATGTGTTTGAAGGCAGGGAATAAATTCAATGCTTCCTAAACAGCCCTAATATAAAATGAGTGGAAAAAATTGTATGTCTTTTATTAGTCCTTCTCAAATAGAGTAGTACACAGGGAAATACTCCAATCAGTTCTATAGGCTTTAATCTCTACAAGAATAATTACCTAAATAAATACCTTAATTAACACTATAAGGAGGCTTAAGTAAATCACAAGGGAGCACTTGGGACAGATCAGAAAAATCTTACCACTGGCTAGCATGGTGATATGGGTCTCTTACTATTAGAGTGTGTGGCATATCCAAATTACTGATGCAGACAGAGGAGAGCAAACATATTGCTAATTATGATCTCTCAAGCAAACTAAATGCAATCCCTTCCTTAAGCAGTGAGCTGATGGTTCAACAAGATACCATTCCACAAAATTAATATATAATGTGGTAGAGGAAATTATCCATTATTGACCTTTGGCCTCTACAAGTGCAAGAACAGATATATACCACATTGTACACACATATATGCCTAATGGAGTACTGAAATTATATAACAATTATCATATAATTGTTTCCTCCAACCATTCAAAGAAGCATGTTAAGACAGTATTTATTCTAATATCTGAAAGGGTTCCAACAATGAACAGCTGAGAGGAATCTAACTGTGCAGCCTTGATCTACTTTTCTATGCCCATTCTGCACAATGAATAGCTGTTTTGAAAAGTCAATTGGTAGGTTGTTGTTGTTTGCCTTAAAGGTTTGTAAGGGAAATAAATCTCTCTCATTTGGCATCAGTTCTTGTGTGAAAAAATGTGCTAACTGGGAACTCCATTTTTCTGAACTAAAGTTCACATAAGTTCCCACCCCTCATTGCACAAACACTCTTTAAGCTTCAAAGGGAAAGCCCCAATATTCTGTAAAACTCTGGCAAGTAATACATACATTGATTTATTTATTTTACGTGAATGGTGCCTTTCTGCACTTCTAAGTGTACACCTTGTCTGCCTGGTGCCTGCAGGGGTCAGAACTTGATATCAGATCCCCTGGAACTGGAATAAAAAATGGTTATAAGCTCTCATGTTGGTGCTCAGAATCAAATCCAGTCCTCTGCAAGAACAATGGGGGATCTGAACCATTGAGTTGACTCTCCTGTCAAATATAACAGTGTCTTTATAAGAGAGTCACTTTCCCATTCTAAACTTTTTTAGTGCTATAGGCTGCTTCCTGTTGGCTTAAGGTTTTAGGTATTGCAACCTCCACTGTGTCTGATTTCTATGTATGTTTGTATATGTTCTTGGACACTTACAAAAGTTTATTATATTTACTTTTACATGATAATTTACTATATGAAATGTTCAAAAACACATTTGTAAACAGCTACTCACTGCATGAGGCTGAACAATCTCTGTTCCACATACATAATTCCTGTTTTAAAACAAGACAAGTATGAATAGCGAGGAATGAAATGACATGTTGCTGTGTGCTTTTAGGTCTGCTGTTTCAGAAATTAAAGTGCAAATCACTCCACAAGCATGCTGATAGACTTTTTCAGGTTACAAAATTACTATGCAGAAAGAGATGTGTTACTATTTGCCAGTAGAAAATGCTATGAAACAGAAAACAAGAAAACAATCTCCTTCGCAATAGCTGCAAAAATACACTTTGCAGGAAATTTTCCAAGGAGGAAGCACTCTATGATTAGAACTGGAAAAACACCAATACATGCTCAAAAAGTGAAATGACATCTCCAGGTCACACTTTGGAAGAGTCAGTATTGCAAAAAAAAAAAAAAATGCTGTGGTAACTATAGCTGTTTCTAGATTTAGCACATTTCCTGTAGAACTTATCTGAGACATTATTCACAGAGCAACATAAATCTATTTTTACTTTGTATGGAACCATAAAAATTCCAGAATATCTATAAATATCTTGATCAAAAAGTAGAATGCAGGTGACATTATTATATGTGACTTTATAGTACAAAACTGGTGTAGATTGTTTCATGTAGTCATTTGGTTTTTATTTTTGACAAATGTCTTATGAACACATATTGAAGAATTCACAGTATTTTCAACAAACAATGCTCAGAAAATTAGATCTCTACATACAGAATGGTGATGTTTGACTTGTCTTTTTATCACTGTGACAAACACCTGGGAGAGATAATTTAAAATAAACTATAGTTTAGAATGGGGCCTAACCTAAAGACAGGACAGAGGGCATAGACCCTACTCCAAATGACTTGCCAAATTTTGTTGAACCCTCCTGAAAGGCATCACCCTCCCTGTGGAGTGGTGGTGGAGAGGGAATAGAAAGGTGGTTGGGGGCATGGGAGGAAGGGATGGAGAGAAGGAGAGAGAGAGAGGAAGGAAGAGAGAGAGGGAGAGAGGGAGGTAAAGACAACTGGGATCAATATATAAAATAAGAAAAAAATTTAAAAAAAGAATGAGTCATCATAAGAGAAGTTATTATTCATTCTGAGCTTACTCTTTTTTATACTTTGGGAAGAGGACATGGTGGAATCGAACTACTAATGTCATGTCAACTAAGACACCCCAAAGAATTTTTATGATAGTTGGCTTATTGCTTTTGTTTAATCCTGACTCAAAGTCTATTGGATAGTTTATCTTCATGATGCATCTTTCTGCATCACTCTCTCATGTCACTACTCTCTGGAAATACATAATACTAATTACAAGATTCACTAATATCCTAGGCATCTCTCAATTAAATCAAGGCCATAGTCAATAGAAGAAACTACCACAATCTTGTGACTCTTGTAACAAAATTCAGCAAAAGATTGCATTAAACCTATACTATAAGACCTGAAAATATGAGTAAATTAGAAGACAGTGAGACACCCAGCAAGCAGGGGAAGCAATAATGAAGAGAAAATTAAGATTTTGTCAAGTTATACTGCTTATGTACAACAAAGAAAATTACCACCAGAAGGCAGATAATATGGGAAAACATTTGCAAAGTACACATCTGAAGAGAAATAATATCTAGACTGCACAAGGAATAAAAAAAATAATAAAAGCAAATTATTTCAAACTGACAATAACCTGGGTGGTGTGGCACTTGCCTTTAATCCGAGCACTTAGGAGGCACAGGAAGGCAGTTTTCTGTGAGGTTGAGACCAGCCCCATCAGAAGGGCCAGTTCCAGGACAGCTAGGGCTGTTACACAGGGAAATCCTGTCCCAAAACCCAAAAAGGAAAATTGCAAAGGACCAAATCAAATATTTTAAAGAGAATTCATATGAAAATACATGAAAAATATTTAGAATCTCTCATATCTTGAACATTCATCACAACAAGAACACGAGAAAAACCATGAGTGGTTATTAAAAAGTAGAAATAGAATGCAATTGTGAAGATATGGAGAAAAACAAATTCCTACACAATGGCTGATAGTATGCTAATTAGCACATCCATTATAGAAAAGAGCAAAGAACTTTCTTAAAAGAAAAAAAAATTATACTTAAACCCACACAAAACTAAAAGCCATATAAAAGAATCAAATAACATGGAAGGACATCTCCCCTTCTTCATCTCCCCTGCATCATGCTCCTTGTAGTGATATTAATACGAGTCATGGAGTGATGAAATAGAGCCAAGTGTATTGTTTGTCAGGCAATGATCAGATGATGACAATGAAACGGAATACACCATAGACATAAACGTCAATGATATTCTGTCATTTGTGATAAGATACATGAATCCAGGATCATTGCATTTACTTAGATAAGTTAGGGGCACAGAAACAATGGTTGAATTACTTAGTTAATGTTCTGAGTTAAGTTTCTGTAACACAAAGGACACAGTCAACAACATGAAACATGAACTTACAGAATGGGAAAAGATATTCACCAACCCCACATCTGACAGAGGGCTGTTTTCCAAAATATACAAGAACTCAAGAAACTAGTTACCAAAACACCAAACAATCCAATTAAAAAGTGGAGTACAGAACTGAATAGAGAATTCGCAACAGAGAATCCAAAATGGCTGAGAGACTCTTAAGAAATTGCTCAACATCCTTAGCCATCAGGGAAATGCAAATCATAACAAATCTGAGATACCATCTTACTCCTGTCAGAATGGCTAATATCAAAAACACCAAAGACAACATATGCTGGAAAGGATGTGAAGAGAGGGAAATACTCCTGCACTACTGGTGAGAGGGAAAAAAAAAAAAAAAAAAAAAAAAAGGAATCTTGAAATTCGAAGACAATTAGATGGGAATAGAAGAAACTATCCTGAGTAAGGTAACCCAGTCACAAAAATACAAACATGTTATGTACTCACTCATATATGGATTTTAGCCATAGAGCAAAGGATTACCAGCCCATAACTCATACCACAAGAGAATCTAGGAGAAAAGGAGGGCCCTAAAAGAGACATACATGATCCCTGGGACAACACAAAAGGGACAAGATCTCCTGAGCAAATTGGAAGCATGGAGGGAGGGTGCAGAGAGTTAGGAGAAAGGGGAGGGGAGAAGAGGTGGGGAGAGGAGGGCATGCAGGAACAGGAAGAGTGAGTTGGGGGGAAGAATAGAAGAAGGCAAGAAAAGAGATACCTTAATAGAAGGATACTTTATAGGTTTAAAGAGAAATGTGTCACCAGGGAAATGTCCAGAGGTCTACAAGGATGACCCCCCACTAGCAATCTAAGCAATAGTGGAAAGGCTACTTAAATGCCCTTTCCATATAATGAGATTGATTACTATGTTAAATGCCATCCTAGAGCCTTCATCCAGTAGCGATGGGGGAAGGCCTAGGTTCTGTCCCAAATGATGTGACAGACGTTTATGGTCCTCCATGGATGGCCTTACTCTCCCTGGTGAGCTGATAGGGTTAAGACATGAGAAATAGTGTTGGTCCTGGGAGGATGGGAGGGAGAGGGTACTGGGATTGATATGTAAAATAAGATTGTCTCTAATTTAAATAAAAAAACATTTTTTTTTTATAAAAAGAAAGAAAGAAACTCTTATGTTGTGAATGTTGAGAGCAGAAGAGTGTTTAGGAGAGACTGGAGAGACCAGAGAAAGAGCACAATGAGAGAAGTTTCACTAGTAGAAACCATACAATAGTGAAAAAAGACCTACTAGTTTTACTGTTCTCTTTCATAGAAAACCAAGTATATTGGTAGTATATTGTAGATTCCAAAAACTGTGGAAAGAAAGATTTTGAATATTCACCACAACCTTGGAATTTTCAATAATTAATGCATACACATCAAAATAAGAGTTATCAGGAAAAAAACGAGAAACTTGGCATTTGTCACTTTTAACATACATCAAAATGCACTATTCATAGAGGTAACATAGAGGAAGATTTTTAAAATGTATTATACCTTAGATAAGGAATTATAGAAAACTGCTAAAACTCAATGGCAAAATACAAAGTGGTTTAAGTATGGACAATGAACTTGAATAGTTTTCTGTAGAAAATATATATCAAAGGCTAAAAGAGGGAGCCAATATTGGTTTGAAGATAAAGTTGAACACAAAGAAAGGTCGAGGGAACTACAAGACTGCTCCCAACTAACAATCTCAGCTTCCGTGGAAAGGCTATCATAAATACCCTTCCCGGAGAGTGAGATCAACAACTAACTTCTCCATGGAGTCCTCAACTAATGCCTGTTGAAAACAGGAGCAAACACCCATACATAAACACTGAGTCAAACTAGAACCCAGAAGCAGATGGAGAGGACAAGACCATGCGGTAGAAGTACATAGAGACAGCTTACCTGAACAAGGAGGAGCTAAGGGCCACTAGACTGATAGCTGGGAAGCCAACAGGGGGTCTGACTCGGACCCCCCTGAATATGGGTCTCAGCCAGAAGGACTGAGCAGTCTAAGAGACCTCAGACAGTGGAGCCAGTATGTATCCCTGGTGCACAAAAGGACTTTGCAAACATATCCCCCATGGAGGGATAACTGCCTTATTCTAGAGATAGGAGAGAAGCCCTAGTCCCTACTTCACAGGACCTGTCAGATCTACATGACCCCAACTGGATGGCATTCCCCTAAATATTGTATTGTGGTGGGGGGTTGGGAGGGGAGGGTGTTTAGAGTGCATGGGAGAGGGTAGAGAGGGCAAAAGGGAGGGAAGGAGGGAGGGAAGGCTTGGGGGGAGGGAGGGAGGGAGGGAGAGGGAACTGGGATCGACATGTAAAATAATAAAAAAAAAAAAAAAAAAAAAAAAACGCTTTGACTCCAAAATTTAAGTTGAAGAACAAGTTACTGGGGAAAAGTATTTCTATTTTTGTTTCCACAGAAAATGAAAAGATGTGGATTCCTTCCAGACTAATGTGGTTTGATCACACCAGACCGCCTGAAACAGAGTACAAGCTGATCCTACATTCCAAACAGCTGGACAAAACAGCCCTACAGACTACAGCTAGGATATCTGAATCTTCTTCGAATCCCCCAAGACAGCGCCCCTTACCAGCAGGAAGTAGTTTGGAAAGAACGACGCCCAAATTCCCAAATATTGTGTATAAATGTTTGTTTTCATTTAATTGGACTTTGTTATATAAAATTAAATAAAAAATAAAAAAAGGCTAATACATACATACAAATATATTCAATGCCACTAATATACCCTGTATATGCTATATATGTATATGTTTAGTAAGCTTATAAAATAATAGCTTACCATATGTTTTCATCAATAATACTTGGTGTTAGTTTCCTTTCCTTGCCCCTGTCTGTATGAATTACCATCCCTCCCTCTCTCAGTTAAATCTCTCACTATATTCATCACATTTCCTCTTGATAGCACAGGTGTCTTGCAGTCCCTCTCTCTGGAGATTCATTCTCCATTTTACCACTCCTTTTCTGTTTTTTCTTGCTTCTGCAATAAATCCAGATTACATATTCCAATATAAAGTTTCAGAGCTAGAATCCTCAAATAATAGAGAATATCACCGTGTTTGTCTTGCTGGGTCTGGGTTACATCACTTTAAATAATAATTTCCAGTTCCATCCTTTTTTTTTTTTTTTTTTTTTTTTTTTTTTTGTCTAACTTCATGACTTCATTTTTCTTTACATCTATGGAGAATTCCATTCTATTTATGTACCAAGTTTACATTATCTATTCATCAGTGAGTTGATGGATATCTAGCGATGGGGGATGTCCTTCTTTATATATGTTTCCCTTATTGGTTGATGAATAAAACACTGAACAATAGCCAGGCAGGAAGCATAAGTGGTGCAATCAGGAGAGGTGAAGACTGGGGAAAGGAAGGCAGAAGGAGGCATTGGAAAGAAAAGTCATGTAGATACTGGGAAGATAAGATGTGCCAAGAGTTCTCTGGTAAGATAAGACCACTTGGAAATATTTAAATTGATAGAAATAGGTTAATAATCAAGAGAGAGCTAGCCAATAAGAAGCCCTAGCCATTGGCCAACAGTTTATAAATTAATATAGTGTCTGTATGCTTAATTGGGGTTGAAGGGCAGCAGGGCCTCATGGAACAGAAACCTCCATCATCAATATAGACTGGTTATATTCCCAGCTATTGTGAGTAGATAGACAATGCATATGGTTAATAATATCTTAATAGTACAATATGAGTGAGTTCTTCAGTTGATGCCAAGGAGAGTGTTCCAGTGGTGTGAAAGAGAAGATCTATTTTTGAACTTTGTGGAATTCCCTGCATTAATTTCCATAGAAGCTGCATCAGTATTAAACAGGGCTTATTACCCCATAGTCACTTGCATTTTTCACCATTTGTAGATCTTTGTAGCAGCTTCCATTTGCAACAACATGACACTTCCTTGATGGGGTTGGAGCTAAATTTGTCTGTGAGTACAAGGATAAGTACTTAGAAATCAGGAAGTCACTACCCACAGTGTTTTTAAAAAATGAGAGCAGTAGGTCTTCTGGAGGTTTATGTCCTCTCCAGCCATGGTGATTTGCCTAGGATGGCAGTGGCAGGCCTTAACTCTATTCTACTGAATGGGCCTTAAGTCCGTTTAAGAAGGCTGTTGATTACCTTTAAGTGTCAAAATTGGTAATATCATGCCAGGTGGGTTATTGTTGTAGTTCAAAGGCATTATAGCTTGGTGGGATTATTGATGGCTTTTCTTCCACGGCAGCTTGTGCAGCACTTTTGGATCCTGTGAAAAATGATTTTAGTGACTAGACTATCAGGACAGTCCCATTTCCTATTCCCTATGTGTGTTGTTCTCCACCAACAGCATCTTAACTTCAGTTCTGTGAGAAAATCAAGGGCACTGGCAGTAGGTTACATTGTCTTTTGGGGGTTTTCTTAAATAAACAATTGGGTTGAGTCAGGGAAAGAATAGAGGAGAGAAAGAAAAAAGATATCATAGTAGAGGAAGCCATTATAGGTTTTAAGAGAAATCTGGCACTAGAGTAATGTTCAGAGATCTACAAGGATGAACCTAACTAACAATCTAAACAATAGTGCACAGGCTACCTTAAATGCCCTTCCTCAATAATAAGAATGATGACTACCTTATATGCCATCCTAGAACTTTCATCTAGTAGCTGAAGGAAGCAGAAGCAAATACCTATGGCTGAACACTGAACTGAACTCTTGGAATCCAGTTGCAGACTGGGAGAAGTGATGAGCAAAGGGGTCTAGACCAGGCTGGAGAAACCCAGAGAAACTGCTGACTGAACATGGCAGGAGCTCATGGACTTCCGTCTGATAGCTGGGAAACCAGCATAGGACCGCCCCAGATTCCCTGAATGTGGTGTTAGCTGGGAGGACTGAGCAGTCTATGGGGCCTCTGGTAGTGGATCATTATTTATCCTTAGTATATGAATGGACTTTTGGAGCCCATTCCACATAGAGGGATGCTCTCTCAGCCTATATTCATGGGGGAGGGGCTGGGCCCTGCTCCAAATGATATGACAAACTTTGAAGACTCCCTGTCCAAGGCCTCCAAAAGGGGATGAGATAGGATGGGATGGGTTTTGGTCAGAGCAACAGAGGAAAAGAACAGGGTGTGGGAACTGGGACTTACATATAAAACAAGCTCAAATTGAAAGAAAAAATATATTTAAAAAATAGGAAAATGAATGACATAAAAAGAATAAATAAACAGCTGGAGGGGAGGATTTACTTGCTTGTCACTGGGTATTTGTAGATAGTCTATGGTTTCTATGGAGAACATTATCTTTCAGCATACATAACCCAAATTGGTACATCTACAAGATGATCTATACACTTAATTATGAAGGGATTTGGTGGAAGGAAAGTCAGAAATATTGTAATTCAACTAGGTATTGCCACTGAAAACAAAATATTTTACCAGTAGCAAAAAGGTGAAGTAATCCAAGCACCCAGGGAAGAATTAATTGTTAGCAATGCCGATATATCAGAAGTTTATTCTGTCTTGTAAAGGTAATTTGAACACATGCACAGCATAAATGTGTATTAACAGAATTACATTAAGTGAATAATTTCTGACACAAAATTAAATTTTGTATGATATTATTTCACTTATTTGACCTACATAAGAATGATAAGAACTATAGATGTAGGAACTGTGGTTGAAATAAGCATCATCCTAAGGATGTCACTAAATCTTGCAGCAGACTCTGCTTTCCTACTTCTTATGAATACACTCAGAGTACACCCCTCTTTTGGCTCATTCCACACCTTTGAGTCACCTGTGTACCTAGAAACACTTTACTTGGAACCTATGGTGCACACCAGGCTGGAAATCAGATCAGTGTCTCATTCAGCCAACATCACAGATTTCCTCAAGTAGAAGGTGAGAATTAATAATGTGAAAAATGGAACTGGACAAAGTTCTGAGACTGAGAGACCTTGGAACACTCAACCTTAAATGAGATGTCTCTATCATCCCTGCTCCTTGTAGGGCTCAGAGAAATCTTTAGAAGAGGAGGTAGAAAGATTGCAAGAGCAGGCCCGTGAAAGGCAGCAAGGAAATGTTGTCTTCCAGGCACAACAAGACTGACACACATATGAACTCACAGACTGTGGAAGTATGCAGAGGGTCTGCACAGGTCCAAGTCAGATGAGCTTTCAGGGTTGAGAGGGGAAGTAGACACAGCCCTTAACTCCCATCCCCAACCCAGAAGTGATCTCCAAGTGTCAATAATTAACAAAGGAAAATTAGTTTTCACCAAAGGATAAATACAAACAGTGCTTAAAAGCAGATGCCTGAAATGTAGTACATGATCAGAAAAAAATGAACTCAGTGATAGTTTTGGAGGTCCTTCCTTCCTTCCTTTTTCACTTCTGTCCTTCCTTCCTTTTTTCCTTCCTTTTCCCTTTCTTTCCTTTTTTGCTGTTCAATTTGTTTTTTTTTTATTTTATTTTACTTCTTTTTGCCTTACTTTTGCATAAAATATTATGGTTTCTGTTTTTGTTGTTGTTTTTATGGCATATGTGTTCTTGCATATTTCTCCTGCCTGTTCTTCTTTTGTTTGCTTTGTATACTATGTTTTGCTTGATTTTTTAATGTATGTGTTCTAAAAGAAAAAGAGAAAGAAGGCTGGAGATGGATATGTGAGAAATACTAAGGATGCAGGAGTAGATGAGGGAGGGGAAACCATGACCAGAACTTAATTGTTGGAAAAATTTATTTCAATAAAATTTTAGAGCTGGAAATATGGAGAAACTATTGTTGACATAGTAATGGGAGAAGAGTATAGAGAGACAGGAAAGTGTAACTTTATTTGCATATACTTTTACTTTGACTAGATGAAGATAGTAATGAAGATAGAGTTGTTGACAGTAAACATAAAATACATTAGTAGAAAATTTTATGCTATATGCATTTTGTCAACATAAAAGAGAAACAAAAAAATCTATGTAATATAGCGTACTTTCTTGTCAAATATATTATGTAGAGATATTTATAATAAAAGGTCTCTAAAGGATGCCAAATGCCACCATTAAATTGTTTTATTGCAATGACCATATTTAAATAAGAAAATAAGGGTAAGAAATTAATTATTTTCTCCAAATTAAAAATATAGAAAAACTTCCAAGTTTCTTTCTTACCGCATGAAAAAACAAACATAACATTTTTACCATTTTTACTCTGTACAGACCTTTCTTGAAAGAGATTTCCTTTTACAATTTCAAGCGGAGTTTGGAAATCCCACAATTATTGGAGTCACAAGGACGTATATAGTATCGGGAACACAGTAACATATAAGAACAGAAGTGTGATTGCCTAAGGGAGTAGACAGCACTTTACAGAAATCCAAATTGCCATTACACGCAAAATTCTAAACAGAGCTGTGTCCAATGCTCCTAGATGCCAGACAGACAAAGCTGCCAGGGGCTATCTTTAATTCTCTGCCAGGAAGTTTAGGATTTAGCAAGAGCAAGGACATGGTGGGAGGGGGGAAAGAAGCAATGGATGTAGAAAACTTATTTCTGGTAGAATGTAAAATACTAATTGTCGTGGTACTTAAAATAGTAGATCAAAGGGTTACCTGCAGCTTCTACCTCACAATTAAGAAGGTCCCAGGATTTTGATTTTTCTATGCATACTTTATCAACCCTTTGCAGGGTAATTTTGAAGTCCTCAATTTCTTCATATACAATCATAGCTATTTGGTTCTCTTTGATAACGATTAACATAAATCTTTTTGTAAATGATCAAAAATTAGAAATATATGGATTATAGATTATGTAGGGGTAATTTCAGCAAATATTAATAGAATATTTAGTGCTAAAACATGGTATTGGGGATATACATACTTTAAGCAATAAAAATGTTTATTCTGCCTTCTTCAAACTTATAGATCACAAGACAAAATACATTAACTGGATTCAAAGCAAGTAGATAATTACAACTTTAAACTATAGATTATGTGAATGTATTGCTGGAGTATGGGGTATGAATATATTATATTATGTGTATGTTTATATGTGATACAGATTATGTGTGTGTGCATGTGTATGCATGCATATGCATGTGTGTTCATGTGTGAATATGTGTGTGCATGCGTGCATGTGTGTGTGCATGTGTGTGTGTGTGTGTGTGTGTGTGTGTGTGTGATCTGAGTTAAAGTATAAATTCTTTAGCGAAGGTAACTTTTTAGCAATTCTTTGAGACTGCAATTTCAGTTGAATGATGATCTGGGAAATAAATATGGCAGAACATGGGAGACAGCCAATGGATAAGGAAACAGATAAAAGTATATGCAAATAGTGGGGAGTGATGGTTTTAAGATAAAAATGAAAGACCTCAAAAGGAGAAATATGAAATTAAACATTAACAGTAGGAATCTGTGCACTGTATTACTATTTACACACACAAACACACACACAAAGCAACAAATAGCATGGTGACATCTGCAGGTAATGAATCTCCTTACTCCAATATCCACGTCAGAAGATCACACATCACAAAAGAGTAATAAATATACTAAACACAAAGTTGAAACCATTAAGTAATGTTGCAGTGAAATCAAGTATATAAGATACAAGTATGGGTAAAGGGTTTATTTCTTACTCTGTATTATCTACATAGCTGTCAATTCCCAAATATCAAATACACAAACAGCAAGTAATATAATAAAAATTAACTGTTAGTTTCAAAATTCTAAAAATGTAGAAGAGTGTATATTGCAGTTGTTGTAATTTAGGAAAAGTAGCATGCTAGGGCAAAACACAATGTGACAGGGTTCAAGCACGGGTTTTTTTCTTTTGGGGAGGTAGAGAAGGCATCATAAAAAAAGGGAATAGGGAGGGGAGAGACTGGCTTCTAGAGACAGGAGCAGCAGGAGGAAGGAGAGAGGAATGTTATGAGTGGTGTTCCTGCCGGCTTTGTCCCAGAGCCATGCCAGCCCTAAATAACACATAGAGACCTTGTATTAGATATAGTGCTTTTGGCCTGTTACTAGTATTACTTATTGGCTAACACTGTCTTAAAGATGAAGCCATTTCTATTAATCTAAGTATTTCCATGTGGTCTCATTTTACCGGAGAGAGGGCCCGGAGTTCTCTCCTGGTCCTATATGTTGAATCTCCTCCTACCTCCTCCCAAAACCTCTGTGTCTCCTAGTTCTGCCTATCTTGCTTTTCTATTGAACAATAATGCTTTATTCATTAACCAATACGAGAAACATATTTTCAGAATGATATCTCCCATCAGAGGAAAGAGGGGGAGAGAGTGTGTGAGAAAGAGTTAGAAAGAGAGGGGGAACAGGCAGAGGGAGGGAAAGAATGAGAGAGAATGATGGGATTTGCGCAGGGTCCTTTTAAAAGGAAATATACTGAATATGCACAGGTGGTGCCCCTAGTGGCTGAAACTTAGGGCATATCCTGTTAGAACCCCAAGAATAGTCCAGTACAGATGCCTAAATACTAACAGCAGTGTTTTAATTAAGCATACAACTGGAATTGTCTGTTGAAATTGGAAGTCTTGTGTGTAAATATGTAGGCTAACAGGATGGATTGCAAATGGAACAATCAAACTGATGAAAGCAATGGCTTACAAGGACAATGTAAGGAAGAAAAATATGTCCTAATTCCAGCATGCCACATAATAAAGAAGAAACATTATTGTTAGGAATAGTTGAACCATGTAAACTTGAAGATAAAGGAACCTTCCTGTATATTAAGCAAATTCATTCATTAAAAGGGTAGAAATTACATTGTTTTCTGTAGAATAATTTAGCCAAATGATCTAAAAATGGCCAAAAATTAGGGCCACAAATCAGCTAAGACATTTCCTGTAACCATTAAGTACTGACCTCAAAATACTTAGAAGCCAGTCCTACCTAAGGGCTCTAAAGTGGGTCAGGGAACAATTGCAGAATTCTATACCTCAACAGAGCACTAAATTTAGAAGGGATACTTCTGTGGATGTGAGGCATTTCTTCAATTATTCTACAGTGAAATGATTCCTGCATATAAATTTATCAGGCCTGGATTTGATGCAGATACACTACCATGACTGCTGTGTACAGTCTTATCTTTCCAAGTATATAATCCTTTAGATTTCTTTAAGGTTTATAAAAGTTGTTTTGCATAAACACCTGAAGCCTTTCTCTTCAGATAAATCATCTATTGTAAGTTTTATACACCAAATCTATAGGATAAGGACAACGAGAAGGAGAAATTTCTGAACTATTCTAAGGCATCAATTGTTTTCCAAAAAAACTGTTTACTCTTCCGGGCTCTCAACTGTGTAACATTTCTTTTCATATAAACTTTTAAATTTGAAAAAGTGGTGTCTCCCTGTTTTCCAGTGTCATTTCCAGAATATTCTATTTCTTTACTAGCTAAGAGCCACTGGGTTGAAACTCAGGTCATTCATCTTTGCTTCCTGCTATTTCTATTTTATGTCTTCCTGATGCTTGCCACATCCCCTCATTCCTTATTTTCCCTCTTCTTTCTCTTCTCTTCTCTTCTCCACCATTTCTCATCACATATTTATTTTGGCATTGATACCCTCAAACATAACTTTTTAATAGTTGACTGTTTGCTATCTTGAGTCTTTTCCCCACCATTTAGTCTTTTTTTTTTTTTCTTCCTTCTAGTTATTCCCATGCTTATACTCCAAAATTTATAATTGGAGAAATTATACACATGTTGCATTTTGTGCAATGCCTCTATATTCTTAATCACTTCCTATATTTCTGCTTCATTTCTCTCCAGAGTCCCATTCAACCTCAGCTAAACTTGGACTTTTGGGAAGTGGATTTTGCAGTCTCTCTTTCCTTAAATACCACAGCCTACCTGCCCTCTTCTGCTCCAGTTCACCACCCCCTCAACCCACCCCCTTCTCTGTTTTCACTCAGAAGGGAATGGGCCTCTCATGAACATCTGCAAAGCCTGGCATCTCAAGCTGCCTTAAGGCCAAGCACCACTGCTACCCCACCCCCACCCCCCACCCCTCCACCCTGTGTTCAGGCTGGGCAATGCAATCCAGCATGAGGAATAGGTTCCCAAGAGTCAGTCAAAGGAACAGGAATGAAAATACCTTAACATCAATTAGCAACAGACAGGAACAGAACTTTGGAAATGACTTTATTTATAGGTTTAATGGAGGAAAAAAGTGGTGAAATAATCCAAGCAACTAAATCAATGAAGAATGTTCTAACCAGTGATTATTCCCCCAAGGTAACTAAATGCACAGACCATGTACGGAAAGAAGATTGATAGGAGTAAAAATTACTGTGGCAACCACAAATGGAGTCAGGGCAGTCAGTGGAAGTACAGAATGGGGAAAATAAAAGATAGAAAGGGAGGAAGGATGAGAAATTTAGAACACTTGTAGCTGATTTCACTTTATCAAATATTCTACCGGCAGGTGCTGCAAAATATTATCTAAAACACAAAGATGACAACTGCTGGAGCTAGGAATTAACAGAGGGCATCAGATTCTGTGACAGACTCTAATGAGGGGAAGGAGACAATACTAAGACACTAAGAGCCAGCATTTGAGATAATTTTAGAAAATGAACATCAGCCGTCTTCTTATTTCCTCATTCTAAAAACTGAGGACAAAGCACAACTTTTAAGTACCTCACTCACGGTTGTGTGGCAGATGTGAGCAGCTGGAGTCAAGCACAGCCTTTCCCTATGAAGTGGAGGTCATTAGGGTTTTGGGATTTCAGGTTCTGTTTGCCTGTGTTTTCACACTGCTGAGGACAGAACTCAGGACCTTGGCATGCTGCTAATCTTCCTTAAGCTTTAGATTGTTGTTGTTGATTTTAGTAAATAAATATAATAAATTGTGTTCAGGTATTATCCGTGGAAACCTTAAGAGGGTGTTGGATCCCTAGAATGGAGTTACAGGTTATATGGCGTACCACATGAGTGAGGGAAGTAGATATTTTGTTTCCTGGGGCCAGTGATGTTAGCCCATGAGCTATAGCTCCAGCTTTGGTTTTTAAAGAAAGCTTCACACTGTGTAACCCTTGAGTTTGCTTCCTCCTGAATGTATGGATTACAGGCATGCGCCATGACACTTGGCCATTTAGTTTACTTTTCTTAATAGGTTATATAGAAATACAATTAAATAAGGGCACTATAGATATAGATATCTCTCTCTCTCTCTCTCTCTCTCTCACACACACACACACACACTTATAGCAAGTTAAATATTTTCATTAAATTGTTGAAAATAAAAACTGTTTTGTGTCTTTTAAAGTCATTTTGCTCTCTCCCTCTGTCCCTCCCCCATCTCGTTCTTGATCCCTTATGTTCCCATCCTACATCCCTCCCTTTTATACCCCTCCCAGTTAAGCCAGGAAATGTTAACTATTTTCCCTTCCTGGGGACCTCCATGGTGTCCCTCTTAGCGATTATTTTTTTACCTAGCTTCCATTTTTACCTAGCTTCTCTATGTTTGTGTATTGTTGCCTGATTATTCTTTGCTTTATGTCTAATATCCACTTATGAGTGAGTACATACCATAGATCTGGGTTACCTCACTCGGGATTGATTTTCAAGTGCATGATGGGAAAACTACAGAGACAACTGAAGCAGCTAGTTGGAGCTCAGGGACTATAAACTGACAACTGGGGAACCTGCATTGGGCCAAACTAGGCCCTCTGAATGTGGGTGACAGTCATGTAGCTTGATCTTTTGGGGGGGACTGGAATGGGACCAGGATCTACCCAGGTACATCAAATGGCTTTTTGGAGCCTATTCCCTATGGTGGGACACCTTGCTCAACCTTGATACAGTGGGGAAGGAATAGGTCCTGCCTCAATTTGGTATGCCAGACTTTGTTGACTCTCCAAAGAAGGCCTTATCTGCTCTGAGAAGTTAGTGGGGGTGGGAAGAGAGGAGGCGGATGGAAGAGGAGAGAGGGAGAATGTAAAATGAAACCTGCATTTTAAAGAAAAATATTTAAAAACTTTCTTTTAATTTAGATATATTTTGATGAAAAAAGTAAAATCTTTTTGTACCATGTTATGTAATTGAAATTGCCAGAAAAATTATATCCCTATATATTATGTTCAGTAACACTATAGTCAAGCAGAGGAGTGTCAGAATTCTAGAACACAATCAAAAAATCATGTGAGGATAAAATTGAATAGGAAGTTTTGACCAAAAATCTGTGTTGCAACCATTTCCCAAAAGTTCCTTTGCTCCTGCCATCCTCATTGCTAGCAATGTCCACTAAAAAACACATCATCAACTCTTTCTGCCTAAAGAGAAAATTAGCTCACTTATGCATGAGGCAAGAGCTTTATGACACTTTTCTTCTTAAATTTTAATTTATTAAAATTTTCTTTTAAAAATATTTAATATTTCAAATAATTCCTCAAGTATAAATTTGATCTTCTAAAATGATTAAATGCTAATGATGGCTGGATAGGCTACATGAGTTTTTAAAAATAATAAAATTTACAAGATATCTCTATGATCCACAGTGCATAACTTATTGCCACACAACATCATTTGTTAGTTAAGGGCACAATGCAGATTTGATTTTGCACATTTTTGAAATTTTCAAATAAACTTTATTACAAGAAAATTGTAAGCAGATAAAAACATGAAACAGTTAAATTAATCAGACCCAATTCTCTAAAACTTAAAGAATTTATATATAATTATAGTTGTCATCAAAGCAGAAGTTGTGAAGCTTCACATTGAAATTTTGGACACACTATGTATATTTTATTCACTTTCACATCAACAATCAAAATATCTGTGTCAGAATTAGAAATATAAAAAATAATCTTTGTACCCTCTTTCATACCTTGTCTCCATAACCTACATTCATTCCTTTCTCCTGCCCTTGTATATAGTTTGTCCTAGATTCTTCATATTGTACTATATTTGCTAACTGACAGATGACTCAATCACTATGCAATCATGGCACTTATATTTATATCTATTTTATTATTCATTTGTCAAATACAGCCTCACCTGCCTAGTTGAGTTTGAGAATCAAAACTAGTACATATAACAGTGCAATGTGTAGAATGCATCCCTTAGATTTAGTTTACCCTACTTCACAGAACCCCCTCAGTAATGATCCTTCTTAACTTGTCTGTAATGATGCTTATGCTGTTCTGCTGGCAGTCATCATATAGAAAGAAGAGATAATAAGAAAAGGGATTATGACCAAAAAATCATTGCTCTTTTTGGAAAAATTTAAGATACAAGGAACACCAGAACTTTGTATCTAATGAAGGAATCTGTTGTTTAGTAGTTACATTTTTTTTCTGAATTGAAGACTTATAACAAGCATAAAAAGCCATTGATATCCTGTTTTTCATTAATAGTATATTTTTTATCAGTGCTCTATTTTCCAGAAGGGTTAAAAGGTACTTCAAAGAAGGTTCACATTAAAACACAGATTGCAAGAAATGGTTAAATAGATTGAGTAACACACACTTTTCAAGTTTAAGAA
Organism: Phodopus roborovskii; assembly: GCF_943737965.1. Lineage (NCBI taxonomy): Eukaryota > Metazoa > Chordata > Mammalia > Rodentia > Cricetidae > Phodopus > Phodopus roborovskii. Next base: position 2,684,738 of record NW_026126413.1, on the reverse strand, counting down.
AATGTCTTGTTTGTGTGTAGACAGTGCTATTTTTAATGTGCACTTGTGAAGCTGGAGAGATGCCTTGGCAGATTAAGAGCCCTATCATGTTATTTCATAGGAAATAATTTCATAGAGTTCAGTTCCTAGAACCCATTGGTGGCTCACTGTAAGTCAGTCTCTTACAACTCTCTGACAACCTCTTCTGACCTCTGTGTGTATGAAAAACACACATAGTTCACACACATACATGAAGAAAAATATACACAATAAAAATGTATGGATTTAAAATAAGAATAATAATAGAAAGACAAATGTGCACTTTCTTTCTAAAAACAGTGATGTGGGTGTAGTTGTGGGTGACAACTCCATGCAATTAAAGAAACAGTAAAACTCGTTTTAACATTTTTGTTGCTGTTGTATTGTCTTGTTGTTCCACCTAAACTATGGTAATATATAGGTGAAATGAGCATTTGGAATATAAACGTTAAAGCATCTGAATAGTAAGCTGCTTTTGATTGTTGTCATAAAACATTCCAAGAAACATGGTATTTATAATATCTGAGTTAAGCTATAGAAATAATATACATAATATATATATGTAGGATAAATAATGTGATTAAAATTAGGAAAATATGTGTTGGCAAGAGATTGACACATATTTGTGACTGACAGACATACTCGCACTACAGACATGACTATGCGAAGGAGAATGACCCATTTGTTTTAAAAGAATATTCCTCAATCCAATATTTCCACTTGACTATTTTGGACTCTCTTGCTCAAATGTCAGGAGTCCATTTTACTACAGCTGACCTCATAATCCCCAATATGAGCAAAATCTAAACAGTCATCCTGAGCTCAGTAGAGGAAGGGATTTAGAGGATTATTTTTCATTCTAAAAATAAACCACTTTGTCAAATACGAAGCAGAATCCTTAAGGACTGCAGAGCATGATAACCCCATTTAATGCCTTAAACCTAAACCCATCTCATGTAACAAGAGAGCAAACTGTGGCCTTCCCACCTAGGAATAAATAAGTGATTAATCACTTTGATACAGAACTGTTTTAAAAAACAGAAAGAGTAAGGGGAAGTGAGTCTTTCTGCACAGTGACATTTTCACCCTGAAATGCTTTCCTGTACCAGAACCCTCACTGATATTCTTGTAGTTAAACCCTCTGTGCTCAATTCTGCACAGGGCATCTCTGTTGGGCAACCCCTGCACAGTCACTATCATTATATAAATACATATTTAAATAGAAAACAATGCTGCATTATCTTGTGAAATGTAATACAGTAATTGCAGCCCATCTTATCTGAGCTCTGAGACTGACTCCTATTCTGTAAAGCTAAACACCTTCATTTGATTATTCTGGGAAAAAGTTTACAAAGCAACATTTTCTTTGCTATAGTGAGAAAATAAATTGCCCAACAAGTACATTTCTCAGATATCTAACTCCTTCTCAATGAAGCATGTTGAACAAAATATTTTATTATTAATATACATAGATATTTCAGTTGTACCCACAAATGGTGAACACGCTACAATCAGGTTTTATCTAGAAGGACAACCAATACTTCTATCAATTAGTATAATAAACTTTCACAGGTTAGTGTCTTTAAGGCATTCATTCCCCCCACTATCTTACTTAATGTATAATGTTTTCTTTTTCAATTTCCTGATGTAGTTTAAAGACCCTTGGGGAATATCGAAGTCAAGGAAATATATTCTTAAAATATAATATATAATCTAAATCCCAAATGTGAATTCTACATTATGTGGTCATGTTTCTCATTCTTTCCTCTACACTTACAACTATATGTTACATGGAAATTGTGAGGCAAGTTACTTCTGCAGGTTCAGGTGCACATATTTAACTGCCAGGGTGATAGTTTTAGGTAACACTTTGTGATCGATGTGAGCTATAAAACCCTTGAGTTATTCTTCAATTCAGATCCTAATTGATTTTCACTGTTCTAAATCTCAGGGATTGGGGAAAGGGGGCACTACGTTCTCATTTTCATTTTTATCCTTCCAAGAAGAAAAATGGCAAATTCATAGTGTTTTGTAAATTTAAAATCTTTTAATTATGATGAAAAAAAAATGTCACTATACTGGGTATGGTTTCCTAGTTACAACCCATTGTAGAAATGGGAGGAATAAGGAAAAAATAAAATGGGAAAGACTGAATTGCAAATGTCCTTTCTGACTTTAGGGAATGTTACCACAGAAAAAAAACACCATAGAAAATAGATCATTTGACATGTCCATGACCACATAAAATGTTGAGATACCTCATAGCAAGAATATAATGATGGATCTGTAATACAGATTTAAGGGCTATATCAACTGGTGAAATGGGACAAAGGTTACAAATATAAATTAAAGTGATTTTGAGTAACTTATAGACATTGCTATACACTAGACGTGTGTGTGTGTGTGTGTGTGTGTGTGTGTGTCCCCTTGTACCTCTTTGCTATATAATTTATATTAGTTAGAGAATTGCAATCTCTACAAAAGCATCACTGTAGACAGACACTCAGGATTTTCCATATAACAGATGTGTAGAGAGATACAGATGAATGTGTAAATACATGGAAATCAATATAACAGAACATATCCATATGAAACTTAGAGAAGGCATGGAGAAAAAATCTTAGAAATCTTGCTAGAAACACAAAGAATAACTGACTACAATCCATCCACATCTGTGTCTATTTCCTTGGAAGGCTCTAATAAACACCTTTTTTTAAAAAAAAGTGATGGATTCTCCACAGTATGTGGTTCTTGTTTGCAGGCCTTGTGTGTCTAAGATAAAAATATGTAGTTAAAACTATCAGTCTGACAACTTACCCCTTCTGTTTTTCCCGGGGACTGATGAAAACAATAGTTAGTTTCATAGACCACAGAGAATGTTTTACGTAGATATGCAGAGTGGTATTTTTTATTTACCTCTTTTGCTTCTTTCAAAAATCTTTAAAAATATCTCCATTGATTATTCTGACACCTGCTGGTGAGGGCACAATGGATTTCAGTCTTTTCCTTTTCACAAGTCTGAAACCAAAGGTTTTTATCCATTCATTCAGCAACAATTAAGTGGAGATTTTTGCATTTGTAGCAACCATGCAAAACATTTCACTAATTATCACACTTCTCACTGGCATTTCTTTGATTTTTGTTCCTAAATGCATATACTTTGATTAGGGAAGTTATCTATCACTGTCACGACTATCAGACTGGAAGAAGTACTCTGGGCATCTTCCTAAAAACTCAATAGTGAGCTAAGAACTCAATAGGGAGAATAACATGTCTGGTTTTATAGATTTTCATAAATGTGCCAAATTTCAAACTATTTAGCTAATAAAAATAATAAATTGACATCTATGATAGAAGTTTTAGTACAAAAATTGCACACTAGTAATACTTCCTATTTTTGACATTTTATCCTTTTTATTATTATTCTTTATGTGTGTTTTTGACATTTTAATATAACTACATTCATCCCTCAGTCCCTTTTCTCCCTTCAACTTTCCCCATAAAACCCTCCACTCAAAATAGCCTCTGGCTTAAACTGAGTGTAGTAGCCTGTACATTTTTGTGGCGGGGGGGGGGGCAAGGATATTATAAAACTGCTGTATCATTAATCATACTCAAAGCTGTAGCACCTGCAATTGTATGCAGTAAACAATACCAGCCCCTCTTTCTTAGGCTTTAGAAAACTCTCTGAAGGGTTAAAAAAACATAAACACCTGATTGCATATGCAGCTAAAGACATTATTAGCATATGTTTAAAGGATGAGACATCTCAAGAATAAATTACCCAATTAACAATGTTATCATAATAACTGGCAAGGAAGTAAGTGTTTGGAGTAATTTAAGCATGAAAACTCATTAAATATATTTTGTATAGTGTTTAGTAGCCATGCTCTTTCATTGTAGCCATGTATATTTTATCCTGTATACTGCTAGATTTTTATGATTAGTAAAATTTCATAACATAGAGAGATGGGTCAACTTCATTATCATAGTCATTGAATCTAATAGATAATAATGTTATATGAACATTCATCTTAAGATATTTGGTGAAAATACAAGCATTTTAATTTAAGGAAGTGCTTGGAAATGCGTTGCATCTGTATGTTTGGAATATCTTTGTAACTTTAAATTTGAAGAAAGAAGAACAAATTATTTCATATCACTTCCCCATTTTTATTCTAAAGATTTTCCAAAATCATACATATATATATTTGCATATTAGATTTCAATTTGAAGGAAACAGTTAAGAAAGAATGAGAACTTTCTCAGCATCAAAGGAAAATCTGTTTATCATGACATTGCCTGATACAGCCCAGACACTGGCCTCAAACTCTCACAGCAGAGCACTTGATGTTCACTTAAGTGTTAATCTAAAATGTTTCACCTTGAATCTGATGTGAGCACTTATTTTTTACAGTATAAAGTTAATGGTCATGCAAATTGAGTGATGAAGACACAAAATTGCAATAGTAAAATCCCCACAGAAACCTGTTATTTCAGCTTAAACATCACTGTGTTAATCACTGAAGCATAGTGTCATCTGGAGTAAGATTCTTCAGGTACTAATATTTTTTCATGTAGAATTAACTAAGCTCACCACTGATATAAAAAAAATTGAGACTGTAAATGCCAATGATTCATAGCATTTGGGACACATCTAGAAATTTTTAGACTGTGCTGTTTGCTTAGACTCCAGGTTCAAACTGCAGGCACAGGGACAGATTGCATAAGATGTCACGTGCTTGCTGCAACTGTATGCATGTTATTGGATTTTTTTAAAGCAATACACAATGATGAATAATTTAGGAGTTAATAAAATATTCAATCTGACTGATCCATTGGTTTAATTTTAAAATAAAGCCTACTAATAAAAGAGTTACCTACCATTATAAAGTTCCAGATGTGAGTGCCTGTAAATTGGGATCCACATAAAGGGAAAACACTAATTCCTATAAGACATCCCATAAATTATAGATATATGCTGGGGGAAGGGTAAGAAAGAAGCGGAGTAAAATTCAGTGTTAACAGGAGTATCAGTAAGTTTTTCAAAAGTTTAATTGTTTGAACTATCAGACAAGCCCAGCTCTGCCTTCTGCAGAGGTCTGGAAGAAGAAAATAAGAGAGGTGCAAGTTTAATCAAAAAAGCTAATGAAAAAAAAAAAAAAAAAAAGCAAAACAAAACAAAAAAAAACCATCCCTTTCTTTCCCAGAAGCTCTCGCCCTCCACCCACAGGATGCTTTCCAAAGGATGAATCTGCTGAAGAATGGAAGGATAGATTCCCCGAGCTTTGTCTAGAGGACCACCTTGGCAAGCCTGGGCAGCATCTCCGTGGTCCGCATGGACTGGTAGCATAAGCTGTGCTCTCTGTGGCATCTTCAAGAGCCCAGGCCAGCTGCAATTTGTGGTGCCCAGGCTCTAGCAACAAGAAGCCCTCTGGCAAGCACTACCACTCATTAGGTCCTCTACCATTCCAACCACTTTTGATTTGGGTCAAACAGTGACAGAGGTACAGTGTAGGTGCTTGTGAGTGTGTGTGTGTGTGTGTGTGTGTGTGTGTGTGTGTGTGTGTGTGAGTGAGTGTGTGTGTGGTGTTTGTTTCTGTTTGGGGTGGGTATGAAGGAGGTGGGAATAGGAGGAGAGGGGAGTGCCTTCAGCTTTTCCAGTTCTCTTCCAGCTAAGGCATCAAAGCACAGACGGAATCCAGACAAGAAATAAAATAAAAGGAAAATATCAGCTTTGGGAGCTGGAGATTTGGGGACCTACTCCGGAATCATTTCCATAAGCTAACCTTCACTGGAGTGACTTCCTTTAGGGGGTAACTATCTGGGCATTTTGGAAAACAGAAGCAAAGACAGACCCTGCATTCACTCCTACACCCTGCAAACAGCCACATTCTAGGGAGCTGAGAAAACCTGAAATAGCCACCTCCTGAGTCCAAAATAGAGGGTTAATAGGACATCTGGCCCACAAGCCAGATTTCTGGAGCATAGTCCCCTAACAGCCTGTCCTCTACGGCACATCTGCGGTGCATGAGTGTAGTACAGAGTATCCATGCAATGCCTAGTCTAATCGCAAATGGATTCGAGTCAACGCATTTTTTTATTCCAAATATTTCTAGAGCCACAGCTTTTTAAATCCTTGTAGTGGACGCAGCTCTCCACTGCGTGGAGGTTTCTACTACATACGGATCTCTCAGAAGGGCCGCCTGTCTGAGAGAACACAGAAAGGGCATAGACACCCAATATCTTGGAACCCCCCCTCTTCTCTCTCAGTGGGTTCCTGGCTCCAATTCAGTACTCGCTGGTAAGGTTCTGATGAGGTTTTGTTTTTACAAATCTAATCTCTCAGAGGATCTGAAAGTCACCCAAACAACTCAGCAGGAGACTCCCTGAAGTCCTGCATTTTTAAAAATGTTGTTTTATTGTATTTGCTTGTTTCTTATTTACACGCAAGCCATGAAAGACACAGAAGACCAGCCTGAACAACTTTTCGGCTCCTGGGCTGGGGGCACATGAAGGTTAGTTTGCACCACACAGCTCTCCATTACCAAGACTTATGGTCTCACCCAGAGGGAGTGCTTGGTAATGCTCAGGCCCCCTGGGGGTTAAAAGAGACGGGAGTTGTTGAGTTGTTGTAATTGAAGTCACGCGCCCAGAAGGAAGAAGGGGGAGAAAAGAGGCAAGGGAGTTAGTAGATCTCTCTCCATCTCCCTGGCCCCACAAACTCTCAATATCGGGTCCGGGTTAGCAGACCCCCCCCCTTAGCCCCCGCCCTGCGCCAGAGCTCTGCAACCAGCCTACAGTTCTGCGGTTATCCAGGCTGTTCCAGCACCAACTAGATGATGTGCGATGGCCCCGCACACTTGACACACTCCATTCTGCCAGGTTTTATCACAACCTTATCCAATGTTCACACTTGCTAGCCAGGATTCCCGCAGAGAATCGGTGGAAACGGAAGCCGAGGAAGAACACCCCCCTCCCCTCCACTCCTCAATCTTGTTTTCTACATCACACCCTTTCCCTGGCTTAGCCTGGGGCTCTCCACTCGGACTTTGCTAGCACTTTCTCAGGGTATCCAGGGTGCGTCGCCTCCTCCGTGGCGCTCCCTCTAGCCAGGCACGCACTGAAGACCAACTGTGGTCTCTTGAGCGGCGTTTTCTAAGATGCTCCCCGCCCGTCCCGCATCCAGCGACCCCTGCCCAGCCACCTCACCTTTGCCGAACTGGGGCACACCGAGGCTGAGTCCAATCAAAAGCCAGGCAGCTACCAAGCGCTTCATGATTCCGACTCACAGACGTGACCCGGGCAGGTCCGGGGTCGTAGTGGAGGGCACTGTGAGCGAGGTGGCCCTGCAGGACAGCAGTAAACCCCGCCCCTGTCAGAGATTCAAGAGTATGTCTTCCTCCCGCAGAGCTTCCTCAAACAAATTCTTGGGAAAGGGCGATAAAGAGTGAGGGGCCGGAGAGAAAGGGTACCCCCGCCCCGCGCTTTGACTGCGCTGGGGTGCGCGAAGGAGGATGCGCTGGAGAGCGGCTGGGGTTCAGCCGGCGCTGCGGGTGGGTCCTGGCCGAGGAGCAGCGGGCAGAACGCGGGCTCCCTGGGTTCCCAGCTCCCCGACTTCCGTGCGCGCACCGCGGGCGAAGCAGCCAGCAGTGACTCGGGCTCGCGCTGTTGCCGCTGCCTCCGCGGCTGCGGGGCTTCTGACTTGGAGAACAATGAAGCGTGAGCTGGAGGGGAGCGAGCCTGAGGCCAAGAGCGCACTGTGTACAAACAGTGGCGGCGCGCGGGCGCGCGTGTGAGACTGAGCCTGGCAGGCTGGCTTTGGGCTCCCCCGTCGCTCGTCCCCTTGCCCTCCCTCTTCTTATTGCCTCCTCCAATCTCAATTCACCCCCCCTCCCCCGCCTTGGAAGGTGGCTCCTTCTGCTGGAAGAGAAAGGGAGACAGCCTCAGCCACACCCTGGTACCTGCCACTGTCTGCTAAGTTCTTACATTGCTTGAACCTTCTCTACACATGATGGAAACTTAGGGTTAGGGGTACACAAATATTTTCTGAAAAGTGTTGATTCCAGAGTTTGTTTTATAGTAACTGTGCAAAGGAGACCTCTGAACTTCAGGAGTACCAGGAAAAGAAGTTAAGAATTTTTACTAAGTGGCATCTGAAGCCTCAAGCTGAGTGAAACCCAACACTGATTAAAAAAAAAAAAAAAAGTGCTTTATTTCTCAGAGTCAAAATTTAGTCAGGAGCCAGACCCTAACCAGGCAAGCTCCCTTGTTCTGTCTGCAAATCAGTAAGCTCCGGACTGAGAAGGAAGGTTGTGGGCTCATCTGCTCATCTGCTCCCTCCCAGTGGAAAGGGGACAAAAGCAAATAGGAGACCTATAAGCAGGACATCTGTTTCACATGAGAAAAAATGGAGGAGTTTGGGGACATGGCAGAGAAGCAGAGAGGAGAGATTCTTGACACATCACTCAGGTGGATCAAATTTCTCTGCTCCCCACCAAAACTAAAATAAATGGGCTTATTTTGCACTGGAAGTGATTGAACCAAAAATGCAGCCTCTGGCTTACAATTGTGCTTTCTCCTGTTTTCGGTGAGAATGATTACTTACTGTAGAGTCAATTCCTTCAGTACCAAGTACCAAAATGAAACACAGGATTCTGCGCCCTCCCCCTCCCTACTCGCCTTGCCCCCATTAGGGAGGGAGGTGGGAGAACATAAACACATGCTTAGGGAATCTCAAGTAAGCAGCACATCTACAGGATTCCATGCTGAAACCTCTTCATGCACATCTACAGGATTCCATGCTGAACCCTCTTCATTTTCAGCCCCAAGTCCTGGGAGTCTCAACCTCTACCCTCTTTCTGGTGTTTGAAGTGAAAATCAAGGATGGAAAGCCATAACACCAAATGACTACTAGGGAGGGATAGTATGTATCAGGAGGAAAACACAAACACATAAACACTGTTTCTCATGCTGGGTGACAACTGTGTTTAAAAAGTCATTTTGCCAAGGGAAAGAACATTCCTTTATTTACTGTGTATGCACTCTCTTGCATAAACCCGCCCCCATTGGAACAGTATTGCTGAGTTGTAAATTCTCTCTACTCAGTCACAACTCTGGTTTCTTGTAGACCACTATAATTGAAGTCTAAAAGTGCATTCCTGCTGTGACATGTGCTTTACAAAGGAGTGCTCTAACTTGTACAATGACAAGTGACTTTTACAGAATTATTTCTAGAGGATATGGCAAATTGTAAAGTGCAGAACCTGACCCTGCTCTGCATAAGATGAGAGACAATAGGTTGAAAATTGTTTGCTTTCTCATTGTATTTACTATTTTCACTTTACTGACAATAAATGATATTAAGAAGCGTGTCAAGAGTTTAACAACTTTAATTTCCCTGCGAAATATAGACAACTAAATACATCCTGTTTAAAAAACAAAACAACAACAATAAAAACCTTTTGTTGTTTTTCATTTTGTTTTGTGTTTTGTACTCAAGTAGGAAAAAACCACATCAAAAAGTCTATGGCCAAATAAAAGGAGTGATGACAACTATGAAGAGCTCTCTCTTGTACCACATTTGAAAGGTGTTGCCAGTTTAATCCCTCTGCTTCCTTAAATCTCACTTTCAATCAGAAGTCTTCAACCCAGCAGCACTCACAGGATGGGGGGCCCTTCTTCCTACCTATTGACTGACCATCCACAAACAAAGCCTTAATTCTAAGAACTGCAAGTATTCACCCTCAATTACACTTGCATTTACATCTTCATTTGCATTAGAAATCCATTTCACATTAATTCCACTTACACAGGGGATATATATATATATATATATATATATATATATATCCATCCAAATCTTTCACAGGTGGAATATAGAAAATGTTTAAAAGACTGCACAAATTGAAAAATCAAAGAAAGAAAGGGTAAAAGGACAAAATGCTGCTATGAATTTTTTCTGCACATAAAGTGCTAAGAGACCTTTACTATTCACATATGATCCAGCCTATGACTTTACAACTTCTCCAAATATGTGCCCAAAGTACTAAAAATGATCTATATATTACATGAAAATTGCATTTCCTAAATTGTTTTTGATAGCCATTCTTATCCTTAGGATGTTGATAGGTTTCTGGGAAAAGAAAATAAAAGTGTTGCATGGACAGATGATTTTGGGAACATTGTATATTAAAGAAGCCTCTTATATAGCCTTAATGAATATTTACACATTACATTCTTTGTTATGTGGTTAAAAGGGTTTTCCAAAAGTGATTAACGCAACATTTTGAAAACTTTGTTGTTTTTGCTGCTGTTGTAGGCATCATGAGAAGCTTTTCCTTAACATACCTGTTAATATATTATTTATTTAGAACTTCAAGGAAAATAATATTGCCTTAAAATGAAGCAAAAATAAGTAAGGTGAAAACAGTCAAATGACCCTGAGCTATAAGGAAAGGAGAGTGAGCAGACAGCAAGCATGGGTGTTCTCTATAATGTGGCAGATGCATCAAGCTCTTTGCACTGTGGTGTCTCTGCCATGATGGACTATAATCTCAAAGAGGGCTGAAACAAACATTTTCCCTACTTAATTGCTTCGATCCAGGTCTTTTCTTAAGATAACAGGAAAAGAAACTAAGAGATAATGAATTTTGAAGGCAGGGTATGTTTAGTGGTGATTAGGTGGTTATGGTAGAACAATCACAAATGAAATTAGTGTTCCCCATGAGAGAGATATTCTTCTGTCACTCCATCTCTGTCTCCCTCTCTTTATTTCTGTCCCCTCCCTTCTCTCTCTTGTCTCCCCTTTCCCCCATTCACTGACACTAGGACATAGTAAGCAGTTGGCCATCTGTAAGCCAGAAAACACACTGTCACTACTGAATCTGCTAGTGATCGTATTTAGGACTTTCTAACTACAATAACTAAGAAGCAAATGCTAGTTAATACACCCATGCCATGGTAATTTGTTTAGTCTGCCAAAACTGCGCACAGTTTTTGTAAGGATTTATTTTTAAATTGATTTTATATGTATTCATATTGCCTGCATGTAATGTGTGACATTTTGATCTCTTTCTGACAATAATGTTTACTTTGAATCAGAGGGGAGAGCTAGCCAGTAGCTGACCAAAATTAACCATAAAGATATGAGAGGACCAATGACAGATATGAGACAGAAAATAGTAAGGCAGGACTGAGTAAGGACATTAGCTTTTTGGATAGAGCAAAGGAAGAGATCACTGGTGGTTTCTCTGCCCCTTCTCTGATCATTCAGGTTCTTCCCCCAATGATATCTGACTCCTGAAATTTTACTGATAACGAATAACTAAACTCCTTTGATGGGAGAAGTCATTCTATAAATATGTTTCTCTTATTGGTTAATGAATAAAACACTGCTGGCCAATAGGAAAGCAAGATAGGTGGGACTAGGAGACAAGGAGGAGAGAGGAAGTAGTAGGGAGGAGATTCAAGATGGACAACCTACAGGATAGTACTTTCTCTCTCTCTCTCTCTCTCTCTCTCTCTCTCTCTCTCTCTCTCTCTCTCTCTCTCTGGTAAGGTGAGACCACTGGGAAATACTTAGATTAGTAGAAATGGGTTAATATTTCAGACAGAGCCAGCTGATAAGAAACTAGTAACTGGCCTACAGCTTTATGTCAAATACAACATCTCTGTGTCTTATTTACGGCTGGAGCAAATATGGGACAAGGCCGGGAGTGCTGTGGCAGGGGGACCTCCTCACAACACTGCTTAGTCCATGACAGCAATGTAGTGCCTGCAGAGACCACAAGAGGGTATTAAATTCCCGAACTGAAGCAACTGACAGCTGTGAGGCATCTGATGGGTACTGGGAATTGAATCAGTACAGTCTGCAAGAGCAGTTAGTGCTCTTAACTGCTAAGCCTTTTCTCCAGTTTCTAAGCATTTTTTTTCAGGACTCATTGGTATTGGGTAGCAGTTTGGATTCTGGCACATACCTGGATTCTGGACATATCTGAATTGATTTCCCCAACTTGATTGTTGCTCATTGCCCACAAATAAGGTCAGTTAGTTTCTAGGCCTCAATGTTCCCATCTGTAAAATGGAGTCAGTAATAGGACAAAACTTGTAGTGTTAAGCTGTTATGTGGTGTATCAAAGGGCCAAGGCCAGTAACTATTACACAGTATTGATAATATAAGATGGTAAATAAGCATAAAATTAATCATATCCCTAGTTATCAAGATAATCTCTCTATCCTTAATTTTCTGTTTTTACTAAATTATCTGGAAGCTTGGAGTTTAATTTTCAATTTATCAAAAAAATAAAATTAAATCTAAATGTAGTATTTCGTATTATTCCTGTAATTTAAAAATGTTCTTAAATAAATTAAGTATAGATAAAAGCTTAAAATACGTCATCAAAGTGTACTAAATACTCTTTATTCCTGCTTGTATTCAGTACTGAGTATCAAACCTGGTGACCCTGGACACTTGCTTAAAACCTTTAAAATATTTGCATAACTGGACACTTGCTTAAAACCTTTAAAATATTTGCATAACTTGTAACAACTTTTCCTGCTTCCCCAGGATCAAGGTCATTTGTTCTTCCAACTGTCTTCTCATATCTTGCTCAGCAGTGTGCAGGCCAATAATAAAGTATTTGTCATATGTGCAGGATAAATTCTGTATGATAAGCTGCTTGAAGTGGCCTTGTTGGTGAAAAGGGAGCATCACATTCAAAGTTATCCCATAGGTCATGAAGTAGCCATCAAAAAAAGATATATAAATTCATCAATCTACAGTTCATTGAAGAATTTGTCTCTTTGGACATTAAAATATCACAATCTGCCATTCCTTTTTTTTTTTATCCTCCCACAGATCTTGTCTCAACTTCCTTAAAACTGCCTAAGGTACTGGTTATCTGCAAATGGTGTATAGATTTGCCACACCAGTCCATTTGTTGTCACACTGTCTGATAGAAACCTTTTTATTGGTCCTTTTCAGGGTCCTGGGAACCACATGGAGCCAGAACTGGAGCTGAAACTTAGGCCTGAGGTAGAGTTGTGGCCACTGCCTTGGTTTGAACCTTGTGCTTTGGTTGGCAGAGCCTACAACCCTTGGCCACTGAGGTGAATGAGGAAAGCCAGATGGCTGAGATAGTGGCTGTGATCCTTTGGCATCTTGGACTTAACTACCTTGGGCTTTGATGGGCCTTGATAGCCTCTGCACCTGCACTCATTGCCTTCACATTGTTTGCCTGCATCTTCTTCAGGTCGTTCTTATTGTGCTTCTTGGCAAAGCACATGTTTCTCATGAACTTGGGGTCAACTTCTTTAAGAGAGTCTTATCTTTATAACCAGTGTTCCTTAATGCCATTCCTGTGCCTTTTTCAGGAATGGTTGTGTGTGGTGTGGTTCTTGGACTTGGACATGTCTGAAAGGTAACCACAGCTCCGGAAGTGTCTGGGATCTGATGCTCTTCCTTCTTCTCTTCTTCCTCCTCTTCTTCATCTTCTTCTTCTTGTCAAGTTTACCTTATTATTGATTACTTGATTCTTTGTGGATTTCACATCAGGCATCTCGGTCTTACTCTTCTCTCTGTGCCTTCCCATCTGCCTTCTATCCTAGCAAGCACCCTACCCCAACAGGATGAAACAAGACAAAATTAAAGGAAAAGAGAAAGAAGAAGAAAGTCTTGTGGAAGTTGCAATGTGACACAATGAGTCACACAGTACTTTAGTCCGTATTTTGTTACTTTCAAGGGTCCATTGCCTTGAGTCATTGGTCCATGCTCACACCACGCTGCATGACAGCTCTCCCATACTTATGCCCTCAGGGTTGGCTCAGATGCACCATCACCAGCCACCTAGGTGAGGTGCAGGACCTGCTTTCCCTGCTGCTGCAAGCAGTGAGATGCTGGGCCAGCTCACCAGTTCTCATGACTTCAGAGCCAGCTCTACCACCTGCCACAGGCAGTGAGGGGTAGAAGGTAGGGCACCTCCCCTTTGCTCATACCACCATATGGCAGATGAGGTCTCCATTCTTCTCAGAAAGGAAAGTTGTATCTTATTATTTTGACTGTTATTATTTCCAGTCTAGCGACTTTCACATATTTAAATTAATATTTTTAAGAGAGCTGTCATTTCCTGTCCTGTCCCCCTTTTCATGTTGGAGTGATGACTTTTTCTTATTGACTCTTTTGAAGTCTGTATATTTTAAAGAACTAGTGTGCAATATGTCATAGTTGTGTCAAAAATTATTCAACTTGTATTCGTCCTTTAATTTAATTCACCAATACTTTGTTGATTTTGCTGTGATGAAGTATTCTACTCCTAGATAACATTTGTTCTTCATTGCTTTCTGATTTCTTCTTCAGATTTTGCTAAGATATACTTACTCCATTCTGGGTTTATAAAGTATCTTTCAATGTTTTATATTAATTATGAGCTGATTCACTTGAAAAGGAGACAAGTGTATTTCTACCATTAGTAAGACCTATCTGTAGATACAAGTTTTCTTCTATATTCTTGTTTATTTTGTACAAATGGACCTAAATTTTTACATACTGATCTAAATGAAGTTTCTATTTTTCATCACTGGTTGTGGTATGTTAATAAAAATTCTATTTCTCTATGTGTAGTTATACACAGAGGTACACCAGTGGTATAGCAGCCACTTTTACAAATTTATTTTACTATTGTTTTTACCATCATTAATATTATTATTATTTTGCTTTACAGTTGATTCTCTTGGAATTGCATTATATAATATGAAAATAAGAATCGTCTTGCCTTCTTCTTGAAAATCTTCATGCTTTTTTTATTCCTTGTGTTAGTTTCTTAAAGCTTGTAGTACTTACATTTTAAATACATACACACCACACTTGAAATTGCCTATGTAAGTGATCACTGCAATGATCCTTCAAATTCGATTCAATGCATAACCTTTTGTGCCTTAGCATAGTGGGGTCACTGCAGTCCCTTTTTGAATTACAGAATCTGTCCAAAAGCTGGAAAAAATAATACTCCTGTCAGAGTAGAGAGTAAACAAATGCCTATGGAAGCTTTACCATAGAATACTGGAGAAAATCTGTGTTTTTGTTGCTTAGTTTGCCATTTTTCTAAACAAAAAGGAGGACATGTTTATAAAGATCTGTCAGGTTTGGAAACCCTGACTTACCAGATTGTACTGTCAGAAATCTATCACTCAATATAATCTCATTAGAAAAAAATATATTTCCATATCCTTCATCTCCACCATAGCCATAACTTGTTGAATATATGTAATGCAATGTCATATAACAGTTGAAATGCCATCTTGAATTATTTTCTCTCTTATCTACTATTTATTGGCTTTGATTTTTCTTTTCTGTTTGTAGCATTGCTTAAAATTGAGTCAGAGGTTTGTTTATTTAAAATTTACAAGACAAACACCACAGGCTGTTGCCAAGAAAACAGGTTGCTATTCACAAACTGACAGCAAGTTGCCACTGCTGAAGAAACACCAAGTGACTCACTGAGCATGAAGCGGTCTAGCTGGTGCACATCAAAAACCTTCACCCCTATGTTCTGTTGTGATGGGAGATGCCATTATGAATATATGTTTCTCATACTGGTTAATAATAAAGCACTGTTGGCCAATAGGAAAGGAAAATAGGAGGGACTAGGAGACAAGGAGGATATAGGAAGTAGTAAGGAGGAGTCAAGATGGAGAGTCTGGAGAGAACTGGACACCAGCCGCCTCCCCGGTAAGAGGAGGCCATGTGAAAATACATAGATCAACAGAAATGGGTTAATACTTAAGATAGAGCTAGCCAATAAGAAACTAGTACCTGGCCAACAGTATAATATCAAATACAGAGTCTCCGTGTGTTATTTGGGGCTGGCGCTGCGGCGGGACAAGACCAGGTGGCGGCAGGCAGAAAAACCGTACTCGGTACACTGGTGTACTTGGTATTGGAAGATACTCTGAATGCTACCAAAAGATAAACATATACCCCAACCCAGCCACAAAACCTTTGCTGTCCTGTCTGAAAACACGGTAGAGCATTGGTGGGAGTAACCAACCAATGTTGATTTATGACATATAGGCCCCCTCCAGGAGATGGAACCCATACCGAACACTCTTTGGTTAACCAAGAACTACAAAGTAGATAGCCCAGAGATTTTAAGTACAAGCAAAAATTATTGATTTAAAAATATGTAGTGATAAAATGACTCTTCATGATATTACAGGTTTTAGTTTAGTGCTTCTGTAGGACTCCTTCCTTTGAGCTCTTTTCTTCTGTTCCTTTCTGCCTTGTTCCACTTCAGTGTGACAGGTTGTGTTTTATCTTGTTATATTTTGCTATGTTTTATTGTAATCTTTTAGAAGCTGTTTTTTTCTAATGACAGACAGAAAGAGAGAGTGGGTCAGGAATGGAGGAGACGTAGAAAGGAACTGGGAGGAGTAAATGGAGGAGAAACTGATCAGGAAAGGATATATTGTGTAAAAATCTAATTTTAATAAGGGAAAATAAAATATACAAGGCAGTTATACATCAATTATAGTACATGAAGGAAAGAAAATTCTAAATGAAATCTAAAAACTTTGTGTGCTCTCCATAAAAATATCAAGCATTATTAATAAATAATCTTTATAGATTTTCTTTGTTCAAAAAGGACTTTAGCCTAAAGAGAAAATTCTGTGAGTTAAAAAGAGTCATTTTTCTCTGTAATCATTATTTTATACACAATAATAAAATGAAAATGGAATATGGTCTATAATGTTAGAAAATGTTCTTTTAAGTTTATATTTTCAGCCATGGATAGAATAACATTTAATGTTGTGTGTTTAGATTTATTTTGTGCACTAATATTTTTTTCTAACATACATAATAATTGGAAGTGTTATTATAAATTAAAACGTCATCCATGTCTTATGGTACATTTGCAATTTCTTTTAAATGATTATTTTATTACTATAATATAAAATATTTAATTAAATGTTTTAAATCTATACATTTCTTCATCAAATATGATACATTAAATCTGAGCTGGTGAAATGAAATATATGTCAAGGTCCTCACTACCAAATAAGTGAATTGATAGACATGGTAATTACATAAGATTGAACCACATATTTTTGAGATAAAAATGAACACAAGAGTTTTCAATTAAATCAATACCGATTTTAAAATAAAACACTGTAATAACTTTGCTTTTGAATGTGGTCAAAACAAAAATAAGTATTCTAACCAAATTTTAAACCGATTTACTTTGTTGCTATTTAAGAGTGAGATAATGGGCTTCTGGAAGCATAGGCTACACAAAAAGCCCCATATAAAGCTAGATGTTCTATATAGTCATTGAAATCATAGCGGCATCACTAATCTGAGACTTTATGGAATTTTCTATTTTATGTAAAATTATAAAGATTTCATAGGGAGGACAAATCTTCAAAATTACATAGTTGCCTCAACAAATTCATAAAGGATTGAGGTATTTACTTGAATTCACACAGCTCTTACAGATATTTATAGAGATGGATTGAAATTTCGTTTGAATAATAATTTGTGACTTACAATATAATTTGGTGAACATCTTGAACTAAATTACTGGAAGTTTTATATAGCCATTAAAATATATAAATTTACTCATCGAAAAAAAATCACCAAATTCAAATAAAATAAAACCTTTCTTTTCAATTGAGTTTTCAGTTCTTCATATTGTAAAGAATGTTTTCAAGAATTTTTCTATAATATATTGTAATGATTTAAAAACAGATTACAAGTCAAAGTAGAATGATTTCACTGATGAAGGATACTTTTATCACTGTACCTAGAGGTAAATAACTTAAAAATTCATCAGCATGGAAATATGGTATTCTTTGAAATTTTAAAACTGACTATATATTTTTTTTTCTGGAGGAAAAAAAAGACGGAATAAAACAACTTTATTTTACTTCTCTTTCTGGTTCAGAAAAGACGTAATAGAGTGAGGAATGGAAATACTTCCAGTTCTGCCTTGCTTGTGGAACTCAGCATCAGCTGAAAACACCCTATTATTTTAACATTTTCATTTCCCCTTTTAAGTAATGTGTCACTCCGGGATTTGGCCTGAGTCAGTGACTCAGCTCTGTTCCAGACGAATCCTGAGGACACTATGTGATGAAAACTTTCCTCTTCAAAGAACATGAGCTTTGTAAGCAAGTACACAGGGTATGTATGGAACAGCCATGCTCAGCCAGTTAACTTTAAATACATGAATTGGGAGGCTCTTTGCTTTTAATATTTAAACCACTCAAAATGCTTTGTTGTCTCATCTGCTGTGTATTATGCTGCACTTGAATTTTACTTTTCTTCATTTATATTTTAACATTTACTTTTATTCATTTTTCAAATGCAGAAGGCTAATTTTACAAATTCTGTGAGTAGTGTGTATTCCTAACTAGGGAGGCAGGTAGCCTTTTGCTACTAATTAGTTCTCTAAAATTCCTTTTAACATTCTGCAGCTGAGCTCCCATTTTGATCTCAGATGGCACCTCTGCCCTAAGACATAGTCTTGTTTAGGAAGAAGGCAGCAGAGAGCTTAAATCACTACTAAAGGCAGTCAGGAGGATTTCTGACTAAGTATTTCTTCTCATGGGAACAATAATCACCAACTCACAGCCAGCTTGGGGATAATGACTAGAGCATTGTTGCTTTCTAATAATATCTAAGTTCAATCAGTCCTTAATAAATGAACTCATGAATTAAAGATAATTTTCTGACAATGGCCAAACATTCCATTCAGTCCATATTTCAGAATAGATGGGAAACTGAATGTCACCAAACACGTCTGTAACATCGAGAAGGATCATCCCATGTATTACAGCTGTTAGTGTATCAGTATTTCTATACCATTGTTACCCCCATCATTAGACAGTTTAGTTATATCTTCTATCAGCCACAGTAAAGAGTAGTTTTTGCTCAGGCAAAAATATGTATGTAAATCCTGTGATATCTAATGGCAGACTTTTAGTCTACTGCTTTTCTAAGCTTATTTAATTACTGATATCAATAATGTTGATCCATTTCACTAAAGTTTTATTTATTTTATAACTAGGCAGTTTTAATTAATTTTTAAGTATAGGACAAGTATTTATGCTTCACTTTAATTTTGTTTAAATACCAATTACTCATAAAGTACACCTATGGTTTTTTTCAATATTTTTCATTGGTAAGATAAAGTACATTTTAACAACTACTTAGACTTTAGAATACACCATCCCAGAGTGTTTTCTATATGTCCATAATTACACAAGCTATAATAGAACACACACACACACGGGCCGGCGAGGACAGAGTCAGATAGACAGATAAGAGTTTGTATACATTAGACAAGCACACTACTACTGAGCTACATCCCCAGCCACTGAGTTCATCATATTTTTAATTACAATTTTAGGTATGTGTGAGCCGTTCTTGTGTGTAGGAAACAAGCACATTCATTCATTTATTATATTAACTGGTTTTAAAATTATCTGCAGGTATTTCTTTTAGCTTCTGCTGGTTCTTATTTTGGACAATGGCTTTTAGAAATTTGAAATGATCTCTAAAATCCTCAGCAGTTATTTCTGTGGTAACTCTGATGGTGTAAAACTTGCTTTGGTAAAAAATAGTTTACATGCAAGGAGAGGAGGTAGGGGAAACTGGGACTAGAGTATGAAAAATAAATTGATAAAAAAGTTTTTTAAAAATTTCACACTTTAAATGTTAATAAACTCATGTTTTATACAAATTTTCTACACAGTTAGACCTACTAATAATATTCTGAGTATGTGTTACATTCATGTTTACTATGTATTAACTAAACTTCTGCACTCTAGGGCCAGATAAGAAAGGAATTCCTGACTGATGGTAACTACAAATGTTTCCATTCCCTCAATAGTTTCTTTCACCTTATATGAATTGTCAATTTTACTTATGCTCATTTTTATTGTAAGAATTTTTCATATAATTTTATAGAAGTTTTAGTGTAATGTAGAGAATATATTTTCTTAAATATTCTTCACCATTCTATTTTTCTTCAAAAGTTTTAAATGTATTACCTAGATTACAATCCTTTCAGCTATGTCTACTTAATATGACATCATAGATATATATTAAGTGAGAAAAGACTGTTCGAACTTAGTTTTTTATTCCAATACCTCTTATGTGATATTTCCTAATGTATGTAAAATTGGGTTTGTTCCATTTTTATAAAATTATACATCACACACACATACATATGTATAGTCTGTCTCTAAAAACACACATTTTTTTAATTAGTTTTAGATTCAAAAAAGCCACATAAAACTATTTTGTACCTTAGAAATAAAAAGGCTGCTTTCTGGTTTGTGATTTTGTTAAATGCTGTGGTTCCTTGCCAAGATGAGAAAAATCTCCTGAAACCACTTACTTTCTGTAGTAAGCTGGAAGCTGACAATGTCCATTTATCTGAAAAAAAAAATACAGTGACTCTGTAAACTCTTCAGCCATGTATTTTAGCTTTTAATGACATCCTGTTCTTACTCAAGAAGAAGGAAAGAAGAAAGAGGGATTAAAGTTGTGGCCAGTGAGATGGCTCAGAAGGTAAAGATGTTTACTGTGCAAATTGGGTGACTCATGTTTGAGTATCAGATACCATGATCAAAGAAAACTCCTAATGCTCATAGTTGTGCCCTGACCACCTGCACACACCTGTATTTGAACATGCACATCATTCATAGGTACACACACAGTAATGGAAAGATCACTTTGCTCTTAGGAAGCCATGCTTTCCTGCTTTCCTTACAGAGATGAGGTCTTGCTAGAAGCATACAAGGTTATCTAGGACCACCTAATGTTAAAATTCTGCTGGGATGCATTAGAATGAGCAGAATTCCAGAAGTTAAAAACAGACTTGTAAGTAAATATTTACTTAAAATTACTGAGATAGTTTTAAATTCAAATAAAACCCAAGAAATCCACGAAAGTTTGAAATGTTATGAAGTCAAATTTGTTATTAGTGGTGTACAAATCATAATTGTTCTGTCTTAATGGATATATGATTTTAAAATGTTATTTTCTTAATGTGTGTTTGTGTGTGTATATGCGCGTGTGTGTGTGTGTGTGTGTGTCTAATCCATGTTGTTAAAAACCTGGTGAGATTCAATTCTCCTCTTCTGTTAAATGCATTCCACAAACAAGTTCAGGTCACCAGGCTTTATGTTTTGCATCTTTATCTTCTGAGCCATCTTGCCCTCATGAATGCATTGTGAAAACTTCTTCACTTAAGAACTACTTTAAAATATGATTCATGTATATAGACTAGATGAATATTTTTATTAATTTGCTAGCATCATTCATCAGAAAATGAATTTTTCTTTCATAACTTTTAGCAGTATCCTACATTATGGAGTCTTGTGTAAAAGTTTGTAGACTGTACCATGCTGTTTCATGAGAAAGGGAATATTTCAAGGAATTTCCCACACCATGAGTCTCAACCCAACCTGCCAAATTTGTTTTTCTTTTCCCCACTCTACATGAATGGTCCATGCTGGTTCCCTTCACTTAGTCCAGCGCTGCATCTTACTATCTTGCCCTATAATAGAGCCATTAGCTACTAGTAAAATGATCATAATATTATTATTACAACATGGAGCAGATGTTCATTGTAATAGACATGACTAAACTATATGAAGTGTTTCAGTTTCAATGACAAAGTAAAGATCTTCTCAACTCAATATCTTCATTAGTGCATACCTGAAATCTGGATAGCTCCTCCAATATCAGGCAATCATAAGGAATTATTATGAAAAAAAGGGATGTGCAATTGGACTAGAAAGAAACAGTGGCTTATTTACCCTAATATTTAAAATGTAATATCTATAGTCTTTGAGAATTTCATATATACATGTAATGTACTTTGCTCATATTCATTTACACACCTACCTCTAATTCCAGACAAGCTCTATACCATCCAAATATATACATCCTTTTTATTTTCAGTGAATCCATAGAGTGCAATTATGCTGCAAAACTCAGGTGTAAAAGACCATCCACTGGACTGTGGTAAAACTTCCAGCATTCACAGTCTTTTGTTTTGAGACAGTCTCATTACATATCGTGCTAGTTTGACTATGTCTGTAAAGAACTGGCTGGTTCCAAACTAGGAGAGATCCACTTGCCTCTGTCTACCGAGTGTTGACATAAAGGTATGTACCATCACTCTTTTCATGAGCCCACATGCTTAAACTGACTCTCTCTCCCTGGGAAGCCATCAACTATCAATGACTTCTCAATTAAGAGTGGGTGCATGACAGCCCATCTGCAGAGGTGCCACACACCTTTAATCCAAGTGCTCGGGAAGCAGAGGTAGCCATGTGTACAGAGCAAGTTCCCAGACAGCTAAGGATACAGAGAGAAAACCTGTTACAAACAAACAACCAGCCTGGTCCCACAGCCACATCAGCCACAAATAACACATTGAGACTCTGTATTAGATATAATGCTGTTGGCTTGTTACTAGCATTTCTTATTGGCTAGCTCTGTCTTAAATATTAACCCGTTTCTATTAATGTGTTTCCACATGGTCTTATTGGAGAGAGGGTGCAGGCCACTTCTCTCTCAAGTCTCTACATCTTGAATCTCCTCTACTACCTCTTCCAGAATCCTCCTTGACTCCTGGTCTGACCTATCTTGCTTTCATATTGGACAACAGGGCTTTATTCATTAACCAATGAGAGAAACAAATTTACAGAATGCTATCTCCCATCAAAAAATGGTTAACAACATTATTGAAAAACCATTATGCTTCCCTGTCAGAGGTGTGTAGCTATTGTTCCGGGATTAAAACTTTTCTACTGAATAGGGAGAAAAGGTTCATTAAAAGTGGCAAATGTTTGAAGAATTCACAAGAAAGTTCCAAGAGTCAAAGGGCTCTTCTGGGTGGTTATGAAATAGTAAATAGTAGCTGGGGCAGAGCCACATTTGTGGAGCTCCCAGATGCCATGCAGAGAAAGGCAGTGACAGTGCTTTGATGCTGAGGTAGCTATCTCAACTCTATGAGACATCTATGGCCCTGCATGGGACTTCAGCTCATACTCTTGCAATTAACTCCAATAAACTCACCCACTGGTTCTCCTATCTAGATTTTGGTAGAATTCATTTCTTGGTCAGATATTTGTGCACTGTTTGGTATGGATGGGTGTTTTGTTCATGTCTTCCCAAGAAATATTATACAATGGGATGGTTAGTAATAATGAAACAAAGGGAATGGTTTCATTGTCATTGAGGTAAATCTGTGTTTCTTAGAGAACTGTAATAAAACTATACAATTGATATGATTTCTTTTAGAAGAAATGAGTCCTTTGCTCAGTGGTTTAAACTCTAAGCATTTGGGACAGGAAAGTAGAACAAGTGGCTGATGGTAGAAATACTTGTTCATGGGAAAGCAGGAGGAGAACATCCAAATTCACTGGAGGACATGAAGCAGTCCTGGTGTCACTGTGCGAGATAGGACCTATAATTTTTATTAATTTTGTTTCTCAACTTGGGAAAAGGCTAGTTTAAATGCAACTATTGATTAATTAGTGAAATGATGATACTTTGAGAAATTAGACGCATGGAGATTTTCATACATTATATGAAAATATGCATTGATATTAAAAGTAACCACAATTCATTGATAATTAATACATTTACAAAATCACTCAGAGACCTACATTTTAGGAAACATTTCTGAAGATGGAGCAGGAAGACTGTAAAAGCCAGAGGATCAAACTTTGCTGTGAGACTATGTGTCCTAGTAATGTCAGTAGCAACATTCAAAGTCTTAACAACATGACTGCCTTAACATGAGCTTAGCAATGACAATAGACATAATTATACATAGTGTGATTCAATTTGCTGTAAATTGTTCATAGTTGTATAAGAAACATTTCAAAATCAAAGCGTATATGTGCATATGTATGTATGTATTTATGTATCATGTTATCATAAATATTTGAAGTTTACATATGTATTCATTATTACTTTTTACTTTCTGATGTATTTTCTACATTTACAATTATTTTTACTTAAAAAAACAGTTCTGATATTTGAATTTTATATAAGAACTTCCTTTCAGGAATATAAATATTTCTCTGCTCTAGTTCATATTTTTGTATCAGGTGTTTGACTCTAGAATCAATCATATAGTACTTTTGTATGGCTTGATAACTTGTGGGCTTTCTACTTTTTTTAGCTAAATCTGGAAAAGACAGATGATACTTTGTGTATTGCTTTGTACACTGTAAAACCTGATCCATGCTTGATAGAACCCTCATTTTTACCTAAAATATGTGTCAAGATAGTATCTTTTCAGATGGTGAGTATATATTTAGTAATTTTCACCTTAGTTAACCATTGGCTTTTTCAGTGCAGAGAATGCAACCAGTGGTCTGATGTAATACAAAGGCTTCTTCTATTTTCAAGTGTAAGGAGAAAAAACGCACCTTTAAAAGTGAAAAGGACTGTGAATAAAATAATGTGCCTTAAATAGCATCAGGCTAGAACTGTGTTCTGGCTAACTCTTTCTGTTTCCTGGCTTATGAACTGTGTGATTCTTGAGCAACATGATTGCTCTAATTTCAGAGATGTTATAGCCAATGTGGCTTGCAAAATTTTGCAGTTTTTCTTGCCTAGTTTTAATTAGGATTCATGACATCAAATATTCCATGCCAGTGTTTTTGTTATTACATTCTTAATTCCAATTTGTCAGCACAATTTTTTGTTGGTGTTAATTTTCTGTTTTTTAAAAAAGAGAGTTCTAAGAAAAAGACAACAACAAAAATTACAGGACTCCAAACTTGCATTATAAAACTCTATGAGAGGAGGGAAGGTTATTAAATTTGAAGATAACTAGGAAACATTAATAAATGTAATTTAGCAATACTAAAACCTTTTAGCTACTTTTTATTTTTATAATGAATTCATATAAGTATCCATAGATGAATTCTTATGGATGAAGCTGTAGATGATGATGTAAAGAGAATAAAACAAAACTCTTTTAAAGAACCTTGCACTAAACTTATTTTGAAACAATGCAGTCAAAGCTATTGAAATTGAAAGAATTTAATTAATAGATACTATTAGTCTAAGTACATATAGATAATGAAAATATCTTCAAATATGAGGAACTATTATTTATGTAATAATTTCAAAAATTCATAATCTCTGTATGACTTAATTTGGAGTACTGAAATTTCATACAAATATGGATTGCTTTTCTATCTCTTTTTGTCTGTTTCTGTGTCAGCTTCAGTTGGACAAACTTGCCCAGGTATAGAAGAAAAAAGCAGCTTTTTTAGTGTTTCATTTTCCCTTCTTCCTTCAGTATTTAAACAGTCCTGATGCAGTGTGTCAGTGGAAGAGGATGCTCACCCCAACTCATCTCTGTTGAGGAAGGGCTGATAACCAGTACATAGAAAATATCTAGAACACTAGTGAAGACAGAGTCAGAGACAGCACCATGAACTAACTGACAGGACCAAGCACACTGAACAGTATACTGAAAATGGGCTGGACCACTCCCCAAAGCAAAATAAAAATAAGAAAATGGTTTTAGATGATCAACAATGGTATCATTTCATTCCTTGGAACAAAGTAAGTATTTGCAAAAGGGATCTGAAAACCCCCCCTTTTTTTAACCACGTTTAAAATTCATATAATAGTTTAGTTTGTCATGAGTTCAAATTGGTAAAATAGTAACACAATGGCCAAACACTTAAGTGTGGCTTAAAGATGGATATCCATGGATATACATTTATTACTGCTTAAAGAAAAGTTCTGATGCAAAATTCATATGTAGTTTTAAACACATTTAGTGGTGAATATTGAAATATTTATATATTGAAATCACTTCATATTTATAAAATAAAATTATTTTAAATTTATCATCAGTAAAATATTGGTCAAGAAGAGATGTATCTTTGTTTCACACTTTGAGTAAAACAAAAATAGAAAATCATTCAAGATGAATTTCTTTGCCAACATTAGTTTATTTTCAGATTTTATATTGAGAATTTTAGATAAAAATGTCATTGGATTATATAAAAAATTAGAAACAGAGCATTCATTCTTACATTTTACTTTTATTATTTAATGGCATTCATCAGTTAAGACTGCAATTTCCAATAAAAACAAAATTATTAGCTTTCAATAGTCTTTAGTCATTTTGAAATACAGTATTTTGTATACATATAGAATGCCTTGAAAAATTCATTGCAAGTTATTGGCAATGCCTTTTATAGTAAAATCTAATGTGCTCTCCAATATCAATAACTGATGCAAAATCATTATTCCTATATACAAACAGAGAACTTTTGATGTATAGAGAATATATTACTTAAAAAAGAAATATGTAATGGAATCATAAACCTCAAATCTGGAATGAGACCTACAAACCACACAATTTAAATTAATTTATAGTATGATGAACTGTGTCATGATGAAAAACAACATATTCAATACTCTATAGCTTACTTGTGGAAAAATCATGGGCAGATATTCTGATTTGTGAGTCCTTATGTTGGCTGTTAAGCTACAGTCCTAAAATAACTACAAATGAGGCCAAAACTCCTTGGACTTTCCTCTTTATAGGTCTGGAAATCTATGACTTGAATTGTGGTATTAAGGAAAGGGAATAAAAAACTAGCAGGATACAAGATAAACTTAAAAAAAATCAGTAGCCCTACTCTATACAGATGATAAAGGGGCTGAGAAAGAAATCAGAGAAAAATTATATTTACAATAGCCACAAATAACATAAAATATCTTGGGGTAAAACTAACCAAACAAGTGAAAGATATATGTAGTAAGAAGTTTGAGACTTTAAAGAAAGAAAGTAGCTACCAGAAAATGGAAAGATCTTCCCTGCTTTTGGATAGTAAAAAACAGTAATCTTGCCAACAGCAATCAACAGTTTCAAGGAAATGCCCATCAAAACCCCATCACAATTCTTCACTGACCTTAAAAGGAACATATTCCAATAGGCATTAGTTGAGGGAAACAGGATCAAACACCCATACATAAACACTGAGTCGAACTAGAACCCAGATACAGATGGAGAGGACAAGACCAGGTGGCAGAAATACATACAGACAGCTTACCTGAACAAGGAGGAGCTAACAGCCACTAAACTGATAGCTGGGAAGCCAGCATGGGACTGACTCAGGACCCCTGAATATGGGTCTCAGCCAGAAGGACTGAGCAGTCTAAGGCACCTCAGACAGTGGAGCCAGGATGTATCCCTGGTGCACAAAAGGACTTTGGGAACACATCCCCCATGGAGGGATAACTGCTTAATCTAGAGACAGGAGAGAAGCCCTAGTCCCTACTTCACATGACCTGTCAGATCTACATGACCCCAACTGGATGGCATTCCCCTACATATGGAATTGGGGTGGAGGGAGGTGAGGGGAGGGTGGTTAGAGTGTATGTGAGAGGGCAGAGAGGGTAAAAGGGAGGGAAGGAGGGAGGGAGGGAGTGAGGGAGGAAAGGAGGGTTAGGGAACTGGGATTGACATGTAAAATAATAAATTAAATTAAAATATGCTTTAACTAAAAAATTTAAGTTCAAGGACAAATTACTGGGGAAAAGGATTTCTATTTTTGTTTCCACAGAAAATGAAAAGATGTGGATTCCTTCCAGACTAATGTGGTTTGATCAAGCCAGACTGCCTGAAATAGAGTAAGAGGTGATCCTACATTCAAAACAGCTGGACAAAGCAGCCTTTCAGACTACAGCCAGGATTTCTGAATCTTCTTTGAATCCCCCATGACAGCGCCCCTTACCAGCAGGAAGTAGTTTGGAAAGAACAATGCCCAAATTCCCAAATATTGTCTATAAATGTTTGTTTTCATTTAAATGGACTATGTTATATAAAATAAATTTAAAATACTTTATAAAAGGAACATATTCAACTTTTTATGGAAAAACAAATCAAACACCCAGGATAGCCAAAACAACCCTGTACAATAAAGAACTTCAGGAGGCATCACCATCCCTGACTTCAGGCTCTACTATAGAGCTGTAGTTCTGAAAACATCTTGGTATTGGCACAAAAATAGACAGCTAGACCAATAAATCCAATAAAAAATCCATATATTAACCCACACACCTATGACAAAACAGCTAAAATTATACAATGGAAAGAGGAAAGCATCTTCAACAAATGGTGCTGGCATAACTGGGTGCTGGTGTGTAAAAGAATGCAAGTAGATCCATATCTCCCACCATGCATGAAACTTTAATACAAATGGATCAAAAACATCAACATAAATCCAGCCACACTGAACCCCCCAAGAAGAGAAAGTGGGAGGTACCCTTGAACTAATTGGTACAAGATACTGCTTCCTGAACAAAACACCAGTAGCACAGACACTGAGTTCCACAATTAATAAATGTGACCTTCTGTAATCGAAAAGCTTGTGTAAGGTAAAACACCCTATCAATAAGACAAAGTTACAGCATACAGAATGAGAAGAGACATTCACCAATCCCATATCTGACAGAGGGCTCATCTCCAAAATATACAAAGGACTCATGAAGCTAGTCACCAAAATACCAAATAACCCAATTAAAAGATAGGGTACAGAACTAAAGAGAGAATTCTCAATAGAGGAATCCAAAATGGCTGAAGGACAATTAAAACATTGTTCACATCCTAAGCCATCAGCAAAATGCAAATTAAGGCAGTTCACACCTCTAGAGATGCTAGGATACAATGAGAACCCTAAGAGAGTCATACAAAAAGGGGAAAGGGAAAAGATTTCCTGAGTATATTGGGAGTGGGGGGGGCATTGAGAGGAGAGCGAGTTAGGAGAAAGAGAAGGGAAAGAAGAGGAGGGGAGAGGAGCAAAGAGGGAGCAGGAAGATGGAGTCAGGGAGGAACTGAGGAGAGCAAGAAAAGGGATACCATAATAGAGGGAGCCATTATAGGTTTGAAGAGAAAACTGAGTCTAGATAAATGTTCAGGGGGCCTACAAGGATGACCCCAACTAACAATATGAGCAATAGTAGAGAGGCTACCTTAAATGCCCTCCCTGATAATGAGATTGATAACTACCTTACTTGCCATCCTAGAGCCCTCATCTAGTAGCTGGTGGAAACAGAAGCAGACCCTCATAGTTTAACACTGAGCTGAACTCCTGGAATCCAGTTACAGAGGAGGAATGATGAGCAAAGGGGCAAGACCAGGCTACAGAAACCCACAGATACAGCTGACATGAATAAGGGGGAGCTCTTGGACCCCAGACTGATAGCTAGGAAACCAGCAAAGGACTGACCCTGAGCCCCTGAACGTTGGTCTCATTTAGCAGGCCTGGGCATTCTATCAGACCTCTGACTTAACCATGATATATCCCTGGTGCATGAAAGGACTTTGGGAGCACAATCTCCGTGGATGGATGATGGGAGGTGTCATTCTGTAAATATGTTTCTCTTATTTATTAATGAATAAACCACTGTTGGCCAATAGGAAATCAAGATAGGTAGGACTAGGAGACAAGGAGGATTCTAGGAGAGGTAGTAGATGAGATTATGAGATTCAATATGTAGAGACTTAGGGAAGTGGTCTGCACCCTCTCTCCAGTAGTATAGGACCACTTGAAAACAGATGAATAGAAATGGGTTAATATTTAAGACAGAGCTAGCCAATAAGAAATACTAATAACAGGCTAACAGATTTATATATAATATAGTGTCTTTGTGTGTTATTTGGGGCTGATGCAGCTATGGAACCAGGCTGGAAGGAAAACTGTTCATAACAGAGGGATATTCCTTTAACCTAGGAACAGGAGGGAGGTCCTAGGCCCTACCCCAAATGACTTGGCAAATTTTGATGATCCCTCCTGGAAGGCCACACCTCCCTGTGGAATGGGATGGGAAGGGGGTTGAGGGAGGCATGGAAGGATGGGAGGGAGAGGTAACAGAAATGGATATGTAAAATAAGAAAAACATAAAATAAAATATGTGCAAAAATAACAGTCTGACAGATACTACTAAAGCCAAAAATTAAGTAACTAACTAACTAAATAAATAATGCAAAATTACTGTGCAGAGTATATATACTCTGATTATATATAACCCAGTAAAAATCCCGGAAGAACACTGATTCCCCCTCTCCCAGTAAATATCAGTAGCAAATAGCTTCTTAGTTAGGGGTAGGTCTTTGTGTTCACTCCTTTTTCTACATGAAGGGATTTTGTCTGGTTTGGTATTAGTGTAAATAATGGACTACAAAGGGCGGCACCACACTAAAGGCCTTTGAAAAGCCAGCTTTATTTATTTATTTATTTATTTATTTATTTATTTGATTTTCACGAAAATATTTCTCTGTTTAACAGCTTAACAGCTCTGGCTGTTCTGGAACTTTCCTTATAGACCATGCTGGCCTCTTATTCACAGAGTTCCATCTGCCTTTCTCTCTCTTCAGTGCTGGGATTAATGGCTTGAGCCACCATTGCCTGTCTTAGATATTCCTGTGCCATGAATGAGTTGCAGCTTGTTAAGTAAAGGGATCCCATAGGTTTCCTAACCCCTAATATATCACAGGATATTGACAGTTACATTCTACAACAAGATGGCAAGGCCCTATTGTTGACGACACAACTGACTTATGTAGAAATCCAGCTAGAGCCCAATTAGGAGCTCCAACCATATTGAGTAGTTTTCAGGGTATAGGAAGTTATTTTGCACAACTCCAGAAGACAAATATGATAGGAGTTTTTGGGGTTTCTTTAGAATTTCATATATTATCATATATTTGAATAAGTCTCATCTGTCCCCCCTCTAATTTCTTACCTCCCAACATAATCTACAAAGTCAATTTAACTAGCTCCTATATTCACATGTTGAGAACTAATCACTTGAGATTGGACAACTATGTGGTAGTTCCTGTAGACAATCGATTCTCTCTCTGTCAATAGCCATTGACTTCCTGTAGCTCTTAATTTATGGGTGAAATGTATGAAATTTCTCCTGTCACCCTTGAGTTGTAATTGGAATTTTCATTATGCTGATCTTGTTCAGAAAACTGTACTGTTAAAAAATCATGGGTACATTTTCCTTGTCATATTTTCAAGGCACAATCTAGTCACAGGTGTTTGACTATCTGAAATTTCAGTAAATATTTGAAAAGATTTACTCTAGGAAGGTATGTCGCATCCTCAGAATGCACATTTCGCAATTATGTGTTGAAGCTTATTTTCAATTTTTATTTAACTCAAGATATTAATCTAAAACATTTCCCCATCTTATCTTAAACTACATATAATAGTAGGACTCCACTTTTGGAAGTTATTATATTATCCATGAGTGACAAAATTTTAGAAATATTTATTAATGTGTTATTTCTTGAG
Organism: Phodopus roborovskii; assembly: GCF_943737965.1. Lineage (NCBI taxonomy): Eukaryota > Metazoa > Chordata > Mammalia > Rodentia > Cricetidae > Phodopus > Phodopus roborovskii. The sequence continues at coordinate 2,653,358 of NW_026126413.1, read as the reverse complement.
CAGATGCTTAGGGTTCCTCTTTAGCAACAAAAGTTTAGGGCATACGTGTGATTAGATCTCTGTCTTTAAGAATCACTACAGTAGCTTATATATCCCTCTAAATATACAGAAATAAAGCCAAACCATGGCAGGGGGGGGGGGAACCACAAGGCTCTCCTAGCACTCTAGAGAAGGATAGTAGTAGTCTACCAAAAGGTGCTTGCAAAAATGCATCAACAAGAAAATGACCTACTCCATACAGAAAAAAGCAAGAAACACTTAATGGCATGAGTGGTCAATTGCAGATATCATTCTAGAAGATATTAAATTAGAAATGCTAAGTGGATATTAGTGTATAGGTTTCAGCTGCAACTCTCCAAAGCATCAATGAAACTGCCACATTTTCCACACATAACTATATAAAAAATTGATATATTTAAGCAGTCAGTATCTTTTCTAAAATGCAAAACTTCCATTATCAGGATTATTTTAGAAACACATTGGTTTTCTTGGTTTTTATTTTTTTTAATTTTTATTTATTTATTTATTTATTTGGGGGAAAGCATGGTTTTAAAAGCGTGTGTGTGTGTGTGTGACATTTGCAGTCATGTCTAAAATTAATTTCTAACTTTAAAATATATGTACTTTTGAATAAAACTAGTAAGATTTAAATATGATTAAAATACTTTATGCTTTTCTTGAAATGATTTTTAAAACCTTTAGGTTTAGACAATTAACCTGATATTTTATGAGTATAAAATAACATTTAGTTCTGGAATTGAATCAGCTAAAGCAACAATATAATGTTAATTAATTTCTTAGGCCTTGCTCTGCAAGATTAATATTAAATTCATTGCATGTATATCTGAATTCATAGAATATATGTGGGAACACATGTTTTCCAGATATAAACCAGGAGAAATTATCTTGATATGATTGGCTTTAGAGAGGGGAGTTATAGTAAGTCAAAGCAATGGGACAAATTTGTTTCATTAATTAATATATTAGTTCTGAAAACCAATGTCTATGTGTTTAGTAAAATATGAATTAAGAATAGTAAATACAGTTTATTATTAGATAGATACTTCTTCCCAGTGCACAATCTTTACATGTATAACACATATCTTTTGTTCTCTTATTATGTAAAGAGATGAGATTTTAGAAGTGGTTCTTAGAAGGAATTTAGAGCCATATAACTTCCCCATAAGACAAATCTGTTGAGTTTAGTTCACATTCTTTTGATTGAAATGTTTAGATTTAGATGAGCAAGTTCTTTGTCCTCGGTAGTCCCATTATAAAATCTGTTCAAGTTTCAAGTGAAAATAGAAACTAATAAACAAAAAGAAGAGAAGGATACAAAAACCGAACAAAAATCTCACAGAAAAGAAATGAGTCTCAATCTTCCTCCTAACTCCTTCTTTCCTCCCATGCCTCCCATTTACTCAGTAGATCTTGTCCCTTTTACCTTCTCCAGAGGATCATGTATGTCTCTTTTAGGGTGCTCCTTGTTTCCTAGCTTTTACAACATTGTGGATTGTAGGCTGGTAATCTTTTTCTTTATATCTAAAAACCATATATGAGTGTGTGCATACTGTGTTTGTCTTTTTTGTGACATTGTTGCCTCACTCAGGATAGTTTCTTTTATTTCCATCCATTTGCTTGCAAATCTCAAGATTCCATTTTTTTTCTGCTAAGTAGTACTACATTGTGTAAATGTACCACATTTTCTCCATCCATTCTTTAGTTGAGGGGCATTTAGGTTGCTTCCAGGTTCTTTCTATTACAAATAATGCTGCTATAAACAATTGAACAGATGTCTTTGTTGTATGAATGTGCATCTTTTGGGCATATGCCTAAGAGTGGAATTACTGGATCTTAAGGTAGACTGATTCTTTTTTTTTTCTAAGAAACCTCCATACTGATTTCCAAGGTGGCTGTAAAGTTTGCACTCTCACCAGCAGTGGAGGAGTATGCCCCTTTGTCCACATCCTCCCCAGCATAAACTGGCTTTGATGTTTTTGATTTTAGTCATTGTGACAGGAGTAAAATGGTATCTCAGAGTTGTTTTGATTTGCATTTCCCTGATGGGTAAAAATGTTGAGCACTTTTTAAGTCTTTTTCATCCATTTTAGAATCCTCTGTTGAGAATTCTCCATTTCGTTCTATATTCCACTTTTTAATTGTCTCTGATACTTACATTTGTAACACATCATATTCCATGCCTGAAAAGGAACCAGAGAATAGGCCATCTATATTTTTATAACCATTCACATATATCCTATGTGTCAGGATGTTTGATATTAAGGATATTATGGGTAAGAGGGAGGTAACACAGTCTGAGAAGACTAAAATGGTATGTACTCATAAGTGGATATCAGCTGTAAGATAAAGGATAATTATGCAACAACAATCTACAGACCCAGAGAGACTAGGTAACAAGGAAAGTTCATGGAGGGGTGCCTAAGTCTTCTGGAAAATGGAATTCGTGAATGGATAGAGGGCAGGCGGGGATGGAAATAGGAGTGACCAGGTTGAGGGCAAAGTACTGAAATAGCTACTGAAAGAGGCTACTGGAAAGTAGGGCAACATATTTCCCAGTCAGGTAAAAACCTGGCACAAGGGAATCTCCCAAGAATCAACAAGGATGACCCAGCTAAGATTCCTACGAATAGTAGATACATAGCCTGAAGTGGTAATCTCCTGTGACCAGATTGGTGCCGAACTCACTTGTCATCAGATAGGCTCCATCCAGCAACTGATGGAAACAGATGCATACCCACAGACAATCATTAGGTGGAGTTCAGGGAATCCTGCAGAAGTAGAAGAAAGGATTGTAGAAACCAGAGGGGTCAAAGATACCAGAAGAAAACCCCCAGAATCAACTAACCGGGGCTCATTGGGGCTCACAGAGACTCAGCCAATAACCTGGGAGCCTGCATGAAACTGACCTAGGCACTCTCCACATATGTTACAGTCATATAGATTGGTCTTGTGGGAACTCTTTTTTCCCTGGCTTTTGTGACCTTTCTTGTTCATACTGTGTCACCTTGCCCAGCCTTAATACATGGGTCTTACTTAAACTTGTAATGAAGTTTTGTTGATACTCATGGGATCCCTGTCCTTTCATAAATGAAAATGCAAGGGCAGTGGAATAAGGGATGGAAACAGAGGGGGTTGGGGGGGGGCTGGATGAAAATGAGTGACAGGACACTGCCCCTGGGATGAAAAATAAATAAATAAATAAATAAATACTTTTTTTTTTTAAAGAGTGAACAATGAAACAATTTTTAAAAAGCAATAAAATAGCAAAATGTCATCCTGATCTAATGTTGTTTTAGGGGTTTAGTGACTGACTATTTTGTTTATGATTTCCAAAATGTTACAAGAATAACAGTGTTTTATGTGATATGATTTCTATTTTATAAAAGGAAATCATCTTAATTGTTGTTAAGTTTGTATATTAATTTGTATTTGCATATTGAAATCAGAGGAATTTATATGTTTATAAAATATTTTAGTACTACAAAGTACATGACTACCTTATGAATTCATGAAGTATTTTAATACTGTTCCTTAAGAATAACACTGGCTATGTCCTTTTGCAAAGCAGCATTGTTGCTGTTCATCATGGAGTGGAGTGTTTTTCTGTAAGTCTTTTTACGTGGGGCCATGTTGATGGTAGCTTTTATCAATAAAACCTACCCAGTGCAATGTGGCACTCTGGAGCTTAGGCCACAGGAAAGCTGAGAACTTCACATCTATTTATATTGGAACTCTGAAATAACAATGAGGACAATAAATTCATGCTAAGCCTCATGAGTGAGTCAAGTGGAAGTAGCTCAAAGCTTCCGGCTGAGCTGTGGCAATCACCAGCAGACAAGTGGTTGGGTCCACTTGCCCCATGGGGCTGAACTATCCCCAGTAGTCACACGAAGCCCAATCCATGAAAATCAACATAGGATGAACCTGCCCACAAAATGTCTGAAATAGTCACTTATTATTTTATATCACTAAAATTTGGAGTGGTTTTTTTTTTTTACACAACAATAGATAACTATCACATTTCCTTCCTCTTACCAGATCTCATAATAAGGTGTGAGAAATTAGTGGTTGAAATCAATTCAAAATTTATTGATTTTGAAAATGACACCATAAACATGTAACTCTACGGCAATGCACAGCAACAAAAGTAAAAAAAGGCTATCCATCAGCTAAATGGAATGTGAACACTTTTATTACTTGCTGAAAATATCTATTTAGTCGGTATTTTTAATGAATAAAACATACATTAAAGTATGCCATTATCTCATAGTACCGTGCAGGATGTCTACAAAGTAAAAGCTAAATGCAGGGTGAAAGCAATTACTCTGTAAGGAGAGATATTTCAAAATCTTGTCAATTACGGAAATGGACAATACTTAGAAGGAGTCAAGATTGCATTATTGTGTATTAGATTAATTCTCTAATTCTGTGACAGATGGGATAGGGACACAAATTAAGGTGAAAAAATTATTCTTATTGTCTGAATTTTAATGCTACCTTTTGATGATTCAAGGTCCTTATGATTAACACTTTAAATTTTGATTTCTGCTCTTATTTTCCATGTATTTTATAAACCTTTGCATATTAATTGATGTTTGATAGATACACTGACCCTTACAATTGAATTTGTTTCAAAACAAACATTTTTATTGTGGATATCAAGAAAAAATTGGTTGGTTACATTCTTTCAAAAAGAAAAAAAAAAAAGAAAAAAAAAAACCCCAAACATTTTAAAGTCTCCTCCATAGAGGCATAGAGGCATCAGTTAGCCCAGAGTATCTTCCAGACCTAGAAGGGACTTTATTTATCACAATACAATTGAGGCCATCAGTTTAGTTACATACTAAATGCTTGCTAGATGAATAATCAATGATTTGGTTAAATAAATATTTATAACCCAGATACTTTCAAGCCTGATTATGCTGAACTATACTGCTTTTGCTCTCTCCATGTCTTACCGAGAGCACACAAGTATGGTCTACAGAGTGAGATTCTAGGCCAGGCTCCAAAGCTATACAGAGAAACCCTGTTTTGAAAAACAAAAAGGAAAGGAGAAGGAAGGAAGGAAGGAAGGAAGGAAGGAAGGAAGGAAGGAAGGAAGGAAGGAAAAAAATGTTGACTGTAAGTTTTCCCAGGTGGAATGAACTTAATTACATGATTACTTTTGGAAAAATAAAACAGCATGAGAAAAACTTAATAGAATATATATATATATATATATATATATATATATATATATATACATACACACACACACATACATATACACACACACACACACATATATATATATATATATATATATATATATATATATTCTACTTACCAAAACCCTCACATGGAAGGACAACAATCATTGGAGAATTGTGATTTAGAGGGAGAAAGTTGCTTTTTAAATCTTGACATTTATAACACAGCAGAAAATTCTCCACAAAAAGTCTGGCTAGATGAAAGGGGAACAGTGTATTTTGCTCGCCTGTGGTAATGACAGTGTCAAGCCTTGCTGGCTGCCTCAGGATTGCTGAGACTTTGTTCCCCTTCCATGGTCCACATGTCTAACTGCATTGCCTCTAGGCAAAGACTGGAGTCAGAGGCATCTCAAGTGAAAGAAAGAGAGCCTTCCTGTGCACATTACCTTCTTGGACCATTTCAACTATCCTTTCACTTTGAAAACCAGTTCCCCTCTGGATAGGTTTTAAAATATGTTTTCAGAACATATTGATTTACAAAAGCGCTTTGTGGTTTCCTTGGAGAAAATGCACTTAGTACTAATAGCATGCTCGTTCCTTGCTCCTGACTCCATAGAAGAGCCTTTTCCAGAAATGAGATTTAAAAAAAAAATATTAGAGGCTATTTATTTTCTTCTGTATTTATTTTGGGCTTGAGCCCTACTATGTCTTAATATGTGTTATCTTAAATAATGAGCCTATAAAATGAAACATACATAAAATAAATAAAAATAAATAAAAACAAAGGCAACAAAAATGAACACAACTAAGTATAGTTAAAAATATGCACATGGTATTTTCTGCATTTGAGTATTATGTAATTGAAACATTAATTCATAATTTCTTAGACTGACATAAATTTCATGCATTTAGGATATAGCAGATTATTCTTAAAAATTAGTCAATTTTGTTTGTTTTGAGACAGAGTCTCATGTAGCCAAGGTTGGCCTTGAACTCACTGTGCAGCCAAGGATGATGATGAAAATCTGACCCTCCTGCTACAGCTTCCACTACAACCAGCGTTTATGACTCTATTTTATCTTTATGTTTAATGATATGTAATAGTTACCCATCAGATAGTATATCTGCATGACTTATGTCATTACATATAATTGGCTGTTATATAGACGTAGAATTTTTCATGAGAACCCTTGGTGCTCACGACTCAAACCTTCAGCAACACAAAGAAACTGCGAATTGCACTTTTCTGGAGCAATGTTTCCCAAGCCATCAGGATGAGGCCACACATAATCACACAAGATGTGCCTCTTTGCAATCCTGTCTGCTGCAAAGCTAAGGATAATTACAGCTGCTCTTTCTGTGTTTTCCTCAATAAGTCTTTTCTGGAGTGATTAGGTGGACATGGCAGATGGCCTTTCCCCAGGCAGGAAAATGTAGTAAGGGAACAAAAGTGCAAACCAGATAATAAGGCTGTCTATAATGGGAGCAGCATGCCAACACTGAAGTGTTTCAAGGAGAAAGAAAAGTATCCTGATGGCATTTATTCTGTAAGTTTGAGATTATTTGAAACTTAAAATGCAACAAAGCAAGGGAGGAGAATTACCAAAGTTTGTTATTGTTTGATACCTTTAAAAAAATCAATGGGACTTAAGAGTTTTAGACTATCTCCTAAATTGTAGATTGAATATGTCAATAAAATTCTCATCCAAATGATCCTTTTCCCCAAAATGCTGACTGTGTGAGCAAATATTTCTTAGCCCTGCCCAAAAATATGACTGTGGTATCAAGCATTTATTGAGTTCCTTGGATGTATATGGGATCAGGAGTAATCCAAGGCTTCCTGAATCATTGAGCAGGAAGACAGAGAAACAGCTCAAGTGCTGATTGATTCAAGGTACAAACTCAACTTCTATGTATTAGAATCAAGTAACAGGACTCCAGTTTTTAGCCAGGTAGAGATACAGTCATTGGAAACACAAGATAACCAAACTTAATCACAGAGTTTAATTCTGAAATTTGTATTTTTAGATAGCCTGCCATTTTCTAAAGTATATATTTAAAAGATATTAAATGGTTAAGCCATAGGTCCAACTTGGAGAACCAATAAATTTTGTTAACATAGGAATGAGGTTGAAGGGTAGTTTTCAGAAGCAGAAATGACTCAATACAGTTCCATTAACAAAGGCCATCCCAATAAGAGTGTCAGTTCTACTGTTATGTTACCATTGAAGAGTAAATTTCTGCCTCTAAATAACAATTCTCCAATAATCACTCTCTTCCTGCGTTAGGATTTCTATAAGTCCTAAAGTAAATATATATATATATATATATATATATATATATATATAATTTTACATATCAATTCCCCCATTTTCTCTCCCTCCCATCCTCCCATGCGTCCCTGAGACCCCCACAACCCACCCCCTACCTTCTCCCCAAGGATCTTGAGGACTTCCATCATTCCAGGGGGGATCATCAAAGTCTGTCACATAATTTTGGGGAAGGCCTAGGCCTCCCTCATGTATCTAGGCTGAAATAGTATCCCTCCATAGGGAATGGGGCCCCAAAATACCATTGTGCACTACGGATAAATACTGGTTTCACTGTTAGAGGTCCCATAGACTGCCCAGGTATCCACATTCAGAGGAATGAACTACCAGTGTATGTGTGTCAGGAACCAGATCCTAGCAGGAAGAAGATAGGGATCCTGGGACTTTCTGGGATAAGGATGTGGTCAAGCCAGCAATGAGGACAGAGTTTCATGTGAGTGATGTCCCTGCCTGCCAGATTATAAATTTCCCCACTGATTCAGCAAGCAAGATTAAGCCAAATTATAACAACAGGCCAAATATCTGACAACATAGACTTTGAAGTAAAACTAATCTTAATAAAGAAAGAAAGATACATCATTCTAATCAAAGGAAAAAGTAATCAAGAAGTCATTACTATTCTAAACATGCATACACCAAACTCTAGTATACCCAATTTCAGCAAAAGTATGCTACTGGCAGTAAAGACACAGGTAAACATTAACCCACTAATAGTGATTCTAATATCCTTATTTTTCCAATATAAGGTCATCTGTATAGAAAATAAGCAGAAAACATCATTAATAGATAATACATGGAATAAACCGACATGTACAGTGTATTCTTCCAAAGTACCAAGAAATATATTTTTGAGTCAGCATTTCTAATAAAGATCACATTCTGGAACACACAATAAATCTTAACAAAGCCAAAAAGATTAAACAGCTCCAGATAGTCAATTGAGCCATAATGAAATAAAACTTAAATTAATGTCTAGTAACTTCACAAACACATGGGTCTTAAGGAACCTCTTATGGAATGACAAATGGATCAAAGATGAAATCAAGAGAAAAATAAAAAAAGAAAAAATTCTCTAACTAAATAAAAAGGAAAAAAAGTAGTATAAAATATCTGTGATACAGTAAAATAGTCATAAGTCATAGCACTAAGTACCTCCATTAAAAAATCAGAAGGAACAAAAACAATTGACAATTAGGGAACTAAAAAGAAACAAGAATAAATCAAACCCCAGTGCCCTGGGAGGCAAGAAATGAAACTCAGAGCCAAGTATTTATGATAGAGAGACAAGTAAAACCAAACAAAGAATCTGTGAACCAAAGAGTTAATTCTTTGATAAGATAAGCAAGATCAAATGATGGCAGACCTTTGGCACAACTAACAAAAAGAAAAAAAATAGATGACCCAAATTAAAAGAATTGGAAATGAACATGGAAACAGCACAACTGACTCCAAAGATATTCAGAATATTATAAAGAAATGCTTTAAAAAACCTCTACCACATTAATCTGAAAAATCTAAGATAAATGAGCCAATTTATAGATTCAGCTAAGCCACCAAAATTAAGAAAGAAGTCAACAACATAAACACATCCATAATAAATGAGGGTATTAAAAGAGTAATTAAAACTCTTTCAACTAAGAAAATCCCAGGCTGAAATTAAAAAAAAAAAAAAAAAAAAAAAAAACGTAAAGAAAAGAAAATAGGAAGAAAGGATCATATTATAGTTCCTTATATGAAGTTAGTTGAGAAAAGTTTCCAAAGTTACTCTGTTAAGTTCACTTTTTAAAAGCAATACACAATCATTCAATTTTATTTTCCAGTTCCAACCCTTCATAATTTCTGATTATTTTCATGTTAACTCGTTGTGGCAGATATGAAATGACATCTTACTGTAGATTGAATTCCTCCTCAATGATACATGATGCTTATATTGAACATTATTTTGTGTATTTATTTGCTGATTCTAAGTCTTATTTAACCATATATCTCCTCAAACCTTTTTCTTATTTATTGATTTAAAATAGAATTTTTATACAACACAGTTTTTACAGTTTAATTTCCCCAAACTCCTTCCAGATCCTCCCAATTTCCCCACCCACTCAAATACACACACTTTCTTTCTCTCTTTCATCAGAAGGCAAACAAACAGACATTGTAAAAAAAAAAAAAAAAGGTAAAATTAAATTAAAAAACAAGCTATAATAAGACAAAACAAACCAAACAAACAAATAGAAAAAGAACTAAAGTAAAAACACAATAAATACAAATAGATGCATACAAGTTTGCACACATAGAAATATAATAAAAACACAAAATTCAAAAGCATAATATATACACAAAGGACCTGTAAAGGGCGAGAAAACCCTGAGAAAGCGTTATGAAACAAAGAATCTTTAACATTGCTATTGTGTTCACTTTTTCCTGGGTATCTACTGCTGGGCATGGGGTCTGTCATTAAGAATAGTTTGTGTAGCCATTGAGAATTCACTGGAGAAAACTATTTTTTTATTTGTGATCCACTATCAATTGGAGTCAGCTTCTGGGTTAGGGATGTAGTCTTGTGTCCACTTCTTCTCTCAACACTGGAAACATATCAGTTCAGACCTGCTCAGGCCCTTTCCACAGTGCTATATAGTATTTATGAGCTTCTATGTAAGTACTCCTGTGTTTAGATGACCTTGTTTCTTTGTTGTGCCTTAACCCTATAGTGAGATATTCACTTTGTCTGCTTCTGTGGTACTGGCCATGACCATTGGGGGGTGGAGCCAGGGGTAGAGGTGACCTGTAGAACTAGGTCTGAGGAGGAGCCCTGGAATAATCTCTTGCTCTCTTGCTGGCAGGACGTGGAGAGGAGAGCATCTGGTGGAACTTGCTGGTATTCATCTGTCTTTGTTGTAAGTTATTTCTCCCTGTATAAACACGTATTCGGCCTATTTGTTTATCCTGATCCTTATTAAACCACGATATAACCCCTTATGGCTCTTACGATCTTTATCCCTTATTTTGGACAGAGTTTCCTCTGTCACTCTGACAGTGATCCGTGATAGAAGGTATTTGATGGAGATATTCCATTAAGGACTGAGTTTTCCAAGATCTCTTATTCTCTGCACATTGTCCACTTGTCGTTCTATGAATTTGTTATAGAACAGGAGGAAACTTCTCTGATGATGACTAAGCAAGACAATGATCTATGAATATAACAGAATGTCATTAGGATTAATTTTATCGCTATGTTCTTTTAACAGAAAAGTAGTATTTGTATTCTCCCCAGGTCCCTGTTCTATCTAGTCTCAGGTTCTTGGACACCTGAGCAGTGTCTTGCTTAGAATGAAATTTCCTTTATATCTTCCCTTGGCTTTAGTTTGAAGTCTACATTTTTTTTTCATATCGGGCTGACAATACCTGCTTGCTTCTATATACTATATATAGACAGTTCCTGGGAGTATATCACTCACAGAGGCTATCATCTATGAACTGTATCTTCATCAATAAGTAGAATAAAATATTTACAAATACATTTCAGTGAAGTCAAATATTTAGATTTCAATACCTTCAAGTACATGATACACAGTGAAATGGAAATCCATTTTGTAATACAGGCATAACCTTACATTTCTTATGCTTTTTCAGTGAAGCAAAAAGAAGACATCAGTCTCTTTTCCTAAAGATTAAAATGATTTTTTTCCCAACAGTAAATCACCTACTCAAAATAATTTCAGGACTGTTTCCAAGCTCATCAACTACACCTCAGATTTCAGCTTCATATGCTTAGATGGCTCTGTATGTCAACATTAAAACTCACAGTAGAAAGGAAACAGTAAATCTTATTTTTCTTACATATGTCTATGTTGATACTGAAACTCCCGACTCAACCCCCCTCATATTTAACCTCTATACCATATGCATTTACTTGGTAAAAACTGTTTTAAAAAGAGAAAATGTTTATCCAACATATCTTACCCCTTATCCAAGATAGCTATTTGTTTTCTGTCATAGTTCAGATGGTAAGATGCTAGAATTATTCCAGAAACTAAAGGTTTTTTTTTTTTTTTTTTTTTTTTTTTTTGGATACTGTAACATTCTAAATATTTGCCTGTATATCCACAGTTAAGTATAGTCCTTGACCCTCATCAAGTAAATTCCTCCTTCCAATAGATGGAGACCATTACAGAAAACCACTATCAATTAAAATGCAGGGCTGTAGAGCCCTATCCCATTGCATACTCTATCATAGAATCCACACATCTAAGGATCAAGGTGCTGTTCGGAGTAAGGTTTTTCTGCCTGCCATTGGTCTTGTCCCGCTACCACACCAGCCCCAAATAATACACAGAGAGACACTGTATTTGACATAATGCTGTTTACCCGTTACTTGTTTCTTATTGGCTAGTTCTGTATTAAGTTTTAACCCATTTCTATTAATTTAAATATTTCTTACCGAGGAGTGGGGATGATGTCTGGTCTCCCCAGTCTCTCCATCTTGACTCCTCCTTACTCCTTCCTCAAATCCTACTTGTCTCCTAGTCCTGTCTATCTTGCTTTCCAATTGGCCAACCGTGCTTTATGCATTAACCAGTATGAGAAACATATTTACAGAATGACATCTCCCATCAAGGTGCACTGCAGAAGTGGGAAGCAAAATGACTATAAAAGCCAGACTATCAGGGAGTTTGCTGTAAGATTATGTCTTATAAGAATGTCAGAAGAGACACCCATAAAGTCACACTAATGTGACTGTAGAAATATGAGCTTTGTAAAGACAATAACAACAGGCATGATATGATGGGTGGACAAAAGCCCAGGAGAGCCACAAGTGACTAAGGAATGCTGAGAGTGGGAGAATTAGTCTTCGCCAGGAAGAGCACATCAAATTGGTGATCTAATACCAAACTACCTGCCCTTATAGCATAATACAACTAATATTACAGAGTCTGAGCAAATTGAATGCATGTATTTCCATAAAAGTAATTAAATACTTTTAGTGGTCACTTCCCCAAGTGTACCTATAATAGGACTGCTCAGTTAAAGGTGGTGCATGCCTTTAATTCCAGTTCTCAAGAGGGAGGCAGAAGCAGGCAGATCTTTGTGAGTTTGAGGCCAGCTTAGTCTGAAGAGTGAGTTCCAGAACAGACAAGACTGTTACATAGAGAAACCCTGTATCTAAAAAAAAAAAAAAAAGTATCTTTACTAATTGTCTGGTTTCATCGCACACACTGACACTCAGGAGGAAGTAGCAGGTGGATCTCTGTTAGTCCAAAGCCAGCCTGGCCTCCATTGAGCTTACATTTACATATCTAACAATGAATGACAAAAGAGTCATGATTCTGAAAGAAAGCAATGAGAAATATATGGGATAGTTTGAAGGGAAGAAAGATAACAGGAAAATTATGTCATTATATTATAATCTTAAAATTAAAAGAAATAATTAAACATATACACAAGGGTAATAGCAACAAAAACCATTCAGTTGAATAAATAGCATAAAAATAAATGAACAAATGGATGTACCCCACAATTGGGGAACTCTGGGGGAAATAAATGTATTATATCTGTGGTATCAATGATAGTATCCTCATTACAACAAGAAAAATTGATTGGAAAGATGTTTATTATGGAGTGTATCACTATTTTAAAATGTTTAAGTGGATTATTTATTACAAATATGCATGGATATAAAATTTTCTGCACATAAATCCTTCAATTAAAAGTAGTCACAAATATAAGTTATTAAAATAAGAAAAGGGAGCATTATAAAATCTTTAAAATATATTAATCCTGACATTTCAGTAGCCGGATAAATGATGTCAGTTATGATGAATAACTGCAAAAGATAGTAATTTATTCATTTTGCTAAATAGAAGGCAATTGTCTTCCTCGTAGCTCTGCTGAGGACTCTGAAGTCAGAGTCACCCTTCCAGACTCCAGGAGGAAATCAACACATCTATCAAATTTCTAATGCTTGAGCTTGTTTTTGCAATTTCCAAAATTATGAAAAATTAAGGCTAAATTTTCAGCGAAATCAGAAATCATTTTTGAGCAGCTGCCCATTTTTTTTTTTATAAAATTTGGTTTCAGTTACTTTACATTTTACAGAAACCCTTATTTCTCAGAAACTTAAAGAAACAAGTGATAGTAATTAGTCTTTATGGTTTCCACTTCCGCAACTGTACTTACTATAGGACTACTAATTACATGGAAAAGGCTGTTTAAAAATACTTTGATTTAGAAATTTGTCATCATATGGTGTGGTGGCACATGCTGTTCATAATTTAATGCCTTTAAACACTCAGGAGACAGAAGCAGGAGGATCTCTATAAGTTCAAGACCAGCCTGGTATACATAGTGACCTCCAATGAACCACAGCTGCATGATGAGACACTATATAAACAGCAAAAGAAAAAAAAAAGTATGAGAAGCCAGAGGAGCAGCAGAAGAAGCTGCATGAGGATGAAGACAGTAAGAAGTAAGGGAACTTTTCATATCCTTTTCAAATATGCACCATTACAAATTTACTATCAAGACAAGACAGGTTATTTCCATGGAAAATATATGAGCATGTTCAGCATTGTGCATGTGAGAAAAGCCCACCCTGAAAATGTTTTCTTTCCTTTAGCTATAGGTAAGAAAACTGCATTGAAGTTGTCACAGGAAATAATAATGATGGGGAAATAATTCTAGACTTGATGTTGTGCACCGGGCATTGTTGGAGTGAAGCATCTAATGTATAATTTAATTTACGTGGCATTCTTTGGAATCATACATTACAAATTCTTGAGATTTACTTGATCCTCCATCCTGAACAATAAATCACACTAACATTTTATCTTGCTTTTAAAAGAACTTGGTTTAGCTTGACTATAAGGTTTTGTAAATGTTCTACAATTTTTGCTAAGGTCTTTACTTTTCAAGTTATTAAAGATGAATTTTCCTTAGAGTATCTAGATAATATTTATGTATACTTCATATTTCCTTTACTTCCCTATTCATCCTCAGAGTGTACTTTGCATTGATGACAGTGACAGTATCTGCATCAGTAAAATTATACTAACAATGTCTCTATTTTATATTAAGATGAATAATATTTCATATGTTCATTAAATTTTCATAACACATACACATATTTCATTTTGTTTTGTTACATGTATCTAAGAGGAAACAGGCTCAGATCAGAGGGAAGAACAACTACAACAGTCTTAGAATTAAGCAGCAAAATCAAACTAATTCTCAATTCTGTCTGGTAATCCAAATATAAGACACTGAAATGTTTTTAGAACAAATTCTCAATCTTTCAAGAACTGTCTAGAAATATTTTTGGTAAAAAATGTTCAATCTTTTAGGAATATTATAGTGTCTAATTTTTCCATGTATGCTTTCTTTTAAAAAATTTACAGATGGAAGCCTCTTTAGCTTTGAAAAAGAGATTACATATTCATTAAACTTAATTTTAATTTTCTACTCAAATCACAGAAATGTTCATTGCTGATTGATCCTTTAACAATATGTGTAATTGCTCATCTAGTACTTCATTAGGCTTTTAGTGGACCACAGTTCTTCAGCTGTGCTGAAAATTTCATTAAGATAATTTTGATGAAATTCTTTTATAATTACATTCTTACAACTTACATATAGGGTCACTGACGCCTTCTTACAAATCCACCAACACCTCTCTCAGTTAGTCACCACAGTTAAGCAAGCACCAAAGCATTTTATTTCAGGCAACTTACATTCATAATGTTATAGCAGTGATTGAAGTCAACTTTGCTTGTACAGTTATTTTTTTATGTTTTTAAGAGTTTGAGTTGCTAATGTTGTCATAAAATTGCATGTGTCCTATATGTAATGATTGTATGTAAATAACAGAATTAATGGTGTATATACATGCTATTTTTCCTTTATAATTACATTTCTTTAGCTTAGAGTATGTTTTCCAGGAATAGAAATAGAAGATAGGAAAATCATTTTATGATGTTTGTTTGACAGAAAAGGGATCCAAAATAAAACTCCACTTTATATTTTTTCTATAAAGAAAAAGAAATACACATTTTTTTGATCAAATCAATTGGCCATTCATTATTCACCTTTCTTAAATAATCATTAACTCAAGATTAGACAGCTCCTCTATTGAAAATTGTGACTAAAGTCACTTGTTGTTTTAGGCATGCTTTAGAGGGAGGTCACCCACACCAATGAACATAAGCAGCACAAAGTGGACTTTAAGGATTTAAAAATGATAAAATGAAGAGGACACCGTGTTGGGTGGGTAGGGAAGTAGGGGAAGGAGAAGAATCTGTGAAGAGTTGGGGGGAAACCACATCATGTGAAAGTCTCTAAGGACTAATTAAAAACAGGCAACTTCTGCTATGATCTGTGTACCTATAGTTCAATTGTCTGAATCTGGAAAATGAGTGTGGTCTATCCATTCATGTTTTCCAACTTAACAGCAACTACCACCACACACACACACACACACACACACACACACACACACACACACACACACACACATATACACACACATACACACACACACAAACTCACATGCACGCATACACACATAACACCTTGCCATTCTTTTTTCTGTGTTGCCGTATGCACCCTTTGCTTTTATATTCCAACTCATTAAACTCATTATTTATTCCATCTCCAATTTATAAGCAACATCAATTCATGGCTCTACCCTCCCTCTTTAATATTTTAGTTCTTTAAAATATTTTTTACAGTGCTTCTTACTTGTAACCTACTGAATAATATATTCATTTTAAAACGCTTAGCTTCATATATGACTTTTCCTATTAAGTGTTACACTGTGCAGGAACTTGTTCTCTCATATTTGAATCTGGGTTGGTGACCAACACAAATTTATGCTAAAAGAGTATCTGAAAATTTAATGAAAGTTCTGGTCTTTTATGTGTTTCCAAATTTTTATTAAATTGTAGAATCATGCATAACAAGATCTTAACTGTTTAAACTATTTGTCTCATTCTCACAACCTTTTAATATATATGAATAAAATATCAAACATTGTATGATGACAAGCAAAATACTGAGCTAAGATGAAAACATGTATGTATAATGTGGTATTTCATAAAGGCTCCATGACCATAGTGCCTGACAGCAGAAAATCAGCAAAAAGTTTTTATGGATGGATTCTAGAGATGAGAATATATTACAGTTAATCAAAATTGAAAAGATAAACATGGAACAATAGAAATGAGGTTAGTATACAGAAAGGCAGCAAAATTCTACAGCAGTTAGTTTTTATTGTTGTGATAAAACACCATGAAAAAAGGCAACTTGGGAATGAAAGACCTTGGTTCATCTTACAGAATTGGGTCACATGATGAGAATGTGAAGTCAGGGACAGAACTGAAGCAGAGCAGGACCTTTAAGGTAGGCTCTGAAGTGAAGCTCTAGAAGAGCTTGCAGGTTACTTGCAGGTTGATTTTTTTTTTTTTTGTTGGAGGGGTGGGTGAGACATAGTTTCTTTGAGTAGCCCTGACTATCCTGGAACTCACTTTGTAGACCAGACTGCCCTCCAACTCAGAGATCTCCCTCCAGAGTGCCACGGTTATAGGAATGAAGCACCACCTCCAGGATCTCAACTTGATTTCTTAACCATCCAGGATTAAATGCCTAGGGTTGCCACTATCCACTGTGAGCTGGACTACCCCCCCACATCAATCAATAATTAAGATTGTGTCCCATAGGCTTGCTTATAGGCTAATATCTTTTTTTGAAATACTAGCATTTTTCCCTTACTTTGCATATGGATTCCTGTCCTCTCTCCCTCCCATCATCTCATGAACCTCAAATTCCCTGTCCCACCCCTGAATCCACTCCCCAGGGAGAGTAAGATATTCCAGGAGGGATCATCAAAATCTGTCAAGTCATTTGGGGTAGCACCTAGGCCCTCCCTCCTATCTCTAGGCTAAGGAAGTATCCCTCCTTGGAAATATGTTCCCGAAGTCCTTTCGTGCACCAGGGATAAATCCTAGTTGGGCTGTCAGAGGTCCCATAGACAGCCCAGGCCTCCTAACTGAGATTAGCATTCAGGGGGCCTGGGTTTACCAGATATCAGTCTGGGGTCCATGAGCTCCTCATTGTTCAGGTCAGCTCTCTAGGTGTGTTTCTTTAGCTTGGTCTTGACCCTTTTGCTCATCACTTCTCCCTCACTGGAACTGGATTCCAGGAGTTCAGTTCAGTGATTGATTAGCTATGGGTGTCTGCTTCTGTTTCCATCAGCTACTGGATGCAGGCTCTAGGATGGCATATGAGGTAGTTGTTAATCTCATTATCAAGAAAGGGCATTTACAGAAGCCTCTATACTATTGCTCAGATTGTTAGTTGGGGTAATCCTTGTATGTATCTGGACATTTCCCCAGTGCCAAATTTCTCTTCAAACCTATAAGGGTTCCCTTGGTATCTCTTTTCTTTCTCTCCTTTATTCTTTCCCTGACTCTATCTTCCTGCTTCCCCATGTTCTCCTCTCCCCTCCTCTTCTCCACTTATCTTTCTCCTAACTCCTTCTCCAACTCACTGCCCCTCCCAGACATATGCTTTTTTTTCTCAGATGATCTTGTCCCTTTCCCCTTCTTTGGGAGACCATGTATTTCTCTTAGGGTCCTCCTTGTTTCCTAGGTTCTCTGGTGGTGTGGATTATAGGCTGGTGATCTCTGCTCTATATCTAAATTTCATATAAGAGTGATTACATACCATGTGTGGCTTTTTGTGACTGGGTTACCTCACTCAGGATGGTTTCTTCTAGTTCCATCCATTTGCCTGCAAATTTCAAGATTCTATTGGGTTTTATTTTGTCTCCCCCCCCCCTTGCTAAGTAGTAATCCTTGCTAAGTGGTAAGTGGTAAATGTACCACATTTCTTTATCCATTTTTCAGGTGAGGGGCATCTATGTTTTTTTCACCTGTTTGCATTGAGGATTTGCATTCTCATAAGCTAAAGATTCTATGAGTATTCGCCTAGGATCTATGTCTGCTACCTCTAATTGTACTGCCCTATATAATCTTTCTAGAAAGACACTAAAGCATTCTCTAGGTCCTTGCCTTATCTTGGTATAGGGTTCTATCCTTTCTCCTAATTCATGAACCTTATCCCAAGCATTCAAAAAATATCCCAAGCTATTACAAATAATACTGCTATGAACATAGTTGAATAGATGTCTTTGTTGCATGAATGTGCATCTTTTGGGTGTATGCCTAAGAGTAGAATTGCTGGATCCTATGATATACTGATCCCATTTTCCTGAGGAGCTGCCATACTGAGCTCCAACTTTGCACTCCCACCAGCAGTGGAAGAGTGTTCACCTCTCTCCATATCATCTCCAACAAAAACTGTTATTGTTTTTCTAATCTTAGCCATTCTGACAGAAGTAAGATGGCATCTCGGAGTTGCCTTTATTTGCATTTCCCTGAAGAATAAGGATGTTAAGCACTTAAGTGTATTTCAGCCATTTTGGATTTCTCTATTGAGAATTCTCTTCAGTTCTGTAATCTGCTTTTTAATTGGATTATTTGGTGATTTGGTATCTAGCTTCTTGAGTTCTTTGCATCTTTTGGAGATCAGCCCTCCATCAGATGTGGGGTTGGTGAAGATCTTTTCCCACTCTTGGGCTACCTTTTTTGTCTTGTTGACTGTGTCCTTTGCCTTATAGAAGCTTCTCAGTTTCTGGAGGTCCCATTTATAATTACTGTTCTCAGTGTGCTACCATTGGTATGTTCAGGAAGCAGTTTGCTGTACCAATTCCTTCAAGGGTACCTCCCACTTTCTCTTCTAAGAGGTTCAGTATGGCTAGATTTATAATGAAATCTTTGATCCATTTGGACTTAAGTTTTGTGCATGGTGGTAGTCATGTATCTATCTGCAGTCTTCTACAAACCAGCATACAGTTATGCCACCACCATTTGTTGAGAGGCTTTCCTCTTTTCATTGTAAAATTTTAGCTGTTTATCAAAAATCAGGTGTTCATAGGTGTCTGGGTTAATGCCGGGGTATTCAATTCGATTCCAATTATCTACCTGACTGTTTTTGTGCCAATTCCAAGTGTAATCTTATGAAGGCCTTTGGTCAAGTAGGATTCCTCCTTCCTAGATGTGTCTAGCTTTGTGTCATCTTAATCTTAGAGTAAAAAGAAATAAAAATGTAAGCCTTCAGTTAGGGAATGAAAATAATACAAATGATACATGTGTTAGAAAAATATAGGACTTTCTGTGGATTTCCTTTTAATTTGTGACATGGGACATGAATGAAATTTTAATCAAAATGCATATGATGTTGAAGTGTTAGGGATTGATTTTTGGAGCTCTGGAAATGCTATGCAAGCACTTTAGCACTGGGCTACATATTATGCCTTATTTTCCATTTACTTTCAGAGAGTGCCTTATTAAGAAACCATGCTAGCACTGAATTAACTCTGTAGCATATCTAAGCCTTGAACTTGTAAACACAACCTCATTCTGAGTAGTCAAACTGCCAAGCTCCATCATCAAAACCAATATACCGGAAATTTTTCAGGAGTTTTAGTCTCTGTTAAATACTTTAAATATGTAACTTCATAACTATATTCATTTATTATCCTTAATTAATATTAATGTGACCCACCATGCTGTGACTGAGGACCCTATGTTCTGTCCACTTTAATTTTGTTCCTCCAACCTCCTATCCATTCTATCTGCTTCCCCACCTCTCTCATTGGGGACTGTTACTTCTACTGCTAACTCTGCCCTATCTCTGTACTTGAGGATAGTTTGAGCCATTTGGCTACTCCTTGTCTACAGGTAGCAATCCAAAAGTCTCCAGGTAAGAATCCTAGACTTCTCCAGCTAACTCCACACAGTGAATAATAGTTGAGGTACATGTGTCCAGCTTGCTCAGAGCCCCTTTGCACCTCCACATCTCCTGTCATTGTATGGATCCCAGACTTCTACTGCCCAACTTAACTACCTTTTGTTAGTTACCCGAGGATCATTCCTGTGAAACTCACACAGACAATTGAGGACAAGCTATGAGAATACAGCAACTCTACATAATGTCTGCTTCTTCAAACAAAAGCCTCATTTAACAGATGGCCATTTCTTATACCTGCTTCAAACTGTGAAATTTCCAGTGCCTCATTGAGTTGCCTCCACACTCAATTCTAAACCCCTTCATCTAGTCTATGACCTGATAAGCTACGGAGGCAACTAAAGATATAAACATCATTCAACAAAGGAGAGATATGATGACCATATCAATAAATATTGCCAATGACCTAACTCTGAATATCAAGGTCCCATGGTGCACAAAATTATTAATGAAGACAATATGTGTCCTAGAAAAATTGGTATCCTCATAGTAATGTTCTCCAGGTAGAGCATCTTAGATCATGTACAAGACAGTTTTTTAAAAAACAGTTATAATGACTATGCATAGGGCAGTCAAAGAGGATACAAATAAATGGCAGAATGAAGACTGAGAAAATACAATTAATACACCAGGAAGTAATTGTTAATTAGGAACAAATGACAACCAGAACAGTAGATAGGAAAAGATAATCAAAATTGGAGCTGAAATTAATGAAATTAAAAAGGTATCAGGTCCTACTGAGGTCTGTATTAGGCACTGGCTTATATATCATTTGTTACAGTTTATTGTTTTTATGGTACATCAGAGTGTGTAGACAAGTGGGAATCTGTTTCTTGTGCCTTCACTTGTGTTTATTGTCTCTGTTTGTTTTGTCTAATCTAAATGTGTTAGTCTTTGATTTATCTGACTTTTCTATGATTTTCCTTTAGAAACCTGTTGGTTTTCTAATAAGAGACAGAAAGGAATTGTTTCTGGATAGATATGATGTGGGAACAAATTAGAACAAGCAGAGAGCGGGGAGATCATAACCAGGATATATTATGTGAGAAAAATATGTTTTTTTTTAATAAAGGGGACAATCTCTAGTGTTCTTCATGTAACACCAGGAAACAAATCTTTAAAACATGATTTTAAAAATCCCTTAAATACTGAAGTCAAAAACAGATCAAAAGTATTATCATATGATTTACACTAATTATTTGTAGCCTAAAATCAATGATGTGGGAATTAAAAATATACATAAATCCCCAAATATAATCTGTCACCTAAATAGACTTAATGACAGAAACATAATGGTCAAATCCTTCAATGATAAAATGTCTTTAAAAAAAAGTCCAACATCCATTCATGATCAAAATCCTGGAGAATCCAGGTATTCAGGGGTCATATTTAATTATTATAAAGGCACTCTACAGCCACCCACAACCAACATGCTAAACTGAAAAGAGAAATCAAAGACCTTCCCCTAAAATCAGATGCAATATGAGAATGTCCACTACTTTCAGTGCTCCTCCATGAAGTATTTAAAATATTAACTAGAGAAATAAAAAGAGGATATAAATAGAAAATAAATAAGTGTAAGAACCCTTATTTGCAGATAATATTTTATTCATAAAAAATGAATCCACAAGAATGTTTCTAACTTGATAAACATATTTAACAAAATAGCAAGATTCAAAATTAACGTGCAAAATTCTTTGTATACAAGCAATAAACATAAGGGAAAAGAAATAATAGACAATCACAAAATGAACAAGCACACACACACACACACACACACACACACACGCAAAATAAAAATTAAAAAATATCATCTGTAGGATTTTTTCCAGGGAGGTGAAAGACTATTACAACTTTGAGACACTCAAGGAAAAAAAATCAAGGAAGAGGGCAATTACTCACAGGAAGGAATTGAAAACATATTAGTTCATATGTTAATAGAAAAAAGATCATGATATCAAAAAACAGAGCTGAACAATAAATACTCATGGAGTTATCAGTAACTCAGATAAAGAAATACTACCAAGAAATGAAAATGATTAAGAGTGGCATGGTTCCTAGACAAAAAAAAATTAAATAATGAAAAATAATGGACTACACACATGTCCAATTCTTAGAACCATCTGACATTTTTTTGCAAGGGGAACAGTAGACCTAGGAGAAAAGACATCATATTCAACAAATGGTACTGTTCAAACTGGAAAGGTTTATAAAGGAGAAAAATACAGACCCCGAACTCTCACCCAATACAAAACACAACTCCAAATCATCAAGGGCATTAAAATAAGACATGATGGCCTGAGCATTGTGAAAAGAAAGTAGGGGATAGATTTGAATTTCTTGACACAGGGAAGGAGTTTTCTAAAAAAGGCATTGATAGCATAGGTATTAAGAACAAAAATTGACGCATGAGACCAAACGAAAACTAAAAAGTTCCTATACATCAAAGGATATCGTCATTCAGGTGAGGCTACAGACTAAAGGATGAAAAAGAGCTTGCCAATCACATATCTGGAAAGATGATTAATTACTAAAGCATGCAAAATACAAAAGGAAGAAAGAAAGAAAGAAAGGTAAACACCAAAAAACAAAAATAGCCAAGTAACACTGGAGATGGGACATAAACAGAATTTTCAAAAGATAAAATAAAGTAGCTGGATAATATTACTTTTAGTGTTCAACATCCTTAACCACCAGGGACATGCATTTCAAAACTATAGTAAAATTTAATCTTACCGTACAGCTAAGATAATAAAAAAGTAAACCCTATCATGTAGGAGGGAAAAGAGGAACACTTATGCTTGTGGAATTGCAAACAGGAAAAGTCATTATGGAAATTGGTGTGGGGGTACTTCAAGAAATGCAAGAGATATGCATACCACATGGTACAGCTCTTGGGGATATACCCAAACAACTCTATATCAGATTCCAGAGATATTTCCTCATCTATGTTCATTGCTTTTCTCTTCTTAATAGACAGAATAGGCAGCCTAGAAGATTAGTTGATGAATGCATAATGAAAATTATGGTATTTTACATAGTGAAATATTATATAGCTGATACAAAAAATAAATTTACAGGTGCATGAATAGATTCTGGGTCTTACAGCTAACTCAGATTCAGAAAGACAGTTTTGTGTGTTTTCTATGATTTGTGGATTCCTTTTTGAATCTTCAGATATTTGTGCTTCATTTGGAATATTTATAGAGGTTGGGACTAGTAAGAGTCCATGTGGGAGTTTTCAATGGAAAAAAAGATAGAAAAATGCAATAAAAAGGGAAAGAATAAGAACAATGGACCTCTAACATGTGACCCTATTGCTGACAATAACATAGAGACTGCAAAAATCAGAATGTCATGGGGCATACATGAGTACTTGTTCCCATGGAGGGCATGTTCCCCTAGACCTGGAGCTACAGAGGTTTATAAGATACTGATCTTGGATCTGGAAAGTGAATTGTGGTGTTCTTCAAGGGCATTATGAACTCTAAATCATTGAGTCAACTCTCCTGACACTCAACAATCTTCTTAATCATTGACTCAAGTATACATTCTCTTTGCATTCACCACTCTCCATGTCTATGCTATGTCCATGTATTGTATTCCCCTAATACCCATTGCTATCGAGTTACCCTATGCTACTGTAGAGTAATATGGGTTTTCTGGAAAATTAACAGTGAGTATCATTCCTCTTATTAAGAGGAATAATAAACGTTAAATCACCTATCCTTCCAAACATTTTGTGTATATATGTTTGAAGAGTACACATATATATTCTAGGTTACTTACAGTCATTTGATAGAGTGATAAATTTTAACATATTATTTAATAATAGTTTTTTGGAAACATTAATATCATTTAATCTACTTTTATGACGATTTTTTTCAGGAGTGAAAATTTATTTAAAGATTTGTTTTACAGATGGAAGCAGATGCAGAAATCTACAACTAACCATTGGGCCAAGCTCCTGGAGTACAATGCAAGTAATGGAAAAGTGATAATATGAACAAAGGAGTCAAGACTGGTGTCTGTTGTTGTCTCCATATTTTACCAATACTAAAAAGAATACATGTAATTGATACATATATGCATTTTTCTAATTAGTTACTTTTATATACTTTTTGACCACAATAATTCTATACAAATTTATTGCATTCACTTTACAGGATGTGCAGTGAAATGTGCAATTCCCAAGTTGCTGGTTTAGCATCTACTTCTGCTATTGCAATATACTGAGAGAGTCTTTCTAGATTGTGAAAGATAATATGGCAGAGATATTTATTCTATTTAGCAATCATGATTAACATATAATACAAAACCTAAAAGTAAAATCAGTAATTTAAAAAATGCAGAACAGTTAACTTTATGAAATGACTCTTATTCACTAGTCACATACTAAAGTAAATCTGGGAACATGGTTGTAAATAAATGAATAAGAAATAGAGTTTGACATTTGCATGATGAAATATGAAGCACATTTTCAATAATTTCAGTGATCTTCTAAATATCATTCAGAAATGCTGGCTGACCTAAATTTCCATTTGGCTAATGACTTTCTCTGCAAAGCATATCACAAGCTGTCACAGTCACAACACTAGTAATACATCAATAGATTATACTGTTTGTACATTTTTCTAAGTTTTCTGAAGCAGTAGAATAGTCCCAGCTACAATAGAAATTGAATTAATAACTTATAGGACCAAGATAGACTATTAAAATACAAAGCATTCACATAATGCAAAAATATGGGAATGTACTTTTCTTAAATAAAGAATATTTAACTGTATCCCATGCAAAATTTCTTATTATTTTGATAATAAAAAAGTCACCTTCTGACATCTATAACAAAATATTTTCTAATAAAGTATCTAGAAATCTAAGAAGATTTTTCATAGGTCTTTTAAGACTTTCTTTCTTATTGCCTAATTTAAATTCATATTAAATACTACTAATATGTTCTTTGATATCTGCTTAGGATTCATCCTTAAGAAAGAATTGATAGTACACATGCAAAGTAGAACATACACACACACACACACACACACACACACACACACACACACACACACATAGTTGAAATGCTGGCAGTTGAATTTTCATTAACTTGTGTATTTGAATAATTATTACTTATGCATCCTACACATTAAAAGACATGGTCATTTAAATTTTGTCATCGGCAAACACTTCAATTGCACAGGAAATCAGGGCAGAATTGGTGAATGCCTTTTGTAAAATGAAAATTGTTTTACAACAAAGAAAATGAAAACAGCTTGTTAGCTACTTATAAAGGAGAGCTGTATTCCAAAGAGATAATATTAGTTCATCAAAGAGCACACCCATGATGATTGTAGCACTCTTAACAATAGCTAATAAGTGAATTAATGTGTTGTCCATTCGCTAGTGAATGGGTTGAGAAAACATAACTTATATACTCAGGTATATAATATTTAGTTGGAAAAGGGGACAAAACATTATAAGCAATTACATGGGAAGACCTAGAGGCCAAAATGTTGTTATATAAGACAAAAGGGTACATATTAAATGTTCTTTCTGAAATGTCAGATATAGTCCATCAAGCTTACAGAAATTATAGCATTATAGCAGCAGTGATAGGTAATTGAGTGGGGGAAAGAGAAGGTAATAGGAGAGATTAAGCTGGTCAATGACTAGAAAGTCACAGACAAACAGGAAGTTTACAATTCTGTCTTCTATCACACAGATGGGGTGTTTGTTTAATAATACAATAGTGTTTAAATAAAAATATCATGGAAAGCAGATATTTTGTATCTTTATTACCAAGAAATGACTGTTGAGGTGTTGCATAAACCTAAAAAGCTGAGTTGATGTAGTTTCAGTCTACACATAGTATCCTGATACATAAGCAATCTCAGAGAATAAACTCATCAACATAAAAAGCAACACACTTTACAGGTTCTGCTTATGGCACTCACAAGTAGACTCAGCTGAGTCTCCTTTAACTCCCTTGCATTTCTCTTCATTCGCAATCTCAACCTTATATTGGGTTGGTTTCCTGTCCAAGCTGATATCTACACACCCAGTCAATTTCCTATCTTTTTTTTTAATTTTATATAATAGTCCAATTAAATGAAAACAAACATTTATACACAATATTTGGGAATTTGGGCGTCGTTCTTTCCAAACTACTTCCTGCTGGTAAGGGGCGCTGTCTTGGGGGATTCGAAGAAGATTCAGATATCCTGGCTGTAGTCTGTAGGGCTGTTTTGTCCTGCTGTTTTGAATGTAGGATCAGCTTGTACTCTGTTTCAGGCAGTCTGGCATGATCAAACCACATTAGTCTGGAAGGAATCCACATCTTTTCATTTTCTGTGGAAATAAAAATAGAAATCCTTTTCCCCAGTAACTTGTCCTTCAATTTAAATTTTGGAGTCAAAGCATTTTTAAACTTCCTTATCTTTATTCAGGGACACTATACTTAAGACAAACCCCAGTAAAGGCTTTTACCCAGAATCTAAATGAAAAAGCCATGAAGTCAAAGGAGGTGTTTTGAGTTGAAAAACCAACAACTTGTACCAGGTGTACTCTGAATGCTAATGACCTATGGCAAGAACAGGGGCACAGATTCAGAAGCTTGCTTCCTGATTGCTGAAGCTGGTTTATACATGTAGACTTGCAGGACTTCAGTTCATCTTACTCCTGTAAGGAAAACCAAAGTCCGGATGCAAATCATTGAACTTCCTATTTTCTATTTAGAAAGTTGTAAAGTTTCCTATTTAATGTTCTAATCAGAATTCCATTCCTAGGAAAGCTCTACTAAGATGAAGCACAACATAAAAACCTAGGAAAATGTAACATATGGTGAGACAGAATTGAAGAAAACACAACATAGTTTAGATGGAATCAAAACTATTTATGCTAATTTGAATTAAAGTAATGCCAGATACATCTTGAATGGTAGTTATGGTAGTTATTTTGTACTGGAAGGAAGTGAGTTACTAAAATGTACGGACTGTTACAAGTCCACTTGGCTGATTGTTTTGTGAAGGTCAAGGGCAAAGTTGGTTCTCTATTTCTACAAGACAGTACGATTTTGATCGTACCATTCTAAAGGAACAGAATTAAGTTGTATATCGGCATCTCTATCATTGCTATTGCTATAGCCTTAAGTTACAAGAAAATTATAAACAACTTTAAATCTATGCTCCTGCTTAGGATATGTCATGCACATGTGTGTATGCATGTGTGTACATATACATGGTAGAGTTTATGTCAGCTTTCTGTTTCTCACTCTCCATCCTATCTTCTGAGACAGGGCATGCCAGTGAACTTTGTGCTCATAAACTGGAGACCCTGGCTAAACAAACAAGGTATAGGGATTTACCAGTCCTTCCACAGGCTATGTTCACCTACAGTGACTGTCAACATGCCTTGTGTTTTTTAAAATGCACAAGAGATATATATTCATGTCCTTGTTCTTGTGCAGTAAAGACCTTAGTACCAGAGCAATCGTTCCACTCCACAAAACCTTCTCATCTTAGAGACTTCAAAGATAGACTTTTAAGACCAGCTTCAATGGGACAAATGAAAGTATCAGCAGGGTTTTCTCTTCCCTGGAGACTCTAAGCAGAACCCATTTCCTTGCTTCTCACATCTTATAAAGGCTGGTCACAGACTTTGTTTGGTGGCCCATTTCTATATCCAAAGCCAGCAAAGGAAGGTGGACATCCTCTACATCAAAACACCCCCAAATACTCCCATTATCACCCCCGTCATCTATGATCAAAGGTTATTGGCATACCTTTAGACCCACTTGAACACCCCAGGCAACCTTTACATTTTAAAATAAGCTCCCAACAACCCACTATCATATGCAATATTAAATTCTTTTTGTAAGAATTTCTGTTTGCTGCTGATGAGATTTCACCTCATATTATAACTTACATTACAAGAATGGTGATGTTAAGTAAAGAAACTGTGAAGGGTGTGTCATTTATGTGTGAATCTCACTGGGGTGTCATTATTACCAATTATGGGAAATTTGGAGGATTTTTTTTGAGCACATCAACATTTAGTGAATTCCAAGTACAAACTGCTATTCTCTGTGATGTGAGTGAGTCTCATGAAAGCAGTTGAAAGCCATATAAAAACACAAAAGAGGGATATTCTCAAGTCTTTAAATGCATTGGTTCAATTGGTCTTCCCAAATACCCGGCTTCCAGAATTTAAAATCGTCTTTACCCTTGGTTATCCTGGATCTCAAGCTAGTTAGTACCCACCACACACTTTTAATTACCCCATGAGCCTCTTCTTTTAGAAAAAAAATCTGCCATATTTATTTTGCATTTGTTAAGAGCCCTATGTAACATGGGTAGTCTGGAGTATTTGTAGTTAATTATGAAAGATTTCCTTCCTCTTTACATGAAACTTTATTTCTTCAACTTACATTTCCATACTCCTTATTATTTTACCTTTATAAATATTCATGTGTCTCATTTTTACCTTAGTTTCTACTCATATTTTACTACATATTAATGCTAATTTATTCTTTATTCTAAATGAAGAATGTATTGTGTACCAATACAGTTTACTCAGACCATTAGCACTCATGTTGTTGCTACTTGCCCTCAATCATCCACAATTACTTAACCAGAAATTTCTTAATGTTTGGTTGTGACTCTAGCCTTTTAACATTTGAGCCATCTCTCTAACCTGTAGTGGATATTCACATTATCTTCTTCTGTGGCCCATTGACCACGCCCATTGGGGGTTGGAGCCAGGGACAGAAGTGACCTGTGGAACTAGGTCTGTGGAGGAGCCTAGAACGCTCTATTGCTGGCGGACACGGAGAGAAGGGCATCTGGTGGAACTTGCTGGTGTTCATCTGTCTAGGTTGTAAGTTATTTCTCCCTGAATAAACATCTATTTGGCCTATTTGTTTATCCTGATCCTTATTAAACCGCAAACCAACCCTTAACCAGGAATTTCTATACTGTGCTTTCAAGAGTTGATTTTAAACATTGTTATTTTCAAGTATAATTTATTATCTAGAACTATAAATTTTAAGGTCCTGTTCTTGCCATCTAAATATTATAATAAAAATCAGAAATGTGGTATTGTTTCACTACTGATAAGTAGCTTATATTATCTTATTGATCCCTAATATTCTCTGTAACCCCAATAATAGAATGAGGCTAGGATAAAGTGTACTCATGCTAGATAAATACAAAACAGAGTATGGATATAAAAGGTAACTGCTAGCGCTTATGGAACTGAAACACTGGTGGCAAAAGGGAGATTCCAAAATAGGTTCTTTAAAAGAGGTTACTTTTTAACTGTATTTGAAGAGGAAGAAATGCTAAACAACAAAAGTCTGGGTGTCCTGGAAGCCATGTTCCTTGGTAATTCTGAATAATTAGATTTTCTATTTTTAGATTTATAAAGTTGTAAGGGGGAGGGCTATAAGCTTCTTCAAATTCATCTACTTATTTGAGGAGAAATATTTCTGTATTTATACATGTGTAGAAAGAGACAGATAATTATTTTGGTGAATTCCCATAACCTGAAGTGATACAATTTTGACACAAGTGGGAGTCGTAGTTAGTTCTTTGACTTCTAATGCATGTTTCCCACAATGTGTCACTCAGCTATAGGAAAGAAATTCTTTATGCATTGAGTATATTTCTTTGAAGTGAAATAAGCTTTTCTTTTCTACATCAACACCTTCACTACAGGGTATTCTGAGACCTGAAAAGAAAGGTTCTGTGCTAAAGCTGTGACTGCTAACACTTCAGCTGGCATATTAACTGCCTGTGGGAGAGCTATTTAATTTGAATAGCATCTGGACAATGGTAGAAGATTAGATATAACCCCTATTATTCTGTCAATAAAAGCTCTACTACCTTCAAGATCTGTAAAGCAAGACCCCCACATTAAAAAAAAAATCAGCTAATGGATATTACAGGAGATTTTACTCATTTTGAAGCCAAAGAGAGAAGCCAATGAAACTGAGAATCCACTGATTGTAGAAATAAAAAATAATTACTTTATGAAAACATGTTGAAACGTACCTTGGGAAAATTTTAATTTCCATTGAAAATACAAGATTAAAAGAAAATGCCTAATGTTTTGGCTAAAATTCAATGAATATAATGTTCTAATTAATGGACATGATTAAAGGGGAAGCACTTTAACACATGAAAGCAATGTATAACAGAATATTGAATTTAGCGGGTTGGTGGCAACATATATTTGATTACTCAGAATGAATGAGTGTCTTACATTATACACAAGAAAGGACCTGTTATCGTTTTATGTGCTGTATTCCAGTGCATAGAACAGCATGCTCTCATGTGAAAGTATATAAACCTAAACAATATTAATAGTGTGCTTCTGTGTCTATCATAGTGTAGTTTATTTTTGAATTATGTTCAATGAATTATGATGAGATCTTTGTTTTATTTGCCATTCTAGGAAATGGCTAAATGGTTGTCTTAAAGAATTAAAAAGATTAAACTGGTTTGTTCATAATTTTGATCATTGTGCATAAATAATTTTAAATTGATACAACACATCTGAGGCCATCAACTTGTTGCTGACAATAAGTGCAAACTAAATATTCTTAGAAAATGTCATGATATCTCAAAGATATAACAATTACGCTAATTTGGTTGAAGATTAATGATCTACATTTAAGTATTATCAAGATTATTACTATTTTTCCTACTTCATTTTTTCTATTTAAACTAAAAACAATCTTACATACTGATCCCAGTTTCCTCTCCATCAAGTTCTCCCTTTTTCCCACCATCTCCCCATCCACTCTCCAGAGAGGAAGAGGCTTCCCATGAGGGATCATCAAAGTCTGTCACATCATTTGGTGGAGAGCCTAGGCGCTCCCCAATGTATCTAGGTTGAGATAATATCCCTCCATGGGTAATGATTCTTTAGTCACTATACTTAACATTGAGCATGAACTAATGTAAAAAGTTTCAATTTTTCATAAAATGCAATGATCGATAAAGACATCCTTCTGAGATCTGCTTCCACATTAGCTTACACTTGGTCTGTCATCGGGTTGATACTGTATACTATATACAGTCATTCAAACAGAAAACTTAAGAATATATGCCCTTTACTACTCTTTCTTGAGTCTAAGTGTTTGAAACTTGCAAAGGAACAACACTAAGTCTCTTTAAAACATCGTTGTATGTGATATACATTTTTTTTCAGTAGGAAAGCCTTAATATGACAATGAACTTATATTTACCTAGATCCTTCATACCTCTTGAGTCCAGTTACCTCACCCTGTTTTCTGAAATTACGGATCTACTGATGGTCAGTCTACTCTACCTTATATACAAACCCAGGCCACATTGTATTCAATCTTGATGACTTCAAATCTCTATGGTCAGTGCACTTTTATTTCCACTTCTCAGCATGAAAATTCTTTAAGTATTATTCTGGTTTTTGTTTTGAAAATTAAAAGTGAAAATTCTTTAAGTATTATTCTTGTTTTTGTTTTGAAAGTTAAAAGTGACATGGATCTACTAATAGCTTTCTGTATTGTAATTTAGACCAAATACCAATATTTTTTGTTTTAAAACCTTCACTACTGAAAAGTCATTCAACACATTCCCAATTAAATCAGTACAATTATTACTTTGTGCAACAATTATTGTAAAATTATTATATGTACTATAGACTAATACAATATATTATATTAGTCTGAGATAGTATAGCATTTCTAAGACCATTTAGTTTACAATAATTATTTTGTTTCCAAGAAGTTGAGTCATAAATTTTAAAATAATAAATATTTTGAATTGATGGATTCATTAAAGCTACCAAATTATTTGTATCCAAGAAAGAGCTGAAGTGTATTCATTGATAGATAAAAGCAATAGTAGACAATATTGTAAACTTTAAAAAAAATGTAATTTGATATTTAGTGATATTCATCAAGCACTCTAATAATAGCAAATGAATTGATAATTTGTAAGCCTGATTAGTTTTTTTCAAACTCTTCATCTCTTCATATTTATTCTCATAAAAATGTTTATGGTTTTTACTTTTTTCTTTTTTAGATTTGTTCATTTTGTTTAACAGCACAATTATCTAATAGTGTAAAAAATCTGAATTTCCTTTCCAAGTTATAATAAGTCAGTAAATTACTGAACTATTAAAAAGATTTCAAAGCTGCTGAACAGAACAAATTAAGTGTTTTCTTAATTGGCCCTTGATTGAAATATCATATTACATATTTTCCCAATTCTAAAAGGTAGAAATTGCATTAAATAATGATAGGATATTTAATGATGTAAAATTTCAACATTAAAACTTATTACCTTTTGACTTATCCTATTTCTATTCCATCAAATGTTAAAGATGTTTGGATGCAAAATAATACGTGTAGAACTGTACTTTGCTTCAAATATACTGTGCTGTTTCTATCACGAAGGAAAATTATCTGTAGGGCTGATACAAGGCTGGCCAATAGGAATTAAATACTTTAAATTAGGCTAATTGTATGTGAACCTTTACATTTATACTAAGAGGTTCACTAATTTTCCTTAAGCACTTAAGAAAGTAGTTTCCCAGCTATCATTCTGGGGTCCATGAGCTCCCCTTTGCTCAGGTCAGCTATCTCTGTGGGTTTCTCCAGCCTCATCATGATCCCTTTGCTCATCACTCCTCCCTCTCTGCAACTGGATTCCAGGAGTTCAGCTGTGGGTGTCTGCCTCTGTCTCCATCAGCTACTAGATGAGGGCTCTAGGATGGCATATAAGGTAGTTATCAATCTCATTATCAGGGAAGGGCATTTAAGGTAGTCTCTCCACTATTGCACAGATTGTTGGTTGTGATAATCCTTGTAGGTCTCTGGGCATTTCTCTACAGTCAGTTTTCTCTTCATACCTATAATGGCTCCTTCTATTATGGTATCTCTTTTCTTGCTCTTCAGGATGGTAGCTGAGAAACCAGCATAGGACTGATCCGGACCCGCTGCGTGTGGGTCTCAGTTAGAAGTTCTGAGCAATCTATCAGAATCCTGGCAGTTGAACCAAGATGTATCATCCCTGGTGCATGAAAGGACTTCAGGAGCACATTCCCTATGGAGGGATACTCCTTCAACCTAGAGACAGGAGGGAGGGCCTAAGCCCTCCCTAAATGACTTGACAGATTTTGTTGATTGCCTTACCATCCCTGTGGAGTGGGTAGGGAATGGGATGCGGGGGGGGGGTAATAGGTGTGCATGGGAGGATGGGAGGGAGAAGGACCTTGGGGATGGGGAAAGGAGTAGTTTTGAAACGGGGGGTGGGGGGAACCAGCCTTTAAATTTAATCAGTAAAATCAAATGTTAGTTTATATTTTTTATTTGTTTTGGTAATATTACTAGAATAATTGTGCACAAAAGAGTGAGTACCCTCCAATACAAGTTTTTAATCCATTAACCTGAAAGAACTTAAATTCTCAATGAGTAAACAGGTATATTTCATTAAGAGTTCACTGAAAGGCAATATTGGTTTATGTGCAATAACTTGATAATATTAGGCAGATGTGTCATGAATCAATGATGATGCTTAAAATTTGTCCCCAAAATAGTTGTATTTGTATATTAATATTAATGTTTTTTTTCTGTGTAATTCTTTCTCACCACTGATGTTTGGACTGGTTAATAACCACTCCTTATTACCCCACAACTACTTGAAAAAATTACACTAATGCTTTT
This sequence comes from Phodopus roborovskii, assembly GCF_943737965.1. NCBI lineage: Eukaryota > Metazoa > Chordata > Mammalia > Rodentia > Cricetidae > Phodopus > Phodopus roborovskii. The sequence continues at coordinate 2,619,255 of NW_026126413.1, read as the reverse complement.
ACCCTTGTAAAATATGTAATGAGGTTTTAATACTATCATGAGGCTAAGTATTTATTCTAACATTACAAGCAATTAGTCAGCAAGTCCTTGAACCTCCCACAAGGGTGACATTTATTTCAATGCCTTTCTTATGGAAAAATATTCCCGTATCACTCTGAAGCATACTTAATATGAGGTACTAAATACTGTTTATTTTCTAGTCAACAAAGGGCCATAATATAAAGATCCACTATACTTGAGGGTTTTTCAAGGTTGTGATGTCACTAACCAAACACAAAAATGTAGGATGCTGAGGTTCCCTGAAGAAAATGTCACTATTTTTCAGTTTTACATTCTGTTGTGTATCCCTAGGAAGACCCTGGATGTCCTTGGTACTGTTCAGTAGGGCTATTTCTATAGCTCTTTGGATTTTGCTAAGTAAAAATTTTACCTTTATAAGGATACAGTCATAAACAGTTGGGAGGAGGAGAAAGTTTTCTATTGTTTACAGTTAGAATACATAACATGCAGAACTCATAATTAGATAAATGCTTACTGATTTTTATGTGCTTATGTAATAATTGAATGTGATAGTTTAAATCAGAGTGGAGTAATTTTTCAGCAAAACTCTTTGGTCTATTACTAATGTCTTATTTTAGATGAAACTATTTTATGATTCTAAAAGTATAGTGATTTGTAAAAATTCAACTTACCCTTTATTCATAGACGTTCAGCTCCATTTTATTATAAAAATGATACAATTGAGTCTTGAAATTTTTAACAATTTTAAAGTAAGAAATCAAACATGATTCATGATTTAGTATGGAATATATAAGTACATATTAATAATATACTCAAATCCAAATGAAAGTATGATAATCTTTGTGAAAACTTTATGATAGATTATGGTTCATTGTTAAAAAAAAACATAATATAAAAACACAATATTAAATTTGAGATTCTCAGTAGAGGACTCTATTCTAAACATCCTTAGCCATCAGGGAAATGCAAATCTAAACAACTCTGAGATACCATCTTACTCCTATCAGAATGGCTAAAATAAAAAAACACCAAAGAGAGTTTATGCTGGAGAGGATGAAGAGACTCTCCACAGCTGGTGGGTTTTCAAACTTGTACAGCCACTTTGGATATCTGTATGGTTGTTTCTTTGGGAGAATGGGAATCAGTCTACTGCAAGATCCAGTAATTCCACTCTTAGGCATATACCCAAAAGTTGTACATCCATACAAGGACACCTGTTCAACTATGCTTATAGCAGCATTATTTGTAATACCCAGAACCTGGAAGCAACCCAAATGCCCCTCAACTGAAGAATGGATGGAGAAAATGTGTTACATTTACACAGTGGGAAAAACAGGGTAATCCTGAAATTCACAAGCAAATAGATGGAACTAGAAGAAACCATCCAGAGTGAGGTAACCCAGTCACAAAAAGACAAACATGGTGTGTACTCACTTATATTTGTTTTTAGACATAGAGCAAAGGATTACCAACCTATAATCCATACAGCCAGAAAAGCTAGAAAACAACAAGGACCCCAAGAGAGACATACATCGTCCCCTGGAGAAGCGGAAAGGGACAAGATCTCCCAAACAAATTGGGAGCATGTGGTGAGAGGAGAGGGAGTTAAGAGGAAGAAGAAGAGAGAGGTGGGCATGAAGGAGCAGGAAGATTGAGTCAGGGAGAGAATAGAGAAGACCAAGAAAAGAGATACCATAATATAAGGAGCCATCACAGGTTTTAAGAGAAATTTGTCACTAGGGAAATGTCCAGAGATCTACAAGGATGACCTCAACTAACAATCTAAGCAATAGTGGAGAGGCTACCTTAAATGCTCTTTCCCAATAATGAGACTGACTTTAGCATGCCTATTATTGTTGCATAATACAATGTCAAAAATACTCTCAAAGTGAAAAGACTTGTTCATAGATGTGTCCTCTTATCAATTTATATTCATACACATGTACAATTGATGTGGAATATATGTCTCGATGCTGTGAATATGTGTTGTTTTTATTGGTTGATAAATAAAGCTGTTTGAGCCAATGGTCGGGAAGAATAGAGCCAGTGGGAAATCCAAACAAAGATACAGAAAGGAAGAAGGTGAAGTCAGGGAGACAACTTATAGCTACCAAAGTGGTAAGATGCAAGAACATTATCAGAAAGCCATGTGGTAATATACAAATCAGTAAATTTGAGTTAGCTTAATTGTGAGTGCTAGTCTGTAAAATGCCTGAACCATTGATCAAATAATTATAATTAAAATTAAGTCTCTGCACATTTATCCAGGAACTGGGTGTGGGAGACAAGCCTCCATTTACAGGACAATGACTCATTATGTTTACAAATTAGAATAACACAAGCATGATGTATTTGCTACTTGATATTGGATAAATATTTTGAAAGTTCTTTTATGCAAAAAAATACAGTTAATATTTGGATATGGAATTTATAAAGATGTAACTTACAGAACATGGAATACCCTATTCTTGCCATATGTGTTGTGCTCCCTACTTTAACAGCAAGTAAGCTTAAGTTATATTATGACTTGTTTTCTCTAAAATAGTAATTCTTATCAATCATAATGATTTTTAAATAGCCTAGCTGCTTGCTGTACAGAAATACAGTAAAAAAAGTTAATATATAGGAGTTGAAGCAGTTTAGGTTTTCTTAGTCTAATATCTCTGATGATGAAATGTCTTCAACATGATTATGAGGTGAAGTTCATTCAAAGATTTATGCCATGAACTAAAGAATTGTCACAGCTGACACACAATTATTAGTTTTTGTGTAGAGGAGCATATTATATATATATCATTTTGACGATTTTATTGCACATTAAATTACTCATGATACTTTATTTCATATAAAATATTGTACTGTAGCCTCCCAAAGTGAGAAAGCAGCCTCACACAGTAACAGCAATAGTTTGTACAATTTGAACAGAACTGCAAATAACAGTAATTTGAAACTTAAGAAAGCTATAAAGGTGTTAACCTCAACCTTTCTCAAGTTGATAATATGAATGAGCACTCCCTCTTGTTTTCAATTTCATTATTTAATATATTAGTGACTTTTCTTGTTGCCTTGACAAAATACCTGACAAAGCAATGTAAGAAAGGGAGAGATTCTTTTCACTTACAGCATTAAAAGTTGTACCTCATGGAGAAGAAGGCATGGTGGCAGGAACATGTTTGCATTTAGTCAGCAGTTAAACAATAGAGAGTCAACAGGAAATGAGTCTGGACTGTGAAACCTCAAGGGTATATCCAGTGACTCACCCCTGAAGGGAGAATCAATTCCTCCTATCCCCAAATGCCACCATTAGCTAGCTGCATACCAAATCTTCAAACACATGAGTCTGTCAAGAGACATTTCACCTTCAAACTATAACAAGTGACAAGAAATAGTGACAGAAATTAGACTTTCAATATCTATTTGTACTCAAAATAACCCTTGTACATATTGTTATCATTGTTACTGTCATCATTGAACAATTTCCACTATCATTGCTAATTATGACTAAGGTGGTATGAATTTAAAGACCCAGAGAGTCATCCATCAAAAGGTATAGCCACCTCTCTTCTGCTTTTTGATTGATATCTCATTTTCTAGAATGAAACCCAGTGACCTAAGTGAAGCCTTTCAAACCACATTAATGTGTTTTCATTACTGAGTCCTATTTCAGCCATAGAGTGAACATAAATCCAAAGCTTAAGAGGATCTGGCTACCAAAGTGTTTCTGTTGTGCATTGTACACTTGCTTACAAGCTTAAAGATGCATTTTATAATTTGATATTACACCATCAAAAAATAATTAACTAAGCAAAGTGGTAGCATTTTGAGCATGATGACAAAATATAAAGAGATTATTTAAGATGATTTCCCAAGACTGTTCTGAGGCCACAAGTTGTTCATCTGAAGTGGTCTTGTTCCCCAAAATATTATTTATTATTATTTTCTTTGTTCTCTTGCAGGGTTTTGTCTTATATTTTCAGAAGGAGTCTTAAATGTCTTACGTTAACACTAACTCTTGCTAGACATTTACTTTCTGTACAGAAACAGCAGTTGTGCATCATATATCAAGTAAAATGTCTTTTATATAAAGTAACTTGTCTGTTAACCTAATGCTTTACTTAACTGGCATGAACATATTCTTGATGCTTATTTTGTTTTAGCAACATTTTAGAATGTGTCAAATATATAAAATTTAAAGTTATTTCAATAAAAGAAAATTTTAAAGGGTATGCTTCAAATTTTGATGAGAGGATTTTTACACATTTGTAGTTCAGTTATCTGCTTCTCCGAAGTCATCCCCACCAATAATTAGGAAAACTAGGAACACTGTAACAAAGGGCCTCTCTTCAATATAGGGAATAAAATATCTGTTTTTTCACCCAAAAAGCTGCAAGTGGTTATTGTTAATGACTGGTGACCATTTGTCTTGTCGGTCGCAACAGACTTTATGCACCTTTTGCCATAGAGGTATACCTCACAGAAATTGCCCAGAATATTAATACCAGACTCCCACTTCCTAGTTACAAATAACAGAACTCATCCATAAGGGTGATAACACATGTATTTATGGCATGCTGAACTCTGTCCTATCTTGGTAAGAGGCCATACAAGTTAATAGGCTGTTTAGATATAAAATCTACCATCATAATTACATGTGCTTTGCAAATGAGTAGCATGTAGTCACACCCTAAATTTTATTGTGTACCTGGAATTGGAATGATTGTTGTCTGCAAAAGTGGAATGAGAATGGTTGTTGTATAGAAACTTTTTCCAAAGTTATACTGTTTTGAAATATGCTGACCTCCTGACATTACACTCCCTGAAATCTGATGCAGGTCAACAAAATTAATCTAAACCACATTTTCATTCTCATTGCTTTGCAGTATACTTCTCTTCTTGGACACCTGTAGGATCCACCTTGTTTAAATAGATCTATAACCCCTAATGGATACCTTATTTCTTAAACCTCTGATATTTTTATACTATAACATATTTTTACAAATGTAACATACTAACAAAGTTATTGTAAAAGAAAAAATGAACAGGGGATAGAAATGAAGACATATATAAGTGAGAGTAAAGGATTACCAGCCTACAATCCACACTGCAAGAAAAGCTAGGAAACAAGGAGGACCCTAAAGAGACATACACAGAAGGGGAAAGTGACAAAATCTCCCAAGCAACTTGGGAGCATGTGAGGGAGCACAGAGGGATTTAGGAGGAAGAGGAGGGGAGGGGCCATGAGGGAGCAGGAAGATTGAGTCAGGGAAAGAATAGAAGAAAGCAAGAAAAGAGATCCCATAGTAGAGGGAGCCATTAACAGGTTTTAAGAGAAATCTGGCACTAGGGAAATGTCCAGAGATCTACAAGGATGACCCCAACTAACAACCTAAGCAATAATAGAGAGGATACTTAAACCCCTCTCTCCAATAATGGATAATGAGATTGATGACAAATTTATATGCCATCCTAGAGCTTTCATCTAGTAATTGATGGAAGCAAAAGCAGACAGCCACAGCTAAACACTGAGGCAAACTCCTGGAATCCAGTTCGCAGAGAGAGAGAAGTGATGAGCAAAGGGGTCAAGACCAGGCTAGAGAAACCCAGAGAAACTGCTGGTCTGAACAAGTGGTTGCTGATGGACTCCAGTCTGACAGCTGGGAAACCAGCATAGGACTGACCCAGACTCTTTGAAAGACGATGTTAGTTAGGAGGACTGGGCAGTCTGTGAGGCCTCTGGTGATGGACCAGTATTTATCCCTAGTATACGAAAGGAGCCCATTCCACATAGAGGGATACTCCCTCAGCCGAGACACATGGGAGAGGGCCTAGGCCCTGCTCCAAATGATATGACAGACTTTGAAAACTCCCCATGGAAGTCTGCTGCCTAAGAAGTAGAAAAATGATGGGATGGGGGATGGTGGGGGGAAACAGGGGAGGATGACAGGGTGTGGGACCTTGGATTTACATGTAAAAAAGCTTGTTTCAAATTTAAATGAAAAATTATCATAGAAAATAAGCAAAAATTAGTTATTTATAACTATTTATATGACTTTATAAATAAATGCATTTAAAAATATTTTATATGCCTTTGAATTAACTTATATTGATAAGTTTGTTAGATTCTGTGTAATGACTAACATAATGGTTCACAAAATTATAGAAGCATTTTCTTTTACTAAAAAGAACAGTATTTCCTACATGTAGAAGTAGAACATATCATTAATAGTATTGACCTCTCCTACATATGTGAAACTGTCAATTCCTCAGCTCATATTAATAATTAATAAAATGGCACAAGTGACATGTTGTCTCATGAGGTGCTGTGAAGGTTAAATGAGACAATGCCTAGATACCTCCAAGTACAGACATTTTTTAACCACTAATAATAATAGCAAAGATTATCACAAATGATGAGATGAGCTACTCTCTTGAATCAGACTGAAGTATTTCAGGTCCTGCTCTCTCACCTTTAGTCCTGGACCTTTCTGGTATTGTTGATAATTTAGAAGATGGATTTCAACTACTGTCTCTTACACATTCCCACAATAAACTGGAGTTTTATCTGTGATCCAGGGAACATAAATAAAGAATAAGTGTTTTTCTAAATGAGTGCTAGATCCTTACCAACTATCTTATTAAGACAAACAACCAAGGTCACCTTCTTGGCTTCTGGGACCCACTGTGGAGTTACTGTGCAATAGAGATTCTGCGCTCAACATATTTCCCTCCTCAAACACAGTAGCTGCTAATGATGGGGAACAACCTGGGTTTAAGGCATAATATAAAGTAAAAAACAATAATAGGTATTCACTACATACTGCAGTGCTCCAGTCAGTCCACCAATACCTACTACCATTTTTATGGTCTTACCCCTTACCTTTAATTTATTTGTTGTTATAGTGTGGTAAGGGCTCATTCAATTGTTTTTCCTGCTTTATTTTAACTTTAATCTCATCTATCTTATGTTTTCTATTGAATTTCTTTGTGTCAATTTTATTCACCAAAGCCATGCCTTATATACTCTACTTCAGCTAGATTTAATAGTTAATTATGTAAAACCCTTAAAACTCTCAGGAATGCTTTTGTTTGGGTAAGCATGGTTTCCATGCAGCATCTTCCTTATTTCAGATGGTTTGTAGCAGCAACCTTGATACTGCCGTTGTTCTGCATTACATTTATCTTTATACACTCGGCAACTCCACTCTAAAAAGTCTAAATTGCTATTCTAGAGACAGCAGAGTCTACAGAGGTACTTCTAGCCTGAAATTTCAAATTCTCTAGAGAAAACCTACATGAATTTGTGAAAAGTAACTCTGAATTATACATAAGAGCTGGAAATCACTTTTACACATTTGTAGTAAATCTCCAACAGAATTTTACTGTGCAAAATAACTAAAATATATTTTAACTGAATAACTAATAAAACATATTTCAAGAAATACATAAAAAACTAATTAAATACTCATGTTCTCTGTGACTACCTTTTCATGGATGACTATGGTGAAAATAATTAATTTTTCATTTCACAGGATACATAACTTTGCAAAAGTTCTGAAAAACTACATACAAAGTTATGGTCTGAGAGAAAAATATCTTAAAATTGAATAGTATTGTTAATTACATGGTTGAAGACACTGAACATTTTACCTTAAATGATCTGTACACTTTGAAAGAAAGATAAATTCATAACTTTCTCCAGACAATTTAAAAACATCGGAAATTAAATGCATTTGTTCAGTGAAACACAAGGCATCTACACTGCAGACAAACCCAGGGGAACCAACATGATTGGAATAGAGAAAAAGGCAGAAGAATTTGGGTGCTGTTTACAAAAGGCTAATGATGAGTCAAGACTGTGGAAATTACATTTTCAGGAATCACACACCAAGTGGTGCTGACCAACAGAGCTATGTCACTGGCTTATGAACCTGCATACCAACAGTCGTCGGACCATAGTGTTCCTGTCTACAAATGTCATAGTGGACCAAAGCCAGAACAGTACCTTTCTTTGAAGGAACCTATGAGATTTTTAAGTGATCATAGTTATTATGTTGCCTTCCCCTGAACATAAAGTCAAGCAAAGCAAGCTGTTAAGAGACTCATACAAAGCAGAACTAGCAAACAAGAGCAGTTTAAGAAGGGAAATACTACAAATTAGAGGACATATATATCTCAAAAGATGCACAAAACATAGCAATAGTTAATTACAACAGCCCCACAAAAAATGAGACAACATTCCATATTGACAGTTCCTCTATGCCAAGGAAACAAAGATGATAACTTAAGTGGCATTAAAAAATATTCTTATTTCTACTTTTAATCTTTTCAATTGAGGCTAAAGAGATGACTTTCCCCACCCAGCAACATTTAATTGCAAATAATCCCTCAGAAGAGATGAGACTCCAGGACCTCTCAGCTAAGCCTTGTACAGATCTTGTGAAAAGAGTCATATCTTCAGTAAGTTTATAAATACAATGGCTATATCATTTCCAGAAGACATCTTTTTGATACATGTCTTTTACATACAAGGCCTCCTGCATTCTTTCTACTCCATCTTTCATACTGTTTCATCGAGTATTGAAGCTGTTGGTAAAACTGCTATATTTAGGGACTAGCAGTACATCAATACTAATAATTTGCATCTTGGCTAGTTATGGGTTTTTTCATTACCCTCTGTCTGCTGAAAATTTTTCTTTGATAAATCCCACAAACTACAATACTGATATAACTGGCAAGATGTTTCCTACAGTTAGTATACTAATGGCATGGTTGGGTAACTAACTACTTTCTGATTTGAGTTGAAGATTGTTCTGTTGGATTGATCTCATGCTTGGTTCTGTTTACTAGGTTTACAATTTGTGGCATGGAGGTAATATGTCCTAAGTGAATCTAATGCTATTCTGCTAAACTGTTATATTGTCAAATTGGCTCATAAGTGTTTTAGATGTTTGTTACCACATATTAGTGCTGTGATTATCCTTCATCAAGGATAAAATTTTCAGCTAAAGGTTTTGAAAATACTGAATTATCTATGTGTAGAAACAAATAGATGTATATCACTCACCCTGCACAAAAATCAGTTCGAATTAGATCAATGTCCTTGTTTTCAAACTGCAAACATTGAATCTGTTAAAGAAAAACAGAGAAAGCTCTTCAGGATATTGGCATAATAAAAAAGTTTCTGAAAAGAACTCCAATAACGTATGAAATATACCCACGAATTGACAAATGAAATAAATAATGTACATACAGAAAAATTATGTTATGAAATCCTGTAAAGTATCAGATTGAAATCAAAAAATGTTACATGATGTGACCAAATCTCAGAAAGACAAACATGATTTTTCTCTCCATTTTATAGAACTTCTCATGACTGAATGTACATATCCAGGTGGTAGTGAATAAGGGTAAGAAACTAGGAAGGGATCCATGTAACTGAAAAAAAATCAAAAAGAAGAACTTATAATGGGGAGTGAAGAATGTAATGAAACATCATAGAAGAGAGACCATCAGGAATCAAAGTGTACAGAGGGAGAAGAGGGACAAGAAGATGGTAATGCGTGTTGGAGATAGTCAATTAAAATAAACTGTGCATGAAAACCCACATGGGACATACTACATTTTAATCTTATTTTCAAAATTAAAATATCATTATACATGACTCATCTATTTGACAGGTACTTAGTAAGCACCTACAGGCTATAGGTAGTATATTCTATATTTGGAGTAATTTTTATATATAGGTCAAATTTTTTCTTCAGTTTCCATGATTTGATGCATGCATGCCTAATGAGTACAAACAATTATTTTCATTGTTAAATCAAAATCTACACTGCACTTGCAAAATGTATAAACTATAGACTTGACCTTCGGATACTATCATGTTTATCATCAATGTATTTTAATGAGGTCATGGATGGCATCTTTCTTCTTATACTAACCTTTTTCCTTGAGTTTGGTATCTTTTCCATCTTATCCTTCTTAAATGTGACTTCTCAGTGATCTTCCATTTTAGAAAATCCCTGTCTGTCTTAGAGAAACACCATATTTCGTTCTGACAGAAATACTCTATTAAAAAACTGATTGGAAAGTCTTACTGTACAATCACTGGATCATAAATTAATTCCTGTCATCCTATAAACAAAACTTGCCCAGCTCATTCTATGTGCTAGGTTTATCTTCCTATTTGGAGAGTTGTGGTAAAGGAGTCTGACATTTGATATATTTCAATATCCATACTATAAGTATCTCAACTTGAATGCGGTTAAGTTACTTACACATTAATAGATAAAGAAGAATTTTATGTTAGTCCACAAACATACACACTGCACACTCACAGTCATTACATCTCATAGATACAATAGGGTCAAATGATATACCAGGCATACATTCTGAGGTGGACATATGTGTGCCTCTGCATTCATCTGTTGAAGACAGACCTCTTCAATATATTAGTGTCTGTGCACACTTAAGGAAGTGAGTGCCTTTGAATGAGAGGTGCATTCCTGATGAAATGTGTGTCATTGCAAGAGCAAGAAATAAAAAACAGATTTTCTCTCTCTTTCTCTCTGTCTCTCTATGTGTGTTTGTGTCTGCCTTTCCCTCTTTCTCTGCCTCATTCTGTGTCTATCCATTTCTCTCTATTTTTCCCATTTGATTGCTCTCCTTGCCTCCCTGCCAGCAACCTGTGGAAGAAGTCCCTACTCCAAAGGACTTGACCCCCTCTTTGAAGGCTCCACCCTTCCTGTGGAGTTGGGGGAGGAATGGGATGGGAGGGTGGTCGGGGGCATGGGAGGGAAGACAGTAGAGGGAACTGGGATCGATATGTAAAATAAGAAAAATAAATAAATAGTCCAATAGAAATACGTTCTTTTACGTCTTTTCTTGAGTGTCAGTTACTTAATCTGCTTCAGATTTGAATTTAGCTTTATGTTTTCACTTTGGCGACCCACCTCAAAGCTCCCAATAAATACACAGACAATTATTGTCACGGGAATCTTGAGCCTTAGCTTGGCTTGCTTCTTGCCAGCATTTCTAACTTTAATTATCCAATTTCTCTCTGTTTTGCATCTGAGATTTTACCTTTTATTATTATATATATTACCTTATATTATTATATATTACTCTGTAGTTGGCTATGTGGTTGTATGGCTGGACTCTGGCATACTCCTCCTTTTCTTTCTCCTCCCTCTTCACTCTACTCTCTAAAGCCTAGATTTCTCCTCCTAATTATTCTCTCCACCTGGCAGCCCTGCATGTCACTCTCCTGCCTAGCTAGACTTTTGAGCTCTTTATTAGGTCAATTGTGTGTTTTAGACAGGCAGAATAACACAACTTTATAGAGTTAAACAAATGCAACATAAAGGTATGAAACACATACTTTCACCATTAAAAAATAGTCCACAGTATATACTAATGTACATAACATTTAAATTAGAAAGACATTGAGATATCACTTCAAAAATATGAATTAGGCATTATTCTTATCAACCACATAAAGTGATTTAATTAAAGATGTCCAGTGTAAACAAGCTGATGGATATCTATCTAAAGAGTCCCAGGATTCAACACAAAAGCTCTCTTATGATTAAACATGAATCAATAACCATCATTTATATGTCTCGATTGAATCAACTCTTTACTAGAATGCCCTCATAAACTAATGAACATTCAAGTCCCTGTTTTCATTTTTCCTTTGTTCTTCTGGTATGAATAAAGGTCAAGTACCTAATATTTATTTGAAATGTTCTAAATTATCACCCCTGGAAGTATTTTTCTACAAAAGTGACAATAAAATTATTATAAATCATGTGTGCTAACATGAGAAATATTTGCTTTTTCATATCTATTATAGATTCTCAAGCTTAAAGTCACAAAGAACATGCAGAATTCTGTCTTCTACCTGGAGTCTCTGGAGTGGGGATGGAGATCCCCTATAGTCTTGGCTTTCTTCTGCTGGCAAGCAGCCTATCTAAGTTTCAGTATTATGTGACACCCTCATTGCAATTTCTGACACTGTTTTCTTGTCAACTTTTGTTTTCTTTGTGTTTCCTTGATTTATTCCTCTTCTACATGCTTTCTCTTCTGTGTTTGGGGAAGACATTAAATTCAAAAATATTTTTTTAGATGGTCCACAATGATCTTACAAATATCTGTTTAGGGTCTTGTTAGATGTCACATTTGGAAAAGGCATTTGTTGTTAAGCCTGACTGCCTGAGTCCATTCATAAGGCCCACAGTCTCAAAGAGGAAAACCAGCTACTAAAAGTAGACCAGTGACCATGGATGACATGACATACAAACCATAAACAAACACACTAACATGAACACAAAATAAATACAAATATTTAAAAATATCCATTCTGCATATTAGAAATACTCATGCTTTAGTCCAGTTAAGTAGTAGCCATACATTTCTAATTTTGGGATATGTATTTTTCTTTTGGGCAGAAACATTTCAGTTCACTACACCTTCCAAACTCACACTGCACATTTAAAGCCCATTATTTAAATCCAAGCACACCGTCTTTCCTACCATTCATAGGAGATGACAAGTTTGCCATTCCTCATTGACTTTGTACTGATCTTACAAGTCTAGCTTGTTAGGAGTAAGTTTTCTGCCAGCCTGATCACACTGCAGTGCCAGTCCCAAATAACACACAGAGGCTCTGTATTTGATATAAATGCTGTTGGCCAGTTATTATCATTTCTTATTGGCTAGCTCTGTCTTAATTATTAACCCATTTCTATTAATCTAAGTACTTCCACATGGTCTTACTTTACTGGAGTGAGGGGCCGGCGTTCTGCTCTCTCCAGTCTCTCCATATTGACTCCCCCTTACTACTTCCTCTCTCCTCCTTGTCTCCTAGTCCTGCCTATTTTTCTTTCCTATTGGCCAACAGTGCTTTATTCATTAACCAATAAGAGAAACATATTTACAAAATAACATCTCCGATCACTAGCTGATTCTTTTTTTTATAATTTTTTTATTTAATTTTATATAATAAAGTCCAATTAAATGAAAACAAACATTTATACACAATATTTTGGAATTTGGGCGTCGTTCTTCCCAAACTACTTCCTGCTGGTAAGGGGCGCTGTCTTGGGGGATTCGAAGAAGATTCAGATATCCTAGCTGTAGTCTGTAGGGCTGTTTTGTCCAGCTGTTTTGAATGTAGGTCAGCTTCCAGTTAAAGTATTACTGGTTCAGGTGTGTGTACCTTCTTATTCAAACAGAAGTTACTACCTCTCCTATCACATCGTTTTGTTTAAATCATGTACAATTTCTCACTGTCACTTGTTACGTTTTTTTCTAATCCTTTCTTATTAGTCATTATTTAATGGTAGAATTATAGCCTGCCCCTCATGAGTGGAGTACCAGCATGGTGTCTAGCTATTAACATGGGGGAAATACAGTAATTGCCCTTTCATTGCTTAGAGGTTGCTTGTAAGTATGTCTTTCTTCTGTGGCATTGCAAGTTGCAGAGGGACTGGTTAGCCCTCTGAATCAAAATGTACCCTGATGGAAACAATACAAGGTAGAATTCTAAATAGAATTTGAATCCTCCATTGTCTCACTTTCCAAAACACACAGGGAAAACTGAATCTAAAAAAATGTGGTTTAACCAAAGGAGAATAAAAGAAGAAATGTTCATGGTCCAGTTATGCAATTGTATATTATTTATTCGTAAAATTGTAGGAAGGTTGTCTATTTCAGGAAATTATAGATTATTTCTTTATATAGAATCATGTTTTGTCTGTAGTAAGTACATGTTAATAACCATGTTTCTAGTTTCTGCAAAGTATGTTTTAGCACCTTGATTCCTTAAATATGTGGTAGAGACTGTCCCCTCATGTTAGGTAGTTTAGCAAAGGATTTAGCTGAAAATGTAGCATTCATATGATCTTCATATGCAAACAAGTCTAGAGTTTCTATATCTAGTTACTCTGCAGATTTTCACACAATGCCCTGCTCACAAGGCACCAAAGCCATGTACTAGAATTCTGATACAGGAGTCAGAACTTATATTAATTTTTGTCTACATAGGCTATGTATAACTACTCCAGAAATCATGTCACCTATGTTGAAGAGAAGTTCTATACTCTGGGAAAGCTCTTTAAATTCAACGCTATTAGAAAAATATTCATTGCTTACTTAGGGCAGAATGACTTGAGAATGAAGACATAATAACCCAAAACCAAATCTGGGCATGAAAATGTAATTTAAAACCTTACATGGATAAAGCTAAAATGAAAATTTATATATGACATTATGACAATCAATAGTTGTTGGAAATAAAAGCGATAGGGATAAAATTGTGAATTTTTTAAAGTTATAAAAGAATAAAACTCCCAAGTTTCTTTTTGTTATGCATTTGAAAAAGCTTGAACAAGGAAAATTCATTCTTCAATCTTTTGCTACTTTTTTTGAATGTTCAACTTAAAAAGCCATTTATTATTTAAAAGTCCAGCATTATTAAATCCCTTTTGATTCTGAGGCAAGAATTTAGTCAAGAATTTTAGTAACAAGGGAAATGATAAAAACTGAATATGAAAAAATTAAACAGAGACCCTGGTAAATTCAGAAAACAAAAAAATAAAATAACAAAAATAAAACACACAATCATACAAACTGTTAAATATGAAACCAAACCACTGCACATATTTTTAAACTATTGCTGGTATACTCCAATGTGGGCCAAATTATATCTGTCCAAGCTGATGAAGAACAAATCAACACACCTTCTTAATACTGGATTACAGGCTTGCAGTAGCATGCCTACCTTATATACAGAATAATTTAGAATGAACAGGCTTTTCTATAGGACTTAGGCCTCTTGGCTGCTTTCTGTGTTAGCCATAGAAAGTAAGTACCATCATTTATGAGCAAAGACTCTTATATTTCCTTTTACCCTAAAGTCCAGAAGGTTTTGAAAGAAATTATTTTTAAAAACATTTAAAGTAACTATCTTTTGATAGTGCATTTGGTGATGTTGCAATTTAGGAGAACAGCCAGATCCACCATCAATATGTTTAAATTACATTTTGTTTTGTCTTCCATTAAGTACAAGTAATTGTGTTAATATGTAAAATTTGTGGTGCTGAATGTGTGCATGTAACAAATATTCTTATGAGATATTTTTTACATGTTAGAAAAATATTTCATTATGAAGAAGAATCATCCATTTTGTTTTAATCATAAATTTCCCAAAAGTCATGGAACTTCTAAGAAAATGATGATATCTTCAGATAACTTGAATTCCAAATAGCATGAATGAGTATTTAAATGCCTGTCACATTGATTTCTACTGTAGGCAAGGAGAGTAGGAAGTTGTTGATTTCCAGATGCTCTGAGTTCCTGTGTTGTAGTGAACATCACTATGGCTTTAGACAACTTCACTCATACTCAGCTGCTGCCTTTCTGAGGGATGCTTTTGTGAAGCATTTTCAAGTTGAATTACATCATAATGATTTGTGGCAATACAGTAAGAAGGTAAGAGATGCTCTCACTATATATTGAATATTCACTGTCTATGCATTGTTCTAATGTTCTTGTGAGTGTGTGTAGGTTTTCATCGACTGAACTCTCAAAAAGTCAATAATCAGTAATACTATCTTGCTCTTTTTACAGAACAGTAGTACCATGCAATTTGAGTTGTTGGCATAACAGAAGTATATGACAAAACTTAATGAATGTTTTTGTATTTCCCTACTATGTAAATTGATCAAATACAGACTATACTTATATTGAAAAGCTTAACCTATTAATAGATATTAAAGGGTGGGTAAAATTTTATTCTATTGAAAAATGCATTACACTTAACATTACTAATAGCTTGTATTCCATCCTCTCTTCCATTTTCCTTTCTTTCCTTATTTTCTCTATTCCTTCTTTCCTTTTTTTTTTTTAACCACTTCTCATGTTTTGCACTATGAACACACTTGCTCATTAGCCCTTCATTTTGCCTCTCTTTTTTTCCACTCTTTGGTAAGACAATCATTCCATTAAGAACTTTCCATTAGTCGCTGTCTGTCTGCTGTCTATCTTACTGGAGTTACTGGGATTACCCTTGGGGATGGACGTAAGCACTATAAAGTAACTTGGTCACTGAAAGCCTGACCTATGGGGGTGTTCAAAAATATTTTCCCCTTAGGAAAAAATAGTTTTGCACATAGATATTCAATTATCCTCCTCTAAATTAAATTTCCTGATTTTTGTTTTAGTTTCATTTTTGTTCTGGATAATTCACTATGATTTTAAAACAGTTATTTCAATTAAACCCTAGATTTTCCTGAGATTATTTTCAAAATTTCTTCATGTTCATTCTAAGATTGTGGAGCTTTGAGAACAGTGCCTGTACTTTTCCCAGAGTCGAGTTGTTTTGCCTCTATTTTCCCCTTTGGAATTATACTTCAGAGCACTCAGTAGAGAAATAATACTTGACTTACTAAATTCAATATTACAAAATGAATCTTTTTAGACATAAATACTGCTGAATAATTTAAAGGTATCTTAAAAGTTAGCTTGAACATCAAAAGCACCACATATGAAATAATCTCCAACTGTAAGTTAGTCAGAAATATTGTAGTGACTGGAGATTCTGAAGGATGAATGTGTGCTTTCCAAGGATAGCTAATAAATCATAGAGATCATACACATAGTTTGTCACCTGTGTGTCAACAGTCCCATGGGGACATATGAATTGGTAGGCATAATTTAAGTAAGGGTTTTTTAATCAATGTATTTAATGATATGTTGCATAAGTTGAAGAATTTAGAAATGAAATGAAGTTGGTGTTCAAGTCTTGAAGACAAAATATGGGATATGATATGAAGTATTGATTTGATATTTTATAGACTCCACACCATTTTCTTTTGATTCATATGTGGCATGTGTTACATGTGACTGGGGGCATGGGCATGTGAAGGTGCATAGGTACATGCCTGCATGTATATGGACACCCAAGGCTGATATGACATGTCACTTTTCATATCTCTTTAGCTTTTGTAATGAGGCAGGGTCTTTTGATGAACACTGAGACTTCCAGTTCATAATGGGCTAAATAGCTAGCTTGCTTGGGGAACACAGTGTCTCTACCTCCAATCCGGTGGGATAAGAGGAGGCAACCATGTCTATGTGGAGGTTTTTAAACATCGCTTTAAAGTAACCCTCCTCTCTCTCTGTGAGTGTGTACCAGCCTGGGAATACAAGGATGGGTGTAGAACATAGAGTACCTGGGATCTAACTCAGGCTGTTGGTCTTGGACCCAGGGACCTTCATTCACTGAGATTTTACTGTCAGGCCCCTGTTTTGTTTTGTTTTTTTAACATGGGAGCTGGGATTTTGAAATCTAGAGTTAACATTTATGGGACAAATACCTCTACCTATTGATTAATGTCCTCAATTCCCTCCTGATTTTATGTCACTTTTATTTTCTGCTCTACTTTGGGACTTCACTGGCAGTTAATAAAGTTGCAATTATGTAATTTTACTGTTTGATATATCTGGAGTAGATTAGGCAATGATGGGAGGGTAAAAAGACTAGTCACTGCTTGATGACAGTCTAGGATCTCAGATTATTTCACAGTAGTTACTTCTTACTATAAATCACAGAATGCATAAACAAAATCCTCTGGCTACTGGTCAGTGAAACTGTGGTACATGCCACTGTCGATTTTCCAATGCTGTATAACAAATAACAATAAACCAGTTAAAAATCAGTGTGAATATATTAGTTCACAGTTGGGAGGCTGAGCTAGCTTTAGCTCCCAGGCCCTGCTTCTTAGTATTCTTGTCTGAAATCAAATTTTCTTGTAGGGTTGTGACCTCTTCCAAAGGAGGAGGTTCTTTTCTTCCAAACACACTAATTTTTGGAAGAATGCAATGTCCTTAAGTTATAGGACTGAGCTCCTCTGCTTCTGCTTGTCTAGGGCTAGAGTTGCAGTTTCCTGTCTGCAAAATTAGGTAGTTTATTGCTCTTCAACCAGGGAGAAAGTGACTCAGCCATTTCAATTCACTTCTTTATTTGACTTCATGCTCTTTTAAGTGAGCTTATCAGATTAGGGGAGGACATCTAACAGGATCTTCCTTTTGATTAAAGTCTGCTCTCTAAAAGCCTTAATTATATCTCCAAAGTCCATTTACTTTGCCACATAAACTAATTACAGAAGTGAATTCTCTTATTTGTTGGGCCTTCCCACAATTAAAGGGAATGCCCAACACATTGGTCTCTGCAGGATCATTATAACCCAGAATATTTTCAAATAATATTAATAATAGGAGTACATTATTATAAATAGTTACACAAAAATTGATCCATTTCCAACATGTTAATTATTAGAAACACATAAGTTATAGTAAATGTTATTTTAGAAAAAGAAATTGACTCATTTTAGTTTAATTAAAATGGCTTTAAACCATGCCAAAACAATATTAATCTACTACTTGGAGCACAAAAACATAACAGTATTTTGTGAGAAAGTATTAATTGCACTATTTGCTTATTCTGCCATTCTGCATCAGTAACAAAATTGCTCAATTGAAGTTTAGGATTAGATATAATAGGCTATTCTTTTTTTTTTTCACACTCAGTTTACTGATGCATATTTTAAATGCATAGTGCTCCACTGTAATTTTATACTTTTTTTTCTAATTTAGAAGAAACTATCATTTTACATACCAATCCCCTGTTCCCTCTCTCATCCTCTCATGCCCCCCAGCAATGCCCTCAACCCACCCCCCTACCCGCTCCCAAGGATAGTAAGGCCCTTCCATGGGGAAATCATCAAAGTCTATCTATTAAGGTAACTCTTTTCTTGCTCTCCCCTATTCCTTCCCTGACTTGTGGCACATGAATAAAATAAATACATATGTGTAAGTGTTAGGGGTAAGGAAACATAAAAGCTCCCTGATGTCTGTGATGCCTGGAATCTGGATGCTGTAGAGTCATTCATAGTTACACCTTTCACTGCTCACCTTTCATTTATAGAATATGAAATATATATATATCATAATTAATATAATATAGTCCTATAATTTGTACTGACAGTACTCTGATGTGTACATTTTTAATTAAAATAGTTTTTAAACCATTAAATTGTGTCAGTATTTTTTATCATAAATATTAAAAATAAATATAAAAAGTTGAAGTGAAAATATTAAAGTGAGTCACAGAAATAATTTAATAACACACAGTTAATATATGCTTGAGACTTGAAAATATCTTCTTCATGCATGTACAACTGGGCTTCAGAGCTTCTTGCTCCTGACAATATTCCATAGACCCCTGCTTAGCTTGCTTCCTTTAACTATCTACCATATGAATAGGGAAAAACAAAAGTAAGTTTAAATCTTTTGTTCAGTACATTTAGTAACAGTTTTCACAGAAAAGGTACTCCTAGGATGGGATTTCATTATTTGCTTCAGTATCATCTTGTTCATCCTTTTGGAGTGGTTTACCATCTCTGCAAAATTAAATGCAAAACATATTTTCATAACTTTATTTTCACATTGTGTCAGATCAGCATGCACTGATTTTATATTGACGGTAATTTAAAATCTGCAGACCCTTTTCATGATTTTTAAAAATTAAAAAAAATATGTTATTGCCTCATAGTCATTCAAAATGATAGAACTCAATTATACATATCATACACATCTATAATATACTTTGATCATTCAATGCCCTTTGATATCTTTCATTTGTGTTTTTTCTGTTGCCTTTCTTTTCACAAATACCAATTATGTTTTTGTATATTTTTTTAAAAGTATAGATTCTACACACAGTGTTTCCTGAAATGACTTTGTGATTACATGTTTGAAGAAGGCCATGTGGCACTTCTATTAGTTTCTTTTCTGCATTATATACTTCATCCACTAAGCCCATATTTCCTAATTTTTCCCAAACACTTACCAAAGTGGAGCCCATGTATTCAATCAGCTGAAACTCTGGGAGGTGTTCCTCTTTGAAACCACAACACTGCTTAACACAGATTTTATAGTCACACACCTCCATTGACTAGTTATTTAATTTCTTTATAACATCTTCATTCATAAAATCAGATGTATGTTGTGGTTAATGTTGTCCTTAGAATATGGTAATCCCATGTTTCCTAACAGCATGTAAACAGCCATTTTGACTCCATTTTCAGTCTTATCATTTTGCAACATTGAAAGAGATGTAAAAATGGTTTATGAAAAAGAACACAAAATCAGTATTTTTTTCAAATACATGAGATGTTAATGTTACTTATCTATCATCTCACAAACCCATTTTAGTAATATTATATACTGTTACTGTAATTTGAAATACTTAGGCAGTATATCAAAGCTTCATGTTTGGAACTGGAGTGCATAATTACCTTTTGTCAACATGACCAACTCCTGAGGTGCAGTCATTTTATTTTGGTCATATTTGTGGTTTTTATCACTCATATTCTTAGTGAACTATATATGTGTTGAGATTTTTCAGACAATTGTAAAGTCAGCTTTCCTATGGAAATGAAAAATATTCTGCTAACCATTATGGAGATAATCTAAGTTCTGTTAGGGTTTTAACTGAGGGCTGATGTTGAAATTCTCAGTCTGACACAGGTCATTGGAGCATGATAAGTCTTTAGCAAAGACAGATGTCTAGCTGACCTTCTGCACTAAATGGTGACCCATGTCAGGCCCCCATCTGTCAAACAACGTCATGTCCACATGGAAGAGCAGTGATAACTGTCATCATTCTTCCAACTTTCTCCTTATGTAAAAACATTCATGACTAGTTTCTAGCTTACATACACTGAGTTCTGAAATCAGGGTACTATTACTTGGGAATATCCTCTGAGTTTAGCAAACCTAGTTATAAGTATCCCACACTTACTCAGTGACTAGTCTTTGTTTAAGTACCCATCAATGTATTTAAATATATAAAAATATGCACATATTTAAATAGTGTTCCTTCTTGCTTGAGACTGACTGTGTCTCAGTAAAACAAACAACTATATTACCAAGGTAATGGTAAAATAGAATTATGAATTGATTAATCTAGTCAGTACAATTTATTTGAAATTTTATCCTATCTACAAAAGAAAGCAGGAAACAAAAAAAATTGCTTTTTGTCTTAGAGAAGGTTGGACTTTTGTTTGCCATCATGATCTCAAGTATATCGAACACTCAGACTTTTAAAAGTATGCTCTGTTACATGGACTTTGTCAATTCATTAACTCTCAAAAGATTCCTCTTCTTTTTTTTTTAAAGAAATCAAAGCAATAGGGCTTAAGGACTATTTCGAGGAAGAGTATGATGATTACAAAACTCTGTCTTTGTTACTGATAAATAAGTACTAGTAATCAGTATAATGACTGCAGTTATTTGAAAAATACTCGTCAAAATGGTAAAATTACAATGGTAGTTTTGTGGCAATTCATTTAAGTTCAATGTAATAGACTTCAGAAAAAGATCACATGTAATTATTGCCACAGTAAAATAGAATCTTCATATTGGATTAGACAGAAGAAATTATGTCTGAAATACTACTAATCTTATATGTAAGGACAGAAGTGTCCTTACACATATAGAAGGCTGTGCAATTTGCCTATGAGAACTTAGTTATTTCTGTGTCACTCAGCATTACACCAACTAATGTTTATTGCATATTTACTAAGTGTAAGCAACAAATTGAAAGCATCAGTATTATTGTGTTGCTTTCACCACAGTTCTGTGATGCAAGGGTGATACTGGTTCTAACACTATTTCTCTACAAGGAAATACTTTCTGTTGTTCTTTGTTTCATGGCCTGTGTATGAACATTGATAATCTTATTTCATACCTAAATGCATTATCATTAAGTTACCTATGAATATGTATACATCTTCAACTTGAAGTTTTTGTTTCCACCTGAAGAAAAAGGTTACATTGTCTATGCCTTTAGCACTTTGTTTATTTCTCTCCTTATTTTCTGCAGGTATGGATTATATCTTTGTCATGGGAAAAGATGAATTTGACCATCACCATGTTAGTGAAATAAGCCATTCTCCCAAAGTCAAGTGTTCATGCTATTTCTCATATTCATGGAATCTGGGATAAAAACAACATAAAAACTAAAGTTAAGTTATAGAGAAGAAAAGAGGGGGAGGAAAGGGATAGGTGACAAAAAAAAAGAGCAATAAAAGGGTGAATATGAACAAAGTGCATTATATTCAATCATGGACAATTAATAGTATGATTAATAGAAAATAAAAAAAAACTACAAAACAACAAAAAAAAAAGTAAGAAATAGTAAGTTACATAGACAAGGAATTGGGAAAGTCTAGAACTCATACATAGAAAGATGAGCATTTAAAGAAAGTATATTTTAATGAAGTTTGAGTATTATTTGATAATTGTTTGGTTTCTTCAAGACAGGGTTTCTCTGTGTAACAATCCTAAGGTGGCCTCCAACTCACAATGATCCACCTGCAAATTCCTCTCGAGTGCTGGGATTAAAGGCATGCATGACTACCACTTGCAATATGCTAGTATTTTAAAGGGTGTAAGGTCTAAAAGTGAAGTTTTGAATACTACTCTCTAATGTGTCACACACACACATGCACACACACGCACACATACACACATATATAAATTATATATCTATATACATTAATCATATATTAATAGAAATTTTTAAGAGACACTTCTGAGACCCACATGCTTCTGGATGTCTTAAGTGTGGAAGCATTGCCTGTATAATATGTGTATACTGTGTGTGTGTGTGTGTTTTTTTTTTTTTTTACATAAATCATTCCTAAGGATTTTGTCTTAACTTTATGGAATAAAACAATTTCCATGATCTGTGATTTATAATTTGGTCAACTAGCAAAGTTAGTGTGAAAGTCTAATGTTCTTCTTTGTCTGTGTTGGGTTTCCATGAGATTCCTTGATTGCTTGTTATCATGTCCATTGCTCTCATATTTGATCAGGTCTACTGGTGCCCTGTGAAGTGACCAGTGGGAACTTACATGATTATAATTATCCCCCCGCCGATTGTCCTTCAAGACCTAACAGTTCATTAAGAAGGCATAGGGCACTGTGAGTCCCTCCTCCATTCATGAATGATTATTGACAGGTTCAGTCTTGTGCAGTTCCAATGTAAGAAACCAAACCATGGTGAATTTTAGATTCAAGTGTAAGCACGCCTGCCAACACGTGTATGCATGTGTGTGTGTGCGTGCACACACACACACACACACACACACACACACATTAGAAAAGGAACTATAAGGAAGGGAAAAGAGTTTACAAAGAGGAGATGAAAATTAGGAAAAGTAGGAACAAGAACATTCAGAATGCATTATACAAGTATATATATATAATATTAGTTCCTAATAACAATAAAAGTGGCAATATTGGTATCACAGAGGTCCATGCACCCACAGATGAGCACTTGAAAAACCAGGAATGTTAAACATGCAGGGCTGTATTTTCAAAGGAAATGATATGTAACATGTTTTCCTCCCAGAAGGTAGGGAATAGAGATTGTAAATAGGCTAGGCCAGTGGTCTTTGACTTTCTATTGCTGTGACCTTTTAGAAGAATTCCCAATGTGTGGTGACCCCCAAACCTAAAGTTACTTTCATTGCTACTTCTTAACACTAATTTGGCTAATGTTATGAAACATAATGCTAACATCTGTTTTTGTCTGATGGGTTTAAGCAACCCGTGTGAAAGCTTCTTTTGACCCACCAAGCAGCCATGACCCAAGATTGAGAACCACTGGCTAGGATATCTATACTATCTGTAGGGTCAGGTCAGGCCACATCTGGCTTCCTCCAGGCACTCACAATTCGGAACAATAGTGACCACATCTAATCCTCCTCAGCCTCTTAAGATAACACATATACCTTTTCTATATAAAACCTACATTCTTGGAATAAATGACATATGCTGTGTATAGACTTTTGATGTAATTATGCCTTATTATGCTCAAGGGATTGTGTTAGGTAGCCAAATGTTTATCCAAATTGTAATCTACTTAAATATGCCTAAAATAAACTTCTCAGAGACCAACTTCAGACGTTTGCAACACTGACTACTAAATTATGTTGCACCAAATTTCTTTCTTGCCTCACATGGATCATTATCTGCTTGTCCTGTTGTTTGTAGAAACCCTAACGGGAAAGAATCACTAGATGATCTGTCATTTTTTAAGGTATTTGCATATAAATTTGGAAGAAAACAAGAGAAAGATTAATGAAAGAGCACCCCCCCACACACACAGACACAACATCCAGGCAGGCATGAGGGGAGAGAAAGATTAATGAATGGCACATTCTGAAAAGTATTCTGACTCAAATGGTGTGTGTCTTAGTCACTGTTCTATTGCTGTCAAGAGACAAAGTGACCCAGTAACTCCTGTAAATGAAAGCTTTTGATTGGGTCTGGGTTACATTTTCAGAAACTTAACTCATAATCATCTTTATAGGGAGAATGGTTGCAGGCATTCATGCCAGAGAAGTAGTTGAGAGCTACAGTAGGATTCAGATGCAGAGAGAGGGAGAGAGAGAGAGGCCACAGGGCCAGGCATGGTCTTTTGAAATCTCACAGCCTACCTACAATGACTCATTTCCTGCAACAAGACCACACCTCCTAATATCCCTAATCTTACTAAGGAGTTCTACTTCCTGGAGAATAAGCATTTAAATATGAACCCATGGAGTCCCTCAGCAACAGAATAGATGAACTTGCCAGTTGAGTCAGTCAAGTAGGCAAATAGCTAAAATCCCTTCTTTCATAGCCTTTTATGTGGACTGCTACCAGAAAGTGAGGCTTGGGTTTAGGTTGGGTTTCCCTACCTCCAATGATTCATTCAAGAAAATCCTACAGAGGCTTGTCCATCTTATTAGACTTTAGTTGATTCTAGGTATATTCAAGTTGACAACAAAGATTATGCACCAGAGTTATGTAGAAAACCCTAAAATAAAGAATTTTAAAAGGGGTTAAAATACTTTTAAGCAGCTGGACTGGTAAGATTATCCAGTGAGTAATAGCCCTGACTGCCAAATCTAATTAATAATCAAGGTGATACTTAGAACCCATGTGGTAGAAAGAGAGAACCAAATCCCACAAGTTGTCCTGTGACCTTCTCAAATGAACTATGTGACTTAAGTGAATGCATTAAAAAGCGCATGAATAAACACAGAAATAAATGTGCAAAAAATATAAGTGATTGTTGTGAGTGTTTAAGCAATTAGAAATGTATATTTGATTCTCAACATTACCATAGGACCTAATCTAAGTTTGATGGGGGAATGTCCTCCTTTATATATGTTTTCCTTATTGGTTGATGAATAAAACACTGATTGGTCAGTGGCCAGGCAGGAAGTATAGGCTGCCCTACCAGATGAGAAGGATTCTGGGGAGAGGACACAGAGAGGAGTGGCTAGGGAGAGATGCCATGTAGTTGCTGAAGGATTAATATGCTAGTGCCTTCTCCAGTAAGATAAGGCCATGTAGAAATACATAAATTAGTAGTTATGGGTTAATAACTAAGGGAGAGCTAGCCTGTAAGGAGTCTAAGCCATCGGCTAAAGAGTTTAATAATTATTAGGAGCCTCAATAAATTTATTTGGGCCTAAAGTGCTGTGGCACCAGGCAGAACAGAAACAGTTTTGAAAAGTTTCTGAGATAATTTTTAATTTCTTCAAAATGTCCATAAGAATATTACTAGAGTATTATTTGAAAACACTGAATCTTAAAATTTATATTCAAAACATGTGTGCAAAAGCAGCCAGGGAAATGAAACAGCAGCAGAAGCAATGGCAAGAAATTAACAAAGGACTAAGTCAGAAAATTCCAACATAAATAATAAACTATCAAAAATTGAATCCTAACTTCAGAAGAGTTATTAGGTGAAGTTACATTCCAAAAATAATACCCAAATACATAATATATTTGAATACAAAATAAAGGATTTCTATGACCTTCTTGAGCAACTGAAATACTGCCCAAATCAAGTAAAAGTGAATATTTGTGTTCTCTCCTAATGAATATGCATATTAGGTATGTGTGATTACATTTAAGGTTAGATGTTACAATATAATATAGCAATAAATTTGTACATTGTAAGTCAATATAGGCTGACAGAAATATTAGTATTGTGAAGTAAATAAAATAACCTCTAATGTTCATAAATATCACCATCCTTATTAGGGCTACTATTCTTATGATGAAACACTACAACCAATAGCAACTAATTGAGCAACATGTTTATTTGGTATATGTGCCTATATTTTACTGTTCATCATCAAAGAAATTCTGTATATGAACTCAAATATGGTAGGAACAAGATCTTGGAAATAATGCTTACTGGCTTGTTCACTGTGGCTTGCTCTTATAGAATCAAATGTTAGTAGTCCAGAGACTACCCCAACCTCAATGGGGCTGGGCTCTTGCACATCAGTCCCCACTTGAGAAAATGCCGTACAGACTTTTCTCCTGGCAGACCTTATAGAAGAATTTTCTCTACTGAGGCTCTCTCCTCTCCAATGATTATAGTTTGTGTCAAGTTGACTTACAATTAGCCAGCATAGTCACCTAAGACCAAAGAATGTTCAAACTGCTCTTCAGGTCCATTTTTTTTTTCAGCTACCTGATTTACAAGAGTCAAAGTAGTCAATGATGCTCTATTTTGATTAAGTTGTAAGTGAAAATTGTTTTTAATACTGGTCATATATTAGTTTAGTTTTTATTGAGTTTTGAAAATAGTCTTCCAATTTACAAGCATATCTTCTCATTCAGTAATTCCTGGCATACTGATTTCTATTTGAAATGAAGCATTTCTAAAGATTTTTCACTCCCATTCATAATAGATAACTATTTAGAGAAACATTTCGAAGCACCTAACTGCCCATCAGTAAATGACTACTAATTAAATTATGGTGCGATAATTAGTGAAATAAAAGCAAATAGCAAGTAAGCCCTTATCAAAATAATGTATTAATAACTGGTAGTTTGAGTAAGGGTGGCCCCTAAGTTCATAAATTTGAATGTTTAGTCATCAGGGACTTGTTGGGGGTAGGTGCAGCCTTCTTGAAGGAGGTGTGTCACTGGGGATGGTCTTTCAGGTTTCAATGGCCCCAAACATGTCCATTTGCTCTCTCTTCCTGCTGCCTGTGGATCTAGATGTATAACTCTTGAAAACCATGTCTTCTTATGTGCTGCCAGGTTCTACACCACAAGGATAATGAACTCAACCTCTTAAACAGTAAGCAGCATGGTCATGGTGTCTCTTCACAGCACTAAAACACTAAAACAGAAGCCGATACCAGGAGTGGGGTATTGTTGTCACAGATTTGACCATGCTGTTTGCTAGCAGAATGTGGACTTTAGGGCTTTCGATTAGGAAAGCAGTGGAACACTAGAAGAAAGATTTAATGGGCCATACTATTAGGAACATGGAAGGCAGTGGTATTGAGATTAATGTAGGTTGTGGCAGCCTGGCTTGAGAACTTTCAGAGGAGAAAAATATTATAAAGTGCCCTAGAGACTACTCTTTTGGCAAATAATGTGGCTGCTTTCTGCCCTTGTCCAAAAAATCTGCCTGAGGCTAAATTGAAGAGTTCTGGATGATTGGCATTGGCAGAAATTTCAAGACAGCTTAGTATTGACTTTTTCATATAGTTATTAGTTAAAAACAAGTCTGATGTCAAATGGAATAAAGGGAGACATGACCTCAGACCAAGACCCCACCTAGCTAAGCTTCCAACTTCTGAAAATCAATTAAAGAAATGACTAAGCAGTAAAGAAAACCTTCAAAAACAACAAAAAAAATTGGTGAAGATATAATTGAACAAGTAGGGGGAGGTGTTCCAGCCCCAGTAAGCAGAAGAATTTAGCATATTCAGCCACATAGTTCAGGCTTTACAGTCAAGGATATGAGAAAGGGGTTCTGGAATTTCTGTTCTGGTTTAAGAAAAGTCACTGAGGTATGTGTTCTGAATGAAGGTTCAGAGAAGCCATTGTATGAAGCAGTGAAGGTGAAGTCTGGATTATGTGGGAGATCCAAGATTTTAGAAATTTCCGAAATCCAGTTATGGGAAACCTACCAAGTATATCTGCTAAGAGATTATAAAAACAGCATGCGAGAGAAGTGTGTTTAAGTTAATAAAAGTGCGATATTGGAATTCTAAATAATCATTTGACATCAGCCATTGAAATGCTGAGTTTGGGTTTGCCTTGCTGGCTTTCAGTATCAATTTGGTTTACTATTTCATTACCTTCTTCTCTTTTCTCCCTTTTGGAATGATAATGTATGTTCTGAGCCACTATAGCCACTGTATGTTGGAATTATTTGGACTTTTAACAGAATCAAGACTGTGACAAGCTATGTGGACTTTTTAAGTTGGAATAAATGTAATAATATAAATTTTTCCATTAGAAAGTCATAAATGCATCTATTATCAGTAAAGTACTTTATTGAGTTAAAAATTCAAGTATCTGTTTTGCTAAATTACAAATATTTCCTTAAAGTAATATTTACTTCACATGACAATAGTCTATTTCCCATTTAAGACAGAAACATAAACTTTGATATTCTTACTAAACATTAAAAATTCTATTTTTTTTAAATTTGAGGTTATATTATATATTCTATGGTTATTCATAACTTTAAGCCACTTTATTTTTTTTTTGTTTGGTTTTTGTCTTTTGACTAACCTGGCAGAGGAGACACCACTTTCTTTTTTATGAAAATGATTGACAATGAAATTCAGAGTAGAGTTTGAATATTTTGTCAGAAATTCCATGTTCACAATGGTATTTTCAAATGTATGTTAATAGTATTGGTCATGGGAACTTTTGGAGATGAGTGCTATTGTAAAATTATGAGGATCAAGTCCTAAGTGACCTGGTTCCTTTTTAAAATAAGAAAGGCTCCACATGTCCTCTTTTCTCTTAGTCACCATGTAGTACCCTTTGTTGTATTATTATAGCCAAAGAATGGGACTTCCAGCCTCCTCCAGAGCGTGAGCTAAGTATGATGTTTACATCACCCAACCTCTTTTATTATTAATAGTAATAATTAGCCTAAAAAAACCCTGCCTGCCCTACATAATGTTAATCGTACTCTTTTTGAACATATAACTTATTCTAGACAGAATATGTGTAATTGTTTAGATATTAAGTCTAAAATCTAGGAATCAAAAAACAAATTTTTAGAATATTACAGAACTATCAATTATTTTTAAGGTTTTAAAAGGCTAAAGGAAGCATTTATACTGTAATTTTTTGTTTGTTTACTTTCAAATACAGGTCTTTCAAATACCATGATGCTAGGCTTTTTTCCAGATGCTTAAGTTCCTAAGAAAAGAAGAACAAAAACCAAAAACAAACCTTGAAATAAGAAGTTCAAGATCATAACAGGCAATGGAGTGACATACTAAATCAAAAGAAAATATTGTAACCCTTACCTTGATTTTCTACAGTTTGAAGATTTACAGTACTTGAAAATATGAGTATAGATATAGAATACAATCCTTGTCTTGGAGAATTCTCCAGTCGATATTAGATATTAGATATTCTTTCTTTTCTGCTTGCAGTTCTCAAGAACAACTTGATATTGCGCTAGATTTCAATGTTCTCGTGGTAAACAGAAACTCCCTAAAATAGTTTAGGCTTTGTTCCTTTAGTTCAGGAACATGTGGCATCTTGAAAAGAGAAAAACATATCCTAGAAAGATGAGTCATGTTTCATCTCTCCCACTGAAAGCAGAATGCCCTTTAAAATTTTGTTCAAAGTGCCACTGAATCCCGGGCCTCCAACCCCAGGTTGACTGACTTTTGCATTTCTCACTTGTACTTACAGAATACCGATACCCCCTCTGTACTGGCCTGGTCTCTTGTTTGACTGTGAAGGATTGGCTCACAAGGGATCCCTGAGTGAGCCTATTATTATTATTTTTTTATATATATCTGCAAAGAACGTTTCACTTATCTTTTCATGTGTGTTATGTCTTACTAGACTCAAGCAAAAAGGGCAGTGCTTACCGGTATCTAAAGATGGAGGGGCACATGGAGGTAAAATATTCTCATAGTTGGCGTAATAGAGACTATTGTACTTTTGAAAGAAAGATTCCTTTATTGGTGTTGATAATTTGCAAACCTGCCATATAGTTCACTTAAAAGGACCCTAAAACTCCCTGCTAGCACACTCTTCTAGCCCTACCACTTTTAACCCTTCCTGCCTTTGGAATGTAACTCAGTGATAGCATGGCTAGTGTGTATAAGCCCTTGGATTCAAGCCTTAGCACTGAAAATAGAACTCATGACATAGTGTTCCGGAAGGTGCATGTTGATTCTTAGTTCCAGGTAATTAAGCTCTATGATGTTACATTGCCTGAAATTGGCTTGCAATATTGTCAGCAATAACCTTATTTATCATCGAGCTGAAGCTTCCCTAACCTAATTTCTGGGGACGATGCTCCACTAAAGTGTTTGTGATTAGGGCTACTGAGCCACCTCTGCTTTCTTACTAACACTCATTTTCGCAGAATAATTTGGGGAATTGTGGTGGCTTTTTTGTAGGTGGCTGAAATATGTTATTTTCCTTCATTATGTTTCTGTGTGTGATGATAAGTGTCATAATTTTTGCTGTTTCTCAGCCAAAGCTAATCCTCAAAATGGGAAGTGTTTCTTACCATGTGGCCCCCATCACAAAGCAAAGTATATTCATTTCCATGAATGTACATCATTTCAAAAAATGACCTTTTCTTTTTTAATTAATTTATTTTTTATTTTATATACCAACTCCAGTTTTCCCTCCCTTCCCTTCCCCTTTCCCATCCGCATCCAACCCTATATCTACTTCTCAGAAAAGTTAAGGCAGGCCCAAGCTCCTCCCACTGTATCAAGACTGAGCAAGGTATCCCAGTGATGGGAAATGTCATTCTGATACCAGATATTGGGGTTAAATAAGGATCAGGATAAACAAATAGGCCAAATATATGTTTATTCAAGGAGAAATAACTTACAACCTAGACAGATGAACACCAGCAAGTTCCAACAGATGCTCTCCTCTCCACAACTCACCATCAAGAAAGCATTCCCCAGCTCCTCCTCAGACCTCCTTGCACAGGTCACTTCTGCCCTTGGCTCCACCCCCCCAATGGGCGTGGTCAGTGCCACAGAAGAAGACAAAGTAAATATCCCACTACATCCCACCATAGGGAGTTTGCTCCAAAAAGCCAGTTACTGTACCAGGGTTAAGTCTTGGTCCCTCTACCTGGGCTCCCACCAATGGATCAAGTAACATAAAACTGTCACCCACATTCAGAATGCACTGTTTGGTCACTCGCAGGTTCCCCAGAGTCTGAACTGACTTTACCCTATAATCTAATTCCTGACTCTCCTAATTGTCATCATAGACCCTACATCCAGTAACTTATGGTAGCAGATACAATGATCCACACCCAAACACTGGACTGTGCTCCTGGAGTTTAGCTGAATTGTGGAAGGAGGGATCTTATAAGCAACGATCATGCTTGGCAAAACCACAGAGACAGCTCACCTGAGCTAGTAGGAGCTCATGGACTTTGGACTGAAAGTGACTATATCTCTTTTATATCACAATAAATACTTCATTTTAGGTAAAATCTTAAAGTGTGTGTGACACATATACGGATACATGTATTTTTATGTTAATTCATAATTTGAGTACACATACTTAGAATATAGAGAAGAAATGTATTAAGTATGTGAAACATAGATATTCAGTTGCTTATTTAAAATATATATCCCCAAAGAAATCTGTAGCCAACTTTATATCAACTAAGTTTACCGAAGATCTGAGAACAACAAAGATCGGAGCATATCTCTTCTTCTACCCATTCCAATGTTAAAGAACAAACTGCTGTGTTCAGAGTAATACTTTATTCTTTGAAGAGAAAAAAAAAAAAAAAAGCTTTCCAAAATCCAGGAACCAAAGATGAAAACTGTTTGATTCTATTTGAATAGATTTCCTGTGGGGGAGAAATGTCTTCTTCTCACCTGAACACTCAGAAATCTTACAGCTTCAGAAGTCTCCTGAGGACTTACTGTGGAGATGTAAGGCCGCTGAAGGCTGTGCAATCTGGGCCTTCTTTAAGAGAGGAAATAGTTCTCCTCTGCATCACCTCTTAAAGTTTACCCGCTTATTCCCCTTCAACTTTGGTAATTTTGTCATCCACAGCTAATTCAAGAGGTAATTTGCTCAAGTGCAAAACACTCTGCCCTAGCCCTTGTAGGAATGATTGTATATAAAAATATTCTATTTTAGGGATATTAATATTTTTAGTAGTTCTTTTATGTGTGTAACATTGGAATATGTATAATAACCATTATATGGGGAAATGTTCTATTATACTTTTACATACTTTTCATATTTTAATTTTAACACATCAAATCTAAGGGCTAGAGATACAGTCAGTCGGGAGAAAACTTTCCATGTAAGTACAACATGACAACTGGGCATTGCTGCACATGATGGTAATACTGGAACTCAAGAAGTGCAGACAAGAAGACCAGAAGTTCAGTGCCATTTCCTGGCTACAGGTATAGGAGAACCTGTCTCACAATTATTATTTTGGTTTTCAAGACTCTTCCTGGACAAGTTTCATTTCAGTTACATCTCTTCAGTTTTTTCATCCTGAAGAATTCTGGCAAAAATGATCACTAAATCTTATTCTGAAATCAGAGCTTGATCCTTTAGACTTCTTTCATTTAACCTGTTCAGAAGAAAGTATTCCTGATAACTTACAGTAGCAAATCAGCAATGTGTTAGCCAAACTTCTCATTCTTGGAAAGGTGGCACTGAATGAATTTATTTCATCCTAATTTTAGTATTATAATAAAGCAGTGTACAAATTCCTTCATATCAACATGATTTTCCTATAATATTCAGCCACAAATATGTATGCATGAATTTGCACTTTTATATATGTTTACATCTATGTTGCTGCCATTTCAAATGCTTTGAAAACCACACCATACCTTGCGTGGAAATTTGAATGTAATTTGCCCCCATAATCTCATAGGAAGTGGCACTATTAGGCAGTGAGGCTTTTTAGAAAGAGTGTGGCCTTGTTGGAACAAGTATGTCACTGTGGGGAATGAGCTTTGGGGTCTCTTTTTCTCAAGATTCCCTCAGTGTGACTGTCAATCAACTTCTTGTTGCCTGCAAGATGTACGACTATTAGCTATTTATGTAGCATCACATCTGCCTGGATGACACAATGCCCCTTGCCATATAATGGACTGAACCTCTGAAACTGTGATTCCCCTCCACTAAATGTTTTTCTTAAAGCATTACAATGGTTGTGGTGTCTTTTCACAGCAATAAAAATACCCTAACTAAGACATCTTGTAACAGTTACCAAAATTACACTCTACAATGCTCAGATTAAAATACCACATTCTGAATTGCCAATGGCAGAGAATAAATTAGGACAAAGAATAGTAAAATAAGAAGACTGAATATTAAAGAATTGGCTCTTATTGGCAAATTACTACTAATAATGTAGTAAAATTACTTATCAAAATATTGAAAGGCTACATTAAAACAATTAACTTCCACAATGAACCAAATATATGAAAGAAATTACTACATGTATATTGATGTGTTAATTCAGTTTCAGTACATTTAAAAAGGAAGTTTAATTTCTTCCTTAATAAAATTCTCTAGAATTGATACAAGGTATTAACACATCAGTTATTTTTATTTTCCTCTTTCTTTTTAAACTTTGTGTGTTTGATGAAAGATGAATGTAACATATTTAAATTCCTCTAAGTCCCAAGCATTACTTCTTAATATGCAAAAATCTTTATTAAAACAATCTCCATTTTTTTCTCTGTTTGGAAATGGGAAATATATATATATATA
The DNA here is from genome assembly GCF_943737965.1 of Phodopus roborovskii. Taxonomy (NCBI): domain Eukaryota; kingdom Metazoa; phylum Chordata; class Mammalia; order Rodentia; family Cricetidae; genus Phodopus; species Phodopus roborovskii. The sequence continues at coordinate 2,585,361 of NW_026126413.1, read as the reverse complement.
TACATATATATATTAGTCAAATGAATAAACTCTTTAATAAAGAATTGCGCTGTATCTTATTTTCATTAAAAATATTTGTCAGTAACACTAAGCCATAGTTATTATTCCCCTCCAGAAATTGAAGGAAATTTGTGAAAATCAAAGCAACAAAAACTTTCAGAAATGTAGTTCACAGTTTTTTTCTCTTGCTTAAATTATCTAGTGCCTTTAATCCAAGAATCTTGATTCCTTCTCTATTCTTTAGCTAATGCTAAATTTGTAAATTACCTTCAGTTTTTTGTCAATATTCTCAAATAGTTTTTAAAATGATCCTAGTCTGAATGTTTAAAAAACAGTAGTTCAACTGTTGAGAGCTGGCTAATAACACTTGCGGTAGAATCCTGTACTTAAATGGAATTTACCAGAAGGCATCAAGATATAGAAATTAAAAGCAAATTTGTAAAATATGAGGGAGGAATCAATGGGTGTCTCTGATTACTTAGCAGATCACTAACTCCCCTTGTATTATAGATAGTCACTGATGTCTACTGAGTGAACATTGGTGAATTCTGAGGGATTGTCTCCCTGTGTAGTAAATCAAAGTAAAGTAAACTATAGTCAGTAAAATAAAATCCAAGTTTCTCTCTAGACTAAAGGCTAGGCAGCTTCACTTATTGTCCATCATAAAATATCAGTTCTCACAGGTTCAGATGTCCTACTTTTGTAACACAGACCCCTGAATATGTGGCATCAAACTGGGTAACTATGTTGTCCCTGTTGGATTTAAGGGCACAGGAACACACAGAAACATAAAACCGTGCTGTTTACTGTGCAATAAATACTAAAAACCTTTTCCTTTTCTGACCCATAAGTTTTGTGTTTCATCTATGAAACTGTGGCATACAAAATTGGTTTAAAATGAGAAAAAAAAGTCTTAATTTTTCAGTTGCTGACAGTAAGACACAAATCATAATGAAACCATTTAATTCTTCAAAATCTTAATAAAGATTTTTGCAAAAGAAAATGATCCTGAAATAGGACTTCTGAAAGGCTTAAATGAGGTCATGGATTAAATGATAAAATCCAATTTTTGTGCACACTAACAATACACACCAACTACTTCGGAGCAATGCTGCTTTAATAAAGATAAGGTGCCATAAGAGGCTATGTGTTTTGTACTAAATCAAAGATGAAACTCTTCTCTTACCCACAGATTTTAGTCTTGGAAAACTGTTAAAGTTTACCAACTCTTCCCATTGGTATTTTCCTCACAGTGACCCAGGCTTTCTTATTTACTTTCTCTCTTTTCAATAAATATTTATTTAGCAGCATCAGCGATAATCATTTATATAGTTTATGACACTGAGTGAAGTAAATAGAGCATTATTCACGCCCATATATTTTCCATGAATCTACTTAATAATCGATGTTAAATCTCAGAGCAAAATAAAACATTTATTCACCCTTGAAACAGTCAAGGTTATCTCGAACTGCATATACATATTCAATGATTTCTTTGCAATCACACTGTCCTTATGCCTTCCCAGGATGTAGATTCAATGAAACCACAAAAACATAAATTCCCAAATATTGCTGAGTTTTTTATTTATTGTATAACTTAAGAATACCAATATCCTTCCCAGTTGTTTTTTGAAAGCTTTAGAAGTTGCATAAGAAGAAAAATAGCTAATGTCTGTTCTGATCTTTATTTCAATGGAAGGCTTCCACTATTTGAGTGTGTTGGTTGTCTCTACTGTGGGATTTTTTTCCCTGCAATTGAAAAAGAAGTCATCTGTTATGTACTTTATGGATGAGTAGAAGAAAGAACCTCAAAGTCCCCCCAAAAAATCAATTGTTAGATTAAAAAGAAATATTCTAAGTCAATTAGTATACATTATATACATATGGTTAAAGGCCATACTATACCTCATAAATATGTGGATATATGTCAATAAAATTTTTAAAAAACATTTCAAAATTTAGAAATATTTATCAACTTGATCTAGTGTTTTCATCACTTGAAATATTACTGAAAGAATGGAGTTTGAACACATTTTGTCCTACATATGTATTATTAAAATGATAATAATAATACAGAAGTAATTTCTCAAGTCAAAATTTTATACATTTCTATTGGGAGTATGTAGAGTTTGCTCAGTCATTAAGAGCACTTGGTCCTCTTTAATAGAACCTTGGTTTGGTTTCCATCACCCACATGTATGCCTTATGTCCACAGTGGTCATAAGTGGTCATTGGATCCCTTAGACCTGTGAATATAAGGCATGTATATGTTATATATACAGATATGGGGGAAAGGCTTATATACTTTAAACAATAACTTTAAACACAAAATTTAAAAATAAGGCTTATTTGGGGGCCAATGAGATATATTAGCAATTAAGAGTGCATCAGTAGGTTCCCAGTATTCATTTCAGATGGCTCACACCTCAACTCCACCTCCGGGGATCCAATGCCCCCTTCTGAATTTTTAAAAGCATCTGCATTCATAAGTACACATAAGTGTAATTAAAAGAAACCCATTTCAAGTTTATTTTCTAAAGATTCTTATTTTCATAAGATTTATTTTCATTTAAATTCTGTGTGTGAACATCTGTGTGTGGGTATGTACATATGTGAGTGGAGGTGCCCTTGGCAGGCACAGACAGACATTTGATCCCTCTGGAGTGACATTACTGGTACTGGTAGTTGTAAATGAGGTATTTTAAACTTTTTATTGGCATATACCCACTGTAATGAGTGATAAAATTTTCTTAAGGTCATTCATTTCAAGTATAAGGGGCCAACCACACAGAATGTAATCCAGTCATTAAACCCTTAGGCCACATTCTCAGTGTACGAGACAGTAATGCCAGCATCATGCTAATATTATATTGTTAACTACAGAATAACAATGGACAGATAAAACCTATCTGGAAATATAGTACAGTCAATTAAAACAGTTACCTAAAGGCTAGAGATATTTCTTAGTGCTTAAGAGCATTTGCTGCTCTTCAAGAGGTCCCAGGTTCATTTTGAGGATAATTTTTGTTCAACTCTGAATTCCATTTTGAAATTGCATCTTTCATTGTTTTCTCATTTATTAACTTCTTTTTTCATTCTTATTGCAATATTTCTTTTTTTAAAAAAATTTAATTTATTATTTATTGCAATACTTCTTAAGGTAAGGTATGGAAACCATTACACACTTTGTTGTTTGTTACATTCTTCCTGTTGCCTACTATTTAATCAGAGTGAATAAGGACATTTTTCTTTTATCCAATGGATTTTCAGAATTTTTTATTTTATTGTACATTTTTTCTTTTTCCTTTCATTTCTTCTCAATTTGATAGATCATTTTAAAACATCCCATAATTTTTGGCCTATGTTTCTGGTATCATTATCCATTATATTTCCCTTTTGGGGTTCACTAAGGATATTTTCTGTTAATTAGCACTGATAATATTTTTTTGTTTTTTGATCCATGAACACATGAACCTCTCTCTATTAAGCTCATTAATTTAGTCTTAATGGGGTTTTACAGTTTTAAGTTTTAGAATGTCCATTTCGTTAAAAACTCAAATTCTCAATTCCCTTAAATATATTAATTAGTTCCCTCAAATTTATTGTGTCTATTTCCAGTGCATTAGTTAGATTTAATCATCTCCCCCTCTTTCTTCTCATATATACATTGAACAGTTATTTTCTCCCAATTAGAAAATTCCCTTCTAGAAATCAGAAGGATGTTCAGAAAACATAGGAAGTAAATAGAACTCACATTTCATAGGAAACTATTGAAGTTTGTAAGATTCAGGCACATTTACACAATGGAATATTACTCTGTGGGGTAAAAATAGAATCTTGAAATTCACAAGCAAATGGATCGGACTTGAAGAAACCATCCTGAATGAGGTATCCCAGTCACAAAAGGAGGAACATGGTATGTATCCACTCATGTATGGATTTTAGACAAAGATCAAAGGATCACCAGCCTATAATTCACACTACCAGAGAAACTATGATACAAGGAGGAATCTAAGAGAATCATACAAGGTCCCTCACAGAAGGGAAAGGAAGAAGATCTCCTGAGCATATTGGGAGTGGGATAGGGCAGTGAGTGAAGTGGGAGCTAGGAGAAAGAAAAGGGAAGAAGAGGAAAACACTTAGGACTAAGAAGATTGAATCAGGGGAGGAATAGATGAGAGAGAGAGAGAGAGAGAGAGAGAGAGAGAGAGAGAGAGAGATCATAAAGGAGGGAGCCATTATAAGTTTGAAGAAAAAACTGACTCTAGAGAAATGTCCAGAGACCTACAAGACTGAACCCAACTAACAATGTCCTTCCTGATAATGAGATTGATGACTAACTTATCCACCCTCGTAGAGCCGTCATCTAGTAGCTGATAGAAACAAAAGCAGACACCCACAGCTAAACACTGAGCTGAACTGGAATCCAGATGCAGAGAGGGAGGACAAGATCAGGCTACAGAAACCCACAGAGACAGTTGACCTGAATAAGGAAGAGCTCATGGACCCCCAGACTGATAGCTTGGAATCCAGCATTGAACCAACTCAGACCCCCTGAACATAGGTCTCTCAGTTAAAAGGCCTGGGAAGTCTAAGGGTCCTGTGACAGTGGAACCAGAATGGATCCCTGGTGCACAGAAGGACTTTGGGAGCACATTCCCCATGGAGGTATATGCCCTTAACCTAGAGGCAGGAGGAAGGGCCTAGACCCTACTTCATATGACTTAACAGATTTTGTTGAACCCTCCTGGAAGGCACCACCTTCAAGTAGAGTGGGGTGGAGATGGGATGGGAGGGTAGTCAGGGGACATGGGACAGAGGGAAAATGAAATGTGATTGATATGTAAAATAAGAAAAATAAATTAATAAATAAATAATAATTTTTTAAAAAAGGATTCACAAGACCTCATACCAAGGCTATTTGGGCAGCTACAATTACTGGGTGAGAAGAATGATTAGCTAAGCTGTTTGAAAGGTGTGCAGGGACATCTGGGATGCAGCTCTTGGGAGTCATTCATGCTTCAGAAACCAGAAACTAGCCCCTTAGCTGTGCTCCTGGAACTAATTGCAACAATTTCATTGGTTCACTATGCTAGACTTTGGTAGAACTGTTTTGTAGCCTTTTATCAGTTCCCTATATATAGTGAATGGACATTCATTCTCTGATCTACAGAAAAAAAATTATACATTATTAAAAACCCTTTAGCATTTGGTTGGTTAGTTATTTTTCTTAGAGTAATTTGTTGTCATACTGATGGAAATGATACTACTCCAGACAGTTTTGTGTAAAATCAAGATTTCAATGACAAGAGTAAAGATCAGTCTACATTGTTTTCTTTTTATTAGACACATTTTCTTTTTGAGAAACTGCATTTTTCATCAGTACTGTTGTGTTTCTGTATTCTCTTACATCTGGGATATATCCTTCAGGGTATCCAATTAAATGCTTGGAATGCTTTCCACCTACCTTTTTCTCTGCCAAAACTTTAATTCTAATTTAATTCTTTCAGTTTCACCCAGTGCCCAGAATCCCCATTTAGCTGCTTAGTGGCTTTCAGAGGTCTCAGATTAGAAAATACACGAAGAAGTGGGTTACATGAGAGATAAGTATATGGAATTGGGTATTGTGTTATTTTACTTTTCTCTTGCAGCTTGAACGTATGTATTAAGATTGCATATCTATACTACTATTCTGTATATTTTATAGATTTTTCTATCGATTTCTGTCTTAGTTAGGTTTTTATTGCTGTGAAAAGACACTTTGACCATGCAACTCTCAAACCACCTATAATTTCAGAGGTTCAGAACATAATGATCATTTTGGGAAGTATGGGCATGTGCAAGCAGATGAGCTATGAGTGCTACAAATTGAGCAGAAGGCAGCAATAAGTCTACTCGTTACACACTTACAGACTCTTGAGAAAAAGAGACCTCAAAGCCCATCCCCACAGTGATATACTTCCTCTAAGAAGACCACACCTACTGCAACAAGTCCTAATAGTGCCACTCTCTTTGTGGTTCTGGGCAGAATTCATCTAACTTAAACAAATTTGTCTTAATTAAAAGTGTTTCTTGCTTTATTTCAATTTAGCCCTTAATTTAATGTTATTTAAAATAAGTTATTTTATATTCATAGTACTATCTTACATAGGTCCATTTTCATTAGAGTATATATTGTTTATTGAGCGTAAATGCTGCTAAAACTTCTCATCTTTCCTTTCTCTTTAACTACCCTCATTAGTCTCCCTGTATTCCTAGGTAGATCCACTTCTTTCTCAACCTATATGTTAGTGTGTGCACATCTGTGTATGGATGGGTATGTACATATGTAAGTTATGGGTTGATGTGTTCTTTCACTATTCATCTTTTTTTTTTATTTTATATATCTACCCAAGTCTCCTCTCCATCCCTCCCTCTCTCCTTCTCTACCACCCTTCCATGCCCCCCAACCTCTTTTTAATTTTTTTTCTTTATTTCCTTTTTTCTTCTTTCCTCCCTCCTTCCCTACCTTCTATCATTGACATCATCTTTCCTATGTTCATCAAATCTTCTAGGCTTCTGACAAATGAGGTCCAGACTAGACTACTTTACTCCTGAGGACTATGGCTACAGAAATGTACCACTGTGTCTGGCTTTTGCATTAGTGTTAAGGACTTGACTCTGAACTATATGTCCCCACAACAGGAAGTAGCAACTGAGCCATCATTTTTTTTTTTTTTTTTTTTTTTTTTTTGTTTACTTGACAGAAGTTTTGGTCAATAAGAAAGATCAAAAAGAAATAATTTCTGGTCAATAGGCAAGTCTGTGGGGATTTCTCAATTAATGAATTAATGATTAATGTTGGAGAACCCAGGCAGGTCTGGGTGATTCTACCTCTGTTCAGGTGTTCCTGGCTTATGCAAGAAAGAAACCTGAGCAAGCAATGTAGATGAAGCATTAATACAATAAACCACATTCCACTGTGTTTTATTCCATTCCTCCTGAATTTCCTTAGTGGAGGACTGTGACTTAAGATGATTTTACCAAAGTAATACAAAAGCAAACTACAGTGTCTTGGAACCACAAATAAGAGAAAAGATATTTTGTTTTCCTAAAACTGATAACAAAATTCAGAATTTTTTTGTTTTATGTGTTTGTCTATTTTTTAAAGAATGATGCATAATCAGTTTTCTTGGTGGTTATAAAGCCGTTCCAAATTTTCACAGCTGGGATGTATTTATCACTCCCTGTGTTTCTGAACAACTAGGTTGGTTCCATAACTAAACTATTGTGAGGAGTGCTTCAGTACACTTTGCTGTTCAAGTTTCTCTGGAACATGTTTATTTAGAGTATTTCAGGTACTAAAGAAGACTATGGAAACTCTGGGTTGTCGGAGAGACCTACTTTTGGTTTTTGAAGAAACCTCTGTACTAATTTGTACAGTGGCTAGACTAACTCACACTGTCACTATTAATTTATTTGGGGTCCTTAGAGCCACATGTTCACCAGAGTTCACTGCTGCTCTTTCCTACATGCGTGGATGTGCCTTACAACAGTTTTAATGTGCATTTTTTTTCATGGTTAGTGAGGATGTTCACATTTTCATGGTTGTTGTCCATTTCTATTTTATCTCTTTTGATAGCCTTCTCTTCATTAGACTCTTTACAAATCACTTTGTTTTAATTTCTTGACATATGAATGTTTTTGGTAAACAAAGTAGCCAAGGTTCCTTTCCCACTCTTTAGGCTATCTTTCTAATGGACCATTTTCCTGCTTCTGCATTGTTTACATTATAAGGCTTCAATAGCCAATTCCTGATATTAGTTCCTCAGCAACTGGGATCTTTTTCAAAGAACACTTGTTTATGCATATATCTTGAAGAGTTTCCCTAATTTCAGAGTTCCATCTGATTTCAAGTTGTGCTACATAGACATAGTATCAATCACAACATGTTACTTGCATAAAAACAGATATTTAGATAAAAAAGAAATAGAGATCCAAAACATAACTTTATACAACTATAGTTCCTTTTTTATTTTTATAAAAGTGCTAAAAATAGTATTCTTCAACTAACGGTTGAACTATCTGGCTTCAACTATCTTCAACTATCTGGCTATACACACATAGAAAAATCAAACTAGACTTTCATTTCATCTCTTTCCTTGCATGAAAATAAGTCAAAGACCTTAATGTGAGTTTTTTTTTCAATTTTAATTAAATATTATTTATTACATGTAACTTTGAAATTTAGTAAAATATATGAAACTTAACAAATCTAAGAATATATGTAGACTTTATTTCTACATTTTAGAATGGCTTGTTCTATATTCACAATAAATAACTCATTCAGCAGATTTGACATGTGAATTTGAAGTCGAACACTTAATTTCATATATGGTGCTAGTTCAAAATGATTTCTTTTTTCATTTTAATTAGTATTTGGTTTGTGGTTATTTTTATCCTATTTTATACATGTCTTGTAATCCTCTTATCAGTTATCTCATTGAACTTTTAAATTTATATCTAGCAGTTTATTCCCTGCTCAACACTTACTTATTCCATATCTGTTTTTGTTTTTGTTGTTGTTTGGTTTTTGTTTGCTTGCTTGCTTTTGTTGGTCTGTTTTTTGTTTTGTTTTTGAGACAGGGTTTCTCTGTATTGCTTTGGAGCCTGTCCTGGAATTCCCTTTGTAGACAAAGTTAACTTCAAACTCACATAGATCCATTGCTGGTGTGAGTGCAAACTCAAACAGCCACTTTGAAAATCAGTATGGTAGTTCCTCCAGAATATGGGAATCAGTCTATCTCGAGATGTAGCAATTCCATTATTAGGCATATACCCAAAGGATGAACATTCGTACAAAGACATCTGTTTAACTATGTTCATAGCAAAATTATTTGTAATAGTCAGATCCTGTTAGCATCCTAGATGTCCCTCAACTAAAGAAAGGATAAATAAAATGTGGTACATTTGTACAATGAAGCATTACTCAGAGGGGAAAAAAATCAATGGAACCTTAAATTCGAAGGCAACTGGATGGAACTAGAAGAAACCATCCTAAGTGAGTTCATCTAGTCACAGAAAAACAAACACTGTACATAGTCACACATATATGGATGTTAGACATAGAACATAGTTTATCAGACTATGATGCACATCTCCATTGAAGCTAGGAAACAAGGAGGACCATAAAAGAGTCATACAAGATGCCCCATAGAAAGGGATAAGAGCTCCTGAACAAATTGGGAGGATAGGGGAGGGAGGGTGGAAGGTAGGAAAAAAAGGAGGGGAAAAGACAAGGTGGAGGAGAAAATATTCTGTACCTTTTTACATATGATTATTCATTCTTTTTAAACAATTCCTCACAGTACAACAGCCCCAGGTACAATTCCATCCTCCATAACACAGCACAGTTTCTATGTTCTTCTGAAACTTGATTTAACCTAGTTTGTTTTCTGGAATGAGATTTTCTTTATTATTCTGAATGAATTCTCAAATTTAATTTTCTCTACTAATTGGAATTAGAAATATTTATCTCAGAAGTTACTCAAGAATATGTCAGAAGAATCAACTTAGCAATACATACATACATACACACACAAACAAACCCCCCCCACACAAACACACCTAACCTCAAAACCATAAATGCCATTAAAGAAATCATCTTTAAAGTCTAATAAAATATCTGTAAGAGTTTTGTCATATGTCAGGAAACTAGGATACTTTCTGAATGATTGGGAACCATGAAAGTTGAATAATAATTTTAAGGATATATGGTCTGGTTTTGTAACCACATTGAGATTCAGAAAAGAGAAACCAAGAGGAGTGAAATGTTTCCTGAAAGCTTCCAGGGTTGTTTATGTTGGTGTGCTTAAGAGTCTTAACCATAGTGTTTATTTTTCTAGACAGATTTTTAAATTATTTTTTATTTAAATAAAAGGCAATCTTATTTTACATACCAATCCCAGTTTTCTCTCCCTTCTGTCATGCCATTTCCTCTGTCAGCTCCCCTGCCTATTCACTCCTCAGGGAGGGTGAGGCCTCCCCTGGAGTATCATGAATGTCTGTCGCATCATTTGGGGCTGGAACTAGCCCCTCCCCATGTAAAGAGACATTATCTTCTGAGTAAATTGGGAGCATGAAGAGAGGGTGGAAAAGGTAGGAGAAAGAGGCAGGGTTTCATTATGTAATGGTTCTGGCTGTACCGGAACTAGTTCTGTAGACCAGCTGACCTCCAACTTTCAGAGATCAGCCTACCTCTGACTCCAGAGTGCTGGGACTAAAGCCATGCCCCACCAGTGTCAGGGAGTGGTTTACTGAGTAGGCCTTTAAACACAAAAAAATTCCTCGGGAAAATAAATGCATATTCTTAGTCACATTTTAGATTTTGTTTAGTCAAATGTTATAGAATATTGACAGATAATTTTCAGATGGGTTCCATTTAGTTGTACCACTTCCAAAAAACAGAAAATATGATAAAATCTGGCATTCAGGAAATTTAGAGTCCATATGTGGTGAATCATGCTTGAATGTGTAAGACTTGATATTACTTATGTCTCTGTTGTTACCATGACCAAATGCAATTCAAAGACACCAGGTTTAGTTTATTTTATAACTCCAGAAGATAGACTATATCATAGTAGGGAAGGAATGGCAACAGGCAGAGAAAGCATTGTGGTAGGAGCAGGAAAGTGGCTGATCGTATTTTCATCTGTACAGAGAAAGTGGGGAGACAGAACAGTGTGCCAGACATGGGGGAACCTCAAAAAACCTCCAGCGAGATTGCACCTCCCTCAATCTTCATTGCCTTCCCAGGCTGTACCATAGCTTTGGGGGCTGAGGTGGCATGATTATGTGTTTGAGGACAGATTAGGCTAAAAGAGATGCAATCCCCAACTCTTAGACTAACAAGCCAAATTTAGGGTACTGATGTGCATGAGAATTTTAGATCAGTGTTGTTTTGACTTAAATTTTCTGTTTTTATGTCCTAAAAAGCAATTCGGTTAAAGAGGTTACCTAAGACAAATTTAATATGTTTTTTTGAGTTGGTAATAATGCTGAAGAAGGAAATGGCATGAGCAAAATGTATCATTGCACATAGCACACATTTAAAGCATCAAGTGTATGTGTGAGAGGGTTAGAAAGAATTTATTGTTATATGTACTTTTTTGAGCTCTTCTTTTATTATTTATCAGACCTAGTTTTATAAAATTCAATTCATACACATTCGTCTAAAATGCTCTTGACCATTTTTGCAATGTGCACTGTATTAATGAAATCTGACATTCAACAAGTGTTTAGTGATAATACAACTGTTCTCAGAAATCATTTCCAAACGAAAACATGATTATGTATGGTAATCATGTGCCCTGTCTGTTTTAATTATATAATATATTTTCACAACAATTTCATTGTTAGTAATTAAGAAATTAAGAAGATAAATGCAAGTATGCTAATGTTAAATGATTTTGTGAAAAGTAGAACATAACTCATTGAATAACATCATCTAAAAATGTGACTATGACTCATTTATTGTATTATTGTACTTGGTAGGCAAATCTAATTTTAAATGGAAATGCAAGTTAAATTCTAAATTACTAAACTTCTAAAGAGAGGTATATTTTCCCCCTTTATATAATATACTCTACTAAATTCAGCTTATATTAATAAAAACAGGCTATTTTCTCTGGCTAGCAGCTATATTGTATTTTGTTTTATGACAACCTGATTGTATAAAATTTTTTAAAAACTAAAGAAAAAGAAAATGAAATAAGTTCGTTGTATTTAAAGTAGTAAATTTCCTTCTCTTCATTAAAAGAAAAAAAAAAGGAGGGAATTTTGTCCTTTCCATCTTTCCAACAGATACAAATACAAAGAGGCAAATGAGAAAGACCACAGAGAAACAGAATTAATTCTACACACACAAAAAAAAATTTGTAAAAATTAGTTGTCAAAAATACCTAAAGAGTAAATCATTTGCTTTATTCCATCACTAGATTTTGAGGAACACAGGAGAGAAAGAAAGTTTAATATCCTTGACTGTCTGTTTTAACAACTGTCATTGGTGATTAATAGTGATCAGCCAATCTTTGACTTGTTACGTAAATATCTAGGTGTGGGTAGTTATTCATATCCCAGTGACAGAATGTGAAGCCCTTTAGTAACATTATAAAGATGTAAAACTTATCAAATACAGAGTAGTAATTTGCTAGATGAGAAAACAAGCCAATGTTAAAATACACTAAATGATAATTTCCTGTGTTAACTGTATAATTCAAAGGGAAAAGTTATGCTTTGTTCCTAGACAGTAACCCTGTGATGAGGATATGGGGTAAAGAATACAAAACACAAGTTTAGAGAAAAGTTGTTGAATGTCTCTAAACTTTAGGTACATCTTTGTAAAATAAGTATTGGAGAAAACAAAACTAATATTTGTCTATAATTTGTTCTTTTCAGTAGCAAGAGAAATATACTTTTCAAGATTTTACATATATTTGATGAATTTAACAATGTTTATGCTCTCTTCAAATAACATAAGGGATGATAGCTTTTAGAGAAATAAAAATGTCTAGTGAATGTAATAGAACAAAGACTCTTGCCAAGGTGTGTCTCGGGGGTTATACCAACATGGTTCTGTTAGAGAAGCAAAAAATAGTTTTTTTTTCCTGTAGGAAAAAGGGGTTTAAAAAGGTTATAACTTGTTCGAATACTCCCACACAACACAAATTTATAATGTACCCAGACTATGAAGAAACTTTCCATCACATCCTGAGTAGAGCTATTAGGATAAGCTCTGCCTTAAATGTTACTGGTTCTATGAGAAAACAAAACTCTCAATAGCTTTTAGATTAAACCAGATATTTCATTTATACTTGGATATGTCATGACCATTAAATGCTTTAAAACAAATAATGCTCTGAGGAGATCCAAATGACTGGTATTGTTGAGACATTTATATGTAATTAAAATTAGAACATATAAATTATAAAATCCTTCAGTCCTTACAAATAATATAAAATCTATTCAATGCTTAAAACAAGAAGCTAGTATAGCAAACTATATAGCAAATTATATGAAATTTAAATTTGTTATTCTAATATTAAATATATTTCAGTTAATTTTATAATCTTACCTATGTTTGTGGAAAACTGATGAATAATGTGTTTCCAAGCATACTGTATTATTAAAATCAGTATTAACTCTCTCTGTCTTTCTATCTCTCCTCTCTCCTCTTTCCTCACTCCCCTTTTCCAATAAAGCTTCCCATTATTGCATTATTGGTTAATTACAAATTTCTGAAATTTTAATTTTGTTGCCTTTATTTGAATAAGTCATTGATTATTTATCTAAAAGAACTACAGCTTTCTTTCTTTAGGCATTTGCAGACAAGGGTTAGACTTGATGAGAATATAACTCCCACGATACTTATACCATTACTTAGATGTGTTGTTGTTTGAGTGTTCATGGATTTGGGTATAGGTCATGGAGCAATTCTTTGGTTTAGTTGTTCATAAATGATCAACTTGGCTTTGTTTAACCAAAAGTGTTGACTATGTTAGCAACCCAGGTGGATCACTGGTAAGTTCAAGCAAAGATGAAAACCAATGACTGACTAATCAGCTGGAGAGACTAACAATAATATTTCCTAGTGGCTCATGATTCACATGTTACAGCAAATAAGTGAATGTTGTGACTGAGTAGCTAAACTAATGCAATGTAAGCATAAGTATCTCTGTGGCTTCTTCTGAAATCACAGCTGTTTCTAGAATTCTCAGAAGTCCCAGGTGCCAATCATTATCATCACACTGTATCAGTGTCGAGAGATCATTGAGTCAGTTTCTACTTGTCCATCGGACAAAAAAAGAGTGTTTGAGTAATTTACCATATGTTCTGTGAAACTTTTTTAGTACATTAGTCTTTTTTTATCATCATATTTGATACCATGGGTGGGCTCTCCATATTCCTTGCATCTTTTATCTTTCAATCATGCCTAAAAAGTTGTTTCCAATGTTTTTTGGTTTTTTTTTTTTTTTTTTTTTTTTTTTTTTGTTATGTTTCCTGCTTAGTAAAAGCACTGTAAGGTGTCTGGGGCATTATTTCATTGTTAACATGCATGTTTAGTTTACAACACACAGGACTTTGGGCCTTGTCCTTGGTACTGAAAGATCATTCATTAAAAAACACATCATAGTCTCTTCATACTATAGATCATTCCTATTACCCTGCAAATTTGCTGTTATTTTTCACTTAAAATGTCATCTTATTTTGATTCCATCTCTTTCTGAGATCCCTGCTATTCTTTCTTACTTCTCTTAAAACAAAAATCTAGAATCGTTCAGTCCTAAATGCTTTGTCTTCAGTTTCTTCTCTGCTGTCAGAAGCTTCGTCCAGCAAGGCTGAAATTGTTGGTGAGGTGAGCATTATCCTTATAAGCTAAAGTGAATGGTCTATTTTCACTTGTTACCTTGCATTACCTATGCTTTTGTTCAAAATTTATGCTACATCATTATGCCTTTCATGTTCATGCTAAGAAGTGGGATCTTCAGGGAAGTTAGTATGTTATGATTGCTGTGATCTCATGAGATTAGAGCCTTATAAAAACCCTGGAGAAAATTAGGTTGTATCCTTCTGACAGTTTCACAGTTATGCCTGATGAGAACTCAGCACGACAACCTTCACCAAACACTGGTGTCACCTTGATCTAGGGCTTCCAAACCTCCATAATTATGAGAAAATGAATTTTTGTTGTAAACAATTTATGTTACTCCATCACAGAAGCAAAAATAGATTAAGATAACACATCATGAACCTGTTCAGAGAATGCTACCTTCTCTTTTTTTGAAATATCAGTTTCACTTGTATTTTCACTCCAATAGTCTCATAGTGTTCTTATTACCTGATTAGCCATTACTTCTTGGAATACTTTATCATCTTCTGGTCAATGAAATAGTAATCTTTTAGTTATTTTCAAGGTGTTTGTCTACTCCTCCATAGTTTCAACATTGCCATTTTTTCTATATTGTTTCCTAAGTTTCCAAACATTGTACCAGTTGGATTTCCATTCCTGGTCTTGGCATAACTCAAGGATCCTTTAGAACTGGACCCACATAGCAGATTGTGTATTTGCATCCTCACCTGGAATGACCTTCTGTTGATTGAATACCTTGGCCAGTTATTTGCCTATTTGTTTCTCTAAGTTTCACCTCTGCAGTTAATCCTTTCTTCTCTAATAATCATATTTAAAAATCTACCGTATCACAGATCTGGTCCCTATTTTCATATACTTATTTTGTGCTATGCCTAAGACTTCATTTGTTAATTAGTATACTTAGCAAAATTTGTAATGGATGCTAGTCACAGAGGTAGATTGATTGTCTAGTATATGTCAGATTTTGAATTTGATTTCTATCACTGAAAAGAAAATTCAGAAAAATCACAGGAAACTTAAAACTACTTGCAAATTGCCCATGATGGTGATAGTGATGCACATCTATATTTCAAATACTTGGGATGCTGAAACAAAAGGTCATCTCAAGTCTGATGACAGTCTGAGCTACAAAAAGAGCTTGAAGGCATCTTATCCTGCAGAATGAGGCCCTATCTCAAAAATATTCTATGATAATTAATTAATATCGCTATTGAATGTTTAATCTACGCTCTTTTACTGTATCTTTTTCAGAAGTTCTTTGTGGTAATGATGTGTCTCCTCACAGATGTATTTTCAGTTAAGAGAACAGGAACTAATGCATTTGTAGCAGGAGGATTCTGTAATGGCCCCCACGATTTTCAGTCCATGATGTATATATATAGTGCATTATCAAACACTAATCTGAGCTTAGAAGACTAGAAGTATTTTGCAGATATAACCAAGGTTAAAAGTCAATTATAATTTTAAAAGATATGGTAGGCGCACCCTACTTATTAGAATGGCCCTGGAAGTCAGAGAGCTCATAGTGATCTGAAACATGTGATTTGTTATAAAAGGCTGTGTCAGCTTTTGGCTTGGGGTTTGCTGGGACAGATGACAGAGGATAAGAGTAGCTTCTAAGGACTGAGATAGACAGTTAGATGACAGCTACTAACTATATATCCCTCAATCTTAAAACACTGAAATGCTAAATTACACCAATTTCAAGAAAAATTCTGCATGCAGATTCTTCTAAAGAGAAAACAATGCATTTGGAAAAATCAATGCTTTGATTTAAGCCTTTAAATTTCTAAGCAAAGAACCCATACACCACACACTTTCTTCTGAGCAACACACCAGAGTTAGTACAAAGTGGTGATTTGAAGCCACTCTGTTTTTGGCAATCAGTGGTAGAAAATTAATACAACATTCACTCAAAATGTATTTACCCTATGGATTTATGTTTTATCTTTGCCATGCACTTGATTTTAGTTTGTCATGAATGCTGACTTTATATCACATATAAGAATTTGTTTCTCAATATCATGAAACATGTCTTTTCTGATACTCATTAAATATATAGTATTTTTGAACATCGTGTCATTAAAATATTTGATAATGCTTGACATCTGTTCATTGATACAAATTACATAGTAATTTTACTGGAAATCTGTTAGTCATGAACTTGCAGTCACAGACAGAATTTAGCCGTTTCTACCCCCATGAGTTTAAATAAATGTGTCTTTATTTCCTTTCTAAAGCTGATGGAAAGTAGTGATGACCGCTGCACATTTATGTTAGGTGATCACAAGTTGAAAAAAGATTCAGTGTGCTAAATGAGAGAGCTAGCTATGTGTTAGGTTACCACCCAGCACCACTTTCTAAGTTGCTGTCACCCCTGAACTATCATGGCAATAGGCAAGTGTTACATTTTAATCACACTTACTAAGATTAGCTCTCTTCACATTAATTAAAAAAATAAATTATACTTTATACCCATGTTCATTTTCTATGTAATGACTATGTTATAGTTATTGGATGTTACCTGGATTTGAAATTATATGGAAGTTATAATAATAATTTTGAGAGCATTTTACTTATTATAACATTTAAGAAATTATTTGCTTATTAATCACCTTTTTAATTTTATTCACAAATAAATAGAATAAATATTTAGAAAATAAATGCAAATATTAATATTGTATGAAAAAGCCATGGTAAATGGTGGTGTGTGGCAGTTGAATTATTCTTCTACAGAGAGAGGAAAATTGTCATTTTCTACTATTGGTAGAAGATAATTTAAGTATTTTTAAATGATCACATATGTTCATGTTGGATATAAATACTAGCACAAAGTATAGAACATATAACCTTAAAATTAATGTCATTCTTTATTCATTATTTATTCTTCACCATTGCTTATAATTCATTTAGTTATCTATCTTTGTAAACTGTATTTTTTTTCCTTTTAGAAAATGCTATTTGTTATTGCAAAATATTCTGTTGTTCATGTGAAAAAGTAGTAACATTGGAAAAATATTTATGGAAAGTCAGCAATATTTTCCTGAGATGTGATTAAAAATAAAAATATTAGAAAATTCAGTTTGAATAAAATCATTTGCTTGATTACTCAACCACCTGATTTGGTTTTACTCATGGATGAGATAAATATTACAAAATGAAAGAAAAATGAAATATCAGTTTTCACTATTGACTATAACGTTTAACTGAATTTTGCTAGGGCCTGAATGTTGTGAAGTATAAGGACTTCATGGTATGTGGTCCTCTTTCCTTTCTAATAAGCTGTGCTTTTTTCCTTCTTACACACTATGTTCCACTGTTCTTGGAAAACTGTGTTTGGGGAAGAAGTAATATCAAATAGTCATTCTCTCTTCTGTCAAAGGAAGAATAGCAACAAAGTGGGAGAAGATATTATTATAAATGTGTTCTGAAAATTAAATATTCAAAGAGAGCATAAAATCATGCAGTAGAATTAACAACTTTTAAAAGACGTATGATGTCATATTGAATAAGCTTTGGGGTAGTAAAAACTTGTGATTTTAGATTTGTTTATATGGCATTGGAAGGGAGGTAACTTTTTTTTTTATCATGTTATCAAATTATTTTTTACAGTTCTATTTTAATTTTTAAATGTTTTGTGTTAAGGGAAGGGGATATGTGTGTAGTGGCATCTTGCCTTGTCAGTGAAATTGTAGTGGTGGCTGATGGGAGATGTCATTTTGTAAATATGTTTCTTGTATTGGTTAATGAATAAAGCACTGTTGGCCAATAGGGAAAGAAGATAGGAGGGACTAGGAGATAAAGAGGAAAGAGGAAGTAGGAGGGAGAGGTCAGCATGTAGAGATTGGAAAGAGCAGAACCCCGGCCCCACTCTCCGGTAAGATGAGACCATGTGGAAATACTTAGATTAATAGAAATGGGTTAATACTTAAGACAGAGCTAGCCTATAAGAAATTAGTACCTGGCCAACAGCATAATATCAAATACAGAGTCTGTGTGTGTTAATTGGGGCAGGAAAAACCTACTCCTAACAGGTGGCCACACCCTTTGGGTAGAGAAGGGGCTGGCTGGGGCTCTCTTGGGTTGTGAATAGCATCCGAAGGCAGAGGCTGCATCATATGGAACAGGAAAAAACAGTGGTTATTTACTCTTATCTGTGTGTTTCCCTAATAAATACCTATTTATCATTTGTCTTAGGTTTTTAGACTCATTTAAACACCACCTTCAAATGTGCATGTGAAGGCAAGTAAGTGCCCAGAGAAGCAAGAGCTCCTAGATAACACTGCAATGGAGTTATAGGAAGTTGTGATCTACCCAAAGAGGGTACTGCAAACCAAGTCTGGATCCTATGCATTTGCAATGCATGCATTCCAATACTGAGTCATCTGTCTATCTCTATTTTTTAAATTTAGAAGAAGCAGGGATGCATGGACTTACGGAGGAATAATGTCCCTTTTGCTGAAACAAGTTTCCAGAGATTCACAGAAAACAAGCAATGACAATAGCTATGAAGAATGAAGTCAGCCATGAAGGTATCAGAACTAAGGGAATAATAAGGATATGTTAGTGCATAGGTAAAGCTACCCAGAGAGGTGTCTAGGCTGAAGTAGAGGTGAAGTTACCCAGGGATGTGTCCAGGCTGAAGGAGTAAGGAGGATAAGGCAATGTAGAGATGTTTGAGCTGAGTGTGCATGATTAGACATAGAAACATGTGAATCTCCCTGCTATCTGAATCCTGAGGTCAGAAACTCTGGAAGGTCTCCTGGAGATTGGGGCTCATCTTTTCTTAGTACTTGTATTTATGTTGGAAAAAAATGATAATTTAATGATTTTAGTTCTCAATAAACAAAAAGCAGTATTCACATTTGAAAGAAACACAGCTTTTCTTTGGAAATCAATATAAGGATTAATTCAGCTTATTCAGATATATCATTTTAAAGCATTTCCCAGAATGTTAAGCCACAGTATTTGGAAGAAATAATTCAGGACTTTTGAGAGTTTATTTTGAGAA
Organism: Phodopus roborovskii; assembly: GCF_943737965.1. Taxonomy (NCBI): domain Eukaryota; kingdom Metazoa; phylum Chordata; class Mammalia; order Rodentia; family Cricetidae; genus Phodopus; species Phodopus roborovskii. The sequence continues at coordinate 2,565,943 of NW_026126413.1, read as the reverse complement.
TATTTCCAACCATGGAGGGTTCTTGAGTTAGGTATTTAGATAAAACTCTCTTAATGTAGTTAATGTATTCCAAAATGCTGAAATACCACTTTTGTACAGACATTCCTAATAATGCCCTGATCTCAGCTGCACTCCTGCCAGAAACAACTAAAATTTCACTGGTACTTAGCTTTCTGAAGTAGGATTGATTCTTGTAAGACTGCTTTTATGAGACTGTGGACTGTCTGAGAAACAGTGGATATATCTATATAACATCACCTGATTGATCTTCATTGTACAAGCTTTATGTCAATAGCAAAAGAAGAAATTTAGTGGTTACTGAATAAGTGAATCCAAAGCAATACAAAATTAGAAACTATGTGTAGTTGTTAGCCCAACTTATGTGAAAAAGTCAGTTTCCAGTGGTTTTAAAGAAAATTGTCCTCAAAGGGATTGGTACGATTAGGATTATGGTCTTATTGGAGGAAATGTTTCTCTGTGTGGGGTGGGCTTTGAGATCTCTTTTGCTCAATCTTCCCTCAGTGCTACAGTTAGAACACTTCCTGTTGCCTATCAAGATGTAAAATTCTGAGCTCCAGCACCATATCCTTCTGCATGGGGGAGGGTGACAGTAGAGTGGGGAGGAGAGAAAGGGAGGAAGGAAGAGAACATGAGGGATCAGGAAGTTCAAGTTGGGGGAAGGACAGAGAGGGATAGGAAGGAAAGAAATAACCTTAATAGAGGGAACCACTTGTGGTTATGGAGAAACATGGTACTAGAGAAATTTCCAGGAATCCATAGGAATGACTCCAGCTAAGAATCTAAACTATAGAAGTTGGTGAGATAATTCAGCAGTTAAGACACTGAACGTTCTTCCAGAGGTCCTCAATTCAATCTGCAGCAACTGCATGATGGCTCATAGACATCCTAAATGTGACGTGGTGCCCTCTTCTGGCCTGCAGGCAGAACACTGAGTACATAGTAAATAAATTTGAAGAAGAATAAGAAAAAGAAGAATGAGGAGGAAGAGGAGGAGGAATTTCTAAGCCTTTCCTTATAATCAGATTGATGACTACAACAATTGCCATCATTGAGCCGTCATCCAATAATTGATGCAACTGATAGAAGCACATTCAAAAATCCACAGCTAAGCACTAAGTCAAAAAACTGGAGGATTAATAATATAAACAAAGGGGCCAAGACTGTGGTGGAAAAACCCACAGAAACAGCTGAGCAGAGCAAGTGGGAACTCATTGATTGTAAACTGAGGAACCTGCATAAGACTGAACTGGACCCCCTAAATGTGGGTGACAGTTGAGAAGCTTGGGAAGTTTATAGGGCCACTTGCAGTGGAACCAATATTTATCCCTAGTGCATGAACTGGCTTTCTGGAGCACATTCATATTGGAGTGATGATGGGAGATGTCATTCTGTAAATATGTTTCTCATATTGGTTAATGAATAAAACACTGTTGGCCAATAGGAAAGCAAGCTAGGTGGGACTAGGAGACAAGGAGGAGAGAGGAAGTGGTAGGGAGGATATCCAAGATAGATAGAGGACAGAGAGGGAAGAATGCCAGCCCCTCCCTCCAGTAAGATAAGACCACGTGGAAGTACTTACATTAATAGAAATGGATTAATAATTAAGACAGAGCTAGCTGATAAGAAACTAGTAACTGGCCAACAGCATAATATCTAATACAGCATCTCTGTGTGTTATTTGGGGCTGGCGAGGTGGTGGGACCAGACCGGTGGGGGGAAAAACTTCTCATAACAGAGGGATATCATGCTTAGCCTAGATACATGGGGGAGGGTCTAGGTCTTGTCTCAAATAGTGTGACAGCCTTTGATGATTCCCCCATGAGAGGACTCACGATGCCTGAGGAGTGGATGGGAGATGAGATGGGGAGAAGGTGGGGAATGTGGGAGGATGGGAGGAAGAGAGAACTGGGATAGGTATGTAAAATAAGACTGTTTAAAGGAAAAAAAAAAGAAATAACAAACGCATTTTGAGACTATCCAGAAAAAAATGGCTTCACATTTAAATTATGTTAATTATAATAAACACTCTATTTGGGATCATATAAATTTAAGATTTATCAACTGATAACAAATTAAACCCATTTCATTAAAATGACTTTTGCACTTCAAATGTGAAAGTATAAATTTTTAAGATTTAATTTTAACTGTATATCTCTGTGCATCTATGCAATACACACACACACACACACGTATATATATATACGTGTATATATATACACGTATATATATATATATATATATATATATATAGAGAGAGAGAGAGAGAGAGAGAGAACCCAATATATATATATCGGGTACTTTGTAAAAGAAGCACTGTCTTTCCAACTCTGTTATTAGTGTTGAAAAATAAACATCTCAGAATTTAAATCCAGGCAGTTATGCTATATAAATTTAGAGCAAGGGTTAAATAAAGATCAGTCATGCACTGATGTTCCTTGGTGGTTTTCCCTGCAAGACCTATGATATATTTCTGCTGATGAATTGTTGTTATGAATTGTATTGATCTTGAACAGCAAGAGAAAAATATGCCTGATAGAATCAGAAGAATTAATAGAATGCAAAATTAACAATATATAAAGATTGCTATTAGTGTTCTGGAAAGCTGGAATCAGGTATATATAGTTGCATATCATGACTCTGTCACTTTGTGAAATTTTGACTATCTAAGGCCTGTGATATTGATGTTTCCTCTTACTAAATTATTGTAAACAGTAAAAAAAATCCCATAAACAACCCTAAAAATGCATTGGGTGCAGGGCCAGTGATATGATTTAACATGCAAAAGTACTTTCTGCCAAGACTGATGACCTAATTCAATCCGTGGAGTTCATATGTTGGGAAGACAGAATTCACTCCAAAAAGTTTTCCATTGACCTCTATATATGTGCTGTGGCAGAAGGCTGTGTGCACAAACACACACATTTACATATAAATGTTGAAAAATGCAAACAGACAAGTGTATCAAAATATTTTAAAAAATTGAAAGACATTGTCATGTTACTATTATCTTTTATTCTTGCCTCATTTTCTACCGATTTAGCCTTTTATTCCTGTTTATTTTTACCCATTTTATACCACTTGGGGGGTCTCAGTTCACTTCAAAGATGATGTTTGTAATTTGTTGTTATCATTCTGAAAAATCAGATTTTAAAGTAATATTTGCCCCAAATATGATACAAAAATGTCAAAGACATATAATCAGACTTTCTCTTATGTTTCAAAGATCTATGTGAGTCTTCCTTTCTTTCCCTAGTACTCCTGTCTCTACTTTTTATACTGGAAAACACAAGAAACATATAACTTTACAAATTTAAAATTTCATTACAAATGGATATTTCTGTAACAGGCATCAAGCAATTAATAGATGAATAGATAAGTGTGACATAATCATAAGGAAATAATATTTTAGCTGAGATAAAATTAAATCCTGCAGTTTCTGATAATGTAAATGAATCTAGAAGACATTATCTTATGAGAAATAATGCAGGATCAACAATACAAATATATTATTTCAAATCTGAAATGTTTGGGTCCTTAGAAGTAGAAAGAAAAATGGGATTACTAAGCAATGAGGATGTTTGAGTGAGAGGGCAATAGGGAGCTATTGGTCCAAGTACAGAATGTTTCAGTTATATAAAATCACATCTGTAGGCCAGTATTCAGTCATGATCAATAACAATGTATTATATTAATAAAAGTGCTAAGAAAATAGATTGTCAATACAATATTAAATATGTGCATTCATATGCTACTTAGCTCACATTAGCCAATGTATAACATGTGTGTATATATATTTCGAGGATATAAACTTTACAAAATAAAGACATATTTTTATGTTTTTATGTTTTAATAAAAATAAATTTTAAGTACATGAAGATAGTTCTAGTTATGGTAGCTTTGCCATATAATTTAACATTCATCAGGCTGAGACAGGAAGATCTAGATTTCATGGCCAGTTTCCAAAATATACAATGGATATTCAAAAATTTATGATGCTTCAGAATTGTCTTCATATTTTATATGCTTATGTTCCTGAAAAGAAGCATATTCCAATCCAAATCTGCAAAAAAAAAAAAAAAAAAAAGACTAAATTGTCACAATAAGAAATACAAAAGTTCTTAATGTACAGCATAAGGGACATCATAAAATGGTAGGAATGTTACTATTATTCATCAGAATCTCATCACTGATGTTTTAACTTCTCTTATTCCAGCCACTAATCTTCTCTGGGTAACTTCCTTTCTTCTTTAACAAAGCCACAATAGTGTCTGATGAACCAGGACATTATTCTGTCTCCTTCCCTTAAGTTTTTGCTTCTAGGTTGTGGCCTTTACTATAGATTCATCTTAATTGCATGTTTCTTCCCTCAGCCTTATTACAGAAATGTTTGGTAATCTTCCTAACAAGAAAAAAACAAAGAAAGGATGGAAGGAAGGAAGGAAAATTAGTAAGCCAATCCAAACCTCTTGAACTATAGTTATGGTAATGTTCTGGAACCATTATTTCAGCTCAATTTGAGACATTTTACTAAACTTTTGGGAGCTTCTTCTTTGGAAGCTAATGTGAGACTAAAAGATGAAATATGTATTCTTAATTTTCAAGTCATTCAGATAGGATTTCTTTAAGTACGCTTTGAATTTGCCGGGATTTCATCTTAGAGAAGTACTTAGCTAATTCTCATTATCACATCGTATATCATAAAATTAACACTGATACAGAATGTTGAATTTTCTATTCTTTACAACATAAAAGGGGGCCAAATGTCTATCATTCTTCTATATTTTGAAGGAAACTTTTTTTGCCTACCTTTGTCATTACCAGCATTATGAAGAAAGTTACAAGGATAAAAGATTAAACTGTAATATGAAAAAAATATGGTGCACTGAAACAATCATTTGTTGAAGAGAATTGTACGAGATGATGGAAAAAAAAACAATGTTCTGAAGGACTATACTTATTTCTCCAAATGTTGACCTGGGGGGGGGGGGTTATGCATGTCATAGTATAAGAAGACACTTTAGTCTTCTCAGCTCTTTTACTACTTTAGAGTCACTGCAATTGTCCATGTGACCAAATTTAATAAAGATGAAAATAGAAGACAATTGACTTTCAAAATCTTTAGCTATAGATTTGAAGTCCAATAAGTTTAAAGACAATTTCTTTTGAAATACAGATACTTATTGAAAAGTTCATAATATGTCAATGCTAAAAACACCTGAGAGTTCATGTTTTGTTCATGGCATTTCTAGAAACCATGAGAGTTGTAAGCAATTGAAAGAAGTAGGCTATTGTTGCATGTCCCTGAATCTGTATCTTGAACTTTGGCTTTCCCTTTCTCCTCTCGTCCCCTCTTTCTCTATCTTCCTCCTTCTCACTCTCCTCTTTTCTAACAAGAGTTACAACACTTGGCACCATCCATCTCCCTGCCATGTCTCTTTTTCTTTCTTTTCTTTTTTTGTTGTTGTTATTTTTGTTTGCTTGGGCTTTTGTTTTGTTTTGTTTTTTGCCTCTACATGCACAGATACATACTCAAAGAAGCTAAGCAGTGTAGTCTAAACATGGAACTATGAGCCACAGGAAATCTTTTCTTATTTAAGTTGATTCCCTAGGTATTTTGTCATGGTGATGACAGCATACACTAGAGAAACAGAAGTAGGATGCTTGTGCATCCAAGATACTAGAACAATGAGGTAAGGGTGAAATTAAACAAGAATCATATAAAAATCTGTGAAGGTGAACTCAATGAAGTGGTTCAAAGTTGAGTATACTCAACAGAGACACTAATACAAATTACCAATAGAAGACACATTTTATTTAATAACTATTTACTCTCATAACATATCCTCAAAATATGTGTTGGGGAATATTATTTTAAGATGTATGACTTTTGTTTATGCTGTGTTACAGTGCCTGTCTAAAACACCAGATGGTCTAATAAAGAGCTGCATGGACAATAACAAGGCAGTAGACAAGAAAGGAGGGGCTGACAGACGGAGTATATAAAGAGAAAGAGAAAGATGAAAAGGGGGAAGAAGAGAACAAGGAGAGGAAGATCTCAGGGACCAGCCATCCAACCATTCGGCTACACAGTAATCCACTGAGTAAGAATAAGATTTACAGAAGTAAGAGAACATGAAAAGCCTGGAGCCCAAAAACAGATGAGATAATTTAAAGAAAAACTGTCTAGAAACAAGCCAAGCTATGGATGGGCACTCATAACTAAGAATAAACCTACATGTGTGATTTACTTTGGAGCTGGAGTAAAACCAAAGAGTAAAAAAAAAAAAACAAGCCACCACAAGTAAGTTTCTAAACCAATCCCCAAATTTTGACAATATCCCCAAACATTTGAGGCTATTGTGAATGCTATTGGTAGCTTTCTACAAACAATAAGGCCTACTGATGAAGGCAACTCATTGAAATTAGAAAAGTGACGCCGATAGCCACATAGAGCCTTCACTTCTACTGATTAGTGTACATGGTACCAGAAGGAACTCTGAATGCTACCAAAGAAGAAAGATAGAAACCCAACCAGCTACAAACATAGATCTACAATCATGACCTGATTACAAGATGCTCTAGTACAATAGTGACGCAAAGCTTATAAAATTATGGAAGTAACTGGTGTCTGGTTGGAGTTAGGGCCCATGAAAAGAAACCCATTCTCAACAATGCTAGTGTGGTCAAGGACTTGAGACAGGTTAAGTTAGGGATATAGGGGAAAATGAAATGAAACTTTTCTGCTAGAGGAACACAGTCATGAAATGACTGCTAAAGACATAATGCTATACTCATAGATCAGTACCTTGTTCCGGACTCATCAGAGTAATTTATCTTTGATTCCTAGCAGTTCTCACCATTCCCAGGTGGTACACGTTTTCAGATTTGGGAGAACCTATTTACTATAAAAAATGTTAATTGGCAGAATTCCACTTCCTCTGCTAGCCACTGCCCCAGAGCCTGCTTCTACACTCCAGGAGCAGAGCTTCTAGTGGCCCAAGTCTCTGCAGATTCAGAGGACCAAGTCTCAGGCTGATTCAGACTTTCAGCTATTAGCAACTCCCTGTCCTTCTGGGGCATGCCATGATTTGTAGCAGATATTAATGTAAACATACAATCCCATATTGTACTACCAAATTATTTTTCAATCATGTTTGGAATAAAAACCTTTATTTTCTACACTTTATTTGAGTAAGAAAGATTTGAAGAGTGCTTCTCTCCAGTTTTTTTTTTCTTTTCAGAGAAAATGCAAACCTAAGTTTTTGTAGTTATTACACCTGTTTATCCAAGCTAGAGATTCCAGAGAGAAATAGAGGAAGAATACAAAGGTGACTATGTAGAGAAGCAGGAAGGATCTGGGAGGAAGGAAAGGTATGAGTAAATTATACTGTATGAACATTTATAAAATAATCAAATCAGAGAGATTTTGAAGTTTTAAAGTTAACTATGCTGCATTTGCATATGTTTAGCAATTCATATTAGTTTTCCCTTTCCAATAGTATTGATTTTATTATTTACATATTGATAATTCAAAACATTAGGGTTGTAATGACTTTTTAAATTTTTAAAAATTTATTTAATATTTTTCTTATTTTACATATCAATCCCAGTTCTCTCTTGTTGCCATTTTCCCATGCTCCCCACTGCCCACCCATCCCAACCCCCACTCACTCCCCAGGGAGAGATCATCAAAGTCTGTCAAGTCATTTGGGGTAGGGCCTAGGCCCTCTCATGTGTTTCTAGGCTAAGGGAATATCCATCCATGAGAAATGGGCCTCAGACGTCCGTTTCCACTAGGGCTATATACTGGTTCCACTGCCAGAGGTCCCATAGACTCCATTCTTCCTAGTTAACACCCATGTTCAGGAAGATTGGTTTGGTCCTATGTTGGTTCCCAGCTGTCAGACTTTGGTCCATGAGTTCTCACTTGCTCAAGTCAGCAGTTTCTGTGAGTTTTTCCAGCATGTTCTTTATTCATTACTACTCAATATATACTTTCTTAAATAGTAGTTTCTTTTTGTTTTGCTTGTACCTCAACTTGTTTTACTTTAGAGTAAGTTATTTAGAAAGGCATTTTACCATCTTCTCGTACTATGAGTGTTACATTTGTGGATTTGGTAATAGTAATTTTCTCCTCATACTTGGTTAGTTGCAATATACTATGCATCTGACACACATTTATCATCTCATGTTTTCTGTGGATTGAGTTAGCTGCGTAATTGTCAGGTTTGTTAGGCCTGCATTCAAACTTTCATGATACTATGGGTATAGCTTCCGGGTAAAGATCATGTTTAATACTCAAGCTCAGGAAATGAGTTTAGTCCCCAGAAATAAAGCAAACTTAATACAACACAACAAATAACTAAATGTTATACTTCTTCAAGCAGCTTAAGTTTTGCCAAAAAAAAAAAATCTATTTTCAAATGTTTTCATGTTCTGGGCAGAATTAACTTCTTTTTGGTGAAAGAATCTTGCTGTTAAGTGCAGGTCAGATGGTGGAGGCTTCCCAAAGTCCCTTCCCCACAAAGAGTATGGATACTTGCTAATATTATTTTCTGTTTCTTCAAAATCACCCAGAGAAGTTCCTTTTCTACCCCCCCATCTGTATCTCCCCTTTGTCTTCTGTTAAGATCCTATATTTCTGGTTGATTATTTTTAATCGAATTGGGGGTGTTTCTCTTGGGGTGATGCTTCAGCAGTGAGAGGAAGATATGGAGGGAATGTTAAGGTGAGGAGGATTGGGGTACATAATGTGAAATTCCCAACAATTCATTAAATAATTATGTAAGACCAAAAAAATAAAAAGAAAAAACAAAGAAGACATTACTATCTAGGAATTAAAATTACTTTTCAAGTGGGCTTAATAAGATTGTGTATTTCGAAGGCATATTTATGGTTCTCCAGAAAGCAAAACCAACAGGCATATAAGGTACATAAGAAATATAGAAACTCACTCTCAGGGATTTTGAGTTCCACAATAACCCTTCTACTGGTTAGAAAATTAGGAAAGCCAGAGGTCTAAATTAGTTAAAGTCTGAAATCATAATAAATGGAGTAGATTTGTTTAAGTGAGTCCTCAAAAGCAATGTAGTAGAAGCATGATTCTTGACATGGTGATGTTGGGATGTGCTGCCTAATGAAAGGATTTATGACATAATGATCCCACTCTCACAAATGCAATTGTACCAGGCAGAGCATCACGTGTTCTTGTGCCAATCACACTCTCAGAACCAGACTTGTTCCATTTTCACATGTGGGTTCTGTGCTTGGAAGTAGATGCATCATTTTCTTGAGTAGGTTTTGAGCTGTGGATGCTTTGGGAAGGAGAGTTGGGATTCTCATTTTTCTCTGCTGTTCTCTTCTCCTTTCTGACATGGGGTGGTATAGGAAGGATTCCTTCACTTGATCTTGCTCCTTTGGTCTCAGACTTTAAATTCTTTAGAACTGTAAGCCAATAACCTCTGTTTTCTGCATTTACCAGGTATTTTGTTATTGCAACACCAAAAGACAAACATGCAATGTAAGAGGTCAGAGACCCTATATCCAGGAACTCTTAAATCTAAGGCACAAGCACATAAACAAAAGTGCAAGCTCAATAACAACATACTTCATCCCTCCTATTTGGATCCTCAACAAATTAGAAGATGACCTCCAACATCTGTTAACAGTGGGTTCTTTTCGTTTGTTTGTTTTTTTTAACTCAGATCCTCAGAGCCTAATGGAAATGTTTTGTTTGTTATTGTTAGCAGAGCATCCCTTAGCCCAGTGTTAACTTGACATTGAGTTAACACAATCACATGTAATAAATGAGCAACATCTTGGGAGTCATAATCTCTTGACTTAAAGCCAGTGAGAGATTTTCTCAGCCCTATTTGTGGTAAAGTGAAGACATACTTTAAGATCGCTGTGTAAGTGCATATGTTTATATGTATACTAAGCATATATTTTTAAACATATTATTCCATATGCCAAGCTTGATTGTTCTATTTTTATGCAACATGAAAACATGTCTTCTAAGTATTGGAAAATGAGAAACTCTTATTTGATCACAGCATTTTGTGAGACCTGTATTTTATTTGGCTCTTCATTCTGTTTTTCATTTTCTTTCATTTTTTCTGAATTAGGAAATAAGATTATAATATGATACCTTTTGCATTTACTCATATCCTATGGTCTGTGTTTTTGTGGTAAATCAACTTTGTAATTTACAGAAATGGTTTCAACTACAAACTTTGTTTTCTTAGGGTAAGGGAAAGTGAGATATATTTGTAACACTAGATTACAGCTACATTCAAAATAACAAAGACAAGCCTTGAACGACTTTCCTGGATTTACATCAATAGCAATAAGCAGAGCATTATTTATGAAGGCAGCCTGGCTACAACTTTCCAATGGTCTTTTACTTCTCTGACTCATACCTCTTTATCATACACAGTTAATGAAAACATTATGGAACAAAAACCCAAAACAGTTTGGTGCCAAACACAGTTAAGTATTGCTTAACACAATGGAAAAAACTGTAAGAACAAATTTGTCTGTCTGGGATAGGAATGGATGAGCTACCACTTCAAAATGACTGTGGGTGTAGAATGGTGCAGATCAAGTAATCAAGGAAGCATCTTTTGCCTTTGTGCAACATGGAAAGTCACACCTTTACCTAATTGGAAAGCTAACACATTTCCCATTTTCATGAAGGCTGGAGCATTTGTTCTCCAAGGCTGTTTCCCTGTGGAAATTATCACAATGGACCAGACAGCTGAGATAATGATGTAAGCAGGTTACTGAACATTTCCCTGCTTTCATTAGCAAGAAGATTATATAGTTAATCAATCCACAATACTTCCTGAGTTCCTATTAAATGCAAGACACACAGTGGCAAACCAACCACTATAATCAAATGAGATAATGCTAATGATAGCATGCTGTGAACTGAAAATCTTACTGAAATGAGAGTTATGATCATCTAAAATGTCTCAGTGCTGTGATTCCCCTGTGGTAAAATGATGCTCCCACCTATTCTGGTGTGAAATGACCCAAAGTCTCTGGTTAGAAGGATATGGTTGCTACCAAGGAAAGCCATATTTCTAGTATAGTGCCTGCAAAATTCCACTGTATTCACAAGAAACCAAACTAATAAAAAAGATCCATGTGAGTTGATATTAGGGCAACTCTTGATGCCTAATATTCTAGGCAAACATGTTTATTCTAAATTAATATTTTTTTGCTGTGTAACATGCCTTTAAGTCAACACATTGTCACATTTACTTCTGATTGGAAATATGTTGTCTGGCATAATTTTGGTACATTTTATATAGAGATCTAGGGAGAAATGTCTTTAGTTCATTTTACTGCCAAAGAAAGGGAAGCTATGCTTTAGACTTAAGCTAGTATTCCTGCCTTCAGCTTTTTACAATTCATTTTCATGCTTTATATTGCTTTATTATTTACAGAACAACTACTGTTATTCTTCATTTTGCTTCTACATTTGGAGCTTACATGCATGGCAGTATTTTTAGACAATAGCTTTAATCCCAGCTACTTTTTAAGTGGGATTTGAATGGCCATAATTAAGTGGCATCCTTTTGAATTTCCAAGTTCAGTGTGGCTAGAGGACATAAAAAATGAAGCTTGTTTTTCCCCCTTCTTTGTAATTTGCAACCAGGAAGGAAGTCAGCTGCTCCCTACCTAGGTGCTTTTGGCTTGGCTTTCTTGTTTCTATGTGAAGGAGATGAAACTCAGCAAACCATTATATCCCTCTATCTTCTCAGTACTATATTTTGATGATAATGTAGGTTCTTAAGAAATATTCCCTCATCTTCAAATTGTTCAACAGATACATTCTTCTTTCCTTTTCAGTTCAAGGGGAGTCTGAGTTTTAAGACATGCAAAAGAGTTTTTATGTAGTGAAGGCATTTGTTTCTATACTCAACAGCTAACATTGCACACAGGTAAAAGCTATTCTTTTAAATTAAAAGCTATTGATTTTAAATTTAATGACTATCTTTCAAGAAATGTTTCCAATATATCAATAAAGATAGTATGTAATTTGATATTTTATTAATTTAAGTAATAAAGGCTCATCAACTAGTTAATTGATAATTTGTAAATTCTAAGAGTAATTTACATACAGAAGGCCAAAACATAAAGGGGATGACTTTTTAAAGTAATTATATAAACTAAATAATCTCCTTGCCAAAAAGTCATTTTGCTAGTACTCATAAGTTCTTTAAATAAATCGTGTTAGTTTATAGAAATTTTCTTACTACATGATCAATTCCATAGTTATTAGTGGATTTTATTATTTGGCTTGGAAAACTCTTTATCAAAAGCAATAAAATCTAGATACCACTATAAAAATATTGTGGAAGACAATAGTAACTCCCATCAACCTTATCAATGAAAGACAACTACATTTAAAGAGAAATGGAAAGTATATGCTTTGAAAGACATGTCCGCTGCTGTAATAGGGGAATGAATTTCATGGAGTATCAAATAACTGTATGATTGGATTTAAGGACCATGGCACATAGTAAAACCCATACATGACACCATTATCAGGCCAAGCAACTGTAGATAGGCAGATCATAGACCGTAGAAAAGCACCAAACAGTAAATGGCTTTTTTATGTATTTTCAGATTAAAATGTCTCTCAACCCTCACCAGAGATGCTTTTGTTTGTGGTAAATTATCATTGGTAGAGACTCACACCTGTTCAAGATCTAAAGCATGAGAGACCACAAAACATTCAGCCTTGTATAAAAGATGTATACTGTATATTCTCATAGAAAAACTCAGGAATAATTTTGAAAGGTATGGAAAGAATGTAAAAACCAGAAGTGGAGGATGACTACTAAAGAACAGTGTCTTTGCACATACAGAGTAACTTTAAATATGAATTTACAACAGATATGGCAGCATGCATAAAACATGGCCAAGCAAGACTACTTCTAGCATGGATAGTCAAGGTGGACATGAAATTCTACTTCTACGTAATGAACTATTTTATTGTCTGCTGAGAGAGGAAGAGCCAGTTCCCTGTAAGAGGGCAATGTTAATGTCAACCATGATCCATTGGGAAACCATAAATCCAAAAATATTTAGGTATCACAGATTGGTAGCAAGGGGGCTGAGACAAACCGCCCACAAAGGTAAGTGGGAAGGGAAGGGTTAAGAAGGAAGAATAGAGGATGTGGATCTGGGAACAATTTGAGAGAGGGAGGGTGAATGTGATCAAAGTCCATTGTACAAAATTCTCAAAGAACTACTAAAAATATTTTTAAAACACTACCTGGAGCCAGGTGATGCTGTCACACACCTTAGTCCCAGCACTGCACTTGGGAGGCAGAGGTAAGATATATATGAGTTCAAGACCTGCCTGGTCTACAGAGTAAGGGCAAAGATAGACTCAAAATCTACACAGAGAAACCCTGTTTCCAAAATCCAAAACAAAGAAAGAAACAAAAATCAAGTTTGGTACTGATGTTTGCAGTGAGCTCCTCCACAGTGCTACCAAATAATACATAACTTTTCAGTCAGAATAATAGTGTATGTGACAAATATGCTGGGAGCACTGGAAGAATTCTTGATTTAAGACTGTTTTGTTTTAGGTCAAACTGTATGTAAGCAATAAAAAAAAAATTAGCAGTCTACATAACAAAAATATCATCAAAACCTTTTTCCTCTCAGCTGAAAGTCAATGCAAATTTTAGTGATTCTATATTGAATCAAATGGATTAGATGTTCAGGTTTTTATTTTTCCATTATTAGACATTGCTTTGCTATGAAATGGTGGGATCTGCATGGCATGTGTAAACATATAGAAATGTAAGATGGTCATGAAATTTGATTATTGAGAATCTTTTCTAAGTATCACTGTGTGTCCCCTTGATCCCTTTATGTTCACATCATGCTTCATAGACACACAAATTGGCAATGGAGTACTCAAATTGCAAAAGGTGGAATTATACATTTATATAAAAGTAGTATCTACCATAGGAAAGAATGAGAAGGAAGCTAAAGATTGTGATTTAAAGTCATAAATGGATAGAAGCATGTACTACAATATTGGCAATTGTACATAAAAACATTTAAAATGTTCTTTTTAGTAGTTGTACTGTAGCTTATCCAATCTTTTACTTCTTTGTTGCAATATTAAAATTGTATGATTAAAAACATTCTTAGCAATAGATAATGAAGCTTATACCAGAAAATAGGTGGTTAGGCAGGATTGTCAAGAATTCGTGTTCATCCTAGTCTATATCAACAGGTTCAGATCTGATTGCACTAAAGAAGAAAAAAAAATAAATATAAAAAATAGAACTATAATAGGGTGAACACTGTTAGAAATCCATGGAAATATTCCAAGCAAATAGCCATGTTTGAACTAACTTGATTAAATTAGTAGGGTTTTGTAGAAGAGTTAAATGTAATCAAGGATGTTAACACATCAAAGATACATTGTTTACAAAACTAAGAGAAATAAAAAAATCCATTTTATAAAAGCTTTCAATAGATCTAAGGTCCTTGCACACAAGTAGACTTTTTAATTAACAAAATTAAATGCTTATGAGTATCTGCCTGCACATATATCTTTATATTCTTTGAACTTAATTACTGGAAGGACAGATTCCTTCGATAATCAAGAAAGTGATTCTTTTAAAATGACAGGCCGGTTACATCATCAATAACTTACTCAATTTAAATGGATGTTGCAAAAATGTTTCTAAAATTCTGAGATATCTTAAGTAACAGTAATTTATAGTAATTGTCGCAACTATTCAACATGGTGATGCTATAATAAAAGTCATATTAATCAAATCTGAAATCATTAAAATAAAAAGAACTGAGCCTGTCTATTGATATTAGGATATATGTATTTCAATCAATTGCTACCATACTGAAAAGGTGTTATAACTATAGAGTAAGAACCATGAATGCTACACATTCATTCCTTACATACAGTCACACAGTCTTGGTTTGGTCCTCAAGTTTCTGGCATTATCTTAGTGACTTGCACAAGAAGAATGAAGCTCCATCTCTAAATGAAATATTCATTATTCCAAGACCTGTGACAAATATTACCATTAACTGGGTGTTATTCATAATTCTACACTATTTTGAGAATCCTAGCCCATGAATGCTCCATTTTACTCTCATGTCCTTTCTTCCTTCCTTGACTGTTTTCTCTTACTGACATTTCCCCATCCATGATAATCAGAATCTAACAGGTGACTTTGAACTCTGCTCTTGTTTTATAAGTAGATTAGTGAACTGAATAAAGCTGCAAAGCAAACAAATTCTCAACGCCAATTCTGGGAAGTGGTTGTCAGTATAAATCATCGCAAATTTATGGATTCACCTGAATACTGATTTACACAAATGTTTCTTCCTAGAATATTGTATTAACTTCTTTTCTATTATCCTTGACATTGTCTATCTTAGGATTTAACTGTGATTTTTGTCAAATGTAAATGACTATCCATCACTCTGATGTTTAACAAATTAAGTTGTGTTCAATTGCCATCAAGACTTTCTGCTTCAATATCTTAATGGCGGCTTTAATATTATAAAGCATGTCTTCTAAAACTTTTCCCACTCCTAGACTTTCTTTTTTTCCAGAAATGGTTTATATATAAGAGAAAACATGTGGTGTTTACCTTTTGGAGCCTGAATTAACTAATTTAACACAGCATTTTAAGTTTTCATTCATTTTCTTCAAATTTCATTTTTGTACTTAAATGAAATTCTCCCTTGTATATATTTATACCACATTTACCATTAATTTATTCTCTAGTTAACAGACATCTAGACTGATTCAAATTTCTTACTAATATCAATACAAACAACGAAAAATTCAAGTTAAGAACTTAAATAGCTTTCTTCTTCTTCTCCTCCTCCTCCTTTTGTTTTCTTGTTTGTTTGTTTTTGTCTGTTTTTTCGAGACAGGGTTTCTCTGTGGTTTTAGAGGCTGCCCTGGAACTAGCTCTTGTAGACCAAGCTGGTCTCAAACTCACAGAGATCTGCCTGCCTCTGCCTCCCAAGTGCTGGGATTAAAGGCGTACGCCACCACCGCCTGGCTCAATTAGCATTTTTTCAACATTATAACACCAAACAATTCAAAGATAGGCCAATTTAAAACTGGTTTGATACAAGTATACACACCCTACTGTAAAACTGTAGTAAATGTGCCTGTCTAGACAAATATGTAATTTTTTAAATCTTTTGGTTCTGATCTTCAGGTTTTTTTCTTTTTATGTTTTGAATATATTTTAGCTGATGTACAGTAATAAAATGATCAAAATTATTGACAATGACCCATATGATATTTTGATAGATGATTTCATTATATAATATATAAGCAAATTTTGACATATCTATAACTCAAAGACTTATTAGTACTTAATGGAAAAAATTTCAAAATAATTCCTTTTTATTTGTTGCACCATCACTGCCTACTGTCATTTTGACATCTGCCAGCTGGGCTATGGTTTACTATCCACTCATTGCTTCCTAGTAACAGAGTCATATAACTACCATTTTATACTAAAATTACTTTAACTTTTTATTTTCTCCTTCTCCTCCTCTTCGACTTCCTCCTGCTCTTCCTATTCTTCTTCCTTTTACCTCTGTCTCTCTGTCTGTCTCTTCCCCCACTTGATGTTTCTTTGTGTTTGTCTTCCCCCAACCCATAGGTGAATGTGCCATAGCTTATCTAGATGTCAAAGAAAACTTTGTACAATTTCTTTTCTCCTCCCACCTTTACATATGCCAAACTTCTCAACAAGTGCCTTTTATCAGTTGAGCCATCTTGCCCATTCATTTATATTCAACTCCTGTATCATCAACTTTTTTGGTTATACTTATTCATGAGATTGTGAGGCACTTCCCAAGAATAAGTTATTTAGTATTTCAATATTTGAATATCTTCCATATTTTTCTTGCTATTGATTTCTAGTTTTGATTCATTATAGACAGAAGAAATACTTAAAATTACTTTTTAGTTTCTGAGAAATTAATGTTTTGATCATTTTCAACTCATTTCCCCAAACTCTTCCCACATCTATCTCCTTCTGCTATTAATCCAAGTTTGTATTTTTATGTTTTAAACTTATCAAATCCAATTTTGTTGTTCATATGCTCTTTGATGTATGACCTTCTACTAGAGCTTGTCTAACTTTGCTTTTAGAGGAAACTGACTCTCCTTTATCCACCAGCTAACACTTATGAATAGCTCTTTGACTGTGGGTAGAACCTCCTACCTCCTTTCTTCATGATGAGATTTGGACTGGCTTGAGTTTGTACAGGTCTTATGCACTTGTGCATTCTGCCATAACTATTAAAAGTTTGTATGTGTAACTGCCCTACCATGTTCAGAATGCAGTCTTCTCTTGTGACCATGCACTGCCTCTGGTTCTTATAATATTTCTGCCTCATTTTCTACAATAAAACCTGAGACTTGGGAGGAGAGGGCATGATATAAATGTCCCATTTAGAGATGAGTTTACTGTAGATTCTTTTTCTATTTATTTTTAAAAATTGTGGATCTCAGTGTTAATCATCATCTTCTGCAAACAGAAGCTTCTCTGCTTAGATTGAGAGTTGCTTTAAACTATAGTGATAGTCATTAGGAGTTTATTTAACACTATGTATATTTAGCAGAAAAAAAATAGTAGTAGGTTCTCTCCTAGGGTTTGTGATCAATTATACACAGTTTCTTCCCCTAATAAAAGTGTCAGGTGTAGGTTTTATCTTACGGCGTTGGACCTAAATTCAATCAGAAAGTGATGGGTTACTCCAGCAATATTCATGGCAATATTGTACAAATGGACATATCTTTCCAAGCCAGTCATTATTGACTCTAGTAGGGTTCCTAGGGAGGCTAGGATGATTACATTTCTCCTGTGTTCCTCGTATCTCCAACAGCATTAAAAAGCACCCACTTGAGCATCATGTCTAGTTCTACATGATCTGTTACTCAGGTATGTGTTGTCTTCAGCTTCATGCTGTCTAATTCTGTAATTTAAGCAATAGCATTGGCAATAGCCTCAAATGTTTGGGGCTCTATCAGAAATCATTGTAAAAACAGGTCAACCAGAAATAATCTATTTCCAGAACTGATCATTTTATTTCTTAGCCTGTAGAGTCTAGTAGGTATAGACCACTTATACAGTGTCTCAATTTAAATTATTTTATATGTAGGTATATATCCTAGAAAGCTTCTACAGTAGTACTTTTCCATATGACTTTTCAAAATATCTTGGGTTTTGTTGTTGTTGTTGTTTGTTTGTTTTCTTTTTAACCTATTCCTGTATTCCCTCCCCTCTCCTGACCTTATCTCTCTCATTTAAATACTTCCTGCTCCATCATTCCCCTTTAATTCATAGCATGTGTTCTAGATCCCTTCTCTTGAAAGTCCCACCCATGACTTATTATTACTTTCCTTACTTGAATATTCTGTGGGTATTCTAATATCTGAACATTTGAAGTTAACATTCCAAATGAGATAAAAATGTGTGAAGTTTCTCTTTGTGTGTTTGGAGTACCTTACTCAACTCAGAATGATTATTTCTAGCCCATCCATTTAATTGCAAATTTTCATAATTAAATTATTTACACTCTGTGTGTCTGTCTCTGTTTCTCTCTCTCTTTCTTGCACACACACACACACACACACACACACACACACACACACACACATTTCATTATCCAGTCAATAGTTGACAGAAATCAGAAATATGGGCTATTTCTGTTTCTTAATGAAAAGTGCAGCTCTTATATGACCCACAAAGCACAGTGACTTTCTTTGATGAATGGCACTCCGAATTTGCCCAAATAGTAGTTTGACCAGATCATTACTAGTCCCAATGCATGGAACTGTCTCTATCACTTGACAATCTTTAAAAACAGTGGCTATCAGTATACAAATGAAAAGGATCCTTCATTCACTAGAAGCTGAAAGATTATTGCAACAGTTCATAACTCAACTATCTTGGCTGAAGCTGATCTGTCTGTACTACATATTCTTTACCATCAATAACTTTCCATTAGAAAAGCAATCAGTAAACAACATAGCATCTTTCACAGGACTGTTCCTTACAATTTTATATATAAAATGATGCATTTGCGTGAATTGCAAAAGTCTATGAGCAGGAAACTGATTATCAATTTTTACCAAAAATTGAGCAAAATCAATTGCCCATGAATTGCTGTTTTCAAATAACCAATCAACTTGCTGTTTGGTATAGGGAACATGTATTACGCTCATTTCCCTGCCAAAATATCTCCTAGACTCCATATGGCATCTCTGTACCATACAAGCCACTGCTTCAAAATAAGGATTTAACACTTTGGTTGGGGAAACAGGTAAGTGCAGCCATAATAATGGTCCCTCCTGCTAGAAGATAGAAGTCAAACTATGTTGAGTGGGAAGTATGTAAGCCTCCCATGACTTTTCATAGTCAATATAGCATATCTGCTGATGCTGGAATACATTCTCCAATTGTAGGAGAACGTGCCTACCCTCTTCAGTTTGATGCCTAGGTGAATTAGGATCACTATCTCATTTCAGAATATTGCTTGAAGGTTTCAAATCACTAGTATGTGCATTAAAAAAAATAGAATGTAACCATTGAATATTCCCCCAATAACTTCTAAAAATCATTTAACGATCACAAGCTGTTTTATCTAATTTCTAATTTTTGAGTCTTAATTTTTTAGGATATAACATATGTCCCAAATACTGAAAAGGCAGCTGTCTCTGCACCTTTTCAGGGGCAATTACTAGCCGGGCTCTGGCATGGTTCTTCTGCAGCTGTCCATATGTAACAAGCAAAATGTCCATATGAGCAAACAAAGTATCATCCATATAATGAACAATATAGACCTGCAGAAATTCATCCCTAATAACTTGTATAGTTTGAGCTATACAAACTTCTGGCACAATGTTGCACTATTAGCTATGCCCTTGGGCAAGACCTTCCAATGGTATCTCCTTGTGTGTTCCTTAAAATTAACAGATGGAACACTAATGCTAATCTATGACAATCTTGAGGAGCCAAAGGAATGCTGTAAAAACAGTCCTCCAAGCCTCATCTCCTGCTGTATCTTACCACTAGGTTTCTGCCTTTCTGTATCCCTAGTCAGAAGTGAGGGAAGTGAAGGCTCTCCATTCTGGTACTTAGTTGCTCTCCCTTCATGCTCATCACAATCTGCCCTGTTCAAGTTTTCTTGCCCAGTAACTCCTCTGTAGTGGGTTCTGTCACTCTACTGACATGTTCAGGGATAGATAACTTCTACCGTCTGGCGCCTGATTCTAAACTTTCCTGTATGAGCATCCATAACCAAAGAGTATTCATCAATACACTTTCAGGTACTCAAAATAATGCCATTGGATTGTCAAACTAACTTCATTCCATGTATTGGAGTCTACAGTCCCATGGTTGGGAAACTCAAGATACACTGCTTTTCAAATTCTAAAAATTTCTATAATCGTTGCTGCTCAACTTCTATTCCCTTTTTTTCTCAAAATATCTCCAATTAACTGTACCTTCAGCTGCTTGCTACATCTTTATCCCATTTTTACAATTATATACAATTTTACTCGTGATTTTACGACATTCACAAGCACCCTCTTGACACCTGTGTACACACGGTGTCTATTCCTCTGCTGTATCTATCATTATTTCCCTGGTATTCAATTCCATGCTTTTGGTGCCATATGTCAGAAGCAGTCTTTGCGTGGCTGCAATCTGAACCAGCTGAGCAGCCCATGGTCCATTCCTGAGTCAAGAAGTATGGATGAGGGAAAGGCTAGCTAACAGAATTAAGAGACAAAAACACAGGATAGTCCTCAGGAGAGCAGATGTAGTCTATTCTGAAAGCCCCATTTATTTCATACCTCCGAATTTAAGTAATCAACCAAAGGAGGGGTCAGTTGCAGAGGATTCCTATTATTATGTATAAAGGAAAAGGGTAATTACTTCCCTAATCCTTAAGGCACACAGCTTTACCCTCTGCCTTGAGGATGGGTGTAAAGCTGTGTGGGACCAAGCCTATTGTTATTTAGATAAGTTAAGCCATTCACCACAGAGGCCCAGGCATCCTGTAGTTGGTAACCTAAATGTCTTAAAGACAATACATATACTCTGAAATCTAGGAACATGTGGCAAGATGGAATGGATTCCATATATGGTCCGGACAGTCATCAATCTGATTACAGGAGAAAACTGGTTCATGTACCCTCTCTACTATTCTATGGGTCTTTTTTTTTTTTAACATAACCAAGTCCATTTAAATGAAAACAAACATTTATAGACAATGTTTGGGAAATTGGGCAAACTACTTCCTGCTGGTAAGGGGCACTGTGTCATGGGGGATCCTAATAAGATGCAGAAATTCTGGCTGTAGGTAAGGCTGCATTGTCCAGCTGTTTTGAATGTAGGATCAAACCAAAATTAATCAAAAGAGATGAAGACAGTCATTTCATATTCACCTCAGGAGAAATCCATCAACAAAAAGTCTCAGTTCTGAACACCTATGCCCCTAATACAAAGGCATCCACTTTAGTAAAAGAAACACTACTAAAACTCAAAGCTCATATAAAGCCACACAAACTTATGGTGGGAGACTTCAATACACCATTCTCAACACTACACAGGACCACAAATCAGAAACTCAACAAAGAAACAAAAGAACTAACAGAAGTTATGTCTCAACCTATCTTTTCTGGAGTTGTGGATTGTATCTTGGTTGTCCTTTGCTTTACATCTAATATCCATTTATGAGTGAGTACATACTGTGTTTGTATTTCTGAGTTTGGTTACCTCCATCACGATGATTTTTTTCTAGTTCCACACATTTGTCTGAAAATTATTTATTCTTTTACAGCTGAGTAATTACCCACTGTGTAAGTACACTATATTTTCTTTATCCGTTATTTATTTAAAGGACATCTAAGCTGTTTTCAAGTTCTAGATATTATTAATAATGGTTCTATGAACATTGTTGAGCAAATGTCCTTGTGGTACGTTTGACATTCTTTGGGTATATGTTCAAGAGTGGTTTCATTAGGTCTTGAGGTAGATTAATTCCCAATTTTTCCAGAAACCCCCATGTTGATTTCCAAAGTGACTGTACAAGTTTGCACCCCCACCAGCAGTAGAAGAGTATTCCCCTGACTACAACCATCATTTTTTTTTTTTTTTTTTTTTTTTTTTTTGCTCTTAGCCTTTCTGGCAGATGTTATATGGTATCTCAGAGTTGTTTTGTTTTGCATTTCCCTTATGACTAAAGATGCTGAGCAATTCCTTAAATGTCCTTTGCTCATTTGAGATTCTTTCCTTGTTAATTTTATGTGTAGATCTGTACACCGTTTTTAATTGAGTTATTTGATTGTTTGATGTTTAATTTGTTTTATATTTTCATAATTTATTTATTCTTCTAAATTTCATTTTATATTCCAACCACAGTACTTCCTCTCACCCCTTCTCTCTAGTTCCTCTCCTCGCCTCAGCCTATCTCAAAATCACTCTTCCATACAGGTAAGGGTCCTCATGAAGAGTCAACAAAGTCTAACACAATAGGTTGGGGCAGGGTCAAGCCTCTTTCCATGCATTAAGGCTGAGAATGTCATCCCACCATAGAGAATTGGCTCCAACAAACTAGCTCATGTACTAGGATTGTGTCATGGTTCTCCTGCCAGGGGCCCCTCTGGTAGTACAAGCTTCACAATTCTCTTCCACATATGGAGTTTCTAGTTCGGTTCCCTGGAGTCTCTACTGCTGTTGGTATTGAGTTCATGAATTTCCATGAGCCTGGTTCAGTTGTCTTTATACATTTCTTCATCATGGTATAGACCTCCCTTTCTCATACATTTCTTCTTCCCTCTCTTTGAGTGGATTCCTGGGGCAAGGCCTGGTTCTTGATTGTAGATTTCTGCCTCTGATTTAATCAATTACTGGATGACGGCTCTATGGACAGTTGAGGTATTCACCAATCTGATTAAGGGAAGGACAGTTCCCGCAACCTATCCACTATGGTTAGGAGTCTTTTTTTTTTTTTTTTTTTTTAGGAATCATACCAATTTTATTAAACATTGAAAGTAAACTGGACATTATTGACATTTATGTTTTATATTATCTGAAGGCAATGCATGTCTTGAATCAGCAAAATAACAAAACAACCCCCCCCAAACAAACAAACAAACAGCAAAGAAAACAAAAAAAAATTATGGAAACCATAATCTAGTCCAGGCCTTCCCGCATTCCCCTACATATGGTATTGTGGTGGGGGGGTTGGGAGGGGAGGGTGTTTAGAGTGCATGTGAGAGGGCAGAGAGGGCAAAAGGGAGGGAAGGAGGGAGGGAGCACTGGAAGGGAGGGAGGGAGGGAGGGAGAGGGAACTGGGATTGACATGTAAATTAATAAATTAAAAAAAAAAAAAAAACGCTTTGACTCCAAAATTTAAGTTGAAGAACAAGTTACTGGGGAAAAGGATTTCTATTTTTGTTTCCACAGAAAATGAAAAGATGTGGATTGCTTCCAGACTAATGTGGTTTGATCACGCCAGACAACCTGAAACAGAGTACAAGCTGATCCTACATTCCAAACAGCGCCCCTTACCAGCAGGAAGTAGTTTGGAAAGAACGACGCCCAAATTCCCAAATATTGTGTATAAATGTTTGTTTTCATTTAATTGGACTTTGTTATATAAAATTAAATAAAAAAATAGTCTGAAAAAAAATAATATTTATCTGGGAATGCTATCAAATTTTTATGTTAAAAATAAAATAATATTTTTTGTAAATGTTTGATTATTCAAGTTATTATTAATTATTTGAGTTATTATGAAGGCCTGGACTAGATTATGGTTAGGAGTCTTATTTGGGGTCATCTTAGTGGATTCCTGGAAATTGTGCTAGCACCATGTTCTTCCTAACCCCATAGTAGCTCTCTCTATTAAGATATCTCCTTCATTGCTCTTCTACTGCATCCCTCCACCCTCATGTTTCATCCACCACCCACTCTCTTTTACCCCTCTTCCTGTCCTTGTACCCAATTTACCCAGTAGTTCTCCTCTAACTTCCCTTCCCAGGCTATCAATGTGTCAATATTAGGGTCTTCCTTGTTACCTAGCTTCTCTGGAGCTGTGGATTATACATTGGCTATTCTTTGCTTTACATCTAATATTTACTTATGAGTGAATGTTTACCCTGTTTGTCTTTGTGAGTTTGGGTTACCTCACTCAGGATAGATATTTTTCTAGTTCCATCCATTTGCCTGCTAATTTCATGAAGTCATCATTTTTACTGCTGAATAGTACTCTGTTGTATAAATGTACCATATTTTCCTTATACATTCTTTGGTTGAGGAGCATTTAAGCTGTTTCCAGGTTCTGGCTATTACAAATAATTCTTCTATGAACAGTGGCGAGCAAGTGTCCTTGTGGTATGCTTGAGCATCCTTTGAGTATTTGCCTAAGAGTGGTATCACTGGGTCTTGGAGTAGATTTATTCCCATACTGATTTCCAACTTGGATCTACAAATTTGCAATCTCACCAGGAGTGGACATGGACAAGTAATCCCCTGACTCCACATTCTCTCCAACATAAAATGTCCTCGGTAATTTTGATCTTAGCCATTCTGACAGGTATAAGATGTATCCCATAGTCATTTTGATTCACATTTCCCTGATGATTAAGGTTACTGAGTACCTGCTTAAATGTCTTTTGGTCATACTTCTTTTGAGAATTCTCTGTTTAACTCCATATACCATTTTTCAATTGTGTTACTCTGTATTTTGGTGTCTAGTTTCATGAGTTCTTTATATATTTTGGAGGTCAGCCCTCTGTCAGATGTGGGGTTTGTGAAGTATTAATACCTATCAGTTTTTAATTGTTGTAAATTTTGGTACTTTTCTAAACTTCATTTGCTAATTTATAATTCTTATGAATTAATTAAATAACTTTTAAAGATTAACATAATGATCTCCTGAATGTCTTCAGTATCTTTTATAATGGCTATATTTTGATCTGTAAGTTGACTAATTTGCATTATCTTTCTCCTTCATTTGGTATATTTTGACAAGTGTTTGTTAATCTCAAGGATCTTATTGAAGAATTAAATCTTTATTATATTTAATATTTATTTTTCTTCATAAAATTTCATTAACTTTGTCTTAATTTTTATCTTCCTTTTCTTCTGAAGATTTGGGTTTGGTCAGGCTGCATTTGGAGTCATTATTTTTTAAACTTATTTATTTCATGTGTATGACTATTTTGCCTGAACACAAATTGTACACCACATGCATGTCTTATGCAGTAAAGGGCCAGAAGAAAGAATTTGGGTTCCTTGGAACTGGCATTACAGATACCATCCACGATGTAGAATCTGTGAATCAATCCTAGGTCCTTTGGAAGAGCAGCCAGTGCTTTCAAATTCCCAGCCATTTCTATATACCTAGGTTTATCATTTAATGAGAATTCTGTTATCTGTCTAGTGAGTTTTGTTCTGTACATGACACAGCTCTTCTCTCCTGCTGAAGCTTTTCATAAGCTTGCATTGCTATGTATGCTTAACATTTTAACAATGTTGTATAGAATTACTTTTTGCACTATTCATTTTTGATTTTGCAAAGACCTTCTGTATCTGTATGGTGATATCTTTCCTTAAATTTGGCAACTATTGGCAATAATTTTTGTATATATTTTCCATATCACTAGTTTGAACTTTGTCTTTGCCAATGTTTAGATGTTATCTTGTATCTCTGTTTTTCCTTTCTTGCTATGCTTCATTTTCATTTTTCTAAATGTTGGAATTCATCTATAGTATCTAATTTATGTACTTTGACTATAGCATCAGCTGTGCTATTTTGTATTTACTATTTATCTTATTAATGAAGATATTTTTGAATTCTAAAATTCAATTCAGAGTTTTTCTTTCCAAAGTTTTCAAATTATGCCTTTTGTTTATAGTTTGTATCACTCTATTGAATACCTGATTCATTTCCTGTGCTGGATCCTATTTAATTCAGTTAATCGTGTTCCCTTGGGAGTCATTAAAGTATATGTTTTTATTTTCTTAAGCATTATTGAGTGTTTATATTATTCCTTTGACTTATTTACCTTTAATCTTAACTATTTAGTCCTTATTATAGTCCATAATTATAGAATCAAAAAAGGTGAAAGAATTATTTATAAATTGGAATAGGATGGGACAGAACTGCTCCACTAAATCAATGAAGGAAAAATAACTGGATGAAGTCTAGAGTCTGTACTTGTTTTCTCACCACATTTTTGGGTGTTGACGCTGTCTCTTCAGTCCTTTGTGCTACTATGAACACCAATCCTATCTCTATGTGGTTCACTCAAGCCTGGTTCAGAACATGATTCTCCCTGTTAGAACACCATGTTGTTCTGACTCAATTTTTTTTCCTTCTGAGATTTAGACAAGAAGGGATTCACATGCAATTCTAGGATAACCTTATCTGGCAGCCCAAGAGAGGTCTCTGAAAACTGGCGTGTAGCTATTGTTTGCTAAGATGATTAAACCCAGTCATCACCCCTTCTACTTCAATGCAGGTGCTGCATAAAGCTTTAGCTTGAAACCCCAACCCCAGTTAAAAATATTGTTTCTAAAAATGCACAGTATTTCTGAGTCTCTATTTATCTTTAGTTATGGTTTGACCTGCAGTTTTGATTATGTGCACTTGCCAGAGAGCTCTCCCTAGGTTTGTCAAAGGTCTGTGGAAGAGATTCTGAAGTTTTTCTTCTGTTCTAGTTCCTAAGGATTCTTTTATTTCTTTGTTACTGAATCTACTGTTTTCCTATCACCTCCAATCTCACAGAATACTTGCTTTCCAACTATCCAAGGGTTACTTCCTAGAAATTCTAACAGTTTGTACATAACTATCATCTGTTTTCAGAGTCCTGAGAGAATCTTTTAGTTTGCAAATTTTGAGTATTAACTTAATGAATGTCTTGGAATGAATGCTATTGAGTTACATCAGACTGATAACTTTTGACTTCATTATACATGAAATAAACCTGTTGGTTTTAGAAGAATTCTGAATGTATGTTTCTCCATTTCTCTCTCTTTAAAGGTATATTTTCTTAATTTAGGTGTGTGTGTGAGAGAGAGAGAGCCTGCTCACTTATGCACACATCACCCATGCATATGCAAATGCCTATGAAGGTCAGAGCAAGACAGTTGTGAGTCAGCTGGGATGGGTGCTGGATTCAAAACTCTGGTCCTTTGCAAGAAAAATAAGTGCTCTTAACCACTGAGCTATCTCTCTTGCACCCAACTTTTTTTTTTTCTGTTGTCTTAGTAAGTGTCCTGGTCCTTTGTCATGTTTGCATTTCTCTTGAACTCAGGTAAGACAACCCAGGCATTTTCTTTTTAAATGACATCCCTGGATTTTCATAAGCATTTTTTCATTACCTTTTTTTTTCTTATTTTTTTCCTACTCTCCCTATGTAATTTCAACTAGTGTATTTTCAAGCTCACTAACTCTTCCTCTGATTGATGTAGTCTCTTGACTCTTTTTATCATGACTTTAATGTGCTTAATATATTTTCAGCTCAAGGATATCTGTTTAATTATTTTTTAATTACTTTAGCCTTTCTTCTTAGTTTCATTAATAGAATATCAAATCATTTCTCTTTGTCTTCTTGAATATTGCTGACTTTCCTTAAAGTAATACTTTTCACTTCTTCATGTGAGAGTTTAGGTATGTGAGTTGCTATCTCATAAGTGGTATATTATTTTATATTTGGAGAGCATTATTCCTCACCCCTTGATAATGTTTGCTATGCTAAACTATATTGTCTTTAAATAAGTGTGTATCGTCTGCTTCATTACTAGTTCTTTGACCCTATTTTCAGAAATTCTAAATATTGTAACTATTTTTCATGAGTTTAGTACCAATTTCTTCTCTTTTCAGAGCTTGTTTTCACCCTGTATTCATGTTCATAAGTCCATCAGTTGTGTGCTGTCATTTGTTTAGCATTAAGGGAGCATTAACACCAGGTTTGCCCCAAATCAAAAACTGGTATATTATTTGCAATGAATAAAGAATCCTAATGGCATTATGTCCTGCTTGCTTCCCTTGGGATGTGGATATGTCCACAGACTTCATAGTCACTAGTTTGTGGTCAGGAAACATTGTGTCTTACTATTTCCTGACCTCACTATGGAGGACCCACTCATGGTCTCTTTAATAATAAATCGATGCTTATCTCTACTTTTATGTCCAAGTGGAACATTGCCCTGTGTTTCAGTGCCTTGAATTTACAAATCAATGCTGTAGGCTATCCCCAATTTCTGGAAGATGCCCATGTCTGTTAACACTGTCAAAGAACCATGCTGTTGTAAGGTGATCTCTCCTTGGTGGACTTATGGCTTAAGGTTGCTTCAAGAAGCTAGAGTAATACCTGTTGTTAGATTTTCTTTTACTCTAGACCCAAGTTGGGACACCAAAATGTTGTTGTTTTTTTTACTCTTTATTCTTTGCCTTTTTTGGGGGGTTTGTCACCCAGCTCCCAAATAAGTCACACAGGGAATCTTATTATTGCTTATAAATCCCTGGCCTTAGCTTGGCATGTTTCTAGCCAGTTTTTCTTATCTTAAATGGTCCCATCTATCTTTTTACCTTCTTGGCTTTTATATTTCTCTATTTCTGTATACCTTTCTTTATTTTGTTTTCCATTACTTTCTGGGTAGCAAGGTGGCTGGCCCTTTGTGTTTTTTCTTTGCTCTTATGCTCCTTTTCCTCTCTTCCAGATTTCTCCCCTTTATTCTATCTGCCTGCCAGCCCTGCCTATTCTTTCACCTGCTTCACTATTGGCCATTCAGCTCTTTATTCCACCATCAGCTGCTTTAGACAAATAATCACAGCATCACTGTGTTAAACAAATGCACCATGAAAAAAAAGCAGAACATCTTTGCATCATTAAACAAATGTTCCACAGCATAAACAAATTTAACACATCTTTAAAATAAATTCTACAACAGATACTGGCTGGAATTGAGCTCTTGAAAACTAAATCTTTCTTTTCTCAGTTCCTTCTTCTGCTAATAAGAAGGAGTTTTCTTTCCCCAAAGTGTTGAGGCTTAGAACTGGGAGAGAGGTGACATAGGTGACTTTCCTTTTGGAGTTAAATGTATTTTAAAAAATCTTTTAAAGCTAAAAACAGACATTATTAATTTTTCATATGGTTTCTTTAGTCTTTAAAAGTAATTTGAATGCCAATAGCTTCTTTACATGTTTTTCTCTTAAAAGTAGATTCTGGGGTCTTATAGCCACCCTCCATCCTTGTTGATTATAGTTGGAAATTATATCAGGTATGTTAAATTAAACATGCCATAGATCTTCTGGAAGTGATTTACACAGGAACATAAAGAAAAGTGTTTTCAGTTGAAACTTCCAAAGTCTAACAACTGTTATGACATCTGGACATTAAGGTCCATTTGGAGAGTCTCCATAGCACTGCTCATTTGCAATTCTCCCCTGTGCAGTCCTCTGTGTGTGTGTGTGTGTGTGTGTGTGTGTGTCTTTCCTTCTACAACACATCTTTTTGTTGACTCACAGTGGTTCAGACTTTAATGAAATAACTGTCAGGGGGTGATTTGTAAAGAGGCAGCATCATTTGATTAAAAAAAAAAGTGCTATATTTCATTGGAACAGGCAGTGCTCTAGAATTCTAAGACAGAGACAATTGCATCCACATACCATGGTGCTTTTATTTATAGTTTATGAAACCCCATCCTTATTAGCTTGTTCAAATCTTTACTCCATGTCTTCTATTTTCTTTTCATTTTTTCTTCACTCCTAAAGAATAACATACGTCTGCAACTACTCATTCAGAAGTGGTTTTGCTTGACTTTTTAAAAGTTTGTATTGCTCCTCTTTCCACTTAGTGGAAATGTTATGTACAGCTACTGGAGAACATTATGATACTTTATTCATAACACCTGTCTCTTCATAAAATAAAAGGTGTGAATAATATACTTCTTACCACAGTAAGCCTGGCTGCTTTCATGTACACAGAAGCCACTTTACAAATATTTTGAGCTACAGGTTATAATACTACTTTAAGGTAAAGCCTTTAGTTTTTCCTTAGGAAGGTCAAATTATAAAACTCAAATTTTGGAGAGAGGATGATAATATTAACTCTATTTAACCTACAAATGATTGTGAGGAACAAAGGCCATATCCCTTAGAATGTGGTTTGCAAAAGATAAAGGAGAACATAGCATGACAGAATGGTACATGCCTATGTAATTTTCCACAAATTATTGGGCAGCAGACATAAGTACTATCATTTTTCCAAAGAGAAATCTGAAGTTTTGCTGGTTTTGCTGCATGGATATATGTATACACACATAATTCATATATATATATATATATGTGTGTGTGTGTGTGTGTGTGTGTGTGTGTGTTCCTAAATATATCCTGCTCAGTCCATGTACTCTTATTGCATGTATGTTTACAGAGTTAACCACTTGGCCCTCGATAACTAATTGATGTGCCCTTCTCTAGGGAAGACAAGCTCTTCTGCTCCCATATTTGCTTAGATACCTGCTGTTTTATATGTACAACTGAGGCCTTGCTGGACGTTAGCCCCATGCAGTTTGGTTGTTTGTGGGCATCTTACTTGTCCAGCTCACATTTAGTTAGTCAGGTTGCTATCAGATACAAACTCACAGGGAAATCCCTATCCTCTGGCTTTTTCTGTATTTCTACACCTTCTAACTCTGTTACTTAGCCTTTTGAGATTAAGGGGTACTTGAATTCCATAAATCCTGAATTACCATATGCCTCCACCTGAACTTGTTTAAATTCAGTCCTATGAAAGTTCTGGATTTCTTTTCTTTTCTATCTACCAGCTTGTGGTTTCCTATGCTTCAAACTACCTCCCCTCCCACATACCCACAAACTATAGGAGAGCTGTTTCAATAGTGATAAGACATTGGCATCATCTAATGTTGACTTTTTCCTAGGGGTTGCTTGTATTTCCACACGTCATCGTTGGAGTACTTCTGAACTCTACACTGCTCCTTCACTTATCCTTTTCTCACAGTAGTAAGCACCTACCTATTGAAGCATGTGTGCTCTTGTCTTTTCCAGTAACTAACTTCCACTGAACACCTAGTCTCATTGACTGAGTTGTTCTACAATCTAAACTGAGTTGTAAACATTTTTGTACATAATTTTGTATATGTCCTATCAGTCATTTTTTCAATATGAAGAAGAAGCAGAAATGAGTATTTTAGAATCCAATGTCAAAAGTAGGTTTCTGCTATTGTACTGTGGACAAAACAGTGGTGAAGCCAGAAGCAGGCTGAAATGCAGCCAGCCTGGAATGACATCATACATACATGTTTAAGTTCAAAATATAAGCCACTCATTCAGCAGTGATTCCTTATCACCTTGTCACCAAGACACTGCACTGAAAGGTAGAGATTGAGAAAAATCCAAAGTCCTTGTTAGGATGACTTCATTGTCCACAAATCATTGCTGACTATGATCTTCAGATCATTGTTTTCTACTGTGTGCCTATGAGGGGGAAATGGGAGAGAATTTGGAGCAGGAGGTAGAGATAAAAGACAAGGAGGGAAGAAGTATTCACCTAAGAAAACAGAAATTTGACTCAGGGTAATCAATGGGACCAAAGAGATCAATAGATTCCTTCATCAGAATTGGGGAATGCACGATGATTGTGGACATGGTCGTTTGAAGATGTTGTAAGATTTCACTCTCCCTCTCTCTGTTTC
Source organism: Phodopus roborovskii (assembly GCF_943737965.1). Taxonomy (NCBI): domain Eukaryota; kingdom Metazoa; phylum Chordata; class Mammalia; order Rodentia; family Cricetidae; genus Phodopus; species Phodopus roborovskii. The sequence goes on along the minus strand of NW_026126413.1, from coordinate 2,534,150 downwards.
TCTGATTCTCTCAATCTCTGTATCTGAATGTAGGTATCTCCTTCTTTTTCTCTTCCTCATTCCTCTTCCTATGTAGATGTAAAGTACTTTTAAAGCTCTTTTTAAGGTCTGTATAATGTCTTCCCTTTGTTCAGCCTTGAAGTGACTGATGTCAAAATCTTTGTAGTAATAATAGAATAAACGAGTAGCAACTTAAAACAGGCTTTTGACATTTTACAGGTGCACATTTACTTGTTAAAATAGGAGAAATACATTTTTTTTTTTTACAAACACAGATCTCCCCAAACATATTTTGTTTTCTAAGAGAGGAGCTGAACTTTATTTTTTTTTCCTCTGAGCATCTGTGTTTTGTGGATACAGAGACAAGGTGATTGCATGAAAACTTAAACATGGAACAGGATAAATCCTTTCTTTACTGTTTCCTCAAAGCACACAATAATGGCTTTCAGCTCTATCTTCTCTAAATTTGAAAGCTATAGCATAAGTAAAATAAATGTTTATAGCCACCAGGCCTAACAGCCAGTGAAACTGAAACAAACATTGCTAAGTTGCTCCTTAGAGATAAACACAATTAATTGAAGACAGATAATTGCATGCATAATGGCTTCTTGTACACTAAGTACCTGTTTACAAATCAAATTATTCAATTTGGAGTCTCAAGGGTGTGCTGTTTATGCTCAATTAACCCTTTATGGGTATGTAAAAAAAACTACTTTGTAAAAATGTGGTCACTAATATTTTAGGCTCATTTGAATTTTAATACAAATTTACACAATGGAGAATAAAAACCTGTTATCATTATGGAAATTAAGAGATGTACTTCTCTGAATTATTTCCAGTCATTGTTTCAGGAATACATAGTTATTTATAAAACTGGCATTTAAAGCAAATTTCTGTACTAGTAACATAGTCTCAAAAAGATACAAAACTGTAAAAACTACAGAAAGGAAAAGACATTTAAATGGAGCAAGTAAACCATTGTCAAATATGAAAATTTGGTGCATTCAAACCATCAGTTTTTCCATTGTATGCTGTTGCACAGCAGAGGTAAAATTATGGAGTATGTGCAAAGATGGCAATGACTTGATGTCTGCATTATGCACCTGGTGAGGTGCTTTCTTACTCTAGGTGTCTGGAGGAAAATACACATGATCTGACAAACTCAAATTCTAGAAGCCCTGCTTTGAAACCAGCTCAAGCTGTATGTGATGAGATAATCTTATCATCCTGGCTTTCAAGAAGTTGAAGCAGGAGGATGTTGGGTTCAAGAACAACTTGGGCAATTAAGAAATATTAAATATGAAAGTGCTGAGAAGGCAATTCAATGGTTATATTTGTCTAGTATGAATGAGAGTATGCATTTCATCTCTACACCAAAATAAAGCACCAAAACACCAAAGCTTAATATCTTAACGTGAATAGATAAGAGTATATGTACTTGTTGACATTTTAAAATTATTCGATGTGTGTGGGTGTATCTGTGATTGTGTGCACATGGCTTCCCAACATGGATGCTGGGAACAGAATCAGGTGCTGTAATTGTAGGAAGTGATGTTAATCCCTGAGTCATATCATATTTTCCCATGAATGCAAATGTTTGATCATCTTTTCAATCACAAAAGTTGAACAAGGCAATCAATTATCCTGGTAGAAACATTAAAACTATAAAATCTTAAAGATTTCATATGAAAATAAGGAAACATGTTGCTATTTATAAGGATATGTATATTTTTATTACATATTTTCCATAATTAAATTTGTATCATTATTATAGCTAGGGTAAAAGTATACATAAGACAATTTAAAACTATTACATATAAAATAATGCTACAGATAAAATGAAATTCTTTTGCTTTAAGCCAAGAAATTCAGAAATTATCTTAAGATTCAGGTAGTGAAATTGGACTGTTCATATGCAGTTTACATGAACATGTGAATGACTAAGTTATGAGAGAACAGAGGAAAACACTTTCAATGAAGTGTTGGTTTGTACAGTTCAGGTTTTGTTTAGACGCTAGAAGGCTTTTTATATGAAAAATATAAAGATGTTAAGAAAATTCATTTTAGACTGGTGTTTAATATCATTTGTTTCCTGTTAAATTTGTTTCGTGAAAAAAGTGAAATATGCTTATTTTTTCTAGATAAAAGAAGGAACCAGAGAAAAATTGTGGGAAGACTAGCTACATGTACATTGTAGTTTTGAATGTTTTCATAAAGGATTTTTTTCAACATATAGCTTAGTTTGATTTTTAATGACAGTAACAACAAAAACAAAAGAGAAACATGGTATTGATGTCTCCATATATAGAGCTTTCATTGAGTTATATTTATCTTTGTGACTTAGGATATACTAAATGAATTGGGTTAATTGTACCTCAAATGAATAATCTTGGGCGGTCTTTGGGACCTCTGAGAGTGGAACCAATACTTATCCATAGTGAACATATGGGCTTTGGAAACCCATTCCCTATGGAGGGATACTCTCTCAGCCAAGACACACAGGGGAGGGGCCGACATACATCCCCAAATGATGTGACAGTCTTTTATGAGCCACTATGGAAGGCCTCACCCTCCATGAGGAGCAGATAGGTGGTGGGATTGAGGGATGGTTGGGGGGATTGGAGGACAGGAGGGAGCGAGTAGTGGTGTCATGGGCACTTTCCCAGGCAAATCAGCCCCCATATAACACAGAGATATTGTATTAATTATGAAACTGTTGGTCAGTTACTAGCATTTCTTATTGGCTAGCTCTGTCTAAATTATTAATATATAATTACTAATATATGTATTTCTACATGGTCATATCTCACAGAGAATGCCAGAATCCCTCATCCTTTCCTCCTGAAATCACATTGCGAATTTGTTTTACATTTCCCAGAATACTCCATCTCTCCTACTCCCACCTATCTTACTTCCATATTGGCCAACAGAACTTTATTCATTACCCAACAAGAGAAACATATTTGCAGAATGACATCTCCCATTATCTCTTTGTTTCTGTCTAAATAAAAAGAAGGGCTTTAATATTAACATAGTAAAATATATAACAAAAACACTCATTAAGCAAGAACTATAACTACAATATTTAGTTCAATAACATTTAGCAAAATTTATAGAAAATATCAATAATCCTATCTTTGAGAGTCTAAAGTTTTATATGTAACTCATCATTAATCCTAACTAAGGAAAAGTATAAACATGACTATCTGTCTTCAACTCCATCAAAGATATATATATATATATATATATATATATATATATATATATATATATATAAACTCTAGAAATGACAGAGACTTCTTGCTACCTAGATAGTGATCAAAGTTCTTCTTAAAATTGGTGCATCCATCTTTGGCCCATAACACACTTTATGTGGCAGACTTCTCAGCAAAGCATGGAATTTCAAACTGTCCAAACTTTATTAACAGTCTGTCAGTCATTTTTCTCTGTATCCTGCAGAATGTCTGGCAGACTTCTCCATGAAGCAGGAACTCTGTAGCACTGTCAATCTTGTTTCAGCAGTCACTTTCTTGTGGGTCCTGTATATCTTCTTTATAAAACATACAGTTAAACAGTCTAGCAGTAGCTTGCCCAGATGGCCAATCTTGCCATGTTGGAAGCCAACTCCTTAACAAATGTATTTGATGTCTATCTTTTTTTCTGACCAAGATGGTGTTGCCAGGAGCAGTTATAACCTTAAATTTCTATCAATAAATGAAAATCCATACCAATGCAAATTATTCATTTCTATATCATTTCCCCCTTTTTTCTTTAGAAGGAGATTGAGTGTAATCAATAACCAGTTTTAACCAACCTCATTTAAATGAAAACAAACATTTATAGAAAATATTTGCGAATGAGAGCATCATTTTCTACAAACTGCTTCCTGCTGGTTGAGGATGCTGTTTTATATCATGGGATCCTAAGTAGACCCAGAAATCCTGGCTTTAGTAGTTTGAAAACCTGCCTTGACCCAGGTTTTTTAAATTCTGGATCAGGGACCCTGCCTCAGGGTGGTCTTCCTTCATCAAACCATGTTAGTCTACAAGTACTCCACAGCTTTTCATTTTCTGTGGAAACATAAATAAAATTTCTTTTCCAAAGTAACACATCCTTATACTTAGATTTTGAAATCAAGCCATTTTAAAATATAGAAATTGGATTAATGCAGCAGCATTTGTTTTAGCTGATTTTGCTATTTCCTCTGTAGTCAAACAATACAAGACAACGTAATAGCATATAGTGTCCGAACATACATTCTGTGTATTTTCCATCTTTACATGGCTCTTTTTTAATTATTCTATTTCTCTTATTTTTGTTTTTTTATTTTACAAGACAGGGTTTCTCTGTTTGCTTTTGTCCTGGAAATCACTCTATACACCAGGCTAGGCTTGAAAACAGAGATCTACTTGCTTCTGCTTCCCAAGTGCCAGGATTAAATGTGTGTGCTACCATACCCAGCTACACTCGTTCTTAAAAATTACATTACCTATTGCATTTCTCTTACAAGCCCATATGATTTTAAAAGTACTGTAAAAAGCTTTTAGATTTTACTTCATCTGAACCTGTCTTTACTGTATATCTCTACAATTTTTCTAGCCACTAGTCTTTTATCTTCTAAATAACATTGCTAAAAATTAATGCTGCAGCTGTTTTTGTAACTATCTTTCCAAGATGGCAGGGGTATTTTAAGGTCAGCATTGAGAGCTGTGCTCACTGCCTTGGTCTATGCCACCATCAATCAGCATGCTGCTGGCTTGGAGATGTGGTCACTGCCATTGCCAGCTGCTGTACACACACCATTCAATTGTTAACAGGGCTTGTTAAAAGAGCCTTGTAGGTTTTTGTTTATGTAGAGTCAGGGAACCTCCTTAAAGGAGCTGCAAAACAGAGCACAACCAAGAAAATAGTTGCTACCAAGAAGCCTTTCTTGTCTCTGTTCTTTTGTTTCCAAAATCCCTTTTTAAACTTTCGTCAAGTTTTAAGTAGTATCCACATTGTAGGTACCATATTGTTAGGAGTACTTTCCCGCCAGCCTGGTCCCATAGCCATATCACTCCCAAGAACACCAGACTTGCCTCCTCTCTTCCTGAGATTACATCAAGACCTCTCTTTGCTACATCTCTCAGCATCCTCCTTGTCTCCTAGTCCCACCTATCTTGTCTTCCTATTTGGCCAACAGTACTTTATTATTAACCAATAAGAGAAAGATATTTTCAGAATGATATCTCCCATCAAACTGGGATTGGTATATAAAATTAGATTATTTTTTAATTGAAATAAAAATTAATATTAAAAGGGAAAATTTAAAAAGTGAACACCCATTTTATTTGATATCTGAAGTATTATTGCTTTATATGCCAAGCATATACAGTCAGGAACAGTCTTTTAAATATACTTTATTCTTTATTTCTTGGTCCATTTGTTTCTCTCATATCTCATTCTGTTTTTACTTTCTTGTTCATTGCTTTTCCAAATGAGAGTAAACAATATTCTCTACTTGAGACATTTAAAAATGTCTCAAATCATTGATTAGTTTTGTATGTGTTGGGTTCAATCCCCACACCACACGTGTGGGCACTTGTGTAATCTTAACTAAAGGAGATTAACTCTTTAATTAGAGCAGAAGCTCAAAATAGCCAACTTAAACTGCACACATCATATTGTGTATGGTTTGGTCTTGAATGTATATAGAAAAGAAATCTGCAGCCATTGCATACTTTGCAATGCTCTCTGTAAACTGTGCTTCTTACAAAATCTTCACATTTCATTTACAAATTCAAGCTGTACACTTCACATGGCTTTCTGGTACCAGTGCCTTTTATTCTTTTTGTTGTAAAGTATTTATTTATTTATTAGTTATATTTGAGAATTTCATAAAAGAACTTGATTCACATCATCAGCCCTCTCTCTCCTCCACTCAACTGCTTCCAGCTCTTCAAATACATTGCCTCTCTACTTGATTATATGTGCATGTGTGTGTGTGTGTGTGTGTGTGTGTGTGTGTGTATACATGAATTCACTATTAATATAAGTAACACTTGCTGATTCCCTTTATTATTGATGATATGTATATATCTTCAGGACTTACCAATTGTTATTTCATAATCTATCTGGGCACTTGTACCTGGAGTAAACAAACTGATTCTCTTTGTCTCAATAGCCACTACCTTTAAATCTTCATGAAGGTGTGGAATATGCTGTACTATCCTCCATCCCTTTTGGCATGTCAATTGGTGCTTCATTTTCAGGTTTGATTAGCAGCCACACCTATCTAATTGTAGTTAAGGTCTGCTCAGTAGGAGGTACCCAGGCTTGACACTATCAATTTCACCAACTACTGGTGCCTGGTGAGGTCACAAATCAAACAGAATCAACTGCTGATACTTTCCTATCCAGTATATTTTATTTTATTTTTATGATTCTTTCAAATTTAAAATTGAAACAAGCTTGTTTTGCATTTCAATACCAGTTCCCTCACTCTCCAGTCCACCCTTGTTGCCCCCACACCCTCCCCCCCATCCCATCCCCTTTCTGCTCCCCAAGGAGGCTGAGACCTTCCATGGGGAATCTTCAAAGTCTGTCATATCATTTGGATCAGAGCCCAGGCCCTCCCCCATGTTTCTAGGCTGAGAGAGTTTCCCTCTATGTGGAATGTGCTCCCAAAGTACATTCCTATATTAGGGATAAATACTGATTCACTACCAGAGGCCCCGTAGGTGCCCAGTCCTAACTAAGACCCACTTTAAGGGGGTCTGGGTCAGTCCTATTGTATTTTCCAAGCTATCAGCCTGGAGGATCCACAAGCTCCCACTTTGTTCAGGTAAGCTGTTTCTGTGGGTTTCCCCAGCCTGGTCTCTTTTTTCTTCACTCCTCCCTCTCTACAACTGGATTCCAGGAGTTCGGCTCAGTGCTTCTGCTTCCATCAGCTACTAGATGGATGCTCTAGGATGGCATATAGGGTAGTCATCAATCTCATTATCAGGGAAAGGCATTTAGGTAGACTCTACACTATTGCTTAGAGTGTTAGTTGGGGTCATCCTGGTAGCTCTCTGGAAATTTCCGTAGTACCAGATTTCTCTTAAAATTAATAATGGCTCCCTCTATTATGGTATCTCTTTTCTTGCTCTCCTCTATAATTTTCATGACTCAATCTTCCTGCTCCCTCATGTCCTCCTTTACTTTCCTCTTCTCCCTTCTCCTCCTAACTCCCTCTCCCCTCTCCCCATATACAGTATAATTTTTAATTGTATTCTTGATACTTACCCTTTTACCTACAGATTAAGTGTAGCTCACACTCATCATCAAAGAAGATCCTGTCTCCAGCTACTGAGACCATCACAGAAAACCACCGTTTGTCAAAATTTAGAGGACAACTGACCATGGGGTTCCTAACACATTTGATATATCACCAATATAATACTGGCACCCAAGGTTAAAGGAAAATTGCAGAGGAGGCATAAAAAGACTGTATTTTTAGTGGATCAGGATATCTTCTGCACAATGATGTTTTCTATATATGTCAGGGAAGCTGCATTCATGGAAACTCAATGGTATGGTGATTAAAAAATGAAACAAAGAGTTGGTTCTTCAAGAAAATTAACAAGATAGACAAACCATTATCCAAACTAACCAAAAGGCAGAGAGAGAATATGCATATTAACAAAATCAGAAATGAAAAGGGGGACAAAACAATAGACACCGAAGAAATCTAGACAATCACAAGGTTGTACTTTGAAAACCTGTACTCCACAAATTGGAAAAAATTAAAAGGGGAAGAATAGGAGATAGCAAGAAAAGAGATAACTTAATTGAGCAAACCTTTATATGTTTAAAGAGAAATCTGGCACAAGGGAAATGTCAAGAGATATACAGGGATGACCACAACTAACAATTTAAATAATAGTGGAGAGGCTACTTTAAATGCCCTTCCCTGATAATGACTGATGACTATCTAATATGCCATCCTAGAGCCTTCATCCAGTAGGTGATGGAAACAGAAGCAGAAGATAAGCACTGACCCCGAATTCCTGGAATCCAGTTCCAGAGAAGGAGGAATGATGAGCAAAGGGGTCAAGACCAGGCTGCGGAAACCCACAGAAAGCAATTGACCTGAATTAGGAGGAGCCCATGGACCCCAGACTGTCAGCTTGAAAACCAGCATAGGACAGAACCAGGTCCCCTTAATTTGGGTGTCAGTTAGGAGGCCTGGGAAGTCTATGGGACCACTGGTAGTGGAACTGCACTTATCCTTAGTGTACGAATGGACATTGGGAGCCCATTCCCCATAGAGTGATACTCTCTCAGCCTAGACACATCGGGATAGCCTAGGCCATGCACCAAATGATATGACATATTTGATGATCTCCCATGGAAGGCCTCACCCTTTCTTTGGAGCAGAAGAGGAATGGGATGAGAGTCAATGGCATGTGAGAATGGAAGGGAAAGGAAACTGGTATTGATGCATAAAATAAGATTTTATCTAATTTAAATTTTACAAAGAAAAAAAAGAAACATTCATTGTATTAGAGAATACTGTTAAACTAAAATGTTGCTATTTCTTTCTCTCATTTAATCCAATGTATTTATGTAATTTATCATTTTTACTTGAAAATTACACAGTGACTTTTGGATAGTAGTCCTTTTTATGTAGCTAAAATTTGGAAGAAAGTTATTTAGTAAAGTATTTATATAAATTATGAAATAGCCTAATAATCTTGAAGAAACTATCACAAAAGTGAATACAGTAGCATTCGTATCTCTGAGCTATGATTTATATTTAACCAATGTATATTGAAAACAAAAGGATAACTGACTAACTGCATGAAAATTAATTAAAATGTGACAATGGCTGTTGAGAGATATTGTACATACTTGTGGAAATAATGAACAAATAAAGTTATTGTTGGATAAACTAATTTCCATTATATAAGATAAGCAACCAGGAAACCCATTATCTTCAAATAACTAAAATCATTTATACAAAAGTGTTAGGATGAAGAAATCTGGGCCAACAGATTTAGACAAAAACATGTTATTACCAGTAATAGGAAATTACCTTTGAACTCTTATGTATATATGGGGTAATCAAGGGTAAACCAAGAGACTGAAATATTTTGGGAATCTCATGAAAAATGCTGGTCAAAAACAGAAGAGGGCTTCTCATACCTAGTATGCTAATTTTTTTATGTTTTCTTTGGCTCTTGGAGAGAATACTGACATCCCAGAGAAAAATACATTTATACTCTATGTATATATTTATACATTCAAATATATTGTCATCTTTGTAGATAATAGCATGATTTCTTAAGATTTCTTTGAACATTCTCATTGTTACTTTACTCTTCTTATGTTTTGTATTCCTCATCCATAATGATAGCTTCCCTTTCACTCATTTTCCCATTCTAATCAATTGTAATACAATATTCCCTTCTCTATTTCCCAACAATGTCCACACGCAAATATGGGCCATTTTCTACATTCTTCAGTTACTCCAGCATATGTAGTAATATATTTCCAAGATGTTGTATATTTTAGAAATATTTCCATGTATTTCTGAGTAGAGTGTGTATTCATTAGGTTTTGGAAGGAAAGGTCTGTAGATGTCTGTTACTGTATGAATCAATTTAATTTTGTAGTTACTGTTTATTTATTTTATGAATCAATTTAATTTTGTAGTTACTGTTTATTTATTTTATGAATCAATTTAATTTTGTAGTTACTGTTTATTTATTTTCATCCAGATGGCCTGTCTTTGGAATAAGTGTCACATTGAAATAACCTATTGTTTAGTGGATTGGTATTATTTGTGTTTTGATTCCAGTAGTAGATTTTACTATGAATTTGTGTGCCATAGGTTTTGGTGCATATATGTTTAGAATAGTAATATTTTCTTGGTTACCTATTCCCTTGATTATAATGAAGTACCCCTCTTTATGTCTCTTGATTAGTTTTAGTTTAAAATCTATTTTGTCAGATATTAGAATAACAAGACATGCTTTTATCCTGGTACCATTTAATTGGAATATTTCTCCATCCTTATATTCTAAGCAAAAAAAATTGATGGTCTTAAGTAGAACATGATGAACTGTTTACACACATATTGTGGGTGCTAATATTTTTAAATCTGAGTAAACCACATGTTTTCTGTTCAGTCTTTCTTGGTCATTGAGGCTGGGTAAATATTCAAAATTATGGAATGAGGATTATTAAATTGAAAGAAGTGCAGGCTTTTAAGAATGTAGGTTTGTGTCATACACCAAGCATAATCATCAAAGGAAATAGGTGATAATGAGGGTGTCTTGCAATCAATAGTGAGAGAATAAGTCACTATGTCTATGCCTCCCACTTTGATATTAGTGGTGAGTACTGAAGGTAATATCCTCAATGACTCACTTTCTTAGGAATGTGGAAGTAAAAGAAATTAGGCTTTCATTCAGAATTCCTGTTGGCAGTGCTATGGATGGATTGTGGAGTGGAGTCTGTAACCATGCCCATTTTAGATTTTGTCCTGCTGCAATTTCAAATGACTAGATACTGACTTCTACTTTTCTGGTTACACAGCTACTTTAGTATTGCAAGTACATTCCCCTTTAAGTCACTCTCAGTAAATGATTGAATGGTGTGGATTGCTATTGTAGACCATTTAGTATGTGAGGAATGGATCTATAATTCATCTAATGGACCCCTACAATTGACCTAAAACCCATGAAACTGTACCATTTTTTAATACTTTCCTTCTCTAATTCCTTCTTCATTCATCATTCCACAAGTTGCAGGCCTGCTGTACAAGACTCTAAGTGTTTTCCATCCTACCATTTCCACCTTCAGTTTGCCTTTTATGAAAGAATTTCCTCTACTAAATTTATATTAAGTCCAATCTTGACTCCTTGCCTGCTTCTTAGAGTACTCAAACCTTCACAATCTTGACCCAAAGCGCTTCCAAGCACACTACAGTAGGACTAGAGCCAAATATCCCACAGCAATTTATCTTTATATTAACCTAATTTCTCTGAAAACATTCACCAACCTTTCCTCAGATTAGCATGGCAGATGGAAAATAATTCTACACATTTTTTATATTCACTACAAGTAGCAGAATCCTTTCCTCTTGGGCATCATATGGTATTACTCACAAGGGTCTGAAGAAGAACACATGCCATAAATGCTGCTGCACTCTCATGGTTGATGACAATAAAGTAACACCTTCAGAAACAGCTACTTTTGGGAGCTCCTTGGAGGACATTCTTTATTCTAGGTAATTCTTAGATAACAGAAGATATCATTAGTGTATCACTAGAAGGGAACATTGGCTTAATCTTTTAATTAACCAATTTTGGTAACTAAAATTATCAGAACTGTGTGAGATGAATGTTGTTGTTTTAAGCCACTATGTTATTAGAAAGTGTTAAGCAGAAATATATTAGTGATTAAATGCTTAAATTTACCAGATACACTCAATTTCTTTACTTAAGTATATGTAGGAAACTATATCCACTATACACACAATCACGATATATATATATATATATATATATATAATATATATAATATATTATGACTCATTTTTAATTTTTGGTTTCATGAGACAGAATTTTTCTGTCCAGGAGCTAGTTCTGTAGACAAAAAGAGCCTCAGAGTCACACAGAGCTGCCTGCATCTACCTCCCAAGTACTGGGATTGAAGGCATGCATCATCACTGCCTAGCCTCTTGACTCAGTTTTAATGAAGATTTTGTCATAAATTTCATTAACATGTCTTAAATATTTTTCATAACTTAATGTGTATTTAACATCATTATTAATAATTATATTATATAAATCCATGTTAGTATTTTAATTGTGTCTAAATATACCTCTGTGGGTGAGAAATTGGAAAGTTTTATAGTTCTTTGTGGCTTAGTTCTAGATAATTTACAAGTGCTGAAAATCTAGATGAGTAATGGCCCTCACCTATAAGAAGTATATATGGAGAATAAAATAGATTGAAAGAATTATGGCTCTTCAAGAAAAGAAGCCTTGGGAAGGCAGTGGAGTGTCACTAGAAATATATAGATGTTAAACGAAACAAAGCTAAGGGAACAAACAGACAACAAAAGAGGATGAGGTACCAGAGGTTTGGAGAGCAAAATCTAACATGAGAGAGACCTCTCAATATAAGGATCCCTTAGCATGCAACATTAGAGTCAGAAACAGAAGGGATAAGAAAGTAATCTGTTTTGAGGAGTTACTTTATCTGCATCTTTTAAGGAGTCAAGAGTCCTTTCATGACCTTATCTCTGTGAAATTGCAAAGGTCCCATGCTCATTTATATAATGGTATCCTGAAGAGCCATTCATGCTACAGAGTGACACTACATTTCATTCAGTTGAATCATATTAGAATGTTATTGGAGTGGAAAAGTCCTTTCTCTAGAGCAGTCAATATGGAAACTTGGAAATTTGAAGGAAAGATGCTATCCATCATTTCAGTTCTGAGTCTTGGGTATTAAGATTACTCACAGCTGATTCTGCCCACAAAGGATAAAGTTTGGTTGCTAATCAAGTATCACAAGAAAAACAGGAATCCAAATAGTACAAAGACTCTGCACTCTTCACAAAACATTCTGTCAAAGTGTACATTGCAGGGAAAAAAAAAAAAAACCTTTGGAAAAATTCCAGATGCCATAATGATTAGGTTCATAGCTCACAGAGTGAAGGCTCTGTAGTCATGTTAGTGGGGATTAAGAAAATACTAGAGGGAAAAGGCATAAATGTTACTTACTAATATCATGGAGGTAAATATGACAGGGGTTTATTACATATGATGATAAATGTTAGAGTAAAACCCATTATGTCATATAATTTATGTAAGTTGATAATATATAAAAGAGGAAACATGAATAAAATAACAAACTCTAGTAATACATTCAAAACACTTAGTCATTTGTACATTTTCCTGTGACACAGTTCAGACTAACACCTCTCTTACAGTTAAAATTAGATCAAAGGACAGATGGTGAAGCTTAAAATGATGTGTTTATTAAAATCATGTAGGCTACTGAATTATTTCTCACCATCACATGTGTCCATATGTTAGCTTTCCACTGGGACAATATTAATGAAATTTGAAGGAGAAGATGGAGTGATAAGAAGTCTGTTGTCTATGTATGCAATTTATAATTACTAACAAAGAGCATATCAAGCAATGCCATAACAAATGTTTAGAATTTTAATCATGATTGTGTAATAGAACTTTCTAGGACATAAGGTATTCATTATTATCCTCAAGAATTATAAAAGAATGAGGTAGTAAAGTACTTGACATTTGGGTGCATATAAGATATTTATATTAGGGTAAAGGTCTGTCCATGGAAAAAATACAAGTCTCCTTCAGTATAACTGTTATTATAAAGTAAATACAGTGACTCATTTTCTATTGCTATACTAAGCAACAATGACCAAGACAAAATATAGAATAAATAGTTTATTGCGTTTATAGTTTCAAATGAAGAGTCCATGGTCAACATAGAAGGGATCATGGTAACAGGTAAGCAGGCATGGCATTGGAGCAGTAGCTGGAGGCATTGCATGTTGAGTTAATATCCATGATGCAGAGAAATAGATTCAACCATGATACAGAGAGATAGAGAGGGAACTAGTAGTGGCTTGGGATTTTGAGACCTTAAATCCAAACTCAGTGACACACTTCCTTCAAAGACGTCACATCTGTTACATTACATTGCAAGATGGACCTTGACTGGTGGGTCTAAACCACAGTGGATGAGTGACAAACATGCCATGCAGACAGAGCTTATGTGAGAAGTTTTTGGGGAAAAGGGAAGGAAGTGGGGGGAAGGGAAGGGAGGGGCTAGAGAAAGAGAGACACAGAGAGAGATAGACATACAGACATACACAGATAGAGGCAAAGACCAGCCTGCCTCTTCAGAGGAGCAGAGGGAATGGTAAGAGCTTGTTCTTTAAAGGGCCTCTTACTCGTGTACATAAAGCATGTAGTGATATAGGGTCCATAGGACCCTGAGCTGGCTAGGGTACTTACTGCCTGAGTGCTTACTGCTAGGTGACAGGGGGAAGGCCAGCATGATGCCTGATACTAACAATAGCTCCTAATACTTTCCAAATAGTTCAATCAACGTGGACCAATCATTCTTGTATCCAATCCTATGAAGGTCATTCTTATTCAAACCACCAAAACACATTAGCGACAAATGAGGCCAAAGGAAAGGGTCCAGGCACTTTTGCACTTATTCCCTTTTATTTTAAAACCTTTTTTTTTAATTCCAAATTTCTAAATTCCAAATTTCTAAAATTTGGTCCATATTAATGTTAAGAAATAATAAAAACTATAATCGTGGTTACTAACACTTGCTGGGTTTTACCAAGTGCTGGGCTCTCTATAATTATCTCATTTTATATAAATCTTAGGGGTTGCTAATCTGTTAAACAGAGAGAAATGGATTGTATTTGGGGCCCTACTTATCAGTGCACTTCAGACTCCCTGAGACAGACTAATTTGCATTCTGAATTCTATGTTCAAATTCACATGGAATGGCCTCCTTTACTAGGCTTAGGTTATACACACAAACCTAATTTAATCAGTCATTCTGAGAGAATCATGTGGAAATAGAATTTTCTTCTGAAGCAATAGGGATAATGGGATCATCAAAGATATTTTTTTTTTTTGAGAACTGAAATAAGCTTGGAGTGGCTGATCTTCCAAAACAAATGAGGAAGTATGAACAAACAGCAGTTTTGCTATATTTGAAAAGCAAATTATTTTGACTTTTTGAAGTTTTGAAAAACAATAGAACCTGATGTTGTATCAAAATACTTGCTTACACAATAAAAAATACAAACTGATTAAAAAGGAATGGATAATTCAGAAATTTCAAGGACAACCCAATCTATTTTTTTTAAAAAATTACTCTTGAAATTACTGTTTGAAAACTAGGAAGTGTTCTTTTCTAAGGCTCAGTTTCAAAGTTCAGTTGATTTAATCAGCTCTACATAGCAGATACTATATTCAATGCTGTGAAGAGTGCCTGTTATAAGATTTGTGGTGACTTTATTTCTTGAAGACTCTAAGATTCATAGTGAAACATACTGTATTATTTATTCTTCTTACTGCCCTGTTAAGACACTTTGGAAAAAAGTAAACTCAAGAGAGAGGGTTTTATTTCACTTTACAGTTTGAAGATACACTCCACCATGATAGGGAAGCCCTAGTAGCAGTTAGAGGCAGCTGATCAAATGGCAGTCAGAAAACAGAGCTCTCTAGATGTTTATGATCACAGGACTTAATTTTTTATGCATTCCAGGCTGCAAACATAGAGAACAATCCTACCTCTTTTATTCTGAGTCTTTGCACCTCTGTAGTAGCATAGGAAGTCTTGAGTCCATCAAGTCAGAAGAAGATGCAAATTGTTGATACGAGCCACTTCCTGGCCCTCCCAGTAAATGCCCTTGAGTATCCATTTGTGAAGGGCATTCATTAGCCCAATAGAAGTAGGCTTTTCCACTATAGTTTTACCTAAAGGTTGTAAAGTGTTAAATCTTTGGTGCAGGATTTGATGAGAAAATACAAGGCTTAGGTTCTATAAAACAATCTCCATTTGGTTCAAGATATCATGGCTCCATATAAGCATGGCCTTATTGGGCAGGACATATGTCCTAAAAGCACCCTGCTGACCTCTAGCATCCTACAAGCTAACTGTGGCAAAAGTCCATGGCTTAATAAATCCCTGTAGACCAGTATTAAATGGCCAGAGAGCCCATATTGGGCTGATGTCATTCTACCCTCATGGACACATGGGCTTCAGTGTCAAGAAGTTCAAGGAAAGCTTTAATATTTAAGTTTAGCTTCCTTTCAGAGAGAGTCTTGTGGACTGAAATTTCTGGTCAGCCAGGTCCTGCTGCCCTTTATTCCCAAATAAACACACAGCGTCTTCTATTAATTAAAAACTGTTTGACCAATGGTTCAGGCTTCTTACTGGCTAGCTCTCCCTTAATTATTAACACATTTCTATTTAAAATGTGTATTGCCACAAGGGTGTGGCTTATCCGTAATGCTCTGGTATGTTACTCCTTCCGTGGTCACATGGCAGTCACCCTCACAACTCACTCTCTGCCTTCCTCTTTCCAGAATCCCCCTTGTCTGATAGCCCTGTCTATATTTCCTATATGGCTATTGGCCCAAACAGCTTTATTCATCAAGCAGTAAGACAAATATATACTTTCAGCATATAGAAAGACATCACCCAACAGAGTCTTCTTTGTACTTTGTACCCAATAACTGACTTGAGAACTCCAAAACCATGTCTTTGTGGGGCTCAGCTATGAGCATCTTTCCCAGTTTAACAAAGGAGAATATACTAGCTGATGTATTCTTAATTCTAGTGTAATATCAGAATAAATTTAATGTTACTGAACCATAATTTTAAGTTCCCCTGTAAAATTCTCAACTATTAGCTACTGGTGAATCTCTAACCCCTGTAGTGTCTGGCTGCTTTTCCTTAAAACATGTCCTGCTATGCCTGATGGAAAGGACACATATATCCCAGGGATAGTAGATGTCATACGATAACTATGTTTCTCTTATTGGTTAATGAATAAAGTACTGTTGGCCAATAGGAAAGGAAGATGGGTGGGACTAAGAGACAAGGAGGATTCAAGGAAGTAAGTAGGCTGATTCAAGAGTTAGAGAGAACAGAGGTCCAGGCCCTCTCTCTGGTAAGATAAGACCACGTGGAAATACTTAGGTTAATAGAAATGGGTTAATATTTAAGACATAGCTAGCCAATAAGAAATGATAGTAACATGCTAACAGAATTATATCTAATACTGTGTCTCTATGTGTTATTTGGGACTGGCGTGGCGGTAGGATCAGGTCGGCGGGGAAAAACCACTCATAACATCCCAGTATGAATGGCATGGGTTTCCATGTCTGAAGTAAATATAAGTCAGGTGTTCAAATTGAGGTCCAGTACTCAATTGGCTGAGGTTTCCTAACAAAGCTGTATGAGACTGAAAGTCATTTGTAAGCTATATTGTTTAATGGAACCAAAGTTTGATAGCTCTTAATTTTTGACTGGGGCAGAGTGGGCCATATTGGCCATTTAGTGGCCCTCCTAGTGATTGTCCATGAATATTCATTTGTGAATACCATTTGTTAGCACAGTAATTTCCTTTCTGACATGGCAGGTATAGCTCCAGGACCATACTGACTGTCCATGGGATACAAGGGCCAGGGCATTTGATTTTGATATGAAATCCCTGTGGGTGTGGCACTCAGAGGCAAAATCATCCTTTCTTCTCTAAGAGGCATCCCATGTTCTCTCAGGGCATATAATTTCCTTAAGGACAGCTGAGTGATTCACAATTCAAAGGAGGCTAGAACCCATATCAGAAAAATTCAATCATGTCTTCTGAATCTAAGCAGTTGTAGAACCCTCTAAATGCCTCCTTACAATTCTTATTCACATTTTCAAAAGCCAATTGTTTCATAATAACTTTAGCTGCTATGGTCTGGGGTGGGGGTCAGGTATAACTCTTTAGCTTGCCTGATCTGGGCCATAAAGCCTGGTTGCAACTTTTTCAGGCCTTTATGAATCTCAGTCAGTAACAAATTTGATTTGTTTTCTTTTCCACTTTATGGGCAGCTGTTTCCAGGCTCTTAAAGCAGCTATGTTAATTTTTTGGTGGATTAGCAAATGATAGTATGGTTGTTTGCCAGCAATTTCTTAAAGTTTTATACCCAATCACGTGCCTGAGCTTATAACAGTTTCATCAGCTAAAATATATTGCACTTAGTCCTGAAAAAATTCTGTAAACTCAGCCCTGATTAGCAGGTAATTCCCTGGGTTGAATCAAGATTTTACCAGGCTCAGCCAAGCAGAGAGTTAACAGGAATTGTAAATAAGAGCATTCTACATAAATCCTTCAGTATAGGAAGCTATAGGCCCACCCATAGAACTTAAAGGCTTATTTAAATATTTGAAAGACACAGTCTCATGTAGCGTAGCATCTATCCTGGGTTATTTAGGTCAGTTTACTCAAATACAGTCAAAACCATTAATATCTTTATCCAAATCTCTTTACTAAGACAATGTGTGCTGGAAAGGGATAAGGTCACTTCCTCCCTGAAACTCGTGGTGGCTGACACAGGTACAATGCTGCCCTTGGCTGGGTAACCTTGTTATATACATACTTCAGCATCAGAGCCATCAGGAAGGTCAGGACAAGCCTCATCCATAAACTGAACTTGTCTCCCCCCACCCCACCCCATAGTCCCAGGGATGCTGTTGAATCCCAGGGGTAAGACCTATGAGGCTGGGCATCTCCAGAATACAAACTGACCAAGACCATCTTTTGTGGGATAATGGCTGCCGATCGATCTTCATAAATATATATATATTTATAACTCTATATACTGGAAGAGAAAATGAGAACACACATTCAGGTCTCTTGACCACTTTTTTCATAAGACTGAAGTCCTTTTTCTTTTGTGACACTGTTGTTATGTTGACTCTTTTCAGTCAGTGTCAGGTCACCTTGGGCCATTGACTAGGGTAATGCAGAAGCCAATCAATGCCTTAGTCTTGGGTCCCTAATCTGCTTCCTTGCCATGGAGCATTCTGACATAATAAAAACTCCTGATAGTCATGCTCTGACCCCCCCCCCCCAGAATGCCTTCTCTGTACACCAGGGATTTGTCATCTCCAGAGAACAAGCTAGGCCCATAGTGATGCGGTGAGCCCACATCTTTAGTTTTCTGCCTTCATGCAAGAGGCTTGTGTTCCAATGAGTTTTGGCTGATAGATGCTACTCTTGTCACTTCCTTTGGGAAAACACAATTTGTATATATTTATACCTATTCTTATTTTGTTTATACCTCTGCTCACACAGGGGAGGTTACAAAATATATTACTGCTCATTGCCTCACTGAATTTTCATTATGCACAGAGCATAGTGTGCTAAGATAGATAATGCTCCTGCTTTTTTCTGGTCTACATTTAAAAACTTTGGTTTTTATAAAGGATACAACATGGGTATTCTTTATAACCCACAGGGGCAAGCTTTTGTAGAAAGGCCCTCAATGTTTCAAACAATGACTGGAAAAACAAAGTAGGACAAATTCTTTTCTTCTACTGGTTCTCTAAACAAGGCATGCTTTACATTGATTTCTGTTCAAAATCGTAGAGGATGACCTTACTACCACAGAATGTCACAGCTTGCAAAGTTCAGGAGAATAAAATCTAAGGTGATATGGAAAGATGTCTATTGTAAGTGCAAAATGGTTTGTCCCATCTCACATACTAATGCAGGGCAAGAGTATACTTGTGCTTAACCTGAAGGCACTGAAAGATCATCCATTTCAAATGCACAGTATAAGTGGTAAGAACTAAGGTGTTCTTATCCTGGTTCAGCAACACTGTGCACCTTCCCACCATCCTCACAGGATACCCCCAAGAAGCTCTGTATTTCCTGATTCACATTTTGGTCTTTGTGATGGTTTGAATAAGAATGTTCCCCAGAGGCTCATAGATTTGAATACTTGGTCACAGGTTGTGGCACTATTTGAAAGATTAGATGTGCCCTGCTTGGAGGAAGTATGTCACTGAGGGTAGGCTTTGAGTTCTCCAAGACCCAACCCAAGCCCAGTGTCTTTCCATTACTACTGCTTTTGGGTTAGGATGTAGATCTCTCAACTACCATCTCTCCCTGTGTGCCACCATGCTCCTCACCATTGATGGGAGAAGTCATTCTGTAAATGTGCTTCCCTTATTGGGTAATGAATAAAGTACTGTTGGCAAATAGGAAGGCAAAATAGGCGGGACTAGGAGACAAGGAGGATTCTGGGAGATGTAGTAGGGAAAGTCAAGATGTAGTTGTTTGAGGGAAGAGATCCGGACACTCTGTCTGGTAAAACCACTTGGAAACACTTAGATTCATAGACATGGGTTAATATTTGAAACAGAGCTAACCAATAAGAAACACTAGTAATAGACCAACAGCTTTATATCTAATACAGTGTCTGTGTGTTATTTGGGGCTGATGAGGCTATGGGAGCAGGCTGGAGGGAAAACTGCTGGTAACACACCATGAAGCTGGGAACTAAACCTCTGAAGTTGTTAGCGGGCTCCAGTAAAGTGCTATCTTATGTAATTGTTTAATTGTTGTCATGGTCATGGTGTCTCTCCACAAAATAGAACAGTGAAAATAAAAAGCAGTTTTCTAGATTTTTGATAAGAAAAGTCCAAGTGTTCTATACTTTGAAACAAAGTCAAAACCATGAATTTATAATCATGTTAATAAAATACATAGTGGCTGAATTTTTTCTTCCTAATTAACTTTTAAAATGTATGTATGCCTTTAAAACGCATGTACACTTTTGTCTCCTACTGTTTATCTAATTGGTTATTTCATTTATACATGGAACTAAAATTATTAATACCCAATTTGTCAGCATTTCATATTATGCATTAAATGAGACAGCTTAAGGGAGAAAGATTAACCCTGGATCCTTCTTTCAGAGTATCCAGTCCTTGTTTGGCTGTGTATATTGTTTTAGGCAGTAGAAGGTGAGTGGAGTGGGTGAGAGCATACTCAGTTCAGTTCATCAATATCAGGAAGACAGAAAAGCAGCAATGATAGATCTCCCTGCAGCAACATATGTGCTTTACAAGATATGAACTCATCAATGCAGTATACTATGGATAATGCCTGATCTAATGTAATCCTGATATAATCACCAATTAATAGCCAGTACCAGATGTAGTAAGTCTTGAAGAAATTATTTATTTCTAAACAAAACACCATTTTCGAACCATTTTGTAATCTCTGGTGATAATACAGAGGAATGTAGTACAGAGCATGACAGAGCTGTCATGCTGCTAGGGGTATCCTAGGATGTACTGTAGTTACTTCAAAAGTAATTCATTTAAATTTCTGCTATGATTAGTACTTTAATCAAGACATTGATAATATTACATGTAAAAGCTATTAATATTCTATGAATACATCCAGTCTACACTTTTTAAATTGTAAAATACTATGAGAAGAGGTGTGTAATTAAGTCTATCTAATAAAACTTGGAAGGCTAAATCAGTAATCCTGGAATGATATCTCCATGGAAGGTTTGTATGGAGACACCCTCCCCCCTCCACATTCATGTATCTATAGATAAACACAAGCATGTCAAAATCTACAAGATTCGTTTGTATTCATGTTGTCAGTAGGAGAAAGGTGATGAGAAAGACAGAAGTTCTGACAGTATTGAGAAATTCCCATACATACACAATGGAAAGATTTGATGGTTAATCAGAGCTAAGCAGCTGAATGCATTATATCCACTTACAGGTTAACTGAGAGCATTGATGTGACAGGTGTGACAATGGTAGGGAATCTGAGTCCTGGGGAAAATTGAAATTAATAATACTAACTGTATGCCAAAGAGAGAATGCTGATTAAATAATGCCAAATTTAATAATGGTCAGGAAAAGAAAAAGAGAAAAAAATGATTCAGATATTGATACAAGTGTGATGGACTAGGGTAGCCATCCAGGCATTTAATAGCTACCATTTGAAAAAAGGGGAAGATTTATAAAGATACAAAGCAAAACACAACTGTAAGATTAATAATCCATTTTCAGCTCCTCAAATGTAAAGATCCTCTCAGCCATCCAGATATTCTATCACTATTGAATGTCAACTTCATGTGAGAAATAAGCAACAAGAAACATTTTAGGTTCTTTTCATAAATAATCAATACTGAGAAAGATAATAGTAAAATGAATAGCATATCGATGAGCAATAAAGTGCAATAGAAATATGTCCCCAGAAAACTAATGGAAGCTATAATACTTAAAATGATTAAAAATTAATTTTAAAATGATATATATGATCTATATGATATAATAAAGAACTTTTTAATCAACTCAGATTCAAAATATTTTGAGAAAAGCATTATGATAATAGAAGGATTTTATAAAAATAAAAATAAGTTAATGAAACTGAAATTATTGAGGCAAAAGTAAATCATATGATATCTTAAGTGAAAATGCATATAAATAAAACTCGAATAAAATAAAAAATGTGAAGACACAACAAAATATGATATATATATTATACATATATACGTATATACACACACACATATAAATTTTACATAAGAGTTGTACAAAGATAGATATAGATGTGGAGATGAAGGCAGAGAAAGAGAAAGATAGAAATATATATAGAGAGAGATGAGGGAGACATAAATTGAAAACAGAACAAAGAATAAGAATTATTTCAAGAAAATATGCTGATGTAGGAGAAAAAGTGAAGCTATCCACCAAGAGTGATAGGGATCAAAAGGTGTTAATGACATCACATTAAATTATTAGCACGAATCAGAAGTTCAAGCACAACACTTTCTCATTAACAAAATACATACCCAGCCTGGTCTCACACTGTGGAAATCCCCCCTGCCTCAGCTTCCTGAGTCCTGAGCATAAGTATTCTTTAATGTATTTGGCTCCTTCTTTCTCTTGAATTTTAAAGAAGACTCTGTACTCTTATTTTCATAAACAGTCATATAACCTATACTATACCAGCTCCCTTCCTTTAACTATCCCATCCCCACTGCCAAGTTAAACAAACAATACAAAAAACCCAAAGCTAGAATCCATATATGAGAGAGAACATGCAGTGACTGCCTGCCTGTACTGCACAGCAAACAAATGCCTCCATTCTTGGTCAGTAGGTAACCTTAATTAAGTGGGGAAAAAAAAACAAAACAAAACAAAACACAAGTTTAGGAACAAGACTTGGAGACTTGATAAGAAAGAGAGATTTGGTAGGGCTGGATATGGGATAAGAGGGGATAAAGTGGGGTTTGATCAAAGAACAGTATATACCTTTGAAATTTTAAGGTAGTGTCTGCATAATCACAGAGACTTTTGATGTTAGGGCATCAAAGTAAGAGATTGTCTGCTGTTCTTCTGTTGTTTGGTCACAAAAGCCAGACACTGGGCTGTGAAGAAGGCCAGCACTTACATAAAGACCAGAAGTATTTATTCTTCAGTCCAAAGGAGGCTTTCTGTTAAATCTTGTTTGAATTGGCAAACACTTGAAGGAGTTACTGTGGAAGTATACTGTTCAGCCTCTAGTCTGAGGCTAACCCTGAGTAAGACACATATGAGGCTTCTCCAGAACCTAGTAAATAAGAGTTTTTGAGATAATTATGTGGCAGCAGTGGCTTTATGCCATTGGATTTTGGGTTTTTCTTCTATACCACAGTCATTTGATGTTGCTCAGCCTGCAGATTCCTTTCATATGCTTTATACCAAGCTTCAGTGCCCATAAAATTCCAGTAAGCATTGAATCTTAATGTTTCATTCCAAATAAAATGTATAATCATACTCTTTAAAAGTGAAGACTAATGTGGATTAGCTAGAAGTACATTCTATTTACTCTTTGCCTCCCTTTGCATTTGTTGTTACCATGTATTCTCAGCTTTTCTGGTATGTAGGGACAAACTTTACTGCTGATCGCTGCTGTCTTTAAGAGTTTTCATACAGATTGTCAGAGAATATGTGAATCATTAGACTAAGGAGCAAACATTTTCAGTCATGACCATTGTCACAAATGTATTGCACAATTATATTACAACTGTGACCATTGTCATCTTACCCCAATTTTATACAAGAGGTTTCTGCCGTTTTATTTAACTGCTCTGTACAATTAGAAGCCCTTGATAGGGCTGTAATTTATTAGCAAGGCTTTAACAGTAATGTCAGTTTTTCTACTTAAAATTGTTTTAAACAGGTAGGCTGTCTCTTACAAATTCAAGTACTGTAATGCTGAGCAAATTAATTTATTTGGCAAGTAACTATTTTTATTTTAGTTTAGATTTTTAATAACATCTCCGACAACTTAAACAATGAGAAGAAAGAGATGTAGAAGAGATTACTAAAGTAAGATGTGGTCTTACTTTATTGGTCAGTTTGATTATTTTATTATTTAAAACAACAAAAATGTTAAAAATTTAAAATTTGTTGTTCCTTTTTTCCCCATAATTTTACTGTTACTTGAACTTTCTTAAAGCAAGTCCCTAATGTCACATAGCAGATGTTATTCTAAACAATACGGCATGCTTTTAAAAAGCTGCTTTTTCTGCAATCACATTGCTAAATATTTATTTCTACACATTAATTTATAGGGGGAAAGTGGCCTTTGTGAAACCATTTGGCAATCACAAAATTCTTGTGGGAATAGAGTATTACTTCTAAATCTGTTTTAATATTAAAACTATTTTTTCTTAATTGTCACCTTTTCTCCACTTGCCCCCCTCCCCCTGGGCAAGGAACTAGTTTCTGAGGTCCCTCTGTTCAGATACTGAAAATGTATCCTTTAATGATATGTTACTGAGGTGACTCACTGTTAATCCAAGTCCTGGGCATACAGCCTTCACTTGAATGTTGTGGTTGGAAATTGCATCACTGATGTTTTCTAAATGCTTTCATGGTGTATTAAATAATGTGGGTTTTTTGTTTTGTTTTGTTTGGTTTGGGTGTTTTTGGAAATTGAAGCTGAAAGAATGTCAAGATATTTGAACAATCTGTATTTTTATCTGATAGATATTTACAATGAAAAAATTATGCTATCTATATAAAAGAGAATGGTTCAGATTTTCTCCCTTTCCAGAAGTAACAGAGTTAAATCATGATAGGACCTTCTTCAGTGGTCTTGTTTCAAGGAAGGGGCTGAGAGAATTAAAGTCATAATAACATCATGCTTAATATTTAAGGAATTTATAACCAAATGAGGGAGTTCTAGGGGAGAGTTCTAGACCCATGGGTACATGATTCCAGATGTTCTGATTAAGGTACAAAAGATGCATCTGAGGAAGAAAGAAGGGTAAAACTGAATTCACTAAAAAGGAATTCAGGGAGAGGTTTCAAGGAAATGGAAGAAAGGAGTTAGTCCATTTTAATTGGAAAATGAATGTTTGTGTAACTTGGTCTAAGCCAAGTATTTGAACCTGAATATTATATGAACATGGACACAAACACACAGACAAAGAAAAGAGGGGGGGAAGAGAGAGAGAGAGGAAGAGGAAGAGAGGGAGGAAGAGAGAGAGGGAGGAAGAAAGGGAGAGGGAGAGGGAGAGATCCCTAAATTAAAAATCTGTGAGACACACATTCCAGTGTGTCAAGGGTGGATTAATGGAATGAAGCACGTGACCATAAAACAATTTTTCTTTTTTAAATTTATTTTTTTCATTTCACATAACCATCCATTTCCTGCCCCTCACAATGCCCCTTCCACCCCCTATCTACTCCTCAGAGAGCGTAAAGATTTCCTTGTGGAGTCAACAAAGACACAAAGACTGGCATACCAAGTTGATCAGGATCAAGTCCCTCACCTGTATCAATCCCGAACAAGGTATTCCACCATAGAGGATAGGCTACAAAAAGCCAGTACATGTATCAGGGATAGGTCCTGGTTTCACCATCAGGGCCTTCCCAACAGATCAAGCCAAATAACTGTCACCCACATTTAGAGTGCCTAGTTTAGTCCCATGTGGGCTCTCCAGCTGTCAGTTCATAGTCCATGAGCTCTCACTAGCTCTGTTCATTTGTCTTGGACAACAACACTTTATATCCACTTTGGAAATTGAAAGAGTTTTTTAGATTTATGTCTTATATATTAACAATTTAACATCTCAAATAAACAAAACCAAGGTTTTCAGTTAATCCTAAGTGGAAACAACAATCTCATTCCCCTTTCAACTCAAAGGTAATTGTATCAAAGTCCTTTCCAGTTTTTGTTTGTGGATTGTCTATGATTGAACTTTTCAGCAAATATAATCAAGCAAATAACTTCTAATCATAAGTCTGTTGATGTTTATAGGTTAAAAAATGTGTTTCAAATTGTTACAATGTTCCTATCAACAATTACATCATAAACTGAAAACAAAGCACAGCTTCAGTCTGTACAGCTGGCTGATCAGGTTCAGTGCAGTACATTGCAAATTGCCAGATAGAAAAATATCAATATATAAAAGCCTGATGTACAACATCATTGAATGGGTACAAGTTTTGAACTGTTGTATTGTTGAAGGCTTTGGAGCTGGACTAATAAACTAGGGTATTATATAAGTAAACTAGGCTTACTAGTTGTGTGTGTGTGTGTGTGTGTGTGTGTGTGTGTATAATAACCATGAAAAGCTCTTTCACAATAAACATGTGAATGATTCAACTGTAACACTTAAGCCTAGCCAACCTTTTGTCTTCATGGTCTACTGAAATAAACTCATGTTGATATTATAGTATTCAAGAGAGTAGAGTACCACAATAGAATATAACACAGTAGGTGTTAAGAATATTCATTGTACTTGAGTTTCTATATAGAAGCATTATATATTTTAGTTTAATTTTGGTTTTAAACATAATTTGATTTTTATTTTAGATTTTCTATATTTTATTCAGAAAAAGATAATCTTCTTAGTACAGATTCAAAGAAAACCCTACAACAAGAAAATAAAAGGAAAAAAATTATTTTTGTTGCACTGAACTTAAAGATAGGTGTTAAAATTTAATTAAGTACTATAATATTTATTTCATTTTATTTATTTATTTTTTATATTACATGTTGATCCCAGTTCCCTCTCTCTCCCTCTTACACTCTCTGCCCCCTAATATGCACTCTGACTACCCTGCCCTCCCATCCCCCCACCCCAATTCCACATGTAGTGCAATGCCATCCAGGTGGGGTCATGTAAATCTGTCAAGTCATTTGAAGTAGGGACTAAGACTTCTCTCCTGTCTCTAGGTTAAGGCAGTATCCCTCCATGGGGGATGTGTCCACAAGATCCTTTTGTGCAACAGGGATACATCCTGGTTCCACTGTCTGAGGTCCCTTAGACTGCTCAGTCCCACGCTGGATTCCCAGTTATCAGTCTGGGGGCCTGTTAGATCTTCTTTGTTCAGGTCAGCTGTGTCTATGTGTTTCTGCAACCTGCTCTTGTCCTCTCCCTCTGCATTTGGATTCTAGTTCGACTCAGTGTTTAGGTAGGGGTGTTTGATTCTATTTCCAAAATGTACTAGATGAGGGCTTGTAAGGAGTATGGTTTTCTGCCCGCTGCCTGGTTTTGTCCCGCCGCCGCACCAGCCCCAACTAATACACAGAGACTCTGTATTTGATATAATGCTGTTGGCCTGGTTACTTGTTTCTTATCGGCTAGCTCTGTCTTAAGTATTAACCCATTTCTGCTGATCTATGTATTTCTCTTACTGGGGAGCCGGCCGGCATACTGCTTTCTCCAGAATCTCCATCTTGACCCCTCCCCACTACTTCCTCTTCCTCCTTTTCTCTTAGTCCCTCCTATCTTGCTTTCCTATTGGCCAACGGTGCTTTATTCATTAACCAGTATGATAAACATTTACAGAATGGCATCTCCCATCAAGGGCTCCATTATGGTGGATAAGTTAGTTGTTGATCTTACTATCCGGGAAGGGCATTTATTATAACCTTTCCATGACTGCTCAAATTGTTGGTTGGCAGCAGTCTTGTAGGTCTCTATAACTTTCTTTAGGTTCTGTTTTCTCTTCAAACCAATAATGGCTACATCTTCTATGTTCAATCTCTCTCTCTCCTGTTTTCTATTCCTACCCTGACTCAATCTCCCTAGTCACACATGCTTTCTTCTCCTCCCCTTCTCTTTCTCCTACTTCTCTCTCTATTCACTACTCCCCCAATTCCCATGTGCTCTAGAGGGACTAGTCTCTTCCCCCTTCTGTGAGGGACTTTATATGAATCTCTTAGAATATACCTTGTATCCTAGTTTCTCTGGTGGTGTGAATTATAGGCTGGTTTTCCTTTTATCTAGGTCTAAAATACATATATGAGTGAGTACATTCCATGTTCCTCTTTTTGTGACTGGATACCTCATTCAGGATGGTTTCTGTGCCATCCACTTGCCTGCAAATTTCAAGATTCCATTATTTTTTTCTGCAGAGTAGTATTCCATTGTGTAGATGTGCCACATCTTCTTTATCCATTCTTCAGTTGAGGGGCATCTCAACTGGTAGCTTCCAGGTTCTTGCTATTACAAATAGTGCTGCTATGAACATAGTTGAGCAGATGTCTTTGTTGCATGGATGTAGATCATTTGGGTATATATCTAAGAGTGGGATTGCCAGATCCTGAAGTAAACTAATTCCCATTTTCCTGAGGAACCACCATATTGATCTCCAAACTGGTTGTATGAGTTTACACTCCCACCAACAGTAGAGGAGTGTTCCCATTTATCCACTTCCTATCCAGCATAAGTTGTCATTGGTGTTTCTAATTTTATCCATTCTGGCAGGAGTAGGATGTGTAAGGTGTATGGGTTTTCCGCACCGCTGGTCTTGTCCCGCTGCCGTGCCAGCCCCAAATAGACTCTGTATTAGATATAATTCTGTTGGCCCGGTTACTTGTTTCTTATTGGCTAGCTCTGCCTTAATTATTAACCCATTTCTGCTGATCTATGTATTTCTCTTACCGGGGAGCCAGCCGGCACACTGCTTTCTCCAGACTCTCCATCTTGGCCCCCCTTTACCACTTCCTATTTCCTCCTTGTCTCCTAGTCCCTCCTATCTTCCTTTCCTATTGGCCAACAGTGCTTTATTATTAACCAGTATGAGAAACATATACAGAATGACATCTCCCATCAAGGATGGTATCTCAAAGTTGTTTTGATTTTCATTTCCCTGATAGCTAAGGATGTTGAACACTTTCTAAAATGTCTTTTAGCCTTTTTTATTTCCTCTATTGAGAATTCTTTCTTCAGTTCTGTAGCCCATTTTTTAATAGGGTTATTTGGTGTTTTCTTGACTAGTTCCTTTAGTTCTTTGTATATTTTGGAGATCAGCCCTTTGTCAGAAGTAGGATTGGTGAAAATCTTTTCCCAGTCTGTGGGCTGCCCTTTGGTCTTGTCTTCTGTGTCCTTTGTCTTACAGAATCTTCTAAGTTTGTAGAGTTCCCATTTAGTAATTGTTGATCTCAGTGTCTGTGCTCCTGGAGTTATGTTCAGGAAGCAATCTCCTATACCAATTTGTTCAAGCGTACCTACTACTTTCGCTTCTAACAGGTTCAGTGTGGCTGGATTGATGTTGAGGTCTTTGATCCATTTGGACTTGAGTTTTGTGCATAGCGACAGACATGGGTCTATCTGCAGTGTTCTACACACCATCATTAAATTATTGTGCCAGCACTATTTGTTGAAGATGCTTTCCTCTCCACATTGTATTCTTTTGTCTTTTTTTTTTTTTTGTCGAAAATCAGGTGTTCATAGGTGTGTGGTTTTATATCAGGACTTTCAATTTGATTCCATTGGTCTACCTGCCTATTTTTGTGCCAATACCAAGATTTTTTCAGAAATATAGCTCGGTAGTATTGCTTAAAGTCAGGAATGGTGATGCCTCCTGAAGTTCTTTTGTTGACAGGGCTGTTTTGGGTATCCTGGGTCTTTTGTTTTTCCATATAATGTTGATTATTATCCTTTCAAGGTCAGTGAAGAATTGTGGTGGGATTTTAATTGGGATTACATTGAAAATGTAGATTGCTTTTGGCAAGATTGCCATTTTTACTATATTTATCCTACCAATCCAAGAACATGGGAGCTCTTTCTCTGGTGGGCTTAGGTGGGTCAGAGTGTCGATGTCTGTAGCTCTTGGTGGTCCAAGCTCTCTAGGAGTTCTCTCCACAGGCAGAGGCCTGGCAATGAGGTTCAACGATCAGGCTCCAGCAGAAGACTGGCGATGGAGGTCAAAGATCCAGAAGGCTGGGACTCAGGATATTCCTTTTGACTATAGACAGATCTAGCCTGGGCCTAGCACTCTCCAGCTGAGGCCTCTTTAGCAGAGGCCCTGAGATGGGGGCCAAGGATCCTGCAGGCAGGAACTCAGAGTGGTCCTGCAGAGGTAGGTGGATCTCTGGGAGGGACCTGGAGCTCCATTAGAGGACTGGCAGTGGGGGTCAGAGACCAGGCAGTTAGAAATTATGGGTGGTCCCGTGTGGATAGGCAGGTCTCACCTGTTCAGACCCCCTCCCAGAAGTTCCCAGAAGGTGTCTGGATTGTTGGCTCTAACCTCTGTCCCAGTGCTCAACCAGAATGGTGGGACAGTGGGCAGGGTAGGAGGAGGGCAATCTCTTGGTGGGTGTGTGTAGGGGTATATCAGAGCTCAAAGAGTGCTCTTGATGGGGACAGGTAACAGGGTCACGGGGATCTGGGGCCAACCCAGGGAATTCTCGAGGAAGGGTGTAAGGGAGATTCCACCCAAATTGGTCCCAGACTCACCTCTAGCCAAGGCCTGGAGATGGGGGACAAAGGCTGGGCTGATACTCAGGATGTTTCTGCACTGATAGGTAGATCTAGCTGGGACCTGCCACTCTCCAGCTGAAGCCTCTTTAGCAGAGGCCCTGAGTTCCTTAAACCTAATTTATAGAGTGGATATTTAGAGCTTAATAAAGTATAAAATTCTCATGTAACACTACTTTCTCAAGATTTTCTTTTACTAACAAAATGTATTCATTATTTACAAACTTCCTATGAGCTAGCTACCCATTAATATCTTTCTCCTCCTTGAAAACTCTTTTGAAGTTTAGCTGTACATAGAAATGATATAGATACATATTTTGTTATCCCCATTATTTGAGCACTTTCATTTATGAGTATTTTTCATTTCTGTGGTTGTGTGATTGTTTCTTCATTAACCTTTTGAAGGACACTCAGCTTCTTTCAAATTTTGAAAATACAGAAAACTTTTTGAAAGTTTTTTTAGTTTATCAAGGCTTATACTGGGGGACTTTATTGCTAGGTGACAGTTTAAGAAAATATAAAGCTTTATAAACATTAAAACTTCAAGTTTGTTTGTTCACAAACCATATAAAATATCTCCTGTTGTTATATATAATCAACAGCATTAGGGTGTGAGTAGCTTTGGACTTATGTCTTGCCTATAATTTTTCAGTGGTACGTCTTCACTCTTTCCATCTGTACTTTATAGTGATATATGATATTGAGCATTTTTAATATGTCCATTTGCCATCTGAAAATCTCCTTTTCTATTTAGTACTTAAAATGACCTTTTCATAGTCATGAAATAGTTTGGCCTATAAAGTAATTACTATACCAGAGAGACCAAGTTACAAAGAAACTTAGGAGGACTATTCATATTTAAATGTAGTCTCAGAAATAAATGGATTGGGATTACTAAATCAAAAATGCAGCCATATTATTTGTGATCACAATTTTAATAGTTAAATTAGTTCTTTCAAAATGTTGACATGCCTAATATTCTCCATAGTAATCATTATTTCTGTCTTACCCACATTTACCTTCTTTGTTTGCATGTTGTTTGTTTTATTAGTTTCTATTTTTCTTTATTATTTCATGTATAGTCACACTAATCTATTGATCACATCTCATAACTGCAATATTACTGAATATTAACTATTTTGATGAAAATACAATTTACTTTCCTGTACTGCAAGTTAAAAAATACCCAAATTCCCAAATATTGTGTATAAATGTTTGTTTTCATTTAATTGGACTTTGTTATATAAAATTAAATAAAATAATAATAAAAAAGATTTTAAATATCAAACATTATGCAACTAAAAAAATATGTATTTTCAGTTCCTACAGAAAAAAAAAATGAATCTGTATCATGACAGCTAATGATACTGCCACATACTGGGGGAAATGTTTCAATACTTACTCTGTCATATGGATTATTGCAAATGACTCTGTGACATTCCGTATGGTAGTTTTCTAGACACACTTCTAACATAGCCAATCATATGAATGTCAAGTTCTTTCACTACTTTGATTCCAGCCCTAAATATATCTTTAGCGCTGAATTTCATAGTGTGTACAAACACCATAAATAAAGATTCATAGTGTTCTTGGGAAGCTGGCTTACACTAATGTGCTGTTAATTATTGATGAACATTTGCTAACTTACCCTCTGCCAAGTATTAAGGAACTTGTTCTTCAGTGAAAGATATCACACAATTCACTCCTATATCACTGTTCGTTCTAAAGCTGTTTCAGAAGATTGATGCTTAGTCCCTTCAGTGGATGTGTTCTGAATTCCATATCCTAACTTACTGTCACAGATACTATATCTTTTCTCACTTCCCACTTTTTCCAGACAAGGCAGAAATGGAAGCTGTTGACAAGCTAAGTTGAATTCATTTTGGCAAACAATAACCTGGAAGGGGAGACATACAATCATACAACTGATTTATTCTGTCTCTGATAGAATATGTCAATTAAAAATATATGATGTGGTTATGTAATCAGAGGAAATAAACTTGACTAAGTAAAGTTTACAATTTAACAGAGAGCTGTGCAATTAGTATGAAGAATTTTTAAAAGATGCACGCACACACATACACACACCACAAAAAGAGAAAAAAACTAAACACCTATTTTTTATTTGAAATAATGTTAAATTGTTAATATATAGGATACTAGTTAAGGCAATCTTTGGATTTCCCATTTGGCTATAAATTTATATATAGTTTTGTGGTCACATGCTATAATCTGCTCTTGAAGAATTGAAATGTGAAATGTGTGCTTAATAGCTTTTTTTTTTTTTTTTTTTTTTTTTTTTTGAGACAGAATTTCTCTGTGTAACAAATATCCCTGATTATCCTGGAAGTCTTTTTGTAGAAAAGTCTGTCCTTGAACCCACAGAGATCTATCTTCCTCTGTCTCTCACGTACTGGGATTGAAGGCATGCCTCCACCACCTGGTGCTTCATATATTTTTAATTTTGGGATCTCTTTTTCTCTCTCTGCCTTTCTCTTCTATTCTTTCTCTTCTGATGCTCCTTTCTCCAGAGGCTGGTCCCCCCCTTCTCCCTCCTTTCCCTTAATAAAAATCCCTCTGCATGAGATCTGTCACTTGGAGTCTATATCTCCTGCACGGATTTTTATAATTACAACACCTACAGTTTACTTTACAAACAAATATGGTGAGGAGAAGTCTTATCAGGATATGTAGGCCCATAGCCTACATATTTTAAGTATCTTAAAATTCTGCATTATTTTCCATCCCTTCAACCATATATTCAAATCAACATGTCTAGACTTCAGCCATACTTTCTGAGTATGAATTATTTGTCTGCTTGCTTTGTTCTCCTCCTTACTTCCATTTCTGTAAACAGTATCCGTACTCACAAATTTCTGTGAGTCATGCTCATTTGGAATTACTCACTTGGAGTAGGGAGCAATTGTCTTTATCATTGACTTTTTGCAGACATTTAAAATGTTATTTTCCATTGAGAAATAGTAGCTACATATGTTGGTGTGGAACAATGTAATATTTTCTGGCTATTTTTCCTTTGCTTTAGTTGTATCTGTAGTCTTGGAGCAATATCTTTCTCCTCCTTTTTCTTTACTTTACTGGGGTCTATGTGACAGTACTGTCATTTTAACAAACTTAAATTTACACAATCTGAATTCAGTGAATCCTATTTAGAATATAATTTATCTTTGTAGTTAATAATTAGCATATTAAAAGCCTGGTGTTAAACAAGGGCAGCTTGTAAATAATATATGGTATTGTCCTGGTACATCTAGAGGAAAATATTTTTATTACATGTATACTCATGATAAGGCAGAGATGATTGTCTCCTGATTGTAAGACACACTTTTTGAAAATTATTAAATCCATATCATTCATATAATGAAGTCTTTAACTTTATTGTATTTTATCTCTGATGTTAACCACATATATAACTCAGAAAAGGTATTGCAGTATCATGGTGTCATCATATGCAACAGTAAGAACAGGGTATAATAGCTTTCTCCCAAGGATGCACACCTGGAAATAGCTCCTCATGGTATTCCTTGGGTAGCTACAGGTGAATACTTTCGAGACCATTCTTTCAGAAATAGCCGATTAGCTTATTCCCTAACTACTGATTTCATTAGATACAATCATGAGATAAACCACTGCTATTTTGCTGCACAGCAGTCAGGCTTTACAAAATCAAGCCATCTTCTTCTTACATCCAAGAACAAATGAAATTACCATAATTTGTGATCTGAGATTCAGTAACCCACGTGATGATGGTGACATTTCAAACAAAGGTTCCTGATTTTTAAACAGAAAGTACAAGTCTGTGAGGGAAAGTTGTAAAAGAATTACTTACAAGGTACATTTGGTATTGTTGCAATAGGAAAAAAAGTCAAATTTCTTTCTTAACTTCTATGCATCAAATTTCAAAATTGTTTTTATTTAGGTCAAAGATATATCAGTCTAGGCTTCCATATGTTCATGCTAAATCCGTTGCAAGAGTAATGTGTGACAAAAATCACTGTAATAAAGCAAACCCAGAGAAAAGAAATTCACAGGAGACCTAGTACCTCAATAGAATTTTTGAATTAATATTCTGGTTAGTAAGTTATGGGTTTCTATTTAAATTTTTAAATTTGGAAAATCTTTATTCCGTCTTTTTTTTCCTGCATATTTTCTCTACAATGCCTGAGCAAAACCATGGTAAGTAAGGTTGCTGAACTGATTGTCAGTGTGCTTTAGTCCCAGAAGGCTCACCAGATCCTGTAGTGAGATAGTCCTTCTGAGGCACTGACCACGCCCATTGGGGGTGGAGCCATGGGCGGAGTGACCTGTGGAAGGAGGTCGGAGGGGAGCCAAACATGCTGGTTTCGCGGAGAGGCGGGTTGACCGGGCACGGGGTGATCCCCTGAACCCGGCCTTTTGTTCCCGCCCGTGGAAAATGACAGATTGATTTTTTTTAAAAAGAACATGACAACAGATTAAATAAAAAAAAAAAAAAAAGAAAGAAAATGACAGATTAAAGTTGCTTTCAAAGAGACCAGTTGCACACTACTGAATTTATACATAGTTTGATGAAATCCATTGTGTACACAATATTTTTCTTCTACTGAATATAGAATATTTCAGAAGATAGCAAACTCAAAATTACTACAAGTAGACTGGCCTAATTTTAGCTGTTCATATGACAGGAATGTAACTTTTAAAACTTATGTCCAACATTTGCACTTTGTAAATATTTTCTAGTGAAATCATTGCTATTTGATTTTGTTAGTCATCAGGAAACATAGTGCTATAAGGTCCTAATGACTTAAATAAGATTACAAATAAGGTTAATTCTAGTCAAATATCATGTTAATTTAATTTCATAAATGATAGCATTTCTGCCCCTAAATGTTCCAAGTTATCAAAGTTGTATAATACATCAAATATACAGTCCAAAATCATTCATGGAAAGTATTTATTGTCTAAGTTGGTGTAAAAACTTCATGTAAAATAAACGTCTGTGAGAAACATTTTAAGTACACTGGCTAATTCTCAATTAGGTTCCCAGCAGAAGGGAAGCTCCCCCTTTGAAAAAGTTCACCTAAAATTGCATGTATCCAGGGGAAGGCTGTGTCATCGATGACTCATATCTCTTTCACAATGGAAGAAAAAACACGGTCTTCCATAATATTTCCATTTAAGAATTTTTTTTTCTCATAAAATCTAAAACCAGCTTTACCATACCTGAAGAAAGAACTACAGCTACATCAGCCATGATTACCACAAGATTCTTAATTCTAATTTCAGAGTCACATGGCATAACATTATGTCTTACTCAGTTAATCAAACTCAAAAAACAGTAGTGTGTCAAAACAATTTTTCCTACAATGTAAATGCTATAATCATGATATTTAATCATTAATGTAATTATTAGAGAAAATATGAAAGAAAATTATTGACAAACCACAACCATATAGAAATACTGTAAATTCTGACATGATCTAAAATTAAATAAACACAATCTTAGTAAAATTGTTTACAACCAAATAATTAGAAACAAATTTTCCAGTATCATATCCACAGAGAGACTTCTAGAGGAATTCTATTCTTTACACACAGATGCTTTCTCACAAAGAACCAACCAGGTATGTGTAACAAAATTGTTTTCTTCTAAAAGAGAAACAAAGCAAAACAAGATCCCCATTTTCACACTGTATATTTTAGTAATGCAATCCACTAGTCTTCACCATCACTCAAAATAAAACAATCAGAATTTACAAACTACATGGCCTTGGAAAGCCTGAATGAACTTTACTTTGACTTTTGTTGTTTTCAAATTGCTTATGTAACAAAATAATTAATAAACACAAAATATCACAAATAATGTATAAATGCTGTCATACTGACCTTGCTAACTCTATATGCTAAGCAGATGATTCAGGGATCATAAAGTGAGAACAGTTTTCATGGGACATTTGTCTGGCAGATGATAAGGAAACCATTTGATAGCTGTCAATTCTTGTGGCATCAAACTAATTACAATAATATTTGCAATACTGTCATGTGACATTTTAAATAAATGTCTTCAATTTTAATTTTGCATGATTGAAATTTTAAACAATAAAAGACTCAGAAAAATCTCACATTTTGAGAGGTTCACAGGGAGACCATTAATACTAGACCCTGATTAAAACTCAATGATAGAAACAAAGCAATCTTGTTGGAGATTCCATTTTTACATCAAAAATATAATTTCAAAGCTTTCTGAAAACCACTATAAGAAGCAAGACTAATTTCATGTTCAAAAGAAAAAAATAGCCTAGGTTAAAATAAACAAAGAACTGAAGAATAGAAAGGTTTAATTTTTAGATTAATACAATTTTAAAAAAATGAAAAAGGAAAGAAAAAAGAAAGAAGCAACCAACTGTGTTGGAAGGAGTAGGAATGAAAAGTAAACATCATGACTGGGACATTCTGCAGTTTTAAATGTGCATTCCCCTAGGTGTGCAATAACACCTTATAGTTTCATGTTCTTCAGATTGCCTTGCAAAATATAATTAAGTTTAAAACATGTCACATGGTAGCATTTGGGGTATTTCCCCAAATAACCATTTATATTACTGAACCACTGTATGGTGTTTTAGTTGACCTTATATATTTCATTGTATTTGTACTAAATACAAAATGAAATATGAACATTTTTAAGATTATCAATTGTAACCTCAGCACCCTGAGTTAATTAAAAACTATCATTAATGATAGCAAACTATGCCAGATAGATACATCTCTCATCTTGAGCACATAATTCTTAGAGCAGTAAAGTACTTTTCCTCACAGTTTCAGGTGATACAGTCCATTATGGAAGGGATATTGTGGCAGCTGGTCCAGGAGCCAAACTAGTCATATTGCATCTACCATCAGAATATCAAGCGATAAATTAATATGCTCAGATCTTTTTCCTTCTACTTCCATCTGGTACCCTACCTAAAGGAATGATAGCACACCTCAGTAAACCTAATTAGGTATCTACATTGCATAATTTTTGACATGATTATCTATTATAGATTTACTACTCTAAGGCTGTAGAGATGGCTCAGCCGTTAAAGGCTAGGCCACAACCAAAAAGTTAGATTTGCTACTCTATATTCAATAAAATTATTGTTGCAAAATCCTCAAATTTTTAATAATAAAAATGTAATGCATGTACAAAATTTTATTCAAGTAGTTTTAGTTTTAAAATCCATGGACTTATACAGGAGAACTTATAATGCAATTGGAAAGTTCAACTTATTTTTTTTTTAACTGACAATCTTGGGGATGCAATAAAAACAGATTTTCAGTGTTATGCTACTGAATTTACAAGTTGATTTAAACAAAACATGTATAAAGAATAGGTATCAAAATATAACAATAAAGTAATTAGATATTCTGGTGGTGATTACTCTAATAATTAAATGTTATATAGTCTTATATTTTTATCAGTAGTATGTTAATATAAAATAATTGTTATGAAACCCTAATTTCATGGGTTCTTTATCTACATATTTCCTGTGAGCATTGATTATTGGAAAAAAGGCGTCTTTCCCTTTGGCTAGAATTTATTTTTAGATAATGATCCTATTAATTAAAACAAACATAATTTGTATATTTCAATGAAAATTGTGATTTATAAGACACTGATACTATAATCAACATTCAAGTATAACTTCCTATCATTTATTAAAGTATAGATAATTTGTTCTTTAATTAGCATATAAGTGACAGGCTCACTATGAAATTTTCATGCATATATGGTATATATTTTGCTCAACTTCCCACCCCAATATTCTCCTCTTTTGTGTCCTTTCTTACTTTCTATGTTTTTTTATTTTTTTGCTGTATTTTTTCCAGTTTTGTTTATATTTTCAGGAAAGCTTAGGAACTTTATAGTATTTGAGGTAAAATGTGAGTGGCAATAATGGTGTATCACTTAGAAGTGTTAACAAAAAGTATTCTTTGGTGGGCACTCTCACTCTTAGCACAGATTTTTATTTCCTGTCATTGTTATTTATTGCATATTTATTTGTTTTGGGGGACAAAGTACTTCTTTGGCCAGAAAGTACAGCTGGCATTTTCCATTCTTGGAAAGAATGATAAGAATAGAAGGACGTGGGTGACTGATGGTGTAAACGACTTTGAAATCTGTCTCAGCATCTGTCACTGTGGTGGGCATGTTACAAAATGGAGAATTCTGTTCTTTGCTGCCAAGGCCTTCTGTACTTTTGGCTTTATGTTCTCACATCACTAAACATTGTGTGGCTGCTACCAGCATCACATGACTTTATGGGTTAATATTCAGAAAGACACTGCCCCTTGCAGTTCACAGTATGCTTGGCAAAGAAAGCAAAGAGAAGAACTTCTATTTTCCTTTTCAATTACATGTTCCTCCAATAATTCCATGTTATGTTATGGCCAAATTAATTTACAAAGCCTAAAGATTTTCACAATGCTGTGTTCCTTGGGAAAACATTATTTTAAGAAATGCAATTAGGCTGGAGAGATGGCTCGGCCATTAAAGGCTAGGCTCACAACCAAAAATAT
This sequence comes from Phodopus roborovskii, assembly GCF_943737965.1. Lineage (NCBI taxonomy): Eukaryota > Metazoa > Chordata > Mammalia > Rodentia > Cricetidae > Phodopus > Phodopus roborovskii. The sequence goes on along the minus strand of NW_026126413.1, from coordinate 2,495,247 downwards.
AGGAAATGTAATTAATCTACAGGTAGACAATTATCAAATGACTCAAAAGTTAAACCAGAAATTTCACAAAATTGACTTTTTCTGGAAGAAATTTTCCAATGTTTATTATGACAGTGTCATAAACAATAAAATTCAAATTAATAAAGTGGATTAAATTCCTAAATTCAATTCCTCAAAATAAACACTGTATTTTCTCTTTTTCTACTTAATATATCCCAGTAACATTTGACATGTCTTATATAGATGAATAAGCATAACTTGACTAGTAGTATACAGAAAAACAGGAAATATTGATCTTATTTTCTAGACAGTGGACTGAATTACTTTAATTTGGGATATTTAATTTACCAAAGTTTTAAGCACTTTGGATGAATACCAATTAACCCTTGAAGAGTTAAGTGGAATAAAACAGTAATTGGAAGCTTTGTACCAAGCATGTCTGTTAACATTAGAGCCCTGACCAGCTTAATCATTCCTTTCTAAATCCATTCTTTTCCAATGGAAACTTGAGAAGAATATTGTAATATATATTGGTTCATATAAATGATGCTCTCTGGCTTTCTGGCAGTGCATTATTTAGAGAAATAAATGATTTGGTTAAAACATGAAGTGAACTACAGAAAAATATTGTCTTATTCAAATATCAATTCCTCTGTTATTTCATTATTATTATTATTATTATTATTATTATTATTATGTGTAATAATGTTTACACTTACTTTAGAAAGTTAAATATTAATTTGTGGTTTCATTTTTTTTTTTATATTTCCAGTCAATACTTAACAACATACTAAAATTCCATTTTCTGGCTTAGTTGCCATAGTTATACTGGTAAGCTAGGACCATATCATTAAGTCCATGCAGACTCATGTGAAATCTTTTTAAAGTGCCCAGTATTGAATGGATTTTCAATACTTCTTAATATTTTCTAAGCCAAAACAAATATTAAAAAAATCTAAATAGTTACCTTAAAATAAAAACATGTGCCTCTATTAGAAATGAACATATACCTGGAATATTTGAGCATCAAATTTAACACGATTTCAGAGGCTGCTTCATTGCTTTGTCCCAGTGAGAAATATCAACACAGAAGGTATACGAGACAAAAGATATTTGAAATGTTAATTTTGGCCCTGGACAAAGCTCAGCTTCAGGTACAATATACAATATCATAAGCTTTGCAGTGTAGTAATTTTATTTGAGTTCAATTTTAAGAAATTGAGGTTAGAAATTTAAAAATGTTTGAGTAATTCCACTTGTTATATTTGTGACAACAAGTAAAATAGAGTGTTGACACATGACAAATTTCATAAAGTTGTATTTTACAACTGATATCATGAGACAGCAAAGGAAAGATGACATAAAAAGCTCAAAGGACAAGATGCTTAATACTGACCACTAATTGTGTGTAGATGAAATAGAAGTAGGATTGACAAAAGGAGATGCTGAACTGACATTCAGGTTTTCCCTTCTGGCCACTTCAATTAGGGACTCTGAAGTGGATTCTTTGACTGTGTCCCTTTCTGTCCCTTCCCTACATCTCACTGCCCTACTCTGTGACCTGTCTTAAGGCTGTGCAGTGAAAACAGAATTTCAGGAGATGTTATGAGACACCTCAGTCATCTTTAATTTAGTGTTTTGATATCAATGTACTTGACCAAGGAATAAAAACCTCTTATCATTGTTAAAGCTGTGTTGTGCATAATTGGCAATCAGAATTTTGATACTGTAATTCATATACAAATTATTCATCCCACCTTAAATATTATTTTGAAATTTGGTGATTTGTCTGAAGAACAATTTTAGTTTTTTTCAGATGTGGAAAGTTGTTACACAATATATCTACTTGTTCTGATCATCAACCCTGCTATCGCCTTCATTGTCAAAACTCTTTTGTTACAGTGGTACGATTTTTACATTCACTAGATTCACTAAAATTGGTACATTTCTACCACTCATACTTATAACCTATATTAGTCTTGGTATTGTCTGTTGCACGTTTTGAGTAGCTTTACATTATGTCAATTATTGTACATAGGATAGCTTCAGAATCTACTTCTGTCCTGTTGTCCACTTTTCCCACATACTCTTAGCAACAACTGATTTCTGCTCTCTACATGGCTTTTTGTTCCGGGGATGTCATATAGTTGAGATTTTACAATATTTTTAATGAGATTCTTTCCAGATTGGCTTCTTTTTTACCTTGATTACGTGCATTTAAATTACTTATTTCCAATTACTTTTTAGCACTGAAATCTATTCCTTTATTTGGATGCACAACAGTTTATACATGATTTTACCTGCTGAGCACATTTTTGTTGCTTCCAAGATTTTGCAATTATGAAGAAAACTACTATGAACATCTGTTTCTAAGGCTCCTGTGAAAACCTATACCTTCAACTCCTTTGTGAAAACACCAAGGGTTGTGCTTATTGGATAAGATGGTAAAACTGTACTCAGGTTCATGTGAAGCCACTAGGTGTTATTCTAGAGTAAGAGCTTTGCTTGGTCCTCCCTCTGAGTAAATGAGAGTTTATTGTTCTCCATCTCTTGGTGTTATCAGGATATTGGCCATAGGGGTTAAAGAGTATCTAAGTTTCATTAATATTGACTCCCTATGGACAAATAACATCATTTACCTTTTCTCCTTCCCCAATTGAGTATTTACCTGTTTTGAAATACAGACACTTTTTACTTCATTTTTTTTTTAGTTATATTGACATTTTAAGTACAAGAATTCCTTTTTACAAATAATTTCTTCAAGCTAACAATTCTTCTGCTTTCTTATGTCTTTAGTAAAGTTTAAATTAAAAAAAGTAATGAAGTCCAGTCTATAAATTACGTTTTTGGTAGATAGCACCTTCAGTTTTGTTTAAAGCAATGTCATACTCAAGATCATTTAGATTTCTCTTTGATTAGGACTTACTATAGAGTTAAAGCAACCAAACATTGTGATACTAATAAAAAATATTCAAGCAAATTAGAGGGGCAAAAAATTGGGTGTCCAGTGTTCCCACATACATATGATCAAGTGAATTTAGATGTAGATATTAAAGCAATGGACTGAAGATAAGACAGTCTTTTCAGAACCATTTTTTTTCCATACATCTTCATGCAAGCAGAGAGTCCAGACTTCACAATATTCAAAGTGACAACAAACCAGTTCAGAAACCTAAATATAAGGTTTGGCTATCACTGAGAAAACCGTGAAATTTTTGCATGTTTCAGTTTTGGATTTCTTAGTTAAAAAGTCCATTTTAAATTTACTTTCGTTCTATATTAGGATTTCTCATTCTTGATAATTTGAGTCTTTAAGTAAATTTTTATTACTTTAGCAAAGATTTACACCATACTGAAAATTCAGACAAAATGAAGAAAAACAAACAAAAGCTTGCTTCACAAGAACTGACACATGGGTGCAAGTAAGACCATGATTTGGTCATAGCAAAGAAAGAAAACAAGAGGAAAAGCTGGGTGGAAGTTCCATATTCTACTTTCTAGGCTATATCAATTATCGACAGGTATTTACACAGTTTAGAAATTTCGTGGCATTTCTATCACAAGAGAAGTTCATTGCCACCAATGTTGAAACAGACATTGTTATCTCTGGGACTTTGATCTCAGTGTGTCCTCAATGCTGGGTTTCAGAGTTATGGTAATGCTGATGTGATGGTCCCCCAGGTCCCTGACAGAACCCTTTTATGAAGACTACCTTCAAAGCATTTATAATTCACCTTTGAAAAAAGCCCTAATTCTAGTTTGTGAGGGTTCTGTGTTTTAAAATGTTGCATTGGGAAACTTAAAAAAATATATAATAGTATACATTCATGCAATAAAATTATTGGTTTCATTATGGCATTTTCATGCTTATTTGTCATATTTTTTTGTTTTTATTCACCAGTTATTACCTCCTTACTTGTACTATGCTTCTTCCATTCCCAGTGTTTCCTCTTTAAGTTTCAAGTCATATGTCACTGTTATAAGTATATACAAACATGAACATAACTCTACCTTTAAGTTCATTCTTAAAGATTTTATATCAATATGTATATGATATAAACAAATATATTTTAGTAATAACTTAATAATGGTTATTAATATTGTCTTAATATTTTGTGAGAATATTACATTAATGCTTTATTGTTAAATAGAGAAAAACCAGGAGGAATTTGTGTAACTTTGATTAATATTTGATTAATATTATTAACTATATTAACTATGTGCATAGACAGTGCTTTAAGGAAGACAAAACTTGTCTGCTGATAAGGAATAAATTTTCTAGAAGGGATAATAAAGTTGATATGGTTTTTTAAATGTGAGGCTTACTTTTCTTACTTGTACATCTTTTTTTTTTTCTTAATGCATGCTGTTGTTTGATGGTAAAACTTGGTCACCCATAAAATAATCACTTAAATTCAAAGCTGTTTGTGAAAAGTAGAAGCACTAAAAACCACTACTTTCAAAATAATGTTTTTCAAATATTAATTTATTATTCAAATAGTGGATCTGATGTTTGATTATTCTTCTCCAAAAACTTCATAATAAATTCTGCAAATTATGCACCATGAATGTTAGCTAGATATATTCTGGTTATCTGCCCAGACACTAAAATTTTAATTTCTAGCATCTGTCTTGATTTTCTAATCACATTGAATTCTAGGAAATAAGCTTACTAATAAAAATAACAATGTGGCATTTGGTTTGTTTTCTATGTTCTAAGAAAATCCATCGCCATTTCTTGGTGACTAGACCTCAATGCCTGAAGAATGACATTTATTTTTCTGAATTGAAAGCTATTTCCTGATGATTCAAACACATTTAACAATTGTTACTTGTTAAGTGTGTTGGGGGAATAAGTAAGTAAACAGAATGGAAAAATGGTTTCTTATGCCTGCAAACTAGGAAAAAAAATGAAACAAATATTCGTGTTAATAAATGTATGTTGTTGGTTTTTTTTTTTAACTGTTTTTTTTTTAACTCTTTGGGGAGCCTGATATCCATCTCCCAAATGAATACACAGAGAAATTTTCTTATGAATGCCAGGTTTTGCTTGATTTGTTTCTAGCTTGCTTTACCTAAATTATCCAGTCTACCATTTGCCTTGGGTTTTTACTATTTTCTATTTTTGTATATCTTTTCTTTCCTTCTTATATTGTGTCTATCTGAGTAGATGGGTGGATGGCCCCTTGTTTTCCCTCTCCTAAATCTTTCCAGATACCTCTTTTTCTCCTATTAATTCTCTTTGCCTACCAGATACACCTATCCTTTCTCCTGCCTTGTTATTGACTATTCAGCTCTTATTACAAGAATCAGGTATTTTACACAGGCAAAGTAACACAGCTTCACAGAGTTACATAAGTGCACCAAAAAGAATGCAACATGTCTTTGCATAATTAAAACAAATATTCCAGACCATGAACAAATATAATACACTTTAAAATAATACTCTAAAACTCATGTATTTAAACCCAAACAAATAAGCATCATACTTACATCTTCATTATTCTAAGAAAGCAGAGGTTGGAGATTTTTCCTCTACAATATGAAATTGTGTTATGCCATTGAGAAAGCCTGCCAGGAGAACCTGAAACTGAAGTCAGAAAATATGTGTTGTTTGGCTGATCACTGAATCAAATATAAAATATTTGGGATTCAAGGTAGAGATAGTAAAGGTTATGGAAACAGAGGTTGGGTCTGGTTCACACAAAGGTAAAAAAGGCAAAGTAGTTACGGAAAGAAAGCCCCTGATTATCAGGAAAAATGGTTACCACTGGCAGGGAAGATGCTTTAGTGGTTAGAAACATATGCTATCCTTCCTGAGTACCCAAGTTTTAACCTAGGGTCGCTGCCAGGCAGCTCACAACCACCTGTAGCTCCAGCTCCACAAGCACCAACACCTTCTGTCATTCATTGGTACTTGCATTTACAGGCATATTCTTACAGACACAACTCTCATATACATAACTTAAGAAAATAAGGTAAAACTTAAAAAGTAGAAACTGGTGCAATGTTAAATGATTTCATTCAATAAAAATTGGAGCTTATGAAAATAGAAATCTGATGTGATTTAAACCTTGCTGGGCTGTTGATTAGTTTATACTAAGTGTGATCCACAAAGTAGAATTGTATTTTATTACAAGCACTTTCCTGCCAGCCTGGTCCCACAGCCGCATCTGTCCCAAAATAACACACAGAGACACTGTGTTAATTATGAAACTGTTGGCTGGTTACCAGTGTTTCTTGTTGGCTAGCTCTATCTTAAATATTAACTTATTTCTATTAATCTAAGTGTTTCGACATGGTCTTATCTTACTGGATACAGGGTCGGAACCTTTTACTCCTCTTAGTCCTACATTTTGACTCCTCTCTACTACATCTCCCAAAATCCTCCTGTCTACTAATCCCACCTATCTTGTCTTCCTATTTGCCAACAGTGCTTTATTCATTAACCAATAAGAGAAACATATTTACAGAATGACATCTCCCATCGTCTCCTATTTTGTGTCTAAATAAAAAGAAGGGCTTTAACTTTAACATAGTAAAACACATCATAAAACAGCTACTCCTTTTCTTTTTATAATTTTGCTGTTTTTGTTTGTTTGTTTGTTTGTTTGTTTGTTTTTCCGAGACAAGGTTTCTGGGTTTTGTTTTGGAAACTGTCCTGGAACTTGCTCTGTAGACTAGGCTGGCCTTCAAGTCATAGATATCTGCCTGCCTTTGCCTCCCAAGTGCTGGGACTAAAGGCATATGCCACCAATGTCCAGCTTACTTTTATTGTTTTTGTTAACCACTTTATCCTGTTTCTTTTTCTTCCTCAAGCTTATGTATATTTTAAAACACACTGTAAACCTTTAGAGGGTTTTCTTTATCTTAATCTGTCATTACTGTAAATCTTTTTCTGGCCATAAGTCTTTTATCTACTAAACAACAGCATTGCTTTCTAATATGGCAGGGGCATGGTTACCGCCAACAGAAAGAGCTGTGCTTATTGCTTTGCTCTTTGCTGGCATCCAGCAGCATGCTGGAGGCTTTGGGATATGGTCACTGCCACTGCCAGTTGCTCATACACAACATTCAATTGTTATCAGGGCCTTGAAAAAGTGCCCTGTGGATTGTTTGCTTATGCTGAGACAGAACACTTCTTAAGGGAGCTGCATAAGACTGCTCGTCTCTAACAAACATATTCTGCTCAAGAAAAATGCTTCTACCAAGAAGCCTTATTTGTCTCTCTTCTCTTTTTCTAAAATCCCCTTTTAATCATTTGTCAAGTTTTAAGTGGAAGTTCGTAGTTCCCCATGTTGGGTGCCATTTTGTTACAAGCACTTTCCCACCAGCCTGGTCCCAGTGCCACATCAACCCCAAATAATACACAGAGACACTGTATTAATTAAGAAACTGTTGGCTGGTTACTAGCATTTCTTATTGGCTAGCTCTGTCTTAAATGTTATCCCATTTCTCAATCTAAGTGTTTTTGACATGGTCCTATCTTACCGTAGAGAGGGTCTGGACCTCTTACTCCTCTTGGTCCTACATTTTGACTCCTTTCTACTACATCTCCCAGAAGCCTCCTTGTCTCCTAGTCCTGTCTATCTGGCCTTCCTTCCTATTTGCCAACAGTGATTTATTCATTAATCAATAAGAGAAATATATCCACAGAATGTCATCTCCCATCAGTATTTTAGCAGAGACAATGAGGCAAGAAAAGGAATAAGAGAAACAGTCCAAGGTCAAACAGACAAATCCAGGCGCATGACCAAGAAGAAGCCTGGCAAAGGTGTAATACACATTTAGCTTTAGACAGAGTATTATTTGCCAGGACTAATAGATTCTCTTTCCATTTTTCTTTTTCCTCATTTCTCCTTTACAAAATTTTGTCCCTATTTCTTTATACAGAACATTATATGAATTTTCAGTGTATAAAATGTAGATTATATTATTTCATTTGCATACATATCTATGATACACTTGATCCTATGCCTACATTGCTTTTAATACCTTCCATTCGCTTCCTTCCATCCCCGGTTGTCTTGCCTTTCCATGGCCATGATCTTTTTATTCTTTAAATTGCTTTCTGCATGTGGATGTGATATTGGTATTGTTAAATCTTGCAATATTTTAAGGAACATAATGACTTTGAAAATTAGAAAGATGCATACAGAGTGTATTCAACATATATATTTCTGTCATATTTGACAAATCTAAAACATTCAGCTTTTTGAACTCAGAAAATCCAACTCATACTGAGCGAGTGATTGCAGAAAATAGAAATATGCTTTCAAAGAAGAAGGAAGGACTTAGTTAGAGGTGTGTATTTGCAATTAAAATAAATTTGGGGATCTACATATATATATATGAAACACGATTTGCTATAGTATATTAGAAATTGATTTTCAGAGATACTTGGGATTTTATATTTTAAAGAAAGCTATTTCCTTTCCAATATATTTTCACATTTCTCATTACTAATCATATGTCTGATGAAAAAAATATGTATTTTCCATGTTATAATATAAAAAATATTTTGTGTGTTTTAATCCAAATTAAGATCTTCCTAACTAAGATGAGTAAATGCCTTTTTTTTGTCAAAAATTTTAGACAACATATTTTATATGTAGTACCTGTATAAAAATAAACAGCTGCTCTGTAGCATCTATTACAAACAAATTAAGTGTCCAAAATACTTAGCATGCATTGCTTTGTTTTGTGAAAATAATTTGTTTTTAATGTGTGTATTTAACAGAACATTCTCTTTTCCTTTTTGAATAGATGTAGTTTGCTTTAATTTTTGTACCAACTTAAATTAAAATTTTACTTACAATTTAGTACATCATTTTTTAAATTTAGTTAAGTTGATTATTTAATCCAAATTAAAGTGTATGCCTGAGAAGGCCCTTCCAAATAATGAGAAACAGCCTTTACTTTTAACAAGATCAAGAACTTGTATTTAAAGCTCTTGTGAATTTTCTCTCTAGCAATTACCTGAAACCTGTCTCTGAGCTTTTGACATTAAACACTTAAGCTCTGTTTCTTGATTTTCAATTAGTATATTCACTATCCTCCTCCATATTTGATAAGTTGATTAATGAATCACCAGAGCAATTTCAATCCTGTCAAAATAATGGAGAAGCCATGCTATTTGTTCTTCCTAACTAAATTTAAGATGTTAATTCAGCCTCCGAGGCAGAATTGTATGCTGGGATCGATTGTATAGAAGAATGTAGAGTGGTAGAAAAAAAGGAGTAGGTATCTCCAAAATGTGATGAAATAGGTGATGAGAGAATAATTAGAAGTGAACCATCTTCAAAGCTCATAATGCCCTTACAACACTGTGTTAAATTCTGTATTAATGTTATGTTATAATTTTACTTCCAACTTGCTATAAAACATTGGTTCTTACATGTTCTCCAATTCTTCCACATGCAAAAAAATAGCTTTAATGACTTTGTTTGGACAATGAATGCCACCTCCCACTCCTCCAGTAGCCAATTATTCATGATGAAACATTTGTTTATTGTCATGTACACAGGGTTAGGTGACAGAAGTCAGAGGATTTCAAAAGATTTTTCCAAGACAGAGAAAAAAGTATTCTCTAAAGTATCATAGAGGCAAACATGGAAAAAAAAACTGCATGGAAAATCTAAGCATGGAAAAGCTAATGAAAAATGTCCCGTTTAATGTTTCACTGAAGCAAATGAAATGTAGAAATCCTGAAGCTGCAGAGTTTTGCAGATGCATAAAACAGCTTCTTCTTTAAGATGGCTCAGTGACTGAGACATCAGGATGAAATACATAAATCTTAGGGTCAGAATTACCAGTAACACCTGTGAGAAATTGGCATACCCTGGAACTCATTGTGGATAACTGAAGAATTATGACATAGACATCACAAGAAAGTTTTATGGGTTCCATAATTTAAAACCACTTAAAATATCAATGAACTTGGATAGTTTCAAAATGTCATTATCATAGTACTATGTGCTAATTTTAGCTTTGATGCCTCAGAAACATACAAAGCTCAAATTCTGTAACTCAGTATTGTCACTGGGCTGCCACAAACCAAAGTTCTCCTCCTTTCTCAAATATCTTGAAACCCATCACCCATGGATGACAATGATCAGCTAATCTCAAATGACAGCCTTCAGTCTTGATTTCCATAATCCTAACATTCACCTAAGTGGAAATCAATTTAGCTTTCATGAACATAGGTAGCTGTTTGTCTTATCCTTAAGCAACATTCAGTTCTTAATTTCACCTGTTTACTTTAGCCTGTCCTTTATCATTGATGTAATTCTTGTCCATTATGTTTTCCACCAACCCCCCCACCCATCCCTTTTTTCTTTACAATGACTTTCTACCTCTTTTCTCTACTGGAAATGACAGAGCATGTCATTGCAAGAGAACAAGTTGTCTGTAATTTGCCTTTGGCTGCAGAAAACATTACTTTCCCCAAGTTATTCTTCACATTACATGCTCAGTCTGATAATCTTTTCTGAAGCATATCTCCATAAAAAAGCAGCAGGCTAGTTTCTATCATTGCTTTTATTATAGAATATGATCTTGGTTTTGTAGATCTGTTGATTGTATCACATTAATTCATTTATTACAACATGTTTGATTTAAAAAAAAAGACAAAGAAGAAACTAAAAGAAAAGAACATGACAGCTCCTAGGTATGATGGGGAAAGTTTATAGTAGGTAAAGTGAGAGTATAATTACAGGCAGGGACATCTGGTAGAATCCAAAGTGGAAGTGACCAGACTGAGCGGGATCATATGGGACAGAAGGGAATGGGAAAGAAGAAGCCAGGTGTGCAGTCTGGAGGCCAAAGACACAAAAAAAGACTAGTAACCATAATGGCTAGATTATACAGGAAGAGCCTCTGGGGAAGGGGCAGCCCAGGCCCTGGGTTGGAGAGGTCATGGTAGAGGGTAGAGTATGCCAGCCATACCACATAACAGGTAGGATAGGCTCTTTGATGTGTTAATTATGCACCTCAGCTATTTGTCCTGGGTTTGAAATTTAATGCTGTCTGATTATTTATATTTCAAAATAGATCCATAAGTGGAAACTGTACTTGAAATGGGAAAGTTGCCCTAGAATACTTTATAAAAAGGACATATGCAGTTCTATTTTAACTTAGCATTACAAGTATAAATCAATGTATTTGCAGTTTATACACAGATATTAGTTTCCGATGATATGCTCCATTTTAGTTTTTAAGTGTAGTGATAATTACACACATTTTAGAGCTGTCATGTGACCATTTGATACATGCCCACATTGCATCTTATATAATTAGGGTAAAGCTCACTAATTTTGCTTCAAACATTGGTCTTTAAACCATTGGTTATAGTTTTTTTTCCAAGCATAAACTAGTATAAATATCCACTACTATAATCATATGACAAAGGCATATGAAGAATACATAAGTCCAATGTGACCAGTGAATGTAAGTGAAGCTCCCTGGAAGGATCGAGTGTTGAAAGGAGCTTCTGCAGAAAGGTCAGGAGACTGCTGTAGGCATCAAGAAGCACCAGTATTGACAGTGAATGTCCATAGCTAGCTATTGTCCAATTCATATAGAGACTCAAGCTGTGATAGTGAGTCTTCATACAATGTTAGACTGTCAGAGACACAGTCAAGTCATGCTAAATACAATTATGCAAAAAACTAAACTAAGCAATTTAAATGTGAATAAATTTTTTATATTATATAATAATTGTCATTTATGTGTTGAAGTTTAACACATTTAAATGTATTTTAACTTTCATCATATTTTAGGGTATTCAAAATATGTGAAGATGAAATTCTTTTAAAGTTGGAATTTTCTTCATGATTTTATAGCATGAAGGAAGATAATAACAAAAGCAGATGGAGTAGGATTGGTCAAGTAACAGTTACTGGGATAAAATATATTTGAAATGGAAATAATACATGTATATTACATGTATCTGGAAAAATTTCTGTGACATTAAAAACAAGTTCAACCTTTTAGTACTTGGAAGTAGATAAAAATTTTCCCTTTTTGCTGCTTTAATTTTATACTCTACTTTATTTGTCCAGGAGAAAACCCATTCCACTTTGAAGTTCTCATTGAAGCACATGAGAATGACTGACATTTCCAACTTGGCCAATATTACCTAAGCTCTGAGTCAATTGTTATCAGTATTAATCATGATGATTTGAAGAACACTCAGAAACTCAGGAATATCATCAAGTGCAGATGAGTTTTTTTTTTTTTTTTTTTTTTGCATACTTAACTGACTCTGAATAATGCTGTTTGTTTCCAAAAACATGATGTTTACATTCTGAAAAGAGATCATGCATGTATACATGAGTGTGTGGAAATCCTAGATATGCTAAATAATGTGTGAATTAATTTGTGAAGAATGTTGAAAACCAAGACAATCCTTATTTTGGAACTTCCCTGTGGCACTAAGATATAAAATTACTAGTTTAAAATATTAAAATTTCATTTGCAATTCATTGTTCAGCTCTTATATCTGTAACAGGTGACTTTAAAAGCTATGCACTACAGAGGAGAATGAGATATGGCCTAAATCTAAATGTAGCCTTATTAGTACTGTCTAGGGCAAAAACCTGAAATTGGATTATCTTTATTGGCAGTACCAGTGGCATTGTTTTAAGGCACAACAGTGATCCCATGTTTAAAAAAATTCAGGAACCACAAAACCATACATGTGACAAGAAGATATCATGGTGAACAGTTTTAACATTTGATGATTTTTTAAGTGCATGACAAAATCTTTATTTAAAACAAATTTACTTAAAAAAGTCATCCATTAGCAAACTTTGGACTGCCTATAAATGAAATGAAGTCTGAAAAGTGAATAGTCAAACTTGGGGACACAGAATGTGTATTGTTAGGGGGATGCATATTATTTCATTGTAATTTAAGTAAATCTGCACAGTGAATTGGATTCAAATGTAATGCAAACTAGCAAGTAACTATAGAATAAAATTTATGCTAAATTTCATTGACTTTAGAAATTCAGTTTCATTAATTTATAATTACATTAGAGTCAGGGGAAGTATTTTTTTCCTGGTGAAACAATTGCAACGTGATATGTTCTCAAATTACATCCTTATTAAAGAAGTATTTACATATCTGGAAATGAATAATATAAAGATTTTATTGAACGGGAATTTTTTTGCTTGTACAGTAAAGCAATATTTTAAATATAATAATTATAGCCACATTACAAATACATCTATGTAAATATTAAAGATCATAGCTTATTTTTAAAAGTCATATATTTAGTTATTTTTTTACCTACCCTGTCATCAGAGTGCATTATCTTTACTCAAGATAATTTTCTTATTCTTTTTGAGGCAGTATCTTATAATGTAGTTCTAGTTGTCCAGGAAATCAGTATCTCGAACAGACTGACCTCAACATATATAACCCTACATTTGCCTCCCCAGTGTGGGAATTAAAGGTGTGTGCCATTATTCCCAGCTCATGAAAGATAATTTATATTTCCTTATTTTGCCCTTGCTTGTTGAGGTCACGTTAATTTTAATTTGTCAGAATTCTAGTGTACAGATTAAAATAGTATTGATAATTTTCAGGTAAGGAAGGTAAAGTCATGTCTAGAACATTATTACTTACCCAAAATCTAATCTGAGTTCTAGTTGTTTTAGTCTTTATGTTTCTTCTTTAATGATATTCTCTGAGCCTTTGGAGGGAGAATGGGTGATACAGATGTCCAAGTTAGTACTGAGACATTCTTATGCTAGCTTTGTCTACACCAAAATCAGGTGTGAGGGTCCATACTTCATAAAATGCTTTTTTGAGGTGGGATGAGAGTTACACTGTTCACTGGGTATAAACAGAAGTATTTAGATGGAATTTAGATACTATGTCTTTTTACAAAATAAAAGCAGTATGACCTGCTAAATTATGGGTTCTTAGGAAGAATTTTTTTCTGCTTTTTATTCAAATTTAGACTGCAGCCTGTTAGTTTAACTGTTCACAATCAGGGAAGGGCTTTCCTCCTGAGTTAAACATCAGAGAAAATAGTTTGAGACAAATTAGGAGTTAAACTGATAGTGAACATTAACCACTACAAAATAATATATAGTTCAATAAATCTTCTCACTAATTCTAAGCATATTTTAAAGTTTATATGTCTACTATGATAAGGTTTCATCAACAGAAAACTATATAAATCACCAATAAAGTCGTCATAATGTGAAGACTACATTGATTTTTGAAATTTAGAATGGACTTAATTGAGACATACTTAGCAATTTCTTTTTTCAACAAACTATGTTAAACTCATCATTAGGTTTTTGGTATAGACTTATGTTTTGTTATAACCAGAAGCTTATAGTTTATAATTTCTGCCATTGGAAGGAGAGAGTGGTGAGGGATTGGTGGTGTTATTGGTTGTTTGCTTGTTGTAAGCAAGAAACAAAATCTTAATTACATAATTTTGGTAAAAAAAATACTATGGTTTTGTGACACTTATCAATAAATACATTTTATTTTGCTAAGAGTTTTCAGCATACAAATACTTAATTAAGAGTACAGCAAGTTGCCATTTATCCCATCCGTGGGAGAAGAGCCCCCTGTATGATTACCTTGCATTTGTCTTATGCATTTGTTACTGATTTATGTATGTTAAATATATTTGTTTATATACATACCGCTATTATTTCTAGTTTGGCTATTAAGATTTCTTTAGTTTCTAATCAATGTTATTTTTTTCAATTTTTCTAGTACCTTAACAACGAGCATGTCACACAATACTTTATTTTGTCTCCTATATGTCCTGTAGACATTAAAATTTATTGCAATTTCTTGATTGTGAGGAGAAAAAGCACAGAAGCAAAAAACAAACAAACAAGCAAAAAATGAAAAATTTGATCAAAGCACCTCTAGTGTACATACTATCACTATAATTAGGAGCCGTTAATCAGCTAGCTGAAATATTGTTACATTTCTCTGATATGATGTGAGATTAGAGTGAGGTTTTTCTTTCTCTTACCTCATCACACACTTTTTAGAGCAAGTTTCTGAACCTATCTTGTACTTAAGTAGAAGAGAACTTTTGTTACCTTCCCATATTGTGGGAGAGCTACATGAATTATTTTTAAATATTGTGATTGATAATTGTGACCATTCTCTGACTTCCAACCATTTATTTAATAACTGATTTAACTACTATAATAATACTGTGAGCATTTACTTATAAACACAATGTTACATTACATAATTTATAAAAAAAACCTTGCATTATAAATTGATTATAGATCACTGCAACTTATTTTTTGTCTGGTCAGGTCATGCCAGTTTTGGCCAGTTCTACTTTTCATATTGACTTGATTTGAACTACTATGATGTTTTATTTTGAGTGCTTTGTTTTGGTACTATGAAATTCTCAAGGAATCTTGTATATTTCTTTCCTGATTCTAATAAACAGCCATTACTTCAGGAGTTATAGTTTATTTTACTGGAACATGTCATGAGGCAGCAAACTCTAGATCTTAGACTTGTTATTCACTATTCAGATTTCATTCACTTAGCAGTCAACTTATACTATAAACACATATATGAGTATACATAACATACATGTGTTCATAAATATACAAGAAAATATATGCACTAATAGTCATTAAACTTGAATTGATACAGAAATTTCATTCTCATCCATTATGAGGTGGATCATTATAGCTTTCTTCTTCCATTCCTCTTAAAGTCTTCCTAATACTATATATTCCTTCTAAATGTATTACTATCTTAAATTTGAAATTCCACAATATATGCATAACATACACAGAACAGTTTTACCATACATTTTCTACCTGTACCATATATATTATCTACCTATATGTCTCAATTTTCCCTAACACCTCTGTCTCTGTCACTACTGATTTTGATTGCAGTATTGTATTTTATTGTATTGCCTATTTGAAAAAAGCCAGAAAGTTGGGATCAAAGTATATAGCTTTCAAAAATGTTTCTTTCTTTTAGCAATATGGATTTAAAATTCCTTCAACTCGTTGATGAGTTAATCACTTAATTTTCTTCTGAAATACATTCTGTTTTGTGAACATACTTAAGTTTGCTTATCTATTGATGGCCACCTTGGATTCTTCCCTTGTTAGGCAATGATGCATACATTGCATTTATTTTTTCTGCACACATTTTCTGTGTATTTATTTTCAACTCAGTTGCCTAAAAACATAGGCATATGTATTTATAATATATAGTAAGTTACTTAGTATATGGTGCAATTTCATTCAGTTTCAAAGATACTGTCAACTATTTTGGAAACTCTCTGATAGTTTACATACAATGGTGAGTTTTAAGTAACCTATGTAGCCTTGAAGAGAACTGTATTGTGTCTTCTTTTAATTCCCTTTCATCATTTAGGTAAAACCTGACTCCATCTTTCTCATCTCTTCTACTATAACTCTGTGGAGCCCTGTTCCTGTTCCCTGTTGTTTATGGATATCTATTGCCTATTTCTAAGCATTAGTAGGTAACCTTTATCCCCAAGACTTTTTTTGTTGAGACAAGTCTTGTTTTGTACTGAAGACTGACTTAGTATCCTCAATCTTTCAGGCAATCTTTTACTACTAAAAGATACAATTGTAGGAGTATACCTCCATACCTGGTATTATGAACGTCATATTAGCAATTTTATTTTTTAGGAAGCCTTGTAGACAGGCTCACATGTATAGCATAACCTTGGAGATAGCTAAATAATGAAGTTTTCATTAGAAAGTGATATTCTCTGTGGAAAAAAATCAGTAATCTTAGCTAAGGCAAATTATGAGCAGGAATGCACCTTTTCATCTTGGCTAATTTGGGACTGTCAAATTGAGAAATATCTTCCAAGTATTAAATTCAAAGAAAATTAAAAATGCAACACCTATGATATGAATTATTCCTAAATTTATTCCAAATTTTATGCACATGAAATGATCTTGAGTAACAGGGAGTGACAAATGGTCATGGCAACAGATGAATAAAGAGAAGATAGAGAGAGACTGCAGAGGTGGTTTGGTGGTAATAGTGCCTGCAGGATATGCATTACAACTGAGTTCATGTCACATTATCCACATGTCACAACCAAAAGTGCCCATCACACCTGTGCTGCTTGGATCTGCAACAGAAGGAAAACTTGGAGTTGCTGGCTTTGAACTGCCTTTAAAAAAATAAATAAAATTTTATTTAAATTAAAAGCAATTTTATTTTACATACCAATCCCAGTTCTCTCTCCCTCATGTCCTCCTGTGTACCCCAGCACCAAACCCCCAATCCACTCCAATGATGGATAATCAAAGTTTGTCACATCATTAGAGGCAGGCCTAGGCCCTCCCCCATGTATCTAGGCTGAGAGTGTATCACTCCATAGGAAATGGGCTCCCAAAGTCTATTTGTGCTCTATGGATAAGTACTGGTTCCAGTGCCAGAGGCCCCATCAACTGCCCAGGCCTACCAACAAACTCCCACTTTCAAGGGGCCTAGTGTGGTCCTATGCTGGCGCCATAGCTATCAGACTGGGGTCCTTGTACTTCAACTTGTTCAGGTCTGTTATTTCTGTGTTTTTTCCCCAGCATGGTCTTGACCCCTTTGCTCATCACTCCTTGCTCTTGACAACTGAATTTCAGGAATTTGGCTCAGTGCTTAGCTATGAATCTCTGCTTCTGCTTTCATCAGCTACTGGATGAAGGCTATAGGATAGCATTTAAGGTAGTCATCAATCCCATTATAGGGGAAAAACATTTAAGGTAGCCTCTCCACTATTGCTTGGATTCTTATGGATTCCTGGACATTTACCTAGTGCCAGATTTCTCTTTAGACCTATAATAGCTCCCTCTATTAAGGTATCTCTTTTCTTGCTCTTCTTCTCTATTCTTTCCCTATATCCATCTTCCTAATCCCTCATGTTATCTTCCCCTTCTTCTCCCCACCTCTTTTTCCTACCTCCCTCTCTGCTTCCTCCATACTCCCAAATTACTCAGCAGATCTTGTCATTTTCACCTTCTACAGGGGAAAATGTATGTCTCTCTTAGGGTGCTCCTTGTTTCCCAGCTTCTCTGGGGTTATAGACTGTAGGCTAGTTATCCTTTGCTCTGTCTAATATCCACTTATGAGTAAGTACATACTATGTTTGTCTTTCTGTGTCTTTCTTGCCTCACTCTAGTTCCATCCATTTAACTGTGAATTTCAATATTTCATTGTTTTGTCTTTCTCTTGCTGACTAATACTCCATTGTGTAAATGTACCATATTGTCTTTATCCATACTTCAATTGAGGAGCATCTAGGTTGCTTCCGGGTTCTGTCTATTACAAATAATGCTTCTATGAACATAGTCCTTGTGGTATGAATGTGCATCTTTATGATACCTGCCTAAGAGTGGAATTGCTAGATGATGAGGTAGACTGATTCCTATGTAATGAATCTGTATAAAAGAAATAATATGGAAAGTGATAGTGCAGGGAATCTGACATTTGTACAGAATGCATACATTCCAGCACAGAGACACAAATTCTAACCACACACACACACACACACACACACACACACACACACACACACACACACTAAATTTAAAGAATAGCTATTATCTTCAATGTGAAATAAAATGTAAAACTACAACAATAGTGATATTAATACAAAATGGGAAATCACATGGGGCCCCATCCTCAGACTGATGACTATTGTGGGCATTGTTTAGACACCTGTTCTCATCGTGTTTCTGTTGGGAAAAAAAAATAGAAGAGTCCAGGTGTCAAAATATCATAGGAAATAGAAAGTGGTCTGTAATTTTAATGGATAATTAATAGTTTGATGATCAGCAAGATGAATGTAATTATGTGTAATAAGTAGCAAGTAATTTATTTTGTTCCTTGTCTACTATTGAGTGAATTCTTAGACCCATTTCTTCACATAATGACTGCAAATCCAAACAACCCTTCTTGATGTGTCACACACCTGTACTGTGTATGTATTTAGCCACGGATATTCTGCTGAGTGGTTTGTTGTTGTTGTTAAAGGGAGTGGATTTTCCAGTATTAAAAGATTTTAGCATGTTGACAATTTTGCATTTATACTCTTGAGAATCATATGGGTATTGTCATTTATATAACCTCCAGGAGATAGGGATTTCTGTGCTTGGTTCAAGCTATCATTGAAATTCTCAGGCTCATATAGTGTGTATCACTTTTCTTGCTTTTGTGTGTGTTCTTTGCAAAATGTTCAGTGTTTTGGTGGTGTTCACTAGTTCCATGCTGAGATTGTTTCTATAATGTAGGACTAAGGGAAACAAATTTTAGCTTTTCATTTTCCTTTCTTATCTATAAATAATAACAATGGTTGAACCATCTCATGGAAAATACATCTTAAAAGAGAAAGAATTTCCTTTCTAAAAGAAACTGCCTACAGGGGACTTAGCAATAGTTCTTTTATTGTTTTTGTTGTTCTGAAATTAGGAACCTCATTGTCAATGCAAAACAGTGACTAATTTGCTAGGCAAAGGCTTGTTCCATTCTTTCACCTTATCACAATTCAATGTTCTTCAGTTGAAAAATATCTGATGCCAGCACATCTCACTGCTGAAATATTATGGTTGCTGCAATATGACATGTTTTAACCAATGCATGTTTAAATCAAAAAATAATTGGAAATGATTGAAATAAAGAGATTTGGAGTTAAGGAGGATGCTTTAACACAACAGTAAATATTAAAAAGAATTCTCATTAATTTGATTTCTTTTCATTTTTACTTATTTATTCAAATAAATTTATATCATTTGGCCATTGGTGAAGTAAGTGTATGTGAATATATTTGAAAACACATGAATTATGACTCAGTTTCTTCATAAAATGAGGACTCAGATTTGAAGGTAAACTGAGCTTTGGGCTGTCACAGAGAGAAGAGGATCAATTCCATTAAAAAAACAAAAGAAAAACTTGGTGAAATACAAGAAAGGCAAGAAAGAGAAATAATAATCATTTTCCACCCCTCTGTGATAGAGTCTCACTTTGCAGTCTAGAGGACCTCATAATGTACCTTTCTCCGACTCTGATTAAGTTTACATGTGTATGCCAACATGTCCAGCTTTTTTTGCAGTTTCTGTCAGATATTTTTGATAGCTTCCTCCCTGTTCATGAACACAAATGAAGTTTGGCCTATGACAGATCACATATGGAGACAGCATCACAACAATCAAAGCTGTAATTTACCAAGAAAATATTCAAATATAACTAATTCAATGCCATTTTTTGTGTTTTCTGAATTCTTTCATGACATTTCTACCCACTGAGACACATATGTATGTAAGAGCTTTTGTCTGTATGCCAACTTCGAATAATGAATATGTTAGATAAATACAGTGTATATTAGCATTTTTACATTATGAATTTTTCCACTTCTACATTTATAATCAATTTTAGCTTCTTTTGTAAAATAATCTTGTCAGAGTTAAAATCATTCAACATTTATTTAAAATACAACAATAGTGCTGCCTTTTAACTCAGAATATTTCCCGTCATGAAGATTAGTTAAGACCTTGGATTTGAATACATGTGCATATGTATTGGTTGTTTTTTCATTATTGTGATCAAATCCCTGAAAATACATTGAGATATAAACAGAGTCTCTTGTTGAAGTGTTAAAGTTCATCACGGCATGAGAGTTAAGGTATTCTATATATTGTCTCCACAGTCTTGAACGAGATGGAGATGAAATGGTTGCTCTCTCTCTCTCTCTCTTCCTTTCTTTTTTGTTATCTTGCAAGCCCAATGCAAAAAATGATATTGGCCATTTTTAGAATGAGTCTTCTAATGTTAGTTTAACTAGTCTAGAAAGGACCTGACAGATATGACTGGAAGTTTATCTCCTAGGCAAAATTAATCCTGGGAAGTCAACAGTAGTAACCATCACAGGATCTTATGGTATAATTATATATATAATATATATAATAAAAGTAAATAAATTTATAAATGTACAACTAATTATAATTACAAATATGTGTTTTATATATACATTTATGTATATGTATAAATCTACATGCAAATGTTCATGTTTGTATATGTTAGCAGATAATTCTGAAACAAAGTCCAAAGTATTGCTCTTTGGAGGTACATTTACCAATAAGGTAGAAGTCCTTAATTTCTACTCTGGGTATTAAAATTTAAGTTAAAATTGGGTGATAAAGTTTGAAATCTCTTCTCATCATTTGTGGAACTTATTGGGGAGAAAAGGATAAAATATAAAAAATGGACAAAGAGAATGTGCAAGTAGGTGAGGAGGCAGAGAATCCAGGATATTAGTTCTATGATTGAAAGAACAGAAACTATTTAAAATGTAAGACATTTTCAGTTTAAACTTTAGCAAAAATTTCCTGTATACTTAATGTAAAGTACTGATTTTCTACTTGCATGGATAATTTGAAGGACTTGCTTGAGAGACAAGTTGGCTAGGATAACAATGTGCTCCGAAATCTAACTTTGAAAGAGTCCATGAACTCTCTGAAGCTATTAATGAGGCATGAGAATGAAAGTTTGAAAATTATCATATATGTACCAGTTTGCTTTGCGCATTTTCCATCTCACTGACTTCTTGTAAAGAGGAAAAGGGAGAAGGACTCTTTTTTTTTATATAGAGTATCCTATAATGGAATTTTTAATTAAAATATGATATAAATTTATTCTAGTGAAGTAAAGGGCATGATATGTGTAATGGATATATTCTAATTGAACTTTGTAAACACTGAATGTGTTTCTGTAAGTTAGCTTTTTATGTAGATAGTTTTTTATAATATTTATTTTATAACCATTCCTACTTAAGAAAACACTGCAATTAAGAAATTCACCATTACTTGGTATTTAGATATCAACAAAATGAGAAATTATAAGAATGTATTTGTGTCAAAAAGTTAATAGGTGATGGGAGCTTTAGTAGGTGGTGCCTAGTGGGAGGAAATTAGACCATTGGGGATATTCTAGTCTGCGTTATATTTCTGTGATAAAAATTATGAGCAATAATAATAGCTTCATGAAGAAAGGATTGCTTGTTTTTGTTTTTCATCTTACAGTTCCCTGCTCATAATTAGGGACTTGTAAGCAGGAACTGTGTAGGACAGGTACCTGGAAGCAGGAACTGATGCTGAAGTCATAGAGAAATACTGTTTCCTGCCTTGCTCCTCACAGCTTGCTCAGCCTGGTTTCTTATACTACTCAGGACCACAGACTCAGGAGTGAGAAGCAAAAACTAACAAGCACAGGAGACATGTCCTTGAAGGGCATAATTGGAACTCCGGTCTCCTCTAGCCTCTCACTCCTCCTATTTCTACTCCGTTGTTATGAGGTGCACAGGCATCCTCCACTATACCTTACTCATAAGATGGTGTGTCACCATAGGCCAAAATCAGCTGTGCTGAGTGAATGTGACATGAAACCTCTGGAACAATTACAGAAAACTAAACCTTCCTTCATAGAAAAGAAAGAAGGAAAGAAAGGAAGAAAGAAAGATGTACTTGCAGTTAGTAAATAGTCATTCTTCTATTTATTTATTTGTTTATTTGTGTGTTTATTTATTTATTTTTCTAGACAAGGTTTCTTTGTACCTTTGAAGTGAGCCTATCCTGTAACTTTCTCTGTAGACCTGGCTAGCTTCAAACTCACAGAGATCCATCCTCCTCTGCCTCTGAAGTGCTGATATTAAAGGTGTGCACCAGCACTGGCCACTGTTGTTCTTTTTTTTTTTTTTTAACAATAATGTTAAATGTTCTATTTTCTGTTAGGTTCACCTAAATATGCTAGAATTAAATGTTATTTCTTCTGACCTTAAATGGTACTTTATATCTGTCATAACATTTAAGCTATATTGCAATATTTTTTGTATTATTTCAAAACAACCATATCACACGGGAAAATTTTCTCACTTATGGCAAATGGACAAAGGAATTGCTAAATGAAATGTATAAGCTGTGATAGACAGCTCCTTATAATTAAGATCCATGTTCAACAGTCTCTGACCTCATCATAGGATTGGGTCAATTGATTATTCATATGACACTTGTCCTAAGAAGTCCAAGATTGTACACTCTGAAAGTCAATTAATATGTTTTAATTAATTATATTATTTAAAATTTGTTGATTATATTTTAGATTTAAAATATAATATTTTGGAATGTTTCTGTCAAGCATATCTTATTTAGTGTTATACCTTCTAGGTCCATGCATACTCTGGCAAATGTTATAATTACCCTTTAAAAGACTGAATAATGCCCATTCTATGTGTATATTGAGCATTGCATGTATCCACTTATGAGTTAACTGAGAGATGGTCTTAAAATATTTACCATCATAAATGATGTTGACATGCAAACAGCCAAGTAACAATCTTCAGAAGGTGACAATTTTAATTGATTTGTATAACCAAAGAGGGATTCCCAGGACTTATGGTAACTTAGTTTTTAGTTAGAATTTCCACACTACTATTTATAATACTTGTGCTAATTTGTATGTTCAAATTGTGCTATTAATTTTTTCACAACCTGCCAGTGTTTGTTACCTTTGTATTTTTTACTAATAGCCATCCCATTGTTTGTATACCAGAGAATTGGCAAGTTACCTACTACTACAATCTGAGAAGAAATTGATTGGGTACTGGGATTTTCTGCAAGGATGACATATAAAGACCATTTGTGTCTAACAGTACTGCATAACAGTGGGAGACTTTGAGAGACTTTGGATAGAGATGAGTTTATTTATTTATTTATATTTTCAAATGTTAGTAGTCCAAGCTGACCATAATGGTCTTTAATTGAAAGGAAAAGAGAGTGAGTAGCAAGCCTATTGCCTGTATTTTAACTATAAAACTATACATTTGCCTAAGTAGACTCCTTAGAAGAAAATCAGGTATTTTATTTCAAACTATGATCACAAATAGAAAGTAAATTTTAAAAAGCTATAGGTAAATGATCTCCTATAGTAAAAGGTTATGGGAGAATTATGGAGAATGTAAGTAAGTGATGATGGCAGAAGATTATTAAAATGTATATACAAATACATTAAAAGAGTTTAAATGGATTCGGGAAATAATTTTCACACTAGACAACACAGACTATGAAGTCCAATTTTATGAGTTGGTTGTTAGCCAGTGAGATTCCAAAAACTGCCAAACATTATATTGTCAATGCTCTTAGTTACTTTCTAGGACTTGGAACACATTATTGCAGAAGACACCACATAGTGTTCAGTAGAACATGAAAAATCAAGCTGGTACTGGAGGAGAGAATTATCCCTACTGGAAAGTCTTCAAAGTGCTAAAAAATGCAATTCATTGCTACCAGAGAAGAGTAATTATCATTCCTTACAAAGCTGTGAACCCTGTGAGCCTAGAATGACTGTCCTATCAAGATAGGACCATGCGCATAATAGTGTCATCATTGTAATGGGTGTAATCAACTTTCTGATTGGATTTAAGGCCTGCTGTACAAAATCCAACTCATACCTGGCACCATTATCAGGCCCATAACCTTTGGATGGACATTTTATAGGCACTAAGAGGGAAGGTATTACTATTATCCTGATAAATGAACGTAGATTAAATCCATTCATAATGGCTTATTATTGTACCCATATATAAAGACTTTGAGAGTTTTATAGCATCACCCCATTCCAGTTTTCTTTCTTTCTCTCTCCCTGCTTCATAGTTACAGTTCAATATGTAGCTATTAGCTTCCTGTGCCCACCACCATGTCTGTTACTTGATGCCATGATGGACCCTTATCCTTCTAGAAACATAAACCAATATACTCCTTTCTGTCATAAATAGCTTTTAGACACAGTATTTTATCATTGCTTATATAGCAATAGAAAAATAACTAATACAGATATAGTTACTAGAGAGTGGGTTATTTCTATAAAGAACCTATTGTTTATCATTGTTTTTTCCTTTAAAATGATGTGGAGTGCTTCACAATTTTGGTGTTGACATGGAGATGAATACTGTAAGCAGGGCTTAAAGGGTTAATCTAGTAGAAGTCAAGATGACAGTGGAGCTGTGAGCAATGCTCCATGAGGGTTGAGGTCAAGAATTTTCAGAAGGGAACAATATTAGGAACTGTGCTAAAGGCCATTCTGTGACTTTTCTTTCTTTCTTTCTTTCTTTCTTTCTTTCTTTCTTTCTTTCTTTCTTTCTTCCTTCCTTCCTTCCTTCCTCTCTCTCTCTCTCTCTTTCTTTTCTTTTTTTTCCTATTTTTTTTGTAAAGACTATGTCTCCTTTCTACCCATGTCCTAAGTACTGATATGCTAAATTGAATGGGAAAAGCCCCATTAGATCTCAAACCTACAGAAGGAACGAGAGGAAATAAAGGAAAACTGAGAATGGAAGAGATGGTCTTCCCCAAAGAAGAGCACACCAATTGACTGTCTAATACCAAATGTCAGCACTAAACACATAGAAACAAGTAAGAATTTATATTTAATCACAGACACACATATATATTCATATAATATATTTGCATGATAGTATGACAGTAATTAGTGTAAAAAGTATTCATGAATTTAAAGGAGAGTAGGGTACGGTATATAGTAGTGTTTGGAAGAAGAACAAAGAAAGGGAATGTCATTATAATCTCAAAAAATAAGAAATAAAACTATTTTAAAAATTGAAAATAAAAAGTCATGAACTAATTTCTTTAGCAGAATAAATTTCAAGATCACATTATGTTGTATGTATGGCATGGTTATTATTGATAATGCTATGTATGTCTGTAATGAAAGAAAGCAAGAAGGAATAAAAGGAAAGACAAAATATATAGTTGAAGAGAAAAAGAAACATGCATAGGAAGCTTGATGTTGCATCTAAGAAATATACTGGAGGAAAATCTGTAATTGCTATTACAGACAGGCTTACTGTGCATTGGACATAGGGGGTGTTACCCTCATGGTACAAACATTTCCAGCTAAGCTACCAGTTTGTGAAAAAAATATATATGATGTTGTTTGCTCCAAAAGGTAATTGAATGGGAAACAACTGCTATTAATATGATTCAAAATGACTTAGGTCCATACTAACCTGAGCACCATCTGGAAGTGTGGTCCATGTTGTTGTTGTAATGGAATTATTGGTGTGGGAGTTGTAAGACTGAGGCAGTTACCCTTTTTTTTACTCCTTAATTGCAAACAGTTACTGAGACCAAGAAGCATGTGACTAGGTATCCCTGCAAGGCACTGAGAAGCCATTGTATGAAATTTTTCAAGTGAAGCCTTGATTGGTGTGAAGATTCCAAATTGTTGGAGATAGCAGAGCTCTTAGACATCTATAGAGAACTGCATACAGGGAGTGTAACTAACTTAAGGGAGATGTGTATGATACAGCCAGCTCATCTGGAATTTCAGAGACATCTAAGTCCTTCCCCAGGGAATATAAAAATATAGGGTTTGGCTTTGCCCTACTGAGTTTCAGAATTACATTAGTTCAGTATTTCCTCATCTGTCATGGTTCCTCCAATTTAAAATGTTAATACATATTTTATGTTGTAACATGTTGGAACTAATTTAATTTTTTTTATTTTTCAGGATTTAGAATTAGTAAGTTATCTTGAGTAACAAAGGAAATTTGGGGTTTTGAACATTTAGAAGTTTGATTCTAGGTAGGACTATTTTTTGGAAGTTGGATTACAAGTATTTTGAATTGTGGTATTATGGATGCTATGGGGTAGAATGTGTTTTTCTGCATAACAATGTCCCCCATAAACTTGGGTATTTGATCACTATGTTCTCCAGTTAGTGACCCTTGTTCTGTAATAATCTTTTTGTACAATGTAAGGATATGATTCTGCCAATGGTATTTTCTTATTATTGGTTTAATTAAGAGCTGAATGGACAACAGCTAGGCAGAATAGGTGAAGTTTCTGGGGAAAGAGAATAACTCAGGAAGAATCTGAGGGTTCCTGAAATTTGCCAGCCTGACACTGAAGGTGTTAGACATACAGAATGGAGGAGAGGTAAAGAGCCATGTGGCAGAACATAAATTAATAGAAATGGGTTATTTTAGTTATGAGTTAATTGGAAACAAGCCTAAGCTAAGGCCAAGATTTCATAATCAATAATACACCTCTGTGTCATTATTTGTGGGTTAATGTTCCAAAGGAAGTCTGAAGAGAAAGTCTAGGCTTTGCAAAACTACAAGCAATGTTTGGGGTGGGGGGGTAAGCAGGTGGAGCATTCTTGGTAGAAGTATATTACTAGAGGATGGCTTTGGGGTTTATGGTCTTAACACACTTTCAGTTTATTTTCTTTCTGGTTTGGGACTTCAGTTCAAGATGTGAATTCAATTTTTATTTCTGCTCTGTGACTGCCACTTGATGTCATGTCTCCATGCTGTCATTTATTTGTACCACCGTGGAACAATATTCCAAAATAAGCTATTTTTCTAGTAAGTTGGTTTATGTTATTTTAGCATACCAATAGAAAGGTAGCTAGTGCAGAGCTTATAAACCCCTTCCTACTCCATGCCACAATGCTGAATGGATTGATCTTACGCAGGCAACCACATCTGTTGTGTGTGCAACATTCCTATCGTGTCCAGAAGATACTATTTTCTCCAATCCAACAAATTCTCTGAGCTGATACAATCTTTCATCCTCTGCACCATATTGTTCCTTGAGGCTTGATGTGGGTAAGTACCACATATATATAGTAGTCCTATTTGTGTCTGAGCCCCTCACTGATTACTATTTTCTGTACATTTACAATTTGAATTTCTGCATTAACACACACACACACACATACACACACACACACATACACACACACATACACACACACACACACTCACACCTACCTTCTCTGACGAGGTCTGACAACCATAGTATCATATGGCCTGAGAAGGATGGATTCAGAGGGTGATTTGATACAATGTCTGTTTGGTAAAATAGCATAGTTCCTCTGATGGCCTGATGAACATGTATTTCTTCAAGTAAGACTTAAATCCTACCAGAAAGCATTTGGATATATGCCCTGTAATGGTTTTAGCCCATAATACTGAACTACTGTATATCTTGTCTTACTGATCTTTATTGTAATTCATAGAGTTTACAGTTCTATAAGATTATTGATGACCAAGTTGGGATCTCTCATCTCTCTCTCTCTCTCTCTCTCTCTCTCTCTCTCCTACCCTACTACCATTGTTTTGCTTTTTTTGATATTTTTTTAATTTAAATTTGAAACAATTTGTTGTACATGTCAATCCCAGTTCCCTAAACCTCCCTTCTTCCCTTGTTCTCCCCATCAACCACCATCCCATCCCCTTTCTGCTACCCAGGGAGAGTGAGGCCTTCTACGGGGAGTCTTCAAAGTCTGTCTTATCACTTTTAACAGGGCCTAGGCCCTTCCCCATGTGTCCAGGCTGATGGCGTGTCCCTCTATGTGGAATGGATCTCTTACTTGAAAAAGAAAATATACATGTCTCCTGTGGTCAGCATTCCTTAGTTACTGGTAGTTCTTTGACAAGGGTTGAGGCCTCATGAGATTTCTCATTTTATAATTGGATGTCTAGTGGTGTCATCTTTGTTTAGCTCTCATGTAAGAAGCCATATCTAAGAGGTTTAGCACCTCTAACTTCTCTGAAATTTTCTTTGGCTCTTACAGTCTTTCTGTTCCCTCTTCAACTATGAACCCTGAGCCTTAGAAGCAAGAGGTTCATTTTAAATGTTTCTTTTGAAGTTGGACACCACTTGATCACTTGTTTTCTGAATTTTTATGGGTTGTGTTTAGTAATCTCCATCTATATTATAAAGATATCCTTTTGATGAGGGGGTGATACATCATTTATTTGTTTGCAATAGAAAGCAAAAGATTGTTGATGACTCACACATTCCAGAAGCTTGCATACTACTCTTCAGAACTGTGAAAACCAGATGATAGGGAAGAAGATTTCTATTTAGAAAGGTAACAACTTGATTTAGCCATATTCTGTGACAAGAACATGTATTCTTTTCTTAATAGGACGTTATCGTTTTGTTAAGAACACAATAGCAAGGGCAATATCAAGTGCTCTTTGGATGTCTCCTGAACACCACTGATCAACAACCCCATGGGAAGGATCCTATGTCTTGTGGTTCTTTATTTGGCAATCTGTAGGAAGAGCATAATTTCACATGTGGCATAACTCCAGTTAAATATCCTTTTTTTTTTTTTTCCTTTTTTGTTTGGTTTTGTTTCATAGGCAGGCTTTTTCAGTTCAGCTTTGGCTGTCCTGGAACTAGCTCAGTTGACCTGGCTAGACTTAAACTCGCAGAGATTTGTGTGCCAACATCTCCCAAGTGCTTCCACCATCTAACCCCATAAATCTTTTTAAAATGAACACACACACACACACACACACACACGCACACGCACACGCACACACACGCACACACACACACACAGAGTTGGTTTCAATGTGACTGTGTCAAACATACTTAATGCCAGTTATCCCTGCATTTCTTTTCTGCAGTTACCCATCCCCTTCTCCACTTAAACTTCCCACTCCTTTATTTCACTCTTATGAAGAAAGCCTTTATCAAGACTTTAAGGAGGTTTCACTGTCACTCACAACCCTACAATATCAGGGGGTAGGTGAAGTTTTCTCTTGACTATTTTGAAAAGTAACTTGCCTAATTGGGCAGAAAGAACATGGAACAGCCATTAAAAATGATCTATAAATAAATTTGAGTGGGTTAGCTCCATTGGGGATAGAAAAAGGGCACTTGGGAAAGATGCAATGAAACTAACAATAAGCAGTATACATAGAACTGAGAGTGAGGGCCTATAGGCAAAAGAGAAGAGACAGTATGAGTCTGATCTTTAGAAACTGGGTTGCTGATTTTGAATGCTGATGTGGTTTTCAGCAATGCTCTATTGGTGACAAATATAAATACCAGGTAGAAGCCTCTGTAATCAACTGAAAGTATTTTACTCAGTAACTATTTCACTGAATTCAATATTAACACAGAAATGAGGTATCCTGAGTTTATTAGATTTAAGACATCTTTAAACGATGTGTTTCTAAATATCTTTCAAATTATATTTAGCTGTGAGAAAAAGTTTGACTGACCATTGAAACAATATGAATAATAAATTCAATAGGAAACTGTTCTAGCATATATTTTACCTGCTCACTTTTCAGAGTGTATTTTCAGACTAACATGGGCTTGTTTATGACAAGAATTTTTAATGTATTCCATAAAGCCAGAGATTATTCACTCTTATAAGAATGTAATTACTTACAAAGTTTGCTTGCCAGATATTTTTTTTTAAAGCAAATACATATTCAAATAATATAAAGAACAAAGTTTAATACTTAGGCTTTGTCTATCTATTAAATAATTAATCCTGAAATCTAAAGTATCTGAAAATGGCAAACAACTAAAATAATATCATTGCACTCTCATCTGTGGATATTTAAAAATATTCTGGACTCATTGTATTACCCATGCAATGAATTTATTATCACTAATCTGCCAAAGCCCTAGCCATGACCAAAATTGTCAGGACTGAAAATATTCTGTGTTCCCTGGTTCAGATGAGAAACCTCTTCATAAAGTCAATATAACAAGTAAGTGGGAACAACTGGGATGTCCCTCAACAGAAGAATGAGTAAATAAAATATAGTACATTTACACGATGGGGTATTAGTCATCTATTAAAAATGATATCATGAAATTTGCAGAAAAAATGGAGGAACTAGAAAAATCATCCCGAGTTAAGCATCCCAGATGCAGAAAGACAAATATGATATATTCACTTATATGTGAATAATAGTTGTGGTCAATGTTAACCAAGCCACAATCTGTAGAGGGTATGTATAGAGAAAGAGACTAGAGGGTACAGATAGATCTCATCAGAAAAGGGATACAGAATAGATAGTTAAGGATGAATGAGATAAGCTGGAATGAGAAACTCAAGTGGGGAGTGGGAGAGGAGGAGGCTGAGGGAGGGAAGTCATGAAAGATAGCTAAAATTAAGAGCCATTGGAGGGATAGTATGGAAACCTAATACAGTAAATGCTTCCTAAAATATTTACAAATATAAAGACGATCTAAATGAAATTACCTAATTATGTGGAAGACAGAATGCAAAATGTCCATTTATTGTTACCTAAGGAAGTTTTCAGTATCAGAACTGGATTAAATCTAATTGTTGGCCAAAGAGACCCCATGAGAACCTCCAGACAACCTTAGCTATAGTTATTCTCTACAAATTGGCAACAGGCCTCATGGCTGAAAACAACACCTACACAACTAAATGTACATGGAGATGTTGAGCTGGTGTGAAGAGTCTTTATCCCAGTGCTTCAGTTTCTTTGCTACAGGAAGGTACTATGAGACCTCTCAAAAGAGAAACGTAAACCCCAAGCTAGTCACAAAACTTCTAATCTACAAAAGTGCCCTGCCCGAAAGATATACTATGGCACAAATCTTGTGCTATTACTCACTACCAACTCTGAGATGGAGTCCACACCCAACACTGCTTGTGTTATCATGAACTAGATAGCCAGAGACCTGGGGTAAAACCAAATAACAATTTTATAGTGATAAAATGGCTCCTAATTGCATTCTTTTACACTTATAGATCAGTGTCTTACTTAGCCACCATCAAAGAATCTTCTTACAGGAGATGGGAACAAACATGCTGAGTGAAATAGTTTAGAACACTAATCCTTAAATGGAATGTCTCCCTCAAATCCTTCCCCTCTGAGCTGAGGAAACCATAAGTAAATGGAGGAGGAAAGTGCTTAAGAACCAAAGGAGATAGAGGATGCCAAGAAAACAAGGCCCTCTAACTCAACAAGATCAAGGCTAATAGAATTAAAGCAAGATGTGTAATGCCTGAACATTTCTGTACTGCATCATCTGCATACAGCTTCTGGTTTAGAGTTTTTATGGCATCCCCTGGTGTGATAATGAGTAGATCTAACAATCCTGTCTCTTCTATTGTGTTCTTTTCTTCCATTTGTATTATCCAAGTCTGACATGATTGGTTTATTTTATTCATTATATTTTATTATGTTCCCTTAGTAGCCTGTTCTTTTCTAATGAGTGACAGAGCTGAAGTGAATCCATATGGGATAGACTGTTGGTAGGAACTGGGAGAAGTAGGAGGGTACACCATAGTCAGAGAATATTATGTGAGAAAATAATCTTTATTTCAGTTAAAAAAAGGAAATAATAAGAAGAAGGCTGGATTGATGGCTCAAGAGTTGAGTACATGTTGCCATTACATTACTGAGGAGCTGGATGCAGTTTCTTCCATTCACATGGTGGCCACCAAGTCCCATTCTTGGAGACTGCCATATCTACAACCTCAATCTTTTACCTTAGTAATTGGGATCACAGTGAAAGAGGTGTCAGATAGTAAGATGCAGAGAAACAGGAATGTTTCTGTAAATTCATGTCTCCTACAAATATCTGTAATTCATGTCTCCTAAAAATATCTAAGAAGCAAATCATATGGATTCTCTTTAATAGGGATGGTTAGGATGACATGGAGAAGAAGGACACCAATAGATATGTATACACAAAGGAGGAAAATTTCATGGGGTCTCAACTTTAGGTAAAGGACTACAGACAACTCAGGAATGATAGGAGAAAAGCTGCCTTTCTCAGGAAAACTCTACAAATTTTCTGCCCAATCAAATCACTATCCCTGAAATAAAACACACACACACACACACACACTCAAAGAGAGAGAAAGAAAAAAGACAAAAAGACAGGACAGATAGACATACACAGACAGACAAACAAGGAAAGAAAGACTAAAATACATAAATGAAACCTAGTCAGTTCATATAAAGTATATTCCTAAATATATATTATATATATATGCATGTATTTCAACACATATGTATATTTTCTTCTACATATGTGCAACAAATAAATAGAGGTCAAGAATTTGATAAATAACAAAGCAGGTTTAGAACATATATGGAGAGGGATGGATGGAAGAAAAGTTAAGAGGCATAATTACATTTTAATTTCAAAGAATTAAAAATTATTTTTTAAAAATAAGCCAAATGTTATTTATGGTAATCACAATTTTGAACCTATTGTTCTAGATGAGGTTACTGTTGCTGTGAGAAAGCACCATGACAAAAGCAACTTAGGACAAAAGAGTTGATTTGGCTTTTTCTTCAATATTGTTTAGGACTAAAGGAAGTTAGGACAGGAACTCGAACACAGCAAAAACCTGGAGATGGGAGCTTATGCAGAAACCTGTAGGAATGCTATTTATTTGTGTACCATGTCTTGCTCAGTCTGCTTTCTTATAGAAAGTTTGATCATTAGCCTAGGGATGGAAGGTACCACTTCAATGGATCCTTCAACATCAATCACTAATTAGCAAAATGTTCTACATCCAGATCTTAAGGACTCATTTTCCAAATGGAGGTTCCCTTTTTTTCTGATTACTCTAGCTTGTGTCCTTAAGATATAACATGCCAACACTTCCATGTAAATTTTATTGCAGCATTGATGTTTCTACTTAAACAAACATTGTCATATTCATGCATTGCTTGTACATTGAAATGCTTCTGATTGAGAAGATACTGGACTTGCAAAATACAGAGGAAACTATGGAGCATGGTGACTTGTGCCTTAATCCTAACATAAAATACAGAAAACGTAGACATTTACTCATTAAGTTATGCTTTTTGTAGATTTTTCCTCAAATTGCATTTCATTCTGAATTTGACTAATTTTTCACTGTTAGGAAATATTCTAATTTATCAATGAATATTTTCAATGTATGTTGCATCTATGTAAGTAAACTACATATCTGTAATCATTTGTTTTAAATTGTCATTAATCTAACATTTTCCTATTGATGTTTTGAATTTTAAATTAATTTCTTGGAAAATATGTGTTAATATGATACTTTAATTTTTATTTCAATATAAATGAGCTGCTGTAAATACTCAGTTGTGTGATGACACAGGGCAGGTGCTTTCTTCCCTGCTTATACATGATCTAAGAAGTCTTACAGTGAACACAGCACAGGACCACCTTCCTGATGTATTCTACTGTTGTACAAATCACTGCCATCATCTGCTACAACTGACCACCACTATTTTCGAAAGATTAAAAAGAACCAGGCAAGTGTTAAAGATGAGAAAAATACAGTAACTGTGATGTTTTGAAAGTTTGTATGAGAAGAGCAAGGATAGATATGTGCTTCTGTGTGTGAATTTCTATGTTTGTGGCTGTGCAAAATCAGAATAGGAACACTATAGCGTCACGACTGTATGTAAACTACAGATTCAAAATGATCACCCAGCTCTGGCTTCCTCACTAATTAGTGTGCTTTTATTACCAGAGTTAGCCAAGCAATATCAAATTACCATGTACAGGCCATTTTATTGAAGCATCATGCACTTGAAGAGGTTGACCTCACAGACCTCCATAATCCATTCAAATTAAAAGATTCTGTGAATTAAATGTGCACAGCAGTCAACTGTCCTAGAATAAAAGTAGCCCCTCGGGCTCTCTCTCATTCCCTCTTTTTCTTAGTTTCTATTAAATCTAAAGTACAGTATGCTTAGGGGCTATGCTCTTTCAATTTTGAGTCAAGCCGGTTCCAAGCCTGAAACTAAGAACAAGAGAAGGACTCCATGGCTCATTTACGCTGGGAGCAATCCTTGCACTCACATGTTGTGTATCTTTGCTGTAGCAAAAGGGCAGATTTAGTCTGTGAGCAGCAACTCTTTGACTTATAAATAAAATCAGGAATTTTTTCATATCCAGTGGTTATATCCTTACATTATATTCACCACATATGATTAACTGGTTAAGAACTATGTTTGGTTGTTTTTAATCCTTCAGAAATATTTGTTAATGCAATTCTACAAATTTACAACCTTGAATATCAAATTCAATGCACAATTTGCACAGACTTATTCCTCCCAATTACTTCTAATCTGTTGACAGAGATCTTGCACCATGGTCTGTTTATCCCTCACCTCAGCTAAAGCGTGCCTTCTTACTCCCTCATCATCATGCTATACTCTGTCCTTCAAACTTCAGTATCAGAGTGGTTTCCAAGTAAGTTTCTGTGATCCCATTTTATTTGCACACTGATACACCTTGTTCTTGTGTCTCTGTAATGTGCCATGGCACTTTCAGTCTCTCCCAGTTAACAAACTGTTGAATGGAAAAAGTGGTAAGGAGGAGTCAAGATGGAGAGACTGAGGAGACCAGATGCTAGCCTCACTCCCCGATGAGACCACGGGGAAACACTAGATTAATAGAAGTGGGTTAATACTTAAGACAGAGTTAACCAATAAGAAACAACTACCCGGCCAACAGCATTATATCATATACAAAGTCTCAGTGTGTTATTTGGGGCTGGCGCAGCAGCAGGACAAGACCAGTGGCAGGCGGAAAAAACTTACTCCTTAGAGTTGAACAGTAGAGAATGTGTATCATTTCTTCATTTATGAGACAGCACTTAAAAGGAAAGGAAATACCCTTTGATTTACATACTTGTACTACCAATATTTATTGAAAGCAAGTATTGTTTGTGAAAATTCACAATGCTGCTGAGGTTAAATTTAGAATTTGGCATCGAACTTTCTGTTCATGGATACAGTTTCTATCTAAAACACTAGAATAATGTTATTGAAGACTTCTTGATAAAGATTTTTATGGTAGAAATAGTGTTCTAAATGTAGTAAAATAAGTATATAATAAAAAGCTTCATTATGATTTTTCAAACAGTTATGAATGTACTTCATTTGTATCTACCAGCATTATCGGCTCTTGTCCCTATGCCAACCAGGTTAATCCCCTTTGTTCATGAAAACCTTCTTCTTTTTATTATTATCTCATTTAGTGCCCCAATGAGTTTCATTAAGGTTGTTTACAGGAGCATGGGAGTGAGTTTGGATAATGGTTATACTACTGTAAATTATGTCCTAACTTACCCCCCCAACTGCTGTTTATAAATCCTGGAGGGCATAAACATGGACCCTCTCCCTCTGTGACAGGGTGCTTACTGGTCTAATTTTACAAATATCTTGTACATATATCAAAAGCTGCTGAAAGTTCAAGAATATAAAACCCGTGCCATACCCTAATGTCAGCTTTACACACTGCTGGCTTCCTTACTCCAGAATTTGTTTTCTTTCTGTCCTTTGTTCTGTGATGTTCCCTCAGCATTGGAGGGAGTGTTATACATGCCCCATCTATATCTGGATTAAACAAATTATTTGTCTCTATACTTCGACCAGCCTTTAGTCTCTGCAGTCACTGCTGGCTACTATCAAACACACTTCTATGTCCAAAAATGAAAGTGTCATTATTATATGACTATAAATATTCAAGTTATTTAGAAGGAGGTTTGAAAAGTATATCAAAACAATAGCAATGCCTTTTACACCAAAGTCCTTGACCTCCCAGTCATGGGATTTTGACTAGGTTTCCAGAACCTAATAATGTGAATTTCTTCCTGTGGAGTGGGTATCAAATATGATAAAAAAGCAGTTAGTGACCATGATAGCAGACTTGCCATTTCTTTACTAGTAGATTTCTCTTGAATAGTCAGTTGATACTATCTATTCATGTTTTATTAGTTCAGTCTTACCTTCCATTCCCTTATCTCCCTT
Organism: Phodopus roborovskii; assembly: GCF_943737965.1. Classification (NCBI taxonomy): domain Eukaryota; kingdom Metazoa; phylum Chordata; class Mammalia; order Rodentia; family Cricetidae; genus Phodopus; species Phodopus roborovskii. The sequence goes on along the minus strand of NW_026126413.1, from coordinate 2,458,613 downwards.
GCTCAACTACTATCTCTAAAACATGTTTGCTAATACTCTGCTCATTTAACAAATCTTCCCTGCCACTAGCCATTTTTTTTTACTGTGTCTGGTACACTATACCCACCCATTCCAACGTATGCACCTTTCTTAATTTGTCATGCTTCCTACCTCTGTCATCTATATTAACATTCTTTTTGTTTTGTTTTAGTCAATTATGTTTTACATTGTTCTTAATTAATTTCACTCTTTTGTTTTATTTAGTGCAATAAACCCCACATCAGATAATCAATACTACAATTGACACTTTAAAAATTTCCCTGAATTTACTTGGAATCTGTGTATGTATTTAGTGTAGCAAATCTTTTAGTGGGTTTGATACTAAAAGAAAACAAAAAGGACAAGATATGATGACTAAAATGCAGTTTTTATTCTCTTGTCAACATTAACATGAAATCCCATTTACATTTGGGCAATTCTTTTTTAGGCAAATCTTGGATTTTTTAAATTAGATTGTTGTTTCTCTCTACATTCCCATAAACACCGGAAATAGTCCATGAGGCTGAAGAACACAATTCAAAAGGAGACAAGTTGTGAGCACTAGGTACAAGCTTTAGACCAGTGATTAGAATAAAGAAGTTAACTAAATGGGCTTCTCTGAATAGTTCAGTGAACAGCCCTTGAGGCAGCATTGCAGAGAGCACAATAGGAGGAAGACTGTGATGATAGGATCTGTCTACAACTCTAACATACCACCAGTGTAACAAATTCTCAGATATTATCAACTCACACTTTTAGAACTATTAAAATAATCAACTAAGAAAATGGAATCTGTTTTATATATCAATGTACCTGATCCATAAAAGTGGCTGCAGGCAGGTATAGGGGCACAAACCTATTTCACATGGAAGGCTGAAACATTATGAGTAGCATTGAGTCTTGAAACTTACTCTGTGATCACTCCTAAAATTTAAAGTTACAAACACCATGCCAAAAATTATTTAAAAGTAGAAAAAAAATGGCCTTTATTTTCTACACTAAAGCTATAACCTGATTCAGCATTTCATACTTGTGTGTTTATTAACAGTGTTCAGTTTTGGATGTGTAAATACTGCATGTCCATATAGCAGAGTCTTAAGATTTTCTTCTATGACAATGGTGATCCAATGTGACACTCTCATAGGTCCATATTGTTGAACTGTTGACTCAATACATTGAGTTGTACTGATAAAATTTAGATTATTGGGAGAAACAGAGGAAAGTCAATACCTAAACTAAGACAATACATATACCAAGCCCGAAGAGCTACAACATTCTACTAATTCAATCTTACATGTCTGGCAGAAATTGATGTAGCTGTATCATAAGTAATCTAATTTATATTATCAAAGTTTCTTATTTGAAACTTACATTGAAATGTACCAGATTGGAATCAATGACTTAAGCCTTTAAAGATGAAACGAGTCTGGCTAATATACCAGGAGCTGTGGATTCCATAAATAGCTATAATAAACTTACTCCTTATCCTTTCTGTATCTTCTTTTGGAGTTGGGCTGCTTTTTTCCTAAGGTTATTTGATGATGGGAGATAGCTGTCTCACAAGCAAAATTCTTTGTCCTTTCATGTCCTTTTCATTCTATCTTTCATATCTTTCAACTTTTTAATTAAAACTAGATTTTGACATGTTGAAAAAGCTAAGGCTTAAAGTGTCAAAGAATTGCAAGTGTGGAATATAAAGGCAGAGATCTGAGCAAAGTCTGTGGGAAATGGTTTTGAGTGTATTCTATGTATCTGAGTTTCTTACTCTTTACATAGATTGTGCTTGAGAACTTCACAATTGGCTTCCAAAAATGTTGCAAATAAATTCTAGTAAGTTCAGGGTTTTGTTTTTTGGCAACATTTGCCACAGTCATGGGAGTTTGTCCTATTTGTGGCAAGTTGAACTTACAGAGTTGTACAAATAAAGGTAATGTTGAGCTTAATTTACTACATGTGGGTGATATTACAGAGAAATTAATCCATACATTACGATTAAAATGAATAAATCTTAGTTTTAAAACTATTCTAAAGTACTTTGCAATAGTTGCTACTTTGTTGCATTAAGCAAAAATGTATCACTAACTATGGCAAACAATAAAGTTAGATTATTAAACAAGTCAATAATTAGTAGATACGCCAGAATTCAGTTTTAGAGACATAAAAATGCAACTATCCTTATATTTCCTAAGTATTTATTTAGTATATAATAAAGGACACTTAAATATTCACAAATACAAATGGGAGTGTCTCATCATACTTTAGTAGCATCAAAGCCTTTGTAGGGATGGTGGGTTTCTGGTTTGCTTTATAAGTACCAAGGTCTCTGTGTGGATAGGACTCAGTGGAAATTGACAATATTTACGCAGAAATGTTCATCCCTGTTTACAAAGATCATGGGAAGATTCTAGAGTGTAATAAGATCAAGCCAACTCAATATTAAGAACAATATGGATATAGACTCTGTAATAGACATCATAAGAAGAAGCAAACAGGAGTGCACACCAGTAAGAGTAGTGCTGGCAGAAAGGTGATCTTTCTTAGTTCTTAGTTCTTAGTTGTGTATATCTGAGTTCCCTCTTGCAGTTATACTAGTGAGTTTATGATTATTTTGTTTCTTGTCCCTACAGCTATTTTCTTGTTTTACAGTTCTCATAGTCACAGTAATTTCCTGAAGAAAACACCAATTCTCTCATCAGGAAAATGGTCTCTGTACATCTGAATCATAGACTAAATGAAAAACATTAAAATGTAAAAATATATAAAAATGTAAATAAAAACAAGCTGGTCACATTCATTGGAAATGATTACTTTTCATCATTAAAAAGAACTGAGGTTACAGATATATGGCAGAAAACATTGTCACTCAAGATCCTTACATGGTTCTCTGGGAACTGTCTAAACAGTGCATAAGAAAGCACAGAATTAGTAGAGGCCCTTCACAATGAGGATTTGATAGTACCAGAGACTTTAAAATAGCATACATCATAAGAAGGAAGAAGTCTAGCATGGTGGTAGTAGGGAAGGCCTTTAATATCAACACACCAGAGGCAGAGGCAAGTGGACTTTTGGGAGTCTGAGAACAGCTTGATCTACAAGAGCTAGTTCCAGGAGAGCTTCCAAAGCTACAAAGAAACCCTATTTGGAAAAAAAAAAAAAGAATGAAGAGGTCATTTTTCCATAAAGTAAAGAAAGATGGTCAGCTGGGGTGATGTGTTAGGGGAAAAGAGATAGGAAATGAGTAGAGGGTGACTGGACAGTTATCCTAAGGTCATTTGTAACAAGTTATGTTTATTTATAGCATTATTTCTTCTCCTTAGTATTTCTTTCCTTGTTTTTTTTTCCTCCTTACTCCATTACTAGAGAGGTACTTGAGTCAGAAGAAGGGTGGGATTTTTATTTATGTTGTCTGTTAATAGTTTCTGATTGTCAAAATGAACAAAAGCACACTGCAAGTAACAGCATCTTTTAATGGAAGTTTTATGACCCATGGTCACAGCAGGGCAGGGTGCTTTACAACTCAGTAATTCAAGTAATGTTCTCAGAGGCAGTAGATCTGTATACATTATCTCTATAGATTTTACAGTTATTCCAGAGGTCCAATTTCTAGGCTATTTATCTCATCTGTCCCAATACTTTTCTAAGAACCTAATTGCCTGGTTTATATCCTCCCCTGTCTAATTGCTTTGAGTGGGTTCTATTCTTTACACTGATAATGTAAGAGAGTAGAGTTTCAGGAATTAAAATCTACTGTTCTGTTAAATTTCTCAATATACTTACTATGCATAACATTAAAATTATGCTTTTTTAAATTAATTCAACATCAGCAATAGGGAGAGATTAATCTTTCTGTAAAATCCAAAGATAATTGTTTGAAATTCTTTGATGATCCACAGAAAGAAATGATGGAGAATAAGTGAGTTAAAGAAATAGCATAGAGACTAGATAATATGACAATTTGGAGTGAAATATATATATATATATATATATATATATTAAGATAATTGAAATGATGTGAAGTTGAGCATATATTAAAATATTTGCCTTGAAAACTTGAAATGTACACAAGCGGTTTCAACTATGAAGGGCTTAGCCTACCTCAAGTTTAAGGGATCATTAAAGGAAGAGGCGGTGGGGAAGCAAAATTGTAAGAGCTAGACATAGAAGAATACTGCTGTAAAATAGCATTTTCCAGAAAAGATAAGACATTGCAAAAAAAAAAAAAAAACAAAAACAAACAAACAAACAAAAAACACCCACAAGACATCATAACTGCTTACACATACCAGCATGAAAACAAGGGACCCACATACCAGCATGAAAACAAGGGACCCACATACCAGCATGAAAACAAGGGACCCAAAACCACAAGAGTACTAGGAAATCCCACACTTGGATGAGAGGTTATGGTAAACTGATATCATCCAGGATGAGAAAAGTATCAGTTTTTGTAAGTGGTGTGAGAGTAATAGGTGACCCATGGTCCATTTAATCGATAGCTTTATACCTATGAAGATATTGTTTGTTATATATTGTTATTTATTTTTATTTATTTTTTCCTTATTTTAGATATTGATACCGGTTTTCTCTCTCTCCGATCCTCACATAAGCCCCACCTGAAACCCCAACCCTGTCCCATTCCCCATCGACTCACCAGGGAGAGTAAGGCCTTCCAGGAGTGATCATAAAAATCTGTCCAGTCATTTGGGGTAGGGCCTAGGCCCTCCCTCTTGTTTCTAAGATAAGGTAGTATCCCTCTATGGGGAATGTGCTCCTGAAGTCTTTTCATGCACCAGGGTTACATCCTGGTTCTGCTTTCACAGGTTCCATAGACTGCCCAGACATCCTAACTGAGACCCACAGTCAGGGGGTCTGAGTGGATCTTATTCATGTGACATTTGCAGGTAGTTTCTACGTGGCAGGAAATGCTTGATTGGAATTATTATCTGAGGCTCTAGCCAGAGTGTAAAAAGAAGGCGCACCATTTCAGCCAGCTAGTCTAGATTATCTAGAGTATCCCAGACTGGTTTTAGGGTAATATTTGTCAGTCTGATGCATCAGATTGAATCAAGTGGATTTGATAAACTGGGGACCCATATTCCTTCTGTATTTCAAGGATTGCTGTTCAGAGTTGTAATTATTCATTGTGGAAAACTTAAGCATTAACTTCAACAGAGACATTTCAACTTTTATAGGTATGCATATTGATAAAAGCAACAATAAGGGTGAAAATAAGTATGAGGGAAATTAGGATTTCAGAGACAAAACCAAGTTTATACAAATGTCAGTTCCTAGATTTTGTTTTCTTCTGTCTTACACCAATTGTCTTCTTGATATATGACAGAAACTCTGAATTATATTTTAACAACATGCTTGAATTTAGAGGAGAAGTGCCAAATTTTACTCCTAAGCCAGCATGGTTTACATGAATTGGGACTAAATGAGTACTAACGAGTAAAGAAAATTAGATTTTTGGATAGAGATAGTTCACCAGAATTAGATATTGGTACCCTAAGTCAGATTCTTCGTTTGATGGTTCTTTCTGGATAGCTATTTTCTTTTCTTCAGGTACCTACCTAAAGCATTCTCTTGACCCTTGCCTTATCTTGGTATAGGATTTGATCCTCTCCCTTGGTTCATGAACCTTATCCCAAGCATTCAGAGTTGCTGTACTGCATGGAAACAAAATGTGTTCAACATATGCAGCTTAAGTTTCTGGATCAGCATAAAGACCCTACCAAGAATTTTATCTTGGGGCTCTTTAAACCTTTCTTTAAACCATGAAGTTTAAAATCTTTTGCTTCTTCCTTCCATAAATACCTCCATTCTATTTGATATGAATTTTCAAAGACAGCTGATTAATTGATCACAATCCTTAGGGGTCACTCTATTAGTCCTTGCCCATGACTCTACTAATTGCCTCACATATGGTGAGGCATTCCACAAGCGACTACTGCTTCCTTTATGCCTTTTAAATCTTTCATACGTATTGGTTCCCTTTTGGGTGTGTTTTCCTTCCTGATTTTTCAGTAAAAACTACAGGGAAAACCATAGTTGATGGCCTAATGACCTTAGGTAGGTCTTCCCAGACTGGAAGCATGTAGGAAATTTTAAGTCTCTTTTTTGCCCTATTACTTGTTTCTCTTATTCTGGTGTATCAGATTGAAGGTCTTCTAGGCCTATAATCTATTCCCCATTGTTTCTCTTGAGTGTTTGAACCTCTTGAGCTACATAAGTTTCCAAAGACTTCATTGAATTAGTCAGTTTCTTGTTTTCTTCAGTGAAAAATGATTCTATGAATTTAATATTCTCATCCTTAGATATTATCTGCATGGTATGCAAACTGCCTTCCAGAAACTATGTTCTATCTGCTAGCTTGCTGTTATCCTCAGACATGAAACATATTCTGTCTTTTAGTTTTTCCATCTGAAGCTCCAGTTTTTTTCCTATTATTCGAGTCATCAAACAAGGAATGAACTGTTTCTGCCAGTATGTTAATGTTATGTTGAATTGTTTTTATTTTGGTCCTTGAGGCAGGGAACATGGAGCAAATTTACCTTCTAGTTGGTTATTTTTATGTTCCATGTTTGCATTCTGCCTCTCAGATCTCCATTGCCATTTGCAATACTCTGAATCTTCTTTTTAAAAATTTGTATGGTTTAAACAGATTCCTTATTCTTTACTCAATTGTCAAACCCTTTCTTTAATAATATTACATGGATTATGACATTAATCATCATTATCAAGAATATGTATATTGTGTGCAGATTATGCTCCTCTTCTAAAATCCAACCCATATAGGAAACAAAAATATTCCTAACATCCTGCATGTGAGAGTATCTACAACTGGTATAGAGTAGTTCATCTTATTTATTACTATTAACTTAAAATGCAAAGGATGCAATACTTATTTTCAGTAGCAACCAATATTCTCTTGGGCTCAATGTTATAGTTTCACTTGTGGTCTTAACTTGTAACTAAATTTGGTCAACATGTGGAGTAGGTGTACCCTTAAACAGCATCTGCGGTAGAATTATTCCTAATCTGTTAGATTCTGTAAATTATAAGGAAAACTTTCAGCAAATTCAAAATCGAGTGAAATTTTGTCCGAAAAGATGAAAGACAAGGCTTGGAGAGATTGCATGTACCCTCTGAGCCAGCAAGCCTTAGAAACTGATCAATAGCCTGTTCTGAGGCCACATGTAAATCAGAGCTCAAACCATGGATAATAAGGTGCCAGCACCACCAGGTAGCCCACGAGAGTGGAAGTGGGCATTTGTGAGTGCCTCAAAGTCACTCACTAAACCTCTGCTAGGGAAAGTAACCAGCTACAATCTGGGGCTGCTGCAACATCAGAGGATGGGCAGTGGAAGCACAGATCACTGCCTGGGTGGAACCTAATTCCCCGGGTCCCGTGAAAATTCTATATCCCACTTCTGACACCAGGTAAAGTGGGTAATAAGATTCTGGGACACAATACAGGTTGACTGAGATTTATTCAGGGAAAATTCACTTACACAAGAAATAGACATACACCGTGGGTTCCTGCTCCAAGGATGTCCTCCGATCTTTCCAGTCTCCTACCTGGAAATGAGAGAGAGCATCTAGGTCAGGACCCAGAATTAGACTCCACAGGTCACACCCACACCTGTCCCCATGCTCAAATGCGTGTGGCAGTACAACAGTTGTAGACAGGGTGTATATCTCACTATGGGAGTTTTGATTATTATGTGGTTGGCGAATGACATTTTTCTATGGTCCAGTCTATTTGGTGCTTGGTATGCTTCTTGTACTTCCATAGTCATGTCCTTCTTCACGTTGGGAAAATTTCATTCAATGATTTTGTTTAATAGTCTTTCTCCACCTTTGAGCTAGGCTTCTTTGCCCATGAACATATTGTAATTACTAATTTGACATAGTAATTTTATCAAAAGACTAGCTAAAGTGTCTGTTAGCCCTTAGGTAGTGAATTAATATTAAAAAATAAGTAACATTTAAAAAAATAGATCACATTAAGTTAAGAGGGAAGAAAGGAGGCAGTGATATCACATAAATTGGAGGGGAAATATTGGGGATTACATTTGTAAAAAATATTATAAAGATGTATGAAATTCTCAGCAATAAATTAAAATATTTTGTATTATGTGCTATTCATACATGCTATGTATATTATTCATATCCATCTCTGCCTACCCCTATTTCCTTGTTGTTTCTCTATATCCACCCTCCCACTAGTATCTTTTGTCTTGCAAAATAGCCCCCTTCTACTTTCCTGATGTATTTTCAACAAAGTTGATTATATTTACAAATGATATGCTAAGTCTGAAGTATTAATTTTCTAAAATCTTAGAGACAGGCAAATTTTACAAATTGTTATAGAAATAAGGTAGTAGTCTTAGGACCAAGGGGTCATCATAGAATTCCTGAACAAATTTGAATTTCCACAAGATATGGAATCATGAATTTAACATGACATTCTTCTACTCATATAAGATAGAATTATGGATAGTTGGTTTTGCCAATCTTATTTTCTTCTGTTGAATTTTCTTCAAACTGAAAAAGTTTAAATAACTGTTCTAGAAAGGAAAAGTTTATTGAAAGTTTCTAATTTTTTTGATCCTCTTAGTGTTAGTAAAACAAAAGAAAAATAAAATCTTTAAGTACTTTATGCTTTAGCTCATAAATCAATGTTTACATGGTTTTTTTGTTTGTTTTTAACAAATCTCTCCTAATAACCAGAGGTCATAAGATGGAGCATTGATCCACCAAAGAGTATAATGAATATCACACTAATGGATTTACTCAGATATATGCTGACACATTCTAAACAAATCTGATAGAGCATTTTAAGAATAATGAAAGAGAAACATTGTGGAGAGAGACATGTAATTAGTCATGTACTTTAGTTGTTGCCAAGTGAGCAAGCATACCAGTATTTAAGAATTTGGAGGATTAAAATGTGTATTCTGTTTCAAAATATACAAGGAGTATGAAAGTAGTCAGTGTTAGGGAGTAAAGAATGGGTCTCAAGAATTTGGAAAGTCTGAACAGTAAAAGAATTTAGATTAATTTAAAGAGTAATAGTAAGAAACTAAAGGGTTTATACAAGTGTAGTGTGTGTTTGTGTGTGTGTGTGTGTGTGTGTGTGTGCATGTGTGTGTAAGCTTATAATTTAGGAGTCATGTAGAATGACTCAAAGATTAGAGTCTAGTTCATTACATGGCATAATGACATAAAGGTGATTAGTAAGTAACAGTGAAATAAATGTTTAAATTCAGAGATCTTTAGAAATTAAGTAAGTAGGATGTAATGATGGCCATGGTAAAAAGGAAAACAAAGAACTGGCAAAATGATGAGCTCTGACTTCTGGTTAAGAATTAGTACAATGATGGCATACTCATCTATGCAGAAATTATTGAAGTATAAAAATTATGATTTGAGGGTCCCTGATTTAAATTACTTGATATGCTGGAATAAAATACTAACCAAAAAGCTTTTGTGTACCATGGACTAGGAAAACATTTTATGGTAAATTAGCATGCAAACAATTACAGCTTCCTTTCTTTTTAAACACTTCATCCCTGCATGCCAGTATGCTTGCCCATGTAGTAGATGTCCCTCCCATTAAATTTGTGTTAGTAAAGAACATGGTCCTGCTTTTATATGAATTACATATGAATTACATATGTGCAATGCTAATTAGAATACTGTACATATGTAGATAGTATGCAACAAATATTTTATGTAATAAAATATACATCAATTAATGACAATATTTTCCAATATAATATTTTTATTTATTATTTGGGTACTTCATATAATGCACCCCAATCAAACTTGTCTCCCATTCCTCACAAGCATACCTTCTCACACCTGTGCAACCATATACACACAAAAATTAAACAACAAATGTAATTTGTATGCTTCATATACTTACTGGAGCATGGTCAAACTCTCAGTCACCACTCCTTAAAGGTAACTGAGTCCTTTCTCATTCCACCACCAGAAGCCATCTACTCTGAAAAGCAACATTTTTACATCATTAGCACTATTTTCAAGTAGTCTCAATGATTTCCTCTCTAGTCTTTTTCTCTTTTTTCCTCTTTTAAAGATTTTTTTAAGGGTGCAGGAGTTCAGAAACTTTGACTGTTTCTCATTCTCAATTATGAGTCTGGAGTCAACCAAACACTGCAGCACAAGCTTCCTTTCCCCTAACAACCAGTGGCCTCCTTTGACAAGGTGTCCTGAAGTTGCACAGATCATGGACATGTATGCAGCCTCCAGCTGCCTCACAGATAATGGACATTATCACAATGTCTGTTGGCAACCCAGACCATGGGTACCATCATGATCCCAGCATGAATCTTAAACATCAACACGGACTCTGGTGGCAATACTGATCACAAACATACACATGGCCTCTGGCTGCTCCATGGAAAGATAGACCTCAACATGGGCCCTGGTGGCAGCAAGGACCATAAACTCCAACATGGCTCTCAGTGGCGACATGAACCGCAGACATCAACATGGCTCCTTGTGGCAGAACTATGTATGTCTCACATGGCATCAGGTGATATCATAGATCATGGACATCTGCATGGCCTCCTATGATAGCATGAATCATAGACCCCAATATTGCCTATAGATGTAAAATGGATGATCACCACAAAAGTGGTCTCTGGAGGTAACACAGACTTGATGGCTTGCCATTAAAGGTTAAGCTCACAACCAAAAACTTAATTCTCATTTATTCTCAATGGGTAACATCATTCTGTAAGCAAGTGAGACTTGAAATTGTAACAATTTATTTGGAAAAGTTTTGATTACTAATTAGCCAATAAATAGTAGATATTGAATGTTAGTGAGCCCCAAGTAAAGTGAATATTAATTAATAGTCTTTGTTCTATAAGAGTATATTCTTAGTTTCTTAATGGAAAAATGTGATTCTTAAAAATGAATTTATACAAGCATGCATTAAATTATTTACTAGTAACTAAAGAATTCAATCAGAGATAAAGAGAACCAGATAATAGGATTCTGTTTCTTAATTGTTAAGAAACTAGAATCTCCATGGATCTTGGGAACTGAGCAGAGATGCCATCGTGTCAACAGCTGGAGTCTAAGCATTGTTTAGAAAGCATATTCAAGAAGAGATAAATGTATTCAATATCATCATGTGACATTTACCCAAAATGTCAAAATAATTTTCATAACACATAGGAACTCACAAAGACAATGGATATGTACAGAAGACATAATCTAAAAGATCCATTATTGTTTGGGAAGACCTTGTTCTTACACTTCCAGCCTTACATGTTACCAGAAAGAATTTAAGTCACAAGGAATTTCTCAAAAAAAAAAAAAAAAAAAAAAAATGGAGTGGTTTTAAAAAGACAAAGAGGAACTGGGTGTGATGGCACACACCTTTAATCTCAGAACTTGAGAGACAGAGGCAAGCAGATCTCTTGTGATTTCAAGGTAAACCTGGTATGCAGAGTAAATTCCAGGACAGATAAGAGTTACACAGAGAAACCCTGTCTCAAAAAATAAAACGTAAAGGAAACAGAGTAATAATAAAGCCACATAAAGATAAAAAGCTCAGAGAGAATCTGGTTACTGTATGTTGTTATATTGTCTTTGTATCTTTTGACTGCTGAGGAAATAACAACTGTTAAAACAAATAGCACTGGGAAGGGCATTTATGATAGCCTTTCCACAGAAGTTCAAATTGTTAGTTGGGAGCAGTCTTGTAGTTCTCTAGACCTTTCTTTGTGTTCAATTTTATCTTCAAACCAATATTGGCACCCTCATTTATGTTCTCTCTCTGTCTCTGTTTCTCTTTCTTTCCTATCTTCTATTCCTAACCAGGCTCAATCTTCCTGGTCACACATGTTTTCCTTCCCCCCCCTCATTTTCTCCTACTTCTCTCACCATTTGCTGCCCCCTCCACTTCACCTGAGCTCTGGGGGACCTGAGCTCCATGGAGCCCTCAACTAATGCCTGTTGAAAACAGGATCAAACACCCATACATAAACACTGAGTCGAACTAGAACCCAGATGCAGATGGAGAGGACAAGACCAGGCTGCAGAAACACATAGAAACAGCTTACCTAAACAAGGAGGAGCTAAGGGCCACTAGACTGATAGCTGGGAAGCCAGCATGGGACTGACTCAGGCCCCCCTGAATATGGTTCTCAGCCAGAAGGACTGAGCAGTCTAAGAAACCTCAGACAGTGGAGCCAGGATGTATCCCTGGTGCACAAAAGGACTTTGCAAACATATCCCCCATGGAGGGATAACTGCCTTAATCTAGAGACAGGAGAGAAACCCTAGTCCCTACTTCACAGGACCTGTCAGATCTACATGACCCCAACTGGATGGCATTCCCTTACATTTGGAATTGGGGTGGGGGGATGGGATGGGAGGGTGTTTAGAGTGCATGTGAGAGGGCAGAGAGGGTAAAAGGGAGGGAAGGAGGGATGGAGGGTTGGGGGGAAGGAGGGAGGGAGGGAGGGAGGGAGGGAGAGGGATCTGGGATGGACATTGTAAAATAATAAATTAAATTAAAAAAAATGCTTTGACTCCAAAATTTAAGTTGAAGGACAAGTTACTGGGGAAAAGGATTTCTATTTTTGTTTCCACAGAAAATGAAAAGATGTGGATTCCTTCCAGACTCATGTGGTTTGATCACGCCAGACTGCCTGAAACATAGTACAAGGTGATCCTACATTCAAAACAGCTGGACAAAACAGCCCTACAGACTACAGCCAGGATATCTGAATCTTCTTCGAATCCCCCATGACAGCGCCCCTTACCAGCAGGAAGTAGTTTGGAAAGAGCAACGCCCAAATTCCCAAATATTGTGTATAAATGTTTGTTTTCATTTAATTGGTCTTTGATATGTAAAATTAAATAAAATAATAATAATAATAAAGAGTGCAATGTTAATTTACACCATAAAAAATACTGCTGAATTAATTCAATTTATATATTTTAAAAATGCTTTGACTCAAAAATTTAAGTTCAAGAACAAGTTACTGAGGAAAAGGATTTCTATATTTGTTTCCACAGAAAATAAAAAGCTGTGGATTTTAGACTAATGTGGTTTGAGCAAGCCAGGCCCACTAAAGAAGAGTCACTGGTGATCCAACATTCAAAACAGCTAAACAAAGCAGCCTTGGAGACTACAACCAGGATTTCTGTGTCTTCTTAGGATTCCCCCATGACAGCACCCTTTACCAGCAGGAAATAGTTTGGAAAGAACTACGCCCAAATCCCCAAATATTGTTTATAAATGTTTGTTTTCATTTAAATGGGCTTGGTTATAAATGGTTAATGATCACAACCAATATCTTTTTAAAGGTAAAAAGAAAATTATGATTTAGATATGAATACTTTGATTTGGAATGGATTTTCATTTATTGATACAAATTTAAGTTCAATTTTGTCATACGTATATTTCTCCTCTTGTTTAGGTATTATGTTTGTATAGCTCATTTAGAAATGTAATGTATAATGTAGTACAGATTATAGATAATTACCTATGATAGTCAAAACTTAGAGTTAAATTAATTAGGTTTTTCAGAGATGTATTTTAGATAAATAGGAATTCTTCAAACCTTTCAAAGACCTACAAAATATGGCATTTAAAATGGCTTAGGGTTTTACTTGACAATGAGACATAATTGCTCCTGGCAATACCACCTGCACCAAAAAGGAAGATGGAAGATGGACATAGAAGAAACGTGTTATGAAGTTTGCTTTCAATATAGCAAGACTAGCCATTTGGACAAGATACTGCTCTTGTCTGGACTGTTTGACTTTATGCTTTATAAAATGGTCATACAGGACCCACAGAAAAGTGACTGCTGATGCAAGATGGACATTGCTACAGAGTTCCTGCTTCATGGAAGAGTCTAACAGACAGTCTGTAGGGCACAGAGAAAAAAATGAATGACAAACTGCCAATAAAGTTAAAGTTTATTGCTTTGCTGAAGAGTCTGCCAGACACACTCTGGCCTATTGGCTGACAATGGAAGATTACAGAAGAACTTCAGGTGACTGAAAAGGCAAGATGTCTCTGTCATTTCTAGAGTTTATATATTATCCTTCTGTGGTTTTGATGGAGTTGAAGACAGATAATTATGGTTATAGTTTTCCTTAGTTAAGCTTAAAGATAAGTTACATATAGGACTTTAGATTCACAAATATAGGATAGATGATAGAATAGTTTCTTTTAGTCTTGCTAAATGTTAATGGACTAAAAACTGTTAACTGTGATTCTTATTTGATAACTGTTGTGTTATATATTTTACTATGTTAAGGTTAAAACCCTTCTTTTTATTTAGACAGAAAAGAGGAGATGATGGGAGATGCCATTCTGTATATGTTTCTCATACTGGTTAATGAATAAAAAACTGTTGGCCAATAGGAAAGTAAGATAGGCGGGACTAGGAGACAAGGAGGAAAGAGGAAGTAGTCAGGAGGGAGCCAAGATGGAGAGTCTGGAGAAAGCAAAATGCCAACCGGCTCCCTGGTAAGAGAAATACATAGATCAGCAGTAATGGGTTAATAATTAAGGCAGAGCTAGCCGATAAGAAACAAATAATGGGCCAACAGAATTATATCAAATACAGAGTCTCTATGTGTTATTTGGGGCTGGCGAGGCGGCAGGACAAGACTCGGTGGGCGGAAAAAACCTCCTGTACTCCTTACACTACTCGGTTTGTAATAATATGTTTTACTATTCAGTAGCAATCCATTCAAACCATTAGTCTTCTGAAAGTAGCATGAAAACTAACCCAACTTTGGCTATACCCAACTTCCTTTAGAATTCCATCAAAAGAGAACCTGTATGTTATTCAGCAACTCCATGAAATTTAGCAAATATACATTCAGTAGTGACTGGAACAAGTTTTACCATGGAAAGAAAGAGAGGATAATGTATAAGAAAACTGGAAATGTAAGTCTTATTCTTGTTGGAAAGTTAGGAGAGATGGCACTATGACTAAACCAGCTTGTAGTGTGTGAGATTATATCCATTAAATACTCCACAGCCTGACAAACAGATAGCAGAAGGAAATAGAGCACACCTTCAGAGAGTTCAAAATGTTAGGTAAGCAAAGTAATGCAATCAATGATTACAGTAAACTATTGAAAACTTAGAAAGATTTGAGGAGAACATTGTTCCCAAAGAATGAAATATGTTTTTAACTCATAGACAAGAACAAATAAAGGTGGTTTCAAAAGGATTTATAAACTGAACAAGCTACATGTTGTTGCATATGTTTATTTCACCATTCTAGAGGTTGAGGCAGGGAGATTGTAAAATGAGTCCAACCTAGGCTATGAAAGAAGATTTTTGTCTTACACAAAAAAATGCACATTTAATCTTAAAGGATAACAATATTCTCATAATTTTAAATCTTTAATTATTTTTATAAATCAAACATTTATTGTGCAGAATAAAAAAATAATGAAACAATATCCATCATGAAGAAAAGATGACATATCTAGCATCAAATTAGAAAGGATATAAGAGTAAAGAGCTTGAAATTAAAGAAAATATTAATAACACTGTCTTATGAATAATTTCATGTCAAGATATATTGAAATTTATGTGAAGTTAGAAATGACTTAATGACCTAATCAAGACTTGTCTTTTGACAAGGCACATGTTGCTTACCTGTAATTTCTCTGCTCAGATGGTTAAGACAGGGGTGTCTTGAGTTCAGAGCCAGTTTGGACCATGTGAAGAAACTTTGTATAATGAAAATGAGTATAGACGAGAAGTAGTTCAGTTACATAGGACTTTATTATTTACTTTAAGAAATCTCTCTGGTACTTGACTAGAAGCCTAACTGTACTGACCAGCATTCAGAGTGCTGGAAGTTGCTACACACATTCTCTGAAGAAAAGAGTAAACATTCATATTTCTAAATGTAAAAAACTAAAATCTACATGCAAAATAAGCCCACTTATGCAACATTGGCTCATGGGTGGGGAGAGCTGGATAACAAAAATCAGATTCCATGGGGTTTTGTAGGCTGGTTGTTTTGTTTATTCTGATCTTTGGAGAGAGAAAGGAAATAAAATTGGATATGTAGGGAGGTGTGGGATGAATTGGAAAAAGTTGAAGAATGGGAAATACTTTGATTAAAATAGATGAAATTCTCAAAGAACAAATAAAAATGTTTCTTTAACAACTTTTAGTTTTCTAAGTTACAGAAAGAATTAATTACAAGTGTAAATAAATAAATTTTTGTAAATAGTGAATGGTGTTTGGATAATGGTGCTATTGCTTTGAAGAAAACCTGAAAGTGTAAAGAGCTAATGCTTACTTATTCAAGTACATTCTCAATCTCTGCACTATTCAGAACGTGTAGCCACATGCACACAAATCCACAGTTGATTTCTTTTACATTTTGTGCATGAAACATTTACATCTTTACTTTCCTTCTTCTTACTGTGTTCAGAATGCTGTTGATCTCCAGTTGTTGAGATGGCTTCAGCTTACTGTGCATTCTTTCACCTTCACCATCTCTGTGTGGGATCTTTCTTCATCTTTGCAGTTTTCAACATTGAGTAACAATATATGAAATTTAGTAGTGTCTTTTACATGGAACTCAATTATTATCATATATTTGTGGTACAAAATAATGGGTTTCATTGTGACATTTTCATGCAGGTATGTAATATGATGTACTTTAATTATTTTCAACTACAGTGGTCAAAACTGAGTTTCTCTTCCAAATTATTCTTTACTTCATAGGGATTAATACTTCTATCTCGGTGATATAGTAAATATCCTGTTCTATAGCTTTTTCTCCTAGGAATTTTGAGTCATACTCTACTTCTGACTTCAAAAGGTACCAACCCACACATAACATATACTTCCACTGACACATATACAAACAAGAGGAATGGTAAACATAAATCTTAAACAAAACTCCTACTCAGAGTATATTAAGTGAAAAGTAAATAAATTGTATTATAGAATTGAAAGGTCAAATCCAAAAGAAAAATCCTGTAAGGCTTGAACAATGACTTCTTGTCCTTTTCTCTCTCAACCATAGCATTAAAGTTTTCATGTTCCTGTACATTCTCACTCAAGTACTCTGCTCTTGAAAGAAATATTGAACTCAACTTCTACAGGTTTGTCTAAGCTTCTCCAGATTACTAATATTCTGACAATATTTTTTGAAACACATTTTCTCTGTAGCTTTGGAGTCTGTCCTGGAATTCTCTCTGTAGACCAGGCTGGCCTCAAACTCACAGAGGTTTGTCTACCTCTTTGAAGCAAAGACTTTTAATCAATAAACATTGTACCTTGTACCTCCATAAAATTTTTGAATGTATGTTCCTCCCTAAAGCAATCTAGGTACTGTGAGTTTTATATTGAGATTTGTTTTACTTTTGAAGCCAGTAGATACACCAATGGATTACATGAACCTATTAATATTATTCAAGAGACTGTGGTCAATGAATAATAAATTACTATTAAACTCACAATAGTATACTGGTAAAAACAATAGTTGCATATTTAAAGTTATTCAGTAAATTAGTTAAAAATAGTAGATTTAAGTTCAAGTCATTTAGTTCCCTATTACGAATCTGAATTCAGTGGTTATGATCAGCTATACCTACAAAATTGGAGACAAGAATATGTAATACCTACTCCAGGGAAAAATGAATTATATATCTAAGCTGATGATTCCCAAACTTTACCTTATTTACAATATACATTATTTCAACATAAAATGGTTTAGAAATAAACACCAATGATTTATTTGTATACTAATTATCTTATAATTTACTAAATTATTTAATAAGTTAAAAATTATAATTTCTAATACATAGATTGAAAGTAGGTAACCTAAAACATTGCTTTGATAAATATGTCTAACCAAGGGATATGTTCCTCTACTGAGTTGGATTTATTCTGTGCCTGCCAGGCATACTTTGTAGGGCCCTAGAGCTCTTCTTCCTCTGTACTATGCACACATTTCTCACCTTTTTTCTTTCTAATCTTCAGTCAGAATGAATTTTAAGGAATAAAAACAAAGCACTCTCATGTTCTGAGACTGTCCACAAATGCTCAGTCTCTTTCATTTTGGTCAGGATTATATTTTCCTACTCTTGTAGAGACAGCCACTGTCAGGGTTCCCTTTTTGGCTTACTAGCTGTTATTCTTAGTGTGTACCATGTTCCAAAAAAATTCTGCAAGTATAGTCCTACATGACACCTTCTTCTTTCAAATATTTCAGTAGTAATGGAATTTTGCAAAGAGGCAGAGATGTCACCATCCATGTAACTCAGAGAATATATCCTGGTCTAATAGCCAGGGAGTAAAACATTTTTTTGTGTGATAGTTGACAACTTAAAATTGGGAGGTTTTTTTTTTTTTTTTTTTTTTTTTTTTTTTTTTGCATGACATTGCTTGGGTCATATATATTGAGTTAATTAGTCAGATATGCATGCCGTACAAAAGTATTTGCATTTTTAGAAAATTTGTGGTCATATAATCTCAATGGAAAATATGGGGTTTTATGTAATTGAGAGCCTTGGGATCATTGATGTTTGAACAGTTTTCCATTAGACAGATACAATAAACAGACAGAGCAATATAGCAGAACAAGGAAAAAATCAAGCTAAAGAAAAAGAGCCAAACAACTTGAAAGTAAGAATATAGCAATAGAGTTCAAAGCACAACTAAGAAAAACCAAGCTAAGGAAAAAAAAAAGAGCCATTTAACTTGAAAGTAAGAATATAGCAATTGGGTTCCTTGTATTGCTCTCCAACACAAATACATGCTTGACTATGACTGATATTTAAAAAAAATAAATTAAATGTGAAACTAACAAGTGGAACTTGTTTAGAGTGACTTACAACTTAGTGGCATTCAAAACTTTTTTTTTTTAAGTTTTTCATTCTGCTTCTTAAAATAAAATACTATTTGAAAGAAAAGAACTTGCCAAACTGCCCTTGGATTGCTGTGAAAGGGAAATAAAACTGTACTATCTCTCTAAAGTCACTTAGAGAAGGTTCTTAGACTGTCATAGGAACCTGAGAGGAAGGCTGGAGTTAATGAGCTCCTCACATTGTGATAGCCTCTTTGAAAGCTACTGTGGTTCTCCATGGTGAAGCCATCAGAAACAAAAAGAATTGGCAAGGCAGCAGGGAGCCTCATAATTAATAAGGGGTCTACAACAGAAGGCTGTTTAATCTAACATGACTATTTGGAATTGAAGATAATAACAGCATGAGTCTTCATTTGCAAAGGCAATCTATCACTTTTATTCCCAAGAAAATGAGAAAGTATCAATCTCTTCAGAAGCTGAAATTTAAAACTGCAGTACAAAATAAACTTGCTAGAGATTTTTTAAAATTTTCTGGAAGATGGAAGAAGAGATGTGAGTGTGGGAGATTTAATCTGTGCTATCTAGGATGCAGGCAGTGGAAATTCCATTTACCATCTGTGACTAAACATTCTAAAGCCAAACCGCCTCTCTCAATAGTAACTTCAATTGTTCAGAGACTTATAATCTAAAAGCTTGGGAATTATAGACAGTTTTCAATGATTTGATAATTGTGGTAAAGAGTGGCCTTAGGTATTTCTTGATTAATTCTGATTAATCAAAAAATGAATTTTCTGCCCTCACATAACATTTTGGGAAACAAAGAAGTCTGGAGAGTGGTTGGCTTTCCTGCAAATTCTGTTCAAGCATCCAACTTCATTTCAGCACTGCATCCTTTATTACTGCTCTGTGTCTTTGCCTTACACTTCATAAAATTGAAAAACTCAGAACAGACCTTAATTCAAAAGCATAAAACCCAAGGTGATCAAAAATATGCTCTGTGCATTCTCCTACTTTTAACGTTCAGTTGATTCTTGCTCTGTGGATAGTAGACAAAGATATAAAACAAAAAATAAAAATAAAAACTGTATCTATCTGAGGAAATTTGGTTCTTTAATAAGTATTCACAGTGCTCAATCAAATTGACCTAGGCTAAACAGGGGGGACTAAAAGCTCAGAATTTTCTTAGAAGCAATGGCTTGACTGTGGGTACTCTATTTATTACAATTATTTCAACGGTGCTCCGTTTTCAATAAATCTGTTTATAAAGTAAGAGTTGGGTGTATTAAAGGTGGGACTTGAAATTTTGCTGAGCTCGAAAAGCTCTGAAAGGCAGTAAAGCAAGCAGCTTCTAGTGTGGTGCTTGCGCTTGGAGACACTGGACATTTTCTTTTGTTGTCTGTATTACTTTCAGTTGAATAGTATATGAGTTTTTCCCTCTAAAGCCAAGTAATTTTTAATGGGTAAAAGCAAAGAATTTTTAAAATTAGTTTGTCTCTATCATTAAGAACCAAATTTCTAAGTACTTGATGAAAATTCCAAGTTTGTCATATGAATTCATATTGTTTACTTGAAAGTTAAC
This sequence comes from Phodopus roborovskii, assembly GCF_943737965.1. Taxonomy (NCBI): domain Eukaryota; kingdom Metazoa; phylum Chordata; class Mammalia; order Rodentia; family Cricetidae; genus Phodopus; species Phodopus roborovskii. The sequence continues at coordinate 2,438,159 of NW_026126413.1, read as the reverse complement.
GGTATGGTTTTATTATGTTCTTTTGTTGATACTTCATCCATGTACTTAATTTTAATTTTATTTTTAATCTCAGTAATTAAAGCAAGTGCAGTTAGGAATTACATACAAATTATTTTCAGTGTTGTAATGTTTATTAAGCATGCAAAAACATAGGATATCATTATGGTATCTTCATACAGACCTTCTCTTTGTTCACCTTTGCCCTTTTAACTCTCTTTCTTTGATCCCCTTCTACTCACATTTTTCTGCCACAAGCATTAAAATACTTGTATTTTATTGTCATATATATATATATATATATATATATATATATATATATATAATAAATTATGCCAAATCTCTCTTCCATATACCATAGGATACATGGCTTGTTTCTGCAATGCTCTTTCTTATATTAGTTGAGCTTAGGTGTAAGGAGTAGTTTTTCTGCCAGCCGATGGTCTTGTCCCGCCACCATGCCAGCCCCAATTAATACACTGAGACTCTGTATTTGATATAATGCTTTTGGCCAGGTACTAATTTCTTATCGGCTAGCTCTGTCTTAATTATTAACCCATTTGTATGTATTTCCACGTGGTCTTACTGGAGAGAGGGGGCCGGCGGTTCTGTTCTCTCTTCTCCCCATGCTGACTCTTCTTACTACTTCCTCAAATCCTCCTTGTCGCCTAATCCCGCCTGTCTTGCTTTCCTATTGGCCAACAGTGCTTTATTTATAAACCAGTATGATAAACATATATACAGAATGACATCTTCCATCACTTAGTCCCCAGAGTACACAGCTGATCGTATAGTTGCTTATTTTAAACTTTTTTGAAAAATCTCTGTACAAATTTGCATAGTGGCTGTACTATACTGGGTTATGTATCCACCAGCAGTACATAGGGTTAGATTTTTTTTCCCTTACTTCTGAACTAGAATTTTTTTGATAACTTATTTTCTTGATGATAAACACTTTGTAGGAGGAAATTAAGTTTCAATATAGTTTTATTTTTCACTAGCCTGATGACTGAGAATGTTAAACGTGTGTGTGTGTGTGTGTGTGTGTGTGTGTGTGTGTGTGTGTGTGCGTGTGTGAGTGTGTGTGTGTGTGTGTGTGTTTGCTCAGGACATATACTTATGTATATGTTTTCCATATGAACTTATCTGTAATTGTGTGTTTACTTGCTCTATTTTATTATATAAGTTTTTATTTAGATTTCATTTCCTATATAATATAAACATTAATCTAATGTCAGATATAGTTTTCAAAGATTTCTTATGGTTTTTTAGACTTTGTCTTCTTTCTTGATTTCTTCACTCTGTAGAAGTTTTCTGTATTTTTTAAATATGACAGTCTTGTTTAGAAAACTTCCATTTATGTACACATCTTGAAGTGTTCCCCCCCATATTATTGGTTTAAAGGTTTCTCATCATTCATACACTCTAAATGGATATTGTATATAAAGATGAAGGCCTATATTTAATTACCTATAGTGAGGTAATATGGTGATGGCCATGTCAGATGAACAGGAGTTTAGGATGAGCTTATGGAGTACATGTCATTCTATAGCACAGATATGATGGATGCACCCTGTACCAATATTCTAACAGTTCTCTGATGTTCCATATAAATATCTGCAATATCATTGATTCATATGCATGACACATTTTATTTAAAAAATGTTAGAAAGTAAAAAATGAAGTTTTGAATCATCATACAAACAGAAATGGAGTGTTTATACATACTTAAATATTTTCCTTCTTTGAAAACTATACAAGTTTTAAAAAGTTTCTTTTTTATTTTGGCTGAAAATACATTTTAGTCATATAATATTTTTTAACTTTTTAAATTTTTATTTTACATATTGATCCCATTTCCCTCTCCCTCTCTCTTTCTCCCTCACATTCCTCCTAACCACCCTTCCCTCACATCCCCCTCCCACTCCACATGTAGAGTGATCCTTCCAGGAGGGGTCATCTAAATCTGTCAAGTCATTTGGAGTAGGGACTAGGCCTTCTCTCCTGTCTCTATGTTAAGGGAGTATCCCTCCATGGAGGATGTGTTCCCAAAGACTTTTTGTGCACCAAGGATACATCCTGGTTTCACAGTCCGAGGTCCCTTAGACTGCCCAGTCCTTCTATCTGAGACCCATGTTTAGGGAGTCTGAGTCATTCCAATGCTGGATTCCATTCTATCAGTCTGGGGGCCCGTGAAGACAGTCATTTAGTATTCATATGATATATTTTGAATTGTGAGAGGAGTGAATTGGTGGAAACATTCCATTTAAGACAGAGTATCTTTAGGTCTCTCTCTCTCTCTCTCTCTCTCTCTCTCTCTCTCTGTGTGTGTGTGTGTGTGTGTGTGTGTGTGTGTGTGTGTGTGTGTAATGCCTGGCTGTGGATATCTGTTTTAGTTCCCATCTATAGCAGGAAGAAGCTCTTTGATGATGGCTGAACAAGGCACTTATATGAGTATAGTAAAATGTCTCCAGGACTCATTTTGTTGCTGTGTTCCTTCAGCAGAAGAATGCTATTTAGTTGTCGCCTGGATCCCTGGCCTAACTAGTCTCAGGATCTTGATCACTGGAGGGAGCAGTGGTGGGAATGGATTTCATCTCACAGACTGGGCTTATTATATAATCGAATATTGGTCGTTACATGCACAAATATTGTGCCACTATTGCACAAGTACATCTTACATGAAGTCACCATTATAGATCAAAGAGTCAGTGGGTTCGTGTTTACATCTCTCCTTTGGTAGTGTGCAAAGTAACCTCCAATACCAGAAGCATTAGACAGTAAGGATAAAGCCTCTACGGAGACATCAACCCAACTCTTAGATATTCAATGAGTTTTGTAAGTGTTGCCTTTAGCAATAGGAACTTGCCATCAGTTTCTTAAAAGGTACTTTCTATTGTAGAAAATTGTGAGTTTTATGTAAGCTCATAGCATAATACTAAGGAGCTGTCATACATGAAGAAGTCTATGCTATGTAAGTTATGCATGATGAAATATTGAAATATATCTAACAGAAAAATACATTTAAAATTAAATACTTAAATTATATTATATTCTATAATTTCTTGAATGTTTTTTGAAATAAAAGTTCCTTTAAAATAGTATTTTATCAGTGAACTTATTTCCATACTCATATATGAAAATAGGTGCATTAGCAATCTTGGAGAAATTAAAGTTTTTCCTTAGAGAGCCATAGTCAAATAATAATTCCAGGTATATTTTTATTTTTTATTTAAATTAAAAACAATCTTATTTTACATACCAATCCCAGTTCCCACTACATCCCATCTTTCTACTCCTCCCATCATCTCCCCATTCTCCTTCACATTCATTTCGGAGAGAGGGTAAGATCTTCCATGGGGGAATCATCAAAGTCTATCATATCATTTGGGGGAGGACAAACCCTCCCTGCCCCCATGTTTAGGCTGCTAGAGTATCCCTCTATAGGAAATGGCTCCAAGATTCCAGTTCATGCACCAGGGATAAATACTGGTGCCACTGTTAGTGGCCCCATAAACTGTCCAAGTCCTCCAATTGACAACCAAGTTCAGGGGTCCTTGTTTGGTTTATTTTTAATAAATCATCTCTGTTGAAGTTATTACTTATATAAAGTTCTCAAAAATAAATAAGTAAATGTTGTATTCTTTTTAATCCATGAGGCACCATTTAAAAATGATGTCATATGATACATGACCATATGGTCTCAACATAATCTGAATGAGAGACATTATTACTAGGATTTGCTCTTTGAGTTTATGGGCTGGAATGTTATCCAAAAGCCTACAACTAAAATTCAAATTATAAAAAACAATCAGATAAATGACCTACATGATGCAATCTAAACCTACAGCTCTTCAGTAGTCTAGACAGATCTGAAGATAGCTTGGAGAGTGTCAAATGAAATGCATGATCCTTCTGACCAAAGTTGTGTTGATAATGAATCAAATTCCTTCTCAAGTTCATAATGCTACCAGTGTTAAAGATGTGTTGTCATCATTGATTAATGCCATTTATGCCTTGTTAGGTAAAATATGGAAATTTCATTTTACAAAAGAAAAATTCCAAAGTTTTTAGCTTTTGATTTGCATGACTGAAAAGAGCTTTCATTATTTCTTTGAACAAATAGGAAACAATAAATCAGCTGAAATTGTTGTCCTGGAGGTTGCTTTAGGCAAAGTAGCAATAATAAAGTAATAAGTAGGCTTTTTGTGTGTCCATGGGAAGAACCTATTGAAATATGACTATATTTCACTCTACACCTTTTATTCAAGGTAGTTTCAGAATTTAGAGGTTCTCATGTGAGTGTCAGGCTTTGCCTATGAAGCAGTTTGTTGAAATTAAATAAATGAGATGCTCCTCTTAACATGAGTCTTCATTTAGCATGATTCTCAATTTAAGTTTTATTTCACTAAGTCTGCACCAAGGCAGGATTTCAGTACCAAAGTAGATTCTTTCCTGTTTAATGTTAGATAATGAAAAGTTAAAGTTATATAGACAAATATAAATCTGATATTTACTTCTTGATAGCCAACATCATTAAGGATTGCTTCTTGATTTGTTATCACTGATTCCATTTTATTATTGTAATACACATGTGAGAGATTTTCTACTCTTCATGATTAAGTAAAAAAGACATTTACAGCACTTATGAAAGGACACTGGAATGAAAGTCAGTAGCAAAGTGTTTTTAATCATGAGAATAATAAGAAAAAAAAAGGTACCCTCCATTAACTTAACTCTCTTAAAAGCAGAAATAATAAAAAATATGAACACCTCCAACATGTGGATCTAATCATAAGCATTATATTTTTAATTTGGAGTCAGGATTTATGTCATTTTTTATACACAAACCACAGACATGATCTCCAATACGGCATGAAGCAAAAAATGGCACAAAATACGGCGCATAGCTGTAATCTTATTACTAGAGCAATTAAATCAGAGAATCAAGGTCATTTTACATTAATCATACTAAACTCTAGGTGACTACAGGATATTTGGACCTTGTGTGAAGAAGGCTGGGGAAAATCAAAAGAGAACAGTAGATTAATTCAGAGATATTAAGAGCTATTAAACTATTCAACATTCAGAAAATACTTATTTTTATATTGACATTCTCAAGTAAATGGATTATTTCTGCAAAATATCCCAGGAGAATCCAGTACTGTTGAGTTTAAATGCAGATCTCATTTATTATTAGCTATAAAAGCTCTAGAAGCCAGACAATGAAAGTATGAAGGAAATCACGCCGTGAAAGTCTTCCTTTCATTTGCTCTTGAGTATAAAAATTATGTGAATATACCAAATTAAGAAGTCAGAATTTTCACCTTGTTCTTCCTAGGAAAAAATATTAACTTCAATCTTGCATTGCCTTTAAATTACCTTCACTATTGTTAAGGGATATGAAGCTTGACTGAGTTAGTCATTTTGTAAAACATAGATATGGTAGGTCAAGAAAGCTCATCATCCTCACTCTATTACACAATCTAAGGAATTGACCGAAAGCTTGAGACTGTGAAACTAAGTTGGCCTTACCAGAAAAGGCTAATAGTGGGTAATTTCATTGTATGTATGAGTTCACAAATGCATTCCTCATGCTCTTACAGTTAATAAAAGTCACTAGTATTGGTGAGTAAAACCAGATATACAGGTTGACCCGTAAGATTTGCAGGATGTTGGACAGGACAATAAGGGCAGCACAGATTCAAAAGTCTTAGTTATTTCTTAAGCTCTGGAAATTAAATCAAAGTACATCCTTTCTTTATTCTTTAATAAACTCTAAGTGCAAAAATGTTGTTTTAATTTTTATTTTAATATTAATTGAACTGGATAAAAATAAACATAACTGAATTTAATAACAGTGCTATGTATAATTACCATTAAAATACCTTGAAGGATATAAGCCAAATTCAAGATAGACAAATAATTTTCCTTGTATTTATGTTTACTTTTAACGTTAGATGCTAAAAGGTATGAACTTTCACTTAAGTAACATCAACAAGGATTGGTGATGAGCAACATAAAATAGCACTGTTATACTATGCTTCTGAAATGTGCATATGACACAGACATGAAATGTGCTCAACACATATAACCACACACAAAAGCTGTGTGAGAAGTTGAAAGTGTTACTTAGATTGTGATTATCACTTTACATCTATATTTCAATCAAAATATCAAGTTATGTACCATATATATGTGTGTAGGTATATGCAAATATATACATTCATACAATTTCCTATTTATCAATAATATCCTCCAAAAGTCAAATTGAGGCTTCTGTAATACCGAAAAAATCAAAATCAAAATTTATGTTCCTATAATCGTTATCTTCATGGCAACTGAGCTCTTCTATGAGCAAAGCCTAACTCAAAACTTGAGTGGGATTTACTAGGAACACATTATCTCCAATGTGGTAAACTTCAATGTGTTGTTGCAGTGGCAACTGAAAATAATTAAGTTATTATATTTGGAAATAAACAATTCATTTTATAGACTATTTGCAAAAATTCCAAAAGACTTATGTAAGTCATTGTCAAGGAAAACCAATATTTTTCTCTTCATATAAACTTCACCCCCCCAAAAAATATTTTCCTTTCTTAATTCTTTCATGTATTTTATGTAATGTAGTAAAAACTGAAATGCATCATGTTGGTTACTCTGTTTAAATTTCCTTGCAGTCAGTAACATGCCTAATTATACAATGGGAGAGATTGTATTGTACCTAATAGTGAGATTTAAGACTATTTTGTATAAAATTTTCTCTTCCTTGGCCTCAGTGATATTCTTTGTGATTTTTAATCTTGTAAGATCAGTTTTTGTCACATTTCCCTCTATTGTTTATTAAAACAATTACAATTTCTCTCAGTTGATGCTAAATATGTTGTAACTACTTAAATAATTATTTAAATGTAATTAACATATACTTATTGTTATATAAAATTTAATAAAATTAATAACAAGCAGAATGTTCCTTTCAATTCCTATAAAACAAAAGTAAAAATGAACATAATATATAGTTGATAAAGACTGCAATATTCTGCTGTCTCAAGAATCATCTGTCATTTTGCTAACTTTTCTGTTTCTTGATAAACATAATCAAGCTGCTTTTACAGCATTCAGTTGACATTCATATTTTATGTCCCAGAAGGTCAAATTTGATATGTGTTTCATTCATCAAGCTCTTTCATCTTTAGGCTTATTCTAGATGTATTTTATTTATTTATTGTTCTGGAAAATGTCATCATTGTGCATTCAGCTGAGCTCATACCCTTTTTTCATGGATTCAGATTAAGTGCTATATCATGAAAACACACACAAACACTCCACTCAGAAACACACATATACTCACTCTGATACACACTAATATAAAATATGCACACAAAAACATGCAGTCCAAACGCTCACACTTACTTTCTCTGCATAATATTTTGAATATGAGACCAAAATGACAGCTACCATTGTCAAAGCTCATTCTAATTGTTTAAAATTTTAACTTTAATTTGACATGTTTCAAATTCAGTAATTCTATTTTTATTCAGTATTTTATTTTCACAACTGGTGTAATTCTTCATTCATTCTACATCACAGCCTTTTATATATAAAGTTAGGAATAAAATAATTTAAGAAAAGTTTATTTGATTAGGAACTAGTACTTCAGCTAAGTTTAAATATAAAAGTAAATATGTAGGATATAGTTGAAATATGATCCATAATGCTCTCCATCTGTTTCAAAGAGAATTTTCCTTAATAAAGGGTGTCTTAGTCACTGTTTTATTGCTGTGAAAAGAGAACATGACCATGGCAACTCTTATGAAAGAAAGCAGGGTGTTTCCTGTAAGGTGGTTCCTCCTAGAAATACATGGGAACCACACGCATGGAGTCTCTTCAACATGGCCTTCTTAATGTGCTCTGAAGAAGAATGATACCATTAGCCATTCTAAAGTGAGAGAAGGAAAGTTCTCAAGGACTCAACTGTGCACAAAATCTACAAGCAATCAAGAAATATCAGGGTAATAGAAATAGTCTATTTTTGGGCAGATACCAAATTAGCTATCCAACAACAAATGGTCAACTCTGGAACAATACACATGTGAACAAAATTACATGAATGGAATGTGAAATATACCCATAAACACCTGCATATTAAGTGTGTTAACAATGACAGAAATAGAGACAATGGATTTGAGTTGGGGCAGGAAGGTACATGGGAATAGCTGGAGGGATGAAAGAGAAGAGACATAGTGATATGTATTATAGAAGTCAAGAAACCCATAACTATTTAGAATTCCTTTATTATCATCCATTTCCTTTAAGGATGCCCATTATTTTCTTTAAATCTAGAATCATTAAAAAAAGCAAAAAAAAAAAAAAAAAAAAAAAAAAAAAAGACACATGTTCAAGTATTAATCTATGGAGAGTGTGGGATTTATGCCCAGGAAAAGTGTGGCTGACTAAATTTGTTTGCCATTGCTAACTTTCTCCTTTCTCCATTTCCAGATCTCTCTACAATCTGAGGCAATGCTGCCTTTTCACACTGGCAGTTGCTCAACCAGTATACCTCTCCTCCAACTGGTACCAAATACTTGTGAAGATGCAGAGTCTTTGCTATAGCCAAGTTCCAATTATGGAACTTCATAACCTATGATACCAAAGGCCCAGAATCATTTTAAAAGCAAAACTATCTAATAACATGGAACACGTGGCTTAAGATCTCCAAGTCCAATTAATAATAATATCAAGATTAACAACAATATTACAGCATTATTTTATGATTTTGTCTTGTAAAATTGCTTGCCCTCTGATCTATGTATAGAGATAGTGAAAGAATCCCCCCAAATATTATGCAAAGTATAAAGAAGAATTATATGATGACCTTACTGAAAAACTTTGTATAAATGGTTGCAAACACCAATGATAACTGAAACACCACAGTAATTATAATTATCTATGGTTATCTGGCTGGCAGTAAATTATATTGAGTAGATAAAAGTAAAAAACAAACCATAATGAAATATAAAAGACCAATAAAATGAAAGATCATCAGTGTCATTAGTCTTGGTTTTAAGCTCAGCTCTGAGACTGGCTGAACATTGTAGTATCTTTTATGCAAACCAATTGTATAAGAAACTAAAGTGCATTTTCCCAGCTCTATAGGTGTACAGGTAGGTGCAGTACAGTATATATTTAACAAGGAAATTAATGTTTGACAGTGATTTTTTTCTCTGCAAAAGAAATACTTGGTTTAACTTTCCAGAGCAGTGGTTATGAAAATATTATCGTTCATAAAACACCAATGTTGTACAAACAGAATACGGGCCTCAGATCAGACTGTTGGTATTAGATGCTGAGTTTGGGGCCATTAGGAAGAATATTTACCCTTTTAGAAATATACACAGTACAGTAAAAATTGAAATTATTCTAAACTCTATTTACTATTAACAAATCTCTATCAGATGAGAACTAGTAAAACAAAACTCAATATTTCTACAAATTTACATTACCAAATAAAATTTAAAAAATACAATTGATTATTTTATGATTACAGATCAAAATTATTAAGAATTAGTCAATTTTTAAATGTTTTATGAAACCTGGTCTATATATTAATACTAATATTGAATACGTTCAAAAGAAAAACGGTGAAATATTTCTTGTGGAGTGGTATGAAGAATTGGGGAGAGCAACATGCATCTATCATTACAGTAGACTGCTCTGCTTAAGAGTATATATTCAGATGTGGAGATGTTAAACAAAAAAAAAAAAAAAAAGGAAAATAGTATAAAATGTTCTGAAATGATAGCAGTAGAAAAATCCAGAGGTATTAATGACACATTCTGATTTATATAAATAAAACTGCTAAAATAGAACTTTCTCAGCTTTCTCAGTTAAAAAAAGAAATATTTGCAATTATTAATTTTTCCATGCTTAACAGAAAGGGGCTCATGATTTGTTATACTAAGGCTATTTCTGTGAATGAAACTGTTATTTCTTTGGGGCACTTGCAAAAGTTACATGCCCCATTTCCTACCAATTTAGGTAACAAAATGTAGCAGTCAGATTGTTTGGACTAAAGGAGAAACCAGGAAAGTGGAGATGTCAATATATACAGAGTACCAGGACTCTGAGCACTTTGAAGTAACAGGTGAATAAAACTGTCCATAATTGCAAGAGTTGTTTGAGAGAAATTATATTCTTTGAGAGTTTAATCATGAAGTCATATTATCAACATATAAAGGATATGCCAAAGTACAGGGCTAGGAAACATCTGAATATGGGTTTCACTTGAGTCCAGGCACCAGATAATTTGATGAATCTGATTATTCATGCATATGCAAATTGAGTAAATTCTTTTGGATTATTTTAGTTCATAGAGTATATGAATAGAACTGTTTTAACAATGATTACTTATTTCATTGTGTTATATTCATCACATTAGCATAAAAGCAAAAAGGAACTAATGACTGTTTATGCTCTGAGGAGGTAAGATATAGAAAATTGTAGCAAAGGAAGAGTGATACTTGTGAAAAGTAGAGTTATTAAAATTTAGAGATACATTGATGTGCTATTTATAGCATTTATGGCATATTTTAACAATTATACCCATTTGTTCCTAGCCTCAGTGTTATCAAAAACAAAAGATGCTTAATGTCATCAAAGAAAACAAATTAGAAAACCGAAAATTTTGCACTGAATCATTAAAAAGTAATATGTATAACAAATGCATAATTTAGCCTTTAGTGAACATTTGTCACAATAACAGAGAAAGAAAGAAGGGGAATCAGTATAAAGAAGTTGAAATTATTCTGCAACCTTATTTTGTTACTCTCAAAAGTTTCATTGGGTTAGACTCCTTAAATCAGCTTCACATCGCAATTACTGTGTATTGCTTTAATTCAATCAGTAACTGAAGAGTAAAATTGGAGCTCATATGTAATATTTAAATTGAAAATTATCAAATGTCACTTTCATTGTAACAAATCTTATAGTGTAATGATGAGGGGAAAGAGATTTTAAATCATTATCACATTTCTCTGGATTTTTATTATGAGGTCACATATACTCTGAGAAGGACTTCAAATTCAAATCTGCCTCAGTATTTGAATGGATCCTGGTGAAGATGGCTTCAATAGATTGGAATATTATAGGCAAATGAGCCATATATCTTATGTATTTCCCAGTGAATTATAAGTCATATTCACATTATACTTAAACTCACTAAATGTTCAGAAGGATTGTATCATTGAAAAGTAGAGAGTATATAATTTACTTAAAATAATTTATTGTTAGAAATGTGGCCAATTCTTGAGTCTCCAGTAGATAAGAGTTATTTTGCTAGTGCCCCAATGTTGGTGATTGCCGCCTGATTAAGGTGATGTTTAACAGTGGTGGGTTTGTTTTCATTGTTGCTGTTTGCTTGCTTTTGTTTGATTGTTTTTAATTTTGAGAGAAAGCTTAGCCCTTTATTATCGCGGTTAAATAAGGATCAGGATAAACAAATAGGCCGAATAGATGTTTATTCAGGGAGAAATAACTTACAACCTAGACAGATGAAAACCAGGAAATTCAACCCGATCCTCTCCTGTCTGAGTCAGGCCAGCAAGAGGGCTTTTTCTCGCTCTCCCTCCCACCTCCTTCCACAGGTCACCCCGCCCATGGTTCCACCCCTTAATGGGCGTGGTCAGTGCCACAGAGGGCCTATCCCACTACAATTACCCTTTTAGTCTAAAGAAAAGATTTAGGCTTAATACAAAACTATATACAAAACAGTGAATAACAAGTGTGCTCTAAGAAAAGGAAAATCGAGAACAAAATGACCTACATATCTAGTCCTAGGGTGAGGGCATAATGGAGTTTACAATAGAGTTGTCCTAAGCTGGAAAACGTAAGTCTAGTACCTAATATATCTAACTAGGAAGAAAAAATAATAGTTGTGATAGTTTAATCTTCAACCTCATCAAGACCTGAGAAGGAAATTAACAATACTAGAGTAGACAGGAAATGCGGATGGACAACTTCCAAAAGGTACAGCAAGGACAGAAACAGCAAAGCCACCTGAACAGTCACCCTAGGTCTCACAGCAACGTTCGTACACCCAGATTTGGCTAAGGCTAAGAGAACTTGACAGACCACAACAAAAGCAGGGAGGTAGAATGGCTGTCTTACCCTGACTTGGCAAGGTCAAGCAGTCTTCTATATTTGTCTCCTGCAAGCACATAGGACTGCATGTCCAATGTGGCTAATAAGAACTTCCACTTAAAATTTAACAGAAGCTTAGAAAAGGGGTGTTAGAAACAAAAGAACACAGACAAGCAAGGTTCTTGGTAGCAGCATTTTTCTCGTTTGGAATCTGCTTTGCGAGAGACAAGCAGATATTTGCGCGGCTCGTTTAAGGGAGGATTTCTGACTCAGCATAAACGGCAAAAAACAGCACAGCTTTTAAATAACTCTGCTAACAATTTATTGGTGTGTATGAGAGATGGCAATGGCAGTGACCACATCTCCAAGCCGGCAGCATGCCTGCTGGATGGCAGCGTTGACCAGGGCAGTGACTACAGCTTTCATTGCTGGCGGTAAAGGTACCTACTGCCATCTTTGATAACCGCAGCAGAAACAACAAAGACTTTCATTTTAACAATGTTGTTGTTTAACAGATAAAGACTCATGGCCAGAAAAAGATAAAGATTTACAGTAAAGACAGATTCATATGAAGAAAAACCTCTAAAGGTTTGCAGTGTGTTTTAAAAAAATATGTAGGCTTGGAAAAAACAAACAAACAAACAAACAAACAAAAACAAAACAAAAAAAAAACCAAGGTTTTAAAAAGACAGAGAACAGCTGGGTGTGGCAGCACAGGCCTTTAATCCCAGCACTGGGGGGGGACAGAGGCAAGCAGATCTCTGTGATTCCAAGTAAACCTGTGGTAGGCAGAGTGAAGTCCAGGACTGATAAAAGTTACACAGAGAAACCATGTCTCAAAAAATGAAAAAATAAAAGTAAAATAAACAGAGTAATAATAAAGCCACGTAAAGATGAAAAGCTCAGAGAGAATCTGGTTACTGTATGCTATTGTGTTGTCTCTGCATTGTTTGACTGCTGAGAAAATAACAACAACTGATAAAGGAAATGCTGCTGAATTAATTCAATTTATATATTTTAAAAATGCTTTGACTCAAAAATGTAAGTTCAAGGACAAGTTACTGGAGAAAAGGATTTCTTTTTTTGTTTCCACAGAAAATAAAAAGCTATGGATTCCTTCCAGACTAATGTGGTTTGATCAAGCCAGACCCCCTGAAACAGAGTTGCTGGTGATACAACTTTCAAAACAGCTTAAACAAGGCAGCCTTGCAGACTACAGCCAATTTCTGCATCTTCTTAGGATCCCCATGACAGCACCCCCTATCAGCAGGAAGTAGTTTGGAAAGAACCAAGCCCAAATTCACAAATATTGTTTATAAATGTTTTTTTCATTTAAATGGACTTGGTTATAAATGGGTAATGATCACAGCCAATTCTTTTTAAAGGTAAAAAGGGGATTATGGTATAGATATGAATACTTTGTTTTGGAATGGATTTTCATTTATTGATACAATTTAAGGTCAATTTTGTGATTAAGTATATTTCTCCTCTTGTTTAGATGTTGTGTTTATATAGCTCATTTAGAAATGTAATGTATAATGTAGTACAGATTATAGATAATTACCTATGATAGTCAAAGCTTAGAGTTAAGTTAGTTAGGTTTTCAAGATACACAGAGATGTATTTGAGATAGATAGAAATTCTTCAAACCTTTCAAAGACCTACAGAATATGGCATTTAAAATGGTTTAGGGTTTTTCTTGACAGTGAGACATAAATGCTCCTGGCAACGCCACCTGTGTTAGAAAGGAAGATGGACCTTGAAGAAACACGTTATGGAGTTTGCTTTCAATATGGCAAATCTAGCTATGTGGACAAGATACTGCTCTTGTCTGGACTGTTTGACTTTATGCTGTATAAACTAGACATGCAGGACCCACAGAACAGTGATTGCTGATTCAAGGTGGACATTGCTATAGAGTTTCTGCTTCATGGAAGAGTCTGCCAGATAGTCTGCAGGACACAGAAAAAAGTGACAGACAAACTGCCAGTACAAGAAGACAGTTTAAAGTTTCCTGCTTTGCTGAATAGTCTGCCAGACACACTATGGCCTATGGGCTGAAGATGGAAGATTACAAAAGAACTTCGGGTGACCAGGCAGTGAGTTGTCTCTGTCATTTATAGAGTTTATATACTATCCTTCTGTGGTCTTTGATGGAGTTTAAGACAGATAGTTATGGTTATAGTTTTCCTTAGTTAAGCTTAAAGATAAACTACATATAGGACTTTAACTCACAAAGATAAAATAGATGATGGAATATTTTCTTCAAATCTTGTTAAATGTTAATGGAGTAAATAGTGTTAACTGTGATTCTTATTTGATAACTGTTATGTGATATATTTTGCTATGTTAAGGTTAAAACCCTTCTTTTTTATTTAGACAGAAAGAGGAGATGATGGGAGGTGTCATTCTGTATATGTTTTCATACTGGTTAATAAATAAAGCACTGTTGTCCAATAGGAAAGGAGGATAGGAGGGACTAAGAGACAAGGAGGAAGAGGAAGCAGTAAGGAGGAAAAAAAGATGGAGAGTCTGGAGAGAACAGGACACCAGCCGCCTCCCCGGTAAGAGAAGGCCATGTGAAAATACATAGATCAGCAGAAATGGGTTAATACTTAAGACAGAGCTAGCCGATAAGAAAGTAGTAACTGGCCAACAGTATAATATCAAATACAGAGTCTCTGTGTGTTAATTGTGGCTGGCATGGCGGCTGCCGGACAAGAGTGGCGGCGGGTGGAAAAATTGAACTCCTTACACTTTATATTTGTTTTTCCTAATAAAGACAAAAGGAAAAAGAAGCAGAAATAAATCTTGGACAATCTACAAGTTAGAATGTTTTCTGGTGTACTAAAGAAACTCTTAACCATGTTCAATACTTCTAAAAATAACTTTTATTGAATTTGTTCTTGATAATCCTCAGGCGCATTTGATTGCTATAGCTCCCTTACTCACATCTCTCTCTCTCACCCCTATTTTCTCCTCCTTACCAATAACTTGCCTATATTTATGTCCTTTTACAAAGTACTATTTCCCAATTCATCAACCTTTTCCTGGATAATCATTACGCCCTTTTTTCTGAAATCATTCAAGAACAATTTATTGTATCCAAACATTATTGAATCACTGGCTATCTACTAAAGGTTGATAGTTGGATGGTTGATCAGCAAATCAGCAAACTAGGGACTACATTCTAAAAAAAAAAAAAAAGAAAAATTCTCTCACTCTCCCAGTAGCTAAACGATTCCCAATAGCTCCAATAGCTATTTCTTGGAGGAACTGATTTCCTGACTCCTCTCCTTGTGTTAGGATTTAGTTGAACTTGGGTTTTCAGAGGTTTCTGCATGCTGTCCCAAATACTGTGATGGTGTATGTGCAATTGCCATGCTATGTCTAGAATACACTGCCTCATGTGTTCTTATATTCTACCTGTCTTCTGCAATGATCTGTGAGGCTTTGGATAAAAGAGAATATATATGTTTTTTGTAGCAGAACATTTTTCAGTCTTTTATTCTCTGAGTCCTTGATCACTTGTGGGTCACAGGGTTAAGCATCATCCACTGCAAATAGTAGCTTATTAGATGAAGGATGAGAGAGGCATTGATAATATGGTCGTAAAGGTAAGTCATTAGAAATTGGTTTCAGACTGTTTATTTAACAGGATAATAATAGTTCTCTCCTAGGACCTATATAACTCTACTAGAGATATGTTCTTAGCCTTATAATGATCCCAGGCATGGGTTTAATCCTCTGAAACTGGTTATAAATCCAAGCAGGATAGGATTGTATACTCTGTCGATGTTCACACAGTTGTGCCTTGCCATGACAGTGTATGTGGCTTGAATAAGAATAACCCCAATAGATTAACAGGGAGTACAACTATTAGGAGTTATGGCCTTGTAGGAGGAGGTATGATTTTGTTGGAGAAGGTGTATCACTAGGGGGTTGACTTTTAGGTCTCATGTGATCAGGATTAACCAATGTCTCACTATCACTTTTTTTCTGTCTGCAAATAGAAATAAAGAATTCTTAGCTCCCTCGCTAGTACCATATCTACCTGCATACTATCATGTTTCCTGGCATGATGATACTGGACTCAACCTCTGAAATGTAAGCCATCCCCGTAAGATGTTTTCCATTAAAAGAGTTGTAAAGTTCATGGTGTCTCTTCACAGCAATAAAACTGTAATACAGAGGTTGGTATCAAGGACTGGGGTATTGC
Organism: Phodopus roborovskii; assembly: GCF_943737965.1. Classification (NCBI taxonomy): domain Eukaryota; kingdom Metazoa; phylum Chordata; class Mammalia; order Rodentia; family Cricetidae; genus Phodopus; species Phodopus roborovskii. Next base: position 2,421,805 of record NW_026126413.1, on the reverse strand, counting down.
TTTTGCATGGCAATGTAGATTTGGGGACTTTGAATTAGAAAAGCAATTGAATTCTTTATGTGAAACTTAATGGGTCACCCTTATAGGAACAAGGAAGACAATAGTGCCAAGGGTATTCATACTGTGAGGTCCTGGCTTAAGAGCTTTCAGAGGAGAAGAATGTTAGTATGTGGCCTAAGACTGTTCTTCTGATATTTTGGTAAAGAGTGTGGCTGCTTTCTTCCCTTGTCAAAAAAAAAAAAAAAAAAAAAAAAAATCTGCCTGTGCTAAACTGAAGAGACTTGATGAGTGTCAACACTTATGATGATCTATAATGAAAAGGAGCAAGCTGAGTGAGGAAAATCACAAAATGTACTATTTTAGGAGAAAAGGGACACCAAGTATTGTAAACAGATTAAAGAAAAGCCTGATACTAAGTGGAATAAGGGGACTTGTGATCTTAGAGCAAAGACCCCATCCAGGTAAGCTTCCAACTGGTGAAATGAAAGGGAATTAAAGACTAGTGTTACACACTCAGAAGTCAGAGGATGGTAGGTCTTTGAGTTCTAGGCCAGCTTGGGCCACAGAGTTCCAGGACAACTGAGCTTAGACAATGCAAGGAACCTTCAAAAAAATAAATTAAAAAAGTAAGCTGATGAAAATGTATTTGAATAAGGGGACCAGGTTTTAGCCATAGCAAGCAGCAGAATTTAGTAACATCAGTTCCAGCCATGTGGTTCTGGCTTTAGAGTCATGAAGGAGGTATGAAAAATCCCTCCTACAACTTAGTATAGCCACCAAGGGTAGGTGTCCATTATGGGTGTTCCCCAGTGGAGGCTTAGAGAGGCCATTGTGTGAAGCTATGAAGTGAAGCCTGGATTACCTTGGAGACCCCAAAGTCTGGAGCTGCCGAGAAGAGTTCCTAGCACATAGGCTTACCCGCTCTGGAGAAAGAAGCATGGTACAGTCAGCAAAGATGAAAAGAGTTGAAGATCTGCAGAGATGCAGACTTAGAAAACAACCCAGCTGATTTTTGGTCATGTTTTAGTACATTTGTTTTTTCTTCACTATGCTACCTTTCCTGCCTTTTGGAGCAATGATGTATACTCTATGCCACTTCATGTTGGAAGTATATGATGTAGCTTTCATTTTGATTTTTACAGGGGTTACAGTTAACAGATTGCTATGAGTCTCAGAAGAGACTGTAGATTTTGGGCTTTTAAACAAGTTTGTGACAGTTGCAGACTATGGGGACTTTTGATATTGGATTAAACTTATTTTGCATTATGATATGGCTATAAGTCTTTGGAAGTCAGGGAGTGAAATGTGGTGGTTTGAATAAAAATGGCCCCCATAGGGAGTGGCAATATTAGGAGGTGTGACCTTGTTAGAGGAGATTTAACTTTTTTGGATGAAATGTTTCACTGTGGGTGTGGGCTTTTAAGTTTCAGAATCTCGAGCTTGGCCAGAGTACTGCTATCAGTTTCTGGTGCCTGTGGATACAGATGTGAAAATCTAAGCTAACTCCCTAGCACCATTTCTGTCTGCATTCTGCCATAGTTCTTACCATGATAACAATGGACTAAACCTTCAAACTGTAAACCAGCCCCAATTGAATGTTTTTCTTTGTAACAGTTGCCATCTACAAGGCAGGAGGGAGGGCCTAATCCCTACTCCAAATGACTTGACAGATTTTGTTGATCCCTGGAAGGCATTACCCTTCCTGTGGAGTGGAGGGTGGGTGGAATGGGAGGGTGGTTGGGGGCATGGGAGGGAGGGTGAAAGGAAGAAAGGGAGAATGAGAGGGAGAGGAAACGGATTGATATATAAAATAAGAAAAAACATGGATTTGAATAAATGGATATGATAAAGAAGGAAAAAAAAAACAATTGTCATCATCCTGATATCTCTTCACAGCAATAAAACCCTTTATTGAACATTGCAGGGTTGGTAGCTGACATATGAAAACTAACCATTAGGGATTATATTTCTAAGCTAATTTGACCTTGCTCTTTCCCTGTCCTATAATTTAATTCTGTGATATCTTCTGCATTCCATGGTAGCATTCATCAGTATTACAGTAAAGGGAAAACTTAACAGGAGGATCCCTGGAGCTTACTGATCACTCAGTGTAGTCAAATCAATGGTGTCCATGTTCAAAGAGAGAGTCTTTCTAATATAAGCTGAAGTGAATGAAGAAGATATGTAAAGTTGGCCTCTTGCCACCACACAGGTATATACACTCATTAACACACACACACACACACAGACACATACACAGAAACCTACATTCAAGCTATTTTTTTATTGCTATTTTAGACCATTTCTTATATAGATATGATATATCTGAGTTTGTAATGTGCCAGACTTTGTTGACTCCTCATGTGAGCCCTACATATTGGGAGGAATGGATGGGGGGAAGGGAAGGTGCTGTGGGTGGAGGAGCATGGGAACAGGATGAGGAGAGAGAACTATGGTTGGAATGTAAAGTGAAATTTAAATAAATATCCAAGTTTGTAAACATCATAAAGGACAGAGAATTATCTATTTTAATGTATAAAAGAACAAAATTTAGTTGCTTCCTCTATTTGCCTTTGATGACAAATTTTGTGGTCATAAAAGGGCAGGATAGTGAAAAAAGCAATGAGGCTGACCATATAAAAAGATATCTCATAGAAGATCAGGAAACCAGAATATTGTGTGTACTAGGCCACCTCTTTTTGTAATTTACTCTTATATAAATTTAATTAGATCCTATAGTAACTGTAGTAATCTTTTCTTAGAGTAATATCCCCAATGACCTAATTATCTACCAATTATAAATGTCCTAAAATGACCATAACTCTGTCCATAAGATCCATCTTTAAAATACAAATATTGCAGAAGAATGACTTAAACATAACCTAAAATTAAAATTTCTCAACTTGGCTAATAGGAAATATGCAATTATCTTTTTGGTATTTCTTCTCTTTGTGTCCCATTCTCAATAAATATAACTGTGTATTAAATCTATGAATTGACTTTTTCATGGACATATAGAGATCATTTTATAGTCCTAATTTAAATATTATTTTTTGTAAGGCAACGACAAGGCCATAGGTTAGGTAAGAGGAAGGGAATATTATTGATACTGATATAAACAGAACAAATATAGCATCTATTTATTTAAGACACTTTCTTTTTATAGGTTAAATATATGAAATCTCCATGTAAATAATTACAAAGTCACATTCAAGATACTGCAAAATTTTTCATTCCATTTGGGAAAAATTTATTTTAAATGTGTGAAGGTTAATCTTGCCTGATAAATTCATTAAATTTAGAACCATTGATAAAAACTTCTAGCCTTCTCTGAGAGAATACCCAAAGAGTTTAGTTTAGGAGACATCCAATGTGGATCATTTTTTTTTTCTGGCACCATCATTCAATAGACCAGGAGTTCTTCACTAAATGGAAAGGAAAAAAAATGAACTGAATACCAGCATTCATAGCTTTCTGTTTCTTGGATACAGATATCATGTAGTCAACCATTACTCCCTATGGTAACCATGACTTGCTCATTATGAACAATATTTTTAAACTATGAGTGAAAATAGATTATCTTTTAAAATTTTGACTATGTCAGAGAAGCATGGGATTTTACTAATGTAAAATATAGTACTAAAAAATTAAAATTGTATTTATAAATATGCCACAGACATTAAACAATCACATACTTTTGGGGAAAAATTATGTCAGAAATTATTCTAAATCCAAGTTGCCACAACCTACATTTGTAAAAAATTTAACATTGAAGAATTACATAAAACTAAAGCATGATAAACAAGGTATGTTGCTTCTTCAAGAACAGAGTTTATCTCTAACATTGTATTCATGTACAAATAAGCAGTGATTAAAATGGTCAAAGTGTCAGAGCCTGCTCCAACAAGTCAGCTAAGATACCTGGTTACGGGTGTAATGATTGAGAAAAGGCGGATTGAGAAAAGAGAACAGAGACAGAAACACAGGTAGATTCCGAGGACTGTCCAGTCCATGTCCTTCAGAACACAGGACAGCCCTGAGTTTAATTTAGACCCTGCTTATATACAAAGTAGAGCAGAACAAAGAGCAGCATAGTCAGCAATCTTGTTCACTATATATCACATGAGTGCTGCTAGCAGCAAGCAGCTTCATTCCCTCTCACTATGTGCCTTCCACCTGGCATCAGAAGATAATATTCACTTTTCCATGGGCTTAACCAGAACTTTCTCACGACTCTCATGGAGACTGAAACAAGCAAGTTTGGATATATATATATATATATATATATATATATATATATATATATATATATATATATCCAAGTCCATTTAAATGAAAACAAACATTTATAGACAATATTTGGGTATTTGGGCGTTGTTCTTTCCAAACTACTTCCTGCTGGTAAGGAGCGCTGTCATGGGGGGTTGGAAGAAGATTCAGAAATCCTTGCTGTAGTCTGAAACAAGCAAGTTTGAACTCTAATGTCTTACAGCTCAGAATGGACTCCAGATGAAAACTGTGTCACTGGGGGCTCCCATATCAAAGTAGCAGGTATAAGAAAATGTAGACAAATGATTGAAGAAGACACACAACATTAACTTCTGGCCTCCAAATGTCCCTGAATGCATACACCTAGCAAAGACAAAACACATCTGCACACAATGTAACAAGAAAAACTTAGTTAATAATGATCTTCCAGGAAATGCTCAGTTTCTTCTGGAAAAAAAATCTAATATATAAAAAGTAGAACATTGAATGTGTTTACTAGAGAGCAACACAGAAACAAGGCATAGTTCCTTAATATGAAAAACATATAGAATAAAAAAATGTGTCACATCCTAACTGAGAAATTTCAAATATACAAATGAAATACAAATATACAAATGAAACTAGCTTTGATGTTGCCTCATACTTTTCTCATAAAAATACACAGGACTTAACATTTGTGTTTCTTTGCTGGTAATGTTTTAACGTGTGACAATATTAGGTTAGAAAAATTATAATACATTCACATCTGTGAAGAATTTGCATATTTCAGTGCTTCATTTTTCCATTTATTTTGTGCATATATGTGTTCAATAATATAAATATATTACCATTAAAATTTTAAAATACTTTGCAATTTATTTTATACATTCACTTTCCTATTTCTCTTACTAAATACAGATCATAGTTAAAAATCATTGATACAAGAAATGTTTATCTTTACTTATAATACATCTTAAATTTCATGCATGATATAACATACATTCACATTATATATTAGTAATGAAAAGTGTAATCTACACCATGGGATTTTCATATAATTTTAAGGGATAATGGAATTGGAGCAGGTACGAGAAGAGCTGTAGAGATGTTTGCTCAGCCATTTTTATCAGTGTTACTAAAGAGTACCTGTTATATCCAAACTACAGAGGATTCAGATGTGGTGAGAGAAGTAAAATGGAATACTACACATTTTCTGTTTGTGTTTAAAATATCATGAAATGTTTGCACTGGAGTCTGCACAAACTTTATTAATGGCTCTTAGATTTCCTGTGGTTTTTGGGGGTGGTTTGTATGGAATTACATACTTTAAATTACACAACTGTTTATGAGGTTAAGATTAGGAAGTCTAAGTTGTAAACAATTACTCTCTCAGCACTGACCAGAGAGTCCATGGTACCATTATTGCTTATGAGTAATAGTTACTGTAAAACCAAACTTGTGCTTTGGTTTCTGTCAGGAATTCCCCTAATTACTGTTTTAAAACATATATCATATGTTGCTTATTTTATTGGGAACATATATATATATATATATACACACATATATATGGATTAATGCTCTCAACATGTGAAACTGCTGATAATATTAAGTTAATATAAAGGAGAGAAATTAAATCAATTATATTCTCAACACTGTACATGCAACTAAGCGTTTCTTTGGAAATCTTTTTCATTATAACGCTTAGTCTCTTATTTCCTCTAGGGGAAAACTATAAATGTAAATTTGTGAGAGTTGTAGACCCCAAGGAAGCATTAAACAAAATTTTCTCAATTTGATATAGGTATGACCTATAATTGTTTAGAACATTTCTGCAATTTTAAAAATATACAAATTTATAGGAAACAAAGAGCTACAAAATTTGAGAATTCAAATAAATATGCTATATAATTTTTAACAGAAATTAGGATGGATCAGAGAAAAGCATTGTGAGCCATGTATTACCCAAAAGAAGCATAATGAAAACAAATCAACATAACAAAAACAAAAAAGTGAAACAATTACAACAAATGTGTTGTTTTATAGTTTATATGACTGGAAGATGATATTTGAGATCCGGAACTAATGGAAAATAGAAGTGTACTTCTCCCAGTCTGACTGGGAGAAGATTCAGATTAAAGTACCTCCAGCTATAATTCTAGCTTCTCCCAAGGCAGGAGCTTGCTGCTGTGTACTCAGGCATAAATCTAGCTGTGTTACACAGGACAGAAGGCGGAAGGCCAGAGAGGATAGATTCCTTTTGCTACACTTTTTCATATTGGACCCTACATACTTTCCTTAAATGTTCTGCCTGTAATTTATACTCTCCAGGGACGATGCTGTAGGAAAACTTATATTCATAAATAAAAAAAGCATTTCCTGTTGTGAATGTATTATATAAACAGACCTAAATATCTTTTTCTTTTGTCAAGATCAAGTCACTTAGTTCAGTTACTCTCTCAAGTGAAAATATTAAGCCAAAATGCTCATCTTTGAATTGTAGATGATCAAAGCCCAGTGCTTTAGGTGATTCTTTTTTTTTTTTCCCAATTAAAAGCTAGTAGCTTCGTGGTTTTTTTTTTTTTTTTTTTTTTTTTCAAGTCAGTACAGTAAGGCTATGAGCAAATTTCCTGAAGGAAATAAGAAACATTATCTGTTGGTGTGACATATTTACTGGTTCAGAATTCCACTGCATGGGCTGTAGGTCCTATTAAATACTGGCTAAACTGTGCAGAGAGATGAATCTGTCAGTAATTGTTGCAGAAACTAATGTCTGGATGTAGTACACAAACAGCTAAGATCATAGTTTTCCTTTTTATTGAAAGAACAAGACCCTTTCTTCCCTAGAATAATGAAATTCCCACATAGGTATGCATAGTATTGCATCTGTATTCCTGTCAAACTAAAGTAAATGTGAATGCCCATGAAAGCCAGGTCATCCAATGAAAAGCCGGACTACTGTGAGGCCTATCAGGCTTTCTAGACCCTTGGGAAACCCTGTCTGAATTTTCACATCTAAGCCTTTTCTGATTTAAGACACCTTTCCCAGGTAAGGATCTTGCAAATGGGGTTTCTATTTCTCAGCAGAACAGCCTCTGTAAATTTCCCTGGAACTTCGGAAAGTTAATCATGGCTGCCGCTTTCTGTGGTAGCCTTTCAAGTCCTGGATAGGTAATCTAGCATGATTCATTCTCGTCCAGCTTCCACACTTTCTTTATGTGATGAATGTTCAAGAAATACACTGATGCTCTGCCTTGATAATAAAGTTTTGGGAATGGATTTGCAAATCTTTTCCTTTAACCAAGGAAATGCCAGAGAACTACACAGTCAAATTATATACCATGTAGAGGGTGAAAGAAATTTTCCTAGCAAGTTATAGGTTGGCATAAATGAGGTGAGAGACAAATGAAGATATGCATGTTTTCTGTTTAAGACATCTATTAACTGTTTTCATGTAGTGGTTTCTGTGCAGGCCTTAAAAATGGACATTTTTATGGTTTGAATCTGAATAGTTAAGATGGGGAAGGCCTAAGGCAGATGAAGACAAAACATGTGAGTAATTGAGTAATATTCCAACAAGCCTGAACAGTGAATAAAACAGTGAATTCTAGTCATCTGTAAGAGAAAATAACATAAATCCTCAAGGTTCTCCATATAAATATTCACTATTATACCAAGTGCTATTGTGTTTATGTGTCTGCATATGTATCAAATGTCAAAAGCCCACAAACTAATCTCCAGAAATATAAAACTAGCAAGATTTTATAAATGCCAACATTTCAACAATACCTCTCTCAACTGAAGTTTTATTCAAATGTTCTCTTTCTCATATTATGTGTCTGTGATCCTTGGAATACAATCACTCACATTTCTGTTGTGTTTCTTGTATGCAAAACCTCTTTCCTTTGTTCCTTGTCTTTCAAAGAAAAAAAAGAGATTATTTCCTTGTATAAAAGAAACTTTTCCCAACATGAAAAAGGGCATTTCCTTATTTCCTTTAAAGAAAATTAATGTAAAACTATGAAACAGGCAAACAAAAAAGAAAGTATAAACAAGTTTTGTATTATTCTAGATGTTGAGTATATGTATCAATATTTGACTTTAGAAGGGCATATTAAATTATTATTTATTACTTATTATTGCTATATATTTATTATTGTTAAATGTTTGAAACAGAAATATTTTGTAATTATTGTTTAAAATAAATTTATATTTTATTACTTTATTAGTAAAAAATATTTCTTGATTTTTGTATTTGAAGGAACTATAAAGGACTCATTCTAAATTCAACAAAAAATTATTTAAGAAGAAAATGTGTGTATTCACATAATAAGAATGAGAGAATTTCAAAGTAATAGAAAAAAACATTTCAAATTCCTTTTTTTGCTTGGTAACTTCCTACAAAAACAAATGTAACCCTTGTGAAGCTCAAACTATTTGCATACATGGTTAAAGGAAGAAAAAATTATGTCTTTCATTTACTTTTCATTAATCTCTTCTCCTTATGTTAACTGATGTTGCTGATACAAACTTTAGTTTTACTTTTATATTACAATCATATCACAGACTCAGATTAAAATGATTATCCTTTATTTAGCACACAATTTTATACACACATGTACCTTCATGTGTGTGAATGTCAGTGAGGTGATATCAGTGAGAATGCCCCTATGTGCTCATGTGTTTGATACTTGGTCCCCAGGTGGTAGGTAGAACTCTTTGAGAAGGTTAGGAGGTGTGACTTTTTGAAAGATATGTGTTACAAGGCTAATTTGAGGTTTCAAAGGCTTGTTCCTTTGGCATGCAGATCAACATGAGAGCTCTTAGCTGTGCCTGACACTGCCTTCGATTCACCATCATGGGGTCTAAATTTCTAGAACAATAAACCCAATTAAATACTTTATTTTACAAGTTGCTTTGGTCATAGTATTTAAAGACAGGAAGAGGACAGTAGCTAATGTAGAGTTTCATATATAAAAATATAGTCATATCCAGAAGCACAGTTTGCTTTTCCAAAATAAGTCTATGTATAATAACTATTATTTTCTTCGGGAATATTATAAGATAGTCTATATGAAATGCTATGACTTTCACAGCAAGATTAGCTAGGCTTTACTATTAATGGCATATTAGTGTTATATTTCAAATTTTTTATTGACGATAGATTTTTCTCTCATTTAATACATCCCAAACACAGTATCCCTTCCCTTTTCTTCTCCTAGTTCTCTCCAACCTCCCCTCCCCCCAAGACCTCACCTGCTCAATTTCATCTACAAAAGAAGTGCAAATCCCCAAGAGACTAGAAGTAAAGTTTATCTCAACTTTATTTGCTATTTAAGCAGTGTGTTTGGAATATTTTCCAAGTTTATACCTTAGTTTTCCCTTTAGGTTTAAATTATTTCTATAATCCCAGAAAATGCTTTTGTTATTCAGTACCTTAGCATCCCCAAAACTTCTGCCTTGTTTTACTGGTGGCCTTTCATTCAGGCCTTTCATTACATTAAACAGAACAACAGTTTAGATATGTTTTTGTGTAAATTTTATTTTAGCAGCGTGGTTTGTATATAGTATTTCACACACACAATCTGTTATTTATCTCTTACTTTATTTTCTATGATGAAATTTTTAGTTGACAGATTGTTTTAGTGTTACATAATATTTAAGAACTTTTTTAAGGTCATTAGCAGCAATGAACATTCCTGCCAAATATTTTATCTCTCATGGATGAATAGTAAGTCTGCAAGCACTGTTCTCAGTTGAGCGTGTGTGTGTGTGTGTGTGTGTGTGTGTGTGTGTGTGTGTGTGTGTGTGTAATTACATAAATCTACCACTGTGATGGTTAATCTCCATTGTGAAAGTGATCTAAGAAGAAGAAACCTCATTTGAATGAACTCCTATTGCTTGTGGGCATGTCCTTGGGGGAACTTTCTTTTTTAGTTATTGATGTGATTAGGCCTAGCCTACTGTGAATAGTGGTATTCTTGGACATGTTGTCATGCTTGAATAAGTAAACAAACTGAGTAAGCCATGAAAAACAAACCAGTAAGCAGCTTTCCTCCATTGTCTCTGCTTCATTTCCTGCCTCCAGGTTATTGCTTTGAGCTCTTGCCCTGGTTTCATTTGATGATGTAAGGTAATTTGCAATAAACCATTTACTCCTCATGATACATTGGCTTCTGGTTTTTCCCAAACAATTGTGATGGCCAAAAAGGAATACTGCTGTGATGAACCTGATCATGTTGCTTGGAAGGAGAATTCAGAAAGCTTTTAGAGATTTGACCTTAGGAAATTCCTTTGAGTACTAGCACTTAATGAGTTTTTATGGAAGCTTGGAATATAGAACTGGCCAGAGACCTGCTACAGAAAGAGGAAGTTTGACTTGAGAAGATTCAGGAGGAAGAAAAAAGTTCTACCAAGACATTTTATGTGATTATCTTGTTATGAAACTCAGATTTACTAGGAAATTGATGTCTGCCCACTGAAACTTGAGTCAGTTCTGATTAATAAAAGATCAGCATCATTGAGGTGAAATCTTCTAGGAAATGCTTCCTAATAGTCATCCAGAATGTTGATTTCCAGAGTGGTCAATTTAGTAGTCAAACGTAGCAATGTTTGTCATACATGGGGTGCTGGATTTGGTGACATTAGACCTACAAAAATGGAAAAGTCAGGGAGACAGCTTAGATTTGCCATTATGGGAACACAGGAAAGAACACTGGTGGCAATGTAACCTCAGTGGCAATAGAGACTACAAGATTAAAGGGGTCAAGGACAGAAGCTGAGGCTTTACAACATGTGGCTGGACCAGAAGTCTATTGATGCTGGTGGCCATTTGCTAAAATATTTTATATTACAGTTGACAGCATAGTTTATTGAAGATGCTAGGGCCATTAGGTGACTTCCAAGGAGAGTGACAGTTGTTAATGGGGGCAGTCTGATCCTTTTAGACAAGTTGTATGCATAGGTGTGTGGTTGACAGAGCAGATCATCATGAGTAAATTATGCATGTTAGAGATTGAAATACATGTTTGGATGGACTACAAAGATGGACATTACTTAAATGTGACTCTCTTCCTTTTTTCCATGAGAGAGTGTTTAACTTGCTTTTGATTTTACAGGTACGCACAGTTAAGAGGTTTAGATATTATAATAAAATTTTAGAGCTTTAAGTCATAGGAAATTTGAAAGGCCATATGACTTTTAAAATTGTGCTATATTTTATGTAATGAAATTATCAGATATCCTGAAGACAAACAAGAAAGAATAGGTCATAGTTTTTTTTTTTTCTTTTTTATTTATTTATTTATTTATTTTTATTTAATTTTATATAACAAAGACCAATTAAATGAAAACAAACATTTATACACAATATTTGGGAATTTGGGCGTCGTTCTTTCCAAACTACTTCCTGCTGGTAAGGGGCGCTGTCTTGGGGGATTCGAAGAAGATTCAGATATCCTAGCTCTCTGTAGGGCTGCTTTGTCCAGCTGTTTGGAATGTAGGATCAGCTTGTACTCTGTTTCAGGCGGTCTGGTGTGATCAAACCACATTAGTCTGGAAGGAATCCACATCTTTTCATTTTCTGTAGAAACAAAAATAGAAATACTTTTCCCCAGTAACTTGTTCTTCAACTTAAATTTTGGAGTCAAAGCGTTTTTTTTTTTAATTTATTATTTTACATGTCGATCCCAGTTCCCTCTCCCTCCCTCCCTCCTTCCCTCCCTTTTGCCCTCTCTACCCTCTCCCATGCACTCTAAACACCCTCCCCTCCCAACCCCCCCACCACAATACCATATTTACAGTGATGACTTTGTGTGCCAAGATGACAGCAGGAAACTGGAATTTTCATGACTTGGTTATGAACTTGACACTCCTGGGAAAGGGAAACCTCAAGTAAGGAATACTTTTATTAGACATGCTTATGGCCATTTATTTGATTATGATTTATGTAGGAGGGCCTCATCTACTGTGAGACGTATCACTTATGGGCAGAAGTTCATGGTTTTATCACAGTTTCAGAGACGCCAACTAATACTACTACTTTACAGGATAGAGTTTCTTTGCACTTTTAATGTCTATTTTCAAAATCAACAATGTTTATGAAAATATTTTCAGGGAATTATTGTCCCTTTTTGACTGCATTTGAAGTATTTTCTAATAATCTTTTGTTCATTTATATTGGTTTTTTATTTTAGTTAATTATATGCAAATGCTCTTTATATGCCTTCTTACAACATAAACAATAACACAATATGTAGAGTTGTTATTACAATATACATGTATTTTAACGTTTTATTTTCTCAAGTAACATATAACAATTGAATTTTGATATTATATGCAAGTCAAATTTACTGCTTCTTTTCCACTGTTTCCCAAAATTTTTTCTTAAACTTATGAGCATATCACTATTTCTTTCAAAAAACTTTACACTCTTCACAGTCCTGTCTAAAATGTATTTCAAGTTCAATTTCATGTTGTGAGGTAGGATTTAAAGTCTACTCTTTTCTACTGAGATATCCAGGTATGCATGTGTGTATGGGGAGGGGTGGTGCATTTTTCATTAATACTCAAATTATATTGTCAGCTCATTGAGGATCAGTTCACTGAATATAAAACCACTTATTATCTTGATATTGTCTACCTTGTATCAGTTTCACACTCTGCTGTTGGTAACTTTGTAATAAGTGATAAATTGAGATACCATAACCTTAAGTAATAAATGCTCATACCTCATACCTAGTGAGCACTAATTCATGGACATCTTATCATAATCGACAAGGTCTCTTGTAACAGCACTCTGATAGTCATTCAGAAGGTGATGTCATTCAGAAATTGATCCTAGGATAAAACATATCACACCATTGATGTGATTACAGGTGAGCAGACTGAGCAAGCAGATCCATTTCAGCTTAAGTCACAGAGACTCTAGTCATGATGGATCCAAAATCATATCATTTCAGGGGTATTCATTAGAATAATTGAAATATTAATCAATTAGAAAAATATTTTATTTTGTTTCTCCTTTAAATATTTCTTCTTGAGATATTGCATTCAACATTTTAACATTATTTCTTATTTCAAATACAATACTTCCACACTCAGACAAATATCTTTAATTTAAATTAGAAACAACCTTATTTTATGTATCAATCCAAGTTCACACTACCTCCCATCCTCCCATGCCCCCCAGCAACCCCCATGCCATCTCTCTTCTGTTCCATAGAAAGGGTGAGGCCTTTGATGTAGATCATCAAAATCTGTCACATAATTTGTGACAGGGCCTAGCCCCCCCCCCCATGTGTCTAGGCTGAGAGAGTATCCCTCTATGGGGTGTGGGATCCCAATGTCCATTTGTACACTAGATATACATGCTGATCCATTACCAGTGGCCCTATAGACTTCCCAGGCCTCCTGTCAGCCACCTGCAGGGTTGGTTCCTTCTTATGCTGGTTTCCAAGGTGTCAGTTTGGGGTCCATGAGCTCCCCTTTGTTCAGGTCAGCCATTTCTCTGGGTTTCCCCAGTATGGTCTTAACCCCTTTTCTCAAAGACTGTTTAGTAGCTACTTGTGATGCACTTATCTAACTGCTAACTCCAGTGTCTGTTTCCCCTTCTTTTTAGGGAAGTGTAACTGAATTACAAACTTCTAAACAATCAAACATACAAATATCCAAGATTAAAATTGCTGAAAACTCCAATAATGTTCCCATTTAATTCTTAATCTTTTCCTTATTTCCTTATTCACAGCTATGTTTTGTAAATTAGTAGTTTTTTTTTTTTTTTCTTTTTTTCTTGTTAATCTTCACTGTCTTTGTAGTTTTGTGAAAAGCTTAGTGATGCCTGTCTAGACATGTCTTCCTTTGGCTGTTATATCTGCCCCTCTTCTGGTTTCTATCTGTCTTTGATTCACAGTTGCCCCAACCCCACATTCACAGTTTGCCCTTAGGAAAACTGTTGTAAGAGTTAACTGATTTTGATAACTTCCTTAAAACCATGGTGGTTATCAAGCAATTCAGGACTGAGCTTAAAATAATAGGAAGGATTTTTCAATATATGAAATAAATGGGAAAAACCTATTAAATTATGGCATTAATTTAGGTAGGGAGAAGAACAAACTTTGAATAATTAACCACAAAAAAAATTTCTGCCTTGGTAGTTTTTTTAATTTAAATTTGAAACAAGCTTGTTTTACCTGTCAAACCCAGTTCCTACACCCTTCCATCCTCCCCTGATCCCTCCCCCCACCCCCATTATCATTCCTTTTCTGCTCCCCAAGGAGGGTGAGGCATTCCATGGGGAGTCTTAAAGTCTGTCATTTCATTTGGAGGAGGGCCGAGGGCCTCCCCCATGTGTCTAGGCTGGAAAAGTATCCCTCTATGTGAAAAGGGCTCCCAAAGTCCATTTCAATACTAGGGATAAATACTGATCCACTACCAGAGGCCCCATAATCCCAGTCCTCATAAATACCATCACATTTAGGGAATCTGGGTCGATCATATGCTGGTTTCCCAGCTATCAGACTGGAGTCCATAAGTTCTTCCTTGTTCATGTCAGCAGTTTCTGTATATTTCTCCAGCCTGGTCTTGACCCCTTTGCTCATCACTCCTCCATGTCTGCAACTGGATTCTAGGAATTTGGCTCACTGTTTATCTGTGAGTGTCTGATTCAGCTTCCATCAGCTACTAGATGAATGTTCTAGGATGTCATATAAGGTAGTCATCAATCTCATTATTAGTGAAGGGGATTTAAGGTAGCCTTTGTAGTATTACTTGGATTGTTAGTTGGGGTCACCTTGTAGATCTCTGGATATTTCCCTAGTGCCAAGGGACAGATTTCTCTTAAAACCATCACTGGCTCCCTCTATTATAGTATCTCTCTCTCTCTCTCTCTCTCTCTCTCTGGTCTCCTTGACTCAATCTTCCTTCTCTTTTATGCCCACATTACCCCCTCATCTTCCTCCTAATCCCACTCCGCCCCCCATTATGCTCCCAATTTGTTTGTGATATCTTTTCTTTCCCCTTCAACAAACGACCATGTATGTCTCTCCTAGGATCCTCCTTGAATCCTACCTTTTCTGTAGGCTGGTAATTCTTTGCTCTGTGTCTAAAAGCCATATATGAATGAGAACATACAGTGTTTGTCTTTTTGTGACTGGGTTACCTCACTCAGGATGATTTCTTCTAGTTCCATCCATTTGCCTGTGAATTTCAAGATTCCATTGTTTTTGTTTGTTCGTTTGTTTTTTTGTTTTTTTTCACTGATTAGTACTCTGTTTTGTAATGTACCACATTTTCTCCATCCATTCTTAAGTTGAGGGACATTTAGGTTGCTTCCAGGTTCTGGCTATTACAAATAATGCTGCTATGAATATAGTTGAACAGATGTCCTTGTTGTATGAATGTGTATCTTTTGGGTGTATGCTTAAGAGCAGAATTACTGGATCTTGAGGTAAACTGATTGCCATTTTCCCGAGGAACCACGATACTGACTTCCAATGTGGCTCTGTGAGTTTGCACTCTTACTGGCAGTGGAGTAGTGTTGCCCTTTCTCCACATACTCTCCAGCATAAACTGTCTTCTGTGTTTTTGATTTTTGTCATTCTGACAGTAGTAAGACTGAATCTCAGAGTTGATTTGATTTGCATTTCCCTGATGGCTAATGTTGTTGAGCACTTTCTTAAGTGTCTTTCAGCCATTTTAGATTCCTCTATTGAGTATTCTGTATTTAATTCTGTACACCAGTTTTCAATTGGATTGTTTGGTGTTTTGCCACTAGCTTCTTGCAGTCTTTCCATATTTTGGAAACCGGCCCTCTGGCAGATGTGGGGTTGGTGAAGATATTTTCCCATTCGGTCATCTGCAGTTTTATCTTGTTGACTGTTTGCTTTGCCTTACAAAAGCTTTTCAATTTCAGTAGATCAAATTTATTAATTGTTGATCTCAACGTCTGTGCTAGTTTTATTACTGAAGCTTTTCAATTTCAGGAAGTCCCATTTATTAATTCTTGATCTCAGTGTCTGTGCTACTAGTGTTTTGTTCAGGAAGCAGTCTCTTGTACCAATTCCTAAATTCTCTTGCTGGAGGTTCAGTGTAGCTAGATTTATATTGAGGTCTTTAACCCATTTGAGCTTAAGTTTTGTGCATAGTATTAGATATGGATCTATGTTCAGTCTTGTACAAGTGAGCATCCAGTTATGCCAGCACCATTTGCTAAAGAACCTTCACCAAATTTCCATTTTTTAACTATTTATTTATTTTTCTTGTTTTACATATCAATCCTTGTGTCCTCTCCCTCCTGCTCACCTTCGCGCTCTTTCTCCTTCACTCTTTCCCTCCCTCACATGCCCCACCACCACCCTCCTATCCCATCTACCCCCCAATCCACAGGGAGGGTGATACCTTCCAGGAGGGGTCAATAAAATCTGTCAAGGCATTTGGAGTAGGGACTAGGCCCTCACTCCTGCCTCTAGTTTAAGGGTGTATCCCTCCATGGGGAATGTGCTGATACACTCTGGTTCTACTGTCAGAGTTTCCTTAGTCCAGGCCTTCTAACTGAGTGCCATGTTCAGGGGGTCTGATTTGGTTCAATGTTGGTTTCCCAGCTATCAGTCTGGGGGGCCCAGTAGCTCTGTCTTATTTGGGTTAGCTGTCTCTGTGAGTTGTTCTGTAGTCTGGTCTTGTCCTCTCTCTCTGCATCTGGATTCTGGTACAGACCAGTGTTTAGCTGTGAGTGTCTGCTTCTGTTTCCATCAGCTACTAGATGAGGCCTCTATGATGGTAGATAAGTTAGTCATTAATCTCATTATCAGGGAAGGGCATTTATGGTAGCCTTTCCACTGTTGCTCAAATTGTTAGTTTGGATCAGACTTTAGGTCTCTGGTCATTTCTCTAGGATCAGTCTTCTCTTCAAATCTAAATGGCTTCTTCTTTTATGGTATCTCTCCCTCTCTGTGTTTTTTTTTCTCTCTCGTCTATTCCTCTGACTCAATCATCCTAGTCCCACGTGCTTTTCTCTCCTCCTCTACTCTTTCTTCTAGCTCCCTATCCACTCACTACCACCCCTACTCCCAATATGATCAAGAGATTTTGTTCTTTGCCTCTTCTGTGAGAGACCTTGTATGAACTTCTTAGATTCTTCATTGTATCATAGTTTCTCTGGCGGTGTGTATTATAGGCTCGTGATCTTTTGCTCTATGTCTAAAATCCATATATGAGCGAGTACATACCATGTTCCTCTTTTTGTGACTGGGTTACCTCATTCAGGATAGTTTCTTCAAGTTCCATCCATTTGCCCGCAAATTTTAAGATTCCATTTTTTCCCCCTACAATGTAGAATTCCATTCTGTAAATGTGCCACATCTTCTTTATCCATTCTTCAGTTGTGGGGCATCTAGGTTGCTTCCAGGTTCTTGCTATTACAAATAATGCTGCTAGGGACATAGCTGAACCAGTGTCTATGTTGCATGAATGTGGATCATTCGGGTATATGACTAAGAAAGGAATTGCTGGGTCCTGTGGAAGACTGATTCCCATATTCCTGAGGAAACTTGATCTCAAAAAATGGCTGTACAAGTTTGCACTCCCACCAGCAGTGGAGGAGTGTTCCCCTTTCTCCACATCATCTCTAGCATAAGTTGTCATTGGTATTTCTGATTTTAGCCATTCTGGCAGGTTTAAGATGGTATCTCAGAGTTGTTTTGATTTGCATTTCCCTGATAGCTAAGGATGTTGAGCACTTTCTTAAGTGTCTTTCAGCCTTTTTGATTTCCTCTATTGAGAATTCTCTCTTCAGTTCTGTACCCCATTTTTTAATAGGGTTATTTGGTATTTTGGTTACTAATTTCTTGAGTTCTTTGTATATTTTGGAGATAAGCCCTCTGTCATTTGTAGGATTGGTGGGGATCATTTCACAGTCTCTAGGCTGCCATTTGGTCTTGTCAGCTGTGTTCTTTGCCTTACAGAAGCTTCTCAGTTTGAGGAGGTCTCATTTATTAATTGTAGATCTCAGTGTCTATGCCCTTGGAGTTATGTTCAGGAAGCGGTCTCCTATACCAATTTGTTCAAGGATACCTCCCCTTTTCCCTTCTAACAGGTTCAGTGTGGCTAGATTTATGTTGAGGTCTGTGATCCATTTGGACTTGAGTTTTGTGCATGGCTATAGACATGTGTTTACCTGCAGTCTTCTACACACCATCATCCAGTTGCACCAGCACCATTTGTTGACTATGCTTTCCTCCTTCCATAGTATTCTTTTAGCTGTTTTGTCAAAAATCAGATTTGCAGAGTGTGTGGATTAATGTCAGGATTTTCTATTTGATTCCATTAGTCTTCCTATCTATTTTTGCACCAATACCACGCTGTTTTCAGGACTATAACTCTATAGTAGAGCTCGAAGTCAGGGATTGTGATGCCTCCTGAAGTTCCATTGTACAGGGTTGTGTAGTGAGGTAGTCCTTCTGTAGCACTGACCACGCCCATTGGGGGGTGGAGCGATGGGCGGAGGTGACCTGAGGAAGGAGGTCGGAGGGGGCCAGGAAGGCGCTCGCTCTTTCTGGCGTGACTCGGACAGGAGAGGATCGGGTTGAATTTCCTGGTGTTCATCTGTCTAGGTTGTAAGTTATTTCTCCCTGAATAAACATCTATTCGGCCTATTTGTTTATCCTGATCCTTATTTACCGCAATAGGGTTGTTTTGTCTATCCGGGCTCTTTTGTTTTTCCACATAAAGTTCAGTATTATCCTTTCAAGTTCAGTGAAGACTTGTGCTCAGATTTTGATGGGGATTGCATTGAATCTGTAGATTGCTTTTGGCAAGATCACTGTTTTTTACCATGTTTATTCTACCTATCCAAGAGCACTGGCCAGCTTTCCATTTTTCTGGTATCTTCTTTAATTTCTGTCTTTAAAGACACCAAGTTCTTGTTATATGGATCTTTTACTTGTTTGGTTAGCATTACCCCAAGATTTTTTTGTGTTGTTTGTGGCTATTGTAAAAGGTGTTGTTTCTCTTATTTATTTCTCAGCCCCTTTATTGCCAGTATATAGTAAAGCTACTGATTTTTTGCGTTGTACTTGTACCCTGCTACTTTGCTGAAGGTGTTTATCTGCTGTAGGAGTTTCCTGTTGGAGTTTTTTGGGCCCCTTATGTAAACTATCATATCATTTTCAAATTATGAAATTTTGACTTCTTTCTTTCCAATTTGTAATCCCTTGATCTTCTTTTGTTGTCTTATTGCCCTAGCTAGAACTTCAAGTACAACATTGAAGAGAAATGGAGACAGTGGAAAGCATTGTCTTTTTCCTGATTTTTGAGTAATCGTATTGTGTTTCTCTCTCTTTAGTTTGATGTTGGCTGTTGGTCTTTTGTATATTGCTTTATTACATTTAGGTATGTCCCTGTTATTTCTGATCTGTCTAATACCTTAGTCATAAAGGCGTGCTGATTTTGTCAAAGCATTTTCAGCATATAATGAAATAATCATGTGGTTTTCGTTTTTCAGTTTCTTTGTATGGTGGATTACATTGATAGATTTTTCCTATGTTGATCCATCCCTGTATCCCTGTGATGAAGCCTACTTAGTCATGGTATTTTGTAATGCATTTACCTAAAACATTGTTTTAAACAGTAGAACATAATGTGTATAACATTAGTATTCAATAAGATGATTATTTTAAGTGTTTAATATATTCAAATAGCAAAAAAGGCACATAAATACTAGAATTACAAATTTTGTATTTAACCACCTCCCCAGATCATTTATCCACTTAGTGAACATTTAATGAATGTGTAGGAGACCCATAAATTCTTCTGATGAAAGCAAATAAAATAGTAATGAAACAAAGTGCTGCTTCAAAGGATTTTTACACTCTAATGGGAAAGTGAGAAATTTCCTGATTTAATATTTTATATTTCATATTAGACATATATAATTTTAAATATGACCCTTACATGTCTTACAACAGATATGGAACACAGTAGATATAAAGTAAGTTTGTAAGTTGTAAAACAGTACAGTCTATGTAGAAGAAATTGGACCTGATTCTTACAGGATAATTTGATCATTTGATTTTGTTCATTTACTTTTTGCAAAGACACACATTCTTTTCTTATTTGTATACACAAATTTTACTAAAAAGGCTCAACTAAATATGATAAAATTACTTTGAGTGTTTCTTTTTTTGTTCATGTTTTTGTGTGCTTTTTAAAACTTCTTTTATTTTTTATTTTTATTTTAAATGTCAATTCCAGTTCCTGCAACTCTCACCCTCCCTCCCTCTCCCCCTCTCTCCCATCCTCCCTCTTCTCCTCTCTTCCACCCTCCCATGTTCTCCCACCAGCCCCCTCTCCCAGCCCTTCCCTCTACATGTAGGGTGATGCCTTCCAGGAGGGGTCATCTAAATCTGTCAAGTCATTTGGAGTAGGAACTAGGGCTTTTCTCCTGACTCTAGGTTAAGGGAGTATCCCTCTATGGGAATGTGCTCCCAAAATCCTTTTGTGCACCAGGGATACATCCTGGTTCCACTACCTGGAGCCTGTTAGACTGACCAGATCTTCTAGCTGAGGCCCATGTTCAAAATCCTGTGCTGGATTCCATGCTATCAGTCTGGGGGGCCCATTAGCTCCTCCTTGTTCAGTTCAGCTATCTCTATGTGTTTCGGTATCCTGGTCTTGTCCTCTCTCTCTGCATCTGGATTCCAGTTCAGCTCAGTGTTTAGTTGTAGGTATCTGCTTTTGTTTCCACCAGCTACTAGGTTAGTGGTGGATCTCATTATCAGGGAAGGGCATTTATGGTAGACTTTCTTTTTTAATGAATCTGCTGTAAAGTGGGCAATAGAGGCTGTGTGTGTGTGTGTGTTTGTGTGTGTGTGTGAGAACACAGATTATATAATGCTTTATTAACATTAAACTTTCTTAATGCTGATGAAAAAGGAAAAACAGCTACAGAAAGACACTGGATAATAGAAAAACATCCGTACTAAATTAACCAGTGTACTTCAAGGGTGTATTGAAACCAGGATATGTTTTACATTGGGGTAGGGGTTTCACATTTGTATCTACAGGAGGAGAAAAACTATGGATACCATCTAAGTTAAATAAAGATACGAGTTAAACAAAATACACATCTTAATGAAGAGAAATGATAAGTTATCCAACAAATTAGGTCCCATGAGATGTGCGGAGACCTCTCAAAGGTAGGGGAAGTATTCTGTTCCTGTTCTTACAGGAAAACAGAGAAAACCTATCTTCAAACACTGAACATGTAGGTACCTACAGAAGAGAAGACAGCTCCCCAGAAACAATCAATTAATGAAGAGGAATCTGATATATGGTAAAAATATTTAATTCTAGTAATCTATTCCTATACAGATATCTATTTCTCTTTACTATCTAGTATTCCTGTAGTTCCAATTCATGTAAATCAGTGCTGGCTTTGGACTTGCATTTATCTTTCCTTCTCTAAATTAAAGCATGTTGTTAAGATTAAATTCACAGTTTCTGCCTTAAATCAGGAAGCCAATTGGTGTAAGACAGAAGAAAACAAAATCTGGGGACTCATTCCCTTATAAACAACTTTCTCTCTGAAATCCTAATGTTCTCATATATATTTTAATGCTTATTGTTGCATTTCCCTAATGCATACCTTAAAACTTGAAAATTTTACTTTAATATTGATGTTTAAGTTTTCCACAAGGAATAATAATAATTCCTAACACAAATCTTTGAACTCTCTGGAAAGAAGATGGGGCCCCACATCGTCATTTTCACTTGACTCAACCTGATGCATCTTGATTACAAACACCATCCTAAAACCGGTTTGAGATTGTTCTGCTCGAGAGAACTCATGACTAGCTAGCTGTAATGGTGCACCTTCTTATTACACCCTGGCCAGAGTTTCAAATAGAATTACAGTCAAGCATTGTCTGCCACACAGTACATATGTCACAGCCAGTTCTGTTAAGAAATTTGGTTGCTAAAAATTTTCTTCCTACAAGATCCCATGGAGCAATCATCATCCCATTTCAGCAGGAAGTAATCTTAAGATAACTATGCCCCCCTTTCCCTACTATTGGAATTTGGGGATAATATTTATCTTCTTTGGGTTGGTTTTAGTTACTTAGGGTTGGGTATGGAAAGTGATGCTTAGACTCGGGTTTATCTTTTAGACAGAAATAGGATATGGTTGGGAAAGATATGGTTTGGATGAGATATAGGTTGATTAGCCTATCTTCTTGTAAGTTATTTAGTAAGAGTGAGATAATAGTATTATACAACTTGCATTGTTATATATTCTTATTTGTGGTAAGCTACATAAAATTAAGTTTATATTCCCTTTCCAGAAGAATGGTATATTATATTATGTCATATTGTGTGAAATCTTACCATTTATGATGTTTTATGCACATTATTCTTACCATATTCTATGTATGTATACTTTTGATTGTGTTCCAGACATTTTGTATATTGATACAATTTGTGGTATTTATCATGCTGCCCTTTATAGTTCTACCTCTTGTCTAGACATTTCTACTCTACTTCTATTTTGGGGATTTATGTATATGTACATATTTATATTGTCTAGGTATTTGTCCCTGTTTACTCAGGGGAGTTTCAATCAGTTTTTTAGCTAAGTTCCTGAGTATTACAGATTATCTTCATTCATGTTTCCTTTACCTATGAGATTAGTCAGACATAGATGCTTAATCTTCAGTCACTTCATAGACATGCAGAACATGGCATTTAAATGTTTTAATATTAGTACTCCGTTGACATGAGACACTGTTGCTCCTGACAGCACCGTGCACTTTCCTGAAAATATGTTGGACACTGTTGTTGCTCCTGCTGGAGTCCATTCTTGCCTCAGCTAATGGCCTCTTGGGCAAAGAACTGCCCCCACCTTGACCACTGATTTGGACATGCAGTCCTATGTGCTTACAGGAGACAAATATAGAAGACTGCTGAACCTTGCCAAGTCAGGGTAAGACAGCCTTTCTACCTCCCTGCTGTTGTTGTGGTCTGTAAAATACTCTTGGGTTTAGCAAAACTGGGTGTACCAACATTGCTGTGAGACCTTGGGTGACTGTCCAGGTGGCTTGCTGTTTCTGTACTTGCTGCACCTTTTGGAAGTTGCCCATCCGCACTTCCTGTCTACCCTAGTACCATTATTTTCCTTCTCATGTCTTGAGGTTGAATAATAAACTATCACAACTATTATTCTCTTCCTAGTTAGATATATTAGGTACTAGACGTAAGTTTTCCAGCTTAGGACAACTTTATTGTAAACTCCATTATGCCTTCACCTTAGGACTAGTTATATAGGTCATTTTGTTCTCGATTTTCCTTAGAGCACATTTGTTATTCATTGCTTTGTATATAGTTTTGTATCAAATCTAAATCTTTTCTTTAGACTAAAAGGGGAATTGTAGTGGGATATTCACTTTGTCTGCTTCTGTGGCACTGCCCATGCCCATTGGGGGGTGGAGCCAGGGGTGGAAGTGACCTGTGGAACTAGGTCTGAGGAGGAGCTGGTGAATGCTGTCTGGATGGTGGGACGTGGAGAGGAGAGCATCCAGTGGAACTTGTTGGTGTTCATCTGTCTAAATGGTATTAAACCACAATATGTGTGTGTACAAATAAACAGCATAAAAAGGCAACAAATTATATCATGGTGTTTCATATGCTATTATACATTAGTTTATATCTAAGCTACCCATTTTTGACAGAATTTACCCAGAGGAGTTTGATGATGGTAATGTGTCACCAAAAGATTTATAGTACTTCAAAATTATGCTCTTATTTATTTAAATACTTAATGTAAAGTTGGTAAAAGTAGACAGGATAATATGTTTGTTCATTTTTATTGAGAAGATAAAAATATGAAAAATATTTTTGGAAAACCTGATTCATAGAAAATAAGAATTAATTTTTTTTCTTATTTATAAGAACCATGTCTCATCATCTCCAATTTTGAAAGTCTGTCATATAAATTGTTTAATAAATGATTTATCAGGATTATGGCTTCAGTTTATGATTCATTTGTTGGCATGCAGGTAGAAATTTAGTAATTTTAGTTCATGTTCATAAAAAGGACAAATAGTAGTTTAAAAGCTTGATGAGAATTTGAGGGCACTAAACTAAAACTGTAAAATATGTGTTTGTAAAAGGGCAGTATTATCAATTATTAATGTTGTGATATAATTTACAAAATTTATTGGATATACATAATGAACAAACTGGTCCTATATTTGAAAATCCTTCCAAGTGTCTGCTTACTCTATAATCCTGATAATTTAAAGTATTTGTTAAACAATATTACAATTTCTTCTTTTTGTCTACATTGGTGAATTGTTCAATGATAATAATTTTACATGAAATTTTACATACATACATATATATATATATATATATATATATATATATATATATTTCTAATTTTTAGAATTATTTGTCCTAAATTATTCATTTGGTTGACTTGTGGATATGTTTTTGTACCACCTCATTCCTAGGTTTTCAAATTTATCCAATATAAAGTATCATGTTCATATATGCCTCTTCCTGTGTTCTGTGTTAAACTTGTTGGCAGTCACATTGCCTATGGATCATCATGTGAAAACTTATCCAACATGTCTCCACCAATCAAAATATGTGGTGATGGTTTCTCACTTGACAAGAACCAATGGATGTCAGGACAGTACAAAACACGACTAAGATTCTGAAACATGCATGTTCTCTTCTCATAATGTTGATGATCTTTGGGCGATTTTTATTTTCACTTTGTCAACCACACATGGGACAGTCACCCATGTAATCATTCTCAGAAAACCCATTTTTTCTTCAACACCCCCCCCAATTCTTGAAGAACTGATATTTCTCCAGTTTCTTATCTGTAAATATCAGCTGTTATCTCAGACCCTAAAAATTTTTCTTCCTCAATGTGGGTAGGTTCAGAGACAATGAAAGTTAGTGGGTACATGTGGTGATATGTTATTTATGATTTAGTAAAGCATGCCTGATGTTTCAAAAAGCAAAGCTACTCACAAGCCATAGAGGTCAGACAGTGGTGGCATACACCTTTAATACCAGGACTCAGGAGACAGGCAGATGGACCTGTATGAGTTCAAGGTCACCCTGGCCTAAAAAGAGTAAAGAGTAACAGAGCTTACGCACTAGGAATGGAGGCAGGAGTGATATGGCTGAGTGGAGATAGGGAATATAAGGCAGGAAGAGACAGGAACTCAGAGTTTTTGCCCCTCAGGATTCATGGAGACAGCATAGCCATTTCAGCTTGATAGAGGTAATATCTACTGGCTTGGCTGCTTTGCTTCTCTGATCTTCAAATTGAATCTTGAATGCTAATATCTGCCTCTGGGTTTTTAATTATTCACAATCAATTACAGGCACATATAAGAAAGGGGACATTAATTATATCTCCTAATTCAGAGGAAAAGCATTAAAATGAAAAAAGAGAGGCTTATCAAAGTTTACCCTTTATAGAGAGGCTTAGGTATGGAGGACATTTTTGTAAGGCAAGAGAAGAACTGGAATAATATAAGCTAACCGTATGTATGCAGGTTATGGCAAATCACCCCTATTACTGGTTTGTTATGTTTTGAACAGTATTGTTGTCCTGAAAAGTGTACTTATGTTTATCATCTTTTAGTTTTGTAAGGACAGGATGTGTCTGGCTCAGTATTCAGCCAAACTAACAAAATGTTGAACATTGTTTTTGCTGTAAAAGCTGTTTTGCTTTAAAGGGTGAGTTTTATGGAGAGTTACTCCTGGAAGTAGAAATAATGATGTATCAAGTTATTCAGGGCAGGCCACTTGTGTGAAACTCATCTGATGATGGGACACATTTCCACAAGCTGATACTTCTCCATCTCAGGCCTTGAACCTGGTATGGTGGAACATGGCATGGCATATCATTTAGTCTCTGTCCTTCTGTTCTTCTGTAAAGTGTATTTCAATCTCTATAAGACTGATCATCTTCCCAAACTTATGGAATTCTGAGATTAATTTGGTGAACTTTCAAAGAAAAATCTAAGGGTATAAGTTTAAATGTATAGAAACAGAGAAGTGACAGTAGATTCTGACCCATGACCTCTTCTTCTGTGGGTAGTTGACTTGTTCTACAGTTCAGGCATGATTATTTTCCTATTAATCAAATTTGAAGTTCAAATAACAGCTGTCAATTACCCCAAGTTAAGCGTGCCACTATTATACCATTATGGGTATCTTGATGGCTTAGTAATTATTATGGTCCATATGCTTTACAGCTGTGTGCGACTACCATTGCTCTTATAACTCAACAGCTCCCATAGCACCTTCCACTACTAAGAAAGCCAGTCCTCAGGGAGGATGCTTCCAGATTAGTTTTAGCTTGGTTCCTTTAAGTCTTGGATCTGAAGTATGTGGTGTAGAGTCTTACCTTAGATTTCAGGGAGGCAGCCAGGAAGAAGATAATGCCCTATATTGTTTGGGTACTATCTTAGACTCCACTGGCCAACAACCTGAAATGAAATTTCCCATAAATAACTGGCACAAAGTTCTTTTTGTTTGGGGCTTTTTGTTTGTTTGATTTTTGTTCTTTTTTAGTTAGTTATTAACTTGTTGGGATATAGGGAAATATTTTGCCAAAGATGGAAAGTATTACAGAAATTCACACTTGTCCAAATACAAGTAATATATGACTGTTGAGTGCCAAACACCCACTGATATGCCTCAAATGCAATTTTTACTTGCAAATCCCACAGAAAATTACACGAGTGATGGGAAGATTGCATGTACCTGGTGTACCTGTTCTGAGACAATGTGTTCTATATGTGACAGGAAAGCATCAATCATAAACTATCAATATGATTGTCTGAATAAGATTAGTATAGTGACAAAACTACTTGAAATTTCAGTGATTTCAGTAGAAATTCCATATCGTCATACTCCTAAATAAAGATCCAAAAATGGTTAATGCCTTCTGAGGCAGGGAGAATTAGTCTTTTAAAGAAAAACTATGACATTTGTTGTCCAATCCCCATTGGTCAGCCATAGATATACATACATATGACCAAAGCTAAATTGACTGTTTAGGCTGTGTGTGTGTGTGTGTGTGTGTGTGTGTGTGTGTGTGTGTGTGTGTGTGAATGTACATATATACCTATATGTTACAAAAGAAATTAGAGAGGAGATGTGAGTTGGGAAATGGAGATATAGGAGGAAGTAGAGATAGAATGACTGGCGGAGGTGATGTAGATATATGTGAAGTTTTAAAATATAAAAGTACTCAAATCAATATAGCAATTCTGGGGCTAATAGTGAATTAGTAATTAGTAAAATGTTTAGGATCTAAAGAGGATATCTCTACATTTGCATCACAAGTACCTTGAAAG
The DNA here is from genome assembly GCF_943737965.1 of Phodopus roborovskii. Lineage (NCBI taxonomy): Eukaryota > Metazoa > Chordata > Mammalia > Rodentia > Cricetidae > Phodopus > Phodopus roborovskii. The sequence continues at coordinate 2,394,182 of NW_026126413.1, read as the reverse complement.
TTGCAAAGAAAAAAATTGTATAGGAGAGACATTTCCATTTTTAATAGAAATATGTTGTCAAATAACAAACTGTTTGCATGTGCATTCTACTTATAATGAATGTCATATATTCTATTTGGGAATAAATAGTCTGGAAATATCATACAAAATTCTTTTCTTAAAAAAACAAAAAAAAACAACAACAACAAAAACCATGAAAACAAGCATTATTGGGCATGCCTAGTACTATTTCTGATGTAAATTGTGACAATTTTGTCCAGCGTATTATCAAAAGACTTAAATCTTCAGGTTCAATTGGCCTCAGAAAAATATGCTAAATTGAAATGTCTCATAGGAACTTTCTGTGAAATTTGGATGGATTTGATATCACTTTTCAGGAACTCTGAGACTTAATTTAGTTTTGTAAGTATATTTGGTTTGTGGAAAACCATAAGCCTCAAGAGAACAGATGCCAAACTATGCTTTGAATAAAAGATACAATGTGCTGATATATTCTGTGGAACAGGGAGCCAGAACTTTGCCATTTCATTTTAGATTGTAGTCTGAAAAAAAAAAATACCTCTTTTAGGAATTGAAATACATAGACCTGATGGAATGTTTTAGGAAGAAAATCACTCAAAGCAAATAGGAACATAACTACAAATTTTGTGTAATGCATATATATATATGATAATTGATATTTTTAAAAACATCACTGGAGTGTGATTACAGTTGATTACATTTGTAAACCAAGGTATTCTACATAGGCATATTTCATATAAAACATTTATAACTTGAACCTAGATGTAAATGGTCCATTTAAACATACATATACAATCTACTTTGTAGAAATCTGAGAATGTGGAAATGAATGTAACCTTTAAAGTGGATTCTCTCCTATAATCTGAAAGGAAAATTCCATTCTAGATTACATACATTTTTACTCAAATAAAAAAAGTGTGTGAGATATAAAACTAATCCTTACAAAATTTCAAGAAAATATTTCAGTCAGCAAAAGGAAATTGTCCTCTTTACTAGCCAGAGAAATATGTAAAGGCCTTCCTTTTATAAATAGAAAAGTATAGAAATAGAATAAATTGCATATAAATTTTATTAACTATGTCCTGAATAATATCATTGGGTAATCTGAACACTTGCAATTGACAGAAAAAGTGTACTATCTAACAAAAATATCATCTAATAGGTTCATTGGTCTAGGAATAAAAGGTAATACTATATTGTGTTGCTAAGGAACACAGCTATAAGATGATCCCTAACAACATTCTGCTACACTCATAGATAAGTTCCTTGAACAGTCATCATCAGAGAAGCAAATTATCGCTAACACCAGAGACCCAGAACTGGACAATGTACAGAAAACAAGTGTTTTTGGAACATTCAGTCTTAAATTGGATGTCTTCAATAAGTCCCTTTTATCAGGGTTCATGGCTCAATGAGCTAAGAAAAGAGTAAAAAGAAAGATTTAAGAGTCAGAAAAGGTGGCTGACACCACCAAAGGAAGAGTCTTCTAAGGAAAAAAAAAAAATGACTAATGAAAATACAAACAGAGGCTGTGGCAGCATGCATAGGGCCCACACAAGTTCAAGGTAGAAGGGATCCCAGAACTGATTTGGGGAAACGAATACTAGCCAATATCCTTAACCAAGAAGATATCTCCACTTAACAATTACTTGTGAAGGAAGAATTACTTTCCTCCAATGGAGTCTCACTGAGTATATTATTGCACTTAAGAGTAAGTCTCAACACAGCAGTACATGGTAAACACAAAATTAGCCCAATGAGGCGTTTTTATACACTTTTTGTCACCATGCTTTGACTTTTTCTTTTAATTTTTTTATTTTGCTTTTTAATTTATTATTATTATTATTATTATTATTGGTCTTACTCGTCTTTCCCTTGTATATTACAGTTTCTAAGTTATTTTGCTTGTTTGTTTTACTGTGTGTGTATATGTGCTTGTGGGTATTTCAGGAATTACTTGATTCTTTTTTTTAATTTGTACTCTGATTTTCTTTTCCCCCTAAGGAGAGAAGGTGTAGAATTGGGTGGATGGGTAGATAAAGTAATGGGGAAGATTTGTGAGTATTTGTGAGATGGTAAACAACAAAATGTTAGCATAACTTGCTGAATATGCAAATTGACATTAAGAAAGTAATCACATACCATATAGTCTGTCTTGTTTATTAAAACTTCAATATTACTACATGCTGTGTTGCTGCTAAATTTTCTGCTTTCTGCCTAAACACTTATTTAATTTTCTTGACAAGAAACACAGCAAATATTACATGTTTGCACAATTATTTCTGCCGAAATTACACATTTTAGAAATAATCAATTTACTATGTATAAATTCAAAGTTTTTAAAAACAAATGCCAAGCTATCATTTTCAAATATTGGAGCATTAAATATATATGTATATATGTTTATAATACACACACAAGCATATATATATATATGCATATATATATATATATATACTGACATTTCTCAGAGGATAATACATATTAAATGATCTTCATATTCATTTTAGATATCTATTAAATGAAATATTTCTGAGAACAATACAAGGAAATTGAATCTAATTTTGAATGCACTTAGTATCCACAGATCATTTTGGGACTGGAAAAGCAGAAGACACTCATGCACAGAGTATGGAAGAAAGAAGACAACAGAAAAAGAACTCAGAAGTACAGCAGGTGATTCATCACATTTTTTTGTTTTGGTTGTTTGACTACTGCACTACTAATGCTCAGTATATGGCTCTTTGAGCCCTAGTCAGTTTCACTGACTGAAGAGAAATGGAGTCTGTAATTTAGTTAAGATGCCACAAAAATCCAATCATTTGTTTGACATACATGGCCTGGAATAAGGATTGCTTCAGGCTTGCATTCCCTAAGCTTAAAATGAATATTATGTAATTTTAGTCATCAAGAAACTGCTTATTTGACAAGAAACAAACAAACAAACAAAACGAATACTCAAACCTTTCCAAAGAAAAATCTTTATATCATATGCAAAATGCATCATATAATAATAAGCAAAAAAAAAAACTTTTTCCTTATTACCATGTGATGGGAGATGTCATTCTGTATATGTTTCTCATACTGGTTAATAAATAAAGCACTGTTGGCCAATAGGAAAGGAAGATAGGAGGGACTAGGAGACAAGGAGGAAATAGGAAGTAGGAAGGAGGAGTCAAGATGGACAGTCTGGAGAGAGCTGGACGCCAGCCACCTCCCCAGTAAGAGAAGGCCATGTGAAAATACATAGATCAGCAGAAATGGGTTAATAAAGGCAGAGCTAGCCGATAAGAAACAAGTAACCGGGCCAACAGTATTGTATCAAATACAGAGTCTCTGTGTATTATTTGGGGCTGGCGGAGTGGCGGTGGGACAAGACCAGCGGCAGCAGGCGGAAAAACCGTACACGTTACAACCATGAAGAAGTTTGCAACACTTTAAAGAAGAAATTATTGGTGGGAGATGTCACAATGTAAATATGTTTCTCTTATTGGTTAGTGAACAAAGTACTGTTGGCCAATAAGGAAGCAAGATAGGCAGGACTAGGAGACAAGGATGATTCTGGGAGTTGTAGTAAAGAGAGTCAAAATGTGGGATGCAAGAGAAGTAAGACCCTCACTCCTGTAAGATAAGACCACCTGGAAAGACTTAGATTGATAGAAATGAGTTAATGAGTTAATATTTAAGACAGAGCCAGCCTATAAGAAAGCTAGCAACAGACCAATAGCTTCATAATTCGTATAGTATCTCTTTGTATTATTTGTGGCTGAAGCTGCTCTGGGACAAGGCTAGTGAGAAAATGCTAATAAAAAAAATTATAGCCAAAAATGTACTTATAGCTAATAGGTGATGAGAGAAGGAAAATCAGTTTTCCAAATTTCACTGGGTCTATCAAACACAATCCAGGGCAGGCCCGATGATGCATAGTCAGGTCACATAAATTGAACTCCATATTTCTATGACCAGGGAGATAAAAAAGAATCAGGGAGGAGTTGGTTGCAAAAGATGAAATCATATTCCATGAAACTCCCAAACAATGAATAAAATCATTATTAAAAAACAAAGATCTTGTCCTTTTCCCCTTTTCCAGGGAACCATGTGTGTCTCTCTTAGAGTTCTCCTTGTATCCTAGCCTTTCTGGAGGTGTGGACTTTAGGCTGGTAATCGTTTTCTCTATGTCTAAAAACCATATATGAGTGAGTACATACCATATTTGTCTTTTTGTGATTGGGTTATCTCACTCAGGCTGGTTTCTTTTAGTTCCATCCATTTACATGCAAGTTTCAAGATTCCAACAATTTTTTTTCTGCTAAGTAGTACTCCATTGTGTAAATGTGCCACATTTTCTCCATCCATTTTTCAGTGGAGGGGCATTTAGATTGGGACAAGATCTCCCAAGCAAATTGGAATCATGGAGGAGGGAGGAAATAGTTACAAGGAAGAGGAGGGGGAGAAGTGAGCATGAGGGGGCAAGAAGATTGAGTCATGGAAAGGATAGAGGAAAGCAAGAAAAAGAGATACCATAATAGAGGGGGCCATTATAGGCTTTATGAGAAATCTGACACTAGGGAAATATCCAGAGATCTACAAGGATGACCTCCAACTAACAATCTAAGCAATAGTGGAGAGGCTAACTAAAACACCCTTCCTTGATAATGAGATTGATGCCTGCCTTATATGCCATCCTAGAGCCTTCATCCAGTAGCTGATAGATACAGAAACAGTTACTCACAGATAAACACCTAGCCAAACTCCTGAAATCCAGTTGCAAAGAGGGAGGGATGATGAGAAAATGGGTCAAGACAAGGCTGGAGAAACACAGAAACTACTGATATAAACGAGGGGAACTCATGGACTCCTGTCTGATATTTGGGAGACCAGCATTTGATTGACCCAGACTCCCTGAATGTGTGTGTTAGTTAGTAGGACTGGGCAGTCTATGGGGCCTTTGATAGTGGGTCAATTGTTATCCCTAGTATACAAATGAACTTTAGGAGCCCATTTCACACAGAGGGATATTTTCTTAGCCTAGACTCGTGGGGGAGGGCCAAGGCCCTACTCCAAAAGCTATAACAGACTTTGAAGATTCCCCAGGAAAGGCAACACCCTCCCTGGGGCATGCAGGCTGGGAGGGGGACAGGGAAGGAGGGAACTGGGATTGACATGTAAAACCAGCTTGTTTCAAATTTAAATTAAAACTTATCAAAAAAAAATGACAAAGGTCAAAATCAGTAACATAGATATGATGATGATTGTTGAAGTGATATGCTTTGGAATGTCTTTGCAAGGCATGCATCTTTCAGCAGGTAGAAGACAAGGACATGAAATCTGCAAAGGTATTTCCTGTGATAATTATTGATACTTAAACTTTCACTTGGAATCAAAGGCCTTGTTTTAAGTTTCTGAACCTCACAACTACCAGTTTTTAGTTCATACTTTTTAAAGCTATGAAGTGAAGTTTCTAAATAAGGCTGTAGTTGTGACTGCTAACCATTGAACAAGGTCTTACTTGAAAGCATACAGTTTTCAAAATTGTTAGTATAGTGTATAATTTATATAATGAATTTGTTGATTTTCAAAGATGCTAATATAATCCTTCATGAGGAAATGTAGAGGGACTTTTGATGGGAGATGTCATTCTGTATATGTTTCTCATACTGGTTAATAAATAAAGCACCATTGGCCAATAGGAAAGGAAGATAGGAGGGCCTAGGAGACAAGGAGGAACAGGAAATAGTAAGGAGAGTCAGGATGGAGCCAAGATGGAGAGTCTGAAGAAAGCAGTATGCCGCCGGCTCCCCAGTAAGAGAAATACATAGATCAGCAGAAATGGGTTAATAATTAAGATAGAGCTAGCCGGTAAGAAACTAGTAACTGGCCAACAGGATAATATCAAATACAGAGTCTCTGTGTGTTATTTGGGGCTGGAGCGGCGGCGGGACAAGACCGGGCGGCGGCAGGCAGAAAACCCATACACGTTACAGACTTTACTTTCTAATTTCCCTATGTAGGGAAAATGCAGTAGAAACTAGCTGTGCATGCTTTGAAGCATCTGAAATTACACTACAAAAACTCATATTATGTGTTGATAATAGACCAAATCTTAGTAGGAGAAAGTAAGTAAATGTAAATAATTTCCACAGTGTTGCCAGTTGAAATATGCACAGAGTTAAGAAAAAAGCAAATTCACTAAGAAAGAATTTATTATTTAAAATCTTTTAAGGAAAGACATGTGTGAGGTTAAAAGGATATGCCAGGAAACAGGCTCGGAAATGAGAAAGTGAAAAGCTTAATGTGTGTTAGGAGAATAATGAACACAAACCTAATGAGAAGTAAGAACTGGGGATGAAGTGAATCAGAGTCATTTTTTGTGAAGTAGCATGAATTCCCAGAACAGAAAGAATCCATATTCAATGGTAAACATAAATAATTTAAATGTTGAATTTAAAGAATGTTTCTATTGCTGGGCATGACACTTTACATTAATTGTGACTCTATTCCATTAACACTCATAGATTACAAAGATAACATCTTCCATTAGTGCAGACAGGGAGTAGGTTGTTTACGAACCTGATTTCTTTTGCAGCTTTGGGTTTAATCTACTTATTGGAATATATATATATATATATATATTGGAATATATATATTGGAATATATATATATACATATATATATATATATATATATATATATAGTCTATCCTCATTTTTAAATGAAAAAGGTCACATTCTTTAATTTTATTTTATTTTTCAAAATGATTTACATTTTATATTGTATTATTTCTCATCTATGTGTCCATTACTGTATGTGTATGTTCATTTTAGTTAAAATATTTATTTTCAATTTTTGTACTTTCAGAATTTGTAAAAATGTAAAATTAGTTTGAAACTCAAAGGGCATATGTAGGTATTGAGTGAGAAAGATGTGTTTCCTTTTCAGTTACTATCTAGCTGAGTCCTTCTGGAGTATCAGTCTCTTATCAGTATTAGTTTTCCGATCATCTTTTTGGAGTCATTTATTATAGGTGAAATGATTCCTCATTCATTTCTTGTACAACTGGTATCATATTTGTCTAGACAATTATGATATTTTTAAAATAGTATTTTTGCATGTGTTTAGAATATTTGCCTGTGTGTAACTGTGTACCATGTGCATACCTGGTACCTGGGAGTTCATTAAAGGCATCAGATCCTCAGAACAAAAAGTTCTGAGTTATAATATGTGTGCTGGGAATTGAACCCAGGCCCTATCCAACAACAACAATTTTAATGTTTCCTTTCCTAGTTTGTAATGAGGTGTGATGCTTCACAATCTACAGATAAAATCTAGCCCACCTTTTGTTTTGCCAGAACAGAAGCACTGTATCCTTTATGGCTGTTGTCATGCATGATAGCAAAAAGGCATGATTACTACAAATAACTCATGCTACGAAGAAACTAAACGTTTTACTCTATGTCCTTTACAAAGAAAACAAAGCCTGTTAATCATTAATCCAAGCAGTATTTAGTCACATAGTGAGTTACTCAGCACTTTAAAACATTTATAATAGTTCACTAAGAAAATAAGCCATGGAAACTGTAACAGCATCTTCATACTTATAATGTTATGTAATGCTCTAATAGACCACACAAAAAATGTGTATATTGTATCTATTAATGCACCCAGTGAATAATGAACAAATAATTTCTTTGCCTTTATCCCCTTTACCCAAAACTCCTTATTTTAATTGAAATAGCCAAGTTTTGAAGTTTTTACTTCTATAATTTTGTAATAATTTTATAGATTATGGATTCCTCACCTTTAACTCATATAAAATAACCTTGTTTCAGTGTTACAGAATGGCTTCTATCTTCTCTTTTCAATATGTTTACGTCTTACTTTACTGTTACTCATAAACATTTACAACCATGACTCATTTGTCATAGTGATTCTACTAAGAACTTGTGTTTATTTCTTAGATCATATTTTCTTTCTATGGAGATTCCTCAGTTCATTTAATACATTCATTACCTTTTTTCATGTGGGCCTTGCTGAGGATGCCAGTTAGTCAGGAGAGAACATTCCCTAGGACTACTGTCTGCCAATGTGTGGCTGCAAACTTCATTACTGAGTAATTTGACCTTCCTGACACAGGGGAGCCTTTGCTTCCAGAGAGTGCTTAATGTTTCTCAATTGCCCAATGGGTCATTCTCGGTGTCATGCATAGCTTTGAGTAATGCTTCCATTGCTGATTTTCACTCCAATGCCAGAATGAGCAATTGCTGGGGACTTAGAGGTGTCCTATACCATAAACTTCCAGCAGGAACAGGAAAATACATCTGTATGGCCCCCTAGATCCTGGCCCCTATGCTGGAAGCTCCCCAGAAAATTATGACTTGCATAGGCCCTTGCCTAGGGGACACTGTGCTCCACCTTTAATGGATCCGTGGGGGAGGGAAAAATCTCTCAATTGTTCTTCCAGAACCTGCTTCCTGAGCAACTGCTTCTGACAGACACCAGTGCCCTCATAGTTCTCTTTTATGGTATCTCTCCTCTCTCTCTCTCTCTCTCTCTCTCTCTCTCTCTCTCTCTCTCTCTCTCATCTATTCCTCCCCTGCATTTACATTTGAAGCTTTGTAACCAAGAACAATGGATGAGATGGGTGGTGGGTATGTGACATTTGTCCATTTGGATTGTGTTAACTCACTTAGTATATTTTCTAGTTCTATCCTTTAGATGGAAAGTTTATTGATTCATTTTTACTAACAGCTGCATTGTATGTCTTTACATTTACTTATATATTTCTCATTTGAAACACATGTAGGTTGTTTTCATTTTTTAGCCATTGTAAATGGGAATAGAGCAGAAAGTACATGGTTGAGCAAGTATGTATGAAGTTAAAGACCAGTTGTTTGGCATATATCATACAGAGGTGTACCTTGGACATGCAAAAGATTCATTGTATAGTTCTTTAAGCATTTTTCATAATGGTTTTAAGAATGACTACACCAGTGATCTCATCAGTAGGGAATGGGAATTGCCCTTCTCCACACTGTCTCTAGCAACTGCTGTTGGTTATTTTCTTGATCATAGGCACTATGATTGGAATGAAAAAAATTTCAGTTGTTTTAACTTGCAATTTCCATCATAACTATAGGGTGATAAACACTTCTTGAGATGGTTCTTGACCATTTTTGTTTTGTTTTGTTTTTGAGTTCTCTCTATTCAGAACCAAGATCAGTTTTAAGCTTATATATATATATATATATATATATATATATATATATATATATATATATATGACTTCTGCAAATAAATAATTTTCTGATTCTCACCTACTGTTTTTTCCTTATTCACTCAACTAGTTGTTTCCTTAGCTAGGAAGAAGTCTTTTAGTTCATGAGTTCCATCTAAATCTTTGTTTCAAAATGAACTTGACTCTGAACACTTGTTTGGTATACAGTAGCTTTGTCTTATTTTTCTGATTAGGAAATGCCCACTTATCTATCTTCTTTCAGATAATTAGACTAGATAGCATAGGTTTCATCTCAGTTTGCAATGAATCCTATACTGTTGTCCAATTTGGATCATAGGGGACATGATCTACCATATTAACATTTCCTTTTCACATTAGTGGATTAAAAAAAAACCAACCTCTTAATGTTGTAGCCAAGAACAGATATAAAACCATAATTATAAAATACAAAGTTATAAATGTGTTAATGTATAAAATTTTAAAATTAATTATGGGCTTAGAATAGTTTTACAAACATCCAGTTTTGAATGTCTATATTAGTAAAATAGTAAAATTACTGTTCAACTATACAACTTTATCATCTATGTTATAAATAAGACAATTCATTAATTAAGCATATTGTATGCTTCTTAAAACAAGAAAATCAAGACAAAGAAAATAAGAATTAAGAGTCACTATTTTTTATTTTAGAGTTTTTATACAATTCAAATATCTTGTACATCTTACATTAAAAAATAATTCATTGTAGAAGACACGAGAGAGAGAGATAGAGAGAAAGAGAGAGAGAGAACATAAAAGAGGGAGCCATTATTGGTTTGAAGAGAAAACGGAACCTAAAGAAAGGTCTAGAGACTTACAAGACTGCTGCCAACTAACAATATGAGCAACCGTGGAAGGGCTACCATAAATGCCCTCTCCTGGATAGTGAGATCAACAACTAACTTATTCACCATTATGGAGCCTCATGTAGTACCTGTTGGAAACAGAAGCAAACACCCATAACTAAACACTGAGTCGAACTAGAATCCGGATGCAGATGGAGCAGACAAGACCAGGTTGCAGAAACATAGAGACAGCTGATCTGAACAAGGAAGAGCTAACTGGTCTCCATACTGATAGCTGGGAATCCAGCATGGGACTGACTCAGGCCCCCCTCAATATGGGTCTGAGCCAGAAGGTAATAAGCAGTCTAAGGGACCTCAGACAGTGGAACCAGGGATGTATTCTTGGTGCACAAAAGGACCTTGCGCACATATCCCGCATGGAGGGTTACTGCCTTAATCTAGAGATAGGAAAGAAGTCCTAGTTCCGACTTTAAATGACTTGACAGATCTACATAACCCCACCTGGATGGCATTGCCCTACATGTGGAATTGGGGTGGGGGGAGGGGAGGGTGGTCAGGGTGCATGTGAAGGGGCAGAGAGGGTAAAGGGGACAGAGGGAGGGATGGAGGAAGGGAGAGGGAACTGGGATTGAGATGTAAAATAAAAAATAAATAAATTAATTAAAAAAATAATTCCTTGCATGTGGCTGTGTTTTCAATTTTATCTCATAACCAATGAAAAAGCTACTGAATATTTCCTTTTCTATTTTAATATCTATATGATTTTATGTTTTTATATGTTTTATATTTTTCTTTAAATTAATTTTACTATCACTCCACATATGAATTTTTAAATAAAACTTATGATATATTATAAGATATCATCATTCAGGAAAATGTAGCTGTACATGGCACTTATTTGGGAATATTTTTAAATAAATAAATATATGGTAGTTTGGGGTATTTCATCATTTGTTGAGTATAGAGTTATAACGTTTTAACAATTGTTCTTGTGACTTCAGATAAAAATTTAAATGGTTCCTATGCAAAAATATAATTCTAATTAAGCAAATTTGTGGCTTAAAATAGATGCGAAACACAAACCATGTTATTATTATACACGAATGTGTTAAAATTATGATTAATATTAATTTTGGTGATACAGGATTTATTTTTAATATTTAGCCATTATAGAAGTTATTAAGTGGGTGGGAACCTTATAACATGTGACTGTAAAAATCTGAAGAAACTAAGATGCCATTGTGTTCTGTGTAGTTATGTCTTAGCAAAATACTGACTATAAGTTATTCTCCATAGTTGACAGTTCAAATGAGCTGAAGAATGACCCAGAAAATAATTTCAGTTAGTCTAAATATACTATGCTCTAAAACATAACAAACATTTTATGGTATAGTTTGTTTCCTAGTGCAATATATTTTCTGATTAAGAAACTAAGCAACAACATAGGGCTAAGTTTTGTAGCCCCATGTTCAAGGGTTCTTTGTAGATACATCCTTCCCACATGGTTATTTAAATTATTTCTGAGATATTGCTTGATATACAGAAAGAATATGTATACATAATGTAAGATTTTCTTTCTCTTATCTTTAAAATCACTGATATCAAAGTAGCAGGTTAACTATTCAAACACTTTTACATTTACCATTTTTTTCTAATGTCAAATAAAAACTATGGCTGATGCTCCTGATGTTGGTAGTCAATCCATAGCTTCACAACTGAACCAGAAACCAGCAGGTGTGGCAACAACAACAAATTAATTCTTGCCTCTCAGTGGTCACTGTTTTATAACACAGGTATGTGCTGTATTTTTAATATTGTTCATGCATTTTGGGAGACATATATAGGGATTTAGAAATTTAACTATTCAATTAGATTTGATTCTATGAGATTTCTCAAAGAAAGAAAACTTTTGCTGCTACACAATTTCTGATTTATTGCTTTTACTAGATCATTAGATAGGTTCATTAGACATACCAAGCTCTATGCCTGGAGCCATCCACAGACTGAAAAGGTAGTCGGGTGGTTTAGTAGTGTTGTTATATGTAAGGTTCCTATGAAATAATGGCTGTATATCAAAATGTAGTTAAAGTTCAAAATTTGGTTGGATATTTGCAAAATGGGTAGAAAGAATATTTCTTCTAATTTTATTTAGTTGACCAGTTTTTTTCATTAAAATATGTAAAAGAAATCAGTCTAAGTGTGTTAATCATTAACTAGAAATGACAGTGATATAATATAGAATTATAAAGATCCTACAATAAAAGCTATCCCTTTTTAAATTAACATGTGCTAATAAAACAGAAAATACATGACCGGTGTCTATCTATGGAATATAAATAGTATAAAAAGATAATTTTTAAAAATAAATTATAAATATTTTAATGACTTATTTTACATGTTAGATATATTTAGAGCTACTGAACTTTATTGTTAACTATCACTGACAGTCAGGCAGCCAGTATACTATAACCTAGTTTCAAATCTCTTAAAATAATGACTTGAATATAAAATGAAGTGTTCAATGTGTAATTAGAATCACCCATATCACTCCTGAATGGCCATGATTTTCTCTTGCAGTGGAGGTCACATCAGAATATAAACCAGATGCTTTACAATTGTTTCTGAACAGATAACTTGGTCTAGTACGTCTCAAAATCCCAAAGAGCCTATTAAATAATAGCCTCATCCATTATGCTATGCTCCACTTTGGAAAGGCTGAAGAATTAAATCCTAGGAAACCACTGCTTGCTTGTCCTATTGAAAGTGTGGTCTTGGCTTGGAGTGGCTGCTATAAGTCAGCTTCTTGACATGAAAATGGCATTTGTTTAATTTAAATGACACTCTCTGTGTTGCCTTTTGTCCTAAAGCACTATGAGGTTAATTGAGCATATATGAAAAATTAGAGATGGTAACATCTTCTCTGCTTTAAATCAAAGTTATTAGTCCAGCATCTGCTGTTTAGATTCCCAATTTTTTTCTGTTCATGGAAAAAGGAGCAAATTCTAATATAAATAAATAATAATAATGATAATACAACTCAAAGCTTTTATTACTAAGAATTTCAGCATAGTCACATTTAATAGGCTTCAAATTCTAACCATGGGAACATGGCTTTCTTATCTAACCTATTTATGCCATTATATGGAGAGGGAACTATGAGAGTAGGTCTTATCAGCAACTTTTAATTTGCTTATGACTTTCAAAATCATTCCACACTAAATGTAATTTTAGATTTCATGAACTCACAGTGTCTTTCAATTTTTTTCATAGATAACAATGCACTCTGGACTTTGTATCTTATAGCATAGTAATTAAGGCCACATCCTTTGTGCTTCCATATAGTGAGTAATTATAGAAGTGACTGAGAAACTTCTGTAGAAGATTAATTTAATTTATCAAGCAGTGACTATTGCAGAACAAATGAGTAGAGGCATCCTTCAGTTAATTTTCTCCACTTTCTACTGCAATGTATACAAAGAAGAACTGGCTTGACTTACTAGGGTTCTGTGAGCCATACTCCCCATGGTGAAGCTCAGCTCTGAAAGTGAGACTGCCCCAGAGTCTCATGCCCAGAGACATGAGGAAACACAAGATCCTATTGCACTAACTTTCTACAACCCTGTTCTTTCCCTTCTAAAGGTCAGTTTACATATGAAATTAGTGCATTCCTTATAACAGAAATTGGGTGTTATTCAGATATTTCTGTTAGTCATAAATATGTTATGTGGTGTGAATTCTAATTGTTCTTAATAATAAAAACCCCAATTCTGATATAGGGTAAATGCTGACAGATCTGGGAAGCAAAGCAGCCAGTCACTAATTTTGTTTTGTTTTTTGAGACATGTTTTCCCTGTATTGCTTTGGAGCCTGTCCCAGAACTAGCTCTGTAGATCAGGCTGGCCTGCCTCTGCCTCCTGAGTGCTGGGAGTAAAGGAGTGTACCACCAACACCTAATGAGTATCTAATTCTTACCTCTACTGAATCCTCAGATTGAGCAATCTTGTCTATAGGGATCCTCAGAATGCCCTAAGTAACTATCTCCTCTGACCAGGCATGTCACAACTATCTCCCCTTTCCCTAGTCATATGACCCCCCACATACTGGTATTAAAGGTGGGAGACACCATTGTCTTGCTCTGATTCTCTTTTAGAATGGATCAATCTCTTGGAGCCCTTGTTGGCCTTGAACTCATAGAGATGTACTGCCTCTGCTTCCTGAGTGCTAAGGTTAAAGGCATGCACTACCACTGCCTGACCTGTATGGCTACCAAATGGCTAGCTCAACACTCTGGTTTTCAAATAATTTTGTTTGTTAAAGAACAAACAAAATGGCACAAAATTTTATACATTAATTAGAATGGCCCCATAAGCTAATCTATTTGCTGCTTAGGCACAGGAAGTGGAACTCTTTGATAGAATTAGAAGTATTAGAAGGTGTGGCCTTTTGGAGGAAGTGTGTCACTGGGAGTTGTCTTTGAGGTTTTGCAAGTCCATACCAGATTCAGTCTCTTTCTGATTGCAGGATAGGATGTAGCTCTCAGCTACTTTTCCAGCATTACACATGTCAACCAATTACTGTGATGCTCTCTGCCATGATGATAATGGATTAAGCCTCTGAAATTGGAAGCAAACCAATATATAAAATTCTTTTCTAAAAGTTGCTTTGGCCATGGTGTCTCTTCACAGCAAAAGAACTGTAACAAAAACATACTCCAGTTTGTTAATTAGCTCTACTCCTGACTAATACTGTATATAAGAATGACTCTGATGATTTGAAACAGTCTATTAAACTGCATACCATGGGATGAAGCATGATTCTGAAAGTGAGACTGCCACAGTAACCCTGGGACCAAAAGAGACATATAATCCTATTGCACTATTCCTTTACAACCCCATTCTTCCCTTTTCAAAGTCCAGTGTGCATATGCAACTAGTTTACACATTTACTAAAAATAGGTATTATTCATATAAGCAGCTTGGTCAGAAATACATTATTCTTCAAAATCCCTTTGCATATAAGCTACAGATTAATGAATGCTCAAAGGATAAGATTAGCTTTTCTGTGATCTAATGTGTCACTATTTCTTCATAGTGATATTTTTTAAAGCATTGCTTAAATCGATTTCATATGTACAAATATTTTACTATTTAATAAAAATTAATTGATTTCTTGAAGAAAAGAATATCTGTAAGTACAACATGGTGACACCTACCCATTCCTCCTTTATTTAGTCCTAATGTAACAGAGTGCTAGTTACTGAAGGTCTGTTGTAAATATAACTAATGAACAATCTGTTTAAACTACAGACAACTTGAGGCTGTTGGCTTTCAATGCAGAGACAGAGTGAACTTCACAGCTTCCAAATGCTTTTAGAAATTATTCAATGACATGTCTATCAGTAATGATTATTCCAGTTCTTTAAAAGTCAGTGGTTTAGTGAGGTAATTAGGAGAAAGAGAAGGGGAGAAGAACGGGGGAGAGGAGTACATGAGGGACATGGAAGATTGAGTCGGGGGAAGAAAAGAGGAAAACAAGAAAAGAAATACCACAAAAAGAGCCATTGTATATTTATTGACAAATTGGCACTAGGGAAATGCCAAGATATCTACAAGGATGTCCCCAACTAAGAATCTTAGCATTCTTGGAGAGGCTACTTAAAATGCCCTTCTCTGATGATGAGATTGATGACTACCTTGAATGCCATCCTAGAGCCTTCGTCCAGTAGCTAATGAAAGCAGACACAGTAACCCATAGTTAAACACTGAGCCAAACTCCCGGAATTCAGTTTTAGAGAGGGAGAATGGTTGAGAAAAGGGGTCCAGAACAGGCTGGAGAATCCCACAGAACCAGTTGACCTGTACAAGGAGGAGCTCATGGACCCCAAACTGACCCACAAGCCCTGAGCATAGGTATTAGTTAGGAGGACTGGGCAGTCTATGGGACCTCTGGCAGTGAAACCAGGATTTATCCCTAGTGCACAAAACTCAGGAGCCCATTACCCATGGAGGGATCTTCCCTTAGACTAGTGATACAGGGGCAGGCCTAGGCCTAAGCCCAAATGACTTGACAGATTTTAAGGATTCCTCATGGAATGCCTCACCCTCTCTGGGGAATGGGATGAAGGGATCAGTGGGGGACATGGGAGGATGGAAGGGAGAGAGTACTGGGATCAATAGGTAAAATAAGAAAATTATATTAAATGATAATAATAAAGTTAGTGTGTGTGTTTAGTTAAATTATTTAACGGCAGGAATAGAGAGTACTAGATAAAGCTGTAGACAAGTTTACAAATATCTATAGAAATATAAATTCTATAAATATGACCTCCTAATGCTTTGGAAGATTTAAAAATTAGTTAAATAAAAGAAAAAATAAGAAAGAGAGAAATCTTCCACTTCAAAAATTTGTAGTGATTTTGTTAATGCATCTCATCCTTAGGAAGCCCTGAATTTTCATTGAAATTACTTTTTCCTGAACTTATAAAACCTTATTCTTTAAAAAGATCATTTATATATTCAATGTACTTCGGTCCTGTCTAAGTCATCTCCCTCCTTAGTTTCCCAAAATCCCAAATATATGTCCCTCTCAAATTCATGTACTGTTTTGTATCTTTTAAAAAAAGTTCATCAAAATCCAGTTAGTGCTCTCTGTATGTACAGTAGTCTGGATCATTAACTGACACATGTCAACCTACCAGTAGTCACTCACCTGTGAAAAGCTGCTCTCTTTCTGCAATTAGCCACCAATTCCAGATGTCTCCTTTCCTAGTGGTGATCACTGCTCATGTGTCCTCCTTGCACACTTATTTCTTTTATAAGTCTTGGCTGTGTAAGCACAGTGGTACCTCCAATGTGGCTAATAAGAATTTCCACTTAAAACTTAACAAAAGCTTAAGGAAGGGTTTTAGAAACAAAAGAACAGAGACAAGCAAGACTTCTTAGTAGCAGCATTTTTCTCAGTTGGGTTCTGTTTTACTAGAGACTAAAAGAAATTGGCGCAGCTCCTTTAAGGGAGATTTCAAAAAACCTGCAAGGCTTTTAAAGAGCTTTGCTAACAAGTGAATGGTATGTAGTAGAGCTGGCAATGGCAGGGACCACATCTTGAAGCTGGCAATATGCTGCTGGATGGCAGCATTGGCCAAGGCAATGAGCACAGCTCTCAGTTCTTGTGGTAAACTTACTCCTCCCTGACCACCACCACCATCTTGGATAGACCATGGCTAAAACTACTGTGGCTTTCATTTTAGCAATTTTTTTGTTGACCAGATAAAATTCCCACAGCTACATAAAGATAAAGATTTACAGTAAAGACAGTTTCAGATTAAGGAAGGAAAAGCTCTAAAGATTTACAGTGTGCTTTAAAATATATTTAGGCTTAGGAGAGAAAAAAAAAGAAACAAGATAAAATGGTTTTAAAAAAAAATAATAAAAAGAGAGTAGCTGGGTGTGGTTGCACATGCCTTTAATTCCAGCACTCGGGAGGCAGAGGCAAACAGATCTCTGTGATTTCAAAGTGAACCTGGTGTACACAGAGAAACCCTGTCCTAATAAATAAAAAATAAAAATAAAAGAAATAAAGTAATAAAAAAGCCAGGTAAAGATGGAAAACATAAAAAGAAACTGGATACTATATGCTCTTCTGTTTTCTTTGAATTGTTTGACTGCTAAGGAAATAGCAACAACTGTTAAAACAAATGGTGCTGGATTAATCCAATTTATATATTTTAAAAATGCTTTGACTCGAAAATGTAAGTGTAAGGACAGGTTCCTGGGTAAAGGGTTTTTATTTCTGTTTCCACAAGAAATGAAAAGCTGTGGATTTCTTCCAGATTAATATGGTTTGATCAAGCAAGACCCCCTGAAGCAGTGTCCCAGGTGATGCACCATTTAAAACAGTGTGGACAAGGCAGCCTTACAGACCATTACAGCCAGGATTTCTGTTTCTTCTTAGGATCCCCGTGACAGCGCCACATACCAGCAGGAAGCAGTTTGGAAGGAACAACACCCACATTCCCAAATAGTGTTCATAAGTGTTTGTTTTCATTTAAATGGACTTGATTATACATGGTTAGTAATCACAACCAATCACTTTTTTAAAGGTTAAATTGGGATTATGGTACAGAAATATATACTTTGTTTTGGAATGGATTTTTATTTATTGATACAAATTTAAGGTCAATTTTATGATATGTGTATTTCTCCTCTTGTTTAGGTATTGTGTTTTTATAGCTCATTTAAATATGTAATTTATAATTTAGTACAGATTATAGATAATTACCTATGATAGTCAAAACTTAGAGTTAAGTTAGTTATGTTTTCAAGATGCATTTGAGATTTTTATTTTTTAAGATGGATAGACATTCTTCAAACCTTTCAAAGACCTACAGAATAAGGCCTTTAAAATGGTTTAGGGTTTCTTATCAGTAAGACATAACTGCTCTTGGTAACACCATCTGTGTCAAAAATTAGGATGGATATCAAAGAAACTCATTAT
The DNA here is from genome assembly GCF_943737965.1 of Phodopus roborovskii. NCBI lineage: Eukaryota > Metazoa > Chordata > Mammalia > Rodentia > Cricetidae > Phodopus > Phodopus roborovskii. Next base: position 2,375,588 of record NW_026126413.1, on the reverse strand, counting down.
GGAGTTTACTTCCAATATGTCAAGACTAGTCATTTTGGCAAGATACTGCTCTTGTCTGTTTAACTTTATGCTGTATAAACTAGATATGCAAGACCCACATAAAAGTGACTGCTGATTCAAGATCGACATTGCTTCAGAGTTCCTGTTTCATGGAAGAGTTTTCCAGACAGTCTTCAGGACACAGAGAAAAGTGACTGACAAACTGCCAATACAGGTGGACAATTTAAAGTTTCCTTCTCTGCCGAGGAGTCTACCAGACACACTATGGCTTATAGGCTGAAGATGGGCCATTACAGAAGAACTTCAGGTGACTGACCAGGCAGTGAGTTGTCTCTGTCATTTCTAAAGTTTATATATTATCCTTATGTGGTCTTTGAAGAAGTTGAAGACAGATAGCTATGGTTATAGTTTTCCTTAGGATTAAATATAAGTTACATATAAGACTTTAGACTCGCAAGTATAAGATAGATGATGAAATATTTCCTTAAAATCTTATTTAGTTCATGGACTAAATATTGTTAACTGTGATTCTTATTTGATAACTGTTTTGTTATATATTTTGCTATGCTAAGGTTAAAACCCTTCTTTTATTTTAGACAGAAAAGAGGAGATGATGGGAGAAGTCATTCTGTACATATGTTTCTCTTCTTGGTTAATGAATAAAGCAGTGCTGGCAAGATAAGAAGGACTAGGAGACAAGGAGGATTCGGGAAGCAGTAGGGAGGAGTTTAGAGATGTAGGCCCAAAAGACAGAGGTCCCGATCCTCACTCCGGTAAGATAAGAACACATGGAAGTACTTAGATGAATAGAAATGGGTTAACATTCAAGACAGAGCTAGCCAATAGGAAGCTAGTAACTGGCCTATAGCTTTATATAAAATACAGTGTCTCAGAGTGTTTTTTGGGGCTGGTTTGGCTCTGGGACAAGGCTGGCAGGAAAACCAACTCTTAACACACAGTTGCTTTAAGTTCATGAGGACGTTCACCACAGGGTTATAATTTACAGGACTCATCTCCTCTGCCTCTTAAATTCTGTCTGCTCTCTTTTCACTCTCTTATCTGTGATATTCTCTGACAATTGGCCAGAGAAGGCTGACCTGCAAATCATATTTATCACTCAGCACTCACAGTCCCTTATTCTCTGGTCTTTTACTACTTGCGAATCTCTGTATTAATCACTAACCACAGCAGCAATAAGTGCTTCTCTGCCCTAAGTTGACAGTTGCACTGTCAGCAGATATAAGCATACATATATGAGAGGCAGTTTGACAATATGATCATTCAGCAAAACAATATTCATAGGTTGTTCTCTTGGACCTATTTTTTCACATCCATGGCTTTTGATATTTTATAGTACCCGGCAGTTTATAGCTTGGCAGTTTATAGTACCAGGTATGAATTCCATGTGAAGAGACAAATTGGTTAATCCTGCAATGAGACTTGCAAGTGAATCCCCAGAGGTACTCAAACAACTTAGCCTATTTTCATTGCTGTTGATTTCTCTCTATAAGAGGATGAAAATTCCCTAATGTTGAAGACAAAACACTTTGGTTGCTGGAAACAGAGAAGTGAATCTTGAACGACCATGAAACTCTCTTGCTGTTGCATAGTTCTCAGAGTGATGAAAGGTGTTATTCGTGCTGCTAGGAGATGTAAGTCATCAATAGTCTTACTTTTACTGGATCATGAATTTTGTAATACTGAGCTCCTAGAGTCATATTTTCTTAGAACCATTATAGTTTATTTTTGTCTAATTTATGAAGTTAAATATTTTAAAATGTGTCTGTCATAAAATAATATTTTCTGATTGGTCAAAAATGTAAAACCTATGAAATATTTTATTCAATACATATTTACCTACTTTATGCACAAAAATGTGCAATCAAAGTAATATTCCAGAGTAATGTATACTAAAAAGACTTAGGAACACAAAAAAAATTCATGATATATTTTCTCAGCCTCTTAGAAGATAATAATCTTTACCCTAAACATACTCAGTGGTATGGTGTGTGAAAGCAGTATATTTTTCTTACTTTGAAGAACAGGATAATATATATTTATTCTCAAAACACATATTATCATCATAGTTGCTTTAAAAAAGCCCACTATGCAGTTATCCACAAGGTAGAAAATTGTTTGATCATGTGGAGACTGAAAAAAACTAACCATGGTAATCTTCAAAGATGGTAGGTACCTCTAAAGAGTAGACCAGGACACTATTCATTTTGCTTGTTCTACAGCAGAATGGCTTTGCTGAAAGTACACAGGAGAAAAACACTGAAGATCTGTTGACCAGATGCCATAGAATGTACTTCTTTAACCAATATTTTGTGTCTGAAATGGAAAAAAATTTCTTAAAGAAAGTCTCTTGTACTGCACAGCAGTAATGACTTTTAACCTCTTTCAATGATATTTTTAAGACCAATGTTCCATATTAGGTAGCCAAAATGGTGTTCAAAAAGTACACCTGAGATTCTCTTTTCCTGTACATATTTATATATACCATATGTGATATATATATTTTTCATTTTGATTTTTAAAAATAGGTGTAACAAAGAAAAAATTAAATATACAGTATAAAGATGGTAGTCTTATTGTAAATCTATTTATAATTAGGTATGTAATAATGCTTGTGTCTAGCAATTTTGATAGTATTAAAAAAGTGCTGGAGGAGCCCGTTTGTGCAAATGTTTCCTGTTCATTAAAGCCTCTTGCATGTTGCAGCAACTGGACTGGATATTGAGTTGTTGGGGGTACCGACTGAAACTGGGAGACTCCTCCTTCTGAGGGTCTTACAGTAGCTATTGGAAACAGAAGCAAACACCTACAACTAAACACTGAGTCTAACTAGAATCCAGATTCAGTGCGAGAGGACAGACAAGACCAGGTTTCAGAAACTCATAGAAACAGCTGACCTGAACAAGGTGGAGCTAATGGGCCCCAGACTGATATCTGGGGAACCAGCATGGGATTGACTCATACCCCCTGAACATGGGTACAACTAGAAGGCATGAACAGTCTAAGAGACCTCAGACAGTGGAACCAGAATGTATTCCTGGGACACAAAAGGACCTTGCAGGCACATCCCCCATGGAGGGATACACCCTTAACCAGAGACAGGAGAGAAGTCCTAGTTACTACTTCAAATGACTTCACAGTTTTAGATGACCCCTCCTGGAGGGTATCACCCTACATGTGGAATGGGGGTGGGTTGGGAGGGTGATTGGGGTGCATGTGAGGGGGAGAGAGGGAAAGAGGGAGGAAGGGAAGGAGAGAGAGGGGGGAAGATGGAGAGGGAACTGGGATTGATATGTAAAAGAGAAATAAAAAAAGGAGAAAATATAGAACAGAAAAGTCAGCAATGGAAAAAATGAATTATACTGTCTTTGAACTCTTGTTTAATTTTTATAACTTAAGAGGTATCATTTTATAGCCTGTAATTATATAAGTAGAAAAAAGGGGACTAGAGTCAAATAAATTACAAATTATAAATAGCAAAAAAGCAGAAAAAAGTCAAAATAAGATTGGTTTCCTAGTCCCCTGAGATGATCCTCACAAGAGAAAAATGGTAGTATATCACTATGCTAGTTTTGATTTTCTTCTTTGTCTATATTCATTAATCGTTATCATTGTGCCACATCTTCATTAACCATTCTTCAATTGAGGGGCATCTAGGTTGCTTCCAGGTTCTTGCTATTACAATTAGTGCTGCTATGAACATATTTGAACAAATGTCTTTGTTGCATGGATGTGAATCCTTTGGGTATATGCCTAAGAGGGGGATTGCCGGGTCCTGTGGTAAACTAATTCCCATTTTCCTGAGGAAACGCCATACTGATCTCCAAAATGGCTGTATGAGTTTGCACTCCCACAAGCAGTGGAGGAGTGTTCCCCTTTCTCCACATCCTCTCCAGCATAAGTCATCATTGGTGTTTCAGATTTTAGCCATTCTGGCAGGGGTAAGATGGTATCTCAAAGTTGCTTTGATTTGAATTTCCCTGATAGCTAAGGATTTGGAGCACTTTCTTAAGTGTCTTTCAGCCTTTTTGATTTCCTCTATTGAGAATTATTTCTTCAGTTCTGTACCCCATTTTTAAATAGGGTTATTTGGTGTTTTGTTGACTAGTTTCTTGAGTTCCTTCTATATTTTGGAGATCAGTCCTTTGTGGGATATAGGATTGGTGAAAATCTTTTCCCAGTCTGTGGGCTGCCACTTGGTCTTGTCCACTGTGTCCTTTGCCTTACAGAAGCTTCTAAGTTTGAAGAGGTCCCATTTATTAGTTGTTTCTCTCAGTGTCTGTGCCCCTGGAGTTATGTTCAGGAAGCGGTCTCCTATACGAATTTGTTCAAGGGTACCTCCTACTTTCTCTTCTAAGAGGTTCAATGTGGCTGGATTGATGTTGAGGTCTTTGATCCATTTGGACTTGAGTTTTGTGCATGGCGAGAGACATGGGTCTATCTGCAGTCTTCTACACACCCTCATCCAATTGTGCCAGCACCATTTGTTGAAGATGCTGTCCTCGCCCCATTGTATAATTTTAGCTGTTTTGTCGAAAATCAGGTGTTCATAGGTGCGTGGGTTAATATCAGGGTTTTCAATTCAAATCCATTGGTCTCCCTGTCTATTTTTATGCCAATACCAGGTTGTTTTCAGAACTATGAAAAAAAATAATGGTATCTTGAAATTCTCAGGCAAGTGGATGGCACTTGAAGAAACCATCCTGAATGAGGTAACCCAGTCACAAAAAGAGGAACACAGTATGTTCTCACTCATATATGGATTTTAGACCTAGATCAAAGGATCACCAGCCTATAATTCACACCACCAGAGGAACTAGGATGCAAGGTGTATTCTAAGAGATTCATATAAAGTCTCTCATAGAACTGGAAAGGACAAGTCCCCCAGAGCTCACGGGAAGCGGGGGTGAGCAGCAAATGGAGAGAGAAGTAGGAGAAAACGACGGGGAGGAAAGGAAAACATGTGCGACCAGGAAGATTGAGCCTGGTTAGGAAAAGAAGACAGGAAAGAGAGAGAAAGAGAGACAGAGACAGAGAGAGAGAACATAAAAGAGGGAGCCAATTTTGGTTTGAAGACAAAATTGAACATAAAGAAAGTCTAGAGAACTACAAGACTGTGCTCAACTAACAATTTGAGCTTCCGTGGAAAGGATATCATAAATGCCCTTCCCAGAGAGTGAGATCAACAACTAACTTATCCATGGAGCCTGTTGGAAACAGGATCAAACACCCATACATAAACACTGAGTCAAACTAGAACCCAGATGCAGATGGAGAAGACAAGACCATGCGGCAGAAACACATACAGCTTACCTGAACAAGGAGGAGATAATGGCCACTAGACTGATAGCTGGGAAGCAGCATGGGACTGCCTCAGGCCCCCCTGAATATGGGTCTCAGCCAGAAGGACTGAGCAGTTTAAGGGCCCTCAGACAGTGGAGCCAGGATGTATCCCTGGTGCACAAAAGGACTTTGGGAACACATCCCCCGTGGAAGGATAACTGCCTTAATCTAGAGACAGTGGAGAAGCCCTAGTCCCTACTTCACATGACCTGTCAGATCTACATGACCCCAACTGGATGGCATTCCCCTCCATATGGAAAGGGGTGGGGGGGTATGGGAGGGGAGGGTGTTTAGAGTGCATGGGAGAGGGCAGAGAGGGTAAAAGGTAGGGAAGGAGGGAGGGAGGGAAGCTGGGAGGGATGTAGAGGGAACTGGGATCTACATGTAAAATAATAAATTAAATTTTTTAAAAAAATGCTTTGACTCCAAAATTTAAGTTGAAGGACAAGTTACTGGGGAAAAGGATTTCTATTTTTGTTTCCACAAAAAATGAAAAGATGTGGATTCCTTCCAGACTAATGTGGTTTGATCAAGCCAGACCGCCTGAAACAAAGTATGTGGTGATCCTACATTCAAAACAGCTGGACAAAGCAGCCTTACAGACTACAGCCAGGATTTCTGAATCTTCTTTGAATCCCCCATGACAGCGCCCCTTACCAGCAGGAAGTAGTTTGGAAAGAACGACGCCCAAATTCCCAAATATTGTCTATAAATGTGTGTATTCATTTAAATGGACTTTGTTATATAAAATAAATTAAAAAAATTGTTATCATTGTGTGAGAAACCAAAGAACTAGCCTCCTCATTTTTGGCTTTAAAGCTTTCATATAGTAAAGACAAACTAGGTTCATTTATGTTTATGATTAAACCTCTGTTTTACAAGGATTGGGCTATGCCTCACCTGTAATCTTAAATAGAATTATTCTATACTGCTTGTTCCAGGAATGACAATCATGTTATTCTTTCAAAAGTTTACATGACACCTGTGACTACCTTGTTATAACTAAATGTTGTATATGGCTGCTTTGTTTTGCACAGCTTGCCAACTTGTCTTTGCTTAAAAAGGGACTAATTTGTTATGAAGTTCTTCTATAAAGAGCCCATTTTTCTGCCAAGTCACCCATTTGGAAAATCCCTACCTTGTATTCTTCATGTCCAATATTGACTTCTAAAACCCTGTTAGGGGGAGCCAACCTATGTACAAGAATAAGAAGACTTACTTTAATATCACCATGATGATTTGGATCAGTATATTCTTTCTTCTCCAATCCTTGGGATTAGTAAAACCTTTGTGATATTCCATTATTTGCAGTTTGTGTGATCATTTTGTTGCTTGTTAAGCATGTGTGTGGTTCATAAAACAAGTGTAGATGTTACTATCCTGAGTGTTTTTTTTTTTTTTTTTTTTTTTTTTTTTTTTTTGTCCTGTGTACTAAGTAGGACTACCAGCCAACATTCCTGGTGTTTACCTTATCCTTTGCCATTTTCATACACTCATCTCTTTTCATTTAGCTTCTTTAGAGCTAGTTGTGTAGCCAGGCTTGTTAACAGAGCACTTTAATACCTGCATTCAGGAGGTAGGAGAATTCCCTACTTCAAAGCCAACATTGTCTACACAGTAAGCTCCACAATAGAAAGGGCTAAACATGAAACCCTGCTCTGTAAGAAAAAAAGAAATATTTATTTGGCTTATAGTTTCAGAGGTTATAATCCATGATGGTGGAGCAAAGATATGGAAGCAGGAATTTCTGAGAGGTTATATTTGGATCTGTTAGTAGGATGGAGAAAGAGATAATAGGAATAATAATATTAATATTAAAAATTAATATTAAAAGATTAATTTTTCTTCAATCTCACTATTCTCTCTGATTGCTTTCCATTCTGCTCTCCCTCCCTATCCTACTCTCTTTTCTTCTCTTTAAATGAACTATTACTGAAGTCATAGTGTATGTGTTCTGCAATTCCCTTCTTGTCTTAATATGTATTTTCAGCCACTGCAATTGTGCAAGCTGTCCTTTTGGAGCTCAGCCTTCTTCACAATGAGCTGAGACCCTAGAAAAGATTCCTTCAATATCTGCTTTGCTTTCTGATATTTGTATTTCTTTGCTACTCAAATGTCAGTAACTTTGATAGTTACCCACCTCACATGAAGGATGCATTCTGAAAATCCCATATTCATTTTCTGGGGATTCTTGTAATTGCTATTCAGGTATCATGTACCCATTATCTTCTGCCTTTTTAAGTATTTTTATCTATCTTATTTCCTCCCTTTCTTCTGTCCTTTGTTCCCCCTCCTTCCTTTCTCTGTCTCTCCTCTCTTTCTCTCTTGATAGTCTATGGAATCACCTGGCCTTAACCATCTCTGTGCTGAGATTGCAGACATTTGCTATCATGACCATATGAGAAAATCATTTTTTATAAAAACAAGTCAAATTCCCATCTCTGTTGGAGAGCACTTGCCTAGAATGCATGAAATCCTAAGTTAAATTCCCATGACCACAAAACCATCCAATCAAAAATGAATAAATTATGTCTTAGATAATGAAGGAAAAAAGACAATATATACATTTTAGATTTCTAATAGTAGAATAAATTGATCACTTCTGACAAAGCTTGACATTTCTAAATCTGAATCAAATATTCTTTTTGGTATGAATCAGTAAGTAAGTTACCAACTATTTTGGCTTTGATGACATCAACTTGAATTTCATAACACTGAATCCATATGCTCACTCAGAAAGAATATGGTATAGAATCCAGTAATTCTAAAGGTTAAAGTAGATTATAAAAAAATAGGAAAGCAATAATCACACAACAGTAGTTAATCTCAACATAAGTATTTTTTAATTTTCATTATTTTTAAACTTAATTTTATTAATCAAATATGATCTATACATCTGATGCAGAACATAAATGGCCCAGCTAACATAAAAATTATTCTGAAATGTCTATAAATGTTTGCACATTGAATGGGCATTGATAAACATGAAATAACATGAAACATTTACTGCCAGTTTGTTACAGAGAGAAAAGTTTGGTGTATTTAGTCTATGTAAATACTTATTTTTAGACACATCATATTTTAAAGGGATTTTAGAAGAAATATGTGAGATTTGTTATAATAGAGAAACAGAGATTAGGAAGCATTGATGTGTTGAAATAGTTTGCTCAGCATGACTGTTAATTAATCTAGTCTTTCACTCTTTTATGTTTAAAATGAGGAAAATTCATATGCATACAACCACGGCTGTGCTGTGGAGTCACAAGCTATCACTTTAGGCCACACTTGGAAGTGCAAGGAAAAGCACACTAAGGATATGCATCTCTTTGGAAAAGAAAAAAATATCCCACTAGTAAATATTTGTATTTATTTCTAACAGCATGGAGCTAATTAGAAACTTTTAGAATAACTACTAGTTTGTCAGAAATCTACTGAACAGAGACTGTCTACTCTGGGAGTCAGACTTGCTGATCATATGGTCTCAATACTCATGGCACACTCCGACTCCTGAAAGCAAAGTGCATAGAATATAGTGGGCACATTACTGTTCACATTAGTTCTGCTATTATTGGGGTATATTTCACAAATACCAAAGTTTTGTCATGATTTTTGATTGATTTTTAAATGAGTATGTAAAATTGTCACAATTTAATCTCATTTTAACAAGTTGGTATACAACCACAAATATGTAACCCACTTTATTTATGTAATAATACAGAATAACACAGTCATATTTCAGCTTACCTTTATGCATATATTTATATATGTATGTGTATATTCACTTCCAAAAATAAAATCAAAATTATCCCTAAAAATGAGCCACTACTTCAAATAAATTTGATTGAAATTACAACTTTATTTACAAATATTAATAATAGTAGTAGTATTAGTGTACCTTATGCCTTTACCTTCTAAAATGCAAAGAGATATTTAAATCAACACAAAAAGCATATATAAAGATCAGCTTGTTTGTGATTTTTATTATGCTTGTAGAATCACTGCAGAATATTTACTACCAGTCCTATCTAATCTAAGGTACTGAAAGTCTTAGATATCTCATGTAATATTTTTTTAGAGGTGTGATATAATAAACCATTATTTGAATATTATATCTTAGTATATTTCTAACTTAATATATAACATGATATAATACAGTGAAAATAATAGTTCTGATATTCCCTGTTTTCTGGTGACAATATATTTCAAGGTTATTTAAACATCTTAATTTACATGACATTTCTTTTTTTTTTTTTGCTTGTTTGATCAATAAATATTTATCAAAGACTTCCCTCCTTGGTTCTTCGTTATGCATGAGGAAAACAATGATAAGCAATAGTACATGGTTCTTTCTGAAACTCAAAACAGTAACAAAAAAAGCACAAAAAATTAAATGTTATTCCCTTATATGTTTACAACTACTTGAGGGGACACATATAAGGTGATTTGGGGACCTTTTACAGGAGTGTTAGTGTTTGTAAGGTTTTACATGATAGCCTTTTAAACCTGATCAGTGAGAGGGAATGGAATTGTATCTGAATGCTGGAGAAAGGATGTAAAGATGAGCATATGTTCAAATTATTTACACCATCTATGGGAAACTTATTCTATGGTGAAAAAAATATAGGTTAAATAAAACAGTAGAAAAAAACATACATTTTCCTGGGGATAGCAATAGTTTGGTATTCTTTATTTTTTCTCTCCTTTTTAAATTTAAATTTGAAACAAAGATGTTTTTCATGTCAATCCCAGTTTCCTCATCAACCCATTCTCCCCTATCACCCCATGCATTGTGAGGTCTTCCAATGGGAGTCTTCAAAGTCTGTCATGCCATTTGTGGCAGAGCCCAGGGCCTCTCCCCATGTGTCTAGGCTGAGAAAGTATCTCTCTATGTGGGGTGGGCTCCCAAAGATCATTAGTATATTAAGGTTAAATACTGATCCATTACTAGAGACCCAATAGACTGCCCTTTCCTCTTGTGCTATCAGACTGAGGTGCATGAGCTTACCCTTTGTACAGGTCAACTGATTCTGTAGGTTTCTCCAGCCTGGGCTTGATCCATCTGCTCATCACTCCTCCCTCTCTGCAACTGGATTCTAGGAGTTTGGGTAGTATTCAGCTGTGGGTGTCTGCTTCTGCTTTCATCAACTACTATGAAGGCTCTATGATGGCATAATAAGGTAGTCATCAATCTCATTATTGTGGAAGAGCATTATAGGTAGCCTCTCCACTATTGCTTAGATTGTTAGTTGGGTTCATCCTTGTAGATCTCTGGGCATTTTCCTAGTGCTAGGTTTCTATATCTATACATAGAGATACTGTGGTATGAATATTTAAGAATTTATGCCAAGTCACTAATATCCTATTTAAAGCCTTTTCTTAATTACCATTTCTTACAATTTGGGAATCACTTTCATTTGCATATTGGGTATTTGTATGTACCCAACAGGTAAGTAATATTGTAAGAGAACCAGTCTCAAAATATGGGCCTTACCACTTTGTATTTCTGATAGCCTTCTTCAATCAAATATGAGTTGGTGTTCACCTTTATATTTTCTCTTCTTATTTGAGCTAGTTCTTTTTGGTTGCATCTATAGTTTCATATTTCTTCATAAGATTTAATGAAAAATTTATGGTTCATTTTTTTTTAACTTGTAGAATAAACTTAGCTTGGAGAGCTCCAAAATTATCACAGTGTTATCTTTAAAGAGCAAGCATTGCTTCTTGTATTAATCTGTGCACTCATCTTTTCTCAGAATATGGAAGAATAAACAGAACTCAGATGCAGGCATTGGGCGTAATTAGAATACAGCCTAGGCTGAATCCCCACCTGTGTGATCTCTGACCCCACTACTGGTTCAGGACTCTGCCAGAGATCTGCCTATCCTCGCAGGACCATCCTGAGTCCCTACCTGCTGGATATTTGACCCCCATCACTGGGCCTCTGCTGGAGCCTGATCTTGGACCACCATCACCAGGCCTTTTCCAGAAAAGAGACTCCTAGAGATCTTGGACCACCCAGAGCTACAGACATAGAATGTCTGACTCATCTAAGCCCACTGGAAGAACAGCCTAGAGAGAGAGATGCCACCTAATACCTACTGGAAGAAGCTATGAGGAGACGTTCAAGAAAACATGTAACAGAAAGACATGCATGATACCACCAGAATCTCAGTACTCTACACCAACTAGAGCTGAACATCCAAAAGCAGATAAAGCAGAAGAGAATGACTTAAAAAATACCTTAATAAAAGTGATAGAGGCCAAGTCGCACTGAAGATGGGAGGATTTGTTCTCCAGACACACTGAGGAGAGGAAGCAGTTTGAGACTTGGTAAAGGGGTCATGTGTGGATCAGCCCTTTCAGCCTGAGCGTGAGTTCTGTAGTAAGTCCTGCCACCTTTAGGGAACTTCCTGGAGCTGTTCTGAGCACACTAGACCTGCCTATCCATGTGGGACCACCTGGAATTCCCACTTGCCTGGTCTCTGACTCCCACTGCGGGTTGGTCCTCTACTGGAATTCCAAGGTCCCTCCCAGAGATCTGCCTGTCCACTTGGGGCCATCCTGAGCCCCTGCAGGCTGGATCCTTGACACCCATCACCAGACTTCTGCTAAATAGGCCTCAGCTGGAGAGTGCCAGGCCCAGGCTAGATCTGCCTATCAACTCAGAGAACATCCTGAGTCCCACATATAGAGCTCAGACCACCCAGAGCTACAGACATCTAACCTCTGATACACCTAAGCCCAGTTGGGGAATAACAGAGAGATAGACACCACCTATACCTACTGGAAGAAGTGATGGGAAGACAGCAATACAAGAAAATACCTAACAATAGAAATACAATCGTAACACCACCATAATCTAGGGACTCTATACAACTAGACCTGAACACCCCAAAGCAGATGAAGCAGAAGAGAATGACTTAAAAATGATAAAGGCACTTAAAGACGATGTGAGAAAATCCCTTAAATAAATGGAAGAAAAAAAAAACAAACAAAAAATTGGAAGTAATGAACAAATTTCTTCAAAAAAGTACAGAAGCCAAGAAAAATAATTAAACTGGTAAAGGAAAATGTTCAAGACTTAAAAACTGAAATAGAGACAAAAAAGAAAGCACAAACTGAAGGAGTGATAGAAAAACAAAACACTGGGCAAGCAATAGTGAACTAAAGACACAACATAACAAACAGAACACAAGAGGTGGAAGAGAAAATCTCAGGCGCAGAAGATAAACTAGAGGAAATAGATTCATTGACCAAAGAAAATAATAAGTCCAGCAAATCCTTAACACAAAACATCCAAGAAATGTGAGACACTGTGAAAAGGCCAAACCTAAAGATATTAGGCATAGAAGAAGGCAAAGAAGCCCAGCTCAAAGGTGCAAAAAACATATTCAACAAAATCATTGAAAAAACTTTTCCAATCTGTAGAAATACATGCCCAGGAAAGTACAAGACGCATACCAACATCCCAATCTCACTATTAGATGGGACCACCAGTCTGAAACTTAACAAAGAAACAAATGAACTAACAGAAGTTATATCTGAATTGGGTTTAACAGACATCTAAACATTCCATCCAAACACAAAAGAATATACTTTCTTCCCTGCTCCACATGGAAACTTCTCTAAAATCCACCATATACAAACCATAACAAACTTCAACAGATACAAAAAAAAAAAAAAAAAAAAAAAAGGAATAGTCCCCTGTATCTTATCAGACAAACATGTTTAAAAGTTGGAATTCAACAACAACATGAATCGCAGAAACCCTGCAAACTCATGGAAACTGAACAATAGACACTTGCACTATACCTGGGTCAAAGAAGAAAGAAAGAAAGAAATTAAGGACTTCCTAAAATTCAATGAGAATGACGACACAACATACCCAAAATTATGTGACACCTTGAAAGCAGTGCTACGAGGGAAGGTCATTGCGCTAAGTGTCCATATGAAGAAAACAGATGAATGTCACAATACAAAATTAACAGCACAACTGAAAGCCTTAGAACAAAAAGAAGTAAACTCACCTCAGAGGAGTAGATGCCAGGAAATAATCAATTTGAGGGCTGAAATCAATAAAGTAGAAACCAGGAAAACAATACAAAAATTCAATGGAACAAAGAGTTTTTTTTTTTTTTTTTGAGAAATTCAACATGATAGATAAACCTGTATCACAACTAACCAAAAAGCAAAGAGAGAACATGGAAATTAATAAAATCAATAACAAAAAGGGGGACCTAAAAATGGACATTGAGGAAACTGAGATTTTCCGGTCATACTTTGAAAACCTGTACTCCACAAAATTTGAAAATTCAAAGAAATAGACAAATTTCTGCATAACTATCACTTAAGAAAATTAAATCAAGAACAAATAAACAATTTAAATAGACCTTAATCCCTATTGAAATAGAAGCAGACATCAAAATCCTTCCATCCAAAAAAAGCCCAGGGCAAGATGAGTTCAATTCAGAATTGTACTAGAAATTGAAGGAAGAGCTAGTACCATTACTCCTCAAATTGTTCTACACAATAGAAACAGAAGGTCTATTACCAAACTCCTTTTATGAGGCCACAATCACCTTGGTATTCAACCACACAAAGACACAACTAAGAAAGAAAACTACAGACCAATATCCCTCATGAATATTGATGCCAAAAAACTCAATTAAATACTGGCAAACTGCATCCAAGAATACATCTGAGAAATCATGCAACATGACCAGGTAGGCTTCATCTCTAGGATGAAGGAATGTGTTAACATACAAAAATCTATCAACATGATCCACCATATAAACAAACCGATAAAGAAAAACTACATGATCATCTCCCTAGATGCTGAAAACGCCTTAGACAAAATTCAACAACCCTTCATGATAAAGGTCTTGGAGCGATCAGGAATAACAGGAACACACCTACACAAAATAAAGGCAATATACAGTAAACCAACCGCCAACATCAAACTGAATGGAGTGAAGCTTAAGGCTGCCCTCTCCATATCTATTCAATATTGTACTTGATGTTCTAGCTATAGCAATAAGACAACAAAAAGAGATAAAGGGGATCCAAATTGGAAGGGAAGAAGTCAAACATTATCTATTTCCAGAATATATGATAGTTTACATAAGTAACCCAAAAAACTACCAGGGAACTCCTACAACTGATAAACACCTTCAGCAAACTAGCAGGATACAAGATAAACTCAAAAAAATTCAGTGGCCCTACTATATACAGACAACAAAGGGGGGTGAGAATGAAATCAGAAACATCACCCTTTACAATAGCCACAAACAACACAAAGTATCTTGGGGTAATGCTTACCAAACAAATGAAAGACCTATATAAAGAACTTTGTTTCTTTAAAGATAGAAATTAAAGAAGATACCAGAAAATGGAAAGATCTCTTTTGCTATTGGATAGGAAGGATCAACATATTAAAAATGGCAATGTTGCCAAAAGCAATCTGCAGATAAAAATGCAATCCCCACTAAAATCCCAACACCATTCTTCACTGACCTGGAAAGGATAATAATCAACTTTATATGAAAAAAAAAAAAAAAAAAAGAAGAAAAGAAAAGAAAAAGAACCAGGATAGCCAAAACAATCCTGTGCAATAAAGTAAGTCAGGAGTCTTTAACATCTCTGACTTTAAGCTCTGCTACAGAGCTATCTATAGTCCTGAAAACATCCTGGTAATGGTACAAAAATATACAAATTGACCAATGGAATCAAATTAAAAACATGATATTAGCCCATACACCTACAAACACGTCATTTTTGACAAAATAGCTAAATGTATGAAAATGGTCATGACACAACTGGATGATGGTGTGTAGAAGACTGCAGATAGTCCCATGTCTATCACCATGCACAAAACTCAAGTCCAAATGAATCAAAGACTTGAACATAAATCCAGCCACACTGAACCTCTTAGAAGAGAAAGTAGGAGGTGCCCTTGAATAAATTGGTACAGGAGACTGCTTCCTGAACATGATTCCAGTAGCACAGACACTGATATTGGCAATTAATAAATGGGACCTCCTCAAACTGAGAAGCTTCTGTAAGGCAAAGGACAAAGTTAACAAGAACAAACGGCAGCCTAAAGACTTGGAAAATACCTTGGAAAAACCTACAAATGACAGAAGGCTGATTCCCAAAATATACAAAGAACTCAAGAAACTAGTCAATACAACACCAAATAACCGAATTAAAAAATGGAGTACAGAACTGAAGAAAGAATTCTCAATAGAGGAAATCAAAAAGGCTGAAAGACACTTAAGAAAGTGCTCCACATCCTTAGCTATCAGGGAAATGCAAATCAAAACAACTTTGAGATACCATCTTACTCCTGCCAGAATAGCTAAAACTAGAAACACCAGTGACAACTTATGCTGGAGAGGATGTGGAGAAAGGGGAACACACCTCCACTGCTGGTAGGAGTGCAAACTTGTACAGCCATTTTGGAGATCAGTATGGCAGTTCCTCAGGAAAATGAGAATCAGTCTTCCACAGGACCCAGAAATTCCACTCTTAGTCATATACCCAAATGATCCACATTCATGCAACAAAGACACCAGTTCAGCTATGTTCCTAGCAGCATTATTTGTAATAGCAAGAAACTGGAAGCAACCTAGGTGTCCCTCAACTGAAGAATGGATAAAGAAGATGTGGCACATTTACACAATGGAATACTACTTTGTGAAATACAAATAATGGAACCTTGAAATTTTCAGACAAGTGGGTGGAACTTGAAGAAAACATCGTGAATGAAGTAACCCAGTCACAAAAAGAGGAACATAGAGTAAAGTATCCCTAGCCTATATTTCAAACCGTCAGAGAAACTAGGATACAAAGATGATTTTAAGAGATTCATATAAGGTCTTTTACAGATGGGGAAAAGAACAAGATCTCTTGAGCATATGGGGGTGGGGGCAGTGACTGGAGAAGGAACTAGAAGAATGAGAATGGGAGGAGAGGAAAGCACGTGGGACTAGGAAGATTGTGTAAGGGGAGGAATAGATGAGAGGAAAGAGAGAGAAATAGAGATAGAGATAGATAGATAGATAGATAGATAGATAGTTAGATAGATAGATAGATAGGTAGGTAGGTAGGTAGTGCAATTATAGGTTTGAAGAACAAACTGAACCTAGAGAAATGTCCAGAGACAAACAAGACTGACGCCAACTAACAATTTGAGCAATAGTGGAAAGGCTACCATAAATTCCCTTCCCTGATAATGAGATCGACTAACTTATCCACCATCATAGAGCTCCTATCTAGTAGCTGATGGAAACAGAAGCAGGCACCCACTACTAAACACTGAGCTGAACTGGAATCTAGATGCAGGGAGGGAGGACAAGACCAGGCTACTAAAACACATAGAGTCAGCTGACCTGAACAAGGAGTTGCTGATGGGCCCCCAGACTGATAGCAGGGAATCTAGCATGGATCTCATTCAGAACCCCTAAACTTGGGTCTCAGTTAGAAGGCCTGGGCTGTCTATGGGTCTTTGGATAGTGGAACCACAATGTATCCCTGGTGAAAAAAGTACTTTGGGTGCACATACCCCATGGAGGGGATACTCCCTTAACCAAGAGGCTATAGAGAAGGCCTAGTCCCTATTCCAAATGACTTGACAGATGCCTCTTGGAAGGAATCACCCTACAGGTGGTGTGTGTGTGGGGGGATTGGTGAGGAGGGTGGTTGGGGGCATGAGAGAGTAGGAGAGGGGGAAAGAGGGAGGGATGGAGAGAGGTAGAGGGAACTGGGATTGATGTATAAAATTAAATGGTGGTAATTTTGATTGTTCTGAAGTACAATGGCCATTTTCAAGGCCTTTGTGTCTACTCTTCTCTGACTCAACCAGACCTTCTACCTCCCCCAGCTTGAAGACATTCCATGGCACTTAGATAGAACATTTTTCAAAATATAATCTTCTGTTTATTAACTGTTCAGTAAGAAATAATTAAAATTAACTTTGATACATGTTGATGTGCTGTAGTTTTTGGCAAACATCTTTTGAAATTTTCATTTGCTACAATTTTGTGTAAATATTTGTAAATATCCACCAGGTGAACAGATATACCTTTTGATGTAACTCAGGGAGGATAGAGTTTCTGTGGAAGTAGAAACACAGACTTCAGAAAGATAATTTCATAGATCCCAGGCGGAAAATAAATGATACCACCTCTCTTTCTGGTACAATTGTGTGTGTGGGTTTAAAAATTATCAATGTAATAGAGTAGCAAATGTAAAAATGACAAAAGTATAAGAGTTCACTTTTGTTCTTATTAATCCAAGACTTTAAATGACAAGGTAAGTATAAAACTTCTTTCTGTCTCTCTAATTGCCTCATATGTATCTTCCTTTCACACTTCCCCCTGCCACCTAAAGTAATAGACAAACAAACAAATTAGAAAACAATAGAAAATGCAGAAAAGTCTCTGGACAAGAATTAATAAATGGATTATCTCACTTCCAAGAGTTTTTCCTAAATTTATAAGCACAGTGGTTTTTCCCAGACAGCTTCCCGTGTGATCTTTGATCAAAAGTCCCCACTTTAAAAAACACCATTTGCACTTATGAAATGACAATGTGTGCAGAGTGACCAGTATACATTGCAATCACTGTGCAGATAAGCGAGTAGATAACATTTCATCACCCATTTAATATGTTAATAATGCTGAAATTATCTAAATAGAAATGCAGTATTTTAAATGAAGGACTTGGACAACGTAATAGTGTATTTTGATTGATACTTGACAACATCTAGAATCACACAGAAATCTTTGGGTATGTTTATAAAAGCATTTCTTAATGTGGTTATTTAGAAAGAACTATTGTATGTATGGATACTCCAGAAATTTTGTGTGCTGGGGTGTGGACAAAGTAAAAGAAAAAACATGAGCTCATTCTCAGGATTCAGCAACTCTGGTCCAAAATAAACTCTTCCATCGTTGACTTGAACATGTTTCATTTTGAAAAGCTCAGAAAAAGTGACAAATGAAATTTTCAGTGATTAATCAAGACAAGGGGTATCCAAGGAACACACTATTAATATTCAAATGAATTTTTAGGTGAAAAGTGTGTCCTTGGAACACTCATATGTTCTAGCCCAGAAAGCACACAAATCCAGGGCTTTTGTAGTGACATCATAAAGAAAATATATATTTTATATATCTGTTTAGTAATAGAGAGTGTTTGATCCTGAAAGAAAAATGTAGTAGTTTCTGGAACTTGTTGGGTCATTCTTAGATTAAAAAGTCATGTGGCATTACTAAAGTGAGAGGCAGAAAGAGAATGAGAGAGAGAAAGAGAGAGAATAAATAAAGAGAGGAAGACAAAGGGAAGTTTCGAAGGATGTAGGGAGTTAGAAGATGTGCATTCCACATCTTCACTATCAGTTTGTTTTCAAGGGAAATTTAAGCTGTTTCCACTCCATAGACACCATGAACAGAGCAGCAATAAAAACACCTCAGCAAGTACTTGTGGAGTAATAATGCAAGTCCTTTGGATATATGACAAAAATTTGTATTGCTGGGTCATATATAGTCATTTTTAAGTTTCTAAGAAAACTTCATACTCGCTGTAAAAGTTTGTAATTCCAAAAACAGTAAATGAATATTCCTCTTTACCCACTCAAACTCTTCCAGAACTTTTATTTATTTATTTTTTGGTGGGGGGGGTTACTTTATTCATCTTTGCCATTGTGACAGATGTTAGATTAAATCACAAAGTAATTTGATTGCATTACTTTAGTTGATATGAAAGATTAACATTTTTTGATATATTTCTTACTATTGTTTTCTTATTTTGAAGTCTCAAAGAAGTAGTTCGATAATGTCATTATTTTTTATTCTGTGTTTTCTGAATCTTTTTATACTCTGTGTAATAACTCCATGCCAGTTGCATAGATGAAAAAATTCTTTCCCATTCTGTGCACTTCAGATGATTGTTTCTTATCATTACATGAAGATTCCTTTGTCAGCATTTGGCCTTAATTCTTAGACGAAATAGAGTCCTTTTCAAAAAGTCTTTTCCTACTTCTACAAGATATAGGATGCTGCTTACATTTTCTTCTAGGACTTTCAGTATTTCAGATTTCAGTTTTAGGCCTTTGATTCTAGTTTTTGGGCAAAGTAAATACATATCTAATTTTATTCCTCTGTATGTGATATCCAGTGTCCATCTTTTTTCTCCATCTTTATAGGCTTAAACATCTTTATCAAATATTAAATGTCTGAATTTAAGTATACTCATATTGTGGTAATCAGTTTTGTTTCATTGTGTTGTCACTTGTATCTATGTAAGTATCAAACTGTTTGTGATACTATGACTCTGCAAAGCATCATAAAATCTAGAAGGATAATCCATCTATCATTGTTGATTTAGATATTAAGGTCCTTTGAAGTTCCATGTGAATGAAGGATTTTTCTTCTATGAAGAATAAGACTGATGTTTTGATTAGGATTGCACTGAATTTGTACATAGCTTTTGGTTGAATGACCATTTTCACCATGTTAATCCTATCAATCCATAACATGGGATATATTTCTATTTGCTTGTATCTTTTTCTATTATTATTTCTTCAGAGGTTTAAATTCATTGTAGCGGTATTTCACTTCCTTGGCTAACTTTATCCCTAGACATTATGTTGTCTTTGAGGCTATTGTGAATGGCAGTGTGTCCATGATCTCTTTGTATGTCTGCAGTTGGTAAATAGAAAAATCTATTGATTTATGCAAATTCGTTTTTGTTATTATTATTTTTTCTTATTTTATGTATCACTCAGAATTTCCTTTCCCTCCCATCCTCCCATGCTCTTCTTCCACTAACTCTCCATGAAGGGTGAAGCCTTCCAGGAGGGATCATCAAAATCTATCAAGTCATTTGGAGTAGCTTATATCACATAGCTGAATTCAACATTTCTAAATAGTTTGATCGCTTCTTATCCTATTATCCATTTAATTTCCTTCTCTTTCCTCAGTTTTCTGGCTTCAACCTTTTCTATATTTAGAATGATGTTGCTTATGAAATTTATTTGGCATTTATTATGTTGACATCTGTTACCTCTAACCATATATTTATTCTCTATACATTTTATAATGAAAGCATAGTGGATTTTTTTTCAACTATTTTATAAATCTATATTATCATGGGGTTTGCCACTCTAAGTTCACTTAAAAAATTCATTACACATATTGACTTGAATCTGTTGAACCACCCATTCATTCAAGGATGAAATCAAATTGGTCATGGTGTGCAGTATTTTTTCATATAGATATAAGTGGGAAAATAAGATATGTCTATATTTTGCTTGATAGTATGTAATTGAGCTTTTTTGATTCTATGTTCATCAATGATATTGAACTGTAATGGGACATTAAGAAAGTTATTTTTCTTTAATAGTTTAAGAAGGATTGACTGTGGATATTTGTAAGATTGGTAGAATTTTGCTTCAAATAACTCTGACCCTAGACTTATTATTACTGTGTAGGTTTAATTAGGTTTTTTAAATTTTCTTTTTGTTTACAAAATATTCTGCATATTTCCATAAAGTAACTTATTTCTGTTATATGATTCAACTGCATAAGACATTTCACATATTTATCTCTTTTCAAACAACACAAAATTTTCTCATCATTTTACAATGCAAATTTCATTTACTGAATTTAGTTTTAAAATTCCTATGTGGTTGTATTAGTATCTTTCTATGGCTATGAAATATCACTAATATCAATGCATCATTTTTTCCAACATAATATTTTTATTAATCATTTGGAAAATTTGTGAAAGGCATCCAAATCACACTTGCTTCCCATCCCTCCTAGGGCCACTCTCCCATCTTTCTTTCTATACTCCACCATAAAAACCCCTCAAATCTTCACAAGTCCAGCTTGTGTTGCCCATATACTCACTGGAGCATGTTCAAATTTGCAATGGGCAGACCCTTAAAGAAAACTGAGTTCTTCCCCTTCACCCTGACATAACCATCAATTGTGTACAGCCACACTTCACTTCAGCATCTTTATCACATTTTATATGAATTCTCTTCAATGGCTTCCAGTCTGCACTGTTTCTTTTGTTTTAAGGGGAGGGTCGGTTGGGAGGGATGGTATGAATGAAGCCTTTGTTGTTTCCCATTGGAATTTATGAGTCTTCAGTAATCAATAGCAAAAGATTCTTCCTTGCCCATAGCAGCCACACCTCAGCCTGGCCTCCAGCATCAACATGACCTGCAGTGGCAGCACAGATCAAGCCATCAACATGGCCTCTGGCAGCAACATAGACTACAAAGATCAACATGGCCTCTGGTGGCAGCATGGAACTTGGAAATCTTTCAAGCAAACTTAATCCAGAAAATGAACCAATCTTCATCTCAGATATCTTGTTTTTTCAGAGTCAGTGTGATTGGGCATTGTGTTTGTGGGAAAGAACTGCCTAAGCTCCAGGATTTTGTGGTGGGAAATGACTTTTGTATATATGTTTCTCTCATTGGTTGATGAATAAAACACTGATTGGCCAATAGCCAGGCAGGAAGTGGGGTGGGTACAAGATGAGGAGAATTCTGGGGAGAGGATGGTAAGAGTGAGCCACCAGGGAGATACAATGTAGCTACAGGCAAGATAGGATGCCAGGAATTCTCCAGTAAAATAAGGACATGTAAAAATACATAGATTGATAGTATCAGTTTAAAATTAAGAGAGAACTACCGAGTAAAAAGACTAAGATAAACAGTTTATAATTAATATAAGCCTCTCTGTTTTTCTTTGGGGCAAAACAACTGTGGGACCTGGTGGGACAGAAACTCTGTTTACAGCTGCATACCACCCTGCCCTTAGTTCTTAGTGCTCAGTTTATAATCCAGCCATGATTATTGGCCCCACTAATTGATGGCATTCTCCTTTCTCTACAATGGCTGTGCTTTTTATTTATACAAGAGGCTATGCACAAAATAAATAGTGCACATACATAAGACCAAAAGGTAATAAAGTATAAATATTAATTGCAGTGATAGTAAATGAGAGTTATTCTAGTATGCTAGTCAATCATCACAGATCTGATTAAAGAGAATATACATTTCTTAGAATTTGGAATTGTTAATTTCTCCCAAATACTTTCTTCTTGATTTTACTTGGATGTGTCCAGCTTCTTGCCATTACTTCAAATTAGATATTATTGGGCTTAATTTTTATTTCTATTTTCTTTTAGGTACTATAATTCTGTTAGATTAGGGACTATACTTGTAATTTTTTATCAAATATATATATATATATATATATATATATATATATATATATATAATCTTTCTTATTTTACATATTGATCCAGGTTTCCTCTCCCCCCCTTCCCATCCCCCCTCCACACCACAGGGAGTGTGATACCTTCCAGGAGGAATTATCAAAATTTGTCAAGTCATTTGGAGTAGGGTCTATGCCCTCCTTCCTGTCTTTAGGCTAAGAGAGTATCCCTCCACAGGGAATGTGCTCCCAAAGTCCTTTCATGCATCAGGGATACATCCTGGTACCACTGTCAGAGGTTCCTTAGATTACCCATGCCTTCTCACTGACACCCACATTAAGGGGTTCTGAGTCATTATAATGCTGGCTTCCCAGCTATCAGTCTGGGGGTCTATGAGCTCCCCCTTGTTCATTTCAGCTGTCTCTGTGTGTTTCTGTAGCCTGGTCTTGGCCCCTTTTCTTATCAATTCTCCCTCACTACAACTGGATTTCAGGAGTTCGGCTTAGTGTTTAGCTGTGGGTGTGTGCTTCTGTTTCCATCAGCTACTAGATGAGGGCTCTATGATGGTATATAAGTTAGTTATCTATCTCATAGTCAGGGAAGGGCATTTAAGGTAGCCTTTCCACTGTTGCTCATATTGTTAGTTGGGGCCATATTTGTAGGTAATTTATTTCTATCTTAATTAAATCATTATGTTATTATTAGGGTCTGATCATATGATTTTATGAAATTTTATATTTTCTCTAAATATAGTCATATTTCCACATTATTTTTAGAGTTTCTAGTAGGGAGATTTACTATATCAGGAAACCTCTCTACATTTTAAACAGCAACATTATTTCATGGTTTCACTAACAGATCATAAGCATGACACAACTGAAATCTCAAGTAAGTACATTAAAATTTAATAGAAGATATCTGCCAAAAATATAAACGTTGTTGTATATGTGCAAAATACAAATCAAACAATATACTTTTCACAAAAAAGTAAAACAAAAATATACTGAAAGACTAGAAGAAAGGAAAAACATTATAATTAATAATAAAATGAAATTTTATGGAAATATGTTCAATCAAAATAGAACTCATACACAAAATCATGACTTTAAAAGGATATGTAGATACATGAATATAAAAATTCATAGAAACATCAAACAAATATATTTATACATTATTGTATCTCATTTTATAGAATAAAACACTAGATAGAGCTGAAGTGAAAAAATGGATTCAAAACTCTAACAGAAATCTGTAGTTACATGGAGAGAAAAATATATTTATAAAAAAGAAAATGCCTATATTGGAATGCATCATTCACAAATCAATTTATACATGCATAGCTACATTCATAGCAACAACAACAAAAAAACCACATTCTTTTAACAAACATATGGGCTATTTGCAGAAATTACCAGATGCTAGAAAGTTTCATCAAGAAAGACTGAATTATACAGAATATGTTCTTTAAATGTATTGTAATCAACCTAAAACCGAGTCCCCATATGTTTAAAGAAAGCTATTGCTATGTAGCAAATGAATTCAAAAGAAAAAAGTCACAGTAGAGATCATAACATTTTTAGCTATATTATAATGCAAATTCTACCTCAGACCTATACCTATAATCATCCTTGGGAGAAAACGTACATTTAATTGTATATGTAAGCATAGGAAATAATAAAATGAATGGGATACTCCAGGAAAATATTTAAATAGAATAATATAGTCTGATATCTGAGAAACCAGCACAGGACTGACCTAGAACCCCCAAATGTGAGTGTTAGTTAGGAGGACTGGTCAGTCTATGGGGCCTCTAGCAATGGATCAATATTTATCCCTAGTATAGGAATGAACTTTGGGAGCTCATCCCACAGAAAGGGATACTTTCTTAGCCTAGACACATGGCAGTGGGGAGTGGGGGAGGCAAGGCCCTGCCCCAAAGTATATGAGAGACTCTGGAGACTCCCCATGGGTGACCTCACCCTTCCTAGGGAGCAGAAAAGGATGGGCTGGGGTTTGATGGGGTTGAGAGAGGGAAGATGGGAGGGAGTGAGAACAGGGATTGACATGTAAAACAACTTTGTTTTACATTTAAATAAAAAGAAGGAAAAAAAATTAATCAGCAAGAATATAAAAAGTAATCAAGATTAGGAATAAACAAAACCTTAGAAACCTTTACTCAGTAAAGAAAGATGAATAGGAGAAAATGGGAGAGGGAGGAAGAAAAGGAATTAGAGATTGAACAAACAATCATATTTTGGAATGAAAAGGCTATCAGAAAGTTATAAACATCACCCTTTACAAACCAATTTACTTATGCAAAAGTCTGTGAACATCACACACACACACACACACACACATGCACGCACACTCGCACACTCCTAACAATACAATAACACAACAAAATTTTGGTACTATTTACAGAAATGACCAGATGTTAGCATGATTTTTCTTTAAAAATATTTAAAAAATGATTAAATATGTGAAAAGTAAAAGTGTATGAAAATTATTGAAACAGATAAATTAAATAAGCAGACCTCCCACTCTAAACTAGTGTATTCTTTCAAAACATTTACAATAATGGGTATGATGTATTAATATAATTTATAATGAAAGAAAAGATGAAAAAACCCTTGTTTGAAATAACCGATGTTGATTAAGAATTTTATGAAAAATATTTTAAAAAATCATAAATAAATCTGAACCAAATGAGATAGGTAGATGACTATAACTGCAAAGATTCTAATTTACAATCATCAATTAAAAGAATAATATTCAGATAGTTACATAATGTGATTCAATGTAATATTCTAAAATGTTTTATGGAAGTAAATCACAATTAATTATGATATTTAAATTAGACACAATGATTAATTAGACTCAGTGTTGTAAAAGAGCAGAAGAAAAAATTGGTTGTATTGGAGTTCTAATATTTCTAGTAGTTTTCTTTTCAGTCCTATATGAATTTCAAATGATGAGTTTTCATCACATTCATACCCAACGCATCCAATATCCACCCTCTTCCTTATTCATCCAACATTTTATTTTTCGCTCCTCCTCCATTGTTGCCTCCTCCTCTTTCTTCTTTTCCCTCCCAGCAAGTTCAAATTGTGCTACCAATGTTTTCTCATATGGTAACCCTTTTCCTGGAACATGGCAATTAGGAGATACACTCTTAAAGATAAGTCTCTTCCCATTCCCAGAGGCTACTAATATACAGCTAGGAGAGTGGTACATGTGCTGAACTTCTCCATCCTCTATGTTGAAATTTGGTTTTCCTCGAACTTGCCCTGATAACACACACATTGTCACAAATATTGTGAGTTCATATATGCACCTACTTGTTGTTTTCAAGCAGTATTCCACCATTCTGGCTCTTAAAATTGTTCTTCTCTTTTGTCCATAATGATTTCGAAGTTGGTGTGCTATTGGTATTCCATTTAAAGCTAAGCATCCATAGTTTCTTATTCTCTATACCTCGACAGGTTGTGGATCTTTATATTAATCACATATACTGCAATTAGAATAACTACTGATGAGTATTTTGAGATTCACAATATCTCACAATTGAGAGATTAACACTCAGTCACTAAGACTTAGTTTAATTTATATTTATTTTGCAAAAATAACAGCAGTAGGTTCTCTACTAGGGTCTATAATTTAACTAGCCACAAGTTATTTGTCAAGAAAATGGTGAAAAATGTGCATGGAATCTTGTGGATAAATATTGAAATATAATGAATAAGTGGTAAATTACACTCATGATAGTCCAGTCTCAATTTCACCACTAGGAATGTCTTGTCAGTCTTGTGTTTGCTGTAGCTTTCTGAGTCCACAGCTATTAAAACAAGTTGGTTACTTTTCTGTTGGAATGCACAACATAGAAAGTAAGTTATATATTTATACCTATTGCTACAAGAAAGACTTTCTAAACAGGACCACAACAGTGTAGTCATTAAGGTAAACAATTAATAAATGAGATTTTGAAACCAAAAGAAGCAAAAGAAGCCACTATTTTAGTAATGAGACAGACTTCAGAATTGGAAAAATATATTTACCAACTGTATATCTAATGAATAGTTAATACCTAGAATACATGACTAGAAAAAGAAAGACAGCCACAAATAAAACAAACAATTCAAATGATGGTGTGGTGGGGCATAGAATTAGCAGAGAGGCCTCAAAAGATTAATGCCATAAAATAATATAAAAAGATATTGACTATTCTTAGTCATTGGGAAAATGCAAATTTAAGCTCCTTTGATATTTTATTTATTGAATTTATGTCAGTTAGAAGAGTTACTATAAAAATAAAATTAAAAATACTAAAAAATAAAATAAGACAACATTAAAAAGTAAAAATTGTACCTAATACAGGAATGGATGTGGGAGAAAAGGAAACATGTATGCACTGTTGACTAAGTACAAGTTGGTGATACCAGTATAGAAAATGGTATGAAGGTTCCTCAAATAGATAAAAATATATCTAACATGTGATCTAGCTATACCATTCATATGCATTTAACCAAAGGAATTGATAACCCACTGTAGAGATACATGCTCTCCATGTTCATTACTGCTCTATTTACAATAGTTATGAAATGGAAATTTTTTTTGTCAAGAATATTTATTGGTCGACACCATTGGGGTTGAACAAATGTGACTCACTCACAGATCCTTCCACCAAGGGCTTTAGTCTATGGGGGGGGGGTGAGACAGAGGAAACACATGTGTGGGTTACAAGGTCAGCCAGGGCTGTTTCTGAAAGATTCATCTAAAGAGGCGAAGAATAGTGAAGTAGCTTATATAATATTCCTACAGTACTCTTTCTCATCCCAAGGTGCAGAGATCATTATGATTATAGAGGAGTCATTATATGAAACAATGTGGAGAGAAAATTGCTTATATGTACAACTTTCTCTTCGTTGTAGAATATAAAAAAAGCACATTATATCATACATTTGTATTTTAAGAACATTGAACCTCATAGACTCCTTGAAGTTTGCTGGATTGTCTCAGAGATTGCTCATGATTTCAAATGTCTTAATCAGTGCTCTCTCCTTCTCCTTCTGTCCTACCGTGACTTGATCCCTCCTGTTCCCATCCCCTTCCTCATCCCAGACCCCTCCATCTGTCCAGTGGTGATGTCTGTTCTATTTTAAATTATTCTTTGCATGTATTCAGGAACTAACATAAGCCAGAAACATCAGGTGTTGGGCTTTCATCTTAAAACTAGAGCTGAGAACAGTTTAAAAGCTGACTTGGGATACTGTAAACTGTGAAATCTCAGCTATTCACACTTGAAGGTCAGTGGTAATAACACACTGTGTCAACTCTTCAAATCTCAAAAAGTAAATGGCCATTTTAAATTAAAGACTTCAGTGAAGCTTGTATTTTCACAAATTATCAAAGTTAAACATTAAAAAAGGATCAGAAGTGAAACCAGCTGCAATTAAAAGCTTTTCTTGGGGGAACCCAGGAAGAAATCAATTAGGTAGTTCTAACTTTGGAGGTGATCTGAGCTCTTCATAGTACAAGTCATTGTGGTTAAAGAAGCAAATGGCAAATAATTGTGCAATGACAGGTAAGACAAGTAATTATTTAACAAGTACTTTCTGAATGTGACTTGCTAAAGAGCCAGGAAAAGGTGACTCTTACTTTTCAAAGACTGAAGCTTGTTAGGCAGCCACTTTTCTGGTCAATATTGCCTTTGCACAGTAGAAATGGTTTTCCTTGCTTACTTTTAATACATAATGTTTTATAAATAATAATTGCACACATTAAATATTTTTAAAACCAATTAGAGAATGTTGCAAGTCAGTTTTCTGATACTTTTGCAAAATATTACTAGGCTGTAATGAGGCCTAAAATTGACTTTCTAGTGCCAGGAATGTGTTGTGATATGATACAGACCCATTATTGTGTTTTCATTAACTTTATTTTAATATTTATTCATTTTTAGAAATTGTTATTAGTTCTATGTGGGATGGGCTCCCAAAGTCCATTTGTATAGTAGCTACAAATACTAATCTATTACGAGAAGCCTCATAGACTGCCTAATCCTCCTAACACCCACATTCAGTGGGTCTGGGTCAGTTTTCCTATGCTGGTTTTCCAGCTATCAGACTGGGGTGCATGAGCTTCCCCTTGTTCAGGTGAGGTGTTTCTGTGGGTTCCTCCAGTCTGGTCTTGACCATTTTGCTTATCACTCCTCCCTTTCTGTAACTGGATTATATGAGTTCGGCTCAGTGTTTAGCTGAGGGTGTCTGCTTATACTTCCATCAGCTACTAGCTGAAGGCTCATGTTTGTCTTTTTGTAACTGGGTTACCTCACTTAGGATGGTTTCTTCTAGTTCCATCTTTTTCCCTATGAATTTCAAGATTCCATTTTTCTTCCCTGTTGTGCAGTACTGCTTTGTGTAGCTATACCACATTTTCTGCATCCATTGCTCAGTTGATGGGCATGTAATTTGCTTCCAAGTTCTGGCTATTACAAATAATGCTACTATGAACATAGTTGAACAGATGGCCTTGTTGTACGAATGTGTTTCTTTTGGGTACATGCCAAAGAGTGCAAAGACTGGATCTTGAGGTATACTTATTCCCATTTTCCTGAGGAACCACCATACTGATTTCCAAAATGGCTGTATGAGTTTGCACTTCCACCAGCAGTGGAGGGGTGTACTCCTTTCTCCACATTCTCTCCAGCATAAACTGTCTTAGGTGTTTTTGATTTTAGCCATTCTTTCAGAAGAAAGATGGTATCTCAGAATTGTTTTGATTTGTATTTCCCTGATGAGTAAGGATGTCAAACATTTTCTAAGTGTCTTTCAGTCATTTTAGAATCCTATATTGAACATTCTATGTTTAATTCTGTATACCACTTTTTAATTTGATTACTTGGTGTTTTGGTGACAAGCTTCTAGAGTTCCTTGTATATTTTGAAGATCAGCCATCTGTCAGATGTGGGGTCTGTTTAACTGCTTCCTACTAGGACTTGACATTCATTAACATATAAGCATGCATCTTTCTCTATTATATTTGCTATTTTTCTAGTTGTATGTTTTGCCTAGCATTGTTTACAAAACTCAATTCCCAGCTTCAACTATACCTCTCACCAGAAATTCTTTAACTGGGTAACACTGCCTAAACATCTGATAAAAATAAGCAAACAAACAAGAACAATTAAAAGCCAAAACCAAACCAAACCCCATCAAAAAAAAAAAAAAGCCACTGTTTATATTCAGGCACTTGGGGTCCTGATAGGATATACCCTCAGCTGCTGCCACTAATAGCAGCACCTACATTTATCCCTTATGTTTCCTCTTAAAAAGGTCCTGCCTTCCCCCCATTCTTCTCTGGCTCTCTCTCTCTCTCTTATTCTCTCTCATTGCTTCCCTCTTTCTCTGCATCTCTTTCCTTTCTCCTATTGCTCATGTCCCAGAACTGGTCTCCATACCCTTTTTCCCTTTTAGGACCCTTTTCTCTAAATTAAAAAAAAACCCTCTGCTTGAGGGGGAAAAAAGATGTGTATAATAATTTAGTTATGAGTAGTATAGGAAGAAACAGGGTAGAAGACCAAATATGAATAAATTCTTTTTTTCAGCAAATTGTCTGGGAAGATTATAGATTTTTCTTTTCTATATTAATGTATCTGTATACAATAATGTATATTAATTGTTTGGGGAGACATACACCAAGTTGACTGTACTGTGTAAGATAAATTGTTTCTAAATTCAGGAAAATTATGCAAGTTCTTCCAAATTAAAAATGGAATGTGCAGACATTGAGTTATATCTATTTGATGAGATGCCTATTAAGTTTTCACATTGTTTATTATCAAATATATCAATACATGATAACAAATAAAACAATGTTTTCCCCCTCATGTGGTTTATCAATAACAGGCAAAAAATTGTTTGAGGTCAATTGTTCTCATATCAATTGAGATGTTATTTCTTAATCTGCATTGTCGTACCAAGCTTATGCTTCATTCTGTTGAAAAAGAAAATTCAATTTTTAATGGAACATTTATATTATTTACTTTTCTGTTGCTGCCATAAATGTCATGATGAAGAACTTGTTTATTTTGTCCTGCTGTTTCTGAGCAATAAGTGTTCATTAAGTTGACAATGTGTGCAACCATATTGCATCTAGGAGAAGCTGAGAGATCATATCTTTACACACAAACATTTATCAAAGGGAGATATGGATTGGGGAAGGGGCATTATAAACTCTTAAATCCCTGATAACTTACTTCCTCCAACAAGGCTATACATCCCTGTAACACCCTGAAGCACCCAACTGGAACCTTGATATCCAAATAGTCAAGGTTTTAGAAGACATTTATCATTCAAACTCTCACAAATTAGTAATTAGTTGCATTGTCTGAGAAAAACTGATTGACAGATGCTGTGGAATAATTCTTCAATCATCTATAAATGGTGTTGTCATTTATATAGGTAGTCTTCTACAAATCTTTAGAGGGTGTTACTTAACTTACTATATTTATGTGCAACCACACTAGACAAAATTTCCCCTATCTGTGCTGATTATTGTTTATTTTACTTTGAGAAAATCCAGAATTCACCCAGGTAACTAGTCTATCTGAATATCTGGATGGGTACTATCTTCATTGCATTAGTTGATATCAGAAGACATTCAAACTGCAGGCAGCATAATTCCATATCGTGGAACTTGTACTGTATAATTGAAAAATGGAGGCTAACACCAGGGTATACCATTATTTCCTGTTTTCTGATTGCAGATGAAAGTGACCAGCTAGTTTAAGCTCTTGCTGCCTTGACATCCCTGTCAAGACAGATTGTACCTTTTAATTGTGAGCCAATAATATACATTTTATTTAATAAGATTTTTTACAGTATTTTTATCACTGCACAGGATAAGAAGGTAAGATAGTATCCATTACTATAAGAAAATCAACTCTTCCTAGAGAATGTAGGAAAAAGCAATTGGCTCATATGAACAATATTTATAAAGGTGTGACTCTGACTTCTTTTGGGTTCTATAGCTTATCAAGTAGGACCGGAATAGAACCTAACTTATATTTTTTTTTTCTTTTCCTTTTTCTAATTTCTTTTTCCCCCCTTTTCTGTTTCTTTTGGTTTCTTGAGACAGGGTTTCTCTGTATTGTTTTGGAGCCTGTCCTGGAACAAGCTCTATAGAACAGGCTTGCCTCAAACTCACAGAGTTCTGCCTGCCCACAATACGTTTTTAAAGCATAATTGATTTTAGCTGCTGTGATAACCACAAAGTCTCAGTACTTCATCAAGATATTTGTCATTTGTATATAGGAGACTACCTTTCTTTTGTGAGTTCACTTTTTTTATTCATCTATTTCTTAAAATATTTCTCAGGTTTGGTAGTTTAGTGGTAGAATTTAGGATTACACACACACACACACACACACACACACACACACACATATATATATATATATATATATAATCATGCTATATGAAAACAAAGATACTTTGACTTTCTCCTTATTTGTATCACTTCAATCTCCCTCAATTTTATTATTTCTATGTTTACAACTAGAATAATTTGAGAGAGTGAACAACCTTGTCTCATTTCTGATTTTAATGAAATTCCTTTGATTTCTGTACATTTCAGTTGATGTTGGCTATGGGCATGCTGTAAACTACCTTTATTAGATTTAGCTATGTCAGTTGTATTTGTAATCTTTTCAGCTCTTTTATCATGAAGAGGTGTTGGTTTTTCTCACAGGCTTTTTCTGTGTCTAGTGTGGTGATTAGGTGTTTTGTTTTGTTCATTTTTCCCCCATACTCAGATATGGGGATAGGGGTTCAAGGAGGGAGGAGAGAAGTGTGTTCCACCAGGATTTACTTAGTTCTATGGCATGGAGACAGAGAGGTAGTCTGCCTCAGAGTAGGGAATGGAACTTCATAATTGAATATGAAAGAAGAGGGCAATGAAAATCTGAAGCTTGCCTTCATTTTTCAGTAGACTACTTGCTTCTCTGGTTGGCTAGAGGGTTTCAGATAATGCCTGTTGGAGTTTTGGATAAGATAAATATGTGAGTGAAGAGGACTGTGTAAGCTTCTGGAAATGTGACAGGGAGGGAAAAGAGGCCATAAAAAGTTGTCTGATATAGTGATTGGGATGAGGCTGATGGGCAGGATTTAGAGGAGACCAGGGAGAGGTGAAGATCTGCAGTTAGGCTCCCTATGTGTGTGTCCAAAGTGGCCTCCTGGTTCCAAAGTAATGCCTGCTGGGGGTGGTTATGGGCTAAAGTAATTAGTGAGGGGAAACCTGTAGAAGGGGGATCTGTAGGATCTATTGGAGATGGGGCAGGGGAGGAAATAGACCACAACAGGTGGTCTGCTACAGAGATGGTGATGGGAATGCAAATTGGATTTGGAGGGAGAGAGAGAGAGGGAGTTAAAGATCTGCAACCGCTGTTAGCCTACCTGTTTCCTTAGATATCAGCTTGCCAACTATTTTTTACTTGTTTTATGGTCTTCATTGCTTTCTTTTTCCTTTAGTTAATAAAATCTTATTATAGAACTAATATTTCCAATGAAACAATTTGTATGCAAAATTTTCAAAATGGCTTTGATATTATAATGTGCAAATCTTATCAAATGCTTCCACAAGGTATTATTACACTGAGCACAAGATATCATTAAATAAGTTACCATTACTTGCATACTATTTAAAATAACATTAATGAAAAATATCTCCATCAAAGCTCTTTTTAGTACAATTGGTAGTTTTGTATATACTTTGAAAATACACTCCCTAAATGAAAAAAAGAAATGAGAGACTTTACAAAGTAATATAGATTAAAAAATAATCTGTATTCTTGATAGCTGAAATACAAAGATGGCAGAGCTGTGTTTTATTTTCCATTTCAAGCAACAACAATAGGACTCAAAACATAATGCAGGCACTAAGGTGGTTGCCACACAAACAAGAGAAAAGAACTTCAGTTACCCAGATCTAACATAAATACTGGGCTGAATTTGTGGCTCTTCTCTAAGTTTTCTAAATCTAGCTTCAGAAGGAGAAAGATATAGTAAGGCAACCTTAGCAAGTTAGATAGCAGAGCTATCAGTTTGAATGAAAGTCTACTTCAGTGAATATGATGGAAAAGGAATGGAGGTATATTCCCAGTATTGAAATTTGGCCTCCATATACATGTGAACTCCTTTGTATATTCATATACACATGGAAACAAACATGTTCATATGCATGAAAAATAAAACAAAAACCATAATTACAGAAATATCACTGTAGTAGTTCGTAGCAAACTTGTTGAATTCTAGTGCATTGGATGTGCAATATTTACTTTTGATGCTGACTGTAGCAGTTTGTTCCATCTCATTAATTCAAGGAATAAGAAACATCAGGGACTATCAGGGACATCATTAATCCAAAGACCATTTCTGCTCATGCCTAAGTGAAGCTATTAAGTATATTTTAAGATCTGACTAAAATAGTTATTAAAAAGCCTAACCACTATGTCTCAATTTATTTTCCTAGATAATCATAACATCCCTGTCTTGGGTCATGAGCTCAAACATGTTTTCTTGGGTTCATTTGCTATATTATCTTCAGAACAATGTTGGGAGAAAATCTACCATCCAAAAAACACTTTAAACCAAAGTTATCTAAAAAATCTTCTCATGTATCATACCACACTTACATAAAAGTCATGCTTTAATGGCACCACTAGATAACATGGTGCTTTTTCCTCTTTCCTATGTCTTCTGTGTTCTGCAGAAAACTCAGTTTTCTCACTTTTCTTTTAAGAGTATCAATTATATGTCAACATTTGATTAAGAAATTTAGTACCTGGGCACAGGTAATACATGTGTTGTAATCCTAGCACCTGGGAGACAGAGACAGTCAGATCTCTGAGTTCAAAGCCACTCTGGCATACAGAGCAAGTGCTAAGAGAGCCCAGGGATACACAGAGAAATCCTGTCTCAAAAATCCAGGTGGGAGAAGAATGAAAGAAATTTAGTAACATGACAACCTCTGAGAACATACTTTTAAATATTTAAATTAATTATATATTTACATAAATAACGTAATTTTGAAACATACAATGTAGAAAGTCTACCTCATTAAAATTTCCATACTTATTTCCTCACATAATTTTTACTTTGACAGTATCTAGGTATTTGTTATTTTGTTCCTAACTGTAGCTATACTGTACAAAGGGTACTGTGATATTTGTCTTGCTGCGCCTGATTGTTTTTACTTAATCTGATATTCCTCATCTGTCAACAATGACAAGAATTTGCTTCCTTGGTGAGGATGAATACTATATCACTTTGAATATACTCACTACCCATAAACACTTTGGTTGATCTATATCCTGTGTGTGTGTGTGTGTGTGTGTGTGTGTGTGTGTGAGAGAGAGAGAGAGAGAGAGAGAGAGAGAGAGAGTAAGCATAAGTGTGTGTGTATTATTTCCAGTTTCTTTTCATTGAAAATGTTTTTTTTTTTCTTCTTTTCATACAATATATTCTGATCAGGGTTTCCTTTCCCCCAATACCTCCTTGGTCCTCTCTAGCTTCTACCCACAAAATACAATTTTTTTTCTTTCTTCAGACAACAAAGCAACTGGCAAACAAACAAAATCATAAAATAAGAACAATAAATAAAGGGAAATCACAAGGATGGGTTTTTTTATACATACATATTGTGAGATAATATGATTTAAGATGTGTTGATTTTTGGTTGTGAGCCTAGCTGAGCCATCTCAAGGCGTGGGCAGTCTAAGGGACCTCTAACAGTGGGAATGGGATGTATTCCTGGTGCACAAAAAAGACTTTGGGAGCACATTCCCCACGGAGGGATACTCCCTTAGGGAGATGGCCTAGGCCCTGCTCCCAATGACTTGACAGATTTTGATGATCCTTCCTGAAAGGTATCACTCTCACTGTGGAATGGAGGCTGTGGGTGACATGGGAGGGGGGTCGGGAGGCATGGAAGGGATGGATAGAGAGAAGGAACTGGGATAGATATATAAAATAAGAAAACATAATAAACATAAAAATAGATGTGTTGATTTTGTTTATGTTATGGAACATTTGTTAAATGATGTAAATTTGTGTTATGTTTGTTTATGCTGACTTTGTTTAACTCTGCAAAGCTCTGATTATTTATGTGTCTAAAACACCTGATGGTCTAATAAAAAGCTGAATGACTAATAATGAGACAGGAACATGGAAAAGAGGGACTGGCAGGCAGAACATTTGAATAGAAGGAGAAATTAGGAAGAGGAAAAAGAGAGAACAAGGAGAGGAGGACATGAGGGGCTGGTCACAGATTAAGAGCAAATGTAAGATTTACAGAAGAGAAAATAAAAGCCCAGAGGCAAAAGGTAAATAGGATAAATTAAGATAGCAAAAGAAAGCTAAACAAAAGTGGGGCATTGATAACTAAGCATATGCATTAGTATATGATTTATTTAGGAACTGACTGGTGGGTCTTCCAAAATAAAAACAAAAAAAAAACAACAAACAAACAAACAAAACGCAAAAATATCACACAACAAAATATTATGTTTGAGTCTAAAATACAAATCAGGGATCTTTTGAACTATTGCTTTCTTTCAAATAAGATACATAAGAATAAATATGAACTTTGTTGTCATGGTTGTTTTATACTTTTGAGGATTGTCCATCTTTCATTTCTAAATTTTCCACTCATCTATATTTTCACTAAAAAAGGAAATGTGCTCACTTCTTCACACTCAGAAAAACTCTGTTTTCACCTGCTTTTCCCTTTTGATAGCTGTTATTCTAACAAAGAATTGTGGGGTGCATCATGGTTCTAACTTTCATTATTCTGAAAATTAATGATGCTGAGATATTAGTACTGCATCTGTTAGCCTTAGGTTTAAAACTCTAATAATAGTTATCTAGGAAAAGATGTACTATATATGACTATGAAAGCATGGTAGGAAAACAAAGACTAAATGAATAAAAAGATCTTCCAGAGTGAAGAGTTTATGGTAGTACTAGCCAAAAAAAAAAAAAAAAAAAAAAAAACAACAACAACAACAACAACAAAAGTACTGCCTGCATGCAGTGGTAAAATATTGCTAGCATCTCTCTAGCACAGGGTTCTTAGCCACAGAATATATAGCTTCTAACAGTAGTAGAAACACATCTTGATTATTTAAAATTGCAAATGACCTAAACATATACTTCTGAACAGACACACACATACACACACACAGAGAGAGAGAGAGAGAGAGAGAGAGAGAGAGAGAGAGAGAGAGAGAGAGAGAGAGAGAGAGAGAGGAGATTTGACATGATCTTTGCAGAAGTCAAAACATCATGGAAATATACATATACATATATATACATATATACATACATACATATATATGTATATGTATTTTGTGTCTGTGGATACATGTATGTACATGTATCCACAGACACAAAATATTTAGATCTTTATATATGAGTTAAAATTACATTAAACAGTCTTACCAACAGTGAATTTTATAATAATGACTGTATCTTTTACAAAGTTATAATCTTACAATAAATACCTACATTTCTATCTCATCCTTCCATTTTCTATTATTAGTTGGCATAGCCTCAGCCATTAATGTTCCTCATTGGGAAAAATATTAAGAAAATTTGAAGTGAAAGATCTTATGAACAGGATAAGATTAAAGTGCTTGAAGACAAACAGACATCCTCAAATGGGTAGAAGCTCAAGGATTTGGCAGCAAATTCTTGTAGTTTAGGGTTTATTACCTAATCTGCAGGAGTTTATGAGGCAGAAGTGTGAAATATGTGTGACTCTGTTTAAGGCTAAAACAAAGAGGGAGTACTTCCTCTAACTTCTAAGACTTATAGACCAATAAACTGATGTGAGGAGTGTCATCATTAAAGAACAGAGAATTCAACTAAGTAATAATCTTACTTTCATAAACAGACACAAATTATTTTGCAACTCATTTTTTATTCTCCCCTCAATATATTTATTTGATAATGGAAAGAATAAAGTGATTATCAAGATCACCCTAAAATCTGGAGGTTGAGATATATTTAAAGGCAGCTTTATTTGACACCAACAAATTATTGAAGAGTTGACTCTAAAAATCACACATCATCTCACTACTAAGAGATATTATTTTTAAATTTGTATTTATTTTATTATATGTGTACATATGGTCTCTGTGTGTCTCTGTGCATATGTCTGTGTCTCTGTGTGTGTGTGCCTGTGTGTGCAAGTGCATGTGTGTGCACACATGTATATCTGTGTGTGTTTATGTCTGTTTGTATGTGTTTGTGTAGAATCTGTGTGTGCATGGGTGTGTTTGTGTGTGTGTGTGTGTGTGTGTGTGTGTGTGTAGGTCACCGTGTAACTTACACAGGACAATTTTCTTTGCTGACAATTTCTTGGGTGGGTCTAAGGATTAACCTCACATCATCAGGATTCTTTCAGGCATTTCTACAAGCCCTATCATCTCAAGGCCATACTGAATGGAAGAGGATAGTTTAATTTCCTCTGTATCTATCATGGATCCAGAAGAGTGAAAATTATCACTAGTTTAATGCATAGTTTAGTGGACAGTGAGGATGTGGTAATATTCTCTCTTTTCAAAAGCAAAATACACAAATATTTCAATGTGAAATTGTAATTACATAAGAACAGATATTGATCTTCTCTACTGGTTAAACTTAGTACTAGGATACAATTTAAACAATTTCAGAAACTGTAGAGTTTACATTTGCTTTGCGTCTTGTCCGTCCTACATAAAATCTTTTGTCTAGTTTTGACTAAAGCAGTGGTCACTTATCTATAGGAAGATGTTAAAATGAAGAATTTTGTTCAATAGTACATGTACAAAAGGATTATAAACTTGTGGCTATAAATTAATCATACACTGTAAACCAACTGTATAACATAAAGACCAAATGTTTATTAATGCATCTTCATGGATGAAAAATTTGTTTTTCCAAATTATATATATTTTTGAAATATAATTCAGTATGTGTGGATTAATTTGCTCTAATAAAAACTGGTGATAATATATATATATATATATGTGTGTGTGTGTGTGTGTATATAGTTTATATATATTATACACACACATATACATATATATGTGAAATATATTGAAATTGATGGAAGTATTTATAGTTTACCTGTTTCTAGCTACTTCACTAAACTGCTATTGATTGTTGTCCTGTATCCCATCACATCCACTTATCGGTGGATACACAGAGTATTGTGTAATAGTCCACATGTTCTTCCTTTCTTGTATCAGATCATCGTATTGATGTCATGACAATGACCAGTTTTTTGATGCTACTGACAAGAAGTGCCTCTCAGCAACCAAGGAATTGAAAATGAGTGGAGTCAGTGACTGATCACACTTTTATCTGGAAGAGTAAAAGACACTTTGGAACTGGTGAAAAAGGTGAACACAAGCACACACACACACACACACACACACACACACCTTGAACATGTTAGTTTTCCATTACCTCTTTCCTGTTGTCTCCCTTTTAAATATTTCCTGATGTTTTATTTATAATTGTCTTTGTTTTTTCCCCTACAGATTATATACCTAAGCAAAATTTAAAAAAAAATTACAATGTGGTTACATTCTATTTTTCCAGTGAATGACTAAAATGAATACAAATAAAAAAGAGAACATGTTTCTCATTTCCCTTACATGATTAAACATTTTTCATATTATAGGTGTAAAACAAATTATTCCCAAGGATCCACATGTATTCATACTGCAGTTTCCCCTCCCCTCCCTCTTCCTATCCTAGTTTCTACCCTCCCACCTCCACTCTGCATTCCCCCATCCACTTCTCTTCCATTTCCATCCATATCAGGCCTCCCATATATATAGACAAAACATGGCATAAGAAGTTAAAGTAAGACTAAGCACCTCATCTTCTGTTAAGGCTATGTAAAGTAATCCAGTATGAGGAATAAATTCCTTAATCCAGCAAAAGAGTCTGAGACAGACCCTGTTTCCACTGTTAAAATTCTTATAAGAAGGCCAAGCTGCACAAATGTCACATACATGCAGAGGGCATAGGTCAGTCCCACATAGGCTTCCTGGTTGTCAGTTCAGTCTCTGTGGGCTTCTATGAGCCCAGATTGGTTTATTCTGTGGGTTCTCTGTGATGTCCTTGACCCCTCTACTCCTATAATCCCTCCTCCCACTCTTTGGCCGGATTTGGGATGCTTGCCTAATATCTGACTGTGGTTCTCTGCATGTGTTTCCTTCAGTTTCTGGATGAAGCTTCTCTGATCTGTCCTATCTGTGGGATGGGATAGGTTATTGGTAGCACAGAGATAGTTTGTGGGCGTGTCCCAGCCTTGACTGGTCCATCCTGAGCACAATCTATGACAGCTAATCCATCCCTGAAACTGTCTGGAGTTCTGCCTGCACCCAAAAGCAAGATGGCCCAGAGACCTAGGATAGAACCAAACACAACTGGAGGAAATTAATGCCAATGTAATAATAATATAATGTTCCTCTGCTATACTCATAGATTGGAGCCTAGCTAAACAGTCATCAAATAAGGATTTCTAAATGGTGTCTTTTAACTTTGCTTTTTGTTGCCTCAGCAGGATTACAATGACCATACTTTGAAAACATGATATCTGATAAGAACTGTCAATGATTTGACTAGTAGGTAAGATGTGAGTAAGAGAACAGCAAAACAGATATGGCTTCCGAAAGAAAATACTATTGATACACAGTCCCTCTTCTAAATTGTGATGCATCTGAGGAGGTCATTTAACACTTGCCAACATCACATTTTCAAGTGTTATAATGTGTGTCTCTATTGCCATAGCCTTGAGTGAGTGAGCAGAGCTTGACAATTTGGTGTGAACACTAGAACTGCAGTGAAAAATAATAAATTGTATCAAATAGAGAGTATTGAAGGCCCTTCTTTTATAAAACCTCAGTGAATGAAGGAATTTGAGGGAATAAGAGTTCAATATTTCTCCAAACTCCTGAAACTGTTTCTGAGGAATCACTGAAAAAGTAGAACACAGACTGTGAGATATAAAATGTGTGAAGTTTTATAAAAGGTGAAAAGATATTTTTGTGAGTTAAGGCTGTTAAGATGAGCTAAGGACATTTCCTCTAGAGTCAGAGTCCTCTAAAGCGTTCTTTTGTTTTTGGTTTTGTTTCCATTATATGTGATAAGAAATTGGGAAGATCGCTTCAAATATCTACCTGACATCTGTGTACTTTAAATAATAAAAAAGAAAATCAGAGAGAATTTCTGTACCAGTGTTTCTAACACTTGATTGAAAGCATTCTTATGTGAAAGGCAGTCTAATATGAAATTAAGAGCTTCTTCAAGAAATAGCCATGGTTAAGGATATTAACCCACATAATAACCAAAGACAAACTTCATTTCATGATGTCATTTTGGTTCGCATGCGGAGCTCCCCAAAGATTCAAAAAATAGTTGTGATCCCTGAGGCTGAACTATAAAGTACATTGACTAGACATTTCTTACTAAATGACCTGAATAAGCACAGATGGTTACATGTCTAAATTCAGTTTTGCCTACAAGTACACATATACTAGGAATAAAATCATGTGTTAAATCTTGTTGAACTCAATTTAGAGTTCTCAAAGTCTTAGGTCTTCTGGACTCAAAATTAGCATGCAAGATATGCTTGTGGAGTTATGATCCTTTACATTTTATTAGGGAGGTAGGGAATCTGAGGCTGGCCTTATAGATTTCGTCTTCAGATCAATTCATTTTCAGAAGTCTTATTATACAGTTGACATGTGATTAGTCTCCTTTCCTTTTTAAAAGTTATGTCAACTTCTTTCATTAATGTTTGTCACTTATCTTATTATTTTGTATGTATGCGTGAAAATACACATGTGTATTTGCAAATGTATATGAAATTTCAATGTCAAAAAAGAAAAGTAAATAAAAAGCTGTCATGATTTCTTTTCATTATAACAAAATAAAATTTCAAATATCATTTTCAACAAAGGTTTATCTCACAAAAGAAATTCAAAGCTAACAACAAGAAAACCAACAATGTCACATATGATAATTCCATCCATTTAAAAATAATTTCCATAGAATCTTGCCAGTTAACTTTTACCCATGACTCATTTTTAGAACTTTTTTGGTTGTTTATCCTGACTAAAAAATAATCCGAATATAAATAATTTAGCACTTTTCAGAATTGTAAGAAGTTAAGAGAGACATAAGGTAGGGTAATGGTTATCACTGACTGTCATTATGACATTCTTCATAACTCCTATGGTCACAGCTATGGGAGCCATTCTTAACTAGCTTATTTGAAATGGGAAGACCCCTCTTAAAAGTTGGTGATCTCTGAGACATAAGAAAGTCCTACTGGCTTTTATAACTCATGGACAAGTTCACTTATCTTATTCACAAGTTTGTCTATTCTGTTGCTTCCATTCTTCATTGATATGAAAACCAGCCTGCTTCATCTTCAAACACTGCCTGAAGATCACAGGCTATCCAGGAATCATGTAGAACTTCAGGTCCATTCTGGGACCACAGAGTCACCCACCATTGTAAACTGACCCGCTATCAATGTGAAGACAGCCATTGTCAGCCTATCTGAATCATGCCGTGCAAGATAATCTAATAATACTCTTAAAATGTGTAGTGATTCTGATCCTCCAGAGAATCCAAGTAACTGCTGTGTCTTGAATGGGTTTTTGGTAGTGAATTGTCATTTTGAACATAATAAATCTATAGATGAGATCATTTGAAATTCTGTAAGTGCTGTATTATTTATACCTCAAGAAGTAAAACATGCAAGAATTTGCTACTACTATTTTAATTCTGATACCAAATGAGCTAAAACTAAATGGAAGCAAGAAAACAAAGACTTATTTATTTTTGTGTCCTACTTTGCAAAGTCTATTTATAAAAAAATATTTACTATTTGTCAAATAAGATCACTGTAAGATACACATTGACATTTTAAAGACATATGCTGATTATTTCCCTATTTCAGAAGTTTCTAACACCTTATAAATTATATGTATTCAAATCAAAATTATTGAATTTATTCATCGTACATGTATTGTTTATGATATAATAAAGCTACTGGAGTTCAAAATGCAAAGCTAGCCACAGCCATTGAGCCTGACAATGGTGATACACACCTTTAATTCTACTAGCTACACTAGTGTTAGGAGTAAGTTTTTCCACCTGCCTCTGGTCTTGTCCCATGGCCACAACACAGAGACTCTGTATTTGATATAATGCTGTTGGCCAGGTACTAGGTTTTTATCGGCTAGCTCTGTCTTAATTATTGACCCATTTCTATTAATCTAAATATTTCCATGTGGTCTCATCTTACCAGAGAGCCAGCTGGCATCCTGTTTTCTAGAGATTCTCCATGTTGACCCCTACCTAATACTTCCTCGAATCCTCCTTGTCTCCTAGTCCCGCTTATATTGCTTTCCTATTGGCCAGTAGTGCTTTATTCAATAACCAGTATGAGAAACATATTTACAGAATGACATCTCCCATCACACTAGTTAGCTATAGAACCTGGGAAATGGTTGCATTCACCTTTAATCCAAAGATTCAGGAAATAAAGGCAGAGGAATATCTATGAGTTCAAGGCCACCCAGGGCTACATTACAGAGAAACATCTCACACAAAGGAGATCTCAGCATTTGGAATCTCATGCCTTTAATTCCAGGTATAAGGAGGTATATAAATTA
Organism: Phodopus roborovskii; assembly: GCF_943737965.1. Lineage (NCBI taxonomy): Eukaryota > Metazoa > Chordata > Mammalia > Rodentia > Cricetidae > Phodopus > Phodopus roborovskii. Next base: position 2,332,249 of record NW_026126413.1, on the reverse strand, counting down.
GGAATGGGGCTTTTAATGTTCAATCTCAGAGATTAGTCTCCAGCCAAATGTGAGAAGAACATATCAGTCTAGGATTTTGAGTCTTGGTGGAGAGAATTGAAGGTTGGAGATGCAGTCAGAGGACACAATTGCCCCTTCAGTCTGAGCATCAGTAGCAGTGAGAACTCTTTAGGGCTTGACTAAGTTGTTTTCTGATGTTCAGCTTGAACACCAATATGTTTCTCTGGGTTTTTATTACTACAGTGGTGACACAATTAGGTTTTCAATAGTGTCATAATCATGTCCAACTTCCATTGCATCACAAAACTGAGCAACTATTTGTGCACACCTCTAGAGAAGGAAAACATTCTAACACCTCTTCTTAAGTATTCTGACTACTCAATAAAGATTTCAATTCTATTTGATATTTCCTTGGTCATGATCATTAAAAGTGGAACAAAATTTACTTATTTTTGCATTATTTTTATCTAAAAAGAAAAAATCAGCTGTGAATATGTTATGCTATTTTCATTATTTGATTGCTTTAAAAATCTATCATGTTTTAAAGAAAGTTTATTTGGTATGGCTAAAGGTTTATACATTAAATTCATTGGTAGTCCAGGTTTAATTTCATTTTTAAACATAGACTAGTTTTTTTTTTTTTTAGAAAGTCAGTGGAGAGATGTATATCTTCCCATTTTGAGTAACCAATAAAGAGGAAAGATAATTTGAGAAACTCTGAATATGGTAGGCTTTGAATTAGGAGATATGGACTCTCAGCTTCATTCTACATGTGAAGTGCTTGGGTTGAGTAGAGCGTTTGTTGATATTGATTCAGAAAGCTGAGTGTGTTACACAATAGTGCAGTGAGAAGAAGAGAAAAATTAACAATACCAGTGAAAGCCGGATGCAGAGTGTCAACCTATAACTGGATAACAGAGGCTTTGAGAAAAGTGACTTTGAATGTTGAAATTATTTTCTTATAGAAGTCAATAAATTCTGTGGTCTTAGACTGAAAATAACATTGCATTGTATAGCATTGTATAAGGGGAAAAACAAGCTTCCTTGTCCTACAAGACACATTAAATGTGCTGAATTGTTAAGTGTAACTTCAGATTTCCACAGGTATAAGTAGTAGATGAAATTTCTTTGAGTGATCTAAAGAAAATGCTTACCAGGAACTTTTCAATTTCAGGAGGTGGCATTTATTAATTGTTTTTCTCAATGTCTGTGATACTGGTGTTTTGTTGAAGAAGCAATCTCCTGTGCCAGTTCTTTCAAGGGTACTTCCCACTCTCTCTTCTGATAGGTTTGGTGTGGCTGGATTTATGTTGAGGTCTTTGATCCATTTGGACTTAAGTTTTGTGCATAGTGATCGATAAGTATCTATCTGGAGTCTTCTACAGGTCAGTATCCAGTTATGCCAGCACCATTTGTTGATGATGCTTTCTTTTTTCCATTGTATAATTTTAGCTTCTTTGTCAAACTCAGGTGTTCATAGATGTGTGGGTTAATATCAGGGTATTCAATTTGATTCCATTGGGCTTTGTAAGTAGTACGGCTTTTTCCTTCCGCCACTGGTCTGGTCCCGCTGCTGCGCCACCCCCCAATTAACACACTGAGACTCTGTATTTGACAAAATTCTGTTGGCCAGTTACTAGTTTCTTGTCAGCTAGCTCTGTCTTAAGTAATAACCCATTTCTGTTGATCTATGTATTTCTCTTAACAGGGAGCCGGCTGGCATTCTGCTTTCTCAAGATTCTCCATCTTGACCCTCCTTACTACTTCCTCTTTCCTCCTTGTCTCCTAGTCCCTCCTATCTTCCTTTCCTATTGGCCAACAGTGCTTTATTCATTAACCAGTATGAGAAACATATATACATAATGGCATCTCCCATCATCTCCTCTTTTCTGTCTAAATAAAAAGAAGGGTTTTAAACTTAGAGTCTGGAGAAGGCAGAATCACCAGCTGCCTCTCTCTGGTAAGACCAAGTGGAAATACATAGAAATGGGTTAATAATTTATATAGAGCTAGCCGATAAGAAACTAGTAACAGGCCAACAGAATTATATGGAATACAGAGTCTCTGTGTTATTTGGTTCTGGCGAGGTGGTGGGACAAAGCCAGACAGCGGGCTGAAAAACCATACTCCTTACATATGGTGCCCAAGTGGCTAATAAGAACTTCCACTTAAAATTTAACAAAAGCTTAAGAAAGTGTTTTAGAAAGAAAAGAACAGAGACAAGCAAGGTTTCTTGGTAGCAGTATTTTTTTTGGTTGGACTCTGACTTGCAAGAGACAAGCAGATTGCTCAGCCCCTTTAAGGGAAGATTCCTGACTCAGCATAAGCAGCAAAAAACCACAAGACTTTTAAGAAACTCTGCTAACAATTCATTGGTATGTATGAGAGCTGGCAATGGCAGGGACCACAACTCCAAGCCAGCAGCATGGGGCTGGATGGCAGTGCATACCAAGGCAGTAACCACAGCTCTCAATGCTGGCGGTAAAAGGTAAAATAGCCACTGCCATTTTTGGTAAAATGCAGCAGGAACAACTATTACTTTCATTTCAGCAATGTTGTTGTTTACCAGATAAAAGACTCATGGCTACAAAAAGATAAAGATTTACAGTAAAGACAGATTCACATTAAGAAAAAGTGCTAAAGGTTTACAGTATGTTCTAAAATATATGTAGCTTGGGAGATAAAAGGAATAAAATGGTTTTAAATAGACAAAGAGGAACTGGGTGTTGTGGCACATGCCTTTAGTCCAAGCACTTGAGAGACAGAGGCAAGCAGATCTTGTGATTTCCAAGTAAACCTGGTATGCAGAGTAAATTCCAGGACAGATAAAAGTTACACAGAGATACTCTGTTTCAAAAAAATGAAAAAATAGAAGAAGAGAGTAATATTAAAGCCAGGAAAAGATGAAAAGCTCAGAGAGAATCTGGTTACTGTATGGTATTATATTGTCTTTGTGTTGTTTGACTGCTGAGGAAACAACTGTTAAAAAAAATGCTGCTGGATTAATTCAATTTATATATTTGAAAAATGCTTTGACTCCATAATTTAAGTCTAAGGACAAGTTACTGGGGAAATGGATTTCTATTTTTGTTTCCACAGAAAATAAAAAGCTGTGGATTCCTTCCAGACTAATGTGGTTTGAGCAAGCCAGACCCCCTGAAACAGAGACACAGATGACCCTACATTCAAAACAGCCAAACAAGGCAGCCTTGCAAACTACAGCCAAGATTTCTGCATCTTCTTAGGATCCCTCATGACAGCGCCCCCTACCAGCAGGAAGTAGTTTGGACAGAACGATACCCAAATTCCCAAATATTTTTTATAAATGTTTGTTTTCATTTAAATGGGCTTTGTTATAAGTGGTTAATGACCATGACCAATCTCTTTTTAAAGGTAAAAAGGGGATTATGGTATAGATATGAATACTTTGTTTTGGAACGGATTTTCATTTATTGATACAATTTAAGGTCAATTTTGTAATGTGTATATTCTCCTTTTGTTTAGGTATTGTGTTTATATAGCTCATTTAAAAATATAATGTATAATTTAGTACAAAGGTTAGATAGTTACCTATAATATTAAAAACTTATAGCTAGGTGAGTTAGGTTTTCTAGATATATAGAGATGTATTTGAGATAGATAGGAATTCTTCAAACCTTTCAAAGACCTACAGAATATGGCATTTAAAATGGTTTAGGGTTTTTCTTGACAGTGAGACATTAATGATCCTGGCAACACCACCTGCATCAAAAAGGAAGGTAGACATTAAAGAAACTCATAATGAAGTTTGCTTTCAATATGGCAAGACTAGCCATTTGGACAAGATACTGCTCTTGTCTGGACTATTTGAGTTTATGCTGTATAAACTGGACATGCAGGACCCACAGGAAAGTGACTGCTGATTCATGATAGACATTGCTACAGAGTTTCTGCTTCATGGAAGAGTCTGCCAGATAGTCTGCAGGACACAGAGAAAAGTGACTGACAAACTGCCAATTCAAGAAGATAGTTTAAAGTTTCTTGCTTTACTGAAGAGTCTGCCAGACACACTATGGCCTATGGGCTGAATATGGAAGATTACAGAAGAACTTCAGGTGACTGATAAAGCAAGATGTCTCTGTCATTTCTAAAGTTTATATATTATACTTCTGTGGTCTTTGAGGGAGTTGAAAACAGATAGTTATGGTTATAGTTTTCCTTAGTTAAGCTTAAAGATAAGATACATATAGGACTTTAGACTCACAAATATAAGATAGATAATAGAATAGTTTCTTTTAATCTTGCTAAATGTTAATGGACTAAATATTATGAACTGTGATTCTTATTTGATAACTGTTATGTTATATATTTTGCTATGTTAAGGTTAAAACCTTTCTCTTTATTTTAGACAGAAAAGAGGAGATGATGGGACATGTCATTCTGTATATGTTTCTCATATTGGTTAATGAATAAAGCACTGTTGGTCAATAGGAAAGGAAGTTAGGGACTAGGAGACAAGGAGGAAAGAGGAAGTAGGAAAGGAGTCAAGATGGAGAGTCTGGAGAAAGCAGAATGCTGGCCAGCTTCCCAGTAAGAGAAATACATAGATCAGCAGAAATGGGTTATTACTTAAGACAGAGCTAGCCAATAAGAAACTAGTTCCGGGCCAACAACATTATATCTAATACAGAGTTTCTGTGTGCTAATTGGGGCTGGTACGGTGGCGGGACAAGAGCAGGTAGTGGGCGGAAAAACCATACTCCTTACAGGGCTTCCTTTCTTCTTCTTCTTCTTCTTCTTCTTCTCCTCCTCCTCCTCCTCCTCCTCCTCCTCCTCCTCCTCCTTCTTCTTCTTCTTCTTCTTCTTCTTCTTCTTCTTCTTCTTCTTCTTCTTCTTCTTCTTTTTTTACCAGTACCTAGCTATTTTCAAGACTGTAGCTCTATAATAGAGCTTGAAGACAAGGATGGTAGTGCTTCTGGAAATTCCTTTATTGTACAGTGTTATTTTGGTTATCTTGGGTCTTCTGTTTTTTCATATGAAGTTGAGTATTGTTCTTTCAAGGTCTGTGAAGAATTGTGCTAGGATTTTGATGGGGATTGCATTGAATCTGTAGATTGATTTTTGGAAAGATTTCCATTTTTACTATGGTGATCCTACTTATCCAAGAACATGGGAGATCTTCTATTTTCTGGTATATTATTTAACTTCCTTTTTTAAAGACTCAAATTTCTTATCATATAAGCCTTTCACTCATTTGGTTAGCAGTATCCCAGGATATTTTATGTTGTTTGTGGCTATTGTAAAAGGTGATGTTTCTCTGATTTCTTTTTCATGCCTTTTATTGTCTATATATAGTAGAACTACTGATTTTTATTTTTTTTTTTTTGAGGTAATCTTGTATCCTGCAACTTTGCTGAAGGTGTTTATCAGTGCAGGAGTTCCCTGGTAGAGTTTTTCAGGACTCTTACATAAACTGCAAATAGAGTTTCACTTCTTCCTTTCCAATTTGTATCCCCTTGATCTTCTTTTGTTTTCTTATTGTTCTACCTAGAAATTCAAGTACAATACTGAAGAGATATGGAGAGAGTAGACAGTCTTGTCTTGTTCTTGATTATAGAGGAATCACATTGAGTTTCTCTTCATTTAGTTTGATGTTGGCTGTTGGTTTGTTGTATATTGCTTTTAGTATGGTTAGGTATGTTATTGTTATCCCTCATGTTTCCTATACTTTAATCATTTAGGGGTATTGCATTTTTCCAAAGGCTTTTTCAGCAACTAGTGACATGATCATGTGGAATTTTTTTTTCATTTTGTTTGTGTGGTAGATACATTGATGGATTTTCATATGTTGAACCATCCCTGTATCCCCAGGATGCAGCATACTTGGTCAGTCTTGAAGACAGGTGATGTGTGTTTCAGGGGAGAGACTGGGGTAGGGGAGTTAGAAAACTGTGCTTGGGATGTAAAATATGTGACAAGAATAAAACAATAATAATAAAAGATTTAACATTTTTAAATTCATTTCCTTATTTTTTAGTAAAATGAGAATTAATATCAATGAATCTGATACTAAAAAATTAAAAACTCGGTACTGTTGATTTCCTAATTAATTCTTATAAAATATTCTCAATATACAGGTAATTTAATACCAACACTCAGGCTAAGATATAGACTATTGGTGCCAAAGAAAGGCAGTCTACAAATCCTCTTGATATCAAAGTGTATTTCAAAATAGCATATTCAAATGTTTTCTACATATCTTAATATCATATGTATGGAAAAAAGATGAGGTTTCATATCTACTTGGCTCATTGTATGCATCCACAGATGCTTTTCAATTATAAGATAGTGCAAGACATTACAAGAACTCAATTCATGTGTGTGATTATTTCCATGTACAGGCTACAGACTTGAAATGCCTGAAAAGATGATTTGCCTATATCACAATAACTGGCTTTTATGCACAGTGTGATTCCTATTAAGTCTTCCCCCTAAAAGGAGCTGTATTTCTGCACAACAGCTTCCTGCTGCTTTTCCTATGGCTCGCTTTCCTGTACCATTATATCTGCAACTGCATCATTACTGTTGCAGAACAGAAACTTATGATATGTGATGACACTTTGAGAGAGAACTGCAAATGAGAATTGAAAGCCATAATACTTTCTTATTCTTGTTTTCTGTTTAGAGAAGAAAAAAAAGCATTATTTCTCCTTTCCCTTGTATGTGTGATTTCTATAGAATACCTCTTTGTAATGAGCTTAGATATTTATGTTTGGCCAAGAATGGGTTATTGTAAGTAGCACATTTTCATTGTGTATTTCATTGCTAAGGTTACTGTTGGCTGTAAAAATTGAGGGTTAACTTCTATGTTTTATGTAGTTTTTCACAGGAATAGAATAAAGTAATATATATAATTTAAGTGACAAATATTTAGCAAGTTTTTTTTTTTATGCTTTCTCCTGTGGAAGGAGAACTTTCTTAAGGGGAAAAATAACAGGGAAAATTTCAATACAGACCATATCAGAAAATAAAATTGATACATACATTAAATCACCTCACCACTACAATACCCAAGAATGTCTCTACTAAACCTAGAAGGAACATTGCCAGAATAGTCTGGTATACAGTAATTTAGTTACTTTTAAAATATGTGGTACTAAAATTCTACAGGTGTTTGAAGTTGGAATTTATCTACCTTCTTCCACTTCACTAATATAATACACACTGTGATTTTTCAAAGTTTTATGTTATTTGTACTCACCAAAATATGCATTAAATTATAAAATTATTTTTTGTCTTGTGAATTTTATAAAAGTTTTTTTCAGAACATACATTTTTTTCATTGTCTTTCTACATTACTACCTTTTACCCAGGACACTTGTTTTTTAGTTGTTGTTGCTTTTTTGTTTTATTTTTTTAACTTTTTCCCTATTTCTCAGCTAGGAGGACTGCGCAGTCTATGGGACCTCTGGCAGTGGAACCAAGATGTATCTCTAGTGTACTAATGGACTTCAGGAGCCCATTCCCTATGGAGGTGTACTCCCTTAGTCTAGAGACACCGGGGAGAGCATAGGCTCTACCCCAAATGACTTGACGAATTTTGATGATCTGTCATGTAAGGCCTTACCATCCCTGGAGAGTGGATAGGGAATGGGATTGGGAAGCTGGTGGGGGACATGAGAGAACAGAAGGGAACTTGGACTGTTATGTAAAAATAAAAAATTATTAAATAATAATAATAATAAATGCAAAAAAAGAGGAAGAGGATAGAGAGATGTGCATAGAGGGGTTATCTCCTGGACATGATAGAGACAGTGCATGTATGAGTTCATTTGTCTGACCTTACAGCATAAAAAGATTCATGACTGTGTCCCTCAACATTGCATTTTCTTTCTACTTTTCAAAATATTATGTAGATATTACCATACTTATATTACATCTATCTAAAATTAACTGAATTATTAAAATTTTTGTAGTCTTATTAAAATTCCCTTATAGTAATTTCCATTAGTATACTTTGTTTAAACTAGTTCTAATAATTTAGGGATCACACTTCTAAGCATTAGAAATTATTCTGAACAGTCTTTAAGACTCATATTTACATGTAAACATATTTGCTTTGTAGAAAATGTATAGCTATGATTTCCACTCATGTATTGTTATGAGTAAGTTTTCTCCACCGCCAGTCTGGTCCTTTCAGTCCCACCACCATGCCAGACCCAATTAACACAGAAACTCTGTATTTGATATAATACTGTTGGCCAGTTACTTGTTTCTTATCAGCTAGATCTGTCTTAAGTATTAACCCATTTCTATTAATCCAAGTATTTCTACCTGGTCTCATCTTACCAGAGAGTGAAGCCAGCATCTGCTCTCCCCAATCTCTACATGCTGACTTCCTCGAATTCTCCTAGTCTCCTAGTTCTGCCTATCTTGCTTTCCTATTGCTAACAATGCTTAATTCATTAACCAGAATGAGAAACATATTTACAGAATGGTATCTCCAATCACTTCTAAGCATTAAAAATTATTCTGAACAGTCTTTAAGACTCATATTTACATGTAAACATATTTGCTTTGTAGAAAATGTATAGCTATGTTTTCTACTCATGAAAATTCATTTGTGTCAAGACTTTACAAATAAGATATTCTCATCAATACCAGAAATCACCACAAATTTTTGTGAACATTGTGTGTTAGAATAAGAAGGGATTTTAAAAGGAAGAATAAAGTTTCACACAATACTTTACTAGCTTAGCACATGGCACACTTTCTATAATTCCCCTTCTCAGTAGGTTGAGGCAAGATGTGTTCAAGGCAGACTGTGCTACATAGTTGCACTCTTTCAAAAAACATCATATAAAAACTTTAAATTGAGCAACTTTATAATCACATTCAAAATTATGATGAAGTGTTATTAACTTAAGATACACTCCATGCTTATGAAGACAGCAGGACAAATCCTCTTCATGTCATTCACCAATTCTATCATACTATTTTTATCAATGTAGTACTATTGCTATCACTCCACCCCTTGAGTTTGAGTTAGACAGACAGCAGCAATGTAAATATCATTATGAATATAAAACCTGGTATTCAAAGACACTTTATACTCTATGTCCAATTAGTTCAGTCTAGTTTTAATGATCAACAAGAACAAATTGACAGCATTTTTTTTCTTTTTTAATCTATATTTTGAGTTTGAATATTTTATACCCACATATAGTTCATTTCTTGTCCCTCTGAAGAATTTTCCTTTTCAACTTCATGTGCTGCTGTGTTTTTAGCACACCAAATTCTTTTAGAGTGGTCTGTATACTACACATGGCTATAGAGTACCCTACTAGAGCACAATTAATTTCTCAGGGTTCTTAACTTAAAGTAAACTGACTATCCCCCATCCAGAAGTGATTAATTGACAGTAATTCCTCAGAAAAGGGTGGAACCTAATGATATCCTCCACCACATGTGATGAGAGTTTTGCACATCATTGTGCTCAGGTGTTTTGCATGTAATCATGGTTGTTGTGAGCTCCTGTTTGCAAACACAATGTTATTGCCAGCAATGGTTTACTATAGAAATCTATTTGCTGTGCTTCCAACAATGGTTTAGTATAGAAATTTATTTGCTGTGCTTCATACAGTTTCCTTCACAGTCTAGTGTGGTAATCCCTGAGGCTTGTTGAGGTATAAATGAACACTTTAGATCCTCTACTTCTTTTCAAATTGACCAATTATGGGTCTCTGTATCAATTGTACCTACTGCAAAGAAGATGATTCCATGAAGAGAGTTGAAACATTGCAATTATATCATGTATTGCTATTAAAATAACTCAGAGAAAGTTTTAAAACACTGCCAGTATAGCAGAATACTAATAAAGGCAATTGCTCTCTTAGGTTAATGAAATAGACAGACATATTTTGTTTGGTTGTTTGTTTTGTTCAGTTAAATATGCCAAGCATTAGTTCCCTCTTGTGGAATATAAAGAAAAATGATTGGTTATCCCCACAACATTCATGCCACTAATGTGCCAGTGATTGTATCCTGCAAAACTTCCTATAGACTGCATCCTATAGACTTCAAAGGTAAGAAATATATTGGGATCTAATTTTCTTCTGTGAATTATGTACTAATGAGTTACCATTTTTCCCAGTAGAAAACTCACCCTTCATACACACATTAAACTTAGTGTGCAATTACAAAGAGAAGTCATGAAGTTAAAACTAGGCTTGGTTGAGATACCACCAGAGGGAGATAGATAGATAGGTAGACAGATAGATAGAGATTAATGAGTTATGAAAATAACTATAGTTCATCATGTAAAAAATGCATTAAATTGTTAAACAATTCTAAGAAAATCAATGCCCAAGATTCCATAATATTGATTAAAATATAGAGGTAAAGTAGGAAGTTAAACATGGGGTGAATACTACTTTTCTCATATATTATTCAAATAGGAAACTTAAATTAGCTTCTCTACACCCTTAATTCATTAGTTAAAAAGAAAATAATACTGCGATTTTGAGCAACAGGAAAAAATGCAAACATTGCATATGATGCATGAGCCTGCTGGTCTTATAATTTCTCTGATTCACTTCATTTTAATTTTTTCCATTTATTATTCTCACATTCCTCTAAGTGCCAATAACCCTGAATATTCATAGACATAATGCTAAACCTAGCAAAATTACAATTCTTAAGCATGCTGTGGTGATTTGAAAGAAAATGATTCCCACAGGGAGTGACATCATTAGGCCTTGTTGAAGTAGGTGTTGTCTCATTGGAAAAAGTGTGTCAAAACGGAGTTGGGCTTTGAGATCTCTTATATATTCAAGATGCCAAACAGCATTTGGTCCACTTACTGTTGCCTTCTGCTCAAGAAGTAGTTAGTACTATGTCGGTCTTCATGCTACCATGCTTCAGTAATAAACTGAAACTCTGAACTATAAGCTATCACCTCAATCAAATGTTTTCCTTTATAAGATATGATATGCTCATAGTGTCTCTACACAGTAATCAAAATCCCAATTAGGACACATGCATTGTGTTATATGGTCTATCCAAATATCAGATATGCATATTCCTATTGGAAAACTACTTCATAAATTCCTTAGTGAGCATTCTCTCTCTCTCGGTGTTCACATATGTCGTTAATATTGCCATATTTCTTTTGTATGCATTTTATAATAATGGCTATTATTTTTGAAGTGCTTGTAGTTTGTGAGGCTTTGAGTAGAATGTTGTTCTTCATTATTTTCTCTTATGATATCAAAAACTGGCAGGTAGGGATAATTATTAATACAAATTTTCTGGTTAGGATATTTAAATTTAGAAAGTTTCAGTAATACTTTGAAGCTCTCAGATTCAAGTTATAGAATTTGGATTCAAACTGGGGTATGTGTAGCTTTCCTTTAAAACAAATACAAAGTTTGCTTTAATATATTTTTATTTTGGTATTTATAGAATATGTTCTACAAAGATTTTGCTTTGGAGCATGTAGGTGGTTGTTTATTTTTCTGTTCTATGGCTGAGTCTTAGCACTGAAATATTCCTTTATTATGTACAGTGAAAAATTAAAGTTCTTGATGAAGAATTAATATGATGCAGAGCTTGCTTTATTTTATTATAAGGGAAGCAAGGCAGATGCTCCCAGAAAGTTATCAGCTGGCCTGGGTCTCCAAATGAGGAATGGCTAATTAGATTATAAATATGTAAAACCTGTTCAATTTGTTGGTACATAATTAACATTTTGATAGCTAAAATGGCTATAACTATATTGATTTCCAAAAGGATTCATCTTCTTTGTTATTTATAATTTAATATGTAAATAAAAACATAATATACTATTTATATCCTGGAGAGTAAATATAAAATTAATATAGGGAACTAAACAAAATTATCGAAAAGAAACATGGTTTGTTGTGTTTCTATAATTACAAAGGTCAGATAGTTTTCTGATTTGTCATATTCTTCTTCAGGTATGATTTGTTTTTTATGATGATTTTTTGAGACAGAGTTTCACTGTAGCTTAATGATATTGGTTTTTAAAAATTGAAATTAAAATATTTATGAATCATTCCCACCACAAAAAAACTTAAAAGTAATCATTATGGATATCTCCTTTCTATCAAGATAATCTGTAAATAGTCTATTTTATTTAAATGGGAGTTATATATATGAAAGAAACATAAATTCAAACTGAAGTTAACTCAACTGATATGGGTCATTACAGAACATTCAATTTGGTCTGGGAAAGCTAAAGATGAACTGATTCATTTTAAAGTCTATATTTGGGAAAGTGCCCAAGTGAGATGCCTACAAATTAAACAGTTGGCAACATTCCCTATTGAACAAGAAAGGTCATTTTGAAAATTTATTTTGGTGGATTTTACAGCTGCACTCTCAACTCTAATTACAGTTTAAGCAACCTCCATTGACACTTAGCCACCTTTGCCTGTCATTCCTCAGTGCCTGCATGAAAGGAACAAGTATAATTTTATAAACTACTGAAGAAATATCCTCAATTATTGATTGACTCCAAGATCATTGTACCTAGACTGACTGAAATGTCAAAAGTGGTTCAGATTTTGTGAAAATACTCTTCTAAATTGTGAGAAGAAGACTAATATCCTAAGGTACTCAACTTATATTAACTGATAACTCATTGAAAAATTAGCCTTTTAAAAAGGAAAACTATAAGTAGATATATTTTCAGATTGTTTTTCCCTATGATAATGAAAGACCCTCGGAGTGTGGATGAGCACCACTTACTGGCAGAGGACAGAGTCTGGAATTTGAGGTTTTTAGGGCTTTTTAGATATTATTTTTGAACTTCTACCTTCCTGGAGTCATTGGAGAGTTAAGATTTTTCATCCTTATATTACCCACTTCTTCTTTTGTTAATAGTTCTAATTTTAGAACTGGGGGGACTAAAGGGTGGCCTCCTCTTTGCTTGGAAGGCTCTTGTACTGTTGTATAAGTACCATAATCTGGACCACACTCACTCATTCCTTAACAAAAGCAACAATTTTCTAACAGTAAGTAATAAGAGAGGAATAAAAATGACTGCTGGGCAGTTGTAAGAGATTGTCCCTGGGTCCTATAACCTCAACTGATGTCAGGGTGGGTTCAGAAGAAGAGGAGAACATATTCCAGACCAGCTGCAAAGTGGACCTTCTCCATGAGTCTCAAGGTTTCCTACGTGGTGACATCTAACAAAGACAGAATCTCCAACCTGGAAGCGATGTGGAACTTGCAAGTCTTCTGAATAGACCTCTTGGAGCTGTTTCCACGCTGTCTCACCCACTTGACTGGCTTGAGACTAGCAAAAAAAGGCTGGGAGAGCAATGCATTATTACTATGTATAGAATTAATTTCCACCAGTGGAGGGGAGCCCCCATAGAGCAATTCATATGGGGGTCAGGTCAAATGGTTCAGGGGGTGTTTCTAATCCTGAAAAGCACAAGGGTACGAGAGCAAACCAATCATTAATGTCACTCTCTGTGGTCAATTTAGTGAGGGTCTCTTTAATGATTCTATTTATCCTTTCTACCTGTCTTGAACTTTGGGGTCATATGTACAATGTAATTTCCAATCAATCACAAATGTCTTGGCCAGTGCCTGACTTACCTGGGCAACAAAAGCTGGACCATTGTCTGATCTTAGTACCTTAAGTATTCCAAAGCTTGGGAAAATTTCCTCTAGCATTTTCTTAGCCACCACAGTTGAGGTCTCTTACTTGGTTGGGTAAGCCTCTACCCATACTGAAAAGGTGTCTATAAAAACTGGCTGTGGTTGGGGCTGGTATCTGGACTACAGTATTTTTTTTTTGTTTTGTTTTTTGTTTTTTTCCCGAGCCTCCCATGTCCATCAGGCTTGCAGCTGAAGCTGCCAGACCTCCAGAAGGCTTCTTGCCAGTCCCATCCCCACCGCCTGAGCCACTGTTGCTGCACTTCCTATGAAACAAGCAACTGAGATGGATTTTGAAGGAGCCCTTTTGAGAAGGGCCCACGAGGGGCCAGATGGTCCAGAGGGGCCTGGAGGCAGTGGTTGTGGGGAAGGTTACAGATGCTGTTGCTCCCCTCGACTCAGGCACTCTGGAGGGACCAAATTATGTAGCAGGAAGTGGGGGGGACTGGCCACCCCTACTCCTCCATGGCCTTTGCTTCTGAGCTCCTCTTCTGAACAGCTGTTAGTCTCCAGGCTCTCTGCATCCAATTTCAAGCCTTCTAGGACCAGCAGCGCATTGCTTGTCTTGGTGAGGTCCTCCCCTGCTTATTGGGTAGCAGCAGGCAGCGGGGGCTGTGGCAGCCGAGGCTGTGGGTTTGTACTCATCTTCTAGTCTAACATTATAAACTTGCAATTGATTTCCCTGTTTATCAGTTATAGATGGCTTTTCAGAGTCAAAATGAAACTGGGCTCCTACTTTTGACAGAACGTGTCTTCCTAACAGAGGGTAAGGTCGTTCTTGGATAACTAGGAATGAGTGGGATACCCCACCCATGCCAATGTCCACTGTTCTTTGGGTAGTGCATGAATATTGCAGTTGCCCTGTAGCACACATTACCCAAGATTTTTTGTCTTTTAATTTTCTTAATGGCTGTATCAGCACAAAATGCTCCACTCCAGTCTCCACCAAAAATTTCACTTGTTGCCCCTCCACTTTCAATGTTACCCTGGGCTTGAGGAGGAGCTCTGAACCCCACCTCATCTCCCCTAATCTTCATCTTCCTCCAGGGCTAGGCCCTTTGATCCCTTGTTTCTCTTCTTGGGGCAGTCCTTTGCCCAGTGTCCTTTTTCTTTACAATATGCACACTGGTCCTTGTCCACGTTAGGTTCCCTGTTCTAAATTTCCTAACTTCTCTCTATCTCTCTCTACTGTCTTTTCCTTCAACTACTCAGCCAAGATTTTAGTCAAATTCTTTTCTTGTCTTCTGTCATGCCTTTCCTCTCTCTCCTCTCTCTCTCTCTCTCTCTCTCTCTCTCTCTCTCTCTCTTTCTCCTCTGTTCCTTCAATACACTTTCTCTGTCGCTTTCACTAAATATCATGTAACTCAGCTTCCAGTAACCTTTTCAGTCTCTGGAGTTTCTTTCTAATATCTGGGGCTGATTGCTCTATGAAGGCCAGAGCCACCAAAGCTCTCTGGGCTTCTGAGGTAGGATCAAAAGGAGTCTTCTCTTTACCTTCGCCATATTGGTGGGCCGTCTCTTCAGCATCTTGGCTGAGTGGTTGAAGGAAAAGACAGTAGAGAGAGATAGAGAGACATGCTACCAGAGCCTGGCGATAGACTTTCAAGCTCCCCTTACCTTCAGGGGTGTTGAAGTCCCAACTGGGGTGAGTCAAGTGGACATTTTTTTTTCTAGCCTATAGCAGGAGCTGTTGACATTCATCCCAATTAGGCTGGTGAGAAAACATAAGGGACAAATGTCATGTTTTTTTTTTTATTTTGTTTTCTGAAGTTGAGGTATGTTGTTTCTACTTTTGAACTTCTGTAGAAAATCATTAAGAAACAGTATGAATATAATGAAAATAAACTGAATATTTAATTCTTTCTGTTATCAGAGAAAAACTTCTCCTTGAAATATATGAGTTTTGACCCACATATTAACACACTATTAATATAAGTATTCCCACATGGTCTACTCTTACTGGAGAAAGGTCTAGGAACTGGTTACTCCTCTGGAGTTCTACATGTTGACTGACTCATCTACTCCACAAAGCAAAGAAGAGAGTGATTTTCTGTTTGTCCCTGCTTAGATTATCTTTCTACCTAGTTATGTCACTTCCTGGGATCTCATGACAACTCCTCTCTGCCTACACTTCTCAGAATCCTCTTCATATCCTAGTCACACCTGTCTTACTACCCTGTTGGCCAATAGTGTTTTATTCATCAACCAATAAGACAAACACATACACAGAATAACATTCCCCATAACTATCTCTCACAATTAAAGTAATCCATTTTTATTATTCTATATTTTACCATGAAGGTCATGGCTTGTTACCTCACATCAAGCTTCCCCAGAGGTTACAATGGCTTCTCATCTGGGACTATAGTTAGAAGGAAGTTGAACATTTGTTAAAAGTATGAAGATGTAATGGAAGACAATTTTTATAAAGAAAATAATATGAACATCTTGGGATGTTTATCCCAGAACAGACTTCTGTGTCTTCACTGAGGTTAGGAAAACATTTTTTTTCTCTCAGCAATTAAAGGACAGGACTTAGTTGCAGTCTGCAATCTTCTTTAGGACACTATTAAACTTTTTTTTTTACCCCCAACCCCCATCTCCCTACAGGTAGGTTTTTTTTTCTTTTGCCTTAAGCTTCCCTCTTCAAGATCTTTTCTTTATTCTTAAACATCCCAACTACATTACTAAAACATTGATTCCAAAACTGTCCAGATCCTAGCTGGGAGAATGCTATTCTTACTTGTTTGATCATTACAATTCCACAACTCAAGTTAAGTGCACTTAAAATTTCTGTCCCTAACCTTCTCACTTATGTCTTAATTGACCTCTGTGGATCTATTGCAATCTGCATGGGATCACTGAACTGTATATCACTTGCATTTTTTAAAGAGGAAGCCTTAGCAGAAGGGAGATAGGGAAGGAAAGAATATAGAGGATGAGGGGTCTTAATCATCCACAGGACAAAAGGAAGGCACACAGTACAAATAAAAATCAGAATAATTATAGTATGAACAAACTTTCTAATCAAACATCAAAGGGCTTAGATTCTCCCCAGGACCTCATTCTGTGACCTCTATTTGAGGCAAAGATCTACCTCACTGTTAAAGGAAATCAAAGAGAGAAGAGAGAGCATCAGGACAGCAGATGAGAGCAGTATGAAATAAAGGGGAGGTGGCAGGGCAGGCCTATTTTTTGTTTGTTTTTTTTTTTTTTGATGTGTATTTTGTCAATTTTTTTTCTGTTTTTCTTTCCTTGTATGGTAGGCACCAGTAGAGGAACTGCATGCGAAGGAATTTGAGAGCAATACATGAAATTGGTAAAGAATTCAAGTATGGGCAGAACAAGTTGAACAGCCCTTATTTCTGTAAACTAATGGACTGTGGTATAAACTCGTGAGTGACAATGTCTAAAAGGTATTCATACTGCCTGTCTGCCAAACTGAGTGCTTTGTGTTCTTTGGTGTTCATACGTGCAGTGTTGACACCTTTCATACCAAGGAGGCCACCTGGCTCAAACAACTAGATTTAAATGCATGGAGTCAGCAGATGTGCGTACAGCATTTGGGCAGATGAGGGTATACCATGTTAGAGACTGTTCTGAGACTGTGGACCCTGTCGAAGTATATGATATCTCATGACTGTCTTCTGTTAATGACACTGGATGAAGCTGGAGTTGTAGTAGGGGAGAGTGCTGTCTGCTGCTGTAATCACTCTTCAATTCCCTGTTCCTGATGTAGGGCTTAAACCAAAGCATTTTCAACTGGATGGTGTGCTCATATTTTAGAGACTTTTTCTGGTTGGAAGTCACACAGAGGATCTTACCATTCTTTCCTTGCTTCCAGGGATGGGTGAAATATCTAGTTCTGGACACAAAGGGTTTGACCCTCATAAGTGAGGCACTGTATTATCCTTGGCTGTCAATGACATTCTGTGCGACTTCTTCCAAGCTGCCATGTAGATGAACTGGCTGTTGGCTCCACTAGGCAGAAAGTTTATGAAGGAAAGGAGCAGGAAATTTCCTAGGTAATATCTCCAAGTGTATCTTTTCCAGCTGTTTTTAAGAGCCAATTTGGCTACAGTCTGTGAACTGCCAGCATCACTCATGGCACTGGTGCTCTATTTACAGTCCCTGGCTGGATATGGGAGGCAAGGATCATATAGACAGAAGATGCTGCACACTTAGGGGGAACAGAAGAACTTGACTGTGGTTAGTAACTGAAGCTGAGATTCTTGTTACGTATTGTGGTGGGTACAATGCCAGGCTACGGTGACCCCTGTTGACTATGATGTTGGGCTGGATTTGGTGCAATAACCTCACTGGCAGGTTCAGAAATGGGGATAGAAGAGGAGGCAGGCTGGGTCAGGGAAGATAGGTGGCACAAGCCACTTTGGTACAGACAGGGTCAGTAAGATTTAAGCTTGATACTATATGGTGCCCTGGAAGGGCTTGGGAAATCCAGAGAGGTGCTGGATTTGGACATATTATTTGGCATAAAGCGTCTTTATGTTTTCACTACTGACAAATAAAACAACAGGTCCCATAACTCTCTTATAGGTAAGTCATAGGAGGCTTCTGATCTCTATCAACATCACAACTCCCTCATTAGATGGGACCTTAAAATCTTTAATTGGTTATGGAAAAGAATAATCCATGTAACTCTTTGAGAATCATATGACCAGAAAAGGATTTTGTAATTCAATCAGGATATGTAAATTAACTTGCTAGGTCATTAATACTTTGACTTGTATATTGCTGCTTTGTTGGAAACTTACTAGGTAGACCTATGGAATGCCCTTTGAGAGGAAAATATTTTGTAATTCTCATTCCAAGCTTCACAAACCTGCAACCTAAATCTGAGATATTTCTGGCATTATTTCTCCACTTATTATTCTAATTTCTCATAAAGCTAAAAAGGAGCTGACCAATACAGTGATCTTGAGAATGAGAAGTGTAGCTTAATTAACATAATTAACATTCTTGGACAGGAATCAAGATAAGTAATGCTGAATATATTTTAGTTATTTAGGTTCTAATATTTGACCACTTAGGGAGATGAAAGTATATTTGTAGTAAACTCCCTTAGCTTGCTCAAAGTTTGATGCCTAGTACCACCACAAAATAAATACAACTTGCTTTAAAATATACAAATTATTTCACTATAAATTGTTTACAAATTAGTGTTCTATGGGACAAAACTCATCTATGTTATTTTGGCATAGATTATTAATATTGGGATTGAATTACTTAAATTTATGAATAATATCTAATCCGGAAATTGGTCAGCCCTGGTATTAAATTCAGGACATACTTTGCATTTGGTTTGGAATTCAGGCATTTAATTTTTTTTTAATCTTCTGTTAATAATTAATACATTTCTTCTCTGATTTCCTATAAAATCAAAATTATTTTGATCAAAACTTGCAGTGTCGTAGACTTTATCTCAAAGTACACAGGAAACCTATTTTCTTAGCTGCTATTTGACAGACAGTTCTGTATAAGAGAATCATCCATTATCTCAAATTCCATCAACTACATGACCACTTTAATCACTGTTAATCAGTTCTAGGACAGAAAAAGACCAAGGACTCGTGAACAGTACTTAAACTATTTCATGTGAACAAAGTAGAGTTACCTAACTCTGATTAAAAAATAACTATAATTATATAATCTCAATAACTTATATTCAGACATAGGGATATCAGATATTGCATATTTTCTTTGGTATATGGAATTAGGAGTAGAAAAGTTATGAGGACCTTTTGGAGAAGTGGAAGGAATACAGATATAGGAGAATATCAAAGAAGCTGAATAAAATCAAAGTATGAAAAAGACATTATTTTGTATAATGAATTCATGCTGAAACATTCATGTTGTTAGCTTGTGAAATGGGTAGAGGAAAGAAGCAGACATTTGTGGGGTGAACTAGAAAAGCTAGGTAAGAGGCAGGGAGACAAGAATCCTGAATCTGGGCTAGGGAGATCTACCTATGCTCCTGACTGCTGAAGGGCAACCTCTACTCCTGTCTCAGTTTCTGCAAACCTTGCTGACCCTAAGCTAATTTTCTTTCTAGTCACCTCACAGTGTTTCATTTACTCTGAAATTTAAATGTGTCTTTGTCGCCGAAGCCAAAGAACAATGAATAGGCCAAGAAACTAAAGTTAGCAAAAATAGAAAATCTTTGGCAAAGTAAGTGTATAACTGCTTTGGACAAATAGTCTTAATGGCTTACTCATCACAGGTCCCTAACATTATCTTTGTAAAAGAAATCATGGATGCTTTCCCTTTTTTGATGGCGTGGAAACAATTCCATTTCTTTCTTTTCCTTTTGCATTGTCAAATAAAATTCATATTGGAAATATATCTAGGAGCATAAATCAAGACTTCCTTAATATTGTGAAGATTGATTTTCATCTCTCTACTACCACATCAAGCATTCTGGTTGTTTTGATTATCTAATGTCTCTTTTCCATATATTTTCACCAAGAAAAAACATCGTGACAAAGTTGCTCATGCAATTATAGTAATTTTCTTAATGCTATAAACTTATAGCAGCAGATCCAGCAGAAATTATTAATGACAGCAGTCAAATATTGTGTAAGTTAAATTAGATGTTTAGCTGCACTGATTTGATTTGTGATAAAATATGCATTAAATGGAAGCAAGCAACATCCAGGAACAGAACTCACAGACATCACTGAAGCCTGGTAAATGAGACAACAATTATATAAAGGTGTACTGCCTGGTTTAGCATGTCAGGTTACATAAGCTAAAGTCATCAGAAAGGAAGGAGTCTCAGTAGGGGAAATGTCTCCATTTGATTCAGCTGTAAGGCATTTTCTTAATTAATTATCAATTGTAAATGGCCTAGTGCATTGCAGGTGCAGCCATATCTTGGCTTCAGGTCCTCAGTCCTATAAGAAGGCAGGCTGATCAAGCCAGGGGTAGCAAGCCAGTAAGTGGTACCCTTCCATGGCTTCTGCATCAGCGCCTGTCTCCAGGACCCTGCCCTGTTTGAATTCCTGCCCTGACTTCCTTCAGTGATAGAAAGCAATGTGGAAGCATAAGCCAAATGTTCCCCTTCCTCCCCAACTTGCTTTTTGGTCAAAATGTCTTGTCACATCAGTAGAAACCCTAAGACAGAAAGAAACAGAAGGCCCTTCTACTTTTAAAATATTAAAGAAATAATTAAAGGAAAATGTCTCACAATAATTTATGATTTCCATTCAAAAAGCTGTAGCTCATTCATCAAAAACATACCAGAAATTGATCTTGGAGGATTTGGGGTCATAATTTTGAAACTGTTTTACATACATGGAATTCTTGAGTATTCACTTGCAGTTACAATAGCCAGTTCTCTCTTCCTGTACTCCAAGATCAAAGTAAAATGTATACTGTTACAACATGCTGACTTTGGCCTCTTTAAATATAAAGAAGGTTATATAGTATAGTGGATATTACACAAAGTCAACTTCACAACTTGAAAATAAAATTCCCTTACCTATTATTAAAATAATATTTTGTGTTATATAATCAAGATTCATAAAATACCTAATTACAGGATTTGAATGATGAGCTTCAAAAATATCAACATCAGTAAATCTTTTTTCAATTACACTTTCTTTGTGCAAATTAATGCAATTTAGAATCTAATATTCATTTTGTAAATGTATTTTGAACTCAATATAATCCTGGCTTTTCTTTTAACATAAGTCCTATGACATTTTAAAAATTGTGCCCAAATATATATAAACACAGTGTGGATTTTGTATGTTTGGCATTAGGGAAGTAGGGTCATACTATGGAGCATGCCATTCTTTCTTTTATAACATATTATTATTGTGCCCCACATTAGTACATAATATTCTTAACAATCCAATATACACACATAAAAGAATCCTATACTGTGGACTGAATTCTTACATTCAAAGTGTTTTTTGTTTGTTTGTTGAAATTTTTCCCCTTTAGGGCTAGTAGAAGATTTAACACAGATTTAACACAGACTACTTCACAAAAATCAAAATGCCCAGTTAACAAAGACTGCAGAGGAAGAAAAAGGACTTTGTTTTCAGAATATATTTTATGCTAATATCTCATTAGGAATCATCATTCTAAAAGAGGATTCTCAACTTCTTTGAAATTCAATGTAAATTAGTTTCATATATCTTAGGTGTATCCTAGACAAACATATTGTTTGCATATTTCTTTTGTCTTTTATTTTTGTCAGCTTTGAATTTGCCTACTGTATATCATTATTCAGTATCCTATAATACTATACTAGGCAATCAGTGTTAAACAAATCAGAGACTATTAATATTAATCAGACAATAATCTTTTGAAAAGAATTTTTATGAAAATGCAACTATATACTTATTAGCATAGCAAAATCATTGTTGGAGTTTGCTGTATAAATAAATTTTCAGATTAACAAACTTTATGCTACAACTATTACTCCCATAAAGAAATTTAACAAAATGAGACTATAGAAGTTAGACAACATGACAAAATCGATGTAGCTGATATGTTATATGTCCGACTGATTTAGACCTGGCAATACTTCCCAATCCACTTACTAAAGACTTATTATTTAATATACATGTTACTATTCTTGTATTTTACAGATATTTCGCCTATATGTGACCTGTAAAATGCTATTATAATTTTTATCTCCTCAAAACCAAAAGCATTTATTGTTACATATTTACCAAATGAACCCTAATGTTAGTATGAAAAAAATGATATATAAGAAATTATTTACATTGTAAGTCAAAGAAAATATTTAATCAACACCAATTGTGACTTTTAAAACTAAACAATTGACCTGTTTTAACTTTCATATTCGCCATCTTTTCCTCATAAGGCATACATAAATATTATGTATACACATGATTATATTATGAAAACAAGCATGATTGTCGCTAATGCCTGGAAAGAGTTTACTGAGCATGAAATCTCACTCTGAACATATGCTTACTATCTCTGCAAAGGTCCTCTATTTTTAAAGGGAATTTACCTCCTCACATCATTTGGGAACACATTGTGAATATGGTTCCTTCAGTCTTTAAAGCTGCCATACTTCACTAAGGTGTCAGCCTTGAAAATAGAAAGCATCTTACTGTATTTTCCCCCTGGGCATGTGAGCTAAAATTGTTATTGCTTTAAAACTATTAAAGAGCTAAATAATAAATTTAGTAATATTTAGACAGGCAAAAATATATGCTTCTAGAATAATTATCCTGGACTAAAGTTTGATGTGAAAATGAACAATCTTTTCTTTTTCTACCCAGTGTGAAGCATTTCAAGGTCACAATTTCCCATGCTACCATACTCTGTGATATTCCCCTTCATTATCAGAAGGACAAATTTAAATTCAATATGTCACTTCACCAAGAACTATCAATATCAATGCTTAACAGCAAAAGATAAGTCAAATCAAATCTATATGAATTCATATATAACAAAGGACATAGGGTAGCTTAATTAGTATAATAAAGTATGTAATTTACAGAATACTTTAGTTCACTAAGTGATTGAAAATTACTGTAATTAAAAAACTTCAAATCCTTTTTTATAGCCTTCTTTGACAATTTTATATATGTACAAAATATATTCTGATTTTTGTAACTATCACACTCACTCTAATCATTCCCCCACTCATATTACAATACCTCTTTTCTAAATGTATCTTTTCATCTTTTTCCTTTGAATCACTGAATTTAATCAGGACAGTCTCTAAAATCATGGCTTTGAGACTCTTCATTGGAGTCTGTTGGGTTCCATGTTGGGTACCCACTTGAGGAAAGTGGTACCTCTCCTAGAATCCATCAATAGATAATATTTTAGATGGAACAGGGAGAACAGGAGTTTCTCCCTGGTCCATTACTATTATGCCTTACTTATATAGACCTCTTGTATTCATCCAAAACAGTAGAATGGCCATGAGTAAATTGTTTAAGAATATGCAGAAGACATTATTTCATAGCTTTCTTTTCTATTGCTGTTAAACTCTTTCTGTTACTTCCTATGCATTGATACCTGAAACTTAGAGTGGGTACTTTTATGTAATGAATGTCTGAATAATCAGTCACCTGAAGCAGTCATATTTTTCAGCATTCTCCTATGATAATTACAAATATAGACTTATTTGGTTTAGGCTGAAAAAAAAAAGGTTTGTTTATGGCTATGGACCAAAGGGCCTAAATCTTCTTAGCTGCTATCTAGGATTAAACAATTATTTATATTTGTGTGCCTGTGTTTATGTATGTGTTTTTATGTCCAAGTGCCCTCAGAAGCCAGAAGAGGGCTTTGGATTTCTGACAGTGAGGTACCAAATGCTGTATGGATGATGGGTATAGAGTTCTATTCCTCTGCATAATCAGCAGTTGCACACAAATTCTGAAACTTTTCTTTTTACTTTATTTTTTTTTTTATATAGCCATAAGTATAAGACTGGGACTGAGTGGAACTGGGATGCATTCTTTGCATATATGTAATGTCTTTAGCTTGGTGTTTTGTGTGAATCCTAACAGTGGAAGTAGGGAGTGTCTCTGACATTCTTTGACACTCTTGCTTGGTCTTGGCTTTCTATTCCTCTTACTGGATTGCCCCATCCAGATTTAAAATGAGGGTTTGTGCCTAGTCTTATTGTAACTTTTGATGCCATGTTCTATTGCTATCCCTGGGAAACCTACACTTTTATAAAGAGAAATGGAGAAGGACTGGATATTGGGGAAAGGGAATGTGAGGGGGACCACTGGGAGATTTGGAGGAATTGGTAACTCTAGTTAGATTGTATTGTATCAAAGAAGAAATATGTATGTATATATATATATATATATATATATATATGTGTGTGTGTGTGTGTGTGTGTGTGTGTGTGTGTGTAAATATATTCATTGTTTGTTAGGGAAGAATTCCCTCTTGTGGAGAAGAGGTCAGTTCCAGAGAGTAATTGTTACCTACATACTAGTTGTGCTAGGAATGTTTTGGTGGATATTTTTCCATGGAAAAGCTGCTATTGTTAGTCATAGAATCACAGATAGGTAATATCTTTGAAGGCTTTTCCTTCTTTGCACCCTGTATTTCCAGAATAATGGAAGTTAGCTAAGAGAATCCTTCTACCTCACTTACAACTTTATTTCTTTATACTTGGCAATGAAGTATGTGATGTCTTCAGAACTATGTTCTTATAAAGTATTTTTAATATATATATATATATGTTTATATGTATATATATGGCAAGATCGTGCATTGTTTTGTGATTTTGGGGATTTCCTGACCAAAAAACTCAACAGGTATTTCACACCTGTACCTAGGGTTAGAGTTTAATAACTTTCTCTAAAGGTTAATGTTGACAAAGAATGGTCAATGATATGGCAATGCTTTTAGATGGATTCACTGAGATGCTATGTCATTAGCAGGTAAACCATGTAATATTAACAATTGTCACTGAATTATTCTTTGGGTCAAGTTATTTTATGAGTCTAGGATAGAACATATTATTTAGCCGTCATACAACCATGTATTAACAATTCTTATTTTCATTTATAAATTTTGAATCACTTGAGATTTTATCAAAATTAAAAAGATAGTCGGTGTGAGTGTTATAGTCTGTGACCTTTAAAAACCATAAATGTGGTTGTAGACCCTGGAGTTACAAGACATATTTGTGAAAGGACCTCAGAAGGTGAAAGTTTATGTGGTATAAAGGTATGAAAGATACTGATTTTCACAAAAAATGACACTTCTTTTCAATTTGAATTTTATACACAAATAATTTACTTGTTAAAAATAATCTTAATCCATTGAAAGAATAAAACCTGCATATTCATTCTCTCTCTCTTTTTGTAGTAAAACTATGCTTACTAGATACATCTACTTTTAAAACAATGAAAATGAATATTGGTCACATTAGAATTAATTCTGGAAAGTTTAAATGGATGGAATCATTTATCAGAGAATGGTGTTATTTCTACTTATGTTCTAGCTTCAGAAGTTTTGTGGCTTATTCTCTATTTGTATTCCTAGTCAGTAGCAGAATGATTGTATCAGCCTACTGTGTATCTGTACTTCATTGTCAATAATAAATGTGTGCTCCCCTTTTCATTACCCTTGGCTGCAACACAGGATATTTTAGTTTCTCCCTGGCTCACTTTATCTTTTACACTCTACTCCATGAACAATAAACACATCCTACAGAACACCAGTCATATTGTGAGTTAGTTGATATTTAACATCATGCTGTACATAATCAAAACAGCAACAAAAATGTAATTGTGCAATCTTAAACCAAGGATCACACGGTACCTATCCAAACATTTTTTTCAAAGTGAAAATGTTTCCTGTGAAATAATGTAAGTTCCGTTTGTACTCCTTTCTTTCTCACATGAAGGTTGGTGGTAAGATGAATATAGCCTACATTTTCCTTTGTATAAGAGCATACATTTGTAGATAATTTTATATGTGCATACATCCAAAATAACATCTTTATATGCGATGGAGCTATGAAAGCCTCCCTTTTTTTTTCTTTTTTCTTTTATATTTATTTTTGTTGTTTTCTGTCTTCTATTCCTATCCTGACTCAATCTTCCTAGTCGAATGCGCTTTCCTCTCTTCCCCTTCTGTTTCTCCTAGTTCTCTCTCCACTCACTGCCTCGCCCACTTCCCATGTGCTCTGGGAGAATTGTTCCTTCCCCTTCTGTGAGGGACCTTATATGAATCTCTTTTTTAAAGTTTATAATCAAGGAAGGGACTTCTTGAAGATAATGTAACAATTTTCTAATCCTAAAAAATTATTACAAACATTAATAGTTCATTTTGCTCTAATATATATTGTCTTTGTGTCAGAACACATGGATTTCATGCAAATATTCATTTTCTTCCTTTATATGTATGTATATATATACTTATACATATATATGCATGCATAATATAATTATCATTAACATTTTTCGTTGCATTGGCATGACCTTTGAAAATTTGTGGTATTTACAAGTTTTCTAAACATTATGAATACATAATAGTTTCTAAAATTAATATAAGAATATATAATACTCTGGTAGCACAAACTCTACATTTAAAAGAAATTCATGTGATTGATATTTCACAGCAGTACTGAGACTTCTCTTTTATTTTAAATATTTTATTTATTTTACACACCAACCACAGCTCTGATTCCCTCCCTTCCACCTCCCACCTACTTCCCCCAACTTCCTTATTCACTCTTCCGAAAGAGTAAGACATCTCATGGAATGTCAACAAAGCCTGCCACATTAAGTTGAGGCAGGACTAAACCCCCACTGAATCAAGAATTCTTAACGAAAAGATACATGGTTTTTGTTTTAATGTAGAGTTCTCCCCTATTTAGGCATTTAGGCATGAAATAAATATTGAGGGATTTTCATGTTTACCAATTAGTTGGTTTTATAATGCGATTTAATTTTGAAGATTTGCTTCTTTCAGTACGTTACCAAACTAAAAATTGGATGGTTACTTGTAGATGCATTCTCTTTAAACTGGAAAGGATCACTTCAAGTAAAAGTTTGAGAGATTTATAAATGAGAATTTCCACATCACCCTATCAATTTGTCTTGTTAAACACTGATTTATGGGACAGATGTTCCTCGAAATAATAAAGGGAGGAGTAGAACTCAACTAATACAATCCATAAAACGCAGTATGGAGTCTATTAGGGCTCAAAACTGTGTTAGTAGTCTGAGAAATGAGGCAGATGTTTCACTAAACAGGAGACAATAAAGAGAACACAGAAATATGCAGTAGCACAGCTGCATCTGTGCCACTTCTCCTAACCCAGCACTGGTGAGAAAATTAAGTCAACTCTTCTTTTCTATTTGCTTTAATTATGTTCTGAGTAACTATGTCAGTGAATTTAAACTTGTAAATCAAAAGAGTGTTACTTAGTTGCTATTCCAAGACAAATGTGATAAGTTAGGTTTTATAATTTAATTAATAAATTAAACATACAAATCAGATGAAAAAGTGACCAAAATAATTTTTGCTACTAAAATTTATATAATTTATCAAGTGTGATACATCTGGGAAACAATACAATTTTCCTAAAAGAAATATTAGTGACATTTAAGTATTTAAATTCATGATATAATTCATGTTATAAACTTGCCCCTAGAAATCAGAATAATCATAATTTTCACTTAAGGTGAATAATTAGTCAATGTTTCCCTAGCATACATATCTTCTTCATATTGTTTCATGCAAAACAAACAGTTGTAAGTTGGTTAAGCTGATTATTTTAAAAAAGATTTTACATGATTGTATATTATATGAAAAATAAAAGAAAAGACTCAGAGAAGATATTTGAGTTCAAGCTTCTACTGAAGATCAGAAAAGCATAGTCACTAAGCCAATTGATCTTACCTCTACTAAGCAGAAATTGCAATCTTGTCTCTATGAATCCTCATAGGCAAAAATTCTCAATTCCTGTCTCCTCCTTCTTGTATTTCTTTCTTTGCCCAGCCAAATCACTCCTTTCTCCACTTCCATAGTGCTGGGATTAAATGGGTATGATCCCAAGTGCTGGGATCAAAGGTGTGAGTTCACGTTTGTGGAGGCCAAGATGGACTTGTACTCAGAGAGTTGTATCTGTCTGTTTCCTCAGTGCCACCTGTCTAGCTAGATAGTATGGGTGTTGGGATTAAAGGTGTTTGTAACCACTGCCTGACCTCTATATCTTGTGTCTGGATTTGCTTTTGGAATACTCATTCAACCTTTAATGAATCATAAATAATATATTACCACAATTGTACATTGTCACCAGTTACATAAACTATCCCTGATTATTTGGGCTGAAGATATGGCTAAGCCATTAAAGGCTAGGCTCACAACAAATATATAAAATTTCCCTGATGATTAATGTTTTGAACAAAAGCCTTTTGCAGTTTAAATATCTATCTCAACAAGAAAACAACTCAAGTACGTAAACAAAAGAAATGAGTAAATAATAGTATAAAGATAGGTTTACATTTACTAGAATCTCTCTTTGCTATCAGAGCTTCTCTTTTTAAACAAGTAGTAATAGTAGTAAGTAATGGTGGTGGTGGTGGTGGTGGTGGTGGTGGTGGTGGTGTGTGTGTGTGTGTGTGTGTGTGTGCATGTTCATGGGCATGTTTGTGTTTTTGGTCTTGTGATATTCATGTGGAGGTCAGAAAATGACCTGCAAGATTCTATTCTATCCCTCCATTTTTTATTTGTGGGTAAAATTTCTAGGCTCCATATTCTTGGCTATAATAACAAGTATCAATCTTTCTAAAGATTATGGTGGTAAACTATTCAAATCATTGAAATACTATAATTATCACAAACAAATGTAAGCCAGCTAAGAATATGTATGCATGCACTCACACATATATAGGAATATCAAAGAAAAATATCCTATTTTATGTGTTAGAGAATACAAACCCAGATGAAAGTTGGTCAAATGACTTTTCATTTTATTCATTACTTCATTACCTATTTCATTTATTTATTCTAAAATAAGGTCTGTCTATGTGACCCAGGTTGGCTTAATCTTAACAATGCCCTTACTTCAATTTCCCAAAATCAGGGTTACAGATATGCATTATTATTCCTAATTTAAACTTTTCTTTTTTTATTCAGAGCTTCTAGTAATTATTTTTAAAATTCTGATGTAGTTTTTCCCATAAATGTTTACTTTATAGAAACTCAGGGCATTATCTCCCCTATCTGTGTGGTTATGGTTTCTCTACAGAGATCACTACAGCTTGCTGCTATGAAGTATGGATCTAGGTAGTGAATAAAATGCTATTCATCTTCTGTTTTATCCCATTATATAGTCTTATATCACTTCAGAGCTGAATGAGAATGATAAGAATTTATTTTTGTCTGTTTTTTTTAAGAAAAAATAAATACCAATGGGTTCGTATTTATGTAAACAGAATACAAAAGAAAAGATAGGAAATGTTCCTTACAGTCTAAGAGCAACATGTTTTTCTTTGTGTACCCAAGAATACAACAGAATCATGTGAGATAATAACCACAGGATGGAGTGCATCCATTTTAACTATGTAAATAAGGAGAAGCTATGACAAGTTAAGAGGAGTTCCCAAGACAGCCAGAGATCATGGGCCCTTAAGGGTTAACTAGGATACTTCCGATAAAAAAAAAAAAAAAAAAAAAAAAAAAAAAAAAACCATAAAGATTAGTTGTCTGAAACTCTTTTAAGCTGTGTTGCATTAGAAGTACTAGGGCTCTTTTATCCTTAGTAGGTTTTCAGAACTCTGAATATCCAGACCAGATCGTTGGCCTTGTACACGGCTTCAAGTACACCCTAAAAGTAAATATGATGAATCCTACAACCTTATAAATGTTAGGTTATAATTATTTCTTTCAATTCCACATTTAGGATATTGTGAAGTTCAGAAAATTGTTTACATTCCATTTTATTTTTTATCTCACTATAATTTTGGAGAGTTACCATTTCATAAATGAAATGAAAGAGATAAAGTAGCAACTAGCTGAATACTATATATTTTTCCTAAACAGTTAAGGGAGAATCACAAGTCAATTCACTAATGAGAGCTATTATTTCATTTTTCTAGTTTCATGAATATCTCTAAATGTACACTGTGTTGAGAGGACTCATTTATTTCTTCAATATAGCTCTCTACTAATTCTGGGAATCACAGATTATTTGTTTAGATCTAATATATAAGATATTATTTTACTGTAATTATCTTAGATAATAAATAAATAAATAATAAAATTAAATGACTGAAATGAATGGCCTAACCTAGGATAACTCTATTTTTACTTTTAGGAATAACAAAAAATAGAATTTATGCATTTAGTTTCTCTAAGCTGCTTGGAAACTCTACTTTCACACCCTCCCATGTTATTCATAAGTCGTTCCTTCACTTCAGCCATAAAGGAATATCTTTCAAACTGATAAATTTTAGAGTCTTGTTATGAACTGCTATGAAATGAATGACCTGTCAGCTTTGATATCTCTGTTCCACTTGGAAAATATGTGCTGGCTTTCTATGGTATAAATGGAGAAAAGAGAGTGCAGAGATGCCATCTAACTACATAAACAAGAGAAACAATAGTTTGTCCCTCCAAAGAAGAGTATTTGAGAATTTTGTTAAATCATTTAAACCTTTTATTATTTTTACAATAGAAAAATGTTTGTCAGAAAATCAAAACAGTAGGAAGAACAGATTGCCTCTTAATTTTGTGATTCTAAATCGTAGCGAGGAGGCATTTGAAAATATTCAAAACTTTGTTTTCTTTTGTTTGTCTAGTTTTTACACGAGATGCTTGAAAGGTTGTATCCAATACAATGAATATAACTGTTGGAATTTGAACACACTAAACTATTGAAAATTTTATTCATTAAAACTTTTTTCTAAGTTTAAGATATTTCATACAATAATAAGAGTTGGTGTTTATGATCCTTTTATTAGATATTAGATGGATAATTCATTGAAAACTCAAAATTTTAACATAGAATCAATATTTTGAGATACATCATAAGATTTCCTTAGTTACCCCATCATCAAATAAAGTTATAATGGAGAAATTTGAAAAGAAAAAATAATTAAAATAATTGCAAGCTTGTTGAGGACTGCTTATATTTATTGTTTCATCCAAACTCATATTTATACAGTAGGTGTAATGAATTGAATTCAGAAACTCATTTATTTTAGTTAAATGATAGCCACATTAAAGAAAAAAATGCTGTCAAATTATTTAATTTTACTGATTTTTATACTTGACCATCATGTGCCCATCTGCTGCCTGTAGAAGCCAACAGAGGGTCCCTAAAATGAACATTACAGACAATTGTAAATCTCTAGGTGGGTGCTGGGAACTGACCCTGAGACCTGTGGAACAGTAGCAAGTACTTTTATCCTCAGAACCATCTCCACAGTACTGTGGATATCTATTTTTTGCAATTTTGCTTTTGTTAATATTGTCTAGATTAGTCTGTTTTGTGTTAAGACAGGATCTTACTTTGAATTTCAGGCTAGCTTGGACCTCTCTATATATTTACAAGGCCAGGCTCAAGCATGTGGAAGTCCTCCTGAATAAGTTTCCAGTGATGACATTATAGATGTGAATGCAATGTTATAGTTTATGCAGTGTTATAGTTTTGCCTCTTATTTCCTATGCACCTGTCTTCCAGTGGGTGATGAATTAAATTCACATGTACAGATGTACAGAATATCACCTACTCCATCTTCATAGGACCTAAACCCCTCACAGTAAATCACAACATCAGAAAATTCACTACGCTAATGAAAATTCCTTTGCATTAGTGTCAAAGAAAAAACATAATCAGATGAAAAATAGCTGTTATCACCAAAGTTTTTTTTTCTTTGAGAATAAGATAAATCATCTTGAATCCTTTAGACATATGTGTATTCTATATTCATGATACCACTTTCAAGTATGGGAAAAGTAACTTGTTATCCTGCCTTCCTCAAGACTTCATGCAAGGAATTATGCTTATGTTTGAAGCGAATATTCTCAGTCTTTCCTCTGTGTCATTAGATAATTTTTAATTTCTCTTTTAATAGAGCCCACATGTCAGAATAATGCATTGTCTTGAACTGAGGCTCTAAACTTAGCATTGACCTGTTGTTTCATATCATTTTCATTGTATGTTCTACAATTAAATATTCTTTTACTTAGAAGGCACCTTTATACAAATATAAACAAATAAAGCATTATATGAAGTACTCTAAAATGAACAACTTTAACAAATTGTGTTGTCAAACTAGAGGATTAAATGTAGAAGAATCCAAATAGATTCATTCTTATCATTCTGAAAAAAATCAACACCAATGTTTCAGATATCTGAACCTAAGCCAGATACTATAAACCTGATAAAAGAGAAAGTGAGGTATAATCTTGAACTTATTCACACAGGAAATGACTTTCTGAACAGATCAACATTAGTGTGGGCATCTAGATAAAAAATTAACAAATGGGAACACATAAACCTAAAAAACTTCTCTTAGCATAAGGTAAATGCTATTGGAACAAAGCAGAAGCATACAAAATAAGAAACATAGTTCACAAATGGCATATCCAATAGATGCTAATAACCAAATACAATAATAATACAAGAAACTGGATATCAAGAAAACAATTGTCTTAAGGTTTCTATTGCTGTGATGAAACAGCATGAACACAATCCAAGCTGGAAGGAAAGGGTCTGTTCATCATTGAAATAAGTCAGGAAAGGAATTGAAGTAGTGCATTTTAGTTGGTGTTTTCATTGAGCTGCCAATTAATGACATGAAGACTTATTGTTAATTTTGAATGCTTGACCTCAGTTTGTGCTTTTTCTGCTAGCTATTTTAACTTAATTTTACCTGTTTCTATTCATCCATATTTTGTTTCAGGGCTTTTTACCTTTTATTCTATATGTCCTACTTACTGCTTTCTCAGTGTCTTGGCTGGCTGGCCTCTGGTGTCTCCATGGTGTTTCCCTGGTATCTCCCTTGCAACTCCCTGGCATATCATTGGCTTCTCTTTTTCTGTATTTCCCTAGCTTAAATCTTTTATCCAATTTATTTTCCCTGCCCAGAAGTCCCACCTGTAGCTCCTCCCTGACCATTCAGATTATATTAGAATAATCAGATGACTTAGGCAGGCAAGGTAAACAGAATCACCCATTTCCATATTTAAACAAATGCAACACATCTTCATATAATTTAAAAAAATCCACTACATAAACACATATAGTCAGACATATATTCCAGTGCAGGGCAGGATCAGGAAATGATATAGAAGCCATGAATGGGTGCAGCTTATTGGCTTCTTTTCTATGGCTTGGTCAGTCCACCTTCTTATATAACCCAGGGCCAAAACCCCAGAGATAAAATCAGCTAACTTAGGCTAAGTACCCCCCCACCCCTTTGATTACTAAATGAGAAAAACCCTACAGCTGGATCTCATCAATGTATTTCTTCAACCTAGGCTCCTTCCTTTGGTGGCTGTTGCTTGTGTGTCAAGTTGTCACACAAAATCATCTAGTAAAACAATTCAATTATATACCCATATAACAGATAATTTTTAATAGTGGAACCACAAATAAGTGAGAAACATTTAAAGCATGTTCAACATCTTTACACATCAGGGAAATTCTAATGAAAACCATGTTGATACTTTCATCTTAGAGCTGTTTGAGTAGCTAAGATTATCAAAACAAGTGATTGCTTATTTTCCCAAGTGTAGCATAATATTTGTACACTGTGAAGATGTATCTTTTCCATGGTGCCTTCTGATTTGTTTGATAAAAGTATGAATGGTCAATAGCTAGGAAGGAGAGAATAGGTTGGACTTCTAGAAAAGAGAGGAAGTCAGCAAGATGTATCTGGGTATGCAGAGGTGCCAGCAAGACTTGGCCCACATCAGACATACAAATGGGAGAGGGGTAAATACCACATGGCAGGACATACATTAATAGAAGCATGTTGATTTAATGTATAAAAGCTAGTTGGGGCAAGCCTAAGCAAATGGCTGAGCATTCATAAATAAAAAGTCTCCATGTTATTATTTGTGTGCCAGTGTTCCTTATTAGAAAGTACTGCTACAATCAAAGATACAGAGTAAGAAGAACATTTATGCATTGCTGGTAGGAGTAAAATATTACACAGTCACTGTAGAAATCATTATGGTGGTATCCCAGAAAAATGGGAACTGATCCCACTCAAGATACAGCTCTTGGGAATATACCCAAAGGATTCTTCATACTACAACAAAGACCCTGCTCACTCAATCATGTCATGCTGATCTACTATAAATAATCATAAACTGGAAACAACTTAGTTATTCCCGTTGAAGAATGAATATGAACATGTACATTTGTACAAGGGAGTAATACTCAGTGGGAGGGGGGCTGGCATAAGAAAACTTTCAGAAAATCGGATGAAAGTAAAAAGAAACCCTCTGAGTGATGTGGCCCAGACTGTAAAAGACAAATATAGTATGAGGTCCTGTATTTGTACATATTGGCTGTAAAGTCAATGACAGTCAATCTACCATCCATAGACACACAGAGTATTCATTTCTTGTTCAGCTATTATAAGAGAAGCTTTCACTAGCATCTGATGAGAACAAATAGAGGCGTATGTCCAGACATAACATAGAAAATGAGAAATATTGGAACACTCATCTGTAGTGAGATAGTTCTGTGGCACTGACCACGCCATTAGGGGTGGAGCCATGGGTGGAGTGACCTGTGGGAGGAGGTCGGAGGGAGAGCAAGGAAAGGCCCTCTTGCTGGCGTGACTCAGGCAGGAGAGGATCGGTTGAATTTCCTGGTGTTCATCTGTCTAGGTTGTAAGTTATTTCTCCCTGAATAAACATCTATTTGGCCTATTTGTTTATCCTAATCCTTATTTAACAGCGTTACTCATCTCTAAATAGAATGTCTCCATCAAATCTCTTCCCCCAGAAGTCAGTAAATCTAGAGGAAGTAGAGTGAGAAATAGTTTCATATACAAAAGGAATAGAGGGCAACAGGAAAGCAAACACCTCTAAAGCTCACAGGAACTCGCAGAGACTGAAGCAGCATGCACAATGCCTTCATATATCTCTTCTAGATATTCTGTGCATATATTATGGCTTGTTTAGTGTTTTATTTGTTAGATTCCATAGTATACAAATGAATGGATTTCTGGTTCTTGTGTTCCTTCTCTTGAGCTCTTTTCCTTCTGTTTTTTTTTTTTTTTTGTCAAGCATCAATGGAATAGTTTTTGTTTTATGTTATATTGTGTTATTTTGTTACAATAATAGAAAAAATAAACAATTGAAGATATGAATGAAAACTTTGCCACTAGGGTAAAAGATAACAAGTGAACTGTCATTGATAATTTCTGGGAGATGGAAAATTAGTTTTCTCCAATAGACTAAGTACAACTACCCCAGGGCAGGTCTTAGGTTCAAGAGTCGGAGACCAATATATAATGAACTTTGCAGGAGTGTGTGTGTGGGTGTGTGTGTGTGTGTGTTTCTTTTTCATTTACAGTTTAGTGGATATTTTTCCTTTTGTTTCATTTTTGTTAATGCTTATTACTTTCTTCGTTTGGGGGATCTTGTTTGATTGGAATTTGTTTTTTTTAGAAAGATCTGAAAGTGGGTAAGTAGAGAGGGAGGGATAATCTGAAAAGATTTTGGAATTTTGGCCACATGTTACCAACATTATAGGCTTGAAAGTTGCATGAGGAATTGGGTCATGAATGTTTGTTTTCTAGTATAAGAGATATTGAAGCAAGGATTTATGTAGCCCAGGAAGGACACGCTATGAAAAAGTAAATATTCATGATCCAATTTTAAAAATAATTCTGAAGTCTGTAGACATACTTTTATCTGTGGTTTTTAACATACACAGGAGATCTTGACATATAAAACTCCCAGAGGTCAAAAGGATTTCTCACTGTGTGTTACTTATATAACCTAAGAACAAATGTCAGAGATATGAAGATTTTTGCATCTGGGTGGGCCCTTCTATAGTAATTAATAATAAAAACACTTCTTCACAGACGTGCTTTCATTGTAAAACAATAAAAATAATTACTTCAATGGGCTTCTCTTTTCAGGTGATTATATGTTTGACAAGTTCTCAGGTAAAGTAAAATAACAAAGGAAGATGAAGAATGTTCAAATAGAAGTCACAGTCATGCCATGTCAACATCATAGCAAAGCCAGTAGGTTCAGTAGGCTTCAATTAAAATTCAAAGGAAAGAGAATAATGACAGGAGTCAAAAGAAAATTCTAGATTGTACGTAAGTTATAACAGAACTATGCAGAGAATTGTTCTTTAATTATTGGGATGAACTTAGCTCTTCAATTAACTAATTAGTTGTAGTTATAGGCTATGATGAGAATTCTGTTGCTTACCTCTGACTTGTTTCTCCATTATGTCCTTTAGTGGTTAAACACATGCTCACCATAATCAATATTTCTTCCTGTGGTAGAAACTCCTCTTTTAAGCTTGGATGTCTTGAAACTTATGCACATATTCATAGCTTCTGAATGTTTAATTCTTTTATACATATTTAACATTTTACTTATTTAATAACCATTTAGAATAGAAACTAACCATATTAAAAAGAATTAATCATATGAAATTATCTGATTCTTGTAGCAATCATTTTTGAGGAAAAGAATATGCATCTTAAAGTAAGGACTAATATCAGAATGAAACCTGTACATCCAGGACAGAAGTTTCATGGACATCTTGGTCAAGCCTGAATCTACTTTTCACTTTAAAGGGAAATAATATTAGAATGTAAACATTGGAATAAATCCTGCTGTTTGGTATTTATTGTTGTTTCTTTTTGTCTTACTGTATAGTTAGACTGGCCTTGCATTAATGGTAATTCTGACATTACAGATCCTTGTCACCTAACCTCTACATATTAGGTATATTGAGTATCCAGTTAATTAGGATATGTGTTAGATCTGACTAGGTATGAAAGTGTTTTCAGATACTAAGGGTTCTTAATCACACAGTATTACCATCTATTTATGTTTTTGTAATTTAGTAACACTAACAGAAGTGGTAGAACTTTGGCAGGTGAAGCCCACTTGAGAAATCAGATAATTAGGAATGTCCTTATCCTCTCCAAGTATTGTTTGCATTCTGGCTACATGGTATGAAGTAATTTCTATGGCAAAACTCTGTTTACTTTATAAGTGTATATTACAATAGAACTGAAAGCTTTGGAGCCAGTCAATTGTGGACTGATGCTGAAGCTGTGAATCAGATAAATCCACTCCCTCTTAAATTGTTTTTATAAGATTTTATTACACTGGCAAAAATCAAACAAAACATTGCTCAAAGAAAGGAATTGAAAGTGTATCAAAATGAGATTTTTCACATGTGCTGTTTTGCTTAGGTCCCTTGTGTGAAATACAAATATTGTATGCATTGTAATAGTGTCTCATAGGTAATCTCAATCAAAGCAAAATGAAATAACATGGTATAGAGTTTGTCTATTGCTTGTATGGGGGGAATTCCATGCGGTTCTAACTGGAAATAAAGTATCTTCCTTAATTTTATCTAGCCAGAATTTCCTGCAAGAGATTTCTGACTTTCCTGCCCTTCCATACCTGTACCTTCTTATAGAATTATATTATGATTCATTAGCATGTCACAAGTAATTAATATGCAAAAGGTACATAATATATTTAAATGCATATATTACTAAATGAATAATCAAATATAAAACAAGGTCATTCAAAAAAATAAGGAAGAATGTATTTTCCCTTTAAGTTACATGTTAAGCTCTGAGAACGGCTAAAATCCAATTCCTGCTGTCATTTCTGAACATACATCTGTCCACCAAAAGATTTAACTAACTTCAATGATAATGATAATCCCTGTCGCTAAATATTATTGATTTTATTCTATCAAACATCCAAATATCTTTTGTTTATATAATGATCGCTAATGTTAGCTACTAAGTTGACAGGATCTGGAATCCCCTAGGAGGATGTTTTTCAGCAATATCTATGAAGAATTATTTACTTTCTGGTAATAACTATGACAGAATACTTTGATCAGACTTAGACACTCTATCTAACCCATGTGAGTAGAATCATTCCCTGTGCTAGGAATAAGAAATAAATAAAAGAAAACAGGAGAACTGGATGCTAGTGTTCATTTGTCTCCTCTTCCTACTGTAATGATACAGTGTACTCATATGCTTTATGAATCTCATGACTTGATTTCCTTGAAGAGGTCTTT
Organism: Phodopus roborovskii; assembly: GCF_943737965.1. NCBI lineage: Eukaryota > Metazoa > Chordata > Mammalia > Rodentia > Cricetidae > Phodopus > Phodopus roborovskii. The sequence goes on along the minus strand of NW_026126413.1, from coordinate 2,293,821 downwards.
CTTCTTATATTTGGACGACCTCATCCTCTGTACCTTTTTACAGCATCCACAGAATTATGTTTCCTGTTGTTGCTTGTTCATATAATGTAACAACTCACTAGACATTTTGTACTGGGGATTATTCTGCATAATATATTCTTCTTTACTACATTAAATTATACCATAAAATTGAAAAGATCACTAACCTAAGCAAATGCTTGGACAGACATAAACAAGATACATAAAGGTTGCCTGTGGATATAAATGTCATAAAGTAAACTTGCCAAGTGATCTAGACTTAGATATTGTGAATTTATGTTTATTGTTAAAGAAAATTATAAATTCAATAATAGTACAATGAAATATATACCTTTACATCTCTCCTACCAAAATGATTTGGTTCATTTGAGCTCAAAATATATGTGTATAAATAATATGCTGACGGGCCTTTAGTTATTGTTAAATTTCCTCTTCACTCATATAATTATTGAGAACTTATGCCCCACCAAATGATTTTGAATTTTGGTTTTTCAAAAATTTATATAGTTACATGACATGAACTATTTCTTTTTAACATTAATATCCTTTTAAAGACTATCAGCCAACCTATTTCAACCTAAAATAGAAAGTGATGGACCATTGAGAAAGATGAAAATATGGATTATTGCACATCAAAGTGTGAAATACCTTAGGCAATATTTTACTACAGTTAGAAATAATAACATTTTCACAAGTTGTCTGTACTAAGTACAGAAGAAGGGGTGCATTTTATGGTTGACTTTAGCTATCACAGACTGTGATTGCAGGTCTAAGTCTACTCGAGATATCTGAGTAAGCTTTACATTTTGTTTATGGAATCAAATAAAATAGATGGGATGAGGAGAAAGGAAAGCAAATATTTTAAAGAGTTTTACAAACTGAAATGTAAAGGCATTTTCATCATGGCATAGAACACTGAAGTTTAATTACTCTGGTCAAGTTTCAACAAAAGGTTTTGGATATATAACTGGAGTCCAGGAAAAGTATAATATTACTAATTAATGGCTTCATACAGTGAAAGAACACCAGCAGAAAAATAATTTGAAAAATTTTATACAGATTTGCATCTAACTAAAGCCCTGCATTTAAACAGTTATCAGAAAAGAAAGAAAAAATAAGTCCCTTGTTATGGAATTTTCTTTGTCCCACCAGGTCCTGCCACCCTTCTCTGCCCCAAATGAAAACACAGAGACTTAAATTAATTATTAAACTGTTGGACAGTGGCTAAGGCTGTAAGGATTTACGGTTTTTCCACCTGCTGCCTGGTCTTGTCCTGCAGCCACGCCAGCCCCAATTAACACACAGAGACTCTGTATTTGATATTATGCTGTTGGCCAGGTACTAGTTTCTTATCAGCTAGCTCTGTCTTAATTATTAACTCATTTCTATGTATTTCCACGTGGTCTTACCGAGAGTGGAGGAATGGCGGTTCTGTTCTCTCCAGGCTCTCCATCCTGACTCCACTTACTACTTCCTCTTTCCTCCTTGTCTCCTAGTCCCTCCTATCTTAATTTCCTATTGTCCAACTGTGCTTTATTCATTAACCAGTATGAGAAACATATACAGAATGTCATCTCCCATCATAAGGCTGCTTATTGGTTAGCTCTGTATTAACTATTAATCCATAACTGCTAATCTATACAGGTTCTAAGAGGCTGTGGGGAGAGCAGGAGAAGAACGCTATGATCTGAAAGTGAATCAGGTTTCTGCCAAGAGCATTTCACTGAGAAGGTTTCACTTTATAGGTGCACCTAGGATACGTGGGAGATGGAAGGGATATGAGGTGGGGTGTGACATGATGTCAGGAGATTGATGAGTCTAAAAATAGACATAGATATGGGTCATCATATACTTTTTTCTTTGAGGTTTTGTGGGTTGTTTTGTGTGTTTGTTTGTATGTTTTTTGTTTGGTTTGTTTTGAGATGTATTTCTACATGGCCTTATCTTACCAGAGAACATCTGCTGTGTCCTTTCGTCCTGGTCCTTATATAGTGACTGTTTTGCAGTCTTCCTCTGCCTACCTTATCCAGGATTCTCCTCACTTCCTCATCCCATCTATCTTTCTCCCTCACCGGTCAAAGAGTGTTTTATTCATCAATCAATAACAGAAACATATACAGAAGGACATCCCATATCAGTTTCTGGAATGGAAATATCAAAATTTGTTGATTGATTTTGACTGAAACATGGGGATAAACCTAGACAGAAAATAAAGCCTCTACAATACAAAAGAACAATTCAGGAAAAAATAAACCATGAAAACACAAGAAATGCTGATCAAGGGAGAGTAATGAATTACAAGTGTGTCTGAGATTTCAAAGCCACCACATGTTCTCTAGTAAAAGTTAGATACCTCTGGAAGTTATTCATGCATTTTCTAACTTTTTTTTTTAAAGCAAAATCAATAAACTTTGAGGCAAATAAGTAGAAGATGACTTAGGCTGTTTGCAAAAGCTGTAGCATGTAATCAGTAACATGATCATGAACAAATGTGCAAAATACTAATTTGGCAATTAATTGTGGGAGAAATATGCAGGAAAGTAAATTCAGTAATATATCATGTGCATGAGAAGGAAAAGCACTCATAGAATCAAAATAATGTTAATAAACAATGAGGATGAACCAAATGTACACAAATTTATATTTGAATTGATGGGTGGTAGGGGGCTAGAGTAGAAATAATATTTATGCATTTTTATAGAATTTTAATTTCTTAGGCTATGTTATATTATTAAAGCTCACAACCTTCCTATTCACCCAGAACTGTTTTTATTTACATGTGTTTTCTAGGTGTAATTATTAAAAATGCACCATTCTCAATGGAGCCCTTGTCTGGAAGATAAATTGCAGTGTCAACAAGGCTGAGAGGAAAGGGCTTTATTTCTTGCTTGTGTTAATGTAGGGGTGGACACTGGTTGTACTATTGTTCCTTTTTTTTTTTTTCCTTCACTTGAAGGATTTAGGCTAAAGGATCACATCCAAAAGAGAAATGTCCTCCTGTGGGAAAGGAGAGAGAAAGCACTAAGGCACTGAAGGCATAATGACTCTGCAAGCTCCTGTAGCTGGAAGGGGTCACACTGCTGCTGCTGTTAAAATCTCACTGGATTACGAAAATCTTGTCTTAGTGTGTCATCCTTGGGATGGTGGTAATGAAGCAGGCAAAGCCATCATATACCAATGTTGGAAATTTAGTCACTAAAAGAAGGGAATGAGAACAAGGGGGCTTTCACAATACATAACTAAGGTAATACCTGAAAAGTCACTAGGTACCATATCAATAACAACAAATTAACTGTTGGAAATATTATTATGAAATAGTAACACACAGTATTTGCATAAAGCTTTTAATTTATCACTTATAGTTATTGTATTTACAATCACATTTGCATATCATATCAACGACAGAGTTATTACTCTGTCCATCTAAGAAGCAAAATTGCCATAAAATTCTATGTGACTTAACAGATTGATGTGAATATTTAGTATTCTAGACTCAATCTGTGACTACAAATTTTATCTTATCTCTATGTAGAAAACATTTTCTTGGTAAAGAGGATCCAGGTTTATTTTATAGCATTTGTAATAGTTTCTGATTATTTAATTGTTTAGATGCTATTTGCAGCTGAACTACTTTGTAATATGATCAGTGATTAGAGAGGGGACCATCTCTCTCTCTTTCTCTCTGTATAATAGAACCACAGAAAAGGGAACTGTTTTTTAAAATGACTGAATTTGTGTGTGCTTTTATGATGAACTATTAACACATCATTTACTGAGAAGTTTTGACTTAAAACTACAATAATATATAAAGTATTCATATAATATATAAATTAATATAATATAAACTTAACTGCAATATAGATAAGCTGATATTTCATTTGGTAAAGAGAAATCTGACTCTAGTAAAATAGTTTGGCATATAAATGCTTAAAAAATATCAGACATGAATATGTGAATATTTTCTTTTATGGATATTCCAAAAACTTGGTTTAATTCTTGGTGTTAAAAACATTTGAATGAAATATCTTTTAGAGTAGTAAATTGTAATATTTATATAATGAATATTTTATAATATATAAAGAACAATTGTACAATTGCCACTCAAGAATCTTATTCTCAACTGAATTTCTATTTTTATTTATTCATCTAATTATTCACTTATTAACAGTATTTTAACTATTACTTGTGGTAGTGTGTATTTTTATTATACTGAGGGATGAAATCATTTGATAGATGCATGAATTTTCCTATATACCAAGCCAGAACTGAGGTAAGTGTTAACAGATGTATGTGCAAAAGCTAAAATAGTGCTTCCAGTGTATGGGCACATTATCCTCATTTTGATCAGCAGAGAGTAAATCTGCCATGTTTCTAGGGGAAATGAGGAGGTGATGAGTGTGAATTAAAGCCTAACTTCCTTAAGGAATTATGGTCAATGAGAAAAATACAATTAATCACAATTTCCTGAAATATATGGTGTTACCTTTATTTCCTCCAATCCCTCCTATATTCCTTTATGCTCTCTCTCAAATTTCTGACCTAATTTTCCACTATTTGTTATTGCATGACCATATTTATATGTCTATATATGTATATTTCTGAATATCACCAGTTTAAACTATGTAATGTTAAATGCACATATGTTTTCAGAGTTGAATTTTGGTACCAGTGTGCTCTTTCCTTTGAATGCTAGGCATTCTTATTTCCAGTTATCCCCTGTTGTTTTTATTTCTTTGTTCAGAGTTTGGGACTCCTGGTGTTTTCTCCATCCACTTTGGAATTGGTTTCATCCTTTTTCTGCTCATGTTTGAGTGTTCATGATGGTGAGAATTTATGTGCATAGTTTTTGATGTTACTAAAAGACAGTCTCAGGGCAGAGACTCTGATCCTCTAGCTCTAACAATCTTTATTCTTCCTCTTCTAAAATTTCCCCTAAGCCTTAGGTGTGCAAATGTTTTTGGTGTATCCATTGAGAATGAGCTCTCCTCCTCTGCATTTTGATTGGTTATGATTTCCTCTAGTTGTTTTTATCTATTGCAAAGACTCTTGATGAGTCTTCACTTTATATATCTATGGGTCTAAAGACATATATATATATATATACATATATATATATATATATGTATATGTGTGTGTGTGTGTGTGTGTGTGTGTGTGTGTGTCTATGTGTGTTAGAGATTCCAGAGTTTTGTGGTTTAGTTATTCCAGAGTTGGAAGATACATCTTTATTGATGAAGATAATATGCATTTCAAAAACAGGGACCTGTTTATTATTGCTCACAGTATTTTATCCCCAGAGCTTATTTGACCTGGATAACTACAGTTTTGAATAGCATAATTCACACAGGCTCCAAAAAAGGGATCAGAGTACTGGTCCTTAGAAGCCTTGGGTCTTTGTTTTGAGTTACAGAGGTAAAGGGAAGGTGGGAAGGTGTTATCTTGGAAACAGTGTAGTGATTGAACTTTCTCTAAATAGAACTTTACAGATCTTTATAGATGGGAATCTGAAAATGTGAAAGTTCTATATCCATTCACTTTATTCATTTCCTTCAAATGTTAGAGGATCTATACCTAAATTTACCATAGTGTTTATAGATTTTTTACACAATAAGCAGAGAGTGCTGAAGATTCTTGATGTTTCAGATGTAAGGAATAAAAAAATTCAAACTAGAAATAGAGTAGTGATATTTAGGATGACTAAAAACTTCTGGTAGCATTGAAAAGTAGCAGAGCCAATCACAGTAGAGATTTCAGGGGGGAAGGGAGACTTTTTATTTAATCATGAGAGTGTCTTAATAGTGGAGAAAAGCAGGATAAATTGGGCTTGATTGAAATTCTGATTATGACACTTTCCAAATGAAGTAAAGATTTTCAAGTGTTATGAAAGTGTCCATTTGTACAGTAGTTCTGGAGAAAGATCTCTGTTTTAGCTGCCAATATAAACAATGAAAATTTTTTATTGTTACCACATCTAAAATTTATATTCATTGATTGACTGGAGATCAGTCTACTCTAGAGGCTAAGCTCAATTAGTGATTTCTTTTTTTTTTTTTAATTTGATTTTACATATCGTTCCCAGGTCCCTTTTCCTCCTTCCCTCCCTCCCTCTTTTTCTCTCTCCCACACTCTCCCTCTAATACCCTCCCCTCACATCCCTCCCCAACTCCACATGCAGGGTGATGCATTCCAGGAGGGGTCATCTACATCTGCCAAGTCATTTGGAGTAGGGAATAGGACTTCTTTCCTTTCTCTAGGTTAAGGGAGTATCCCTCCATGGGGGACGTGCCTCCAAAGTCTTTTTGTGCACCAGGGATACATCCTGGTACCACTGTCTGAGGTCCCTCAGACTGCTCAGGCCTAGATGAGACCCATGTTCAGGCAGTCTGAGTAGGTCCCAAGCTGAATTCTCAGGCATCAATGTAGGGTCCCATTAGCTCCTCCTTGTTCAGGTCAGCTGTCTCCATGTGTTTCTGCAGCATAGTCTTGTCTTGCTTCTGCATCTGGATTCCAGTTCAGCTCAGTGTTTAGTTGTGGATGTTTGCTTCTATTTCCATCAGCTCCATTGAATGAAGGCTCCATAAGTTAGTCGTCAATCTCATTATCTGGAAAGGGCCTTTCAACTGTTGCTCGATCCTTAGTTGTGGTCAGTCTTGTAGGTCTCCAGACATTTCTCTAGGTGCAGTTTTCTCTTCCAACCTATGATGGCTCCTAGTCCCACCTGCTTGCATCTCCTCCCCTTATTTTTCTCCTCGATCCCTCTCTACACACTGCTGCCCCCTCCCCACTCCTCATGTGCTCTGGAGAATTTGTCCCTTTCCCCTTCTGTGAGGGATCTTATATGAATCTCTTAGAATTCTCCTTTTATCCTAGTTTCTCTAGCAGTGTGAATTAGAGGCTGGTGATCCTTTGCTCTATGTCTAAAATCTATATATGAGTGAGTACATACCATGTTCCTAATTTTGTGACTGGGTTACCTCATTCAAGGTAGTTTCTTCAAGTTCCATCCATTTGCCTTCAAATTTCAAGATTCCACTGCTTTCTAATGCAAAGTAGTATTCTATTTTGTAAATGTGCCACATCTTCTTTATCCATTCTTCAGTTGAGGGACATTACAACTAATGTTGCTATGAACATAGTTGAGCACATATCTTTGTTGCATGCATGTAAATCATGTAGGTATATGCCTAAGAGGGGGATTGCCAGGTCCTGTGGTAGACTGATTCCCATTTTCCTGAGGAACTGCCATACTGACCTCCGAAATTGCTGTAGAAGTTTGCACTCCCACTAGCAGTGGAGAAATTTTCCCCTTTAACCACATTCTCTCCAGCATAAGTTGTCATTGGTGTTTCTATTTTTAGCCATGCTGGTAGAAGTAAGATGGTATCTCAGAGTTGTTTTGATTTGCATTTCCCTGATAGCTAAGGATGTTGAACACTTTCTTAGTTTCTTTCAGCCTTTTTGATTTCCTCTAATGATAAATCATCCTTTAGTTCTGTACTCCATTTTAATAGGGTTTTAGTGCTTTGTTGACTAGTTTCATGAGTTCTTTGTATATTTTGGAGATTCAGCCTTCTGTCCAATGTAGGATTGGTGAAGATTTTTTCTCAGTCTGTGGGCTGCATTTGGTTTCATCAACTGTGTCCTTTGCCTTACAGAAGCTTGACCAAGGAGTGTTAATCCCTGGGTAGCAGGGATGGTTTAACATATGAAAATCTATCAACATGATCAACCATGTAAACAAACTGAAAAAAGAAAAACTACATGATCATCTCCCTAGGAAATGAAAGAGCCTTCAACAAAATTCAACACCCTTTCATGATAAAGGACTTGGGGAGATGAGAGATAATAGGAACATACTGTAACACAATGAAAGCAATATACAGTAAACAAACAGTCAACATTAAAGTGAATGGAGAGAAGCTTAAGGCAGTTCCTCTAAAATCAGGAACTAGACAAGGCTACCCTCTCTCTCCATATCTCTTCAATATTATACTTGAAGTTCTAGCTAAAACAATAAGACAATAAAAGGAGATCAAGTGGATACAAATTTGAAAGGAAGAACTCAAACTGTCACTATTTGCAGATTATATGATAGTTTACATGAGCGGCCCCCAAAACTCTACCTCTGAACTGCCACAGCTGATAAACACCTTCAGCAAACTAGCAGGATACAAGATAAACTCAAAAAAATCAGTAGCACTACTTTATTCAGATGACAAAAGGGCTGAGAAAGAAATCAGGGAAACATCACCCTTTACAATAGCCACAAGCAACATAAAGTATCTTGAGGTAATGCTTACCAAACAAGTAAAAGACCTATATAATAAGAACTTAGTGGCTCTAAAGAAAGAAATTAAAGAAGATACCAGAAAATGGAAAGATCTCCCATGCTCTTGGATAGGTAGGACCAACATGGTAAAAATGGCAATCTTGTCAAAAGCAATTTACAGATTCAATGCAATTCCCCTTAAAATCCCACCACAATTCTTCACTGACCTTGAAAAGATAATAATCAAATTTATGTGGAAAAACATAAGACTCAGGATAGCCAAAACAACCCTGTACAACAGAGGAACTTCAGAAGGCATCACCATCCTCGACTTTGATCTCTAATACAGAGCTATAGTCCTGAAAATCTAGTATTGGGACAACAATAGACAAGTAGACCAATGGAATGAAATGGAGAATACTGAAATTAATCTGCACACCTACGAACACCTGATTTTTGACAAAGCAACTAAAAGTATACAGTGAAAGTGTCTTCAACAAATATAGCTGTCACAACTGGATGATGGTGTGTAGAAGACAGCAGATAGACTCATGTCTATCACCACACACAAAACTCAAGTCCAAATCGATCAAAGACCTCAACATAAATGCAGCCATATTGGTCCTCATAGAAGAGAAAGTCGGAGGTACCCTTGAACTAATTGGTACAGAGACTGCTTCCTGAACATAACTCCAGTAGCACAGACACAGATTGACAATTAATAAATGGGACCTCCTGAAACTTAATGATTTGCTCATGACATAACCATCTTTATAATTCGAATCACTTTTAATAGAAAAAAGAAGCTCATACTAAATATAAGCAAATAATACACTTAAATGTTTATATACGCAATTTGAGTAATATGGGCATAAAATATGCACAGTGTATGTAAGGAAGAATGAACATATTTATTCATATTAAGTGATAAAATATTAAACTATCTTGTTATGCATTTCAAAATGTCACTTTCATGCCTATAGCTTCATTTCCTTTTTGTGAGTAAGAATTTACACTTTTATGATATCTTTCTTTATGATTTGGAGCTTAAGTTAAAATTGGCCAGAGGAAAGCCTAGCAGATAGTACCTACAGGTGATAAAAACAGAGAAAGTTGTGGGCAACTTGAATAATAAATTTGTTGTAAAAAAAAAAAATAGTCTTAGTATAATGTGGTGCTGTGAAAGACTGGGCATGCTATTCCTTGTCTGGTTTGATGAAGATAATTTGAAAATCTGCCCTAAGGCTCTGCAACAGTAGGCAATGACATACTATCTGTAGTTTCCTTAACACAGACAGTAAATATCTTCTAAAGTTCAAAATCTTTTTGTTTAACTATGTGTTCATTGATAAAGTCCATGCAAACTGTACTATTTTTTTTTTGTTTTTTACTAACAACACTACAGTATTCTAGAGATAGGAATTACAAAAATTATTGTGATGATCACTCTTTTTTGAGCTAAGTGGAGTCTGTGGAGTCTTCACTATTCCAAAGTGTTTGACAATACAGCCACTGTGCTTTGCTGTTTTCTCATCTCTACTTTTTATGAACACATTTATGCTAGGTGTTTTGACATTAAATCTGTTTTCTACATACTACAATGAATCAAAAACTATTTTAAAATTCAAAGACATCATCCCATTACCATCTAGAGGTCTGGACATGATTCATCTTTCTCTAAAATCCTGCTTCTCTTTGAGGACTGGATTTTTTTAAATCTTTGAAGGGTCTTCCTCCCTAAATTAGAGTTACTCATGCATGATTGTCCCACAGTTGTTGTAAAATTGTGTCTTGTTTTGGCTTTAACATCAGCAGCTCCTTTAGTAGAGGTGCTCTAATAGAGATAGGGAAGGTAGGGAAGAGGGGCTGGGGTAAATCCATAAGGACTCTACTTTAAACTACAAGACTTTTGTATCAGATAAGGAATTGTTACCTATCATGGACATTCTCCATCTGTACTCACTAGTAATACCTACTTTCCCTAATTGTCTGACTCCCTGTTCCTGAATCCTTTGTTCAATTTTTCTCTTCCTTATTTTCTTTTCTACCTTTATCTTTTCTCCTACCTTACTTATGTATTTTCTGCCTTCCTTCTTCAGCTTTCATTTTACCAGAGACTACACACTACAATTTCATTAATATATTGACAGATAATATTTATAAATTACACATTTAATATCAAGTATACACAATAAATACATATTGCTATCATTATATGTGAAAGGTTACACCTTATAGATACAATTTAACATTATAAATTTAATAGACTAAAGTTAAATGTTAACCTGAAACACATATGTTTCAATCATCTACTGTGTCTGGTTCAAACAAAATTCTGCATAATAACTTCATCATCAAACAACAAATATTATCTTGAGATTTGTAATGAGAGTGTTAACAACTTTCATCCATTTTCAGCATGAAAGAATCTTAAGTTTTGAAAATACTTTAAGTTTACTCTACATAGTTTGAGAATATTTTGTGGTCAATAAATTCACATTTTGTAAGACTGAACAATAAAGAAATATCAGCTAACATTCTAGCTGTCACACTTTTCTCTCAACAAACAAGGCTGTGGAATGTAATCTTACAGCAGTTATTTGTCCCAGGGGAGTGAATAATTTGATAATGTATTAACTCAGTTACAGTCTACATTTGCTTGTTAGCTTTTATTTCATTCAGTAATGTTTTAATGTTTATGGATCACATTACAATAATTTTGATATCATTTACATAATTTGTTAGAGGTAATTGTCTAGTGGCCAGAAACATAAATAAGTGAGAACAGTAGAAAAGTACCACCCCCCACATAAAAAATAAAAGTACACACAATAAGGAAATACAAACAGAAATAATAGAAAATGTGTTTTATGCACTAAGAATTTTTCAAATTCAATGATCAATCCATTTGCCTGAGAATTTCAATATTCAATTGTTATTTCTGCTGAGTAGTATTCCATTGTATAAACATACCTTATATTCTTAAACCTTTCTTCAGCTGAGGGGTGTCTAGGTTTTTTCCAGGTTCTTGATATTACAAATAATACTGCTACAAACATAGTTGAACAGATGTCTTTGTTGAATGGATGTGGATCATTTGGGTATAAGACTAAGAGTGGAATTGCTAGTTACTGTGGTAGACTGATTCCCATTTTCCTGAGGAACTGCCATACTGATCTCCAAAAAGGCTGTACAAGTTTGCACTCCCACCAACAGTGGAGGAGAGTTCCCTGCTCTCCAGATCTTCTCCAGCATAAACTGTCATTGGTGTTTCTTATTTTTGCCATTCTGACAGGAATGGTAAAGGATGTTGACAGATGGCTAAGGATATTGAACACTTTTTTAAATGTCTTTCAGCCATTTTGGATTCCTCTAGTGAGAATTCTCTATTCAGTTCTGTACCCACTTTTTGATTGGATTATTTGGAGTTTGGTGACTAGTTTCTTGAATTATTTTTACATTTTGGTGATCAGCCCTTAGTCAGATGTGGGACTGGTGAAGATCTTTTCCCATTCTGTTGGCTGCCATTTTGTCTTGTTGAGTGTGTCCTTTGCCTTACAGAAGCTTCTCAGATTAAGGAGATCCAATTTATTAATTGTGGATCTCAGGTTCCTGTACCAATTTGTTCAAACCTCTTTTAAGAGGTTCAGTGTGGCTTGATTTAAATTAAGAGTAAGTTAAGATTGATCCATTCGGGGTTATCTATTGCCTATGTCTTTGTGAGTGTAGTTAAGTTCCTTGGGTTGGAGTTTTCCTTCCAGAACTTTTTGTAGGGCTGGATTTATGCAGATGTATATTGAAATTCTGGTTTTGTCATGGATTATCTTGTTTTCTCTATCTATAGTTATTGAAAGTTTTGCTGTATATAGTAGCAAGGGCTGGCATTCATGGGCTTTTAGCGTTTGTAAAACATGGACTCAGGACTTTCTGGCTTTCTGAATTTCCATGGAGAAATCTGGTGTACTATTTATAGTTCTGCCATTATATGTTACCTGGGCCTTTTCCTTTTCTTTGTGCTGCTCTTAATATTCTTTCTTTATTCTGTATGTTAGGTGTTTTAATTATTATGTAATGAGGGGTCTTTTTTCTTTGGTCTAGTCTATTTGGTGTTTGTTATGCTTCTTGTGCTTCCATAGGCGTGTCCTTCTTCAGAATAGTAAAGTTTTCTTCAATTTTTTTTTAAATATGGTTTTTGTATCTGTGAATGGAGCTTCTTCACCTTCTTTTATGATTATTATTCTTAGGTTTGGTCTTTTCATGGTGTCCCAGATTTCCTGGATGTTTTGTGCTGAGGGTTCATTGGATTTAAGATTTTCTTTGATCAATGAATCTATTTCCTTTAGTTTATCTTCAGCACCTGAGATTCTGTTTTATATTCTGTTGGTTATGCTTGCACCTGTAGTTCCTGATTGTTTACCCAGTTTTTCTATTTCCAGCATTCCCTCAGTTTGCATTTTCTTTATTGTCTCTCTTTCGGTTTTCAGGTCATGAACTGTTTGAGTTGTTTCCTTCATGTGCTTGTCTGTTTTTCCTTGGCTGTCCTTGCTTTCTTTAAGAGATTTTTTCATTTCTTGATTTTTTTGCTTGGTCTTTTCCTCTATTTCTTCCACGTTTTTGTTTGTTTTTTCTTCCATTTCTTTAAGGAATTGCCTCATATTATCTTTGAAGGCCTCTATCATTTTCATGAAGTTATTTTTTAGGTTGTTCTCTTCTGCTTCATCTGCTTTGGTGTGTTCAGGTCTGGTTGGTGTAATGTCCCCAGATTCTGGTGGTGTCATAAGTGTCTGTCTATTGTTGAAGGCTTTCTTGGATTACCATCTTCCTATTGCTTCTTTCAGTGGGTGCAGATGGAGTCTGTCTCTGTCTCTCTCTCTGTCTCTGTCCCTCTCTGTCTCTCTCTCTCTCTCTTTACCCTGCTTTCCTGGTAGGTATAGCAGGTTCAGGACTTCAATGTCAAAAACTTTGCATGATCTGAGTTCTCTTGGAGGTCTCTCAAACAGAGGCCACACCAGGGCCAATGATGTGGGGAAGGCAAGCTCTGGATGGTCTGAAGCACTCCTGCAGAAGGTAGGTGAAGGGGTCCAAAGGTCAGGTGAGTCCAGGATCCAGATGATCATGTATGGGTGGGTGGGTCCAGTATGCACAGAGCAGACCCAGGAAGTTCAATGGGAGGTGGGGATATTGGATAGGTGCTCTGACCACACACAATGAGCAGTGGGCCCAGCAAGGCCAAGGAGGAGAGGAAGCCAGGCTCTTAGTCGTGAATGGTCTAGAGTGCCAGGCCTGAACCACTGAGGCCCAAGGCATGGGGGGGGGGGTCAAAAAGAGGAGCTGACCCAGGGAGTTCCCAGGAAAGGATGTGGGAAGGGGGGGATTCAGGTAGAAGGCAGGCAAAGGGGCCCAAAATTCAGGTGAGGACTGGATCCAGATGGTCCCACTTGGAGGGGTTGTTCCAGTATGGGCAGAGCTGACCCAGGAAGTTCCAAATGGAGTTACTGTCAGTCTCTCAGTTAATCTGCACCTTATCAACTGGGCTACGTTAGTTAACTGTACAATTCTAGGTAATTGTCTTTTCCATTCTCTACATAACACTTAGATTATACATGTCTCCATGCCCAGATTTTAATGTGGATCTTATGATCTGAGGTCAAGTACTGTCACTTATACAGTGATCTCTTGCCAACTAAGTCATCACCCAAACACTCTTCACTCTCTAACTCCAAAAGTTGCCTAGTGAGGAGGATGACTAGGCATTGCTATACAGATGATAGCTGCATATATATATATATATATATATATATATATATATATATATATCCACAGTTTATTGTATTCAGTGTAGTTTAGTGTCACTATTTTAGAATATCAAAAAGTACATTTTTCAAATATTATAAATCTTCAATTCGGTGACAATCATGCTTAATATTTCTATTATATTACTTAGTGCACTGCACTGTCTAAAGGAATGTTTCATTTTTTTCTAACTTTGTGAAGACTGTATATTTTATATAAAGCCAAATCTAATTATTGTCTTGACTTTATTTTTCTTACTTTTAAAAGAAAGATGTTTCCTTAAAAATTTGAGTGTGCTTTGTAAATTATTGATGTAACAATGTACTTTAGGGAAGCAGCCACAGTAATAGATCCAGACATCACATAGCTGGATAGTATCTTTGTGCTTTCCTTCAGGTAAAGAAAATGAAAAAATATTGATTCTGTGAAGCCACGTGAGTATAGAAAAGGTCAGTTTTTGACCCTTTGTATCTTGAAGCTTAGTTTGGTCTGCAGATATTCCACTCCTGTAAACATCTATTTATAGGAAATAATCTATTTGTGAATTTTCCACTTCAGTTATGAACTCTTACTTAAAATAAGCCTAAGATTCAGCCAACTCCTTATATGTGCTTTTAAAATTATCTCCTTGCCCTCACAAGATCTATATCTGGTACAATTAATATAACTAAAATACACACAAGAAAATCAAAAGTGACTCAAGTGTGGAGAATCAAAATTAAAAGCCTGTTAAGTAATTCTGACACATCACGTAATATATAAAGCTGAATTCAGCTGAGAGTGACACATTTTTATTTATTGTATGTTGTAGTATTTCTGAGGAACTGTCTTTGATAATTCTGTAACCAAAATTTTCCATCTTATGTTCCAACTCGGTGATTGACATTCTCTTTATTAACATTTACTAGCTTTTTCAGATGAAATGACTTATTTCTTTTCTTTTTATGTTTACATTGAATGCATTTATCTAAACCACATACATACATGTTCAGTTTTAAGATGCTCACTAAATGCCTGTGACAAATATGTTTTTTTCTTTACTAGCAAGAACATTATAGAGTTAATGAATAGTCCTAAGGATAATCTAGCAGTTGCTATTTTGTTTTTTAATTTTTTTTTAATTTTTTTTTAGTCTTAACTTTAGATGCTTTTATTTTTAGCACAGGAAAGCAGGCAGAGTCTTTTAAATGCTCAAACACTGGAATCTTTGGTTGCAAATAAGAAGCAAGCCATTTAAAGAACATTTTAAGTTAACAACTTGCAAAGACCAGGGATGGAAAACTCAAAGAACACACAATTGTAAACATTTACAACCATCATGACTGTGGCTAAAGACTGTCATTCAGTTCTGAAATGAGGTCTTAAAGCAGTGTAGTTCAAAATAAAATGTTTTAACAAAAAATTGGCATATGTACAATTTATTCACCATTCATATGTCTACCATTTAGTTAACTTTTCCAACTGAAAAAAAATGTAATAGAAAACTGAACACCATGTTTCACTAGCTCAGTTAATATTCATAATTACAGCTGCTACAGCACAGGATCAGCTTCAGCAATGTTGTCCAAGGCCTGTTTACACTGAAATTAAGTTCTTTATACAAAGTAAATTTTTGTTCACAACCAGTGGCACTTATATACCTATGAACTAAAATATCTGGTTTGGAGAGAAACAAATGCTGCTCCAATCAACTGCTCTGCTGTTTCTCTTGCCCAATTCATGCCTAGAGACCTTTCATGTTTCTCTTGTTTTTTTTTTTTTTTCTTTCAGTTTGCTTACCTGTGAGGTTTGTGCCTACTGAACCTACCTACTGGAATAGGCTGCCTATTGTGCTGCTTTTTGCTTTAACATCAAAAAATCAAATGTGTAGTTATATTGGTTGTTCAAGGACCTGTAAAGGATGTGGAATATCTGATTCAGATGCATGTAATCCAGAGCTTCCTCAAAGTGCAACCCACAACAGTAATGCTTCTGAGTATAACTGTTTGTCTCTAGATTCTTCTGTTTTAGTTTATTAGTAATGGTTTGTGAAGAAAGTCAACTGATGTTGTGGACCTCTTACAGATGTACCTGCTTTACCTTATTCTTGGGGCCGATATGGCACATGGGATGTTCATCTCTGTGTTCTCCTCTTAATATTCTGCCCCCACTGTGTGTTCCAGCCAATCGCTGAACTCTGAGATTTCCAGGTACCAAACAGATGCCACTCAACTATAATCTCAAACTTCATGGGATATTTCATAATGTTGCTGTTATGGATGTTGCTTTTGATTAAATATTGCCATCACATTCCATCAATTCTCTTTTTTTTTCTTTTTCTTTTTATTTTACATATCGCTCACAGTTCCCTCTCCCTCCCTCACTCCCTCTTTCCCTCTCTCCCTCCCTCACATGTATCCTGCCCCCACCCACAAGTAGGGTGATGCCACCCAGAAGGGGTCATCTAAATCTGTCAAATCATTTGAAGTAGGGACTAAGACTTCTCTCCTGTCTCTAGGTTAAGGGAGTATCCCTCCATGGGTGGATGTGCCTGCAAGATCCATTTTTGCATCAGGAATACATCCTGGTTCCATTGTCTGGGGTCCCTTAGACTGCTCACGCTTTCTAGCAGAGACTGATGTTCAGGGGTCTGATTCAGCCTCATGCTGGATTCCCAGCTAGTAGTCCGTGGGGGGGGGCTCCTTGTTCACGTCAGCTGTCTCTGTGTTTCTGCAACCTGGACTTTTCCTCTCTGTCTACATTGGATTCTAGTTTGACTCAGTGTTTAGTTGTTGGTGTTTGCTTCTGTTTCCAACAGGTACTAGATGAGGGCTGTATGATGGTGGATAAGTTAGTTGTTGATCTCATGGAAGGGCATTTATGGTTGCCTTTCCACTGTTGCTCAAATTGTTAGTTGAAGTCAGTCTTGTAGGTCTCTAGACAATACTTTAGATACAGTTTTCTCTTAAAACCTAAAATGGCGTCCTCCTTTATGTTCCCTCCCTCTCTCCTCTCTCTCTCTCTCTCTCTCTCTCTCTCTCTCTCTCTCTCTCTCTCTCTCTTTCTGTGTGTGTGTTTGTGTGTGTGTGTGTGTGTCCTTTCTGTCTTCTATTCCTCCCCTGACTCTATCTTCCTAGTTCCACATAGTTTCCACTCCTCCACTTATCTTTCTCCTAATTCCCTCTTCCCTCACTTCCCCCCCCCCACTCCCCATGTGCTCTAGGGTAACAGTCTCTTTCCCCTTCTGTGAGGGACCTTATATGAATCTCTTAGACCTTGTATCCTAGTTCCTCTGGCAGTGTGAATTATAGGTTGGTGATCCTTTGCTCAAGGTCTAAAACCCATATATGAGTGAGTACATACCATGTTCCTCTCTTTCTGACTGGGTTATCTCATTTCGGATGGTTTCTTCAAGTGCCATCCACTTGCCTGCAAATTTCAAGATTCCATTTTTTTCCCACAGAGTAGTATTCTATTGTGTAGATGTGCTACATCTTCTTTATCCAATCTTCAGTTGAGGGGCATCTAGGATGATTCCAGATTTTTACTATTACAGATAATGCTGCTATGAACATAGTCGAACAGATGTCTTTGTTGCATGGATGTGGATAATTTGGATATATTCCTAAGAGGGGGATTGCTGGGTCTGGTGGTAGACTGATTCCGATTTTCCTGAGGAACCACCATACTGATCTCCAAAATGGCTGTACAAGTTTGTACTCCCACCAGCAGTGGAGGAGTGTTCCCTTTTCTCCACATCCTCTCCAGCATAAGTTGTCATTGGTGTTTCTAATTTTAGCCATTCTGGCAGGAGTAAGAATATATCTCAAAGTTGTTTTGATTTGCATTTCCCTGATAGCTGAAGATTTTGAGCACTTTCTTAAGTGTCTTTCAGCCTTTTTGATTTCCTCCATTGAGAATTCTTTCTTCAGTTCTGTACCCCATTTTTAATAGGGTTATTTTGTGTTTTTTTGACTAGTTTCTTGAGTTCTTTATATACTTTGGAGATCAGCCAATGTAGGATTGGTGAAAATCTTTTCCCAGTCTGTGGGCTGCCATTTGGTTGTCAATTGTGTCCTTTGCCTTACAGAAGCTTCTAAGTTTGAGAAGGTCCCATTTATTAATTGTCGATCTCAGTGTCTGTGCTACTGGAGTTTGTTCAGGAAGCAGTCTCCTATAATAATTTGTTCAAGTTTACCTTCTACTTTCTCTTCTAAGAGGTTCAGTATGCCTGGAATTATGTTCAAGACTTTGATCCATTTGGACTTGAGTTTTTTGCATGTCGATAGACATGGGTCTATTTGCAGTCTTCTACACTTCAATTCTTTCCAAATATATACCATATATTTATTTATAACTAAACACCCAAGATATACTATAGACTAAACTTATATAGTTACTCAGATAATACTTATAAAAGTAAGAGATTAATATATTTATAATCGGGATTGCATTGAATCTGTAGATTGCTTTTGGTAAGATTGCCATTTTTACTATGTTTATCCTACCTAACCAAGAGCATGGGAGATCTTTCCATTTTCTGGTATCTTCTTTAATTTCTTTCTTTAGAGTCACAAAGTTCTTATTATATAGGTCTTTTACTTGTTTGCTAAGTGTTACACCAAGATACTTTATGTTGCTTGTGGCTATTTTAAAGGGTGATGTTTCTCTGATTTCTTTCTCTGCCTCTTTGTCGTCTGAAAAAAATAGGGCTACTGATTTTTTTGAGTTTATCTTGTATCCTGCTAGTTGGCTGAAGGTGTTTATCAGCTGTAGGAGTTCCCTGGTAGAGTTTATTGGGTCGCTTATGTAAACTATCATATCATCTGCAAATAGAGACAGTTTGACTTCTTCCTTTCCAATTTGGACGCCCTTGATCTCCTTTTGTTGTCTTATAGCATTAGCTAGAACTTCTAGTACGATATTGAAGAGATATGGAGAGAGAGGACAGCCTTGTCTTGTTCCTGATTTTAGAGGAATTGGCTTAAGTTTCTCTCCATTCAGTTTGATGTTGGCAGTTGGTTTGCTGTATATTGGTCTTATTATGTTTAGGTATGTTCCTGTTATCCCTGACCTCTCTAATACTTTTATCATGAAAGGGTGTTGAATTTTGTCGAAGGCTTTTTCTGCATCTAGGGAGATAACCATATGGTTTTTCTTTTTCAGTTTGTTTATATGGTGGATCACGTTGATAGATTTTCGTGTGTTAAACCATCCCTGCAATCCAGGTATGAAGCCTACTTGATCATGGTGGATGATTTCCCTGATGTATTCTTGAATTCGGTTTGCCAGTATTTTATTGAGTATTAAAATCCCACCACAATTCTTCACCGACCTTGAAAGGATAATAATCAACTTTATATGGAAAAACAAAAGACCCAGGATAGCCAAAACAACCCTATACAATAAAAGAAAATCAGGAGGCATCACCATTCCTGACTTTAAGCTCTACTACAGAGCTATAGTTCTGAAAACAGCCTGGTATTGGCATAAAAATAGACAGGTAGACCAATGGAATCGAATTGAAAA
Organism: Phodopus roborovskii; assembly: GCF_943737965.1. Lineage (NCBI taxonomy): Eukaryota > Metazoa > Chordata > Mammalia > Rodentia > Cricetidae > Phodopus > Phodopus roborovskii. The sequence goes on along the minus strand of NW_026126413.1, from coordinate 2,274,233 downwards.
TCCTGATATTAATCCACGCACCTATGAACACCTGATTTTCGACAAAACAGCTAAAATTATACAATGGGGCAAAGACAGCATCTTCAACAAATGGTGCTGGCACAATTGGATGAGGGTGTGTAGAAGACTGCAGATAGACCCATGTCTCTCGCCATGCACAAAACTCAAGTCCAAATGGATCAAAGACCTCAACATCAATCCAGCCACATTGAACCTCTTAGAAGAGAAAGTAGGAGGTACCCTTGACCAAATTGGTATAGGAGACCGCTTCTTGAACATAACTCCAGGGGCACAGACACTGAAAGAAAGAATTAATAAATGGGACCTCTTCAAACTTAGAAGCTTCTGTAAGGCAAAGGACACAGTTGACAAGACCAAACGGCAACCCACTGACTGGGAAAAGATTTTCACTAATCCTATATCCGACAAAGGGCTGATCTCCAAAATATACAAAGAACTCAAGAAGCTAGTCAACAAAACACCAAATAACCCTATTAAAAAATGGGGTACAGAACTGAAGAAAGAATTCTCAATGGAGGAAATCAAAAAGGCTGAAAGACACTTAAGAAAATGCTCCACATCCTTAGCTATCAGGGAAATGTAAATCAAAACAACTTTGAGATACCATCTTACCCCTGCCAGAATGGCTAAAATTAGAAACACCAGTGATGACTTATGTTGGAGAGGATGTGGAGAAAAGGGAACACTCCTCCACTGCTGGTGGGAGTGCAAACTCATACAGCCATTTTGGAGATCAGTATGGCGGTTCCTCAGGAAAATGGGAATTAGTTTACCACAGAACCCGGCAATCCCCCTCTTAGGCATATACCCAAAGGATTCACATCCATGCACCAAAGACATCTGTTCAACTATGTTCATAGCAGCACTATTTGTAATAGCAAGAACCTGGAAGCAACCTAGATGCTCCTCAATTGAAGAATGGTTAATGAAGGTGTAGCACATCTACACAATGGAATACTACTCTGCAGAAAAAAATAATGGTATCTTGAAATTCGCAGGCAAGTGCATGGCACTTGAAGAAACCATCCTGAATGAGGTAACCCAGTCACAAAAAGAGAAACACAGTATGTACTCACTCATATATGGATTTTAGAACTAGATCAAATGATCACCAGCCTATAATTCACATCACCAGAGGAACTAGGATACAAGTTGTATTCTAAGAGATTCATATAAAGTCCCTCACAGAACTGGGAATGGACAAGTCCCCCAGAGCTCAGGTAAAGTGGGGGAGGACAGCGAATGGAGAGAGAAGTAGGAGAAAATGAGGGGGAGGACAGGATGGCATGTGCGACCAGGAGGATTGAGCCTGGTTAGGAATGGAAAATAGGAAAGGGAGAGAGAGAGAGAGAGAGACAGAGACAGAGACAGAGACAGAGAACATAAAGGAGGGAGCCAATATTGGTTTGAAGATAAAGTTGAACACAAAGAAAGGTCGAGGGAACTACAAGACTGCTCCCAACTAACAATCTCAGCTTCCGTGGAAAGGCTATCATAAATGCCCTTCCCGGAGAGTGAGATCAACAACTAACTTCTCCATGGAGCCCTCAACTAATGCCTGTTGGAAATAGGAGCAAACACCCATACATAAACACTGAGTCGAACTAGAACCCAGAAGCAGATGGAGAGGACAAGACCATGTGGTAGAAGTACATAGAGACAGCTTACCTGAACAAGGAGGAGTTAAGGGCCACTAGACTGATAGCTGGGAAGCCAGCAGGGGACTGACTTGGATCCCCCTGAATATGGGTCTCAGCCAGAAGGTCTGAGCAGTCTAAGAGACCTCAGACAGTGGAGCCAGGATGTATCCCTGGTGCACAAAAGGACTTTGCAAACATATCCCCCATGGAGGGATAACTGCCTTATTCTAGAGATAGGAGAGAAGCCCTAGTCCCTACTTCACAGGACCTGTCAGATCTACATGACCCCAACTGGATGGCATTCCCCTACATATGGTATTGTGGTGGGGGGTTGGGAGGGGAGGGTGTTTAGAGTGCATGTGAGAGGGCAGAGAGGGTAAAAGGGAGGGAAGGAGGGAGGGAGGGCTTGGGGGGAGGGAGGGAGGGAGTGAGAGGGAACTGGGATCGACATGTAAAATAATAAATTAAAAAAAAAAAAAAACGCTTTGACTCCAATCCCCATTCTCAACCCCTTTCTGCTCAGCAGGGAGGATGAGGCCTTCCATGGGGGAATCTTCAAAGTTCATCACATCATTTGGAGCAGGGCCAGGCCTAGGCCCTCCCCCATGTGTTTAGGCTGAGAAAGTACCTTCTATGTGGAATGGGCTCTCAAAGTCTATTTTTGCACTAGGGATAAATACTGATCTATTACTAGATCCCCCATGGACTGCCCAGTCCTCCTAAATGCCTCCCACATTCAAGGGGTCTGGGTTGATCCTATGCTGGTTCCTCAGCTATCAGCTTGGGGTCCATAAGCTCCCCCTTGTTCAGGTTGGCTGTTCTGTGGTTCTCTCCAGCCTACTCTTGGCCCATTTGTTCACCACTCCTCCTTATCTGCAACTGGATTCCAGGAGTTCGTCTCAGTATTTAGCTATGGGTGTCTGCTTCTGCTTCCATCAGCTACTGAATGAAGGTTGTAGGATGGCATATAAAGTAGTTATCAATCTCATTATTAAGGAAGGGCATTTAAGGTAGCCTCTCTCGTATTGCTTAGACTCTTGGTTTGGGTCATCCTTCTAGATCTCTGAATATTCCCTTAGTGCCAGATTTCTCTTTATACCTATAAAGGCTCCCTTGATTATGGTATCTCTTTTCTTACTCTCCTCTATTCTTTCCCCGAGTCAATCAATTTTCCTGAACTTGTCTTCCTGCTCCCTCATGTCCTCCTCTCCCCTCCTCTTCTCCTATTCTCTTTCTCTTAATGCCCTCTTCACATCCCGCCTTGCTCCCAATTTGCTCAGGAGAAAACACATTTTACTACTATGAAGTAGACCCACTCTTCTTTATTTTCTCACCATTCCAGATGTTTTTTTCACATTACTTCAATTATTTTTAACCAAGTTTGCTCTGTTCTGCTTTGCATGCTTGCATATGATCATTCACCTTTAATTTTCACTGATATGAGGAAAAAAATAACTCAGGAGACACTTTCCCAAGTCTAATTTTCATCTAGTTATTATTTTGGGGAACCCTAGGTCTTTGTGTCATGGTTACTTGTCAGACAATGTCCCCATTGCACTGAAGATCCTAACATCAATTTGCTGGTTGAGCATCCACTCTTAACCTCATTTGCAAACTTATTTGTTCACCCCAGGTTCTCACTACCTGTTGACCCTAAATATCATTTCTTTGACAGTTAGAATTATATATATATATATATATATATATATATATATATATATATGGAAGATGCTGTTGTATCAATTACCTTTTCTCAAAAATAAAAAAAGATTGGCTGGGAAGAAAAATAATATTTGTTTTTGACATTTGATATTCTATTGATCAGAATTAGAACACTGGGTTTCCTCTAACCATTCCACAGACATACCTAAGCTTATGCTATTGGAAGACGAAGATGGACAGAACAGATGTTATATACCAGTTTCCCATTCATTATTTATCAGTCTTCAAAAGCTTGATGTTTTAAAGTTATTAATGATAATTTTGGAGCATTGGAAACTTTGATTAGTCTCCATAGATTTAGTGTATATTTGCTTAATATTTGATCTGCTTGGTATTGAACAATTTCTTCTTTTTAATGAAGTATGTGAAATTACTGATGGAAATGTTAAAACACCTGATATTAAAATTTTTCTTAAATATTTTGCCACTGTGATAAAGTGTCATCTATATTTAGTTCTTAACTGTATATGCTTCAGTGCAACCAAAGTAAAATTCATTTGTTATTATAAACTTCCATTCCCAGATCTGTAGTAAATGACAGAGAATGACTATGCTCATAACCTAAAGACTTTAATTGATATCGGACACTTAGTTATTTACCATTTTCCACCCAATGTTTTAAACTCCATGTGATCGACCCACTTATCCCCATTACCACATTCAAGGAATATTAGATTTCATTGTCTCCTAGCTCCTTAATGTCTTCCTATTGTCTACTAAACTTTTTCTTTCTTTCTTATTTGTTTTTCATCAGATACATCAAGCTAGGTGGTCTCAAAACTACGCCAAACCCTTGTGTCTCTGCCTCCAGAGCACAGGAATTATAAGAATGTGAAATTATGTCTGGTTGCTTAAAATGTTCAAGCATGTTGACCTACACATTTCTGGCTTAAAAAGATTTAGAAAATGTTTGAGGATCTTTCATGTGTTTTCCTCTGCCATTCTTAAAAATGTAGTGATGTAGAATAGGTAATGCAACATGAGACTTTTAGAGTACACTGGTTTTATATTTTGTCTTTCTAAAGTAATTTTTGGAATATCAGATATTCTGAATGTTCTATCAAGCAGGAAATGAGATATGTAGATTTCATTATTAGTTCTATAATCTATCTTTCTATCATCTATCTATCTATGTATCTATGTAACATATTCTACAATTTTTCTTTTGATTTGAGGAATGTGAATTGAATTGAAAGCCTTGGATATGATAGGCAATTTAGCTGTATCTCCAACATATGTGGTATTTTGTTCTTAACACCTCACTGAGTTCTCCTATCTCTCCTCTACTCTTTTACAAGTCATAATTTTAAGTCACAATAGCCATATTCCTATTGCTGATTTGGGGGAATTCAAACAAATAGAAGAGTTCTTGAAATGTTTTTTTCTTTTTTTGAGATTTTAATTTAACTATATTTCTCCTGTTTTTCTTTCCTTCCTCCCAACTCACTCATATTCCATTCCCTGTTCTCATTCAAATTCATGGTTCTCATTCAAATTCACAAACATATATGCATGATTACATATTCTTAAATATATCATTCTGAGTTCATGTGTGTGGATTCAGGGCTGACTAGTGAACTCTTTCGTGGGTAAGAATATCTTTCCCTCTTCCAGCTTCCCTCGGTCACCTATAATTCTTAGTGAATGATTGAGGTCTCATGGGCTTTTTGGTGTCATGTTTAGCTTTTCCACATATATCATCCAACTTTGTGTCATATTTGGGCAATCATGTTGGTGAGGCTCCTGTATATTTCTGCTGTTACTGGGAGAAACTATCTCATAGCAAACCTAGAGTTCCCTTTATCTCTGGCCCCACTTTTGGTAATGTTCCCTTAGCATTACATGGAAGAATATTTTTATACATATCCACTTGTAATTGACTTTACAAATTCTGCATTGTAATAGGCTGAGGTTATCTGTACCATTCTCCACGTTTTTATGGATGAATTTCACATCCACTATTGTCTAATCTTAATTTAATCCAATTATTAAAAGAGCTGCTCTGATATATCATAACTGGAAGACACCTTAGGGACAAATGAAAGCTTTATGTTTGAATGATGTGAAAACCTATAACTGATATACATGAATTTCACAGAACCAGTATTTAACTTGAATAGCAATCAGAGCTATTGCTAGAAAGATGATTGTATAATTACTTTATTTATAAAGAGAATATGCTATTTAGCATAGCTTTTCCATGTTAGTGTACTAGAGAGGGAATTCTTGTGTAGTATATGTACAGAATAACACACTCGGTTTTCAAATATTTGGTAATCAGATAGAGTTTGTTGCCAATATTTTAATGCATGTTGAATAGAAATTAATAGTTGTCTACATGATTACTGAAATTACTGTTGTCACCAAACTGTATAGATTTCTTGTAGTTTCCTTAATTAGAATCCTGGCATTTTGGATATAAAAGTAATGTATTCTGATCTTTAAAGTCACCACTAGTTGGTGTCATAAGTCCTCAATAATTAACACAATGACAAAATATTGTTTACAAAAAGGTCATGGATTCAATTTCTAGTGCCATCATTGTTGGTACTATTACTACTATTACTCTGATAATAAATTGTACAGATATATTTTAAAATATCTCTATGTTTAGAGTATATTTAGAGAAAAATTTGTGTCTATGCTCATGATCAGAACACACACACACCCACATACACACACAAGGTTATACATAGACTGTGTAAAATTTCCCCTTCATAGGAAAGCTCACTTTGATTTGGTCAGGGTAGTCTAAAAGCCTCTTAAGTAAATACTACTGCTGTTGCCCTTAATTGCCTTTTAGAGGGTGAAGTTAGGTGTGATTGTTTGAATTTAATTGGCCCTCATAATCTCATAGGGAGTGACATATTAAGTATGGCTTTGTCAGAGTGCATATGGCCTTGTTGGAGTAAATGTGTCACTGTTAAGGTAGGCTTCCTATGCCCAGGATACTATCCAGTTTCTCAATCATGGTCCTATTGCCTGCAATATGTAGCCCTTTCTTCTACAACAAGATGTTTGCCTGCTCACCCTAACACCCACCTCATCTATTAACTATTGAAATGTGAAGGAGACAAACTTACAAATTCAAAATTGTAAGATCTCTATGACACAGGACAACAATAACAGGATATCTCAGAGTATTCCCAGTGAGAGCCCATTATAGATAGTGTAGCTGAAGCCAGAAGCCTGGAACCAAACCATTGACTCATAGCATTAAACACTTACAAGTAAATATATATGGAATATATATATATATATATATATATATATATATATATATATATATGTAAAACTTTTTGGAGTGGCTTCTAGGATTCTAAACAGAGTACATAATCATATATAAGACCTCAATGGAAATAACTTACAATCTTTAATAGAAATTTCTTGAAACTACAAAAATAGGTTTTTTTTCTTTTTTCTTGACATGGAGAATGTGTATTCCTTCTGTTCAAATCTGCAAAGCATATTCAAAACCACTGATGAGGAAAATATGCTCTCAATTAGAATCACAGTTTTTAGAATAGGATAATTAAAGTAAGATTAAGAGTATTTTAAAAACTTGCTCATCATCACAGTTTAATGCATTGATTCCTTATACAAGTTCTCCATAAAAACTTTTTTTATTCCTCAATTTATTGCTCTATAAAATGACAGTGGAATTCAGGAGTGCATAAATTACACTCAAAATAAATATTTTAAAAGTGGTGAATGTATATTTTATATTCCTTAATGAGAAGATGAATACAGTTCAGTTTATGTTGTTTGCATTCATATCATATATCTCTGTGCAGTATATTATTTAAACATTTAAAGATTACAGTTAGTAATTCTTTCTGAGGACTGTTGTTCAATACATTTTAAAACCTGAGAAAGAATAGTGAGAACTATGTTTTTAGAATGAGAAAGAATGTTTTAAGTAACTGATGATATTGATTAGAATTATAGATATAGATATATTTATATGTTTACAAAGACATCTGCAAAATTATTATTGAGATTCAAATTTCATGTAATTTTCAGAAAATAGATTTGGTTTTTTAATTAATTGTATCTTGAAACATAGGGGATAAAACATATAAAATAAATATTCACTTAGAAAACTATAGTTTTTCTTATGTGAGGTGTATTCAATGTGCATTGTGAGATGACAAATGTCCAAATTATTATTGTTGCTTCATGTAACCATATCTACTCAGGAAGAAGAAGATCAAATAAATATAGAGGTTGTTAATCAAAGTGACATGAAAACATTACTCAAGAAAGTATTTTATTAAATCAATGGGGGGGGGGCGTTATAGAATGATAATGAACTTTTACACCATGGTGATGTCAGTGCTATTGTTAGAAGCAATGCTATTTCCACCTAAATTTGCATACCGCTTACTGTATTAAATCTCATTCCTTTTTTTTTTATTTATTTATTTTACATAACCAAGTCCATTTAAATGAAAACAAACATTTATTGACAATATTTGGGAATTTGGGCGTCGTTTTTTCCAAACTACTTCCTGCTGGTAAGGGGCGCTGTCATGGGGGATTCTAAGAAGATGCAGAAATCATGGCTGTAGTCTGTAAGGATGCTTTGTCCAGCTGTTTTGAATGTAGGATTACCTGGTACTCTGTTTCAGGCAGTCTGGCTTGATCAAACCACATTAGTCTGGAAAGAATCCACATCTTTTTTTTTTCCTTTGGAAACAAAAATAGAAGTCCTTTTCCCCAATAACTTGTCTTTGAACTTAAATTTTGGAGTCAAAGCATTTTTTTATTTAATTTATTATTTTACATGTCGATCCCAGTTCCCTCTCCCTCCCTACCTTCCTCCCTCCCTGTCTGCACTCTCACATGCACCCTAACCACCCTCCCCTCCTATCCCCCCACCCCAATTCCATATGTAGGGGAGTACCATCCAGTTGGGGTCATGTAGATCTGACAGGTCATGTGAAGTAGGGCTTCTCTCCTGTCTCTAGGTTAAGGCAGTTATCCCTCCATGGGGGATGTGTTTGCAAGGTCCTTTTGTGCACCAGGGATACATCCTGGTTCCACTGTCTGAGACTGCTCAATCCTTCTGGCTAAGACCATATTCAGGGGGGGCCTTCTTAGGGAAAATCCTAGTTTATGATGTTTCTAAGACATAGAATGTTCAGAGATATAAGGGTGTGTTAGCTTTTATGCCTGTATTTGTGAAACACAGGTGCTGGTAAACACAAAAATATTTATTTGTACCAGTAGTTTTTAAAAGAATTTCTGTAGTAGATTTATATAATGTTTTTCTTAATGGTTATAACATTGTTAATAATACATATAAAAAAAAGCCCTTTACTCCCAAGATAGGAATTAATATACAATATTTTATTTAAATCTTCTGACAATCTTTTTCAGGGCCATTTTAAGGTCTATGTAATACAAATTGAGTTACATTATGTCAAAATATTTAACAGAATCTGTTGGTATAAGGTGTGATGCAGGGATTGGAGCAGCCTTTCTGCTGGAGGCTTATAGGCTGAGGAGCTAGTGCAGCTGAGATGGGTGGAGGAGGGGCCTGGGTTTTGCCCCAATGCCTAGGCCCTAGGGACTGGGCTTTCCAAGTAAGAATCTGGTCGCTTATCTCTGGGTCCATTCTGTGCAACCACTATCTGTAACTCAACAAGTTTTTATTTTTCATTTTTGTAGGGAAATATTTCTTTATTTCATTAGTGTTCACTCTTTCCATTGAAATTGCTATTCAATCCAGATATATTAAGACAATTCAGGATATCTATATCTACTGCTCAGTTGTAATACAACCCTGTATATTCTCTTTTCATTATAACATTGTCAACACAATTCTTTATAGTGTTGACTGCTGTCATTCTCTATGGATTAGTCTGCTTTAACTGCCTCCCTCATGTAAAATACTCCAGTGATCTAATTAGGTTTTAGTGTCAAAATTGTCTTCAGTTTCCTGATTCAGAAGCACAGGGAATACCCTTTCTCCTCCTGGGTTATTTTCTCTCTTAATTCTTCAACTACAAGTAAGGTTAAATTTTATTTTCTATGTACATTGGAACATGAAAGACAAACTATAAAAGATTTTAGGCAGCATCTCTGAAAATTGCATTTGGCTAATTTGTCTCCCAAAGCACTGTTTATTTCATCTTATTTAAGCCTTATCATGGCTAGCATGAAATTTGTAATGACATATGGTTTAACATAAGCTGAACCAGTAACCTTTTTAATGACTGCCTGAATTATTTCTATTTTGCTAACTACTAAACACAAGGGTGCAAAACCAGATGCTGAACATCTGTGTTCCCCAGACAAGTTACAAAAAAGGTTCCTATTATTTGTTTTTCCTGTAATTGGGAAAATAATAATTTAAAAGAGATTCTATAGAAATATACTTGAAGCTAACAATATTTTAGTAAATAAAACACTAAAAATATTATAATAGAGTGGACATGGTGACAGACTCTAGTAAAGCAACAGTAGGTAGGCAAATAAAAAGGGATATCATATGTGAGGAAATCAAGATCTATGTAACCAGACCCTATCTAAAAATATATCATTTACTAATGACTATAGAGTTCAGAACTTTTGACAGACATGATTAACACATTTTCTGTGCATTAAGGAAAATACTAGCTGAAAAATGTTCTCATATAGAAAAGGGTACATTTTATAAAAGTGTATTCTCTCATTTTACATTATTTTCAAAAGAATATAGAATAATACTTATATTGTTTTTATTATTATAGGAGGGAATTTTTGATCAGTAGACATACACCATTTTAAAGTTATAATTTATAAGTATGTTTAGAAGTCACATAGGACCAAAATTGAATATGTTTTGAATTTTGTAAAAAATTACTAAGCTATTGGATAATGTTTTGGTAGATTTTGATAATGAGGCAATTATTAAATAAATAATTAAAAGTTTAATATTTAAGGAGACAATTATAAAAAGAAAACTAACAAAATATGTAAAGATTATGCTTTGTAAGTATAAAAATATACATATCAATATTTATAATAAATTTTCCAGATTGATCTGTAATTTTGATGCCTTAAATTTCTATTCATTTAAATATTTATAAATTTGGTCTTTGGCATTATTCAAGTGACTTTTATTCTGCAAAAACTTATGTAAATACAAGAGTATAAATAATTAGCTAGTCCTCAGTTGATTGATTATTTTTAGATTGAGACCATCCAGTTCTATGTAGCCAATGTCTAAAATATAATAAAAATACTCAGAATACTTCATGTTCATGACACTAGTTTAAAGAATGGAGGATGTAGGCACATTTAGAGAACTATGGCTTCTAAATTCATGTGTAGAATTATTATATTTAAATGTATGATACATTTCCTTTCAGGTTAAAATGCATATAGTACCTGATAATATGCCATCAAGAATTATTTCTCTTTCTCCTATATTTTTCCACAGATAATACTATAATGAAGGATCCAGGACAGTTTTGTGTCTAGTACTATAATGAAGGATCTAGGAGACAGTTTTGAGTCTAGTTATTGTCTTCACATATCATGTTTCATTGTAAATAAAAGTCTAGTTTGCCTTATCTACAGAGAAATTTTGAAAATGCCCCATATGTTTAGATGGATTGAGAGATAGTGTGTATACAGGAAAAGACACTTGGTATTGGAAATCATTCTGCATTGTGAAAATCTAATGCACTGGAAACTTACTAGAATCTGTGAGGATGACCCTAGTGAGGAATCCCAGTAATATAAGATGTGCGATCTGAACTGGCCGTCCTTTCTTGCCAGACAAGGCTTAAAGTGGTGATACTCTGTTTCATCCAGTTGGATTTTTGTCAGAAGGTTTTCCTTGGAGATCCCATATAATCCAAGCTGATGCTAAGACATGAGGATGTTCCCTGAAAACTGACACTCTGGCCTCATTGCTGGGGACACGATTTCCACAGCTCATTGAATGTAGGTTGAACAGGAGCCAAAGTTTTACTCTCATTGTCACGAGATTCTACTCTGCAGGCTACAGAAAGAGAAACCCGGATACCAACCTACACACAAACCTTCCACCTCCAATATGTCCTGGCTCCAACATATGCTGGGGCAATGGTGGAATAGACATTGGAAGCACAGCCAAACAAGTTTGATTTAATGGAGGCTCACTCTAGGAGAGGGTGTTCATGTTCTACACTGCCTGGGTGACCAGGAACAAGAAAACAAATAGGCCAGAGACCTAGCTTCAGGTACAATAGTCATTAGACAGACTTCCTTGGGCAGCAGATGGGAGCTAGTGCACAGATCTACAGCCAGACATCAGGCAGTGCAAGTCTAAATTGGAGAGCTCCATTGGGTCTCTCCCATTGAATATTAGGGAATTCTTTGGAAGGGGAAAATGATTATAGAATTAAAAGGGGATGTTCCAGAAGAGCATGGCCCACTGAACTAACGAAGCAGGGCTCATATGGGTTCACAGAGGCTGCAGTAGTGAGCAGGTATTGTTCTACACCAGGTGCTCTGCATATATTTTGTGATTGTTAGCTTGGTGTTCTTGTGGGACTCTTAATAGTGGTAATAAGTGTATCTCTGACTCCTTTGCCCACTCTTGGGACTCTTTCCTTCCTATTGGGTTGCCTCTTCTAGCCTCATTATGAGGGCTTTTGTCCTATCTTACTGTTTCTTGTTTTGTCCTATTAGTCCTATTAATCTGTTTGAGGCCTGCTCTTTTCTGTAGAAGAAAGGGAGGGTTTTTTTTTTTTTTTTGGATCTGAGAGAGTGGGAAGATGGTGGGTAACTGGGAGGAGTGGAAGTAGGGGAATCTGTGGTTTGGATGCATTGTGTGAAAGAATCCATTGCCAATACGGAAAAAATGTAGAAGAAAAGAAAAAGAAATAAGAACTGTTAATTCTGAAAAAGTCTTTAAAATTAAGACTGAAAAAAGTTAGCCAGATTTAACTCATTGTGATATATAATATAACATGTTAATTGTCTTATTGATTCTGATTAAGATCAATATAAATAATAAGATATAGTTAGCCAGCCCTAGAATGCAATTCAATTAAAGAAAACATGCACTCACTTTAAAGTTAAGTCATTCAGTTTTTGTAATTTAAAATTATTTTTAAAAAATGGTGTTTGAACAATTCAAGATATCAGTACTTGTTTTCATAAGTGTTTAAATTTTGGTTTTGTGATGCTTGAAAAGACATATAAGACCCTAACCATTCTAGGAAAACATTGAACTACTGAGTTATAGCCAGTCCTTAATACACAAGTAGTAGAAGAAACCTAGTTAAGGCTTCTACTGCTGTGATGAAAATACCATGGCCAAAGCAAACTGGGAAGGAAAGAGTTTATTTGGCTTGATCTTTCAAATCACTGTTCACCACTGAATAAAGTCAGGGCAAGAACTCAAACAGGGCAGAACCTGAAGGCAGGAACTGATATAGAAGCCATATGAAAGTGCTGTTCATTGGCTTCATCATCATAGCTTTCTCAGCATGTTTTCTTATAGAACACTGTACAGAAAGCAAACAGATATGCAAATAATTGCAACAACTACATGAAAAGTGATTGAAGAAGAGATATTGAATATCATGAAGTCCTAGGTAATATGTTCACATTTACTTATATAAAATCCACCTATTTCTCAAAATATTGTATTCATTTAGTATGTCATAATATTTAGTGATTTTAATAGGGATCTAAGGAAGATTCTAGTTTATTGGAAGATAGATTACCAGTAATAACTAACACAAAATGTAATTAAACTAATCAAAACCATAAAGAAGAAATGGCAGTGATCCAATGTATTGCAGCTAAACTGGAGAATGCAATTTTGGGACTCATTAATCATCTTGTCATGACTAAGGACAGAATCATAGGCCTCTGACTCTTAACATTTTTCTATTTCTTCTGCAATATCTCTTCATCCTTGAGGTTATAGTGTAATATAGATATTCCTCTTAGGGCAGATGACCACAGTCACTTGTTTTCAGTACTTTATCTAGTTGTTATTCTCTGTATAACTATTATGTGCCTTCACATGATTTGGACAAGGCTACTAAGGAATTAAGAGAGAGAAGCATAGCATTTTTTTTAAAAAATGTGTCAAAATAGTTGTATATCGATACCCATGTATACATGTATAAATAATTAAATCAATTTACTATTCAGTCAGAATCTTATAATCTATGTAGCATTTGAATAAACTGAGACATAGGCATATGAAGCTTTGAGAAGGGAACAGGAAAAAGTATCCCTGATCAAAGTCTAATGAAGAGTTTTTTGATGTAACATCAAATTTGTATGTAGTATTAAAAGAAAATGACCATGGGACTTTGTCAACAATAGAATTTTTGTCCATGAAACTGTGGGCTGGATAACACACCAAAAGTGAAACAACTACAAACTTGGTGAAAAAAAAAAATATATATATATATATATGTATATATATATATATATATATATATATATATATATATAATTTCAGTTAAAATTCTCGAAATTCAACATTAAGAAAATTTTATTAGATAATGGAAAAGACATTAAACACCTTTTAACTGAAGAGAATATATGAGTACTAAATATTGAATGATGAACACATAGGGAACAAAACTAAAACCCTATAATTGGAGATCATAAAAAACTGTCAGAATACCTAAAATAAAAACAATTTAGCAACTCTACAATGATTTAGCAAAGATGCTATATATAATACATAGTTTAACTGGCATTATAAAACACAGCAGAATAATGTTACTTCCAGGTCTATATTATCAAAAAGAAAAAAGGAAGAAAGAAAGAAAAAAGAAAGCAAGAAAGAAAGAACGAACGAACAAAAGAAAGAAAGAAAAGAAGAAGGGAAACCCATAGCAGACATTGGATTTATCTTTTGCAGACATTACAACAAGGGGTTAAAGATACTTTGCAAACTTTTGACATTGCTCTTGTTTGACCAGAAAACATTAAGATAAAGGCTCTGTTCCTAAAGACACACACATTTAATCCATGGGAATTGGATAAATCAAGCTAGTGCTAACTTGGGAATCTCTTCCTTCATTGCAACAGTTATAGTCTGAGAAGATCCCCTAAAAGCTGCTGAAGGAGAATACTTACCAATAGTCATATCTAGATTTAAATTGTGCATGCTTTAATAATGAACATCTGACAGGAAATATACAACTTTACAAAAATGGTACTCACATTGGTCATAAGCAATAGCAGTCTGATTGGACACAAATCACACTCATAGGAGAACACTCATGTTCGGTCCAGTAAACATAGCCAATACCTCACAGCAGACTGGCGGTAGACCCTAAAGGATAATTTTCTCATTCCACTTTAGGAAATGGATATATTACCCATCTGCCTTCTAAATACATGCCCTTATTCTCATAGATGAGAGCAGCTCTCCTACTCACCAATTCTTATTTTTTCAGCATATGAAGCTTTAACAGAGAAGCACTATGGAACAAAATGTAGAGAAACTGTTTTTGTGGACAGCTCAGTCTACATGGAATATCTGCGACCTAAAATATGTACTATAGGCTTAGGTAACATTATAAAAAGAGAAAAAATTCAAGAGCCAATGGATCAGAAGGATTGTTCCAAAATACTATTTTCTGTATATAACATTTATTTTTTTTTTTACCTATCAACCCTCAACTGTTGCAATTGTTTACACAAGACTTCCCAAATATCATACCAATCAACATCCCAGCACCAAAAGATTCATCAGGTTCCACCCCAGCTGAAAACAATATAGAAAGCCAACAACTTTTGAAGGAGGAATAGTTTTATACTTTATTCCTAAGTAATCAGTCCTACCACTGTATGATTAAAGCTCATGCTAATAGAGTAAAGAAATTGTGTGTGTGTGTTTGTAAGTGTGTGTGTGTGTGTGTGTGTTCGCACGCGTATGCATATGATTGAGTACCTTCTAGAAGACAACATGGAATGGAGAGATAGATGTATGGTACATAGCTTGAAGTTGAAGGGTAAAGAAGAGATGGATATGGTCAAAATTCATTAATCAAGTATGAAATTTAAAATGCAGAGTCTACACTATATAATGATGAAAATAGACAGAAATTTAGGAAAGTCATATAGGATTGATGAAAATAGATAATTATAAAGCCATTTAAAATTTATTTTTGTTTGATTTATATTAAAATTTAAAAGATATTCATTTAATTGTACTGCATAGCAAATTTAGGTGATAATTTCCAAGAAATTAGTTGTTTTATATCTATTTATTGAATTTTTGGATTCTAAATTAGAAGTAATACAAATGTCCTTCAATGAGAAATTGGTAACCAAAGTATTGTATAAATTTTATATAGTACAGTTCAATAGTGAGCCACTAGCAATTTGAAAAGACAATGGAAGAATCATAAGTGAAAGATAAAGGGTAATGAAAAATCTGAATATATTATATAATTTTATGTATATAATATTCTCAAAATGTCAAAATTCTAGATGTAAAGGCATTATCCTAATTTCAAGGGATTTGAAAAAAATATGTAGCTGGTTGTTAGTCTATGTGGAAATGGAGATGTCATAGCATAATTATATATCTTCATTTTAATAATCCTTTTTATACAACATAAAAGTGACAAGACTATATGTTCATATGTACCTATACTAAAATATCAAATGTGAGATTTTAGTCCAATTATTTATTTAACTAATATTCCTAAGTGATAAAATCTATAAAGTCTTTGATCTAAGAAAATTTCTGTGGGTAATAATTAGAACTATTTCTTGATATTCCTTCTATTCTACAGTCATCACAAGTCCTGGATACTTAAATTAACAAATAATTTCACTAGCAGAGCAGAGATAAACGAACTATGTAAGTTATAGCTTAGCCTTAGATACTGTTAAGTTAACAGCATATGTAGAAATTACAAAGATTCAATAAGTTAAGCAACTAAAATATTTTTTCTAAAATTCTCATCGCTCTAATAAAAATATTAACTACAAAAATATAAGATTTAATAAAGGAAACAAATTTCATTACCTGACTTCATGCTGAAAATGAAAGCTAAATAAAGAGAAATATAACCCATATTTTTAGATTAGGGAATAAATGAAACAATAGAAAGTACTCAAGTAAGACCCCAATATTCTGTAATTAGCTGCTGATCCTAGCTAGATGACTATGGTAAGATGGAAAAGATTCTTAGATGATCATCATGAGAATAAATCTCTACTTGGCTGTTTATACCTTGATTTCATTGTTCTGCCATACATAGGTAAAAATGGACCATTACAATTTGTTCTTTTTTAAAGGGATTTAAAATGCTTAGTGACATGTTGGTTCAGCATCTTTTATAACAAATTAAATTAAGCAATAGCCATGAATAAACTACTGATATTTATGTTATAATCACAGGAAAGATAGATCTGTAACTAATTACATTGCATTTATAAGGCAACAGTCTCATAAAAATCAAGTTTCTGTTTATATCCTTGTTTATTAGTTTCAGAATAATTGTGATCCATTAGGCTGTTATATGTACTTTTTAATTTTACTTATTTGCTTTTGAGAATGCTAATTACATGCGTTTTTCACTTATTTCACTTATTTCAAGACTTCGCTTATATTTTTTAGTGGAAATATATTTTTACATGTAGTAAAACACTTTCTCTCCACCCAACTCCTCTGAGGTCTTCTCTACCTACTCCAATCCACCCCCTTTTTCCTCTTGCTCATTATAAAACACACATTTATAAAAACCACCAATACCAAAACAAAAGCAGGGCAAACAAACAGGAAAAAAGTACCCAAAACACAAGAAACACAAATGTAGAGGCACACAAATTTTCATACACCAAAATAGGAAACCATAATATACGTACAAAGGATAGGTAAGAATAAAAAAGCAGGAACAAGACAAGGCTGCCCTCTCTCTCTCCATATCTCTTCAATATCATACTAGAAGTTCTAGCTAATGCTATAAGACAACAAAAGGAGATCAAGGGCATCCAAATTGGAAAGGAAGAAGTCAAACTGTCTCTATTTGCAGAGGATATGATAGTTTACATAAGCGACCCAATAAACTCTACCAGGGAACTCCTACAGCTGATAAACACCTTCAGCAAACTAGCAGGATACAAGATAAACTCAAAAAAATCAGTAGCCCTATTTTTTTCAGACGACAAAGAGGCAGAGAAAGAAATCAGAGAAACATCACCCTTTACAATAGCCACAAGCAACATAAAGTATCTTGGTGTAACGCTTACCAAACAAGTAAAAGATCTATATAATAAGAACTTTGTGACTCTAAAGAAAGAAATTAAAGAAGATACCAGAAAATGGAAAGACCTCCCATGCTCTTGGATAGGTAGGATAAACATAGTAAAAATGGCAATCTTACCAAAAGCAATCTACAGATTCAATGCAATCCCCATTAAAATCCCACCACAATTCTTCACCGACCTTGAAAGGATAATAATCAACTTTATATGGAAAAACAAAAGACCCAGGATAGCCAAAACAACCCTATACAATAAAAGAACATCAGGAGGCATCACCATTCCTGACTTTAAGCTCTACTACAGAGCTATAGTTCTGAAAACAGCCTGGTATTGGCATAAAAATAGACAGGTAGACCAATGGAATCGAATTGAAAATCCTGATATTAATCCATGCACCTATGAACACCTGATTTTCGACAAAAAAGCTAAAATGATACAATGGGGCAAAGACAGCATCTTCAACAAATGGTGCTGGCACAATTGGATGAGGGTGTGTAGAAGACTGCAGATAGACCCATGTCTGTCGCCATGCACAAAACTCAAGTCCAAATGGATCAAAGACCTCAACATCAATCCAGCCACATTGAACCTCTTAGAAGAGAAAGTAGGAGGTACCCTTGACCAAATTGGTATAGGAGACCGCTTCTTGAACATAACTCCAGGGGCACAGACACTGAAAGAAAGAATTAATAAATGGGACCTCTTCAAACTTAGAAGCTTCTGTAAGGCAAAGGACACAGTTGACAAGACCAAACGGCAGCCCACTGACTGGGAAAAGATTTTCACTAATCCTATATCCGACAAAGGGCTGATCTCCAAAATATACAAAGAACTCAAGAAACTAGTCAACAAAACACCAAATAACCCTATTAAAAAATGGGGTACAGAACTGAAGAAAGAATTCTCAATGGAGGAAATCAAAAAGGCTGAAAGACACTTAAGAAAATGCTCCACATCCTTAGCTATCAGGGAAATGCAAATCAAAACAACTTTGAGATACCATCTTACCCCTGCCAGAATGGCTAAAATTAGAAACACCAGTGATGACTTATGTTGGAGAGGATGTGGAGAAAGTGGAACACTCCTCCACTGCTGGTGGGAGTGCAAACTCATACAGCCACTTTGGAGATCAGTATGGCGGTTCCTCAGGAAAATGGGAATTAGTTTACCACAGGACCCGGCAATCCCCCTCTTAGGCATATACCCAAAGGATTCACATCAATGCAACAAAGACATCTGTTCAACTATGTTCATAGCAGCACTATTTATAATAGCAAGAACCTGGAAGCAACCTAGATGCCCTTCAATTGAAGAATGGTTAATGAAGATGTGGCACATCTACACAATGGAATACTACTCTGCAGAAAAAAATAATGGTATCTTGAAATTCGCAGGCAAGTGGATGGCACTTGAAGAAACCATCCTGAATGAGGTAACCCAGTCACAAAAAGAGGAACACAGTATGTACTCACTCATATATGGATTTTAGAACTAGATCAAATGATCACCAGCCTATAATTCACATCACCAGAGGAACTAGGATACAAGTTGTATTCTAAGAGATTCATATAAAGTCCCTCACAGAACTGGGAAGGGACAAGTCCCCCAGACCTCAGGTATAGTGGGGGAGGACAGCTAATGGAGAGAGAAGTAGGAGAAAATGAGAGGGAGGAGAGTAAGGCATGTGTGACTAGGAGGATTGAGCCTGGTTAGGAATGGAAAATAGGAAAGAGAGAGAGAGACAGAGACAGAGAGAGAGAACATAAAAGAGGGAGCCAATATTGGTTTGAAGATAAAGTTGAACACAAAGAAAGGTCGAGGGAACTACAAGACTGCTCCCAACTAACAATCTCAGCTTCCGTGGAAAGGCTATCATAAATGCCCTTCCCGGAGAGTGAGATCAACAACTAACTTCTCCATGGAGTCCTCAACTAATGCCTGTTGAAAACAGGAGCAAACACCCATACATAAACACTGAGTCAAACTAGAACCCAGAAGCAGATGGAGAGGACAAGACCATGCGGTAGAAGTACATAGAGACAGCTTACCTGAACAAGGAGGAGCTAAGGGCCACTAGACTGATAGCTGGGAAGCCAACAGAGGTCTGACTGGACTCCCCTGAATATGGGTCTCAGCCAGAAGGTCTGAGCAGTCTAAGAGACCTCAGACAGTGGAGCCAGGATGTATCCCTGGTGCACAAAAGGACTTTGCAAACATATCCCCCATGGAGGGATAACTGCCTTATTCTAGAGATAGGAGAGAAGCCCTAGTCCCTACTTCACAGGACCTGTCAGATCTACATGACCCCAACTGGATGGCATTCCCCTACATATTGTATTGTGGTGGGGGGTTGGGAGGGGAGGGTGTTTAGAGTGCATGGGAGAGGGTAGAGAGGGCAAAAGGGAGGGAAGGAGGGAGGGAGGGCTTGGGGGGAGGGAGGGAGGGAGGGAGAGGGAACTGGGATCGACATGTAAAATAATAATAAAAAAAAAAAAAAAAAAAAAAAAACGCTTTGACTCCAAAATTTAAGTTGAAGAACAAGTTACTGGGGAAAAGTATTTCTATTTTTGTTTCCACAGAAAATGAAAAGATGTGGATTCCTTCCAGACTAATGTGGTTTGATCACACCAGACCGCCTGAAACAGAGTACAAGCTGATCCTACATTCCAAACAGCTGGACTAAACAGCCCTACAGACTACAGCTAGGATATCTGAATCTTCTTCGAATCCCCCAAGACAGCGCCCCTTACCAGCAGGAAGTAGTTTGGAAAGAACGACGCCCAAATTCCCAAATATTGTGTATAAATGTTTGTTTTCATTTAATTGGACTTTGTTATATAAAATTAAATAAAAAATACTCTATATGCAAAAAAAAAAAAAAAAAAAAAAAAAAAAGAATAAAAAAGCAAATACCTCAACAAAACATTATGAGTCAAAAACCTCAAAATCACAATTGAGTTTGTTTCATTTTGGTTATTTACTGCTGGGCATCAGGCCTGCCACAAACTGGGATTTATATAATCAGTGAGAGTTCATTGGAGAAAACTAACTTTTCATTTGCCAGCAGTTACCTATTGTAGGTAGCTTCTGAGCTGGGGATGGAGTCTTTTGTCCACTTTGTGTCTCAGTGCTGGAAACTGTAGGACCAGTGCATGCTGCCACCGTCTCTGAGAGTTCATAAGTGTTAGTTCATAAGACGTTTATTTCCTTGGTGTTTTCCATTCCTCTTTTTTTCATAAATGTTGACAATATTTTCTTCACCAAATATTAGCTAATTTGCTTTCCTGTTAATTTATGACAGCTTCCATTTTTGTAAATTTTTCCAATATCCCCTGGAGCTGTTACTACAGATTGTTGCAAGCTATCTCATATGAATACATGAAATACTGATTAGTAGAGTGAAGGCTCTAAGTAGGCACTAGCTTGACTCCTCATTCAATGAGTTGTCTTCAACAAGAGGGCCTTACCATCTATTTGCAGAGAGAAACCAATATCTTTGGCTGTTTGGTGCTTGCCCGGATCTGGATGTTTTATTTGGTTATAAGAGATATTTAACTGGGGCTCCATCTCCCCACTTACTTGGTGATTTCTTTTAGATTACCTTCATATATGTATATATTTTTGGAAGCTTCCAATGTATTAGGTTTCCATATGAAACTTCACAGGCCCTTATTTTTAGCTGTCTGTCCCCCATATACCCTTTATTGACGCTCTCTTTCCACTCCTTCTATATTTGATCCTTGAGTCTGAGTCCTGCCACTTTATCCATCCATAACAGTCTGCTCTATTTCTTCAATCTTATAGAGTTCTATCTCTCCCACTTAGTTGCTTACTTTGAACATAACTGCTGTGGTCACACATATTGTAGCCTGCTTACCAAAGCCTTAACAGCTAATATCTATATTAGTGAATACACAATATATTTTCATTTCGGTATCTGGATTACCTCACTTGGGTTAATTTTTAAAATACCATGCATAACTTTAGTATTTTCTGTTTTATTTTTTCTTAAGAGCTATGTGGTATTCCATTGTGTAAATGTGGTATTTTTAAAAATCTACTCATCTATTGATAGACAATAGGCTGTTTCTAGTTTCCAAACATTATGAATGGATCAACAGTGAACATGTTTGAGCAAGTGTCCTTATAGTTATATTTAGAGTCTACTGGTTATTTTACGAGAGTGGTATAACTGGGTTTTACCCACCTACCAGAGGGCTAGCACAGTCATTTCCATAGTGACTTAAAATTTGCAATGCCACCAACAGTTGATAAGTGTTAACCGTTCCTCACATCTTCATCAGCATGAACTTTCATTTACTTTATTGATCACAGCAAGTCTGACTTTTGTAACACAAAATTCTAAAGTATTTTTATTTTTATTTATTTCATAATTAAAGATATTGAGTATTTCCTTAAGTGCTTCTTCCTGATGAAATCTTAATGTCTAGATCTTGCTTTGTTTTCTAATCTACTACATGTACAAAACACATATTTTATGTGACATTACAATAATTAAATCATAAGTGCTAGTTTTGTGGTAATATATGAACTGGGAAGGTGTTGTGATCATGAAAAAAAAAAAAAAAAAAAAAAAAAAAAAAAACCCACGGACCAGCAAGGGAATGGGTTTTGGGTATGAAAATCCAAAACAGTGAAAAGAGATTAGAATAAATAAGAACAGATTTTTCTGCCTTTGTTCCTAAGTATGTAAGTTCCAGGATCATAATCATCAGTATAGACTGCTGTCATTACAAGACACTCTTCATTATGTAAGGTTGCTATTGAAGTGCACAGGCAGAGGAAAAGATTAACTATTTCTGATGTGAAACATTAAACTCAACAGCAAAAGTACACATGAGAGGAGAGCAAAAATTTACAAGGGAGAGGTTTTCTTCAACCTCGGCATGTCATAAAATGTTAAATACCTGAAAATACCACATTAAAATATACAAAAGTCTCCAAAGGACTTGACTAAAATAGGTATCTAACTTACATATACTTTTGAATGTAGTAGGTTTTTTGTTAATTCCATGTGAAATTTCATTATTATGTGTAGCAGAAACTAGTAATGCAGTATAAAATATATGGAAGAGCATTGGAGAGGGAAGCAGAGATGAGTAAAGGGGATGAGTAAAGACACACAATTCTTTGTTCTTATACTTTTTTTTACAAAATGTAATTGAAATCTTACTATGTTTCTATTATTTCACCAATTACTTATTGATTGATTCTCAACTATCCTACAGTTGTGCCTAAGTCAGTTTGGTTTTGATTTATGTTGGATTTTCCTTCTGAAATTGGCAAAAATTTATTTATGTTTCCATCATTTTATATAGAGAAAACAAAGATTGGTATAAATAATATGAAAGCTCTATGTGTAAAATAATATTCCCTGTGCTTCTAGTATTTGTATATTTTGTTCTGCGAAGCCAATTCTGAGGGGATAGAATATACTGAATAGAAGTGTAATTCACCTTAGTTTTTATCTTCTTGGCTAGGTGACTGCTTTGTCCCCCATGTGGATTACTTCTTCATATTTGGCTTATATATACAAACAACAAGGGCAAGATTTTCCTGATCCACAGGGGCTGAATTATTCATGGTGAAATTTGTTGTTATCAGCAATGGAGATATAGAAGAAGCTTGTTCCTGCAGCTGCATAAATTAGCCAATGATCAGATTTCATTCATAAAAATGTCAACTTCTTAAAGTAAAATGAAAAGAGATCAGAAAATTGAATGGTATTACTGACACATTCATCAACAGATTGTATAACATCATATCATTTCTAAAGTTATAGTGCAGAGATTATAAAGGAAACAACCTTAATTGTTTCTAATGTTTTCCCTAGATTTTTGTGCATCTTCATGATTAAAATTCCATCATCCATAAAAAGTTATATAAGCTGTCCTTTCCATTGTTATAAAAGAACACAGGCACAGAAACAGTAGAGAGGGAAAAGAAATATGAAGTAGAGAACATAAAAAGAATGGATAAGTAAAACATCACACACTACTTACAAATGGCTTAGTTCATAGCTCAGTCTGATAAAGATGTTAAGAAATATTTATGCATCCCCTGTCTCTGTAAGCCTACACAATCTTTATTTGCATCTTATGACAATCTTGCAGGTATCTGCAAAATCTCACAAAAATACATATGTAAATGAGACAAAATTTAAATTTGTCATATTTGTCATTTAACAGTAGTGGCATTTGTCTGAAATTTAGTGGGTAGAAAAACAATGAGTAAGATTTGCCCTGCTGAGCAAATGGATTGAACTAGAAAGAACCATCCTGAGTGAGGTAATCCAGTTACAAAAAGACAAATATGGTATACACTCACTCATATATGGATTTTAGACATTGAACAAAGGATTACCAGCCTACAATCCACACTGACAGAAAAGCTAGGAAACAAGGAGGACCCTAAGAGAGACATACATGATCCCCTTGAGGAGAAAGGGACAAGATCTCCTGAGCAAATTGGGAGCATGGGGAGATGGGAGATGGAGTTAGGAGAAAAGGAAGAGGAGAAGAGGAGGGAAAAAGAAGACAAGAGGGAGTCAGGGAAAGAATATAGGAGAACAAGAAAAGAAATATTGTAATAGAGGGAGCCATTATAGGTTTAAAGAGAAATCTAGAATAATGTCCAGAAATCTACAAGGATGACCCTAAATAACAATCCAAGCAATAATAGGAGTCTCTTAATTTCCTTCCCCAATAATGAGATTGATGACCACTTTATGTGTCATCCTAGAGCCTTCATCCAGTAGCTGGTAGAAGCAGCCATAGCTAAACATTGAGCTGAACTCCTGGAGTCAAGTTACAGAGTGGGAGGAGTGATGTACCCCAGTCATAGCTGTGAAACCAGCATATCAGAGACCAAGACCCTCTGAAGGTGGGTATTAGTTAGGAGTACTAGGGAGTCTATGGGATCTATGGTAGTGGATCAGTATTTATCCCTAGTATAAGAATGGACTTTGGGAGCCTATTCCACATGGAGGGATAGGAACACTCTCTCAGCCTAGACACATGTGGAAGGGCCTAGGCCCTGTTCCATATGTTATGACAAACTTTGAAGGTCTCCTGTGGAAGGTCTCATCCTCCCTAGGGAGCAGAAAGGGGATGATGTAGTGGAGACTTGGAGGTTAGGAGGAAAGGGTGAGGGAACTGGGATTGTCTAGTAAAATAAGCTTGTTTCAAATTTAAATAAAAATAATGTTTTGCCCTATGGAAACATTATACCAAGAAAATAGCAGAGAAAGTAAAATCAAATTGAATTGGGATATTTTCAAAGTATCAAAGCACGTGAACTTTTAGACAAATTGGTTTTCAGTTTACAATTGACAGTAATTTGAGAATGATATAGCAACATCGTAGTAGGTATAAGTTTTGTAGAAATCTGCCATTCTAGTAAATTGTACTCTACCAAATTCATTTTTTTTCACTTTTATTGTGTCAAGATATATATAATATGAAATTGCTATCAAAAACATTCAAGTGTATAATTTATTATTATTTAATACATTCAAGAGTTAGAAATATCCCCATGACAGTTTAATTTCTGTAAAACATTCTTATATCCATTAAAGAAAATCTACTATTGTGTATTCCCAATTCTGTCACCCACTTATATTTTCTGAATCTATTCATTTTACTATTCTAAATACCTTATATATGAAGAATACTGATAACAAGTTTCTTCTGCAGTATAGGTACTGTCTTAAATAGGGTTTCTATTATTTTGTTGAAATAATGTGACCACGGCAATTTGGAGAGGAAAGGGTTTATTAGCCTTGTTTCCAAATAACTGTTTATCATTGAAGGAAGTTGTGAAAGGAACTAAAACAGGTTGTAAAGTGGAGGCAGTGATGACTTAGGGGCTATGAAGGTGTGCTGCTTCCTACTTTGCCAAACTGAGCTTTTTTTTTTTTTCTTTTTAATTTAAGTATATAAAGGTTTCCTATGGTTCCAATTTAAGAAATATACTTATTTCCTGTCTATATTTATAACTTTACATAATTTGCCAACCATTTTTCCCCTTTCCATTTGTTTTGTCAGGCATGCATTTTTTCTTATTTTACATATCAATCCTAGTTCTCTCTCCCTCCCTGCCTTCCACCCTCCCTTTCTCCCTTTCTTCCTCCCTCCCTTCCTTCCTCCCTCTCTCCCTCTCTCTGTCCCAAGGCACCCTCCCACCCTGCCACCCCCCCAATCCACAGGGAGGGTGATGCCTTCCAGGAAGGTTCAACAAAATTTGTCAAGTCATATGGAGTAGGGACTAGGCCCTCCCTCCTGCATCTAGTTTAAGGGACTTTCCCTCCATGGGGAATGTGCTCCCAAAGTCCTTTTGTGCACCAGGAATACATCTCGGTTCCACTTTCAGAGGTCCATGAGAACCATGTTCAGGGGGTCTTAGTCGGTTCAATTCTGGTTTCCCAGCTATCAGTCTGGGGGTCATTTAGCTCCCGCTTGTTCAGGTCAGTCAGCTGTCTCTCTGGGTTTCTGTAGCCTTGTCTTGCCCCCATTTTCTTATCACTCCGCTCTCTTTGTATCTGTATTCCAGTTCGGCTCAGTGTTTATCTGTGGGTGCTGCTTCTGTTTCCACCAGCTACTAGAGGAGGGCTCTATGATGCCTTATAAGTTTTTAATCTCATCATTAGGAAAGGGCATTTAAGGTAACCTTTCCATTGTTGCTCAAATTGTCAGTTGGGGTCATCCTTATAGGTCTCTGAACATTTCTCTAGAATCAGTTTTCTCTTCAAATCTATAATTGCTCCCTCATATATGGTCTCTCTCTCTCTCTCTTTTTTTTTTTTTTTTTTTTTTTTTTTTTTTTTTTTTTGCTCTAGCCGATTCCTCCCCTGACTCAATCTTCCTAGTCTCACATGTTGTCCTCTAGAGATTCATACAAGGCCCTCCACAGAAGGGGAGAGGGATAAGCTCTCCTGAGCATATTGGGAGTAGGGAGCAGTCAGTCTGGTTTCTTGTAGAACCAACAACTACCTGTCCAGGATGCATCACCACTATTGGCTGTGCTCTCCCTCATCAATCACTAAGAAAAATGTCCTACATGATGGCCTACAAGTAAAGTTTTTTGAGGCACTTTCATAAGTGAGTTTCTGTCCTCCAAAAGGACTCTAGTTTGTGTCACATTGATATAAATGCTTATATTATGACCCTTAATGCTTATATTATTACACTACCTTGAAACCAAAATGTAGCACTTGAGTGGGTGGGACAGAGTCTCTTTGTGTTCTGCATTCACTCAACTTCCTAGACTCTTTTCTCCTAGTCTTCCATGTGATTCCCAGGGGAATAACCTGACAGAGATATCCAATGTAGACCCTCTCCACATAATGTCTGTCTGTCTGTGTGTCTCTATACTTGTTCTCATTTGCTGCCAGAGGAAGCCTCTCTGATGATGAATGGACAAGGCATTGATCTATGAGAATAGCAAAATATAATTAATATCTGTTTTATATATGTACATATAATATAATATATATATACATATGTATATATACATATGTATATATATTATATTTATATATAAATATAATATATATATGTATATATATTATATTTATATATAATTTTCCATTAGTGTTTGGTTCTACTTGGTTCTCTGTGCTATGTAGTTTCTTGTCCCTGGCCATCCAGGCAAGAGGGCATAGGCTCCTACTCATTTTGTGGTTCTTAATTTAAACCAGACATAGGTTAGCCAGTCCCAGAAGTTGTACACCACCATTGCCTCAGGGCATCTTGCAGGCAGGGCAGATTATAGATCAAGGGTTTTCTGGATGGGTTGTTGTCCACATTTCTTTTTCTGTAACCAGCAGAGATCTTTCTAGGAGTGAAGGCTCCACGCAGGCACCAGCTCAACATCTCTACATTCAGTGATCTGTGTAGATATTGTGCTCATAACTAGAATTTTAGAAGGGATTAAGTCACTTACTCCAATGAACACAGCTGACACGAACAACAATTGGTATTACAAATAACATGTTCATTATGCAATATATGTATGTGTCCTTAAACATTTGTGGTAGGTATTTTTTATGTTTGTATAATCCCATATTTTCTATTTTCACCAAAAGATTATCATAATACATACAGAAACATACATGTATTGGTTCAAGTACATGGAATAAATAACCTAAGATTCTAGATAAACTTTAATTTAGGTTGTAAATTTTTATTGCACATGAATTCTAAGGGAAGATTTCCTGTTTTATTGGTTTCTTAAAGGCAATTTTAACAAGTTAAAAGGCTGAAAACACAGCAGGATACTAGTCTTAAGTATTTCAAAGGTGTACATTTAACTTTGTCTATGAGGTCTGTCTATGAGCCCTTGCACTATGAACTGTTCCACAAATCTGGTGAAGGCCTAGATATTAAAATAAAGAGACAAGACAGTGGGTCATTTTTCCATGACAATGTCAAAATCCTGAATGCCAAATGCTGTTTATTAAGGGGATGGAATGGGATTAAGTACTGATTTACAGGATTTTTAGGCTTAGCTTCTCACCACAAGGTGTTTGTTATCAAAATGGGAAGAGTACCAATAACAGCTTTGGAGCAAGGAGCCTTGGGGGTCCATGCAGGGCCCTACATTTTCAATATAATGTAACACCATAAATATATAACAAAATATTAAAAGCTAAAAAAATACTTTCTCTGAGATTGTTACATAAAATAATGTATTCTCACAAAGCAAAATAAAATTACATTGCTCTCTAGTTTCTTAATAAGATAACTATAGATGTAGTCTTTGTAAGCACTGGTAAGTGACCTCATCACTAAAGTGAAAAGTTAAAAAAAATTATCTTGATAAAGCTGATTTAGAATATTGTCATGTAGTGAGTATGTTCAATCTAATGATAATATGACCCTGGGAGATGGAAAAGCTCTTAGGGATGTCTAATGGGATTTGGTAAATCATGTCTTTAAACTTTAAAGACCATTTTAAGTCACTGTTTAAGATCTGGACATTGATGGAGTGATCCTATTTATATTCTAAAGAGATAAATGTACAAATAAAAAATTGAAGGAGCTAGCAGGTTATAAGCCATTCTATACTTAGGTCTTCTTTCTACTAAGTATGATATTTATAGAAAATTATAGGCAGTGCTGAGGGAAGTATAATACCTCTGGAATCAAACTATCTGTATTGATTCATTAAAGGTCAAATGCTTAACCTTCTCTACCATAGGGTGGAGTCTGGTGAGTGAAAATGGTCACTTGTTCTTACCACACTTCTTTCTTGAAACTGTAACTATCTGGCCATTTAATTCATTGAAACTAAGTATATCTGCAATTTTTTGGAAAAAAAAAAGCAATTCCTTTTCTAAAATTTATTTTTTACTTATTAATGTATATAAGTCTTATACTGTTTTAAATCAATTTAACAATATTTGATAACTGTGTGAATATATCATGATGGTTACATGAAGACTTTTTTCTCATTACTCTTTTGATAATTAAATTGTACTATTTTTGTTGTTTTTTATTTGTTTGTTTTTTGAGACAGGGTTTCTCTGCGTAGCTTTGTAGACCAGTCTGGACTCTAACTCACAGACATCTGCCATCCTCTGCTCCCTGAAGTGCTGGGATTAAAGTCATGTACCACCACCTGCCTAAATCATACTAAATTATAAATGTTTTATTTTTAATGCCCATTTTAAGGTGTGACCTAATTATTGCAATGGGAATGAGTATTTAGGGTTTTCAAATCTCAGTCAAAACTAACTGTAGGGAAAATTTATTTTCCCATTTTAAAGTGCTGAAAGAATGATAATGAATAATGAATAATTAGAATACCACTCTTTGTCCTTTCAGTTAAGATAAGCTTTCTGAAAAGCACATTTACACTAAGACCAGAAGAGTTCAAAGCAATGCAGTACTTTGAAACGGTACCTTTCTTGATTTCATTATTGTATGACTTATGGATGTTTTAAAATTAAGAATGTAAAGTTCAGTTATCAATAAAAGATATTCACTATTAGGCTAAAATAATGACCATACCAATTGTGTCTCTTATTACATATTCTTTGATGCAGCTAGAGAAACAACTGGGATTACACAGAAGGATTTACTCTGTTTAATTCTTTAAGCAAGCAGGCTTGCAATTCTGTTCTGGGGGTTGTTAAATGACAATCTTAACCGATTCCATGTTATGTTCTATGATTTCCTGCTAATGAATATTTTACCGTAATTATAGAAATTATAGAAATGAGCCATTTTTTTCAGAAGTAATTCAGAATTGTAGAGCATTAAATTTGGTCTTCTTAATCCTCACGCTTAACTTTCCTGTGGGGAAAACTGAAAACCTAATTGAATCTGGATACCAATTGAAATCATTCTATGTGAATAGAAAATAGCTCCTATGTTGTCTTTTACATGTACCATTAATCATTAGTTTCTACTTAATTAAAGGAAAATAGTGAAAGACTGTAATTATAGGAAATGTTAAAAACAAATGTAGCTATATAAAACTCATGCTTTCCTACATATTTTACACAATAAATTGCATGGGACTCTAGAGACAGCTCAGTTAGTAATGTGCTTGCTGTGCAAGTACAAGAAAGTAAATATGGATAACTAGTACACTTATAAAGAACTGGGAATGAAAGCCCATGCTTATAATCCTGAGGAAGGGAGCTGGTGAAAGGTGGGGAGCATATTGGTGTTTAGCATTTACTGGATTTGGTGAGCTGATGATTAAGTATGATTCCCCATTGCATAAAATAAAAAAGTTATGATTGAAGAAGACACACAATGCCTTTTTCTGTCATTCACATGCAGATCCTCTCATATTGATATTCGCTCACCCACATACATGCACTCACACAAAAACATGTACATGCAAATACACATAAATATATGTGGAATTTATATTAGATCAAACATGGATAATGAATAATAGGGACACTATGGGATATTATTCAACTCTTAGCAAAAATGAAATTTGTAAGTAAAAGAATCAAACTAGAAAAAAAAATCATTCAGATTAAAGTAATCAAGATCCCAAATTGCAAATATTTCATTTTCTTTCATTTGTAGATATTAGCATATAAGTTTCAGATATGTACATTTAATGCTAAAAACACGATGTTAGTCAGCTGTTAAGTTATTAGGAGGAAAGACCAGATCTACTATATAAGGAGAAATAGAGTACAGAGTTATAAAGAGATAAAGAAAAAAATAGAACAGGAGTATTAAATGGGAGAGGTGGCTTTAAGGGCAGGGGCAAGAAGAGAAAACAGAGAGGGAGGCCAACATTAAAGATCTTTTGTAATGCCATATGAAAACCTCATACAAAAGAGGCTTTCTAAAATATATACATATGTGATAGGCATTTAAAGTAAGTCATCATACAAAGGAGGAGACAATGCTTCAGCTAGACATCATGTCCCAAGTGAAATCCTCAGTGCCAGGCATGTTTTCACTTTGCTGAGTCATTACTGAAAAGGGAGAGTACCACAAAACTACCACCAAAATTTCTACTACACCCTATTACCAAGTGTATTGACAAGTCTCCATGGCCTCGTAGTAAAATCCTATTGCTGAATACACAAGTTAATTATATTACTGAATATGAAGAAAGTGAGCTGGTACCTATCTGCAACCTTTATCCCTAAAGACTAGAGTTCATAGTGCTGAAGACACTTTGTACACTATTAAGAGGATAAATTAATCACTAGTATTAACCAGTTATTAACTCTCTAAGCCACAATTGCAACCTATCTGGTGGGGGATGTCCTGTATGCTGTGAATATATGTTTCTCTTATTGGTTTATAAGTAAATGCTGATTGGCAAGTAGCCAGGCAGGAAGTATATGTGGGAATACCAGAATAGGAGAATTTGGGGAAGAAGAAGC
The DNA here is from genome assembly GCF_943737965.1 of Phodopus roborovskii. Taxonomy (NCBI): domain Eukaryota; kingdom Metazoa; phylum Chordata; class Mammalia; order Rodentia; family Cricetidae; genus Phodopus; species Phodopus roborovskii. The sequence goes on along the minus strand of NW_026126413.1, from coordinate 2,242,727 downwards.
AGAAAGCAGTCAACAGAGGGAGACACCATGTAGCTATCAGGAAGACAGGAAGGACTCTATGCATTCACAGGTAAGCCAAGACCACATGGAAATACATAGATTAGTAGAAATGGATTAATAATTAAGAGAGAGCTAGCCCTTAAGAAGCCTGGACCATTGGCCAAATGGTTTATAATTATTATAAGCCTCTGTATCTTTATCTGGTTCTAAAGGGTTACAGGACCAGGCAGGACAGAATCTCTGCAGGAAATATTCGTACAATAGTGGCCCAAATACACTGGAGTAAACAACTGCTTCTGTAAATTCTACATAAGACCCTCTTCATAAGATGGAACCTATACCTTGCAGTGTTAAGGTGGCCAATAACCAAGAATATGCCATGAGCCTTAGAGGAAAATCTACTATTATTCCACTAATGGAAGATAGTAAAACTGTAACTGCTAATGAAATGTTGATAAATCCATAGATCAGCATAACACTCAACCCTCAGAAAGGAGCTACTTCTAGCAAGCAGCTTTAGTAATTACCATAGATCCACAATTAGATGTTTTGTAGAGAATGGAAGACCTTGGAGTACTCAGTTTTCAGAGAGATGTTTATTTTATACATCTACCTTTAAGGATCAGAAAACTATGTGAAAGAGGAGGCAGGAAGATGAAGGCAGAGGATTTGTGTTTTGTTCATTCTCCTCTCACAATACACTCTGACTGCATTCTGCCTTGTCTCCCCTACTTCGACTCCCTTCTTTCATTTCCTCCAGATAAATAGTTCCCATTTCCCTCCCCCCAAAAAAAACAGGACCCTCAAAGATATCAACTACACATGGCATAAAAAAGTGCAATAAGGCTGGACAAGAAAACCAGTAGGCAGATAAAGGTCCCTTAAGCAGGTAAAAGAGTCAGAGACACCCTGACTCACTCTATTAGAGGTACAGCAAAAACCCCAAGCTAAAGAACCACAGAATGTATGAACAGGGCCTTGTGTAAGACCCATTTCAGTGGTCACCAATGTCAGTTTCTGTCATCCCTTATGAGCACTGCTTGGTTGATTCTGTGGGCCCTGTTCTTATGGTATCATTGACAATCCTGGCTCCTAAAATCCTGCCCTCTACTTTGTCAAGTTCCCAAGCTCTGCCTAATGTTTGGCTGTTGGTCCCTGATGACTTCTGTGCTAGGCACTGATGCATGAGTATAGCAGAATATCATAAGGAATCATTTAATTAACTGACATTTTTTCTTCCTTCCTTCCTTCCTTCCTTCCTTCCTTTCTTTCTTTCTTTCTTTCTTTCTTTCTTCTTGTCAGCAGTGTATGGTTGTACTCTAGGTCTTTGAACCTGTAGATGCTGGTAATCTAGGCAGTGTTGGGCATTGGGTCTCTCTCTCTCTCATGGATTGGGCCTCAAGTTAGGTCAGTCATTGATTGGCCTTTGCCTCAGGTACTTACCCATCAACAAAATGTAAATCAAAACTACCTAGAGATCTGAATCTTCTTCGAATCCCCCATGACAGCGCCCCTTACCAGCAGGAAGTAGTTTGGAAAGAACGACACCCAAATTCCCAAGTATTGTGTATAAATGTTTGTTTTCATTTAATTGGACTTTGTTATATAAAATTAAATAAAATAATAATAATAAAAAACTACCTAGAGATTCCATCTTATACCTGTCAAAACAGCTAAGATCAATAACACAAATGGTAGCTCATGCTGGCAAGGACACATGGTTTATTATGTTCTTAGAAGTTTTATTTGTGATAGCCAGAAGCTGGAAACAAACTAGGTGTCACTTAATAAAAGCATGGACACAGAAAATGTTGAATATTTATACAATGGAGTATTACTCAGCAGTTATGAAACACACCATGAAAGCAAAAGACAAATAAATGTATAAAACTAGACAAAAAGGAACATCATCCTGAGGCAGGCAACCCAGACCCAGAAAGATAAACATGGCAGGTACTGTTGTATAAGCAGATATGAACACTCAAGTAAAGAATAATCTCAATACAACCCTCAGACTTGGAGAAGTTAAAGAGGACAGGCCTGGTGAGGATGCATTGATCTCTCTGGAAGGGGGGAATAGAATAGATTTTATAGATGGATAGGGGAAAGTAGGTGGGAATGGGAACAGAAGTGAGGGATGCAGGGAGAAAGTATGGGGAGATATGTCTGAAATAGTTGGGCATTTAAAATGTGGTGTGGAAACCTAGTAGAGTAGAAAGATCTTGGTACCTATGAGGGTCCCATTGAGGACTATTAGTAAAGCATATTGAGTCTGAAATGGCCATCTTTTTGCAATGTGGTTAGGCTCCCAGTGGTAGGATTGGGGCACCAACCCAGCTTAAAAACCTATGACCTACAACCTGTCCTGCCTGCAAGATGCACTGATACAAAGGTAGCTCAGAAAATTTTAAGAGCCTGAGGTGATAAATTACTCCAAGGACAGAGCATGTACCAAACACAATGGAAATGATATGCATAGAGGCTCACAGATATTGCAAAAACACATATAAGATCTACTCAAGTTCAAACTAGACAAATTTTCATCAGGAAATGGAAATACAAGTCTGCCCCTAACCAAGAAGATATCATATTGATACCTGTAGTGACTTAAAAGCAAATTTCTTCAATATAGTGTACTAGGTATACCAACAACATGACAAGTAAAGCAAAATGAGCATTACATTAGTTTAACAAGACAAAATGGACTTCATGTTTTAGTATGTGTGTGTGTGTGTGTGTGTGTGATTTTACTTATTTAACTTATTGGTCTTTTTTGGTTGTTTTGATTTTGTTATTTGTATAATTTAAGTTTTTATTTGAAAGATAAAAAAGAAGTCAAGTGATTAGCAAAATGAGCAATCTAGGAAGAGTAGGGTAAGAGGTAGGATCATGAACAGAATGTGTTCTCTAAAAATTATTAACAAAATAATAAAAGGCAAATAAACAAATATTGACAAATATTGATTTTCTAAACACATAATTTTCACAGTTTTGGGGTGATTTCATGTCATTAACATACTTATCCCTCTTTCCCAAATTTGTTTAAGATGTAATCTCTCAACAGTTCTACCAAGCTATGCTGTCTTTGAACCACAACATTAAGTAGCATGGCACAATACCTTAATGGGGATTAGTGAAAATTTACCTGATTGAACTTAAGACCATTTAAGAAGAAGGAAATTATGTCTGGCACTCAATCCTTCATAGAGCTACTTAACTCATGTGTCTCTACAACTGCCACTTTACTCAGTGAGCATTAACTCTCATATACATACTAAATATGTGTTCTTATACAAAAACATAAGTCTATTCTTCACTCTTGTTTAAGAAAACTTCTCTTTGCAAAAAATAGAACCATTATAGAAAATGAAAAAAAAAAATGAAGAGTTCAAGAGCACATTCCCATCTGATACATTTACAAAATGATTTCTATACTTTAGGCTCAAGTAGACAGAATGTAAAAGCCAGAGGAACAGGGAGTTCTATGTGTGATTATATCTCCTAGGAATGTCAATAACTGGACCTCTAAAATCTCATCAACATGACTGTCTAAACATGTGCTTAAAAGTCCAACAATAGAAGTGCTAATTTTGATTGAAGAAATCCCATTAAACTTAAAATTTACACAAAATCTATAGGCAACTAAGGAATGCATAGAGGTGGAGAAAGCTTTATCTATGGAAGATGAAAAAATGTGCTTATCTTATACCAAATAATTATTAATTATTACTAAAAATATACATACATCTAGTATTATACAGATTTAACAGTTTTTACTTATATATTTAGGGATATATATATATATATATATTATGGATAATATATATATATATATATATATATATATATATATATATATATACATTAAATCAAAGGGTATGAATTTGAAAGATAGCAAACCGGAAACAATGGGTGGGTTTTGAGGGAGGAAAAGGAAAGGGGAAATGATAAAATTACATTATAACTCAAAAAATAATAGAGGTAAATTGAAAGAATAAAATGAAAATCTATATTTAAGCCCATGAAGACAAATTAGTGTTACCCAATTATTCTTGGATGTGTCCTCTTCCAGTAGAGCATGGCTAATTTACTAGGAGATACACTGTACAATAAAACTCTATTTCTCTACAGTATGTAACGACTGCTTATAGCTCTGGCTAGAAGTGGGATTTATGACTAGCCTCAGTCTCAGAGGTTTGGTCTGGGTAGGGCTCACACAGGTTTTGTGCATACCATTGTAACCAATGTATAACTTAGTGTACAATTCCCTGCTGTGTCCAGATGATTGATTCTGTTCAGTCATGCACTATCTGCAGTTGCACTTTTTTTTCAAACTGTCTTGCAAATCCATCCTTCAGCTCTGGGGAAGGGCTGAACTATATGTTCTATTTAGGACTGATATTCTGCAGTCAGTATATTGTTCTCTTCATTTAGGCCAACTGTGTGTCTGCCTGGTAATCAACATCTATTGAATAGAATCTTGTCAGATGGGATATGATGTTTTCATTGAACCATGGATATGATAACAAATTGTTAAGGATTAGAGTAAGGAGTATGGATTTTCAGCCCGACTCCTGGTCTTATCCTGCCACCGCACCAGCCCCAAATAACACACAGAGACTCTGTATTTGATATTATGCTGTTGGCCAGTTACTTGTTTCTTATCTGCTAGCTCTGTCTTAAGTATTAACCCATTTCTGCTGATCTATGTATTTTAACGTGGTCTTCTCTTACCAGGGAGCCGGCCAGCATTCTGCTTTCTCCAGACTCTCCATGTTGACTCCTCCTTACTACTTCCTCCAATCCTCCTTGTCTCCTATTCCCACCTGTCTTGCTTTCCTACTGGCCAACAGTGTTTTATTCATTAACCAGTTGAGAAACATATTTACAGAATTACATCTCCCATCAGATAGGTTAACACTGTGGACATATAGCAAAATAGTTTTAATAAGTCTTCCACTAGGGCCTGTGACCTGTCTGCTATTGGCTCTTTTCTTGATAATGATGCCATGTAAAATTTTCGGTTTGTGATCCTTAAATCATTGTTGTCTCAGTGGGGAAGCTTTACTAGGGCAGCCATTGTTGTAGCTTGCTGTGTTCATAGATGTTCATGATAGATGATTCCTTTTTCCCTTTTATAAGGCAAATAACTCCTTCCAGCACTGTTAAATTAAGCAATATGGATGAAGCTTCCAAACCAGCAAAAGCTTTGTTTCTCCATGTTATATGTGATGACTTAAGCAAAAGGATCTTACTGTCAACTGATTCAGGGAAATAAATGACTATGGTAATAGCTTGTACATTTTGAAGTCTATGGGACCTCACTGTCCCACAGCTCAAAATAATGTGTCATTCTGGAACTTCTCAGATGGATCTAGCTCTCAGCAGGAAAACAGCCACCTGGAGCCTTCCAAATCCCAGCAGGAAGAATGAGAGCCAGGCGCCCACCCAGTGTCTTGTGGTGCCAGGCAAGTGAGCCTTGTTTCTATAAGGAAATATGTGGTAGAGAAATGGAAGAGATAGAAAAATTAAAAGCTTAATGTGCTATGGAAAGACACAGAAAGGAAGAAATGTATCTGGGGAGGAGTGAGCAGGCATTGGAGGTCTGCTTGCTAATTGCATCCATGGTGACAGAGGTGAGGATAGACTGAGGAGCAGGTCTGTTTTCCACTGGGGACATATTGATGATGTCCACCAGGCTCCTGCCAAGGACCATATAGGGGTCATGATCCTACCATAGCCAAGGTCTATTTGATGTTCATGTCCCATGGTGCCATGAAAGGCCACGTGAATCTTGGGGTCTGGGCTGTCAACCTGTGGTCTTGTTTGTGTCCAGGGCCATACTAAGATCAGTTCTGTCCTTATTTGAGTTGCTGTGGCCATTTGGAGTTGGCATATTGACCAGGCCAAGCTGCTGCCTGAGGCCATGTCTGGTTCAGTGGCCCAGCTGTAGCCAAGGTCTGTGTTGATTTCCATGGTTCAGATTGCCACTAGGCCCCATACAAAGGCCTGGGATCTGGGCCAGAGCCTGAGACTTGTTTAGAGTCTGTGGTCCATGCCACAGCAGGGGCCATAAAAATATGGGTGGAATGTACTGCCACCTGGGGCCATGGTGTTATCTGTGCCTTGGCTGCTGCCAATGGCTGTGGTCCTATAGTATCCAGGTTCTGGATAGACACATGTGGCTCCTGTTGCCAAAAAGCAATATGAACATTTCTAGAGTCAGATAGGCCACGTTAGTCAATGTTGGTGCCTGAGGGCCAGGATGCCCCCAGATCTGATTAGCTTGTGCTGCTATACAGTGTCATGTTTCCATGGTCCTATTACAAACTGTGTTTATGGTGATGTTAGATGCACATGTTACCATTGAAGGTCATTTAGACACCCAAGATTGAGAGCCATGTTGGTGTTTCAGGGCCATACTGTTGCTGAGGCAATGGTGACATCCAGACACTGTTGAGGACTATGTTGGGGTTCATGGTTCTACTGTGGCTGGGGTCTGTGTTAAATTCCCAGTTATGTGATGCCACCAGAGGACACATAGAGGACAAAGGTTAGGGCAGCTCCATTCCCACCTGAGCAGCCAGTCCCTCTACCCAGAGCCAGGATGTTGATCAGACCCAAGCTGCTTCAGCGAGGCATGTTTGAATCCATGGTCCAGCTACAGCTGTAGTCTGTGTGGATGTCTGTGCCCTATGTAACCTCAAGAGGCCCTAGAAACCATGTTCAATGACATCAGAGGGCTATTTTGAGCCAGTCACATCCTTTGCTGGCCTTGGGAAAGCTGGCCTTGCCTCTCACTGGACACTATCATAAGAGAACTGGCTCCTGACCCTGAAAAGAATGGGACCCACCCCTCACCACAGGCCAAAGTGAATGGGCTCTGAGGGCAAGCATGTAGGAGAGATGATGTCCCTGCTCACTCGAAGTGGGTAACCACCAAGGACATGTATTAACTAGCTTGGCTACTATCCAGGCCCACCGCCAGGCCTTGGGTTGATTCATCCTGTTATCTACCCCATCTAAAACCTACTGGAGCTGGTGAACGGACTGGTCCTGTGGAAGACCTGCAAGATTTCTGTGAATCATGGCAGCCACAGTATATTCCAGAGGAGTCCTGGTGGAGATCCAGTGATGGTGATGTACCAGAAACCAGAGGTTTTGAAACAGACCAGTGACTCATTGCAACAGACAGGTGCCATAAATCTGATGGGACAAAGAGGTGTGCTATAGGGCACACTGAAGCCTCCAGTGCCACCAGAATGAAGGAATAGGTATTGGAGAAGCAGCAAAGGAAAAGCAAAGAGATTTTTCTGTTGTCTTTTTGTTTCTTGTTTTTGCTTTTGCTTTTGTTCACTTGCTTGCTGCTTGCTTACTTAGATTCTTTTGTGGGGGTGGTATGGCAGGTACAAAGAGAAGATATGGAGGGACCTGGAGGTGAAGGGAAATGTCATGTATGATGTGAAACTCCCAAAGTGTTAAAAATGAGGTTATAATAAAAGACACAAAAAGAAAAGAAAGCAGGATGAGCAAGCCATAGGCGGCAAGGCAGTAAGCAACACTCCTCCATGGTATCTGTATCAGTTCCTGCCTCCAGGTTCCTGTCTTGAGTTCTTCACATGACTTTTCTCAGTGGTGGGCTGTTACTCAGAAATGTAAGCTGAAATAAGCTCTCTTCTCTTCACCCCCCAAAATGTTGCTATTCCTGGCACTGGAGTTTTATTTGTTAGTCTCTGGTTTGTAGTACGGACATTATGGACTATATCGAAGTTCCCTTTCTTTAGCTGAAATACAGCTCCCTTTCATGTATAATTTTCATATATGCCACTTATTTTCACTCAATTAAGTGCTTCCAGAATGCCTACTCTATACATGATTAGACAGAGAATGGAAACTTTCAATTCAGGAGAGAAAAAAAAAAAAAAACAATTTGCTCCATTTTAAATTAGAGCAGTAATAATGAAGGAATATGATTTAAGTTTCAAAGAGGGTTAGCAGTCTGTGAAAATATTAAATAGCCATTGAACAGGGTTCTGTAATTGTAGAAAAGGTAGCAAGCATAGCCATTGATTATTTTATTTATGGAATCATTACATAACATACATTTTTCAAGCCAGATTAAGTTTCTATATACTTAGTTCAGTAGTGGTATGTTATTTATGATTTAATAGAGCTTTCCTGAAGATTCAGAAAGCAATGTCATCCACAAGCTGTGGAAGGCAGCCATACATGTTTAATCTCAGAAGCCAGAAGCCAGGAGGTGGTGGTACACATCCTAGGATCTGGATTAAGAGATAGAGGGATCTCTATGAGTTCAAGGCTACCCAGATCTATGCAAGATTGGATCGGTCTAAAAGAGAATTATAGCTCACACCTTTAATCCCAGAATCACAAGTGTATTTAAGACAGGAAGAAGGTCTCAGAAAGAAACACTCATTCTCTAACCAAGCTGAGAGACAGCATGATCAGTCTATTCAGTCTGAAGTAATGGTAAGAGCTAGTGACCCAGCTAATTTACTTTTCTGTTTTTCAACATGAAGTTTGAACCCATTGTCAGTTACCAGGTCTTTTATTTTTCTTGTTACAAGGTTTCTGAGTATATATAGTCTAATGCAGTGGTTCCTATTATAAGTGCAGAGTTGACTAGGAAAACTAAAAGTTTGAAACATTTTTTTTTATCCAAGCAGGGAAAGGAGAAAGAATGAGAGATTTATGAAAGAGAAGGCGAAAATGACAAGAAGCCTGAAGAGTGGAGAATAGTACTGAGGAAGTAGTAGATAGAGCTGAGAACAAAGAAACACCGGCATGTTCTCAAAATGATGAACAAAAGACGGTTTTCCTTCCTTTCACTTTTCTGTCAGTCCTTCCCTCCCTCCTTCTGCTGCTCACTGCATCATTCCCTCTTTCTCTCAGCTTTTCTACTTAGGAAACCCCAACAATTTTGTGTGCACCACCTGTGCTCAGGTACCTACAGAGACAAGAAGATGGCATTGGATACTGATGCCCTGTGGAGATAGAGGCACTTGTTATCCACCCAGTATATGTGGTGGGAACAGAAAGTCAGTCCTCTGGAGAGCAGCATATCAGAATTATCTCTAGTCCTCAACTAGAAAGATCTCATAGCATTATGTTGCTGTTTTAGCAAAAGATGAGAGAAAAGTTACACAGCCTTTTCAAACTCCCATTCAGCACCAGCAATCAAGAGGATATATGTATTTCCATCTTAATATCCTTAATTACTGTTCATAGAAAAGAGAGGGAAAATGTAAACTGCCTAATTACCGAGCCAAGTCAATGCTGCTTATCACTCTCTCTTGAAGGAACCTAGTCAGAATAATTTGGTTTCATTTCAAATGGAATTTTCCTTTTACTAGATGTCCCACTCAGGTTCCCCAACCCTTTAAGGTTCTGTTATATCATTGAAGTCTGCTTATAAAATGAAAATTGTACACTGAGCCAAAGATGTTGCTCCTAGTGTGCACCATTCAAACTTTGTTTTCCCTAATAGAAGGGAAGGGACTTCATTAAATATAGGACATATTACATAAATATTGTCAAGGCCCTTAAAACACTAGTGGACACTTTCCCTATAATTAATATTTTTATCTGAACTATATAGATGGGAAAAAATTTCACCCAAAAGCAATTTCGAAACGTCTGTCCTAGCTGTGTCCTCTTCCTTTTCCACTTTCACTGAACTGCTATGCTCTTCAGAATTCTGCTCTGAGCTTAAGTGCTGTATTTTGAATGCTACAAAATCCACATGCAAGTAGCTTGTGAATTCTGTAAGCACCTGAGGAGACCATTTCAAGATATAATTCTCGACTTCACGGTGTCTGGATAAACATAGAAGATTGCACAGCAGCTCTGCTTAGAGGTATCATTGGCAATAACAGACCTATGTTAGGAACAAAATTGTCTGAAATTTACATGAATTCTTGACTCCTGTAAAGGGTTCTTTTCATATTTGTATCATTTCTACTTAAAAAAAAAAAACACACACCCTAGACAACCAGTCTAATGGTTTCAAACTATTTTACTTTTAAATGAGGCTCTTGAGGTTTTTCCTAAAAATTCAACAGATGTCACATTACTCCCAACCCCCAAACCACAAAATTAACAACAATGTATCCTTTGCTCTGAAAATTCACTCTGTTAGCAAACACTCCCAACTCCTTCCCTGTAGAAAATTTATCAATCACACATTTCAGAGGGAGCTTCTTCCAAGTGTGGTACTTTGCAAATTCCTCAGAAAGAGTTTCAGTCAATCAAATAGTAAGATCACAAAATTTCTTCATAGTTTTCTACATTATCTTGACATTTCAAATATTTCAGCCTGCATCTTTTTCATAAATCTGACCTTTTCTACCTAAATATCATATTTTTGCTTTGCATTTTGATAACTCACTAACATTCTTGAATAAATACTTTGTGCTTTCGACTTGAAAGTCTATAGAGTAAACAGTGAGTTCAAGTTCTATTTTTCTAATTTAAATTATTTTCATGGCTTCAAGCAGACTTTAACCTTTACAACTGACTGGATCCAATTCTGATTAACACCTCCACTATTTAAATTATTGACTCAGTGGAGACAAACCCTCTACACTCCATCATAACAGCAATAAGTACATTTTTCTCTAAACTAATTGAGAAAAACATAAATAGGCCCAAGTCGTTTTTTCATTTAACAGTAAAATGTTATTATTAAACTCTTGAAGCAACAATAAACATTCAAATGAATGTATAGAAAATAAAACTGACCTTTTCATTAAAATAGCAAAATGATGCAAAATAATATCTGTGATTATCAGTGTAAATAGAGTACATACATATTTCTTTAGAGTACCAAGAAGAAATGTATATAGTCATATTATCAGAAAACAAAACATAAATTATGATACTTTGGGCAACAGATCTGTAGCCCTGACATGTGTTGTCTCAAAACAAAAGAAGACATAATTCAAATTAAACTGCTAGGATTATATTGTTATTTAGTGAACAATGTATTTCCTAGTCATCCCATGTAAGAGATTAAATTTCTTTGTTTGGAAAATGAAAAACAAGCAAACAGTTCTATATACAAACACTTCGGGCTTGGATTAGTTCAGATACTCGAGTAGTGGCCTCCTACCCAGCACAACTGGGTAGGTAAGGGTACCTGTTTTCTCAGCTTACCACAGTGATTTTGGATTTTCATCCAAAACATGGGAACACACGTCTTTGGAATTCCACAAAACTTTCTGTGGTGCCTGCTATAACTCTAAACCAAACTTCAAGGAAAGTTGTGAGATAACAGAATTAAATTACATCTCAGCACATAAATGAAGTAGACAGGGGCCATAAATCCTTCCATATGTTCTGTGATGACTCTTTGTAAGGGGAACCTCTGTGGCTTCCAACCACAAACCACAATGTCCAGCGTCCTTCTGTTTGTGGGCAAAGGCAAGGGTAGGTGTTTTTCACTTGAATTTCACTGTCTTTTTTTCAAGTCTGGGATAGTGGCACAGGTATATGTTGTCTTCTACCTCCAGGTTCTTTTCCATATCTGATCATAATCTTAACAAACTATAGAAATGAAATTTCTGCGCGATCAAGATAAAATTTACATTATTGTTGAGGAAATTGCTTCCATTTGTCTGCAACAATGTATAATTTTACTTCTTTTTATTCCTACATATTTTATCAAGATTTCATTGTATATTTTCTTATACCAAAAATTTCACAGTGTTTACTTTGTATAATACTGTTTATTTTAGTAAATATAGCAATCATAACATTCCCCCTTTCTTCTTCCAACAGCTCCCATATATTGCTCCTTGCTCTTTCTCAAATTAATGGTCTTTTACCCTTGGTTTATAGTATATAATCTCTTTCTCAGTACATATAATGCTACCTGTATGTACAGGACTCTAGAGCTGAAAACTGTAAATCCAGTCATGGCATTCTTTCCTGAGAAAGACAATTATTATTTCATTATCCCACAATTGCCCAAACTTCTTTGACAAGTATTTAGGCTCTTAGAGAATTTTCTTCCTTCCTTTTAACAAAAATAAAATTAGCAGAAACATTTTTGTTAACTCTAAAACTAGTTTTTATTTTAAAAGGGGCCAGTGAGAATTTTAAAATACTCTTATTTGCTTCTTCACGTGTGGAAAAGACTGAATGCTGATGAGGAAATCCATCCCTGTTATTTTCATCCTACCCTGCCTGGCCTTCTGTGTATTTAGGGTTGGAGATATCAGCCAGTTATTGGTGAACTAGAGAACACAGATAAGAATATCCCACACACGGTCATCATGCTGTCTCTTGCTGGTTCTGAAAACATAAGTAATAGATTCAAAGTCAGTGTTTCTCACAAATAAGCGTTCTGTTTTATGGCTGTTGCATTTTTTTTAGGAAGCATGGACAAGTATTTCTTCACACCATTTTGAGCATTGATGACAGAACAAATAATTCTACCCACTATGGAGTAATCACTAGAAAGTTTTTTTTTCAGGTTACTTACACACTTATGGAGTACAGTATAAGAAACTAACAAATGCTCAATGATTAATCAAATTATAGCAGATAAGAGTTTTTACCAACTCAATAATTTTCATTTCTGAATATTTTTCAAATTCACTCCATTTACTTTTATATATTTTGAAATGCATCATGTATTTATCCTTTATAACACTGAACTAGTTATTTCTACATTTTGGTACAATTCCTTAAAACTTTCTCATTCTTCATCTTACACATTGTAATTTAGTATATTTATGACTTCTATAGATGAGGGAGTATAGGGCTATGAGGGAGTAATCTAAACCCACCTGTATTATGAAAAATTACAGGATTATATTCTTTTATACAATTGAGTAATATCCTAATTTAAAATTGCTAAATGAGCTAGCTTAATAACCATTTCTCATAGCATACATGTAAGTATTTACTTATAAAAGAAAATGTTTAATTATAGCAGATATAAAGAAAATGAAAATCACAATGACATATAATAAAGTTTTATTTAAATAATTTTTATAAAATGATAAAAATTCTGGTGAAGGTATGTACAAGGGAAAATTCTTCTTTGTAAATAAATTATAAAAGTCACCTAAAGTCTGAAAGTCTGAATAATAACTGTTGCTATTCCAGTAAAACTACAATGTAATACAGCAAAAACACTGTTGTTTGTTTATCCATAGGGAATAAAATGATTATCCCAAGAAGACACCTAAACATACATTGTATTGCCTCATTATTAATTATTACTATACTTAATACATTGGGTGAGCTAAGATATGTACAAAAGGTGAATTGACAAGCAGAATGTTAAATACACACAATGATACATTGCTCAGCTGTAAGTAGACTGGACCCTGAAATGGCTTTGACCTTTGTTTTATTCCACTTGGCATTTTTAATATGAATCCAAAGACTCGAACCTGGTTATGCATTTAATATAAAGTTTGTGTACTTATTGCTTTGCCTTTTATTTGCATTTAAATTATTTTCAAATCTTTGTGTTTGTCTATTTTTCCCCATAAACTCAACTTCTGCAATTTTAGCATCCACTTTTAAATTAAAATGTATTACTGCCACGAGTTTACATTATATTGAGTTTGCGTGCTTTATATCCAATCTTGGCTTCTGAAGCTTACGTCTTAAAGCAGATTTTAACATCTGAGCTTTGGTTTTCAGATTGCACAATACATTGCTTCTTATACCTTTCTAAAGCAGGTTTGTTTTAAAAGAAATGTGATCTCCTTCCATTAACTTTCAATTTTGAAAATTGAATCTAAATTTAATAGTTCAGTGGAAAGGTGTGGATTTTCACTGGCTGATATAGGAGGTCTTAAAGTGGAAAATCTAGGCAAAAGAAATACATCCATAAAGTAATAGACAGCAACAAACCCCAGTACAGTGAGTTAGCCCAAATCCAAATCAGCTTTTCCAATTTCTTAAAACTTTATATTTTGTAAAGAAGGAATTACTCAATTAAAATAATTTTTGCTGTCTTGCCTTTTTTTATTTTTTATTTATTTTTTAATACTGGGTCTCACTATGTATACTTGGCTATCTTAGAACTCCCTGTGTGGAATAGGCTGATCTTGAACTCAGAGTTCCATCTGCCTTTGTTTTTGAGTGTTGAGACAAAAGACATGTACCACTACACTTGTCTTATAACTAATTTTATAGCACATCATGAACAAATAACTTTTCTTAGAAATGAAAATTGTACATTGGATGCAAATTTGAGATATCATAAAAATGCTTAAAATAAAGAAGCCTCCATATGATTGATAATTTAATTGAAAATCTGAAGCTTGTTGAAACTTGTATATTCAGATCCCAGTATTCCTGGCTACCACGCGACTACTTGGTGTACATCCAGCTAATATCTCAACTTCAGTGAGAATCATTAATTCATGAAAGACAAGCTCTATATACTTACTCCTAAAGCACTACACTGTATCTCTTTCAATATTGTACTCTGGACTACCTCTTCATAAATTTAGAGTGTAAACTCATTCAAGTCTTCTGGAAATTCTCTTAAGATTTTTATTTACTTACTTTAGTTCATATATGAGATACTACTTTCTCCACTCTCATTCATATATTTTCTATATCTGAGGGAACTGCTACCCTATTTTTAGAGTTTGAACTTAAATTGTGCTATTACATAACTTAAATTGTAACATTACTGTGATTTGTGGATCATAATAATATTTGAAAGGACATTATCCTAATCATCACACTTAATTTTGAAAAGATTGATACTTTTTTTTTTACTAACATTTAATTCTGTACTATAACAACGATTAAACTGCAATAGATTGTTTTACACTTTTCTTTAAGCAGCCAATTTATATATGGGCTGTTGTTTCTAAAGGGCAGTAAAAACAAATCCATTCAGCAAGGTATGTCTCCTGTGGCATACTTTATGTCCAGTTTGTCCAGAGTAAATGAAACAGAAGGTTGAGGCTTTAAAACATCTTGAAAGATTATCACTTAGCGTGATTTGTCAATTTCTGTTTGTCTTCCTGTATCCAGGCAGTTTGTGTTCAGATAAGGAACTGAAGGTTACTTGTAAAATAGTGAGGATTAGGAAAGTAGCAGGAGGTACAGATCAAAGATGGAGCCTGAAGGAATGCAATATGCAATTTTTGGAGACAGTTTTGAGCATTCCCTTTTCACTTGAGGTCCCCCTTTGTGACAGTTGACAACAACAAGTGCTTTTATGACCCCCAATACACTGCTTCCATGTCAGTAAAAACAAAACCAAAACAAAACCCAAAAAACTACCTCTGTATTTCCTTTCTCCAAACCATAGTTTGCTTATGTGGAAATGACTAGTTAGGTTAGAAAAAGTACTCATATTTATAAGAATATTGACTATACATGTATAATGATAACATTTGGTCACTTTCAGAAATATTCCAGGTTCTATTTATTTTATTTGTAAATGCATTATATTAGCTGGTTTCCTTTTGTTTTATTTTTTTTATTTCTTTCTTTCTTTTTTTTGTTGTTGTTTTGTTTTTCTTGACCTTTCCTGCATATTTATTTTGTCACAGTTGTTGATACTCTTTTTTTTTATTTTCTTTTCTTACTCAGAGAAGGTATGACGTAGTTTTATGAGGGCTTAGGTATGTTTATGCATCCTAACAAGCAAATTCCTATATGGTAGAATTATCCAAAAACCTTATTAGGGGAAGCACCTACAAGAACAAATTGGTGAACAGGATGAGGATTGGAATGAGAAATCTATCAGCCCACAAAGGACACAAAGGCTTGGTGACTTGTAAAAGGGAGCAAGTTTTTGTTGCCTTTTTTTGTTTGTTTGTTTGTTTGTTTGTTTTTTGATACAAACATACTAAGGTGTAGTTCTATAGTGTTCTGCAAAGCTGAACTGCAACCCAACATTACTGGCTAGAGTTGTCCAACATTTTACAGCAAAGTGGTTCCTGCAGAACCCCATCCCAGCTCAGGAAGCACCTGGAGAGAATAGATTAAGTCTAAAAGTAAGAATGTTCTTCTAATTGAGTTATCTCAAAAATTTAAAAGATTCAACCCAAATGTAAAATACTTAAAACTAGTAGCTGCTTTTTAAGAGTAGATTCAATAACCCATTTTATCTCATGACATCTACACTTTTTATGAATAGATTCAATAATCTACCTTTATATTTTATCCCATCTATATTAACCCTGTTTTGTTTTTTAACAAGAAGCCTTTACTAAATCAGTGAAGTTTTTGATGTGAACTTGGTAACAGTTAAAGTGCTGGCTTAAAGGTGAACATTTGTGTGTCTACTTAAGGGTCATTCAGAAGTACTTGGCAGTTCCTAAGTTTTATCTCAGTATGGTAGAGTAGTAAAAAGCAGTATTGTGATAAAACAACACTCTGGGGCTCGGGCAGCATTTGCAGTAGCCGATAGTGCAGTGATCAGAGGAATTTAAAAAAATAGTATTTTGCCTTTGTGAAACCAATGTTCCCTGAGAACTACATTCAAAGAAGAAGAGTAGAAGGAGGAGGAGGAAGAGGAGAAGGAAAAGTAAGGAAACCAATGGATGGATGTTCTTGTGATGCTGTCAAATTTAATGGACCCTTACTAGGACATAAAAAAAACAAAAACAAACAAACAAACAAAAACCCAAAAACCAAAAAACAAAACAAACAAACACACAAAACCTTCCAATCTGGATTTTTCTGCTTCTCTGACCAGGTCTTATGCTAATAACTCTTGTCTTTACTTCTACATTACTTCTTTCCAGGTACCAAATAAGGACTTACTTTCTTACCGACATCTGACACTTATATAGGTAAAACAATTCCAGTGCTTTGGTGTCTGTTAGACAAGCCCAAAGGAAGAATACAGCAATCGCCACATCTGACACCCCAATTCATCTTGAAAAAGACAGACTGGTTATTATGATAATGTTATAAATGCACTAGTGATTAATTCTTCAGAGAGGAGAGTGATGAAAACAAGAGGTAGAAATTGGAGAAGACTAATTAGGGTAAAAAGATTCAATGAAGGGTGGTGGTGGTACATGCCTTTAATTCCAGAATTTAGGAGGCAGAGGCAGGCAGATCTAATTCCAGAACAGGCCCCAAAGCAATACAGAGAAACCCTGTCTTGAGAAACCAAAAAACAAAAAAAAAAATATTCAATGAAAATCAGTTTCTTTCTTAGTTAAATACCCAGTATGTCCTTGATCTTCTTGAGGACCTTATTCCCATCAGAGATCAGACATGGCAGAAGTGTCTAGAATCTGGTACTTGAATGTCTTGATAGCTATCTGTTCTGAGGGAAGTTGAGAATCACTAAAGACTACAAGGAAAATGCCTTCTAAATAGAGTGAAAACTCAAGATCTTATGGAGAACTAGTGTTTTAATAAGACAAGGTCAATGACTTGGTTGAGGGGCCAGTCCTAAGGAAGGCAGAAGAGAACTAGTCAGTGAATGCCAGCAGTTCTCAGCCAATTGGTTTCAACCCCTTTGGTAAAACTCTATCTCCAAATATATACATAACTAGCAAAATTATGCGTTTTTTGCATTATGAAGCAACGCCTAGAAGAATTTTACGGTTTAGAGTCACCACAACATGATAATTATATTAAAGGGTCACAGCATTAGGAAGGTAGCAAACCACTGATCCATGTTGAAGGGAGAGGTGGAATAATTATGCCTTTAATAAAGTACCATATTTTCTCATCCCCAAAGTCCTACCCTGGAGTGCAGTTTCTATAAGTCAAGCACTCATTTGGTTCATGTATTTCTGTCTAGAATCTGGAGTCCTAAGGAATATTGCTTTTCGTTTATTATACTTACTTCTTTGAATTCTAACCAGAAATTAATTATTCCTTTTTTTTTTTTAATACTGTGGTTTCTCTTACATTTCTCAAAGACAGCCACATCTCCCTGCTTCTTGCCATGGAGCTACCTACTGTCATGTAGGTGGACAGCATGGCTTTTTCCTTCTCTTCTTCATTCTCTACCTCTGAATAGCTACTGCAATTTATAGCATGTTCTCCTTTGGAGTTTTCCCATTAACTCTAATAAATTTGACCCAAACAAAACACTAAAAGCTAAGAGTTTCTAAGTTTAATTTACAAGATAAAAATTAGAGTTTATGAATTAATAAAATATAATAGTTAAAAAATGTCTACATGTTTTAAACTACCTTAAGTGGAGAATTTCCTCAGAGAAACATAGTATGTGGCATATGGTCAATGAGCAAATGACTTTAGTGATATTTAGAAAATGTAGTACAGTATTACAGTATTATTGGCAAAGATGAAAGGAAGTTTAAAAAGCCTCAGTAGATAAATATCTTAATGTGTGATATGAAATATATTTGTTTTTATGTGTGAGCATATACAAGCTCAACAGGGTCATTTTTATACTTACATTTCCTTTTTCAAAATACTGTAACCATGGGCTTTTTGTACATCTCCATTTCTGTTTTGACATTGTCCTTGGAACCAAGTACAACATAGACTTTATAGGTACTGATGATCTTTTCAGTGTTTATTGTTTAATGAATGAACTATCACAATAAACTTTTAGTCTGTAAAGAAAGAAAATACCAATAAACACCAACAAAGAGTAATATATAAAATCATAAAATCATTAAAAACTTTCTCCTCAGGTATTAATAATGATACTTGATTTTTTTTTTATTGAGCAGTGGTAAAGATTGGTAAATGATGACTGGTCTTTGCAGTTTTCCATATGAACATGACAATATTACTTCAATTTCTTATAAGCTATTTCAATAATGGAAGCAGATAGGATACCATTACTCTAATAACACATATGCACAACCCATGCATTAATAAATTGAATGGACCCTTGATGGCAAAACATTTGTAATTTAAATTTGTGACACAATTACAAAGAAAGGTGATGTAATTATAAGCTACTATACAGATTTGCTTTTCATTGTCTACTAACAGGTCTTGACAGTCTTTAAGAGGAATTAGGTGAATGTTCATGTAGAATCATGTTAGTTCAATAAAGGCCATTATCCAACATAATTATAGTTAATCATAATAATTGCTGAGATTTAGCAAGATGTGGACAGGACTGGCATGCCCTAAGTGCTTTTTATGATTTTTCTGGACCAATGTTTAAAATGTTCGATTATTTAATTTGTTCTGTCACCATAAAGACCCGAAAATAGAAACATATTCAACTTTTCACCCAAGAATCTCTTAACAGTGGGACATCAGCAATGGAGACAAAACAAAGTGTTTCTGAGCCCAGGTGTCCAACCATTTCCTTCTCTGTCACATTTTTTTTTTTTCTGGCTCAGAGAATGGCCCCTGCTGTTAAGCTGGTTCACCAAGGAAGGAAGGAAACTACTGCAAGCACTGTCTGGACAACTGGTTTTTAAATAACATTTTAAGGCTGGTTTACCTTAAGCCATGCTAAAGAGATGGGTGAACTAATCATTCCTTTAATGGGATCTTGCATTTTTCTTTCTCAGAACTACCACGCTAAGAGAAGCACTGTAGTTAACAAGCCCATAGCTTTGCAACTTCATAAGTCATCCTGCTTTTCTGAATTACTCAGAAACAAACAAACAAACAACAAAACAAAACACACAAATAAACAAACAAAAATCCAAAGCTCACAGAACTTTCCTGTCTTTTTTCTAGCTCTGTACTAATCCTGGGCTTCTTTACACTTTACCTATCTACACTTTCTAGCTGCCTTTCTAGCTGCCTTTCTAGCTGCCACCTTGTAACTGACCTTTATGCTGGTTTACCTGAAATTGCCTGGCTTTTTCCCCTTCTCTTCTCCAATATCCTCTGGGAAGATGCTAGGCTTTACAGTTTACCTGCCTGTAAAGTTTTACCTTAAAGATCTGTTCCCACTTACCAACTCAGATGCCCTGAATGCGGGTCTCAGTTAGAAGGCCTGGGCAGTCTAAGGGACCCCTGACAGTGAAACTAGGATGTATCCCTGGTGCAAGAAAGGACTTTGGGAGCACATTCCCCATGAAGGGATGCTCCCTTAACCTAGAGATATGGGGGAGAGCCTAGCCTCTGCTCCAAATGACTTGACAGATTTTGATGACACTTCCTGGAAGGCCTCACCCTCCCTGTGGAGTGGAGGGGGAATGGGATGGGGGTCAGGCGACATAGGAGGATGGGGGGAAGGGAGGGAGAGGGAATTGGGATCAATATGTACAAGAAGAAAAAAATTTAAAAAAAAAAAATAAGAAAAACAAGGCCTGTTATCATTGTTCTCAATCTTAAAGGAAAAAGTGATATTTTAATGGGAATTACTGAACCTAGTAAATGACTTAAGAGTTAGATTTATAGCTACTTTTAAATTTCAAAGGTGTAAGACTTTGGAAACACTTGTCTTTATTGTAAAGAAACCATTCTGGTGCCATACCCTTGATCTGCATATTTCCTGCTTCCCTTTCAGATTCCTCTAATTAGAGGCAATCTTCCCTCTGTCAAATTCACCTTCTCTCTGCTTTGTGGCATGTATACACCAGTCTTGCTTTCATTCCTCACCCTACTGTGAGTCCACTGAATTGGAATTTCTTTCTCATTTGCTGGAGACTGAAGAAGATGAAAGAAAAAGAAGAGAAAGGCTCTCCTAGCTCATATAACTAGATCTGCCAAGCTGTAAATTTGCATTTGGAAAATATAGTGAAAGTAGAAAGGTTTTGTACTTCCCTATTTTCTTTTTATCAATATATCTCTTGATCCACCTTGTTTAACTAGACCCAAAGGTGACTCCTCAGCAGCAATAAAAGGGGAATGGCAAGAGAAGGAAAGATTTAGCCATTAAACATTATTTTAGGGTTATTATAAATAATTCTTACAAGTAATCCTTAACTTTTCAGGATCTATCCTTTTTTATTTAACATTCCTCAATGCCTTTAAGAAAACATTTTTATTATCAATAAGGATGTAATTAGCTTACCTGGGCCCTAATTGCCATTAAACAAATAAACATTCTCAATTCTAGAGTACAAACTGATTATAGATCACAAGTGAATGGATCATACATGTGAGGATATAAATTGTGACCTAGATATAATGAGAAGAATCGGTGTCTTCTTCATTAACAGCAAGGAAAGCAAGATTTGCAAAAATCTTATTTGTATTTGTCCTTATCTCTGTTTTATGAAATAAGTAAGTTCAAAGTGCATAAAAAAGCCATTGATAAACATGACAGAAGAAGTCTATGGTGAGATAGACTATGGTGAAATAAAATAGAACTTTGTGCTAGATATGATTGGATTCATCTATTAGAAATTCTGTAATTTAGTTGGAAGAATCCCATTATTCGAATCATTAACTGAGCACTGATTTTGTTTAACAAAGAATGTAGCTGTTTTGCTCAGAAATTTCGACATACTAATGTATTTGTCAAGGAAAAGAAGTAAGATACAACAGGAGACTTGTTCTCAAGTGAACTGCTTCTGAAGGGAGCATTATTTCTCTGAGTGAACTTTTTGCCTGTAAGCTCTGAGTCTCAGAGAAATAACGAAGTTTAAGTGAATTAAAATAAAAGCGTTTCTAAGCATCTTTTGGAATGGGGCAGAACTAGCTCCTAGCTACTTACTCCTGTTTTGCAGGCAAGACATTTGACACTTGAATCATTCATGTATTTATCCATGTTTCCATTAATCTGTACACATAAAAGAATATAACATATTTTCAAATAATCCTAAATATAAAATAATATATATGATGAAAAAAATATTAAAAGGATAATCACTGACAATAGGGCAAATGTTGATAGCAAAGGAGGAAATGAACACCTTACTTTCTTGTAGAATAAGAACTGTGAGTCCATAATGGAGAAACACAAAACTCTACAAAAATAAATGGCAATTCAAGAACAAATAGCCGTCAAAGATACAATAATCTTTGAGGACATTTATTTATTACTGAATGCATTGAAATTAAATACCAAGAATAGAATAGTCCTGGAGGTTAGATGTCCAGCTGGATTTTGTTCATGTGATGTATGTTATAGTTAGTTACCTGAGAAGAGGCACCTCAATTGAAAAGTGCCTCTCCGTCAGATTGACCTGCAAGCAAGATTGTGGTGAGTTTTATTAGTTATTTATAAAGAATGGTCTAGCAATCTCAGGGTAGACAAACTCTGAGAAATTGCTCCCAAATTTCAAAAGAAAATAGTCCAACCAAGCCATGGTGAGTAAGCTGATGAGCAGCATCTGTCTTTGAATATTGCTTCAGTTCTTGCCTCCAGGAGACTGCCTTGAGGCTGTGCTCTAATTTTTTACCTTACAGATATAACATGAGAGTTGTAAGGTAAAATAAAACCCTTTCTTCCCAAGCTCTTTTAGGTAATGGAGTTTTATTACAAGCATGAGAAACCCCACCTGAAACATCATGTCCCACCATTATTAAAGACTATTAGGAACAGTGACCAGTGGCAGCTGTAGGTACCTTTCTCTTCCTACAAGAACAGAAAATGTTCATTTTTATTTAGTTGTGAACTGGGTAACATTGGCTTCACAGTAGTTTATGGATTTTTCCATTTAACCGAATAAGAAATGCAATTGCAAATTACAGCTAAATATTGATGGATACATATTAACTCAGTTCTATTTTATGAATAATCCTTCAAATACAAAATGTCTAAGTAACACAAACAGGTTCCAAAAACTATACACATAATGGGAAAATTTATGATGTTTGAAATAAACAAGATGACGATACATATATGGGAATATAAATATGCATATGTTATATAAATAATATTCTTTGACATAAATGGTGAGTTACCAAAAATCATGAAGATGAGCAGGTTTTTGTAATTTCTAAAACATATGAAAAACATTTACCTTTAAAAGGTAGGTCCACATGTAAAGAGAAAGACAGACCTCTGTCTCTATTCTTCTTTGTGTGTCTCAGTTTCTTGTCCTGTGGTTATGATAGCATACCCTGACAATCAACTCAACAGAAAAAGGGCTTATTTCAGCTCATACCTCAAGTACAGGTAAGTAATGTGGGAAGACAGTAGCAGAGGTCGATGAAGGCTGAATGAAAGTGCTTAGCTCACTTTTTATCTTGCTTGTACTTTTGTTATCCATGTTCAGAAGAGAATCCCAACTACAATTAAAATATTTCTTCATATATCAGTTATTGTGATCAAGATAATTATCTTTCTCAGATGCCCATCTACCAGGTGATTCTGCCATGTTCGAAAAGAATACAAATCATCTATTTCTCCATGTGAATTATACATATATATATATTCATATATTTATGTCATATTTGAATATTTTTACCCAATTGAGTGCAAATTATCCCTAACACATACAATTATATAATACTATTATATTTACCAATGCACATATATAACACACTTATAAAATGCATATTTCTGTATATATTTTTTGTATCCTGAATTAAAAATTGTGTTTTTCAAAGGTTGAGTAATATTTTATTATACTTTATTTCATTTTATTATAATTATCCCTTAAAAGTCAATTTTTTTCCAAAGACAGTCAGAAATGGAATGGATTTGGGAGGAAGTGGTGGTGAGGAGGAACTTGGAGAGTCAGAGAGAGAGAGGAAACTATAATCAAGATATATTTTATATGGAAAAATCTATTTCAATTTTAAGGTTTTAAAAAGACTGTATCATACAGCTTTTGATAAGTGCATCGCTGCAGATTTTATTAGGTTTTAACTTGGACATTAGTGCACTGTCTGATTACTCAGAAAGGTTAGAGAATATAACTACACAGAATTGTATAACAATTATTATTGAGTTAATAGATCCTATCTCAGAGGGAGTTTTTCATAATTGGAAAAGTTCAGGAAGTCTCTGAAACTGACCACATGCACGAGATGCCTCTTTTCCTAAATTTATATAACCAGAAAGGACTACTGAGAGATACTCATTGACCATCAGACCTGCTAGACTAAGATTCTCTGTCAGCATTTTGTAAAATAACCTCCAGGTTTCTAGCTATCATATGCTGCCACCCAGTTTGGTGGTCTTTCTGCTGTGTTTAAATAATTTCTCCTACTGTTGTTAACTCTCAGCAACACTCCTGCAATTTACCCCTGTAAACTCAGTGGTTCATGCAATTGGACTTTGGTGGTATCCTCATGGTAGTATGCCACCAATTTCCTACATTTGGTCTGTAGATGTTTGTTCATGTCTCCCCTGGAATAGTATATCACTATACATATCGAGATCATTTGTTGTGAAAAAAGACAATATGCCTCTCAGTCAGTGGCAGAAATACATAAAAAGTTTGCAATCTCAGAAAGCTTTCCATAAGATATTTGACTTCTCCTTATTAAAGACTTTATAATAAGTTAGAAAATGTGATTTTGGCAGGCTATCCAGAGAACAGATTCCAATTAAACATGTATCTTTGTTTGTTGTTTTTTTTTCCAAAGTGACTACCTAATTAAAATATATAGACCACGATCCTATACTTCCGTGTGTTTTAGAATTAGCTGGCCAGCGGTTATTATTTCCAGAACATTGGCATTAATAAATAAGATGCAAAGAGTATCCAATGCCATAAGACATACTGAGATGTTCAAACATACCACTGCTCATATTAACAGAAATTGAAAAGACTTTAGAATGGTAAGTAAAATGCTACATATACTTTCAAGGGCTGGAAAGAAGTTATCAAAATAATTAGGGATAAAGACAGGAATAACATTCTCTTTGACTAAGCTTGCTTAAATCAAATGAAAGAGACCAAATAGTACACCCATCCATAAATTCATTCTTGTCCTGTTTGATTAACCTCACTCATCCCCATCTTCCTGTATATTCTTTTCATTTTACATTAAGAATCATTACCCAAGTAGTTTTCAGATATGTGTGTGTTCATATAATTCATCATTTTAACTCTTGTAGCAGCAGCTCAACTGCTGTTCTCTTAAGAGTAGAGCATTGACCAAGCTTTGGTGGCACATATTTTTAATCCCAGCACTGAGAAGGCAGAGGCAGATGGAACTCTGTGAGTTCAAAGCCAGCCTGGTCTAAGGAGAGTTCCACGACAGGCTCCAAAGTAATACAGAGAAACTATACCTCTAACCTCTAATACCCTCCTCCCTGCCCCCCCCCAAAAAGAGCAGAGTGTCTATATATCTGCTCTTCATGTAGAGTCAAAAGATCTTTTCAAAACAAGATGTAATCATACTATTTCTGTCCTCTTAAATTATAGCAAGTAATTGCACACAGTTAACTGTATTAACTATCAGTGAAGATTCTGCCAGGTGATTTGTCTTGTTATTTCACCCTAAATAATTTTAAGCTGCCCACTTTCTGTTTATCTTCAGGCTTTTGTTTCCATATGCCTATATAGAGAGCTACACATGAACTTTCTGAAAAGTCTGGATCTCATCATCTCATCCTCTCAGGGTTCTAGTCAATGTAGTTTGGACTTTTCTTTGGGCCAGCAGCACACATGTAATCACACAGAGCATTATTATTTATTATGAAAGCTTAGCCTTAGCTTAGGCTTTTTTTCTAACTAGTTCTTATAAGTTAACCTATTTACATTATATCACATGGTGTTATCTCTCTCCCGTCTTGTGCCTCCTATTTTCTCTCTGTGTCTCCTGGCATTTCCTAAGCACCTAGATTCCTCCTCCAATTCCTTTCTTTCCCTGGAAGTCCCACCTAAATTCAGTCTTCTTCCTGCCTAGCTCTTTATTAATCCAATCACTGCAATATATCTTTGCACAGTGTAGAAATATTCTACAAGTCACAGCATCTGAATACCAGGTCCTTGAAAAAAAAACTATATTCATGATTGACTTGATACTAGTATCACCCATATTAGAATGAGGGACTTGGTTTATTATGTTGATTATTCTATACTGTAGTAAGTATACTGGCCAGTAAAGGGCATTTTATGTATGTAATATAAAAATGAATGAATTATAATGTATGAACTCTGTGGAAAAGGTTAAAATAAATCATAAATAACTTAATATTAGGATATTGACTCATTGCTACTGGACTTAAGTTCTTAAAAATTAGGAAAAGAAGTAGGACTGTGACTATGAGGTTTTGATTAAAATTTACTGGGCCAAATAAATCACATAAGGATAAATACTTCACTCACAGTTTTTATTTTTTTTAAATACTTAGCATACATAATTTGACCAAGAAAAATAATCCTTCTCTTAAATAAGTACATTAAAGAGATGTTGGAAGACCAAAGATTTAAACTTTTGAAAATATAAGTTACCATATAACTAAGAAAAGGGGTTTGTAATTTTTGTCTGAAATCATTAAAACATTATATTTTATTCAGCTATGAAAACTTCAGATATACTCTGTTCTGTATGAGTCAAATGATGTATTTCAAATTTCATAAATGTTTGTTCGTATCTTGTTGGGTTTTTACATCATATATTTTATGGAACATAAATCTGAAATTCTTTAAAATAACATATATATATATATATATATATATATATATATATATATATAAAGGACTTTTAATTATATAATTTAATGTAAGATTGTCCCAAATATTATGATGTCTATAAAAACATCTTAAGAAAATATGACATAGATCATCTAATATTCATAATTTATGTATTACTTGGCTGTTTTATTATTTTCTTACTTTGAAGTAGTCATATTTTATGATTCTTATAGTTTTAACACTTTTCTGAAGCTTATTATGTAAGGAAAGTATTTGCTGATTGAATAAAAGTAAATATTATTAAAGTATGCTATGTAGATAAATCATCCTCTTAGGAGCTTCACACAGCTGGAAACAGCTAAATGAAGCTGTGC
Organism: Phodopus roborovskii; assembly: GCF_943737965.1. Taxonomy (NCBI): domain Eukaryota; kingdom Metazoa; phylum Chordata; class Mammalia; order Rodentia; family Cricetidae; genus Phodopus; species Phodopus roborovskii. The sequence goes on along the minus strand of NW_026126413.1, from coordinate 2,215,948 downwards.
TCAGAGTTCTGCTGAGAAAGGGCATCCCAAGCAACATTGTATTTTAGTCTCCTTTGGGTCATTTTTTTCTTTTCTACAAGAATGACCACCTTAATGTTGATTTGTGGATGGCAATGCTTATGAATATTTCTCCATGTATCAAAGAATACATCAGAACTGACAAAGGTTAGCAGATAAAGTTCCACACTTGGGGGTGTGCCTAGCCCTGGCCAAAATAATATCAGAGACTTTGAAGACTCCCCATGGAAGGTTCCTCCTTGGGGAGCAGAAAGGGGCTGGGCTGGGCTTTGGTGGTGGTAGGGGAATGTGCGAGGGTAAGGAAACTGGGATTGACATGTAAAATAACCTTGTTTCAAATTTAAATATAAAAAGGAAACAAAACAAAATAGGCCTAGAGAGAAATCTATGGATCTTTCTGGGAAGCTCTTTTGGGTGGACTAGGGGATGAAAAAGGATAGGAATATGGGAAATCTGGTTCAGGAGTAAACTGAGAGGTAGATACTAAAAGAAATGATTATAAAATAGGGATGTGAATTTGGGGGTCAGGTAGAAACCTGATGCAAAGGAAACTCCCAGGAATCTATAAGGATGGCCTTAGCCAAGACTGCTTTCAGTAGTCAATACATAGCTTATACTGGGCATATCCTGTGACCAGGCAAGTATTCCACTGGAGGAATTTGGACACCACTCAGCCATAGAACCTTATGCCTATTGGCTGTACTGCCTATGGGATACACTGGAATAAAGGTAGCAAAGAGATTTGGGGAACAGCCAACCAGGCTAGATGTGGGTCTAGCCTGAGGCCCATGCCACAAGATAGAGCCCACCCCTGTCATTACCTGGAATGCCAGGACCAAGAAGCTGGATAACCTATGGATTTAGGTTAGAACCAAGCATGACTGGAGAAAAAAAAAATATCAATATAATGAAGCCTAACTATATTTGCCACACTCATAGACTGGTGACTTCATCCACCACATGCAGAGACCCAGAGACAAACAGTATGGATTCCTGACTGCAGAATAAAGGGAAGATGATCTGTGTAGTGATGTGGGTCAAGAATATCCCAAAAAAAAAAAAAAAAAAAAAAAAAAACCCAACAACTCACAGAAGAGAAATAATGGGATACATGCAAGAAATAAATAGGGGAAAATACCTAGGGTAAAAGGATTCACACAGGTAATTCAGTGATGGAGATTGATAAATAAAGGTCTTAGGGGGAAGTCTTAACAGAATGAATATACGCGTAAGCATCGTAGGCACCTGTTATCTTACAATAAAAAGTACATTGATAAAAGAGCATGAGGGGAATTAAGAGATCTAAATGTCTAAGCAGGGATGAGATGGAAATTGGGAGAAAGGAATAGGAGGAGGTAAGTTAACTAAAATTGAAAATCAATCAATTTCTAAGCTAATGAACTATATGTCTTCCAGGAGCAGACATACTCTCTCTCTCTCTCTCTCTCTCTCTCTCTCTCTCTCTCTCTCTCTCTCTCTCTCACATGCACACATACACTGGCATCCTCTTCACTCAAGGAGTCCTATGCAGTAAAGAATGCTGTTTGATAAACTTTGCTATGTTTCCCATGGCACAGTGCCTGACTCCAAATTCATATACATATGGTCATCACTGGCTGGACTCAGTAGTTATAAATTTTAAATATACTAACTAGAAATTAACATTATTTTAAATGCCATATCTGCTTCAGAAAACTCAAGGGCAACAAATATTTTGAAACTGAGAAAGTGTGTTTAACTGAACAATTTTCAAAACAAAGTCCATCACAATCAAACAATTGTATGATTAAAAAAATAACAAATGGTACTTTTCAGGAAAAAAGATTTATACTATAATAATATAGTTACCCACAATGATGTTGGGATAATGCTATTTTCTTGAGTGTCTCATACCATATGACTTAATTTTGTTTAATTCAAAACATAAAGTTGATTCCATAAAATTGTATGTCATGCAAAAGCAACTGACATGTAAACAAACAACCAGGTCCATCTCCAGGGAGAAACTGTCTCTTGTACCGAATAGAGAGATTAGTATGCTCATGAATCAATCAGGAGATGGCAGGTTCTTCAAGAGGAGATTTTCTTTCAAGAGTAGTTATGTCAAAATATCACATTAAACTATATTCAGTTCTTGACAGTCTACAATAATATATATGACATCATCATGAGTTTCAAATGTCTTTATAATTCATAGGTAAAAATGTGAAAACTGCTACATCAAAAATAAAACCCTGACAATCCAATTGTCACCATCACTGTTGTTTTTCTTTTAAATTTATTCTTCTATATATATCCTGACCACTGTTTCTCCTTTCTCAACTCCTCATGCCTCCCCATCTTCCCTCTACCCCAGATACACTCTTTTTTCTTTCCTTCTGAAAAGAAATGGTCTCTCAGGGATATTAGATGAATGCAGCATAAAAAGATATGATGACTAGGCACAAATCCTCATATCATAGCTGGATGAGGTAACCCGGTAGGAAAAGGATCACAAGACCAGACAAAGACTCAGAGACACCCCAGGACCAATGCTATGAGTCCTAAAAAACTCTAACCTAACAACCGTAACATATATGCAGAAGACATAATTCAAATCCACACAGGCTCTGTGATTCTAGCTTCCATCTCTGTGAGCCACTATGGACCCTGGTTAGTTGACTGTGGAGCTATGTTCTGTTGGTGTCCTTTACCCATCTGGCTCCTATAGTCCTTCCTCCCCTACTCTGTAGTGGACTCCCTGAGCTCTGCTTAATATTTAACTGTGGATTTGTCCATCTGCTTCCACCAGTTGCTGCGTGACACCTCTTTAATGACTATTTGGCTAGACATCATTCTATCAGTATAGCAGTATATCATTAAGAATCATTTCATTGAAATTTTTTTTTCTTTCAGTCATGTTTGGTTCCACCATAGTTCTGTGGACTATCCACTATCCAGCCTCTTTTTTCCTGTCATTCAGGAATTATATATATATTCATCTTATTTTACATATCAATCCCAGTTCCCTCTCCCCCATCCTACCATGCCCACCACTGACACTCCCATCCCATCCTGCATTCACTCCCCAGGTAGGGTAAGGCCTTCCATGAGGGACCAACAAAATCTGTCAAGTTATTTGGGGTAGGGGTAGGGCCTATGCCCTCCCTCATATATCTAGGCCGGATAGAATATCCTTCCATAGGGAATGGGCTCCCGAAGTCTGTTCGTTCACTAGGGATACATCCTGGTTCCACTTCCAGAGGCCCAATAGACTGCCAAAATCCCCTTGCTGACACCCATGTTCATGGGGTTTAGCTTGTTCCTATGTTCGTTCCCTAGATGTGAGACTGGGGTCCATGAGTTCCTGCTTGCTCAAGGCAGCTGTTTGTGTGAGTTTTCCCAGCAGTGTTAGTATTGAGCTCCCTCTAGTGGTGTGGACCAGTCATTGATTGGCCACTTCAACAAATTTTATTATGTTCATATGTTCTTGTACTGGAGTAAAGAAGGGGTTTTTTACATGAGTACGCCCATGAAACCTCCCGTAACGATGGAGTTTAGAGGCACCTGTTATAACACTCCCACTTATTATGTGTCCTCTGGAACTCTGGAAGAGTAGTAAGTGCTCTTAATCATTGAGCTTTATCTCCAGCCCCTATGCTGTAATTATAATAGTGTCACAAATATTAAAACATTTTTGTAGTAGTAAAGTTAATTATAATTGGGGCACAATTCAAACCAGAACCTCCAATCAAAAGGTAACAGAGATATGACCTCATATAATTGGTTAAATTGTACTCCATTGCAATTGTTGACTATCATCCATGATTTTTAAACATAATTCTACTTCAGTTAGACTTTTCCTAAAATATATTAAAACTTTTATTTATATGATCATATAAAGGTAAGGAATCTTATGCTTTTATAGAGTGTGAAATTGGTATTTTGAATTGTTACAAGTCATTTTCAATGTCAGTCACAAAAGTTAGATACAGAGTATAAGAATATTTCATGTGTACCAATTAAACCGAACAATGAGGATCATTATGAAATTTCCATACATGTATGTGATGCAGTCGTATGTTTAACATTCACATGTGTACAGTATATTTTCCAATCCCATCTTGACTGTGACTTTTAATTTATAACTATGTGAGCCTATGTTACAGTGATGCTAGTCTTTAAAATTCTGATTTTGTAAATGTTACTGCTTTCTTCTGCTAACATGATTACATACAGCACAACTCTTTTATGTTATATATTTATTAGATAAGAGTCTGTTGAGATTTGTATATTAAGACATGAAGTATAATAAATAATATAATTGGGAGTTTAATTTCATGCTGGATATAGTCAGGAGCAATGCAGAAAACATAAAAACTGGGCTTTTTCAAAAGGTCAACACTATATAGTTTTTCTACTAAAAGATAGGAAGAAATAACATTCTTAAAAATTGTAAATCTAAGTCATGAGAACACCCTTTATTATTGAGGGTAATAAAGTATGGGCAGGCAAGACAAAGTGATAGCCCCATAAAACCATTAGTATGAGAAAGATTAAAAATGGCTTCCTGCAGACTCAAAGCTAGTAAAAATGACAGTGGTCACAGTAGCTCATGTAACATATTTCTGTAACTTGTTGCCCTTTAGAAACACCTCCCCCCCCCCCGCTGAGTGCTGCTGACCACAATGCTATTTGGACTTTCTAATTCTGTCTTTATTTAACTACTTTATACAAATTGTGGTGTGGTAAACTGTCAGGCTTATACATGATATCAACCAAATATCAGTAAATAAATTGTGACAATCTAAGGAAATGGAATTTAAGTCCCAGAATATGATGTGTGTTATCACACACATGAAATAACAATATCTGAAAAGTTGAGACAAGAATACTGTAACTTTGAGTCCAGACTCAGTTACAGAGAGATTGTCAGGCTCCTCAGTGCTACTAGTAACAACCTGAGACAAGTGAGTCACATCAGGGCACGTTTAGAAAATCATACAAATACCCTCCCCCCCAAGAAAACTGTTGTGCTTCTTCTATAGAGTATATATAATGGTTTAAATATCTCTAGTATATAAAATAGTCTTTCTTTTATTCTACAGACATTATCAATTTCTTTTTAGGTAAAAATAATAATAATATCCCCTCATATTTATAGCAAAAAGATAATGTCATACTGTAATGTGAGAAACTAAAGACATCTAAGTTCAATAGTCAAAAAAATGATGTTTTTTTTTTTCAAAAGACAATGGAAGCAAGGATCAAACCGGTTACATTTCTGTCAATTATACTGTACTAGTGGTAAAATTGAAGTATGGAAATTAGTTAACCTCATAGAGGATGACACAGAGGATAGATATTTCAGTTGCAGCTAATATAGCAAATCTAAAACACCTTTGACAGGTGTCCAGTTAAACTTTGATCAAATACTTACAATTATAAGGAAATCATCACTTCATGAGGCCCTCTGTTACATTGTAAAAGACCTTACTAGTTGCCCTTAATCTTTCTCAAGCTGCAGCCTATTCTAGATTTTATAGCCATAATTATAAGAACCATAAATTATTTCTGAAAAATCAAATATAATAGCTCTCTGTACTAAATTAAACTAATCTAGGCATTTCATCTTAGTGTCTGAGGCAGACACCCTTTGACCTAAGTCCTTAATTTATTGACAGGGCATGTGCCCAAACCTATTAAGAAATCAAAGTGATGTCTGGCAACTCTGGTGCTTTAAAAAGACTATAAAATAAACATCTCATTTTCCTCCTTAGGGATATTTGTAAGAAAGAAGCCTGTAGCCCTTTTAATAATAGTCACAAATAATGTAACTGTCTATACAGCAAATGAAGTTTATCCAATTAAGTATAGTCTTGATTTGGCATAATAAAAATAATTTGTGTTATATTTATGTGTCTACACATCCATCCATCAATACGAATTATACATTGTTGTTTAATAAGGTAGCTTTTTAAGCTTTGCTATTTTAAACTATAATATAAAAATCTATCATTAAACTCTAAGCAGTAATAATGTAATTATTATATAAAACAAGCAGTAACAATATAATTCAAACTGTTATATAGCTATAACATTACTATATTATAAGAAAATGTAAAGGTCTCATCTGTTTTGTGATATGATGGGTGAGAGAAAGATGCTCTCCCCCCCCACCACCCTACAATGCCTGGGACAGGTGGGAGAGCTGGCTCTGTGGTTATAAGAGTGGGAGAGATATCCATGATCTCCACAAGCTGCAACACTCTGGAGAGTAGGTTCTATATCCCACCAGAGGAGCACAACAGACCCAACCCTGTTAGGGGAGATGTAGAAGAGCCAGCCTGAAACTGTGACCATGATTCCCCATTACCCATCTGTCTTCTGGCTACAGACAGTGAAGAGAAATTTCCTCCTTTCCTTGCCCTCTATGAACATCGGAGGCAAGAGTCAAGTAAGAGAGATGGCCCTATATTAACAAGAATTGGAGAGTCATCCCTGACCCAACACCAGCTACACCACTCTGAGAACAGACTCTGTACCTCACCAGCACAGTGCAATAAGCCATCACTGTTAGCACAAGTGTGGAGGAGGCAAGCCTGAAATTGTGACTGGCAGACCAACCGTACAGATGCCCAGACCCAGACCCCAGGGATATGACTTGGTCTGCCCCAACATCCACTCCATCTAGGATCTGCTGATCCACAGACCCAAAGCTGTACTATCTCAATAACATAGGGCAGTAGTGGGAGTCATAGTTGGAGACCAGCATTGACCTATAGTGGACACCAGGAGCCTCAAACCAGATAAATAACTCTTGATCATGAACATTAGCAAGTAGAAATGTATGGGGGGAAAGTAGGTATATGATGTGACTTGTTGGGTCACACTACAGCTTCCATGATGAAATTTTTAATTCCTTATTTTTATTCTCATTTTACTTTCTTCACTTTTTCTTGAGTTTTGCTTTATTTGGGGGGAGCTGTAGGGGCAGAGGTCAGATGTAAAGTGAAAGGAAAATGATGGGATACATGATGTGAAAATAATGTACAATAAATAAATTGAAAGTATAAAGAACTCAAAACGAAAATGTAAGCGGAATTATGTATAGTTACTTTTTGTTACTTGAACAATTAAAATGTCAGCAGGCTTATGCAACAACAACAAAAAAAAGGAAATAAAAAATGTGGAAATTTTAAATGTGAAGAGAAAATCTAAAATTCTAATTTCTGACCATCCTGTTGCTATTTTAAGATGCATGTGTAAGTATGTATGTTTGTATGGAGTTGCATATGCATGTGTGTGCAAGTGCATGCATGTATGTGTGCATGCATGAGAGAGAGAGCATGTATTTGTGTCTGTCAGTTGACTGTAGGTGCCTGCGGAGGCCTAAAGAACGTCTATTCTGCTCACCATGAAGATGGCTGGTCTGTTTTATGGAAGAGCAGCACCTCTTTTAACTGCTGAGCCATTTTTCCTCTGCCATCTGTTTTGTAAAAAGTTTTCCAATGAAATTGCTTATAGAACAATGACCACAGTTAGTGAAGAATATGTAGTCTCGTTATGATTCTACCAGCACACTGTGGCAGCTGTACCTGTACTAGTACATACAAAGATGAACACACAAATACAGTGAACTAGAATTCCTGGAAAGAAGCTGTGTCTACTGAAGTTATTTGACTTACTAAAACTTCAGCATCTGGGTAGTTTTGGATGTTCCATTTCCTAAGACCAATTACAATTTATCCTATGTTTTCTTTATCCCCCCCCCAAAGAGCTACTCATTGCATACATTAATTTTATTCTATTCTGCACAAACCCAAGGATGAAGAATGCAATCATACAGCTTTTGAAGCCTATAGCTGAGAACTTTCACTTGAGTTTATAATCCATTTCTCTAATTTTTATTTAATATATATGATTATTGATTCACTCCATCCCATCCCCTATCCACTTTCTGTACCCCAGAGAGGGTGAGGCCTTCCATGGGGAGTCTTCAAAATCTGTCTTCCCTATGTGTCTAGTCTGAGAGAGTATCCCTCTACGTGGAATGGGCTCCCAAAGTCCATTCTTATACTAGGGATAAATACTGCTTCACTACAATAGGGCCCATAGACTGCCCAGTCCTCCTAACACCCATGTTCAAGGGCGTGACTTTCTTTTGTTTGATATTACAAAAACTTCATGAAAATTTTTCCATATTGGATCAAGAAATCTGTGTCCCCAGGCTATGTTCACTTCTATTAGCCTATAGAATAAACTATCTCTCATTCCTTTAGAAGTGAGAGTTGGGTCTCACACAGACCTCTCTCTCTTTCTATGACTCTATGTTCTATTTCTGTTTTTCTGCCTGTCTTTCTCTCTCTCTCTCTTTCTTACACACACACACACACACACACACACACACACACGCACTCCATTAAAAAATACTTGTTATAAACATTTCTGTTGTCCATTAATATACTTGTCAACAAACTTTAGACTGTGGAAGACCAGAAGAATCGATGTTGTCCAAACAAAGGAGATTTTATACATCATTATGATAGCCAATATTAGAAATTGAAGTATTAGGTAATGCATTCATTTGCAAAATTAAAAATTAGAAAATAAATATTTTTAACAGACAATAGAGTTGTATGAATAAACCAAAATCAATTTAAAATCTCAGAAATGATTATTTGGTTGTTTTTGTTTATTAGGACTCTTGAAATGAAATACTATAAACTAGGATGCTTAAAAAAACACAAGTAATATAGTTATATATATATATATATATATATATATGTATGTATTTATGTATCAGAAGTTTTATCATTATCTTATGGCCTATAAAGCTACCATAAAGAAATCATTCTATATGTTCATATATTATTCTGGACCAGTTAATTCTTTGGCTTGTACAGTACATAATCAAACAACGCATCTATTTGCCAAATGCTGTTAACATCTTAAATATTTATGTTCACTACATGCATTTTCTTTCATGTGTCATGGATTTGTTTTCTTCTAAAATCCCTGTCAGACAGAGCCAGAAATTTTCTCAAGATAATATTAATTTCATCAATTTGATAACTTCACATATTATTTAAAAATAATATCACTGTATTATTTACATTTCTGTGTTATTATTTAAAATGCCATGACCAAAAGTAAACACATTTATTTTACCATACATTTGTGGAGCGATAGTCTATAATGGTGCAGAAGGCGTGGAGGTGGAGAAGGGTCATGGCCTATTATATTTCTAAATACTGTCAGGATATCAAGATAATACATAATAAGTAGGGTGAGGTTATAAACATTATAACCCTAACCTCAATCACAGTATTTCTTCAGCAAGGCTTTAATTCCTAAAGACTTTGTAACCCCTACCAACCGGGGGTCAACTGTTCAAATACCGGGGATTATGGAGAACATTACTCATTCAAATCACCACAGTCAGTTTAACAGCTAATAAGGGTTAGGATTTCAGAAGCTAGCTTTGAGGAAGATATAATTCATTCTATAATAACAGAAAAAAAGATTAAAAGTAGCAGATTTAATATAGGCAATTTTAGTTGCCTACATATATAGACATGTGCACAAAAATATAATTCAATATTTACTTCCAAATTATGTGATTAAAGTAATAAATCAATGTACCTAATTATAACACTTATTGATATATAAATTGTATGTCTGGCATTTGTTATCCAGAGAGGATTAGTTTTCATGGCTACTTTGTGTACCAAGAAGTGCAGATACAAATATCAATTATGAAAAATGTAATATTGCTGATAACCTACATGTATCCTCTTCTATATTTTAAAACAAAGTATAAACTATTTGAGTAGTAACTACAGTGTACTGTTTAAGAACTCATCTGAGGAAAAAGTTAACTTGATTTCAGAAATGACATTATTAATCTAAATATTGTGATCTATGACTGAATTATTCTTTGTATAAAGATGCCAGTGGTCTAGAGAAAAGGTTGAATAAAGTTATCTTTTCTTTACTTTTATTGTATTTTATAAAATACCAGAAAAATAAGTTCATAGGCTCCTAATACAGACATGAGAAATTTTTATGAAGACAAAATGTTAATTAACCAGATTTCATTGCCACACATAGATTACATGTCTTCAATTACCAACTAATTTCCTAAAATACATAGATATATGTTAGGAAAAATGAACAAAAGAAATTGCCATGGATAACACAAAATCTCTATCACTGAGTATGTGATTAAAAGAAGCAAGCTGTTGTTAGATGGTGCTTTGGAAAAAATGCATAGCAATCAGTTTCATCTCTATCACAGCAGCTGTGTGACTTTAGGTGATTTCAACACTTTTATAATGTGTTTTGTTTTTGTTTTTGTTTTTTTTTGTCACAGCCCAAAATGCTATACTGTTAATAATACACATACCAAAGAGTTGTGATTATTAAATGCTATTTTAAAGACTTGGTACAAGGTAAAATTCATGAGAATTATATGGCATAATTAATGGCAATGAATAAATTTAATTCAAAGAGTCATGACACTTTACAATGCATTAAGAATAGTAAATTATAAAAATAAATTTTCTTCAAGTAAATCATAGTTTCTAATGCAAGTAGATTAAAACCCAACTTCTATATATGCTAATATGTGAAATGAAAATCATATGTCATTCTTATCCATAACAGTGTAAGAAACATGAAGAAGTTTTTGAAACATAAAAATAATGAAAAGATAGGCTTTACAAAAAAATTAAAATATTGAAAACCATATTAATTAAATAGCACAGTAATGGACTGAATTTGCTAGTATTATACTAAATTCTCATTTGAATCAGTGGATGAAGAATTATCCACTATTGCTTGTGAAAAAATAAATTAAATATTTGAGTAAATGTCATGTTTTATTTTATGTTTGATAACAGTTTCCAGATGGATAAACTCTTAATTGCTTAAAATCATAATGCTTATTAAGTTTTAAACTCTTAATAAAATTATACTGTATGTAAAGTAGTGATTCATTGCAGCAGTTATTTTCCAATTAATTCCAATACCTACAAATGAGTAAAAGTAAAAAGAACTCAATGTAAAATGTATAATTTAACAAAAATAATATAAATGTATGTTTAATAATAAATTTAAAATGTAAATGTAACCTACTAGTGTGAAATCATAATAGCCAGCTTACACAGTGACTAATATACATTTAAAAATACTAAATATAATTTCCCTAATAAAATTATAAGGGAGATAATAAGAATTACATTAATATTCAGTGTTTCTCTAGTATTTTAATAATTAAACATCTATGTATGTCTGTAGTAACACTTATAAGTATACAGCTAAACATAAATATCTTATTTAAATCCATAATAAATATTTATTGTTTACATAGTCTTAATGAAAGTTAAAGCTATAGTTTTAAATTGAAAATAAGCAATCAACTACTAATTAAGCAGCTATTATAATAATAAAATGAAGTCCAAACTCATCATAATATAGTGCCCTTGAATGATTATTTGTAGAAGTTCCTTGTTATAAGTGATCCTACACAATTTAAAAATAATTTTTTATGTCTATTACATGCAAGAGCTGTTATCTGAATTGATATACCAGCCAAAGGGAAGGAAATGAATAGCAAGAGGAGGAAGCAATAGTAAAAGGGCCGTTTGTTTCATAGCTTCCCCACATGTAAAATGCAGAAAAGATTCCATTGTTGTTTTTGGCAGAGTGGTATTCCATTGTGTAAATGTGACACAAGTTCTTTATCCTTTCTTCAGTTGAGGGGCATCTAGGTTGCTTCCAGGTTCTTGATATTACAAATAATGCTTATATAAACATAGCTGAACAGAAGTCTTTGTTGCACGGATGTGGATCATTTGGATATATGACTAAGAGGGGGATTGCCAGGTCCTTTGGGAGACTGATCACCATTTTCCTGAGGAACCACCATACTGATCTCCAAAATGGCTGTACAAGTTTGCACTCCCATCAGTAGTGGTGGAGTGTTCCCCTTTCTCCACATCCTTTCCAGCATAAGTTGTCATTGGTGTTTCTAATTTTAACCATTCTGGCAGGAGTAAGATGGTATGTCAGAGTTCTTTTGATTTGCATTTCCCTGAGAGCTAAGGATGTTGAACACTTTCTTAAGTGTTATTCAGGCTTTTTGCTTTCCTCTATTTAGAATTCTCTCCTCAGTTCTGTACCCCAATTTTTAATAGGTTTATTTGTTGTTTTGGTGACTATTTTTTTGTGTGACAGATTTTTTTGATCCCTCCTGGAAGGCATCACTCTTGGGGCAGGGGGAATGGGATGGGAAGGCAATCGGGGGACATGGGAGTGAGGTAAAGAAGGATGAAGTGAGGGAGAGGGAACTGGAACTGGGATTGATGTGTAAAATGACAAAAAAAAAAAAAAAAAAAAAAAAAAAAACCCAGAAAAATTACAGAAAAGAATGTTGAGGGCAATTCTGTTTACTGTGGGATAATCCTTTTATACACTGTGAATATTTATTTCTCTTATTACTTAAAGAATCTTTGATTGGTCTATAACTAGGAGAAATAAGGCTAGGCTGGAATACCAAACAGAAAAGGCTGGGGGAAGAAGGATAGAGTAAGATAAAGTCAAAAACAAGCCACCCAGGAAACAATATGTGATAGAGGATAGGTAAAGCCATGAGACACATGGCAATACTAGTTTAGATAAATGGGTTGATTAACTGTAAGAGCTAGTTAGTAATAAGCTACTGGCCAAGTATTTGCTATTAATATGAGCCTCTGTATGTTTATTCGAGCAGGATAATCCCAATATATATGGCACAGAGCATAGGGCACATACATCTACATAAAGCCTAATACCACTTTAAAAGAAAAAAAGGTTGTAGACACACAAAAACAGAGTCAAAAATGGTTTTTTGGTAGGTGTATTTTCTCTGGTAGGCTCTGTTTGTGGGTCTGATTAGAGGTTCAGCTCCTTTTAGGGATAACTCATTGCTAGTTACAAAGTAATGGGAGGAGCCAGCCACCAGCATACCAAGTTCTAAGTTGGACATTAGTATTTTTACTCAAAATGACAGAAAAGGTTATAGAGGCAAAGCAAGTACAGCTTTAGATGAATAAAAACATCTGTACAGGGCATAATATATTAAAAAACATACATGTCTTAAATTAAAAATATAGTATGACAGAGTTCTTAATATACAATAATAAAAATATAATAAACCTCAAAAATGGAAAATATACAGAGTTGTGATTCTGAGATGTGATTCTACATGTTGTTGTGGTATGTCTTTAAATTTTTTGGCTGTTAAGAGACGCAAAATTATGGCAATTGCTATATTAAAATAACCTATATATTTTAAAAATATCTTGACATCAAACTTTAAGTTGAAAGTTTTGTTACTTTGGTGGAGACGCTATGTTTTCATTTCCCCAGGAAATGAGGGGCTATAATTTCATTATAGGTAAAAGAAAATCAGGTTTTATCAAGAAAGGCACCTAAAATCCTGACCACAGACATGGGAAAATAAACCTAGAAACATTACAAGTCATGTGATTTATATTTTACCTGCTCAAAAACATAGCAAAAAGCAATCCTCTTTGTATAAATTGTATGGAGTGCACTGACTAAGCTTATTTTAATAGAGATATGTATGTTACCTTTAAAAGTTTAAATATTTTCAGAGCAAGGTGACAAGATACCAAAAATAAATAAATAAATAAATAAATAAATAAATAAATAAATAAATGTCTTAACATTAACTTAACAGCTTCAGTGGTGCTGACTGAGATGATTCCAGCACCATGAATGCTCCAGCTAAGACTTAACATTTATACTTACTTTCTCAGGATCCCCACAAATATTACCAGCACCTTCAATCAATGGAAAGTAGTTTAGAAAACATTACAAAAATACTGGTTATAAGTGTTTGTGTTTATTTAAGTGTAATTGGTTACAAATTGCTATTGGTCATATTAAAAAAAAGGCTAAAAATTAATTAAATTCAAAGATCTTTTTCTAAAAGTAAAAAAGGAGAATATGATATAGAAATGATGGGGGAAAGGGATAGATTGCTGAATCTACTTTAATTCAAAAAACAAATTAATCTTAAAATATTTTACACTGACATGAATTTTATTTTACTAATACAATTTTAATTATAGTTTTGTTATACTATAGTATATATTTCTCCTCTTGTTTACACTATTGTGTTTATGTAGCTCAATTAAAAATATAATGATAAAGCCATGCTATGGCACACAATTTTAATCCCAACACTAAGGAGGCAAAGGCAAGGAGATCTCTGTGAATTTGAGGCCTACAGAGTGAGTTCCAGAACAGGTTCCAAAGCTACAGGAAAATCCTGTCTCCAAACACACCCCCTCCCCACACACACACACACACACACACACACACACACACACACACACAGAGAGAGAGAGAGAGAGAGAGAGAGAGAGAGAGATACAGATTAATAGTCACCTATAATAGTCAAACTTATAGTCATTTTAGTTAGGTTGGCTAGGTATACAAAGATATATTTTAGATAGACAGGTAATCTTCAAACATTTCAATGCCCTATAGACTATGACATTTAAAATGTTTTAATAACATGGGCTTTTCATGAGAGTTAGATATGTCTGGTCCTGGCAGCACCAACATGCTTGAGAGAAGATGATGGTCATCAAAGAAACTATTTATGGCATTTCTTTCCTTTATGACAAAAGCTACCCATGTGGGTAAACAAACAGCACTTGCCTCAATTGCTGACCATTACTGTCCAAACTGGACCACCAGGACGCACACAAAAAAGGCAACTGCGGAACTTTTCCAAGACAAGGTAGGATATCCCCTGCTATGCAGGAAAGTCTATCAGATATGTTGGGCCTGTAGCCTAAAGTAGGATGCCTCAATGTTGCAGAAGAACCTGTGGAGATTATCTAGCCAGTCTTTTGTCCCTCTCATTAGGTAGCATTAGATACTTCTAGGGTCCCTAACAGAGATTAAAACCAAGATAGTCATAGTTTTATTATTTATATTAAAAACTAAATTAGACATGCAATTTTAGACTCATTAAGATAAAATAGACAATAGATAACATAGACAATAGATAACATAGACAATAGTGTATTGGTAATTTTGAGTGTAATTCATGATAACTATTTTTGTTGTATAAAATCTTTCATGTTAAATTTAAAACCTTCCTTCTTAATTAGAGGAAAAAGGTTGAAAAGGTATGGGACAATCCTTCTGTGGTATGTATTATTCTCATTGCTTAATGAATGAGTAGCCTGTAGTATGGCAGAGTAAAACTAGGTATAAAAGCC
Organism: Phodopus roborovskii; assembly: GCF_943737965.1. Classification (NCBI taxonomy): domain Eukaryota; kingdom Metazoa; phylum Chordata; class Mammalia; order Rodentia; family Cricetidae; genus Phodopus; species Phodopus roborovskii. The sequence goes on along the minus strand of NW_026126413.1, from coordinate 2,200,646 downwards.
AAACTGAAAATTCTGGAAGGAATAAGTACTGAGTCAGAGAGAGATGCCACCAAGCCACCCAGAAATCAAAACATTCTAGGGAACAGGGAAAGCCATGGTCCATATGGAAATACTGAGTTTTATATAAATTGTTAATTTAAATGTAAGAGTTAATTAATAATAGTCTGAGCTTTCCGCTGAGCATTTGCAATTAATGTAAGCCTATTCATGCTTATTTGGGAATAGACACTCAGGACAAGAATACTCAAATTACAATGGGGTGACTAAATATTTTACTGTGTTCTACAGCAAGAACAAAATTTCCCCCTTGGCCAGTCATTTTTAATTCAAGTAGTGTGTAAGCACAGTAAGTATATTTATGTTTTATAAAGCAATATTGTCATACTCTCACTTGGATGCAATCTTTGAAATCAATACTAAATTGGTATATTACTTTTCTTTTTTTTATTTATTATTTTACATGTCGATCCCAGTTCCCCCTCCTTCCCTACTTTCCTCCTTCCCTCCCTCACTTTTACCCTTTCTGCCCTCTCACATGCACCATAACCACCCTCCCCTCCCATCCCCCCACCCCAATTCCATATGTAGGGCAATGCCATCCAGTTGGGGTTATGTATATCTGACAGGTCATGTGAAGTAGGGACTAGGGCTTCTCTCCTGCCTCTATGTTAAGGCAGTTATCCTTCTATGGGGGATGTGTTCGCAAGGTCCTTTTGTACACCAGCGATACATCCTGGCTCCACTGTCTGAGGTCCCTTAGACTGCTCAGTCCTTCTGGCTGAGACCCATATTCACGGGATGGGGGTGGTTGAGTCAGTCCCATGCTGGCTTCCAAGCTATTAGTCTGGGGACCCATTAGCTCCTACTTGTTCAGGTCAGCTGTCTCTATGTGTTTCTGCTGCCTGGTCTTGTCCTCTCCATTTGCATCTGGTTCTAGTTCGACTCAGTGTTTATGTATGGGTGTTTGTTCCTGTTTTCAATAGGTATTGGATGAGGGCTCCATGGATAATTTACTTGTTGATCTCACTATCCAGGAAGGGCATTTACGGTAGCCTTTCCACGGAAGCTCAAATTGTTAGTTGGGCGCAGTCTTGTAGTTCTATAGATCTTTCTTTGTGTTCAATTTTATCTTCAAACCAATAATGGCTCCCCGTTTTATGTTCTCTCTCTCTCTCTCTCTCTCTCTCTTTCTCCCCTCTCTCTCTCTTTCCTGTTTTCTATTCCTAACTGGGCTCAATCTTCCTAGTGGACCTGTTTTCCTCTCCTCCCCCTTGTTTTCTCCTACTTCTCTCTCCATTCACTGCCCCTCTTCCTCTGTGCTCTGAGGGATTTGTCTCTTCCTGCTTCTGTGAGGGACTTTATATGAATCTCGTAGAATACACCTTGTATCCTAGTTCCTCTGGTGGTATGAAATATAGGCTGGTGATCCTTTGCTCTAGGTCTAAAATCCATATATGAGTGAGTACATACTATGTTCCTTTGCTTACTATGAAATTACATTAGTTCATATCAAGGGGATACAAATTGGAAAGGAAGAAATCAAACTGTCACTATTTATAGATTATATGATAGTTTCATAAGCAACCCCAAAAATATCTACCAAGGAATTCCTGTAGCTAATACATACCTTCAGCAAACTAGTAGCATACAAGATAAACTCAAAACTCAAAAAAAGTTGTAGCCCTACTATATACAGACATGAAAGGGGCTTAGAAAGAAATCAGAGAAACATCATCCTTTACACTAGCCACAAACAACATAAAGTATCTTGGGGTAATGCTTTCCAAACAAGTGAAAGACTTAGATAGCAATAACTTTGTGTCTTTAAAGAAAAGAATTAAAGAAGATACAAGAAAATGGAAAGATCTCCCATGCTCTTGGAAAGGTAGAAAGGGCAATTTTGCCAAAAGCGATCCACAGATTCATTACAATTACCAATAAAATCCCAGCACAATTCTTCATTGACCTTGAAAAGATAATGATAAACTTTATATGGAAAAGCAAAAGACCCAGGATAGCAAAAAAAAAAAAAAAAAAAAAAAAAAAAAAAAAAAAAACAAAACCCTGTATAATAAAAGAACTTCAGGAGGCATCACCATTCCTGACTTTAAGCTCTACTACAGAACTATAGTCCTGAAAACAGCCTGGTATTGGCACAAAAATAGACAGGTAGACCAATGGAATCAAATCAAAAATCCTGGCATTAACCCACACACCTACAAACACCCAGTTTTTGACAAAACAGCTAAAATATACGATGGAGGAGGAAAGCTTCTTTAACAAATGATGCTGGCATAACTGGATGATGGTGTGTGGAAGACTGCAGATAGACACATGTCTATAACCATGCACAAAACTCAAGTACAAATGGATCAAAACCTCAACATAAATCCAGCCAAACTGAACCTCTTAGAAGAGAAAGTGGGAGGTACCCTTGAACAAATTGTTATAGGAGACCGCTTCCTGAACATTACACCAGTAACTCATACACTGAGATCGACAATAAATAAATGGGACCTCCTCAAACTGAGGAGCTTCTGTAAGACAAAGGACACAGTTGACAAGACCCAATGATACCCTACAGACTGGGAAAAGATCTTCACCCGTCTTACATCTGACAGAGGACTGATCTATATAATATAAAAACAACTCAAGAAACTAGTCCCCAAAACACCAAATAACCCCATTAAAAAATGGGGTACAGAACTGAAGAGAGAATTCTCAATAGAGGAAAGTAAAAAGCCTGAATAACACTTAAGAAAGTGCTCAACATCCTTAGCTCTCAGGGAAATGCAAATCAAAAGAACTTTGAGATACCATCTTACTCCTTCCAGAATGGCTAAAATTAGAAACACGAATGACAATTTATGCCTGAGAGGATGTGGAGAAATGGGAACACTCCTCTACTGCTGGTGGGAGTGCAGAACTTCTACAGCCATTTTGGAGAATCAGTCTACCACAGGACCCAGCAATCCCCCTCTTAGGCAAGTAGCCAAATGATCCACATCCATGTAACAAAGACATGTGTTCAACTATATTCATAGCAACATTATTTGTAATAAGAAGAACCTTGATCTCTCTATTACCAATGTCTTATTTGGCGCTTTTCTGTAGAAAGAGATGGTTCTAGAATAATTAAAAATTTCACATTAATGAAATTCCCTCTTTAATGTTATATTTTTACTTAACTCTCACTATATATCTGTTGGCAGTTCTTTTTCATAACAAGTTTGTATATGCTTCTAGTATCATCAATTTTTACTGCAAAAAAAGCTTCTTTATTTGTTTAAGACTGATAGAGAAAGCAGGAAAGATGGGTTACCACTAGAGGTGATATTGATTTCATAGGTGATACTGTATTGTGTTTTGGCATTCATAATGTGAATAAGGAAACAGATTTTTACTTCTTAACTGGGGTAGCATTCAATGTACTCACAGAACTAGTCTGTATTACAAGGACCATACACATGCTAGAAATAGTAAGGGTGTTTCTCCTGAAGGTGGCAAATAAATTGGAGAACTGAATGATTCACACAGATATAATATAAGCAAACATAAGACAGAATCATGTCTAGAGGACATTTGTTATACTGTAGGTAATTACTCATGAAAACAATGTGCAGTTTCTATTCATATGCTGACAACATGGTCCATCACTGTCTGGCCCCTGTGCAAATATCTGCTGCTAATTGCAATTATAACCGAGTTTAATAGAGACATACTGTTTCTATTTGAGTTTAACCCCATATTTCTTTTCAACTCTCATATGTCACATGCACCAGTATTTAATCATAGATGAAGAGAAAATAAAACAGCATGATAAGGACTAAAAGAGTCTTGGTTATGTAAATTGTGTATAAATTCTTTTATTTGTTTCAATGTGAAAAACCCATTAACTTAAAGTCTTGTGTTTCTAGTTCTTTAAAGGCAAAATTATATGTCTATATCCCATAGAAAATAATAGCACATCTAATTAAATTTAGATAAATTTAGAAAGAAGGGATCAAGGACTAAAGAGATTAGGCGGTATCCATTTCTTGTATCTTAATAATGTTATCAAAAGTCAAGTTTTCATTTAATTTGTTAAATATACTAATGAATTTCATTATGTTATAATGTATAATATAGCTACCATATTTTGTGATATTTATAGTTTTTCATTAATGAAGATTTTTTTGCTTAAATATCATAAGGTCATTTTTTTTTTCAAAGTAAAGTGACTATATACAAATGCAGTTTCAAATTTGTGAAATTATGTTGGAAATCATTGATTTAGGGGTGTATGTCTTATTTTTGTTTAAAACAACACCATCAATTCCAGGATGCTTCAGTTTGATCAACATTATCATTAGAAAGGGAGAAGTGTTTCATTCATGTGGGATGAATTCTGCAAACATACATTCTATTCAATGTTGATAATATAAATGGACTAACACACGTATTCTGCTTTTAAAATCACCTCTTAAATGTAAACTATTTTAGTTATCTTAGGAAGACTGGAAGTTGAAAACATAAGTGCTATAAACATTTCTTGCATGGTGGTTGAAGTTTGTTTTTTCTACTACTTTATGTGGTTAAAGTAAACACATACACACACACACAAACCCACATATACACAGAGAGAGAGACAGAGAGAGGAAGAGTGCATGCGCAAGACAGAGAGAGAGAGAGAGAGAGAGAGAGAGAGAGAGAGAGAGAGAGAAAGACCATAAAAGAAAGAGCCATTATAGGTTTGAAGAGAAAACTGACTCCAGAGAAATGTTCAGAGACCTACAAGACTGACCCCGGCTAATAATTTGAGCAACAGTGGAAAGGCTACCATAAATCCCCTTCCCTGATAAAGAGATCAATAACTAATTTATCCACCATCATAGAGCCCTTATCTAGTAGCTGATGGAAACAGAATCAAACATCCAGAACTAAACACTGAGCTGAACTGGAATCCAGATGCAGAGAGGGAGGACACGACCAGTCTACAAAAACAAGAAGGAGCTAATGGGCCCCCAGACTGATAGCTTGAAATCTAGCATGTGGCTGACTCCCGAACATGGGTCTCAGCTAGAAGGCCTGGGCAGTCTAAAAGACCTTGGACAGTGGAACCAGGATGTATCTCTGGTCACAAAAGGACTTTGGGAGCACATTCCCCATGGAGGGAAACTCCCTTAACCCAGAGGCAGGAAGGAGGACCTAGTTCCTACTCCAAATGACTTGACAGATGTAGATGACCCCTCCTGGAGGGCATCATCCTGCATGTGGAGTGGGGGGGAAATGGGAGGGTAGGGATGTCAGGGAGCATGAGAAGGTGGGAGAGAGGGAAAGAGGGAAGGAGGGAGAGGGGATTGGGATCAATCTGTAAAATAAAAGTAAAATAATATAAAAATGTATTTTTAATATCATAAAAAGAAAAAAGAGTCATGTCATAGCATGTGTCCACATCTAGTATCCTTTGCCAGCTGTGTAATGGTAATCTATATGTTTTCTAAAACTCATTCATAGCATAGCAGATAATACACTATTCCATGTCCCCATGAGAACTGCTCGAGTTATTTTAGCACTTCTTCCTCAAACTTAACTGAATGTTCTTTCTCCTCACAAGTTACCCTTGTGGGTTAAGAACACTCTTCACACTTAAAATCATGTTGTCTCTGAGGAGACAATTCTTCTTCAATGTACCATATGGTTGTCACTACATTTTTTTTTTAAATTTCTTCACACTTGATTAGTAATCTGGTATTGCTATGATTAGTAAAACATTGCATTCTGTTATGCAACTTTAATTATTGACCTTTAGGTAACACTAATGAGAAATCCCTTTATCAATTCTGCTTTAAAATTAAAAAGTTTTCCAGTAGAAATACACATTTTACCTGTGTTTGAGAATAAATACACCAATTTAGAAACATTTTCATTTCAGTTTCCATGACAAGTATTAATTTATTTTGTCAAAACTATGTTTCAAATACAGAACAAAAGAGGATTAGACTCTTGTTTTCAATAATTCTTACTTTCACTTAGATTATAAATTACACACACATACATATATGTACATATGTACATATAATATATATACAAGTTTATACATGTCATGGATGTTACTCATGTGTTGATCTCATATTCTCTTGTAACTAATACTTCGGTGATAAATCAAAACTATTTTGAGATCATAATAATATATACATTTCTACTCTGTTTACATAGCCAAATATATACAAATGTGAATGAATCATTATTTGTTTGGAAGCATCCTATTTTTACAGTATATAATTTCATTTTCTATATTTTCGTAGTGAATATGGTAAATTTATAATCAAAAAATATAACTGGGGTTGAAGAGAAGGCTCAGAAGCCAAGAGCACTTGCCCCTCCTTCAGAAAATCTGGGTTAATTGCTAATACCCATATTGTAGCTTAAATCCTCTGTACTTCTGGTTCAATTGAATTCCATGCACTATTTTGCCTCTGTGAATACTAAGTGCATAGTACATAGTAAACTTACATACACTCATGCAAGTAACTAATACATATAACATAAAACATAATATATTTGATAGGCTCACAAAATGTTTCACTGTAAATAACATAAGAAGTAAACTTATTTAGTTGACTATATAACTTATTCTTATCTGGGAATTTATTGCCTTCATAATAGGTAGAGAGGAAAGGAAAAAAAAAAACATGGTAGAGGGGATAAATTAGCTGACGCTCTTAATTGCACCATGTTGATTTTTAAGTCAATGTTTCAATTGTTGTCCTTATTACAGCAGATACTACCTAATGACTCACTGGTTGCATGTTTTTGCCAAGTGAATCTATAATAATTACAATACAATATCTAATCATTATTTGTTGCTCTGCTTTACTTCCTGCCTCCCTAAAACAGGGACCTGTAGAAGGGTATCTCAGATGATTCGAGGGTGATCAGAATACATAAGGACTTTCACACAGAAATAGATTTCAGCACACCATCCTCAATTTTTCTTACAAAATTGCAGGGTTATAAGCCTGCAGGATTCCTCATAATGGATTAATAGGGCAACTCTCTTTTATTATTTGTCAGCATATCTCCCTTGATGTTCAATGAAACCTATGCTTGTTAGTACTGGTTTGTGTAAACTGGATTCTTCGAATGTGAAATCATAATTTCACATCACAAATAGTTATAAGGCATCAAGGTGAATAAATCAAAGGCATTACAACTTAAGGTCACTTACACAATTGAACTTTAAGTTAGTACATACAGGTAATATTTTAGTGATCTCTAATTGGCTTGTAATTAACTACTACTTTACTCTAAAAAAAGTAGTTTTGAATTTGACATGTTTTTAAACTTGATAAACTATATGATTTATTTAATTTTTCATGATCAGAACGGCAGTCATGAAACTGAATCTCTATGTTGTCTGTAGAATCTTTCTGTTCTTATGACCATGAAACTTAGAATATAAGTTATCATTTGCAGTTTACATAAAATTGTAGTAGTCATATGGGGCTTTACACTTTACACAATAAAAAAAGTTCCCAAGACAAAATCATCTTTAATAAATAAATTCATATGCAAGAAAGAGACTATTTTTTTTCTAAATTTTCTGTACTAAGTAATATCGGATTCCTTGCTTCTTTACCCAAGATCTGTTGTTCGTTTGCTTGTTTTTTAACACTGCTTATTTTTAAATGTGTTCTACCTTTTTTGATTGTGATATGTTTTCTAACTGTTGTTTTTAAGTAAGAGAATAACTCATCCATTCAATTATAGCCATGCCCTTTCTAAATGAATATGTTAAATCTTGGGGTATCGGTTTGGTTTATCTTGTATGATTTAATAGAATAGACTTTGCATATTATGCTGAGCAATAACAAGGTTTAAAGATGGGAGACTATAGACCATTCATTCATTGTAAAAAAGTGAATATAGTCAATAATGGATTACATGTTATAAGCAATTAAGAAATTTATAATGTTCAAACATTTGAATAAAATAGCCCCTTAATATAACATTCACTTTAATTGGTTACAGAAATGAATTATTTAAAGTGTTTCATTATTTGAAACTTCATTAACCGTGATAAAAGTGAGTGGGAAACAGATTGAAGTCCATAAATAAAGATAATTATATAACTGTGAAAAATAAAAAGGGTCTTCAAAACAAAATATTAGGTAAATAATATTTAACAAAATAAAACAGTTAATACTGGTTTCTAAGCAACACAGTTTTTATGGTAGTTTTCTTTCTTTTTACATTTTGGTGTTATTTATTTTATTTTATTTTTTTATTTATACATTTTTGGTCTTATTCCAGTTCCCTTTGCCTCCCTCCATCCCTCCCATGCCCGCTGACCACCCTCGCATGCCATCCTCCCCCACTCCACAGAGAGAGGGATGCCTTCCAGTTGGGGTCATCTAAATCTGTCAAGTCATTTGGAGTAGGTACTAGGCCCTTTCTCCTGTCGATAGGTTAAGGAAATATCCCTCCATGGGGAATGTGCTCCTTACGTGCTTTTGCACCCCGTTAGAATGTCAGAGATCCTTTAGACTGCTGAGGCCTTCTAACTGAGACCCATGTTCAGGGGATCTGAGTCAGTTCAATGCTGGTTTCCCAGCTATCAGTCTGGGGGGGGGCATTAGCTCCTCCTTGTTCATGTAGGCTGTCTCTGTAGGTTTCTGTAGCCTGGTCTTGTCCTCCCTCTCTGCATATGGATTCCAGTTCAGCTCAGTGTTTAGCTGTGGGTGGCTGCTTCTGTTTCCATCAGCTACTAGATGAGGGCTCTATGATGATGGATAAGTTAGTCATCAGTTTCATGATCAGCAAAGGGCATTTATGGTATCCTTTCCACTGTTGCTCAAATTGTTAGTTGGGGTCAGTTTGTAGATCTCTGGTCATTTCTCTAGAGTCACTTTTATCTTCAAAATAGTAGTTTTCTCCATGCTAAGTGATTATACTTCACACTGTCTTAAGAATTTTATATGTCTGTCCATATCAAAAGCTATATAATATATATAATTTACAAAATTACTATAAAATTTCCATTGAACCAAATAAATTCCAGTATTTATTTTCTTTTAATTTTCTAGTATTCCTATAGTCCCAATTCATGTAACCAATGCTGGCTTTGGAGTTGGATTTGACTTTCCTTCTCTAAATTCAAGCATGTTGTTAGATTAAATTCATGGTTTCGGCCTTAAATCAAGAAGCCAGTTGGTGTAAGGCAGAAGAAAACAAAATCTGGGGACTCATTCGCTTATATGCAATTTTCTCTCTGAAATCCTAATTTTCTCATATACATTTTAATGTTTATTGTTGCCTTTCCCTAATGCATACCTTAAAAACTTAAAAATTTTACTGTAATATTGATGTTTATGTTTTCCACAAGGAATACTAACAATTCCTAACAGCAATGTTTGAACTCTTTGAAAAGAAGATGGGGTCTCAAGTCGTCATTTCCACTTGACTCAACCTGATGCACCTGGACTACAAACATCACCCAAAAATCAGTTTAAGACTGTTTTGCTCAAGACAACTCATGCTGTAATGATACACCTTCTTATTACACCCTGGCCAGAGTTTCAAATAGAACTACAGTCAAGCATTTTCTGCCACACAGTGACTAGCTACATATGTCACAGCCAGTTCTGTTGAGAAATTTGGTTGCTAAAAATTTTCTTCCTACAGGATCCCATGGAGCAATCATCATCCCATTTCAGCAGGAAGTAATCTAAAGATAGCGATGCCATCTTTCCCTATCTTTGAATTTGGGGATAATATTCATATTCCTTGGTTTTCATATATTGATACAATTTATGCACATTTATTCTTACCATATTCTATGTATGTATACCTTTCTTGTATTCAAGACATTTTGTATATTGATACATTTTGATACATTTGGGGATATTTATCATGTGTCCCTTTATAGTTCTAACTCTTGTCTAGACATTTCTACTCTACCTCTATTTTTGGGATTTACATATATATATATATATATATATATATATATACATATTTATATTGTTTAGGTATTAATAAGTATTAATCCCTGCTTTACTCAAGGAAGTTTTATTCAGTTTTTTTTTTTAGCTATGTTCCTGAGTAATACAGATTATCTTCACCCACGTTAATTTTAATTATGAGATTAGTCAGACATAGATGCTTAATCTTCAGTCACTTCATAGACATGCAGAACATGGCATTTAAATGTTTTAATATTAGTAGTCCATTGACATGAGACACTATTGCTCGTGACAGCACCAGGCACTTTCCCAAAAATATGTTGGACACTGTTGTTGCTCCTTCTGAAGTTCATCCTCGCTTCGGCTAATGGCCTGTTGGGCAAAGAACTGCCCAACTTGACCACTGATTTGGACATGCAGTCCTATGTGCTTGCAGGAGATAAATATAGAAGTCTGTTGTAACTTGCCAAGTCAGGCTAAGACAGCATTTTTACCTCCCTGCTGTTGTTGTGGTCTGTCAAGTTCTCTTGGCCTTAGCCAAAACTGGGTGTACCAACATTGCTGTGACACCTTGTGTTACTGTCCAGGTATCCTGCTGTTTCTGTCCTCGCTGCACCTTTTGGAAGTTGCCCATCCGCATTTCCTATCTACCCTAGTATTGTTATTTTCCTTCTCAGGTCTTCATGAGGTTGGAGATTAAACTATCACAACTATTATTCTCTCTTTCTAGTTAGATATATTAGGTACTAGACTTACATTTTCCAGCCTAGGACAAGTCTATTGTAAACTCCGTTATGCTTTCACCCTAGTACTAGATATGTAGATTGTTTTGTTCTCAATTTTCCTTTTCTTAGAGCACAGTTGTTATTCACTGTTTTGTATAAAGCCTAAATCTTTTCTTTAGACTAAAGGGGGAATTGTAATGGGATATTCACTTTGTCTCATTCTGTGGCACTGACCACGCCTATTGGGGGGTGGAGCCAGGGGCAGAATTGACCTGGGGAACTAAGTTGGAGGAGGCACAGGATAATGCTCTCTTGCAAGCTGCACAGGGAAAGGAGGACTTCTGGAGGCATTCCTGGAAGCAGTTACCTGCTGGTGTTCACCTGTTTATGTTGTGAGTTATTTCTCCCTGAATAAACATCTGTTCGGCCTAATTCTTTATCCTGATCCTTATTAAACCACAATACTTTCTTGAGTAGTTTTATTCAGAAACTCATTGACAAGAAAAAGGGTATGTTTGCCCTATACTTATCTCCAATTGTTTTAGGGGTTTAATATTATAACTAAAACTTCACTCCCTTAAAGTAATATTTTTATATGATGTGTCATAGATTTCAAATTATTTTAGTTTATGAGTTGATAATCAGTGCCTTCAAAATGATTAATTGTGAAAGAAATCATTTCATTAGAGTGTGTTCTTGAGGCTTTTGTTTGAAATTAGTTTACCGTTGATGCATAGACATCTATGTTGTTTTTTTTTTTTAAATTTATTATCATTATCAGGTTTCTAAATATAGATTTGTTTTCATTTTTTGGACTGTAAACTGTTATATTCTTTTGTTTCATGTATAAGATCTAAATTACGTGAATTATTTACTTTTGTGTTGTTTTCATAAATAGCCCCAGAAAAACACACAGAGACTTATATTAAATATAAACGGTTTGGTCAATGGCTTAGGATTCTTACTGGCTGTCTCTCTCTTAATTATTAACCAATTTCTATTAAACTATGTACTACCATGAGGCTGTGGCTTACCTGTAACCCAGTATTTAACTTCTTCAGCAGCATGGCATATCCCTGGTCTCTTCTCTGAGTCCTCTCCACAGAATTCTCCTAGTCTGGTAGACCCTAATTATCTTCCTGACTCTATTGGTCAAACAGTGTTTTATTCATCAACCAATAAAAGAAACACATTTCAGAAATACATTTCCCCATCATCTCCCCTTTTCTGTCTAAATGAAAAGGAACATTTAACTTTAAAATAATATATATATATATATATGTATATATATATATATATAAACAGTTATCAAGTAATAGCTATGGTTAATAGTCCATTAACATTTGGCAAAATTGAAAGAAAATATTCTGTCATCTATCCTAGCTTTGTAAGTCTAAAGTTTTCTTTGTCAGTCATCTTTTATTATAGCTAAGGTAAACCCATAAGCATAGCTGTCTTCAACTGTATCAAAGACCCTAGGATGATAATGCATAAACTCTAGAAGTGACAGAGATATCTCACCTGCCTCAACAGTCACCGAAATTCTTCTGTAATGTTGGAGTATCCATCATTAGCCGATAGGTCCAGTGTGCCTGGCAGACTGCTCAGCAAAGCAGGAAATTTTACATTGTCTGTCTGTATTGGCAGTTTATCAGTCTATTTTCTCTGTGTCCTGCAAAATGTCCTGCAGGAACTCTGCAGGAATATCCCATCTTGTTTTGGAAAATGCAGCAGTCACTTTACTGTCCAGTTTATACAGCATACTGTCAAACTGTTCAGGTAAGAGCAATTTTTTGTCCAAATGAATAGTCTTGCTTGGCTAAAGCAAACTCCATAAGGAGTTTCTTCAATACATGTCTTCCTCTCTGGTGTAATTAATGTTGCCAGGAGCAGTTGTGTCTCAATGTTATGAAAAACCCTAATAATCCATTGTAAATGCCATATTCAGTAGCTCTTTGAATGGCCTGAAGAATGTCTGTTCATCTCAAATATATTTTTGTATATCTAGAAAACCTAACTAACTTAACTATAAGTTTTGACAGCTACAGGTGATTATAATCTGTATTTAATTTACATTGCATTTTAAAACTTACTGTATAAATACAATGTCTAAACAAGAATAAAAATATACCTATAACAACATTGACCTTGAATATGTGTCAATAAACCAAACCCCATGCCAATGCAATGTATTCATATCTATATCATATGCCCCTTTCTTTAGAAGGAAATTTGCTGTGGCCATTAACTATTTATTACCAAACTCATTCAAATGAAAACAAATTTTTATAAACAATATTTTGAAATTTGAGTGTCATTCTATCCAAGCTGCTTCATGATATTTGGAGGTGATGTCAATACCATAGGGATCCTGAGAAACCCCAGAAACCTGGTCAAATCCTGGCTATAGTAGTCTTGGTGCTGCATAGTCTCAGCTGTTTTCAATGTTGGATCAACTGGGCCAGTGCTTCAGGGGGTCTTGCCTGATCAAATAATATTAGTCTGGAAGTAACCCACAACTTCTCAACTTCTATGGAAACAAAAACAGAATTTCGCTTCCAAATTAACTTGTCCTCAGACTTCAATTTTAAAATCAAGGCATTTTTACATATGTAACTTGGATTAATCTAGCAGTGTTTTAATCAAATGTCATTGGGCAGCTGTTGCTCCTGCCTTAGCAGCCCAACAATTCAATGACAACACAATAACATATCAAGGCTATCTTTATGTGGCTGTTTTTGAATACTCAATTTCCTTTACTTTTATTTTCTCTTTTTTTGAGAAAGCATTTCTCTGTATTTTTGTCTGTCCTGAATTCACTCTGTAGACAAGGCTGGCCCAGAAATCACAGAAATCTGATTGCCTCTGCCTCCTGAGTATTGGGATTAGAGGCATGTGCCACCACACCCAACTACTCTATTTCATTTTTAACCACTTTATCCATTTTTTCCCTCTCCCAAGCCTATATATATATATATATATATATATATATATATATATATATATATATATATTAAACACACTGTAAACCATTTAGAGGTTTTCTTCAACTAAAACAGTATTTACTGTATATCTCTATCTTTTTCTGACCAACTGAGTCTTAGCTGCTAAGCAACATGGCTGAAATTAAAGAAGCAGCTGGCTCTGACTTATTCTATGGCTTTCTGAGAGTAGCTTCAAGGTAAAGTACTAGTGGGAGCCATGTTTATTGACACAACTCTGTGGAGTTTCTAGGTAGATTTCACTACCAAGAAGCATGCAGCTGGCTTCTCATAAGCACCATTTAATTGTTTGGTAGCAGGGTCACTTAAAAGTCTTGTGTTTTTTTGCCTCTAAATATGAGTCAGGAAGCCTCTCTTAAAGGAGCAGCAAACAGAGTCCACCTGAAAAAAAAAATGAAGCTACCAAGAAATGGTGCTTGTTTCTGTTCTTTGATGTTTTGAATCCCTTTTTTTAAGTTTTTTTTTTCAGGTTTTATATGGAAATTCTTGCTCCACATGTGGTTGCCATTTTGTAGATAAATTTTCTGTGCCACCTGGTCTCACCACCTTTCAGCCACAAAATACACAGAGGTTTCTACCCTAAAAAGCAATTTAGAGAATAAGGGGCTCATTTAGCCCTAGATTTCTGAAATATAGAATTCATCAACTTGCAGAAACCATGGCAACAGGCAGGGAAAGAACGGTGGCAGGAGCTGGAAGTTGGATGATCACATTTCATCCATAATTCAGGGACCAAAGAAAGAAGAAAAAGTTAATCAATGCTAAAAGACATCAAATATGACCTCAAATGATGTACTACTCCCAGAAAAGTCCCACCTCCCAAAGGTTTTATAAAGCCTTACCAAATAGTGCCACCAACCAGCAAACATATGTGCAAATATAAAAGGCTAAGGTGGACATTGCTTATATAAACCACAACAGTAATATTGTGGGAGATGAGTTTACTGTAGAAGAACGATTTTTTTTCTTGTCTTTATTTTGTGTGTGTGTGTTCCATTTGTTTTTTACTGCTACCTTGTGTATGTATGAGAATATATTCTGCTTGCAATGCATAGATTTTGATGACTAAAGATCTATATCAAATTGTGTGATTAAATAGAATTATGTCTATATATTTGATGTTTCCACAAATCTCTTAGACCAGTAGAAGTCATCTGTGTTACTATGCGAATTGGAAGGATATTTTTCTGTGTTTCTCTTGAAAGGAAATATTAGATGGGTCTGGAAAGATGGCTCAATGATTAAAGACACTTGTTGCTCTTCTAAAAGATATTTTTTAGTTCTGAGTAACTAAATGATAACTCACAGCAATTCATAATTATAGTTACAGAGGACCTGATGCCTCTTTCTCACCCCTAAACCTATAATATACACACATACATACGCGTGTGTGTGTGTGTGTGTGTGTGTGTGTGTGTGTGTGTAGTGGAAAAAGAGAGAGTGAGAGAGAAAGAGGAAGACAGACAGAGAGAGAGAGAGACAGAGAGAGAGAGAGACAGTTAGATGAATACATGCAGGTGACAAACAAAATAAATATACACAACTAGATATCTCTGGATACCAAATGAAATTACCAGTGTCAGGAATGGGTTATACGTAATTGAATTGCTGGCCAAAATGGCTCCATGGAATTTTACAAACATTTTAGGATATTGCCTTTTTTAGCTCTCAACAATGTGATGGTAAGGTCCTATTATTGAAGATGACTCTCATATAACTCATTGAAAATTGAGAGCCTGTGTTTCTACTTACCTAGAGGCTTCACCCATAGTAACCAATGTAGTGGCATCTTGTCTTGCCAGTGAACTTGTAGTGGTGGCCACACTCTTTGGGCATAGTTTCAGGTTCAGACATGACTCATTATAAGATATGGGATGGGCTGGTTCATGGTCTGTTGGGTTGCAGAAGCATTATAAGTGCAGAGACTGCATCTTTACAGACAGGAAGAGTGCTGTGGTTATTTACTTCTATCTATATAAGTGCTTCCCTAATAAATACCTATGTATCAATTATCTTGGATTGGTGGACTCATTTAAACACTATTGAGCATGATGCTAGTACTTACCCTGCATGATACCAAAGGAGAAAAAAAACAAAACAAAAACATCACCCCAGATCCAAATGCTTCAATCTATATTGTTGATTTGATTGGAAGATAATTTGTTTGAGTGTCCCCGATAGTCCCACAAAAGTTGGGGGGTAACTTGGTTATTATTTTATAATTATTTGTCTTGATTTTTTGTTTACATGTTGTTTAGTTATATAAATTTTTGTGATTTTTTTATAGTATTTCAGTGTGTTCAAATGTATAGATCTCTGTGTCTGTACATGTTTCTTAGACCGTTTAATCGGCTCTTTGTTTTCTGATTATTTTTTCTCAAATTTAGTGAATTTTTTATTTTCTCTTATTATATTTTAGATAACTGTTGTTTTCTAATGAGATAGAGAAAGAAATAGCATGAATTTTCGTGTGTGAGGACATCAGTAGATTCTGGTAAGAGTTGGAAAAGGGAAACATCACAATATGTTGTATTAAAATCTATTTTCAATTAAAAATAACTTCTTGACATTATACTTTTGTTTTAGGTTCTTTTTATACTCTTATTAATTTTTCCTGATCTTCAAAAGCTTCGATTGTATGTGATTAAATGAATAGGGCTCCATATAAAATGTTTTGCTGCTGAAACTTCCTTTTACTGCAGATAAATTTGGTGTTTCTTTTCCAGTTTTAAATACTGCTGCATTATAAGTAGTTTATCTTAAGCATATATCTAAAGACAACTTTATGCTTCCTAGCTATGCTCAAGGCCTGACTCCAGCGTCTCCATGAACACTGCTGTTATGATTTAGATCATACTTGTATTACACTAAGAGGCATACTCTGGAGTGAATTTTAATTTACTTTACTATTTTAGACAGACAACGTTGTATGTATTTGTTTTTCTGTAAAGAATAAAAAGAAGCTTCATGCTATAAAAATGTTTCATTGGTAAGAGTGTGTGCTATTCATGTATGAGGACGCAAGTTTGAAACCAGGAACCAACATAAACCTAGGTACGTGATATGATGGGAAAAACTGTAATCTTAGCATTACTGTGGGGAGATGGGAGAGAACACAGTAAATTTCTTAAAGTCCACAGGCCAGCTGACCTGGCATAGCAGTCATGAGACCCTGCTTCAGAAAGGCATATTCTTGTTTTTTTTTTTGTTGTTGTTGTTTGTTTGCTTGTTTTTTTGTTTTGTTTTTTGTTTTTTTTCTGTGGAACTTGAAAGATAATTGTTAGGATGTTTATAAAATCATTGATTTAATCATATTCCAAGAAACTATTTTTGAAACATTATTTGTCTCCAGCAAGAACATAGATCAAGAATATGGAGATCAGTTTGGTAAAATACATTTTCCCCCACTCATATAAAACTTAAACTAAATATGTAGTCTGGTACATAATGATACTATTTTGCCTGCCTTTTTTTTTTAATTCTCATTTTTAGATTCTCTGCATAGAACTTATGTTACATTTTTTTAAATTTTATTTATTTATTTATTTTATATAACAAAGTCCATTTAAATGAAAACGAACATTTATAGACAATATTTGGGAATTTGGGCGTGGTTCTTTCCAAACTACTTCCTGCTGGTAAATGGCACTGTCATGGGGGATTCTAAGAAGATGCAGAAATCATGGCTTTAGTCTGTAAGGCTGCTTTGTCCAGCTTTTTGAATGTAGGATCACCTAGTACTCTGTTTCAGTCAGTCTGGCTTGATCAAACCACATTAGTCTGGAAGGAATCCACATCTTTTCATTTTCTGTGGAAACAAAAATAAAAATCCTTTTCCCCAGTAACTTGACCTTAAACTTAAATTTTGGAGTCAAAGCATTTTTTTTTTATTTAATTTATGATTTTACATGTCGATCCCAGTTCCCTCTCCCTCCCTTCCTCCCTCCCTTTTACACTCTCTGCCCTCTCACATGCACCCTAACCACCCTCCCCTCCCATCCACCACCCCAATTGCATATGTAGGGGAATGCCATCCAGTTGGGGTCATGTAGATCTGACAGGACATGTGAAGTTAGAAAGGTCCTTTTGTGCACCAGCGATACATTCTGGTTCCACTGTTTGAGGGCCTTTAGACAGCGCAGTCCTTCTGGCAGAAACCCGTATTCAGGGGGGCCTGAGTCAGTCCCATGCTGGCTTCCCAGCTATTAGTCTAGTGACTGTTAGCTCCTCCTTGTTCAGGTAAGCTGTTTCTATGTGTTTCTGCAGCCTGGTCTTGTCCTCTCCATCTGCATCTTGGTTCTAGTTCGACTCAGTGTTTATGTATGGGTGTTTACTCCTGTTTCCAACAGGCATTAGTTGAGGGCTCCATGGATAATTAAGTTTTTGAACTCACTATCTGGAAAGGGAATTTATGGCAGCCTTTCCACAGAAGTTCAAATTGTTAGTTGGCAGCAGTTTTGTAGTTCTATAGCCCTTTCTTTGTGTTCAATTTTATCTTCAAACCAATCTCTCTCTCTCTCTCTCTCTCTCTCTCTCTCTCTCTCTCTCTCTCTCTCTCTCTCTCTCTCTCTCTCTTTTCTGCTTCTATTCCTAATCGGTCTCAATCTTCCTGGTCGCTTGTGTTTTCCTTTCCTCCCCCTCGTTTTCTCATACTTCTCTCCATTCCTTCCCCCCCCCATTTCCCCTGTGCTGTGGGGGACTTGTCCCTTCCTGGTTCTGTGAGGGACTTTATATGAATCTCTTAGAATACACCTTGTATCCTAGTTCCTCTGGTAGTGTGAATTATACGCTGGTGATCCTTTGGTCTAGGTCTAAAATCCATATATGAGTGAGTACATAATATGTTCCTCTTTTTGTGACTGTGTTACCTCATTCAGTATGGTTTCTTCAAGTGCCATCCACTTGCCTGCAAAATTCAAGATACCATTATTTTTTTCTGCAGAGTAATATTCTATTGTGTAGCTGTGCCACATCTTCATTATCCATTCTTCAATTGAGGGGCATCTAGAGGTTGCTTCCAGGTTCCTGCTACTACAAATAGTGCTGCTATGAACATAGTTGAACAGATGTCTGTGTTGCATGGATGTGGATCCTTTGGGTATATGCCTAAGAGGGGGATTGCCTGGTCCAGTGGTAAACTAATTCCCATTTTCCTGAGGAACCGCCATACTGATCTTCAAAATGGCTATATGAGTTTGTACTCCCACCAGCAGTGGAGGAGTGTTCCCATTTCTCCACATCCTCTCCAACATGAGTCATTATTGGTGTTTCTAATTTTTGCCATTCTGGCAGGAGTAAGTTGGTATCTCAAAGTTGTTTTGATTTGCATTTCCCTGATAGCTAAGGATGTTGAGCACTTTCTTAAGTGTTATTCAGGCTTTTTACTTTCCTCTATTGAGAATTCATTCTTCAGTTCTGTACCCCATTTTTGATAGGGTTATTTGGTGTTTTGTTGACTAGTTTCTTGAGTTCTTTGTGTATTTTGGAGATCAGCCTTTTGTCGGATATAGGATTGGTGAAGACTTTTCCCAGTCTCTGGGCTTCGGTTTGGTCTTGTGGACTGTGTCCTTTGTCTTACAGAATCTTCTAAGTTTGAAGAAGTCCCATTTATTAATTGTTTCTCTCAGTGTCTGTTTCCCTGGAGTTATGTTCAGGAAGCGGTCTCCTATACCAATTTGTTCAAGGGTACCTCCTACTTTCTCGTCTAAGAGGTTCAATGTAGCTAGATTGATGTTGAGGTCTTTGATCCATTTGGACTTGAGTTTTGTGCATGGCGACAGACATGGGTCTATCTGCAGTCTTCTACACACCCTCATCCAATTGTGCCAGCACCATTTGTTGAAGATGCTGTCTTTGCCCCATTGTATATTTTTAGCTGTTTTGTTGAAAATCAGGTGTTCATAGGTGTGTGGATTAATATCAGGAATTTCCATCCAGTTCCATTGGTCTACCTCTCTATTTTTATGACAATACCAGGCTATTTTCAGAACTATAGCTCTGTAGTAGAGCTTAAAGTCAGGAATGGTGATGCCTCCTGAAGTTCTTTTATTGTATAGGGTTGTTTTGGCTATCCTGGGTCTTATGTTTGTTTTTTCAATACAATGTTAATTATTATCCTTTCAAGGTCAGTGAAGAATTGTGGTGGGATTTTTATGGGGATTTCATTGAATCTGTAGATTCCTTTTTGCAAGATTTCCATTTTTACTATGTTTATCCTACCTATCCAAGAACATGGGAGATCTTTCCATTTTCTGGTATCTTCTTTAATTTCTTTCTTTAGAGTCACAAAGTTCTTATTATATAGGTCTTTTACTTGTTTGGTACCCTTTACACCAAGATACTTTATGATGCTTGTGGCTATTGTAAAGGGTGATGTTTCTCTGATTTCTTTCTCTGTCTCTTTTTCGTCTGAAAAAAGTAGGGCTACTTATTTTTTTGAGTTTATCTTGAATCCTGATAGGTTGCTGAAGGTGTTTATCAGCTGAAGGAGTTCCCTGGTAGTGTTTATTGGGTAGCTTATATAAACTATCATATCATCTGCAAATAGAGACAGTTTGACTTCTTCCTTTCCAAATTGGATCCCCTTGATCTCCTTTTATTTTCTTATAACATTAGCTAGTACTTCTAGTAGGAAATTGAAGAGATATGGGGAGACAGGGCAGCCTTGTCTTGTTCCTGATTTTAGCGGAATTGGCTTAAGTTGCTCTCCATTCAGTTTGATGCTAGCAGTTTTTTTTTTTTTTTTTTTTTTTTCTGTATATTGCTCTTATTATGTTTAGGTATGTACCTGTTATCCCTGACCTCTTCAAGACCTTTATAATGAAAGGTTGTTGAATTTTTTCGATGACTTTTTCAGCATCTAGGGAGATAATCAAATGGTTTTTCTTTTTCAGTTTGTTTATATGTTGGATCACGTTGATAGATTTTCATATGTTAATCTATCTCTAATCTAGCATTCCAGGGATGAAGCCTACTTTGTCATGGTGGATGATTTCTCTGATGTATTCTTGAATTTGGTTTGCCAATATTTTATTGAGTATTTTTTCATCGATGTTCATCAGGGATATTGGTATGTAGTTTTGTTTCTTTGTTGTGTCTTTGTGTGGCTTGCGTACCAAATTTATTGTGGCCTCATAAAAAAAGTTTGGCATGAACCTTCTGTTTCTATTTTGTGGAACAGTTTGAGGAGTAGTGGTGTTAGTTCTTCCTTGAATGTCTGGTAGAATTCTTCACTGAATCCATCTGGCCCTGGACTTTTTTTCATTGGAAGGCTTGCGATGACTGCTTCTATTTCATTTCGGGTTATAGGTCTATTTAAGTTGTTTGTCTGTTCTTGATTTAATTTTGGTAAGTGATAGTTATCCAGAAATTTGTCCATTTCCTTTGAATTTTCAATTTTTGTGGAATACAGATTTTTCAAAGTATGACCTGAAAATTGTCTGGATTTCCTATGTGTCAGTTGTTATGCTCCCCTTTTCGTTTCTGATCTCATTAATTTGCATGTTCTCTCTCTGCTTTTTTTGTTAATTTGGATAGAGGTTTGTCTATCTTGTTGATTTTCTCAAAAAACCAACTCTTCCTTGCATTGATTTTTTGTATTGTTTTCCTGGTTTCTATTTTGTTGATTTCAGCCCTCAAGTTGATTATTTCCTGGTGTCTACTCCTATTGGGTGAGTTCGCTTCTCTCTGTTCTAAGGCTTTCAGTTGTGCTGTTAATTCTCTTATGTGACTATCCTCTGTTTTCTTCATATGGGCACTTAGTGCAATGAACTTTCCTCGTAGCACTGCTGTCAAGGAGTCCCATAAGTTTGGGTATGTTGTGTCCTCATTCTCGTTGAATATTTGAAAGTTCTTAATTTCTTTCTTTATTTCTTCTTTGACCCAGGAGTGGTGCAATTGCACATTGTTCAGTTTCCATGAGTTTGCAAGTTTTCTGCTATTTGTGTCGTTGTTGAATTCCAATTTTAAAGCATGGTGGTCTGATAAGATACAGGGGACTATTCCTATTCTCTTGTATCTGTTGAGGTTTGTTATGCCACCTAGTATTTTGGTCGATTTTAGAGAAGGTTCCATGTGGAGTAGAGAAGAAGTTATATTCTTTTGTCGTTGGATGGAATGTTCTATAGATTTCTGTTAACCCCAGGTGAGACATAACTTCTGTTTGTTCTTTTGTTTCTTTGTTGAGTTTTGATTTGTGGTCCTGTCTAGTGTTGAGAGTGGTGTATTGAAGTCTCCCACTATAAGTGTGTGAGGTTTTATATGAGCTTTGAGGTTTAGTAGTGTTTCTTTTACGAATATGGATGCCTTTGTATTAGGGGCATAGATGTTCAGAACTGAGACTTTGTGTTGATGGATTTCTCTTGCAATGAATATGAAATGACTGTCTTCATCTCTTTTGATTAATTTTTGTTTGAAGTCTAATTTGTTAGATATTAGGATAGCCACGCCTGCTTGCTTCTTGGTTCCATTTGATTGGAAAATATTTTCCCTACCCTTTACCCTGAGGTAATGTCTATCTTTTGAGCTTAGATGTGTTTCTTGTATGCAGCAGAAGGATAGATTCTGTCTTTGTATCCATTCTGTTAGCCTGTGTCTTTGTATAAGTGAGTTAAGACCATTAATGTGGAGAGTGAGTAAGGACCATTGATTGTTGATGCTTGTTTGATTTATGTTTGTTGTTTTTTTGCCTGCCTTTTAGGGGTGAGGTGCTTTAAGAGCTGTATAACTTCCACTACAATATTAGTCGTGTACTACATTGTAGATAAGACATAAAGTTTGTAAAGAAGAATATTATATTAGCAAGATAGACATGAATGAATTAACTATGAAAGTGGCAGAGGGATAACATTTTTTTTTCATTATGCTTTAAGGAAAAAGTGAATCCTTCCCTTTAATTAATTTCTCTCCCTTCCAAAAAATAAATATTTTTACTATGTAACTGGACTTTATTTTTATGAATTGTACTGCTTGAGTTATTGTTACATTATTAGTGAAGACATACTTTTAATAGCTAAACCCATGAACTTAGAGCAGGACATAGAAATAGATATTTTGAAATTAATATTAAGCATAATGCTGGCAAATTATTACTTCCCTGGATTTGAAATCTTAACAAGAAATTTCACTGGCTGATTTTGGTTACTAGTTTTTGATCTACATTTTACCTACAAACACAAGCAAGTTACCAGTGTCCACTTAGTTGAGACAATTATCCTCATCTGGACACTTACAAATTTGTTCTGTATTTGAAGAACTAATCAACAGGTCCCTGACATACTGTTATTCTGAAGCTTTTCTCCTCAATAAAGAATGTCCTTTGTATCAATAGTATCAGAATAATTAAAGCTTTTGCTCCAAACCCACAAATTCCTTCTCACTAATGCTGTGATTGCATCTGTGTTTTACCAATACCAGAAGTAATTGATGCATGTGGGAGAAATAATGTTTACAATGTGTTGAAAAAGATCCTGACCTGGACCAGCAGGTCATTTGGTGGTTGGCTCCTAGAGGACCAGGGAATCAGAAAGTAAAGAAAATAGGAAAGTGTTTGTTGTGTTTTTTTTTTTTTTTATTTTGATCAAAAGCTCAATCATTTGATTCTACTAATAAAGACTCTGCAGTCAGATGCAAAGTCAATACCTGCTAGCTTAAAGAAGCAGAGAAAGGACCCAGCTGACCGGTCTCCTTAGCCCACTCTCCTACTAGGCTGCCTCATATATCCCTTCTCCTGACTACCTGTGCATCTTTCTCTCTTCCTCTTCCTCTGTATGATTTTTTTTCTAAATAAGCCTGTGTTCACTCCCCTTCAAAGGATTGCTTTTTCTACTTCATGACCTATGGTTGAGTTTTTGAATTCCTTTTGCAGTATTAAAGGAGAAAGCTCATGCACTAAAAGTGCATGCTAGGATTGAGCCACACAACAACCATAAATAGATTTTTTTCCCAGTAAATAATGCAATCTCAGGGTTGAAAGTGTAGTCTAATATCCTGGAGCATGTTTGGGATAAGAAAGTCTCATAAGAGCTGTGTTTTATTCCAAAAGTATTTGTTAAGAATTACAACATCTTATATAGAATTTGCAAGGGAAGATGGGACATAGTCAGAGGAAATCTATCATAGTAGCTAGACAAACCCTATGCTCAAGAGGAACACAGGATTTCTCATGAGCCATTGACTAAATGGTCAAGTATTGTGACTAATAACAGTTTTAATGCCACCAATTCCATGTGGGAAAATATACTCAGGATCTAAAACAGCAGTTTCCCCCAAGGCCCTGGCCCCAGGATATTTCTGGTCTTGGCAACATTAATCCTGTTTTGTAGAAAGAATTACGTCTTCTCCATAAGTTGGACCTCTGGGAAGCCTTGGATCCTCCTAGCTCCGAACCATATCCACAAACAGAAAATATGAAAACAAAACAAGTGATTAGAATTAATATAAAACAGGGCTTAACAATAAAGATGGCACTTACCAGTTCCTTGCTACTGTTTCAGTGAATTGATGCTACACAATTGGTAATACTGGAGAATAATGAGATTACATATCAATGCCTTCTACCACAAAAACAAAAAACATATACATTCATTCAAATCTGGATAATTAGTTATAATTTAATGATAAGCTATGTGTGAAAAACAGAGTTACAGTGTAAGCTCCTCTCTGCTTAAGCTTTTGCGCCAATTTATACCTCTTTAAGAATGTCTGTTGCACAGATTCCTAAGGTGTTTTTTTGTATATAATGAGCCTTTTGCTACTAATAGAAATATATAAAAAGATAGTTTAAAAGAGGGATTTACTATGGCTGATCCCTTCATTCAGTGATCAGCTAGGTCAATTATTTTTGAGTCAGTTTTATTACAGGTCATCTAGGCAGAAGTGTGATCTGGGAGATAATTTCTCACTTCATGTCTTTCCAGAGTTGGTAATGGGAAATGGTGAAGGTAAATATATATCTTCAATAGCACCTTACAGTGATTAATACCCCCAAATATGCCCTAGTTGCACAGATATATGACCTTTTAGTTGGTTGTTCAAATGTTTAGCCCATAAATCAGTAAGTGCATTAAAATTTCAATTTTTCCAGTCTTCATTATCTAATATTCTCTTTAAAAAAAGTTTCACAGACACATTGATGGTTACAACATGCTATTATAAATATTCGTTAATCCAATCAAGACAACAATGAAGAAGACCACAGTTCAATGGAAAATACTACATACCTATAATGATTTTCTTTATGTGATATATATGTGTAAAGAAAAAACAACAAAAATACAGTTTTATTCCTAATCATTTTCAAAGACTTTATTGTCTTATGAATTAATCTAAAAAAGTAAAAAATTGCAACAAATTTTATAATGTTATTTATAACACATGAAATTATTTGTTAACATATAGTATATTAAGAATCCACCTTGACTCAGTTGTGTGTGTAGAAGATGAGTGCATTGGGACTTACTATCATGTTTACTCACTAGAGTGATGAATAATGCATAAAGGGTACAAACTAGTTCAGAGTTGTAAGTTTATGCATTTTCATTTGTATTTAATCACCATTAAATTATTTATTTAATGATTATTAATGCTAATAATGCTAATAGATGCTAAGGCATGGCTTCATAATGTCAGTATTTATAGTACTGAAAATTCTCTACACTCATGAAATGCTACAGACTTGAAGGACATTTATTCCTTACATGTTATGAAATAGGTAAAATGTGAAAATATTGAAAGCAGTAGATAATATTTTAACAAAATAAGAGTGATAATTAAGAAGCAAAACATGTCACTGTCACTTTTCTTTATGATAAAAAAGAACTAAGGTTTTCTCCAGTTCATTTTAATGGCACCAGTAATATCATGGAACTTTTGATGACCTAAGAAAGATATAACAATATAAAGCTAATTAGAGCAAAGAAAGAAATATGAGATGTTTAAACAATACTTAGAGTTTATTCTTATAATATAACAACTTTCAGGATCCAAAAATAAATCATATTTTAATTAACTTTTACAGTATTTATATGCAGTTATAGTCCAGTTTGATTTTCAGAGCTACTCATAATCAGTAATTTTTTAAATGTTACAGATCAGAGTTTGATACATTTATGATTATTATAAGGATGGTAATTACTTTTTCTCCTTTGCAGCCTTTTAATAGTATTCATGAAAATAAATTAGTACCTTTCTATATGCATGTGTTATCACCAAGCCTAGCAATTTACTGATTACCAGGATATAATTGAAAAGATTCAAATTAAAGCTTGTGTTGGAGATTCATTTCCCTTTCTTAATTCCACCTCTCACCCTTTACTCATGCTGCACATACTGAGTACATTTAAAATTTAAAGAAGGCAGAGAGATATCTCATTGGTTAACAATTGGTTGCATTTACAGAGGATTCACTTTAGGTTCCTGACACCCACATGACAGTACATAACCTGTGACTTTAGTTCCAAGGGACCTGATGCCCTTTCCTGCATCTATTGACACGTCCATAAGATTAAAATTAAAATAAAAGAAACTTGAAGGCTTTTTTCTTTTCTTTTATTCTCATATGTATTTGAAATTTTGTACCTGGGAATACTAGCAATATCAATTTTAATAACCATTTGGTCACACTTTTTAATTTCATATTGATTATTTGTTTTTGTTGTTATTTTATGTTTTGAAACAGGGTTTCTCTGTGTAGGCCTGGCTTTGTTGGATCTAGCCTTTTAGACCAGGGTGTCCTTGAAAACTCAGAGATCTCCGTGCTTAGTATGCATCGGCACATCAGATTGTTATTTTTGCTTTGCTTTATTTTACAAATCATGTCCTAAAAATCTTTATGATGTCATTAAATCAAAGTAACTTCCTTTTAGATCTTAGTCTTTTACTCCAAACTCCTAGGCATTTTATTTCTTTGACTTACTTGCTATCTGCCAAAGTATATGCACATTTTCTTGGTCGATGTATTGGTTTTATGAAAATAACATCCAATATATTTTATCATATTCACTAGGTTCAACCACTTTCTCTGCCCTCCAGTGCCACTACCTTTCAAACATGGATGAAAAGAAAATGAGAATATGACACCTCCTAGGTATGATTGAAGTGGAAGTTTAATGCTGATATGATTAAGAAAATAGTCAGGGGCATCTGGAAATTTCCAGACAGAATGGGGCCATGAGAAGTGAGAGCACCATGAGAGGGACCATGAATGAGAGAGGAACCAGGAGCCCAGAAGCCAGGAGAATATCAGGAGAACAACAAGAACAAGAAACTACACAGGCATAATGTCTTGGTTATGTAGAGACCAGAAAAGATGGAGAAAATTGAAGTTTAGGAGATGGAGAGGTTGAACATAAGGGCTGTCATGAGAATTACTTTGAACAACAAGGACTCTGTTATAGATATTGATGATTCAGAGAGGGACTAGTGGCCAATACTTGAATTGATATATCTTGAATTTGAGACCAAAGATTCTAGCTTGTTGAGAGGGAAAAGTGATGAGTAAAGGGGTCAAGACCAGGCTACAGAAACCTGTAGAGACAGGTGACCTAAACTACGGGGAGCTCATGGACCCCAGACTGATAGCTGGGAAAGCAGTATAGGATAGACCTACACCCCCTGAATGTGGGTGTCAGTGAGGAGGCCTGGGAAGTCTGTGGGACCTCTGAGAGTGGAAGAAGGATGTATCCCTGGTGCATGAAAGGACTTCTAAGCACATTCCCCATGGAGGGATATTCCCTTAACCTAGAGACACTAGGGAGGGCTACGCCCTACCCCAAATGACTTGACAAATTGTCATCATCCCTCCTGGAAGGTCTCACCCTCCTTGTGGAGTGGATGTTGAATGGGGGGGGGTGATGAGGGATGCTAGGATGGGAGGGAGAGGGAACTGGGATCGATATGTAAATTAAGAAAAAGATACAATTTTTAAAAATGCCAAAAAAAAAAAAAAAAAAAAAGAAAAAAGGGTGACATATCTGTTCTGTTACTACATCTTTTTGAGGCATCACTGTTGGGGCAAAAGAAGGGTGGAATAATCGTCAAAGAACTAGTAGAGAGTAGATATGACTCAGAGTTGTCTGTTCTGCAAGCTGCCCAAGTTCTGCAGGACGAGGTGGGGCTACAGATGTGCAGTTTTGGAGCAATCTAGAATGCTGAGGCTCAGGCTCGCCAGAAATTAAGTGTGGAGAACCTAGGATGGCATTGTTGGAACAGTCTGTAATTCAGAGTTGGACCAATACAGACTAGGGGTAGAAGGTACAATTAAGGATCTTGTGGAAAAGTTTTAACTTAGGTACACACTTCAAACTTTGAGACCCACAGTCTTTGTAGTTGGGGGAGGGGAGTCATAAGACCAGTTTAGGGAGAGAAAGATATCCCATCCTTAGGAGTAGTCAGCATGTATGAAAACTTAAGCTATGTGTTGACAGGAGTATTTATCTGGAATCCCTTTGAGCTGTGACAGATGTATCCTAGATACATGACTTCCCTCTGAATCTCAGAAATTCTAAGTTTACAAAAAGAGTTAAAAGATTTGGATATATTAGCATTACCACTTTTTGTAATTTGTGTGTAAAACCCCATTATGGAAAAAGCACTAGAATCCTGAGAAACATCAAAACCTTGGTAAACAAAAAATAATTCTTCGTTAAAATCATTAACACTTTTTTCTCTGTCCAGAGGGCTAGATATATAGACAGGATATAGTTTGTCAGTTTTTAATGCAATAAGACATATATAAAGCCTGTGTTTAGAAAGACAACCAAAGGAAATTTAAAATTCCAAGTTTGTTATTTTGTATGTAAATATGTTACCAGGGCTATATTAATAGCTTACTAGAACTCCGCTAACTTATGTTAAAACTCTGATTTTTGAACTCTTACTCTACCAATAGCATAGAAAAGATAGAAATTTGAAATATTTTCATTACCTTGAATCATTTTCGTATACTTTGCTACTTGTATATTAAGCTTTCATATCCTCAGACATTTACAATTTGTATGTCTACATCTTAAATCAATTTTTTAGGCAATAATAATTTACTTAAAATTGAAACATTTGTTTTCCATCCAATTGTTTACCATGAGGCAGATGTAGTTGATTACAGAGAGCAGTCATTGAAAAATAAGTTCCTTTAAATAAAGGAATAGTAAAATGTTACTTGATACCTGTTTTGTGAGTTTCTCTCTTTTAACATGAAGTATGTCAATAAGGTAAACTGTCCTTGCTTTTTGTTGTTGTTTTGCTTTTTTTTTGTTTTCAGCTAAATGGATATCTAGTAGCTCTATAAAATGTGAGATCTAATTTTCCACATGCACTAAACTAAAATGGCAGTTCCAGCCTTGGTGAACCAGTTGCTTTGGTGACTGCTATTAATATAAAATTAAACTTAGCTGTCAATATATTCAGAGAGCTAAGAAGGGTAAATTAGAGCAGGAAGTATAATACAAATGGCCTATGTTTCAATTAAAATGAAGACTTACCCACTACCTAGATTGTTGAGCTAGGCTCATGTGGACTTGTTGGCTTCCATAGAGGCAGAGTTAGTAGGTCTTTGGCTGTTAGAATG
Organism: Phodopus roborovskii; assembly: GCF_943737965.1. Taxonomy (NCBI): domain Eukaryota; kingdom Metazoa; phylum Chordata; class Mammalia; order Rodentia; family Cricetidae; genus Phodopus; species Phodopus roborovskii. The sequence continues at coordinate 2,171,413 of NW_026126413.1, read as the reverse complement.
GTTAACATTGCTTTTTCAGCTGCTACACAGGAAAATATAGACTTTCTACTGCCAGACCATGAATTGCTGAGAGATTTTCTTATGGAAGAGGAACTTGGGAAAGTTGACCTTACTTTGACTAAGCAGATCAGGGCAGTCAACCCAACAGAGTCCACAGTGTAGGCAAAGCCCTAGCAGTCCATGAAACATGGAGCTTTTATGATCAGTGGCTAGTATTATCACAATCCAGGTGTGTGCATCATCATCTTTGGAGACATTAGGGTGGTCTCTAAGAGTTGGCATTTCTATCTATCATGGGAAAGTTTTTCATTAAACATTTAAAAGGTCATATTTGGCAAATCTCAGAATAGTTTGAGGACCACTATTTATTAAAAATTAAAAGAATCTTTCTTATTTTTGGTTACTTGCTTTAAGGTTAACCTTAAAAAACATATAGGAAGATATTACATTTTTATTTAGCATGACTTTGAGTCTGGTTTTGAGCACATGAAATAAATAAGGTAAATGAGCATTAACTTTCATTTCTTAATTATTTTGAACAGTTTATAAAAATTGGTAGCTTTTATACGATTAGGACTTTTTATTTTGTCCATGTTAAGTTTGAGCATTAAACATTTGGGTTGAAGATTTAATTAAAGACCCCTTAGCATCAAAATAAAACCTCAAACAATGACATTCATAGAGAGACTGGGAACTTTATCCTGTTATACAATACTACAGTTTCTTGTATTGCTCAGTTTATCCATATAGTTAAAGCTTAACAAAGTGAGCAAAAACTAAGAGGCTAGTCACATATCTTCAAGTCAGTTATTCTTAACATCAGTAGACCTTAGGAACTTTTGAACCCTAATTATTAAATACATCTGATTTATTAAACATATGTTCTTTCAATAATTTAGAAGCCTGGTGCTGCACACAGTAGATAGAGATATAAGTGAGCAACCATATATCATTAAGTCAGTTTTTATTAACCTGAATATATATTTACAACCTATCCTAATATAAAATATTTTAGAGAACATCTATTCTCTTTAGAGTAGGTATGATTTTATATATATAAAATGTTAAGCATGGAGTTCAACAGGATTTGGAAGTTTTATAATTGTTGCTTTATACAATGTGGTCATGTTAATCAAGATGGTAAACTTACATTGCATGCAATCTTTTTTAACCTTAGGAAAGATGGTTTTCAGCCATGTGACTACTATTTATAAATATCAGATTGTTAGTAGATAGAGGTTTTAAATAAGAGTTGAATCTAAGTTATATATATACAGTACTTCCTAAACCAGAGGTGAAACATCACACACACACACACACACACACACACACACACACACACACATATATATATATATATATATATGCTAATTAATATTGTCCACACTAATTTTTTTATGTATAAGCCTTTTGGTATAAGTTTTACATTAATTTTGTTGCCAATCTGAGCCATACCCAATGAACTTACAAACCCTGATCTAGTTTAGAGCATGATTTTAGGAGAAATTTTGATAGCAGAGTTTTAAGAGTGAAAAGTAGAAAACTCCTAGTAATAAGAGATTTTTGGAAGTATAGTGCAAGGTAAGTTTAGATATAAGAGATTTTGAGGTCATTTGTTTGTGCAGTGGCAGAAGTTGTTACTCAATGGGAGGATTCAGAGAAAATTTAGAATCAAGTATGGCATCTTTACCCATTGAGCTATACTGAAATAAGGTAGCAAGGCTTCTGTGATTCTGGGGAGATAAAGTGGGTCACAAAACAAACCCTGCCAGAGGAAGGGCTCTTATAATCTCAAAAATGGAGGGATAGATGAGACAGAGAGAGAGTATGTGTGTGTGTTTTGTGTGTGTGTGTGTGTGTGTGTGTGTGTGTGTGTGTGAGAGAGAGAGAGAGAGAGAGAGAGTATGTGTGTGTTTTGTGTGTGTGTATGTGTGTGTGTGTGTGTGTGTGTGTGTGTGTGTGTGTGTGAGAGAGAGAGAGAGAGAGAGAGAGAGAGAGAGAGAGAGAGTAGTGTGTATCTATGAGGGATATGGATAACAAATGGAATCTCTGCCTGTGGGAACTATCAATACAGAGACTTATGAAGTATTATGGAAGAGTTAGAGCAGGCAGCTGTGAATAGAATTTGAAGGAAAAGGTCACAGGCCCAGAAGGGCTTAAGGAATCTGTGGGGCTTAGTAAGCAGTTCTTAGGGGAAGGAAAGGAAACTTGCAATGTATAATTCCAGTAGGGCACATGGATAGATAAAAAGAGAAGAGTTCCAATGTAGTTATGTGTATTTAAAAAGAGAAATGTGTTCATGTGGAGGGTGTAGAGATGACTCAGGATGTGGATATATTTTGTTTGTGCTTTAACAATTAAAGATTGCTTGAAGATTGGAGGGAGGAGCTAGCTAGCCATTAGCTAACCATAGAGTCCAGGCAATGGTAGCACACACCTTTGACCCCAACACTTTGGAGGCACATGTTTTTAATTCTAGGACTAGGGAGGTGGAGACAGGAAGTGATATGGCTTGGAAGAGGGAGGAATAGAGGAGGAAGGATGTAGGAGCTCAGGCCTTCAATCTGATGATTTGGTAGAGGTAAGAGTCCTCTTTAGTAGCTTGATCCTTTACTGCTCTGATCTTTCACTATTTATGAGGATATCTGACTCCAGATTTTTATTATTAAACCAATTAGGTTTATTCTACACCTGGAAGACATAGCAGGCAAGAGACAGAGATAAAAGATGAGTACCCAGGATGCAGAGTGAATTCCAGGAGCCAAAGAGGCACTTGTGGATTAGATAAGGAGAGCCAAGTGGCTAGAAAGAAGCTGAAGGTATAGACTCTAAAATTTGGGGGTACTTTTGTCAAGTGACCAAAACCAGCAGAAACAAATGATCCAGAGGCTGTGTCCCTTGGAAGGGAGTTCATTATATTGCTCCCATGATTTCAGCACCAGAATAATGAAAAAGAAATAAGGACATGATTTCTAGGTTTACTATAGATATGTGGGAGAGCATAGTGAGGATGCATCTGGAAATGTACAGACTGGATTGTGCCATGAAAGAAGGTAAGGTAGAAAGAGCAAGACAGAAAGAAGAAACAGGCAGGAGTGAGCCAGGAGACCAAGAAGACCAAAAGAATACATAGTCAAGATGGCTGGCTGGGTTATAAAGAAATAAGAGAAGCTGGGGCGGAAGGGAAGTGAGGGTCAGGGACTGAAAAGAGTGAGAGTATGAGGGGGAATCAGAAGATCTAAGAGGAATGAGGACTCTATAATGGGTGTTGGTAATGCTGAGAGAAACATGCATCCAAGGTCTACTTTGATATGATAAATAGGCACCATAGTGCATTTGACCTGCCTCAGAGTCCTAACATTACCTATACAACTTTGTGTCATTATTTTAAAAAAATATCAGTTATTTTATTATTGTCCATCTCTTTTTTGATTTTTTAACAGTAAAAGTATCCAAATACGATCAAGGTACATTTATATGAAGCCACTGATCATAGGAAGGAACTGAGGCACAGGCTGTCTTTATATCTCTATCAATGTTGTAGAATACCTACAGAGATTTAAAGAAGATATTCAAATTTGAAAAGGCATTTGCGTGTTTAACTGCATTTGAACCTCAAAACACCATATTATTACAAAAACATGGGGAAAAGGGAGAAGGGAAACAAGGAAGTTAAAATAATTCAGAAGTTTAAGTGTAGTCTTAAGTACTTTTTAAGCCCTTTGATTCAAAATGAATCCTGTGGTGTTTTATAATGTAGCTTAAATTTGATGCATTTCATTAGATCTGGATTGCATGGGATTTAAATATTTTGTGAACTGCTTCAATGTTACTGGTATAACTTTCAAGGCAATAAGAAAAGGTTTGTTTATTTAAAAACAGAAGAGCAAAATACTTTTGAAAGATAATTATTTTACCTTGAATTTTATGATACTTCTTTTGTTACATGAAGCCACACAAGGAAGTATTTGGTTTCAAGTAAATCATATTTAAATCTCCATGTTGATATTTCATACCTATTATCTTACCAAAAAGAGCTGTTTCTGCCTGAGGAAATAGATCCCTGGTTTCTAGCATAAGAGTCCTTAAACAATTGGTGTTTATTTATTTATATATTATTTTATTTTACCAACAGTCTGGCTACTGTTTGCTATAAAAAATGCAAAAGAAGTTTCATAATTACTATCCTGAACAAAACTGAAAGTACATACACTGAAACTGAAAGAATACAGTTGGAAATACCTTGAGTTAAATGGAAGAGAGAAAGGCATCCTGAATGAACATCTATTATGCACGCACTAAAGGGATCAATAACTTGGGCCTCAAGAAACCGAATAGCTTCCTAATGTCAAAGAATGGCATCATCCAGGCAAAGTGTCAGACTACAGAATGGGAAGAGATTTTTACAAACTCATTGCAAAGTAGATCAGTGGTTCTGAACTTTGCTGAAGTGGTGTCCCTTTCATATAATTCTTCATGTTGTGGTGACCCCCAACCATAAAATTATTTCAAAAGTATCGTAACTGTAACTTTGCTAATGTTATGAATTGTAATGTAAATATATAATATGTAGGATATCTGATATATTGTTCCTATAGAACTATTTTTGAAAGGGGATTAATTCAAAAGATATTTTAAAAACTGAAGAAACTGAATACCAAAAAATTCTAAGTAATCTAATGAGAAAAATGGGATACACATCTAAACAGAAAATTCTCAAAGTAACACATTACAATGTCTGAGAAATACTTCTCCTCAACAACCTTAGCTATCAGGAAAATATGATTCAAAACTTTTTTGAGAATCCCTGCCATACCTGGCAAAAAAGATAATATCAACAGCACATATAACATCTCATCCTGGGTAGGATATCTAAAACAGAGAACACTTATCCTTTGAAAGTGGATGTGTGAAACTTAATAGTTACTATAGACATTAGTGTGGCAGTTCCTCAGAAAAATGGAAATTGATTTGCCTAAAGATTTAGCTATACCCATCTCAGGGAATTATCCCAAGAAAAATCCATCCTACCACAAAGACACTTACACAAGTGTGTTCATTGCTGTTCTATTCCGAGTAGCAAGAAACTGAAAACCTACTTGTCTCTTAACAGATGAATGGAAAGAGAAAATATAACATATATATATATATATATATATATATATATATATATATTAGAGTATTAGCCAAGTGTTAAAAACAGAGACATCATGAATTTTGCAGACAAATTAATTTAATTAGGAAAAAATAAACATCCTGAGTGAGGTCACTGAGACCCAGAAAGATAAATATGGTAAGCATTCACTTATGTGTGGATGTTAGTCATTAAATAAAGGATAAATAACCTACAATTCATAGGGACAGGGAGTAGGGCACATGGATCTCCTTGAGAGTTGAAGTAGAATAAATGGGTAGATTCAGGGCAGCATCAGTAATAAGAGTATCAGGTTTGGAGTGGGAAGGTTGAGGTTGAGAGAGGGAATACAAAGAGATACATCCAGAATTAAGGGACATTTGAAGGTTTGTTTAGAAACTTAATTGAAACGGAAACTTCTTAAAAATCATGAAGGCAATCCTAAAGAAGTCTCCAAATGAGAGAGATTGAGTCCTGTTGATTATCTGTTATCTCTTGTCACCAAAGCTTCTAGTACTGATATTGAGTTACATCCAATTGAGTTATCGGCCAAAGAAATGTCATGGAAATCTCCAAAAGCCCAGGCTGTTGCCCAGATAATAAGTGCTCCCCATAAACTGGTAGTAAGGCCTATTAATGAAGGCAAAATCCCTGCCTTCTCCATAACCTCCCTTCTTTTCATGTCCCCAGGGCTGTTCTTCTGGACCCTGTAATAATGTAATAACACATTAAACCCATGTATCTCTGTGTTCAGTGAGCCATTTTCATAAATAATTACTGTAGAAAAGTGGGTCCTAGGAGGGTTTAGTTAATAATTTCGACACAGTTGACTGATCCAGTGACTGCTGCTAATATTTTAGGGACATTTATGAGATGTAATGTTTAACAGATTTTGAATTTGTTTTCTAAACATTCTCATATATCAAAGAAAGATTCAGAAAATGTGCAACCTATTTCTGGTCAGAGGGCTTGTCTCTGTATTTCAGGGAAGCAAGGATCATCATTTTTTCCTCCCACACATCTTACTGGAAGAATTTTCTTGATATTTTTGCTTTAAATCTATAATTCTCTCAACTTCATATGCCCATCATATTGAGAGGAATTGAGGGAGGTAGACAAAGGAGAATGAGAAAGATTATGAATTGGCAGACTTCATCCCTGTACATCATCATGTGTCTATACATAGCACTCCATATCAGAGCTTGTGTAGATCACATGGGCTGATAGATGAAAGAAAAGTACTATTATCGTGTCCTCCAGAAACATTTGTTTTCTTAGTATTCCACCCTCCTCTCTTGAGAAGGGAAAGGAGAAGGTCTGGGGTTTGGGTAAAGGCTTGATTAAGGAATCAACAGCTGGGAGATATTTTAAAAACAATTGAGCTTTATAAACATTACTTTAAAATAAATGCAGTCAATGCATAGCAAGAACTTAAATCTTAATGTTAGTGTTGGAGATAGAGAAATTTAATATATATATATATATATATATATATATATATATTCTAATCAATAAATATAGCAGTTATTTTACTCAAATACAATATCTGGGTATATTTGAGTGTATACATATCTTAAATAATTTCCTTAAACAGTAACAGAAATACTTCTTAACCATGATGAGTAAGCATTTTGCCTTATAAAATAAAGATGTGTATGTTTTGAACTATTAAAATGTTGCAAGTCATCTTACTACCAAAATGGAAGAAAATAATTTTTACAAAAGAATGAAAATGAAATAAAACTAGGGAAATTTAAAATAAGTTGAATCTAAACACCCTTAAAACAGTTATTGTCAACAAAGTCAAAGTCAACAAAATACAAAGTCAAAGAAAGAATATCATGAAAGAAAATAAGTGAAACAACTAAAGAAGTAATTAGAAACAATATTTTTCAGCTGATTTGCATGAATATCCAAGGTTATTAAACAAGTGACACAGTCTGCTATATGGCACTGTTCCCTGCGAGATGTGAACAAATGTGTACACACCCCAAATATGAAACTTACTATAGGCCAAAAGCAGGTGCCACAAAAGTTCAGCTTAGTGATTGAAGACTTTTATTGAGGTACTTTCTGTAATGTGAACAATCTGTTAAATTATGAAGTAGAAATGACACCACAACAGCTGCATCACCAACGAACACCCCAATATAGGTGACAGTTAATGAAATCCAGAATGGTGGAGTACAGTACACAACTGTCAGAAAACTCTCCAGTTACAGACTATCCTGTTGGACTTGCTGAGTTGGTTTCAACCCTTCTAGGCAGATCAGCGTCCCTGAGAAAAATCACCCAGCTGTTTTCACAACATATATATGTATGTATGTATGTATTGTAAGAGAAAGATGGACCTATTGAATCTGGTCAGTTTTACAGATTTTCTGAAGCCACTGAGTTATTTCTTTCCAGAGCATAAGGTATTTCTCCAAAGGATGGAATGATTTACAGACTGCCTGGAAAATTCCATCTTTGTTTTGTTATGGGGCTTGGGGTTATTCAGAGATTCACCTGGATGGCCATTAATAAAATTTACCAAAAGAATTTATTTGTGTTTTACATACTGGTGCCAGGTCTTCACTTGGATCTTGGGATTCCCAGGTGTAGATCCCAGCCACATAAATTGGGAGTTTATAATGACAAAGAACACAAAGTTACATTCTGTGTATTTGCAGAAGATCATGTACAGCAAAATAAGCCTTTGTTTACAGAAGCAAAAATAGGTCTTGACCTTGTAACCTATTACCTTGCATTAAGAACAGTGTTGTTAAAATTGTATAAGAGCAGGCAATTACAAAAATCCCCAAAAGCTGTTAACATTTGGAAATCCAATTTTGCTATGTAATTATCTTAAACACAGGAATTTTTAACATTTTAAAGATAGATTAAGCCATCAACTTTAACATTAGGTGCCATCACAGCTTTATCTCCATTTTTAAATTTTTTTTGTTTGTTTGTTTTCTGTCTTGGTCACTTTTTTATTTTTGTGATAAGACATCATGACCAAGGAAACTCATAAAAGCAAACACTTAATTTTTTATTGTTGTTCCCGAGGGGAGAAGAGTTTACAACTGTGGTTCTCAACTTGTGGTGGTCAAAGACGATCTGCATATTAGATATTATGACTCATAACAGTAGCAAAATTCCAGTTATGAAGTACAAATATATTTATATTGTTGGACCATCACAATATAAGGATCTCTACTAAGGATTTATTAGGAAGATTGAGAACCACTGGATTAGGCTTTTGGAGATCATGATAACAGGAAGGCCAGCATGGCACTAGAACAGAAACAGAATGATTGCCTCTGATCCTCAAGCAGGAGGTAAAAACAGACAGAGACACTAACTGGGAATGCCACGAGCTTGTGTTGTTCATTTGCTTGAAAGTAGAGGTTTTTTATTTCATATAATATAATCTGATTGTAGTTTCCCTGTTTTTGTAACACTCCATGTGTTAAGGAGCAGAACCCAAGATCATCCTGTTTTTCATCTCCTGTATAATACCCTATCTAAAACGTGCCATCTAATCTTCTGTGTCTCAGAGCGAGCTTTCCTTCAAGATGACAGGCTTTCATGATGAAGAAAACTGCTATACAACATGGTTATCAATCAACTATTATTTTCTAAAGTACATGTAGTTTGTTGGAATATATTATTCTTCTTATGTAGTGATAATTCTCATATGGTGACAAGGGATATTGTTAATATTCAGGTATCTTAACTGGCCTACCCTTGGGATCCCTACAGGATACATCCTCAGTTGCAGTCACTAATCACTCTGTGCACGATTGCTATGTTCCCTTTTAAAATGTGGTCCTTGCCCAACACCTGTCTTTTTCTTTCTCTTTTCTTTTCCTCCCCTCTTGTTCCCAAGGAACAGTTTCTGCCTACCTCACTACCCACTGTCTCTCCTCTTCCAATAAACCTCCTGTGTGAATCCTTTTATATAGTGTGACTTCTCTTCACAGGGTTAAAAAAATGATAAGAGATTCACTATGAAAATAAATTGTGTTTTTTTTTGTATTATTATTTAAGAGTCAAATTAAAGGAGACATGATACATTGTGAGCTCTAGTTAAAAAGATTTCAGACATTTGCTTACATTACTTCTGGAATGAGCATTATAATGCTAAGCTGTTCATTTTAAGTTATCCCAGAGGTCTGAGAACAATTTTGGGTCTCTATTCTCTCCTTCCACCAGGGAATTCATGGTGATCAAACTTAGGTAGTCTAGCTTAGAAGGAAGTCATTTTACCCACTGAGTCATCTCAACAATTCTTTAGAGTCTCATTTGAAAAGTGAAGAACAGAGGCATACTAAAACACACTGCTTTGGGTCTAATTGAATCTAGATGCTGTAATGTTGACAACTGTGATCAGTATTGCAAGTAGGGACTCAATAAGGTAGTTTCTACTCATGACTCAGCCACTTCTAAATAATGTCATCAAATAGACATCAAACATCCTCACATGTGTGTGTGGGGGAGGGTGTGAGGATGCTTTGTGTACAAATGACATGCTCTTCTACTGATAATGGTTACTGATATCACCAAATTCTCATGAACCTTTTAAATCTAAATGACATGTGTCATTTAGATGTAAATACTCAACTGTATTTAAGCCCCTTTTAGAGGTTGAAGTTAGAACTTCAGTGTGATAGCAATTCACAGAAGATTACTTTTCCAAAGTGTTTTACTTAGAACTAAGCACAAAGGTAACAAAATCAAGTATGGGTGTATGTTTATTTTCTTCCTTTTATTTTTATTTTTTAGTTTTATTTTACATATCAATCCCAGTTCCCTCTCCCTCCCTTCTTTCCTGCCTCCCTCCTTGCCTCCCTCCCTCTCATGTGCCCCAACCACCCTCCCCTGCCACCTCTCCCACTCCACATGTAGAGTGATGCCTTCTAGGAAAGGGTCATCTAAATCTGTCAAGTCATCTGGAATAGTGACTAGGCCTTCTCTCCTGTCTCTAGGTTAAGGCAGTAGCCCCTGAAAAAGGGGTGTATGTTTCTTAAATAACATCTGTTTGATGTAAGGTTTTCTTTGAAAAAAATATCTGGGGATTTCAGTTGTGACAATTATTCCTTTAGAAAAGGTAAGTGTCTTAGTCGTCTCTGTGATGGAATGAAGTCTTTGAACTTGAAGCACAGAAATGTTTATGGCTTTGAATGGACATACACACAAAACAGCTCTTTAACCTTTTAAATTTCTGTTAAGTGAGTGGCACTAGCAACATTAAAAGGCCGAGTGACACTCTAAACTTTAATATTCCAAGCATCTTCAAATGAAGAAGGGTTTACATAGTTACTGGGAATTAAGAAGAATTCATGGAAATATCAAGAAGAGTTCAAAGGAAGTAGAAAATTTAAATTAAAACCTATCAATTTAAATATGACAGAAATTCAAAACAATACCACCATGAGTAATTTAAGAAGTCCTGGATAATAAAGTACAAAAATAATACTAAATTTGGAGGATGTAAGTCATGTAATAACAAATTGTATGATTGAAAACCTTGTTTTTAATTATATATAGGACTTTGTAAAATTAAAGACCAAAAGAATTGAAATAAAAATCCTGATATGAAGCCACACACCTACAAACACCTGATATTTGACTAAAAGGTTAAAAGTATACAATGGGAAGAGAAAAACATCTTCAACAAATGGAGATAGCACACCTGAATGATAGTGTGCATATAGAACCATATCTATCACCATGCACAAAACTCAAGTCCAAATGTATCAAAGACCTCAACATAAATCCAGCTACACTGAAACTCTTAAAAAAGAAAGTGGGAGGTGCCCTTGAAGAAATTGGTATAGGAGACTGCTTCCTGAACATAACTCGAGAAGAACAGACACCAAGATCTGCAATTAATAAATGAGACCTCCTCAAACTGAGAAACTTGTGTAACGCAAATGTCACAGTTGACAAGAACAAATGGCAGCCCCCAGACTGGGAAATGATCCTTTATCAATCCTACATCTGACAGAGGGCTGATCTTCAAAATATTAAAAAAAGAGTCAAGAAAGTAATCACAAAAACATGAAATAACCCTATTAAAAATTGGGGTACATAACAGAAGAGATAATTCTCATTAGAGGAAATCAAAAAGGCTGAAAGACTCTTAAGAAAGTGCTCAACATGTTGAGCTATCAGGGAAATGCAATTCAAAAGAACTCTGAGATACCATCTTACTCCTCCCCAAATGGCTAAAATTAGAAACACTAATGACAACTTATGCTGGAGAGGATGTGGAGAAAGGGGAACACACCTCCACTGCTGGTGAGAGTGCAAACTTGTACAACCATTCTGGAGACCAGTATGGCAGTTCCTCAGGAAAAATGAAATCAGTCTATCACAGGACCTGGCTATCCCCCTCTTAGGCATATACCCAAATGATCCACATCCATGAAAAAAAGGCATATGTTCAATTATGTTAATAACAGCATTATTTGTAATAGCAAGAACATGGAATCCACCTAGATGCCCCTCAACTGAAAAATGTTTAATGAAGTTGTGGCACATGGAATACAACTCTGAGGGTCTGAGGGAAAAAAAAACAATCTTGAAATTCGTAGGCAAATGGATGGAACTTGAAGATACCATCCTGAATGAGATAACCCAGTCACAAAAACAGAACATGGTATGTATTCACTCATATATGGATTTTAGACATAGAGCTTAGGATCACCAGTCTATAATTCACACTGCCAGAGAAATTAGGATACAAGGAGGAATCTAAGAGATTCATACAAGGTCTCTCACAGAAGGGGAAAAGCATAAGATCTTCTGAGCATATTGGGAGTGGGGGAGCAGTGAGTGGATAGGGAGCTAGGAAAAAGTGAAGGGGAGTAGAGGAAAGCACGTGGGAATAGGAAGGTTGAGTCAGGGAAAGAATAGATGAAAGGAGAAACACACACACACACACAGAGAGAGAGAGAAAGAGAGAGAGAGATACCATAAAAGAAGGAGCCATTAGAGATTCAAAGAGAAAACTGACTCTAGAGAAATGTCCAGAGACTTAAGACTGACCCCAACTAACAATTTGAGCAATACTGGATAGGCTACCATAAATGCTCTTCCTTGATAATGAGATTGATAACTAACTTATCCACCGTCATAGAGCCCTCATCTAGTAGCTGATGGAAACAGAAGTAGACACCTTCAGCTAAACACTGAACCAATCTACAATACAGATGCAGAGAGGGAGTACAAGACCAGGTAACAGAAACCTACAGAGATAGCTGACCTGAACAAGGAGGAAGTAATGGGCCCCCAAATTGACAGCTGGGAAACCAGCATTGGACTGACTCAGATCCCCTGAAAATGGGTCTCATTTAGATGGCATGAATAGTCTAAGGGTCTTCTGACAGTGGAACCAGGATGTATCCCTGGTGCTCAAAAGGACTTTTGGAGCACATCACCCACAGAGGGATTCTCCCTTAACATAGAGGCAGGAGGGAAGTCCTAGAGTTCCTACTCCAAATTACTTGACAGATTTTGCTGACCCCTCCTTGAAGGCACCATACTCCCTGTGGAGTGGAGGGGAGGGGTGGGATATAAGGGTGTTTGCTGGGCATGGGAATGTGGGAGAGAGGGAGGGATAAAGGGAAGGAGAGGGAACTGGGATCAATATATAAAATAAAAATTAAAAAAAGAAAAACCTTAAAAAAAAAACTCTTCCTATTTTGCCAATCATTTGTAGTAATCACTTAATATATCTGCAGGTGTCCTGGTTTTGAAATATAATGTTTTGGATGTATTCCTTAAAATTAATATAAATTCTCGCATGTTAGCATCTCCAGCAATATGACCATTGTTCTTGTCTATTTTATGCAGCCAGTTATTGGAGAAGCTGTTTCACAGCAGAACTCATGGTCTTCTGGTCTTGTAAAGTTACCTCTCTCCTCCATTATACGCCCAGAGTCATAAATGCAGTAATTCTGGATTCAATGCATTCATTGAGGCTGGGCTTTCCTGAAGTAGTTCGTTGCAATGTGTCCAGTTGTGGTTTTCTGCAATGTCCTCTACATTTTGGGAATAGAAGGTGTTTTCATGGTGGGGAAGAAATTACACTTATTTGTGAAGAAGGTAAGAATTTGATTGTAGAAAATAATGATTCTTGTTTAGCATACTGGCAACTGTAAATACTTTTCTCAGAACCATGACCACAACATCCCTGGGAAGCTGGCTAGGTTTACAAGATTAAACAAGATTGCCTTCTTGCTGAATGGGTCCAAAGTCCAATTAGACACATGTTGTTACCACTCTTAGGTAAATGGCATTTATTGTACCCTGTATACATTTTGCCATGTTGTTAACTGATGTGTTTCATAAGTGTTGCTGATGGGTAGGATCATAACTTCTTTCCAGTGGCAGTTTGTAGGATATTTTTGGTACCAGGAATGCTAGATGAAAGGAAGTCTTTCAAGTTAGATTCAGGTCAAATCGTTGATGCCTATTCTAAGTGTTTGGCCTCTTTAGCAATGGGGGCCATGATCAATGCTTGAGAGACAAACACGGAGTCTGCTGATAATAGGTATTATTTTACCTTAACAAACCATTTGAAAGGAGGGTTCTCATGCCTTGCAGTGTACATTTTCTTTGAGGGGAAGAATTGTCAGTCCAAATGGCAAAAACCACATACACACACACACACACACACACACACACACACACAGAGAGAGAGAGAGAGAGAGAGAGAGAGAGAGAGGCACATACATATAAACATATTTTATTATATATCACATATACCTATAGTATATGGTAAATATAAAATAATATGATTTATTGAGTCAAACAATTCTGCTATTATTTGCCCTTCTTTTCACCTCCTGCCTCCTTCTATATTGACATCCCTCCCTCCTCAGCTGAAGACTCCTCTCCTTTTTCTGTTCTCATTTCACATCACCTGTATCTTTCTGTTCTCTTCTGAAACTTCCCTGCTTTCCTACTATAGTCCCTTTATGCTTTCAGTTTTTCTGTGTTTACTTCATGTATTATACTGTCACTCAACACAATCTTTTCTAGATCAATCCACTTACCTGCAAATTATATTGTTTTATTTTTTCTTATACTTCAATAATGTTGTAATATATATATATATATGTATATATATATATATTCACATTTTCATTATTCATCATCTGTTAAACAATATTTAAGTTGTTTCACTTTCCTGGCTATTCTGAATTAGGTGGTCATGAACTTTGCTAAGCAAGTGTCTGTGAAGTAGGGTTTTGAGTCCCTGGAGCATATGTCAAGGATTATTATGTCAGGGTCATACAGAAGGTTTATTTTTAGACTATTGAGGATTCTCTACACTAACTACCAGAGGCACTGCACCAACATGCATTCCCAACAGCAGTGATTGACGATTCATCTCTTTCAAATATCAAGTAACTGATCTGCTGAGAAACACAGAAGTTCTAAATGTTAATGTGCACTATGCTTATTAGTATTATTTTATTTTTATTATTATATTTTCATCTCTTTTGTTTCTCTACAATTTCTTTGTATATATGCTATGGCTTCCAGTTTACTGTTTTTATGGAAGTCCTGAGTGACTGAACAGGTGTGTGGATCTCTGTATCTCGTGACTTCACATGGGCTGTTTTCTATTTGGTTGTTTATTTATTTATTTTTTTATTTTACATGTCGATCCCAGTACCCTCTCCCTCCCTCCCTCTCTCCCTCCCTTCTTCCCTCCCTCCCTCTTACCCTCTCTGTCCCCTCACATGCACCCTGACTACCTTCCCCTCCCATCCTCCCATCCCAACTCCATATGTAGGGCAATACCATCCAGGTGGGGTCATGTAAATCTATCTGTCAAGTCATTTGAATTAGGGACTAGGACTTCTCTCCTGTCTCTAATTTAAGGCAGTATCCCTCCATGGAGGATGTGTCCGTAAGGTCTTTTTGTGCACTAGGAATACATTCTGGTTCCACTGCAGAAGCAAACACCCATACCTAAACACCAAGTCGAACTAGAATCTAGATGCAGATGGAGAAGACAAGACCAGGTTGCAGAAACACATAGAGACAGATGACCTGAACAAGGAGGAGCTAACAGGCCCCAGACTGACAGCTGGGAAGCCAGCATGGGACTCACTCAGGCTTCCCTGAATATGGGTCCCAGTCTACTTGGTTGTTTTGTCCTGTTCTAATGTGTTAGTTTTCATTTCACCATATCAGACCTTATCCTATCATCATATCATGCCCCCTTACAAGCCTGTTTTTTTCTAATGAGAGACAGAAAGGAAGAAGATCTATATGGGAAGGAAGGTGGGGCGGAACTGGGAGGAGTAGATGGAGGGAAAACTCTAATCATGATATCTTACATGAGAAAAGATTTGTTTTTAATAAATGGGTGGAGGGAAAGAGCTACAATAAAATGAAATAAAAGAAAATATTACATAATATTCCTCCTTCCTCATTCCTCTCAAGTCTACACCTTATTCACTGTCTCCCTTTCAAATTCATGACATATTTTAATTATTGTTGTTTTATATATATATATATATATATATATATATATATAGGAATGAAGGAATAATAAATAAATAAATAAAAGAGAGTTAAGTATTTGAAGATTATTTTTTATTATTACGACAAATGATACAATCTGCTTTTAAGGAAATGTTATTTATCCAAGCAGAACTAATGGGTAAAGCAGATTAAGAAATGGTTTCATGTTAAAATGTCACTTGTGGCTACTACAGAAAATTTACCAATTTGACTCAAGGATTTTATTTACATATTTCAAAAGAGAATCAATTAAAAAAATAAATAAATCTACATGTGTATATATTTTACATTAATTATGGTAAATGAAAGGTCATATGTATGCCTTCTGTGGAATTTAGAAAAACTCAATATTTAGTACTGCAAGATACTTTAAAATTAAGTAAAACTGGAATGTTTAACCAATGGAGTTTATCAGCGCTTAGACATCTCTTAACAACAGGTGCATACATTTTGTTAGACATATAGAGAGAATTTATTACTTTATTTAGTAAAACTAAATATTTGAATTATTAATTGTAATTAATGTTTAGCTATGAAATATAGCATATTCTTTGAAAGCAGTAACTTTTTTTTTTAAAATAAGCCAAATTTGTCATGGCCAAAGGGCATTTTTCTTGCTGTAACAAATATTTACTTGTTATTCATAACTTTCCTTATGGTCTTCCAGTTCTATATGTGTACAATGGTTTTCTGAAGTACAGAATGAAGTAAACTTCAATTTTTAATGAGATAAATTTAAATTACCTAAATTATCTACCTTGAAATTTAAAAAAACGACACTATAAGATGTAGTACTATCATGATTTCACCTTAATATAAAATATAAAACAGTCAGGAATGTCTCAGACACTCAACATTAAATACATTGTGTGTCTTTATGTCACTTTGCTTGCTTATCACATACACTTTCACAGGTAGCTCACAGTCAGAATTAAAACTGGAATCTGAGTGCTTTGAGTGATCATGTATGCCAATTCCTGTTAATATAAATCACAGAAGTGTTTTTATTCCTCCATTAGCATGATGTTTTGATGAAATTCAATGCCATGGGAAGTTCTAAGAAGATATGATGTCTTTTGTGTTGTGAACGATTTACTGAGGTATGTAAATAATGTATTGCCTGGAACCTGCTCTGTTTAAACAGCAGAGGTGAGATTGCCAATGTAGTTTTGCCGATCCCCTTCACAGCATCACTGCCCAGATCACCCTTGTTGCAAATTCTTAGGTTACTGGACAAATGCACAAGTCTCATGTATGTTTGGCTTTACCAGAGAAAAAAGAACTCACAGCAACAGATTTTCAAAGAAATGAAACTGTTAATACCCTGGATAAGGGTAAAAAATAAAAGCAAAGGCAATATAATGTCTACAACTAACACTGGAAAATATGTAGCTCAGTCAGGAGAATATAATTCTGTAAATATGTTGTAGTCCTTTCCCTAAGAACTTAAAAATAAAAATGGTTCTTTGGTGATGTGGAAGAATAATAATATTCATGACTTTTAAAAGTTGTCATTTGTTGTGGCTAAAACCCAATAGTATAATGCTGAATTAAAGTATAATAAGATAAATGCCAAGCTCTCCGAACCATAAATTTGGGTTACAGTTTTGACTGGTGAAGTTTATTTGATGCAAGTGAGCTACTGTTGATGGAAAAGCAAGGCACCCTCAGGAATTTAGACTTGGGCACAACTGACATGTTATAAATTGTGTTTTTCCAAACCTACTGGGGTTAAAAAGTGAGAAATGTGTTTGCATTCTGTTGCAGTGCCAATTATATTAACAGATGTTTAAGGATGAATGTTCTGAACCAAGGCCATCATTTGTTTGATATTTTCAGTATAATTCTGTTATTTTTTTCTACCCACATATGTTATAACAATTCTGAACAGCATGTTTTAAAACTGATTCTAATTCCTTTAGAGAAATAACTTCAGAAGCAAAAGTAATTAACTAAGCAACAAAAGTTTGTATGAAATTAGAACCTATTCAAGTAGCATGAGGATTTGTTAAAAGCTAGTGAAAAAGAGAATAGATAATTAGCTCATTTCTTCCACAAATACCTATGTTCTTTTACTATAATGACCTTGGCATACTATTTGTGTTTTAAGACTTTATGTAAATAGATTTGCTTATGTCATAAAGAAGCCCATTTTGTTTTTGTTTTTTTTTTATTTTTTTTTTTTTAGTCAGTTTTATTTTTTCCCTTGTTTAAATTTTAAACTAGAAACAATCTTATATATTAGTCTCAGTTCCTTCCCCCTCCCATTCAGCCATGATACCCACTGAACACCATCCCATCCTCCTTTTGCTCCATTGAAAGGGTGAGGTCTTTCATCAAAATCTGACACATCATTTGGGGCAGGGCCTAGGCCCTTCCCCGTGTTCAATGCTGAGAGAGTATCCCTCTATGGGGAATATGCTACTAATGTTCATTCCTAAACTAGATATAAATGCTGTTCCATTACCTGGGCCCCATAGACTTTCCAGGACTGCTAGCTGACACCTATGTGCAGGGGACCTTGTTCTGTCCTATGGTGGTTTCCAAGCTGTCAGTGTGGTTTCCTAAGATCCCCCTTGTTAAGGTAAGCTGTTTCTGTGGGTTTCTCCAGCCTGGTCTTGATCTCTTTGCTCATCACTCCTCCCTCTCCACAACTAGATTCCAGGTATTCGGCTCAGTACTTAGCTGTGGGTCTCTGCTATTTCTATCAGCTAAAGGTTGAAGGCTCTATGATGACATATAAGGTAGACATTAATCTTATTATAGGGGAAGGGCATTTAAGATAGCCTCTCCACTATTGCTTAGATTCTTAGCTGGGGTCATCAAGTCCACAATCCATACCTCAAGAGAAGCTAGAAACCAAGGAGGACACTAAGAGGGGTATACATGATACCCCAGAGAAGGGAAAGGGGACAAGATCTGAGAAAATTGGGAGTATGGAGCCCAGTAGGAGGGGGAGGGAGTTAGGAGAAAGAAAAATGGAGTAGAGGAAGGGGGAGAAAGACATGAGGGACCAGGAAGATTGAGGTAGGGGAAGAATAGAGGAGAGCAATAAATGAGATACCTTAATAGAAGGAGCCATTATTAGTTTAAAGAGAAATCTGTCACTAGGGAAATATCCAGGGATAAACTAGGATGACCCCACTTCTATGTTTTATAAATACACACTTTTAGCACAGGACATTTTACAATGCATAAAGGTGCCACTTCCCTATGGATGAGACAGGGCCCATAGAATACTGTAACACATTATGATTCACCATCAACCCAGGTACCTATGAATGAAGAGTTGTTTCATAGACAGTTCCATCAACATCCAAAATTGGAGATTCAGGTTGCTGTTGCAATTTTATCTTGATGTATTTAGATACTAGCCTATAGAAGAGACTCCTCTTATATAGAAGAGACTGAGTCATAATTTTCAGTATGTGTCTGCTGAATAAAGAAATACTTAGATTTTGTCTAACAGACTCCCACTGTAGATACCTACAGGAATATTTCCTTTCTTTCTTTCTTTGCTTCTTTGTTTTTCCTTTCTTTCTCTCTCCATTCCTTCCATTCTTCCTTCCTTGATATACAGTCTCATGCATCCCATGTTGTACTGAACTTGCTGTGTAGCTAAGTACTGTGAATTTCCGATCTATCTCCACCTTCCCAGATGCTTTGATTATGTGCATGCAATAACACATTTTTCTTTTTTGTGGAAGTAATTAAAAGCCCCAAACTCAGGGTTTCCTGCAAGACAGGAATCAATTGAATTAGTATGGAGGCACATTCCTTAAAGATAGCAGCAGTCTTCTCAATTCCTATGTGCTGGGAGACTATTTTCACAGAACATCATCCTTGTCCACTCTAATTGTTTCTCACTTAGCAAAACCCTTGATAAAGAAATCTCTCAGGTGCTTCACAGATTGATGCTAATAACATTTCTCCTCATATACTGAGAAATGATAAGAGGTTGAATTTTCAATTATACAGAAGAATATTTACATGGCAAATGGATGCTGTCCTTGCATATTAATGTAGATTGTTTGCAATTATGGCCAAGTATTTGAAGATCTATATAAAATAGAAATGATTATTTAAAAATTCAAAAGCATTTTCGCATACCTTCATCATTTTTAACTTTGTTCTCTTTTATTTTTGACTTGTTTAATTTTTATGTTACATATTTTTATCATATTCTTTTCCTTCCCCCAACTCTTCCCATAACCCAATATATTTTGAAAATCCAAATTTGCCATCAGTGTCACTCTTCTTATAATATGTAAAGATTGAGAGTCAGGCTTAAAGGTACTATTTCATCGAAATAGCACTTTGTTAGACAGACTCTCACTCTGTATCCATTGTGGCTTAGAAATCACTCTTAGAAATCACTCTTAGAAAATCACTCTTAGAAATCACTCTTAGCTCAAGAAAGTCTTCAGCTAGTGTTAATCTTCCTCTTTCACTCTTTGTTTCATATTCTATGAAACAAAGATTGTAGAGGAAAGATTATTTGAGTAACTCCATTTCAATGAAAATAATACAGAAAATAATTGATGGGAGATATCATTCTCTAAATATGTTTCTCTTATTGGTTAATGAATAAAGCACTGTTGGCCCATAGGAAAACAAGATAGGTGGGACAAGGAGACTAGGAGGAGAGAGGAAGTGGTAGGGGGATCCAAGATGGAAGATGGAGAGAGAAGAATTCCATCTCCTCTCTAAGGTAAGATAAGACCACATGAAAGTACTTAGATTAATAGAAATGGGTTAATATTTAAGACGGAGCTAGCCGATAAGAATCTATTAACTTGCCAACAGGATTATATATTAATACAGAATCTCTGTGTATTATTTTGGGCTGGCACATGGCTGGGACAAGACTGGCAGAGAAAACCTTACTCGTAACATAATGGCATCCAATGCACACCGAAGAACTTCCATTTAAAACTTAACATAAGCTTAAGAAAGGGTTTTAGAACAAAAGAACAGAGACAAGCAAGGCTTCTTGAAAGCAGCATTTTTCTCAGTTGGACTCTGTTTTGCTAGAGACAAGCAGAGATTTGTGCTGTTCCTTTAAGGGGCGTTTCCTGACTCAGCATAAGCAGCAACAAAACCAAACTACAAAACAAAACAAAAAACAGCAAGGCTTTTAAAGAGCTCTGCTAATAACTGAATGGTGTGTAATGGTGTGTACAAGAGCTGGCAATGCCACTGACCCCATCTCCAAGCTGGCAATAAGCTGCTGGATGGCAGCATAGACCAAGGCAGTGAGCACAGCTCTCAGTTCTGGGTGTGAAATTACCGGGGCAATCTTAGATTGACTGTGGCTAATACAGCTGTGACTTTCATTTTAGTATTGTTGTTGTTTACCAGATAAAAGACTCGTGGCCAGAAAAAGATAAAGATTTACAGTAAAAACAGATTCACATTAGGAAAAACTACTAAAGTTTTACAGTGTGCTTCAAAATACACGTACACTTGGGAGAGAAAAGGAATAAATGGTTTGAAAAAGACAGGAGTAGCTGGGGCATTGGTGGCACACACCTTTAATTCCAGCACTTTGGAGGCAGAGGCAAGCAGATCTCTGTGATTTCAAAGTAAACCTGGTATACAGAGTTAATTCCAGGACAGATAAAAGTTACATAGAAACCCTGTCTCAAAAAAAAAAAAAAAAAAAAAAAAAAAAAAAAAAGTAAAAGAAATAAAGTAATAAAAAAGCCACTAAAGATGGAAAGCACAAAAAGAGTGTGGATACTATATGTTGTTCTGTTATCTTTAAATTATTTGACTGCTGAGGAAATATAGCAACAACTTTTACAAGAAATGCTACTGGATTAATTCAATTTATATATTTTAAAAATGCTTTGACTTAAAAATTTAAATCCAAGGACAGTTTACTGGGGAAAAGGATTTCTATTTTTGTTTCCACTGAAAATGAAAAACTGTGGAGTTCTTCAACTAACATAGTCTGATCAAGCTAGACCCCCTAAAACAACATCCCATGTGATCCAACAGTCAAAACAGCTTAGAGAAGGCAGCCTTGCAAGTACAGCCAAGATTTCTCATCTTCTTAGGATTCCCCCATGACAGCGCCCCCTACCAGCAGGAAGCAGTTCAGAAAAAATGACATCTAAATTCCCAAATTTTGTTTATAAATGTTTGTTTTCATTTATATGGGGTTGGTTATAAATGGTTAATGACAACAACCAGTCTTTCTAAAATTAAAAGGGGATGATGGTATAGATATGAATAATTTGCCTTGGAATGGATTTTCATTTGATACAACTTAAGGTCAATTTTGTGATATGTATAATTCTTCTCTTGTTTAGGTATTGTATTTATATAGCTCATTTAGAAATGTAATGTATAATGTAGTACAGATTATAGATAATTACTTATGATAGTCAAAACCTAGAGTTAAGTTAGTTAGGTTTTCAAGATGTATTTGAGAGGGATAGGCATTCTTCAGACCTTTCAAAGACGTACAGAAAATGGCATTTAAAGTGGTTTAGGGTTTTTCTTAACATGAGACATAAGTGTTCCTGGCAAAACTACCTGTGTCAGAAAGGAAGACAGATATTGAAGTAACGCGTTATGCAGTTTGCTTTCAATATGGCAAGACTAGACATTTGGAAAAGATACTGCTCTTGTCTGTAATGTTTGCCTTTATGCTGTGTAAACTGGACTTGCAGGACCCACAGGCGAAAGACTGCTGATACAAGATGAACAGTGCTGCGGCATTTCTGCTTCATGGAAGAATCTGCCAGACATTCTTCAGAACACAGAGAAAAGTGACTGACAAACTGCCAATACAGGTGGACAGTTTAAAGTTTCCTGCTATGCTCAAGAGTCTGCCAGACACACTGTGGCCTATGGGCTGAAGATGGAACATTACAGAAGAACTTCAGGTGACTGACCAGGCAGTGAGTTGTCTCTGTTATTTCTAGAGTTTATATATTATCCTTCTGAGGTCTTTGAAGGATTTGAAGACAGATAGTTATAGTTTTCCTTAGTTAGGATTAAAGATAAGTTACATATAGGACTTTAGACTCACAAAAATAGGATAAATGACAGAATAGTAAGTCTTTCTAAATGTTAATGGACTAAATATTGTTAACAGTGATTCTTAATTTGATAACTGTGTTGTTATATATTTTGTTAAGGTTAAAACCCTTCTTTTTATTTTAGACAGAAAAGAGGAGATGATGGGAAATGTCATTCTATAAATATGTTTCTCTTTTTGGCCAATAGGAAAGTAAGATACTAAATGTGTATCACATTCCCAAGTGGTGGGTTGAGTGGTTTATATCACTCATTGAGTTATGGATGTCCATCATTATTTAGCAGGATTAGTCACAAACTGTTGTTGCTTATGATAAGGGAGAAAGTTGAGCAAAGGAGATTAGATTCAAGGTTTTTGTTTTGAAAAAAATGAGAGAAGAATACTGATAGGATATAAGAACAGGTTATTGAATATACTCTGAAAAGTATAAAGGCATGATAAAGATATGATAAAAGAATATGGTTGATTATTTAATCTGCTTTTAAAAAGCTGCTACTAATTTTAAATATTTTATATTATATTGAAATATTAAATATTATATATACATATTCTATATTGATACAAATTTGAGATTAATTCTGCTAACACATTTTACATGTGTTTCCTAAATGGTTCAATATATTACCTATATAGCTCATCTAACAATGTAGTGCAAATTTCTAATCCTTGAAAGTTATTATTATCAAATATATAGGAAAATAAGAAAATGTAATTTAGTATCAAGTCACCTATTACAGTCAAACTTGTAATCAGTCACTAGGTATGCTTATAAGATCAAATAGATATTTTAGAAAGACAGGTCTGATGGAAGATGTCATTCTGTAAATATGTTTCTCATACTGGTTAATGAATAAAGACTGTTGGCCAATAGGGAAGCAAGATAGGTGTGACTAGGAGACAAGGAGGATTCCGGAAGTAGTAGGGGGAGTCAACATGGAGAGAATGGAGAGAACAGAGGTCCAGGCCTTCTCTCTGGTAAGATGAGACCATGTGGAAATACTTAGATTAATAGAAATGGGTTAATAATTAAGACAGAGCTAGCTAGCTGATAAGAAATGAGTAACTGGCCTACAGCTTTATATCAAATATAGAGTCTCTGTGTGTTGTTTGGGGCTGGCACCAGGATGGGTCCAGGCCAGCAGCAAAAACCTACTTGTAACAATATGGCACTGCAACGTGGCTAATAAGAACTTCCATTTGAAATTTAACAGAAGCTTCAAAAGGGTTTTAGAAACAAACAAACAAAACAACTCAACCAAACAACCAAACAACAATAACAAAAAAAAAAAAAAAAAAAAAAAAAAAACAAAGACAAAGAGACAAGCAAGGCTACATGGTAGCAGCATTTTTCTCAGTTGGGTTCTCCTTTGCAAGAGACAAGCAAAAATTTGTGTGGCTCCTTTAAGGGAGGCTTCCTGACTCAGCATAAGTGGCAAAAAATTACACGGCTTTTAAAGAGCTCTGCTAAAATGTCCTTGGTGTATACAGAGCTGGCAGTGGCAGTGACCACATCTCCAAGCTGGCTACATGCTGCTGGGTGCAGCATAGACCAAGGCAGTGAGAACAGTTCTCAGTTTTGGTGAGAAAAGTACCTGCTGCAATCTTGGATAGACTGCAGCTAACACAGCTATGACTTTCATTTTAGCAGTGTTGTTGTTTACCAGATAAAGACTCCTGGCCAGAAAAAGATAAAGATTTACAGTAAAGACAGAATCACATTAAGAAAAAGCACTAAACCTTTACAGTGTATTCTAAAATATATATAGGCTTGGTAGAGAAAAAGAATAAAATGGTTTTAAAAAGACACCAAAGAACTAGGTGTGGTGGCTGGCACTCACGAGACAGAGGCAAGCAGATCTCTGACACTGCAAAGTAAACCTGGTATGCAGAATGTATTCCAGGACAGATAAAAGTTACACAGAGAAACTCTGTCTCAAAATATTAAAAAATTAGAAGTAAAAGAAACAGAGTAATAAAAATTACACATAAAGATGGAGAAAATCTAGATACTGTACAGTACAAAACTGTCTTGTTATCGTTTGACTGCAGAGTAAATAACAACAACTGTTAAAACAAATGATGCTGGATCAATCCAATTTATATATTTTAAAAATTATTTGACTTCAAAATTTAAATCTAAGAACAGGTTACTGGGGAAAAGTATTTCTATTTGTGTTTCCACAGAAAATAAAAAGCTATGGATTCCTTCCCGACTAACATGGTTTGATCAATCAAGACTCCCTGAAGTAATGTCCATGGGACAATGCAGCCTTGCAGACCACTACAGCCAGGATATCTGCATCTTCTTAAGATCCCCATGACAATGCGCCCTATCAGCAGGAAGCAGTTTGGAAATAATGACGCCCAAATTCCTCTATTATTTATAAGTGTTTGTTTTCATTTAAATGGGATTTGTTATAAATGGTTAATGACCACATCCAAGCTCTTTTTAAAGGTAAAAAGGGGATTATGGTATAGATATCAATACTGTGTTTTGGAATGTATTATCATTTATTGATAAAAATTTAAGGTCAATTTTGTGATATGTATATTTCTCCTCTTGTTTAGGTATTGTGTTTATGTAGCTCATTTAGAAATGTAATGTATAGTTTAGTACAAAATAGATAGTTACCTATGATAGCCATGATAGAGTTAAGTTAGTTAGGTTTTCAAGATGTATTTGAAGTGGATAGATAGTCTTCAAACATTTCAAAGACCTACAAAATACAGCATTTAAAATGGTTTAGGATTTTTCTTGACAGTGAGATGTAACTGCTCCTAGCAACACTACCTGTGTCAGAAAGACAGATGGACATCGAAGGAACGCATGATGATGTTTACTTACAATATGGCAAGACTAGACATTTGGACAAGATACTGCTCTGTGTTGAATATTTGATGATTTTATGCTGTACATAAACTGGATATGTAGGGCCCACAGAAAAGTGACAGGTCTTTGAAGACTAGATAGTATAGTTAGTTTTCCATGTTTACCAAACTCAGTAAAGAAACTCATTAAAGATATATTTTGTGTAATAATTTTGAAAGAATTTAAAAGAGAATTTCACAATGCAATTTAAAATAGGAAGTAAATTAGATACAAGACTTTGGACTCATCAAGAAAGAATAGACATTGGATTATTTTCTCTGAAATTTTCAAATGCTAATGGACTAGACATTGTTAATGAACTTATTGCTTGTATATGTTAGGTATACTTATTGTATATACTATTTCTTATATTAGTTATAACTTTTTACATTTTAGACAAGAAAAGGAGGATATGTGTTGATATCTTGCTTGTACAAATAAAGTCTATCTGATGGTAAGAGAGTAGAGTTTACCACTAGCTAATCATAGTGGTGTGGCATTCTGTACAGATAGATATTAAGTGAGATGGCTGGGTAGAAATAAGAAGTGAAATGGCTGGGCAAAGAGAAGTTACTAGTAGGAAAAAATAGGAGCTTGTACACTTGTCTGCTGAGACAATAAGGGGGTAATATATGGTTGTGCCTTGCTCCTTCTTTATAATCTCTTGGCATTTTCTTCTGTATCTGATTTCACTTTTTTATTTGAATTGGACCAAGTAAGCTCTCATTTTGCAGTAACTTATATTGTAAAGAGAGGGTTTAATGATAATCAATAAGGGAGAGGGTTTAATGATAATCAATAAGGGATATATATTTACAATAAAAAAAAGAATAATTATTTGACTTGCCTATCCCAAATTCACCAAATAAGTGTGATTGTGAATGTCATTCTGTAAATATGTTTCTTGTATTGGTTAATGAATAAAGCACTGTTGGCCAATAGGAAAGCAAGATAGATGGGGCTAGGAGACAAGGAAGAGTCAGTGAGAGGTAGGAGGAGATTCAATATGTCGGACCTGGAGAAAATAATTCCAGGCCTTCTCTCTGGTAAGATAAGATCATATCAAAGTGATAGAAATAGACATATCAAATGACAATACTGTAGCTGATATTTAGTTTTAATTTTTTAATGTAATTTTTTCTTAGGCTGGAAATATTTATATAAATAAATGTGTTCCTGGTAATGCCAAGCTATTTCTTTAGTACAAAACATAAATAGAACATAAAAAATAATTCTGTTTATAGAATATATTAAAGCCAGATGAGTTATATTTCAAATATAAATAACAGTTCATCATTGTATGCTTCCTAATGTTTTAGGACTCACTCATAAAAGATATTATCTATAAATTCATCAAAGTTTAAAAATGGAATTTTTTTACCCCAAAGAAGAAAAATATATATTCAGATATATATCTTAGTACTATGTGCCAAGTAAATTACTTTGTGTCAGTGACTGCCTTCAGTTGGGATCTGTCTAAGAAAAAGAATTTCCCACAAAGCCAAGACTTATGTATTCCCCTATGCTCCTATATGGATGTTGCCACAGCAAGGCAATCTCTACTTGCACAGTAGGTACCCTACTGTTTGTAAAGTACAGTCCTGCACAAACTTCAAAACTCTCTCTCTTTTTTAAAACCTGTCAGAAAGTGATTCAATATCCATAGATCATTACAGGAATTCACAACTGATCAAAATTAAGGAAAAAAAGATATGTTGTGATTACTAGTTGCAACTGATAATTCTACAACATAACTCCCAATCCTTCAGATTTAATCTAAAAGATCTGTATATGACCAGGATATGAAAATATTGTACAATAAGCTGTTTGTCCTAGAAATTTTAAGAAATATTACCTACTTTCACCTTTAACAATTGCCCTACAGTTTTTATTCATGGATTCTATCTCTCTGCTATGCTATGCATTGTGTGTCTATTTGAATTATTTCAATGGAGATCAAGGAGATTAGTGAGTCAAGAATTAGTTACTAATATTATCATGAAGCTGTATGTGTCTGTGGTTTAATTCTGCTCATACAAACATTTTTTCTCAACAACAAAAACAACACACTATTCTATAACATGAGTTTAGATTCACATCTCACTTGCTCAACTTTATTCACCCAGCTTCACAAAGAACTGATGCTCAAGAAACTAATCTCTTAAACATTATTTTTCTCTCCATAATTACTAACAATAAAGTTTCCTATATTGATTATTTTAATAAGTGGATGCAATTTCTAATTTGTAGTTTTATAAATAGACTCTGTAAGTATAACACACATGTGTACTCCCCCCAAGTAATTTTGGTAATAATATAAACTTGATATTGTAAAAGAAATGATAAGGATGCTGTTTTATAATTCAACATTTAAAGATGCTGTATAAATATTAGATTTCATATTTAGCATTTAGTAATTGAGCTGGAGCAAAATGGTGTGTGCTTTCATGGTGTTGAAAGTTATTCCTAGAACCATATAAAACAAATGTGTTTGGTGGGATTTTAATGGGGATGGTATTGAATCTGTAGATTGCTTTTGGCAAGATTGCCATTTTTACTATGTTTATCCTACCTATCCAAGAGCATGGGAGAGCTTTCCATTTTCTGGCATCTCTTTTAATTTCTTTCTTTAGAGCCAAAAAGTTCTTGTTATATAGGTCTTTTACTTGTTTGGTAAGCATTACACCAAGATACTTTATGTTGCTTGTGGCTATTGTAAAGGGTGATGTTTCTCTGATTTCTTTCTCTGTCTCTTTGTCGTCTGAAAAAAGTAGGGCTACTGACTTTTTTGAGTTTATCTTGTATCCTGCTATTTTGCTGAAGGTGTTTATCAGCTGTAGGATTCCCTGGTAGAGTTTATTGGGTCGCTAATGTAAACTATCATATCATCTGCAAATAGAGACGTTTGACTTCTTCCTTTCCAATTTGGATCCCATTGATATCCTTTTGTTGTCTTATAGCATTAGCCAGAGGTCAGGAGAAGTGGGGGGCAGCAAATGGAGAGTGAAGTAGGAGAAAACGAGGGGGAGGAAAGGAAAACTTGTGCTACCAGGAAGATTGAGCCTAGTTAGGAATAGAAGACAGGAGAGAGAGAGAGAGAGAGAGAGAGAGAGAGAGACAGAGAGAGACAGAGAGAGACAGAGAGAAAGATAGAGAGAGAGACAGAGAGAGAGAGAACATAAAAGAGGGAGCCAATATTGGTTTGAAGATAAAATTGAACACAAAGAAAGGTCTAGAGAACTAGAAGACTGCTGCCAAATAACAATTTAATCTTCCGTGGAAAGGCTACAATAAATGCCCTTCCTGGAGAGTGAAATCAACAACTAACTTATCCATGGAGCCCTCAACTAATGCCTGTTGGAAACAGAAGCATACAGCCATACATAAGCACTGGGTAGAAGTAGAACCCAGATGCAGATAGAGAGGACAAGACGAGGCGGCAGAAACACATAGAGACAGCTTACCTGAACAAGGAGGTGCTAACAGGCCACCAGACTGATAGCTGGGAAGCCATCATGGGACTGGCTCAGGCCCCCCTTAATATGGGTCTCAGCCAGAAGGACTGAGCAGTCTAAAGGACCTAAGGATGTATCCCTGGAGCACAAAAGGACTTTGCGAACACATCCCCCATGGAGGGATAACTACCTTAATCTAGAGACAGGAGAGAAGCCCTAGTCCCTACTTCACATGACCTTTCAGAGCTATATGACCCCAACTTGGTGGCATTCCCCTACATATGGAATTGGGGTAGGGGGATGGGAGGGGAGGGTGGTTAGGGTGCATGTGAGAGGTCAGAGAGGGTAAGAGGGAGGGAGGAAGTGCTGGAGGGAGGGAGGGAGGGATAGGGAACTGGGATTGACATGTAAAATAATAAATTAAATTAAAAAAAATGCTTTGACTCCAAAGTTTAAGTTCAAGGACAAGTTACTGGGGAAAGGATTTCTATTTTTGTTTCCACAGAAAATGGAAGGATGTGGATTCCTTCCAGACTAATGTGGTTTGATCAAGCCAGACCACCTGAAACAGAGTACCAGGTGATCCTACGTTCAAAACAGTTGGACAAAGCAGCCTTACAGACTACAGCCATGATTTCTGAATCTTCTTCGAATCCCTCATGACAGCGCCCCTTACCAGCAGGAAGTAGTTTGGAAAGAACGACACCCAGATTTCCAATTATTGTCTATAAAGTTTTGTTTTCATTTAAATGGACTTGGTTATATAAAATAAAATAATACAAAATATAATATGTTAAATATAGTATTTCCAATTAGGAAACACAATTTTTAGCAAAAAGTATCACTTTTTCTCTTTCTTATTACTGTACACTGCAAAAAAAAAAAAAACTTTGCAAAATGATGAAATTGCCAATACAGTAATATACTTTTTTTTCCAATCTATTTGTTTCTTATTTTACATATCGATTCCAGTTCCCCCTCCCTCCCTCCCTCCCTATTTTCTTCCCTCCTACCACCCCTGACCATCGTGCCATCCCCCCCCCACTCCATAGGGAGGGAGTGTGGTGTCTTCAGCAAAATCTGTCAAGTCATTTTGAATAGGGATAGGCCCTCCTTCCTGCCTCTGTTACAGGAATATTACTCCCTGAGGAATGTGCTCCCAAAGTCCTTTTGTGCACTAGGGATACATCCTGGTTCCAGACAGTAATATATTTCACATAGTGGAAAGATTATTATTTTAACAACATGAAAGAAATCTACTTTGATAACTGGATCTATGATATTATGTGACTAGAATTCAGCATGTCTCATTAGGTTTTCACTCCCATAGCTGCACTGTTTGCACACTCATATATGCAACACAAATGGCAGTTTCTACATTGACATAAAATAAATTTAATTTGGGGACACTTCAAAAGTACATTTCTAACTTTACATACTTGCTAATGTTTAAACCTTTGTATATATACACACAACAACGGAAGCTCGAAGTTCTCTGAATTTATTTTTTATTGAGCTGGAAAATATGGCTTTCATTAACTGTTCTGTCAATCAGTTTGCTTTTCAAGAAAAAAAAAGGGGGGAAAAAGAAAAAAGAAAAATTTACATGTTGGCTTTCTTGTCCTGGTGATTCCCCGAACACAGTTTTCTTAATTCTGATTATTTTCTCTGGCAAATTTCAGGTGACAGTTTCACTGTACTTGATCTGATCCTTAGCAAAGAAAATCAAATTACAAATAAATCTCTGTAGAAAAAAAAATGAAAGACTTCATTTCCTCTTCAGATCTCTTGTTTAATATTCCCATGTCACATATTGTAACCAGTCACATAGAAGTGCTTCAGAATTGAGACTAGATCCACAGCTAAACTCTAGCCAAACTCCTGGAATCCAGTTACAGAGATTGAGGAATAATGAGCAAAGGAGCCAAGACCAGCCCAGAGAAACCCACAGAATCAGCTGACATGAACAAGGGCGATCTCATGCATGCCAGTCTGATTGCTGGGAAACCAACTCAAGATTGACTGAGAACCCCTGAATGTGGCTATTAGTTAGGAGGACTGGGCAGTCTATGGTGCCTTTAGTAATGGATCTGTATTTATCTCTAGTATAGGAACTTTGGGAGCCCATTCCACATAGCAGAATATTTTCTCAGCCTAGACACATGGGGGGGAGGGCCTAGGCCCTGCTGCAAATAATATGACAAACTTTGAAGATCCCCCATGGAAGGCCTCACCCTCCCTGGAGAGCAGAAAGGGGATGGGCTGGGGTTTGGTGGGGATGATAGGGGAGAAAGGGAGGGTGGGGGATCTAGCATTGACAGGTAAAACAACCTTGTTTCAAATTTAAGTGTAAAGTTGTGGAGCCTTTGCCTGAAGTTTTTAAGCATCTGAAGGACACACTGTCCGATTAGTCATGGTTTTATTGTTTCTATGGTAAAGTGCACACTATACTGCCATACTGGTCAGCTCAATCACCAGTGTGTTTTAATGAATATTAGGCATGACTATCCCGGTGCACAAAACTTCTAAATTAAATGAGATTATTGTTAATAATCTCATATGTGAAATAAGTGTGTATAATTTCCATTTATACATTTTTCATGATTAAAGAGGAAATACTTACAAATTTATTTTGCATTTAAATTAACTAACAAATCCAGGTGGTAGACAGGGAAAATTTTCCTCCCAGTTGTTTGTCATGGTATCTGAGAAACTCAACAAACAATACAACTTATTGCCCTTGCCCTTCTTTGCCTTCTAATATTTGAAGAAAGGACCCTATTACTGAAGCCACCATACACTTAGGACACAGGACTTGAAGAAGTCATCATTGAACTGACCTGCAAGCCTTCTTTCTAAGGTGTGTTGAATATGCCAGGTAAGACCACCAATTGCCAATCTCTTTTGGCAACTATCATGCCAACTGGGACTCAGGGAAGAGGTTTCCAGTACAAAAAAGAGAAAAGAACAGTTGGGGTATAATTCTCCCAATTGCTTTGTATTGTTTGAACTCCTATTATTTCTGCAACATTTTTAACTGGCTTCATAGCATAGACTGGATTCAGGAAGGGATGAGTATATATTAAGTTTGAAAAATAATAGGAAATTTTCTGACAAATTTTCTATTACTACAGCACAATAAAAATGAGATTGTGTCTGAAAAGGTACCATTTTTTTGATAGGGTGGAAAGGGGTTTGGTTGAGAGATTCCCTTAGATAAATTGCTGTTTGTAGAGCAAATTACTTCTTTACATTGCTTTGTATACAAGACATTCATTAGCATTTTTTCTTTTGTTCAAGGGGAATGGACAACCTCGATATTAAAATTAATATTCATTCAAGTATATCTCCTACAAATTCAAATATCAATCACATCTGCCTGTTGTAATTAATATTCTAGGATTACTTATAATATAATTGAATTATAAGGTACCTTGCTAGCTTTACCACCTTGAGGGAGAAAACTATAAAATATCTTTCTAGCTGAGTGGAATAAAGGGTCTCTATCACTCATCTACAAAGGAGACTAGTTTATTTCTATCTTGAACAGACTTAAGATCTTCACAAAATATGTTCTTTAGTCTAACTTTATAAAATGTCATAGTGTTCCTAATAGCTATTCAATTTTATTAATTTAAAATTATTTTGTAGCTTTACACAAACGAATTATTTCTTCAATTTTCATGTTTTAATGATTATAGTTATATTTATGTATATTTAATTTTTTCATTTTTAGTATTATAATTTAGTTACATTATTTCTCCATTACTTTTCCTATCTTAAAACTGAAAGTAAAAGATTAGGATACAATTCTTACGTGTGTAATATATAAAATAATGTATCACATGTAGCATACTGAATATGCATGTGAGACAGAGATACAAGCCTGAAAGTATGAAGCAAATCTTTGAAGACTTAAAAGATGCTTAAAAGAGTCAATAGAGAGACAGGGATTGGGGAAGCCATGTGGAATGAAGTCTGCCGTGTATTTATTTTGAGTCTTATATCTATCAAACATCATTTATTATTTTTATTGTGAATTTGATTGTAGATCTGAAAGTATCCTTTGCTTATGAATTAGAATGTGATGCTTTACGTCCCCAAGGAGTCAGACATTGCCCATTTTCTGCAACCATCTTTTTTATTACTCAGAATCATTGACATTGATGACATAGAATTCCCCTATAGTTAGCTGGATTAATATCTTCATTGACATAGCTAGGTTACAAATATTTCGTTTAGGCATCAAAATTTTTAAACTTAACATATCTTAATGTGATATGTAATGGGAACTTTGTATTAAAACTTTCACAATTAGAAGCATCCTTTGTATTATGTTTTAAAGACAACCACAATGAAATCATACAGAGTGAGCCCCTATTGTACTGCATTAATTTTAACCTGACAGTACCAATTTTATGTTCTCTTTTCATAGAGTCAAGTTAACATGAATGACAAATAGTTGTGAGAATTAGGAAGAGGCACATATATTTTCTAAATCAGATCGAATCACCTTTACTTAATGCAGAAGTCTCCATAGACTTTGAAGCAGACACTGTTCCTGTTTGTTTTCACCATAATTCTTTAAAAATGCTAGTCCTTTAATATTTATGCTATCATAAATGAATGATAATTACTTTAAAGAATGAAAATTATTATAAAAGATTAAATATTTTTGAGCTATCATTTATTGCCTACCATAGTGTATATTATAAATTTTAATTTGCTACAAATATTCTCAGTTAATTCATGTAATTTGGATATGCATAAATGTTTAAATGAGTTTATTAGCTTCATTTTTCTTATCTTTAATGTTCATTTCTACTTTATTCCTTCAAAAAACTTGGATAAGAATGGGATGTAACATTCATCAATAATGTGCTTTCATTGTATATATGAAATAATATTTTAATGTGACTGAAAGAATGAGGTTGCATTAAATGTCAATAAGCTGATATGGTTCTGGTACCTATGATTGTAATCACTATACTCCTGACTCTCCTAACTGCCAAACACTTTAAAAGTATAGGCAATGCAAAAGAAATAGTAAAAACTTTGTACTCTGAATATTTTGTAACCCATTTTTTTTAGTTTTGGGGAAAAAAGTCTATTTTTAAGAATTGAACTATTTTCTTTGTTCTCTCTCCTTTTCAATTCTAATTAGAATGTGGAAGTTAAAATTTTCATAAGATAAAGCATTAAAGCAAAATCTAGACAAACATTTGCCAGAACAAATAAAAAAAAAAGATACTTGAATAAATGAAATTAAAACATCTCCCTAAAATATATCTATTAATTTCATGAGAGGTGAGTGGAAACAAATTAATGTTTTTGATATCTCATTTTATTTAAAACCCAACAAAAGCTTAAAGTTCTATGTCTTTGCAATAGTGGGACCAAAATATGTAAACAAGGTAGTCTTGCATTATATTGTAATTAACCTGACATTCAAATGAAAGAGAAAGAACAATAAAAATTATGTATTTCAACTATGATAATCATAATAATTGAATGAAAATGATGGACAGACATATAAAAATCATGAATCAGTAGAATGAGCTCATTTAGCCAGGGCAGTCATAATGGAAAATTTCTCAATAATGGCAATAAAGATAACATGCAAGACTAAGAAGCCCAATAGTGTAAAATGTATGCATTCCTGGAAGAAGAAAATGAAGATATTACATCCTTAGGCTTGGAGGTATTTTTATGTGGCTGAATAATTTAATTTTCGGTGGGTCTGGAATCCAGTTACTGAAAACAATAATTATGACAAATTAAAGTGAAAATTTGATTAGTAACAAATTATAGCTCCATAATAATCCTGAGCTGCAACAAAACAGGTATTTTTTCAAATATTAGAATGAAAAGACATTGATGATATAGAGTAGGTAGATTAACATTATCCTATGTATATTTAGGATACTTACATTGCTCTGTAGAATATTAATTTGTGGAGTTATGGAAAAGATAAAGAATATTAAATATGCTAAAATGATAAGTTCTTACCATAAAATAGCTTGAGTAACATTAGGTAGGCTTTGAAAATTTGACTAACATAATCTGTTATGTTCATGGTGGAAGAAAACAGAAATACATCTTTTAAAATAAATGATAAAAGTTAGAAAGACCCATATGTTCATTAACATGTTTATTATTGCATAACCAATTCCTGTATCAAATTAATTATCACATTGTACCTCATGGACATGTGGATGTTAGCCACTTTTTAAAGTCATCTTTACAATTTGTGGACTGAGTACTACATTAATGGATAATGATATAATTTAAGTCAATGGATATAGTCAAAAGGACATGCCACATGCCTTTTTGCTTTTCTATAACAATACTAGTTTAAAATTTCAGACTCTAGAATGTTGTAGTTCAAACAAAGAATTACATATTTTCTATGGTTCAGAGGTATTCTAAGTGACAGTTGTGTATATGACTGAGACTTACACATGAGTGTAGTCAAGTGAAGTTTTTTAGGTGCAACACATTTTTATGGATGTTAAAAATATTAGTTAAAAATCACATGACTTTCTTAGTGGAATCATGGTATCAAAGTTTCTAAATTGTTAGGAAATTCTATATTATTCATGTATAAATAAATAATGCTTATTGCTTTTTATGTTCTCCAGATTTGTCACATTTTATTAAAATATTTATTATTTTTATTTTTATTACTACATTCTTTATATTTTGAAAAATTTGTTTCCATAAGAAACAGAAATAATCACATAAATTTCTACATTTTCTCTGCACATAAGTCAAAGTGTGAACAATTACATGATTCTGAATATTTTATCATTTTAACAAACATTTTGTAAGTTTTGGTGTATCTCAATATTTGCATACTTTTATGTATTTTAGCTAAATATTTAAACTTATGTGAAGTACATTTAAATTTGGTCATATATTTATCAACAAATCTAAAGATGGTTGTTTGACAAGCACTTTAAATATTCAATACATAAACCTGAAGAAATATTTATTGGACAGATGAAATAAGTTCACAACACTTTTGTAGTAGTTGAAAGTTAGGGGTGTTAGTGCCAGGAAGAAGTTAATAGTTTATTTGTACTCAAGAAATATACATATCTCATATCTCTGGCAAAATCATAGGTTGTCTATCTGCAGTTAGATGTTTCCACACTGCAAATCATGGAAAAAATATATTGAGCAGGTAATATAATGTAAACAGTAGCTTACTGCGTGCTTGTCCAACTTGTCTTAAATATGTGTTGACTAAATAATCACCCACAATGGTAAAGTTCTACATAAATGAAGCATTCACAAGCAAAAATACCTGGTCTGCATTAAAATAATAAAATCTTATATTTTACTTGGGTTTTATTCAGAATGTCAGATATTTGTTTTACAATTTTCAAAATGTGATAAAAAGAAATCTGAGACACCTAGCAATATAAAAACCTAGCAATAAAATCAGGCATTAAAAAATTTCAGATGGGGTAACAACAAGTAATTTAACACAATAATTATAACATAATTTGGTCTTAAAGGAAATAATGTGGCATGGCTAGTAAATTTATGAATAAAAGAAAAGAAAGTCTATTAAGGAATAAATATATATTACAGAACTTAAAAATTAAATAGATAACATTTCATTAGATGAGCATCATAGCAATTTTAATGTCATAAAATAAATGGTCACCAAATTTTGAGTTAGAGGTCTTGTACTACTTTTTCAATTGGAAGAGTGAGAAAGTGCATACAAAAATACATCAGACCCTCAGAAATATAAGGCAATATTAAACAATTAATAAATAGAAAATGAGTTCCAGATTTATAGAAGAAAATATATTTGAACTAATGGATCTAAGAAGGCTCTTCCATTACCTCTATAGAATGTGTTGCTAAAATAAGCATATATTTTATATTTTAAATATAGTTTATGGAAGTATATAAAAGTAGATAGAAATTAAAATGGATAAATATGCATATTAAAATCAGAAGAAATGCTTAAACTTTAAAATATGTAAATGTGTTATAAAAATGGAAAAACAATTATGATGAAAATGCATAGGTAATTAGTGAATTAAGAAGCTTATTCATTGCATTAATTTTTGTTATTATAAAACACTATTAGGTATTATGAATGTTACCTGGTAAAAATTTAAAAGAATGCTCTATGATGAAAAGACATTTTAGCATAAATACACTGTATCTTAAGCACATTTAAAGTAAAACAAAGACCTCCAGTATGTTCAAGTACAGAAAAGAAGGCACTATACAATTTAAGTAATAACCAAAGCTGGAAATATCAAATATTCTTTGATACAATATAGACAATAAAAATGACTACATTAATTAGTATATGATAAAAGTAGCAAAGTATGAACTACAGCTATGCACATCAGTATATAGGAACTTCATAGTTGTGTCTAGCAGTCAGAAACAATCACATATTAAGTTACTGCCATACTAATACCAAGATATTTCTAAAATAATAGTCAGATTGATCACATGTTAAAAATCAGTTCAGTGATTTTTTTCTGTTTAATGGCTTAGATTGCTGTGTTGGAGCACACACAATTGAACAAAAACAATAACAACAAAACGCACCTTTCTTCACAATTTTCTAGGCTAAATTACTTTATTCAGTTAAGTATTTTTCAGAATTCATTACACTCAGAGTGTAAGGCATAACATAGTATCAATTGTTATGTTCCTCTTTTCATTTCTGATTTTGCTAATCTGCATGCACTCTCTGCTGTTTGGTTAGTTTGGATAAAGGTTTATATATCTTGTTGATTTTCTCAAAGAAACAACTCTTTGTTATATTAATCCTTTATATTATTTTCCTAGTTTCTACTTTATTGATTTTGGTGCCCTCAATTTGATTATTTCCTGGCATCTACTCTTCCAGGATGAGTTTTCTTCTTTTTGTTCTATAGATTTCAGTTGTGCTGTTAATTCTCTAATATGACTATCTTCCAGTTTTTTCATGAACTGGCACTTAGTTTTATGAACATTCCTCTTACTACTGCTTTGATCATGTTCTATATGTATGTGTATATTATGTCTTCATTCTTATTGAATTCTAGGAAGTCTTTAGTTTTTTTCTTTATTCCTTGACCCAGGAATGGTGCAATTGGATATTGTTCAGTTTTAGACACTGAGGGAATTTAGGGGCTCTTTAGGTCATAATTTTCGAAAACCTGTACTGCAAAAAAATACAATGAAAAAGAAATGGACAAATATCTAGATAGATATTACTTACCAAAATTAAATCAAGAACAGTTAAGCAATTTTAATAGACATATACATCCTAATGAAATAGAAGCAGCCATCTGAAGTCTCCCAACCAAAAAAAAGCCCAGTGCCAGATAGCATCAGTGCAGAATTCTACTAGAAATTCAAAGAGCAGTAAATATCAATAAACTCCTCAAATTGTTTCACACAATAAAAGCAGAAGGTTTATTGCCAATTTTTTTTTTTAACAAGGCTACTATTATCCTGGTACCCAAGCCACAAAAAGACACAACTAAGAAACAAAACTATGTACAATTGATGCAAAATACTCAATAAACATTGATGCAAAAATACTCAATAAAATACTGGCAAATCGAATCCAAGAACATATTACTTGGTCATCCACCATGACCAAGTGGGCTTCATCTCAGGGATGGTTCAAGATATGAAAATCTCTCAATGTAATCCATCATATAAACAAAGTGAAAATGAAAAATCATATAATCATCTCACTAGATGCTTGAGCAAGAACCTTAAGAGCCTTGCTCCAAATGGATCTGACCACCCTGGATGTATGTGTAAAGCCAACACAGTGAAAAAACAATGAGCACTTGTTTTTAAACAAGTAGCATAGGATAGCCAGGGCCATTTTTATTTTCAGTTACAATAACTTATAAGAAGCAATTTTCAATGAAATTTGTTTCCTTATATATCTAATAATGGTTAGAATTATTACCAGTTTGTTCATTTATCTCATCCCCCTTCTATCCACCAATTTTCCCACCTGTAATTATTACTTATTTGATCCATAGCTGTAATGTTACAAGCACAATCAGACAAAGGAAGTCTTTGAAATTGGCACATCTACAGATAGAACAGGGTGCCCAGTTGGCAGTATTTCTGGTTACTGTGGCATGCAAAATAAAAGGGATTTTACCCTAGAGGTTAATATTTACCTCTATTTAAATCTGAACCCTCAAAATTAACTCATCAGGCAAGTCTGAATCAAGTCGTTCATTATTCTGTACTATTCAATAAACCCTGATATACCAGGGTTTTCCATTTATCCTAAAGGCAAGATAACTTGGAAATTTACTCTTAAGAGTTAGCATTGTTTATCTCTTATTATGATATCCTTCTCTCAACTTCCTACAGTTTTGGCACAGCTTTTATAAATGAGGGCTTTGTGGGTTCTCATGATTCTCCTTTATTCCCTATTCCTAACCTGATCCCATTAACACCTGATGTCATCTATTTATTAGGTTCCTGTGATTAAAATCATTCTTTCCTGAACAGTTATGTAAAATTGTAAAATTAAATTTCATGATCTATTGTGACTCCACCACCCCATGTACCACATGAAACATTAAAGGCTTTAGCGGTCTTGGTCATCTGTCTGTTTTTACCAACACCTCCTCTGGCCCACTCAGAAGACAGTTATCAGGAAGAAGGTTTTTGGTTTTTGTTTTATTCTTTTTGTTTCAATACCTATTTAATCCATAGTTTGGAGAAAGAAATGAAACTAGAAGGAACCAGCAATATGGTTTATATAAAGAAAGCAAGAGGAGCAAGTAACATTTGGTCATGACCAAATTTATGCAGTGAACTATGCATTGGCCTTGCCAAAATGGGTCCCTTGCCAAAATGGGTCAGATTCTCCAGGGCCTTGCAACAAGGAGAATTTGTTCATGCTATTCTCACGCCTTGTCTCTTGAACAAGTCACATGACTCTCTGCAAAGAAATATTTGAAGTGATTTATGTTTAAACATAGAAATTTGCAAAGAAAACTTATATGCTGTTTGTTAAGAATTCAGTAACTCAAATGAGATCCCCAAATTATTTTAGTATCAAATTTTCTGTGAATTGGTTTGGGATCATTGGTGCCTGAAGCAACTGAATAATTTTACTAAACATTAGTGATTATGTAATACCAGTTAATAAATATATCACATCTGAAGTGAATCAATATTTGGAACTTACATACAGAAACAAATGGAAAGATATTTATTTTCCTCAATAGATTAGAAACTTCAAAACATAGATTTGTTTTTGTCATGATGAATTTCTGAAAGGTTATATCTTTATGGATCATATTGTACTATTGGGTGACATGAATATTTAAATAGAAATACATTTTCAATGTTTAAGTTAAGCATTGAGCACAGAGAAAGCACTAAACCCATTTTGATACTTCAATATACTTTGTTAATTAATACAATTTGTCCCAAAATTTTAATTAATAACATCTAATGGTAACAGTAGATAAATATAGTAACAGGGAATACCATTTTAGAAGTAATTGTTCCTTCAGCAAGAAATGTTTTGAAAAGCAGCTAATATTGAAAGCATTTCTTTTTTATAATTTATTTATTCTTTTAAATTTCCTTTTACATTGTAACCACAATACACCCACCCATCACTGAACACATCCCCCCCCCACCTAATCCTCTATTCCAACTACAGTCTACTCCTCCTCACTGGTAAAGGTTCCCATGAGGAGTCAACAAAGTTGACATAATATATTGGGCAGTACCAAGACCCTCTTCCATGCATTAAGGCTGAGAATAGCATCCCACCATATGGAATGGGCTCCAATAAGCTAGCTCATGTAACAGATTTGTACTGTAGACCTCCTTCCAGGGACTCTTCAAATAATCCAAGTTTCACAACTGTCTCCAACATGTGGAGGACCTAGTTCTGTCCCCTGGAATCTCTGTAGATGTTAGTTTACACGAGCTTGATTCAGTTGTCTCTGTAGATTTCTCCATCAAGATATGAACTCTCATGCTTATATATTCCCTCCTCCTTTTTTTTTTTTTTTTTTTTTCAATTGGATTCCTGGAGCTGGGCCTGGGTTTTGTTTGTAGATCTTTGCGTCTAGTTCTATCAATTACTGGATGAAGGCTTTATGATGGTAGTTGGGGTATTCCCCAATCTGATTACATGAGTAGGCCAGTAGGGCATCCTCCCCACTCTTGCTAGAAGTCCTAGCTGGGTTCATCCTTGTGGATTCTTGGCAATTATCCTAGCACCGAGTTTCTTCCTAACCCAACATTAACTATCCCTATTAAATATCTCTTCATTGCCTTCCCAATGTATCCCTCCCTCTCTTGACCATCATATTTGTTCATTTTCTCATAGAAATTTAAGGAAGTGCTTAACATCCTTAATCATCAGGTAAATGTAAATGAAAACAACTCTGAGATACCATCTTATACATGCCAGAATGTATGATATCAGAAATCCTGAGTACGACTTATTTTGGAGAGGATGTAGAATAATGGGAACACACTCCTCTAATATTCGTGGGAGTGATAACTTTTACAGCCACTTTGGAAGTCAGTATGGCAGTTTCTAAGAATACTGGAAATCTATCTAACTTAAGACCTAGCACTACCATTTGGTCACATATGCTCAATAATACCAGAAGGACACTTACTCAACAGTATTTATAGCAGAAATATTCATAATAGTCAGAACCTGGAAACAGCCTAGATGTCCCTCAACAAAAGAATAGGTAAGGAAAATGTGGTAAATTTATATGATGGAGTACTATTCAGTTGTAAAAAAAAGTATTACCTCATGAAATACGTTGGCAAATGGATGGGATTAGAAAAAAACATCCTGAGTGATGTAACCCAGACTCACAAAAAAACACACATGGTATGTATTTTCTCATAAGTGAATATGTAAAGCAAATGATAATGAGCCTACAATCCGTAGCTCCAGAGAAATTAGGTAAACAATGATGATGCTAAAGGATCACTCTGGGAAGGAAAATTAGAACAGATCTGTTGGATAAAGTAGGGATGGGAGTGGAAAATGAGAGGTAGGAAGGATGGCAAAGGTTTCTGTAAATGTGTAGTTTGTAGGTGAAATTCTAAGTATCCAGGCTAGAGTTCAAAATGCATGATCCAACTACTTCAAAATTTTAAGT
The DNA here is from genome assembly GCF_943737965.1 of Phodopus roborovskii. Lineage (NCBI taxonomy): Eukaryota > Metazoa > Chordata > Mammalia > Rodentia > Cricetidae > Phodopus > Phodopus roborovskii. The sequence continues at coordinate 2,129,217 of NW_026126413.1, read as the reverse complement.
GCTATATTTATATGCCATTATATCTGTAAGGAGTATGTTTTTTTTCTGCCTGTCACCAAGTCTTGTCCCGCCACCACACCAGCCCCAATTAAACACAGAGACTCTGTATTTGATATAATTCTGTTGTCCAGGTACTAGTTTCTTATCGGCTAGCTCTGTCTTAAATATTAACACATTTCTATGTATTTCCATGTGGTCTTACTGAGAGTGGAGGAATGACTGTTCTGTTCTCTCCAGACTTTCCATCTTGACCCTCCATACTACTTCCTCTTTCCTCCTTGTCTCCTAGTCCCTTCCTTTCCTATTGGCCAACAGTGCTTTATTCATTAACCAGTATGAGAAACATATATATAGAATGACATCTCCCATCATATATCCATTAAACAATTCCTTTAATATTCATCTACAATATTTCTCAATTAAAAATATTCTTTCCCTAGATGTTTCATAGCCAAGAAATATTTATATTTACTTCTTCTTAAGTGGTGTATTCATTTGAAAAATAAGAAACTCTGTTATTTCTCATTAATATACTAGAAGTCCTACTGTAGACTATCCATGAATGTAGACATTGAAAAGAGGCATACAAAATAGCCTAACTCATATTAGGTTGTATTTCTTTTTTGGTAATCCAAAATTTAATGGGATTCCTGAATTTTTCTCTAAAATCTGAAGAAAAAAATGGAAAGAAAAATTTTAAATATAGGACAATATTAATTACTAATGATATTAAAGTCAAGCCAAAGTGAAGTACCAATTCTTATTAGCTTATTAAAAAAAAGAGAGACTAACTCAGGGATAGGGGCAAGATGTGGAACAAATGGAATTTTTACATATAATCAATGGAAATGAGAATTATTATATTTGTTAAAAGAAGAATTAGAGTTAGAACTTTCTACTACTGGGTATTTGTACTTGGAAATTTCTTTTGACCACCAACAAACTCCAAAATAGTGACATTAATAGTTAATATTAATTATGTGTGCTTGGACTTATCTTAGGCTAGTTCTATTAGCACTTTTAAATTAACTTCTTTCTATTCATGTACAGTTTGCCTTGGGGCTTTCTATTTTTCTTTCAATCTATATATCCTGATACCTTGTTTCCTGACTGGCTGTCTGGCTCCAGGCACCTCCTTGGCATCTCTTTTTCTTTCTTCCTGACCCTAAACTCCTCCTCCTCCTATGTGTTCTCCCTGCCAGAAAGTCACATCTATATCTCCTCCCTCATATTGGTCATTTAACTTTAATTAAAACAGATGCCTTAGACAGGCAAAGTAGAACAACAAAATATCTTTACATATTTGAACAGATGGAATACATGTTTACATAGTGAAATAAATAATCCACAACATAATCAAATGCAACCCATCTTAACAAAAACAAATATTCCACAAGGTAAAAAAATGCAGCATACTGGTATATAGTTAAACAAATGCAATATATCTTTACAAAGTTACACAAATACAACACATCTTAGCATAGCTAAATAATTTGCTACAACAGGTATACAAGTGATGAGAAATAAATCAATACTTGTAAGAGGTACTTATGTTGTTATTTTTCCTGGAAGTATTCATGAAAGGCAATAAATCAAATTAAATATTGTCCATCATGGAGTAAAATAATAAGCAAAATGCAGAATATATAGTATAGCATAATATTCACCAAAAAATTGAGTCATGTAGTGTGGGTAATCTGAGAGAAGCTGGAAGATACTTTCCTGTCTGAAGTGTACAAAACAGAGAAACAAATGCAGCAGGTGCTGTACATGTGGAATACTTTGAATAGAAGAGGGAAAAGCTTTTTACCTACAGCTAAAATCTTTTCAAATAATACATTTTAATTAGTGAAGAAGAAAAATTTTAAGAAATCATTTGAGGAATATGGTGACTACAATTAATACTAAATTATGTTCTTTGAAATGCTAATTTTTCCATTTATACATATATATGTATACATAAAATAAATTTAAATGTTATTGGTAAAAATTTACAAATATACTGCATAGATATATATTATATAAAATATCTATCTTGTATTACAGGTTTAAATTTGCATATCTTCACATGCAATAAGTTAAAACATATTTCTTTATCTTTCAGAAAGCAATCTTAACTGTCTCTGGCTATAGGAAAAATCTACCTACTATGACAGAGAAACTTTATGTCTGGTTGTGTGGATGCATTGAAAATCTGCTTCACTTTTGCACTTTTGCTTTTGTGATACTCAAGAGGAGATTTGTTAAGTTCTGACATTTTTCATTCTCTCTGAAATGTGTTTAACTCATTTTGAAACTCATCTTGTATTTAAGTCTGACTTATCTGTATGAATATAGACACAACTTTGTGCTGAATGTCTCAGACATCAACTACCATGCTTGTCTGATCATATTTTTCTATCTTAATACTCTACAAGTAGTTTTGATTTTACAAGATAACTGAACTTTCAAAACTCAAGATGAATTTGTAGGCATCTACATACTTATTTGTTCATCAATACTTTTCTGGAACATCATTATTTTTAGTCACAAGTAAATTCTTTGGTGAAAGCTAAAATTCTATTTTTATTCATTGGGTTTAGTTAGAAATGGTATAATGTCAATACAGCACATTCCAATCTTTTCGATGAAATCTTCCAATGTCTGCATTTTCAGAAAATAAGTCATCATTTTTATCGTCTTTTGTTTTTATAACATATCTCCCTTTGCTGTATTAAATGTCAGGTTTAGGGAGTTTAAGTAAGGGGTATATTCAAATAGTCTACGAATTTTCTGGACTCTATGAGCTGACCTCTAACAAATGATGAATGCATTTGTTTAGACATGTAAATATCTTCTAATAATCTCTTCTCTCTTTTTTGGAAGGACTTTGATGACACATTCCATTGTTTGTAATTGTCTTATAGCTGGTCAAGCTTATTTCTCCATTCATATTTTGAACTGTTCTAGTTTGAAAAATCTGCACTGTTGTGTTAATATGATTACCCTAAACTCTACAATCTTTATTTGATGATGAGTGACATGTAGTAAGTCCATTCCAGAGTATAGTGCCAGTATTCCTGTAGTCAAATGTATGAAAATGAGGGAGCACACATATGTAAGATTCAACAAATTGTCTTGAGTTCCTGAAGGACAGTAGTGAGAAGCACATTAGTAGCTATTGCAAAAGTAGAATCAGAATTCAAAGCACTATTATTTCTGCAAGATCTACTGCAGAATGCAGAAGTGCTGAGAGGTAAAACGACTTAGCCTTTATGGGTGTCTCAGTCCTCATAGTAATGATAATACATATTCACTACTGCTGTGCTAACACTGAGAAGTATGTAATACTATGTAAAAATGGATACAGTTCTAGCAATGATAGCAAAGCTAAAACAGGTTTTCCCTCTTACATAGAACTGAAATATCAGTGGAAGTATTATAACAAAAGCTAAAGGAATTCACAAAGGTAAAACAGATTAGCCTAATATAAATGCAACATTTTATTGTGAGCATTTCTAGAAGTTCATATGCCCTTACATAGCTTTCTGTTTTCCTTTAGTACTTTATCTAGTCAGAATTACTAAAATATTAAATAGCAGCCTCAAATAAATCATCTATAGTTAAGCAGATATGACATGATGCTGATGATGGGTGGATACCCATTTTGCTTTAAATAAACAACAGAGCAATATGGATTTTATCACATTTTTCACAATCTTTTGCTTTTCTTTCTCCTTCTGATTTATATCAACATTCCTTAATATACAACTCATTTACATTCTGTAATGCTTTTATTCCTTATTATTTATTTCTTTTCCCGTTGAATTCCTGTTCAGGTGTGTGGTCAGTAGATTAATGATTCTAAGATATGATGCTCATAATGTGGGTTCCAGGTGACTGATCCGATTATACCTGTCTCCTTTAGTCACACTGAAAGAGCAATGTGCCATATTTGTTTCCAGCAACAAATTCTAAAGATTTATATTAAAGACTTCTGAGTTTGCTTTCTTTTCTTTCTTCTTTGTGTTTCTAATTTAATTTCTGTGGCTATAAATAAAATTCACACTCATGTGGTGGTTCTCTGTTCATCAATACCTCCATCACCTCTAACAAGAATTCAAACAAGAAAAATCACAGATTTCTACGTAGAAGTTTTCTGAGCATTTTTGGATTAGGTTGTCTCAATTTACATAAGATCACATTAATTTAATTTAATTTGTCATTTTGGGTAAGACAAGATAGCTACCATTAGACAATTAGTTCTACTGGATATGTGTAATTTAAATATACTACAAAGTCTGTAGCATACCAAAATAATGCACATTTTGCAATCGTAATTGGAACATGCTGTTCTCAGTTCTCAGAATAACTGCAATAGAAATAGATTTATATACTGCCATTTTCTCTTTTATTTTCATCCTGGCATATGAATGAGGTGGTACAATTTTAATGTTTCATACTTTCTGTCACTTATAATATTTTACTATAGATTTTGAGCTTTTCAATGTTCTCTGATTTGATGGCCACTCTTTGCCTTTTCTTTTTTGCTTTCTGTCCCACTACCCTGTAGGGAAGATATAGAATGGATAGAAAATTAAAGTACAGAATATTGAAAAGGTCAAAACAGTACAATATGTTATCTCTACTCAGAACATATCAGACTCTAACCAGGTCTTACAGTTGTTTTACAAAGACAAGAAAATATATAGTTACTGTAGAAGTAAAACAGAAAAAGACACCAAAACTCCATAGTGAAGTCAGCAAATTTCCAAAACTACATTTTCTGATTTTGGAATTGTTGAGTTTACATGAAAGCACTTTCTAAACATGAAGAAAAATTAAATTTAATATTAACAACTTATTCTACTTCTCATTTCTCTGGAAGTTACTTCAGAACCTGCTAGGTAATGACTACCTGAATATGGGCAAGATTACAACACACTTGATGTCTACTGTTGATACTATGAAACATACTGTTATTTTATAACATTTACCAGCTATCCTTATTTTATTTCTATTGCTGTGATATATACTCTGGCAAAAAAAAAAAAAAAAAAAAAAAAAAGCAACATGGGGGATGAAATGTATTCATTTGGCTGACTTCCACTCCCATGTTACACATTAATATGGAGCAATACAATTCAAATGCTCAAACCATTATATCCACAATCAAATGAAGAGAAGAATGAGTACATTTATGCTTTCATCTTCTTGCTGCCTTTAATTTTTCCTGTTCTGTATAGTTGGAGAGTTCCTGACTAGATAATATTTCTGTCCAAAATGGGTGGTATCTTCCTACATTGGTTAAAATCAAGGATTATAAACAAACTCACATACAAACTGATAAAGAAAATTCTTCACGGTGACTATCTGCCTTTTATTCTAGGTTGTGGAAAATTGACATTTAAAAGTAAACTGCACTTTAATTGATCTAGATAAAGTATTAAAGCAACAATCACATATTTGAGCATGTAGTTATATTCATTTTCAGAACCTTCTTACTTCCCTAGTATCAATACTACCTCTCCATAAAACATGACTGTCAATCAACAAGGTAAAGCCTCTATCGATTGAGTCATACAATGGTAACCCAAAAAGCAAGTCTAAAAAACACAACAAGCATGGCTTCTTGGTAGCAGCATTTTTAAGACCCTTCTACCAAACAATTAAGTGGTGTTAAGAGCAGCTGGCATCATGTTTTTTAGTGGTAGACATGACTAAATATCAAAGCTGCAAAGCATGCTGCATGCAAGATATAGCTTTTATTCATAAATACATAAAAGATTTATGGGCAGTGTGCTGCAAGCTGCTAGATGGTAGCATAGACAAGATTCCAGGGAATAAGCACAGCTCCCAGTGCTGATGGTAAACATACATCCACCATGTTGGAAAGCCAGCAGCTGAAATGTCTGCTTTAATTTTATCCATGTTGTTTAGTTGATAATATTCATGTGGCCATTAAAAAGAGAGAAATATACAGTAAAGACAGATTAAGAGGGATGTAAAAATCTGTAAATGGTTTACAGTGTCTTTAAAAATATATGTAGGCTTGGGAGAGAAAAAAGAAAAAGCTCAGAGAATGTCCTTAAAAAAAAAAAAAAGAAAGAAAGAACTAGAGTACCTGTGTGTGGTGGCACATGTCTGGAATCCCAGTACTCAGGAGGCAGAGGCAAGCAGGTCTGTATGATTTCAAGGCCAGCCTGGTGTACAAAATGAGTTCAAGAGCAGCCAAAGTTACATAAAGAAGCCCTGTTTCAAAAAGCAGGAAAATAAAAGTTAAAAAAAATAGAGTAATAAAAAAATAATTGGATACTGTATATTTTTCTGTAATGTTGCATCTTTAGCCTATAGACCATAGTGTATCTGGCAGACTCCTCAGCAAAGCAGGAAACGTTAAACTGTCCACCTGTATTTTGTCAGTCACTTTTCTCTGTGTCCTGCAGAATGTATGGGAGAATGTTCAATGAAGCAGGAACCCTTTAGCAATGTCCATCTTGTATCAGCAGTCACTTTCCTGTGGGTCCTGCATGTCCAGTTTATACTGCATAAAGTCAAACAGCCCAGACAAGAGCAGTATTGCCCAAATGGCTAGTCTTGGCATGTTGGAGTAAACTTCATAACACATTTCTTCAATGTCCATCTTTCTTTCTGATGCAGGCTGTGTTGCCAGGAGCAGTTGTGCCTCACTGTCAACAAAACCTAAACCATTTTAAATGTTATATTCTGTAGTTCATTGAAAGGTTTGAAGAATGCCTATCCATCTCACATACATCTTTATATATCTAGACAACCTAACTAACTTAACTCTAACTTTTGACTATCATAGGTAATTATCTATAATCTGTGTTAAAGTATACATTATATTTCTAAATGAGCTGTATAAACACAATATCTAAACAAGAGGAGAAATATACATATCACAAAATTGACCTTAAGTTTGCATCAATAAATGAAAATCCATTCCAAAACAAAGTATTCATATCTATACCATAATCCCCTTTTTATCTTTAAAAGAATTGGTTGTGATCATTAACCATTTAAATGAAAACAAACATGTATAGACAATATTTGGGAATCATTGTTTCCAAACTGCTTCCTGCTGGTTGAGGGAGCTGTCATGGGGATCCTAAGAAGACGAAGAAATCTTGGCTGTAGCAGTCTGTAAGACAGCCTTGTCCCTGGGATAATGCAATGTTTCATGGGGTATTGCTTGATTAAACCATGTTAGTCTGGAAGGAATCCACAGATTTTATTTTCTGTTGAATCAAAATTAGAAATCCTTTTCCCCTGTAACCAGTTCTTAGACTTAAATTTTGGAGTCAAAGCATTTTTAAAATATAAAAATTGAATTAATCCAGCAGTATTTTCTCAGCAGTCAAACAATTTAAAGATAACAGAACAGCATACAGTATCCAATGTATCTCTTTGCTTTCCATCTTTACATGGCTTTTTTATTACTCTATTACTTCTATTTCTATTTTTTCATTTTTTTGAGACAGGGTTTCTATGTGTAACTTTTATTTGTCCCAGGATTAACTTTGTATACAATGTTTACTTTGAAATCAGAGATCTGCTTGCCTCTGCCTCCCAATTTCTGGAATTAAAGGCATGTGCCATCAATGCGGCAATGAACATAGCTCTCAGTTCTGGCAGTGGGTACCTTTACCACTAGATATATGTTGTAAATTATTTCTCCCTGAATAAACATCTATTCGGCCTATTTGTTTATCCTGATTCTTATAACACCATAGAAGAGGAAGATGGTCATTGAGTAAACACTTTATGGAGATTGCAATTAGTATAGCATCTGCTCTTAACGAGACTGTTTAACTATATGCTGTATAAAATGAACATTGAAGACGCACAGGAAAGTGACTACTGAACTTGACAAAATAAGATGGGACAGTTCTGCATGTTTCCTGCCTCATGGAATAGTGTGCCAGACATTTAGCAGGACAAAGGGTTAAATGACTGACAAACTCCAATAGAGGCCAAGAGCATAAAATTTCTAGCTTCATAGAGAAGTCTTCCAGACCCACTATGTATGGCCTTTGGGCTGAAGATGGATACTCCAGCATGGCAGAGGAACTTTGGTCACTGTCCAGGCGGTGAGATGTCTCTGTCAATTTTAGAGTTTATATGTTACCTTCTGTGGTCTTTGATAGTTATGGTTATGTTTTTATTAGTTACAATAAAAAAATAAGTAGCATATAAAATCTTAGACTCACAAAGATTGGGTAGAGGAGAGAATATTTTCTTTGAATTTGCCAAATGTTAATGGACTAAATATTGTCAACTGTAGTTCTTGCTCGATAGCTGTTTCGTTATATATAATTTTACTATGTTGAAGTTAGGAACTTTATTTTTTTTCAGGCACAAAAGAGGAGATGATGGGTTATGTCTTCTTATATATATGTTTCTCTTGTTGTATGATGAATAAAACATGGCTTGACTAGGCATAGGTGGACTACCTGACCAGGAGAAGGCTGGGGAGAAAATGGCAGAAGGAAATCATCACAGAGAGAAGCCATGCTGCCGAGGAAGTAACATGCCAGATTATTGGTAAGTCACAACCTCGTGGCAATACATAGATTAATAGAAATGGGTTGATAATTAAGAGAAAGCTAGCCAATCAGTAGCTTATGCCAATGGCCAAAGAGTTTAATTGTAAATATAATATCCATGTGTTTATTTTGGGGCTAGTGGCTTCAGGACAGGGACGGACAGAAACATCTTCAGATAAATAGCTGTCAACATTAATAGAATTAATAGTAGTAAGCTTTTCTTTATAAACAAACTTCTTGATGGAGAAGTAGTGGGGAAAAACATTAATTTTACACCCACAACTTGTTTAGTCCTTGTATAAGCAGTTGTCTTTTTGTGTTGGCTAAATGTAAGTAATTTACTGTACTTATGGATTCACCTTTATTTCTTTTCCTACTGTCCATTTCATAATGTACCCCTTTACCTCACCAATTATATTACTAAGCATATACCAAAAGGACCATGCCCATAATTTACACCATTGACCAAAATGAGAAAGGGAAAACTAGTCTTTTTAACTCTAGGATAATTTTGTGGTTTTAAAAAGGCCAAGACATAAAACCCAATCATGTAAATAAATAAGAAAATTTTGAAGTTTAAACAGGTAGTACTTACAGTATATTTCTGTCAACTTATTTAAGTTTCTAAGTGATAAGACTATGAATTTAGTTAAGGATATTAATCAATAAAAATGTACATTTTAAAATTTACAAAAATATGTAAATATTTTCAACTAACTGTATTTCAAAAGAAAATGTTCTAAACTGGTGAAGTAGCAAAGCACCACCTGAGAGGCATCATAAATTAAGTGGCAAAGGAAAACAGAATAAAAGAAAAATGCATACAAAGTGAAAAGAAACTGAAGTACATGAAGATAAACAAGAGGATATGGGAGTGATGTTGACTCCAGTGGAAAGTTCATTATCTGAACTCTATGTTAGAATGTGAACTAATATATTAAAGATACATGTATGGGTACATATGCACACAGAAATCTCCATTTATATATATATATATATATATATATATATATATATATATATGCATATGTATGTATGGTTTTATATATGTGTGTTTGTGTGTATGTGTGTGTGTATCAACTTTTGCACCTTTTTTCATGAAACACACATTAGGTTATTTGATTCATAATACATACATATATATAAAAAATCTAATCTATAAACATATATATTTAGAAATTCAATATAACATATATATTTACTTACAAAGAGGCAAAGGTAGGATTAAAGATGAAGGTAAGATGAAGATTATAATAATGCTTAAATGTACATAAACTCCTAATTTGAAGAAAAGATAAAGATGGAATATTGATTTTGGGGATATGTTTCTGTCAGTTTACTTGCCATGCAATACTTATGATCTCAGTTCAGAAAATGATGGATATCTAGGGATTAATGTCTAGTCAGTTGAGACAATTGTTGACTTCTAATATCCATGAAAGACTTTGCCTCAAAGATGAGGTAGTAAGCAAAATAAGAACTTAATCACTGTTTAGTAAAACTTTGGTTCTTACAGCCTATACCTGTAATTAAATAGCTCTATATTATATAATTACTGGGAAAAAGCCATGGAGATAGAAGGAAATGCCTCAATACAATAAAGAACACCTATTCAAAAGTCTACAGAAGCTTAGTATTTAATGGTGGAATACTGATTATTATCTTGCTAAGCTGACAAAACAAGACCAGGACTGTTTGCCTTAGTACCATATTAAATATTGTGTTTGACAGTTCTAATGAGAAAAAGAGGAAAATAAGATTATGTAAGCAAAGAACACACAGATGGCAAAGGAAGCACTCAGATGACTTGATCTTAAATAAAGGAAATCCCAAGAAATCCACTAAAACTCTCTGAACCTACTAAAGACTTCAGTAATAAGACAAATTGTAAAATCATTATGTAAATGTCATTTATATGACTTATATATTAATAGTAGTCAGTTTAAAACTCCATTAACAAGAAATTTATCCTTCTATTCACCTGATATCTAGGAGCTTGCTCAGCCTCAATACAGGTGGGAGGGGATTGGCCCTGCCTCAACTTGGTATTCTAGACTTTGGTGCCTCTCCAAGGAAAGCCTTACCCCTTCTGCAGAATAGATGAGGGGTTGTATTGGGAAAGATGAGGGGATGAAGAAGAGGAGGGAGGGGGAATTTGGGTAAGTATGTTAAACAAAAGATATTTCTTTAATAAAAATAAATATAATTACTATCTATCCCCTCCATGTATCTATCTGTTTACCTTCATCTCTCATACATCTGTTATCTATCTACTTATCTACATATCTATCATTCATCATATAAATATAGATGGCAATAAAACATAAGTAAACATAACAAAAATGGCATTTATTACAACTCAGAAAGTAGCTTTTATATTTTTATTTATTGAAAATATATTTTGTTCAAAATATTCTGATTACAGTTTCCCTTCCAAATCCTCCCAGATAATCCCACCTTCCCTCTAGCCTAATCTACACATTTTGTTTCTCTCAATAGAATAGAATCTAAAAATAACAAAATAAAATAAGATATATTCTAACCAAGTAAACCAGAAGGAGACAAAACTAACAAGCTTAAAATTTGCTGAGGTTTCATAAAGCTTCATTATACAATTTTAGCTTTTTAGTCAGAGTCTAGGTTACTTTCTCCTTATCTTAATTATTCCCTTTTAAATCTTCATCTTCTAGTATTTTCTCCATGATCTTTCATGTCACATGCATTATATTCTACAATTCCCTCTTATTTCATTTCATTTCGTTGAATTGTAAGAACATAGGTTTCCATATTGTTTTATCTTGGACACTAGTATGATTTGTAGTATTAAGATCCAGTGAATTTTTGCCTGATTCATGTTTGTTAATATTCTTTGGTTTATATGATCATTAATCTAGCTACTATAGGATGTTGTAAACTTTGTAAATTTCAACATCCATTTTCCTTGCAATTGCTGAGCAGGAGGCATGAATTACTTCTGTGAAGAGAGAAGTAAAAGCTAATTAGTTAGTAGGATTTATGGGTGTATTTAATTACACACTTAGAGATTTCTTCATGTCTGTGTTTCATATTCTAGGGAATTGACAGAAGTGTCCACTTACAAAAAACAATGATCCTAGGAAACTTTGCAGGAAATCAGTAATTTCAAACTTCCACATTAAAATGAAAAAGGTATTATTCAGTATTTTATCTTCTAAGGTGTGATTTGCAAATGTAACTTTAATGAATCCTTATTATTTTTAAATTTAATATTTAAATTGGAGTCCTTCTTCTAGTCTTCATTTTGGTTTTCTTCTTTGTAATAGTTTTCAGTATAAGTCTACTCATCCTCTAAATTTATGTTGTTGAACAGAGGTAATAAGTATATCTCTGTGAAAGATCCTAGGATAATTAAAAGAATATTACAAAATTTTCAAAGTGGTTTAGCTATCATCTTGTAATACTAACTAATAGATATTACTTAAACAACATGGAACCCATATTATTTTTATTAGTAGTACAATATTACAAATACAAGTTACTACTAATTAAACCAAATTACATGAACTATTACTTCACTTGAATAGACATTAATTTATAATATTAAGAACAGGTACAGGGATATATTGACAATTTCTTCTTAGGGCAGCTTCTGCTATGCAGAAAACTGAACATAAAATCCTGAGATTGGCACACTACACAGGAAATCTAATAAGTAACTAGGAATGGAAAATTTTATCCATTTTCCTTGCTAATAATTAATTTTATGATGGATAGTCTTCTAGAATAGTTCCATATGATTTTGTTAGTTTCCTGTCTTCCTACTTACAACTCTTAATCAATCAATCAATTAAATGGTATAGTGATTTGGTAGAGATAGATTTGTACAATCATCATGAATTTTAGCTTTGTTCATATTAAATACAGTAACAGTTGAACAAGACCTTACATTTGTTCCAAACAATACAGTTGTTCAATACTTGTCTGCATTTCCAAATCCCAGTTTGAAGACAAATTCTGTTTTGGAGCCATTTTCCGTGCCAATGTTTGATAGTGTATAAAATAACTTTTGTAGAATAATTATTTTTTAATATTACTTTTACATTCTAGTTTGTGGAATGCATCACATTCTTAATGGGTGAAACAAGTTGAAGAAGCTGATTTTATCAAACTAAAATATCCTTAATAATATAATTGTTTCATTTGCATTATATTGTAAAACTTTCTGAATTATTCAAATTAGAATAAAGTACATTAATGCTCATTCATGATTTGAGAGTTACTTGGCAGTATATTCAATACACTTTCTACTGACTATAAATAATTGTATAATGCAAGATAGGTTGATTGCCTTTGTGTTTTTATAACTCTGAGATTTTTATCAACACCACAGTCCACCCACCGGACATAACTCGGTAATTTTAACTGGAAATTTCAGATTTAGTATTGCAAAATAAAATATTCAGGAAGAAAATCTATCTCAATGATGCAATGTTATTGGATTGTGTGTATTATACTGCACACAGATTTTCTCTGAATTTGGTGGCTCTCTATTATACCAAGAGAAGTTCAGTTTTAAGATAAAATAAGTAACAGTTAAATCATGTCTTTATTGTTTGTAAATTTATCATTTACATAAAAATGATGGTTTGATTGTACAGATGACTAAGACCTAACTATTCAAGATAATTTTAATTAAAATTGTTTTTTAGTTTGAAACAAGTTATTTACATATAAAGCAAATACATATAATATTAAATTACAAATATCAGTGCTTTTATTAAATTGAACATTATAGTTTGTAAACACATATAATACAAGTCATTCATGAATTATATTAAATAATAAACATTGGTTGAAATTTAGTAATAGACTCCATAATGACATAATTTACATATCAATCATATTTAAGAATGAGCTGCCATCATCAACTCTGTACAATCACAAGAAATGAGTTATTAATATTTGTTATAAGTTAATTACATAGACCTACCCCTCACTAAGGTTTGTAAACTTGGTCATAGTCATTTCTATGAACATGAGTCTCTATATTTTGCAAATGAGAATATAATGATGTGTCAGTAATATGCTTAACAAGCAATCATTACACTTAAACTTTTGAGAAACAACTTTGTTGTCAGCTGTTCTAGGGAGAGAGTATACCTTCACTTACGAATTATGTTATTTTATAGTTCAGATCCATATTTTCCGTGCTGTTCATGTGAAGTCTTAAATGTAACTTAATAAATAATATTTGAAATAGTATTTTAAATACAGTTCATATGAGTGCTTTAGGTTTGCTTAAATAAATTCAGTTTACTATTATTATATAAATTATCACTTCCTCTCAAATTATTACTCCAAATCTGAAGAATACTTCTTTAAAAAGCCATTTTACAGAAAATGAATTAGAAGAAAAATGAATAGTTTTTTTACTGTGGCCCATTACTTTAAATACCTACTCAATGATTATGAAGAACAAAGCTTCCCAGATAGTAGATCTTAAACCCATACAGAGTCCTGTAACTCCATATTGAAACTTTTGCAACAGTAATGTTTATGACTATTCATTGACTAAAAGTTAATTTAAAGATAGAATGTAATGAATCTAATTTTTTTATAATAGTGCTTGTCTTCTGTAACACATGACTTTACTTCAACCATTTATTCTTTCTGGGTGAGTGTTCTTCCCCTTGATTTATCCATGTCCTATGACTAAGTATTAGGAGTCTTCAATAATAAACTTACCATTAAATTCTAGGTAATATCCAAGAGAAATGAAAATAATCATTATATTTAGAGGGTTTAGAGCACCCCACTATCCACTTAGTAAAAGAGAAGTAAACTATTATTGGAATGAGCTTTTTATTTGAAGTTGTTTAGTCTAAGGGAAGTTTGACCATTCAAAATTCAAATGGTTCCCAAGTGTGTGTGGTTAAAATGTTCATTATATTTAACACTCGTGAACTTTAACAAAATGATTCTGAGATTTTTATAAAAATCTACTAAAAAAATAAAATACAAGTTGCATGTATTAGTTCAGGACAGGCAAATTCTCTGTCACTGAATTATATCTCCTGAATTTGTGACAAGGGAGGAGAAGATAGGAATTCCCACTGTTTCTCACTCTCTCACTCTGAATCTCTTTTGTCCCATTTACTCTTTCCTTCTCCAACATGCCTTGCCCTCTTCTTCTTTTCTGCAATCATTTTTCCCTATCCATATTTCTTTCCTCTGACTCTCTCTGCACCCATAGAGACAAACCCTACAAAATTCAGTTTCCATGTCATCAGTGAAAGTAATTAAACACTGTAGCCCATATTAGAAATCAGGATAAGGGCAACATATTTTTGCTTTGAAGTATTTCTCTCAATGTAGCCGTGAGAGTCATTCTACAATCCTCCTAACAAGTCAACAAGTTGCCCCTATGCTTATTGTTTCTTTGTTTGTTTTTGTTTTTCAATTCCTTTTCTTTTTAATGACATAGTGTAACTTTAATTCTTACAAATAAGAATATCATCTGGGATAAGTCTGAAGAACAAAGGTGAAATTTAAGGAATGCTCTTTCTTCATAAGACAAAATTAAATGTTGATATCAGCACACACAATTCATGCTGAATCAAGAGTTGTTCAAGAAACAGCCAGTGTATTAATGCCAGATGACTTGTGATACTGCTGGCCACAATCTATGGTAATTTGGCCAAACAATGCTTGATGTTTCAGTTTGTGCACAGTTGGTGCAGTGATGACTCTAACAAGTAATCTTAGTTTTAAGTGGTGTTAAAGACCTGACATGAATTGGTACCAGAGTTGAAACATGAGTACCTTAAAAATAAAAACAACAAAAACAAGGTGTTTTTGTTTTTCTAATGAAAGATTAAGTCATCACTGAATTTACCTTACTGTGAACAAGCAAAAAATAACTAAGAGTAGAGGAAACTCAAAATACAAATGATAAAAAAGTAAATTTGTATAAGTGTGCAGCTATAAATGGTCATGATAATCCTTGAATTATTTGGGAACTTAAAAGAATCTTCACAAGGCAGAGAATTTCTACAAATTTCAATTGGGTAAGAGCTAGTAAGATCTTAATATTATCCAAATCCAAGTATTGATTATAAAATTTCTGTATTGGTGATTAATTTACTATATTAAAAGGATATTTACTCCTTTGAAATATCTGGTGCCAAACTCTCACAACATTCTTGGTGTGCATAGAAGGCAAGTGACGCTAAGGATAACAAAGTAAATGATGATTGGCTTGTCTAAATGTGACAGGGAAGTTCAGAAATATTGTAGGAAATGGAGAGTAGTCATGAAAGAGTAGATCATGGGAAATGTAAGAGTTCCATGGATGAGAAAGGGTTTTAAAACAAAAGATGAGGACAGAACACACCTTCAAAAAATTGGATGTTTTTGTTATCATGGTATTTGAATGCAGAAAATTGGTACAGAATATTTTAGTCTAATGAACATTTTTATTGTTTCGTCTTATAAACTGACTTTCTTTATCAGCTTTAGTCATATTAATTATTTGCCTGTCTCTATTTGTTGTATATTGCGTCAAACACTTAGCATTATGATGACTCTTTTGATATTACATACTTTAGTATTTGACTGAGCTGTTTCTACAATGCCAAGACACTGAACTGAAATGTGGAAGTTTCCCACTGATACTCTAATTCAAATCATAAATCAAAGACCTAAATATAAAAGATTATGAATAAGACAGAATGTATGTATTCGAAACAAGCCAAATTTTCCCATTGGCTAGAATAGAAAGCCAAGAAAATACTCAATTATATCCAATTGGTTATTGAAATAAAGTTCTAGCAGTTAGAAAATACAGAAAAGATTGGAGAAAATAAGCCCATTTAGGGCTTTAATTCCACATAAGTATGGATTTTCCATGGCATTTTAATATCTACTTATGGTAACTTCAGTGATTAAAAAAAAAAAAAAAACACTTCAAATCAGGACAATTTCTCAAGAGAATTTTACTTAAGAAGTTGTGTGTTCTCCCATCCAAGTACTAACCAGGCCACACCCTGCTTAGCTTCCAACATCAGAGGAGATCGGGCACGTTCAGGGTGGTATGGCCATAGGCAGGATTTCTGCATCTTATTAGAATCCCCCATGACAGCGCCCCTTACCAGCAGGAAGTAGTTTGGAAAGAACAAGACCCAAATTCCCAAATATTGTCTATAAATGTTTATTTCCATTTAAATGGGCTTGGTTATATAAAATAAATTAAAAAATGAAGTTGTGTGTTAATTTTGCTTTAGTTTTTAATCAATCTGCAATAATTTATTCTATATTATGACATATTTGTGTTCATGGTATTGTATCCATTCACACATGCATACATATGCATGCAAACACATTTGTATGGGCATCTTAAAGAATGATTATTTAGGGGAATTTTAATGTAAATTTGAAATTTTAAAGATTTTAAGATTTAAAACATGCAGTTATCTAGATAAATTATTTTTGAAATGCTCACATGTTAAAATTTGTCTCAACTTGTCACCACATGCTGTGTATACACAGAATTATTTATCATTGAGTTCTCATATCCCTTATAGACAGCATTTCACAAACTGTTAATTTGTTTACTTGATAAAACGGATTTATTATTTTTTCATATCTCAGTAAATGAGGTGATTTTTCAATAATTAGGGTAAAGAGAAGGGTCTATCATGAAACGGTTTTAAAGAAAAACAAACAAACAAAAAACCAAACCATGTATCACAGAAAGGGTTGACCATTAAAGGGTACAGAAAATAAATATGTCACACATATCATTGTATTCTTTTTCTTAGGAAGAGGATCTATTTTCTTAAATGTATGATTTCTTATGCCTTTGCTTGTTTTTTCCTTCTGGTATATGTTGTTTGATTCTCAAATTAGAAAAGGTATGTACATCAAGTGTCATCCCAGAGCAAGTGAACTGACAGAAATACTTGGAGCAAAGAGGAATGTGGTAAGGCTCTCTAGCAATGTAAATAGTTTATCATGATTCTAGCAGGGAAAATGCTAACTTTGAAAGTATTTCCCAAAAATATTTTTCAAAAGGGTACTGTAGTTTAAGGTGAAACAAACAAAATCAGATTTGAGATGATTGTGCCTGTGTTTCTTTGAGACAGAATCTCACCCTACTGCTTATACAACACTGCATAGGATACAGAATAGAGTGTGAGTATTCTCTAGCATCAGCCTTCTAGTAGCTGAAATGTCAATCATTTACCATTACATCCAGCTTTTGACTCATTTATTTTTATTCCTGTTATTATCATGGAATTTCAGTCAAAATATAAGGAACTTTAACTATTTACTTTGAAAATCAAAAATTCAAATTTGTGATGTATAGAGATTTTAAAATTCTATTCACTTAGTTTTTCAAATGTAAGGAACTAACAAGAATTCAAAAAAGTAGAAAATTAAAGCTTAAAAATCAGTGTCTCCTAGATATGAGTGTCATGAATAATGTTGCTAATTGTAAATTAAGACTATAAAAGACAATAGCTAAAAATAAGATATGTAATTTATATTCACTCATCTCCTTTAATGAGGATTCCTTTATTTGACACTGATCTAGTCATCAGAACCTGGAAAGAATATGCAAATTAAAGTTACTTATTACCTGAGAGTGATGACTGCAAATGGAACAAAAAAATTATTTTCTTTTTCAGATAGCAAAGCATAGCACTTTTGCAATTTAAATTCATTAGTGATGATACTGAGGTAGTTTGTCTAGTTTGTTTATTAAAGCAAGTATCTGAAATGCCAATGTCACTTGATTCCAACATTATATGTTTCAAGAAATTTCACTTTTTTTGTCTTTCTATCCATTCAATGATATATTCTCCCCTGTACACTAACCGCCTGTAAGAACTTGATAGTCATCTGTTTGCTGAGCTGCCTGTGGTTTAACTTCATGATTTTGAGAAGTGTGAGATGGGCAGTAAGACTGACTCACACAAAGCTTAAATCACCCTGAATCTTTAAGGCTTGAAGAACTTGACATTCTGTATGTAAACACACACACACACAAATTCCTTGTTGTGTAAGTCACTGCTGTTATGTGGGAGTATGAGGGTAGAAAGTAAATTGCAGTGATGGTTTTTCTTGTAAATGGCTACAAAATTGTAAAAAGAGTTGAGTCCTAGAAAACAGTCACCACAGTCTTAGAGTAATATCATGAATCAAGAAAGTAAAATTGAACAAAAGAGCAAAAATTTAAGTTCTGGCCACTTTTGTCATTATTTTTCCTTCTTCCAGAATAACTTAGAAGGGAAAATGGAAGGGGATTCTGGGGGAAATGAGCTATGGGAAAGCAGACCAAATGTTTTACTTAGAGAAATATTGTAAAGAACACAGATCTATTGCCCTTTGTTGCTATACAGGCTGTTCATCATTAGAGAGAAATGAGAGTGCTTTCTGTTCAATGATCTTCAGACACATCCCGTTAGTAGTGAGATTCTATGTGTAGACTAACATGTTGGTCAGTCTAGCCTCAGGCCAGGCACTGGGATCTCCACCATTTGGAACTGTGAAATAACAAATTCAAGCTGCTTTTAGCTGATAATTTCTGATGATATGTCCAGAGGCAATAGGAAAATTTTCTTCTAGACAAATTGGTCTGATTAACAAAGTAACAATCTAGGTGGTAATATAAGGGGCCAATATACTAATACTAATAAATATTCAATTGACTAATAATAAATCATACTGATCTTAGAATTTATTTTGGAAATATTTTATCTTATTATAACAGTTTTTGTATGATTTAAGTTTAGACTAACATATGGATATCTATCAAAAAATAAAAACTATCAAACTCAAAACAGCTTTATTTTTTTTTCTTTTGGTGTTTTTATATGAGAAGAGAGACAGAGATGGAGAGAGAGAGACAGAGACAGAGAGAGAGAGAGGGAGACACACACACACACAGAGAGAGAGAGAGAGAGAGAGAGAGAGAGAGAGAGCAAAAGAAAGATACAGTACAAAAACATGAAATTGATAGTAGAGAGATGGGAAGAGCCAGTGTCAGTGGCACATGCCTTTAATTCCAGCACTCCGGAGGCAGAGGCAGGCAGGAGTCTGTGAGTTTGAGGCCAGCCTGGCACCCAGTAATCAGACAACGCCTCCAAAGTTACACAGGCCCGCTCCAAAAAAAAAAATGTAATGGGAAGAAGATCTCGCAGGAGTTAGTGGAGGGGAAAGAATATGATAAAAATATATCATGTAATATTTTAATAAAATTTGTAAAATAAAAATAATAAAATGATGGGAGATGTCATTCTGTAAATATGTTTCTCTTATTGGTTAATGAATAAAATGCTGTTGACCAATAGGTAAGCAAGATAGGCGGGAATAGGAAACAAACAGGATTCCGGAAGGAGAAGGAGGATCCAACATGGAGGATAGAGAGTAGAACACCAACCCCTCTCTCCGGTAGGATAAGACCACGTGGAAGTACTTAGATGAATAGAAATGGGTTAATAATTAAGATAGAGCCAGCCAATAAGAAACTAGTAACAGGCCAACAGAATTATTTCATATACAGTGTCTCTGTGCTATTTGGGGCTGGCACGGTAGTAGGACTAGTCTGGAAGGGGAAAAATTACTACTAACAAGAAAAAATACTAAAGCAAAAACAAAAAGGAACAAAAGCACCTCCCAATAAACAAATAACAACATGGAGTCTATTTTATTATGGCCTACTCCTCCTGGGCATAGGGCCTTTCCTAGTGAGTGATTGATGTAGTAAGTGAATCTCTATATGAAAAGAAACCAAAATAAACAGATTTTGCCTCCCAAGCAGATATCAGTAGCAAATAACATCCAGGTTTGTCATGGGAGTTTATGTATTTCTGCTTTTCAAAGAGCTGTGTATGTCTGGTTCTGCCCAAGCTACACTCTCTTTGAGTTAATATATAATATGTATTATGTCCTGATGTGTCTGCTGTTTCTATGGAATTATCCATACTCTGTGTCTTGCAATCTTTCTGAATCCTTTTCCACATATATTCTTGAGCCTTAAAGGAAGAAATTTGATTTTAAAAAAAAAGCATCCATTTTAGAACTGAGTGCTCCAAAGTCTCTCACTCTCCTTGTGGATTCCTGGGTATTTACCTAGTGCCAGGTTTCTCCTTAAGCCCACAATGGCTCCCTCTATTAAACTATCTCTTTCCTTGCTCTCCTTTGTCCTTACCCCAAATCAACCTTCCTAATCCCTTATATTCTCCCCACTCCCTTTCTACTCTCCTTTCTCCTCCCTTTTTACTTCCCCTCTTCCATGCTCCCAATTTGATCAGGAGAAATTTTCCCTTTCCCCTTCTTTGGGGGTACATGTATGACTCTCTTAGGGCCTCCCTGTTCCTGTTTTTCCTGGGTTGTTGATTGAAGGGTTTTTATCCTTTGACTTATGTCTATTATGCACTTATACATGAGTAATACCATGTTTGTCTTTCTGTGTCTGGGTTACCTCACTCAGGATGATTTCTTCTAGCTCTGTTCTGTTTGCCTCTGAATTTCAAGATAGCATTATTTTATGCTGCAGAGTACTACTACATTGTGTAATTGTACCACATTTTCTTTATCCATTCTTTCTTTGAGGGGCTTCTAGGTTGTCTCCATGTTCTGGCTATTACAAATAATGCTGCTATGAACATAGTTGAACAGATGTCCTTGTTGTATGAATGTGCATCTTTGGGTATATGCTTAAGAGTGGAATTGCTGGATCTTGAGGTAGACTGATCCCCACTTTCCTGAGAAACCACCACGCTGATTTCTAAAGTGGCTGTACAAGTTTGAATTTCCACCAGCAATGGAGGAGTATTCCCCTTTCTTCACATCCACTCCAGCATAAACTGCCATTGGTGGTTTTATGATTGTTTTGTTTTGTTTTGTTTTGTTTTGTTTTTGTTTTTTGATTTTAGCTATTCTGACATGGTATTTCAGAGTTGTATTTCAGATCCTTGTATATTTTGGAGATCAGCTCTCTATCAGATATGGGGTTGGTAAAGATCTTTTCCCATTTTTTAGGCTTCCATTTTGTCTTGTTGACTGTGTCCCTTGCCTTAGAGGCATGTCTCAGTTTCAGGAGGTCCATTTATAATTTTGCATCTCAGTGTCTCTGCTGCCAGTGTTATGTCCAGGAAGTGGTCTTCTGTGCCAATGTGTTCAAGCTTTATTCACAATTTCTCTTCTAAAAGAATCATTGTGGCTGAATTTATCTCCAGTAATCCACAAGGAAAGCCCCAACTAAGAATCTCAGCAATAGTGGAGAGGCTACATTTAAATGCCTTTCCATTGTAATGAGAATGATGACTACCTTAAATGTCATCACAGAGCTTTCATCCAGTAGCTGATGGAAGCAGAAGCAGAGATTCACAGCTAAGCACTGAGCCAAACTGCTGGAATCAAGTTGTAGAGAGGGAAGAGTAAAGAGCAAAGAAGTCAAGACCATGCCAGGGAAATCCTCACAAACAGCTGACCTGAGCAATTAGGAACTGACAGATCCCAGTGTAACAGCTAGGATACCAGCATAAGACCGAACCAGGTTCCATGAACATGTGTGTCAGTTGAAGGGCTTGGGCAGTCCGTGGGGCAGTGGAACAAGTATTTAATCTTTTTGCAAGAATGGGGTTGAGCAACCCATTCCCTATGGAGCGATACTCTCTCAGCCTAGCTACATGCTACATAGTGGGGGGTGGGGGGCAGTTAGGTCCTGACCCAAAAGATGTGACAGACAGACCCTCATGAGAGTCCTCACTCTCCCTGAGGAGTGGATGGGGTTGGGGGTTGGGAGAATGGGAGAGAAAGAGAACTGAGCTTTGTATGAAAAATAAGGTTGCTTTTAATTTAAATAAATAATAATTTAAAGGTAAAGATATATGAAGAAAATCAAAAATGTCTCTCAGTCTCTGTACATAGTGCAGTTACATCTGGGTTAATTCCCACCAATTTACAGAAGTTTCATCAAGGAATAATTTTTAATATACTGATATACAAGTATAGCATTATTATTAGAACTTATTTTATTACAACATTCTTCAGTAGAATAAGAGTAGTGGGTTTTCTCTTAGGCTTCTGAGGTCCAAGACCAACCTAGGCTCAGGTTTCTGGCTATGTTTAACAATGTCAGATATAAGTACCATTTCAACAAATGTGATTTAAATCCATCTTAAAAAACTGGTTATTCCATATACTGTCTAGCTTTATGTGAAATTGATACAAACTATAGTTTTCTTGGAAGAGTAACCCTCCATAGGAAAAAAAAATGCCACTATATGAACAGGCTGTAGGCAATCCTATGGAGCATTTTCTTAAATATAGATTGATGGGGGAGGGTCCAGCCCAGTGTTGGTAGTGCACTGCTCTAGTGGTCCTGGGTACTATGAGAAAGCAGGCATGGCAAGTCAAGTGACCCAAGCCAGTACATAATACTCCTCCATGGCATCTGTAGCAGCTCCTGCCTCCACATTCAAGTCCTGTTAGTGTTCTAGTCTTCACCTCTTCTGATAATGAGAAATAATATGGAAGTATAAGCCCAATTAACCCTTTCCTCCCCAACTTGATTTTTAGCCATTATGTTTCATTGCAGCAATAGGATTCTTACTTTGAATGAATTTCTTAATGATGATCCATTTTACAGTAGAAGATATTTATTTTCAGTTTTCATTTGTTTTGTTTTTGTTTTTAGAGACAGGGCTGATCTGTATACCTTTGGATCCTGTCCTGGAACAAGCTCTTGTAGACCAGGCTGGTCTCCAACTTAAAGATCTGCCTACCTCTGCCTCCAAGTGCTGGGATTAAAGGCATGAACCATCATTGCCTGGCTAATATTTGTTTTCTTTATCTCAAATTTATTATGCTTTACTAATGTAAAAAGACATATTTAAAATGAACTCAGGTAATAATACTCATCCAAAGTAAGAATTGGTTCTGCCCCTACCAAAGGCACCACCTTCGAGAGTGGGCCCTCCACCAGGGCAGCATAGTAGAGCTATTATGCTGGTGGGGAGAGTGATGTTCTGAGTTGTCCCTGAATACAAGACAGTGGGAGAGCTGGCCCCATGTTCTGTCATAAAGTGACTTAGGTGAGGAAGACATGCCTTCTCGCTCCTTGCCCTTTGCCTCCTATTGTAGGCAGCAGGGAAACTTGATACAGAATCATGATAGTGGGAGAGCTGACTCTACCCTCACTAGCTGCAGTACTCAGTAGAGTGGACCTGTACCTAGCCCAGGCAATGTAGAATTGGCCTTGATGAGAAGAGCTGATCTGGCTCTTTAAATGCCAGTGGGAAATATGACTCCACCCTTCATCTGTCACAAGGTAGAGTGGGAGAGGGAGATGTGGCCTTCCCCTTCCCCTGTACTTCACTACCTGTGGCTAGTGAGAGAGCTGGCATGTTATGAGAGAATTAGCACTGTTTTCCCTGGAAGCAATACTCAAGAGAGTTGGCCCTGTAGCATGCTTAAGTAACACAATAGAACTGACTTTGTTGCCAGGAGTAGAGTTGAGCCAGGATCGGTATGAGAGAAAAAATTGCAAGTGTAAGGGGAACATATTCTTCTCTCTCACCCCTTATCACCTGCAAGAGGTGGGAGAGCCAATCTTGGGCTCATGAGGCCAGAAGATCTGGTCCTGCTCCTCATGAAGGGTATCAATCCTGAGTGGACCCTGTACCTTGCCTGGAAAAACAGTAGCGTTAGCCCTGGTGGTATGAGTGTGTGTGAGCTGGACCTGAGGGTGTGAGAGCAGGAGAACTGACCCATCTTCTTGCTGTCTGTTACATAAGGTGATCTGAGACAGGGCTGGAGAGTTTGCCTAGGTGGTGATGATGATGAGAAGTTGTCAGGTTGACCAAACCAGCTACCATCCAGGATCAGAACCCGTACTATGAGGCAATGTACCCCAACCCAACACCTAATTCATCTATGAACTACTGGAGCAGGAGATGGGGCTGGAGCTGCAGATTCTAAGCTGCAGGTTCTCCATGACACAAGTCAATAGTAGGATAATTAAGAGGAGTCCCATTGAGGTCCTATTATGAAGAATACAGAAGCCAGTGAATGAATCAGACCAATGGCTCATGGTAATAAATACTTACAAGTAAAGATATACGGACTAAAGGGTATATTGTGTTATTCATTTGGACACTCCACAGTTTCCATGCTGAGATATATTTGTTTGATTTATCTTGATATTGATTTTACTTTTAAGTATTTTGGGGGAGGGTGGCGAAATCAGAGACTGAAACCAGAAAATAGGGAGATAAGTGGAAATGGGATACATGCTGTGAAATACAAAAAGAATCATTAAAATAAAAAAAATAATAACAGTAAAATAAAACTAGTCCTACATGTTTATCAATTAAAGTTTAGTTTGGTTTATTAATACCTCTAGGTAAAGACTAGAATTTGTTATTCTTCTAAGTACCACAGGGAATGCTAGTCTAAATGATAGAGGCTGTGGGGATTTTCCACTCTACAAAGTAAGCATTTCTAAGGAAAGTGTTTTGAATGCTTTCTGCTACTACATTTTACTATAATTTCCTGACATCTGGTCATGTACTGTGACTACATTCAAAGCACTTTTTTTCATTCTCAGAACATTGGGGGCCTTATCTTAATTCTTCAATATGAAGTAGAATTTAAGGAATCCTGTATCCAAACGAAAGGAGAACCCTACCTGTGCCAAGCTATGAGTACATGTTATTAGAGGCATGTAGCAATAATGTTTAATTAGCCTTCATTGAAAATTTAGTATGATCACCAGGAAATGTAATTTATTATATTTTAAAAGATCATGCTATAAATGTGCTTCATTTTTATCTTTTCTACCATTTCCTTGTGATCATACTAAATGTCAACCTTGAAATTCCTGAATTTTCTACGTGTATTGTGTTAGCCAAATCTACTTGTATGGTACTATATCATGTGGACACTAGCTTCCTTTGTTCTTCCTTTCATCAGTTCTCTATAAGCCACTGATGTTCCTGTCACTGAGGCATTATATATTTTATTATTCACAGACAAGGTATCTTAAAAAAACCAATCAACATAAAATTATCATGTAGAAGTTTGACTTTGGTGTATGAGTTGTGGAGGTAAGATTATACTATGATACATAATGAGTTCCAGGTCAGATTAGAAAAAGAAAAAGGAAGGATGAAAGGAAAAGGGAGGATGAAGAGAATAAATTAAATCAATTGTTAATTGTGTAAGATGTTTACCATGTTTCTCAAATGTAGATGCTGCATACAACAACAGCATAGAAGAAACAGAAGCAGGCAACGTGTCAGGTAAAACCTAGTACATTGTAATTTTAATGCAAGGAGTCCAGTGACTAGTTGTTTTAAGTTACTGAACTGCCATGTGAGTTTGGGCCAATGGCTTAAATTCTACATGCCTTGTTTATATTATATGATGAGTGAAATACAAGTGTTTAAAATATATTTGAAAATTCCTGTAATACACTCCCATAAAACTAAAATGAACAAACAGAAAAGGTAAACTAGCCATAAATAATATGTTTGTATCATATTAATATGTAATCTACTCATTGGTTCAGAACCTTTTAACTCTTTCTCATGAACAAATATTAATTGCAATCCATGAATTACATTAGTGTATTCAATGTGTATGTATATGTACACATGCAGGAAAATACATTTATATACATATTTATATATACATATCAGATTAAATAAAAAGTAAAAAGGTTTTAAAATCATACACTCAGTCTATGGATGTAAAGATTACACAATATATATAAATAATTATCAGTGTTTTAAAAGGTATTATTTCCTTTTGGAAGTAATGAACATACAACATTGATTTCTTGCTAAAATGTTAAATTGTGGCATATTCATATTTTGAAACCCTAGCTGGTCCATACATCTCTATGCAAATTTGTTGGCCCTTTGTCTTGTGAAGATTTTTCCATCGTAGTATGTAGAGAGCTGTGATGGCTTATTATACCCAAACTGGAATATCTTTATTTTTTTTTTTTACTTAATTTACAAAATGATGGGTCTAATTTTGACATTTTAACATGTGAGTTATATGCTATGCTCAGGAACATCTTCCATTAAGTTTACTTGTTATCCTTCTTCCTTTCATTATCCTGTTTTTCTTCCAGTGATGTCATTATTTAAAATCATGTGCAGAGTTATTTTACAGACTGCTGAAAGAATCAAGCTAATTCCTACATCACCATTCCAAACAACCCCAATATACTCCTCAGAAAGGGTAAGGCGTCCCATAGGATAGCAACAAAGCCTAGCATATTAAATTGTGTCAGGACCCCTGCATCAAGGTTGAGCAAGGCATCCCACCATAAAGAATGGTGTCAAAAAAGTCAGCCCATGCACTATGGATAGATCCTGTTCCCACAAACAGACCAGGTTACATAATTGTCACCCACATGAAGAAGGCCTATGTTGTTCCCTTGTAGGCTGCCCAGCTGTTGATGTAGTGTCCATGAGCTCCCAGCAATATTAAGTATCTTGTTCAAGATGTACCAGCATACCAATGACTGAATTATGCTTTAGAATTAAATTCTATCTTTATGAATTTAATTTTCTTTTTAGAAAAATGGTGAGAAATTTATATCATTTATGTATTTTCATAATGTATTCTGATGACTGCTATACATTTAGTCCTGTTTATTTTATACAAGGATGATTTTACATACAATAAAATTGAAAAGTTATGTAATCAAAAATATTGAAATTCAACAACAGATCTAGAAACTATGGCCAAAAAATAATCGGTATTACCCACCTTCTGGTGGTTCCTAGCCTTTCTTCTTTTTATGTAATCTAGCAGGTATGATTACCCTGATCTCCTCTCTGTGATTATATGTAATCATTATATTTATTTTTTAATTGCACATCATGTTACTTTTAACTATGCATATGTCTTTTATTTAGATATGTATTGTTTCATTTTTCCCACATCACACTCTATTCCTTTACATTAATCATTTTAAATTATTATTATATTAATAGAAGGAACACTGCTCGATGATTTCAAATGACAGGAAACACGTAGGTAACTAATTATATTTACAAGTGAATCAATTTACACGTTATAGAGTACAGGATACTAAAAATTTTATAAAAGGCAAACAATGAGGAAGGAAGAAAATCATTTACTGAGTTCTAATTACTACTCATTTTGAATTTATTAGGTTTTCCATTAAATAATCTTGTGGTCTGACTACCTATGTAGATAAGTTAATATATCTATGTGTAAATTGTCTAATACAAATAATTATCAACATAATTGACTGCTTCATTTGTTAATTGCATAATGTTCTTATTTGTTTTATCAAAACATTTATGCAGCATCTGTGTAAAGTATTCTGGTATCTGACATGTTGATTGCTGTATGGGGTAATATACATAGAAACTTGAGGTAGTCAATACTTATACAGCCACTGTTAACAAGTATGTTGGACATTCTTTGTCTCATTGCTAGTGTAGGTATTCTATCATTATCATACCCAAAGTGTTCAAGATGATGACATGTCCTATAAAATGTGAGATAACATCTTTGATTTTAGAAGAAACAATGCAAAATATACATGTTCATTATTTTGGCCATGTCACCATATACCACACATATACATAATATGATATATTTCAGACATCATATAATACATATATACATAATATAATCCATGATAAAGTAAACTCTTACAGTTACCTTTCCAAAAGGACTAGCTATATAAATGATTATTCCTGATGAATTATCATCATCTAGAAATAGGATCCACAAATGTATTTAATTTCAGAGTCATTAACTCAATTACTTTTTGCTTGGGAGACTGATAAAATGAATATGGTTCCATACAAATCCCTCTTTATGAACAAGTAAAATTTTCATGGCTTAAGTATTAATTAAAAAGAGGGACATTTCCACATGAAGGCAAAGAAGGCAATTGAGAATCAGAATCCTTTCCTCATCCACTCTTAAATTCTTCCCAAATACATCTCTCACCATGTGGCATCAGGTGTAGATAAAAACAAGATACCTAAAAGTCCAGAAACAGAAGGCTCAGCCACTTTATTTTCTTAAGCTCTTTGCAAAAGCCTGCATTTGTGTGCATCACATGAAAGAAGACACAACATAATAAAAATTGGAAGAAATAAGGTATCCCTATATCAATGAAGTGACATGACATCACTTAGGTTCACAGAAGTACAGAGTGATTAAACTACTTTTGTCTGTTTAAAAGCATCATGGCATGAATAAAAATGAAGTTCCACAGAGAGCAAAATTAAAGAATAATGATAAAACAATTGGGGTTTATGTTCTTTGAAATTAACCAAGAGATTAAATTGGGGACATTTAAAATAATGTTGAAAAAAATTCAATAGCATAAAAGCAAGGATTTAAAATTCTACCCTTTCTGTGATATGTGGCAATACAAGTTCTGCTTAGCAGATCCCTGTAAATCTATGCTTAGTAGGAGGTAGGGTTTAATAAAAGCAACACTGAAAGTAAACTGCTTCACTATTAGAGTGCTCTTTTAGAATTTGCCCAACTTTCTTTTATAAAAAAAGCTCAGATTTTCAGCTAGTTTTTTTTTTCAACTTTTAAAATAACATTTATTGTATTTTATTTATTTATGTATATATGTATTTATTGGTTTTTCTTATTTTACATGGCAATTCCAGTTCCCTCTCCTTCCCTCCCTCCTTTCCTCTCCTTCATCCTCCCATACCCCCCCTACCACCCTCCCTCCCATCCCCCCACTCCACACGTAGGGTGATGTTTAGGCTAGATTTTCACTGTTTTTTGTTTGGTTGGGTTTTTTTTGGCACAATTTTAAATTAATTCACCAGTGGTTTCTGTCTTAGATTATTTGAGATGTAGTTTTCTGCAACACCACCTTTTCTTCATCTTAAATTTCTGTACTTCATGTTTTAACTATTTAAGCCTGTCTTAAAATTAGGGTTTATCTGCTCAGAGGTTCATAAATATGTGTGAATGCACAGAATTAGTTATTATATGAGGCAGACATTTAATATTAGCTTTGCTAACAGAATAAGTAAACACATTAATCTATAAGCAAGATTTACTTTACAAAATTTGGAGTGAGCAAAGTGTAGAATAGTATAAAAGTATGGATTAATAAGGTTTTTTGTTTATGTTCAACTGAAATAATACATATGAGAAATATGGACTCTTTCCTACAACTTAATATTTGCTCTTTGATTTATGTTTTAATATTACTATTCATTTTTACAGTAAATAGGAAACAGGGATTAAGCATTAGGAAAGTCATTATGATTATGTTTTTTAGATCATAGATTTGTTTCATAGATTTGTTTCTGTTAGCAAATTATATGCAAGCTGTATCTTCTTTTAAAAAAATAATTCTAACACATGAAACCATGCTTCCAAATGCAGACCTCTATCAAATATATTTAAGTATGTGACTCTAAATTTAAATCAGTAATGATAACTTCCTATTGTATTTTGCTTAGAAGAAAGCATATTTGAAAATTATACTTAAGTAATATTTGGTGTGTATGTCATTAGAATTTAATTGGAAACATTTACTAATAAAGTAGTAATTGTCTTAATAACAAGAAATAAATCACAATAAACCTCGGAAGTTCAATTAGTAATATTTTTTTTTGTTTTCACTTGAATATATACTATATTGAGCTCCTGTGGTTTTCTATATAGACAGAAAATTAAAATACATATGGCTTTTGAATGGCTTCTGTCTTGGAATCTTTATATTTTAATATCATAGTTTCTTCAAAATCATAAAAAATGAACTGCAAATGTATATTGTAAAATAGAATATTTTAATTTCAAAAATACTAACCATATTTAAAAGCACTACCTAGTTTATAAACTTTATAAAAGTTGATATAAAACCTGAAATAAAAAATACCATAAAATTTGGTTCTTGGGAAGTAAAATTGAACATCAAACTGATAATTTCACTTCAGTTCAGTAGGAGGTATATATTTAGAAAATACTTGGAGAGGTGGAAGGAGAAGTTTACAGTTACATGATTGATATGTATTAAATGAGCACATATAAAATTTTAAAAATAATTCATACTTGCTAACTGGAGAACATTTATAAAGTTGAATAAAGTGTGTATTTTTGATGGATTACTTTAATTGTTCAATATCTTTTGGTTATCAGAATGAGTACTTTTTATTTGAATTACAAATTTTCTGATCATTACAAATTGAACTTATTCAGAGAAATAAAATAATACAGATTAATGTTGGTCACAATATCAGGATTGTTAGTGTATGTGTATGTTGGACCATACAAGCAAATGTAAAAATGCACATCAGCTTTCAAGTTTCCACTATTTTCCTTGTTTTTCTGTTTAATCTGGCCTATATTTGAAAAATAAGTTCTGAATTCATTTGTGTGTTCAACCTCAGCTGAGTAGATTATCCTTCAGATGTTTATTTCTTGCCTATTTTGCCACTGACTCAGTATATATATTAATTAAATCTTATAGTGTCTTCTTACTCTAATCCATTACATAGATGTGAAGAAATGAGAAATGAGAAAACTAGCTCTGGAATTTTTCATGAGGTAGGAAATTGTGCTTGTTTTAGAAAACCCAAAATTTATTTAATAATCAATTCTTTTTACACCACAGAATACACTCTTATGACATTTTTTGCATTGATTTGGGATGAACATTTTTTTTTTCTGCTAGCTCGACAACCAGGAAGCACTAGGAAGTTTTTATTAAGAATTGTTTAAACCTGGTTAGACTATGGACATGTCTTTGGGGGATTATCTTGATTGTTGATATAGGAATAAACTCAGTCTATTGTGATCAGCTTCATTTCCTATTCAGTGGATCCTGAACATTGCAGAAGAGGTAAGGTCTACCAGCAGGAAAGCAAAGAGTGAATAAGCATGCATTCTTTTTTAGGTTGGGTTATTTTATCACACAAATTAAAATGCAAATAGAATAACTGCATTCTGCATCTTCCTTGCTATTACTTAACTTTTTGTTTGTTTGATTTTTGCAAATCCAAAATGCCTTGGTGATTTCAACTTATCAAAATGCTAAAAAGTAAAAAAAAATCAGTTTTTACTCTCTAAGTGATTTTCTTCTTCAATTGTGTCTATTAAAATATATCAATGAATATAGCTACTGTGAATTTATCAATGTTCTGGATTGGTAGCCTGTCATGGAGTTTGGAAGTATTCACTGTATACAGTACACAGTTTACAGTATAAGAAACTATAAATGTATAAACTTATTTCTCAGGTTTGTAGCTAAAGCATAGACAAATCCATCACCTATTTTTGTAACACCAAATATGTGTGCTATATTTCAGTTATTCTGAACCCAGTAGCTATAGGAAGACTTTTATTAATTAACATGTTTGTCAACATTTGGTAGTAACAATTATAATATACCAAACAGACTTGAGATAATTTCAACCTAATGCGATTGCTTATCATTGCCGAATTTCTAAAATATCAGGAAATTTTCTATAAATATTGGAGACTTCAAATCATAGAAAACCTAAAAAAGCAGTGTATTTCTGTTTAGCAATTACTATATTAGCATTGAAATTGGAGAAAAATATCATTTGAGTACTAATCATAAGCTATCTGAATTTACATACTATATTCATGATAAATAATTGTGACTTTCACAAGGTTCTTTTATACTATTTTGTATTTTACTTTGACCACAAATAAATACTTCATGCCTTTGCCCTTTTAGCTCCTCTCCCTTCTAGCAGCTAACATCCCCTGTCTTGCTCCTGCTTTCAAGAATATATATATATATATATAATTTTATGTTTACATAAAGGTGCCCCCAACAATATCAAATTCACATACACGCATACACACACACACACACACACACACACACACACAATTCCATTTATATATGTTAGCTTTCATGTAATTATATTTATAAATTAAGAGGCTTAGGATATTGGCATATTTTTGGTTATATGCTGGTTATATTACTTTTTTAATTATGTACCATGGTTTAAAATATTACTACAAAAACAATTGTAATTTACCATTTGTTACTAGAATCCATTCATGTAAAACTTCTTTCTATGCTTTTAGTTCTTTGCACAATTTTGTGATGACTTGCATACTCTTACACACATTTTGTTATGCATAATTTTCAGCACTTCTTCTCTGTGTGTCACATATGCTTCTGATGACTACAAAATTCTAAATTTAAATTTTGATTGATTTTATATATTTAGTATTCTTCCAAGTATAACACATGATTTTTAAGCATTAGTATTATTTTAGAAAAATAGAAAATAAATCATTATTTAACTTTAAAAAAATTTGTTAGATTATCAAGACAATATGAATTGTATTTTTAAATAAATTTTGAGAAATTTTGTGACAATTGAACTATTAATTTTACAGATTTAAAATAATGTGGTGTTACTAATCATGGACCATTGTGTCACAGTTTTCTTCATAGATGTCAAATGTTTCTCTTACGCTAATATTTTTAGTCTTTAAGTTTACTTTAGTGGAATTATCCACCAAGGTTTTTCCTTCCTTCTACAATAATAATAGCAATAATAATAATAATAATAATAATAATAATAATAATAAAAACAGTGAGCCTCAAGACTACCTAATATCACTAGATATCAATACTTCATTTTCTCAACAAACGTTTCTTCATAATTTGAGATGATTATGTCTTAATGAGTAAAGGGTAAGTAGGTGTTATTTTAATGTTTTTGTTTCTTGTATTTGACTATATTGAGTGTATTGTGAAATATTTGTATGATTATGCAAAGATATGTTGCATTAGTTTAACTTTGTAAAGATGCATTTGTTTAAATATATAAACATGTTTTGCTGTTTTATATTGTCAGCCTAAGACACATGATGTTCTAATTAAAAAGTTGAGGGACCAAGAACAAGGGCAGGGATATAGGCAGAACATCTAGGCAGGGAGAGTAAATATAAAGAGGAATTTAGGCCCTGGAAGCAAGAAAAGGAGACTCCAGGGAGACACAAGGCTCAAGCCTAACAAACACAGGGGAAGCAAGACAATAGGACATACTGAATGAAAGATCAGTAGAAGACTCTGAGATAAAACATAGATAAACAGGTTAAATTCAATTAAAAGTGCTAGTGGGACAAGTCTAAGCTAGACACAAGCATTCATAACTCTTACTCCTTGTATCTATTTGGAAGCTGGCTGTCAGCCCTCCAACAACCCCCCCCCCAAAAAAAATCCCCACTACATGGATACATATTTCTAGGCCCCTTTAGTCCTTTGGTAATATGCATAAAAATGTTAGATAATCTGGGCTTCAAAGTATTAACTTGCTGATTCGAAACATAGATTTCTTGGTCACGTTTGTATTGACAAAAAGAAATAATTCAGTTTTATACAAGATTTAATATATCATACATTGAATCTCACTTTGCATCAATGTCACATTACTGCGTGAGAAACAAAATACGGCATTTTGCTACTCATGTAATGTAATTATATTATATTATTAGAGATATAATAATGATATAAATTAAAACTGCTTTGAAAAGGGTAATAAAATAAAGGATAGTAGTTCTAATTGAATTTATTGAAAAACAAGAGATTGGAAATAGTAGATATATGGATAGATGAAATTAAAAAATCTTGGCTTTCACATGCATAGGGAAGTAAATGTAAATATATACCATGTTTTATTATTTGTTTCTTCTCCAACTTTAAATAGAAATGCTGTTTACCTTTAATAAGTTACATAAAAATACTAAAAATATAAAAAATAATTAGCTGATATGCAACAATGGCTCTTATGACCTTCCCTAAAATTTGAGCTGATGAATAAATAAAATGTATATATTGAATCTAACACTACGATTTACTACTTTTCTTGTAGCTATGACACAGTGTGGTGGTTTCAATGAAAGTTGTATCTGAAGGTCTGTAGGATGTGAAATTGTTAGGAAGTATGGTCATTTGGGGGTAGATATGGCCTTTTGGAATAAGTGTGTTAGTGATAGCAGACATTGGGGTGTCAGATGATCAAATCAGGCCAGTTGTCACTCTCTTTTCCTGATTTATGCCATGCTAGATGTAGAACTCTCAGCTACTTCTTTACCGCTATGTATGCCTGCATGCTTCCATACTTCCCACAAAGATGAAATGAGCTAAACTCTGAACTCTAAGCAAGCCCCAATTAAATGCTTTGCTGCATAAGAGTTCCTGTGTGTCTTCACAACAATAGTATACTAAGGACAAACTTAGTATACTGAGGGCTAAATAAATTCCATTTTATTCTAGGCATTCACCCATTTGTCTATGACTCATCTCTGGAAGAAAAGTTCCCAAGAATCCTGACTCTGTAACCCCCATGCCAAAAAATGTATATTCATAATTACTGACTTATGATATGACTAATTGCTTTTTATTTTTGTTTCTTCTGTAAGAAGATACTTCCTTCATAGATATTCAAAACCTGTTTTGGATTGCCTTAAAAACTTAAATTGGAAGACCTAAAAAGATACTACTTTCTCACATACATCTGGAAGGACTTCATATGGTTTTCCCATTTAAAAGTCCTTCCCCATACTCCTCCTTCTCTGTAGTCTCTCATTGTTTAACTTGCTAGAAACTATCCACTAAATCTTGATTGAGTCTGCAGTCTTTTCCTAGGGGTCACAAACTCCATAACAGTACTAGACACTTGCTGCCAAAGGCTTGGACATGCTCTTGAAGATAGGAATGGAACACTTTGGACTTTAGACTAGATAAGAGAATGGACTAAGTGGACCTTAATTATCCATACGTAGTAGTAGGAGATTGAAAGCCAGTCATTGTGAACATTGAACTGTCTGGGTTTTGCTCAAAAGGTTTTAGAGTAGAATAATAATACATGGTCTAGAGACCATTCTTGTGACATTTTGGTAAAGAATGTGGTTGTTTTATGCCTTTGTACAAAAAAAAAAATCTGCCTTAGAATAAATTAAAGAATTATGGTTACAGTTTTGGCAGAGGACATTTGCAAACATCCCAGCATTGACTGTATTGTGTGGGTATTAGTAGATAGTTTTGTGCAGATATATAATGAAAAAGAACAAGAAGATCAAGGACAAAAATAAAAAATGTTCAGTTGGAGAGGGAAAGGAACACCAAGAAATATAAACAGATTAAAGAAAAGTCTGATGCTTACTGGAATAATGGGAGGTGTGACCCCTAAGCAAGATGCCATCCAGATAAGCTTTCAACATGTGAAAAGGAATTACAGAAAAGTGAAAGAGAATTAAACAAAGCTTAGGGACAGGAATGATGTTACACACATTTAATCTCAGCACTCTGATGGCAGAGGCTGGTAAGTCATTGAATTCAAGGTCAGCATGGTCTGTAAAATGAGTTTCAAGACAGCCAAGTAAGAGCAGTGAAGAAAACCATTGAACACAGAAAGCTGGTGCAGAGGTAATTGATCAAAGGGGCCAAAAAGCATACTTTGGTGACTTCAGTCATGTGATTTTAGCTTTAATGTGTAAATCAGCATGGTTATGATCATCTGCATTAAATGTATCAATAAACTCAAAATCTGGGGGGCTCATAAAGATTTATTATAGTGTTTCCACAGCAATGTCCGTGTAATATATTCAGTTATCAAAGAATTTATACGCAATTTCATATTTTATTTTTGTTGATAATATTAATTCAACTTTCAAATGCTTTCCTCAAGACAAGAAGTTCAGCAAAGATTAGATTTTCAACTTGTTTCTAAAAACCACATTAATTTATATAATACTCATTGATTCTCATATTCTATCAGATTTCATTCATAGGTGATTATGTCAATAGAAAATGAATTTGCTTTCCTTCTCTGAATTTCTACTTATCTTCTTGGTTTACTTTCTAGACATTTCCATACAGTGTTTAATAGAAATAGTTAAGTATACAATTTTGCATTTCTTTTGCCTTACAATGTTATTTACTATACGTCCATTTTATACTTTTCATACATTATACATATGTACATATATACATATATATGTATATATATAATACATATACATGGCACCAAAGTAATTTTATTTTCTTTCATCATAAAACATATTAAGATCACATGTTAGGCTTTATTAAGCAATATTTTGTATTATAGATATTGTGCATTCAATACTACTCTTTAATATTAGGTTTCATACAAATGCTAGGCATTTTGCTAATAGCAATTTTTCTTTGATGAATTGTCTTCTGAATTTTGAGACAGAATAATGCTTATCAGATAAGATGAAAGACCTTCTTTTTAATATTCTATAAGAGTTTGTGTAGTGTTACATGACACTACAAGAGTCTGTTAAAGGTCTCATGAATTTATTTAAGTATAGGATAGGGTCAAACACTGATTCAGAATCATTCATCAGTTGCTGCCACTGATCCAGCTGCCTTCATCCAGGCTTTCTGCCCATGGGTGAAAAGCACCAGCCAAAAGCCACCTCTCTGCCACCTGATCTGCTCTGACCACTCTATAGAGCATGAGAGTCAGAAAGAGAGAGAGAGAAAGAGAGAGAGAGAGAGAGAGAGAGAGAGAGAGAGACCCTCTCACATTTCAACCTGTCACATAGGCAGAAAAAAGACCATACCTTAGGGCTGGGAGCCCCCAAAATCATTTGTTAGGATGAATATTTCTCACCTAAATATTTTGATGTATTTATAGTAAAGTCTGACTTTACTAGAAAGAATGGTAACCTAAATGACAATCATACAATAGTCATTGTTTTCATTCATTTTTTAACAGGATGACAATTTGTAGTGTAAAGAAAATTAAATGTGCTTATAAATTTTACCTAAGTATGTTTGATAGATAAGACTTATTCATATTATAACATATTGCTTCAAGTATCTATTATTGTGAGACAGTTTTAAATCTATATAAATGATAGTGGTTCATTTACCTTTTCAGTATTCTTTCTTG
Source organism: Phodopus roborovskii (assembly GCF_943737965.1). NCBI lineage: Eukaryota > Metazoa > Chordata > Mammalia > Rodentia > Cricetidae > Phodopus > Phodopus roborovskii. The sequence goes on along the minus strand of NW_026126413.1, from coordinate 2,091,731 downwards.
ATGGTTATGACTTATAACACTGAATCTTAGTGACCTCATACAAAATTAGTGGGGCTAACACAGCCTATCTTTGAGTTTTTAATTTCAATTAATGAGCAAAGACATAGGTAGAAGCTTTAGGAGAAAGGCAGGTATTCCTGAGAAAATTTTCACATTAACCAACCATTCTGAAGCATTCATTCTGAAGCAAGTAATCAAATCATGACAAATAAAATATATTAACAACAAAATCATGACCAAATAAATATAAACTTAAAAAATTGCAAATAATAACAAATTTAATTTCAATGTCAGAAGTCATGGAATGGAGTCTTAAGAGTAGATAGAGCTGTGTGTATGTGTGTGTGTGTGTGTGTGTGTGTATGTGTAAGAGAGAGGGAGAGGGAGGGAGAGCAAGAGAATTCAAAGTCATATAATTAAAGATATAAATTATTAAAACAGTATCTAATGAAATACAGAAAATGACTGTTGAATAATTTTGAATGTTATATTTCTTACTACATTTTTGCACATTCCATTAGTCCTAATATTCTGGAAACAAATGCAGGTATGCGGGTTTAGGTAAACCTTCCCTACACAGCTTTCTCCAGATAATCAAAAGGATTATATCAAAACAACACATCATATTTTAACAAGACAGAGTAAATAAAATAAGCAAATAAACATTAATGAGAACATAACATGATTTAAAATTAGTCATCAATAAAAAAGCCCAGGATCACATATTACTTCATTCAACAAAAATCATAAAAGTAATAAGAAGGATCTAAGACAAATAAAAATAGTAAAGGTAGAAGCACTAATAAACCAATACTGTAAAACTATTATTCTGATCTCCAATCTGATAAAAATAGATAAGTGGAAGGAAGATTTAAATATTTTCAATAAATTTTTAAAAAATAAATTCAATAAGAAATCCATATATCACAGTCAACTTTGTTTCATGCCAGTGATGGAATTTGTTTCAACATATGAGAATCAGTAAATTTAGAACATCATTTTAATGGGGTTAAAAAAAAAAAAGAAATCACATGATCATCTCAACAGATACAAAATTAGGCATTCAGCAAACTTGAATTATGAAAGTTCTGAAAAATAGATTATATATAACAATGAATTGTATATATAATAAACCTATACAAAAATTATATCAATAAAGAAAACTGTTTACAATTTTTTTCTAAAATCTGAAATAAGACATTGGTAACCTATACCCTTCACTCTAATTAAGTGTAGTTATGGGAATTGTATAAATTAAGGTTTCTATTGATGAGTTGAAACATCATAGCCCAAAACAACTTGGAGAATAAAGGGTTTATCTTGCTTATGCTTCCTTGTCTTAGTCTATCATCAAAGGAAGTTTGGATAGGAACTCTCAAATAGAGCAGAAGCTGATGCATAGTCAGTAGATGGGTGCTGCTTACTGGCTCATTTCCTGTGGCTTGCTCAGCCTGTTCTATTAAAGAACCTGGGCCACTATCCCAAAAACTGCACAACTTACAATGGGCTGGGCCCCCCTCCATTGATAACTAATTAAATGGCCTTACAGCAAGATACTACAGAATAATTTTCTCAATTGAAGGTTTCCTTCATTCAGATAATTGTAGTTTGTGTCATTTACATAAAACCAGCCATTTCAGAAATCTTAACTAGAGCAATAAGTGAGAGAAAGACATAAAAGGGATGAAAATAGGAACTGAAAAATTCAAAATGTATCTATTTAAATATGACATGAATGTATATATAAAAGGACCTATGGACTTGAAGAGAAAATTTGTATCTGGAAAAATGTTTTGAGCAAAGAATGAAGTAAAAGAAAATAAAGGGTAAAACCAGCTGTCTTTTACAAAACAATAGTAAACTTTTAGGACAGGAAATTGATGCAATATCACATTCACAATAGGTTAAGCATAAAATAACTATCATAGCTAACATATGAAAGCAATTGGAAGACCTCTACAATCAAAGCTATAAGCAGTGAAAAAAACAGATAAATGTACTGGCAGATAAAAGAACTATGTTCTTATATTACCAAATGTAATTGAGTAATATGTGTTGCCCTTGAAAATTCTTATGGCATTTTGTCAAAAGTAGGGCAAAATAAGCAAGCACATAAACACAGATAGCCAAAGCACTCCTAAGTAGAAATAATACTCCTTCAGCAAAAAAGGCAAATATTAGAAAACAAGAAATATACTTACAGCTATGGATAACTAATATGCATCCAATTTATAGGAGATATAAAGAACATCAAAGTTTATAGACAACAAAAAAGGAATTTAAAAGGAACATCTTTCAGTCATCGTATAAGCTAATAAACTAAGCATATTTCTGAAATGGTGGAACATAATTTAACCAATAACTAATATTTTTCTAATGTGTGACATCCTTCATAATAAAGAAAATGGAAATTAACTTTCAATCATCAATCAGTCAGAAAAATTATCTTCAAGTCAACAAATAACAATAAATACTACTGAGAAGGTTAGTAAAGAATAAATCTTATTAACTGTTGGCTGGAATGTAAAGTAGCGGAAATCACTATAGTAATTTGTCAAATACATCAACCTAAAATCATCAAATGGACTAGATATATCACTCGTGGCATGTAAACAAAAGACTTTGAACCTTACTCTCAAAATATTCATGTTTATTACTGACATATTCACACCAACAGTGACATATTATGACCCTAAAGTTCATCAACAATAAATGAAAAGATGAAATGTATGTGTATAAATAGAATTTTATATACATGTAAAAAATGAATTTTGAACTAAATTTGTGGGGAGCTTGGTGGCATAAGCCTTTAATTCTAGGACTACAGAAGTAGAGTCAATTGGAGTTTTGTGAGTTGGAGGACAGTTATACATAGTAATTTTTAGGCTAGTCAAGGGTTAGTAGTGAGGCACCCACTCTCTCTTTTTCTCATATATATAGTTATGAAAATCACCACGTTAGATACCCAAGATTCATAAATATGCATAATGCATGATTTTCTCACATGTGGTAACTATCCCCATTTATATGTAATTTGTATATCTATGTGAATAACATATGTGGGTGTGATAAAAGTAGCTGTCATGGCTACTTTTACTTCAATGTAACACAAGCTAAAGCAATAAAGAAAAGAGGGAGCTTCAATTGAGAAAATACCTCTATAAATTTGTTTTGTCAGCAACCATTTTTTTTTTTAAATTAGTGATTGATGTACGAGAGTCCAGTGACAGTTCATGAGGCCAACCCTGGGCTTGTTGTCCTGAATTCTATAAGAAAGCAGGTTGAGAAAACTCATGGCCTTTGCATCAACTCCTGCTTGAGTTTGTATAGTTTGCATTGGTGAACAGTGATGTAGTAGTGTAAGCCAAATAAACCCCTTCATCCCCAAGATGCTTTTGGCCATTTTGTTTCATTACAGAAATAGTAACCCTAAATAAGACATACCGATGTTCTGAGTTGATGGGTATAAGGGATAATCATGGGAGTGCCTGAGAAGACAGTAATGGATCATATAACACATATAATTTAGATATGAAAATGAAATACATTGTTTTCTATGATAGGTAAAGTCAGAAACTAAAAAGAGAAAAATTTACAAAAGAAAAATGACTTTCCACCTACTTAGTCAATTTGATCTTCCTCTAATTTCTTACACTAAAACACAGGTGACTAAATTGAGACATTTCTTTTCTAATACAGTTCTTTTATTTGTATGTCCTATCTTCCAATTTCTCCTTAAGTATGTCTCACAAAATTTAATATTCTTTGTTTAAATATTTATACAGTAAAAAATGTTTCTAATATCCCTTTAACTTCATCTTTGATTCATAAGTCATAAAATAGTAGACTATTTTAGCAAGAAATTTCTGAGACATCTTTCTTTTAGACAATTCTAATATAATTACGCAGCAATATAAAATAACCTTTTCATGATTTAAATCCTTTTGAGCATATTAATACTAGTTTCATAGCAAAGTAACGTTAAAAAAAAACTTCTGTAAAGGGAGTGATGGTGAATATTCTATGTTTGCAGTCCACATATAATTTCTATTACATATACCTTGACTCAAAAGAGCTGATAACACTTTTTAGGAACATCCAAAGGTTGTGAGTAGATATAAGTTACTGTTTATATGTATTAGTATATAATGTGATCATTTTGATAAGTATTTCTTGTGTAAAATTAATTGTTGTTTACATATTACTGGTTACTATAGTTTACAAATTTGAATTAATGCAAATTGTGTAGCATTGTTCAAATTTGCATGTGATTATTGATTTTCTCTCCTTATTTTTAGTTAATAATTCAAAACATAGAAATGAGATCTCTGGTATTGCTCCAGTTGTTGTATTTTTTTGAAATATAAAACTTGATACTTAATTCTTGAAGGTTTGTCATGTGACATGTAATTGCTTAGGTTTTTTGTTCCTCTAATGAACTGATCCATTATTTTGCATTTTTATCATTTTACACACTAATTACAATTCCCCCTCTTTCACCTCCTCTAGCTCCTCCCCCATACCACGACCCACTCTCCCAAGAGGATAAGGCATTCCATGGGCAGTAAACAATGCCTGAAACAACAAGTTGAAGCAGGACAAGCCTCTGCCTGTATCAAGGCTGATCAAGGCATCATACCATAGGGAATGGGCTCTATAATACCATTTCATGTACTAGGGATTGATTCTGGAACCACTTTCAGGGGTACCATAAACAGATCAAGCCAGAAACTGACACTCACATGCAAAGGACCTAAGTCAGTTCTGTGCAGTTTCTGTGAGGTTCAAAGCGTTTGATTCAGCTGTCTCTGTGGGTTTTCCCATCAGGGTCTTGACCCACTTTGCTCATGAAATCCCTCTTACCTCTCTTCTTTTGGACTCCCATAGCTCAGCCCAGTCCTTTGCTATAGATCTTCATATCTGTTTTCATCAGTTACTGGATGGAGTGAACTGATCCTTTTAGTTTCTTGAAAAATGTGACATCAGCTGTGACATTGTGATCTTTCTTGCAGTATATTGTGACTGGATTTTAAAAACACTCTAAATTTACAGAAAAGAATGAAAAAGAAAAAAATCTGGAAAAATGTTCAATTGTTAGATATATAACTATGAAAGCAATAAAATTTTGAGTTGTGTCCATTGAGTTCATAAAAATGTTTAATTATAGACTTGGAAGAGACAGGGAGTCTCTAGAGCAGGTTTAATAGTTAAATAGCTAAGACAGCTATATGAATATACTCTGAGTTTGGTTGAGAGACCTACCTTCAATGAGAAAGGTAGAAGAGCCACTGATGAAGATATTTTCTTGTTGATGTTATTTTTTTCTTTTAATTTTTCTTATACTTATACAATTAATAAATGAGGTCTCCTCCCTTCAAACTTTTCATGCCACTGATCCCTGCTCCCCTATTCTTTGAAATTCATAGCCTTATACCCTTAAATTATTGTTATACTGTGTGTGTGTGTGTGTGTGTATGTGTATGTGTATGTGTGATCCTCTATATAACTGGTATCAATTATCTACCTCTACATATCTGTAACTGTAACTGTATCTGTATATCTACATCTGTATTGAAAAGGAAAAAAAGGAGAATTGTGTGTTGCTTGTATGAATAATTTTTGAAAGTATGACTACTTGGGTTTGTACATTCATTTATGGTGATTTTGGGGTTGCTTCTCTGCAATTCCTTTCTCACAGGAGAGGACCTAGGAAAAGTGGGTGCATTGTCTGCCTATTTGCTAGCCCCTGCCCACTGCAAAGACAATCTGACACACCAGAGAGCCTAATCAGGGCAGGAACTCATTTTATTCATCCAAGCAAATGTTTAAGTAGTCTTCAGGGTCCTGCTTCAGCAGGAGAAGTTTGATGATATTAGGTGGAGAGACTAGGGAGGTCCAATAGCATTGTTATCAGGCAGAGATTTCTCCTTTGCATGCCCTGCTGAATCATCGCTATATGAAAGTACAACCAGAGACAAGTCTCCAAACTTGAGCCAGGTTTTGTTTGTGCATTTAGACCCGACCTGGGCACAGCCCTGGGGACAATCCCCATGCCAATGTCCCCACATATCCCCCTTTTTGTTATAATGGAGCTCCTCCTGAAAGACTTCCTGTCTTAGGTTGACCCCCTAGCTGAGAAGGACTTACCCTTCTTAGGGTACCACATTAGCTGGGACATTATGAGTATTCCTCTCAGTGCTTGTCTTAGTTCACCCCAAAATTCATTGTGATCTTACCCATCATTGGTCAGCTGAGGGGTAGAAGGGCAGATATCAGATGGCCCATTGGGGAGCAAGTTCCTTTTCAGACAGGCTGTGCCCCAATTCATGTTCGAGCTTCTGATACAACACTCAGACCTGTTGAAAATTGACAGACCCAATCCTCTTCTGGATAAACTGGGTAATTTTATTAAAAACGCAGGGCTAGAAAATGAGGATAAGAAATAGAGTGAGGAGGGGGCCAAGGAGAGAGAGAAGATAGGGCAAGAAGCAGTGGAGACTGGCCCATAAGGGGTTGGCTTTTCAGGACCACCCCTGCCAATGAATCAATCTGGTATTGAAGATACTGAATGGTGGAATCTACCAGTCGTATGTTATCAATCAGTTGTTGGGACAATTTGGTGAACTGATGGGTGGCTATTCCTTATCCAGTGGCTCCTGTGGTCATCACCATGCTAATGCCAAGGCCCACCAGGGAGTTTGTCATTTGGACAGCTCTCTTATGACTTCTGGTCCAATAATCAAACACGGAGGTGGGGAGTGGTTCATCCCCTGGAACAAAATTAATATCAGGGAAAAGAGTGCCCGAGCACATTTTCCTTTCTAATTAATAGGGAGGAAGCTAAAGGCATGCCCTCACCTGCACAGAAAAACTGATCCCTGAGGGGGACAAATAATGGAGGTAAAATCAACAGTTGTAATAATGTGGCAGTGGGAAGGGTGTTATTTGTCCAACATATACAAGGTATGTTTGGAAAATGGGGTGCCCATAAGCAGAGAAAACCGTTAGGTAGGTCAATTGTCTGAATGGAGATGGGGGGGCAGGTGCAATTTCTTCAAGAAATGTAGGTCACATTGATGTTTCCTATAAGAGCCAAGGCCCACCAAGGTACAGAGCAATCCCTGCACCATATCTGGTGTTGAATAACTTAAGAGAGAGAAAGTGTGGCACAGGATCTCCTCAAGGCTGGGTTTGAGATCTAGTTCACCCAAAGTCTTGGGAAGGACTAGGGGTTGGTAACTGAGTTGGGGGTGAAGGCTCTGAATAATAGTATTAACTGTTCTTGAGTATCAATTTCTCTTCCCTATCTTGAACTCACCCACGCTGTCCAAATACCCTAAGGTAGTAATAAGATTACAACATGCTTGTTCTCCTTCTCCACCATAACAAGGGGAAGTGACCTGACACAACATCCCTGTACCCTTGTGGGGCAGGGTACCCATGTCTAGTATTGCCGTGAAATATATCTTTAAGTTACATGTGTATTTTTGAGCCATTTCATAGCGAGCTATATGCATAGTAGGTTAAAAGGCAGAATAAAGACAGGATCTGGTTTTACCATAAGCTGGTGGGATGACCCTTGGCTTTTTTGCACAAAACCAGCCTTGAGAAGTATAACATGCAAGATTGGTGTCACAATCAGTGACTGTAGTAATGGGTCCCTGGCCCCATGCATTTTTTTTTTTTTTACTGATTATGGCCTGCCTTCACATTCACAGGCAGTCTTGACAATGTGCTGCCAGGATTGTGTGGGTTTCTGAAGCCTCTGTCACTGGCATGGGGGAGTGCAATCATCAGTATAATCAGTATCTCCTTTATTATTACCAGGGCCTGGATGATAAGCAGAAAGGGGGTGGGTAGTCCTCAGGGTTGGATATAAATATGTTCCCTTCTTTCCTCCATTGTTATGCAGAGCTGGATCATGAGGGCAGATATTGTGTTAGAATCTAGTGCATGCACCCCAGGGAAGTGTGGAAGGGATGTTAGCCATAAACCAGCTGTTGGTGAAAATATTGTATGGGTCAGTGGTTTCCTGAAGGCCATGAATATAGCCATCATCTCCTTGTATTGGGCAGAAACATAGCATAGGAAAAACTTTTGTAAACATGGGTGCAATTACATACTCTAAAACTTACAAATGCTGACCCTTCTTTTCCCACATCTGTGAAAACATTAATAGCTCTGGGGATTGGAACCAAACTAAGCAGGGGATCTGGAGAGGCAGTCTTTGGGCAAGAGACAGCAGTTTGGCAGGACCACAATGGCAATCGAGCCATCCCAGAAATCCCTCGAGAGCAATGGCCAGATGGGTGTTGGTCCTGCATAGCCAGTCAATATCCACCAGGCAGAATGGAAAGACTATATCATCAGGATCTCTCCCATAATGTCTTAGGGATATAGTGTGGGCCCTGATTATAAGATCCGTCGTTTGGTCTGCCTGGGAATATATCTGGGGCATGACCCCCTAAATCCATGTGGACCCATTCAACAGGATTGCCTTTTTAAAGTGGTTAATGCTCCAAGTAGGAGGGGCACCCTGAGAGCAACAGTAATAATAAGATCCCCTCTGGAATACCTGGCTAAGATGGACACTTCCAAAGATTGTATAAACTTTTGGTAAAGGATCTCAAGAGTAATAAGATCATGATGGCCCTTTCCCCTCAATAGCTCATATAGGGTTCAAGCTCTCTTTTACCTAGAGAACACAAGGTCTGAGTCAGTTGATCTCTTCTAGGAACCTTTGTAGATGGGTTTGATAGCTGTAGGGTGGGCCTCATTAGGCTGACTCCCTCCCTGTGAGAGACATTCCCAGGTTTTTGAAGGAAGGAAATTTTTGAACTTTCTTTGGGGATAACGAAAATCATGGGAGGTAAGGGCATCTAAGACTTCACCAGCAAATTTCTCCAGGGTTTGAGGATGTGTGTCACCTAAGACCTAGCTATCCATGTAAACACACAAGAGGAGCCCTCTCTTTGAAAAAATGGGTGGAGGATCCTGGCAAGATACTGTTGGCCAAAGGCTGGGTTATTGGCCATGCCCTGGGGCAGAGAATGCCATTCAAAAATGGGCTTCCAGGTAGGCATAATTAAGGGGAGCACTGAGAATACAAACTTCTAGCAGTCCTCAAGGTGAAGGGGAATGGAAAAGAAACAGTCTTTGAAGTCCACTACCATAACTGAACAATTAGAGGTTATGGTAGATATCCAAGGCAGTCCTCTTGAATGTGCACCTACCAGATCCAGTCTTTTGTTAACTTACCTAAAGTCTTGTGTAAAGGAGTACGGTTTTTCTGCCTGCCGTCCGGTCTTGTCCCGCCACCATGCCAGCCACAATTAACACACAGAGACTCTATTTGATATAATTCTGTTGGCCAGGTACTAGTTTCTTATCTGCTAGCTCTGTCTTAAGTATTAACCCATTTCTATGTATTTCCACGTGGTCTTCTTACGGTGGAAAGGGGCCAGCGTCTCGTCTCCTCAGTCACTCGATCTTGACCCCTCCCTACTACTTCCTCTTTTCTCCTCATTTCCTAGACCCACTTATCTTACTTTCCTATTGGCCAAAAGTGCTTTGTTCATTAACCAGTATGAGAAACACATATACATTATGACATCTCCCATCATCTCCTCTTTTCTGTCTAAAATAAAAAGAAGGGTTTTAACCTTAACATACATATATATATATATATATATATATATATATATATATATATATATCACACAACAGTTATCCAGTAAGAATCACAGGTAACAATATGTATTCCATTAACATTTAGCAAGATTTAAGAAACTATTCTATCATCTATCCTATCTTTGTGTGTCTAAAGTCTAAGTAACTTATCTTTAATCCTAACTATTTGTCTTCAACTCCTTCAAAGACCACAGAAGGATAATATATAAACTATAGAAATTACAGAGACATCTTGCATTGTCAGTCAACTGAAGTTCTTTTGTAATCTTCCATCTTCAGCCCATAGGCCATAGTGTGTCTGGCAGACTCTTCAGCAAAGCAGGAAATTTTTAAATGTCCACCTGTACTGGCAGTTTGTCTGTCACTTTTCTCTATGTCCTGCAGACTGTCTGGCAGACTCTTCCATGAAGTAGGAACTCTGTAGCAATGTCCATCTTGAATCAGCAGTCACTTTCCTGTGGGTCCTGCATGTCCAGTTTATACAGCATAAAGGCAAACAAGGGCAGACAAGGGCAGTATCTTGACCAAATGACTAGTCTTGCCATATCGGGGCAAACTCCATAACATGTTTCTTTAATGTCCATCTTCATTTCTGACGCAGGTGGTGTTGCCAGGAGCAGTTGTGCCTCATTGTCAAGAAAAACCCTAAACCATTTTAAATGCCATATTCTGTAGGTCTTTGAAAGGTTTGAAGAATTCCTATCTATCTCAAATATATCTCTATATATCTAGAAAACCTAACTAATCCTATAAGTTTTGACTATTATAGGTAAAACCTAACTTAAGTTTTGACTATTATAGGTAACAATCTATAATCTGTACTAAATTATACATTACATTTTTAAATGAGCTATACAAACACAATACCTAAACAAAAGGAGAACTATACATATCACAAAATTGACCTTAATTGTATCAGTCTTGCAATATTCTACAAGACCTAGAGGCCTCTTTTATCAGAAATACTCGAGTGTTACAGGGGTTCATAGTCTGCTGAATATGGCCCAGCTTAAGCTTCTCATCCATTAAAGAGTGGAGGGTTGAATGTTTGGGTCTGGATATAGGTCACTATTCTTCCCATATGGGTTTACCAGGGTTCCACCTGTTGGCTGGAACACAGGGAGCAGTGGCCCCTACCATTGGGAGTGGATCAGAGTGGACTTCCTCTGGTCGTGTTTCTCCTGATCATGGTCTTTCTTTTGAACCAGGGGCTCAGGGGGCCCATCATCATCACTGAAGAGAAGGAGACTGAGTGTGGTGATTACCACATCCATCTGCCCTAATAAATCGTGGCACAGAGGATTGGCCAATAAGCCTCTGACAATGGGACAATGAGGGGCCTGCTTTATCACTGTTCCCCATCAGAACCCACCCATCTTATATAGGTAGTTGTCTCTTTGGATTTGGTATTCCCTTCTACACCCTTTATTGCAGCCCCAGTGAGCAGGTCCCAAGAGGATGGCACCTCCTCTTCTCTTAATACAGTCCTGTCAGTCCCAGTGTCTATTAAACTGTGGAATCTCTGCCTGCCAATAATGACACTCACCTTCAGGCGATAACCTTCTATGATAGGCACCAGTCTAGTGGGCCTTAGATGATTCCCCCTCCTCCTTGGTGTAATGGGGCTATAGGGCCAATAGCATTGTTTTCAATCACCAGTTACCAGGCATAAGTTTCTTTCTTTAGCACCCTGATGAATCATCACTATACAGAAATGGAAAAAGGTACAGGTCTCCAACTTGAGGCAGGCTTGGATCATGCCTTTAAGCCCATCCTGGGAGCGGCCTGATGTCCCCACAGGTGATCATCTCTGGAGAAAAGTAATTCTTTCTCAGAATTTTTTAATAGTTTATTGTAAAGAGTACGTTTTTTCTGCCTGCAGTCCGGTCTTGTCCCGCTGCCACGCCAGCCCCAAATAATACACAGGGACTATGTATTTGATACAATGCTGTTGGCCTGGTTACTTGTTTTTTTTTTTTTATCTGCTAGCTCTGTCTTAATTATTAGCTCATTTCTATGTATTTCCATGTGGTCTTACCAGGGAGAGGTGGCTGGTGATTCTACCTTCTCTAGACTCTCCATCTTGGCCCCTCCTTCCTACTTCCTCTTTCCTCCTTGTCTCCTAGTCCCTCTTATCTTCCTTTCCTATTGGCCAACAGTGCTTTATTCATTAACCAGTATGAGAAACATATACAGAATGACATCTCCCATCAGTTTATAGCTCTTCATCTAGTAATGGAGCTATGCATAATTTCCACCATCCATGTTGATATCTAAACTAATATTGTCATTGCTCAGGGTATGTTTACAGACCATTGAGGCAATTCTAGAGGTGGTAATTGATTTATCCAAGTGACATGAGTGGGTGAAATGAGAAAAATTACGTAGGGTACATAAATTGGAAAAGGGGAAGTGGTCAATAAATAAGGCAAGGGAAGAAGGATGGAAAATAATACTCAAGTTGTTAGAAAAAAAAACATAAGATCTCATATTTTTTATTTACTTAAATTATATAATGCATATGCATACTCATAAATTTTAAATGAAGTTACCCTACTTGGACTTACAATGCTTTATATAAGAACAAAAGCATATCAACTAATATGAGTGTAATTTAAGTGTGTTGGTCAGGAGAGTCTGACAGATTTCCAAGATATCTACTGCTTTTGTCATATGTTGTCTTTAAGAGGTTGGAGATATGTCTGAATTTCTGAGGACACCATGCACTTCAGACACAGGAGACCAAAAATTTGAGCTGGATATGACCCAAATCTTCTTCCACAAGGACTAACTTTCTTAGCACCAGAAGAGGTAATCCAAGCAGCTAAGGGAGAAAACACCACAAATTTTTCATCCAATTGAGGTATCCATTGACTGAAAACACAACCAATATGGCAAGATATTCTCAGAGGTGCAAGAACAGCATTCACCTAGTCAACTACCTAGGACTAGAGAGGTTGTTGGTTTTACAGAAAACCTACTCATCAGTTTGCCTAAGTAATATAATTTCTCACTTCATTTTAAGTACTTTTCTTTATACCTGCAGTTAGGTTTTGCTCTCTCCCTTCTTTGTAAAGTTATCATTTTTGAACAGACTGAAATCCTTACTGAACCCTGCAGCAGCTCAAAATTGAGAAAACTGACCTTTTGTTCTCAGATGAAAACATCTTCAACACAATCTTTACAGACAAGGCTCATGGAACACTGCAAGAGAAAGAGATGAATGATTTTAAGGGTCAGAGGCCCAGAAATCTTTAATGAGAAAAATAGCAGAGAAGCGACTCCCAACAATACAGTTGCCTAAAGAAGATTTATAGATATACAAGAGCAATCATTATATTAGTTAGTATGGAAGGGATTTCATAGGTTGTATTTAACTATTTATGCGTCTATATATGAAAGCATAATAATGAAAGTAAAACTGGCCATGAATTTAAGAGTAGGTCAGAGAGTAGGAGAAGTTGAAGAGACATATCATTGAAGAGATAAAGGGAAAAACAGAAATGCGGTGTTCTTCATGTTGTCTAGAGGAACTTCGACAAAATCAGTTCTTTATCATTCAGTTTGATGTCAATAAGGGACAAATTTGACTTCTGCTTTGAGAATATTTGACACTCAATAGTCGGAAAAATAACATGAATACTTGACAATACAGAGCCCATAGTGTTGATTTCAAATGAACCACTCAAACTGTTATTTATCAAACAATTTGCAAGGGCAATAGTTTCCTGAAATAGAAATTGGCTGGCTTCTATGTTGTTATTGAGTGCATGAACTCATGTGGATATTTAATAATGATGAATGAGGATTAAAAGACCAGTAGTCTGTCCTGAACTGCTACGTCCTTTTCTATGTACATGTACTTTATCTTACATCCTTCTTGTGGCTAATGAATGCAACTCTTCAGCACCTGTCAGATGTTCTAAAAGTCTTTTTATTATTCTGATTTTACATTTTTACAGTTCTACTTTTTCTTATTCTCAGTATTATTACCAGCAAGCATGTCACAGTGCAATATATTCAGCTGGCATTGTGTAACCACAGTTAGAGGTAGGTCCCCTTTTTCAGGTCTAGATATGAGGTTGTTCTTTGATAACTTTGAGAAGAACTGAGGGAAAGACAATAGTGAAATTGAAAGAGTAGCAATGGGAGTATCTATAATCTCAATTCACTATCCTGGGCCTTGTAGTCTTACTCTCAGTTGTAAAAAGATGCATCTTTCCACTATGGAATATTTAGCTTTCATGCATGCTCAATGCATCTCATGATTAGATCAGACCTGTAGGCTTTTTGTTGTTCCATTTGTTTTGCCATCCTAACCAAACATACCAAAAAGGAAATAATAAAACCCCCCATTTATTGGTACATAACATGACTATCCTACTCAGAATTTTAAAAAGCTGTATGGCTGTGTTTTTTTTTTTTTTTTTTTTTTTTTTTTCGCTCTTTAGACTTTTGTCATTTACTACCAATAATTGAATGCCTTTGCATGTTATTGTAATTCACCAAATACATTTCTCTTCATTCAAATGGAACGGTGGCTAAGGCTGTCCCTGTCTCCAGTTAAGTCATAAGTATATTTCATTTCATGAATGTGTAATGTGGATCCCAAATTCTTTAACAATAACTTTTATTCAGACCATGACTGTAGATATTACCTTTCTCCATCTAGGTTCCCTGACGTTAACAGCTTATTGAAAATAGGTGGATGAAAGTTATACCATATTCCCATGTGACATATAAAGGCAGAAAAAAAAGAGAAAGGATGAAAACCAATAAAATGTGACTTATTTAACTTGTTCACTGTTGGAACTAGGATGTATCCCTGGTGCACAAAAGGACATTGGGCGCACATTAACCATGGATGGATACTCCCTTAACCTAGAGGCAGGAGGGAGGGCCTAGTGCCTACTCCAAATGACAGATTTTGTTGACCCCCTCCTGGAAGGCACCACCCTCCCTATGAAGTGGGTGGTATGGGATGGGAGGGTGGTCAGGGGAGCATGAGAGGTAGGGTGAGAAGGAGGGAGAGATGGAGAGGGAAGTGAGATTGATATGTAAAATAAGAAATATAAATAAGTATAAAAAAAAAAACCTAATTGTTCACTGTTTCTATCAGCAGTGTTCATTCCTCCTTAGTGTTTTAAGGGACATTATATATTGGGTCGTAGAAACCAAAGCAGAATCATTCATTCTGATATCACATCACATTTGTTGAAACTGTACTTTGATGGACAAAATTTATTTCCTGACTTCTGAATTGTTATTGTCTGAGAAAGAAATATTTTCTTAGATAGCTCATGACTCAAAGACTGTTGATAATAACTCTGAGTCTCTAACTGAATGAATTGAGTAGAACTGGAAGCAGACTTGACTGTGATAGCAAGTGAGAAGTGAAAGAAATACACAGTCATTTCCTCCCTTATATTTTCTCATGTTTAGAACATAAAATAAATGGCAATAGCAACTTCCAGTTTTTCAACAATTTTTATTTTATTATATTATAGTATCTGATGTATTTTGTTTTGTTTTTATTTAAAATTATAATGGCTTTCATGAAGTTTCATTAGAGCAGAAAATCAGTATCACACAAAGAAATTTTGATAATTGCATATATGATATTTAATATATTTTATATTACTTAAAATATCTAAAGATGTATTTTTCTTACTTGTTATATTTTTAAATATATGTAATATCTCAGTAATTATTTATGTTTACGTTTATCTAGTTGGATTCAACCCGGTTTCTTATTTTTATGGCTTTTCCATTTGAATAGATGTGGAGATTCAATAATTCTTTTCTATAATTTTTCACATGTACAGATGTTTAATTTGGCATTGTTATGTGTCATATCATCCTCCTTCAATTTTTACTATTATTCTTTGTGGTTTATGAACCTTTTTAATATTTTTCTTCAGATACAAAAGAGTGGTTATTCAGAAGTAATATTTAAAAGGTCAAAACACAAATTAGTGAAGCAGTCAGGTGGATAAACCTTTCTTGATTTTAAAAATCATTGTTTAATATCTGAATATCTGATTCTATAAATATTATTTAATATTTGAGCATAGGGAGGTAGAGAAAGATAAGGCTTCATTAAATGATTAGTGTGATGTATTTCAAATCTCTTATTACTTATTTCCTAGATCCTACAAGAACAAGATATTCCTTTTTATCATGATCATAATTGGTAAATTAAATTTCCATACTAATTCTTGAGGATGTAATCCCAGAACAATTTGACAAATATTAAAAACGAACATCCCCCTACGATTTTATAGGTCTGAGATTGTAGCTCCATGGTAGTGTGAATGTTTGTGTGTATGTTATCCTTATTTTGATCATTAGCATTAAATAATTAATTAAAAGAGAAACAATAAATTGTACAAAACACAGTGTAGTTTATAAGAAGGGGATTATTTTTTTGTATATTATTTTGTGCACACGAAACATGATGAAAGAACAGAGGCATGCCCACCAAGAGTAAAAATAAGAACTCAAGGAAGGAAACAGGACTATTGTGCATGAATTCTGATCAGCACAGTCTTTTATGTTTTTCTATGATTGTTTCTCCATGTAGATGATAGATGTTCTGTTGTTATCTCCACATTTTCGTGATCACAGTCAATTTGCCATTTCAGCTGAATTCATGAAAATTTATTAATTTCAGTATTGAATTGAATTTAACTGAAATTATTGTCTCAATTCTTAATTTACAAAACAATTTTATTGTTATCCAAATTCAGCCTGTTATCTTGTAAATTTAAGTATGTAATATTGTATGATAATTTCATATTGTATGCAGGTTAACAGTCATTTAGCAACTCAATAGAAAAATGAGCTTTGTACAAACCTTAGAAAAATAGATTGAGGAAAGCTCAGTAAATTAAAGAATAATTTATTATTTAAAATATAAATAAGATGATTGCTAAATAAATTCCAAATACCCTATATAAATTCCAATGTTTGAAAAAAATATGATATATAATAACCTTCTTCTAGAGGTATAGATAGTTTAAAATGGTATTTTTATACTTATACAATAAATTGCATGCTATATTTTCTATTCTATAAGAATATTCTATAAGAATATAAGAATATTGTACTCTGAAAGACATCTTTAGAACTAATTTTTCCATATAAAACATTTCAAATAATCATGTACATGTCCTCTGTGCAGTATGAACACCTCAGTATATCTGACCTATTAAATCTCTCTTTGATTTGAGTCCTCTCAGGACAATTCTGATGACTCATGAAATTTTAATAACTTAGAAGGTCTATGGGTAGGAATTGAGAGGATAAAACCATAAAATAAAGACTCACATATTCATGTTATCATTTGAAAGGGTTTGCTTTAGTCAAATTTATATACTGAGGAGTTATATGCCCAATTTAGTCTTAGGAGGAGTATCTGCTCATTTTCAAAACAATTTTTTTAGCAACATTGCCTTATCATTTCTATATTTGGGACATTTTCATAATGACTATTGGCTACCCAATAATGACATGGAGACTTATTATTAATTCTGAAAGCTCAACTGATAGCTTAATCTTGTTTCTAATTAGTTCTCATAACTTAAACTAACCCCTTTCTATTCATCTATGTGTTTCCACATGGCTCATTACTTACTTCTCCTCTTTCGTCCCCTGTTTGTTGCCTATCTCTTGGCATTTCTGCCTTCTTCTTTGGAGCATCCTTTTTTGCCCAGAGAAATCCCACCTAGCAATTGGCTGCTCAGGTTTATAGTAAACCAATCCAAATGACATGTCTTTGCATTGTATAAAAAGAGTA
Organism: Phodopus roborovskii; assembly: GCF_943737965.1. Classification (NCBI taxonomy): domain Eukaryota; kingdom Metazoa; phylum Chordata; class Mammalia; order Rodentia; family Cricetidae; genus Phodopus; species Phodopus roborovskii. The sequence continues at coordinate 2,074,243 of NW_026126413.1, read as the reverse complement.
TTCCACAATGTATTTTCATACTCATTGAACTTTTGTTCATGTTTCAAATCCTTTTAGAGGCTCACAAAGTGAATTTGTTTTCTTAACATGAATTTCTTAAAAGATAAAAAAAAAAAAAAAACAACATTTATTTTCACATGACCCTCCTAAGACATTTTATCTATTTTTTAATGTCTTCATTCTCACTTAATTCTTCAGTACTTTAAAAATGAAGATTGTGTATGAATCTAAGTAATTATTTTCTGTGATAACATAGCATTCCCTTAGTAATGAAAATCTCATCTGGACATGGGACTCAGCACTGTCACCAAAGCCCTATACTTCCTTTTCAGTACAAAAGTTCCTCCTGAGGCAATATCGTCTTTAATTCTACTCTACATCAAGCACTGAGCTTTTTACAGCCACTTTCTTCAGTAATGGCTATCGGTGATCTACTATTCTCTAACTGATATTCTTAGATATTTCACTAGTAATAACCAGAAGTTCATTATAGAGTGTATGGACCAATCTGCAAGGGAAAGAAAGAGCTTCCTCATACTGTTTCTGACTATGCCACTTTAATTATGAGAGACAGTAAGTTATATTACTCACCTTTAATTCTTTTTGCCTTCAGGACCACCATTGTCACAACCCAGATTATAACAGTGTGAAGAAAAGTTTCTGAAAATAAACTGTATCTACAAAACTGATTGAATGATTAGCAGTACAGTGACATGGACAAGAAAAAATGTTACAGGTCTAATGTTAATTGCCTTATGTCAGGTTATGTTTATCCTCCTAAATTTATATTTCTTGTTCACCTCTATTTGGTAACTAACATCCAGTGCATAATACACAATCCAGGGACTAGTACATAGGATAGTTATATTTACATGTCTGTTTCTCATTGTTATTACTCTGCCTTAGTTTCACATTTTATAGAAAAAGAAAAGGACACTCAATTTATATCAATATCTACTTATGATTTATGTGTGATATTTTTAGGGATTACCATATATTCTCAAGTCCAGCAGACATTCTGAATTCATATGCATGTTCATGTAGCAGAGGCTGGCCTCTCCTTCCCACACAGAGGGACTGAGTCTCAAATGATTTTTGCCCTTTGAGAAATTTATCTCCACACTGAACAAAATTAGTTGCATGTCTCCACACATAGCAGAGAGAAGATAATTCAACCACTACATAGCAAGTTGCCATGTAATTTTTGATCAGATAAAGGCACAGTGATTACTCCCACAAGAGGCTCCACAATTAGTTTAGCTGCAGCTACATGTCTGTCAGCTATAGCAGAGACAGTGTGAGAAATACACCAAAATTAACGTTTGCATCTCTTATGTGCACATTCTGGAGAAAAGTGTGCTAGATTTAGTTTTATGGCAACTTGATACAAACTCAAATCATTTGGGAGGAGGGAATATCAATTAAGAAAATGTGTCCGTAAGATTTGGCTATAGGCAAACCTTTAGGTAGTTTTGTTTATTTGTTCTGTTTCTCAAAACAGGGTTTCTTTGTGCAAGCCTGACTGTCCTCAAAATCACTCTGTAGACCAGGCTGTTCTATAAGTTAAAGACATGAACAATGCCTCTTAAATACTGAGATTAAACGTGTGCACACTACCCCTAGGCTTGGGGATTTTCTTAATGATCATTTGGAAAGGGCCTATATTATAGTGGTTTAACCATCACTGAGCCAGTGGCCTTGGGTTCTATAAGACAAGAGGTTGAGCAAGCTATGATGTGCAAGCCAGTAAGTGGTACTCCTCCATGTCCTATGCATTAGCTCTTGCCACTGCGTTATTACTGTTTGAGTTCCTGTCCTGTGGCCCTTTGATGATGAACACTAATGTTGAAGTATAAGCTAAATAAACCTTTTCCTCTTCAGCTTGCTTTTGGTTTTGGCATTTCATTATTGGAATAGAAATATAAAATATAAAACATTATTCATGTAAGATTAGGCAGTGATGAATGACACAGTAATTTATACCACTCACGTTTACTTTGGTAAACCAGAAAGTTTAATTCAAACTACTCCAGGAACAATGACAGTTTATAAACAAGAATGTTCTCAGTTTAAGATGAAGTCTCACCCAGTATCTGCTAGCAACACATACCAGGGAGTCTCAGGGCCTCATGAGCCATATGTATACCATCTTTCGATTGTTTAAAATTCCTGAGACCACATGAGCTTTTCTCTTCTCACTTTTGGTAACCTTTAATTGTGTAAACCCTGGTGAGAGACAAGAGGCGTAACAAATCTCTTCCCCAGCCAGCACCCGCTAGTTGTTTTTAAATTCTTGAGGAGAAACAATATCTTATAATCATACCATTATGGAAATTCAAGGTGTTAGTCACAAAACATTTCCTTAGAATTGGAGAAGGTCTTGACCATGTCATACCCAGAAGCTTGCATTCCATGTCAGTTAAGTCACATATATGTGTATAAGGTAGTGTGTGGATAGATTTCAAAAGAGAATAAAAATAAACATAATAGATTTATAAGCAGACAGGAAGGCTGATCTACTTTTATTAGCATATGTTAGCAATTATTCACAGTCTTATTTTGTATTTGTTTTATATATATAATAGTTATATATTACAGATTACAGACCATGCTTAACTTTAGAGAAATGATTTGAGAAAAGGAATTTAATAATTTTAATAGAGTTCAAATTATTGATTTTTTATGTCTTTTAAATATCTTTGTCAAACTATAATAATAAAATGATAATTTTATTCTGAAATCTTGAGTTTCCGATGCCATGGTTTGATGTGAGATGTGTACTAACTTTATTGTTTTACTGTAGCATTCTGTTACCTAATTGACTCTGTTTTTAAATCTAAAGGCCACTTCTTGAAGTAGAACCTTTCGTCAACACTGTTTAGTTGCCAAGAACCTGAGAATAGATATTCAAGGGACTGAGAGGAAAAGAAAATAGTGTTCCACTAAAGGATATAATAATGAATTGACTCCTAACAATATTTTGCCAACCTTGTAGATTGATTTCTTCTCAGACATTACCAGAAGATCTTCCTCTTGCAATAGAAGAGAATAAATTCAGAGCCAAAGACAATATGCAGAGAATGAGAGACTTTGGAACCTTTGGCCCTACATAGGATACTTCCATTAATTCCTTCATTTCAAGGATCAGAGAACCCAGTGGAAGAGGAAAAAGAAAAATTGTAACAGCCAGAAGGGAAGGGGAACAGCAAGGATACAAGGTCTCCTTGAGAACTCCAGGAAGAATAAAGTTATGAACACACGGAGACTGCAGCAGCATGTGGTCCTGCACAAACTAGGCCTAATGCATTCCCAGAACTGAGACAGGAAGTGGACACAAACTTATGTTCCTAAATCAAAACCTATCTCTACTAAATAACCGTTCCAAAAGAGAAAAAGCAAAAGTTTTCAAAAACATAGTAAAGCATAGTCTCATAGTCTCACCTAATAGACAAAGCGTGTGTATGTCTTGGTCCATATGTATTTTGTTAGGCTTTCATACCTTCCATCCATCTATCCTTTCTTCCTTCCTCCTTTCCTTCCTCCCTTCCTTTCTTTCTTTTCTCTCTTTTGGTTATTTGTCTCTATGTAAATTTATTATTCAGTTTTTTTATGTTTCTTTTTGCTTGTATATACATGTTTATTTCTTAATGAGAGATAACAAAACTGTGGATTGGGTGAGGAGATGGCAAGGATCTGAGAACAGTTGGTGGTGGGGAAACTGTTTCTAAATATATTCTAAATATATTATAGATAACATCTATTTTCAATTTAAAATTAGAAAATAAATCATTGCTCTCTCTGAATGGCAGATGTTACTTGTTCACGCATTACAAATTTGTCTACTTTACCGAATATTATATACTTAAATATTATCAATTATAATTGTATATTATAACCACAATGATCTGAGTTTAACAAACTTCACTAATTCCAATTTCTGAAAATTATGCTGCTTCTATTTATGTTTTTAATGTAAATTGTCTTTTATTTTTAAAATATTTGTGATTTTTTTTCCTCTGACATTTTCTGCAATGGATAGCTTTAAAAAAAAATAGTCTAAGACTTGTTTTCAATTTACTTATTTGGCTTGCGTCTCAGTGAATTTTGGATGTGTGAATTTATGATCTGCCAGTTACAGAAAATTTAATGCTATTAACTTTTATGTTATTTCTAGGATTCCTTCTCTCTCTCTCCTTCATGTGTACTTTATCCAAGTGCTTTTTCCTTAAAGTTCAAGAATTACCTGCTTCATAGTTTATGATTCCTCTCTCTTTTTTCCACATATTGAGCTCTTAATTGTGGTTGTTCTATTTTTAGAAATGATACTTAAATGGATTAATTTTTATAATTGTGCCTTTTAAAAAATTAGGATTATGTGTTACATGTATTATAATTATTATTGCTCATTCACTTGTATGTGTGTTTTTATTACCCATTTTCTCCTTGTCTACTATATTATCTTGAAATTATTTTGATATTAATCTGAATATTAGAACTTGAAAATATAAACTTATCAATACTATGTGTAACATACTTAAATGCAATTCAGTCATGTGGCTTAGATAATTAGCTATGATTCATGTTGTGAACTCTACCTGTTTTTGTTTTGGTAGTTCCTAATATTTAGAAACTACACATGAGCCCTAGGTGATGTTCCAGATTTCTTTCTTGAACATCTTCTAATTATTAGCAAGTTTTACATCCCTTGTTTTGCATCTGTAGTACTTTCCGTTCATGGAACATTTCACAAATTCTTCCAGACTCCCTTTGTTTTTTCTTAAGATTATGATACCAGTGTATCTATAATTTTGAGTCCCTTCAAAACTTCTATGGTATTTTACTAAAACTGCAAACCATAAAGTATCTTCTGACACTGTTCTACTTCATCAAAAAATCCAATAGTTCAAAAAAAGTGGTATTAAATCTTGCTAAAAGTGCAGCTTAAAGCCAGGGCTTCTCAGCTGTAGTTTTCTAACAGAGTATGGATGTCAGCTCTACAACTTAAGAGGTCAGTGGCATTTGATAAGTAACAATTTCTCTCCTACACTAAATTTTATGTATATTTTAGGAATGGAATAGCAAACACATAAATATTCCATATTAAATTTTATAAACTTAAATTCAGGAACTATTTTTGTGATACATATGATTCAAATTCCGTTTCATATGCTGAAAATATCATGTTACTAACTTATTATAGTTAATAAATCATAAACTAAATGAAATTCTATTCCAGTATAGGCAGACTAAACAAAATCCCATGGATAATGAATGGCAGATTATTGTTCACTAATTGGCTCAAAAATGTAATGAGCATGGCCACAATGATAAAGGTTATATATTCTATCATTATACAGGATTTAAATTTCCTGTAAAAAGATTGTATACCCTCATTAGCAACATTAAACGTACAATTGCAGGGAATCATGTAGTTTATCTAACTCATCTGCCTTGAAGTCCAAACATCATAGGTTTCTCAGGTTAGAATCCATGACTGCTGGGGCACAAGATTCTGTCCTGTGCATGAGAGACCTATGCACTCCCTAAAGCAGAGACATGATCGGCCTACTTTGTATTGCTCTGTGAGTCCCCTTAGAAGTCAAGGAAGCATGGAAGCTTGACAGTACAATTTGTGTTAGACATTAATTTTGTATACTGTATGGTTTACAAACTTCATTGTTTCCTGACATCTACAACTGTATTAATACTTACAGTTGATATACTCTGGTTCTGAAAATGGTATAAAATCTCTGACTAGTCCCAATAAAAATTACCACTCCTAAAATTGTTATGAAGCCTCTAATTGACTTTGTTTCATTCCTTACGGCAATATTATGGTGACCTTGGCCTGATGAATAGGTGCTTACCCAGAATGCAAGCCAGCATTTAGTACCTTATTCATACTAACTCTTATATTCCTTCATATGTTGTGGTCTCACTAGTGTCAATTGTTAGTTCATATTTGAGAAGGCTTTTTGGATTCTGTTTCCTGACTTACACTATTAAAAAAATTACCATTATCTGAAAAGATGAATATAGAATGTTTTGTTCATGAACATATTATTTCACACAGTATTGCTTCTGATCAAGTACTAAAAGTCTCTAGTAATTGATTTTATTTGTTGTGTATTGTTGCGGCATGCCTCTAATCCCAGCACTTGGGAGGCAGAGGCAAGTGGATCTCTATGATTTCAAGGCCAGCCTGGTCTACAGAGGTCGTTCCAGGACAGGCTTCAAAGAAATACAGAGAAACACTGCCTTGAAAGACCAAAAAAGAAGAAAAAATTATTTCATTTGATAAAACTGAAAGACAAAAAAGTAAAGTTAAAGAAACTCCCCACTTGAAATGAAGGACCGACTGACCTGGAAAGCTAACCCAGACCAATATCAGTTCTTTGGAATTTGCTAACTTCCTCTCATAAGGCCCTGAAATAACAGAATACCAAGAATTCACACTGCCCCTCCTTTCTTGTGAGTCAGCAGGTGGTGAATAGGGTCCTTAAGAAACAAAGAGATAACTGTACCTCCGGTTTGGGTTTGCCCAGACAAGATTAATTAGCACACCCTGAGGCCCAAAGGTCTGTTGACCCTAAAAGCAAGACCATGCGGCCTCAAAGGATCACATACTCAATGGACAGAGGGGTCACACCCCCTCCTTAAGCTTGTGGGTTTTGCCTGTGACCAGGGAAGAGGGCTCTCACTTGTGGGCTGAGAGAGCCCATTTGCGCAAACATTTCATGTTCACTAAAGCCTCTTACATGTTGCATCAACTGGACTGGACATTGAGTTCCTGGGGGTACCAACCGAAACTGGAAGACTCCTCATTCTGACGGTCTTACAAAACCAGATCTAGAAAAATGAATGGATGTATGTACTTAACATTATCTTGAAGTAGCTGTCTTCACAAAATAGTGAAATGGTCTTTTGAATTCTTATGATTAAATGTAGACTGTAAACACTTGAAGAGTAGAAACACTTTTTGTGTGCTAATATGAACTCTAAATAAGAAGCCTCTATTTTTCAGCACCCACAGGGGGCAATCCTGTGATGGTGCTGTCGGGGTCGCAGGTGTCTAGACCTACATGACTGGAAGAATGAGAGCGCAATGATTTTGAACTAAGAGCCGACAAGAGCTTGTTCTTGGCTTCCTTCTCTATAGCACACTCTTCACACACACATATTTTTGCACCGCTTTTCTTGCCATCCACACCTGCACTGAAGCTTTAAAATGAAGCAATTGAAAAGGAAAAGCAATTTTAGTGTTCAGGAGACTCAAACCCTTTTGAAAGAAATCACTGAAAAAATCATTTTTTTTTCCCCAGCATCTCAAGACGACAATAAATGTGATGAAATGAATGAATGGCCTGGGAGGAGTTTGCACAGTGTGTAAACACTGTAGAAGAAGAGCAGAGGTCAGGCACTGAGGTGAAGAGTCGGTACCTGGATTGGCAGGCACTCATGAAAAGGAAGAGAATGAAGGCCAGCATGAAGCTGGTTGGTTCTGGGTTTCCTCTTCCCACGTCTGATTTAGACAACTCTCTCACTGAAGAGATAGTCGAAAAAATTGCAGTTTTGAAATGATGCAAATTTTGACTGGCAGAATGTGTTGGATTTCCGGAATGCAGGTGGATCCCTCACAGAGGTGAAGAAGGAAGAGGAAGAAAGGGACCCACAAAATCCAGAATTTGAGATTGAGGAGGAGGAAGAAATGTTGTCATTTGTCATACCGGATTCCAGAAGGGGAAAGTGAGCTCCCTGACTTCCCTCACATTGCAGAGTTTTTCACTCTCATTTCCACACAGTCCAGACCCGCAGATGATGAGCCTCATCTGTTCATGAACACAGAGGAACAAAAACTGGAGCTGAGAAAATGCCTACTGGATATTGAGGCAGAAAGGCAGCAGGTGGAAAAGGAGCGGCTGCCGATAGAGAAAGAGCGGCTGCGCCACCTGGACCTGTAGGATGAGCACCTACAGCTAGAGAAGGAACCGCTGCAGATCAAGAGAGAGAAGTGGAGGCTGCAGCTGGTCAGTGCCAAGAAACCCTACCTTGAGAACGAACTTGGCCAGGGGGAGAAGTCCATGCTGCAGCCACAGGGCATAGAAGCAGAGATGTTGAAACTTGAACGAGAGCACTCCAGAAGCTGCAGATTGAAAAGCAGTGCGTGCAAGTGAAGGATAGACTGCGGATTCAGAAAGAATGCCATTTGCCTTGACTGTCTCTGCTTTCTGCATAGCAAAGATTTATGCACTGTGGCTTTCCCCATCAGTTGATGTAAAGGTGGTTGGCGAAGTAGCTACCTTATTGCCAACCCTGTCTAATGTGTGTATGTTTAGTAGGAAAAAGATAAAAACACATAGGTAGCCACATGGTTCAGTAGTGTGGTATATAAACGCTCTGCCCACCATAAGCAGCTAGCAGACGATCTGCTAGACTCTTGCACATTAGTAATACTGCATAGAATCCTGTCTTAATTGTGCAACCCAAGACCCAAGTTTATAGAAATGTCTACAATAAAGTTCCCATCCAGTGATTCTCAAGTGCAGTTTTGGCTCGCAGAAGACATTTGGTATTGTATGGAGACTTTATTTTTTTGGTGGTCAAAGTAATTGGGTGTGGCAGCTAGTGGCGTCTTACCAGTAGAGGCTCCAGGATCTGCTAAACACTGTGTGATGCTTGGCTCTCTTCTTTACAGGAAAGAATTACCCAGCCCAAAATATCACTAGTACCAAGTTTGAGAAACCTAACCCTGGCCTAACTGTCTACCTCTACAGCTATCTTTTACAGTTTTAGAATATTAAAACTTCAGGTATTTATTGGGCAGATATTTAAATGGTCAAAAGCATTTTAACTGTGAGACATTAGTGTGTAGTATATGGGAGATAAGGAGTGGTGGAGATTGCAGGTACTTTAATCCCATGGTATTGTCTATTAATAGACTGAGACTTAGAAGCAAACCTGTGACTAGCTGAGATCGTATAAAATGAGTTACTTTGAAGGCAAGAATGAACACATAATTGGGAAACTTTAGTTCCCTCTTCTTTAATTTTTTTATCTTAGTTTGAATACAGAACTTAGCATTTCATTTATGTACTGAGATGTTATATAAGAGACAGTCAGAAGCTAGTAAAATTGATGCCAGTGCCAAATTGATGACAGTGGTCCATGGTAAACCACATGAACTGCTAACTGAATTTCAAAAGGGAAGAATAGTTGTTTGAGGCTGAGAGATGGGGGAATGTCCTCAGCATCAGCAAAAATGGTGTTGAATGATAGAAGTAGCTGTGTTATGGTTAGGGGAAACACTTGCTTAATCCCTGCAAGTGTCTATGAAAGGGTAACTTCTTCACAATCCGAAGTCCAGAGTACTACTGCAGTAAGTGACAGATCTTTATACAATGGTGCAGTTTGTCTTTGCTCCTTCAGGATGACTAAATCCTGGAATTCTGAAAGCAAAGGACTAGCTTTGCCTGTAGTGTCCTGATGGTAGTTCAAGAGAGTCCTTTCTGATGCACAAGGAAGTGGCTGCATGAGTTCACTTTGTGTTTTCTGTATTCTAGGGCTGATAGCTTTAATATAATACTTCTGTTGACATACTACCTTAATTCTGTATTTGTTCCTTGTTAATTTAAGAAGGCTAGAGAAGAAATCATGTTTCAATAAGGGGTAGGCAGTGGGAAAATATACTCATGATTACTTATCCTGATTTTGAAATAGGGTTATATTTTATAATTCTATTAAAAGCTTCTACCTTAGAAAGAAAAAATAAACTAAATAAACTCTAAATTAGCAACCTCAAAAATGACTGTTGATCCTATTGCTATGATTCATGCCCCTTGACATCAAGCAGAGTATCTCTTATTCTTGAACCTGGGTAAATTTAGGAAGGATTTCCCTTTGTGATAAAATATTTGGATAAAATTCAAGGTGGGAGCTGAATGAATTAAACAATATTTAGTTTTTCCTTGGTGTTCATGTAAAATTTTTTGTATGATAAACTGAAGCCACATAATGGGCTTTAAAGATAATTAAAATATTCATGGTGAAATCAGTGAAGATATAACCCAATATTATTCTTATATTCATTAAAATTGATATGTAGCTGTATTGGAACTCATGCTGATCTCAGTCATTTACAGAGATTCAGGGAATGGCTGAATAATTAGTTAAGTTACCTGCATTATAGTGTCCATTCACAGTTGTACAATGTGACAACCCATATTAATTTATTGTTATAATTATTTCACACAGAAATACTGTATTTTATATCATTTCACTCTTCTCTTTTTGCCTTTCAATGACTTCCCAATCCTGTTTCAATTCATGATACAAGATAGGAAGAAAGATGAACGGTTTTAAATAAGCTAACGAAGTGCTGTCCTGCTCTGACTTTTAAAAACATTCTGTGTTATTTACCACTGTTTTATTCCTCATTTGCCCTTTGCATTACCCTTCCTTTCCTGTCTTCAGTTCCCCCTCCCAATTTTCCATTCTCTGTTACAATGTACCTATCTCTAACCTACTTTTCTCTCCATTCCTCATGGTCCCTTTGTGCTTTCCTGTCTTCTGCAGAATCTAGCTTAGGATGCATGCTCTATTGTAAACATTCAGAGATAGGACCCACAAATAAGACATCATATGTGACTATTGTTTTACTACATCTTCAGTATATGATTTAGCTTCTTTATCCATTTGAAGGCAAATCAAATTAATTTTCATTTTTCTTCATTTTTAGATAAAATTATACTGTGTTGGCACCTTATTCTCATTATCCATTTATCAGTTGAAGGACGTGTAGTTTATATCCATTTTGTAACTATTATAATTTGAGCTACATTGAACATTGCTAAATAAACACCTCTATTTGAAGGACATTGGTCCTTTGGGTATATGCTAAGGGATGTTATAGTTGGGTCAAATGACAGACAGATTAACTTTCAACTTCTTGACAGTTCTTAGTGCTGATTTCCATAGTGATTGATCCAATTTGTAATCTAACAATATTTTCACTTTACCTTTTGTGGTGTAATTAAATTTATATGCTTTATTTCCATAAAATGTTTCAGTGTTTCTTCTTTTTTTAATGAACACACTAACATCGTGCTGAAGGATTGCCTAGTGCTCACATTCCAAGACCCTATAAATCTTGTGAAGAAAGCACAATCTTATTCTGCCATAACAAGATTTACCATGACCTTATTGCTAATAATACAACAATACACACAGCAGGTCTCTGTGTTTGAATTCAGAAAGTACAAAAAAAAAAAAAACCCAAACAAACAAACAAACAAAAAAACAAAACAAAAACAAAAGTAATTGACATTTTTCTTATGGATATCTTGTTTTGTCAAATTGACTGGATTTGTAATCTACTATAAGACTACCTCACTCATGTGTGTACATGTGCATGTGTGTACGTGTATGCTTGCAGAATGAATTAACTAACCGAAGGTGAAGACTATCTTCCAGAATCCTATCTTCCAGAATCAGAGTCAACTTCTGATGGCCTCTCACATACAAACATGTCTGAGGGAACATCAATCCTGCTTTTGACGGGCACATCTGTGTTTCTATGGAGTACATTTATCATTTTGCTGCTACTACTCTACTGCCAGCAAAGCATGGAATCAAAGCACTATGGCATACTAGTGTGACATGATGACTCCAGGCTCTTCAGGAATCCACCGTGATTTTGGTGCCAGGTCAAGGAAACATAAGACTCTATCCTTAAAATCTGAGCAGCTGCCAAGTTATAGCCTCTCCAGGATGCAGACAGCCACTAATTTATAACCTAGGAGGTATCTGATATGCTTACATGATAAATCGCTTTTGTAACCAATATTCATTCTCTCTGTTCTGTTCTTCTAATAGCCATGAATAATATGACCAGGAATATGCTAAATTGTTCTCAGACAGTGCTTGTTAGCATGCACATTTTATAAGTCAATTTATAGCATGAAAAATTATAAACTTGAAGTGAAGGCACGCTCTGCTGATCATGAAGCTGTGGAAGAATTTCAAAATACTGAGTGATATTTGTATAGTAAGAAATTTAAATGGGTGTATAGGTTTTCAATGGTAATGGGAATAGTTTGTTGCTCATTTTAAATAATTCAAAGATCATGGAACTAATTATTTTAGAATTATTTATTAGAATGTATGCTTTCTGCATAAAAACTAACATAACTGAGTTACATCTTTGAATATGGATAAGATGTAAGTAGTGTTAAAGTAAAATATTGCTACTTCAGTGTAGGTGAAAGATCGATAGAACATAAGTACCTGAATGACAATTAGATTATAAATGTATACCCTAAATTACTCTCATCTGTGACAAAAAATAATCTACAATAAATATTGTTCAGACTTTTTGGAATGTGAATGTTTTAGATTATTTTACTCCCAAATCTTATACTTTAAGATATGTTATTTCTTGTACTTTGAGATAATAATATAATTACAGCATTTATTTTACTCACTCCAAACCTCCCCTGTGTTCCTCTTTGCTCTTTTTTCAAATTCATAACCTCCTTGTTTCAATTATTGTTTTATACACACACACACACACAGACAAACACACACACACACACACACACACACACACACACACACACACACATATATATATATATATATATATATATATATATATATATATAGAGAGAGAGAGAGAGAGAGAGAGATTAACCTGTATGTCTCCTCAGTATCAATGATGTTACAATGATGTTAAAGGTAATAATATATTTTCAGGGTAAAAATTCTGTATTTGAAAATCAGTTGATGTGCTGTTACTTAGGAAGACTATTACTCTAGTTCATGGCATTTCCTTGTTTTCTGTAGTACTTTGTGAAGGGTTGAGGACTCCATGGCTTTCTAATGTCCACATTAGTGAGTCTACTTACCTTTTTCCATCGAATGTTTAGCTAGCCATGTTGGTGAGACTTAATGGGTTAGGTCCTGATTTCACTAGGTGGCACAGTCACACAGCAAACTCCCTGTTCTTCTGACTCCTACATTCTTCATATTATCTCTTCTGCAGAGATCTTTGAGCCATAAGTGTGAGCATTATTTGAATTTATTTCCATCAAGACTACCTCCACAGCTCTATATTCTTTTCTGGTTTTCTTTAATGGTCTCTGTGGTTGCAGAAAACAAAACAAAACAAAATTTCCCTGATGAGGATTGAGAAAAACTTATCTATGATAAGGATATTTTTTTTTTTTTTAGAATTCAGTTAGGACTCTGTTGGTTTAGTAAATTGACAGTTGTATATTATTCTCTGAGATCTGTGACTTCATTATCCCTAGTTAGTTAGCTAGGTTTTTCAATACCAGCTATAATTTTCCTCTCTTTGAATGCTTCTTGCATACAATGAGAGAGCTGTTGGCTTCTGACAAGGCATGCTTGGAACTATTGCAATCTTAAAGTTATTATATCATCCTGATCATGTGTGGTTCATAGGTGTCATAACTGAATAGGATCATTGTTTGCTTTCCTGTTGTTAAGCTTACAATGCACAACTTAATTCCATAAAACTAGTTCTCCTGGAGGAGGCTTTGAGGTCAGTTCTAGCTCAGGGAGCTTTGTGCCCTATGTCTGATGTTCATGTGTCTTTTGCAGGAGGGGTTTACAGTCCACCTCTGAGGCAAACAAGGTCAATAGCATTAGTCAGTAAAGTTCTGGAACTTTCCTGGACAACACTGAACAACAGCTCAAATGAAGGCTTCTCGTGCCTGGTATTGGAGGTTTTGTTAGATTGTGTTTGGCTCTTGGAGGAAACATGATCAGCCCAGATAGTAAATTTTATTTATACTAAATATGTCTATTTATAAACAGAGTTAGTATGTGTTATAGTTTTAAATATAGAATTAATGATATGATTCATTGTGAATTATTGTGTGGGAAATTTAGAAGGTATAGAATTTGGAATTAATATTTTATTAAAACGTAATTAAATAAATATTATTATAAGAAATTCTTTTGCATTTTTATTTCCTCTAGTCTGTGGCAAAAAAGTCTGGTTCGGGGTTAGGCAATCATATTTTGAATTATTATTAAGGCTTTATAGCAATCATTATAATTTTTATGCAAGTAAAATATAAAGAGTAAAGAGTAGAGTGGCATTTAGAAAATAAGTGAGAACTAACTGCAAGAGCACTAGCTATGAAAGCATTGCAGTCTACCCACTCCACATATGCTAGAAATAGTGCATATTAAGCTATAGGTTGAAGGCAATGGTGTAATTATATCACTAGACCTAAGAAAAATGATGAATGGGTGTTTATTGGGGAATAGTAACACAGAAAAATTACAAGAACCACTGGAGCATTTCCCTGTAATCCCTACTGGATCCACTGACCCAACAGGGAAAACAAATACACCGAAGAAAGTCATGCCTCGAGCTCTTCTCTTTCTGCTTCCTTCTGCCAAAGGTGTGTGGCCACCATTTCAGATCCACAGACTAGGTGCCTACACTAGGTCTTTCAGATCACTTTAGAAGCAAATCTGCTCCATTTCGGGGCTACTAAAAGAATTATCCAGTTTTGCTGTTTCATAGCTATTGGATACATCATTCTGTCCAATCAAGCTTGTATTTTAAGTCATTACAGTTTTTATTTTGTTTTAATTATTTTTTTATTTTATATGTCGATCCCAGTTCCCCTTCCCTCCCTCCCTCCCACTTACCATCTCTGCCCGCTCACATGCACCATGACCACCCTCCCCTCCCATACCCCCATCCCAATTCCACATGTAGGGCAATGCCATCCAGGTGGGATCATGTAAATCTGTCCATGGGGGATGTGTCTGCAAGGTCCATTTGTGCACCAGGAATACATCCTGGTTCCACTCTCTGAGGACCCTTAGACTGCTCAGTTCTTCTGGCTGAGACCCATATTCAGGGGGGCCTGAGTCAGTCGCATGCTGGATTCCCAGCTATCAGTTTGGGGTCCCTCTTAGACATATACCCAAATGATCCACATCCATACAGCAAAGGCATGTGTTGAACTATGTATATAGCAACATTATTTGTAATAGCAAGAACCTGAAAGCATCCTAGATGCCCCTCAACTGAAGAATGAATAAAGAAGATGTGGCACATCTACACAATAGAATACTATTCTGCAGGAAAAAAAAAATAATGGAATCTTGAAATTTGCAGGCAAGTGGATGGCACTTGAAGAAACCATCCTGAATGAAGTAACCCAGTCACAAAAAGAGGAACATGATATGTACTTGCTCATATATAGACTTTAGACCTAGAGTCATTACAGTTTTATAAGAGCCATAATTAGTGTCTTGATTAAAGGGGATAATTTTGTTGGTTAAAAACATAGTCTCACTGACATCATTTGGAATCCAATTTAGGCAGTTTTTAAGATCATGCCTTGTATATGAGCTTATGAGGTTTTACAGATGGACAGCATGAAATGAAAACCATTAAGTAAGTAGATTGTGAAAATTTTTCACAGAATTTAGGTTAGTGGGATAAATAAAAGGACATAAAGAACATAGACTCAGTTACTTAATGACTGAGACTTGGATGGACTTTACAGCTGTGGGTATTGAACATATATTGACAAGATACTTAATGTGTGTATTAGATACACTTTCCTTTATTCTTCTATCTTAAAAAAGTTTCATGTAAATACCTGCATAATTCTGTGGAAGCGATGTCAATTACACACACACACACCACACACACACACACACACACACACACCACACACACACACACACACACACACACACCACACACACATACACACACACACACACAGCCATACACATGAAATTCTACATGTTTCTCCAGAATTTAATGCTCTCAAGTCCTTTTGGAGGAAACCAAGTATTATCAATTTTATACTAAGTATACATGGTATGAATAGTTAAATTGTCATAGAATTAAAAATTAACTATCTTCCTTCTACACATCTTCAATATCTTTAATTCTTTCAATAAAACATAAGAGAAAGTGGCTAGATAATATGAATGTTTCCAAAAATCTTTCTTCATTCAGTTCTGTTATCAGAAAATATAACAATTTCAGAAAGAAGAAACCATCATTTTTATCTCCATGTTTATTGTAATATTCTAATTATGAGTTAAGGCTGAATTTTAGATTGCTAAGACAAACTCACAATGGTTAGAACATTTTAAAATGCATGTTTCTACATTCAACACATGTTCTTACAACAATTAATCTTTTTAAATAAATAACTAAAAGATAAAGTGTATTTCCATGTTAAGTGAAATGCAATAGTCATTTTTCTGTCTTGTTGAAGTGTAATTACTATAAATATAAACATTGGTTATATTTAATGAATTTTAGGACTTTGATATTCATGAGTAATTTTAGTGTGGGTGCCATCTTTGTGTTAGCATTTGTAAATTCCAAAGATTAATGTTCATTCCATAGTGCAGCTTATCACAAAGATTAGGCAAAAATGGTATAAAACCTTCTCTTCTATTTCTGAGAAAAATCAACTTTAAAACATGGCTTTCTCTTGATGCTTGTGAGGACACTGCTGCTTTTCCAGGCATCCTGATAGTGATAAACAGTATTGATGCCCTGTGGCACTGGCTAATCAAATTAGTTAAGCTAACTGTGCTCATTTTAATTTTCATATTCTCTGTTTTAGTGTTGTCTGTTCAGTCACTACTCAATGGGTTTTGTTACTTTGCATTGAGATTGCTTATAGTATATTATGGAAAAAAGCAGAAATGTATCTAAAAGGAGAAATTATGGGTTTGTGATTATTATTATTTTTTTTTTTTTGCCACAGATAACTAAGAAAAAAGATATGCTAAGGTGAGTCCAGGGATCCTTGGGAATGTTAATCCAATTCAATTTAAACATTTCTTTTTTATTTATTGTGGTTACTAAGAAAAGCATGGTTTGTCTGTAGAAAACAGGAACATAGTCATGGATGAGAAGTATTATGGAATCATATCACTTGGAGTTTGAAGCTGAGAAAAAAATCTTGAAGAAGAGTTTGATAATAAATTCCACTTGCTCATCTTTTTCTCTCTTTGTAAGTTCCTCTATCAGGTAGAAACCAGATAAATAAGTAAGACTTATTACCATATGCTTTATAAATAGAACATAGTAATTAAGGGATAGAACAATCCATCTTGTAATATCGATCTAGTACATCATATAAAAGACTGGAAGGGAGAGAAATAGGAAATAAAATTATATTATAAAAATTTAATCTAAACATGTAACTATAAAAATTCCTGGTATATGCTCTTTAAAATTATTGAACTACACAAAATCAAATAAATATAGTCTATGCTTTTGTAACATATTTTTCAAAGGCCCAGGATTGAGAAAATGGTAGAATTCTGAATGAATAATTAAATAAAATACTACAAAGCAAAACAAAAACTGCAAAAGGAAACTGACTAAAAGTTCTAGGAGGACATGGGGAAATGAGAACACTCATTCACTTTTGTTAGGAAACTACTTCCCAACAACCATTAAATAATACATTATTTAAACATGTATTCCTTTTTAAAATTAAATTTTTAAAATAAAATATAATTATATGACTTCCACAGAAACCTGACACACACACACACACACACACACACACACACACACACATACACTTTCTCTGTCTCTATCTATCTACTCTCTGTCACACACACACACACACAAACATACACACACAAATAAATGCAACCAATTTAGTGCAGCATTTGACTTCAGAGCTGACCACTTGTGTTTAGATAACCAACTGTGAAGCTCATCACTTGGTGAGGCTAATTTTTCTTTCAGTACTCATTAGTTATCTGTCTTCTTTGAATATGAATATGACTCTATGAGATTTTCCTCTTTCAGCTTTCACATTCTAAGAACATTTTCAGGTCCTGTTTAGATAGTCACATAGTTGGGGTATTCCAAGTATAGCTTTCCTATTAGTATTGGAGGCATATCTATCAGCAGATTTTCTGGTCATCTGGTTCTTACAATATTTCTGTCCCTTCTTTAGTGATATTCCCTGAGCCTTACGTGAAGATATTGTATGATTGGTGCATGCATTGGGGTTGCATCCACACAATCTGTTGATGGCTGTATTATGACATCCTGTTGTTTTTGTGTAGTGACCTCTGTTGTAAACAGATGCTTCTTCATTGAGGAGTAATTTGTACACATATTGCTGAATATTTGGAGCTTAAAACCACAGATGAGAGAGGACAAAAGGAGTTTGTCTTTCTGTGTCTGTATTACCTCACTCAATATAAAATTTTCTAGTTCCATACAAACAACTGCAATTTCTGTTGTGCATCTCTACCACATTTTCATTACCCATTCATCATCTGAAGGACAACTAAGTTGTTTTCACTTCTTAGGTAATATAAATAGAGCAGCAATTAACATTGTTGAACAGTTCACTATTGAATAGGATGCTGAACACTTTGGGCATATGCCCAGGAGTAGTACAACTGGGTCTAATGGTATGATTACTTTTGGATATTTTTATGATTCTTCATACTGATTTCCAGAGGGGCTGTCCCAATTTGTATTCCTACTAAATGTTTCCCTTCCCCACATCCTCTCCACCATTTTTGTCAGGTTTATGGTTGTAATTGTTAGTATTTTTCTGTGTGGTATTATTTTGTATATCTAAATTTTGTGTTGATTCAAAAGTTCATACAAAAAAATTTGATTATATTATCAGCTCCTCCAACTACTTCAGATCCATCCCTTTTACCTACCCAATCCAATTTTGAGTACATTTTTCCCCACCAAATGCAGCTTTTGTGCTCTTATATTCTTGGATGGGTGACCTTACATTGGAGTGTGTTGATCACCAAGGTGCCTTATTATAAAGAAACCTGATTCTCTCTTTCCAAGAAACTATCAATTACAAATAAGTTTATAGTTAAGGGTAGGAATTCATTACAACCTCTCATGGCAATGTTGTGATTTGCCTAGCTTGAGCTAGGCAAATCACAACAATGATTATCACTACAATGATTATACACATACAACTATTCTGCTCTGCTATAACTTGCAAGTCATCTTTTTATCGAGGTTTCTAAATTTCTGGACCTAGCCATCTTTCTGTATCCTCTGCTTCAATTAACATGAATCAATGGCTTAGGTAAATGTGTGCAATAAGATACAGACACAATTTGGTGATGTTACATAGAGACTCTTATTCTCTTCATATTGACTGGTGTAGTTCTTTGTGTTGTTACTATTTTTTTTTAACCAGGAGACACTTCTTTTTTTAAGGATAGTGAAATTAATGAATCTAGTAGGCTGTTGCAGGATATTAGGAATCAGTTTGATAGATGCCCATTTAGCAAAATCATAGTAGAGATTAATGAGACTGGCTTATGACCTGTCTATCGACAAGGTTAGGTTAAGAAATACTTTTCTCCTCCAATAGTTTTCATAGTTCCGTCTATTATTTGGAAAGTTTGTCAGTGTTAAGAAATAGTTATCTCTTTTGGAGGTGTTGACCAGTGAGCTTCCATACTTCCAAAGTATCAGAAACTAATCCCATGCTCCAAATGGCCCTTCAGAAATGTATGATAAAATCCATTTGACAAAGAAACTTGAATCACAGAACATGAGGTAATTAAGTGGATACTGACCAGGAACTTTCTTAGCACTAGGCATTTTATTTGTTATACTGATATGCAATAGCCTAGATGAGCATTATTGACCCATTGCAAATAACTTCATTTAAATTTTTCATGCATGTGTTTATATATTGAGAGCAATTATATACAGTCTTAAATGGGAACAAAATAGGATATTTTATAAATTTCAGGGAATGAGTTGACCTGAAACAACAGGAAATAAAGAAAAGGAACACAAAGTTCAAGAGTTTGCAAATTGACATGGCCTCAGTTAACATTTAACAGACTCTCAAACTGTTGATATATTGATATAAGCTTAATGGTTTCCAAAAAAATGTGAGACATAGCTCTCTGGTATTTATGTACTACCCAGTCTATTTTATTTTGCTAAATAGTCTATTACTAAGACACATGATTTCTTTTCAAATTCCAACCATGTTGTGGGAATTGGAAATGCTCACAACTTGCTGTAATTCTAGCTGTTATCGTTATCTCTTAAGGATACAGTTAAAACAGACATTTATTTACTGCTGGAGGAAGTATAAACTGATATAAACACTATTGAAGTCTGTATAAAGTTTACTCAAAAACACTAAAACCAGTCTTATTATATAGCCTCAGTATATAAATCATTTGTATAGACAAACAGTATTCTAATTCAAATTTCAATATTACTTCCATGCTCATGTTTATTACTGCATTGTTCATTGTTCATAGTAATGTGGAAACCGAAACACATTAATTCTCCCCCAGGAGATAAATTCCTGAAGACAGTATAGTACATGTATGTGATGGAACTTCAACTAGTCATGAAGAAAATTAAGTCTTGGCATTTTTCAGGACATTGCATGTCTGGAAATTCTGCTGATAAGTGATATATCTTTGATTAGAAAGTAAATGTAGAGTGGTTGTTAATATAGTTGGTGAAGCAAGAAAAGGGTCAAGAGAGGAAATGAAAGAAAAGAGGAATAACAGATGTTACAAAAATACATGTGGGATGAGAGTGTAATGTGGTTTAGTCTAGGATGAAGCAGAGCAGGAGTGAAGTAGTAGGGTTGGAGTGGAATGGACTAGAATACTAATGAAATCGGTGTATGAATATATGGAAATACCTTAATGAATCCCCTTACTTTTTATATCATTTTTAAAGGACAAACTAGGTGTTTGTTAGGTTGCTAAATGGGTAGAGATATACTCATACTTGATATGTCAGTGTGTCCAACAAGCTGAGTTCTATTCCCAAATCCCATGTTAAAGCACAAGAGAGTTGGCTTAAGATTTGTTCTCTTCTATCCACACTGCTCTTTCTTTCTCTCTCTCTCTCTCTCTCTCTCTCTCTCTCTCTCTCTCTCTCTCTCTCTCTCTCACACACACACACACACACACACACATGCATACACACACAAATGTACTGAAATATTGCCTATGTAGAAATCAAGTAAAATTATAATGACAAGCATGGCAGATAAGAATCTTCAACAATCAACCAGGTTCCACATGTGTAATGGTCACTTTTGACCAAGATTACATTTTAAATCTATTGAAATTGGATTTTGCAAGAACTTTCACTGTTTTCTCTGTAATCTTAAGAAAAAATTATCATTTATTTTTTCCTGCTTTTCAATCTCAATATGCTAAAACATTGTCCATATTCTTTAAAAATTTTCCTTAGACTCTGCAACTGTAAACTCAATTACCTGTTCTTCCAATTCCTAAATGTTAGGGAGGCTTACCACAAGCTGTTGTTTCATAATTGAGAAATTAATTTTGTTCCACATGGTTAAGAACAATTGTCTCTTATTGGTTATACAATGATTATGCTTGCTAAAATAATACAGGAACATGGTCATCTCTACTTTTGTTAAAATATGCACATGCTGTGGTCATGGCTATGGGTTGCTAACTCTTGCTTTTATTTTCTTGATAATTTGGATATTGTTCTATTACTGTCAAATACATCTGGTTCAAGTCCTTATTTCTGATTTACATATCATTTTTACAGATCACTGAGAATGAGAAGATTATTTCTTTTTCATGGGAATACTCAGGCTGGGTTATATACAAGGTTGCATCCTCAAGGGACTATTTCATGTAAACACTTTCCTGATTCACAGGACAGAATCTAGCTGTCATAAAAGACTATTCTGAGCATTAAAATTTTAGTGATGTACTTTTTAATTTTGTCACTCCAGTTCCTTTTGTATTTTCATCTTTTTTTTTCAGTTGATGAAAGCAATTTTGTTAATCCATGTCACTTTAACTTGTATGTGTTGGGATAAACTACTAATTACAGTTTTATAACAGGATCTCATTATATATTACTAGCTTGCCTTGACTTTGTGTTTATCCTACTTCATCTTCCTGAATGTTGCGATTGCATATGAATCTCACTACACACAATTTGAGGCATTGTTTGTACATGGACATACTCTGGATTTTTTCTGTGTTGTGCTAATGTACTTCTTGCTCAAAAATGTTTACTTACTGTTTATGACATTAAAGAGTGAGCCACTTAGCTCAGGAAACTCACTCTGTCCAGTGACAAACACAATTGTCTTCTATTTTATTAAAGAGAGAAAAAATGAGTTTGAGAGGAGGAAAGTGATGATGTATCTGGAAGGAGTTGAAAAATGGAAAATACAATAATACATGGTATGTGATTTTCAAATAATACATAAAAACATTAGAGTATTTACAATTTTTTAAATTTAAATAATTTTTACTTTTTTAGAACCTCATAAAATTTTTGTGAGCATTCATACTAAATACAGCTTCTCAATTTCTTTTCTCTCTCTTTCTCTCTCTTTCTCCCCCTCTCTATCCTTCTTTCTCTCATATATACACATACATACACACACATGAGAGAGATTTGTCTATTTAGTGTTTTCCCTATGAAAATTTACTTTAGCTAAAACATTATTCTCAGTCCCGTAACTTGAGTCATTATTGCAGAAGTAACATAATTAGATTTAACAAAGAAAAAAAAACTTGTTTCCTAAATAGAAAAGTCATTAATGTCATGCTAGTATATAAAATGTATAGTACGTCAATTAATTTTAAAGATTCACTAAACATTAAGACATATGATTACAATGGGTTTACATAAACATCTTGCACTCTTTTGTATTAATCTATTATAAATGATATCAGAGTTAAGAGTAACTTCTCCAATCCTGTTTACTCTGTCACACTTTTATCAATAGATAATATTTAGAAAAATATTAATTTTTCTCTAGCTAATGAATGTATAATGTTTGAGACATACATAAAAGAATACTGTTTAGTCATAAAATGATATTGTATCACTTGTGACAACATAGATGGAACTTGAAAATATTATCTCAAGTGAAGTGATAAGGAAAGGAAGACAAGACCTGTGTGAGAACACGTGTGGTATCTTAGAAAAATGACTCTAGCTGATTACTTTGCCACACGCCTGTAATCACAGCTTTTGGTAGAAGAGGCCAAGAAGATTAGGAATTGAAAGCTAGTCCTGTTCACACTGAGCCACATGATATCCTATCTCAAACTAAGTAAAATAAAAGGAAAATACATAAACAAAATCTAAACATTGACTAAAGAAGTCAAGAGTAAATTGCATGTCATAACAGATGTCAGAAAATATAGAGAGAAAGGGGTGGTATTCTCTGATAAATTGATACATTATATCAATGTTCTATGAATGTGAAATTGCTTGAGGAAAGGATTATGGGTATTTACTCAATAGAGGAATAGTAAGTTTTTGTTATATAAATATATATAATCTAATTTGAGTAATACAATAGACAATTTCTGCATGTACTAAATATCACACAGTATTACACTAGCATACCTATGTCAATTTTAGGAACCAATTAAAATACATTTAATCACTGAAGAAGAGTTTAAAGCTAAGAAAGTACAATTTCCTGTTTAAAACAGCTATGGGAAATATTTAACTTAAATTTGTTCACTTCAGTATATCAATGTCCACCAAAGTAAAGTAAAAATGTCTAAAAGGGAGACATATCATTTTAAAAATAATGAAAACGTGATATTCTTAAAATATTAAAGTATAATCTTCAGATATACATGAACATTTTGTAAATCAATTTACTAAAATGATCACAAACACTAACTCCCAAGCCCAGTTTGAAATGACACACTTGCTGCCTTTTATAAAAGTATTTTTATGGACTCCTTTGAATAGACCCCCACAGGTTTATTGTCATTCCAATTATTGTTTCATACTGAACTACATTTCCAAGCCTAATATCTTTTATTTAAGTGATTATTCCAAATATGTTGAAGGTTGAATACACTAAAAATAAATTTTAATTAATACAACATATATAATAGAATCATGAAAAGTATGTTTCAGTAAGATTAATCATTATAACATTTTATCCCTCAAGAACATCTTTATTATCCATAGTATTGTGAGCATGCTTCTATTCATTACATACATTAGTCTAGATAAATAAACACCTTTAGTAAGCAAAAATATTTGTGAAATATTTAAGTACCTAGGCACTTGATATCAGTAAAAAATATATACTCCCAAGTACATATATTTTCTCACATATATTATATAAAATATATGGATTTTGTAATTTTTACTCATATACCTACATACAAAAGGAAACATACATATCAAAATTTAAAGTAAAATAAGCCCATGAATTTTTAACAAGACAAGCAAAGGTTCATGGTCCAGTTTGAAGTGCTGAATAGAAAGGAAAAAATGATGTAATTATATTACAATCTCAAAAATCGGTTTAATAATATTTTAAAAATTAATTTTGTGATGCTCTCAGCAGTGCACCCAAATGCTACTACTTTCTCATCAGTTGGATCCTTCAATTTCATTGTCAATGGATCATAAGTTTCATCCCAGGAACCAGCAGCAAAAATTTTGAAAATTGTTACAAATTCTACTTACAAACAGTCTGCTCAACCATACACACAGGAAGAGAGCTCAGCAAACTGTATACACACACACACACACACATATATATACGTACACACGTACACACACACACACAAATACATATATATATATATATATATATATATATATATTTCCATGTTGGCTTTTGTTTTCAATATATACATATTCTTTTCTCTTATAATATCAACCTTCACCTTGGACACTATGTTTGCCCATGGATTCTGAATACTATCTGGTTCTCTCATGTTTTTTAAAGTAATAAATCCTGGTAATAAATACAGCCTCTGTTGTTTTATATCGTATCTTTTATTCAACTCGATGATGTCTGTCTGTCATCCTCAACAAGCTCTTAAAATGACTTTAAATCTCACTTGCAAAGATCACAGCTATATCCAGAGTGATTTTTGCTTTTTAAAGAACATATTAACACTTTCTAAATGTTTATTCAGATAATTCTTTTTACCACTTTTACAGTTTTTGGGGGGTTGTTAATTTATCAAGAAAATATTGGACATGAGACATTTGCATATCATTGGAAATTTAGGATATGCAAGTGTGAGACTACATAGGCAAACTGCAGAAATAATGAAAAGAAACTTAAATAGATATTTAAATTTGTAAGATATCTGTTCATTTGTGGTAATTGTAGTTAAATGTTAGTAAGATAGCAATGAAATTACAGGATTAAGTGGAAAGATTATAAAGGACCCAGAAATGAGGAGCTATTGAATTCAGTGAATGGTTAGAAAAATGTAAACCTATACTTTTCTTTTCTGTTCGTCCTTAGCCCAGTGACTCAATTTTGAAACACATATATCACAAAAACAAGTAAACAAGGTAAGTTTATAATCTTTTCTTCCAAGCCTACTACCATATAGGTCTCAAAATCCTAGAGAAAGTGACTAATCATTCTATTTCAGAATTCAAAAATTACCTCTCATCCATTTGCCTATATCTCTCCCCAACACTTCTTAGAGGTAATTAATTTCTAATGCAAGAGTGCTTAGAATATTTATTAAACCATTTCCTTTTCTCACTTCAACTACAGTCAGAAAATCCATGATGACACTATCAGCAGCTCTTCAGGTTATGTTACTTGAAACGCTTCTCTGACTGGTGATAAAAGATGTCATTCTGGAAATATATTTCTCTTACTCAACTCGGATCTTGATCAACTTAGATGGCCTCCATAGCTTTTCTTATCCTGTAGGTACAAATGTGAAATCCCTACCCCAACATAACACATATCCTGGTTTCCATATTGAGGCCAATACATCCTTAAATACACCGGCTGATTTTGTTCAGACATTTTATTCTGTTCTCCAGTGTCTCTCTGGAGCTGTTTTTCCTTTTTCATTAGCACTAAGAAAATTTAATGTTTTTAATAAAGCATTATGTAATCCGTGTTTGGGTGTCTTTGTTCCCCCTGCCTGTTTATGGTGCATTTCCTTTAAAGTACAATTGGAACTCTTAACTACTGCTTGTCCTGTAGGATTGTGTGGTATACCAGTTTTGTGCTTTATGTTACAATACTCAAAAAAAAAAAAAAAAAAAACTGTTACAATTTGCTGGAGACATGCAGGATCATTGTCAGTTTTTATTTGTGCAGGTATGCCCATAATGGCCATTACCTCTGATAGGTGTATAATAACAGAATCAGCCTTTTCAGAGCTCAGAGCAGTGGCCCATTGAAACCCTGAAAATGTATCCATAGTGGGGTGAACATATTTTAATTTTCCAAATTCTGCAAAATAATACATTTTTTGCCATATTTCATTTCTATTTATACCTTTAGGGTTACTGCCTGGTGGTAAAGGAGTTTGGTTATAGAATGAGCAAGTAGGACATTTCTTTACAATTTCCTTAGCTTGTTGCCAAGTGATAGAGAAATCCTTTTTTAAACCTTTGCTTTTCACGTGGTGTTTCTTAAGAAACCCCAAGGTTTTTAGCACACTTCCTATTAATAACTGATCAGTTTTGTAGGACAGGGAGAGTAGAACACAAGCCCCTCTCTCTGGTAATATAAGAACACGTGGAAATATTTAGATTATTAGAAATGGGCTAATATTTAAGACAGAACTAGACAATAAGAAATGCTATTAACAAGCTTGTTACAACTCTGTGTGTTATTTGGGGCAGGCACGGCTCTGGGACAAACCTGGCAAGAAAACACGCTCAAAACAGGATGCTTCTCAATAAAACTCTTCTGAGTCTCCCTTTGGCCTGAACAATTTGGATTCTTTACATCATTTGACACTAAATGTTCTTCATAGTTGTGCTATGTGTAGGATTTTCCCTGGCAGGTCCGGTACCACTGCCGCTCCAGCCTCAATTAACACACAGAGACGCTATACTAAATATAAAGCTGTTGGCCATTTTCTTATCGGCTTGCTCTATCTTAAATATTAACCCATTTCATTCATCTAAGTACGTCCACGTGGTCTTATCTTACTGGAGAGAGGGCCCGGCATTCTACTCTCTCTGTCCTCCATCTTGGATCTCCTCCCTCCTACTTCTTTCTCCTCCTTGTCTCCTAGTCCTGCCTGTCTTGCTTTCCTATTGGGCAACAGTGCTTTATTCATTAACCAATAAGAGGAACATATTTACAGAATGACATCTCCTGTCACAGTTGATTTTCACTTTCTGTGCTGTCCCTATTCTTTTCTACAATTTATTCTATTTTTATATTTTTATTTAAATTTAAAATTGAAACAATCTTGTTTTACATGTCAATCCTAGTTCCTGTACCCTCCTGCCCACCCCTGTTTTCCCTACCAACCTGTATCCTATATTCTTTCTGCTCCCAATGGAGGATAAGGCCTCCATGGGGAGTATCCAAAGTGTGTCATATCATTTGGAGCAGGGCCTAGGCTCTACCCCATGTGCCTATGCTAAGTGAGTATCCCTGTATGTGAATAGGCTCCCAAACTCCATTCACATACTAGGGATAAATACTGGTCCAATACCAGAGGCCCTGTGGACTTCCCAGTGCTCCCAATTAACACCACATGGAGGGAATCTGGGTCGTTCCTATGCTGATTTCCCAGCAATCAGAATCAGACTGGAGTTCATGAGTTCAGGTTAGCAGTATCTGTGGGTTTCAAAATTAAGAAGGGACCATTTATGAATTGTTGATCTAAGTGTCTGTGCTACTGGTGTTATGTTCAGGAAGCAGTCTCCTGTTCCATTTCGTTCAAGGATGCCTCCCACTTTCTATTCTAAGAGGTTCAGTGTGGCTGGACTTAAGTTGAGGTCCTTAATCCATTTGGACTTAAGTTTTGTTCATGGTGATAGATATAGATTTATTTGCAATCTTCTACAAGTCAGCATCCAGTTATGCCAGCACCATTTGTTGAAGATGCTTTCTTCAACAACAACACACATTTGAGAAACCCTACAAACTCATTAAAATTAAACAATGCACAATTGCACTATTCAGGTGTCAAGGAAGAGATAAAGAAAGAAATTAAAAGCTTCCTAGAATTCAATGAGAATGAAAACACAACATACCCAAACTTATGGGACACTATGAAAGCTGTATTAAGAGGAAAGTGCCCACATGAAGAAACTGGAGAATAGTAACATTAGAGAATTAAAAACACAGCTGAAAGCTCTACAACAAAATTAAATCAAGAACAGATAAGCAATTTAAATATACCTATAACCCCTCATGGAATAGAAGCTGTCATCAAAATCTACCTAACAGAAAAAAAAACCCAGTACCAGATGGTTTTGGTGCAGAATTCTACCAGAAATTCAATGAACAGCTGGTACCATTACTCCTCAGAGTATTTCACACAATAGAAGAAGGAGGGTCATTGCCAAACAGTATTCATATGCAATATTTTTAAATTTAAATATGTAACAAGTTTGTTTTCCATATCATTCTCTGTTCCTTCATCCTCTTGTCCTTCCCTGTTCCCCCCACCAACTCCCATCCTGTCCCTTTTCTGCTACCCAGGGAGGGTGAGGCCTTTCTTGGAGTGTCTTCTAAGTTTGTCATATCTTTTGAAGCAGGACTCAGGCCCTCCCCAATGTGTCTAAGCTAAGCGAGTATCCCTCTATGTGGAATGGGTTCCCAAAGTCCAGTCATGTGCTAGGGATAAAAACACTGATCCACTACCAGAGGTCCTGTATACTTCCCAGTACTCCCATCTAATGCCACACCCAGGGTTGGTCCTATGCTTGTGTCTCTCAGCTATCAGAATGAAGTCCATGAGCTCCACCTTGGTCAGGTCAGAAGTTTCTATGGGTTTTTCTAACCTGGTCTTGACCACTTTGCACATCATTCCTCCCTGTCTTCAACTGGATTCCAAGAGTTGAGCTCAGTGTGTAACTATGGGTTTCTGCTTCTGCTTCCATCAGCTACAAGATTCAGGCTCTAGGGTGGCATATAAGGTAGTCATCAATCTCATTATTGGGGAACTACATTTAATGTATCCTCTTCACTATTGCTTCAGGCCCTAACTCTTTTTTAGGAGCCTACAATTCCCTTAGTACCCAATTTATTCTATGTATAATTAAAATGTTATTACAATGTTTCTCCAACTCCCATTCCTCCCTAAAATGCCTACCTTTCCCTCTCCATTTCAGATCCATGATCTGTTTTTCTATAAGTATCATTGTTCCACATACTTACACACATATTTATACATATATGTATATATGTATATTCATATATACATATATACATGTACACGTATATGAACATACATGCCTGCACATATATACACATATATTTGCATGTGCATACACATATATGTATGCACATGTGTATATGTCTATATATATTTATTCTTAAACACATATATGTGCATATATGTATATATGTATGCATTTTTGTAATTGTATGTGTGTGTGTAAGAACAAATATGTAATTACAATGAAAAAGCTGACTTTAAATGTATTTGCTTTTAAAAGTGACCACTAAATATTGAATATCTATTCAGGAGATTATCCATAGGGAAGACAAAATTTCCCTTTCTCTGGGGTTGTTAATAGTTGATTTACATCTAGGAGTGAAGCTTTGTGAAGACTCGCCCACCCATGTCACCATATCTATTGGTATTGTTGTTCCTGTCGTCTTTAGGCATACATATTATTTAGATTCAATGCACACAGCTTCCCTAACATACCTAGAATACAAGTTCACATCAGATTTTCTGGCCCTCTGACTCTTGCAATTTTTCAGGCTTCTCATCAGTATTGTTTCTGACCTTAGAGTAGGTAATGACAATGAGGAACAGGGCAATGGATATTTTATAGTTTTGTTCTGTTTTAGATAATATAGATTGTTTTAGAAGTTTTTTTTAAAAATTATGTTCAGCTTCATGTACTTAATAATAACAAAAAGTTATGACTTTAGTTTTTGTTTTATTCTATCAGTTTTATAAATCATCTTCTATAATTGTGATGTTATTTCTATACATTTAGTCATTATTAAGTTCAAATATTTCCTTTTTTATTTTCAGTTCCATCTCTTTATCCACTGTGATGATTTCATTGTTTTAACTCATAAAAAATTCTAATATATATATATATATATGTGTGTGTGTGTGTGTGTGTGTGTGTGTGTGTGTCAAACTTTTGTTATTCACCTGTTGGTTCCCATGTACTTTGGCTTCATTTCCTAACTATTGTGAATATTGCACACCAAATATGAACATGAATTTGTCTCCATTGTCCGTTGGTTTATAGTTACTATGTATATTACAATGAATGCCATATTTGAATTACAATGTAATTTTTAATTTTAGTTTTCAATAATATTTCACATTGGCCTTCATAGTAGATATAGTAGTCCATAGTCCCACATTATTGTAAGGATTTCCCTTTTCTAACGTTTTACTATTATTTGTTATAATTTGTTTTCTTTATTAGAGCATTTTTTTTTCTGTAAACAATAGAACCACAGTGAAGTTTGGGTTTCTAATACATGAAAGGAAAAGGTTGCTCAGTCCTTTTCAATCTGACTCTGAGCCACTTTCATTTCTTCTAGAGAACAATGTATTCTTCTAATTAGTCCTTTCATTGTTTGGTCGTTTCTCTCTCTCTCTCTCTCTCTCTCTCTCTCTCTCAGTGTGTGTGTGTGTGTGTGTGTGTGTGTGTGTGTGTGTGTGTGTCTGTGTCTTTTGTCTTTCTTGTGTGAAACTTTGCAATTCTTCATTCATTCTTCATAGTGATGTCATATCATAGGTGTAATTGGCAAAAAGTTATTTCTGAATAAGTCAACAGTTTATCCATTGATATTTGTTTCCTTTGTTGTGTAGAAGCTTTGTAAGCCTTCTATCCACATTTTAAATTTCATCTTATATTCTGTGTTAAGTCTTCATTGTAGGTGGGTAATAATAGCTTGCACAATTGGTGCAAGAAGAATTGGTTAACATCAGTACATGATAATTACATTCAAAGGTCTAAAAAAACATGATGTCAAGGCATTTATTTAGTAACAGTTTAGAACATGGGAACACAGAGGAAAAACATTTAAATAAATAAAATAGATTTCTTGGAGCTCATACAATGAATGTGCATTAATTTGTTTTAGATCATATTATATTTTATGTTAGAAACAATAGAAATCAATTTTCTTGGAACAGAAAATAAAAGCTATAAAATCCTGTCCATATACCTTCAGAGCCTCATCCGACATTTTATCCAGTTCATGTTTTTTTTTAAAAAAATTTATGTAAGCTTCTTGTGTCTCCAGTATATGTTTTGATTAATCAATTGAAATAGCCTTCAGGATATCTCAGACTTATTGAAAGAGTTTTTCACAATGTTATGTCTCTCAATGTCCTCTTTAATATCACTAGTGATATTTAAAATTGACTTACTATAACTTGTACATCATTCATATGACTTTTCTTTTCCCTTTTCCATATTCCTGAATTACATATTTGTTAATTGCAGATATTTACAAATTGATAAATTTTAATATTTGGGAATGTCTTGATTTTTCTGCAATTCTGTTACTATCATGTTATATCTCCAAGAATGATGTTTCTGCTAATGCATTACATTATATTAGATATTTTCTTTTAATCTCTGGAACTGGATAATAAATTAGCTTAAATTATATTACTCTTATGTTATTAGCTTTAATAATAAATAAACTTCTTTCTCATATTCACATTTGTTAAGTTCAAGTATATGGTTTAAATAAAATATTCATAAACCTAGTTCGGTCAATTTTTGTATATGAAAATCCTGAACTTTGTACCTCATTCTGAACTTAACCAGTATATAATTTCATAGGTATTTGATGATAATGGCTAAAAGATACTCACTGATATTGTAAAATACTTTGGTTTCATTAAACATATTCATGTTTATGTTTTTGTTACATATAAACAAACACTGCTCATTTAGTAAGTTCTCTATTTTGACATATTTTGCTTTAGCAAAACAAAACTAATTCAACTGAACTAATTCATAGAAAATATCCCATCCTGATGGCATCTCTGTAAAGACCACATTCATAGAATGCCATTTAAGAATAGCCTAAACATCATCAGAAACATATTATTTTATAACATATAAAGAAAAGCATTTTTGATAAAAAGTTGTAAGCTACTAATTAAGATCATTGGTTAGGAAATATTTGGTTGTAAGTTCATCTTGCTATAATGTTTTACTATGTCACTCATCAGTAATTTCAACTATCATTATGTTGTTATGATATTATTTTAATTGAGTTTTCTTAGTTTCTGAAATATTAGTTTTAAAACTATAAATGCCAATATTTTATTTCCTTAATAAGAAAATAAACAAATGAACTATAACCAGATATCCTTATTTCAAGTTTTATTCATTATCTTTTATATAGAATATAAGTAAGACGAAAACTCAGTGAAATATTACAAATAAGACACAAAATTTATTTTTTCTACTTCAACTTTTATCTTTGCCTTTTTTAATTAAGTCAACATTAGACCCAAGGTTATGAGAAAAAAAATGTTAGCTTTAACCTACTATTTCAATCAAATAATTAGTTTTTTTCACTGTTGCTATTGATTGAAGACTGAAGGCTCCATTTTGTCCTTGCTTTTGTATTAAGTTCTATAGTGCACATTGAGAAATCCTTCTTTTGCCAGAGTCCTCACTAGTCCTTGTACATATTACTACTTTCATTGAAGTCAACAAGATATCAGTAGACATATAAACTCATCTAAAATTTTAACAAATACTACATTTATCCATGGTAACCAGACTATACAACTCTTTGTTTTACTTGGTTGTGGTTTTCTTTAGTGGTCTTTGGCTGTTGCCAAGATATGTTTCCTTGACAATGGGCGAATACTCCAACAATCTATGGATACAAGGACAAACATTTACTATGATTCCACCAGCACTAAATAATTAGCTAGGTGTTATAAGAATCTAGCAGAGTCATTGCATCAAGAGTAAACATTACAACAAAATAGTTGTTTTCTAGAAGAAATCTTGGTGGATTGCGATTCTGTGATTTATAGACTTGTCTTTCTAAAGCAGTTTTGCAACCTTTTATGAATTTAGTTCCAAGACACAACTGAAACAACTGCAACTCTTGCATTATGAAGAACTTTTTTTTTCCCCAAATCAACTGTGTGTAACCATTAATAAATATGCCTTTGTATGACAATAAGAGGTTCATTCCACCAGAAGCTGGACCTCTTTCATGCCAAACAGGTCTGAAAAGAAAATTCATCTTGGTGTGACCTCTTTGTCTGACTAACTCAAGCAACACAAAATACCCAACAGCTAAGTTTCCAACATCAGGCACATTGTCCCTCTTGTTGAAGACCCGTTAGAGAATTGGTGGTTCTAGCCAACTTATATGAGTCAGTACTGTATCATTAGTGTGATTTCATCATGATGGTTGCCTTTGTGGTTCATAGTCATCATAGATGGGTAGGACTCACTGCTTCCCTCACTGGAAATCTGCAAGGTATTTTCTGGTACTATGAAAGCTAGTCTTCAGAGGGCAGACATTCAGATTAATTCTATCTTAGGGAGTCTCTTGCTCTGTTTCTGAAGTTCATGGTGTCTTCAGCAGTAATGACTATGTAGTGATAAATTATTTATTATTTATTAAAGTATCTGTGGGATTTTATTAATTCATGTTACAGGACTTACTTTCCAATTCTGCACTGACAAATGAAATAGAAATAGGCTGTATGCCTTAGGGATTTTTTGCAATAACTAGAAATTATTATAGAAGAGGGGTACAAAGATTATAGGAGCCAGAAAACCAGAGAGATTTTTTATCTGAGATATATTTACTAGTACTGTCATAAGATACACCCATAAATCTCACCAACATAAATCTCTAAACATTAGCTAAACAAATATGACACAAAGAGATATATCAAGATGGACAGGGAAAATGTAAAAAAGGCCTCATCCCAACACAAATTACTTTAGGCTACAGGGAATGCTAAAATCAGAAGGAACAGACTTTACAGGGAAAAGTACACTAAATTATTTATCAAATACCAAGTTTCATTCCTGAAAACATGCATTCAATTAAGTAATATCATGCAGATTGAATATGTTATATTTTGGGAACCCATTCCAAGATTCCTTTTCCACAGAATTATTTGCTGATGCCATTACAGTTCATATGTTAATATGAGTCAGATCAAACCAAGACTCTAAAAGCACACTATCCAGGTGAATAAAAGGGAAATCAATTCAGATTTTATTAATTTTTAATTATTTATCATTGAAGTATAATTATAGTAATAAATAAAGGTCTTTCTAACAGAGACTTGCCAGTAGAAATTTATAGTAACAAATAAAGGTCTTTCTAACAGAGACTTGCCAGTAGAAATCTCACTGAGACAAACAATCAGTAGATTGGCAAGATTTGAAGGAAATTCTTCTATACCTGTTTATGGCAGAGTCAGATATCATTGGATAGAGTATGCCACTCAGTGGCAAGAAAGTTGGAAGTTCTTCCAATGAGGTGTATATTATGAGCTAGAAATTTCCAAAAGTTGCCAAGGAGTTGCTACTGTTCTAATTGGAAGATAGTTATAATGCCTGAAAAATTGATTGTGAAGCTGCTGGTGGTAGTCCTACTCCAATTTACTGAAATTGACCACCATAGAGATTCAGCAGTCCACCCAAACATTATGCCAGCAGGCAAATGGCACACACTTATAAACTCTAGCTCCCATATTTAAATTATGGTAATATAAAATAGTAGAGATGCTGAGAGAAATTTACTTGAAAAGTAATATGGAAGCCAGACCACATGTAAACATGAATGAACAAGTATTTTAAAATATTTATGATGAATATATTACAAAAATTTAACTGTTTAAAAAGAAAAATAATATAAATTGTTATTATATAGTGGGAAAATACATAGATATCGATGGAGAATTACATTGATATACAGAAAGAATTTAAAAAATCAAGATAGACTTTCCTTAAATTACAAAAAATGAAATATCAAAATTAAGCAGTACTTAATACTACAGAAAATCTTTCTTTTATTTGTAATTGTGCATATAAGGTTTAATATGTTCATAAGGTTCTTTGTGCTTCCTCGATATAGGGTGTAGCAGAATAACACTGACATTCATGTATGGCATGAGCATTACCACCTTGTGGTTCCTTAGTATTGGGAACTTGGCCCATTAAGTTCCATTATGGAAAGAGATAGATATGGCTCATAAGAATCTTTCTTTCTCTGTAAATCAATTTACTGACACTGGAAAGGAAGATAATTTCTTTGTTACTATAGTCATTTTAACTACCCCATTCTTATGTAAGACAATCCTTAACCATTCTCCTTTGAGTAAGCCTAACTAAACACATTAGTTCATCATTCTGTAAGTAACAAAATTTATTTATGTGGTTTGTTTTCAGTGCTCTCACAGGAGAAATTAGAAGCTTGCTTACTTCTGTCTATGAAATGTTTGAATGGCACATGAAGGCAGAGTGCAATGTTCAACTCAACACAAATACCCATTTCTGCAAATACCTGTCATTTCATTGTAGGGAGAACAATCAAAACTTTTCATTTAGCAATAAAAATATACGCCACATAAGCATTATTCATATTTACCCTACTGTCTTTTTGTGAGTCTGTTACCAGGTTTTCCTCATCTCTTCTTTTCTTCCTGGTCTTCCCATTTCTCTTAAAGCCATTGTACTCTTAAGCTCTATAAGATAATTTGCTTTAGATTATTTATATGAAGAGATAACATGACATGTTTCACTGCCTGGATACCATAATCACCTTCTATCCTACAGATATTACAAATGATAGAATTTCACCACTTTATACAGAAAAAATGACATTCTATTGTGCATATAGAAAACATTTTCTTCATGTGCTTATCAGCTGAAGGAGAATTAATGTTTTGTGGGACTTCTAGTATTTCTTTAGTATAGTGGCATTCATTTATTTTATATATGTTCATAATAGTGAAATTGTAGCATTATATGAGAGTTCCTCCACACATGCCCTCTCATCCAGATCCACACCATATCTAACTCTCAGGAAAACAAAAACAAAAACAAACAAACAAAATCTTATAAGGGACCATCACGAATTCTAAATGTATAACACAATAATTAAAGAATTAAAGAAAGAACCGAGAAAGATGTAATGAGTTATAATATGTCCCATTATCCACCTCCCAAATAATGACACTGAGAATTATTATTAATTATGAAAGCTTGGTTTCAGGCATGTCTCAGTTGCTCTTACAACTGAAATGTATACACTTAATCTACATTTTGCTTTGTGACATTTTACCTCTCCTCCATTGTGTACCTCCTGTTTCTTCTCCATGCCCTCTCA
Organism: Phodopus roborovskii; assembly: GCF_943737965.1. Lineage (NCBI taxonomy): Eukaryota > Metazoa > Chordata > Mammalia > Rodentia > Cricetidae > Phodopus > Phodopus roborovskii. Next base: position 2,037,917 of record NW_026126413.1, on the reverse strand, counting down.
TCTCTTCCATGTCTAGATTCATCTCCTACTCTGCTTGGAATCCGACCTAACCTCTTCCTGCCTAGATATTGAACATTCACCTCTTTATTAAACATATCAGAAGGCACCTTGGAAAAGAAACACCTGTTTAATGTACAAAAGTCTTATCTAATGAAAGAATGTTACATGATATGGTTTAAAAGGAGGAAAAGGGTAAAATAATGTAAATACTACAGATAATGGATTACAGTGAAAAACAGATTAGATACTAATAAATTAATCAAATTAGAGATAAGCCAACCCCATATTTAATGTGAACTTCTTTCTGTGCATTATTTTGGTATTCTCCTGTAGTGAGCAATTTTGCACTGGAGACATGGAATACATAGAAACCTCATCCCTCTCTCCCTCAGTTCCTGATGTTTTACCTTGTGACTCAATTTCCAGAGAATAAAAGAAGGAAAGAAGGAAGGTAAAATATGGCAGGCTTTGTTTTGTCATTCGTTCATATTTTGTACTTTTCTAATCAAGGTTTAGCAAACCATATTGTCCTTTTCAAGTTTCCAGACTTAGAAAGCATATTCTCTTCAGGGAAGGTGGTTTGTCTAGAAGATCTCCAGGTGTGCACAACATCCACTGTGATAAATGTGCAATACTTTTGGACAGAATTTGTCTCTCATTTTGTGTAACTTTGGTTGTGGGAAATAAACCTGTAAACATGAATATAAAACTATCCGACAAACATTTGTCTTCCTAACAACTTCTACGTATAACCATACAATTATGTTCTTAAGTGATACTGTCAGGCAAGATCTGTTTTTTGTTTGTTTGTTTGTTTGGTTGGTTGGTTGGTTGGTTGGTTTTTTGAGACAGGGTTTCTCTGTGTAGCTTTGGAGCCTGTCTTGGAACTAGCTCTGTAGAGCATGCTGACCCAGAGATCTGCCTACCTCTGCCTCCCAAGTGCCCAATTATGTTCTTAAGTATAGATGGTTTACTATACTACAAGGGAAGTCCCTGTACCTTTCAGATAAAGGCAAATAAATAAATAAATAAATAAATAATCAATGAACATTCAGAAATTTATGAATGAGGACACGAGGAAGTCATAAATATGCCTGCTTTCTACTAAAAAGTGAAATACTAAGTTATTACCATTACTCTCTTTTTTAAAATTGAATTCATGTTTAATAATTACAGACATATACCCCCAGCAATGAGGAAAGCAGTCCCAAGAGTGATTTCAGAAAATAAAAAGGACCCTAGAAGCAGGCTGTAGTTACCCCCCACCCCATCTCCACCCCCTGCAAAGACACAACAAATTTCAAGACTTTATATCTCTCTGTATCCCGGCGGGGCAGAAGAAGGACTCTTGGCAGCATCCTGGAGGGTGTCCCTAGGCAGCCCCAAGCCATCTTGCCTCATTAGCCACTTTATTAGCGCAGACACATTGCACTACAGGCACCCACTGTTACCACTCCGCCCCTGCAGTTCCTGGCTAGGGCATCAAATTATCCATGGCCCCACCCGCCATCAGTTGTGGTCAGACTGCTCCTCCTCAGCAAATTGAAGAAGGCTGTGTCAGATTTTAGGGCCACACCCTTACCCTGCTGCTCATCAGGGTCCTTGCTTCTTTCCCAGCTGTAGAAAGCTTCTTCCTTCACCACGTCCTCATCATACAGAGCATCAAAGGATACCCACAGCAGGCTGGCCAGGTCACTACAAGGGCCTGGAGAGCAAAGAGTGCTTGTAGCTCCTTCTGTTCATCACACAAGTATTTCTGTAGAAGTCTCACTTGCAATTTCAACTCTGCAACATCCACTCAGAGAAGAGTCTCAAAAATAATTGCAGAATAACAAACAGCTGTCATGAGTGCTCGAACAAATGTACTGGATGCTATCTACTGCTCATTCAGATTAGCCACTATCCAGTCATACACCCGCTGGTTACTGCTGTCCTCCTTCAACAGCTTCTCTAGCAGCCTCCACAGCTCCTCAAAGGAAAGGGACCTTTGGCCAGGAGCCTCTGACTCTTCTCCCAAGGTATACTCTGCCTTCTGTTCAACCACAAATGCGCTAACATCTTGGCCTTCTGCTACAAACTCCCTCCAGCTCAGCCCAGCCTCTCGCCACAGCATTCCCGCCTTTACGGTACCCATGCTCTTGCCTGAGAGACCCAGGATCTCCAGCAACAAAGAAGTAACTTTGCTCATGGGTCAGAGAGGCTTCATAATTTTCCTGAAGAGCTCTCCCATGGGCACCCATCTTCCTGGAGAATGGGTGTATCAGTTCTTCCAGGTAAAACCATACATGAGGGATGCCAATTTCTATGTCCTCAGCTAATTCTAGTGTTTCATACAGCCCTTGGTAGTACTGGTCAGTAGAGAGGTGCCTTGCGCAGAGCAGCCGTTGTCCCATATCTTCAAGAGCAATGGTGCTGCATTCCAGCTTGGACTCAAAGATGAAGAGCAAGGAGGGTGAAGCCAGCTCCTGGACACACTGTACTACCTCATTTATGTCACTGAGATGGAGATTATTCCTCAATGATGGCCTTAAATTTATTATCCACCTCATCCTCATAAGTGCAGCTTTTGAAGGGCTCACTGGAGGTAGAGTGGCTTCCCACGTAACAGGATCCTGACCACGATCTTGTGTGAGGCTGGCTGCCTGGCACAGTCCCTCAGGCTGGGAAGGCCACTCTCTTCTCCACTCCTTCACTCCCTTGCTAAAACTTCTCTTGGTGGCTGGTGTTCTGGCACGATCAAGTCGGTCCCCACGATCACCTACCAGGTCACTCTGCTCTAGTTGGTCTCCCCGTTCCCTAGCTTTCTCACCTCATTCCCAGCTCAAGCTACTCCTCTGAAAAACACACCTGTGATCTGTGTTCTCTGTGGGTAATGCTTGTTGAAGAGCCGAAAAGTGGTTCAAGGTACTAGTAGCTGGACGAGTAGCTTCTGACATTGTGTTTGAGAGCTTGGCTTCTAAGGGCTATTGCTGCCCTTGCCCCAGCTCAGTCACCCTCCCGGTGCAAAGAGCTAGTTATTGGAATCAATGGAACCAGGCTTGGTGATCTTGGTGAGCCGTGAGGTGTTAATGGGTGTCTGCCTTTGCTAATTGGGACTGTATTCCAGGCACCATCATCCACAAGTGGAAGGCCACAGCTGATGGGTAGGCCTGGAGGGCCACCCCGACGCTTGTCGCTGCCCTTGGCCATGAGCTGCTGCACTTTGATGTATTCTAGGTGCTCTTTCATCTCAGCCTCCTTGTGGATCTGATCAATAGTCATAGGACCCTGATACCCCGGCGAGGCACCCAATTGCTCTGCTGCATATTTAGTACATCCTGCAACATAAAACAAATTCGAGACCAGGTTTTCTTTTCTTTAATGATTTTTTTTCCATTTGGTTGAAATACTGATCCATTCCAGGCTTGGCTTTTGCGAAGTTCAGGTCTTTGCCAGAAGTGGTGAGAAGGCGGCAGAGGCATTCCAGAGACTTTTCACTCATAGTTCTTAAGTAGTTTGACCACACAGTCATGCATTATTACTTCTGTTCACATCTTCAGCTTGAATAACTCTCCAATAAACTTGATAGTCCCGAAAGAGCATCAGTGAGCTATGTCCTGGGCCTCTTCTAGCTCTTCTTTCAGGTGTCCCCATTCTTCTGCCATAGCAGTTCATCCATCACTTTCTGCTTTTTTTTTTTTTTTTTTTTTTTTTTTTTTTCAAAATCTTCATCGTCATCTTTGTCTTTATCAAATTTCTCTGGCATCGATTTGACAAGAGTTTTTGAAAATTTACAGTCACTGTTGGCTTTTCTGTAGTGGGCACGTTCAGCTCAATGAGGCAGCAGTACATTTTGGCAGAAGCCAGAGAGAAATTGGGTTCTGAAATGGCTTTCTCAAAGATGAGGTCAATAACTCTTTTGAGGCAGTCCTTGGTATCAATGACCAGATTGGTCAACTGCTTCATCAGCTGCTGGAACATCTGGGGTGTCAGCTTGTTCAGGATAGAGCGCACCCTGCACAACAGGTGATGGGTTTTGCTTCCATCAGCATCATCTTCCCCTCGATCTTATCAGCAGCTGTCTGTTTGCTGCTGGGTTTCTAAGCCTTCATGTCTTTGTTCAGTTTTATTTCCTCAGTCATTACCACTGAGAAGGTGATCTTGCGTGCTTCCTTTCATGGGCGCTGCCTGGGTCCTAGGCCCGCCAGCTGCCCACTGGGCAGTTCCCACTTGGCCCACCCCTTGGGGGCCCATGGCAGTTGATGATTTGTCCACAAAGGTTGGCAAAGGATGGAGTGAAATCTGGGCCAAAGTTTATGCCAGGTAGTCTGGAGGGATTCAGCGGCCGAAGTGGTATTTTATTGGCCTTGTCCAGGACCACATCGGTTAAATGGGGGCAATCCTTCTGGTTTCTGCATACTGGCAATGATAAACTGAAAGTCCAGCAGGAACTCTCTGGAATAGAGCTTCTCAAGATTCAGTTGTTTCCACTGGTCTGATTTGTACTCGTACTTCTGTTCCCCAGGCTAGATGTTCTCTGCATTGTGAATTTTGTCTTCCTTAGAGACCCAGTTTCATCTGTTTCTTCAGACTGTTGGGGCACAGTGCTGCCCTCTGACTCTGAGTTTGAGATGCTGCCTCTGGGAGCCTGATTATCTACCTCTGGTACTGCTGGGTCCACCTCCTTGAAGGCATCCAGAAGATCACACACAGCCTCCTTCTTATTTAGGTCTTTAATTTTCTGCTTCCTCTTTGGCACAGATACTGACACTTTGGTGGCAATTGCTACCTTTAAATTCTGAGACAATCGGGCTGAGCCAGGAGAGAGGCCTTCTGCTCCCTTCTCACTCTCAGGTTCCCTGCCTTCTTCTTCTATTTCTTCCTCCTGAGTAGGAGAAATCTCTGAAGGAGCCACAGGTGGAGTGGCATAGAGGTGGCCGGTGCCATGGAAGAAATCTCCCTGTTCCACTGACTCACTGACTGGGCTTAAGTAGACACCTGGAGGTGAGGGGACTCCATTGAGCAGTTCTCTGGTTGGGCAGTTGGAGCAATGGGCACTGGTGATTCAGAATACGGGCTGAAAGAGGAGGAGAGGCTGGCTCTATGCTTGACTCTACCTCTAGTTCCAGATCTTCAGAACTGGGACAGGAGCCACACTAGCAGGAAACTTCTGAACACCTTGGGCTGGATAATAGGCACCAGCATAGGTCCCAACTCAATGGGACTTGCACCCTGAGAGAAGTCTGTGGCTCCTGGCTGCACAGGGCACTGCTGTGTTGGGACAACATACATAGAACGTCCCTGTTCGGGTATATAGTAGAGTCCTTGGGAGGCTGAATAGGAGATCTGGGAAGGGATTATCATTGCTTGGGATCCAACAGGGTAGACATGGGTAGCTGGGCCAGGATGGCTGCAGTGCTCATGGGATGGGCCCCGCTAGGGTAGACATGTTGGTGGGCATGAGAAGGCATGTACATTTGTGTTGCTTGTGGTCTGCCACGAGGGAAAAGTTGTCTGTGGGAGTTCAGGGGACTTGGCAGGTGGAGGGCCTGTGGGTTGAGGAGCTTTGTTCATTTCTATTGTTGCCACATAGGGTTCCCCCAGCACCCCCATGGTTAAGAATACACAGTGCAGCCTACAGGTCTGGGCATAGGAAAGCCTTTAGTCTCCTTCAGTCCATGCGGCAAAGCCCAATGTAGCCACACAGACTTAGTCCACAACCATTTCTGAATCCCTGCACAGATCCTGCCCATTTACTCTCTTTTATTAACTTGTTTTCTGAAAGATCCAAGTAACTATTACACATTATTTGTTCAAATTATCTGTTCACACAATACTCATTTCAAGAACTACAATAATATCCAGTCATATAAATGGAAATAATATGAAAAAGGTTATGCTGAATGAGGCATCATGTACCATTTTATATGATCAAGTCAATTGGGGCACTATGACTATATGGCATGATAGTATATCACCAAACATGTTTCCATATGTATCTTGTGGAATGTTTTTAGAAATTAATACATGGGCTGCAAACTACATATACAGTAGTAATATAGTAATGTTCATTTTTACACTGATATTCTATCCAATTAATTTTTATTATGCAGTTCATTTCTTCAGATTTGGAGTACATCATAACCTTTTTGAAAATTCTAAACTATGGAATGATACAATTTGCAATCATTTTTTTAGAACATAGGATCTTTCCATACTTAGTAATACCTTTCATAGACTAAGCGAAGTATTATAAGATAATCATAACATTATTTAAATTGTGCTAATAGTGTATTTGTTTGAGTGTAAAACAAAGTTTATTATTCAGCCCAGACTTGGCACAAATAAGTGATAGCAATTTTTTTCCTGAATGTTAGCTTTACAGAAATAATACATTGTTGACAGGTATTACAGTGCCAATGTATTAGTGGGAAGGAATGTTTGTGTGTGTGTGCACACACTTGGGTGTGTGTGTGTGTGTGTGTGTGTGTACATATACTTGAATATGAATGTGTGTATACCTGCTATGAAGTGCTAGATTTAACTTAAAGTGTCACTGATTCTGCTCAGATGATGATTACAGTGTCTTTTGAGAAAAGCTCTCTTAATAATCTGTAAAATATTTGCAAGCTGTTATCAATTGGAAGTAGTATCTGGGATAAGGTTGGGAGATTATGTCTAATTCCTCTTTGGTCTCTTTGGTATTTTCAATTCACCTGTTCTGATCTCAGAGTCTTCACAGTTTCGGGAATTTACGTTTTGTTTATATATATATATATACATATATATATACAAGTCCATTTAAATGAAAACAAACATTTATAGACAATATTTGGGAATTGGGCCGTTGTTCTTTCCAAACTACTTCCTGCTGGTAAGGGGCACTGTCATGGGGGGATTCGAAGAAGATTCAGAAATCCTGGCTGTAGTCTGTAAGGCTGCTTTGTCCAGCTGTTTTGAATGTAGGATCACCTGGTATTCTGTTTCAGGTGGTCTGGCTTGATCAAACCACATTAGTCTGGAAGGAATCCACAGCTTTTCATTTTCTGTGGAAACAAAAATAGAAATCCTTTTCCCCAGTAACTTGTATGAGCTGTATAAACACAATACCTAAACAAGAGGAAAAATATACTTATAATAAGATTGACCTTAAATTTGTATAAATATGTCAAAATCCACACTAGTACAAAGTATTCATTTCTATATCATATTCCCATTTAAAAAAAATAAAAAGAGAGATTTGCTTTTCTTATTAACCATTTATAACCAACCTCATTAAATTGAAAAGAAACATTTATAAACAATATTTGAGTATTTGGGTGTAGTTTTCTTCAAATTGCTTCCTGCTGTTGGGTGCTATGTTAAAACCGTGGAGATCCTGAAAAAACACAGAAACCTGTCCAAATCCTGACTATAGTAGTCTGAGGCTGCATCGTTTCAGGTGTTTTTGGATGTTGCAACACTTGGGTCACTGCTTCAGGGAGTCTTGCTTGATGAAACCATATTAGAATGGAAGGAGTCCACAGGTTTTCATTCTCTGTGGAAACAAAAATAAAATATCTTTTCTAAATAACATGTTCTTAGACTTAAATTTTGAAGTTAAAGCATTTTAAAAATATATAAGTTGGATTAAGTAAGCAGCATTGATAATAAAATATAGCAATTATTGTTCCTTCCCCTACTCTGCATACTTTCCATCTTTATGTGGCTTTTTTATTACTCTATAATTTTTGGTACTTTTATTTTTTTCATTTTTTGAGACATGGCTGTTCTATTTAACTTTGGCTGCCCTTGAACTCACTCTGTACACTAGGCTGCCATTGTAATCACAGAGATCTGCTTGCCTCTGCCTCCCTCCTAAGTGCTTGGATTAAAGGCATGTGCCACCATTGCCCATAATCACTTTAATCTGTTTCTTTTCTCTCATAAGCCTAGGTATATTTTTAAACATACTATACACTCTGTAGAGGTTTTACATCATCTGAGTCTGTCTTTACAGTATATGTCTTTCATTTTTTAGCCAAAAGTCTTTAATCTGCTAAACAGCATTGGTAAAAGAGCCCAGGTTTTTACCAATTATGCTAAGTCAGTAAACCACTTTTAGAAGAGCCATGGGCTTCTCCTTGTCTCAAACAGAACCCAAATGAGAAAATGCTGCTACCAACAAGCTATGCTTGTATCTGTTCTTTTGTTTTTAGAATCCCTTTTTAAGCTTTTGTTAGATTTTACATGAGATTTCTCACCCTGCATGTCTGTGCCATTTTGTGGATGACAGTTTCCACCCTGCCAGCCAGGTCTCACAACCACTTCAGACCCAAATAAACTCACAGATGCTATATTAATTATTAAACTGTTGGCCAATGACTAGAGCTTCTTTTTGGCTAGTTCTGTCTTAATTATTAACCTATTTCTATCAATCTATGCATTGCTACAAGGCTGTGGCTTACCCAGTAATGCCTGGCATGGTGTTACTCATCTGGAAGCATTGTGACTCTTTGTGGAAGGCTCAATTTACTGACCTTTCCCAGATTTCTCCTTGTCTCCTAGACCCACTTAACTTCCTTCCTCATTGACTGAACACTGTTTTATCCATTACCCAATAAGAGAAATATATATACAAGAGGAAAACCCCATCAAATTAGACGTATTAGAATTTATTTATATTAACTTTCAGTTACATACTTGACTTTGGTAGAAATTATGTAATATCATAAAATTAATTTCTGTTTGGCAAAAATTTACATTATATTCACAATGACAAGGATAGAAAGTCTAGCGAATATTACATTTCTTGAAATGTAAAGAAGTCTTGATTACCAATTTTGGTCTGCAGCAAGAGATATATTATCTGAAGTAATAATATAGTCTTATTTATCAAATTAATGCTGATTCATGAATGGACTGGATCTTATTTCTTTAAAAAAAAAAGGACTTCAAATATCTGGCAAAAAATTGGAAGTGTACTAATAATATGACATAGTGACAAATGAGTTAGCAAATTCAGAACAAGTTATCTAAAATAAACCTTTAGGATCAGCATCCCTACACAAGGAATGAGCAGAAATTCTGTTTTCATAGACAGTAAAAATGCTCTCTTATTTCTTAAATTTTCTTCTGTGAACTTGACAATAATGTTTATTTTCCATGGAATGATGAAATTAGGTTTCAAAGGTTATACAAAGCATGAAATATCCATTTTAGTAATCACTTTAAGATACACAGACTATTTTAATAAAGTAAAATTGTCTAACTATTTTATGTGTCTTCTGATAAAATAGTGTTTTCCTTAAAGGCAAATTCATATACTCTTCATTTTCATATTATTTAAGACACTAATTATTACTTGGTCTTCAAACTCATTATGTGATGAATTAAGTAACATTTTTAGAGGTCATATAGATAATAATTTTAATAATAATATCTAGTATAATCTGTTAAGATTATGTTAGAAAATGTTTCCTATTTTAAATATTTTATATGTCATATTTTCCTTTTCATTTTTCAATTTTAAGGTTAATTAATGCAATAATATATTGATGCAAAAATTGATGTTTAAACAATATCATGAAAATAAAATAAGAATACTACTTTACACACATATATCATGCCCCATGTTTGTCAAGAAATTACAACATCAATAGGCAGCATAAGCATATAATACATAGAGTTGAATTCATGTCATATCATGGCCTGCTGAAAAATGAAAAGGCTTAGGGTAGATTTATACAAGAGCATTGAAAGCAAGAATTGAATGATTTTTGATAAAGAACAATGCAAGGGAAGATTTCTTTATGTTTAGTTATATAAGTACATATTAAATACTTTTGAAATAAAATACTAAGCTTACATATGTTTAGAGAAGTATTTCTAAGCTAATTTTAAAATCATTTCCTACTGACCACACTACCCTTAAAAGATAAAAAACCATAATAAAATTTAGCTTTATAACTGTATACTAATCACATTTCACTTACTGCTGTGCCATATGTTTACTCTGATAATTACCTATAGGGATTAAGTTCTATGGAGTAAATATTTTGCTTGTTTTTGTTGTATTTTTTATTTATTTTTGAAATTATAACTCAGATATATTTCTGACTTCCTTTTCAATCCTGTAAAGTATTCCATGTAAACCTCTCCTCCTTTAAATTTGTGGACTACATTTTCACTAATTGTTGTATGCATGTATTGAGTTAGTATAATCTTACTTGTATGTATGTTTTCAGCGCTGACCTTCAGGCATCTGATAAATAGTTGGTATGCTCTTTTTGTGGAATGACCATATCACTGATATATTTTTACCATCATGTAAGACATAAATAATTTTTTGTTGAAAATTTTAACAACTACAATTAGAAGACAGAAAATTCACTAATGGAAAGGTTGTGTGTGTGGAGTGGGTATTCCTAGCATCAATCATTTTACCATGCTTGAAAGCAACTAAAATTTTAAACCGTTTTAATTAGCTTTCTGATAACATATAATGTTACTCTTTAAACTTATTTCTTATTTTATATTCATTATTGGAAGATATATTTGTCAGGTAAACAAGAGAAGATGCATCACTTTTAATTAAAAGAACACATGTTTCAAGATAGGTAAAACAAAGATAAAGGAGGCATGGGTTGATAGATTACCAATTCTACTGTGAAGCCTTACTTTCATCACCTATGCATTTATCTGGGTCTTTGCTTCAGCCTTATGGTATGTCCACATATATCTCAAAGGTCAATTATTTTGTAGTGCAGTGCATTGACCATAAACATTGTACAGGAATAGAATCCTGAATATTATAATTTTTATTGCTGTTATTAAGTATAAATTTGACACTCAAAATGTTCCTGTATACTTTTTACTTCCTTCCATTTAAATCAATTTGCACAGTAGTGCTGAAAAATAGGTATTCTTAAGTGTGTTTATCTACAATTTCACAGAACTGTTAGACCATAAGCTACAATGCTCCTATCTTAATACCATTTCAAACAAAACAAACAAACACAACATAAAGAGGGACTGGAAATTCAGTGTGCAATTTAGAAAAAGGCAGATAACTCTGTAAATGCTCTCTGTTCATTAATTGAATTAATCAGATTCTCCTCAAGTTCTTTGCCTCTACCTTTGTTTTTTGATTAAAGAGCCATTTCATTGTAAGTGCTCTTGTTAGGATTAAATCCTCTGGGAAAACACTTTATCAGGTTTATGTCAGATGAAAAATCATTTTTGAGTTGATATGGTGTATTTGTGCAAATATGTATGCATTAGCACAAACACATACTTGTAAAGTATTAGAAAGAGACTATCTGCCTGAAGTGGTAAAATAGTAGATACATATGGGTCTCTGTGTTGGGAGGAGTATATGTGATAAAGTAATAATTTCTAAATTATCACACATTAACCTACAGAAACATGTCAACTGTCCTACGATAACCAGGAAAATATAGCTTTCAAAAACAAAGAATGATAATATCATTTCATATCTATTTGCCTTTATCTCTTCCCTTCATTCTCATGAATTTCATGAAAAAGTAATTATTATTATAATTATAATTATAATAGTAAATATTACTATAATTAAAAAGTAACTATTGTTATATATGTTCCCATATGCTATAGTGTATTATATGTTATATGATATATAATACATGTAATATATCTTTGAGATATTATATATATATATATATATATATATAATCATTAGTGGTTAAAATGGGATATATATTGCTTTAGTATAAAACTTGAGTTTGAGTCTCATGTCTCATGAAATGGGTCTCAAACTACAGGGGTCTGTGATTGCTTGAATAAGAATGGTCCCCCAATTATATGTTTGAATTTTTACTTCCAAGTTGATGGAACTGTTTTGGAAACAATAGGCAAAGTGTCCTTGTTGGAGGAACTGTGCCACTGGAGATTTTTATACTTCAAAAGCCCATGCTATTACCACTTAGCTTGCTCTGCCTTCTACTTGTTGATCAATATTTAAGCTCCAAGCTACTGTTCCAGGTCCATGCCTACCTACCTTCCTGTTGCCATGCTCATTCCATGATGGTAATGGACTTTATCTATCTGAAATCACAAGATCCAGTAACTTCTTTCCTGTTTAAGTTTTCACATTATCGTGTCATATCATAGCAACAGAAAAGTAACCAATACAGATCATTTCACATTCTTCTTGTCTCTGCGAATGTACTCATGCTCATACTTCTATATAGACATAATTATGCATGTAAGAAAAATTAAAAATAAAAACTTCAGACTTCTCTGGTTTAACCAGAGCTCTCTGGAAAAGTGATGGAAGATGTCATTCTGTTTATGTTTCTCATACTGGTTAATGAATAAAGCACTGCTGGCCAATAGGAAAGGAAGATAGCTGGCTCTCAGGTAAGAGCACGTGAAAATATTAGATTAACAGAAATGGGTTATTAATCAAGACAAAGCTAGCTGATAAGAAACTAGTACCTGGCCAACAGCATTATATCAAATACAGAGTCTCAGTGTGTTAATTGGGGTTGGCACGGCGGTGGGACAAGACCGGAGGTGGGCAGAAAGACCCTACTCCTTACAGGAAAGGTTTTTGGAACTCAGTGGAATATTTTGTAATGTTTTTTTCTCATAATGCTTTGTTTTAGCATATTTACTTTATGATTATTTTGCATTGTACATTAGAATATCTTATGTGTTTTATTGTGTTTCTTAGTTTACCCTACTTTTGTTTGTTTGTTTGGTTGGTTGGTTTAGCTTTGTTTTATACAGGTATGGTTGTTTTGTTATGCCTGTTTCTTTTCAGAATATGTTATATAGGAAATCATTTCAAAAGAAATTTTAAAAGATAAGCCAAATGATGCCAAAATGTTCTTCAAAATAGTTTTATAGAAAGATATGGTGCAAGTAGTAAACAGACATTATATTGGATGGAAAAAAAAACCATGTCACATGTATACCCTGAGCTAATATTTACCTATTCTAGTCCTATGTACATGTCGAATGAAATATAGGTCAAAAGCCACAGATGTGTGTGTGTTATGGTATAGTAGTAAGGGTCAAAAAAGTGACAAATACGTAAACAACCTATTTGGTCATAATGTCTAACTGTAAAGCCCAAGGCATTTGCCAATAATGACATTTCTGTCTCATTGTCTTAGCCTTTCAGATTTCACATATGTATCATTATTTTTAGTTAAATGAGATACATTAGAGATTTTTGCACTGGCCATTGAGTATGAAGATAATTAGCTTTATAAGCGATAAATCTTTAATAATGATTAAGATAATCATAAGCAAAATAAATACAAAATAATGAGCCATTCCCATGCATACTTGTATGGTAATAATTTATACATAGTTGTTAATTTTTTTTTGAAAATTAAAATCTATTAGAATGTACTTCAATGGGTAAAGGTAGATGACACACTTATACAAGAATATCTATGTGAAACCCATCACTATTATAATTAATTATTAAAAATAAAATTTATATTAAACAATAAATATAAAGTAAGGGCCAGAGAGATGTCTTGCAGAAGAAGCCTGATGTCATGCATTTAGTCCCAAGTCCACAAATATGAAGTGAGTGGTGACTATTGTACTTGTCTCTTGAAATACTCATTGTGTTATATGTCTCACTCTATCTCTCTCTCATCTATATCTCTGTGTATCACTCTCAGAACATACAAAAAATAATTATAAGTAGGAACTTACTCTCCACACACTGATAGCAAGGCTCCATTGAAGAAGAAAACACCTACACAATATATTGAACATGGAGATGTTTAGTCTTTACTCGCATGTTCCCCTGTGTTTGGAATAGGGAGGTGCTCTGTGTCCACTCAAATGAGAATTCTAAAAGATAATTTAAGGTTTGTAGAGATAGTTCTCCTGATGTTCTTGAAAAGTCCTGGGATTCATTTTTCAGCATCCACAAGTTGCCTCACAACTACAACCATGTATAACTTCGATTCCAAGAAGTCAGATGCCCTTTTCTGGCTTTTTCAGGCACAAGGTATGTACAACACACACACACACACACACACACACACACACACAAACACTAGTATAGGCCGGTTATTGTTTCCCTTCTTCTACTCCTTGTAATTATTCCCTACTTCCTCTGCCATAAATATCCATTACCTTTCTCCATCTTGTTAGAAAAAAATAGGCTTCTTTGAGATAAAAAGTGAATAAAATAAAATAAAGTAAATAAAATCAAACACATCTGAGCAGGTAAGACAAACATTAAGAATAAAAAAAAGAGAGAGAGAAGAATTAAGAATCCTAATCATTTGCACACTCAGGAATAAAACCATTAAATTGTTTGGTACAGACCCATGCAGACCCTGTATAAGCTTCATCATGCTCTCTGAATTCATATGAGCTGTACTTTTATTGATTCATGGTATCTTGTTTTCTTGGTACACTCCATCCCCTCTGGTTCTTACCCTCTTTCTGGCTCTTCCTTCTTGGGATTCTGTCAGTTCTGAAGAGGGAGGTTAGAGCCAGTCAATATACAGAGAATGAGAATGAGAGAGCTTGAGAAATTTTATTTAAAATTTGCATTATATATTCTAAGGAATAATCAAGGTTCAAAAAAACAAATAACAAGAAATTGATGCATTATTTCAGAAAATAGAAAAAATGATAATGTGACATAGTGATTTATTCTGTGGTGGATTGCACTAGATAAAATGAACTTGAAATTCAGTCTGGCTTTTAAATGATATATGTGTATTTTCCTTGTGATGTGACCTTTATTTTTCAAAGCTCTTACTTTAATGGTGGAACTGTATAGATTTAGGTCACATTGGTTAAATTACATTTTATCTTGCCATATAGAAGATTAAGGATAATCTCTGGAGCAGTTTTTATTTAAATTAGCCCTTGAAAGATTTTTGATTGCATGCTCCCAGGAGATGTGAATTGCAGAGCGAAAACACAAGCTCTGTGCATTCTCCCATAATAGACTTGGGATGACATAAATTTAGTTTATGGGATAATCATTTTGTAATTACATGAGCAGGTACAATGAATGAAGCAGGTAATTTGGAAATAGTAAAATGCTTAATAAATTGCTAGAGAAACCTATTCCTTTTTAAATGTGATCTCATACTTCCAATTCTTCATTGATAATGTTAACCTCATAATACAAAACAGGAACTATTTGGTGGCATTTGATTAAATTACATGCCATTATTTTAGGAAGAAGACTTATTGGAAACAAAAACATTGGGCAACAGAAGTAATAAGATTCATGATGTAACTTAAAATATTAAGATATCACTATTTTATTCAGGAATTTATAGGATGTAGATTTTGAAATAAAAGCAGACACTCATGGATTTAATTAGGAAAACCATAAGTTACAGAGTAATAGTAGAATTTAGAGGTGCCAATCTATGGAAAAATGAAGCACAATCATTTTGATTTTATGTAAAGGGGTGAGATTAAGTAGAAATGTTCTTAAATGTAAAACATAATAAAAGAGTAGATTTGGACCATCAGAGAAAATTTTTATTCCATGCAAACTGTATGGCTGGTATCTCTACAATGTCCAATGACTACATGTGTACAAGTGAGTAATGGATTTCAGAATGTAGCAGGAAAGACAAAAATTCAACTTTAGTGACTGTAACTGGAGGTATTCATGTATGTACCACAGTTTATCATGTTAAAAAATATCTTGTGATTTGAATGGGATTTTGCCCATAGGATAACATATTTGAATGCTTATTCACAAGGGAGTGAAACTGAGAAGGAATAGGAGATTTGACACTGTGGGAAGAAGTGTGTCTCTCATGGTGGGATTTGTGGTTTTAAAAACCCATTCTAAACCTACTGCCTTTCTCTTTATGCTTCCTGAGGAAAAGGATGCCAAGCTTATAGTTAATGCTCCAGAGCCATGCAGGTCTGCTTCCACCATAATGGTCATGGATTAACCACCTAAATCTGTAAGAGATTCCCCAATTACATATATCAGTTTTATAAGGGTTGCCTTGGCACAGTGCCTCTTCACATCAAGAGAACAGTAAATACAGAGTAGCCATCTAACCAAATCGATCTACATATCCATCCAATTAAAATCCAAAGAAAAGTCTTACCAGATATGGAAAGGATAGTTTTCAGCTTTATCTAGACACACACACACAAACACACACACACACACACACACACACACACACACATGCTTACATAAGAAATTCCATATAAAAGATAACCTTACAGGGGTATTACCATTCTTGATTTCAAGTTGTACTATAGAGATATAGTAATAAAAACAACATGGGATTGTCATAAAATCAGACAGATGGATAAATACATGCTATCAAACTGAAGAGAAAAACGTAAGTCTACACCCTTGTGGATATCTAATATCTGACACAGAAGTCAGAAATACACAATGGAGAATGAACAGCATCTTTTACAAATGGTGCTAGTTAAACTAGATGACTACATGTAGAAGTTGCAAATGAATCTATACATATCACTCTGCTTAATATTTAACTCCAAGCAGATTAAAGAACTCATTATAAAACTAGATACACTGAAGCTAAATAGAAGCAAAATTGAGGGAATAGTCTTGAACTCATGATCATAGAAATTATTCCTAAATACAATACCAGTACAGATGTTAAAAGCAATAAGTAGAACTTCAGTAAACTGAAAAGCTCCTGTCGGGCAAATGATACCATAATTCAGACAAGTGTCAGGCTACAGAATGGGATATCAGATATCCAAAGTACATAAAGAACAATCCTATTAAAAATAGTATGTAGAGATAAACAGTTGTCAGAAAATGAAAAACAAATAGCTGAGAGGCACTTAAAGTGATATTCAACATCCTTAGTCATTAGGGAAATGCAAATGAAAATTGTTTATAGATTCTGTCTTATACTTATCAGAATGGGAGAGATCAAGAAAATAAATGAAATGCCACACTGGCAAGTATTTGGATTAAGGTAAACACTCAGCCATGGCTGGTGGGAGTATTAACTTGTGCAGACAATATGAAAATCATCATGGAAGCTAGGAATTCAGTCTGGAAGCTAGGACTAGATCAACTTCAAGATTAAGAAAAATCATTCTTGGGTATATACCCAAAGGAATTATGTCTCTACTGCAGAAAGACTTGCTTAACCTCATTCAGTGATGGTCTATTCATAATAGCCAAAACTTAGAAACCCATTGATGCCCATCATCCATTGAATTAAAAAGGAAAATAAGGTACATTTATACAAGGGAACAGTATGAAACCTGTTAAAAACATGATTATGAAATTCAAAGGTAAATGGATAGAGCTAGAAAAATACTATTGTGCATGAGACAATCCATACACAAAATGTCAAATATTGTATGTTATTTGTTAGTATTTAAGACTTTTATAGGAATGTTAAAATATGTGTAACTTTAGGGTAAAGGACTGGTCAGGGGAGAATCTTCCAAGGAACTTAGAAAATGAGTATATAGTTAAAAGAGTAGAGTAGAATGTGAGGATTAAGTGGGTGAGGGAAGAGTTGGCCGAAAGGAGGGCTAGACAGGGACAGACAACTAAAAATAAATGTCATTTGAGGAGACACTTGGAAAACTCCTAGAAGCTTCTCAAAATATTTACATTTGTAAGAGAAATCTAGATGGCATCACCAAATTGCTACACATATCTTAAAGCACTTAGTGAAATTTGCAATGCCACGAATGGGTTGCATCTAATTGATTTTCTGGTCAAAGGGGTCTCACGGAAACTCCCAGACAACTCTGACTATTGCCAAGGCTACGGGTTGCTCTTCACCAATTTATCATTGAAAACAATATTTAATATAATTAAATTACAAGGAGAAGTCAACCCCTTGCTAAAATAGAGCATCTTTCATGACTAGTTTTCACATTAATGGATGGTACTTTGCATGATATCATATGCTAAAGGTAATGACCAACCCAGCTATGTATTATGCTGTCTAAAATCTAGATCTAGCTGTATGATATACTAATAAAATAAAATTGTACCATAAACATTCCAGGAATAATCAACCACTCTCTGATTGGACATGAGGTTCACTTCATGAGATGAAACTCATGCCTGACATTGCATGATGAGCAAGGACCGAGAGAGATAGTCCTTGGTCCTAGTTGAAAAGCCAGATATTCTTATTCTACTAAAAACAGCAGCAATAAATAGGAACTTCCATCAACATTTTTCTATACTCATAGATATTGTTTCACTGAGATATCATTTGAAAAACCCTCCTGGAGTAGATGAGAAGTAACATAGAGACTCCTAGTTGGTCAATATATAGATAATGAGAAATGTTAAAACACTTCATCCAAAACTACACTCAGGAATCAGGGAAGTAGACAAAAGAGGAGACAGAAAGATTGTAAGAGCCAGATGTGATGGATGATACCAGGAAATAGTGTCTTGCAGAAACAACAACACCAATTTACATATGAAATATCAGAGATATGCATGGGTTCAGGGCTTACATGGGTTCAAGTTACATGTAATGCCCACAGTAAATGTAGAAAGTGGATATGAGATCCCATCCCAAATCAAGATATTATCTATAATTTACAAATGCTTATAAATGAATATCAGTTTTCTATAATAGACTGTCACTGGTTATATAAACCACATCAGTGATTTGGTACCTAGGTGCCTAATTAGTACAATTGATGCATTTGTCTGTAAAATTAGTCCTCATGCACAAAAGCTGATGGCCAACAAAAAAGTCAATGAGGTTTTAGAAATACTTTTTTTCTAAATAATATATTGCTTTCTTTAGGCATTTAAAAAACAAATCTTAAGAGTCGTTTGCTTGTGTATTATGATTTTATATTTTGGTTTTAGTATTTGTTGTTTATTATGTGTGCTTTTTTATGTTTGGTTGGTTTTATTTTGTATGAAAATACTTCCAGTGAAAATAAAATAAAGAGGGGTAGATACCCTCTGCCCAAACACAGAACAAACCTGTCAGAAGACCAAGTAGGGCAGCAACACATCTACCAATCCCAGTCTCTAGTTTCTCTGGGGCAAAAACCTCAAACCCACATCTAACCACCAATAATGCTTGTCAGAAAACAAGGTAGGCCACCTGCCCCGACTCTCTCCTCTCTCAGTTATCTCTGGCAGACACCTCATTCCCAAACATAAGCCATGCCTATTAGACATCCAGGTAGGCTTCTATTAAGCCACCCGCCCACAGACCTTCCCCACTTTACCTTGCAATAGATCCAATATTCCATTGCCCCCACCTCCTCTTTGTTTAGTCTTAGCCCCCAACACAAGCAGTTGATGCCTCCCTGAACAAAATTCACCCATGCCAGAAGATCACATATTCTGCCAGTTCAAAGACCTAATCCATACTCTTGGTGACCCCTGTCTGACAATATCCCTGATTTACCTCCTCACTTAGTTACCATCATTAGGCCTGGAAATGTAGTGGACACTTCATGCTGGACCAGAGGCCACAGTGGCCACCAGAACTCCAGGTAGGCCAGCCACACACACACACACACACACACCCTTCTCTCTCTCTCTCTCTCTGCTCTCATCTTAGACTATACCTAATCCTCTCTCCACTCTTCTGCTCTTGCCATTGTCCCCTCCTCTGGTCTTTATCACTGTATATCAGCCTCCAATTTCATCTGAGATTCCCTGTCAGATCAGAGGCTGTGAAGACCACCATAACTCCTGTCCACAACATGGGTTGAGACCCTCTTGCTCAAGAAGAGACTACATGGGCTATAAGAAATCTATTCCCAACTTGCATGAAGACCCCTTACCTGATCATAGGGCAGAAAAGCAAAGAGCAAACAGACACCAAGAAACAAAATACTTATCTAACAAAGACTAACTCAGAATTTGGCAACTAGATTTATAATCATCCCAAGCCTAGATACATGAATGCTGGTATAAAAACACAATCAACAACAGCCAGTGAAATATGTCACTATCATCAAGAAGCTATCCTAATATAGCAATCGCTGAATATTCCAACACAAAATTACCTTAAATCAATGTGACAAAGATGATAAAAAATCCTTAAAAATGAATAAAAATAAATCCCTTAAAAACTTGAGGGACTCTCTCTCTCACTCTCTCTTGTCTTCTATTCCTGCCCTGACTCAATCTTCCTAGTCATACGTGCTTTCCTCTTGATTGTTTACAAATATGTGTGTATCTTCATGCTTTGGAAGTAGTTTGAGAAATATTTTGATTTTTTTTAGAATATATAATATATGTAACCCCTCCAGCATTAAAGGGAATAAAATAATGAACACATACTTTCCAAAAAAAAAAAAAAAAGAGTGGTAACAGAGACAGAAGTTTCTGTCTCACCAGATTCCACAGCCCTTCAGTCTTAAATAAACACAGAGAGGCTTATATTATTAGTAACTAGCTCTTATAACTTAATTCCACCCATAACTCTTACCTATGTTTAGCCATTTACTCAGTACTCAGTAAGGCAGTACCATCTTGCTTCCTCTGTCTGGCTGGTGACACTGGATCTGCCTTTCCTCTTCCCAGAATATTCCTAGGCTTGGTCAACTGACCTATATTTTCTACACGGCTACTGGCCATTCAGACTAGCTATGTAGACAAAACTGGCCTTGAACACACAGAGATCTGCCTTCCTCTGCCTCCCTAGTTCTGGGATTAAAGGTGTGTTCCACCAATGACCAGCTAAATCAGCATTTTTATTAAAACAATACAAGTAACAAATCATTACATTAAACAAGATCCCACAGCAGTAGTAGTCCTGGCCTGAACCATCAGGCCTGACTCTGGTTGCTAATTTTCATATTTAAAATTATAAATTTTGACCTTTGAGTACTCTAACTCAAGTTGTTCACTCATCACTTGTGAAGTATCAAATTGGTACTATGATTTTGCTTCTGACTAAACTTTCCTTTTGCTTCACAGTATTGTGCACCCTTCTAAACAAATATAAGCATGCCAACTTGAACCAGACTCTCTACTTTGTCTGAAAAATTGTGAGAGCTAATGCTTCTTTTTCACTTATTTTATTTCTTATCTTACATATCTAGCCCAGTAATTTCTCTCTCCCACACTCCCATGCTGACCCTGACTCCCTGTCCCATCAGTCATCTACTACCAAAGGAGGGTGAGGCCTTATAGGAGGGGTCATCAAAACCTGTCCAGTCATTTCGGATAGGGTATAGGCCCTCCCTCCTATTTATAGGCTAAAGGAATAGCCCTCCATGGGGAATGTGATCCTGAAGTCCTTTGATGCACCAGGGATATATCCTGGTTCCACGGGTCCAATAAACTGCCAGGCTTCCTTACTGAAAGCCACATTCAGGGAGTCTGGGTCAGTCCTATGCTGGCTTCCCAGCTATCAGTCTGGGGTCTATGAGCTCTATCTTGTTCAGGTCAGTTGTCCCTGTGGGTTTCTCCAGCCTGGTCTTGACCCATTTTCTCATCACTTCTCCTTCTCTGACACTGGATTCCCATTGAGCTCAGTGTATAACTGTGGGTGTCTGCTTCTGTTTCTGTCAGCTACTGGATCAAGGCTCTAGGATGTCATACAAGGTAGTTATCAATCTCATTATCAGGGAAGGACATTTAAGATAACCTCTTCACTATTGCTCAGATTGTTAGTTGGGGTTATCCTTGTAGGACTCTGGAAAATTCCCTTCTGTCAGATTTCTCTTAAAACCTATACTGGCTCCCTCTTTTATGATATCTTTTCTTGCTCTCATCTATTCATCCCTGGACTCAATCTTGATTGTCCCTCATGTTCTCCTCTCCCCATATCTTCTACGCTTCTCTTTTTCCTACCTTGCTCTCCACACACTGCCCTACCCCAGCTTGCAAGGTGTGCAGAAGATTTTGTCCCTTTCTTCTTCTGTGGGGGCCATGTATTTCACTCTTAGAGTCTTCCTTGTTTCCTAGTTTTTCTGTCGGTATGAAATGTAGGCTGGTGATGCATTGCTCTATGTCTACAATCCATATATTAATGAGTACATATCATGTTTGTCTTTCTGTGATTTGGTTACCTCACTAAGGATGGTTTATTCTAGTACTAACCATTGGCTTTGAATTTCAAGATTTCATTGTTGTTTTGTTTTTGTTTTTGTCTTTGTTTTTTTTTTTCCTGCTGAGTAATACTCCCTTGTGTAAATGTACAACATTTTCTTTAATCATTATCCAATTGAGAGGTGTCTAGGTAGTTTCTAAGTTCTAGCTATTACAAATAATGCTGTCATAAACATAGTACAACAGATGTCTTTGTTGCATAATTTTGCATCTTTTGGGTATATGCCTTAGAGTGGAATTGCTGGAACCTGTGGTAGACGGATACCTATTTTCCTGAGCAACAGCCATACTGATTTCCAAAGTGGCTATACAAGTTTTCATTCCCAGCAGAGGTGGAGGAGTATTCCACCTCTCTTTATATCCTCTTCAGCATAAACTGTTATTGGTTTTTCTGATTTTATCTACTCTGACAAGAGTAAGATGGTATGTCAGAGTTGCCTTGATTTGTATTTCCCTGATGGTTAAGGATGTTGAGCACTTTCCTAAGTATCATTCAGTCATTTTTTGATTCCTCTATTGAGGATTCCCTATTTAGTTCTCAACCCCACTTTTTAATTGGATTATTTGGTGTTTTGGTGACTAGCTTCTTGACTTCTTTTTCTATTTTGGAGGTTAGCTCTCTGTCTGATGTGGGGTTGGAGAAGACATTTTCCACTCTGTGGGCTGCTGTTTTGTTTGTTGACTGTGTCCTTTGCCTTACAGTAGCTTCTCAGTTTCAGAAGGTCTCATTTAGTAATTGTTGAGATCAGTGCTACTGGTGTTATGTTTAGGAAGCAGTCTCCTGTACCAATTCATTAAAGGGTACCTCCCATTTTCTCTTCTAAGGGATTCAGTAAGGCTGGATTTATGTTGAGCTCTTTGATCCATTTGGACTTAAGTTTTGTGCATGGCTATAGACATCAATCTATCAGCAGTTTTCTACACAACAGCATCCAGATATGCCAGCACCATTGGTTGAAGTTGCTTTCCTTTTTCCATTATGTAATTTTAGCTATTTTTGTCCAACATCAGAGTTCCTGATAAATACATGGAACTATCATGTGCCATTCATTGTGGACTCAATTTCACAATTAACGGGGAAGGGCTCTGTTTTGAGCATGTACTTCAGCTGCATAAACACTGTTTCTCATCCTGAAGTTTCTAGATTCATGGACTGAGAACCTGCTAAGTTTCCTAATTTTCCCACTCTTAGATGACAATTTTTGTATTTTTCAGCTTTGTGTTTTAAAACAATATATGTTCCATTAGATTTTTGTGTATGCAATTGTACTCTTTATATACATGTTTGTGCATGGTGTGTTGTTCTTTTTTTTTCTGTTTGGCTTCCAATTTAAGGTTATATTCACATGTGGATGGCATTTGGGAGAAAAACACATTGCTTCCAGTTTATAGTTTGTTCTTCAGAATTAAATGCCTGTGTAGATACTTACATATCTACATACAAACAAACACTATATATTCATATGTACATGCACAATACACTCACATATATACATACATGCATGCATACATACATACATATACCCATGAAATATGTTTTTATTGTGTCTGATTAACAAGATAATCCAGAGTTACAGAATTTGTTCAACCAATAACTGGGATGTTGTAATTATTTCTGTTCTCAAAATATTTTAGCCTTTGAAACTGGTGTTCAGAAGGAAATATGACAATAATAGAGAAATACCATTGAGCAACCCTAGGATATTCTCAGCCTGACATAATGGACAATTCAAGCAGAACTGAGAAAATTGGAGTGACAATGAAATGTCTGGTGATTTTACACTGGAGATGAGATGTCTGATGGCTGTAAGAATGTTAATGAGAATAAAATTGAAAGCATTCCTGTGTAATTATATTAAAGATGTCTACAATTTCTTCCTGTCTTGAATCTATTTGGGGAGTGAATTTAAAAGAAAAAAAAAACAGAGGCTGGAAAAGATATTCCAGCTGTTAAGAGAACTGGATACCACTGTCTGCTTGATTTATTCCTAGAAAACTGACTGACACAACAAGGAAATGGATAAAGCACACACACACACACACAAACTATCTCTCTCTCACACACACAGACAGAGAGACAGAGACAGAGTTAGAGACTGAGAAACACAAAGAGCTCTTCAGTAAAGCTAGGCTCAGAGTGGATATGTTTTCACTGATTGACTGGTGCCAACACATCAAGCATCTGGAATGTATAGTACAATCAGGAAGAATTTGCCATTGTCAATTGGAGGTAGATGTTGGGGAGAAGTCTTACCTTGTAGTCATCCTGCAGGAAAAAGCTGTGCTCAATAAATTTTTCAAAATCTGATCAATTGGTTACAAATGCTTGTTCTTAGACCACAGGAAAGATTTTGCAAGCCTCTGAATATCACTAAGAGGCACACATTGCCAGGTTCCATAGGTGTGAGGCATGGATGCTTGTCAATAATTGACAAGAACTTAAGTATCCATTATTCCTTGCAGATTAACCAAGAGTTCCTGTTCTTCCTATGGGTTACTCTTCTAGTCATCCACATGGTACCTCACAACTACCTGTAACTCCACTCAGAGGAGAGTCGATGTCCTATTGTGGACAGCAGGTATGCTGAAAACTGATTTCTTTAATTCAGATTCAGATCTCTATACTAACAAGGGAAAAGTCTACAAAGTTTAATGCTTGGCCAGATAGCTAAAGGACATTATGGCTGTAGAAGTAGTTATTGTCATTTTGAGGAAGTCAAGTTCTTTGTATTAGTAAAGTGGAAAGATGACTTAAGGGAACATCAATATTTTCCATACTCATCAACATATACTATGTCATGCATAGGAAAGAGTAAATTTATTTGAAAGCATTTTATGTTGGGAAGAGGTAATGTGAAGAGCATCCTGCATGTATAATTACATTCCCTATAGAAAGTAATTTCTTCATGACATGTTTACTTCTCTCTGATTTAATGTCATGACTGCAGTACTCTTTCCAAGTTACTCCCCCACATCCTTAATCCCCCAGACCATGAACATGACGTAGCAAGATGTAATAACACTAGGCACAAAACTCCATATCAGGCTGGACAGACAATCCAGTGGGAAGAAAGGGGCCCTAAGTAAAAGTAAGAGTAAAAAAAAAAAAAAAAAAAAAAAAAAAAAAAAAAAGACCCCACTCCTACTATTGTGATTCTCACAAAACAATAAACTAAAAAATCACAGCATGTATGCAGAGGATCTACTAGAAGACTCACAAGCCTCAAAGATTGTCACTTATGTTTCTGTGAGCTCTTAGGAATGTCCTTTGTGTCCTTAAAATCTCAAACACTTTTAGTATGAAAGGTTGTGAAATTCCCAAAATATTTTGGCATCTGAGAAAAGAAACATGTGGTTATTTCTTTTAGTTTGTCATTGTATGGTTAAATTGGTTGATTTTTGTGTGTGAAACCATCCCTGCATCACAAGATTGAAGCTTGCTTGATTGTGGTGGATGACCTTTTCCATGTGTTCTTGGATTTTGTATATTACTGTTGTGTTGAGTATTTTTGCATTGTGTTTATCAGAGAAATTCATGTGCAGTTATTTTTGTTGAATCATGTTTTGTTCCATAGTCAGCTTAAATAGGCATTCCCAATGTCTAAGACAATGCTCTCAATTATAAAGAGGAGACATAGGGAACAAACAGGAATATTATATATTAAAAAAATATTTTCTTCCTAATGCCAAGAGACAATTTAACAGCAGAAAAATGTGAAAATTTTATAAAGTACATTCTAAGTTCATATTGTACATATTATCCTGAGATTATCTTCCCTAACCAATAATTTATTTTTATGTGAGTAATCCTTTAGTCCCTGAAAACCTAAAGACAAAATGAATCTAAATGCAGTATAAACAGCATTAGAAACACATATAATATCTAACTGATTAGTACATGCCTTAGAGAGAGCAAGAGAGAGAGAGACAGAGAGATAGAGATAGAGATAGAGAGAGATGGATGTGACTGTATCATATTTTCTTTATCTGTTTTACTTCAGTTGTTTCCACAACTTATTTGAGTAGCTTTGGTGAATAGTGGTGAAATACACATTGATGTACAGCTATATTTGTGGTACTTTGGAATCCTTGAAATAAATACCTATAAGTGTTGTATCTGGGTCATAAAATAGTCCTATTATTAGTTCTTTAAGAAATGGCCAAAGTGATTTATATACTGACTGACCTAATCTGTATTGCCATCACTACCATATGTAGAGTTCTTTAATCCATTGTATCACCAGAATTTCTTGTGTGTTTTCTTTATATCATAAATTCTGAATGGGATGATATAGGATTTGGATCTTCTCTAAGAAAAATATTTATTTGTATGTATATAAGTGTTTTGCCTGCCTGTATTCCACATGGATGTGTTGTATCTCTAGAAGTCAGAAAAATTGTTGTCAGGTCTCCTAGAACTAGAGTTAGAGATAGTTGCTGGCTATGTTTGGATGTTAGTAACTAAATCCAGGTCCTCTGCAAATGTAGTAAGGGCTCTTAATCACTGAATAATTGCACCACCATCTTAAAATAGAATCTTAATATAGGTTTAATTTTTATTTCTCTGATAACCAGTGACTTGCATGACTTTTAGTATTTGTACCAGAAATTTAATTTAATTTTTGAAGAGATTTGCTCATTTTATTTTTCAATTTGTTGATGGGTCTTGTAAATGTGATTTTCTTTTAAGTGGTTAAGAGAATGAAGCTTTGTCATCCTTAGGAAATTGGATACCAATAGAAATAAGAATATTTAGCCAATAAATGTTAGAAAAAGAATGCTATATAAGTTTGTACATTATGTATATTTCAAAAAATCATGTATCCATGTATATAAATATAAATGATATTATGTAAGAATAAAAGAAAAAATGTGCAGAAGGATAAGATATGTATGTACATATGTATGTATGTGTGTGTGTGTATGTGTGTATGTGTGTATACAATGTATACTTCCATGAAATTATCTACTATGTAACAATCATACCACATGTGTTAAAATGGCTCTTTTATTGAATGTGGATTTGGTTATAGAAGTGCATATTTAAATGACTATAATAATTTCCCTTTAAAAATTAAAATGTTCATATCTGAATTTCATTTCTGACTGTTTTTCATAGTTCACAAATTATGTACCACAATGAAACATTTTTTAATTGTCATTTTCATGTTAATATTACCCATATTAGCTAAAATAGACAAATAACCTAAGCTGTATTTCTGGATGAATGTAATATATATATTTGTGTGTGTGTGTATGTATGTATGTATATGTATGCATTTATATATATATATATATTCATTGCTAAATCTCATAAAGTTAGAAAAACATGAGGCTTGTAGTATCAAGGTTTAACATAGATTTAAAAGAAGTCAGAGGTCAGAGATGATTGAACTTGCTAGGCCCATGGAGCTCATGGTGAGTGTATGGCCAGACTTTGGATACAACACCCCCACCCTCACCCTGGAAATTCATGGGTCAAATGTGTGAATACTGGAACCGCCCCTCCAGAGTTGACCATCTTGAGCCTCTCCTTATCTGACCTTTGGGCTTCTTTGCCTGTTTTCTTTGAGGAGAGTCTGCGACCAGCCCAGGTTAAATCCCCTCACATACTTTCCTGGAAACTCTCTGGTTCAGCTCCACATCTTCAGTCCCCTACAACTTTGGCCTGAGTGGTCTAGTCCTGGCACTCTGTACCATCAACTATCCAGAGCCTGTCATCCCCTCATCCTTGGCCCTGTTGGCACTGCTCAGGGTGAATGTTTGGCCAGAGTACAGGTCCAATACCCCCACCCCCTCTTTGGAACACCTTGGATTGGCACTGCCTATACTGGACCCATCCCTCCAAGATGAGCCATCTTGTGCTAGCCCCACCTGATCTTTGCTTCGCCTGCTTTCTCCCAGAGTGCTTGAGACAATCCAGAGCCTTCCTTTCCCACATCATTGGACCTGCTGTGGCCTCTGCTTAAGAGACATCCAAGAGAGTTCAGATCATTCAGAGTCACTGACATTGGCCATAACCAAGTACACTATATTCCAGGCATCCCAGGGATGAAGGGATGTTTCACCATAAGAAATTTTACAAATGTAATCCAAACTGAAAAAGAAACATCATATGATCATCTTACTACATGCTGAAAAGCCTTCAACAAAATACAATACTTCTTCTTGATAAAGGTCTTGGAGAGTCAGGGATACAGAGAACATACCTAAACATAATAAAAACAATATACAGTAAACCAACAGCCAACATCAAACTAAATGGAGAGAAACTTAATGTGATTCCTCTAAAATCAGGAACAAGAGTAGGCTGTCCACTCTCTCCATATCTCTTCAATATTGTACTTGAAGTTCTAGTTAGAACAATAACACAACAAAAGGAGATGAAGGGGATACAAATTAAAAAGGAAAAAGTCAAATTTTCACTATTTGCAAATGATATGATAGTTTACATAAGTGACTGAAAAAATTCTACCAGATAACTCCAACAGCTGATAAACACCTTCAGCAAAATGGGAGGATACAAGAGTAACTAAAAAAAAATCAAAAAAATCAGTAGCCCTTCTATATACAGATGATAAAATGATAAAGGGGCTGAGAAAGAAATCAGAGAAACATCACCCTTTACAATAGGGTATCTTAGGGTAATGTTTACCTAACAAGTGAAAGACCTATATAGCAAGAACTTTGTGTCTTTAAAGAAAGAAATTAAAGAAGATACCAGTAGATGGAGAGGTCTTCCATGCTCTTGAATAGGTAGGATCAACATAGTAAAAACGGCAATCTTGGAAAAAGCAATCAACAAATTCAATGCAATCCCCATCAAAATCCCAGCATAATACTTCACCGACCTTGTATCATGTGTATACGCAATAGCAGAAAAGAGGCACACTTCATTTTGAAACAGTGAAGGATAGAACTTTCCAAGTTACTAGTGTAGGAAACCTGTAGAAGTGAATGTCAAAATTTACCTACCAACTCTCAGCTCTGCAATGAATAGTCAATGAATATCTACCATAGTAAATGACATAATAAACAATGCTACACTTACTTCTTTTGAAATAAGTAAAATTCATGAAAATAAATAGGATCAATGTGAAGTGATAGAGATGATAATTCATTCAATTTAAATAATTATTTCATAATGAAAATATAAACATAGAGAGAAACACATTTCAGCACAAGTATGGATATTTTAATAAATCAAGGATAATGCTTGATAAAGCTGCAAAAGTATCATCTAAACTTAAATTAAATATAATGTAATAACTGACATTTCCATGATTTCACAGGTTCTTAGAGTATATTACTACCAAGTTTGCCCAAGGATGCTTAATTGTGTCTAGAACAGCACAGAAATTGTCTGTGGTACAAGGACTAAGTTGTCCAGTATTCCAAAAATTATGTGTTTCCCTCTTTTTTTTTATGTTAGCTTTTAAATTTTTGATATATGTTCAGGAAATAATAATAGAATAGAGGGAATGAGTAAATAATAATAAAATAGTAATAAAATAAAGTGTTATAAAGAAATAAATTAGAATCTAAAATATGAGGATTAAATAAGGAGGGGGTGGCAGGCAGGGAAAGGTAAAGTAGGGATTATAGATGTGAACAATAAATACTATAGGCCTTTTGAAAAATCATATGGAAACCTAGTATGGAAGAATATTTCTGAAATAGGTAGACATATGAAAGTTGCCTCAGTGAATGACAATGCCCTAACTAGGCATCTGATACCACTAAGTAAATCCATTACTCCCAAGAATAGGTTATATTTTCTTTTCATTTGTTGGCAAAAGTTAACCCATGGAATCATCCAAATATCACAAGCTACCACCAAGGCTCTTGATTATTCTTGATGGTAAGGCCCTTGTGATTTCAAGAATTCTTACTTTTGCCATTGACAGGGAGTACTTGAGTTAGTGCCTAACTACATTTGCTTCTATTGACTACCATTCCTGGTGCTGGAAGATCCTTCACATACTGGAGGAGGATAAAAGCAAGCATCTGTATTACAAAGCTAAAAACACTATGATCTACTTGAACTGTCTACCAGAAATATATGCTGGTGCAACAGTGGCAAATTGTTATTGGAGTAAAGAAACACTTATTAATTGGACTAAAGATCCATTTCATCAGATAGAACCTGACAATCTTAAAGTGACAAAGAACCTGAGATTAGATATGTCATAGGTTCGCAGGGAAACTTTTAGACTATTATTTTGATCAAGGAACATAGTAAAAGCATGAATCCTAGTGACATATTGCTTTATACATATGTTTCTATAACAGTTTCCTCCAAAATTTAAATATTCTGTCTTCAGGAAATCACTTTAATCAGGAAGATAAACAGCACAGATACCTGCAGTAAGTCACTAAAAATGAATACATTCTCTATGCTTCTCCTTCCAACAGTAAATTGACGAAACTGTGAAGACTCTGAGATCAGAACAGCTGAGAGATGTAGAAAGCAGATAAACATCTTGGGAGATGTTTAGATGAACTGAGTTAGTTGGAAAGAGCACTCTCTAAATTTTGAGCTGGCTTCAGACTGCCCAGTGTGCTCTAGGTTCTCCACTTATGTGAATTGTTATCTGTGCTGAAGTGTGCTTTAGTGATGCAGCTATTTTCTGTTCCGGAAGGTAGTACTTCATCTACACTCCTGTAAGTAACTTCAATAAAACTTACTGGTTAACAAAGTTCAGCTATGGTAATAACTGTGTTTAGGTCTGTCATTAGGTCTGTCATTTAGGTCTGTCTGAGTAGATATAGATATGTGTTATGAACCTCCCCAAGAAATTGTTTTGTCGTACAGCATATCACTTTTGCAACTTACCCTCATTTGAGAAGTTTCTTGCAATACAAGAGAAATAATACAGAGACCCTCAACTAAACCATGCACAGAGATTGTGATAGTTTGGAACAATGGGTATCTTCACAAGCCCTCATAGCAGGGAGTTCTTTGCAAATCAGGAAGTGAAAAGAATGAAAGAGCCAAAGCTGATGATCCAAGGAAGCAGTATCTTCCAGACACAATAGGATTTTTTGAACATATAAACTCAAAGGCAATACAATAGCAAAATATATTTAGACATTGAACCCAGAAGGTGTCCCAATACTGAGAGACAGAAGTGGACATGGAATTCCACTGCTAACCAAAAAAGCTATTTGAAATTGATAGCCTCTAGCAATCCTCTGAAGAAAAATAATTTTTTTTTCAATGGAGTGTTACTGAGTATGTCAACCAAACTCCAAGGAAGACAGAGTACCACAAAACAATTACCACATTTGTTGGCTCTTTTTTCATACATCTCTGTTTTTCTTATAGTTCCTTTTCTTGTTTGTTTTGAGTTTTGGTTTTATGATTTTTATGATAAACAACAAAAATTTAGGTCGGTAACTCCTTGAGGAAGAATTTGAAGAAGCTGGGGTAAAGGAAATATTCTGTTAAAATATTTTAAGTAAAAGGTATTTTTAAAAAAAATGGTCCTTGATCCTGTTTTAAATATGGGGTATACATGAAATAATTAGTCCTTTTCTTAAAATTAAATCAATTGTCTGCTGTGCTGACTGAGAAAACAGACTTTCAGATATTTTGAATTGTATTGTTAACACATTGTATGAGAATAAAAAACTGGTATTTCATGGTCACCTATTTTTCAAAATCATGAGAACTTTAAAATTTTTAAATGATAGTGTAATTATAATTATACCCCTGTATTAAGTGCAATTGTTCTTGAATATAATTGTTCTAAATGACCAACTTCAATACTCTCATATAATTATTCTCCCATAGTTCTTTGTACACATGAAATTCTTATTAAGTTTGAGTGCTCTTAATCAAAACATCACTAAATTCCTGGATAAAAACAAATAAACTATAAATGAATAAATATAAATAACTACAAGTCAATGAAATAAATGTTCATTGTACATGTATGTGAGATATTTTAATGCATTTTATACACAATAAAAGTTAACATAAATTCAATTCCAGATTTCCATTTCTTTTTATTTTTTGTATTTAGAAAAGCAGGAAATTTGGGGGAATATTCAGAAAATAAACAGAAATAAAAAAACAGTCATTTTGAAAGATACAAAAATATGGTTGCCCATTATATGATTCATGTCATTGGTGGAAAGAATCCCTTTTCCCACCTCAGAAATTACCTGTCAGCTTCCTACAATTCTGCACCAAATATGTACAACTCAACCAAGTATATTACCTCAAGTTCTACCATATTTCCTAGCTTTAACTGATAACAGCAACAAACCTAGACATAAGATTATTTTGTGTTACATAACTCATGGATAGATTTTTAGCCTACATTTGATGTGCCCTGTTAAATCTATCTTCTATTGTCATTCATTCTTTCAGATGAAGCAAAACCTTACATAGATGATTGTATTTAGTTCTGTGCTTGGTGTTTGTGTGTTTTGTCGGGGTGGCTCAGCAAATTAAGATACACACTCCCAAGTATTTTGAATTTGATTGTGGAGTCCCATGCCTTGGAAAGAAGAGATTGAATTCATGTGTGTTGTACTCTGACTTCCATATACATACCTTATCAAAAAGTACACCTTGTTACCTGCAGATAAGCATATTCACATTCATTCATATATAAATAAATAAGTAGATATCTAAAGGTAACAAAAGTTTAAAAAGAATTTAATGATCTACAATTGTATGTTGCAAATTACTTTTGTTAATAGAATAGATGCATAATAGTCTCTAAGTATGAAATAGTATAAATTAGGTCTACTTCTCTATTTTAACCCTGATTGGTGGTGATGGTGTGTGTGTGTGTGGGGGGGGTGTATGTGTGTGTTTATAAGTGGGCAACTTGAAATGAATATTGAAATAATTTCATTAACTAGTTCATTTGTTATCTTTATTTTTGAGATTAGAGACAAAAATAGATTTGGAAGCTTGAGTGAGGTCCAATCAAGATAGGAACAGAGCCACATAAACATTAGTAACATGATGGTAGCAGAGTAAGGATTCTGGTGATGCAAAACTCCAAACACTACAAGTATTCTTGAACATAATTATTTCTTTAAGGTATTTTCTAAATGATACAGTGGACAATACAAACAGCTTGAGGAGGAAGTAACTATATAAAACACAAATTTCTGATTCTACACAGAATGAATAAGAAATGCAAACAATATTTGCTTTAGTGCTGCTCTTTGAAGGTGATCCAGAATGAATGATTAATCACCTGGCAACATTTGGCTTTGTTTATGAAATCTCACATGATCAATAATTGATTGTTCTCTGAATGTAACTATACACAGACAATGAAAATAACTTGAACTCACCTTCTAGAAAAGAAATGAACATGTATTTATGTTGGAGAAAGTGAGGGAGAGTAGAGAAGTTTTCATAGTCACTAAGGATACACATTCAAGTGACAAAATGTCCCTGATAATTTTGGGGGTTTATTGTTTTATCCCAATGAATAACTAAAAGCATGTTTTATCTATTTATTGAATATTTATTGAAATGCAATAGTATCTTTATTATCAGGATATGTGTAGCAGATCTCTTAGATATTTAAGTTTCCAAGCTTCTTAAGACATAGAATGTTTACAGAATGCTAAAATAACAGATTTTTTTTAAGAGCAAGTGAAATATACCATCTTACAGAAAGACTTGTTAAGTTAAAGAAGTAAAATATACAAAATAGCTCCAGGAAGTCTTTTTTTTTTAATGAAAACAAACATTTATAGACAATATTTGGGAATTTGGGAAGTTGTTCTTTCCAAACTACTTCCTGCTGGTAAGGGGCGATGTCACGGGGGATTCGAAGAAGATTCAGAAATCCTGGATGTAGTATGTCAGGCTACTTTGTCCAGCTGTTTTGAATGTAGGATTACCTGGTACTCTGTTTCAGGTGGTCTGGCTTGATCAAACCATGTTATTCTGGAAGGAATCCACATCTTTTCATTTTCTGTGGAAACAAAAATAGAAATCCTTTTCCCCAGTAACTTGTCCTTGAACTTAAATTTTGGAGTGAAAGCATTTTTTTTTTCAATTTAATTTGAATTTTTCAATTCAATTTAATTCAGTTCCAGTTCCCTCTCCCTTCCTCCCTCCCAGCCTCCCTCACTGCTTCCTTTTCTCCCTCCCTCCTCTCCCTCGCTTTTACCCTCTCTGCCCTCTCACATGCACTGTAACCACCCTCCCATCCCCCCACCCCAATTCCATATGTAGAGGAATGTCATCCAGTAGGGGTCATGTAAGTCTGACAGGTCATGTGAAGTAGGGACTAGGGCTTCTCTCCTGTCTCTAGATTAAGGCAGTTATCCCTCCATGGGGGATGTATTCACAAAGTCCTTTTGTGCTCCAGGGATACATCCTGGCTCCACTGTCTGAGGTCCCTTAGACTGCTCAGTCCTTCTGTCTGAAACCCATATTCAGGGGAACCTGAGTCAGTCCCATGCTGGCTTCCCAGCTATCAGTCTGGTGGCCTATTAGCTCTTCCTTGTTCAGGTAAGCTGTCTCTATATGTTTCTGCCGCTTATAAACTAATTGCATTTACTAGGCTTTTCTTCCTCATGCACATGTAAGCTGCAAGTATTACTTAAGTAATCTCAAAGCAATAAAAACTTTCTGAAAGAAACTGAGTCCAGGCCAGCTGCTTGGAGATGTTAAAATAAAGGGGAAAGGGCACTCTTCGGGCTGTTGAGCTGTCTGAACACTGTGAAGAACACTCTGTGTCCAGTTTTTATGAAATGGTATGAACTTTGTTAATGCTGTTTTCTTTCAGTGACTTAACAATGCTATAAGTGACCCAATCCAAATTCCTCTAAGTAATCAGTACACATTTTATTGATATATACATTTAATTGATTTAATTGGGTTTATAGTTTCAGAGTGACAGAGGCCTTTTTGTCTAAGTAAAGAAAAAGTAACATGAGAACTTACATCATCATGCTAAAGCAAGAAGACATTGGTGAAGGTGGAAAAATTTAAACACCTCAAAGTCAACCACTGTGGCATTCCTTCTCAAACAAGACTACAGTACCAACCCTTCCTAAAATGGCTCAACAGTTGGGGACATAATATTCAAATATATGAGAATATGTGATCATTTTTACTCAAACATCCACAATCCACCATTTTGGCACCCTTAGGCTCTTTATGATATCATAATGTAAAATTAATTTACCCCAATTATTTATTTTCTTGAGGTCTTTACACTATTTAAAAGTCCAAAATTTCTTCCATGACTCAAGGCAATACTTTACTTTTAACCCACTGTGAAATCAAACAGTAAATTATGTATTGCTAACATAGTACCACAGAATATGCATTAGTACACCAGAGGGGGGAAAAATGAACATTATACATAAATAATGGACCAAAGAAAATTTGAAATCCAGTAGAGTGATGTTGTAAAATAAAATTTTAAGGTGTGTTACTTTTGTTTATGCCCTGGAATTTTTGTTTAATGAAACAAAGAAGTATTTGATTAAATAAAATTCATGTGTAGTCAGGAGACTGGGTCAGCAACTATCTGAATAAAGTAGTAAGGAAGAGACAGGTGGAGAATGGTTTATAATGAAGACTGAGTAAAAACATGAGTCAGGGAGTCAGGAGGAGGGGAGTTATGTGAGCTGCTTGCTATTCAGTCTCTTTGGGAAACAGGATTCTGCCTCAGTTTTTGAATCTTGAGCTCATTCACAAGAGATATTCAAATAAGTTTCCTCAGTAGCTTTGAAAGAGTCTGTGCCTGAGGGAACACAATTCCCTGAGGCTTCAACACTTGCAGCCTAGCCATTGCTGGTAGCAGTGGAGGTGGATTTGCTGAATAGGATAGCTGTAGCTTAAAAGACAGCAACAATTAAAACAACAAATTGAATTCCAGTTTCTTTATCTCCATGACTGGTGTTAGAATACTTAGCTGGCTTTGACTTTGTGTCTTTGCTGTGTCTTTGCTTACCAAACTTTTACTGATACCACACCCATTATAGAGTTCGTTGTATATATTCTACAGCTTTGTCACGCCCAACATTACCTGAGGTCACAATTCATGCTTCAATTTTACAGCTTCATATAATTACCTATCTGGTTTCTCATGCGGTTAAATAAGGATCAGGATAAACAAATAGGCCGAATAGATGTTTAGGGAGAAATAACTTACAACCTAGATAGATGAACACCAGGAAATTCAACCCGATCCTCTCCTGTCCCAGTCACCCCAGAAAGAGAGTGCCTTCCTCACCCACTCCAACCTCCTTCCACAGGTCACTCCGCCCATGGCTCCACCCCCCAATGGGCGTGGTCAGTGCCACAGAACTATCTCACTACAATTCCCCCTTTTAGTCTAAAGAAAAGATTTAGGCTTAATACAAAACCATATACAAAACAGTGACTAAAAAGTGTGCTCTAAGAAAAGGAAAATCGAAAACAAAATGACCTACATATCTAGTCCTAGGGTGAGGGCATAATGGAGTTTACAATAGAGTTGTCCTAAGCTGGAAAATGTTAAGTCTAGTACCTAATATATCTAACTAGGAAGAGAGAATAATAGTTGTGATAGTTTAATTTTCAACCTCATCAAGACCTGAGAAGGAAATTAACAATACTAGAGTAGACAGGAAATGTGGATGGACACCTTCCAAAAGGTGCAGCAAGGACAGAAACAGCAAGCCACCTGAACAGTCACCCTAGGTCTCACAGCCACATTGGTACACCCAGATTTGGCTAAGGCCAAGAGAATTTGACAGACCACAACAACAGCAGGGAGGTAGAATGGCTGTCTTACCCTGACTTGGCAAGGTCAAGCAGTCTTCTATATTTGTCTCCTGCAAGCACATAAGACTGCATGTCCAAATCAGTGGTCAAGGTGGGGGCAATTCTTTGCCCAACAGGCCATTAGCTGAGGCAAGATTGAACTCCAGCAGGAGCAACAACAGTGTCCAACTTATTTTCAGGAAAGTCCACGGTGCTGTCAGGAGCAACAGTGAATCATGTCAATGGAGTACTAATATTAAAACATTTAAATGCCATGTTCTGCATGTCTATGAAGTGATTGAAGATTAAGCATCTATATCTGACTAATCTTATAGGTACAGGAAATGTGAGTGAAGATAATTTGTAATACTCGGGATCTTAGCTAAAAAGACTGATTAAAACTTCCCTGAGTAAAGCAGGAACAAATACTTAAACAATATAACTATTTACATATACATACATGTAAATCCCTAAAATAGAGGTAGAGTATAAGTGTCAAGGCAAGAGGTAGAACTATAAAGGGCAACAAGATAAATATCCCAAATTGTATCAATATACAAAATGTCTTGAATACAAGAAAAGTATACATACATAGAATATGGTAAAAAATAATGTGCATAAAACATTGTAAGTGGAAAGATTTAACACAATATAACAAAATATAAACTTAATTTTACGTAGCTTACCACATAAAAATACACAACAATGTAAGCTGTAAAATACTATCTCATTCTTACTCAAATTCTCAAGAAAATAGGCTAATCTACCTATATCCCATCTAAACCATACCTTTCCCAGCCATTCCCTATTCCTATCTAAAAGATAAACCCAATAACTAAAGCCAACCCAAAGATGATGACTATTATCCCAAAATTCCAAGAGTAGGGAAAGGGGGCGTCGTTATCTTAAGGTTATTTCCAGCTGAAATGGGACGATGATTGCTCCAATGGATCCTGTAGGAAGAAAATTTTTAGCAACCAAATTTCTTAACAGAACTGGCTGTGACATATGTAGCTAGTCACTGTGTGGCAGAAAATTCTTGACTGTAGTTGTATTTGAAACTCTGGCCAGGGTGTAATAAAAAGGTGCACCATTACAGCTAGCTAGTCATGAGTTGTCTCGAGCAAAACAGTCTCAAACCGGGTTTAGGGTTATGTTTGTAGTTCAGATGCATCAGGTTGAGTCAAGTGGAAACGATGATGTGGGCCCCATCTTCTTTCCGGAGAGTTCAAAGACTGCTGTTAGGAATCGTTATTATTCCTTGTGGAAAAGTTACACATCAATATTAAAGTAAAATTTTCAAGTTTTAAGGTATGCATTAGGGAAAGACAACAATAAGCATTAAAAGTATGTGAGAAAATTAGGATTTCAGAGAGAAAATTGCACATAAGATATGAGTCCCCAGATTTTGTTTTCTTCTGCCTTACACCAATTGGCTTCTTTATTTAAGGCAGAAACCATGAATTTAATCTTAACAACATGCTTGAATTTAGAGAAGGAAAGCCAAATCCAACTCCAAAGCCAGCATTGGTTTACAAAAATTGGGACTTCAGGAATACTAGATAGTAGAGAGAAATAGATTTCTATATAGAAATAGTTTACTACAATTAAATATATTTTTTAAACCATGTATCAGATTCTGCTTCCTTAAGTGATTGTTTCTGAAGAGCATGTAGGCACCTACATGTTCAGTGTCTTTTGGCTGTTTGATGATAGGTTTTCTCTGTTTTCCTGTAAAAACAAGAACAGAACACTTCCCCTACCTTTGAGAGGCCTCAGCACACCTCATGGGACCTAATTTATTGGATGACTTGTCATTTCTCTTCATTAAGATGTTTCTCTTGTTCAACTCGAATCTTGATTAACTTAGATGGTATCCATAGTTTTTCTTCTCCTGTAGATACAAATGCAAAACCCCTAACCCAATGTAACACATATCCTGCTTTCCATTCTGAGGTCAGTACATCCTTGAAGTACACTGGCTGATTTAGTTCAGAAGTTTTTTTCTATTGTCCAGTGTCTTTCTGCAGCTGTTTTTCCTTTTTCATCAGCATTAAGAAAATTTAATGTTAATAAAGCATTATGTAATCTGTGTTTGGGTGTTTTGGTTCCTCCTGCTTGTTTATGGAGCATTTCTTTTAAAGTATGATTGGATCTCTCAACCACTGCTTGTCCTGTAGGATTGTGTGGTATACCAGTTATGTGCTTTATCTTGTAATACTCAAAAAACTGTTTCAATTTGCTGGAGACATATGCTGGAGCATTGTCAGTTTTTATTTGTGCAGGTATGCCCATAATGGCCATTACCTCTAATAGGTGTGTTATAACAGAATCAACCTTTTCAGAGCTCAGAGCAGTAGCCCATTGATACCCTGAACATGTATCTATAGTGTGATGTACATATTTTAATTTTCCAAATTCTGCAAAATGAAACACATCCATTTGCCATATTTCATTCCAATTTATACCTTTAGGGTTACTGCCTGGTGGTAAAGGAATTTGGTTATAGAATGAGCAAGTAGGACATTTCCTTACTATTTCCTTGGCTTGTTCCCAAGTGATAGAAAATCCTTTTTTAAACCTTTGCTGTTCACGTGGTGTTTCTTATGAAACTCTGAGGCTTCTAGCACACTTTCTATCAATAAACGATCAATTTCATCATTGCCTTGTGCTAGAGGACCTGGCAGACCCGTATGGGATCTGATGTGTGATATATATATATATATATATATATATATATATATATATATATATATATATAGGATGAGTCCTCTTTCTGATAGTATCTTGTAACTGTATAAACAATGAAGTTAATTCTGTATTGTCAGGAATAAATTCTGCAGTCTCAATGTGTAAAACAACTCTCTCTTTGTAACCGTACTCGTTACAGGTTTCAGTGCAGGGAATGCCTTGTCACTTACCTTCTAACCAGTCTCAAATAGTTCCACCATATTGGGACCAATCACTAAAAAATATAAGCTTATGGAAGCCATTGTCATTTCAAACTGATCCACATATTCCAACCTTGACAAAATTCAACTTCATGTGGATCAAAGACCACAACATAAAACTAAATACAATGAATCTAATAGAAGAGACTGTCCTTGAACTCATTGGCACAAGAGGCAACTTCCTGTTCAGAAAACAAAAATCAACAAATTCAATCGCCTGAAACTGAGAAAATTCTCTCAGACAAAGGACATCATCAATAATAGAAAAAGGCAGCCTACAAAAAGTGTAAAGATTTTTCTCCAACACAACATCTAAGAAAGGGTTAACATACAAAATAATTCAAGAAATTAGAAATCATCAAACCAAAAAATCTAATTTAAAAATTGGAGTACATATCTAAATAGAGAATACTCAAAAGAGAAATATGAAATCATTGAGAAATACTTAAAGATATGTTCAACATCCAAACCCATCATGGAAATGCAAATTCAAATTACTTTGAGATTCTATTATACACCTCTCAGAATGGCTAAAATCAATAACTTAAGTGACAGTTCATGTTGATGATTATGGTGGCACAAGAAGAACACTATCTCATTGCTGGTGGGAGTACAGATGTTTATAAACACTACAGAAATCAATATGGTGCTTCCTTAGAAGAAACAGATATCCATCTAACTCCAGATCCAGATATACTATTTTTGAACATATACCCAAACGATGCTCCATACTTCCACAAGGACACTTGCTCAACTATGCTTATAGTAGCTTCATTCATAATAAGCAGAAATTGGAAACAATCTACATGTCCCTCAACTGAAGAATTAATAAAGAAAATGTGATATATACAATGGAGTATATTACTCAGGTGTTAAAAAACTATGACACAAAAAAATTTGAAGGCAAATGACTGGAACTAGATAAAGTTATCCTGAGTTGGGTGTTACGAGTAGGTTTTTCCCCCACTGGCCCTGACCCACCTCAGAGCCAGCCTCACATAACACACAGAGACACTGTATTTGGTATTAATGCTGCTGGTCTGTTACTTGCTTTTTACCTGCTAGCTTTGTCTTAATTATTAACCCATTTTTGTTAATCTAAGTATTTCCACGTGGTCTCATCTTACAGGAGAGGAGCTGGGGTTGTACTCTCCCTGATCTCTACATGCTGACCCCTCCCTCGAATCCTCCTTGTTTCTAGTCCCGCCTATCTTGTTTTCCTATTGGCCAACAGTGCTTTATTCATTAACCAGCATGAGAAACATATTTACAGAATGACATCTCCCATCAGTTGGGTACCCCAGTCTCAGAAAGACAAACATGGTTTTTGCTCACTTATAACTGGTTTTTAGCTCTTTTGAAAATTACGATGATGCTAAACCCATAGACCCATAAAGGAAATTAACATGGATATTTTCTAAGGACAATAAATGGATCTTTCTGGGAAGAGGTAATTGATAAGCTATTGTAGGTAGACTAGGGGAATGTGCGAATGGGAGCAGGGTGGGTGTGGGAGAGGATGTGTACTGAAAGACATGACTAGATTGGAAGGATTTTGGGTTGAGAGTGTGGAAACCTAGTGCAATAGAAACTCCCACATTATACAAGGGAGACCCTAGCAAGAACTCCTGGTAATGAAGGATATGGAAAGTGAAGTAGCCATTTCCTGTTGCTAGAGTACTTCCAATTGTGAGGCTGTGAATACTGACTTACAGGCTCTCCTGCCTGCAAGATATGTGTCATCAATGATGGTATAGAACTTGTAGAAACGGCCAACCAATGACTGGTGTAATTTGAGGCCCTCGCCATTAAAAGGAATTCATGCCTTGTATTCCTTTGATGACCTGGAGTTAGATGGTAGATAAATGAGAGACTTTAGGAAAGAGAAAACAATTAAAAAATTCCTAATAATACTTTGCTATACTCAGATCAGTGCCTAACACAACTGTTATAGAGTCTTACTTCCTCATGCAGATAATGGGAACATATACAGATACCCACAGCAAAATTTTAGGCAGAAAGAACCCAAATTGGAGATATCAATTGGGTCCCTCCCATTCAAGCTCATGACCCCCACTCTCACACAGAAAATGGGGAGGAAGAATTATAGGATCTAGAGGGCTCAAGGACACCAGGAGAGCATGACCCACAGAATAAACAAAGCAGGGGTCATAAGAGCTCACAAAGACAAGAACTGAAATCCTAGAGCCTTGTGTGGGTCTGTTTTAGGTCCTCTGCAAATATCTATGTTTATTAGCTTCATTTTTTTGTTGTTGTTGTTGTTGTTTGGTTGGTTGTTAGTTTTTTTTTTTTGGTTTTGGTTTTGTATGACTCCTAGATTAGAGTTTTGTGGGACTCTTAACAGTGAGAATTCAGTCATCTCTGACACATTTGCCTGCTCTTGAGAGCCTTTTTCTCTTACTAGGTTGCCTCATCCAGCCCTGACATGAGGCTTTGTGCCAATTCTTATCTTACCTTGTTATTCCATATTCTGTTGATACCCTGGATAGGCCATTTCTTTCTGAAGGAAATAGGAGGAGTGTTTCAGGAGGAAAAGGGAGCTTGGGGGAGGGAATGGGAGAAATGGAGGAATGGGAAACTGCAGTCAGGAGGTATTGTATAGAAGAAGATACATAAAAGAGAAAAATACAGAAATAAACAGATAATATTAATTTTAATATAATAATTTTTTGAACATTGGTTTATTCTATAGGGCTAATTCTTCCTTGAACCCACATGGCATTGACAAGTTTTATGTAGCAGTTACCGATTTTGTTTATTTTGTGTTTTAAAAGAAATACTTTAGAAAAGTAGACAGGCTTTTTTGGATTAGAAATATTTAGCATAACATTTATAATGAAATTATAAAAGAAATTGTTGGATCATGTAAATAATATACAGGTATCGTCTTTCTCATGTGGAAACTGGCTGAGTACTTTGAATTTGCGTCCTTGACATCTACAGATACACAGTTGCTTGTTCAGGGTTGAGATGCTTGGAATCAGGCTATATTTTACAAGTGACCAGTCTCTGCATTCTGGTCTCACAGGGGTAAGTCTTAGAAAAAAAAAAGAAGAAGAAGAGAAGATTTGGGGCTGCCCTACAGAGAACATAAAGTTTGCATATTTGTGTGTACACAAAATATAATCTATTTCAGAGTTGGGATTCATGATATTGTAACACAGAAAATTTGGAGTTAACTATGGCTATTGTGATTATCTCAGTACCTATTCTGTTCCAGACCAATCAGGCTTACATAGAGAAAATGTGTCAACAAACAAATACAGACACAGCATGAACATTGGAGAAACATGCCCAGTTTCATATATTAAATCCTTTAACAAAGAGCAGTTGGGGATATGGAGATTAGGAGATTACTCAGTTGATGAAGGGCTTCCTGTGCCACATAGTATTCTCTAATATCTACCAGCATAAAGCTGGGCATGCCAGCACAAACCTGAAATCCCTATTATATCGGAAGAAGGTAATCTCATGAGACTTGTTATTTGGTCAGTCTAGTAAATAAGCAATAGATTCCAGAAAATATCATGTCTCATAAGATAATATGGCAAGCAGTAGGATAAAGTATCTAATTTCATACTTATTTTCATGTAGTAATTTTATAACTCCTGGTATTTTTATTTAATTTCCTAAAGAGAGCTATTGTCCTCAGTTTCATGCTTATAATTCTGTAATTATTCAGTAACTATAATATTGCAGTATAGTACTTCTTAAACACAACCTGCAGAAACAGGTGGAAAGCAATACCGTGAAGAACAGAACAGCAGGTAAGATAGTGCTTCAGTAAGGACCAGTAATGTATTTGCTAAAACAAATGAGGTGTGAAGGTTAGTACAACATATCTTCATCTTGTCAAGATTTTGATAATGTATTTGGGAATAAATCCAAGAAAACATGGAAAATCATGTAGGTAAATCAGAAGCCAACATAAAATAATACTTATTTCTTGAATATACAGTAACCAGGTAGCCATGAGTTTCATCTTCCAGGACTGAAGTAACAAATGCACTTGTGTTTTTATAAAATATCCGTTCTCATCCTCAGAAGGAAAAATGAGGTCAAAGCATACATATTTGCATGTTCTTTTGATAATATTAAATGTGACCTACTGTTTCTGCCCCACCACAGATATGTGTAGGGGTGATATGCATAAAGGTCTAGAATCTTAATATAAAATATTATATTAAAATAGCAATTTTCTGTTTCATTATTTCTTCACTGTCTTATAGTCAATGCCAACTATTTGTAAAATATTCTCTTTTTGTCTCTGTAACTTTACTTTCTACCTCATGCATTAATTGATGATTTTGAAATTTCCTCATGCAGTTACACTATGGAAAATGTGTGTGTGTGTGTGTGTGTGTGTGTGTGTGTGTAGATTTCAGAAATGTAAATGAATTTCCCATGAACTGAAAATATCTGAGTTAATATATTTATGGCTTTTGTTCAGACACCCTATAAGATTAAAATAATCAAATATGGGAAAATTCAAATAAAATCAAATTAAATATGCATTCAAAAATATCATAGTTACTTGATCCTGATTAAATTATATATATATATATATATATATATATATATATATATATATATATAATTTCCCTTTCTTCCCTCCATCTCAACTTTCTCCACTTTCTCTC
Source organism: Phodopus roborovskii (assembly GCF_943737965.1). Taxonomy (NCBI): domain Eukaryota; kingdom Metazoa; phylum Chordata; class Mammalia; order Rodentia; family Cricetidae; genus Phodopus; species Phodopus roborovskii. The sequence goes on along the minus strand of NW_026126413.1, from coordinate 1,993,541 downwards.
AGAACACTCATGTTTCCTTATTTACATAATGTTATTTGTATGTGTATCATTTCTGGCTAACACTTGATATTAGGTAACCATTTACTGTTTTGACTCTGGGAAGACTTTCTCCTGCCCTCAGCATTTCTTAGTTACTTATAGTTCTTTGTCTAGGATTATGGCCTCATGAGATTCACTTCTTACTCAAAATTAATAGCATATACCCTAAAACACCATGGTTATTAGTAACCATTATAAATAAGGAAGGAGAGATGGGAATCCATTCTGCAGATAAGAATAGGGAAACTGAAAGTAGGGTATGTTTTGACTCAATTCAAAGCTTATATAAACTGATGTGAACTACTATGTTATGCCTTTAACTGGGAAATTAATCAGAAAATGAAGAATATATAAAGGACATTGCAATTTTAGAAGTTAGTTGAAGGAACAATGGTTTTATGCAATGAAACATAATATTCTCTCACTGAATTGAGCCAAAGGAAGTGCTTGAATACAAAAATTTGAATGTGTGAAATTATGATTCAGAGATTAGAATCACAAAGGAGTTAGGGGACTGATGGGTTTGTATAGTGCATATTTGAGACTTGATATATTTTCACAACTGCCCTTTGTTCTGATATGGAAAGTAAATTGGGGACCATATTACTGTTAGAACTAATTTTATTTCATAGCTTCATCTGAGGCCAAGGCTCCTTTGACAAGAGCAATAAAATAAGCAAATCACTTTCTTTAGACAAAGTATTCCTGCACATGGGTCTACACACAGACACAGACACACACACACACACATACACACACACACACAGGCATACAGGCACATTCATATGCACACGCACATGTACACACACGTAGTCTGATAAGCATCGGGGATTTTGACAAAAATTTGCTGAATATTAGGAAATGCTGTAATTGAAGTATTATTTATATGTGTACTCTTTGAACATCATAATGAAAAACAGTGTACATATAAGCAATGCTCAACAATTATCAACATTAAGACAATCTAAATGTATGTAATTCATTCTTTGGTTATTATCATATATTCTAACCTAAAACTGAATGCACTCATTGATTATGTTAAAGAAATAAAATAGATGTCTCATTTTATTTAAAACCTTAACATAAGTATTAGGCTCTGTAATAACATAGCCACCTAAATAACTTGTGCAAATACTTTAATTCCTTTGTAGTATAGACATTTTTTCCACATTTAGATGACCCCTCCAGGAAGGCATCACCCTACCTGTGGATTTGGGGGGAATGGGATGGGAGGGTGGTCATGTGTCATGGGAGGATAGAAGAAAGGGAGGGAGGGTGGGATGGAGAGGGAACTGGGATCGATATGTAAAAGAAGAAAAATAAATAAAAAAAGGGGAAAAATATTTACCTTTTTGTTAATGTAGTAGAGAGTCATGGAAAGACCATATAGTCAATGTGTTTAATTCCTACTTTGAAATAATTTATATTTTTCTAAAATTATCAAAGAACATATTAATAGATTGAATAGATTTTACGATAACTTCTTTGTCTTTAAGTAGGCAAATAATATAATATTTCCATGGGATTTGTTTCAAACAGCCTTGGTGTAATTTATGTCAGTGTATTCCACAACAAAGGCATGTAGCCACTACCACAAGTTCACTACAAGTCAAGATGCCATGGTGCGCGCACACACACACACACACACACACACACACACACACACACACGAGTATTTATATTTATATACTTCATACATATAATATCTGATTGTATCCATGTATGTGAAATTTAAATAGAGCTATGTTGCATAACTATATATAGAATGGATCCTTAAAGCCACAGACTAGCTAACAAAATGCCCCAGTGACAGGCATGGGAAGCATCCTTTTGAGTTGTTCATTGGGAACAATGGTGCCCATGATACTTCTAAATGGCAATATAGGGTACTGGCACTGTCATTTTTTGCCTCCCAGAAATTGAGTATAAGAACCTGTTACTTAAGACAGAGCATTGATTTTGAGGAATTAAGCTTGAACTGATCTGGAGGCCTCCACTTAACGACCATCTCTCAAAGTCTCCAGTGTTATTTTGCAAGCCATCTACGGAGAAAATATTGAAAGTATTATATAGCTTAAAATACTGTGAATCACAACAATAATGGAGTGCAAAAGTATCTGTAATGCTATAAAATATGGCATGTTTTTCTTTGTTCTACCCAATAGCTAAAGAACTTATTCTCACTCATTGGGAACAATTCATCCTTGGTATTGAAAACAATCTGGAGAGGTCATCAACTCTAGATTAGTACCCACTAATGGCATTTTTCTAAGCTAATGTAATTTCTACTTGCATTCTAAATATTTGTCCTTATACCCACAGACAAGTGTAGCTATCACCTTTCATTAAAGTAGCTCACTTTTTCTTTTTCTTATTACTTTTATTTTTTTCTTATTTTACATATGAACCCCACCCCCACCCCACCCCCCATCATCACATTCCACATCCACTTCACAGGGATAGTGAAGACTTCCAGGAAGGATCATCAATGTTGTTTGGAGTAGGGTCTAGGTCCTCCCCTCCTGTCTCTAGGTTAAGGGAGTATCCCTTCATGGGGAATGTGCTCCCAAAGTAGTTTAGTTCACATCCTGTTTCTACTGTCAGAGGTCCCATCCTGTAAACTTCTCAGGCCTTCTAAGTGAGACCCCTGTTCAGGCATGAGCTCCCCCTTGATCAGGTCAGCTGTCTCTGTGGGTTTCTGTAGCCTGGTCTTTACCCCTTTGCTTATCACTCCTTCCTCTCTGCAACTGGACTCTAGGTGTTTGTCTCAGTGTTTTGCTGTGGGTGTCTGTTACATGAAGGTTCTAAGAAGGCATGCAAGTTAGTTATCAATCTCACATTCAGGGAAGGGCATTTAAGGTAGCCTTTCCACTGTTGCTCAGATAGAATGTTGGGGTCATCCTTGTAGGTGTCTGGTCATTTCTGTAGAGTCAGTTTTCTCTTCAAGCCTATAATGGCTCCCTCTATTATGGTATCTCTTTTGTTGCTCTTGTCCATTCATCACCTGAATCAATCTTCCTGGTTCCACATGTTTTCCTTTCCTCCCATTCTCTTTCTCCTCACTCCCTCTCCACTCACTCCTCCCAATCACTCCTATCAATATGCTCAGGAGATCTTGTCCCTTTTCCCCTTGTGGGAGGGATCTTATTTGAACCTCTTAGGTTCCTCCTTATATCCTAGTTTCTCTGGCAGTGTGAACTGTAGGCTGGTGACTCTTTGTTCTATGTCTAAAATCAATATATGAGTGAGCACATACTATGTTCCTCTTTTTGTGACTTGGTTTCTTCACTTAGGATGGTTTCTGCAAATTCTATCCATTTGCCTGAGAATTTCAAGATTTCATTTTTTGTTGTTGTTTTTATTTTTTCTGCTGAGTAGTATTCCATTGTGTAAATGTACCACGTCTTCTTTATCCATTTTTCATTTGGGGGCATCTAGATTGCTTCCAGGTTCTTGCTATTACATATATTGCTGCTATGAACATAGTTGAACATGGATTATTTGGGTATATGCATAAGAGTGGAATTGTCCTGTCCCATGGTAGACTGATTCTCATTTTTCTGAGGAACAGCCATAGTGATCTCTAAAATGTCTGTAAAGTTTGCACCCCAGTGGCAGTGGATGAGTTTTCCTCTTTCTCCACATCTTCTCCAGCATAAGCTTTCATTGGTGATTCTGATTTTAGCCATTCTGACAGGAGTAAGATGATACCTCAGTGTTGTTCTGATTTGTATTTCCCTGATGGACAAGGATGTTTAGCATGAAAGGATAATACTCAACTTTATATGGAAAAACAAAGACACAGGATAGCCAAAACAACCCTGAACAATAAAGGAAGTTCAGGAGGCATCACCATTTCTGACTTTAAGCTCTACTGTAGAGAAATAGTCCTGAAAAGAGCTTGGTATTGGCACAAAAATAGACAGGTAGACCAATAGAATTGAATAGAAAGTCCTGATAGCTCACTTTTTCAACTGATTGAATTTACTAGGTGGATCACAACTGGTCAAAATTCACAGATAATTTCTGTAGATTGTTCACCTCCAATTGGTATATCTACAATGCAACCTCAGAGTAAATCATGAAAGGTGGTTAAAAAATTGAAATATTTAGAGAGTCATAATGCCTGCTGAAAATGGTGTCAATGGTAGTATTTAAGAAATCTCAAGAATTTCAGAAGGAATAGGTGGACACAAAGTAAACTTTGTCAGAGAAGTGTAGTGAGTATGTACATATGATATCAATATAAAATATCTAAAAATATATATTTAAAAATTTAAAAGATACATATTGACATTTAAAATATATTCTGGAAAATTATGACAATAATCTTGTCACAAATCAAGCCATTGCTATGATAATATAATGATTACTTGGATTTAAAAAGACAGATGCGAGACAAAGCAAAGTAATTACTCTTTATGCTTAGTAAAATTCATTGTATAACACTGATGATAAAATTGTGGAGGTCATATTGTTTCTTCTCAGTACAATTCTGTATTGTTGAAAATTCATGTTTAAGTACCATTTTTCTACATAAAGGTTTAAATGAGACAATGGATTTTGAAATAAAATGTGAAACAATTACAGTCTAACTTATAATATTAGCAGGGGCTGAAATCTCTATATTTTTTGACAAAATAGGTATGATAATGTGTATGGGGAGTAAGAAAATATTATTATTATTATTATTATTATTATTATTATTATTATTATTATTATTTAGTAACAGAAAATAATGCCAAGTGATTATTATCCTTCTCTAGGCAAATATGTATGATAATATGTTCATCATTGATTTCTTTGCTCTGTAGTACTACTGCTTTGGCTCATTGTTCATCTTAAATGGTCATTAACACCCAAGAATTGTTAGTGCCTCCTCACTTAGCTTTACAACATTTGTTATAGCACCTGATCAGCAACCAACTCTGTTATAGATGAGCTCCTATGGACTGAGAAATTTAATGCACAATGAAGGTGTACTTTGTGACTGCCATGTATTTGTCACAAACACAATGGAGTTTGTTTGAAGACAGCAGTAGATTAATGTACTTTAGTTTACTATGTAGCCCACAGGCATAACAAAGCATTTAAAATGTAGTATGTATCATGCAAAAGCTAGTTGTCTGAAAAAATAAAGAAACTGGAAAGATCTTGGATAGGTAGGTTCAACTTAGTAAAAATGGCAATATTACCAGAAGAAATCTACAGATTCAATGCAATCCCCATCAAAATTCCAGCACAATTCTTCACAGGTATTGAAAGAGCAATACTCAAGTTTACAAGGAAAAGCAGAAAACCCAAGGCAGCCAAAACCACCCTATAAAATAAAGGAACTTCCAGGGACATCACCATCCCTGACTTCAAGCTCTACTATAGAGCTGCAGTAAAGAAAACAGCTTGGCATTGGAACAAAAACAGACAGGTAAACCAAAGGAATCAGTCTGAAAACCCTGATATTAATTAACACACATACAAATACCTGATTTTTGATAAAGAAGCTAAAATGATACAATGGAGAAAAAAAAAAAAAAACTTCTCCAACAAATGATGGCATAATTGGAAGTTGACATGTCGAAATCCCAATGCACAAAACTGAAGTCCAAATGGATCAAAGACCTCAACATAAATCCAGCCATACTAAAACTCTTAGAAGAAAAAGTGGGAGATACCCTTGAGCAAACTGGTACAAGAGACTACTTTCTGAACATATTGCCAGTAGCACAGACACTAAGATTGGCAATTAAAATGGGACCTCCTTAAACTGAGATGCTTCTGTAAAGAAAAGAACAAAGTCAAGAAGATACAATGGCAGCCCGCAGAATGGGGAAATAACTTTAACAACACCACATCAGACAGGAGACTGATTTCCAAAATACAGAAAGATCACAAGAAGATAGTCACCAAAACACCAAATAATCCAATTAAAAAGTGGGACACAGAAATATAGAATTCTCAAGATAGGAATCTGAAATGGCTGAAAGACACTTAAGAAAGTGCTTAACATCCTTAGCCATTAAGGAAATGCCAAACAAACAACTCTGAGTTAGCCCCTTACTCATGTCAGGATGGCTAAACTAAAAAACACAGATAACAATTTATTCTAGATAGGATCTGGAGAAACGGGAACACTCCTCCATTGCTGGTGGGAGTGCAAACTAGTACAGGCACTTTGAAAATAAATATTGTGGTTTCTCAGGAAATTGGGAATCAGTCTAACTCAGGATCCAGGAATATCAGATTTAGGCATATACCCAAAGGATGCAAATGCATACAACAAAGAAATCTGTTCAACTATGTTCATAGCAGCATTATCTGTGATAGTCAGAACCTGTTAGCAACCCAGATGTTCCTCATCCAAAGAATGGGTGAAGATAATGTGGTACATTTACAAAATGAAGTACTGCTCAATAGAAAAAAACAAACAAACAAAATAAAATTCATACTCAAGTGGATTAACCTAGAAGAAAACATCATCCTGAGTGAGGTCTCCCAGTTACAGAAAGACAAGCATAGTGTGTACTCACTCATATATGGATAATAACATTGAGCAAAGAATAACCAGCCTACAGTTGATATCTCAGGAGAAGCTGAGAAACAAGGAGGACCCTAAGGGGAACATACACGGTTCCCCATAGAAAGGGGGAAGTGTCAATATCGACATTAAAAGAGGATCAGGATAAACAAATAGGCCGAATAGATGTTTATTCAGGGAGAAATAACTTACAACCTGGACAGATGAATACCAGGAAATACAACCCTATGCTCTCCTGTCTGAGTCACACCAGCAAGAGAGCTTTTCAGGCTCTCTGTCTGACCTCCTTCCACAGGTCACTTCTGCCCATGGCTCTACCCCCCATTGGACACAGAGAAACCCTGTCTCAAAAAATAAAAAGTAAAAGAAACAGAGTGATAATAAAGCCACATAAAGATGAAAAGCTCAGAGAGAATCTGGATACTATACAGTATTATACTGTCTTTGTATTGTTTGACTGCTGAGGAAACAACTGTTGAAGGAAATGCTGCTGGATTAATTCAATTTGTATATTTTAAAAATGCTTTGACTCCAAAATTTAAGTTCAAGGACAAGTTACTGGAGAAAAGTATTTTTTTTTTTTGTTTCCACAGAAAATGAAAGGCTGTGGATTCCTTCCAGACTAAGGTGTTTTGAGCAAGCCAGACCCCATGCAACAGAGTACCAGATGATCCTACATTCAAAACAGCTAAACAAAGCAGCCTTGCAGACTACAGCCAAGATATCTGCATCATCTTAGGATCCCCCATGACAGCGCTCTTTATCAGCAGGAAGTAGTTTGGAAAGAACGACGCCCACATTCTCAAATATTGTTTACAAATGTTTGTTTTCATTTAAATGGGGTTGGTTATAAATGGTTAATGATCACAACCAAATTCTTTTTAAAGGTAAAAAAAAGGGGATTATGGTATAGATATGAATACTTTGTTTTGGAATGGATTTTCATTTATTGATACAATTTAAGGTCAATTTTGTGATATGTATATTTCTCTTTTTTATGTATTGTGTTTATATAGCTCATTTAAAAATGTAATGTATAATTTAATACAGATTTTAGATAGTTACTTATAGTAGTCAAAACTTATACCAAGGTGAGTTAGGATTTCTAGATATACAGACATGTATTTGAGATAAATAGGCATTTTTCAATACTTTCAAAGACCTACAGAATATGGCATTTAAAATGGTTTAGGGTTTTTCTCCATCAGAAAGGAAGATGGACATTGAAGAAACTCATTATGGAGTTTACTTCCTATATGGCAAGACTACCTATTTGGAGAAGATACTGCTCTGTCTGGACTGTTTGATGTTATGCTGTATAAACTGGACACGCAGGACCCACAGAAAAGTGACTGCTGATTCAAGATGGACATTGCTACAGCGTTCCTGCTTCATGGAAGAGTCTGCCAGACAGTCTGCAGGACACAGAGAAAAGTGACTGACAAACTGCCAATACAAGAAGACAGTTTAAAGTTTTCTGCTTTGCTGAAGAGTCTGCCAGACACACTATGGTCTATGGGCTGAAGATGGAAGATTACAAAAGAACTCCGGGTGACCAGGCAGTGAGTTGTCTCTGTCATTTCTAGAGTTTATATACTATCCTTCTGTGGTCTTTGAAGGAGTTAAAGACAGATAGTTATGGTTATAGTTTTCTTTAGTTAGGCTTAAAGATAAGTTACATATAGGACTTTAGACTCACAAATATAGGATATATGATAGAATAGTTTCTTAAATATGGCTAAATGTTAATGGACTAAATATTGTTAACTGTGATTCTTATTTGATAACTGTTATGTGATATATTCTGCTATGTTAAGGTTAAAACCCTTCTTTTTATTTTAGTCAGAAAAGAGGAGATGATGGGAGATGTCATTCTGTATATGTTTTTCATACTGGTTAATGAATAAAGCACTGTTGGCCAATAGGAAAGCAAGATAGGTGGGTCTAGGAGACAAGGAGGAAATAGGAAGTAGTAATGAGTGTCAAGATGGAGAATCTGGAGCCAGCCACCTCTCGCTGGTAAGACCATGTGGAAATACATAGAAATGGGTTAATAATTAAGACAGAGCTAGCTGATAAAGAAACTAGTAACTGGCCAACAGAATTATATCTAATACAGTGTCTTGGTGTGTTAATTAGGGCTGGCACGGCGGTGGGACCAGACTGGCAGCGGGAGGAAAAACCATACTCCTTACATATCAAGAACTCCTGAGAGAAATGGAAGCATAGGAGGAGGGGCATGGAGGTGGGTGAAAGATAAGGGGAGAAGTGTAGAGGAGAGGAGAACATGAGGGATCGGGAAGACTGAGTCAGGATAAGAGCAGAGAAGATCAAGAAAAGAGATACCATAATAGAGGAAGCATTGTAGGTTTAAAGAGAAATCAGGCACTAGGGACATGTCCAGAGATCCAGAAGGATGACCCCAACTAAGAACCTAAGCAATAGTGGAGAGGCTACCTTTAATGACCTTCCCTGTAAAGAAATTGATGACTACCTTAAATGCATTCTTCCATTAAAAGATGGAAACATAAGCAGACATCGAACACTAAGCATTAAGCAGAACTCTTGGAGTCCAGTTGTAGAGAGAGAGGAATGATGAACAAAGGGGTTAAGACTGTGCTGGAGAACACTCAGAAACAGCTCACCTAATCAAATGGGAGCACATGGACCCCTGTTGTAAAACTGGGAAACCAGCATTGGAGGGAACAAAGCCTTTTGATTTTGGGTTTCATTTAGGAGGCCTAGGCAGTCTATGGGACCTCTGACAATGGAATCAGTATTTATCCATGGCACAACGGTGCACTTTTGGAGCCCATTCGTGATGGAGGGTGACTCTCTCAGCCTAGATACACAGAGGAGGGCCTAGGCCCTTCCCAAAATGATATGACACACTTTTATGATCACCCAAAAAGGCTTTACCCTCCCTGGGAGGTGGGAAACAGGGGTTGTTGTGGGACAGGGGAAGATAGGAAGGAGAGAAAACTGGAACTGATGTGTAAAATAATATTGTTTCTAAATTTAAAAAAATGAAAATGAAAAAAATGAAAGGAATAAAAGGAGTGGTGATGTTAGGGCAAGATTCCAGCTAAAAATAGTTTGCAATTTGATACCAGAAAGTTAAGAAAAGCTCAGAGATAGATATGGTGAAGCACTCCTTCAATCCTAACACTCCAGAGGCAGAGACTTTCTATTGTAGAATAGTAGTTAAAGATGTGTTACATTTGCTTATACTATAAAGCATTCATTTATTGATGCAAATATATGCTGCATTATTTTTATTTTGCATTTATTTAACTGTTATACATTTATGAAGCTCTGTTACTCTGCCTGTCTGATAAACATATTTATTAGCTTGGAAGGAGAAAGAATGCCCAGAGCTGGCAGACAGAAAGAGTAAATAGTGGGATAAATCTGGAAAGAGAATTTCAAAGAGTGAGAGGAGAGAAGAGAGAGAGAGAGAGGAAACCAGGGCCAGAAATCCAGCCACACAACCAGGCACAGAATAAGAGGGAAGGAAGAGATATACAGAAATAGAGAAAGATAAATGACCACAAGAAAGAGGTAGATGGAATAATTCAAATAAAGAAAAACTGGCAAGAATAAGAGAGACTAAGGCCAGGCATTTATAAGAATTAATTTGTGTAATTATCTGGGAGGTGGATAGCAGGTATGCAGGGGAAAAAAAAACAGTTGTTGGCAAGCTTGTTCTATGAAGTAAGTTTTAGGAAAGCCAAAATTATGTAAATTATATAAGGACAGGAAGCACCTGATGTTGTAATTGACTGAGTGGGCCATGATCCATCTCCAATAAGCAGTAGAACCTGGCAGACTGTGCCCCATGGCTGACTTTAAAGATAACTATAGAAGAAAAGAGTTATGGAATAAAACTGCTGAGGGAAGGCACTTTTAAGCAGTATCTTGAATGGAGGGGAGGCTCAGTAGAGATACCATTGCATAAAGATTTTGTGGATTTGTGTTCTGGGTGAAGGTGTAATGCTATGATTCGTGCTATAAAAATCTGAATGTCCAATATCTCACTGGCTTCCAGCCAGTGAGAATGGAGGAGGAGAAAGAATCTAGGTAAGCAGGACACCGTGTAGTAGACCAAATCAGACACATAGAGTGAGAGAGAAGTAAAAATCAATCAATAGAATGTAGATTAATAATTTGGTTAATTTAACTTATAAATGCTAGGGGGACAAACCTAAGGTAAGGCTCAACTTTCACAATTAATAGTGAATATCTGTGTCATTATTTGTGAGCAGATGACACAAAGAAAAATGCAATTATATATGGCATAAAATGTGGAGCCCTAATAGACATATAGGGCCTGAGAAATCAGTCTCTTGAGTAGTGTCCAGGGGTTCAGTATCTTAGAAGGCCCAGAGTACTTTGACACCGAGTGTGCTTGATAAAAATATCTGCTGAATCATGGTCATAGAAGATTGTCATAGTTCAGCAGTAATTGAATCAGCATGTGGCTCGTCTCTCATGGAACCTACATGGGTGGAAAATCAGCCATCACAGCTACCTGAATGTTAGCATGTTATAGGAGCATCATAGTTACAATACCTTAACAGGTTGTGTATGTGTGTGTGTGTGTGTGTGTGTGTGCATATATATATATATACATATATATATATATATGCATATATGTGTGTGTGTGTGTGTGTGTGTGTGTGTGTGTGTGAGAGAGAGAGAGAGAGAGAGAGAGAGAGAGAGAGAGAGAGAATTCCTGCTGAGGTTTTAAAAGGTGGTTAGATTTTTTTAATGTGGAGTTACACTAAGTTACATGATATAAATGCTAAGACCTCAATTCTGGTGTTTAAAAGTTGGACAAGCTTTCCCAACTACTAAGCGATGTCTAAAAAAGTGTAATTCTGATGTAAATGCAGTATACAAGTAATTTATTATGAAAATGAAACTCTTGATGACAATGAATATAACAAAAAAATTAAGGCAAAACTAGAAACACGTTTTCCTTCAGTTATTAGATGTTGTGTTTTGGAGGGATTTATGTAAGGTAAAAATTCCAATATAAATTATAGGAAAATGTTCTTTTTCACAAACTAAAAGAAGTTGATATTATTATTATTGTTTAATTGTTTATTTGGTTGCATGGAGCCAAAGAAGTTTAAGATAGAAAGAAAGATGTAAGTTAAATGAAGTGTTAGTGCATTCTCTGATTTCCCAGTGAAATTGTGAGAAGACATATCCGTTAGCAGTGATGTGACAACATACAGTGTTGCTCATCAAAGATTCTGTGTGAGTCACAGTTTCTCAAGTTTTATTAAATCTCAGTCACACAGATGTGACTGATCACTATAGTACTGAATTCAGACTACAGAATCTGGTAAGCCTGAGACCATATAAGTCAAGGTTTTACAACAACAATTCTTACTGTTAACACATTTAACTATTGGCATGGCCCCACAGTAGAGAGAGTTGCCAATGTCAGGAAGGACACTCAACAGGCTAACAGTTATTTGGTAGTATGAATAATGTTTTTTCTACTCTGGTCTGATTATGCGGACAATTATTTAAAATTTAACTCCAGAGTCCTTGAAACTATTTAATCTACAAAATGAATATTAGTAAATGTGTCATTAATTATAACACAGATTATTCATGATATTCCATTATAGGTTTGTGTAAAACAAATATAAAATAATATAATTTGTTGAATTTTGAAACTTTTTCCTAGAAAAATTATGAACTTTTAAGACACCTAAATAAACACACACACACACACACACACACACACACACACACACATCCATGTATGTCTTATGAGTAGTTTTGCTCTGCCAGTCTGGTCCCACCACTGCGCCTGCCCCAAATAGCACACAGAGACACTGTATTTGCTATTAAATGCTATTGGCTAGTTACTAGTTTCTTATCTGCTGGCTCTGTCTTAAATATTATCCCATATCTATTAATATAAGTATTTCCACGTGGTCTCATATTACTGGAGAGAGGGGCTGGCATTCTGCTCTCTCTGTCTTCCATCTTTGATCTCTTCCCCTACTATATCCTCTCTCTTTCTAGTCTCCTAGTCCCACCTGTCTTGCTTTACTGTTGGCCAACAGTGCTTTATTCATTAACTGATATGAGAAATTTATTTACAGAATAACATCTCCTATTTTATATATATATATATATATATATATATATATATATATATATATAATTCACAAGAATGCACACGCAAATCTTTAAAAATATATCATCCACTCGTGCACTAGGGATAAATACTAGTTCCAATGTAAGAAGCCCCATAGACTGCCCTGGTCTCCCAACTGACACCCACATTCAAAAGACTTGGGTCGGTACTATACTGGTTCCCTAGCTATCAGACTGGGGGCCGTGAGCTCCCACCTGGTCAGTTGTTTCTGTGGGTTTCCTCAACATAATCTTGACCTCACTGCTCATCACTCCTCTCTCTCTCTCTACAACTGGATTCCAGGAGTTTGGCTCATTGCTTAGCTGCTTCGGCTTCCATCAGCTGCTGGGTGATCATTATAAATTGTAATGGACAAAGAGATGAGTAAAGAAAAGAAGAAAAGTATATAATATATCTTTTAAAATAACATTTCTTTTCAGTAAATAAGCAAAACTCAGATTATTTCACAGTGATGGAATGGAAAATACTTACTTTATTTTAAATATTTGATATTATAGCCTTTGAATGTGGGTGTCAGTTGGGAGACCAGGGCAGTCTATGGGGCTTCTTATATTGGAAATAGTACTTATCCCTAGTGCACGAGTGGAATTTGGGAGCACATTACCTGTGGAATGATACTCTCTCAGCCAACCTACATGGGGGGGGGGCGGCGACTCAGGCCCTGCCCCAAATGATGTGATAGACTTTGATGATTCCCCCATGGAAGGCCTCAAACTCCCTGGGTAGATGGGACATGGGCTAGGGGGTGGGGATGGGGGAATGGGAAGGAAAGGCAACTGAGGTTGGCATATAAAATAAGATTTTTCTTTTCTAATTTAAACAAAACTGACAAAAATTATCAAAAAGGGAAAAACAATTAGGAATAAAAAGTAATTGACTAGTTAGATTTGAGAAAGGAAATATTACCTGTCATGCCTTAGCACTTCTTGAGTGACAAAGTACATTTAGATTGAAAAAGAAAAAAGTAAGACCAAAGGAAACCAAGGGAACTACAACACTATTCTTAGTGGCTTTGTTCTCTAATGATTATATTGCCCTTTGGCTGTTCACATCCTTAAAGTCACAATTAGGGTTTTTTGCGATGTACAAAAATTAACACGATAGGAAGAATTCTCAGTAACCAATCATGCTCACCAACAAACATTATCAAAAATGAGAAAAGGAAAACAATCAAATCCATAATTTTATAATCAACACTTAAATATAAACAAACACTTAAATAACCCTAAGGAAATAAAAGATGTCAATACTGAAATATTAAATGTATCATCTGAATAATTGGAAGAAGCATTAAAAGACTGTAATTCTGATATTGCTAACATATTAGAATAATTAATATTATAAGAATTCTATAAAAACCAATCAATATATTGAAATGAAGCCTCATCTAAAAACAATGTCACTTCTCACAGATATAGTGAAAAGTCTTCAGTTTTATTTGGAAGATAAATGATCCCAGACACACAAAACAGTACTGAACTAAACAAGAGTGATAAATAAATCATCAGAGATAAAGAATGAAGTGGTAAAGTCTGCCCTAAGATCTGTGTTTATATTATGGATGATATCTTGACACTTTTGTGGGACTCCTAACAATATGATCCGGCATATTTCTAACAATTTGGTCTGTCCTTGGTATCTTTTCCTTCTATCCTTTGCCTTGTCCAGCCTTGATATGAGGGCATTTACATTTTCTTATTATATCTTGTTTAGTTCTGTTTGGCTGTTATCTTTTAGAAGCCTATGCTTTTCTGAAGAGGAAATCAAGGTATTATGAATCTGGGAAAGGGAGCAGATTGGGATTAGCTCGTAGGAGTGGTGGGAGGTAAAATTGTGGTGTGGGTGTATTGTATGAGAGAAAAATTTATTTTAAATAAATAAATAGAATAAAAGTCATAGTAATACTACCACAATTGTAAAAACAAAAGGGGAAATGTAATGAAGTTAAAAATTAGATACAAAATCATCCTACTATTCAGTTGTTAACAAACATGAGCACACTATATATAAGAAACATTTTTATCGGAAAATATTTCATACAAAATATTTTGATTATGTTTTTCTTTCCCCTAGTTACAATTGCTCTCCATCCTCTCAACCTATACATCAACTAACTCCTTTTCTTCTCTCTCTCTTTTGAGAAAAATCAGAATTTAAAAAAATTACAAATATAAAACACAAGAAACATACATACTCAAACTCCACAGAAGCTGTCAAGTAATACTCAGTTAATTTTTAGTTTTACTTATATGAGGATTTGAGCTTTGAGAAAGATTATTCTGATTAGCACATGAGTTGATTATGTTCCTTTGAAAATCTTACTACAAAAATTAATATTCAAGTAAGGAATGAATGCTCGCAATTACTTCATATGCTTCATTACTTCATATCATAGAGCTGTTTGATGAAGGAAATTTAAAAATAATTACTTAAAATGTATCTTCTGGCAGATTGTGAGGATTCCTATCCACTTTAGGAATGAAATTCAATGTATAGTGGGACGATATGTATCAAAACTAAAGGTAATCCAATAAAAAATCTTGTTCAACCATTAACAAATATTTGAATTATATCTAAATTCAAGAATGTAGCATTGTTACTGAAAATACTGCAAATATCATGTCAGAGTAGATATGTTTTAATTGATTTGCTCTAGCTAGAAAAGTGACTCACAGTGTTGCCTTTGTCATAGTGTTGATATCTTCAATAGAAAAGTAACTAACGCAACATTCTTAAGAGACTTTACTTTCAAATATAGATTGTTCACAAAGAATCTGAGACTTGGTATACTTTATTATTTCCCTTCAGTACTAGATGTTATTGAAGTGAGGGAGAACTAGAAAGAGTTCAAAGAAATTCAGACAACTATTGCTAATCTCTGCTGAAAATAGAGTCCAGTTCAGATTGAAGTATTTCTAGTTTTTTTTTTTTTTCTGTTTATTGTAACACTTCCCTTCAGTCAAGTGCTGTTAGAAGATCCTTATAGTCACTGAATCCTGAATTTCAGTTAAATTTCTTTTGAACACATGAATTTAATAAATGATTTGAAGAACTTATTTGTTAACTCAGGAAGATAAAATTATTTGGTCTAGAAAATGTTTCAAAGACAGATTATTTACTACTGGTGGCTAGTAGAGAGTTAACTTACTGTTTATTTATTGGATCATGATATAAACTTTTGTAGCAATAAACTTTAATGCAGAAGATTTCAAGGAAAATGCAACAGATTTGCAGCTATGAACCTAAAATATGTTACAATATGCTGTAAATTTTGAGACTATATTGCAGAAGTACACACATATTCTTCATCATAAATGGAGCAAGGTCCTAATAAACCTATTTTAAAATGACAATATCAGAAATGAGAAATTTATTTATTACACCTGAAGTAACAACCATCATTTTTTTCAGAATACTATATTATACAACACATTTTATTGAGCCAAGAAATGGCCAGAACACTGAGGCTAGCATAGACATAGCAACAGGTTATCAATCTACATACTATTAAAATCAACAAGAATAGAAATACAATATCTGAAGTACAGTATCTACTGGGCATATGCAGTTGTCATATACTATTTAATTTAAATATCACTGTTAGTCAGGCTTAATGGGTACAAGAATGTTCTTTTTCTATTCATGTTTTCTTTCATTTCATAAAAGATATTATTCATAATATTCATATCAGAACTTTCAATGCTATGCTTTGTTATCACTAAGAGAAGCATTCTTAAAGTTGCTATATGTACACACATATATGATATACATAGAGAAACACATATATAAGTGATATCTACAAGAAATACATAAAATGTTATACTTTTACTACAAACCAAATTATTATAAGAATTCTGAGGTACTACTTGTGGCTTCTTGTGAGAACTGAAAAGCATATATCAATGACAAACAAATTTTTTTATCATACACAAATCTGATTTGTGATTTGTATGGAGTTCTTTCATATTTTTTCCAACATTTACCATAATAGCAGAAACTAATTGAAATTTTATGTATAAGTCAGTTTTAACGCAAATTTTATAGTAACTTTATAGAATGGTCTTTGATGAAGACACTCTCTACTTTTCAGCATAAGAATCATAGGGACTTCAACCTTGAAATTAATTTTTCTGAGAAATGGCTTATGCATGCTAAAAAAATAAGAAAAATATTCAATAGTCCTACCCAACTATAAAGTCTTTGTACTACACAACACACTTATGGGTGCAGTAGTTGCACTTATATCTTGAAGGGAAGTAACTAACATTTCTCTAACTGGACTGAGGAGCTGCTCAACAAGATGAAATCTATGCCTGGTACTGAACACTTAGCTAACTTCCAGTGCTCAAAAGGTTATGATCCTTATAAGAGATTCTATTACCACACCTTAACTAATGCTGCATAATTCTTGACTGCATTCTAAATATTTTATTTAAATCCCCAGATAAATAAAGCTCTCAACTCTCATTGAAGAAACTTCTTTTTGCAGGAGATAGAGTATTATAGTCAGGTACAGCCATTTAAAACACAGAGAATAATTGATTGTGATGTATCCAGCCAAAATTGATACATCTACATTACAATACTTACAATTAAGGATCAGATAGCATTGCCAAAGAGAAAACAGAAAAATTGTAATGGACAAAGAACCAGAAAGTATCTTGTGATATAGTCTCCTAAAAATGACAGGGAAGTCTCACTCATGATACCTCAACACTATGCCTACAGAAAAAAAGAGTAGAAAAAAAAAATAGGATCTCAGAATTGTATAACAAACTGTATGCCATTAAAGTTTCATGAAAAAAAGACAAATAATCATCCCCAGGTATGTTCCCTGCCTACTAGGTTATCCAATAGCAAGTGATTATCCGTGAAATAATATAACTGTAGGCAACATTAAAATGAGTGAACACACTGCATTTATACAAAAAGAATCAGGGGGGAAAAGGCTATAATTTCCAATGGTGACAACAATGTAGAAATATCTAAGGGGGACTAAAATGTGGGCGCAGAAATTAAAAAAAATACATGAAATAAGAGAATATAAAGAATATGTATGTCATGGCATGTAGCAACTATCATATGGTGAACATATTAATGCACTTATACCTTAAGACATTGTCAACTATTACTATTAATTTTGCAATGCTGACGATGAAGCCTATGGTTTGAAAATCAATAAGCAAGTTTAATATCACTGAGGTATATTCCATTGCCTTGGGTCAAATGATTTTTTTTTTTTTTTGGTAAAAAAGTAATATTCTGTTATTCTCATTAAAATAACAAACATAAAAGAAAACTTTAAACTTAAAATATGTTACTAATACCTACAACAATAAGAATGCTGTTTTTGAATACACATGGCTCAGAATTCGCACAGTGGATGATTAGAATTTTTATCTTTAATCCAACCTACATGGAGCACTTCAGAGTAACCAGGTCAATGGCAGGTCTCCAGACAGACATAGATAGAAAAGAATATAAGTGTTGGTATCTTTCTGTTGGGTTATCTGTGATACTTCAATATGAGAATATTAAAATTATACAAATAATTTTCTTTATAAACTAGAAATATTTTTTCCATTATAAATTGTCTTATTTATTTTTACTTGTGCATCAGTTGAAGTTTTAAATTCTTAAGTATCTTTGGAATAATTCCCCAAAATTTCAAAATAATGACAGATTATAAAGTAATAACTGTCATGTACAAAGTCAACTATGAATTACACAAAAGTAAGTGACTTAACTCCTCCTTCAAACTGGATTTTCTGTGAGAAAGGAGATATAGAACAAGGAGAGAAGGGATTGATTGCTTTATAGAAATAGACAATTCAAAATGAGCTTAAGCAAAACTTTTAAAGTATACCTAATGTTTTCTTTAAAATATTAAGACAAATGTGGTGTATGGTATTAATCACTAGTAAAAAGCTGGAATTGTGATTGAGTAAATATGTTGTTACATGAAGAAACAATGTATATGTTTCTGTTTGGTAAAATTCAATTCATTTTTTTAAGAAAACAAACTTATTTAAGTTGGCTACTGACTATAATTGTGCTTTGAAAATAATGAATAAAATTTTTACATGATTTCTTTAATTACAAATTATGATTGTAAGCTTCTTATTTTATCCATAATAATAAAATTATATAACTATAAATGTCCCAAGTTATTATTCTTAAGTGGTGCTATAAAAACAAAACTTAACTTTTTTCTTTACTAGTCTTCAAAATGAAACTTTTGATCACACCCATTTTTCATAAGTATTAATATGTAAAAATCTTGCCAGAATATAGACTCTATTGGTAGACATTATAACTTTAATACCAGCTTTTCTTTTTGTATTTTTCACCTTACCCATTTGTCTTCAATGTACACTAACTAAACTTTTAATGACTTTTTTGTATTAATTCCTTTCATTACAATATTCTCAACTTGACTTCTGTTTTAAAAGAAATACTGTTATGTATACTTTAGTTATACAAAAGAATCTATGCATTGTTTGTGTTGGTTATTTTTTTCTTGCTGAACTTAAAAACAACTGGAGAAAAGCAAAAGCAAAAATGATTAATTTTGACTAGTAGAGTCAGTAAATACAGCCCATCATGGAATGGAAGTGATTGTGACATGAGTATGAGGCATATGGTGATATTTTTTCCTGCAGTCAAGAATCACAGAGTAATTAGTGCTGATATTCAACTTACTTTCTCCTTTTATTTTTTTTATGCAGTCTTGGAACACAGTTTATGGAATGATGCCTTTGAAGATGGGAGCGGATCAAAAATAAACTGATTAGGTAGTCTCTGAATGATGAAAAATACAAGGAGGTATGTTTTTCTAATATTCTTCAGATGTATGAGACTTTCAACATCTTAAGTTTAGCTATGTACAACAGATTTATCAATCCTCTGGCTTTCAGAATCATAAACAAGTGAAAATGTTATTCCAACTGTCAGCATGTACTATTTTGTTATCTTCAGTAACAATGGGAAATTAATATACGGAGTTAGTTTTCCTTGATCTTGTACTATGACCTCTGCTTCATCCATGTTGTTCCCTTTTCCAAAATATTATCTATGTATTCACCAGAATTAAAGCACCCCTCTCTTCATTGATTAGGCCTGAAAACAGTTGTTGCATGCTCATGATTATTGCAGCTATTTCTTATCTAGAAAACAGTTTTACACAGGACACCCCTCCCATTCATAGCAGTATTATTTGGAATAGCCAGAACCAGGAAGCAACGTAAATGTCCCTCGCCTGAAGAAGGGATGGAGAAAGTGTGAGACATTTAAACAATGGAGTATATTCAGTGAGGAAAAAAATATGGAATCTTGAAATTCAAAGGCAAATGGATGGAACTAGAAGAAACCATCCTGAGTGAGGCGACTCAGTCACAAAAAGACAAACATGCTATGTACTCACTCATACATAGATTTTAGACATAGGGAAAGGATTACTAGTCTATAATCCACACTGCCAAAGAATCGAGGATGGCCATAAGAAAGATATAATGGTCTTCAGAGAAGGAGAAAGGGACCTTATCTCCTGAGAAAATTGGGAACATGGTGTGGAGGGGTGGGTGAGAGGAAGTTGAGAGAAAGAAAGGGGGAGAAGAAGAGGAGGGAAAAGTAGGACATGAGGAACGAGGAAGATTGAGACTGGGGAAGAATAGGGGAAAGCAACAAAGAGATACAGAATAAAGGGTGCCATTATAAGTTTTAAGAGAAATCTTGCACTAGGGAAATGTCCAGAGAACTACAAGGATGACCCAAGTAAGAATCTAATCAATAGTGGAGAGCCTACCTTAAATGCTCTTCCATGATAGTAGGATTAAGGACTCCCTAATATGCCATCCTAGAGCCTTCATCCAGTAGCTGATAGAAGCAGAAGCAGACACCCACAGCTAAACACTGAGCCAAAGTCCTGGAATCTAGTTGCAGAGAGGGATGAATGATGAGCAAAGATTCAAGACCAGGCTGGAGAAACCCACAGAAAGAGCCTACATAAACAAGGAGGAGCTCATGGACCCCAGAATGAAAGCTGGAAAAACAGCATAGCACCAACCCAGATACCCTGCATGTAGGTTCCAGTCCAAAGGCCTGGGCTATCTATGAGGCCTGATAGTAGATCAGTATTTATCCTTAGCAAACAAATGGATTTTGGGAGCCCATACCTCAAAGAGGGATACTCTATCAGACTCAACACACGGGGAGAACCTAGGCTCTGTGGAGCAGAAAGGGAATGGGATATGGGTCGGTTTGGGGCAAAAAAGGAGGGGATGTATAGGGAACTGGAATTTACAAGTATAATAACCTTGTTTAAACTTTCAATAGAAAAAAATTTAAAATGTGTGTATCAGGAAAATTTATCATTACAGTTCTATATAATTACTTGAAATTTAAATGGATAATAACCCCAGGAGGATTGTTTTATTACAAGGAATTATGGCTATCCTGGATCTTTTGCATTTCAACAGGACATGTAAGATACTTTTCTAATTTATGAGAATAATTGTCTTGGAATTTTGAGGGGCTTACATTAGTTCTGTAGGTGGGTTTTGGCAGATGGCCGTTTCACAATGTTAACCCTATCATTCTAAGATCATGGGCTGTCTTTCCATATTCTGCGTCTTCTTCAAATTATGCAGTCTTTTCAAATTTTCATTTTGTAACACAATTTCTTTGGGTAATTTTATTAAAATTATTAACTGCACAATTCCTGTTGGCTTCATCCTAGAGATGTAAGGATGCTACAATAGATTAAAACAATAAATTCAATGAACTACCATAATAGAATTAAAGACCGAAATTGTATGACTATCACATTAGATGAAATAAAAACCTTTGACAAAATCTAACATTAATTACTAGTAAAATTACTAGTGAATAAAGGTATGTAAGGGAAATATTTCAACATAATAAAGACATCATGCCAAGTCCATGGCCAACATCTTGCTACATGGAGAAAAATCTCAAAGTATTTACAGTATAATTAGGAACATGACAAGAAATTTACTTTCCTATTTTTCTCAACTTTGCACTTAAAGTATTAAGTAGAGTATGAAGACAAAGAGTTAAAAGCATAGAGATAGGAAAGAAAAAAGTCATCATTTTCAGAACCTATGATTAGATATATAAAAGACCTTAAAGATTCCAGTATATAGACAATATATTTGATAAGTAGTTTTTTAAAAATAGGAAAGAAATGATACACAGATATCTGTGGCCTTCTCATATAGAAATGACAAGCATAATGAAAAGGGCTTATGTATATAATCTCAAAAATCATCACTCAAAAATAAAATTTTTGATAATATGTTTTATATTAATGACAATCTTATAA
Organism: Phodopus roborovskii; assembly: GCF_943737965.1. Lineage (NCBI taxonomy): Eukaryota > Metazoa > Chordata > Mammalia > Rodentia > Cricetidae > Phodopus > Phodopus roborovskii. Next base: position 1,971,440 of record NW_026126413.1, on the reverse strand, counting down.
TTAAACTCTTTTATTTTGTGCCGAATGTTCTTGTCAATAACAGCATTTAACATTACAAAATATAAGAAAGCTATAAAAGACTAACATAGAAAATACTTGCCTTTCTCTTTTTATTCATCCAAGTCATAATTTCAGCACTAAAATATTGAGAAAAAAGCCAAGGTAATTTTATACATAAAAGTAAGTTCTTTCCTTTAACAATCTTCTACAGGAATTTATAATGCATTAAGTCATTAACTCAACTGATCCTAACCAAGGTAACAAAAAGTGTAATAAACACCACTATTTTTCAAGTAATGTCCATATGTAACATTTTACATTTTAGTGGAAATTAATTCTTTTGCTTTTCTTATTTTTATATAAATAAGTTATTTTTAATTTTATGTACTAACACCAGTACCCCTCCCTCTCATCCTTTCACCCCGTTCCCAACCCCTTTACTCCCCTCAGAGGTGGAAAGTCTTCCTTAGGGAGTCAACAAAATCTAGCATACCAAGTAGAGGTAGGTCCAAGACCATTCCCCCAGTATCAAGGCTGAGCAAGGTATCAGAAAAGATGGAATGGGCTCCAAAATATCAGTTCATATGTCTGGGATGGATCCTTGTGCCACTACAAGGTCCCCCCAAAACAGATCAAGTTATATAACTGTCACCCATAATCTAGTTCAGTCCCATGCAGGTTCACTAGCTGGCATTCCATAGTCCATGAGCTACCACTAGCTCAGTTTAGCTGTCTCAGGGATTTTCCCCATGATGTTCTTGACTCCACTTGTTCATATGATCCCTCTTCTCTCTTTAGCTGAATTTCAGGAGCTCGTTACAGTGCTTTGGTGTGGGTCAATGCATCAGTTTCCATCAGTTACTGGATATGCATCTTAAGATCAAAACACAAATGACAGAAAATGATGATGAGGATTAGGAGCAAGGGGAATTCTCCTCCACTGTTGGTGTGAGTAGATACTTATACAATCACTATGTATACAATCACTATATGTATATAGAGATTCCTCAAAAAAATGGTAATTGGTCTACCTTTCCTGAGCATATATTCAAAGGATGTTTAATCATAACACAAGGGTACTTGCTCTACTATGTTCATGGCAGCTTTCTTTGTAATACAGTGTGGAGTATAACAGAATATCATATGGTATCTTCTTTAACTATGTCTTTCTTCTTTTCTTTATTTTTATACCAAAGTTATTTGGCTTCCTATACCATATGTTTTCTAGTCTTAGGTTCTTGGTCATCCAGTGTCAGATATGTGTTCCATCATCTGGAATGTGCCTTAACTCAGATTATTGGTTCATTACTTTTACAAGCTTCGTGTCACCAATGTCATAGAAAGTCTGTATTTCAGATATTACCTCATTTTTAATAAAATGTTTGTGGCTTGCTTGCTGTTTATATTTCTCCTTTGAAATTACCTTCCTGTAGCAAAGAAGATGGAAAGTAGGAGTGAAGGCTCTATGTAGGCCCCAGCCTAAATTTTTCAGGTACAATGAGTTGTGTAGGTGTGGTATTCAGCAATGGGACCCTGCTTTAATATGTAGAGAGTAAACTATTGTCTTAGTAACAGCCTATACTGCTTGGGAATTTCCATGGCCTCCTTTAAACAATAACTCAAATGTATGTAGCCTAGTCCCTGTACAGAATCTTCATTAGATAAAAAGAGAGAGAGAGAGAGAGAGAGAGAGAGAGAGAGAGAGACAGAGAGACAGAGAGAGAGAGTTGGAATTCTGTCTCCTCCCTTATTTGGACCTTTCATTAGGATCACCAGAGTATATTTTATGAAGTTCCATTTCATTAGTTTTCCATCCTTCTAATGCCTCTCAATTCTAATGGTCTCTCCCTACATTCCCTACCTCTCCCCACCTGATTCTCAGAAATATCTTTGTACTTCCTCTATTCCCTTCTCTATACCTAACATCTTTGGCTCTATGAATTGCAACTGATCATTTATTTAATGGCTAATATGTGCAAAGAAGTGAACACGTTGCATGTTCATCTTTCTGAATCTGGACTACCTCATTCAAGATATTTTTTTCTAGTTGCAAATTCCAAATTTGAAGAGGTAATTTGTTAACAGCTGAGTAATAAACTATTATGTAAATTTTCTATATTTTCTTTATCCTTTCTCTTGAATAAAACTTTATTTCCATATTCTGTCTTTTGTGAATAAAACAACATGAACATAGTTGAGTAAGTCTTTGTGGTAAGATGAAGCATCTCTTTGGTAGATAGATTTACATTTTTCTGAGGAACAGCCATAATGATTTAGATAGTGGCTATACATGATAGCTCTCCTAACAGCAAAGGATAGTGTGTTCCCTTTCTGGCACTATTGCCAACATCAGCGGCCACTTGTGTAATCAGTCTTAGCCTTTATGACAGACATAAAGATGAAATCTCAAAATAGTTTTGATTTTACATTTCCTGTTTCTCAGAAATTTGAATTTTCTCTCTTAGAAATACTTTGTTTGTAATTGTATGATAATTTTTAGATTAAATCACTCAGTTCTGTGATATATAGTTTCTTGTAGACTTTAAATAATTTGGATAATCAACCTCTATTGAATATTGAGTTGGAAAAACTGGCATAAAAAGAGATGTCTTAACCAATGGAATCAAATTGAAGTCCCAGACATAAATTCACACACCTATGGGCAAATGATTTTGTATAAGGTACCCTAAATACATATGGGAAGAAATGCAGCTTCTTCAACAAATGGTGCTTGTGAAATTGGATGTCTGCATATAGAAGAGTGAAAATAGATCCATATTTATCACTGTGGTGTTATCAATTTGTATTATAGGAGAGTATATTACTTACAAGGAATTCCTAAATTCTATCTTCAGTAGAAATCTACACAGAGAGGTGAGTCGATTCCTGAGGAATATTTACAAGGCAATATTAAAATACATTATATTAATTTGTTTTGTCATAGTTTTTTTTCTGACTTTATAAAGCAAGTTGGCCTTTTAAACAATACCTGTCATGTATCTGAATACTTCAATGACCAATCACCATGACTAATGGACATGGACCAAAATGTTCAATTCTATAATATTTTTCTAGAATGTTAGAGACCAGGAAATAAATCCAAGACCTTCTGTAACATTCTAGATGAACTATTTCTCAAGTTGTTTATTTGACAAATAGTATTATACATCGCTACTATATTTAAAAAAAAAACAGTAATTTCTATTAAAAGCTAAAATATAGTATCATTTCCAATTTTAAAATATAATACTGAATACATTTTTAAAACAATAGGAAACCTGCTTTGCTTATATTTTATTATAGGAAATTATTAGTTCTTAACCATAAGAGCCCCAATTTAATAAGATAAGGGTGAAATTTAGACCATTATTGCAGCTTAAAGCTGACTCTAGCAGCTTTCTGTTAAGAATGAAGAAATTCAACCTGATACATTTCCAATGGTATGGGGAAACTGAACTCTCTCTCCCTCCGTAACAATCTTGGTTATTTATCAACAGATGCTACATAGCTATATATTCATGCCACGTGTATTTTTTTAAAAAAAGTATATCTAGTCTATGAAAATCTGGGCAGGGAAATGAAGGCATGTCAAGTAGTCACTCTGAGTTTGGCATCCAGAGGGGGAAAAAATAAACAAGGCAGAGTTTGAGAACACTTTCCTTTACTCCTAAGGTTTTAGTGACATTTGTTGTGTCTTTCCAATATTGATCTAGATTTGTTATCCTATTATGTTACCCTAAACAAGACACTACAAAATATGTATAAAAAGAACTAATTATGAAATGACATTAATATATCTCAATAGTATTTCAAGTTTCTTGCTTTTTAATATTACTATGACATATAGGAAAGTATATCAAAAATTGACCATGCAAGAACAGCTATCTATATATTTTTATGCACGCAGAAATCATGTCATTTTCAAGTTTTACTGGCTAATATAATGTTATAAGTATTAAAACATAGATTCAAAAATAAAAATTCAGGGTTCTGAGATTAGGAAGCAATCTGAAATATACTGTTAATTTACCTTAACTTTGATATACAAGGATTTGGCTTATATTGATCATGTGATATTTTAATTGCCTTCATTGAGCTATATATAATTCATGCAACAACCAAACTTTCAAATGAAAGTTCAATTTTTCACAAAATGTTTGTTAAATATTACAAATTTAAAAGAAAATATTTTTAGTTGAGCACAGTTTGATATCAATATGGTTTTGATTTGAATTTTCCAAATGACTAAGGATGTTGAACATTTTCAGAGGGTTTAGGAGCAAATTGTTTTCTTTTGAGAAGTTCCTGATTACTTTTGGACTCCACTTTTATTAGTTTATTGGTTTTTGTTAATGTTCAGATTTCTTTTTATTTTTTAATATATGTTCTAGAGGGTCAACTAAAACTAAAGGCCTTTTGAAAAGTCAATCACTTTTTAAAAAATAGATCTAAGATACACTCCATGAGATCAAACTCATTCCTAGCACTGCTAAAGTAGCCCAGACACTAAGGATACATAGGACATGCACCTCAGGGAATATTTGCTACAAGTGTTCTTCTGGTCAAGGTAAGACTAATCTCCTCCCCTTGTATTAAGATTTCACAAGGCATTCCAGTTTAAGGAATAGGTTCCTGGAAGACAACCACAATATATGGAACAGGCACTGTTCATGCCACTAGGATTTGCTCAAGTAGATCAAGCAATACCTATGTCAGTCTCATGTAGACTCCTTAGCTTCAATTACATTGTCTAAAATGTCTTATGACCCCACATTAGTTGTTTTTCTAGGTTCCCTTGTGATGTCCTTGAAAACTCCTGATTCATACAATCATTCCTGTCTCTGTTCAACAGGATACCCTGTGCTCTGTCCAGTGCTTGTCAGTGGATCTCTGCATCTATTTCCATCTGTCACTGTAAGAAAGCTTGCTGTCAACAATTGTGGCACTTATCAATCTGATTATAGTAGATGGCAAATTCAGGCTTTATATAAATCAATTGTAGAAGTTTTAGCTGGGGTCATAATTGTAGATTCTGGGAATTTCCCTAGCACAAGATTTCTACCATGCCCCCCCTGCCCAAAGACACCTTTTATTCCTATATCTCTCTCCATTCACACACCTCCAATGAAATCCTTCTCCATTGGCCCCCAGACTACCGGAGATCTCTTTTTTTCTTCCCTTCTCAGGGAAAACCAAGCATCCCTGCACCCATTTCGTCCCCTGTTATTGCCTAGCCTTTCTATAGATGTGAGTTGTACCATGGCTATCCATTACTTTCATCAACTTTGCAAAAGAAAATGGAGGTTTGTGAGAACATTGGGAATCAATCTACCTCAAGATATAGCTATACCACTGTCAGGCATATACCTATAGGAAGCTAAATTTCTCCACAACAATGCTTGTTCAACTATGTTCATAGCAACATTATTCATTATAGATAGAACCTAGAAATAAACTTGATGCCTCTCAACCAAAGAATGAATAAAGAAAATGTGGTATATTTATACAATCAAGTATGAATATATACGTTAAAAAATGACATCAAGAAATGTGCAGGAAAATTGATGGAATTAGAAAGAAAAATCATCCTGAGTGAGGGAACGACTCTAAACCAAAAACGACAAGCATAGTTTATACTCATTCATAAATAGATTTTAGCTGAAACATTCTAATTTTAAGATCTTGAAAGAAACCCAATTTATAGGGAAAGAGTACTAAACTTGCTCTTTAACTTCAGTTGCTTCTGGTGTAAAGTACCAAAGGTACCTGCATACAAGGCAACCTCAGTGGTATCTAATCTCAATTATCTAAACAGACACAAGCAGGAATATAAGGTATCATAGTAACCTTTGAGATGTAACTGCATAGATTTGAAAATTATATACATGGCTAATGCTAAGAAAATTAATTAATTGTAACTAGCATTGAGGTAACAGTATCCAAACAGCAATGTGTCATATTGTCTGTTATTCTTTCCAAGAGAAGTCAACACTCTCCCACACTGTTTCCAGAGACACAAACCATTCATTATTAACACAACTTTGGATCATTTAGAAAATATCCTTTAAAGACAAGTTAGTGCTACAAAACCACAATCATTTTCAGATATATGGTCTTCCATTGTAAATGGTTGACTTACCAGGATCTATACTCTTAAAGACATTTTTCTCTCCCTATCAAGTTATTTTTATTTATTAATAAAGATAGATTCTTCTCTCATACAATGCATCCCAACCAGTTTATTCTTCCTCCACTTCTCCCAACTCCTACTCTTCCCTACCATTTCTAGTTCTGTTCCCACTCCAGTACCTCTTCACATAATAGCAGGCCTCTAATAAAACACAACCAAACAGGGAAAAACAAAATACACTAAGACAAGACAAAAGTTCTTACACTGAGGCTGGCCAAGGCAACCCAATAGGTGGAAAACAGTTCCAAGAGCAGGCAAATTTTTCCCCAAGTTCTTGAGGAAACCCAATGGTAATGGTGATGCCCATTAATGTTTGTTTGAAGATCTATGAAATCTTATTATCTACCAACATTAAAAGAAGCATCAAATTACTGCACTAGATTATCCCACCCACATTATTACATGTTATTTATGGTCCATTGTTTATCTATTTACACATTTTTAATTTTGACTTCAATGCTGTAGGCTTTATACAGCTTTTTATATAAGCTCATTTTTGCATAAGTAATCCCCAATGTTTTCATTTCTCCTTTCCCATCTACTCCATATTTGAAACTTTCAGTTATCAGTATTGTTCCTTTCTACCTTCTTTTGACCTATTTTATTCTCTTCCTTCTTTTAATCAGTTTATAATGATCTATTTCTAATCATTCAGTGTCCATGTACACTCTAATAAGTTGACCTACTTTACCCCATGAACAATTCAGGCTATTGCCAAGGTTATTGGTTGTTCTTTGCAAAGTTATAGAAAGGCCCTATTGCAGAAGAAAATCACTCATTGAACAAAAATTCCAGATGAGCATTTACCTCCTGCTGACTAGTGTTCATGACAGTATTCTTCATAATACCAAAGGAGAAATATAAACACCAAACCATCTACAAATCCTTTGATCTATAATGGTGACCTGCTTGCATGATACAAGATACAATAGCAACACAAGGATTGTGGAAATAACCAACCACCATCTGCTTAAATTTAAGGCTCACACCACTAGATAAAAACCTATGCTTGATACTGATCCAATGGCCAAAACACTGGAACTAAGGGAAAAGCAAATACTATTTTCTGCTAAAGAAATGGTATCATATAATTACCATTAAAGACATTCTTCTAAACCCATTGGAATGTGTCTTGCTAAACAACAATCAAAGAAGCTTTCAAGTTCAGTAGATGGAAACATATATGGAGACCTACAAAGGGACATTGTTTAAGAAGTGAGAGATCTTGAAATACACAATCGTAAATGACTTGTTTACAAATTCTCACACCTTTGGGGTTAGGGAATGTATTGAAAGAGGAGGTTGAAAGATTGTGAAAATCAGTTGTGATGGGAGACACCAAGGAGGGAAAATGCCTTTTAGAAACAACAGGATTAATGCACTTATGAATTTACAGAGACAGTGACAATATGTTCAGGGTCTACACAGGCCAACCAGATAGCAGTATCAGAACTGAGAGAGGAAGTGGATACCTTCTCTGATCTTTAACCAAGAAGCTTTCTCAAATTAACAATCTTTTGCAATGGAAAAATTAGATTTCTCTCATGGAGCCTCACTGGGTATGCAACCATAGTCATGGCTTCAATCATGAAAGGTTGCTTAAATTAATCCATGGCTTTTCTTCCTCTATTGAGATGATCAAATGATTTTTGTTCTTTAACCTAATGGCATGGATGACATATAATATTTTAAGTATGGTAAGCTTTCCCTCTGTCATTTCCTTTGTTATTTCATGAAATAATGTCAAGATTATTCATTTCAGAACTTCTTTGAAATTTTTTGTAGAAATCTGATACTGCATGTCTATTTCTTTAATGTCTTTCCTATCATTTGATTATTTTATTATTATTTTTCATTTTTATTAAAATAGATTAACTTCTTATCTAATATATCCTTATTCTAGTTCCCCTCTCTCTACTATTGATGGTTCATCCCCATGCCCAATCTTATCCATATCTACCCCCTTTTGTCTCTCACTAGAAGAAAATCCAGCTTTCTAATAGACAGCCACAAAATATAACAAAACAAAATACAATAAGGTAAAATAAAAACCACCACATCAAAGTTGGAAAAGACAAACCAAAAAAAGTAAAAGAACCCCAAAAGATGACAAAAGAATCCAAGATCCAATCACTCAAACATTCAGGAGTCCCATTAAATTACTGAATTGAATACTCTACATATGTAGAGAACCTGGCAAATACCTGAGTTTTCCCTCTGCTGGCTCCTTTAGTTGCTGTAAGTTCATATAAGCTTATTATCCTGGCATCCTCTAACCCTCTCACTCATACACTTTCTTCCTTTTTTTTCTGCTGGGTTCCCTGATGAGGAGGTTTTATAAGCAATTTTCCCCCAGTCTGGTCCCAGAGCTGTGTCAGACCCAAAATAATACACAAAGAAGAGCCTCTATTAGCTATAAAACTATTGATAAATGGCTACAGCTTCTTATTGGCTTGTTCTTTCTTAAATATTAACACATTTCTAGCTTTACTATTTGCCAACAGAGCTTTATTCATTAACTTATAAGAAGAAAATATTTACAGAATGATATCTCCCATCATCTCCTCTTTTCTGTCTAAAATAAAAGGACTTTAATTCTAATACAGTAAAATATATAACAATACAGTTATCAAAGAAGAACTATAGTTGACAATATTTAGTCCATTAATATTTAGCAAGATTTAAAGATAGCTTTCCATCATTGAGCCTATCTTTGTGTGTCTAAAGTCTTATATATAGCTTGTGTTTAAACCTAACTAAGAAAAATATAACCCCAACTATCGGTCTTCAACTCCATCAAGGACCACAGACGTATAGTATAAAAAAACTCTAGAAATGACAGAGACATCTCACTACCTGGCCAGTCATCCAATGTTCTTCAGTAAATTGGTGTATCCATCTCTGGCCCATAGGCCATAGTGTATCTGGCAGAATTCTCAGCAAAGTAAGAAATTACAAACAGTCCCATCTGCACTGGCAGTTTCTCAGTCATCTTTCTCTGTGTCCTGCAGAATGTCATATAGCTGCTTCCATGAAGCAGGTAGATAGACAGTGCTATAGAGTACCCACTTTTCTGTGGGTCCTGCATGTCCAGTTTATATAGCATAAAGTCAAACGGTCCAAAAAAGAGCAGTATCTTTTCCAAATAGCTAGTCTTGACATATTGGAAGCAAACTCCATAACGAATTTCTTTGATGTCCATCTTTATTTCTGACATAAGTGGTGTTGCCAGGAGCAGTTATGTCTCACTGTCAAAAAAAAAAAAATCAAACCAATTTCAAATGCCATATTTTGTAGGTCTTAGAAAGGTTTGAAGAATGCCTATTCATTTGAAATACATCTCTATGTATCTATAAAAACCTAACAAGTCTAACTATAAATTTAACTATTACATGTAGCTATCCATTATTTCTACTTAATTATACATTACTATAGAAACACAGTACTTATATGAGAGGAGAAATATACATCAGAGGAGAAACATACATTTTAAAAAATTGATCTTAAATTAGTTATCGTAACTGAAAATCTATTTCCATACAAAGTATTCATCTCTATGCCATAATCCCCTTTTAGCTTTAAAAGAGATTGGTTGTAATCATTAACGATTTATAACTAACCCCATTTAAATAAAAACAAACATTTATAGACAATATTTGGGAATTTGAGCATTGATCTTTCCAAAATTGATTCCTGCTTGTTGGGAACACTGTAATAACATGGGAAATATAAGAAGACACAGAAATCCTAGCTTTAATCTGGAAGGCGGTATTGTTCTAGCTTTTTTGAATATTGGATCACATGGGATTTTTTTCAGGGGCTCTTGCTTGATAAAACCGTGTTATTCTGGAAGAAATCCATAGCATTTCATTTTCTGTGGAAACAAAAATATAAATTATTTTCCCCAGTAACCTGTCCTTAGACTTAAACTTTGAAGTCAAAGACTTTTTAAAATATGTAAATTTGATTAATTTAGCAGCATTTAAATCATATGTATTTTAGAAGATGTTGTTCCTTCCTTTGATATTAAGCAATTCAAAGACAACACAATAGCATACCATATTCAGACTCTGTGCCATTTTGTTAAAAGTAGTCTATTGCCAGCCTGGTCCCAGAGCTGCACCAATTCCAAAATAATACACAGAGACTCTCTTAGTTATAGACCTCTTGGCCAATGGGTGGAGCTTCTTATTGGCAATCTCTGTCTTAAATATTAACCCATTTCTATCAATCTAAGTGTTTCCACATGGTCTTATCTTAATAGACAGAGGGTCTTGACCTCTTAACTCTCTCACAGCCTACATCTTGACTCCTCTCTACTAAAACTCTCAGAATCCTTCTTGTCTCCTGCCCCACTTGTATCACTTTCCTATTGGCAAACAGGGCTTTATTCATTAACCAATAAGGAAAACATATTTACAGACTGACTTCACCCATCAATAAGGGATTTGAAAAAGGAATCACATTTAGAGTTATATATTCCAATATTTTGAGGAGTTTGCCTGACAGCTTGGTACCAGAGCCCCATCAGCCTCAAATAACACACAGAGACACTTTATTAATTATGAAGCTGTTGGCCTATTACTAGCATTTCTCATTGGCTAGCTCTGTCTTAAATATTAACCCATTTATATCAATCCAAGTGTTACCATGTGGTCTTATTTTACTGGAGAGATGGTCTGGACCTCTTCATTCTCAAGTCTCTACATCTTGACTTGCTTCACTACATTTCCCAGAATCCTCCTTGTCCCACCTATCTTGACTTCCTATTTGCCAACAGTACTTTATTCATTAAACAATAAGAGAAACATATTTACAGAATGACATCTCTCATCATTCAAAGGTGTCTATCTCTGTGTTTTAGTATCTGGCTTGGCTGTGCATCTCTGTAATTGTTCCTATTTTTTTTCAGGGTGAAGCTACTCTGATGCTGACTAAATGACTTGATGTATGAGGTTGGTAAAATAACATTAGGAGTCATTTTATTGTTATTTATTATTATCAGATTAATTGTCAATATTTAGACTAGTAGTAAGTGATTTTACTCTAGGTTTCTGGGATACCTAGTCCCTGATTCTTAGTCATCCAATCAATATTGAGTATGGACACCATCTCACTGAGTGGACTTTAACTCAAGTCGGGCATTGGTTGGTTAAAATAACCATAAACATTTTGCCAGGATTACAGTAGCATATTTTCCAGGCTTGACAGATTGTAGAACAGCGCTTTTGCTGCTAACATGGTATTTATATTTCTATTTTGCTTTCCTGCAGAGTACCTTCTTGTACAAAAGACACTAGAATGTAGGGGTGAAGGTTTTATGAGGGTACCAATCAGAGCACTTCATGTTCAATGAGTTGTGTGGATGTTGTCTTCAGCAATTGGGCCTTTCTGTCTATTTGTTGAGAGCAACCTATAGTCTTGTGAATAGTCTGGATTGATTGGAAATTTCCTTGTGGACCCCCTTTGAACAAAAACTCAATTGGATATAACCTAGATCCAGTAATGAAATATTTGTTTGGTGATAAAAGATGCCCACTTGGGAATCTGTCTTTCTCATTATCTGGAGATTTCATTATTGATGTCTTTATGAATTTTACCAAGTTTCTACTGCACTGGATTTTCATAGGACAACTCAAATGCCTCTAAATTCTCCCTGACTTTCCTCACATTCTCTACCTCAGCCCCATTTCCCTCCCACCCCAACCCCCCAATCCTCCTGTACCTTATGTACAAAACCAAGTTCACCTGTAAAATATGTTCTATTTTCCTATCCCAGGTAGATTCATGTGCTCCCTCAGTCCCTTCCTTTATGCCTAATATCTCTGAGTCTTGGGATTGTAGCTGGTTATTATTTACTCAAAAGTTGGATATATTTCAGTTGGGAGAGATTTGTGTTGATAAAATTTCATTACTGGTTATGAATCTTTTTAAACGATTTATTTACATTTTTTTTATTGTATTATATATGCATATATTAAATAATTGTCACATTTAGGGGATTATAACTTTATAAAGTATATAATGATTCTATATCTTTGATTGGTATTTATTGTAAATACTCATTTTCAAATGATATTCTAAGACAATCTAATAAAATTTTATTTTTATTAATTGGGATATTTTCTCCTTTATTTTACTATTGTCTTGTCAGTGCTATTAAGATTTTCAAGGAAAAATATTTCCTCTCATTCATTTTTTGTTCTATATTTTCACCATTATTTCACTAATTTAATCTCTTTGATTATTTTAACATTTCACACTATATCTTTTCTCTTATGGAGGAATTTTAAACATTTTCATTCTATTTTTATGGTGGCTCAATTATCAATCACATGTGAGATATTTAGTCTCCATGAATTTATGTGCTTCCTATACTTTCTATTGCTATTGAAATCCAGATTTTTTAAAGGTTCTTTATTATATCCATTTATTATTTTTATTTTACATATCAATCCAAGTTACCTCTCCCTCTCTCCCTTCCTTGCTCTCTCCCTCCCATGCCCATAGCTTTATTCCACTGAACTAAAGTACAAAATAAAAGATGATAGTTTAAAGTCCTTTTGTTTGTTCAGACCTACTTTGTTTCTTAAATGATAGTAAATTTTGAGGAAAATTTCATGGGCTGTGGAGCTATGTATTCATCAGTATTTGGTTAGAATAGGCCATAAATATCTGTTATGCCCATTTGAGTTATGATCCAATTTGACAATGTTTCTCTGTAAAGTTCTTGTTTATAAGACCTTTCAGTTGTGATATTGGGTTACTGAAGTTACCCTTTATAAAACTTTTGTGGTATTCTGAAATTATATGATTATCTCTTTTATCAAATTGGGCACAGCTCTATAACTTGTGTATATGTTTATAATTGTAAAAGCCTCTTGGTTTCTTCCAACAGTGATTATAAAGTGACTTTCCATATCTCTCCTAACTAGTTTTACTTTGAAATCTGATTTATCAGATATTTGATTGCATAAACATACTAGTTTCCTCTTCCCATTTTTGACATGTTTTTCTTTTTATAGAAAATCGATTCACTTATATAATATATTCTGACAACAGTTTTCCCTCAATTCACTCCTCCCAGCTATCTTCCCCATCTCCCATTCCCCTTATATCCACTCCTACTCTCGTTTCCTCTTCAAGAAAAAAATCAGTCTTCTGAAACAATACAGTTAAATAAAATACAATAAGTTAAGGCAAAAGCACTCATATTGAGTCTGGACAAAATAACACAATAGAGAGAAAGAACCCAAGGAAGAGTCAGTGATACACACACTCCCACTGGTAGGAATCCCTCAACACCTAGATAACAGTCATAACTTATTATGCAAAGCACCCATGAAGATACCTATGCTTGTTGATTCAGTCTCTGAGAGCCCATATGAGGGCTGTTTAGCTCATTATTTAGACTCTCTCATTGCATAATTCTGCCTGTGCGTCTCTGTATCCCCTCTCATCAGCTGTTTAAAGAAGCCACCGAGAAGAAAACTGGACGAGGCACTAATCTATGAGAATATTAGAATATATTTAGAAATCATTTTGTTGATTTTCTTTGTCCAATCATGTTTGGTTATATCCTATGTCTCTGGGCTATCCAGTCTCTTTCAATACCCACAGCAAAGCAGTTTTATCACTAATACTGTTGACCTGTTTCTTAGAAGCAGGTGATCTGTTTTCCATGCCATCTGCAACACTCCATTTTCTAGCTGGGTAACTAACATTGTTAATATTCAGAATAATTTTTCATAAATATGTGTTAATTTATGAATTTTTTTGATTACTGGTGTTTCCTTAGATTTTTTTATGATCTATCCAGATAGGGTTTATTTACTTCCTATTCTCTTTTATGTGTATTTATTATTCACTTCACACAAAATTACTCATTTCATTGTCCACTGTAGTGGTGTCTTTGTGATCATAATTCCTTTAATGTGTTTTTACAACCTGAAAATTTTAATTTGTATTTCCTAACTCTCTCTAATTAACCATACATAAACAGTAATGAATTAACCTCTGCAGTTTTTATATTAATATTATTATTATGGAAACATAGATATCATTCCTTTTCAATTTTAGAAAAACACTGTCCTCAAAAATTTTGAGCTAACACAATTTACATTTAAACTTAAATATTTTGTGTTCAGGCAGACTTTGTATATAAATAATAACACATGTAGTTTGAAAGAAAGGAGTTGTATGATTTTATTTACCTACATTAAAAGTAAGCTGTGATAATTTATCAGAGAGACACAAACTAGCAGTCTGTATAATCACTAAGATAAGAGAGCAATAAAAGTTATGTGTTTGTGAAGTCAGAGGAGTCACTGACCTCATACTAAATTACATATTTCTAAGGTTTTGAAATAAAATTCAAGAGAAGATGTTTTCTGGGAAACCTGTTGGCTTATTAGTACAGTCATGATGACAGTTATCTCACTGAAACAAATTACGTGAGCAAAATTGTATCAGATTAAAAAAGTTCAAAGAGCAATCAATCCATGATACTTGTTTCCTTGAGACTGAAATGTTTCCATGTGCTGCATATTTGAATTCAAGCCCTCAAAGTTTTCTGCTGATTCAGACCATAAATCAGAATACCCCCAATACTTTTATGAGTTTTATGGCAATGAATAATGGTATGAAGAATTTATGAGGGGCAAAATCTCTACTAACTACTTAGTTATTGCCTTTTCCAAAAGAATAAATCCAACCTACCTCAGACCAGAAGAATAAAGTTCTTGACACTGTAGGATTCATAACTGACAGGCAGAGTTCTTGGCCCTTAATCATGGGGTGATGCTTTCAGGTTGTAAAATGTAAAATTACACTGAATGAGGAAGATTAATAGATCTTGAGCAGTCAAGCCAAATATCCTCCTGACTGCACCTTCCCTGAAGGAGGATTTTTATATTTCTGAAAAAATTGAATGTGTGTCCTTTATGCAATATTATTTTCAGTTTGAAGTTATCATGTTTCTTGCACTTATTATGCAATCTATATGAGCTTTAAAACTATACTAAGTGTTTATTAATACAAAACCTTGTAACTGACACACTGGGGAGAAGTTGTATTCAAGCTCTGAAACATAGCAAATCCACAGTATACATAAAGATGTTGCTTCATAGACATTATAGAACTATTATGTCCTTTATATAATTGTATGTAATTTGAGGCAAATATAAAATAATATAATTTTTAAGCATTATTAAACAGAAACTTAGTGGGCCATAGATGTGTCTTAGCAATATTTGAAAGCCCTTAGGTACCTGCAATTGATCCCTTCTTATTTGTATTTTTTGGGTATATATTTGTGACCTATTTTGCATCCTACATAATTAATAGAATCTCCACTTTGTATTTTTCAGGAGCAATTTGTAAACCCCCAATAGCAATCTTAGATTTATTTTCATTCTCCATTTTTTGAGTTTCCTTCTTTATAACAAATACAGGAGAATTCCAAGGGCTGTTTGATTCTCCAATATGCTGAGCATTCTGCTATACATTTACCCACTATCTAAGGCCTGCAATTTCTCTGTTGTTAAAGGCCATCACTCAATCCATACAGGTTTGTTCATCTACCACTTTAAAGGAAGTTCTCTTGTTGCCTTTATTAGATCAGCAGCGATTGTGCCTTGTTCTTGTATAACTAGAATGGTCAATAACTATTCTTTATAATACTTTATAAAAATTACCCCAGACTCAAATTTTACTTATGGTTGGTTATTGATATTAGAGGGATGTAATCTGAGTAATCTATTTAAATAAAAAATAATGTTCCCACAAATTTACTGGTATGGCAGTCATATATAGCATTAATTTTCCTCTCTGTCCTTAATACACTATACATTCAGTCCATCTTGTGCTGTGCTTTACCTGCAACAATGTTACAATCCCTATAAAATGAGCATTGTCCTCCCTAAGAGGCCAATTAGGTTTTCCTACTGATCCAAGAGCATGGGAGATTTTTTTTTTTTTGTTATCTTCCTTAATTTCTTTCTTTAAAGACTCAAAGTTCTTATTACATAAATCTTTAACTTGTTTAGTTATCATTACACCAAGATGTTGTTTGTGGCTATTGTAAAAGATGATGTTTCCCTGATTTCTTTCTCAGCCCCTTTATTTTCTGTATATAGTAGCACTACTGAGTTTTTTGCATAGAGCAGACCCAGGTTCCATGAAGGTGTTATTAGTTGGTAGAACTGGGCAGTCTATCGGACCTTTTGTAGTGGATCAGTATTTATCCCTAGTATAGGAATGTACTTTGGAAGCCCATTCTAAGTAGAGGGGTACTCCCTCAGCTTAGATACATGGGAAAGGGACTTGGCCCTTCTTCAAATATTATCAGACTTTAAAGACTCCCATTGTAAGGCCTCACCCTCCCTGGGGGGCATAAATGGGATGGGTAACGTATACCTCCACACAACAGAATTGGCTCTATTTGTGTTGCCATGGAAAGTTGAACTTAGTGGCACTCAGAGGCAGTTCTGCCCATCTGAGCTGAGGGCCAGGTCTTTCTCTATTTTTCACAGATATTTAGTTATACACAATTAAACAATCTACTTATATAGAAACTAGCTGGATTTAACTACTACCATCAAAACTTAGGAATATGTACTATATATATTCCTTAATGAATATATATATATATATATATTCATTAAGGAATATTTGTGTTCTGGTAAAAGGTAATTCCTTAATGAATGATGATGTATAGTGAGAAGAAATAAGTATGTTTTGAAAATTGAACATTATAAGACATGCTTAGATGCCCAAGAACATTAAAAATAAAAGTAGAATTACCCACCCTGATGTTGTGAGCATGGGAGAATTGTCTTCATTTCTTACATGTGATATGGGGGCATGAGCAGGGAAAGTAAGCACTTTTACCCATCACCTATCAACACTTAAGAAGGAGGGAAAGCTAGTCATGATGTCATAAGGGCAATAGAGATGCATCATTCATTTCCACATAGGAAATGGCACCTATGCAATTCCTGGGTAACACAGTGGAGCTGTCCCTGAGGGTATAGGTGTGAGACAAATGATCCAGGGGACATGAAAACCGGAGAAATGTCCCCCATATCTTCATCATCACTGAAAGAGATAAATCACCAAAGCATTGCAGGAGAGCTCAACCTGTTGGAGAAGACAAAGGACAGATAATAAGCTGAGCACCTACAACTACCTAGACCAGAACCAGGTTTATAGGTTGGCCCACCCCAATATCTTTCCTATCTGTGACCTGCCAGGGCAGTGGAAGGGACACATCCTACAGACACAAAGAGGCAAGATTCTACAATATTGTTTAACAGCAGAATAACCAAGAGGAATTCCAGTGAGGGCCCAGTATTGACTGCATAGCAAAAACCAGAGACCTTGTAACAGACCAATTATTTTTTTTAAATGAACATTTTCAAGTAAAGATATATGAACAAAGGGGATACTGTAATAATCACTGTGTTATATGATAGCTTCCATGAGAAGATTCTTTTTTTTTCTCTCTTAAATTTTACTGGATAGGGGCAGAGGGTGAATATAAAGGGTGAATTAATGGGGTGCAGATGAATAATATGAATGACAAAAATAATAAAAAGAAAGTTAAAAATAAAAGAAATATTATGAGTGAGGACATTATGTTAAGTGTAACAAATCATCATAGAATGACAAAAAAGGAGTTTTAATTATATATATATATATATATATATGTATATACGTATATAATATACATATATACATAAATATATATATATATATATATATATATTTGAAAATTTACCATCCAATTCTAACATATTGGCTCAGCAAACCTAAATAAAGCTGTAATGTCAGCAAGATGTTTGTTAGTCTTTATATTGTTATATAATTCTTCCACATTCTAAAATATTTATCAAATTGCAGCTTTCAGAAAACAAAAGACATAAAGCTACATTATACATACTGTCCCTATGTTTATTTTTTCAGGATGATACATAAAAGTGATAACCCAGCCTATCAGTGTTGATGTCTTTGCATAGTCTTAGAATCACTTTCAGCATAGGGACTAAAAATGTTGGATATTTCTTTAAATCTTTCTCCGTCCTTGTTTTGTCTTTTGAGAACTCTCTGTTCACTTGTATACCTCATTTATTTTGAGTTACCAAATTTTATGATGTCTAATATTTGAATTATTTGAATATTTTAGATATTAGCTGTCTAACAAAAGTGTAGTAGGCAGAATTGTGTAGTCTGTCATTATGTCCCACTGATAGTGTCCTTTGCCTCTCAGAAGCACTTGTTTTCATAATGTTCCATTAACTGATTTGTAGTCTTAGAGCCTCTGTCATCAGTTTCTAGTTCAGAAAGTCTTTCCCTGTGCCAAGAGTTCATGGATATTCCCCCACTTCATCTCCTATCAGACTTAGTGATTAGGAAATTATGTTGAAGTCCTTGATACATTAAGAGTTAAGATTTTTAGGATGATAAATATGGACCTGATTGCATTCTTTGACAGGGAAGCTATCCAGTTAGGCCAGTACCATATATTGAAGATGCTGTTTTTATTCAAGTATAATTTTGACTTCTGTGTCAAAAATAAGGTGTCCATAGTTGTGTGGAATTATGTCTCTGTCTTCAATTTGATTATATTGAAGAAAATGTCTGTTTCTTCCCTAATACCATGCTGTTTTTATAATATAATGTTGAGAGATGTCATTCTGTAAATATGTTTCTCTTATTGGTTAATGAATAATGCATTGTTGGCTAATAGGAAAGCAAGACAGGTGGTACTAGAAGACTACGAGGAGAGAGGAAGTAATAGGGACAAGTTTCAAGATTGAGGACTACAGGGTAGAACACTAACAGGCCAACAGAATTATATCAAATAGAGTGTCTCTGTGTGTTATTTGGGTCTGGCGAGATGGTGGGACCAGGCCGGCGAAAAATACCTTACTCATAACA
The DNA here is from genome assembly GCF_943737965.1 of Phodopus roborovskii. Taxonomy (NCBI): domain Eukaryota; kingdom Metazoa; phylum Chordata; class Mammalia; order Rodentia; family Cricetidae; genus Phodopus; species Phodopus roborovskii. The sequence goes on along the minus strand of NW_026126413.1, from coordinate 1,952,311 downwards.
ATATAATTCTCTAGTGAAACTTAATTCTGGAATGGTAATATCTCCAGGCTTTGTGTGACTATCCAGGGTTGTTTTAGCTATCAGATTTTTGGTTTGTTATATTCATTCTCTTTTTGCACTACCTCTCTCATCCACGCACATGTGGGCTCTCTCTCTTTCTATAAGTCTCTCACTCTCACTCTCTCTCTCTCTCTCTCTCTCTCTGTGTGTGTGTGTGTGTGTGTGTGTGTGTAAGCAGTAGGGGAGTAACCAATTATTCAGATTGTATTTAGGCCATACTCTTCAGACACTGCTTTGGTGGCTAAAATCCTGAGACTACCAAGACCACTAGTCTATAGGAAAAAATGGTATTGTTCTAAAGTAACATAGTATTAAAATGGCTCTTAATGAATGACATCCTGCTAATTCCCATAGAGCATTCACTTGTTTTACTAACATCAGAAAAGTTTGCTCTCGCAGTAGATGGAAACTAACAAAAGATCCATAACTGGATAATCACAGACGCAGAGATTTTAGAAGACTGATTAAGTCCTAAATGGAAAGTCTTCAAAAAAATTTCTACACACAGGACTAGGGAGCTATGCAGAAGAGGAAGCAGGAAGATTGCAAGAGCTACAGATGTCTCCATGTCTCCATTGAAAGTGTCCACCAGACACAAGAGGACAGAGGCACATTCTAACTTACAAAGACTGGGGCAGCATGCACAGGATCAAGCCACAAGGGAACTCAGCACTAAGACATGGGACACAGGTATCCATCCCATACCAAGAAGCTAATTGACAAATGCTTACAAAGCTACAGTTAGTATTTTCCCCCAGTGATGTTACACTAGGTATATAAAAACATAATTATATGTCCCATGGACATCAGTAGATATCAAACACTAAATAAACTCAATGATAGTTTTCTTTTGTTTTGTTTGGTTTATGTTTCATATGGAATTTTTTAGGATTTGCTTATATACATGATACCTGAATTTATTTTGGGGGTGACCTGTTTTGTTTGTGTATGTCTGTGCTTGTATGTGTGTGTGTGTGTTGTGTGTGTATGTATGTCTTGTGCTTTTACTTTTTAACTTTACTTTTAATTTTTCTGTTTTTATTTCTACTGCTGTTTTTTAGAAATAGAGAAAGGCAAGACTTAGAGTTGGATGGGTGTGGGATTGGAAAGAACCTGTTATGACATGAACCATGATTAGAATATATTTTTTGAAAAAAGAATGTTTTCAGTAAAAATTCATAAAAAGTAAAGAAAGAAATTGTTTAGAATGAAGGTGAACATTGAAAACTTTACTCTTTCAATTGTTTAAATACTCTAAGCAAATTATTTAATACTTATCAAATAGTGCACTATTCAGATAATTAAGAATAAGGATCAAAACATTTAAATTATGACTGTTTTAATAACGCTTAGTAGTTATTCCCTGAGAATGACAAGTGTTGACAAGAAAAATTAAGTTTGTCAAATTCTTTTCATCCCTTACTAAAGATGGTGCAATTTTGTCTCATGCCCCATGATCTAATAACAGAACAGTGATAATTAAGGCATAAAGGGAAATAAGTGTGGAACATAAAATACAAAACCAAGAGCATTGCTTTAAATGAGGATGAAAATGTTTAAGCTTCCCAGGTAGAGGCAAATGTTAAGCACATGGATTTGTGCTTTGAAATTTGTTTTTCCATTCTTATACAATACTTCTTGAGAGATGATTCCTCTCCTGCTTCTTCTGTCAGTTCTCAGTCATCCTCCTCTCTGCTGGAGACCCACTCCTTCATCCCTTCAGAAAAAAGCAGGCCTCCTCAGGGTGTCAGCCAAACTAGGAATTGCTCACAGGGGCTCACAAAGACTAAAGCAACATTATGGAATCTGCATGTATCTGCATTAGGTCCTCTGGAATTCTGTTATGGTTATGTAACTTTTTGTTTTGGAGGGACTCCTAACTGTTGGAGCAGTGATGCTTCAGATTCTTTTCCCTATTTATGGGATCCTTTCTTGCTAGTATGTTACCTCCCCCAGTACTGACGTGAGGGTTTGTGCCTAGTCATTGTTTTTTGAATTTTTAGGGACCAGTAGAGCCAGTATTCCAATCTGACACTATCAGCTATTATTAGTTCTTTTTCCTTATAAAAATAAGTTCAGAATATCTTATTTCTTTTCATTTTATTGTGGTCTTATAGGATACTTTGAATCAAGAAAGTAGAAATGAAAGTGAACATTTTCTGGGGGAGGAGATTCCTTTTACTTTTCAAATATCTGGTCAAACAAACACGTAAAAAGGAATAAAACCACATCAGATAATCAAGAGAGAATGGGATCTATTACTGTCACAAAATTTTTGTTTTTGGCTCATACAAGAAAAGGCACAAAACAGGAGAACTGAAGTATAAAATGAAGAAAAACAAAGAGTTTCAAAAATTTTTAAATTGTAACATAAAACAAGTGTATGAATATAAAAACAAAAAGTGGTTATTAAAATAAATTTTGAAAATTTAAATTTTTCCAATTTGAGATTTGGATTATAAAATGCAATAAACTTTCTTTCAGGTGCTCTTATATCATCATGAGTTGATGTTTATTTGATCTAAGACAGTTTTTCACCAATCCTATATATGACAAAGAGCTGATCTCCAAAATATACAAAGAACTCAAGAAACTAGTCAACAAAACACCAAATAACCTTATTAAAAAATGGGGTACAGAACTGAAGAAAGAATTCTCAATAGAGGAAATCAAAAAGGCTGAAAGACACTTAAGAAAGTGCTCAACATCCTTAGCTATCAGGGAAATTCAAATCAAAACAACTTTGAGATACCATCTTACTCCTACCTGAATGGCTAAAATTAAAAACACCAAAGACAACTCATGCTGGAGAGGATGTGAAGAAAGGGAAGACCCCCTCCACTGCTGGTGGGAGTGCAAACTCAAAGAGCCATTTTGGAGATCACTATGGAGGTTCCTCAGGAAAATGGGAATTAGTTTACCACAGGAGCCAGCAATCACCCTCTAGGCATTTACCCAAATGATCCACATCCATGCAACAAAGACATGTGCTCACTATGTTCATAGTAGCACTATTTGTAATAGGAAGAACCTGGAAGCAACCTAGATGACCCTCAACTGAAGTATAGATAAAGAAGATGTGGCACATCTACACAATGGAATACTAATCTGCAGAAAAAAATAAGGGTTTTTAATTTAGGTAAAATAAAAGGGATGCATTCATTTCCTTTGTAATTGAAAATGTGTTTTGTTTCTCCTATAATTTTAGGAGAATAAAATGATCAATTTTAGGAAACTATGTATACTTTCTGGAGAAAAAAATAGCTATCACTGTGATAACTGTAGATTAAAAGAAGCATAATGTGGTGTTTTAAATTTAAAAAAAAAATAATACCAAACATAATCTTGCATGTAACTTTTAATAACACTTCCATGTTGGAAGCAGAAAAATGACAAATTCAAGTTAAGTTTTGTTGTAATGTGAGTTTGAAGACAATCTTGAACACAGTATATCTCAAACAAAGCAAAACAAAATGGCAACAAAACTTCAAGCAGAACAAGGCAAATCAATAACAAAATTTTATAAATACCCATTTGTATTAGCATGGACATGTGTAGACTCATAATCAATACATTTTCACTAAATCAGTAATTAAATAATAGCTCTTGATTCCTGAAATGTGAGACTTGTTATCATCATTATGTGTTTCTAATAATTCAACTACTGAGTATTTTCCTTAGAATGCTATGTCTATATCTACTTTCCATTACCATATTTTGGCTGTTTATGTGTATATGTACTCATGTTACTTACATAAATCACAGAAGTTGTCATTCATTGGTTACACTATCTCTGTGTTTTCTAAAATCCTTAAGTTTCTCTGCAGAGTTTTAAGTGTGTTTTGTTGTTGTTTGTTATCAGATCCATAAAGCAGAATGAGCTAAATATACAGCACCAGTTGCAGGATGAGTTTCCTGTTTCTCACAAGTGATTCAATCAACTCAAGGTTGCATGAGAAAGAGCAGATACTAATTCATAAAACATTGGGAACTTCACACTGGAATGATTTTAAGATGTTGACCTGCATTGTGCAAGGCATCTGTTGAAGGTAAGCTTATCCATCCAAACAGAATTTACAGCCAGGTTTTTTTTTTTTCCCAACTTTAACAACTCACATTTCTTGCATTTTTGGATATCTAATTTCTAAGTCCTTAGACCTCAGTTGATTAGGAAAGATATTACTTACTCTATTACACTGAAAGCATCAAAGATTTATGAAATGAGTAATACTACTAATATATTTTTAATGAATAATTGTTAAGAGAATGCTTTTAATATGCTTACTTCTCCAGTAATCGTTGGTGCCTTTTCTGTCCTAATTATTTTGAATACAAGTAGAAACGGGAAAATTTGTAATAAGATTGATAATATTGGCATGAAGGACAATAATTGGTAATGTTGAAATAGATATGCACAGAATATATAAAATATGCATAAAATATTATATAAATTATTTATATGTTGAACACATAATAATGAAGTTAAATATGAAATATTTGATCATTATTATAATGAAAAATGCCTTAGCCTCCAGATTATCACACATGTTTGTATTTATGTACTTCTTTCTAACCCTTGCTTTAAATTTGCTGCGATTTTAAGTTTTTATCAAGGCACGAATATTTCCACCCTCTCAAAAATAGTCATTTTTACATACTTCTTAATATTTTTTCAATTTTTGTTTCAATTAGTTTCAATTTGTTTCAATTACTCTTTCTACTTGGAGATATACATGTGCAATTTTGTATTGCCCAATTTAAATACTGTTAGGAACAGTTTTGTAATTACAAGTCATTGATATAGAACTGTATGATAATATCCAAGAAAAATTCTATTCTTTAAAAATGGTTTATTATTCCATGTCAGTGACGTAGGCATAGTTCAATGTGAGTTGAAAAACTGTCAATGAAATCCACTACTTGAACAAACTGAAGAAAACAAACAAACAAAACCGCATGATAATCCCTTTAGAGGTTGAAAAATTCTATGACAAAATCCATCATTCCTTCACCATAAAAGACTTGGAGAGGTCATGGATGCAAAGAACATACCTAAACATAATAAAGGAATTATATAGCCAACCAGCAATTAACATCAAATTAAATGGAGGGAAACTTAAAGCAATTCCCCTAAAATCTTGGACAAGACAATACTGTCAATCCTGTTCATGTCCATTCAATATGTTCCTTGAAGCTGTAGCTAGAGTATTAAGACAACAAAAGGAGACAAGGGGATATAAATTACAACCAAAGAAATCCAACTTTCACTATTTGCATATAATATGATAGTATACATAAGTAACTCAAATTTCTACCAGTGAGCTTCTACAGCATTCAACACCTTCAGTGATATAAGATTAACTCAATTAAAGGAGATAAAGGAGATACAAAATGGAAAAAATTAATCAAAGCATTGCTACTAAGAAGGAATATAATAGTTTACATAAGCGACCTCATAAATTTTATGAGGAAACTCCTACAGCTGATAAAACTTTTATCAATGAAAATGGATAGAAAATAAAACTTAAAAATTCAGTAACCCTCATATACACAAACAATAAATGGACTAAGAAGTAAATCAGGTTAACATCACACTTCACAATAGCTACAGATAATGTAACATAACTTGCTGTAAGTCTAACTAAGCGGTTGAAAGACCTTTATGGCAAGATCTTCAAGTCTTTGAAGAAAAAAATTTATGAAGATACCAAAAGGTAGAAAGATATCCCACATTCATAGTAAATTAGTATTAACATAATAAATGAATTAACATAGTAAAAATGACCATCTTACCAAAAGAGGTCTGGGGATTCAATACAATTTCCATCAAAATTCCAACACAATCTTTTACTTACTGGTAAGAATAATACTCAACTACATGGAGGGAGAAAATAAAAAAGCCAGGAGAGCCAAAACAACCCAGTTCAATAAAGGAAGTTCCAGAGGCATCACTATCCCTGACGTAAAGCTGTACTATAGAACAAGAGTAATGAAAACAGCTTTGTATTGGCATATAAACACACAAGTAGATAAATGTAATTGAATTAAAAATGACGATATTAATTCTCAGATATATGAACACCTGATTTTTGAGAAAGAAGATAAAATTACACAATGGAAAAAAGAAAGCATCTTCAACAAATTGTACTGGCACAATTGTTTACTGACATGTAGAAGACTGCAGATAAATCCATATCTATCACCATGCACAAAACTTAAGTCCAAGTGGGTCAAAGACCACAACTTAAATCCAGTTCCACTGATCCTCGTAGAAGGAAAAAGTGGGAGGTTCCCTTGAATGAATTCCTACAGGAGATCATTACATGGACATAACTCCAATAGCACAGACATTATGATCGACAACCAATAAATGGGACCTCCTGAAACTGAGAAGTTTCTTTAAGGCAAATGACAAAGTCAGCAAGAAAAAATGGCTGCACACAGAATGGGAAAAGATCTTCACCAAGCCTATATCTGCCAAAGTTTTGATTTCCAAAATATATAAAGAATTCAAGAAACTAACCACCAAAACTCCAAATAATCCAATTAAATCGTGGTGTACAGAACTAAATAGATAATTTTCAATACAGGAATCTCAAATGGCGGAAAGGCACTGAAGAAATTACTCAACATCCTTAGCAATCAGGGAAATAAAATAAAAAACAAACACACACACACACACAAAATAAATAAATAAATAAATAAAAAAAACTACTGAGATGCCATGTTACATTGGTCAAAGTGGCTTAAATCAAAAACACCAATGACAGTCTATGCTGGAAAGGATGTAGAGTAATGGGAAGCTCCTGCATTGCTGGTTGGAGTGCAAATGTGTACAACCACTTTTGAAATCAGTATGGTGCTTTCTCAGAAAAATGGTAATCAATCTACTTCAAGATCCAGCAATTCCACCCTTCGTTATATACCAAAAGGATGAATTCATACAAGTACATCTGTTCAACAATGTTCATAGCAGTGTTGTTTGTAATAGCCAGAACATGGAAGCAACCTTGATACCACTCAATCAAAGAATGCATGGGAAAAATGTAGTCCATTTACACAATGAAGTATTTATTACTCAGTGGAAAAAAAAGTGGAACCTTTAAAATTGAAGACAAATGGATGGAACTGGAAGAAACCAACCTGAGTGGTAACACAGTCACAGAAAGACAAGCATTTCATGTACTCAAACTTACATGATTATTAGACATAGAGCAATGGACTACCAACCTATAATCCACACCTCCAGAGAAGCTAGGATTCCAGGAGGACCCTAAGAGATACATACATGTTTCCTTGGAGAAGGGGAAAAGTGCAAGACCTCCTATGCAAATTGGGAGCATGGTGGGGAAAGGGAGAGAGGGAGAAAAAAGGTAAGGGAAGAAGAAGAGGGTGGAGGAGAAAATGAGGAATCAGGAAGACTGAGTAAGGGGAAGAATAGAAGAGAGGAAGAAAAGAGATACCTTAATAGAGTGAACCATTATAGTTTTAAGGAGAAATCTGCCTCAAGGAAACATACCTCAATATCAAGAATAGACATTATTTTAAGGTAAAATAATATCAAAGGATATTCCAAGCAAATGCACCCAATAAGCAAACAAATGGACACTTTTTGCCACTTTTGCTCTCTGACAAAGAAGGCTTCAAACTAAAATTAAATATTACACATTTTAGAACATCCTTGGATTATAAAAATTATTATTTTTACATACACCAAAAAAGAAAAGAAAATTCAAAAATGTGGATATCAGGCCCAGTGGACTGCTCCCATTAACTCTGAGTCACTGGACAAGACTTTTGAAACTAGCAATACATTTCACAAGATTTAAGCTTCAGATAACATATTAAGTATTTCAGTTATGGAGTATTTGTGGAATTTCATGGCTAAACTAACCCCTTCTCTTGTCATAGAAATTCAGACCCAGTCATGAAATTACTATTAGTGAACTTCCCTCTTGAAGAGCTAATGCTAAGGCTTTCTTAGTCTGCAGGTAGTATGAGGCTTATCCTTAAAAGGGCATCCTTCCTGTTAGGCTTTATTTTTTTCCCATCTCCAATTCTTTATTAAGAATGAAACATAATGTCTATGCACAACTTCCCTGTATCTCATCATTCCCTCTTTCTTATTGTTTATGTCCAGTATGAGATATATTCCCTAAGATTTTGGGGAAAAAATCATAAGTCATCTTTCTTGGTAAGCTTTTGTGACCTGTTTCAGTCTATTCCTCCATGAACGTAAGTATGACCTATGAATTATCTTAGAGGAAGGATAGCTTGTGCACAATATACATTTAATATAATCTCTTATGCTCACCATACCTTGTTTATCTGTAGCATCTTATAGTTATGCTTTACAGAGAGAGCCACTGGCAAGTGTGAGATAGTAGTAACCACCCTATGACATTTACAGTGCTCCCATATGCTAAGTTTATGATGAAATTTCAATTATTCTGGGAATCACTTCCTCACTGTTTTCAGTCTTTGTTCATCTTAAGCTATCTTTACATTTCCTTCTTCCATTGAGTTATTTTTTTTTTCTTTCCTTTCTATTTGGTATGACTGGAGCTGAGTTATAATATTTTATTTTATTCCTCATTTTGTTTGACTTTGACTTGTATGACCTAACATTCTTTCATTTTCTTTAGCTGTTCTTCTATATAAAGTGAATTTTAGAAGAACCTCAAACTAAGTGGCAAGCACAGAATTCTTCATATAACAGATATCAATCTGTCCATAACACTGGTGAACTTTTGAACTGCTATAAAAACAGTGCTACTTCTCTTACTCCATAAAAATCATGAAATCACCTTTGAAGTCACAAAAAAGGTGAAGATTCATTTTACAGCCGGAAATGTTATCTAAAACACTATATTTCTTTTCTATTCTCTTGCATTATAGAAAATTCTAGTAAATCTTTAACAAATCAATCATCATTAAATCATTCAATCAAATATTTGACCTAAGCCTTAATAATTTCATAACATTTCTCTTATTGCTAAGTATTGGCTAGTTGCACTTAATTTATAAAATGCCTTAAATCTCTGTTTTCATTTTTTTATTTCAAAACATCCTTTCTTTAGTTTGCACTATTCTTAAACCTGTAATTTTATCTGCTTTGTCTTGCTTTAAACTGTCTTTATTGATTATTTAATGAATTTAAATTAGTATTTATATCTTGCTTCTACTCTACAGTTTCAGTCCTTGGGGTATTTTAATCATGCTGATATATGATCAATCATATTTTGAATAAGCTTGCCAACTTAGTCTACCATACTGTATCAATTCTCATATATATTGGTACTTTTTCTATCATCTCCCTAAACACTGCACTCCCAGCAAATACCATTTTTTAAATGAAGTCTAGTATCATAATAAATCTGAATAATTTTATCTTTGGGACTATGATTTTTTTTCTCTTGAAAAACAATTGTAGTCCATAAAATACATGCTTTTGGTGGAGAACTGGAATGGAAACATGCAAAAACTTATAAGTAATTTTGTTCATTTTATTTGTTAAGAACAATGCTGGCCTTAAAATGTAATTCAGCTTTATGTAAATGGTAGTAGCTTTCTCAAGCTATCTTCATAAGATTATGTCATGTTAAAATTTATTGTGTTCTTATATTTATCTTACTTGATTTACATTGTAATACATATGCCACTTTGTGCCAAAAGGGGAATACTTATATCTTTCAAGTACCAGTGTGATAATTTAGAAATGTATATTTTGTAAAATTTGATAAAGTTACTGTAATTTGCATGATTAAATAGCAGAAGTCAGTTAATGTTATAAAATTTTATTATTCTTTGTAAATGTAATAAATTCTAGAAGAGTCATGAACAATGATAATAATGGCAGTAATATTTTAACAAATAAAAATAGTACATAAAATTTAAAAAGCATAAACAATAAATAACAAATATAAAATATTAGATTTTAATATAGATTATTTGTCCTTTCTTTTTTTCCCTCTGAACCTTGCCATATAACTCTTTCTTCTGTCCTTGCCATATAACTTCTGTCCTTCTGTCCTCATGGTCTTCTTTTTCATAAATTATTGTCATACACACACGCACACATGTGTGCATGTGTGTGTGTGTGTAGATAACCTACTTGTGGTGGGCTCTTCCCTAGAGATGAATATTTTTCCCACTCTAAGTGTAGTTCTTTGTATATTTTGAGTCATTTTTGGCTTCTACACAACCATATTATGTCTACTATTGTTCATTTTCAACACTTGTACATTCCTGTTAGGGAAACCTTATTGTGTTTTTTTCATGGTTCCTGTAATGTTCTCCATGTGTTACAAAGCATAATTTCCTCAATGATTGGTGAAGGCTACAATTATTGTGTGGGTATAAAAGCAAATACTTAAAATATAGTTAGGAATTATACAGATTTAACAAAGTGATGGTTATATTTGTTCTCCTCCAAGCTCCATAATATCAAAATTGGCTAGAATTCTATTACCCATCATGGATCCATTCTTAGTCATCCTGTTTTGAGTATATTCGCCATTACATAGCTTTTAATTTACTTAAATGATTTCAAATGTGCCACAAAGTAAAATAAATTTTTGTTTTTTGAATTTTCAATGATAATGCCTTATTGTATAATTTAAATACAACTTCATATTTCAAAAAATGGTATACTGGCAAATAGAGTTTTATTCATTAAAATAAATTGTGCATATTTTATCTTAAATCATAATAGAAATGTGAAATTCTTGGTCATGCTAGTAATCCAGGGCTCTATTTATTGCTTACAGAGCCCAGGTTCATACCATATCATTAGTCAGAATTTGAAACTTGAGCACTTATGGTTCAGATTCCAGTTACAGTGGAAATATGTTGAAAAGAAAAGAAAAGTTAGATTTGCTACCATTTTAGCAACTGTATACTTAGGTAACTTTTTTCTTCCTCTTGTATCTTACCTTCATTAGATATTAGCCTTCCTGAGGTATGTAGACCTTTAAGGATTCAATGAATATATACCTTGTGTTTGTTGTAAGAAAACACACATGGATTATCTTTTCTATACACATAAACTGGCACTAGCATATCTAGATGTTACTATGAAAAGATCCTTTGAGCCAAGAACATTTGCTGAATCAACAAGGTCTCATTCGTAGATTCTAGATTTCATCTTGAAATAAAAGTTAAAGGTGAGGGGAAAATGCTCAATGTACATGTTATGTTTTCATGAAAAAGTCTTCATGAAACCCATCACTATGTATATTGCATGTCAATTTAAGCAAAACATTTAGGTGAGAAAATTATAATAGAAATTTCTAAGTAAGTGCAGTATATAATAATCAGTTACTTTTTGAGATTAATTTAGTTGTGAAAATAGAGTTTTCTTTTATAAATGTATATTAATATGCTTCCTTACTAAAAATAAAAGTATATTTTTCATAGATTAGTACATGGGAGTACTTGTTATATTATAAAGTATAGCTGTGTTATTTGGAATAGCATAATAGAAAAAAATATGATAAGAAAATTTTAAAATACTTTCAGTCTTATTATCCTTAACTTGAAGTCATATATTATACCACTGTTTTGATAAAATTGCCCTTTTCTATATAGAAGTTTTTGCATAATATTTAAGTAATCTTTATTCTTATAAAATCCACATGTTAAATTTTCTGTGAGATATATTCTTTTGAAAATACAACAAATAATGAGGTACTGATTAGAGTTATAAAATATAAGTCCATCAGAGTATATTCTTGGAAACTAATCATTATCAAGATTTTACAAACATGATTTTGTGTTATAGTTTTATCTGAGATATAAGAAGGTGTGTGCTTTTAAAACACAGACTTAGTTTGTATATGCGTTTTCCCTTTCTGACTTGCAAAAGGTTTTCTAAGTGTTTTCCTTTATTGTGGGGAACTTGTGTCCCAGTAAATAGAGCTTGCTTCTAAACATGATAACTTACGTTATATTATTGTATGACCAAATAATGATATTTAATTTGTATGGTTTTGACTCTTTTGCTCCTTACTCCTCCCTCCCTCTAACTGCATTCCAGGAGTTTGGCTAGTGTTTGGCTGTGGGTGTCTGCTACTGCTTCCATCAGCTACTAGATAGATGTTCTAGTGTGCCATATAAGGTCACTCTTATTATTATGGAAGGGCATTAAAGGTAGCTTCTCTACTATTGTTTAGACTGTTAGATGTGTTCATCCTTGTAGATCTCTGGGCATTATTCTAGTGACAGATAAATTTATAATTCCTCCCTCTTTTATAGTATATCTTTTCTGTTTTCTTCTAATCATTCCATGTCTCAATCTTCTTGCTCCCTCATCCACATCTCTCCCCTCCTCTTTTTCCTTCTCTTTCTCTTAACTCCCTCTCTCCTCCCTCTAAGCTCCCAATTCGATTTGGAGATCTTGTCTCCAATGTATGTCTCTTTTATGGCCCTCCTTGCTTCCTACCTTTTCTGGCCCTGTGAATTGTAGGCTGTAATCCTTTGCTCTATGTATAAATCCACATACGAGTGTTTTTTTGGTGCTGTGTTACCTCACTCAGGATGGTTTCTTCTAGTTCCATTTGTTTGCCTGTGAATTTCAGGAGTCCATTTTCTTTTCCACTGAGTAGTACTCCATTATATAAATATAACATATGTTCTCTATCCAGTCTTCAGTTGAGGGACATCTAGGTTGTTTTCAGATTCTAGCTATTACAAGTAGTGCTGCTACTTGCTGGACATAGTTGGATAGATGTCCTTCTTGAATGAATGCACATATTTTGGGTATATGCCTACGAGTGGAATTACTGGATCCTGAGGTAGACTATTTCCCATTTTTCTCAAGAAACTGCCTTACTGATTTCCAAATTAGCTGAATGAGTTTGTATTCCCACCAGTAGTGGAGCAGTATACCCCTCTCTCCACATCCTGTCCAGCTTAAAGTGTCTTTGATGTTTTTAACTTTAGCCATTCTTACAGGAGAAAGAAGTTATTTCAGAGTTGCTTTGATTTGCATTGTCCTGATGGCTAAGGATGTTGAACACCTTCTTAAGTGTCTTCCAGCCATTATAGATTCCTCTATTGAGAAATCTCTATTTAGTTCTGTACCCTACTTTCTGGTTTGTGCATTTATTGTTTTGTTCTGCTACTGTTTTTATATTAATACATTATAATATTAATTTAAAAAATGTATTTAACATAAGAACCTAAAATTTATTATATACTGAGCACAATCATTTTTGAAATTTGAAAACATATAGACACAGGAGAATATATGTGGGCTTTTAATCAATGAAAGGCCAAAGTTAAATGTGTGCATTATTTCACCTATACTATATATTAGCAATAAATTGCATGTATATAAATATGCTTCACACAGACAATAAGTTACTAAAAACACACACTCATTCAAAGATGTAAGATAAATGATATATGATGACCTCTACATGGAGAGGAAAAACATATTAGTAAAATGCTTTAGGGAGCCATTATAGGTTTAAAGAGAAAACTTACTCTAGAGACATGTCCAGAGACCTACATGGATGACCCCAACTAACAAACTAAGCAACAGTGGAAAGGCTACCTTAAATGCCCTTCTATGATAATGAGATTGATATATAACTTATGAGCATTCATCTAGTAGCTGATGGAAACAGATGCGGACACCCAGACCCAAACACTGAGGCAAACTCCTGGAATCCAGTTGCAGAGAGGAAGGAGTGATAACAAAAGGGGTCAAGATCAGGCTACAGAAACCCACAGAGACAGCTGTCTTGAAGAAGAGGGAGCTCATTGACCCCCAGACTGATACCTGAGAAACCAGCATTGAACAAACTCAGACCCCCTGAATGTGAGTCTCAGTTAGAAGGCTAGGACAGTCTAAGGGACCTCTGACAGTCGCACCAGGATATATTTCTGGTGCATGAAAGAACTTTGTGAGCAAATTCCTCATGGATGGATACTCCCTTGCCTGGAGGCAGGAGGGAGGGCCTAAACCCACTCCAAATGACTTGACAGAATTTTATGATCCTTTCTGGAAGGCATCACCATCAAACAAACCATAAGTATCCTCATATAATATTTGGCAGCAAAAATAGTAAGTTATATTTGAAAAAAAACCTTGCCTTCTCAATATTGACATGAAACAAGTGTAGAAGTCTATTAAATTCTACAACTTCTGAATGGAAGCCAATCAGCATGGTATAATTGATGAACTGAGAATGGTATATTCAATAAAAGCAGATTATTTTGATATGCAAACAGACTATTCAGCAGTAAAGACAAATATATAATTCATAAAATGTTCTATGACAAATAGAAATATAGAACTAGCAACATATGTATTCAGTATACCAAATGCTTCATCATCAACAAGAAAAAATACTTTGCAAACAATATGATTTGTCAATTAAAGTATAGTCTCAAAAGATAAACATATTGAGTACATGAAATTGTGTGCCTAAATTATCAAATGTTGTGAGATATTTTATTTAACTAGGTAAAGATATGTAGCAGTTACTGGTTTAATTTAAAGCTAACTGATCAATAGACCAATAGTTAGTCAGAAGATATAGACAGGAATTTTGGAGAAAAGGACCACTGGGGTGAAGAAAATTGGAAGAGTGTCACTGACTTGGAGAAATCACCACGAACTGTTATTAATAATAAGTCACGGTTTATTATCACATTATAATAAATTATTAGTTAATAATATGTGTAACTATTTGGAAGCTACAAGTATAAAAATTTGTTAAAATCAAATTCCATATGAGATGTTGAAATCAGTTCTTAAAGTTGGATTTCTAAAATTATGTAAGTTACTGTATTGCTATTTCTTCTTGGATGTATGAAGAAACATTGAAACTCTGGAAGCTAATGAATCTCAAAAGACAGAGGAATTTATAAAATTCATAATTTTATAAAAGTTGTACATAAATAACTGCACTGAGGAGGCTCTTTGGTAACCTACCTTCATGTTGGGCAGGGAGCGCCACTGTTGTACCTTTCTTTTTTTTTTCCTGTGAATTTCAAGATTCCATTGTTTTGTTTTGTTCTTCCACTTGTGTAATGTATCACATTTTTTCTTATTCCAATCTTCAGTTAAGTGGCATGTTGGCTCTTTCCATGTTCCAGCCTATAATCCAGATAGCCAGAAGAGCAAGGATAGAAGGAGGACCCTAAGAGAGGCATACATGGCCCCCCAGAGAAGGAGAAGGGGATAAGATCTCCAGAGCAAATTGGGAGTATGATGTGAGAAGAGAGGGAGTTAGGAGAAAGTAAAGGGGAGAAGTGGGCATGAGGGAGTAGGAAGATTGAGTCAGGGAAATAATAGAGAGCAAGAAAAGGATCCCATAATAAAGAGAGCCATTATAGGTTTTATGAGAAATCTGGCACCTGGGTAATGTCCAAACATCACTAAGGATGACCCCAACTAACAAGCTAAACAAATGGAGAGGCTACCTTAAATGTCCTTCCCAGATAATAAGATGGAAGACTATCATATATGCCACTCTAGAGCCTTCATCCAGTAGCTGATGGGAGCAGAAGCAGACACCCACAGCCAAACACTGAGCCAAGATCCTGGAATTCAGTTTCAGAGATGGAGGAGTGCAGAGAAAATGGGTCAAGACCAGGCTGGACATAGCCACAGAAACTGCTGATCCAAACAAGGGGGAGCTCATGGACTCCAGTCTGATTGCTTGAAAACCAGCATAGGACTGACTCAGATGCCATGAGGTAGACAATTGGTTTCAAATAGAAAATCCTGACATTAACCCACACACCTATGAACAGCTGATTTTTGACAAAACAGCTAAAATTATACAACAGAAGGAGGAAAACATCTTTAATAAATGGTGCTGGCACAACTGGATGATGATGTGTAGAAGACTGCAGATAGATTTATGTCTATCACCATGCACAAAACTTAAGTCCAAAATGATCAAAGACCTCAACATAAATCCAGCCACACTGAACCTCTTAGAAGTGAAAGTGGGGGGGGGGTACCCTTGAACAAATTGGTAGAGGAGACTGCTTCCTGAACCTAACATCAGTAACAATGACTTTGAGGTTGGCAATTAAAAATGGAACCTCCTGAAACTTAGAAAATTTTGTAAGGGAAAAGACACAGTTGACAAGACAAAACAGCAGCCCACAGAGTGGGAAAAGATCTTCACCAACCCCATATCCAACAGAGGGCTGATCTCCAAAATATATAAAGAACTCAAGAAGCTAGTCACCAAAACACATTATAATCCAATTAAAAAGTGGATTACAGAACTGCATAAAGAATTCTCAATAGAGGGATCCAAAATGGCTGAAAGACACTTAAGAAAGTGCTCAATACCCCTAGCAATCAGGGAAATGTAAATCAAGGCCACTCGTAGACACCATCTTACTTCTGTAAGAATTGCTAAAATCAGAAACACCAATAGCAGTTTATGATGGATAGGGTAGGAGAGAAGGGAAAATTCCTCTTCTGCTGCTGGGAGTACAAACTTGTAAAGCCATTTTGAAGATCAGTATGGCAATTCATCAGGAAACTTGGAGTCAGTCTACCACAGGACCTGGCAATTCCACTCTTAGACATGCCCCAATGATCTACATCTATGCAACAAAGACATCTGTTCAACTATAAACAGAGCAGCATTATTTGTAATAGCAAGGACCTGGAAGCAACCTAGATGTACCTCAACTGAATAATCAATAAAGAAGGTGAGGTATTTCACCCAGCAGAAAAAAATTCAATGGAATCTTGACATTAGCAGGCAAATGGATGGAACTTGAAGAAACTGTCCTGAGTGTGGTAGCCCAGTAACAAAAGTGGAATATGGTACATGCTTAGTCATATATGGATTTAGACATAGAGCAAAGGATCACCAGCCTACAAATCACACTGCCAGGGAAACTAGTATACATAGAGGATGCTAAGAGATTCATACATTATCCCCCTCAGAAAGGGAAAAGGACAAAATCTCTTGAGCATATTGAGATGAGGGAGGACAGTGAGGGAAGTGTGAGTGAGGAGACAGAAAAGAGAAGAAGAGGAGGGCAGAGGATAACATGGGGAACCAGGAGAATTTAGTTTGGGGAGGAGATATAGCATAATAGATGGAGCCATTATAGGTTTGTCAACAAAAACGGACACTAGAGAAATGTCCAGAGCCCTACAAGGAGGACCCCATGTAACACTCTGAGTAATAGTGGAAAGGCTACCTACCTTATGTTCTTCCCTGATATGAGATTGATAACTACCTTATATGCCATCCTAGAGTCTTCATCTAGTAGCTGATGGTAACAAGCAAACACCCACAACTAAACACCGAGCTGAATTCCTGAAATCCTGTTGCAGAGAGGGAGTAGTGATATGCAAAGGGTTCAAGACCAGGCTACAGAAACCTACAGAGACAGCTGAACTGAATAAGTGGGAGATCATAGACCTTAGAGTGATAGCTGGGAAACCAGCATTGGACCAACCTATATCCCCTGAACATGGGTCTCAATTAGAAGATTTGGACAGTCTATGGGACCTCTGACAGTGGAACCAGGGTGTATCCCTGATACAGAAAGGGACATTGGTAACACCTTCCCTATGTAAGGATACTCCCTTAACCTACTGCCAAGAGGAAGAGCCTAGGATCTTCTCCAAAAATGTTTTGACAGATTTTGGTGATTCCTCCTGGAAAGCTCCCCCTCTTCCTGAATTGTGTGGAGAATGGGAGTGTTGGGTGGTGGATTGGCATTGGAGGATGGGAGGGTGAGGCAACTTGGATTTATATATATAATAAGAAAAAATAGTGAAAATAGAAATAAAGAGTATAACAGAGATAATGAACTTAGAGTAAGTGTTGTAGTAGAACATTTTTTTTTTTTTTAAAAATACATCAATGTTTTACCCACGTGTGAGAATAAAGACAAGTGTAGGATTCTGTCTCCATCTAGATCAGTACAGAGTGTACACAGAAGCTTAGGCAAGTGTTAAGAGAAACATGTGTGGTGATATATTATTCATGATTTATTACAGCTTGCATGATGATCAGAAAACAAAGTGAATCACAAGTGATAGAAGCCAGGCCCACACATTTACCCAGAACTCAGGATTAAGAAATAGAAAGATCTCTATTAATTCAGGGTCACACAAAAATATACGATAAAATGTATCCATTTCTAAAGATAAACAACCCATACAAAGATGATCTCAGCACTTGCTATCACATCCCTTTATTTCTAGTACTCAGGAGTGGTATTTAAGACAAGGACAGCATCTCAGTTCTGGCATTCACTCTGCATCCACGTTGAGGATTGTCCAGCTATGCTGAGGAGCTGCAGCAGTCTGAGGTATGGCAGAGCCAGGATCACCTTTCAGTCTGAACTAGAATAAAGAATGATGGTCAGCTGCTTTAGAATTCTGATCATCAGCTTGAATCTTGAACCCCAATATCTGTCTCTAGGTCTCTTTATTTTTCATGCTACACTTGTGCAACTCAAAGACATCTGCATTGCTCAAAAGCTCACTTCAACAAAAGTGCCAAATGTGTGTCCCAAATAATCTCAGGCTAAATTTCAGGCTGATTTTTGAAAATCTCTCCTCTTGTTACCTGCAATTCTTTACTACTTTTATACATTTGGGTGGGAAAAATATTATAGCGGTTTGAAAATTTTTAATGTGTAATTAGCCTCCCAAGTCTTATGATCTCCCCACCTCCCTCCAAAAGAGGATATATCAGTTAGGAGGATTTGGGCACTAAGCACCATTCTTGAGTTAGTACCTTTTTGTCTGTATTTTTGGTACAGTGGATTTGTGTCATACCCTCATTTACCATGTTTATTTGCAATAGTATGATTGAAAAATGACATTAGAATAGATGGCAAAGCAAAATAACTACAGAGAAAATCAAATATGGTGAGATGTAAAGGATGCCAAGGACAGAAATGTAATACTATAAGGGATTGAAGAAGACACACTAGCTTTAACTAGCCTTGATGATTTACTTATTGAGTAGCCTGCAAGAGCTTGTCTCAGTAGGCATTCAAGGAAAAGAAAACAGAAAGAAACAACAAACTCAGTCCCTAGAGCAGAGTAGATAAGGTATTTTACTATTGCTAACAATATCATGACCTCCATTATTTGAGTAAGAATTGATGTAGATCATTGAGAATTTGATGGCTCAGATTTTGTTCCTGTAAATTATTTTTAATTATCTTTTAGTAATATTATTTAAAAATTAATCCATGAATAACAGAGGAAGCCATTTTATATATACTATATTCAGAAGTAATGTTTGCTAAATAATTTCTAAGAGTTTGCCTGCATACATGTGAATAGTTGGCATTCTTTTCCTTATTATATATTTTTTCTATTCAAAGAGAATATTTTTCTCAAGGATCAGACATGACCATTTAAATTTCAAAAGTTTATCAGAGACTCAAATCTAAATATGATTAGAAATGAAACATAAATTCAACATGAGTGAATACAATCAGCTAATCCTACTGAAAAACATGTGTCAAAATCAAGTCAGTCTATATTTACAGAAAGCATAACATAAAAAGATGGTCACATAGCATGCTTATCAATAGCTTGCAATTTAATATATGGACATATTTAATGGGCACTGATTAAATTAGTCTGTTCACTGTATATTCATTAAAATTCTGCAGTGTGTTTAAAATGCATGGGGAGACTTAAATTTATATAAATTATATAAGTATGTATACATACATTTCAGTTTGAGATCTTTTTTTAAAATATTTCAGATAATCATAGAACAAAAGTGGTTTTCTTCTTTTTGCACTAATACAGAGACACTGAAAAGATGTTTACTTGGAATATGAACCACTAAAGAAAGATGAAGAGTTGAAACAGGTCAGGTTCTAGAGTTTAATTGATAATTATTATTTAAATTATTAAATTATTAAATGAAATTATCTAAATAATTAATTTTAAAACATGTTAATAAAATATAACAAAGAAAAAAATTAGTTACATTTAACTGGATATCAATGTCCTCTCTTATACACCCAGTACATTTCATTTTTATTAATATTTAATTAAATCCAATGAAATAATCACTCTTAGGAAGTCTAATGATCTCAAATTTGTTGAAGTCAATAACCATATGGAACCTTGTATGAACACATGTAGATCTAATTAACTAGATAAATAGATGCACAATGAATTGAAAGTGCTTATTACAGCATGCATATAACAACCAATATTAGGTTCATTCAGCTGAAGATAGATTATCTGGAAATATAATACTTACCTGGACAATCCTTGCATGGCCTTACTCTAATTGCATATTTCCTGTATTCCTCAGTCTGCAGTTTGATTAAAATTCTTCATAGAATGATTGTTCTTCTTCCTGTTATGATAAACACATCTTTCCAATACTGCATTACCTCTAACTTTGTCAAAATATTCAAACTAATTGAATGATAACTATTGCATCAATCACCCACCTACCTTCTGTTCTTAATTTATATAGTCTCTAATAACAAAATAATGTTTTAAACTTTTGCTCTATACTTATTGTTGTATTTAACTTGTAAAATCCTATGTGTATCTGTTTTTCTCATTTAGAAGCTTTCTTAAGTGCTCTAATGAATTTTATACTTCTCTTAGACTAACAGATTTGAATACTGCAAACTGGTTTGCAACATAAATACAACTGGCAATATTTTCTCTCATTTAAATGTTTTAATATTAGTACTCCATTGACATGAGACACTGTTTGCTCTAGTGCCTTCTACTCTTCTCAGCAAGACATTTAATAAAAAGATTAAATCATAGGATTTTTTTGATTAGTTGGTTAAGATTTTGCTGCTAAGTTTTGGTTGTTAAACAAAATTACTAAGATTGTTATTGTACTTTGAATACAGCATGTGTATAAACATGAAAAATTACAGATAGTTATTTTCAAAAATTATCGTATCTGGTAAGGCTTCTGATCGTTTACAGAATTAGGTACAAGTTCACATTGTAATTTTCATTCTAGATTCAGGTTTGGAAATCAAGCATCCATGAATATTGTTATGTGTAACAAAACAACAAATTGTGCACTTTTAATTGACAGTGAGTGACCCCAGTAATGAGCCATATATTTTATCTTTTTAATTTTATTTTTGAGATTGCAATGTTTCTTCCTTGCTTCTCTTTCCTAAAAGACCTCCCATACAATTCTCTCTACTCTGTTTAAAACTCATGGTCTTGTTTTCAATGTGATTGCATATGTATGTTTCTATATATGTGTGTGTATATTCTTAAATATAACCATATGACTTGCTCAGTACATACGATATTACTTCTCTGTATGTTTTCAGGATTGGAACAACCAACTGGTATTCCTGAGAAAGACTGCCTTTTCTACTTCTAATTTTCCTCAGTTCCCTATAGTTTTTTTTTTTGTTGGACTGAAGTCTTGTGTGCTTTATTCTGTACATTTTAATATGTCCATTGGAGTGTGGTAAAGCAAACTTATCTGTGAGTGCGCGGGCACACACACACACACACACACACACACACACACACACACACACACACTCACACACACACACTGTTTTAGTAACTAAGTGATTGTAGATTGTCCTCAATACCCATGACTTCACTAACAAAGAGAAACTAACTGGACTTTCAGAACTATACTACTTTCACTCTTGTTGAGTGTTGCTTAACTCCAATTAGAAAGTTATTGGTTGCAGCCAAGATATATGTACCACCACTATCGCCTGGGTGGTATTGTGCCGTGTTGATTGTTAATGTGTTTTATATGCATCATTGCTGAATAGTGCTTTTAGTTATATTCGTGTTTGAAAGTTTTCACAGTGTCTTCTGCTACTTTAAAAGCTAGTACTCTGGTAAAAAATATTCAGATTAGTTACAGCTCAAGAGACTTGGCTGAAGTGCATGTTTGCTTTAAAACTTATGTTCTGTCTCTGAGGGAGGGGACAACTAACAGAAATGACAATGTTTTGTGTATTTTTAGAGGCTTGTGGCCAACAACTTATGAAGAACTTACATAATATAATATTGTGGCTTTATAATGTGGTTCTGTGGATCTTGGAACAATGTCAGACAAGGTGGGAAAAGTTTATTGAAACTATTTATGTATGTTTACACATAGATTATGTATTCTAATAGACTCTTCTATTTCCCTATCAGATCACTTGTTTCCTGATATTCTCCTGTACCTTACTCACATTTTCTTCCATATTTATACCCTCATTCTATCTAAAGAGCTGCCTATTGCGGTAAATAAGGATCAGGATAAACAAATAGGCCGAATAGATGTTTATTCAGGGAGAAATAACTTACAACCTAGACAGATGAACACCAGGAAATTCAACCCGATCCTCTCCTGTCCGAGTCATGCCAGAAAGAGAGAGCCTTTCCTGGCCCCCTCCGACCTCCTTCCACAGGTCACTTCCGCCCATGGCTCCACCCCCCAATGGGTGTGGTCAGTGCCACAGAAGGACTATCTCACTACAATTCCCCTTTTAGTCTAAAGAAAAGATTTAGGCTTAATACAAAACTATATACAAAACAATGAATAACAAGTGTGCTCCAAGAAAAGGAAAATCGAGAACAAAATGACCTACATATCTAGTCCTAGGGTGAAGGCATAATGGAGCTTACAATAGAGTTGTCCTAAGCTGGAAAACGTAAGTCTAGTACCTAATATATCTAACTAGGAAGAGAGAATAATAGTTGTGATAGTTTAATCTTTAACCTCATCAAGACCTGAGAAGGAAATTAACAATACTAGAGTAGACAGGAAATGCGGATGGACAACTTCCAAAAGGTGCAGCAAGGACAGAAACAGCAAGCCACCTGAACAGTCACCCTAGGTCTCACAGCGACGTTGGTACACCCAGATTTGGCTAAGGCCAAGAGAACTTGACAGACCACAACAACAGCAGGGAAATAGAATGGCTGTCTTACCCTGCTGCCATTTCCAATTTTCTGGAGCAAGCCACTTGTACACCTCTATTTTTTAATTATTCTTTACAATTTCTCTCTCCTGGTCCTATTTTCCTTCTTGGTTTCATTTACTACAGACTGTGTACTCACAGTTGATGAATAGGAGTAGGGAACCTGCATTGAAAGGCAACATAGAACATTTATCTTTCTGTGTTTGGGTTATCTTACTCAATATGATCTTTCCTAATTACATCTATTAACCTGCAATTTTCATGATTTCACTTTTTTTTTTTTTTACAATTGAGTAATTTTCCACAATGTATATATACAGCATTTCCATTATTCATTCATCACTTGTAGGGCATTTACTTTAGGTTATTTGTATTTCCAAACCATTATAAACACAGAAACAATTTAAAGAGGTGAGTAATTATCTGTGAAGTAAGATGTAGCATTATTTTCACATATGCTAGTGAGAGGTTTATCTGGGTCAAATGGCAATTTACTTTTAGCTTTTTGAGAATTCCCACACTGATTTCTAGTCTGCAATTCCACCCACAGTGAATGAAGGTTTCCTTGTCCCAATTCCCCTATTACATAGATACACACATGCACATACATTCACACATAAATGCATGCACAAACACACATATATACACAGGCATGTGCACACATAAGTATACACTCACACACAAACACACACATGTGCACACACACACACACATGCACAGACAGAGAGAAAGAGAGAGAGATGGAGAATTTTTAAAGTGTTTTTTTAAGGTTGTTCATTCAATAAGCATATGTCAAATAATATAGTTTTCTGGCTCAAGAAATCTCCATGATAGTGACTTTTAAAAGATGAAATATATGTTGGATAATATACTGTCTTCAGAAACCAATGAATTTATAACTGGAAGTAATATTCAAATGTGTTTTTTACTTTCTTTTTATTTATTCAATGTGTCTTTAACATCAAATACCTTGAGCCCATTCATTTCTCTGTCATTTCACACAACACTCTGCCTCTGCAATCCTCCCCATGAAAAACCCCATAAACTCTAAGGAAAAAAAAAGGAAACATTAAAAATTTTGTCATGGAAGCTTCAATGTGACAAGCAAACCACTTTGTTAATATACCTTTTCATGCAAGTGCAGTTTGAGGCCTCTGTTGATTCTAGTCTCATACAAAGACTATTCTTTGTTTATCCTGTTGTTATCCTGTGTTTTAGAGACCCCAGAGTTTTGGGTCTATGAGTCAAGTCCCTTGACATACATCAGCAGATCATAAATGGGGTGGATATTGTGTTAGGCAAATTCATAACTATGGTTCTGGACATGGACAACTGCACAGCTGCTCATTCCACCTGTTCTTCCTTGTCCTCACTATGAGATTGAGCTCTCCAGCATTGCCCAAGGTAACCCACCCCTTGTAGCAATGAGCAAGAGGTAGGAAGAGTTTTCCTGTTTTCATGCCTTCACTATATCATCAAGGCTAGCCCTTCTTTGTTGTCCAAGCAAAGTACAGAGTCTGGTCTCATAAGTGTTCCAGATGGTCGGGGGCAGGCACAGTTCTACTCTTATGACCTCAGTGTCAGTTCTCCCACCTGTGTCATGATATGATGGATAAGGGGTGAGTGGGGGTACACCTTTCCCCTACTCATGCTACAACAAGACAGAGGAGTAAAGGAGACAGTATTTCCATTCTTATAACTACGGGGCTAGTTCACGGACAGCTCTGCCCACAGGGTTAGCTCTTGACTGCTATCCAGGATAGATGTAGGGACAGGGGCAGTTCTCCCACTCTTATTACCTCAGGGTTAGATCCCCAATCTACCTCAGGCATTGATGAGTAGATGTGAAGTGAAGGAGGGTTAGGGGTGGGGCTTATTTTATATCATGTTAAATATGTATGTTAATTATACATCTGATTCCCTTTATTGTTTATTTACAACTCTTAGCAAGCACAAATGATAGACAGAGAGAGAAACTAGTCAAATAACACACATACATTTAGTAAGCATACCAAATATACTATTGAATTTGAGATGAGACTCTTTTATTTTTTTGTTGTCATTTATTTCTTTTATTTATTTATTTAGTTTTATTTTACATATTGGTCCCAGTTTCTGAGTTTCTTTATTCTTTAAAATGCATTCATGACAAGAAAGCAACAAAAACTTTTCTGTGCATGCATTGACAGCACATGTTTTCAGAAATTTATTTTAATTTGAAGATAAAATGATTACAGATTAATCTATATTAGTATGATAATTATACATTTTAGTTCAGAGTTTTAATGTAAATACTATCTAAGGAAATTTCATTTGAAAGTTGGGTGACTTAAGAGGAATTGATAATATGTGCATTACCTTATCCTTATGCAACTCATCATATCACTCACAGAGACACCTCTTACCTTTGTGTAGCATAATATAACTTTATATAAATTGTAGTTAATTTGTGTGAGGAAATGGAATTAACACTACTAGGGGCAAAAAAAATGTTATGATAATAATTTTGATTTATTGTCCTGAGGAATTTAATGATGAAATATTCCAATTTTAGAGCAATTTCATATTTTAATAACTCAGCTTTGGATGTACTTTATATTTTATAATTTTCTTTGGATAATTGATCCTGGTTTTGCTTCTTTTCCCCATTATTAATGATATGAGCATATATACACAGACTAATAGTATAGCTAACAAGCAACAGCAATAGTCGAAATCAGAAAAAAATGAAAAGAGTTAATATATTGGTTTTTTTTAATAACTACTTTTAAAATAATGTGGAGATTATTTTAGCAAAATAGTTAAGAAATAAATAATATCTATAGTAATGGCTTGGGAGTGATTTTGTTATTTGCTGTTGAAAATAATAAAAGGAAGAGTATAACAGTGATTTTTCTAAATACCAGTAAATCAAGAAAATAGGATGTAATGTAGTACACAAAGAACTCAGGAATACTTGAGGCACAGTACATAAAATAGATAGAAAACATTACCTTCATTGCCATCTTTATGAATATACAGATGACAAGGTGTTTCATAGCCATTAATCTATCACCTCTAATGGGCATTAAATCCTGGTTTGGCTAACAAACACCTATGTTGCAGTCATCTGAAATTAATACACCATGGACTGTTTATCCTGCTAGTGACATGCTGTCAAACGAAAAGGCTTCTGACCAATTTTTCATCTTCAAAGATTGTTCTCCTTAAATTTCTCTCATGAATCAAAATTGTAGCCCATTTTCCCCCAAAGCTCCTATCAGGAGGCAGTGCAAAACATACACTTTTGTCATCTTTGTAGCCATGATTTCTCTCCACAAGCATTTGTAATACACGAGCTAGGCTTATTAAGCAGATAAGTGATCCTGTAGGGGATCTGTGACTCCAATCTTCCCCTCTACTTCAAAGAAAATTTCTCTTTGAAATCAACTATGTTGAAAAGTAAATGTGGTCTTTGTGAATTACCTTGTCAATATGCGATGACAAGCAGGAATTGTGTGAGTTTCAGAGAATGGCTGTGTGTTACTGGAAAAGCTTTATAGATTTACACAGGTAACAGAGAAATGGGTCATCATTTTTATCATTACTTAAAACAAAAGCTCATAGAAATTTTGATTGCTTGTACCTGAAATTTGGCCTTCTGTTTCATAGTGCTTAGTTTATAGAAGGTATTGTTTCAACATAAAGTAATTGCCCAATACACAAATCCCTCTGCTATTGAGTGAGCTTTAGAAATACTCCCTTAACCTAGAGACATGAGGGAGATCCTCGGCCCTACTCCAAATGACCCACAGATTTTGATGATCCCTCCTAGAAGGCCTCACCCTTCCTGTAGAGTGGGTGGCAATGGCATGGGTGAGAGGATCAAGGGCATGGGAGGGTGAGAGAGATAGGGGACTAGGATCAATATGTAAAATAAAAAAAGCCAAAAGAAATATTCATCTATGCCTGAAATAGGTTACATAAAAGGGCATACATACACAGCAGTGAAAAAAAATCAATGCAAAATACTGTATAATTGCCATTGTTGACTTAGTGTGTTAATTTGGGAAAATAAGACATAGAGAACATTCAACATTTATATATGTACATATATGCACCTATTTTACCTACTGAGAAATGAAAAATAAGTCACTAAGTGGATAATAAAAATGAATGTATTTTTAACGGAATTTTTTCAGTTCAATCAGTGAAAATAAATATCTGTGAAAGCCTGATTCTTCCCCTTCTTTACTGTGATTTCTTTAGAAAAGTGACTGAATCTCTCTGTGTAGTGCGCTATGCTACTGCCATGTCAATTTTCTTATGCTAATGATATTAAATACTTTTTCATGAGTGCTTAATAGTTTCTTAATATTCTTGTAGATTTGGAGTACATAGGCTGATAGCATACTCATAAAGCACTTTCAAGATACATTTGTTAATATGACGGAAAGCACATGCTGGGAGGGAGACATTTGAAAATAGTGTACTGCAAGCATCATATATAAGGTGGAAGGAATTAGGTAAACCTTCATTATTATAATTGAAATCTTTTCTTTGAAAACAGTAGAAATGATTTTTCCTTATCTATTAAATATTTATATCTACAAAGACAACTACCATCTTTCTTGTAGAACTCTTAATGAGCAAAGAGCTTAGATCTGAAGCAAGACCATCTATTCAATTAGAATAAGTTTATCTTGGGATAATGGGTCACAATTTTAATCATAGTTCTTGGGAGACAAAGCCAAAACGATCTCTGTGAGTTCCAGGCCTGCCAGGACTCTTTAGAAAGTGAAACCCTGTCTTAAAAACAAACAAACGAACAAATGAATAAAACAAACCAATAGAAATTATATATTTCAAAATTATACCAGCACTTAAAGTTTTGAAAGATATGATTTAAAACTGCCATATATAGTAAACCTTGATAATTTAAAATTTCCAATATCAAATATGTGAGGTTGTAAGTAGTAAGGTTTTTCCTCCCTTTGCTGGTCTTGTCCCACTGTCATGCCAGCCCCAATTAACACACAGAGACTCTGTTTTTGATATAATGCTATTGGCCCATTACTTCTTTCTTATTGGATAGCCCTGTCTTAATTATTAACCCATTTCTATTAATCTCCATGTGGTCTTATCTTACCGGAGAGCGGGGACTGGCGGTTCTGTTCTCTCCTGTCTCTCCATGTTGACTCCCCTAACTACTTCCTCTTTCCTCCTAGTCTCCTAGTCCCTCCTGTCTTCTTTTCCTATTGGCCAACAGTGCTTTATTCATTAACAAGTTATGAGAAACATATTTACAGCATGACATCTCCCATCATCTCCTCTTTTCTGTCTAAATAAAAAGAAGAGTTTTAACCTTAACATAGCAAAATATATAACACAAGAGTTATCAAGAATCACAGTTAACAATATTAAGTCCATTAATATTTAGCAAGATTAAAAGAAACTATTCTATTATCTATCTTATATTTGTGAGTCTAAAGTCCTATATGTAACTTATCTTTAAGCTTAACTAAGGAAAACTATAGCCATAATTATTTGTCTGTATCTCCTTCAAAGACCACAGAAGGATAGTATATAAACTCTAGAAATGACAGAGACATCTTACCTTGTCAGTCACCTGAAGTTCTGTAATCTTCCATCTTCAGCCCATAAGCCATAGTGTGTCTGGCAGACTCTTCAGCAAAGCAAAAAACTTTAAACTGTCTTCTTGTATTGCCAGCTTGTCAGTCACTTTTCTCTGTGTCCTGTAGACTCTCTGGAAGACTTTTCCATGAAGCAGGAACTCCATAGCAATGTCCATCTTGAGTCAGCAGTCACTTTTCTTTGAGTCCTGCATGTCCAGTGTATGGAGCATAAAGTCAAACAGTCCAGACAAGAGCAGTATCTTATCCAAATGGCTAGTCTTGTCATATTGAAAGCAAACTCCATAATGTGTTTCTTTGATGTCCATCTTCCTATTTGACACAGGTGGTGTTGCCAAAAGCATTTATGTCTCACTGTCAAGAAAAATCCTAAACCATTTTAAATGCCATATTGTGTAGGTCTTTTAAAGTTTTGAAGAATTCCTATCTATCTCAAATACATCTCTGTGTATCTTGAAAACCTAACTAACTTAACTATAAGTTTTGACTATCATAGGTAACTATCTATAATCTTCACTAAATTATACATTACATTTCTTTTTTTGTTTTATTTATTTTTATAGATATATTTTTAATTTTTTAAAAATTTATTTTATATAACAAAGTTAATTTAAATGAAAATAAACATTTAAGACAATATTTGGGAATTTGGGAGTTGTTCTTTCCAATCTACTTCCTGCTGCTAAGGGGTGCTGTCATGGGGGATTCGAAGAAGATTCAGAAATCCTGGCTGTAGTCTGTAAGGCTGCTTTGTCCAGCTGTTTTGAATGTAGGATCACCTTGTACTCTGTTTCAGGCGGTCTGGCTTGATCAAAGCACATTAGTCTGGAAGGAATCCAAATCTTTTTATTTTCATACATTACATTTCTAACTAAGCTATATAAACACAATACCTAAACAAGAGGAGAAATAGACATATCACAAAATTGACCTTAAATTTTATCAATAAATGAAAATCCATTCAAAAACAAAGTAATCAATAAATAAATGAAAATTCATTTCAAAACAAAGTAATCATATTTATCCCTTAATCCCCTTTTTACATTTAAAAAGATTGGTTGTAGTCATTAACCATTTATAACCACTGATTTGGGCATGCAGTCCTATGTGGTTGCAGGAGACAAATATAGAAGACTGCTAGACCTTGCCAAGTCAGGGTAAGACAGCCTTTCTACCTCCCTGCTGTTGTTGTGGTCTGTCAAATTCTCTTGGCCTTAGCCAAAACTGGGTGTACCAATGTTGCTGTGAGACCTTGGGTGACCTTGCTGTTTCTGTACTCGTTGTACCGATTGGAAGTTGCCTATCTGCAGTTCCTGTCTACCCTAGTATCATTATGTTCCTTCTCATGTCTTGATGAGGTTGAGGATTAAACTATTACAACTATTATTGATATATTAGGTACTAGTCTTTTATTTTCCGGATTAGGACAACTCTATTGTAAACTCCATTATGCCTTCACCCTAGGACTAGATATGTAGGTTGTTTTGTTCCCGACTTTCCATTTCTAGAGCACACTTGTTATTTACTGTTTTGTATATAGTTTTGTATCAAACCTAAATCTTTACTTTATACTAAAAGGGGAATTGTAGTGGGATATTCACTTTGTCTCCTTCTTGTGGCACTGACCACTCCCATTCGGGGGTGGAGCGAGGGGCTGAAGTGACCTGTGGAAGGAGGTCTGAGGAGGAGCCAGGGAATGCTTCTGGCTGACGGGTCGGGAAGTGAATAGCATCAGTGGATCTTGCTGGTGTTCATTTGTCTATATTGTAAGTTATTTCTCCCTAAATAAACATCTATACAGCCTATTTGTTTATCCTGATTCTTATTTAACCGCAATATGAGGTGTATTCATAGCATATATATGCTTCATATATATGCTTCTGTGGTTACTTTCTTCTAAGAATAATTGGCATTAAAGGAAATTTTATGTTGCATATTTACTTTACCATTACGATTAATATTGTTGAAGATAAATTATTAGTCTCATTATACAAGTTGCTCCAAATGTCTTGAAACTGTCAACATTCATTTGTAATTCCCTACAGTCTTGGGATACATATGTATGACATCATGTCCCATTTTAATTCCTTATCCTTTGAGTCTTTATTTTCTTTACCTTAACATGTTTTATGAGTTACAGAATGAACTCCCACTCATAATTTGATGACTAAGCAAGGTTTTAGTATTGCCTTCATATTACCATCATTTCAAAACCTTCAATAGAAATCCTGAAATTAATATGTATCATAGAAATCATGATGCATACACTAACTGATTGTGCACTATTTATTTGAGTCAGAATACATACACACTAAAAGAAACACAAAGGAAATAAAGAACACATTTTTATCTGTGTTGCAACATTACATTTTATAAACTGTCTGATTTTATAGTATTTGTCAATGTACTGTTCTTGTCTCCATTTTGACTTTTATCTGGTTTATAGCTTATGATGATGCTGAGAATTTGCAATACAAAATGTACTTAATGTATCCTTTTAAGCACAAATAAGGATGTATATACAATGGGAAGAAAAGGAGGCAGAATAGTCCAGACAAACATAATTGATGCTTGAAGTTTGATCCTCTTCATATCATTTCTCTCTATGATAGTGCATGATATTCTTATGGAAACTTTGTTAGACACTTGACAAAATGTGATGTGAAATTAGTGGATAATATGTCCATCTATTCTTGCTTCAAACAGAATCATGTATTACAGGGATATAATATTCTATTATTAAGAAATTATCTTTAGAGAAACTCATAAAAATTTAATGTGACTAATAAAAAAAGTGAAGATGCTTGACTATAAATAATTCAAACTCCCAAATTAAGAAAAAATGTGTCATTTATTAATTTTTTTTTACAAAAAGTTAATATTCTAATTACATTTATCTAAAATTTACAAAAATATACATAAGTGAATATATTTGAATATTTATACTTAGACAAACTCCTATGAGACAAGACATTTATCAGGTTACATAAACATACAGGAAATTGATATGACTTTTTCATATTGTAAACAGAAACTAAATTATTCCTAATATTATGTTATTTTATTTATTAATCATTCATTTGTCAATTAATCTTTAATTTGATCCTCAAATAAAACCCATTGCTGTCACTATTATCAGGGCCAACACCTCTCTCTTGACAGGGTTAGGCCCTAGGGAGATTTTATTACTATTAATGTGCTAGGTAGATATTTTACTAAACTAACTCCTAGTGCTTATTGTTATATACAAAGATTAGTGCGTTTATAAACACTCATCGGTGAAGTTCTTTTGCATTAGTTCAAGATAAACATAGAGCCCCATAGCTTATAAATGAGCAGACAATAAGAATCTATTAGAATCTGCAGGATGGTTATCCCTAAATAAAACTTGCATAGAGCATCCCCTCTTCTTAAGGCTCAAGGTATATAGCAAACAGGTGATGGAAATATTGCTGGATTCAAAGACAGAGAAGACAAGAAATAAAAACATTTCACAATTCACACATATGTATTTGTCATTTAACAAATTATCTGAATGCAAATATATTAATATAATAATTTGAAACATAAAAGATATCAGATGTATGAAATGTAACCAGGGCCTGGATAGGTTTCTTCAGTTTCAATGAACCCTTCTTGCTCTACCCTTTATTATATGGGATTATTTAGAAATTTTCAACACACACATTTATTTAAAGAAATTCCAAGTGAATATTTTCTTTATTCCATATCTCTCATATCTCTTCACATAACAAGCATTTTACAGACATTGATCATTCTTTTTTTTTCAAATCACTTTTCATGTTTTCTTTTTTATTATTATTTTATATGTTACATGTCAATACCATTTCCTCCTCCCTGCCTCCCTGCCTCCCTCCCTCCCTCTTATCCTCTCCCTCCTCACATGCACTCTGACCACCCTCCCCTTTCATCCCCCCATCCCCATTCCACATGTAGGGCTATGCCATCCAGGTGGGGTCATGTAAATCTCTCAAGTCATTTCTAGTAGGGACTAGGACTTTTCTCCTGTCTCTAGGTTAATGAAGCATCCCTCCATGGGGGATGTGTCCACAAGTTCCTTTTATGCACCAGGAATGCATCCTGGTTTCACTGTCTGAGGTCCCTTAGACTACTCAGTCCTTCTACCTGAGACACATATTCAAGGGGTCTGAGTCAGTCCCATGCTGGATTCCCAGATACCAGTGTGGGTGGCCCATCAGCTCCTCCTTGTTGAGGTCAGCTCTCTCTATGTGTTTCTGCAACTTGGTCCTGTCCTTTCTCTCTGCATCTGGGTTCTAGTTTGACTCAGTGTTTAGTTATGGGTATTTGTTTCTGTTTCCAACAGTTACTAGATGAGGGCTCCATGATGGTGAATAACTTAGTTGTTGATCTCACTGTCCGGGAAGGACATTTATGGTAGCCTTTCCTCTGTTGCTCAAATTGTCAGATGGAGTCAGTCTTGTAGGTCTCTAGACATTACTTTAGGTTCAGTTTTCTCTTCAAACCCATAATGACTCCCTCTTTTCTGTTTGCTCTCTCTCTCTCTGTCTCTCTCTCTCTCTCTCTCTCTCATTCTCTTCTGTCTTACATTCCTACCCTGACTCAATCTTCCTAGTTACACATGCTTTCCTCTATCCCCTTCACTTTCTCCTAGTTGTAGAGATATTGATGATTCTTGGTCTAGTTGCAAATGGACATATAAAGAACAGCATTGCTCCTGTGAAAAGAAACTTATACTATAGTAAAAGTAGAATACATGAACCACACCAATGAAAAAAGAGATAATTTGTAACTAAATGTAATGTATACAAATGCTATTTTTATCTAATGGAATAGGCCACACAAATTTATTTTCATGATAACATTCTTTAATGTCCACTATTCTTTCCAAGTTTCTAAAGAAATACACTCCATTAGAGTATGAATTTTTCTTCATAAGCACATTCCTATTGATGACATCTTTATTTCATAAAATCCCAAGAGCTGTTATATTTTTCTTCCTTCTTTGAGATAATAAGTAAAGCCTTTATCCATATAAGTCAAGGAGACAATTTGCATTAAGGTCTTTCAGGGCTTTGTAGGTGAATGCTGAATAATAACCTGGTACTTTCTTTAAATAAATATCATTGATTGATATAATTCTCAACTATTTTCCTGTACCTGGAGTGCCAAATAATGTTTCAGAAGAGCATTGAAGAAGCAGGACAGGAGAGAATATTGGTAATGGAACCATCTGAAATACCCTGAAAATTAAATTGAACTTCAATTTTCTCCTAGTTCAAAACAAAATGTACTTCCAGGGTAAATAGATACTACATCATTGGAAATAACAATTTGGTCAGAAAAGCACAAGAAACACTAATAATCCAATCTTCCTAATAAAATAGAGATAATCCTGCTCATTATAGAAACTTAATGTCCAGTAAGTGTATTTGCTGTGGAACAGAGATTTAAACAGAAAGGAAATGAGGTGACTATTAAAAATAAACACAAATTTAGTGTTATCATTTGCCAACTCAATCTGGAGAAGTGTTTTCTACTCAGTCTCTACTTGAAGAATGAATACCCAAATGAAGTTCTATAATTCTTTCAAGAACTACAATATAATAATAAATGTAGTGATTTCAGAAAATCAAAGAATAGTCTCAAAATGTAATGAGAATGCCAGACAGTCAAGCTTCACGATTTCTCCAATTTTCAAGTCTATTGTTTTTTATTTAAGCTCATAGCTAGTAAAATATGTGAAAATAATGCACTGGGTTGACAATTTAAATTAAAAAAAATCAGAATAACACCTTAGTGCAATGTCACTGACATTTTACATTAAAAACAGGTTCATATTTTACAGTATTCTTTCATTTAACAAGCTCCATTGATAAATTTAACAATTATTATTTTTCTAAAGACAGTATCAAAATCTAGGAAATATATTTCTAGGTGCATTCCTATTCATTCTTTTGTGACCTTTAAATATTTTGAGCTGAATAATACGTTCAAGCTATTATTTCCTCATGCTCTGAATTTGCATAGTGTTAACAAGTATGCTTTTCATATGAACTCACTGAATGAACTTGCAAATTCATAGACCTTGAAATCAATTTAGTCAAGATAGTGCATTATATCAGTGTATAAAAAAGTAAACACAAGTTCTTAGCTGCATTTTTAATATAGTAACCCCCTTGTCTGAGTAAATGAATAGAGATGAGAACATAGTTAATTTGGAAGTAAAATATATTACTATAATTTTTGTGGTTTTGTTTATTTCATTGAAAGTGTGATATGGTTCAAGTTTCTAAAGGCATGCAATCAAAAAATCTATT
The DNA here is from genome assembly GCF_943737965.1 of Phodopus roborovskii. NCBI lineage: Eukaryota > Metazoa > Chordata > Mammalia > Rodentia > Cricetidae > Phodopus > Phodopus roborovskii. The sequence continues at coordinate 1,917,393 of NW_026126413.1, read as the reverse complement.
GCAGGTTTTATAATTTACAATTAAATAAATTTATCTATTTGAAGCGCTGCATATGATATATGCATGTTTATGTATACATTTTGACAATGACTAACAAATCATAATTCTAAAAACTATAAAGAAATGTGATTTACTCATAAATAGATCTATGCAGTTTTCTCTATATACATGAGAGATTATTTCCCAATTAGCATGACTTTCCAGTACTTTACCTCAGTTTATATAAATATCAATCTTAATTCTTTATTATATCATGCTGACATTTACATAGTCATTCAAAGGTCATATTTATAAAATTTAGGTCACTATGGTATATAAACTCTACAGCATATTTCCCTGATATGTATTTCATTTTATCCTGTCTACTTAATATCAAATATTAATTTATAGTCAGAAAATATTTTGTAAGTTTTTTATTCTATTTGTTTCCCCTTTTTATTGAATTGCTATGATCCATTTATCAAAGGCAATCCCTGTTGATTAGTTATTCACTTTATATTAGTGCTTCTCAAACTGTGAGTCCTGACCGCTTTGGGGGTCTCCTAAGACCATCAAAAACCACAGATGCTTACATTACCGTTCATAATGGCAGCAAAAGTACTGTTATAATGTAGCAATGAAAAAATTTGATTGTTGATGGTTACTTCACAATGAGGCACTGTATTAAAGGGTGACAACATTGAGAAGATTGACAAGCTTTATATAGTTCTGAGTATTTTGACATTAATTTTAGGGTAATACATTTGCTATCAAAAAGTCCATTACATATGTTGCTTTTACCCATCACTCAAATGCCTTCAATACCAAAGTTCGGATTTAGTTTCAGCAGCTTATTTTCCTTAAAAAAGCAGTCTATCATGGAACCCCAGATTAGGCATTCTGGCATGCTCCATGTACTCTGCTCCCTGGGGGGAAAACTGCTTTTGTTTTCCTAAGATTTATAACTATAACAATTACCCAATTCAAACATTAGATAAATTCATTTAATTATTTATATAAATCAAATACCATTTTCTAGATATCATAGTTTTTCCCCACCATACTATTATTAAATTAAAAATATTTGAGGAAACACAGTGTTTGATACAGTTTTGATGCACACCTTTAATTCCAGCACTCTGGAGGCAGATGCAGGCTGATCTCTGTGTTCCAGGACAGATAGGACTACACTAAGAAAATCTGTCTTTAAAGAAAAATAATAACTAATTTCAAATAAAATGTCATACATTTTAATGTAATTCATGTAGTTTCTCTCATCAAACTTCCCCTATATTAAAATGCTTTCCATGAAAGTAATTCAGTATATCAGTGTATGCTGTAATGGAACTCTCTCATCCTCTAAGGCAAAGCAATGCATGATAATCCTTGAGAAGTACATGAGAGCTGGGTGGGGTATCCTCTTTGGTTTCTTCATTAACTTTTGATTGAAAGTGAATTCAGTGGATTTTAATTACCATGCTGCAGGGACTCAACTGGTGATAAGTTATTTAATTTGCTGTCAGGTTTGACTAAACTCACTGGTGACAGAGCTTCACAGTACTATATTGGACAGCATGTTAGAATTAAACTTGCTGGTCTTAGATTAAGGCTGCTTTTTATCATTGAAGCAATGGGCTAATTAGTGGTCACAGGACATATAAGATATGCTGCACACATATTTAGTAGTAATTTTATAATAAACCTGTTCTTTGGACAGGAAGACAAAGTCACTAGTTTATATTTATCTAATAAAGTATTGTTGAATTCTTCTTCTTAAGAAAGCTTATTAAAATATCACAAAATGTAATGTAGGCTTCCACTAAAATCCCAATATTAGGGCTATGTGTGGATTAGTGGGGACTGTTTTGATTTCCAAACATATTATAAACTTAAGAGTTATAAAATTTATAGATTAGGCATGTGTGTTATATAAATATAAACGCTATAGGTAACAACAAGTTTTGAGCCTCAGGTTACTAAGCAGGTTAATCAAGACCATTAATGATATCATAGTAGAGCAATGAAAATTGATATTGGATATAAGAGAATCGTTTCAATTTTTGAGGTTGCTATAGTGACACATCTCTGGATTTTGGAACTCACATTCATTTAGTTCTCTATTGTTCTGTTTCCATGTAAGTGTTATTATTTATGTTTATTTGCTTATTTTCAATTCTTACCTTTTCTCAATACTTTTCATCCTGTAAGCCATCAAAATTTATTGAAATCCTTGTTGGTAAATATTACATCACAAACACAGCCATCACTTTTCTTTCAAGAAAAGTATCTCAAAATGTATACATGTACTTTTATTTTCAGAAAAAAATGTTTTATTTTAAAAATACTTTATTTTATATTTATGCATATAGTTTACAACACTCTTAAACTTCTTCCCAATGTCACCACTATTTTTCTCCTCCAACTTCATGTAGTTGTTTCTATTTATACCTGATATGAGCATGTTTTTCCAGCAGCCTGAAGCCACAGCCACGCCAGCCTCAAATAACATACAGAGACGCTATATTTGATATAATGCTGTTAGCCTATTACTAGCATTTCTTATTGGCTAGCTGTGTCTTATATATTAACCATTTCTATTAGCCTAAGTATTGCCATGTGGTCTTATCTTACCAGAGAGAGGGCCCAGCTTTCTACTCTCTCTGTCCTCCATCTTGTATCTCTTCCTCACTACTTTCTCTCTCTTCTTTGTCTCCTAAAGCTGCCTATCTTGCTTTCCTATTGACTAAAAGTGCTTTATTCATTAGCCAATAAAACAAACATATTTACAGAATGACATATCTCATCATATACCACCTGCCTATATATGTATAAGTATGAGAAAATTTCATGGGAATACTCTCTAGACACAGAGCCATGAATAAATCTGACTTTCCCTACAATAGCAACCATCAATTTTTAATCATTCCTCAGAAAAGCATATTTTAGAAATGATAGATTCTGTTAAGTCACAATGTTTATACAAAAATGTTAATTGTAAATAATCAAAGTACTAACATTTTGAAAAATGCTGTCTAAATATATAAATATTTGGTAGAAACTTAGTGGAATATTGATAGTCAATTTCCCTTTCCAATCTATCTACAAGTTGTGAACAGTACAATTCCTGATTAAAAATAAAACAAACACAACATAATCAAAACTGGGCAATAATTTCAGAGTCATATATAGACCAAGAGAAAAACAAGAACAATTTTTTTTAGAAAGCATTGTTCTACAAACAATATATATATATATATATATATATATATATATATATATATATATGTTGATTTTTTGATAAAAGGAACCTAGAAAATATTGGAAAGAGAATATCATAGATAAGAGTGACCTCAATGTCTTTCACCATATGTAAAATTCAACTCACAAAAATAACCCCTGAAAATGTAACATTCCAAAAAGAAAAATGTGGAAGAGGAACTCCTTACTATTGAAATGAGCAATGGTTTCTTGAACGTCACACCAACACTTACTCTGCAAAAGCACATAAATGAGACAAAATCTACCAAAATACTTGATACAATAAATGGAAAAAAAGAAACTGAAGTTGAGCTACAAATGAGAAAAAAGTATTTACCAACTGTGCATATGTGACCAAAGGCCTTTGTTACTTTTTTAACTGCCATAAAATAAAAAGAATAAGTAACATGACAAATGGAGGCCATATAAAAAGCATTAATTTTAGGGTGCATGCCACAATCTTGATGTATTTGGAGACACTTCCTACTTTACGTTAGGTGTATATTACATGTTGTCATTGTTTGTGGAAGTAAAAACAAGAGAATAAGGTCAATATGTTGAGAACAATATTGTGGCTACTAGGATTCAGGGGGAAGAAAATGTGAAGTTATAGCTCAAAATATACAATACAATAACAGCTAAATAGGGGAAGAGATTCAGTTTTGTAGAGTTTTTTCTCCTTTGGTGCCACATTATTTTTTTTTTTTAATCTTATGCTATATAGCTACATTTTAAAGTATAACCTGTTTCACTCATTACCTTCTCGCTCAAATGTTAATTTGAAATTATTTTTATGTGCTTGAGTGTGTTTCCTGTATGCATGTCTTAGCATCACATGAATGCTTCATTATCAATAGAAATCATAAAAGAATACCATGTTTCCCAAGAATTGAAATTACAAGCAGCTATCAATTGTGTCATAGAACTCTGGTCATCTGGAAGAGCAGAAAATGCTCTTAACCAGTGTGCTAAACCTCTAGTTCTAATTAAAAGCAATTTTTTAAACTAATATTTAAGTACTGTACCCATAGCAAATTGTCTGGTTAACACATGATATTAATCATTAGAAAAAAAGAAGTGCTTTACTTGCTTTATTTATGAAAATGAATATATACTTTGTTTACCGTCAATCAACTATCTGCATATATATCCTAGTTGTATGTATATATAGGCATGCATACATATATATAAAATATTTCTATTTAATTTCATAATATCATGAAAATAATCTGAAAAAAATATAAATAAGTGTGGAAGTACATATAAGTTTGACAAAGTACATGTGACTTTTTGGTTTTCATGGGAACACAAATTTATATTATAGACTGGTATTGCTCTTTTGATAAAAATGATGCTTCCAGACTTTCTTAGAATTTAAGTTATGTGTTTAAGATCCATCATTAATGGTAACAAAATAAGTTCCAGTAACACATAAGACCTCATTATGTAATTTAATACACTGTTCCATTGAGAAATCTGCATAGTGTCTAAAGTAGGAAGAATAATTTTTTAAAAAATTTAGCAAATCAGGGAAAGTGATGCTTGTAGAAGTTCTTTTATTGTACAGGATTATTATGGCTATACTGGGAATTTTCTGTTTCCATATAAATGTGAGTATTGTTCTGTCAAGGTCTGTGAAAAATTTTGATGGAAAGTGCATTGAAGCTGATGATTGCTTTTGGTAAGCTTGCCATTTTTACTATGTTGATCCTATCTGGCAAAGTGCATGGGGAATCTTTCCATTTTCTCATATCCTCTTTAATATCTTTCTTTAAATACTTAAAGTTTTTTTTCGTACAGGTTTTTAACTTGTTGGCTTAGAGTTACTTCAAAATGTTTTATGTTGTTTGTGGCTATAATAAATGGTGATATTTCTCTGATTTCTTTCTCAGCATGTTTGTCATCTAAATATAGGAGAGCAACATGTTTTTTAAGTTAATTTCATAACCTGTCCCATTACTGGATGTGTTAATCAGCTATAGGATTTTTCTGATAGGACTTTTCATGTCACTTATGTAAACTACCATATCATATGCAAATAGTGAAAGTTTGGCTTCTTTCCAATATGTATCTCCTTTATCTCCTTATGTTATTTTATTTTATACATATACCTTTGAGATAAATTTGAGAACTGTGTTAAAAAGATATATCACCAATTCAGTAAGTTTAACTATGCCATGTGTGTGTGTGTAATTTTTCCTTATTTTACATATCTATCTCAGTAACCTCTCCCTCCCTCACTACCATACCCCCAAATGGCCCCTCTTGTCTCATTCCCCACCCACACCTCTGGGAGGGTTATGCCTTCCAGGAGGTATCATCAAAATCTGTCCAGTGATTTGCAGTAGGTTCTAGGCCCTTCCTCCTACCTCTAGGCTAAGGAAGTATCCCTCCATGGGAAATGGGCTCCCAACGTCCTTTCATGCACCAGAAATTCATCCTGGTTCTATTGTCAGAGGTCCCTTAGACTGGCCAGGCCTTCTAACTGAGACCCCTGTTCAGGAGGTCTTAGTCAGTACAGTGCTGGTTGCCCAGCTATCAGACTGGGGTTGGGGGCGGTCCATGTGCTCCAACTTGTTCGGGTCAGCTGTGGATTTTTGCTTATGACTCCTCCTTCTCTACAACTGCATTCCAGGAGTTCTGCTCAGTGTTTAGCTGTGAGTATCTGCTTCTGTATCCTTCAACTACTATATGAGGAATCTATGATGGTATATAAGTTAGTTATAAATGTCATTATCAGAGAAAGGCATTTAAGGTAGCCTCTCTACTGTCCAATGTTGCTCAGATTGTTAGTTTCGGGTCGTCTGGACATTTCTCTAGAATAAGTTTTCTCTTCAAATCTATAATGGCTCCTCCCTCTTTTATCGAATTTCTTTCTTGCTTTCTTCCTTCCTTTCTTTCTTTTTTTCTCGTTTATTCGTTCACTGGCTCAGTATCAGTATTCTTAGTCTCACATATTCTCCTCTCCTCCCCTTCTCTTCCTCTTACCTCCCTCTCTACTCACTGCCCCCCCCCCAATTTCAATATGCTCAGGAGATCTTGTTCTTTTCCCCTTCTGTGAGGGACCTTGTATGTATCTTTTAGGTTCCTCCTTATATCCTAGTTTTTCTGGCAGTATGAATTATAGGCTGGTGATCCTTTGTTTTATGTCTAAAGTCCATATATGAGAGAGTCCATATCATGTTTCTATTTTTGTGATTGGGTTACCTCACTATGGATGGTTCCTTAAGTCTGTACATTTGCCTGCTAATTTCAAGATTCCATTGTTTTTTTTGTTTTTTTTTTTTCTGCTGAATCTTCTTTATCTATTCTTCAGTTGAGAGGCATGTTCCTTGCTTCCAGGTTCTTGCTATTACAAATAATGCTCTTATGAACATAGTTGAATAGATGTTGGTTGCATGGATATAGATCATTTGGGAATATGCATAAGAATGGAATTGCCAGTTACTGTGTTAGATTCTATCTCCATGTGTGTTGAGGCACAACTAGCCATCTATTCTGGATGGCTTTATCTGCTAGGGCAGGTTCCCCAGTACAGTCTCAAGGACTCTGGAGGCTCTGTCAGGGCACCAGACAGCAGGCTGAAACAGGCCCATGCTTGCATCCTCCATAGTTGGAGGTGGGTCTAAGACATTGGCAGACTCTGGCTGGGCTTGTTTCCATGATGGATTCCCCTGTGCACAGTGGTTAGGCCTCAGGAGGCTCCAAACATGGCACCAAAAGATGGCCCAGAACAGGCCTCTGTTTACCTCCTCTTGTGTGTATAGGCTGGACAAGGACATTGACAGATTCTCATCTGTCTTTCATTAAGACCAATTTTTTTTAATTGTTATCTGCCATGTTCTTTATGTCTGAACTCTGGCCTTTCTGGTTTTTAATCATTTAATATTCTGCCGCATTTTGGTTTTGTAACTATGCTGGTAGCGAACCCATGCAGGTGACTCAAGAAAATGATGAGACACTCATTTTGTCTATATGCTGGTGTATCACATGAAGCTTGGGCATCTTAATGTAGCCATTTCCATAGATCCTTATTATTTCAATAAAGTGTCAAGGGATTGTGCCATCCTTTGGTGTTTGGACATTGTGATAGATATTTCAATACAGAATTTTATAGTTTTTTTTTAAATTGTTCTAACTGGAAAGTGCACTCTAACTCAAGTAGAGTGACAATTGATGCATTATTAAAGTTAATATTTATAAAAGTAAATATCAACAAAATATTAGGTTATTAACTGATGGCAGATGTCATTCTGTAAATATGTTTCTCATACTGGTTAATGAATAAAGTACTGTTGGCCAATAGGAAAGGAAGATAGGAGGGACTAGGGGACCAGGAGGAAAGAGGAAGTAGTAAGGAGGAGTCAAGATGGAGAGTCTGTAGAAAGCAAAACTGCCAGCCACTTCTCCCTGGTAAGACCACGCAGAAATACAAAGAAATGGGTTAATAATTAAGACAGAGCTGGCCAATACTAAACAAGTAACTGTCCAACAGCACTATATCAAATACAGAGTCTCTATGTGTTAATTTGGGCTGGTGTGGCAGTGGGACAAGACCAGGCGATGGGTGGAAAAACCCTACACCTCACAATTAACATAGATTCTTCACTTGGCTTCTTCACCCTTAGTATTAATCTACACAAACAAGGACAGAGTGTAAAATGACAATGAGGTCATTGCATTTCTTTTCTCTTCACACCTTCAGGGACAAATCAAAAAATAAACATCAAATCTTATACTTTTCTAGCAATTAGTAAACCTTTGAGAGTGGACAAGTATTTAAATAAAGTAATTCCTGAAATGTTAGTGTGTCCAAAATGTAACACAAAGCAGTATGCTTTGTGGAACTACTCAGTTAAGTGTACCTTAAGTGGCTGTATACTGTGACAAGTAAACTGTTTTTGTAGCTCAATGGTCAAAGTTCTGGTCTAGTACAGTGCATAAAAATGAAGAACATGAAGCAGTGCCACTGCACAACATGATTTTGAGACAGGTGCATGGCACAGAATCAATGTTATTTATAAATAGTGAGTGAGAGAAAAAAAATAGGATCATTTTTTTTGTCACTGGTACTGAGATACTGCTCTTATGCATCATAGCTAATTTTACATTTTTCTTTCCCATTCTTGGCTCTTAACTAGCTACATATGTGCCCTTATGTACTCATTACAAAGTGATCAGAACTAATAATCATAGACAACGTACACAGTGTTATTGCATAAGAAATTTGGAAATTTTTACACACATAGGCTCCCAACCAGCACTGATGCATAATTTACATACCCTTCAGTTCAACCAAAGAAGCAAAGTGGTCTTATCTAGTAAGATAAGAATCTTCAGTGTGCTTTCCTTCAGAACAATATGTGCTATAGTGGTTATAAGAACAATTTACAGGCTAAAGATCTTTATCTGACACAATCTGTGGCTTGAGGAGGTCGCATATTTCTCTGTTCCATATACACTCCCATGAAAGTGACAATAATGCCATTGCATATTTAATCAACCTGGTAGGATATTTAAAAGAATAATCTCCATGATGCTTTAGGCAGTGTTTGCTTCAGATAAGTTTTCCATTTGAGTTAATTAATTCACAGAAATGGAGATATGTTTGACATAGGGTCATACTGCTTAAATGCATGGAACATTACCATTTTGAGAAATAGGAGAATGAGAATATATCAACATAAAACGTGTTTGTTCAGTAGCCTCATAAATTCCTAATCTATATTCTGAAATAATTTTATAACTTAGTATTTATATATCTTTGTATTTTTTCATAATTAATTTTTAAAAGATGTTTACTCATTTGTCTCATTAACCAAATCTGAAATGATAATAAACTACTGTGAATAGGCACATAATCTGACATAATCTAACAAAGCAAGGCAACTGACTTTCTACAAAGTGAAGAAAGGGAAGTCAGTTAATTGAGATTACTCATTGTACATGTTATTTTGTCACTTTTTGCAAAAAAAATGTTCCTTCTGAGCATATTGTTAAATAATTTCCTTTTCTCTAATTTCTACTTCTCTCCTCCAAAATATATTTGTCAAACAAAGATATGTTTTAGCTTATTATATGTCATATCTTACATAGTAAAATTTGGGAATTTAATTTATATTTCCCATAAAATCTGCTTACTTTCCAAGCTTAAAAAGCATAACCATCACTTATTCAATACTATTTTATTTTTCTATTATATTTATTAGAATTATTTTGAACTCTGGTGAACATAGGTTTATGTTTACAAAAATGGCATAATTTGCCCTATCCAAAATTGCTTTACTTTTCTGTTTTTAATCTCTGATAAAGGAGCTCTTCCAGTTGGTACAGGGTTCATATTCCAAAGGTTGGAAAAATTAGTTTTCAGTCAAGCAATATTGAATAACATACAAGAGTATGCATCACATAACATGATAGATACCATACAAATATATTCCTATGTACTTGGAAATACAATTTTGAATACATCACTTTTTTCAAAGATATCAATCAAAATTGAATGAAAAAAAATTTAGAAATTAAATTTAGAATACAGAGATACGTCTATCATAGTAATCAGAATTGAAATTTCTATTCATACATTTATTCAAAAATTTTTATCCCTAATTTTCTTCCATTATCATTACAAAATTGATTCATTCTGTAGGTATCACAAAATTTAGTTTCTATTTACAAAGATTTATTTGTTTATTTTATATGAAAAATTAACCATTCATTTCTCATTTTATTTTTAATTATACATATATTCCACATTTTACTTTAATCATTAACAATGGTTCAATGATTTAAGCTATAATAAACACTATGAAAAATAGTAATGAGATAATCAGTCCACTTCACATATAAATAAATAATTCTGAGTGCTTCTTTATACCTTCTGCGTAAACTAAGTAGAAAAAAAAGTTTAAAATTCTTCACAGTAGGAGAAAGAAAAAGACAGGGAATAAATCAGATAAAAACAAGATTTCCAATAGGAGGATAACAGAGAAATAGCTTGTAATTTGATTAATGTCTATGGGTTTCCTGAGAAGACCATTTCTTTAAGCAACTGCATCTAAAAGTGAAAGTAAGAAAGTTATTTCACTGAGTAACCCTAGGTATCGAAACTTTTTTTTTCTCTGTGACAGCTAGAATTGTATATTCTTTAAGAACACAAGTGAGGCCAACTAGATTTATATAGGTTTCTGATACATTTAATATATTTTTGTCTATATAGAATCAGATATGAGTAAAATATATGACAACCTTACCCTTTTAATTTTATATCATTCATCATAAAATCTTCCTAATAAAATAAAATTTAATAACAAAAATATTATGTGATTTTAGATTCTTGAGTGAGGAATAAAAGAATAATCTATTTTATTCAAAAATTGAATCAGTTATTTTGTGCTATTTTTAGAAAAAGTTATGGTTGACTCCTCTTTTTTGGAGCTTTTGGGATAGTTTGAGATTATTCTCAGAATTTATAGTTTTGAATTATCTAGGAATATGGAAAAATAATAAGCAAATCTAAGTCAAAATTACCAACTTTTCAGGCCAAGTTCTGTATTAATTTCACTTCATTAGTATTCATTTTTGTGTAAAACTATATTTATAAAATATTTTAAGATTTTTATTTTAAAAGTAACAACATTTGAAGCCATAAAAGACAATATATTTAATAGATCTATCCAAAGATATTAATTATAATGTTCTTAATAGTAGCAAATTTGTTAAATATGTAATTTTGTAAATCAGCAATTATGTACTAATGTAGAAGACAGTGTTTGTTCTTCCCAATTAATTTTAATTTCAAGTCAGAATATATTTGAGAAGCTAGTGTTTTACACTATACTTACAGATAGTATGTTTCTTGTTATTTTATTTTTTTGTTTGCTTTTTTCAAGCAAGGAATTGCTCAATGCATAAATAGCATTGGCTTGGAATTCCTTAGGAAGTCAAACTGAGTAGCCTCAAACTTTCTATCCCCATGCCTCAGACCCTGAGTGCTGGAATCACAATCATACTTCCATGCTTTCCAGGCTGAACTTTAATTCTCTTCTTAGCAAGTACAATTTTCGAAAACAAGTGTGAAAACATTTTAAATTTTCTGCACTTCTACTTTGTCATGAAAAACATGATACAGGTATTATATATTAAAAATTGTCACTTAATATACTCTTCTCAGATAGGGAAAATCAATCTATATGGTCAGATTGAGTACAATGAAAATATATCATTTCAAGAGAAAAGAGGTTATAGTCCAACGAACATGCCACATTTTTCAAATGTAAAATATGGTTACATTTCATTTTTAGTTACTATTGCTTATAAAACAAATATTTTCCATTTGTGTGCCTCGTGAAATACTGAAAAATGCTTTTAATAAATTACTGTTCATTGTTCAGTTGAAATTAAAATTTGACTATTCCGTGTACTATCTGCACACATGAAAAAAGCTGAAATGAATGCTTGGTGTTATGAATGAATGCTTGTTACAACTTTTTATTTTATGTTCCATATAACAAAAATCACCACATCCATTCATCTTTAGACTCGTGTAAGCCTGCTTAACATATCAGATGACTGTCTCTGTAGGGTTATGTGTACGTTCTTCCTCAGTCTACAATTTGAATGGAACATGTAATATGATCACAGTATTTGGATATTAAGTATAAATCCATAAAAAAGGGTTAGATGAGGCACAGCATGGTCATCCCCTTCATTTGTAATAGGACGGTTTTATATACATAATCATTTGTTACTAAACCATATAAGATTTTGAGCTTCAAAGTGGCTGCTTTTCATGTAATAAGAAAATACCTGAAGTGCAAGCAAACAGGGTTGTGAATAACATCTTTTGTTATAGGGTCAAGATATGTGTCATTTAATTAAAAAAAGCGTCTAATACCACTAGGGTAAACGTATCTTCATTTATATTGTTATGTAAACTCCTCAGTTGATCAGCCTACTTGGTTTGAAAGCCACTTATAGCATCAGAGGTCAAAGGAAACTGTTTTGAAGCATTTGTTTTCTCTTTCCTTTGCAGGGTAGGTGCTTTAGCCCCTAGAGTGTGATGGACACCCAGAAGCAGATAAAAAGTTTACGAGCACACTGACAGAAGCCAAGACAGGGAATAGCAATGGATGTAGAGATTAGTACTCCTTTAGAGTTCACTGAGCTCAGTCTTGTGACCAGAATAAACTCCTTAATAGCTTCATAAAATAACTAAAAGGGAAATATAGCTAAAGAACATGAGGCTTTCCTTAGAATATCAATGTGCAGAATTCCTTACCAGGGAACTTCCCAAGTTTCTGAAAAATGTGTTATTATTCATAATTAATTCATGAAATAGAAAGAAAAAAACCTCAGTTAAAAGTCAAAGCCATTCACATTCAATGTCTCTAATACAGAATCTCTGTGCATTTTTTTTTCGCCTCCAAACCTAAGCCATCCAATTGTTTTGATCATGTTACTGTAAGGAGATAGCAAAACAGATATTTTAAATCCTTAATTTGAATGTTCTGCTTCTGTGATGACAGAATATACAAATATGCAGCAAATAACTTTGCCTCAAATCAGGCACACATTTTATTGTCATGGAAAGCCAACAACTTGCCATCTGCATGAATAAGTGCTACAAAATATTTAAATCATACTGCTTCTGGCGTACTCTGAATTCATATATAATCCATTTTCACATAAATTTCTTACCTGGAGACAAAAATTTCTAAATAAAATGAATTGGCAGTTCCTGGCATTCAGAATTTTTAATATAAATCTAGGATTTGATTATCATATTAGTTGCTAATGAAGAAAATAAGAGATAGTAAAATTAACACCTACAACACAATTGTTTGTATAGACCTTTTTAAGACAAGTAAACTGAAATATATACAAATCACCAGGAATCTCTTCATTGATAATGATAATGTTTACAATCAAAACATAAGGCTCCTTTGATACTATTCCTAAGTTGTGATGTCAATCAGCTTCCGCATCCACTGTAATTGCTAACAGAAAAGTACATTGTAGATGCTTACTGGAAACTGATTTCAAAACATTAAAGACAGGATTGTATAAAGTGAACATAAGTGTGTATATAAGCAATGCTAATTTTCAGGATTTGAAATCATATAAACAGAATACATTTTTTTCTCTTATGCTGTTTTATTATGCAGATGTTATTCATTGAAATTTAATATACTATTCATGTTTAGAAAAACGAGTTATGCATTTTAAATAGTTGCTTAAGCTATTATGAAGAAATTAAAAGAGACTAAATACATATGTTAATATGCCAAGGATACCATGAGAAAAGTAATGCAATGGCTAGCTCCCAACTTAACACTGAAAATGAAACATTTTAGAAGACATTGATGTTTGGAGAATTACTGACATTTTAGCTAGCAAATCATGAGACTATTGTTTTACTTAGTAATAACTTGGCTGCATAAAATTTATTTAAGCAAGGCTGTCAGCTTAATTATCTGAATTTTCAAAACCAAGATGATTATTCAATATTGACAGTTCACAAGTTATTATTTCTCTCTTGTTATTGTTATTAAGGTTGTGTTTATGCAAGGACAACATGGTATTCATAGAGTAAAACAATATTTTCCTGAGAAATTAAAACAGTTAAATGAAGTCACATTTTATTGTGGAATTGTTATATGATTGTGTAGTTGTAAATACATTTTTTTATAATTTTTATTTATATTTGAAACAAGCTTATTTTATATGTCAGTCCCAGTTCCCGGACCTACCTTTCCTCCCCTGTTCCTCCCCACAACCCGGTCCCCTTTTTGCTCCCCATGGTGGGTGAGGCCTTCTATGGGGAATCTTCAAAGCTGGACATATCATTTTGTGAAGGGCTCAGACCCGCCCCCATGTGTCTAGGCTGAGGAAGTATCCCTTTATGCGGAATGGTATCCCAAAGTCCCTTTGTTTACTAGAGATAAATACTGATTCACTACCAGAGGCCCCAGAGACTACCCAGTCCTCCCAACTAACACCACATTCAGTGGGTCTGGGCCAATCCTATGCTGGTTTCCCAGCTATTAGACTGGATTCCATGAGCTCCCCCTTGTTCATGTGAGCAGTTTCTGTGAGTTTCTCCAGCCTGGTCTTGACCCCTTTGCTCATCACTCCTCACTCTCTGCAACTGGATTGAAGGAGTTTGTCTCAGTGTTTAGTTGTGGGTGCCTGCTTCTGCTTCCAACAGCTACTAGATGAAGGCGTTTGGATGGCATATAAGGTAGTCATCAATCTCATTATCAGGATAGGGCATTTAAGGAAGCCTCTCCAGTATTGCTTAGATTCCTTTTGGGGTCATCCTTGTAGACCTCTGGACTTTTTCCTAGAGCAAAATTTCTTGTAAAACCTATACTGGCTCTCTCTATTATAGTTATCTCTTTTCTTGCCTTACCTCTGTTCTTTCCATGACTCAATCTTCCTGCTGTAATTTAAATACAAATAAATATCTGAGAAAAACTTTATAGGCATTATGCATATCTGACCTGACTATAGCCAGATAATGATGGAGTGTATATGTCAAAGGAGATCATGTTAATATGAAATTTTCACTTACAATGCCTAAAAGTGGAACTCGTAATTAGAGTATTTAAATATGAGTTCAGAAAAGTTTGAATCAGGTAAGGAGATCATACATGCCTAAACACGCATACACACACTCACAGATCCCACTTAATCATATTTGTTCAATTAAGAATATTAAAATTTTCAAAATGAAATATTTATTAAACTAAGCTATATTTTAAAGATATAGTATTAATATTTTTATGAAGTACACTTATTAGTGGTTGTTAAAGTTTACTTTCAATGTTTGTAATAGTAGACATATTATGAAATATAAAGGACTTTGATTTCTTTATTTTTAGGTTGTACATAATTGATGATATTTCAAGGTCTTATGAGTCAAATTGTAAGAGGAAAAGTAAAAAGACCCAGATACTGACATTGAAGTTCAAGCTTGAAGCTGAACATTGAAACGCAAACTAGCCAAGCCAGTAGATCTTACCTCTCAGGCTTAAATGGCAAATACTGTCTCTATAAATCCTAGAGGCAATAACTCTCAGTTCCTGTCCCTTCCTGCTTGTATTCCTTTCTCTGATCAGCCATATAACTCCTGTCACTACCTTCCTAGTGCTGGGATTAAAGGCACGTGATCCCAAATATTTAGATCAAAGGCAAGGGCTATATTACTCTTCATATTTGTGTAGGCCAAGGTGGCCTTGGACTCAGATATCCATCTGCCTGTCTTCTGAGTCCTGGGATTAAAGGCTTGCATCACCACTGCTTGGCTAGCCAGTATGGCTCCTGGGATTAAATGTATGTATCTCCACTGCCTGACTTCTATAATTTGTCACTGACTTTGCTTTCTGATAACTCAGGCAAGCTTTAAGAAATCATAAATAATATACAACAACATAAAAGGAGTATAAAACTTATTTGAAAATAAAAATTCTAAACATAATATTTTAATATAATACTATTTAAGTTAAAAAGGCAGATCGCTACATTAGAACATATATACAATAGGATTACACATTTTTTAATTTTTAATTTTTATTTTTCTATTAATTTATTTAATTTAGAAACATTCTTATTTTCCATATCAATAATAGCTCCCTTTCTCTCCCATCCTACCATGTTCCTCACCAATTCCCCACCCCACCCCTCAATCCACTCTCCAGGGAAGGTGAGACCTTCCATGGGGTTCATCAAATCTGTCATATCACTTGGGTGAGGACGTAGGCTCTTCTTCATGTATCTGGGCTGATTGTGTATCCAAACATAGGGAATGGGTTTCCAAAGTTCATTTGTGCACTAGGGATAAATACTGGTGCTACTGTCAGAAGTCCCTTAGATATCCCAGGCTTCTTAACTGGCAACCACATTCCTAAGCTTGGTTCAGTCCAACACTGTATCCCCAGCTTTATGCCTGGGGTATATGTGCTCTCATTTGATCAGGTCAGCTGTTTCTGTGGATTTCTCCAGTATGGCCCTGACCGTGTTGATTATCCTTCCTCCCTCTCCACACCTCCAGAGATGCTAGGAAACAAGGATGGCCCTTAGAGAAGGGGACAGGGACAAGAGGTTCTGAGAAATATAGGAAACCAAAAAAAGAGATACCTTAATAGAGGGAGCCATTATATGTTTAAAGAGAAATGTGGCACTCAGGAAATGTCCAGAGATTCACAAGGATGACCCCAATTAAGAATCTAAACAGGTTGCAGAAACACATAGTGACATGACCTCCCCTGGATGGCATAGCCCTACATTTGGAAAGAGGATGGGGGGATGGGGAGAGGATGGTGGTCAGGGTGCATGTGGAGGGGGGAGACAGGATAAGAGGGAGGGAGGGACAGGGAACTGGGATTGACATGCAAAATAAAATAAAATAAAATAAAAATAGATCTACAGTCAAAAAAAAAAAAAACAAAAAAAAATCTAAATCTAAATAGGGGGAGAGACTACCTCAAATGCCCTTTTTGTATAATGAGATTGGTAACTATCTTAAATGTCATTCTAGATCCTTCATCTAGCAGTGGATGGAAGCAGTAGTAGACACTGACAATTAAGTACATTTTGGTTTTTAAAATATGTATATATCCTTTGAAAATTGCATGCATACATACAGTATGTTGATCAAATGAACCACCTCTCACTCCCTTGTTCCATCGAACTCTGACAACTATCAACCAAGTTGCTTTCCACTTTCATGCTTATTCTTATTGTTACTATTATTGATTAGTATTATTACTAGTAGTAGCAGTGGCAGCAGCAGTAGGAGTTGTAATAAAAGTAGTAGAATTAGTGTACTACTGAATCCAATTATGGTCATCCATGGCAAATTAATACAAGGCTATGCACTAGGTCATAGTAAACCTATCAGCAGCAACACCTTCCTTCAAAGAAAATTGACTTTTGTTCCTGAGCAAACATCAACAGTCAGTATTTCCTCAGTTGAGGGTGGGGATAATGGTTGCACACACTGCATTCATTCTGAAATTTGACTGTCTTTATTTTGGTCAAACCTCATTCTGGTCTATTTCATTAGTATACTTAGAAATAATTGGACCATTTTCCCAAATACTAATACTATTCTGAATTTCTATATGCATATGCACCTACAGAGAGTTTTATAAATGTGATGCACAAGGTAAGACAGTAAGTATACACATGTATTTATAGGTGTGTGTGTGTGGTGTACTTATGTGTCCATATGTTCTGAGAGAGGTTTCATTATATTTTGATATTTTAATGATAATTTTATTTTGAAGTCTGAATCCCTTGACAACTTTCTCTTGTTATGTGTGTTCTTTCTTTTTGCTCTAGTGTCCTAGATCTCCTCTGGGCTAATGCAATTCTCTTTATATTGACAGATACTTCCCTGGGGAACCTTGAGAGAAGGGCGAATGCTTTTGTGATATATCACACTGTAAAACTCAATGACTTGTACTATTGCTCATATGGTCTCTTAGAATTTTAACAATGGCATAGAAGAATCAGATATCACTAAAGCATGGCCTGTTTAATAAGTATTTTCAAGTAAAAATGTGATTTTCCTTTTTATTACTTCTCATTGAATAAAATATTTTAGAATATACATTCATTTGTATATATCCTAGTATTAGTCTGATACATTTTTAATGTACTTCAAAACTATTTCATAAAACTGGAATTCTGACCAAATGAAAGTGCTAACATTGCTTAAAATTTCTAAATATAAAATATATTTTAATATATATTTAGGAAAAAATCTCCTACCTTAATCATAATTCTGTTTCACAGAGACAAATGCTTCTGCTGTTTTCATATTTTTTTGTTTTTACATTAAGTAGCACGAATAATTTGTCCTTATAATATATTGATATTAAATGTTGCTAAATATATAATAATTCCACTGTATTATGCACTATTTATTTTATCCATACTAAAATCATCTTAAAGACTTAAAGGTGTTATCAATGGGTTATATATTGACTATTTTTAAACTTCTATAAACTTTTTAAAAAATTTTCCTTGTGTGGGTAACAGATTCTTTCCCCCATACATTATATCTTGATTATAGTTTCCCCTCTCTCTTCTATATCCACTTCCTGTCAACATTCCTCCTTCCAGATATATCCATTTTTGCCTTTCAAAGAAAATAACAGGCTACTAAGTGTTAAAAAACAAACCTGGCAAAACCAAATATGATAAAGTAAAGCAATGGACATCATTATGAAGTAGGACAAGGCAACTCAATGGGAGGAAAATAGGCCCAAGAGGAGGTACAAGAAACAATTTCATTCATTCTAACATTCAACACGTCCATCAAACTATTAAGCTTAAAACTATACTGTATACATAGAGGACCTGGTGCAGACCTGTATAGGCCTTTATTTACTGCTTTAGTCTCTATAAGATTATATGAAACTTTCTAAGTTGATTTAGATGGTCCTGTTAAACTTGTATCCTCTAGACCTCAAGCTCAAATACTCTCCACTAGGTTCCCTTAGCTCTAAAGAGAGGAATCTGATGGAAACATCTCTTGTAGTGTCTCTTTTCATCTAGTGTGGCTTTGGGTCTCTGAATCTGTTTCCATCTTCTGCAAGAGGAACTTCTCTATGATGACTGAATAAAAAACTGAACTATGAGTATAGGAGAACATCATTAGGAGCCACTGATATAGTTTAAATACACAATATTTTCTATATTTGAAATATATTTAAATAATCAAAGTTCCATTTGGTGACTTGTGCTTAGCACATCATGCATTGTTCTCTTATTAAGAATAGCAAGACTAGTGTTCTAAGAAACACTAGAGAATCACTTAATATAAGATGGTAAATTCAAATAAATATTCATGTGTTTCCCTTCCCCATTAACTAATTTCACTTTTGATTGAGACTATCTATGGGAAATAGGTAAGTTAATCAATATAAGAGTGATTGGGTTAGTAAAATATTAACATATCATTATGATTATGTAAGTTAAATACATTCATATATATTTTTTAAGAATTTTAAAGATGTGAAATGAAAAATACATAAAACATTCTATTTTATAATTCCAATGATTGTCTTTTGTAATAATTTCTCTTAATCAAAAGATTAATGTTCTATACCAGTGGATTATATGGAACTTTCTATAATGTATTTTCTAGAGATAAACTTTAAACTAATTCAGTAACTTTTGTGTAGCTATTAATTATTATTAATAACAATACTATAAACTGGCATATTTAGTACCTTGCTCTGGACAGGTAAAAGCATTGAGGCATCCAGGATACATGCTAGAAAATAACTTAAGATGCTTCTAACGAAATTATTATCTAAATATTTGATCACCATTTGCTTTCATCCTTTCATTATGATCAGGCAATAAGTATCATAAATTGATCTGAAAAAAAGTAGTTGCTCAAAGAAAAGAAATGGCATTCTCAAGTAGACTGTGTATAATAATGAATGAGATGTAAACAAGAGGAAGCTATAGCTTTTCAATATTCATAGAATTTATGAGGACAAACTAGCAGCTTTTCTTAACTAAGCAATTCAAAATTACATGGCTATTCTTTACCAGCAGATAAAAGAAAAAAAAAAAAAAAGGATGGGGTGGGGGGGGCATGCCCACACAATACATCCAACTACAACAGATCCAAAACAAATAAGAATTAACAATCAATGGTTGTAATTCCTCTCATAGCAAACCTCAACAGATACAAAAACAGAAAAAAAAAAAAAAAAAAAGGAATAACCCCATGTACCTTATCAGACCATCATGCTTTAAGTTTTGAATTCAACAACAACACAAATTACACAAACCGTACAATATCTTGTAAACTGACCACTGTGCAATTGTACCATTCATAGATAGAATTAAAGCAGAAATTAAAGACTTCTTACAATTCAATGTGAAGGATACAACATACATAGACTCATGAGACACATCGAAAACAGTACTAACTGCAAAGTTCATAGCATAAGTGCCCATATGAAGAAACTACAGAATAGTAACACTGGAGAATTAACATGACAACTCAAAGCTCTAGAAGAAAAAAGAAAACTCTCCCCAGAGGAGTAGATACCAGGAAATAAATTGAGTGTTGAAATCTATCAAGGAGAAACAAAGAAAACACTATACCAAAGAGTAAGTTCTTTGAGAAAATCAACAAGATATACACACCTTTTTGCAAGACCAACAAAAAGCAGAAAGACAAAATGCATATTATCAAAATCAGAAATGAAAATGGGGACATAATAACAGACACTAAGGAAATCCAGAGAATTTTCAGATGATACTTTGAAAACCTTTACCCACAAATTTCAAAAACTTATCAGAAATGGATAATTTTCTGGATATATATGACTTATAAGAATTGAATCAAGAACAGATAAGAAATTTAAAGATACCTGTAACCTTTAATGAAATAGAAGCAGAAAAAAATCCTAGGGAAACATAGTTTCAGTACAGAATTCTCCCCAAATTTCCAAGAACAGTTAATACCAATACTCCTCAAAGTGCTTCACACAATAGAATCAGAAATTTCATTGCCTAACTCTTTTTTGAGGCTACAATTACTTTAGTACCTAAACCACAGAAACACACAACTAAGAAGGAGAACTACAAACCAATATCCTTCATGTACATTGATGCAAAAATACTAAGCTTGGTATTGGTACAGAATTAGAAAGATAGAACAATGGAATTGAAGTAAAAACACTGATATTAACCCAAACATCTACAAACACACATTGGAAAAAGAAAGCATCTTCAACAAATGGTATTGAATACCTGGATACTGGCATGTAGAAGACTTCGGATAGATCCATATCTATTGCCTTGCACAAAAATTAAATCCAAATCAATCAAAGACCTCAACATAAATCCAGCCGCACTGAAACTTTTAGAAGAGAAAGTGGGGGATACCCTTGAAAGCATGGGTGTAGAATACCACATCCTGAACAGATCATGAGTAGCACAAACACTGAGATTGACAATTAATAAATAGGACCTCCTGAAACTGAGATGCTTCTGTAAGGCAAAGGACACCGTCAACAGTATAAAATGATAGGTCATAGAATGGGAAAATATCTTCACCAATCCCACATCTGACAGATACCTGATCTTAAAATACAGAAGAACTTAAAAAGCTAGTTACCAACACACCAAATAATCCAATGAAAAAGTCGGGTACAGAACTAAATAGAGAATTCTCAATAGAGGAATCTAAAATGGCTGAAAAACACTTAAGAAAGTGCTCAACATCCTTAGCCATCTGAGAAATGTAAATCAAAACAACTCTGAGATACCATCTTACTCCTATCAGAATGGATAAAACCAAAAACATCAAAGAAAGTTTATGCTAGTGAGGATGTGGAGAAAGGTGTTCAATCCTCCACTGCTGATGGGAGTGCAAACACATAAGCCAATTTAGAAATCAGTATGGTGGTCCCTCAGTAAAATGAAAATCAGTCTACCACAAGATCTAGCAATTCCATTCTTTAACATATACCCAAAAGATACACTTTCATTCAACAACGAAATTTGTTCAACTATGTTTATTATAGCATTATTTGTAATAGCCATAACATAGAAGGAACCTAAACGTGACTCAACTGAAGAATCAGTGGAGAAAATGTGGAATATTGATACAGTGTGGTACTACTCAGTGGAAAAAAAACACAATGGAATCCTAAAATTCCCAGGCAAATGAATGGGACTAGAAGAAACCATCCTGAGTGAGGCAACTATTTCACAAAAAGACATGCATGATATGTACTAACTCATATATGGACTTTTGACATTTAGCAAAATATCACAAGCCTACAATCCACACCACCAGAGAAATTAGGAAACAAGGAGAATCCTAAGACAGGCATATATGGTCCCCCAGAGTAAAAGAATAGGACACGATCCTCTAAGCAAATTGGGAGCATTTGAGGAAGGGAGAGGGAGTCAGGCGAAAGAGAAGCAGAAAAAAATTTTGGAGACTAGGACATGACTTATTGGGTACAG
Source organism: Phodopus roborovskii (assembly GCF_943737965.1). NCBI lineage: Eukaryota > Metazoa > Chordata > Mammalia > Rodentia > Cricetidae > Phodopus > Phodopus roborovskii. The sequence goes on along the minus strand of NW_026126413.1, from coordinate 1,895,145 downwards.
GCTCATAGTCTCAAGCCTTATAGCCTGAATTCATGACCCATGACCCATGAACTAGACAGAAAGAACCAACTTTTCTAAATATATTGTTATTTGATCTCCAACATGGTGTGTGAGATCACACACACACACATACACACACACACACACACACACACACACACACACACACACACACACACTTGGAAATAATAAGAAAGTGCAATTATAATCATATGCTTAACATGTTAAATAGAATCAAGTTTTTTGTTTGTTTGCTTGCTTTTTATTTTTTTGAAATTAGGCTTAATCATTTCTTTGTATGGGATTTTTTGGTTGTTGCTTTTGAGTCTAGAAAGCATTGTTTTTCATCTATCATCATTCTTTTTTAAATCTATCTGTCTTTCCTTTTATTTTTGTATGTACATATGTATATACTTGTGTGTGTGTGATTTTTTGTGTGTGTATACATACATGCATATATATATATATATATATATATATATATATCAGTGTGAGGGGAACATATGACTATTATTTGTATAATTATGCCACCCTTTCATTTTAATTATTTTTTTTTATTGTTGTAAGGCAAGTTTATTCACTGGTAATTTTAACTCATGTGTGAGGCTAACCTGAGTAACCAGCATCTTCTGGAATCTACCTGTATCCTATCTGTAGTGAGATATCCACCCCACCCACACCTGCTGAGCCTACACACTGACTATGCCTACTGGGACATGTGGACAGGGAGTGGCGTGACTGGTGGAGTCTAGGTCTGGGTCCCAATGTAGATGCTGTCTGTTCTGTGTGGGAGACAGAGAGGATAGGGGGAGATACTGGAGCAGGAACCGGTGGTTGTCATCTGTTTTTTATGTAAGTAAATAAACCTCAATCAGCCTTTATTGTGTCAAAAGTGTGATGTAGATTTTCCACTGGGAATGTGAATTTAGGTTTCACTCAGCCAGCCATCAGCCCTGCTGCTGGCCATCCTCCATGCTGCACTGAGAATGTTGCTCCAAAGCTTCCCCAGACTGGTTATGATTCCTTTCTCCAGCAGAGGTTCAGTGAGCAACTCCCAGGCCCTTAGGCACACCTACTTGCCCTCTTCATGGACTCCTGAGGGCCAGTTCCCTGGTGGTGCTTGACACCAACTATTTCACACATGGCAGGAGAGCAGACTGTTAACACAGTAAGTAAGGCTTGCTGGCTCGGTGGTCCCTGCAATTTAAACAAATCTTGCCTTTCTCCTTTTCAGACAAAATTCTTAATTTGAAAAAAAAAAAGTTTACTAAGAATTTACACAATAAGACATATTAGAAACAATTCAGTTGGAAAGCATCTACCATGGACTCTGTTTAGCGGTATGCCTACCCCACTTGTGGACCAAACATAGTTACTACAAGTTAAGACCTACAAGTTAAACTACAACACTGAGACTCAAATAATATTGGTTTGTACTGAAAGTATTGCATCCATTTCATTTTAAGTTAAATAGTAATAAATAGGATTAACTACTCAGTACCAATGGCAGATAATCTCACAATTCAGGACATTAGGAATCTTTTTGCTTCCTATATGAATGGTATTTTAGAAGAGGAATATGATCTACCCACAATATACATATTATTGATAATGGCAATTAGTTTCATAATTCATATATCCATAAAGATAGGTTTTGCAAATAGAGTGAAGAATAAGGAACCTGTTTAAACCATACAAATTTTATAAAAGTAGATTCAGAATATTGAAAATGGCAATGGAGATCTGGCAAACATAATGCAAAACATAGAACACTTAGAAGAAAGGATTCATAGAACTGAAAATAACATTGAAGATCTGAGAGGCAGAATGCAAAACATGGAACATTTCTGCTGCCCCAAGGACCAAAATAGAAACAATTCAAGATAACATTAATAGAAGAAATGGCTCATTCCTTGTTTGATGACTCAAATAATAAGATTAAAAACAAACAAACAAACAAACAAAAAAAAAAAACTGGAGCATCTGATGGAAAAACCGGCCAACAGAATATGTTGCATGTCTGAGGATAATGGGAAGCTACCAGATAGAAGATTGTTTCTGGAAGGCAGTTTACATGCCATTCACATAATATCTAAGGATGAGAATACTAAAGGCATAAAATCATTCGTAGTTGAAGAAAACAAGAAACTGAATGATTCAATGAAGTCTTTGGAAACTTATGTAGTTCAAGAAGTATAAACACTCAGAAAAACAATGTTGAATAATTTACAAGCCTTAGAAGACTTTCAATCTGATACACCAGAAGAAGTACAAGTACTAAGGCAGGAAAGAGACTTAAAATGTCCTACACTCTTCAGGGTCATTATGCCATCACCTATGGATTTCCCTGTAGCTGTTACTGAAAAAGCAGCAAGGAAAACACACCTGAAAGGCTTTGTTGCATATCAATGGGAACCAATATGTATGCAAGATGTAAAAGGTATAAAGGGACCAGTAGTCACTTATGGAATGCACTCACCATATGTGAGGCAATTAGTAGAGTCATAGGAAAGGACTAATAGAGTGACTCCTAAGGATTGGGATCTATTAATATCAGCTATCTTTGAAAATTTGTCTCAAATAGAATGGAGGGTTTTATGGAAGGAAGAAGCAAAAAGTCTTGCACTTCAGGGCTTAAAGAAAAGTTATAAAGATCCCCAACATAAAATTGTTTGTGAGGGTCTTTATGCTGATCCACAAGTTAAAGCTGCATGTGATGAACACATTATGTTTCTGTGCAGTACAGCAGCTCTGAATTCATGGGATAAGGTTTATAAACCTGGAGAAATAAAGGAATCTTATACCAAGGTAACAGGAACCAAGAGAACACTTTTAGTGCATTTCTACAAAAATGTCTAGAGCAGTACAATTAGCGGTAGAAGACCCAGAATCTCAATAAATACTCATAGAATCCTTCACTTATGAGAATGTGAATCCACAATGCAAACAGGTGCTTTAGCCCTTAAAAATCAGATTATCACCATTGGATGAATGGGTCCTGTATACAGCCAACATTGAGTATAATGACAATGACATTGAATCTTGAGTAAGAGAAACAACATACAAAGGTTTGAGAAGACATCAAAATAGCAGATGTTTTAATTGTGGTATAATAGGACGTACAAGAAGAAATTTTAGGCAAAGTGAATCAAACCGACATTCTCAATATTCTGGATTATATAGAAGATGTGACAAAGGCTGACACTGAACCATCAAGAACAAGGAAGCCATTTACAACCTAGATACTCCTTTCAGGCCTTTCAAAGGTTGCCAGTTCAAAAGTGGTCTGGTCATTGCCAGTCACTGCAGAGGACAATCTTTCCCAGGACGATAAAAGAAAAAAAAAATACGGCACTGGATGAAATTAACTTTTGAGGATGAAACAAACATAAATGGAGGAAACAAAAAGCATATATTTTGTCAAACTTCTATAAATATTCAAATACCTAAATTAAGAGTAAGGATGAATAACAGAGTGGTTGAGGGGATCCTTGACACAGGAGCAGTTGTGACCATTATAACTAAAAAACCTTGGTCTCTAAGATGGCCCCAGTAAGAGGTATATGTTCAATTCGAAAGGATTAGGATTGGAACCCTATCTCAGGTAAAATAGAGCACAAGATGGGTTGAATGTATAGGACCAGAGGACAAAGAGGAAGTTTGTGGTTGATATTGCAATAAATTTATGGGTTTGAGATCAATTGCAACAATCGAATACACAGATTAACATTCCTCCAGTATTATATATGAATCCTAAATAAACTCATGGTTATGGAAAAAATATGTAAGAGACTATACAGGGGAGACACCAACTATCCAGGCTGTATAAAAACAAGATACAAGTACCAAACTAACAGAGGAACCAGAAGCCCTAGCCTTAAAGTGGACAACAGATGAACCTGTCAGGGTAGGTGAAAATCTTTTCCCAGTCTGTGGGCTGCTGTTTGGCCTTGTCCACTGTGTCCTTTGCCTTACAGAAGCTTCTAAGTTTGAAGAGGTCCCATTTATTAATTGTTTCTCTCAGTTTCTGTGCCCCTGGAGTAATGTTCAGGAAGTGGTCTCCTATACCAATTTGTTCAAGGGTACCTCCTAATTTCTCTTCTAAGAGGTTCAATGTGGCTGGATTGATGTTGATCTATTTGGACTTGTGTTTGGTGCATGGCAACAGACATGGGTCTATCTGCAGTCTTCTACACACCCTCATCCAATTTTGCCAGCACCATATGTTGAAGATGCTGTCTTCGCCCCATTGTATAATTTTAGCTGTTTTGTCGAAAATCAGGTGTTCTTAGGTGTGTGGGTTAATATCAGGATTTTCAATTCGATTCCATTGGTCTGCCTGTTTATTTTTATGCCAATACCAGGCTGTTTTCAGAATTATAGCTCTGTAGTAGATCTTAAAGGCAGGAATTGTGATGCCTCCTTCAGTTTTTTTTTTTTTTTTTTTTTATTTTATTTTATAGGGTTGTTTTGGCTATCCTGGGTCTTTTGTTTTTCCATATAAAGTTGATTATTATCCTTTCAAAGTCAGTGAAGAATTGTGTTGGAATTTTAATGGGATTGCATTGAATCTGTAGATTGCTTTTTGGCAAGATTGCCATTTTTACAATGTTTATTTTACCTATCCAAGAGCATGGGAGATCTTTCCATTTTCAGGTATCTTCTTTAATTTCTTTCTTGTTATAGGTCTTTTACTTGTTTGGTAAGCATTACAACAAGATACTTTATGTTGCTTGTGGCTATTGTAAAGGGTGATGTTTCTCTGATTTCTTTCTCTGTCTCTTTGTCGTCTGAAACAATTAGAGCTACTGACTTTTCTGAGTGTATCTTGTATCCTGCTAGTTTGCTGAAGGTGTTTATCAGCTGTAGGAGTTCCCTGGTAGAGTTTATTTGGTCACTTATGTAAACTATCATATCATCTACAAATAGAGACAGTTTGACTTCTTCCTTTCCAATTTGGATCCCCTTGATAACCTTTAGTTGTCTTATAGCATTAGCTAGAACTTCTAGTACAATATTGAATAGATATAGAAAAAGAGGCCAGCCTTGTCTTGTTCCTGATTTTAGAGGAATTGGCTTAAGTTTCTCTCCATTCAGTTTGATGTTGGCAATTGGTTTGCTGTATCTTGCTCTTATTATATTTAGGTATGTTCCTGTTATCCCTGACATCTCCAAGACCTTTATCATGAAAGGGTGTTGAATTTTGTCAAAGGTTTCTTCCGCATCTAGGGAGATAATCATGTGGTTTTTCTTTTTCTGTTTGTTTATATGTTGGATCACGTTGATAGATTTTTGAATATTAAACCATCCCTGCATTCCAGATATGAAGCCTACTTGGTCATGTTGGATGATTTCTCTGATGTATTCTTGAACTCGTTTTGCCAGTATTTTATTGAGTATTTTTGCATTGATGTTTCAGGGAAATTGCTCTATAGTTTTCTTTCTTAGTTGTGTCTTTGTGAGGCTTGGGTACCAAGATTATTGTGGCCTCATAAAAAGAGTTTGGCAATGAACCTTCTGTTTCAATTTTGTGGAACAGTTTGAGGAGCAGTGGTATTCTTCCTTGAATGTCTGGTAGAATTCTGCACTGAATCCATGTGGCCCTGAACTTTTTTATTGTTGGAAGCCTTTCCATGACTGCTTCTATTTCATTGCATGTTGTAAGTACCTGAAGAAAAGAAGATAACTTTTCAGAAATAACCATCAAAAAAGGAGACTCTGACATGTGGTACCAATGTCTAATTCTGGCGAATTATCACTATTATAAATGTAATATTCTTTATCCCTCAGTACTCTTTTAGCCCCAGTTCTTGTAGACCAATGCTGGCTTCGGAATTGGATTTAGCACTCCTCCTCTAAATTCATTTATGTTGGTAGATTAAAATTCAGAGTTTCTATCTTATATCAAGAAGCCAATTTGTAAGACAGAAGAAGACAAAAATCTAGGGACCATCACTTCTCTAAAGTTTTTTTTTCTCTGAAATTTTAATTTCTCTCATACTTATTTTTGTGTTATTATTGTCTTTACCAATATACATACCTATAAAAGTTGAAATTTCTGTGTTGATAATAATGCTTAAATTTTACACAAGGAAAAATTGCAATTCCCAACAGCAATCCTTTAACTCTATGGAAAGAAGATGGGGCTGCACTTTACCACTTGATTCAATCTGATGTATTTGGACTACAAACATTACCCTAAAACCAGTCTGGGACTATAATACTCATACTTGAAACAACTCCAGAATAGCTAGCCCTAATGGTGCACCTTCTTATTACACCCTGGTCAGTTTCTCAGATAAGAATTTCAGTCAAGCATTTCCTGCTATGCAGAGACTACTTACAAATGTTACAGCTAATCCCCTGGAGAGATCTTGTTGACTTAAATTTTCTTCCTACTGGATCCCAAGTAGCCATCCTCATTCCATTTCAGCAGGAAGTAATCCTTACAAAAATAACCTCCTCTTCCTCTGCTGGTGGCATTAGGGATAATTACACCTGCATAGGGTTGGTTTTAAGTTGCTAAGGGTTGGGTATGGAAGGTGATGTTCAGATGTGGGTATCTCTTTCAGTTGTGTTTAAGAGTATGGATAGGAAAGGTATGGTTAAGATGGGATATAAGTAAATTAGCATATCTTCATGTGAACCAACTGATTTTAGCAACTATTAGCTATAGATAACTTAGATTGTTAGATTCTTTTATGTTGACTGTATAAGGTCTTCTTTATGTTTACAGTGTTTTGCTTGTGAGACATAATTGCTCCTGACAGCACCAAGCTATTCCCGAGAGTATGTTGGGAACCAATGACACTCCTTCTGGAATGGGTCCTGACCTGGATGCTGTCTTTTACTTCAAGGTCAGAGACAGAGGGGCCGGTGTCATAGAGATATCATCATGGGATAGAGACAGTCATGTTGGGACGGGGGAGAAATCAGATGCTAGAGCAATTCTAAGGAATCCACAAGAATAACCCCAGTTAAGACTCTAGAAATAGTGGAGATGGTATCTGAATGGGCCTTCTCAATTAATAATGACTACTATAATTGTCATCATAGAACTTATATTCAGTAACTGATAGAAGCAGATGCAGTGGCCTACAGCCAATCACTGGACTGAGCTCCTGGAGTGCAGCTGAAAAGAGGAAGAAAGAAACATATGAAAATGGAGGGTGGAGTGGGGTCAAGATCATGATGGGGCAAACCACAGAGACAGCTGACCCAAGCTAGTGGGAGCTCATGGACTATAGACTTAGAGCAAGGCAATATGCATAGAAACTATCTAGGCCATTTGAGTGTGGGAGACAGTTATGCGGCTTGATTTGTTGGAGGCGAGAGGCTGAGAGTGGCACCAGGACCTATCCCAGGTATATGCATTAGGTTTTTGGAAGCCATTCCATAAGGTGGGATATCTTGCTCAGCCTTGATAAAGAGTAGAAGAGGCTCAGTCTTTCCTCAACTTGGTATGCCAGACTTTGTTAACTCCCCAACAAAAGCTTTACCCTCTCTGAGGAGTGGATGTAGTATGGGAAAAGAAGATGTGAAAGGGAAGTATGAGGGGAGGGAGGGGATACTGGGGTCTGTATGTGAAGTGAAATATAAACTTTTTTTAAAAATTAAAAAGAAACCAATACCCACCTGGTTTATGTTTGTTGTTATTGGAATAATGTGGCTATATAAACCTATCGTCACTTATGCTTGTCAGAGGTAAATTTAACCTATTGTAATTCCTTCCCTATTGAAATATGAGTTGTAAAGAAGACTCACTTAAAATTCTACTAGGAATCACTAAAACGACAGAATTTGGAATTTTATGTTGGACAATAAATGTTTTATGAGTACATACAAATGTAAAAATAATATGGATTTTTTTTTCACAACCTGTCAATTTATATGGCACTCAAATAAAATGTTTTCATTTTGAGAGGTCATATAGATTGTTGTCTCCTGAGAAATATTTAAAAGTGTCAGTGAACTGGAGATTAAATTTAACTGTTACTGTTCCTTATGTAATTGCATGTTTTTTCTTAAAAAAAAAAATAGAACTGATCTGTCATTTGATTCATTTTGTAAATTCAAATAAAATATTGAAATATCATAATATTTTTCTCAGTTACTTATCTAGTCACAAGTATATTCCATGCATACATCAAAATATGTTATATAAAATATCCTTTTAATTTTTTTTTTTACAAATGAGTAACTTATAAACTTTTCTAGAAAGCAACTATGGCTGAAATACTTGCAAAATTGATGTGGTTTTGGCTATAGGAGTGGTCAATTACTGAATTACTATGTTTTAAAGCAATGAAGTCAGTATGATTTGAAACACCATTCTGCTTCTTAACTCTACATCTGGAACCAAGTATGGAGAGTTTAAAAGTAGAAGCTTAATTAACTTACACTCATAGATTCCTTTTTCTACATGGGAAATACACAACCTAAATAACTCCAATGCCTCGATTACAAACACTTAGTGATCCTGAAGTGCTGGCTCCTATGAAACCAAAGAAACAGCAAAAGTATGCTGTTAAGAAAGAGCCAAACATCAAGTTCACTTTTTAATTCTATTTTATGTTTTAGGTGCCCTAATAGACAAAGTTCTCTACAAAGAACTCATTTTTCTTTTTTGACAACTGAAAACATGGTATGAGTGGACATTTTATGGTAGACATCAGAAGGTTATGTCAACAAATATTTATGTTCACTAGTCATCTACCAGAAAAAAAATGGGCATTTGAAAATATTTTAACACTGCAAAATTAAGTAGTGCTTGCAAAGCAAAGCTGCCAACAGGATAATCTAGAGAAAACTCAGGATAGAAAGAGGAGAAAAGAAACATATTATTTAGTAAAGCAAACAATAATATTAGTGACAATAAAAATATAACTTATATATTGATTAAAATCTTGGCAGCGATGGTGGATCACCCAAAGCAAGGGAAATGTAATACTTAGTTATGGAGAAACAGGGAGAGATTAAGGAGAAGTATTAAGTAGGAAGGAGGGGAATGGAGATGAGGTTAGGTAAAGGAAAATAGGAATGAATAACCAACACAGATCGTATGGATACTGAAAACTTCTATTGCACGTTTATATACATACATACCCATGTGTGTGGGAAGTTTCAATGGAGTCACCAAATAATTTGGGAGAAAATGCTCCAAGTAGACAACATTTGCCAGAAATACTATATATCAATTTGAGTTGTTGGTCCCATGGAAATGCAAACAATTGTAATTTCCAAGGTTTTGGGGTAGCTCTTGATAAGCTGAGGGTAAGACATATTTCTGAAGACAATACTTAGTATCTAACTGAATATGGAGAAGTAAACTGGGACCTAACTGCAACCTTCTCCATACTTACAAGTATTCTTGGTACAGAAGGTAGTCTGCACACTACCAAGGAAGAAAAGTAACCATCAGCCCAGCTGATTTATAAGCTGCTTGAAAGATATGCAGGTGCAAGAGTGGTATAAATTTGTGAGAATGACCACCTACTTTATAATTACATTTAAAACCCACTCCATGAAATGGAACACATCCTTAGCACTGGCCAAGAACATGAGACTACATAGTTCATGAACCTAACAGAAAACCAAACATTTGTAAAGGAATGTTACAATCATACAACTTGTAATGGCATTCTGCTATAACCATAGTTTTGTTGCTCAGCCATCATCAGAGAAATTTCCTCATGCAGTAGATAGGAAATAGCACATAAACAATTAACTAGATAATATGATTAGAGAGATACTAAAGTAGATTCAGTGCTAAATGGGATATCCCCATCAAAACACAACCTTCAGTTCTTCTGGTACTGAAGAAGAAGCGCTAGAAAGATTGATTACTGTCACTAAGGTAACCATGTCCTTCAGGTATATCATGGTCTATGAATATATGAACTTAGAGTGACTGTGGAAGCATGGACAGATCCAGTCAGACAGAGTGTCCAAGGGCTAAACGGAGCAAGTAGATACAATTTCTCATCTCTGACCAAGAAGCCACACCCAGTTCACATCTATTTCAAAGTAAAATTAGATTTCTTCAATAACGTTTCAATGGATATATTAGCCATTCTACAGGACAAGCCCAGTGCCCAGCACCATACAGGGAACACAAATTTAACTCAATGCTATTTCTTTTTTGTAGAGTTTTAATTCAAACTGTTGAGGGGCTTTTTTTTTTTTTTTTTCATCATAGGTTTCTCTATATTGTGTTTTTTTGACTTTGTGGATTTTGTTTTTTTAAATAGGTTTTAATTATATGTTTGTATATGTGTTTATTGTGCTTTCCCTTTGTTTTTTTCTTTATTCTGGTTTGTTTGCTGTTTATGTTTGCTTGATTGTTTTCAAAAAAGAGAGAATGAAGACATGGAATTGGGTGAATGGAGACATTGGGAGGAACTGGAGACAAAACTATGATCAAAATAGTTGTGAGGAAAAGAAAAAGAAAAAATGAGTGGTTTGTTAAATATAAAATAAAGAAGAAATTAATGGAGAAATAGTATATCATCATGTTCACGTTAGAGATGATTAAAATTAATATTGAGAACAAGGATACCTGTTTAACAAATAATGATACATTGTTTTTGACATGTAACGCAGAGCAAGCTGAAAGAAGAAAGGGAAGAGGGATGCGGTTTGTACACACAAACAGGAAGATATAAACAGGTAAAATCCAGATGTTAGAGGGAAAATAAAATATAGCAAAGAAGTGGTTAAGTGTACAATAAGAAAGCATATTAAAATCTCTCTTTATAAATAATTACTTGAATGTGAGTGCTGTATATATTTTCTGATATAAGTACTTCTATTTGGCATTTAAGATAACTCCCTTAAAATTGGATATTTCAGGGCCAAAAACATTTAATATTACTTCTAAATTTTAAAATTTAACAAGTAATTTGAGTTTTTTTGTTTTTTAATTTTGGCATTCTTTTTCTTTTGGCCCTGTCATTAAGTACCACCATAAAATCTGTTGTGTTATTACCAAGGTTTTCTTTTAATCATTTTTTTCCTTTCTTAAAAATGTGAACATCACAGAATGTTGTGTTCTAAGCACTGGGGATATTACTATTGCCTCAGTTTTATTCACACTGATTCGCATTCATTTTCCATTAACCTTAATAGGATCCATTACCTAACACACTGGGATGATTGGTAGTTCAGAATAATTTAAGATAGAGTGAGTTCATTATTTGATTTTTCCATTAAAAATATCGACTATTTACATGTAAATATGCATCTTGCTACCTGTGCTTCAGTGAATTCCACACAGGCAAAGCTATTCACTTTGTACATAATTTTTAAATAATGAAAAAAGAAAAACAGCGTCAGAATCATTAGGAAAGCTTGTATTCTTTTAAGGATGAAAGTAATCTCAGTACCTGAGCCTCACTTTTTGAGTGTCTGTCTTGCAATGGGTTATCTATGATGTATCATAACCTACATTCCTGGAACACTATCACATGACGATACTGAGGAATTACACTAATATAAAACTGGTAAGCACATATAAAGTCATTTCAAGTAAATCTGCGTAGAAATGCCTAATAAACACAGTTATGTAAATTACTAAGAAATTCAGTATATGTTCATCTAAAATAAATGTGATATCATCTTAAACTTAAATCATTCACTAATTTACTATATTTTATAGTCTTTATTTGCTTTCATTATGAACAGAACACATTTTCCTTAATAATTGATAATGTATACTCTATGTATTTCCTGTGACAAAAATATGTATGCATAAGCAAAAATTGTCAATTATTAAAAAGGATTTTCAATCTTTATATAAAGGACATAAAATTAGGGTTGTAGGAAGGGCTAAGCAGTTAAGAGAAAGTACTTTCCTTGCAGAGGACCCAAGTTCAGTTAGCTACTCCACAGTAGGTGTATTACAACTGCCTGTAACTCTAATTTGAATGCTTCTGACCTCTTCAGGTACCTGCACACATATAGTACAGATAAATCCATGCATGTACATATATAGACAAATAAGAGGAAACAATAAATTAAATGAAAATTCTTAAAAAATAAAACAAATAAATGAAAATTTATATGCAAACCACCAAATCACTATAAATCAAATGCAAATGTTTCCCAAATTCAAAGTCTTTTTTATGCTATGCTCTGAATTCTTATATATTTTGCTATTATTTTAAACATTTCTAGGATATGTCTCATAAGATTACAAATGGGAGTTAAATTTTGCAGTAAGTTTATTAAAAGATTCTCAGCATTGTTCTTCAGATCAAAACCATGGTCAAGTATGAAACTTGGATAAACAAGTGAAAGAGATGAAAATGATCAATGTCTTCTGGTCAAAATTTGTCCCAAATATTGAAAAAATTGTTCCTGGAAATTCTTTTAAAAATACATCTGTTTCAATGGCTGTGGGATGTCAGACATGGGGATACTTTCCCATCATATTTCCATGTATTGATTATATTACTTATATGAGGGCTGTATTTAAGTAGTAAATCTCCCCCTTCTTATTTCAAGTAGGTAAATATGCCCACAGAACATTTCTGATTCCCAAACATCATTATATCAGTCTAAGATACAATATGAACTTTTTATTCTACTAATATTTTTAGTATTCTTTACTTTTCTACATATTGCTGACATATTCTTACATATCCCAACATTTATGTAACTATTTTAATTCAGATATATCATCGTCACAACTAGTAAACTTATGAAATCTGTAAATATAATATTTGTTGAGGGAGTAGAATATGTTAGGCAAAACTGGTTACCTTTAGAAGTGAGGAATTTAACCTAGGCTAGTATTTAGAGGAACATAAGCCTGTAATAATGTTTTGATAGCTTATTTTTCTCTGTGTTATGGTTTGTTTAACATGGAAGAACTGTATTGTGTCTCAATTTTCATATGATGATCCAATCCAAGTGGCACAAAACATTTATTTGAATCTAATATTTAAACCTTTATACATAGTTCCCCCTTGTGTATTCAGTCAGCCATGACAAAACTCTGCAAGAATGATCCCTGCTACTAAAGAGATGTTTCTCTAGCATGTGTAATGAAGTTTACTGTGATTCAGGTAAGGTGACGTCTAAGTTTTCTAGTTTGCATTACATAAAATGAAAAGTCTTAATTGATTTGCATTGATTTGATCTCTAATTTGATTATGCTACAATCTTCCCATAAGATTTTCAAACATGTCTTGGAAGGAAGTTGGATAATTATACATTGTCTTGCACTGATAATCGATAAAATAATCAGCAAAATTTTTAAAACCTATATGAAAGTGTCTCTGTAGAGGGTGATACTGATATTATCATAAGTAACTTATTTCAAGGAGAATACAAACAGATAAATTGGAGAATACTCTTTCCTGAACAGTTTCTTTCCCTGAGGGGAATTTCCACTTATGTTTTCAAATTCTAAGAAAAATGGTAACTTGTCAGTGTCAAGTAACTTATGTACTATAACACTTGTAACTCTTTCTGTGGAGGTTCACAGTAGACTGATAGTGTTTGCAACACTGGAGGGCAGGATTGTGGTCATGATGTCTCTTATCATCATAAAATTAGATTCATACAAGGCAAGATGTACATCACTAATATAATAGGTTGAACATGAAGAAATTAAGCATTGTCAAAGAAACAAACTGTTTTGCACTGTTGGTTTTTAGGGACTGTTACTGCTTTTGTGTTCCTTGTAGCATATAAATTCAAGATGTTACTGTTTTCCTTTCCATGCTAATTATACTTGTCTTAATCCATGTTTATTCTTTTGTGAACAGATCAAACTGTTTCAATGTGTTGGTCATTCACTTTACTTATTTCTTAGCAATAACTAAGACAAAATTATGTAATACATAGGTGTGACAAAGACACAATTTGTTGCATTTACTGCAATAAATGTGACTTCTCATTCATCCCATTTTGACTATATACTAATAATATTTAATAGACTGAACTTGAAAGGCTGATGTCATAGTGGTACAAATTATGTTTAATATCTTTAAGAAGATAATTCTAAAACATGAGCTACTTGAAAATCCATTGTACAAGGCCATATATTTTAATTTTCAATATTTGAGTCATGTATAATCAATAAAATGTGATTGAATGTAAATTGTATTTCTATGCAAAATAATTTGTTGGTGATCCAGGAATATTTATTCTAAGCAATTTGGTTTTACAAAGTTTTGGACCAAAAACACAGGTGTGATTACTTTGCGACTTGTTCAGAACTATAAAGATCTCTTCTCTGATACTACATCAATGATTTTACAGCACAGAACACAGAAAAGAAATTCATTAAATTGTTCAGAGGCACCAAGGCTAATATTCCTAACTACTATTCATTGTTATGACTATGGCCTCCTTGACCATGTCATATCATGGTAGATGATACTGATGGCCAGAGCCCAAAAGTAAAAAAGATGTCATATGGCCTTATAGAAATGCAGAGCTTGGTACAGACATCAGTTTGTCCTTTGTTTCTTTAACTTTTTGTATATTTTTAAAATAAGTTTTCATTTTAATTAAAACAATCTTATTTTACATATCAACTCCAGTTCCCTCTCCCTCCATCCTTGCATGCCCCCACTGACCCTCATTCCATCCCCTATTAACTGCCCAGGTGGGTGAGGCCTCCCATGAAGGATCCTCATTTGGGGTAGGATCGTAAACACTTCCCCATGTATCTAGGCTGAGAGAGTACTCCTCCACTGGAAATGGGCTCCCAAAGCACACTGTACACTGGTTATATGGCCAGAGGACCCATAGACTGCCCTGGCCTCCCAACTGACACCCGTGTCCAGGGGGCCTTCATTGGTACTATGCTGGTTTCTCAATTGTCAGACTGGGATCCCTGAACTTCTACTTGCTCCGGTCAGGTGTTTCTGTGGATTTTCACAGTATAGTTTTGCCTCCTTTGCTCATTACTCCTTTCTCTCTACAACTGTATTCCAGGAGTTTGGCTCAGTGCTTAGCTGTGGATCTCTGCTTCTGCTTCCATCAGGTACTGGATGATCATCAATCTCTTTATAGGGAAAGGAAATTTAAGGTGGCCTCTACACTATTGCTTAAATTGTTAGTTGAGGTTATCCCTGTGGATCCAGTTTGTTCTTAAGAACTCTTTTTCTCAAGAGATCTTTTCCATTTCCCCTTTTTGGGGGCTCCATGTATGTCTCACATGGTCTGTGTATGATTCTCTTAGGATTCTCCTTGTTTTCTAGCTTCTCTGGTTTTGTGAGCTGTAGGTTGGTTATCCTTTGTTCTATGTCTAATTTTCACCTAGGAGTGAGTACATAGAATGTTTGTCTTTCTGTGTCTGGGTTACCTCATTCAAGATTATATCTTATATTTCTGTCCATTTGTCTGTGGTATTGAAGATGCCATTGTATGTAGTGAGATAGTTACTTTGTCTCCTTCCAGAGGTCACTTCCTCCCATGGTACACCCCAATGGGTGTGATCAGTGCCACAGAAAGAGACAAAGTAACTATCTCACTACAATTGTATTTTATCAATGAGTAGGACTCTAATGTATAAATGTACTCTATTTTCTTTATTCATTCTTTGTTTGAGGGGCATCTAGGGTTTTCCCAGGTTCTGACCATTAGAAACAATGCCACTATGAACATAGTTGAATAAATGTCCTTGTTTTGTGAGTGTGCATCCTTTGGGTATATTTCCAAGAGTTGTATTGCTGGGTTTTAAAGTATATGGATTCTCATTTTCCTGAGAAATAGTCATACTTATTTCCAAAGTAGCTGAATGAGCTTGCATTCTACAGCAATGGAGGATTGTTCCCTTACTCTATGTGTTCTTCATCATAAGCTGTCATCAGCGATTTTGATCTTTGACATTTTGACAGGTGTAAGTTGGTATCTCAGAGTTGTTTTGATTTTCAGTTTCTTAGATGCCTTTTGGTTATTTGAACTTCCTCTATTGAGAATTTTCTATTTAGATCTGTACCCCATTTTTAATTGTATTTTTTGGTTGTTTTGTTGTCTAGTTTCTTGAGTTCTTTGTATATGTTGAAGAACAGTCCTATGTCAGATGCGGGGTTGGTGAAGATTTTTTCTCATTCTGTAGATTGCTGTTTTGTCCTTTGCATGCCTGTGTTCTTTGCTTTAGAGAAGCTTCTCAGACTCACGATGTCCCATTTATTAATTGTCAATCTTAGTGTCTGTGATACTGTTGTTATGTTCAGGATGTGGTCTCCTGTGACAAAGTATTCAAGGGAACTTGCCACTTTCTCTTATAAGAGTATCAGTGCAGCTGAATTTATGTTGAATTCTTTGATCTACTTGGACTTAAGCTTTATGCATGACAATGCATGAGTAAATTTGGAGAATGTGGTGGGGGAGGAAGAAAGTAGGAGACAGAGGAGGGTAGAAGGGTAGAGGGAAGGAGAACAATCAGGGAGGTCAACTTGAGGGGAAGGATAGAGGAAAACAAGGAAAGAGATACCTTGATAGAGAGAGTTATTATGGACTTAAAAAGAAACCTGACACTATGGAAATTCACAGGCATCTACAAGGATAACCCCAACTAAAAATCTAAGTACCATTAGAGAGGATCCCTAAAATATTCTTCTGGTATAATGAGATTAGTGACTACTTTAAATGTCATCAAAGAGCCTTTATCCAGAGAAGCTGATGGAAGCAGAAGCATAGATCCATAGATAGGCACTAAGCTCAACTACAGTTGTACAGAGGGAAGAGTGATGAGTGAAAGGTTCAAAGCCATGTTGGGGAAACCACAGACATCTATTCTGGGAAAGTGGGAGCTCACTGTCTCTAGACTGAGAGCTGACAAACCTGAACAGGACTGAACAAATCCCCCTGAATATGGATGTCAGTGGCATGGACAGTCTATGGTGTGGCTGAAGTAGAACCAGTATTTATGCATAGTGTAGAAAGTGTAGTTTTGAAGCCCATTCCCTATGGAGGGATGTTTTGCTCAACCAAGATACAAGAGCAAAGACCTCCGTCTTGCCCCAAATTTTGTGACAGACTGTGATGATCCTTCTTAGGAGGCTTCACTCTTTCTGAGGAGATGAAGGGAGTGGAATGTGGACATGTTTGGGAGAATGGGAGAATGGGTGGGAGAGAGAACTGAGAGTGACATGTAAAATGTGACTGCTTTAAATTAAATAAAAAAGATTTTTTTTGTTTTACGAACTTATTTTCATGAGAATTGACACTGTGCCCTGTGCAAATACTTTCAGATCATTTTGGGACAGTGACTTCAAAGGCTCAAATGTTTTCCTCTATACGTCACATTTTTAAAGGTAAAGAGCACCTTTTTCAATGTTACCTTATTGAGCAGTGCTCTGGCTAGTTTTATGTCAACTAGACTTAAGACAGAGTCATGTTGGAAGAGAGACTTCAGTTGAGATCATTTTCCCAACAGACTGGCCAGTGGGGAAGACTGTGGCTAATTTTTTTTAACTGATGAATAATGGAGGAGGGCCCAGCTCACTCTGGGTGGTGACTCCTTGACTAGTTGTCTTTAAAGCTATAAGAAAGCAGGCTAAGAAATCAACAGGAGGGAGCTAGCAATCTGCATGCCTCCATGACTCTGTACTACTTCTTGCCTCTATATTCCTGCCATACTAGAGTTTATGGCTTGGTTTTCTTCAAGGATAGATCATGATTGAAATGAAAGTGTAAATGTAATAAAACATTTCCCCCTTGATGTTTATTTTTACTTACTTATTTTACTCACAGCAACAGAAAGTCTATGACAAGTAATTTATTGAATGAATTACTAGACATGCATAAAAATATAAAACTAAATAACCAACAAAAGACTAATAAACTATCAACTTTGGAACATGCACATTAAGTTACACTTCAAGGGTCTCTCTTTTATAACTGCAGTCACTATAGACATGTACTATAGTATGTATATTCATATTAACACTATTGCACACATACTATGGGTAAAAATTGTTTAAAAAGCTGAAGAAAACCATTCATAAGGAAATACTCAATGATTTGCTTTATCCCTTCAAGCCTATAGCAGCATTTCTCAACAGCAAAGAACTACACATTTTAACTTCTTTCCAGATTTTGACATGAAGTTAGAAATCACCTTGGAGCTTACTATAAACTTATGCTTGGTCAAATCTTAACCGTTTCTACACAGCAAGGAAGAACAATGACATACTAAACTCTACAAATTGTCTTCTCAATAGTGGTATCTATAACACTGGTTTGTCTTACTAAGACTAAAATAATCTTGCTGCTCTAAACTGACTGCTGCCTATTTCTGAAATGGCACATCCCAAAACTACATAAAGTAGTAAGACTTCATGAATATTTTTGATTTATACTTATATTACGAACCTTATGTTGGGAATTTATAGATAGCTATTCAGTAGTTTTACTTTTCAAGCCTTACCAATTCAAATGCTATGCTAATAAAATAGCTCTAAAGATGAATAGATATTTTTTTCAAACATACAATGGCATAATAGCTTTATCTCTAGTTAGCAAATCATATTCAAACTAAAACTTTTCCTAAAAGGCTCTAAAAGTGATTGGCAGACTCTGTTCTCACTCAACATACCTTAATGCCCAGTGATTACTTCTGGAGTTATATGCACTATTAATTTAATAGTTACAAAATCTTTGTGTATGTGATTCTGGTTTTTGTGTTGTGTTAGGATATCTACTATTGTCAACAGAAAATTCAAAGAATATTCATTTTGATTTTAATTTTTTGACTATAAGCTATCTGTGACAGTAAGGTAACTTTTCTTGTAGACAGATTTAAACATTAAAAATAATTCTTGATTTTATATAAGTTTTGTATTAATAACCTTATACCTAATATTAAAGTTCAAATAGATGTTTCTTTCCTTTCCTTTGTGACATGGTTGAGTTCTAGAATAAATTTGCATTTACCCCTTCTAAATTTATATAAGAAACTTCCTTCCCATTCAATCAATTACAATATTCTTCCTTTGGTTTCAAAAAAATTTCTGTTACCTTGATATAAGTGAGTTCCTAAACTACTAAGTCTGCTTTAAGTGACTTTGTTATAGCATTTACAAAAGAATCATTGAAATTTAAATTCAACTTAATGTTGTCAAGTCTGAAAATAATTGGCTGAAAAGTATGGGTATATTTTTTGATTGAATTAATTTTTCCATAGATATATGGAAAATTATAATTTCATATCAATATTCTTAATCAACAACACACTGAATGCATTGAGAGTTGTAGAAATGTGTGTGTTTTCAGCAAGGTGTTATAATTTTTCTTTCAAGTATTATCAGGACAAATACTTTTACTAGTCAGAGCATAGATGTACTGTGGTAATTAGTATATATATATTTATGTTCTATTGCTTTAACTGGTATAGACAAGAAAAAAATGTGGAGGGTGAGGATCAAGGAACTCAGAAGGGTTCACTTCTGAACTATTGCTGCCTACAGATAGCTCTGGGAAAGTGAAGGTCAAGAGAATGGCAAAACACAAAGATCAGAAGACTATTAATGTTTCAAAATGATTGGAAACAAGTAAAAGAAGAATATGTTTTAACAGACCTGGTGAATATTTGTATGCTGTGGACCAGATAACAAAACATTACAGAGGAAAGGAGAGAAAATCACCACAAAAAGTTTGTAAATCACCCTTTGGGCCAAGTGTACAGACTGGCAAATTGTGGGAATGGCCACCTGTAGAAAAACAAGTTTGAAACTTCATCAGTGCCTAAATCTCTTCGACCTAGATAATCATTCTCTTTGATACAGATAGAACAAATACTTAGTATGATTTGGGAAAGGAAATGTAACTTACACTCTATAATCTTTCCCCCACAATAACAAATCAAAATGTGCTCACAGCACATCTCATGTGTGTATGGATTGTGAGGGCTTCAAATAGTTACATTGTCAATTTTATATCTTTCTCATCGTTGTATGGAGGATCTAGCATTCCCACATACTCCTAATATTTCTGACTTTTGCAATGAGCACAACACATTATAAAGGATTAAACTGTTAGTTATTTAAATATCACAAATCACTACCTGATACATGTCCCTAGCTTGTGTTAATCCATCTATTTCTAACCAAAGTCTGGAGGAGTGTGAGAGGAAAATTTGGCTTTAGAGCTCACATTCCTGTTGAGATTGCTAGTTCAATAAACAAATGAAATGGAGACATGGCAATAGACACAGTGAAATCAACCATTCTGGAATAGTTTCTGATGTGGGAAGTGATTTGTGGCTGGCTTATTCCTCACTCTGCCTCTTCCATGTTGTTGTGCTGCTACATTGTTTTAGTTAATTCTCTTGTAACAGTGGCCAAATACCTGACAAGCAGCAGCATTGTGTAGGCAGGATTTATCTTGGCTTGAATGGTGACACTATAGTCCATTACTGTTTGAGAAATGCACAGTAATTAAGGAAAGAAAGATTGTGTGGGTGAGACATTGAATATCTCAACTGTCCAGGAAGAAGACACACCCAGGCTGAAATTGGGGATGCATAATAATTCTCAACCTCACATTATATCCTATATTATATATCATATGTGGCTATGGTAAAATACAATGACATATAGAAATTCCATCATCATTTAGATTTAATATTATAATGATGGTGGAATGGCCACGGGGGTTAAATACTTCTTGCTGGATCCTGAGATCTTAGTTCAATCTCTGTGACAAATATAAAGGTGGAAGGAGAGAACTGACTCCAAAAGCTATTCTTCTTTTTTTTTGTGGAAATCACTCACGAATAAGCATCCTAACAGCAATGATAGTGGAAGTGAGGAGATGCATTTGCTTGTGGATTGCATCCAGGATAGCTCCAAAAAGACTTAAGTCTCAAGTCCATTTGCATTTTCATTTTATACTCTGAAACTATATGGTGGAACAAGCTAGACATTTTTTTTTTCAGAAGCACAGAATAGTTATCTGTGGGCTTTTGCTGATATGTGTAAACGTTTGTGATCAGGTTGCTATGGGCAATGACCTAGTGATTCAGCTATTTCTCTAGGTTGTTCTGTTCCAGCCAGTAAGGCAAAATAATGCATAGCAATAACCAGTACAAGCAGTGCTTTGAACAAATCACCAAATCAATTAATAAATCAGTATATAGTGAGATAGTCCTTCCACAGGTCACTTCTGCCCATGGCTCCACCACCTCTTATGCAATTATCTCTCTGAAATCCTAATTTTCTCACATACTTTTAATGCTTATTGTTGTCTTTCCCTAATGCATACCTTAAAACTTGAAAATTTCACTTTACTATTGATGTGTAACTTTTCCACAAGTAATAATAATGATTCCTAACAGCAGTCTTTGAACTCTCCGGAAAGAAGATGGGGCCCACATCATCGTTTCCACTTGACTCAACCTGATGCATCTGAACTACAAACATCACCCTAAAACCAGTTTGAGACTGTTTTGCTCAAGACGACTCATGACTAGCTAGCTGTAATGGTGCACCTTTTTATTACACCCTGGCCAGAGTTTCAAATACAACTACAGTCAAGAATTTTCTGCCACACAGTGACTAGCTACATATGTCACAGCCAGTTCTGTTGAGAAATTTGGTTGCTAAAAATTTTTCTTCCTACAGGATCCCATGGAGCAATCATCATCCCATTTCAGCAGGAAGTAACTTTAAGATAACGATGACCCCTTTCCCTACCCTTGGAATTTTGGGATAATAGTCATCATCTTTGGGTTGGTTTTAGTTATTTAGGGTTGGGTATGGAAGGTAATGCTTACACTCGGGATTTTCTTTTAAACAAGAATAGGTAATGGTTGGGAAAGGTATGGTTTAGATGGGATATAGGTAGATTAGCCTATTTTCTTATGAATTTGAGGAAGAACGAGATAGTATTTTACAGCTTACATTGTTATATATTCTTATATGTGGTAAGCTATGTAAAATTAAGTTTATATTTTGTTATATTGTGTTAAATCTTTCCACTTACAATGTTTTATGCACATTATTTTTACCATATTCTATGTATGTATACTTTTCTTGTATTCAAGACATTTGTATATTGATACAATTTGGGATATTTGTCATGCTGCCCTTTATAGTTCTACCTCTTGTCTTGACATTTCTACTCTACCTCTATTTTAGGGATTTATATGTATGTATATGTATATAGTTATATTGTTTAAGTATTTGTTCCTGCTTTACTCAGGGAAGTTTTAATAAGTTTTTTAGCTAAGTTCCTGAGTATTACAGATTATGTTCACTCATGTTTCCTGTACCTATGAGATTAGTCAGATATAGATACTTAATCTTCAATCACTTCATAGACATGCAGAAAATGACATTTAAATGTTTTAATATTAGTACTCCATTGACATGAGACACTATTTCTCCTGATAGCACCATGTACTTTCAACATGCTCCTGATAGCACCAACAACATGTTGGACACTGTTGTTGCTCCTGCTGGAGTTCATTCTCACCTCAGCTAATGGCCTGTTGGGCAAAGAATTGTCCCCACCTTGACCACTGATTTGGACATGCAGTCCTATGTGCTTGCAGGAGACAAATATAGAAGACTGCTTGACCTTGCCAAGTCAGGGTAACACAGCCATTCTACCTCCCTGCTATTGTTGTGGTCTGTCAAGTTCTCTGGGCCTTAGCCAAAACTGGGTGTACCAACATTGCTGTGAGACCTAGGGTGACTGTCCAGGTGGCTTGCTGTTTCTGTCCTTGCTGCACCTTTTGGAAGTTGTCCATCCACACTTCCTGTCTACTCTAGTATTGTTATTTTCCTTCTCATGTCTTGATGAGGTTGAAGATTAAACTATCACAACTATTATTCTCTCTTCCTAGTTAGATATATTAGGTGCTAGACTTACATTTTCCAGCTTAGGACAACTCTATTGTAAACTCCACTATGCCTTCACCCTAGGACTAGATATGTAGGTCATTTTGTTCTCGATTTTCCTTTTCTTAGAGCACACTTGTTATTCACTGTTTTGTATATAGTTTTGTATTAAGCCTAAATCTTTTCTTTAGACTAAAAGGGGAGTTGTAGTGAGATAGTCCTTCTGTGGCACTGACCACACCCATTGGGGGTGGAGCCATGGGCAGAAGTGACCTCTGGAAGGAGGTCAGAGAGAGAGCCTGGAAAAGCTCTCTTGGTGGCATGTCTTGGACAGGAGAGCATCGGGGGAATTTCCTGGTGTTCATCTGTCTAGGTTGTAAGTTATTTCTCCCTGAATAAACATCTATTCCGCCTATTTGTTTATCCTGATCCTTATTTAACCACGGTAATAGTAGTTGGTCTTTTCTGCTTCATTCTACTTTATTCTGGTCAACACATAGAG
The DNA here is from genome assembly GCF_943737965.1 of Phodopus roborovskii. NCBI lineage: Eukaryota > Metazoa > Chordata > Mammalia > Rodentia > Cricetidae > Phodopus > Phodopus roborovskii. The sequence goes on along the minus strand of NW_026126413.1, from coordinate 1,871,838 downwards.
CCATAGTACATTCTTCTACACATATGGAGTATACACTGTCACACACAAAGCAAAATGAATCATTTTATTATTATTTTCTTATTTCACTTTTCGATCCCAGTTCCCTCTCCCTCTATCCCATGCTCTCTGCCCCCCTTCGATCCCATTCCCCTACCCACTGCACAGGGAGAGTGATACCTTCCCGGGGTATCATCAAAATCTGTAAAGTCATTTGGAGTAGAGACCAAGACCAGATTCTAGGCTAAGGGTGTATCCCTCCATGGGGAATTGCTTCCAAAGTCCTTTCATGCACCAGGGATACATCCTGGTTCCACTCTTAGAGGTCCCTTAGTCTGCTCAGATCTTCTAACTGAGACCCATGTTCAGGGGGTTTGTGTCAGTCCAAAGATGGTTTCCCAGCTATCAGTCTGGGGCCCCATGAGCTCCCCCTTGTTCAGGTCAGCTGTCTCTGTGGGTTTATGCAGCCTGATCTTGACCCCTTTTGTTATCACTCCTCCCTCTCTGCATGGACCTGGATCATTTGAGCATATTGGGAAAGGTGGGGACAGTGAGTAGAGAGGGAGTTAGGAGAAAGAGTAGGGGAGGAGAGGAGAACATGTAGGACCAGGAAGATTGAGTCATGGAAGGAATAGATGAGAGCAAAAAAAAAAAAAAAAAAAAAAAAAAAAAAAGAAAGAAAGAAAGAAAAAAAGAGATATCATAATGAAGAGAGCCATTATAGGTTTGAAGAGAAAACTGAATCTAGAGAAATGTCCAGACACCTACAAGAATGACCCCAACTAATAATCTAAGCAACAGTGGAGGGGCTATCTTAAATGCCCTCCTTTCATAAGAGACTGATAACTAACTTATATGCCATCATAGAAACCTCATCTAGTATCTATCTAGTAGCTAATTGAAAGAGATGCAGACCCCCACAGCTAAACACTAAGCCTAACTCTTGGAATCCATTTGCAGAGAAGGAGTGATATAAAATAGATTATTTTAGCATTTGTAATCTATGAAGCTTGTCATTCTTCATCTAAGTTTGGGGTCTGGGAGAGTCATTTTTCTATTTTGGAATTTTGGGATATCAAGTAATGTTGGAATTGTTCAGGCATTGTTTGAACTGTCATCTTGCTGAAACTCATGATTGCAACATGAGTCAATGCTAAGAGATAATCTCACAACAGATCTCATATTCCTCTTTCTTATAGATTTCCTGCTCTCTATTCAGTGATGTTCCTTGAGATCTTTGTGGATCATTCCTCCATGAGAACTAGCATTTATAGTTCTACCCATTTTGTGGCAGCTCTTCCCAGTTTAGTTAGGCTAATTAGAATAATTGTTCAGTCCTGCGCGCGCACGTACACACACACACACACACACACACACACACACACACACACACACACACACACAGAGCTAACCTACTCAGGTAACAGTTCACAGACAAAAGTGTCTAAAATTGTGTACTAGGGAGGATCCAATAAAGAAGCTTAACTTATGTGCTATTTAAGTGAAATGCATTACCTTTGCATTGAAACAAAAATTGGCATAGAAAGTAACAGTATTCGTTATGGTATCTTCATATACTTTATTTTTGTTCATCCTCCTCTTGTCCACTTTTATGCTTATTTTCTACCTTAAAATTCTCTTTATTATATCATTGTAACTTTTTTTGAGGTTTATAACATACCATCATACATAAGTGCATGTACATACACACATATGCATATAGACATATATGTGAATTATAATTCAGAATTTATATACGGAAGAAAAAATTCAGACTTTGATTTCATGAGTCTTCATTATTTCAGTGGATACAATAATTTCAATATTTATTAATTTTTTTCAGAAAAATACTATGACTTATGTCTTTAAACTTAATATTTACGTATAGCCACTGCATGTTTTCTTCATCTTTTCTACTCTCCTTATTTGAGTAGATCTATAAAGATGAATTTACAAACCATCTTTGTGGAACTTAAAAGTCTTTGCATATGCCCAAAAGATTGGTAAAGCCAGATTGCATAGTAAGTTTACTTCTAGAATTTTTTGTTGTTGTTTTGTTTGTTATGTCTGTGTTGTGGTTTTTGTTTATTGTTGCTGTTGTTGTTGTCTTTTGCTTTTAGAAATTTACTTCTGTACTGGCTGCATCAGTTTACACTAAAGTTTCACCTGGAAATTAAAACAATTTCTACATTTTCCACACTCTCATCTATATTTGTTATACTTTTCTTCAGGCTAACAATTCCACTTGTTGTTATATGAGGTCTGAACGAAAGAAAAAACATAAAATTTGAGTGATGAGAAGATATATAAAAAAGTGTGTATATATATATATATATATATATATATATATATAGAGAGAGAGAGAGAGAGAGAGAGGGAGAGAGAGACAGAGAGAGAGAGATAAATGAATTTTATAGGTAATATAGTTATAGATAGTTATGTAAGACTAGTCTCTTCTTTCTTTTTACAGTGGCATTTTTAAATCATGAGGCTGATCTTTAATGATTTATTTTAAGAGCAGTTCTGTCCCACAGTTCACATCCACAAATACTATAAGTATATTTTCAACAAAATAATTTGTAGGCTTTTCAGAAACTTGAACCATAAAATAATAAATATTTGAGCCACTAGATTGTATTCTTTCTTAAAGCATTTTGTGAATATTAAATTGGGACTCAAGCATAAAATTTCTGATATACCTATTGATATGGGCAGACTGACAAGGTAAAATGGGAGTTTTAGACTTTAGTCACCTTGGAAATTATGCAGTTAGTCTAACTTTCTATTTGCTTTCATAATTAGAATAAAATATTGGAGATAAGAGTTAGAATTAAAATTTTCAATTTTAAAAACCATCTAAGTTATTATAACTGTAGTATATACTTTACTGTATGCTTTCTAAACATGTTTGCAGTGTATTCTTTTCTTTAAGACAGCATAATAGGTGTATTTGGTTTTTGTGTCAGTCTATAGAATAATTTATATTTACTACATTCTGTTTTGAATGATTTTATTAAATAATCAGCAAATCAAAGTAAAAAAATTCAATAACAAGCATCATTCATAGGTGTATAATATGTAGAAAGGAAAAAAGAAAGGTAGATAGATGATACATGAATGCAAAGACATAGATGAGGATAGATCATGACAGATAGATAGATATTACATTTATAGTCATCAAACATCAATCTCCAATTTTCCAAAAACCCAGCAGAAATTAATTGGTGAAAAATCTTTAAGTAGCCAAGTAGAGTACCTAGTGAAAAGAATCTTTTATATGGAAGTTTGTATTCTCAGTGAGACTTAAAACAACTATTTATAGAGATATTGATATCAAATTAGTCTATCAAGTTATCCCACAGAAACCAGCATTATGAGGCAGTATGCTTGCATTCCTAACTGAGGCTACCTTCCATGGAAGAGATGAAATACTGCCTTTTCTTTCTCACTACTTTCAATTTAATATAATATTATATGATAATCAATGTGTCCTTTGAAATGGTTTACCATTGCTTTCAAGACCACCATGTTGTTGAAAGGTTTCTCCTCCTTGTCACACAGGTGAGAAGAGAAGCATGGTTTCCTCAGATATTGTAGGTCACTTTACGGTAAATACATATGGGTCTGATGTTGAGTCAACCCTGCTTCCAGAACCAGTTCCCAGTGAGCTCAAGAGAGCACAGCAATTTACTAACATTTTAAGATATATAAAACCTATAATATAAATGTTTTTCTTGCAACCATTGTATAAGTGCAGTGTAGGAGTTACCCCAGCGATGAATATCTTCATTTCACAGACTATGATAAATGTTAGGATATCCCCAAATGATTGTTTTTATTAACAATTTTTCCAGTGAAGAATTCTAAAGGGTTAAGAAAGTCACAAACTAATGAATTTCCCATAATACATTTGCAACATCATTATGGGGTATCTTCCTCCACACAAAATTATAATAGCATATAAAGAGATATTTGATTAGTAAGGGGAAATATATTGATGGTGTTGCCATCATTAAATTCTCCAGGAAATTTCTTACTGATATAGCTTTTACATTCCTATAAGTAACTAGATAAATTCACTGATATAACAAACTATACATGGATCAGGAACGTGCATTCGCGCGCGCGCGTGTGTGTGTGTGTGTGTGTGTGTGTGTGTGTGTGTGTGTGATGAAAGCATGCATAAGAATTCTTGGAGATACACGTCTCCCTGTGAATGTTTGTATATACATTTGTATAAGAAAGAAAAAAGAAGTCTATGCCACTTTTCTGCTTCCACTATTTATCACCTTATATTTTGAAACATGGTTTCTAAGTGAATTTGGATCACTGATTTTTCTGTACTTGCTAGGAAGATAGATTCAGGGGCATTACTACATATACTTCTCCATTTTGAAATTACAAGTGTAAATAACCACACCTGAATTTGTATGTGTTTTGGAAATTAAACTCAGATCCTAATACTGGATGAAAAACATATTATTGACTGAATTATCTCTCTACACTTGGAAAAAAATCTTATGTCTTTCAGACTCTTTTCTATGAGAAGTATCCCAAGGACATGAGACAATATTTTTCTTTTTTTTTTTTTTCTTTTGTAGATTTGTGTGGCCTTGAACTCACAGAGATCTATCTCCCTCTTAATCCTGAGTCCTAGGAGAAAAGGTGTGCACCACCACTTCTTAGCTTCTGGCTGCTGGGATTAAAGGTATGTGCCATTTTTTTTTTTATTTATTATTTTACATGTTGATCCCAGTTCCCTCTCCCTCCTTCATTTTTACCCTCTCTGCCCTCTCACATGCATCCTAACCAACCTACCCTCCCATTCCCCCACCCCAATTCCATATGTAGGGGAATGCCATCCAGTTGGGTCATATAGATCTGACAGGTCATGTGAAGTAGGGACTAGCTAGGGCTTCTCTCCTGTCTCCAGGAGACAATATTTTTCAAAACTACTTAATTATACATAATATAGATGAACAAATGTTTATATTAGCATGTGTTACACAGAAATATAATATATTTATTTAATTTTTTTTAGATATGAAGCTGTTGACCAGTTAATAGTACTTCTTATTGGTTAACTCTATCTTAAATATTAACCCATTTCTATCAATACAAGTATTATCATGTGTTCTTATCTTACTGGAGTTCTACCCTGTTATTACTACAATTTGAAACTCCTTCCTACTCCTTCCTCTCTCCTCCAAGTCTCTGAGTCTCACCTATCTTGCTTTCCTATTGGCCAACAGTACTTTAGTCATAAACCAATATGAGAAAACACATTTACAGAATGAGATCTATAATCTCCTCTTTTCTGTCTAAATAAAAAGAAGGGTTTTAACTTTAACGTAGCAAAATATAAAACAAAACAGATATCAAACAAGAACCACAGTTAACAATATTTAGTTCATTAACATTTAGCAAGATTGAAAGAAAATATGTCATCATCTATCCTATCTTTGTAAGTCTAAAGTCCTATATATAACTAATCTTTAATCCTAAATAAGGAAAACTATAGCCCTAACTATTTGTCTTCATCTCCAGCAAAGACCACAGAACGATAAAATATAAACTCTAGAAATGACAGATACAACTCATTGTCTGGTCAGTCACCCAAAGTTCATCTGTAATATTCCATCTTCAGCCTATAGGCCATTGTGTGTCTGGAAGACTCCTCAGCAAAGCAGGAAACTTTAAACTGTCTACCTCTATTGGCAGTTTGTCAGTCACTTTTCTCTGTGTCCTGCAGAATGTCTGGCAGACTCTTCCATGAAGCAGGAACTCTGTAACAATGTCCATCTTGTATCAACAGTCATTTTTTCTGTGTGTCTTGCATGTAGAGTTTATACAGCATAAAGTTAAACAGTCCACAAGAGCAGTATCTTGCCCAAATGGTAAGTCTTTCCATATTGAAAGCAAATTCCATACCACATTTCTTCAATGCCCATTTTCCTTTCTGACAAAGGTGGTGTTGCCAGGGATGTGACTCACTGTCAAGAAAAACCCTAAGGCATTTTAGATTTCATATTCTGTAGGTCTTTGAAAGGTTTAAAGAATGCCTATCCATCTCAAATACATATTAAAAACCTAACTAACTCTAAGTTTTGACTATCATAGGTAACTATCTATAATCTGTACTAAATTATACGTTTCTAAATGAGCTATAAAACACAATATGTAAACAAGAAGAGAAATATACATATCACAAAATTGATCTTAAATTGTACCAATAAATGAAAATCCATTCCAAAACAAAGTATTCATATGTATATAATAATTCCCCTTTTACATTTAAAAAGAGATTGGTTGTGGTCATTAACCATTTATAACCAGCTCCATTTAAATGAAAACAAACATTTTAAAATAGTATTTGGGAAGTTGGGCATCACTCTTTTCAAACTGCTTTTTGCTGGTAGGGGCGCTGGTAGGGGATCCTAAAATGATGCAGTAATCCTAGTTGGAATGGGGTGAAGACTGCCTTGTCCCAGCTGTTTTGAATGTTGGATAACCTGGTACATTGTTTCAGGAGCCTTGCTTAATCAAAACATGTTAGTCTGGAAGGAATCCATAGCTTTTCACTTTCTGTGGAAACAAAAATTGAAATCCTTTCCTCCAATAATCTGTCTTTGGAGTTAAATCTTTGAGTCAAAGACTTTTAAAATATATAAATTGAGTTAATCCAGGAGTATTTCTTTTAACAGTTGATATTTCCTTAGAAATCAAATGATACAAAGAAAATATAATACCATACAGTATCCAGATTCGCTCTGTGCTTACCATCTTTACTAGGCTTTTTTTATTACTTTATTTCTTTTTTTATATATTTTTTATTTAATTTTATATAACAAAGTCCAATTAAATGAAAACAAACATTTATACACAATATTTGGGAATTTGGGCGTCGTTCTTTCCAAACTACTTCCTGCTGGTAAGGGGCGCTGTCTTGGGGGATTCGAAGAAGATTCAGATATCCTAGCTGTAGTCTGTAGGGCTGTTTGGTCCAGCTGTTTGGAATGTAGGATCAGCTTGTACTCTGTTTCAGGCGGTCTGGCGTGATCAAACCACATTAGTCTGGAAGGAATCCACATCTTTTCATTTTCTGTGGAAACAAAAATAGAAATCCTTTTCCCCAGTAACTTGTTCTTCAACTTAAATTTTGGAGTCAAAGCATTTTTTTTTAATTTGTTATTTTACATGTCGATCCCAGTTCCCTCTCCCTCCCTCCCTCCCTCCCTCCCTCCCCCCAAGCCCTCCCTCCCTCCTTCCCTCCCTTTTGCCCTCTCTGCCCTCTCACATGCACTCTAATCACCCTCCCCTCCCAACCCCCCACCACAATACCATATGTAGGGAATGCCATCCAGTTGGGGTCATGTAGATCTGACAGGTCCTGTGAAGTAGGGACTAGGGCTTCTCTCCTATCTCTAGAATAAGCCAGTTATCCCTCCATGGGGGATATGTTTGCAAAGACATTTTGTGCACCAGGGATACATCCTGGCTCCACTGTCTGAGGTCTCTTAGACTGCTCAGTTCTTCTGGCTGAGACCCATATTCAGGGGGGCCTGAGTCAGTCCCATGCTGGCTTCCCATCTATCAGTCTGGGGGCCTGTTATCTCCTCCTTGTTCAGGTAAGCTGTCTCTATGCGCTTCTGCCATGTGGTCTTGTCCTCTCCATCTGCTTCTGGGTTCTAGTTCGACTCAGTGTTTATGTATGGGTGTTGTTGATCTCACTCTCCGGGAAGGACATGCATGATAGCCTTTCCACGGGAGCTGAGATTGTTAGTTGGGAGCAGTCTTGTAGTTCCCTCGACCTTTCTTTTTGTTCAACTTTATCTTCAAACCAGTATTGGCTCCCTCTTTTATGTTCTCTCTCTCTCTCTCTCTCTCTCTCTCTCTCTCTCTCTCTCTCTTATTTTCCATTCCTAACCTGGCTCAATCCTCCTGGTCGCACATGCCTTCCTCTCCTCCCCCTCATTTTCTCCTACTTCTCTCTCCATTAGCTGTCCTCCCCCACTTTACCTGAGCTCTGGGGGACTTATCCCTTCCCAGTTCTGTGAGGGACTTTATATGAATCTCTTAGAATACAACTTGTATCCCAGTTCCTCTGGAGATGTGAATTATAGGCTGGTGATCATTTGATCTAGTTCTAAAATCCATATATGAGTGAGTACATACTGTGTTTCTCTTTTTGTGACTGGGTCACCTCATTCAGGATGGTTTCTTCAAGTGCCATCCACTTGCCTGCGAATTTCAAGATACCATTATTTTTTTCTGCAGAGTAGTATTCCATTGTGTAGATGTGCCACATCTTCATTAACCATTCTTCAATTGAGGGGCATCTAGGTTGCTTCCAGGTTCTTGCTATTACAAATAGTGCTGCTATGAAAATAGTTGAACAGATGTCTTTGTTGCATTGATGTGAATCCTTTGGGTATATGCCTAAGAGGGGGATTGCCGGGTCCTGTGGTAAACTAATTCCCATTTTCCTGAGGAACCGCCATACTGATCTCCAAAATGGCTGTATGAGTTTGCACTCCCACCAGCAGTGGAGGAGTGTTCCACTTTTTCCACATCCTCTCCAACATAAGTCATCACTGGTGTTTCTAATTTTAGCCATTCTGGCAGGGGTAAGATGGTATCTCAAAGTTGTTTTGATTTGCATTTCCCTGATAGCTAAGGATGTGGAGCATTTTCTGAAGTGTCTTTCAGCCTTTTTGATTTCCTCCATTGAGAATTCTTTCTTCAGTTCTGTACCCCATTTTTTAATAGGGTTATTTGGTGTTTTGTTGACTAGTTTCTTGAGTTCTTTGTATATTTTGGAGATCAGCCCTTTGTCGGATATAAGATTAGTGAAAATCTTTTCCCAGTCAGTGGGCTGCCGTTTGGTCTTGTCAACTGTGTCCTTTGCCTTACAGAAGCTTCTAAGTTTGAAGAGGTCCCATCTATTATTTGTTTCTTTCAGTGTCTGTGCCCCTGGAGTTATGTTCAAGAAGCAGTCTCCTATACCAATTTCTTCAAGGGTACCTCCTACTTTCTCTTCTAAGAGGTTCACTGTGGCTGGATTGATGTTGAGGTCTTTGATCCATTTGGACTTGAGTTTTGTGTATGGCGACAGACATGGGTCTATCTGCAGTCTTCTACACACCCTCATCCAATTGTGCCACCACCATTTGTTGAAGATGCTGTCTTTGCCCCATTGTATAATTTTAGCTGTTTTGTCGAAAATCAGGTGTTCATAGGTGCGTGGATTTATATCAGGATTTCCAATTCGATTCCATTGGTCTACATGTCTATTTTTATGCCAATACCAGGCTGTTTTCAGAACTATAGCTGTGTAGTAGAGCTTAAAGTCAGGAAAGGTGATGCCTCCTGAAGTTCTTTTATTGTATAGGGTTGTTTTGGCTATCCTGGGTCTTTTGTTTTTCCATATAAAGTTGATTATTATCCTTTCAAGGTCGGTGAAGAATTGTGGTGGGATTTTAATGGGATTGCATTGAATCTGTAGATTCCTTTTGGTAAGATTGCCATTTTTACTATGTTTATCCTACCTAACCAAGAGCATGGGAGGTCTTTCCCTTTTCTGGTATCTTCTTTAATTTCTTTCTTTAGAGTCAATAAAGTTCTTATTATATAGGTCTTTTACTTGTTTGGTAAGTGTTACACCAAGAAGCAAATTCACCCCGCAGGAGCAGACGCCAGGAAATAATCAACTTGAGGGCTGAAATCAACGAAATAGAAACGAGGAAAACAATACAAAAAATCAATGCAACAAAGAGTTGGTTTTTTGAGAAAATCAACAAGATAGACAAACCTTTATCCAAATTAACTAAAAAGCAGAGACAGAACAGGCAAATTAACAAAATCAGAAACGAAATGGGGAACATAACAACAGACACAGAGGAAATCCACAAAAATTGAAAATTCAAAGGAAATGGACAAGTTTCTGGGTAACTATCACACAAAAAAAAAAAATAAAAAAAAGAAAAAAAAAAAAATTTAAATAGACCTAAAACCCGCAAAGAAATAGAAGCAGTCATCAAAAGCCTTCCAACGAAATAAAGTCCAGGGCCAGATGGATTGAGTGCAGAATTCTACCAGACATTCTAGGAAGAACTAATACCACTACTCCTCAAACTGTTCCACAAGATAGAAACAGAAGGTTTATTGCCAATCTCTTTTTATGAGGCCACAATAACTTTGGTACCCAAACCTCACAAAGACACAACTAAGAAAGAAAACTACAGACCAATATCCCTGATGAACATCGATGCAAAAATACTCAATAAAATAATGGCAAACCGAATTCAAAAATACATCAGAGAAATCATCCACCATGATCAAGTAGGCTACATACCTGGATTGCAGGGATGGTTTAACATACAAAAATCTATCAACGTGATCCACCATATAAACAAACTGAAAAAGAAAAACCATATGATTATCTCCCTAGATGCAGAAAAAGCCTTCAACAAAATTCAACACCCTTTCATGATAAAGGTATTAGAGAGGTCAGGGATAACAGGAACATACCTAAACATAATAAGAGCAATATACAGCAAACCAACTGCCAACATCAGACTGAATGGAGAGAAACTTAAGCCAATTCCTCTAAAAATCAGGAACAATACAAGGCTGTCCTCTCTCTCCATATCTCTTCAATATCGTACTAGATGTTCTAGCTAATGCTATAAGACAACAAAAGGAGATCAAGGGCATCCAAATTGGAAAGGAAGAAGTCAAACTGTCTCTATTTGTAGATGATATGATAGTTTACATAAGCAACCCAATAAACTCTACCAGGGAACTCCTACAGCTGATAAGCACCTTCAGCAAACTAGCAGGATACAAGATAAACACAAAAAAAATCAGTAGCCCTATTTTTTTCAGACGACAAAGAGGCAGAGAAAGAAAACAGAGAAACAAAACCCTTTAAAAAAGCCACGAGCAACATAAAGTTTCTTGGTGTAACGCTTATTACTTTATTTCTTTTACTTGTATTCTTTTCATTTTTTGGGACAGGGTTTCTCTGTGTAACTTTTATCTGTTCTGGAATTAACTCTGTGTATCAGAGTGCTGGAATTAAAGGTATGTGCCACTAATGTATCAGCTACTTTCTATTTTTTTAAACAACTTTATCCTTTTACTTTTTCTCTCCCAAGCATATGTATATTTTAAAACACACTGTAAACCTTTAGAGGTTTTTCTTAATCTGAATCTGTCTTTACTGTAAATCTTTATCTTTTTCTGGCCATGAATCTTTTATCTGGTAAACAACATTGGTCAAATGAAAGCCATAGCTGTATTATCCTCTGTATTAGTCTATCAAAGATGGTGTCAGGTACTTTTACTGCTAGAACTGAGAGCTGTGCTCACTGCTTTGCTCTACGCTGCCATGCAGCAGCATGCTGCCGACTTGGAGATGTGGTCATTGCCATTGCCAGCTCTCTTACACACCAATGAATTGTTAGCAGAGCTTCTTCATAAAAGCCATGTTTTTTTTTTTTTTTTTTTTTTTGCTGCTTATGCTGAATCAGGAAACTTTCCTTAAAGGAGCTGTGCAAATCTCTGCTTGTCTCTAGCAAAACAGATTCCCACTGAGAAAAATGCTGCTACCAAGAAGCCTTGCTTGTCTCTGTTCTTTTGTTTGTAAAACCATTTCTCAAGCCTTTGTTATGTTTTAAGTTGAAGTTCTTAGTAGCCACACTGAAGGTCTGTTTTTTTAAGAGTATGTTTTTCTGCCAGCCTGGTCCCACTGCCACACCAGCCCCAAATAACTCACAGAGACAGTGAATTAGATATAAACCTGTTGGCCTGTTATTAGTATTACTTATTGGCTGGCTCTATCTGAAATATTAACCCATTTCTATCAATCTAAGTATTTCCACATGGTCTTATCTTACAGGAGAGATAGCCCAGAGTTCTACCCTGTTGGTACTACATCTTGAAACTCAGCAATATAATTTAAACTGCAACCATAGAAGTTGAAAAGTACCTGTATTCTGAATAATTTTATCTTTCAATTCAACACACTGCTGATTACAGCAAAAAGGTGCGTTTCCACAATTAACAGCTTTGTATTCTTTTATAATTTGTATGAGGTTGGGAGGGAAGAAACTGTAAATAAGTTTAGAGTGTAAATCTTTTTGAACTATGAATACATAGGTGAAATATCTTAATGTTAAAGCTACATTATTAATATGCAATTATGTTTGTTTGTATGCATGTATGTATGCATGATTGTTTATTTAAATATGTGGTCCTCCGATTATCTGGGAAAGAAACAAGTTCATTACGTAGTGAACATAGCTGGGGTTCACAATCATAACTTCTAAATTTTTGCTAGATTTGCCCTGACCTACCTTAAACTCATCTTATTCCCATTTGAGACAAAACACATAGGCTTGTTGATAAATTTACCTTGTCACATCTCTAAATCCCCATGTTGTAAACAGTAGAATCAAGAGTCTTAACTATTTTCTTTGCTAGGCAAGGATTATAAGAAGTAAACAGATGAATTGAGCAATCAAGTAGGCACTGATTATAATTGATGTACACAGCCCTCTACTATTAGGCTGTGCAGACTGTTGTTGGATGTTACAAATATAACAATGTTCCTCGCACTATAAATAAAAATTTCAACTAGGAAATGCATATTAATAGGTCAAAGGAACAAACGTGTTAAATAATATTTTAGGTGATGGAAAAGATATGGGGAAATGAGATTTAAAAGCAGTCGATTATAGTAAAGCCAAATCCTTAATCATGTGTTCTTCCTGATGTGATGTTCCTTAATCACCTCCACCCATTCCTATGAAAACTCAGGGAAAGGATGATGAGGAAAATGTAGGAATACACAAAACCAACTTTTTGTCAAAATCTGCTGTATTATCAGTGATATGAAGGTATTCTCATCCTTAGGAAGTTACCATCTGTGAAAAAAAAATATACTTGGAATAGGAAACATTTTCCCTGCTCCAACTTGTCAAGACATTTATTAAGCAGTAGTTTGTGTATCAGGTCAGTATATCAAACATCTGGTGTTTGTCTTCATTTATAAACTTCATGCCTTTCCAAATAAACTGATTTTATAAAATCACTGTAAAACTTTTCTGAAGTGAAATGATAATTTCAAACTCACTTATGGGGCAAACCTATTTTACAGGTGTTTATGGAGTTACAGTGTCAAGGTTTTCTACAATTTATACATATGCTAATTGGGAGTAATGTAAGGGGTATTGTGCATGTCAGTAATCATAAAATGTGGAGGACAGGTATTAGAATATCTTTGCCAATTTGAGGCCACCCTGACATACACAGTAAGCCCTTGTTCCAAATAAGAAAAAAAAAATAGAAAGAAAAATAAAAGAAAGAAAACAGAAAGAGAAATAGGAAGAGAGAGAATAGGGAGAATACAGGAGATGGAGGAGAGATGGAGTCATATGAGTTCTAAAAGGCATTTGACAATCAAACAAAAGTTTCAGGAATAAAAGATCACACTTAAAATTAAAGAAAATATAAGAAGCATACTATAATCCAATAAAACAAAATCAACTATAAGTTATGACAGCTAAGAGGTCTTCATGAAGACAAAGACTCACATAAGTGCAGAAATCCAATATCCATGAGCCTGAAACCACATTCCATACAAGAAGCAACTGAACTAAAAGTTCCTATTTTGCCTGTCTCCTTACCTTAGGGTTCCCTGTGAGAGGTCACAGACATGTACCCTTACTTAAATGGCCAATCTGTTGTTCGTGAGTGAGGTTAGTTTTATAGAGAGACATGGGTTTCCTAAGCTCAGGCTTTTCCTGACAAGGAAACGACACACAAGCTATCACACATCTAGTCAATTACCAGATAGCATTCCAAGAGCAGAGACTACGTCCAACTCCTAGACACCTTGTCTCTCACAAAGGACTATAACTTGTCCTCATGACAAATAAATCTGCAATTCCAGAGCACAGGGTACTGAGGTATTAGGATATAGTTTTAAGACAAACTTGAGCTTTTTGTTAGCCTTAATAAATATGAACATGTGTTTTCATTTGCTGGACAATAGTTAAATGAAAACATGGTATTTATGTAAAAATGTGCTTGTTTTATTTTCATAGTAAGATAGTTATATAATATATCCTTGACTTTAACAACTTATACAGTTGCATACTTCATAATTATGCTTAAAAATAATAAGATCTTTAACAAGCCAGCACTGGGAGGCAGAAGCAGGCTGATCTCTGTGATTGTGAATGCAGCCTGGCATAAATAGCTAGTTCCAGGACAGTTTCCAAAACAATACAGAGAAACCCTGTCTCAAAAAAACCAAATGAAAATAAAAAAATAAAATATTTAAAAATTAATGTATGAAATGTAATTCATAATGTTAAGAATATTAAAATTAAAGTGAAATAGTTTATCACTTAACATTTATAACTAAATTTTGACCCTTTATGAAGCAATTTAATTATGTGACAATTTTTATTATAATATGGTCTACAAAACATGTAAGTAAATATTTGACCTCAGAAATCCATATGACTTCTAAATAAATATTTTATTATAAAGATAAATTATCATGAACCTGAGAAATTCAAATTACATTATACTGAATGCCAAAAATTAAAACAGTGAAACAAAACTAATTCATGTAATTTACAGGCCGGTAGATAAAATATACAAAGAAACAAAAAACATAGAGAATGTCTCTGCTTTTTTCTTCCAGCAACCATTGAGCAGCATGGTTGCCTTCACTCTGAATTGATAGGAGAAACAGAACATAGTTTGGAGAGGAGATTTGTTCAATTAATGCAGCAAACTTCCAGTGTCTAGTGCAGATTTTTAACTAGCTTCTAAATAGTTCTGTCCCCTTACCTTTGTATCAGTTCTGGCATCTGAGGCTCTATTTTACATTATATAATTCAGTTGTTATCTGGCTTTCATCCTACTCTGCTGAACATGAACAGGGCTTGCTAAAGTCAGCGAAAGGACTACAAAATATATAAAAAAGCATATTCATTCAACTATGTAAAAATATTAAAAGTAAGTGTTTTAAATCCAAGTTAAATGACAGTATTAATGAGGAAAAAACATGCAAAGAATAAATTTCTGTTTAGGGAATACTTATTTGGGTTAAATTAAATCCAGCATTCCACTTCCTCAAGTGGTGTACTGATCAATGCTTCCCTTTATTGTACATGACAGTCACCTAATTAATTACAAGGATGTATGACCAGATATCTATCATTTTTGTCTATTCACTTAGCTGTCATAGGCAAAAAAAATATACAGCTTAGAAATTTAATTCTACCTTTACATATTTCAATGTGAAAAATTTCAGCACAGACTGCCTTCTACTAAGTGTAGTCAAATGTAATTATATTTAACAATCAATAGGTTTTTATTAATTAGTTTGTTTATTGTTTATTTGTT
This sequence comes from Phodopus roborovskii, assembly GCF_943737965.1. Classification (NCBI taxonomy): domain Eukaryota; kingdom Metazoa; phylum Chordata; class Mammalia; order Rodentia; family Cricetidae; genus Phodopus; species Phodopus roborovskii. The sequence continues at coordinate 1,856,415 of NW_026126413.1, read as the reverse complement.
TATGGTATATGCATGTGCTTGTGTATGTATGTGGAGCACATAATCAGAGGCCAGAAGTCAATGTCTTCCTTCCTGTACTTAATCATACATTTTAGACAGGGTAGCTAACTGAACCTTGGAATTACTGCATTAGCTAAACAGACAACCATAGAGACAGTAAGGATCTGCTGCTTAAAATAGAGATCTAAACATATATATATATATATATATATATATATATATATATATATATATATAGAGAGAGAGAGAGAGAGAGAGAATTGTGTGGATGTATATAAGGGAGGAGAAGATGACAAATTTGTGGATTTGTTCTCTACTAACATATATGTTAGTTCTAACAAACACACTCAGGTCACCAGGACTATATAGTAAGCATCTTTGCCAATTGAGCCATCTTTCTTACCTTACCTTCTACTTTAATGTTGTTTCTGGAAACACAAACTAATTTTTTTTAGCAGTAAGAACATCATTTATCCTCTTACCCATTACTTTAGCCAAAACATTGGTGCATTTGAAGCAAAATCAATTATTGAAAGTAATATAAATTTAAAAGTTATACAAAATATAAACCTATATAGAATAAGAAAATTGAAAAAAAAAAAAAAGAAAATCCAAGAACCTCCCTGAAATCATTACTATTAAATATACAAGATATACAATATACAATGGTGATAAGTACACGTGTACATGCTTTTTTCTGACTAATAATACAAAAATAATCATTATCACATTCTAACATAGTATTCCTCTACTATTAAACATTGTTACTAACAGTGATTACACAAAGTTCACATAATGTGAAATTATATCTCTCAATGTTGAAAGCCTTTAGAGAGGTAAATTACCATGATTCTGCTGAGATATGTTTTTTCCTAGCATTTAATAGAAACATGTTTTAATGATATTATTCATAATTTTTTATACAATTTTAAAATCTGAGAAAGGAATACTACAGTATTAATAGAAATACAGTAATTTTTACAATTTCACATTATTATTTACTTGTTAAAATTGAAGCAGGAGTGATTTTTTTTTCATGCAATCCTGGTCCCAGAGCTGAATCAGCTCCAAATAAGCAGAGACATTGTATTAGATAGAAATATGTTGGCCTGTTACTAGCATTTATTTTTATGGATTTATTTTTCTTATTTTATATATCAATCCCAGTTTACTCCCCTTCCCTCCCTCCCTCTCTTTCTCCCTCCCATGCCTCCGGACCATCATCCCATCCAACCTCTCCCCCACTCCATAGGGAGGGTGTAATGGGTAGCTTTGTCACAAACATTAACTCATTTCTACCAATCTAAGTATTTCCATGTGGCCTTGACTTCCCAAGAATGCAGGACCTGCATCACCTTTACCTGCTACATCTCTGCAGAGAAGTGAGCGATTTCCTATTTGTCCCTGCTTATATTCTGATTCAACCAAGCTACATCCCTTGCAGCCTATCTGTAAGACCTGCCAACTTCTATGGTAAGCTAGTGACAGTATCTGTCATGCTACCTCACATCCTGCCTGGCCAATCAGAGTTTTATTCATAAACCAATAAGGCAACATATATACAAAAGAACATTCCCCATCAATTCTTCTTATTGATTTGATATTCATCAGGCTTCTCAGGAAATTATACACCATCACCCCCAAAAAATCAAAATGAATTGTACAAGAAATCCACAACTCTTATTTGTTGAACAAGCGTACAGTTCTTCAAAAATATAGTATAGAAATCAATTACACTAACATTTTTAGATGAGAAATAACAACTGAACAACCAACTTTAAAGCAACATATACATATTGAAAATTTTTTGGAAACAGCCATTACTATCAGTTATCATGGTCTTCTGAACCCTTCTCCAATGTACTATTCCCCTTCTGCCACCAGTACAGGAGTCATTATCTTTCATTAACTCTTAATGAATCCTATAACTCACTATAAAGCAATAGATCAATGCAGGCAGAGATTTCTTCCAGAATAGGTTTTAAGAGGCATTGAAACTTCCCATTATGATTACCTTAGGGAAACCAACTACTATACAAACAAATTGAAACTGAAATGTTGGGAGGCAAGATACAATGTGTACAAAAGGAAAAAAGAATCTGAGTACAGAGGTGACCAAGATAATGACTACAAGGAAAGAGAATTTTCATCATTCCAACTGTCTTAGCTGGGGGAAAGATCCTCGATCTCATAATGACTCTCTTGCCTTAACAGGAAGGGGACACAGGTGTCCTAATAAAGCTTCCACCACAGTACTTATTCACAGGATAAAATTACATGAATCCTGGATACTGACATCCTGGGATCAACAAGTAAAGGTGCTGTATACCAAGGCTGCTGACTCAAATTTTAGAACTGATTTTTGTCAACATGTACTCTCACCTCTCACCTCTCACCTTTAAAAGATACTATTGTATACATGTAAGAACACATTCACACTCAATCAAGCAGTAAAAACTAAAATGAAAAATTATAATTATGTTGGATTTTGTGTCATGAAAGATTGAAAATGTTCTAGTCATTCAATTTTTGTGGATATTTGCATAGACACACTAAGAGCAGAGACAACATAATTAATGAAAATACCAAAATAATATAGAGAAACTTATAATGAAAAGTCAAGAAATGAACAATAATAAATTTATATGACTTTTTCTCTAATAATTTATAGATCCTACATTGGGATAAGGTACTAATACTAGAATAAATGGATTCATTCTGCCAATAGCTCACAAATGATATGATAATGGGTTCAATTTCACTCAGCTTTCCTTCACATCAATTTTCTTACTGAATATTGTGTCTGTAAGAGACTACATACAGAAATGAAAAATGAATGATTTTCTCACAGAGTGATACAATATATCCTTGGTAGTGAGATCATATGAACATGGTTATGAAGTAAATTTTAGAATATGATAAAAATTAAATAATAGCAAGTCCTGGAAATATTATGAGTTTTGGTAAAATCAAAATTGCAAAGAGATTACTTGGGATGATAAAAATGAGTAACTCTTGAGCAATGTAAAGCCAATGTTTGATTAAAGAACCAGTGGTAAAGAGAAAGAATAAAGAAATCAGTCCATTATACCAAATCTATATAACTTTAACTTTCTTTGCTAATAAAAAAGTTTTTAATAAATGCATACAATGAACTAAATTAACTCATGTTCCTCTTCATTACATAAAAATTTAAACTTTATTATTTAAAATTATATCATTCAAGTATTTTAAGTATAAATCAATGATTAACAAAAAACTTGAGATAAAATTTTAGAATAATTTCTCAAGGTAGTGTTTAATGTAATTGAATATAAGAAAACTACAAATATTGTCTTACACATTATTGTTTCTTATTTTGGCTCATTTCATTGTCTTTAATGATTAATTACAATTGCATATGCATAATGTGTGAAGACAAATTTTCTGTCCCACCATGGCCTGTGTCCACTTCAGCCCCAAGCAAGAACACTATATTAAGTATAAAATTTGTTGGCCAATGGCTTAGACTTCTTATTGGCTAGCTCTCTCTTATTAACCTATATATTAATCTATTTATTGCTATGAGGCTGTGGCTTAGCCTCATAAATCAGCATGTTAGACCCTCAGCATTATGGCATCTCTACTCTTGCAACATTGCTCTGTACTAGTCCTTCCTTTCATAGACCCACCTATCTTCCTGACTGAATACTAAAAGTGTTTTATTCATCAACCAATGAGAGCAACATACATACAAAAGGACATCCCCCATCCTCTCCTCTATTCTGTCTAAATAAAAAGAAAGGTTTTAACTTTAACATAGTAAAATCATGTATAACAAAACAGTTGCCAGTTAACTATAGTTAACAATATTTAGTACATTAATATTTGGCAAAATTTAAAGAAAATGTATATCTTCTATCCTGTCTTTGTGAGATAAAGTTTCATATGTAACTTATCTTTTTCAACTAGAGCAAAGACCTGAGGAGGATGATATATAAATGCTAGAATTGACAGAGACATCTTGCTGTCTGGACAGTCATACAAAGTTCATATATAAGATTGGAGCATCCAGCTTCAGCCCATAGGCCAAGAGTGCCAGGCCGACTTCTTAGCAAAGCAGAAAATTTAAAAATGTCTGCCTGTACTGGAAGTTTGGTAGGAATTTTTCTCTGTGTCCTGAAGAATGTCTGTCATACTTTACCATGAAGCAGGAATCCTGTAGGACTGTCTCATCTTGTTATATCAAGTTCAGTAGTCAATTTCCTGTGGGTCCTGTATGTACCGTTTATACAGCATACAAACGTGTCATGAAAAAATATTTTCTTGGCCAAATGGCTATTTTTGCCATATTGAAAGCAAACTCCCTAACAAGTCTCTTCTATGCCAATCTTCCTCTCTGACATAATTGGTATTGAACTGTTGTGTCTCATAGTCATGAAAAAATACTAATAAACCATTTCAAATGCCATATTCTGTAGATCTTTTAAAGGTTCAAAGACTATCCATTTCAAAGACATCTCTGCATGCCTACAAAACCTGACTAACATAAGTTTTGACTATTATAGGTCTGTATTTAATTATACAATGCATTTTAAATGAGCACAATACCTGAACAAACGAAGAAATAGAAATATCACAAAATTGACCTTAAATTTGTACAAATGAATGAAAATCCATACCAATACAAGTATTTATTGCTCTATAATCCCTCTTTCTTTCTTTAGAGAGATTGACTGTGTTCATTGACCATTATTACCAACTCCATTTAATGAAAACTAACATTTATAAATATGCAATATTCCTCCTTTTACATATTTAGCAGCTCCTTTATAAAAGCAAATCATGTCATGCTACTTAGTATTAAAATGTAAATATGTCTTCACAAAATGTTGGATGAAGACATCATCAATTTAGAATACACAATGACACAACTCATATTTTTAATCTACAACAAAGAAACTGAGAAGGCAGAAAGAGTTTAAAAACCAGAGGGAAAGGAGGATATAGAGAAATAAGACCCTGTAAATAAACTTTAACAAAGCTCATGTGAACTCAGAGACTGAAGCACCATGCCAATGACTTCCTGGGTCTACACCAGGTCCTTCAAGGATGTACTATGGCTTGCAGTTTAGTGTTTTAATGGGATTCTGAGAGGGTTTCTGTTCCTTGGTCCTCCCTTTGAAGTCATTGCCTCTTGTTGGTTTGCAATGTGATAGTTTTTGTTTTAACTTGTTGTAATGAACTTACAGTAAAGGTTAACAACTGAATTCTCATATATTATTTCTAGGAGAGGGAAAATTAGTGCTCTTCAATGTACTGAAACTGGGTATATGAACTGATCTGGAGCAGGCCACATGTTTATGGGTAGTAGGCCAACATAAAAAGAAGTCCAAAGTTTTTGGTATGCTTTCATTTAGCTACAGCTTGGTGGGTATTTCTGTTTTGTTTTGCTTGTTTGCTTTGTTTCTTTTGGATTTTTTATTTTGTTTCATTGGTTCTGGTGAGTTTGTCGTGCTGGGATTTTGTTTAATTTTGTGAGAAAGAAATTAAAGTTGCCTGGGTAAGGACAGGGGGAGCTGGTAGGATTTGTGGGAAAGGAAAAAATTATCAAAATATATGTAAATTTAATACTGTTTTAAATAAAAGGAAAAGTCAGTATTTCCATAAAGAATTTTATTTTACAGTATATACCCCATTACTGACAAGGAGTTTAAATATTTGCATTTGTAAAATCATTATGTAGACAAACAATGCAGTATTTTGGAACTATATGTTTCCCTTTAATAATTTAGCCATGTGAAACCCCAAATAGTTTATTTCTTAAAGTATCATCAAATAGATTGGGCAGTGGTGGTGAATGCCTTTGATTCCAGTACTGGGGAGGCAGAGGCAGTCAGATCTCTGTGAGTTGAAGACTAGCCTGGTCTACAAGAGCTATTTCCAGGACAGCCTCCAAAACCACAGAGAAAACATGTCTTCAAAAACAAACAAAAATCAAATATAATTCATATACCCTTTTAAATTTGCCTTTTCATTAAATGAATTAATTTTCCCTCTTAACTATGTTGGTTTGCATGATTTTTCAAATATCAATGGTCTTATTTCAAAGGGAAGAGAAGCTAAATTTTCAGATCTAAAGAGTTTTTTTAAAACATTACAAACTATTAGACTTGCACTAATCTGTAAGACAGCAAAGAACAAATATGAGATCTTATGGAATATGGCTTGAAGAAAGAACCATGCACACTAAACCATACACAAACACACACACATACACACACACACACACACACACATACACACACACACCTACAATAGAGTAATTTTTTGCATTATAAAATTTCCCTGAAACATGATTGTGTGCAATCATCACTGCCTTGTTTTCATGTCAATTTGACACAGGCCAGAGTCATCTTGGGAAAGGAAACTTTAATTGAGTAAATTCCTGTAAGAGACTGGCCTGTTGTAAATCTTGTGTGTGATTTTTTTTTTTATTGGTAATTGCTGTGATACAGGATACTATAAAGAATAGCTTGAGTAAGAAATGGATTAAAGTCAAGAAGTCAGTAAACATCTTTTTTTTTTTTTTTTTTTTTTTTTTTTTATGGCCTTCACTCCATTTACTTTCTCAGGGCTCCTGAACAGAACATTGAGCATTTTGTGATTAAAGTCTTCAAATTCACATTGCATTGTGAAGTATTATAACAAAAGAATAAATTACAGAAACAGACTTAATTATACAAAAATCCAACAATCAGTAATTATAATAGCAGTCTATTTGGAATTTAAGTGGGAGAGAAATGTGAATACACTATCTTCAAATAACTGGAGGGGTCTTTCTAAATAAAAATATCAATTAGGTATAAATTGCCTTTGTATTCTGAGTTTTTGCTTAGTTTTATAATACATCTTATGATATGCCATGTCTTAGAGCAGCTGACAAACGTTGCAGTGTTTATCTAAGCACTCCAGTGTCTTCCTGTGCTTTACTCAATATAAGAGATGAAAACAAGAACAAACTACAGAACTCAGGATATTAAAAAATTTAAAAGGAAAAGCAATGAAGAGCACGCCCTGGGTACATTGTGGTGTGTGATGATATCAACAAAAGTCACAGTGGAACAGGTTGATACATTGTTTCAGGAGAAAGATTATGAGATTAGAACAGAGGATACAGGAAATAATCCCAAAAAAGAATAAAGCAGATATTAATGAACATGAAACATATTTTTGTAATCATTATAAAATGCTAATACCGTGCTTGTGAGCATAAGGATAATGGTGAAAATGGTGATGGAGTTCAGATTAAGAAGGAAGCATTATGGGGAGAACAAGGTGCTGTTTTGTTTTCCTTTTTCTTCTAGATCATCAACATAATTGGAATGGAGGGTATGTTATAACAAACAAGATTATAAAAAATGATAATAATCAATTTCCACATAGATAATTCAGTCCTTTCATCTTATCACTTTACATAAATATTAGGTGATTAGAACAAACTATTTTACAGAAATGTTACATTCATCATAAAACACTAGCATTCTCACACATATAATTGTTCCAATATAAACAGGGATTCTTCAGGAGATGATATTTGTCATTACTTATGGTCTATGTTGGCATCATTGTAATTACAACTATATCACTTGAGTGATGGATTATTCTTGGCAGTACATAAAATGTCAGTTTTGCCAATTGTATAATGGAATGCATTTGATGTTGGAATATTATTTAAAATCATATTATTGCTGTAAAATATTTTGGAGTATACAGGTTAGCTATGTCCAAATATTTTAGTTGTAAATGTTATAGGAAGTACACATTAGGGGACAATTATTCTGGTGTTTTCTAAAAAAAGAGAGCCGCAAACTTGGATCATCTGCATATCAGACAGGCTTCAGATGCGGGTTTAGGTCACATAGTCTACTATCCCCAGTTTTTGATTGGAGATTAAGGACAGATGTCAACTCCAGGATCTTATGTTATTCAGAACTGTTTTGGACCTTTCAAAATATATTTCCAAACACTGAATTATTTCCATCTAGTAGGCCATCTACCATGATACAAAATTTGTTCTGGGGAAAAAGAAAAGAAAGAAAAAAAGCCATTATAAGTAACAACTTTTTTTCTTTTTTCTTTAAATTAGAAACAATCTTGTTTTACATGTCCATCAGATTCCCTTTCCCTTCCCTCCTCCCCTGCTCCCACCAAACTCATATCTCATTTTCTTTCTGCTCCCCAGGGAGGGTAAGACCTTCCATGGGGGATATTCAAAGTCTGTCATATCATTTGGAACAGGGCCTACGACCTCCTCAATGTCAATACACTGAGAGAGTTTCCCCTCTATGTAGAATAGGCTCCCAAAGTCCATTCTTATGCTTGGGTTAAATGTCCCATAGTTTGACCTATCCTCTCAACTGATATCCACATTCAGGGGGTCTGAGTCTATCCTCTACTGGTTTCACAGTTATCATTCTGGGGTCCATGAGCATCCCCATGTTCAGGTCAGCAGTTCCTGTGGGTTTCTCCAGCCTGGTTTTGATCCCTTTGCTCATCACTTCTCTCTCTGCAACTGGATTCCAGGAGTTCAGCTCAATGTTTAGCTGTGGGTGTCTGCTTCTTCTTCCATTAGGTACAAGATGAAGCATCTAGGGTGACATATAAGGTATTCATCAATCTCGGGAAAGGGAAATTAAAGGCATCCTCTCCACTATTGCTTACCTTATTAGTAGGGGTCATACTTATACATGTCTACACATTCCCCACTGGTAGATTTCTTGTTAAACCTATAATGGCTCCTTCTATTATGGTAGCTCTTTTCTTGTAATATCCAAAATATTTATTTTTTTTAAAAATATGTTCACTCAGTATGTAAGTAATTAGGGTTCTGGTTTATGTTTATTTTTCATCAACTTGGAAAATATATGTTTTCTGTGTCTTCTGTCTTTGAGTATCCTCTGATGAAAATTTGAAGTCCTGATTGTTCTGTTGCTGTTAATAAAAAGAGACTTCATCCTCGCTCTACACAGTGATGTTCTTCCCAGACTGTATGAATTATAGAAATTGTTACGACTATACATTTTTAAAATGTAGGATATATAGTCTATAAGTTAAGCAGAACTATAGTTGATTTTATTTTATTCTGATTATATGAAAGCATGACTGTTCATTATCTTCTTACTTACAGTGTCTGTAAAGCTCTTTTCCTAATGTGTCTGTCTCTTCCTCTTTACCTTAACTTCTCATCCTGTCTCTCAGACATGTATTTCTCTGACAATATTGATTAAAGCTACTTGTCACATTACCCATTACCCTTTTGTTTTGACCAAAAGCGAGTGATGGTGTTACTGGTGTATTGGACACTCTTGGTTGTCTGTACAGTCACAATTAATAGTAGAGTTTTTCAGTTGAAGAGTTGTTTATACAGAAGAAAAGAAGTAAAGCACTGAGTTATAACCACATTGCCACAAGTTATTGGCACAGTTAAGATCAGTAAGACAGACAGTGTTATCACACAGACCCTTAGGCTGTATTAGTTTTCAGGTTCTTTTACTAAGGCATTTCGAAAAAAAAAAAATAATCTAGTGGCTAGACAGAAAACTCAGTTCTTAAAGGCTATACATACAATTAAAAATATAAGAAAAGACAATAAAATTTTAGCAAAATTACAAAGGATAAAATCACAGGATAGCAAAGAACAATGCAAAGCATAGAATATATTATTTATGAACACAACAATATGTAGTCACTTACCAGGAAATTAAGGTTACATTTTATTGTTCTGAATAACATTTCAAAATATAACCTGCATCTTCCTTCAATTCTGTTAAGGATCTGACATCCAGAAACTAAGAAGATGAGTCTTTGGCCATTAATAAGTAAATAAGGTTTGAGTCCTCATGAGTGAGGTCAGCGTTCCTACATAACTGGAGAGATATACTTAACTTTCCCTCGCTGTTAAGTGCCAAGGAGACATGGTCAGGAACAAACCAGTAGTCAGCCTTTGAGCAAATCAGACCCAATGAATCCCAGGCTACTGGGCTTTCAGCCTCACAAACTGACGAAAATATATATGTGTCTTAAAACACTAAATGTATTATAATTTGTGATAATACCTCAGATTATTTACATAGTATACAAGATCTCTTGGATGTAATTTGTTCTCTCAAAATTAAAGGGATTAACTATGTGTAGAGCATATCTTTATTCATAAACTGAAATATTTGAGGTTCACTACTCTTCACTCTTCAGAGGAAAAAAGAGTGCAAAATGTATTAGGTCATTCTTTATAGATACTTATATCAATATTTTATACTTTATTTATATTTCCTTTGAGATTATTTTTTCCTTTGCTATTTTCAATATCAATTGAATATTAACTGTTAAAATTACCATGTTAATCCCACCTAACTTTCATAAAACAATGAAGTATACAAAGCAAAAGAATGTTTATATGAATAATTAAGTAGTCATAAACAAAACCAAAGTGAATTATCATGAACCATTTTATTTCTTAGAATATAAATTAAATTTCATAGGACTTGATTTACAAAAGTAAACTAGGTTAACTAAAATTTCTATCTAATAGTTTTCTATTTTAATTTAATTCTATTCCTAGGAATTGTGCTTATATTTATATTTATTTTTGTATCTGTGTGCATGCACACATGCGTACGCATAGGCCATGATATATCTCTAAAGGTAACAGAATTACTTATGCAAGTCTGTCCACTCCTGATATATGTATATCAGAGGTTGAAATCATGTCATTCTGTTTATAGTCAAGGACTCTTTATTGATGGGACCATCTCCCTGGCCCTAGTATAAAGTTTTAATTTTAAAAATATATTTAAGAAATTCATATATGAGTTCATGTATTTGCATTGTTTCTTTTCCTTACCTTTACCCTTAATGCATCCAATGACTTCCAACAACTACCACCTTTCTCAATAAATACTTTGTTTTACACACAGATACACACATAGAAAGAGAGAGAGAGATGGAGAAACCACACACAGCAAAAACAAAAACTTAAAATATTTTGAATTATATTAGTTATAGACATAGTATCTATCCTGCCTTGCTCTGAAGCCATTTAATAGCAAATAAATACACGGAGGCTTATATTAATCATAAACAGTTTGCCCCATGGATTAGACTTATTATTGGCTAGCTTTCTCTTAATCATTAATCAATTTCTATTAATCTATGTATCTCTATATGGTCTTGGCTTACTGAAGAATGCCCGGACACCTTCGCATCCTAATCGCTACATGGCATTTTCTCTCTGACAACTGCTTCTCTGCCTTTTCTCTCACCAGAATTCTCCTAGAATAGTAGTTCTGCCTATACTTCCAGACTAGTTATTTTCCAATCAGCATTTACTCACCAACCAATAAGAGAAACATATCCCCCAGTATACAGAAGAACATCCCTTATCATGCCTCCTTTCTGTCTAAATAAAAAGAAAGGTATTAACATTAGCATAATAAAATCATATATAACAAAACAGTTATCAAGCAAGAAGCATAATTAACAATATCGAGCCTATTAATATTTAGCAACATTAAAGAAAATAGTCTCTTTTCTATCCAATCATTGTGGGTCTAAAATTTTAGGTGCAACTTTTCATAACTAAGTAAAATCATAACCATAACTATCTATCTTTAGCTCCATCAAACACTACAGAAATATAATATATAAACTCTAAAATTGACAGAGACATCCAGACTTCTCACTGCCTGGACAAATCACCCAAGGTTCCTCAGTAAATTTGGGGCATCTGTCATTGGCCAATAGGCCTAGCATCTCTGACAGGCTTTTCTATGAAGCATGATTTTCTAAAGGTCTATTCTGCCTTGTCTTGGCAAGGTTTTACAGTCACTCCCTTTTGCCTCCTGCTGGTTCAATTAGGATAGCATACTATCAGCTGTCCAGTCAAGGACCCTTTCTTTCTCAGTGACTAATTTTGGCACAATTAAAGTAAATTCCATGTGGAATTTCTTTGATGCCCATCATTTTGTCTGAAGAAGATTGTTGCTGCTAGGGGCAAACACATCTCATTGTTATGAAAAACCCTAATAAAATATTTTAAATGCTATGTTGTGTAGGTTTTTTGAAAGGTTTTGAAGAATACTTATCAGTTAAAAAATATCTCTGTATGTCAAAAAAATCTAATGTAAGTTTTGACTATTATAAGTGACTATTTATAATCACTCTTTAATAACACATTACTTTTTTGTTTGTTTTGGTGTTTGAGACAGAGTTTCTCTGTGTAGCTTTTGGAGCCTGTGTTGTAAGTAGTTCTTATACACCAGGCTGATATCGAACTCACAGAGATCTGTCTGGTCCATCTCCCAAGTACTGGGATAAAAGTCATGTACCACCACTGTCTGGCTACACATTGCATTTTCAAAAGAGCTGTATAAACAATTTACATAAACAAGAGTAAAATTATATATATAACAAAATTGACCTTAAATTTGTATCAATAAGCAAAAATTCATAACAATGCAAAGTATACATTTCATCTTTCCCTTTTTTAGAAAGAAATTAACTGTGATCATTAGCCATTTATAACCAATCTTGTTTCAGTGAAAACAAACATTTATAAACAACATTTGGGAATATGGAGATAGTTCACTCCAAAATGCTTCCTGCTATTTGGGGGGGGGGCACTGTCAATCCTAAGGGGATCCTGAGAAAATTGAGAACCTTGGTCAAATCATGGAAGTCATAGTCTGTGAAGTTGATTCTTCTTAGCTGTTTTGAATATTGGGTTACCTGAGCCACTGTTTCAGGAGGTCTTGCTTGTCCAAACCGTATTAGTCTGGAAGGAATCCACAGCTTTTCATCTTCTGTGGGAATGAAAGCTTAACCTATTTTTCAAAGTACCTTGTCTTTAGATTTACATCTTGAAATTAAGATCTTTTTAAAAAATACAGGTTAGACTAATCTAGCAGTATTTATAATGAAATTCCATTAGCAGCTGTTTCTCATTCCTCAGCAATCAAACAACTTAAAGATAACACAATAACATCCAGAATATCTTGTGTATTTTCCATCTTTATGTGGCTTTTTGGTTAATATCTTTTTTTTTTTTTTTTGGTTTATTGAGACATTTTCTCTGTGTAAATTTGGATGTCCTGGAATTCACTCTGTAAACCAGACTGGCCTTGAAATCATACAGATCAGGTCTTTGCCTCCCAAGTGCTGGAATTAAATGCATATGCCACCATGTCCAGCTGCTCTACATTTTAAATAACTTTGTCTTTCTTTTCTCTCCCAAGCCTATGTATGTTTTTGAAAATGCTTTTTTATCATTTACATGTTTGTTTTTTTTTGTTGTTGTTATTTTGTTTTGTCCCCTCTGAATCCGTCTTTACTATATATCTCTGTCTTTTTCTGAGCAAATAAATCTTATACCTAATGATGCAAGTCAGATTCTATATATGCTCATATATGTATTAAACATAGAAATTTTATCTTTAAAACTTGAAAGCCATGCATAATATGACATTTAAAATTGTTTCTTAGTGATTTCCTGATTATGAGACATGTCTGCTACTTACAGCACTTAGTTATTCTGGAGAGTATAATGGATACCAATGGCACATCATTTGGATTTCATTTTCTTCTTGGAAATTTTGGCCTTTTGTGCATAGAACTGCCCCAGCCTTGACCTCTGACTTTCAACACATTGTCTTATCTGGGCTAACAGGAGATAGAGTCTGCCTAACCTTGTCAATACATGTTCGGACAGTCTTTCAAACTTTTCTGCATCTGAGATGGTCTGTCAGATACTAGGTGTCTAGGTAGCCAGCTTTTTCTGTCATTTCTTGTACCTTTAGGAAGTAGTTCACTTTTGCTTCCTGCTTACCCTAGGAATGTTATTTTGTTTCTCAGGTATTTGATGGGTTTCAAGATTATTGAATACTAGATAGTCATACCTTACATCCTCTCTTATTTTACCTACAACATATTAGGTACATGTCTTAGTATTTCCAGAATAAGACAGCTGTTAGAGTAATCTCTGCTATATTCTATTATCCTGAGATTGGACATCTAGTATGTGTTTCTTGCTTCATGTTGTTCTTATTTTTGAATGTATAAATTTGTGAATGTTTTTAGCTTTTTCCTCCTGGACTATACTTGATACTTGTTATCATTGTATATAGGTATAATGATTATATATATTATATATATGATATATATATATATATATATATATATATATCATTGTATATCAGGCATAAAGCCCCCTTATTTAGACAAAAAGTGGAAATGTAGTGGCATCTTGCTTTGCTTGTGAACTTGTGGTGGTGGCTTCACTCTATGACATGGCTTCAGGTGTTCAATGTGACTCCTTATAAGGCACAGGAGGGGCTGGCTTGCTGTACTTGGGTTGCAGTGAGAGCATCAGAAGGGCAGAGACTGTATCTCCCACAGAAGGAAGACCACAACAATTATTTACTATTATTTGTGTAAGTAGTTCCCTAATAAGTACCTAATTATCATTTATCTTCAGTATGGTGAACTCTTTTAAAGCCCACCATCAATAGGTACAGTCCTTATTTGCAAATCTTTCAGCCATGAAAATTAGAAATGGGCATCACCACCTAGTTGAAAACAAACACACACACACACACACACACACACACACACACACACACACACACACAGAGAGAGAGAGAGAGAGAGAGAGAGAGAGAGAGAGAGAGAGAGAGAGAGAGAGAGAGGAAGAAAGACAACAAAAAAACTATTTTTTTCTTAGGTCAGCACCCAGCAACTGCTTTTAGCTCTTCACCTATGAATAGATTTAATTAGGGAATGCAAAGTAAACTGGGAAGAGGAAATCCCAGGGCGTTTTCTCTCTCATAGTGTCCTGTCGGCATGTCTAAGGAAGCATATTCCTGATTAATGATTTGTTTTGGAGAGCTGGTTAGTTTGTGGTGAGTGATGATCCTGCTCGCTGTGCTCTGTATTCTAGACCCTCTAGGAGAACCCTGGGTTTTTTAAAAAAGCAAACTAAACCACATATCTCCATGTTTGCTTATTTACTTTCTGCTTCCAAATAGCATCCTAATACCTCTCAGCATTGCATTGACATGAAAGTTGTAAGCAGAAATAAACCCTTTCAGCTCCAAGTTGCTTTTGAATAATGGTTTATTACAGGAATAGAAATCTAACATGCCCAGAAGGTAGGAGAAAGTGAGCAAAAGAGAGGAGAGATAAATTATGGACAACAAGGACGTTCAAAGGTAAACTTTTATTCTTTTCTTTTTTTCTTTCTTTCTTTCTTTTTTTTTTGGCTGTTGTTTTTTGGTATTGATTCTTTCTAGATTTAACATCAAGTATCCAAAATCCAATTCATCTCCCTGTCCCTTCATATAGACCCTACGGCCTTGCATTGTTCCTCTAACTAAAAAAAAAAAAAAAAAAAAAAGGCAAAACAAAAGGGAAAAAAAAAAAGAGAAAGAAAGAAGAAAGAAATTGAAAAGCCTCAGCATGGAAGCTGTTTTATGATACAGTGGGCCATGCAATATACCCTTCACTTTATACATCTTTACTTGGGAGAGCTGACTCTGCATATGCCCAGGCAGCACACTGTAATTGACTCTATTATCGGGGATGCAGCTGAGCTGGCCATGAAGGCATGAAGGCAAGAGAGGGGTCTTCCCCATTGTATTCCATGTAGTGTTATGGGTAAATTCTACCTTGCAATCTGAACAGGGCCAGAGAGCTGGCCTTGGGGACATGAGAGCTGCAGAGTGAACATTGTACTTAACCAACATCAGCAGTCTGGGACCCATTAGCTCCTCCTTGTTCAGATCAGGATACTCTATGTGTTTCTGCAGCCTATTTTGCCCTCCCTCTCTGCATCTTGATTGCATTTTGGCTCAGTCTCTAGTTGTGGGTGTTTGCTTCTGTATCCATCAGCTAGATTTTTTGTATATTAAAACAGCCCTGAAACCGAGGGAAGAAGCCTACTTGGTCACAGTGAATGATTTCTCTGATGGATTCTTGGATTTGGTTTGCCAGTATTATATTGAGTATTTTTGCATCAATGTTCATGAGGAATACTGGTCTCTAGTTTTCTTACTTAGTTGTGCCTCTGTGTGGCTTGGGTACCAAGGTGATTGTGGCCTCGTAAAAAAGTGTTTGGTAATGAACCTTCTGTTTCTATTGTATGGAACAATTTGATAAGTATTGGTATTAGCTCTTCCTTGAATTCCTGGTAGAATTCTGCATTGAAGCAATCTGACCCTGGCCTTTTTTTTTTTTTTTTTTCTTTCTTTTTTATTAGAAGGTTTTTGGTGACTGCTTCTAGTTCATTAGGGGTTATAGGCCTATTTAAGTTGTTTGTCTGTTCTTGATTGAATTTTGGTAAGTATAGTTTTCAGAAGTTTGTCCATTTCCTTTGAAATTTCAAATTTTGTGGAGTACATGTTTTCAAAATATGACCTGAAAATTGACTGGATTTCTTCAGTGTCTGTTGTTATGTACCCCCTTTTGTTTCTGATTTTGTTAGTTTGCATGTTCTCTCTCTGCTGTTTGGTTAGTTTGGGTAAAGTTTTGTCTATCTTGTTGATTTTCTCAAAAAAACAACTCTTTGTAGCATTGATTTTTTTTTTTTTGTATTGTTTTTCTGGTTTCTACTTTATTGATTTCAGCCCTCAAATTGATTTTTTCCTGGCATCTACTCCTTTGGGTGAGTTAGCTTCTTTTTGTTCTAAGGCTTTCAGTTGTGCTGTTAATTCTCTAATGTGACTATCCTCCGTTTCCTTCATATGGGCATTAAGTGCATTGGACTTCCCTCATAGCACTGCTTTCAATGTATCCCATAAGTTCGTGTGTGTTGTGTTCCCATTCCCGTTGACTTTTAGGAAGTCTTTAATGTCTTCCTTTATTTCTTCTTTGACTCAGGTATGGTGTAATTGCACATTGTTCAGTTACCATGAGTTTGTCAGATGTCTGCTGTTTGTGTTGTTGTAGATTTTTAATGTTAAAGCATGGTAGCATTTAAAGCATATGATACAGGGGACTATTCCAAATTTTTTGCATCTGTTGAGGTTTGTTATGTTGCCTTGTATGTGGTTGATATTTCTGAAGGTGCTATGTGAGGCAAGAAGTTTTATTCTTTTGTGTTTAGATGGAATGTTCTATACATGTCTGTTAAACCCAATTGCGACATAACTTCTGTTAGTTTTTTTTTGTTTGTTTTTGTTTTTGTATTTTTGTTGTTGTTGTTGTTGTTGTTGTTGTTGTTAAGTTTCTGACTGGTAGTTTTGTCTAGTGGTTAGAGTGGAGTGGTAAAGGCTCCCAATATAAGTATTTGAGGTTTTATGTGAGGTATGAGTTTAGTAGCATTTCTTTTAAAAATGTGGGTGCCTTTGTATTTGGGGCATAAATGTTCAAAATTGAGTCTTTATAATGATGGATTTCTCCTGTAATGAATACGAAATGTATGTCTTCACCTTTTTGATTAATTTTGGTTTGAAGTCTAACTTGTTTTATATTAGGATAGCCACACCTGCTTTCTTCAAGGGTCCATTTGACTGGAAAATCTTCCCTCAGCCCTTTACCCTGAAGTAATGTCTGTCTTTGAAGCCTAGATGTGTTTCTTGTGTGCACCAGAAGGATGGATTCTATCTCCACACCCAATCTGTTAGCCTGTGTCTTTTCATAAGTTGTAAGACCACCAATGTTGAGGGAAAGTAAGGACCATTGATTGTTAATGCTTGTTTGTTTTAGATTTGTTGTTGGCACTGATATTGTGAATATATTTGTCCTTTACCCTTGGGTTCTGGTGAAGAAGATTATTCTTTGCCTATATCTTTGTGAGTACAGATAATTTCCTTGGGTTGGAGTTTTCCTTCCAGAATTTTCTTGAAATTCGCAAGCCAGTGGATGGCACTTGAAGAAACCATCCTGAATGAGGTATCCCAGTTACAAAAAGAGGAACATAGTATGTACTTACTCATATATGGATTTTAGACCTAGAGCAAAGGATCATCACCATATAATTCACACCACCAGAGGAACTAGGATACAAGGTGTATACTAAGAGATTCATATAAAGTCCCTCACAGAATCAGGAAGGAAAAAGTCCCCCAGAGCACAGGGAAAGTGGGGGGTTAGCAAATGGTGAGAGAAGTATGAGAAAGTGAGCGGGAGGAGAGGAAAACACGTGCGACTAGGAAGATTGAGTCCGGATAGGAATAGAAAATAGGAGAGAGAGAGAGAGAGAGAGAGAGAGAGAGAGAGAGAGAGAGAGAGAGAGAGAGAGAGAGAGACTAAAAGAGTGAGCCAATATTGGTTTGAAGATAAAATTGAATACAAAGAAAGGTCTAGAGAACTACAAGACTGTCTCCAACAAACAATTTGAGCTTCAGTGGAAAGGCTAAAATAAATGCCCTTCCCGGAGAGTGAGATCAACAACTAACTTATCCATGGAGCCCTCATCTAATACCTGTTGGAAACAGGAGCAAACACCCATACATAAACACTGAGTTGAAGTAGAACCCAGATGCAGATGGAGAGGACAAGAACAGGCTGCAGAAATACATAGAGAGAGCTTACCTGAACATGGAGGAGCTAATGGGCCCCCCAGACTGATAGCTGGGAAGCCAGCATGGGACTGACTCAGGCCCCCCTGAATATGGGTCTCAGCCAGAAGGACTGAACAGTCTAAGAGACCTCAGACAGTGGAGCCAGGAGGTATCCCTGGTGCACAAAAGGACCTTGCTAACACATCCCCCATGGAGGGATACTGCCTTAATCTAGAGACAGGATAGAAGCCCTAGTCCCTACTTCACATGACCTGTCAGATCTTCATGACCCCAACTGGATGGCATTCCCCTACATATGGAATTGGGATGGTGGGATGAGAGGGGAGGGTGCATGTGAGAGGGCAGAGAGGGTAAAAGTGAGGGAGGGAGGGAGAGAGAGGTAACTAGGATCAACATGTAAAATAATAAATTAAATTTAAAAAAAAATATGTAGGCATGGGAGATAAAAAGAAACAGGATACGATGATTTAAAAAATAATAATAGAAAGAAAGTAGCTGAGTGTGGTGGCACATGCATTTAATTCCAACACTCGGGAGACAGAGGCAAGCAGATTGCCTCTGTGATTTCAATGTAAACCTGGTATACAGAGTTAATTCCAGGACAGATAAAAGTTACACAGAGAAACCCTGTCTCAAAAAATGAAAAAAAAGAAGTAAAAGAAATAGAGTAATAAAAAAAAATCCATGTAAAGATGGAAAGCACAGAGAGAATCTGGATACTCTATTGTATTATATTATCTTTGTATGGCTTTGTCATTAAAATCTTCTTTTTCTCTCATGGTGTCATGCCTGTCTTCTATTGTTAGATGTTTTCTTGTATTGCTGTCTTCCCATTGCTTCTTCTAGTAGGTGCAGTTATGCTCTCTCTCTCTCTCTCTCTCTCTCTCTCTCTTTCTCTCTCTGATACTCCCCTGGTGGGCTTAGGTTGGCCAGAAGTTTGATGTCTGTAACCCCAGGTGGTCCATGCTCTCTACCAGTTCTTTGCTCAAGCAGAGACCCTAGCAGAGGCCTGGCGATGGGGATCAACGATCTAGTAGTCTGGGACTCAGGATGGTTCAGAGAAGATATACAGGTATTTGGGAGGGGTGTTGAATTCCAGCAGAGGACCTCTGGTGGGGTTTAGAGATTAGGCAGTCAGGGATTCAGGGTGGTGCCACATGGATGGGTAGGTCTTATGTGCTCAAAGCAGCTCCAGGAAGTTTCCCGAAGGTGGCAGGATTATTGGATCCACCCTCTGTTCTAATGCTCAACTAGAGCAGTGGTATAGTGGGCAGGGTATGGCACAGTGTGTGGGGAGGGCATGTGTGTTTGTTTCAGAGCACCAGGGGCATGCTTTCTGGGGGGGACAAGACACAGAGGGGAGGGAGATTCTAGTCCAATCTAGGAAGTCCCTGGGAATGCTGAGGGCGGATTCAATCCAAACTGGTCCCAGACTCCCTTGATTTTTTTCTTTCTTTCTTTTTTTTTCTTTTTTTCTTTTTTTTTTTATTATGCATTATGGACTTTAGGCTTCTAATTCTACATGATGTCATTTTTGTCCTATTGATTATGTGTTTTGCTTTACAGAAGCTATTCAGTTTCATAATGACCTATTTATTAATTATAAGTCATAGTGCTTGTGCTATTGGTGTTCTGTTAGAAAGTTGTTTCCTGTGCCATTGTATTCAAGGCTATTTACCAATTTCTCTTGTATTAGGTTCAGAGTATTAGGTTAAGGTCTTTGATCCACTTGTTCTTGAGTCTCATACAGAGTGATAAATATGGGTATATTTTCATTCTTCTCACTCAGATATCCTGCTATAGAAGCACTGTGTTGTTGTAGATGCTTTCTTTCTTCCATGATGTATTTATGGTTCTTTTATAAAACATCAGGTGTCCATACTTCAATGGTTTTGTCTGGGTGTTTGATCCCAACATGGTGCACTACAAGTTTTGAAAGTATGAATTAGTGATTCTTTCGATTTTCTCAGTGATGATTTATATATACACTTTTCATTTCTGATTTTGTTCATTTGGATATTCTCTATGTTCCTTTTAATTAGTTTGGATAAGGATTTGTCTATTACGTTGACTTTCTCTAAGATATTTTGTTTCATTGATTTTTTTGAATTATTCTCTTTGATTTTATTTTATAGATGTTATCCCTTAGTTTATTTCCTGCCATCTACTTCTCTTGAGTGTGTGCTTCTTTTTTGATATGGAACTTTCAGGTGTGCCATTAAGTTGCTATTATGAAATCTCTACAATTTCTTTATGTAAGCACCTAGTACTATCAAGTTTCCTCTTAGCACTGTGTTCATTGTGTCCCATAAGTTTGGGTATTCTGTTGCACTAGAATTGCTGGGCTCTGAAGGTAACATATTGTTCCAACCTGGTTTGGGGTGATTGTAGTTCTAAATGCTAAATTCTCAGTATGTCCTTGCTAATAGTTGTTTTGTTGCTTATTTTATATTTTCTCTCTGGTTTTGTGGTCAATGTGGCCTGTGGTTGAGAAGCAGGTCTCCACTGAATTTGGAGACTCCACCTCTTGCAGCAGTTTGATTTTTGGAAGAGCAGGGAGTGTCCACCCAATTTAGGGGATGTAATATGGCAACTAAGAGCATAGGGGCTAGGATAGGGTGGGTGGAAACATAAAGCGAGAGACAGGGGCGTTTGGCAGAAGTTCTACCTAAATTTCAAACAATCTTTTATTTTATTTTCATTAGCTTCTTTGTTTTATAATTCTCCCCATGTTTTCTGGCTTTGAATTGCTTCTGATGAAAGAGTTAACACATGTTTTTTTTTTCCCTAGTAAATTGTACCCAAAATCTTTTTGTGAGATGTTTTTATTCTACCTTACAATTTTCTGTATTTTTTCTTATGTGAATGTTCACATATTTTTTTTTAAAAAAATGCATTTCATTTATTAGTTTGTGACATGTGCATAACTCTCTCCTTGTGTTGAAATTAGTTGACTCCTTGAAGGAGTTGTTCCTTCCGTGATTGACTTAGGTCATTAGGAATGGTAAAAAGGTGTTTACCTAGTGAGATACTCTGCTGATCCCTGGATTGAAGTTATAAAGCACCAAGGACAGAACAATTTTTTTTCAGCATTCTGAATTCACTTAAATCATAATGATCTAACATTTGATTCTATATTATAAGTAATAGGGAGCACAAAGGGAAATACATCTAATTATTGTGGGTTTCTCTTCATCGCATATAGCTTGTTTTGTTAATCCTCATTTTCAGAATAACTGGTTTCAGAAAAAGCAGACAGGGATATTCGGTACCAACATTTCAACAAAAATTAGACCTGTGCCCTGGTAAACTCTCATTATTCCTGCTGAGCCACTAGGCCTGCAAGAAGGTCAGAAAACATTAAACCAAATCTGTTTTTGCACAAACAGAGTGAGATGTGGACTACCATAGCACTGCATGCAGTCAGCAGTGATTCAAGAAAACTGATGGACAAGGCCAAAGTTATCAACTTGCTGAAATTGAACTGGACTAAATCACTTTGCTCTCTCTGAGTTAACAAAAGACTATAGTGCAGTGTCCCAAAACCAGACATAAAAGAACTTCACATGGAATTCTAACTTCAGAGAAAATACTTGTAGGCAATAGCTATAGACCCAAGCATCCAAAAATCACTTAAGTGAAAGTTTCTTTATATATATATATATATATATATATATATGTGTGTGTGTGTGTGTGTGTGTGTGTGTGTGTGTGTGTGTGTGTGTGTTTTGTGTATATCATGCAATGTGCTGGTTGAAATTATTTTTCCTTTTGGAAATATTTAGTCAATGTATTTTAAGGAATGACTTTTAAATACCATATTTTTAGTTCCATCAATTTTATTTTTGTGAATTATTTTAAGATTGCTTTCTCCTATTTTTGTTTGTTTTCGTTTAATTGAATTTTGAAGCTACTTGAAATTGGTAGTGGTTATTTTAATTTAAAGACACATATAATTCATAATGTAGAACAAGATGAATTTGGCTAAGAATAATTGATTGGGCCTTTGTGAGTACATACTACCTTACAAATTTGTACATTTCTTCACTCAAATAATTATTATTAAAATTGCTAACAGCATAAAAGCATTATCATATATATTAATGGAATGCATTTTTTAGGAATCAATGGAAAAAATTATTTCCATTTTCAACAGCTCACATGAAATTTTATAGCATTACATTAGATTCAGCATGCCTGGAAGATTAAAGAAATAAAATGTCAGTTGCTATCTGTGGAATATGAACATGAGCAGAAAGAAGAGTTATAATGATATTGGGGAAAGTTAAGCAGAGTGGAAAAATCAGGAATACAAAAATTTGGAAATTTTAAATCAAATTTGGCATTTTTCTGTGCACCTATCCTTCAAAGTAGGTAGCTTTGGTTAATACTCCTGTTTATGTTTTAGTTTGTTATAAGATTATACATGGAATCTTCTCACTGCTCATGTACATATAGATATATTAAAAGACAAAACTATGGTGGTACAATGGGTATAATTATGATGACTATAATCACCAGGCACATTAATTTATTGAATTGTTACTGTGACAAAGCTTCAAGAGTACAGTATATCATTAAGAAAAGATGATAGAAACAGTCAGTGTCACAGGTGCAATAAATTTCACCTGGGAAATCTTAACACACATTCTGGCAGAACTAGAATCAGTGGAAAGATCATAGGTAGGGTACAGCTGTAAGAGATCATGACCTGTTCCCAGATGCTCACTTTCTTCAGGCATCATTCACATTGCAAAGATTCTACAACTTCTTGATTCTCTGCAGTTTGCACTTTCCTTAGTAATTTATCTTCTGCTTTTTCATTCAACATAAAGGAGACATGCATAACTTACATATAAGCATACGTAGAACATACTTAATATGTTCTAAATAGTATGAATGTTAAATTTATTTTCACCAGTATAGTTCATCTTATTTCGTAAAATAATGGTATTCATCATATATACGTATATTTAAATCAGGTTCATTTATGGTATTAAGGGTTAGATTGCAATTTGTTAGTACATACCAAAAAAACCCTTCCCTACAAACAGATCAAATTAAAATTTTAATTTGTATATAAATATTTGTTTCCATGAGAAAAATGCAGATTATTTGAAGAGGTAGAATTATGTAGGGAGACTATGTAAGTACTACCTCACACAAAATTCTGCACAAAGAAATGCTAAGACTTCTTACCTTAAATGTGATTCACTGAATGAGCAGTATTAGAGTGATGCTTTATACAGGTATCTACTAAGTATGTATACATCCCATAAATGCTATATGATCCTAGAGATAAGTTCAAATAGGAAACTGTAAGCCCTTAGTAATATTTATATGATATAATATAAAGTAACTAACTACTAACCATGATGATTGCTTTTTTGTAGCTGAAACAACATTTATACACAATATTTGGGAATTTGGGTGTCGTTCTTTCCAAACTACTTCCTGCTGGTAAGGGGCGCTGTCTTGGGGGATTCGAAGAAGATTCAGATATCCTGGCTGTAGTCTGTAGGGCTGTTTTGTCCAGCTGATTTGAATGTAGGATCAGCTTGTACTCTGTTTCAGGCAGTCAGGCGTGATCAAACCACATTAGTCTGGAAGGAATCCACATCTTTTCATTTTCTGTGGAAACAAAAATAGAAATCCTCTTCCCCAGTAACTTGTCCTTCAACTTAAATTTTGGAGTCAAAGCATTTTTTAAATTTAATTTATTATTTTACATGTCGATCCCAGTTCCCTCTCCCTTCCTCCCTCCCTCCCACCCAGCCCTCCTTCCCCCCTTCCCTCCCTTTTTACCCTCTGTGCCCTCTCACATGCACTCTAAACACCCTCCCCTCCCATCCCCCCACCCCAATTCCATATGTAGGGGATTGCCATCCAGTTGGGGTCATGTAGACCTGACAGGTCCTGTGAAGTAGGGACTAGGGCTTCTCTCCTGTCTCTAGATTAAGGCAGTTGTCCCTCCATGGGGGATATGTTCGCAAAGTTCTTTTGTGCACCAGGGATACATCCTGGCTCCACTGTCTGAGGTCTCTTAGACTGCTCAGTCCTTCTGGCTGAGACCCATAATCAGGGGGGCCTGAGTCAGTCCCATGCTGTCTTCCCAACTATCAGTCTAGTGGCCATTAGCTCCTCCTTGTTCAGGTAAGCTGTCTCTATGTGTTTCTGCCGCATGGTCTTGTCCTCTCCATCTGTTTCTGGGTTCTAGTTCGACTCAGTGTTTATGTATGGGTGTTTGATCCTGTTTTCAACAGGCATTAGTTGAGGGCTCCATGGAGAAGTTAGTTGTTGATCTCACTCTCCGGGAAGGGCATTTATGATAGCCTTTCCATGGAAGCTCAACTTGTTAGTTGGGAGCAGTCTTATAGTTCTCTCGACCTTTCTTTGTGTTCAGTTTTATCTTCAAACCAATATTGGCTCCCTCTGTTTTATATCCGCAGTAAATTGTTAAATTTTTTTATATAAATTCTAAGTTTGTCCCTATTTGTCGTTCATTTCATTTCACTCAGATTTCATTAAATAGGTACATGGAAACGAATAAACCTCTTGCTTCATCATATAAATATCTCACATATAGATTTTCACACATTTAAGGCTTGAAAATAATTGATATTTGCTTACTTAATTCGGATCTCTCCTGTCCTCTATTGTCATGTTTGTTGCCTAATACCAAGCAGCCTGTTTTTATATCTTTGATCTTTCTGGCTATCTTTACAGGAGCTGCCTTCATATAATTTCTTCCTTTTAGGTTCATTTTAAATTTCTTCCCTTGCTCAATTTGCAATGAAACCATCAGTCCAATAAGCAGTTTTTCCAAAATAACAAGATGGACAACAATTTTCAAATAATTTCAATAAAGGAAATATAATCATTATAATCATATTCAGATGTAAAATTATGAGTTAATAAACTGCAGACAATTTCTCTTTTGAATTCATTAATCAAATGGTGTGAATATAAAATATTAGACCTTTAAAATTTTTCATTATTCTGCTATCTACTCAAAATATTACTGTGTATTTTAAAATCATTTTCCATGAAAGAATTGATTGATGTACTTCTTTCTCAGCATTTTATAATCCGTTTTTGTGTCATTCACCTTCCTATAAATCTTTTTGCAGTACTGTTTCAGAATACACTATTAAGCACATTATAAAATTTTAGAATGTAATTTCCTTTGACACCCTATTTATGTTTACTACCGACTTCAAAGGACGTTCAGGATGTAGAAGACTTATATTCCCTGGGGTTGAAGTGAAAAATAATCCTGTCAGCAATTCTAATAGACAAGTGATGCAGTGGCAGTTCTAGCAAAGACATAGTCTCCTTTTAGCTAGAAATGATTTGTGTGTTTTCTTGAGGCAGTGTCTATTCATGGTTGTGTTAACATGAATGTCAGTAGCTAGAAAATGACAGCACAAGACAAATGTCCTTTAAGTGTGAAAGTCAGTTAAGTGAGAGCCTTGGCTATAGTGAAAATTTTAGGATGACCCCGTAGATACAGATCACAAAAGGGCTGAAAACTGAAATCTTTAACTGAAAAGTCATAGTCCTACACTGAACTTGGTAACTTCTAAGAATTGTAATATCATTAAACATGAACTCATAAAGGAGGGTCAAAGAGAACAGCTGTTTCATAAAGTACAAAGAAAATTCTATCTATCTATCATCCATCTATGACACTCCCCTCTCTCTCTCAAACACACACACACACTCAAACAAACAATCCTTCCCTCCCCACTTTTTTTTTTATTATTAACATTAGTTGTCAAATTGGGAAGAATCACCTAGAAACCTAGTATTGGGCTTTTCTATGATAGATATTATGCACATTAGGTCAATAGAATTGAGTAGAGACACCTTGACTATATGAGGGCCCACCATGAATGTGAATAGTACCATATATTGGGCTAACCTCTTATTCCCATAAAAGAGAGAGCAGGCTGAGCATAAACATCCATCTCTCTTAGCTACAGATGTTAGCAATTACCCAATGCTCCTCATGCCTTTTATTCCTCAACCTGTTGGACTACACCTTGAGATTGTGAGCCAGAATCAATGACCCCTATGTTCCTTCTCAGGTATTTTACCTCACGAACAAGAAAACAATATTTACTCCAATATGTGTATCTTTCAGATTTTCTCTATGATTAGGTTAGGACTAGCTCAATTGAAGTTTCATAAGTCTATGGGATCTCAGACCGTGGAACCAAGA
This sequence comes from Phodopus roborovskii, assembly GCF_943737965.1. Classification (NCBI taxonomy): domain Eukaryota; kingdom Metazoa; phylum Chordata; class Mammalia; order Rodentia; family Cricetidae; genus Phodopus; species Phodopus roborovskii. The sequence goes on along the minus strand of NW_026126413.1, from coordinate 1,829,637 downwards.
TGTATTCCTGGTGCACAAAAGGACCTTGTGGACACATCCGCTATGGAGGGATACTGCCTTAACCTAGAGACAGGAGAGAAGTCCTAGTCCCTACTAGAAATGACTTGACAGATTTACATGACCTCACCTAGATGGCATTGCCCTACATGTGGAATTGGGGTGGCAGAATGGGAGGGTAGTGTGGTCAGGGTGCATGTGAGGGGGTCAGAGAGGGTAAGAGGGGGAGGGAACTGGGATCTACATGTAAAATAAAAAATAAATAATTAAAAAATTAAAATAGAATGTCAAAAAATAAATGTTGATTTATCTTGAAAGAAAGATAAGTACTATGCAAACATTTTTAGAAATAAGAGAACATGAAAATGGAGAGCAATTTTTTTTGCTTACTTTGCCAGTTTGTGTGTGTGTGTGTGTGTGTGTGTGTGTGTGTGTGTATGTGTGTGTGTGTGAGAGAGAGAGAGAGAGGGAGAGAGAGAGAAATAATAAAATAAAAATTAACTGTCAGGACTCTATGAAGTTTTTGATCATGTCTCTTATAAAACATCTCCCTGTTTTATCTACACACACACACACACATACACAAACACACACACGTGCACACAGACACAAACACAGAGAGAGATTGCTGACTTTCAGACGTTTATATGATAATCTTTCTTTAGCCAGGATGTTGTTCATTGTAATATGCTGAATAACAATTTTCAGAATACAAATAAAAATTATGTTGAATTTTTCTACACTGAGATATAAACTTGACAAACACTTGATATGTGTTGAATTTTTGAAAAGAATTAGTATAATCATATGCAACTATAATGCAACTGTTGATAGAAAATTTAGCAACAACCCAATCCACTAGGAAGATAGGAAGGGTTTCCAAACTTTCAACTGTTTCTCAGGGTATTCAATGAGGAAACAATGAATTTGTTTTGCCACTATACATTCCATAACTATAATTATAAAGATTTCATTTAAAAAAATCTTCTAAAAAATAGTTCAGAAAGACATCTTAAATTTGCATAACAGGAGCATTAAATTAAGGAAAGCATACAGTTCTTTCCAAAGTAATCCTATTTTCAGTAAGATTAATCAATGGATCAACTCTCATAACAAGGTAATATAAAATGAGTCATTTAGATATTTTAAGTAATTACTGGTTTTATCCTAGTGAAAAAGTACACAGTAAATTGCACAGTCAAGGTACAATCTTGCTCTGTCCTTAGTGAAGACTTTTGACCTGATTATAGTGGGTTCCCAGTCACAGTTCCATATGGCTGGGGCATGGAAGAGTGAGAGATGTTTGCTTGCAATTCATCTAATTAGAGAACTATATTTATTATGAGGACTGATTCTTATGAAATTATCTCACCCATATTTTTTCCTAAATGCTACATCTCCAAATACTACCATAGGCTTCATCATGTGACAATTTGGAAGGCTCAATAAAATCTCTAGTAAAACCAGAGGGAAAGAGTCAGCTGTACCCTATTATCAGAGCTATCCCTCAACTTTCAGCACTTAGAAGCCAGTTCACAAGTATAAATTGGTAAAGATACACAGGAATTCCTCATACACACTTTCCAATGTGCACATTCTTCATTTAAGCCATAATAATGCACCATCCAGCCTTCATGCACATTTCATGATGTTAAGTGTATTTACTGCTTCCTCAAGCTGAGGATAAGAACTTCTATCTTTCTAAAACCATCTATTAAATTTCTAAAGATTTGTCTTTATGTATTGTTGTACTCAAACTTTTCATTGCATTATTTACTTATTGAAGGTTTCTCACAAGAAAATATATAACTAATAAATGAATATTTCATAATTACATGTTGTATATTTTAGAAAAAAGCAGATGTGATATATTCAATCACTGGATATCATGCTATGAGCTTTGCATATGCCAAGGTGAATAGTCAAAAAACTTTTACAAAACTGGAATTGTTTGGAAATCAATTGGTTATGCATATCAGGAAAGGCTCATGTGGTTAGTTTGGATTTATGATTATAATAGCTACGGTGTTACCTAGAAGTACTTATCAAAGATTAAATGTTTACAGAAATAAGACCCTCCTGATACTTGCAAGCCTCACAGTTACTTTAATCTCTAGTCAGTGGCAAACCATGTTTCCTTTGATGTGGTTTATGGTTTTTTCCAGAGCTCTGTAGGACGTTAATGATTCCTAAAGTGCTCATGTGGTCAGAGAGAAAGAGAAAGAGAAATAGAAAGCTTGATATAGTACTTGATAATTTCATGTAAGCAATATTTCAGAACTATCATAGTTTTATACATTTAGATATGTTCTATAAAATGTAAGCAGGAGGTGAGCAGTGTATATGTTTTGTTTCTGTGAAATACTGAGATCCATATCAGCCTTATCTCTCTAACACTGAGTGTGTGTGTATGTGTGTGTGTGTGTGTGTGTGTGTGTGTGTTAATGGAAACTGAAATTATTTACTTACTCAATTGATAATGATAACTAAATTGTGTTGCTTATGTTTTTGTCAATGGCATAAACTAGTGTCAATCAGGAAGAGAAAACATCAAATGAGAAAATGCCTCTATCAGACTACTTGTAGCTAAATATGAGTTTTTGGAAATACTCTTTGTTAATGATTAATAAACTAGTGCCCTGCACATTTAGGTGGTGTGTCCCATTGGCAGGTAGTTTTCAGTAGTATAAGAAAGCATGCTGAACAAGACATGCATAGCAAGACTGTGTCCCTTATTCCTTCATGATATCCAGCTCAAGAATTAGGTTCCTGCTTGAGTTCCAGTCATGATTTTCCTTAATAGTACACTGTGACAGCCAAACATAAGACAAACACAATTTTTGTTGCTCTTAGTCAAGGTCTTGTCACAGAAATAGCAAGTAAACTAGGACATAAATTATGTATAAATTTCTTGACACTGGAAAAATGATATCCTTATATGGATTTTGCTTTTAAGCTAGTGATAATTACTTCTTTTTGCACTAATTCAATTCTTTAATTATATTCTTGTTCTTCTTTTATTTTTTATGTTTTACTTGTTTGTTTTTTGTAGAAAGGGTTTCTTTGTGTAGCTTTGGAGCCTATGCTGGAACTCATTCTGTAGCCCAGGCTAGCCTCAAACTCACAAAGTTCCATCTGCCTCTGCCACCATAGTGCTGGGATTAAAGGCATGCACCACCAGGTTCCAGTTCCAATTCTTACTCTATGAAATTAGACATAACATTTATCAATATCTAAGCACTAGATTTTTAAATAAATTACATATTTATTATGCTACAGATTTAAAAGCATGTTATATTTTGTTAAATAAAATAAGGGGCTGTTTACACGGATAGGTAGTAAATTACAGATTTTTAGAAGGGAGCTAATACATTACAATACAACATGTTTTTAATATTTATTTATTTATTTTATTATTTTACATGTCGATCCCAGTTCCCTCTCCCTCCCTCCCTCACTTTTACCCACTCTGTCCACTCACATGCACCCTAACCACCCTCCCCTCCTATCCCCCAACCCCAATTCCATATATAGGGGAATGCCATCCAGTTGGGGTCATGTAGATCTGACAGGTCATGTGAAGTAGGGACTAGGTTTTCTCTCCTGTCTCTAGGTTAAGGCAATTATCCCTCCATGGGGGATGACAACACAACATTTCAAAATATTATTGGGAATACAAGTAACCCTTCTTTCTTTGACCTTTCTGTTGAAAAGCTTCAGAATAAGACGTTTTGTTGCTCTTTGATAATTCATCATGTAATTTGCTGACTGCATACAACTCATCTTTATTCAACATGAAGCTAACTTTTGCTCTTAAATTTAAGACTAGGGTATATTAGTAAAATATTTTAGTGTATGCTGCCATGTTTTCTCTTTTATGATCATTGATCTCAATTTAAAATATTACTGAGAGCAAGTTCTAATATCTGCCCTTGATCCTTTTTTATTTCTAAGTTAGTTTAAGCTCGTGATTGTTGAAAACAGAGACAAAAATAGCTAAGCACTAAGAGATTCTATAAATACTTAAGAAATGAAGCAACAAATATGATTTTGACATGTTAAATAGAATTGAACTCTTGGCATTATGGAGTATATTAATATAAATATGGCTATCAAATATAAGTTCTTCCTCTTTTATATTTGTTCTATCTTTGCAGTTCTTTAGTGGTTAAAATGCAAATATCTATGAGCTGTGTACTCAGACCCTGCACAACTTGGGGCTCTTCTCAGTTCTCACACCATGATTCAGCCAGTTCTAAGGGCTTTTCTTTTAAAAGCCTCTTTTCTCAATGAGTTGCCAAAATGAAGAACTCGATGACCTGTAAGTTACAGCTCAAGTGTTCATGCTGCTCTTGTAGATAAATATTTTTGATTATAGTCAGCAATACCAAGAGTTCAATTTCGGTTAAAGCACCCATCACACATTTGTTGTTAAAGATTTTATATGAACTCTTAGCCTGAGCTCTTTTTATATCTATCTTCAACACACACAGAAGTCAACTACCTAAGAAATAAAAGAGAAAGATCAAGGACAGATAAAAGAAAAACTTTTCAGACTGATTATTTTTTCATGCTGATTAATCTTATTAATTATAATGTGATCAATGACCACATAAAGAGGACACAGGTAGAGATATGTTCAGACTTAGTAAGTCTAATCTTAAATTCTTGTCCTCTCTGACTCATTTTAAAGCACAAAGAGCCAATTTCTGTTTTTATTAGATTACTAAGTTGCCATCTAACAGTGTGGGAAGACTTAATTCGTCAAAAAGTTTGCAGAATCCTTGACGATCTCTGAGATGTATTATTGCCCATTCATCTAATAACCAATGCTCGTAATCCTGCAGCTGAGCTATACATTTAAAAGAGAAGCAATTCAAGGTAAATAAACATACACAGAAGAACCACTATAATGGAATATCATGTGGTTTTTCAAATAATCACCATTTTTCATTTCATTTAGACTTCTTAAAACCTTATTCAAAAACAGCTAATACAGCATAAGAAATATATTAAGATCAATGAGAAATCTGAGTCAATAACCTTATATTAGAAAACATATGTTTCCATAGATGGCATGCTAATTAAGTATCTCTGTAATTTAACAATGTGGAAGATTCTAGCACTAGTATTGACCATTCATGCCCATCCTCTACTGTATAATGGGTTCAGGCTATGCATAGCAGAGCTATCCAAAACAAACTAACAAAAAATTCGTATAAATTTGTATAAATATTCTTTTCACTATATTTGTATTATTTTATTTGGCTGTGTTTTAATATGAAACACAAGGAAGAGTATAAGTATTTTTTATACTATAGCAATTCTCGGGCCTGATGATGTATTAACTATTAAGACTGGATTTTGAACAAAGGAACCACTTTGTTCTATACTATGAAGTTTTTGTTTATGATCGAATATCATTTCTTTAACATCTTATTTCATGCAAGTCTCTTCAATCCCCAAGACAGCTAAATTTTCTGACTTCACCAGGTCCTATTCCTGTATCTTACCAAGTCTCCTTCTCACAATTGTATTTGCTATATAAGATTTTATATTTTTCTTCATAGTTGTTGATGAGATTCTACAAACTTAAAAAAAAAATCTTTTGAGTAAAAACTTTCCTTTTGAAAGGCTGAGTATAATGACATATGTGCCAATTACCCTTCAGCAAGTTGAGGTAGGAAAACTACTGGTATGAGGCTAGCTTGGGAGAAGGAGACTTGTATTTGATACCCAAACATAAGCAATATGTTAATGTTCCATCTATGCTACCTGGACAAATAAATATTTTTATCATATGGTATCTAGCTTGAAACTAGCTTGTTTTACATGCCAGTCTTAGTTCCTGCACCCTCCCATCTTCCTGTTTCTGCCACCAATCCTCATCCCATCCCCCTTCTGCTCCTCTGCTCCTCAGGGAAAAGACTTCCATGGGGAATCTTCAAAGTCTGTCATATAATTTAGAGCAGGGCCTAGGCCTACCACATGTGTCTAGGCTGAGGTAGTATGCTTCTGTGTGGAATGTGTGTTCTCATTAAATATAGAGATCCAAAGCCATTACACAGAGCATGAGAGACAGTGGAACACTCAGCACTAGATGGGTTAACTCCAGCTGATCAGCATCAGAGTCCCAGAAAACACATAGAAGAAGAAGAAGAAAAATTGTAAGAGCCAGAGAGCTGAAGGACTGCAGAACAAAGCCATCCAAATTAACTGAACATAGATCATATGAACTTGAAGAGAACAAAGCATTAACACAGGGCCTGCATAGGTTTGCATTGTGTTCCTTGCCTGTATAATATGGCTTCTAGTTTAGTGTTTTTTTTTTATGAGGTTGCTGGGTACATAAAGAAGTGGGTCTTTGACTTTTACATTCCCTTTACGTTTTTTGGTTTGTGTCATCCAACTTCAATGTGGTATTTTTTGTTTCATTATATTTTACTTTGTCATATTTAATAAAAATTGAAAGGGTATATGGATAGATTGATAGATACATGGTTGGATAAAAATATGGCCACTAGGGTAAAGGTTAACCACTTGTGCCATTTACACCTGCTGGGAGAGGGAAAATATACACTAGGTATAATAAACACTCCAGGGCAGGAAGTGTTCAGGAGTAGTTGATCTCCATATATTGGATTTCACATTTTTGTTGCATGCTTTTATTTGGTTACAGGTCTGGGGTTCTTTCATAGTTTTCTTTCTTTGTGGATGATATTTTACTTTGTTTTCTTTGTTTTAGAGGGTTTCATGTATTTGTTCATTTTTTTGAGAAAGAACTTGAAAATGGGTTGGTAGGATTTGTCTGCAGATCTGGAAGGATATGGAGAAGGGAAATGATATGATAAAAATTAATTTAAATTTAAAAATAGTTCTAAATAATCATAAAAAAGAAATGTATTTTAATGCATGGAATAACATTAAGTGAAAATATGTAATGACAACAGCTTTTATATCAAATTACAAATAAGTTGTAACAAGGGTATAGAACATACACAGATACATAACTTTGGAGAATGTCATATAAACAGATCTCTTATAGAGTCATTACCATAGCAGTCGATTTATATTTAAATATTACTGTAACAATTTTATGTAAATATTATGTAATTCTGTCTGTAACTGCTCAGGTTTCAGCATGAACTTGGGAGAGTGGAGTCTAAAAATGGGGCAGATGAAAGCCTAATGCATTAGCCAACTTTATTCACTGCATTAGACAATTTATAATCCAGGTGTATTCTGAGGGTTAAGTATTCATAATCAAGTTAGCAAACAAGCATGTAGGTTCACTACAGTCAAGAGGGCAACCTGTGCTTGGATACATTTCTGGATAACAAAACTAAAATGTTGCCACTCATATTCATGAGCCCTAGGAGGACATGAAAGCACCTTATGGAGGGAGTTCTCTAGACTCTTGCATACTGTGAATTTTCTCAAAAGCTCTCAGATGTGTCCTCATACTTCATTCATGAACTGTGTTAGATAGGTCTCCTTGAGAATTGCTTTTGGTGCAATTTTATATGTATTTTCTTCCTTTTATATATGTTTATGAAATATATTCATTTTTTCCACTCATTTATTTCTTCCTATTAGAATTTAGGATAAAATTGTTATTGATATATCATACTTTCAGTCAGGGAAATGCTATACAATCATCTTCCCCAATAGGACATGAAAAACTACAAGGATGCTTTCCAACTAATGAATTTATGCTTGTGTCATTCTTCTGCAGATGTATGAATTCCAGAATCCAATAATGCTGTTATTTTGATGAAAGAGACATTATTTTTACATTTCTTTACTAATGTGAGCAATAAGCATGTTGTTCTGTCTGTATAAATATGTCATTTCTAATATCCTGCATTTATTTTTAGAATCTACAAACAAATAATAGAGATATAATTCTATCAGAATGACTCTACTTAGTTCTAATAACTTCTTTTTAATGCTTGGCATGCAAAATAATTATTGGAGATCAACTTTTAAATTATTTTTATCTATCTACATACTAAATTAACTTTCTTTTTGAAAGACTACATAGAATATTTCACTGAATGTTGACAACATTCATCCAATATTCATTTATAATATTCTCTAATATTTTTATGTTTTACTTCTCATTTTATAATTATAGTAGCTTAAATTTCCAATTTCCTATATATGGAAATGTTTTATAAATTAAATTTTCCTTTGAACCTGGTAATGGTAACACATGCCTATAATCCCAGACTTAGAGAGGAGAGCTAAGCGGATGAGTTTGAGGCCAATATGCTCTACAATGCAAGTTCCAGAAAAACCAAGACTAGCTACACAGATAAACCCTGTATTGGAGAAACTAAACAAGCAAACAAACAAAAACCAGAAAATTTCATAATACACACACACACAAACACAATACAAATATATGTATATAATGCAACATGCTTTCTGTGTTTCACCTTTCTTAATCAATATTATTTTTTTTCACTAAAACTGAGTCTAGTTTTACTAATCTTTGTAAGGTTTTCACTTCAATTCTTATTACTTGTTTTTTTAATTGATTTTCTAAATATTATATAAGAATACTTAGAATAATTTAATTTATCATAATATGTAGACAATGGGCAATTACTTTCCATTTTTTAACATCAAGAATACAGTTTTTTTTCATGCTAGATATACTGAATCAACATGTACACTATAATCTCTTTTCATTGGTATATTTAAAATCTGAAAAATTGTTTTTTATATTCACTCAAACTATCAGTGAAGTTAAGTGTGGCATATAAAATGACAGTTCTGAAATATTTGGCATTTTTGATAATATCTCAGTTTTACATTTTTCTGGAAATTCTATAGTATCAGAATATCTATTTGTAACATCATAGAAACACCATTTCAAGGAAACTAAAGGTGACAATGTGTCAGTGTTACAGATCACAGGCCGATAATTATAATCAATGGTACATAGGGAATGATGTTCCTCTTGCATTTAGCATTTGCGAACATTCTGTCACAGAATATCTGAAAGTATATTTACTATTTTATTTGTGGGAGGAGCAGGTTTGGGATCTGAGAGGTGGCTCAGAGGTTATGAGCAGTGCTGCCTCCTCCAGAGGACCAGGATTCAATCCCATCCTCATGTTTGGTCATTAATCTTCTGGGAACTTTATCTTTTATATTTGGAAATCAATATTGGCCATCAAAATGCATCAAAAGTCACCGTAAATGACTCAAATCTCATGGTCATCTTATAAAAAAGGAATGAATTAGATTCATTGCCAAGATTTCTCATAACATTAACAGTTTCAGTGTCTCCAAAAGTCCTAGTTTAAATCCTCTGAGACTCTGAACTAAATTTAAAGTGTAGCATCCAAAATTAGATACTTCCAAAATACATTACACAATATATCCTGTTTATAGTTCCCCCTCCCTCTAGTCTATGTTCTTCCCTACCTCCCCTTCAGACTGCCTCCCTTTTCTCTTTCATTAGAAAATTAGAGACAACTAAACATGACAATATAAAACATAATTAGATGAACCAAAAACTATTATACAAAAGTTGGAAATGGCAACCCAACAGAAAGAAAAGTTACAAGAACAGGCATAAGAGTGGGATCCCACTCATTCTTAAAGTCAAGAATCCCACAAAAATACTAATATATATTTATGTGTATATAATATATATATGTGTGTGTGTGTGTGTGTGTGTGTGTGTGTGTGTGTGTGTGTGTGTGTGTGTGTGTGTAGGACCTTATGTAGAGCCATATAGTCCCATGCCTGCTGTTTCACTCTAGCTCATATGAGTCTTCCTTAGTGAGACAGAAAGCCTTGATCTCCTGGTATCCTCCATCTCTGGCCAGTAAATTCTTTCTGTCTCTTTTTTTGTGGAATTCCCAGAGTTCTGAATAGAAGAGTTTAATCCAATTTAGACTCTTTTACTGCAATAGGCCTCAGCTGTACATCTCAGCATCTTTTTCTATAAAAAGGCTCTCTGATGATGACTGAATAAGGCACTGATTTATTACTATAGCTGAATATCATTAGAAGTCATTTTATTTATTTTTGTTCGTTGTTTTCTGAGCAGTAGTGTTTTGTTTTACCCTATGTTCTCTAGGCCATGTAGTCTCCAGTTTTTGGTCAAGTGCCCAGTATAGTTCTTTCTTGTGGAGTATACCTTAGGTCAAATCAGACAGTGTTTGACCACTCCCATAAGTTCTATGTCACAACTGCCCTAGCAATTTATGTTGTAGTACAGTTTGCAAGTCAAGCATTTTATGGCTAGGTTGGTGTCACCTTTCTCTTTTCATTGCTAGCAAAGAACCTACCCTCACTGAACAGAGTAGAACATGGGGTGGGGAGATCCATGTAGGCAAAATCTCAACTTCTCCATGTTCCATTATTTGTATATATGTCTTGTTATTCAGTGGGGCTCACCAGTCAGTTTGCAAAGAACATTCCTTTGTCTTAGCAACAGGTTGGATTGTTTGAGGATTTTCATAAGACCTCCTTGGCCAAGAACTCAATTGAATGCAACTAAATCCCTCCACTTGTTGTATCCTTGACTGGTTACAAGCAATGGCTAGTGGAGACTCCCTATCATCCATTGCTAGGAGTCCTCTTTAGGATCATCTGTACAGATTCCAGGAAGTTTCCACTGTACTAGAGTTCCACACCAAAACCCTAATTAACTCCATTTCCAGGTCACTCTTCTCACAATTTCTCCATCCACCCCATCACCCAGACCTGATCTCTTACTCCTATCCCTACCTGCTCATGGTCAATCTATAAAGTCTATATCTCACATCCCAGAGAGACCTCTGTCTCACCACTACACCCTCCCTCTTTAAATTACCTCTGTGTGTGTTGTAGACAGTCTCTGACTTGTCAACACTCTTTCTTGTTTCAGAATTTTCATAGATTCCATTTGCCAACAAATCAGATGCAACCCAGTCCCAGCACAAGGTGATTCATTTGGTATCAAGAGATGGCCAGTATGGGTTATGTCATGCACATTATTTGAAAATTTCATGATTCATATAATTTATATCATACGAAGTTTCCATTGCACTCTGGGTTCCACACCACTTCTCAAATGCTTTTCAAATGTTCTCCCAGTTTAGCTTCATTCCCTTCCTCAATACCATCTTACCTCCCACATGCCACCTGATCCTCCAGTTCTTATGCCCCACCCCCTCTCCAGTCTACCCATTAAAACTGTTATATTTTATTCTCCCAAGGAGATCCGTGTTTCTTTTTTAGTGCCCTCCTCTATGTCTAACCTCTCTGGGTTTATTAATTAATTTTTGTTAATCATTTAATGGTTAATATCCAGATATAAATTAGTGTATAGCATATTTATCTTTCTGAGTGACTTCATTAAGAATGACTTTTTTCTAATTCCATCAATATACTTAAAAATTTCATTATGTTATTTTTAACAGCTGAGTAATATTTCATTGTGAAAATGTGCCATATTTTCTTTATCCTTTCTTCTATTGAGGACAACTAAGTCCTTTTCAATTTCTGGCTATTACGAATAGAGCAGCAGTAAACATGGCTAATAAGTAGCCTTGTAGTAGAATGCAGTGTCTTTTGGATTTATGCCCAGGAGTGGTATAGCTGGGTCTTGAGATAGATAGATCAATTACCTATTTTCTGAGAAACAGCAATACTGATTTTCATATTGGTTGGAGAAGTTTGCACTCCCACCATCAATAGAGCAATATACTTCTTATTTCATAACCTCACCAGCATGAACTCTCATTTGATCCTGACACTTCTTTTTGATCTTAGTCATTCTGGCAGATGTACTTGTAATTTTGTTTCCATGATGAATAAGGATGATGAACACTTCTTTAAGTGTTTCTAAAACATTTCAATTTCCCCTACTGAGAATTCTATAATTAGAACTATGTATTATTTTCAATTATGCTATTTTGGTTTTTTTACATCAGAATTCTTTAGTCCTTTATATATTAGAGATATTAGCTCCTTATTCGATGTGGATAAGCTAAAATTCTTTTACCATTCTGTAAGTTGTTACTTTCTTCCTTTGATGGTATCCTTTGTCTTATAGAAGTTTTTATTTTTTTTTAATTTCATGAAGTCCCATTTATTACTGTTAATCTTAGTGCCTGCAGTGATGGTATTTGTTTTCAAAAAGTCATCTCCTGCTCCAATGTGTTCAAGGTTATTCCCTATTCTCTCTTCTATCAGGTTTAGTGTAACTGGTTTTATATTGAGGTTTTGCTATACTTGGACATGACTTTTGACCATGGTGCTAAATATAGATTTATTAGTACTCTTCTACATGTAGCCATTAAATTATATAGCAGCATTTGTTGACTATGCTTTCTTTTCTCAAAGTGATTTTCTTTTTCTTTGTCATAAATCAGGTGTTCATATGAGTATAGAATTATGTCTTGGGACTTCAACTTGAATCTAATAAACCACATGTCTCTTTTTATGCCAGTACCATAAGGGTTTTATAGCAGCTTAACTTGAAATCAGCAATGGTAGCATCTCCAGCAGTTCTCTTATTATTCAGTGTTATTTCAGCTATTTTACATTTTTCCCACATGAAGTGATAAATATCCTTTCAAGCTATGCTAAAAAATCCATCAGAATTTTGATAGGTATTTTGTTGAATCTGTAGATTCAACAATGGTATGTTGGCCATTTTCACTGTTAATCCCAACAATCCATGAGACTGGTAGATCTTTCCATCTTCAAATATCTTATTCAATTTCTTTCTTCAAGGACTTGAAGTTTTTATCATAGAAGACTTTTATTATATCATTCATTTTATTGGAGTTATCCCAAGGTAAATTTGAGGATACTGTCAATGGTAGTGTTTCCATGTTTTCTTCCTCATTTCATTTGTCATTTATATATAGGATAGCTAATTATTATCTTTCATTAATCTTTCATCCACTTACATTGCTGAATGTGTGATTTAGCTGTAGGAGTTTCCTGTTGGAATTAGGGGATCAGTTAATACATTCTATTATATCATCTGTAAGTAACACTATTTTGATTTCATAATCTGGCATATCTTCTTGGTCTCCATTAGTTGTCTTATTGCTCTACCAACAACTATAATTACTACATTGAAAAAGAATGATGGAAGTGGACAACTTTATTTTGTTCCTGATTTTAGTGGATTACTTTTAATTTCTCTCCAATTAGTTTGATGTTGGTTATAGGCTTGCTATAAATATCACTTGTGTTTACATATGTCTCTTTTATCTCTAATTTTTCCAGGACGTTTATCATGAAGGTGTATTAGATATTGTTAGAGGAATTTTCTCCATATAATGAGATAAACTTGTGTTTTGTTTTGCTTTTGCCTCTTTCTGTTTCTTTCATGGTTGACTACATTTATTGATTCTTGTGTATTGATCTATTCCTGCATCTCTGGGATAAACTCTACTTGATCATGGTGAATGATCATATAATGTTTTCTTCAATTCAGATATAAAGTACTTTATTAATTATTTTTGCAACCAATTTAATGGGGAAAATTGGTCTGTGCTCTTTTAGTTCCTCGAGTCTTTATGTGCTTTGGGTATCAGGATAACAGGGGTCCCATTAAATGATTTTGGCAATGTTCACTTTCTTTCAATTTTGTATAATAATCTGAGTGGTATTGTCATTAAGTCTGCTTGAAAGTCTGGCAGAATTATATGCTAATACATTCTGGACCTGGGCTTTTTTGATTAGACAACTTTTATTAATGCTTGTTTCTATTTCTTAGGGGTTATAATTCTATTTAAATTGTTCTTCTGATCCCAATGTAACATTGATAAGTGGTATCTATTAAGAAAATTACCCATTTATTTTAGATCTTCCAATTTGGTACAGTACAGGTTTTTAAAGTATGTTATAATGATACTCTAGATTTCCCGAGTGTCTGTTGTTATGCCCACCTCTCATTTCTGATTATATAAATGTTCATATTTTTTCTCTGACTTTTAGTTAGTTTGTATAAGGAATATCTATCTTGTTAATTTTGTCAAAGTACTAACACTTGGTTTCATTTGTTCTTTGTGTTCTTGTCCTTGCTTCTGTCTTATTGATTTCAGCCCTCAGAATCATTATTTCTTGCCATATAGTCATGTTAGGTGTGAATACATCTTTTTGTTCTATACATTTTGGCATGTTGTTAAGTTGCTAGTAAGAAATTTTGGTATTTTTTAATGTATTCAATTAGTGCTATGAACTTTCCTCTTAGCACCATTTTCATTGTCTCATAAGTTTGGTATGTTGTATATCCATTGTCATTGTGTTCTAGAAAAATCCTTTATATCTTTATTTCAATCTTGATCCATTTCTTTCCTTTGGTAGAGGGTTATTTAGAGTTTATGATTTTGTAAGCTTTCAGTTTTTCTTGTTCAGTTAAAGGTTGTTGATATTAACCTTTAAATCATAGTCATAAAATAGAATGGAATATGTTATTTCAATTTTCTTGTATCTGCTGAGACTTTGTGTAGTCAGTTTTTTGGAGAATATTTCATATGTGCATAGAAGACAGTATATTTTTGTGTTTGGGTGAAATGTTCTGTAAATATTTATGAGGTCCATTTGTTTTCTAATTTCCAATAACCTCCATAATTCTCTGCTTAGTTTTTGTCCATTTGTGAACATAGGGTATTGAAGTCTTCTGCTATTAGTGTGTGAGTGTCAATATGTGATCATAGTAATGGTAGGTTTTTTTTTTTACAAATTTTGGTGCCCTTGTGTATGGGAAATATATGTCAATAATGTAAATGTCACCTCAATGGATTTTCTTTTGAGAAGTATGTGTAGTGACCTTCCCTATCTTGTTTTGTTAGTAATGGTTTGAAACTATTTTGCAAAATATTACATTGGCTGCACCAGCTTGCTTCTTATTTTAAAATCCTTTACCCTAAGGTAATATCTATCTTTGATGGTATGGTGTATTTAGGTGAATGTGTCCTTGTTCCTCATAAATTCTGTTAATTCATGTTTTTTATTTCGAAATTGAGACCACTGATATGGAAAGATTTCAGTTACCAATGATTTTGGATTCCTGTTGTTTTGTTGGTGGTGATGGTGGATGTATATATGTTTGTGTGTGTGTGTGTGTCTTCCTGTGTATTGTTCCTTTCTTTTATTTTAATTTTGATATTGTGCTAGTGTGAGGTTATTTATTTCTTGTAGGTTTCTCTCTCTCTCTGTGTGTGTGTGTGTGTGTGTGTGTGTGTGTGTGTGTGTGTGTGTGTAATTGGCCTCTTTAGGTTTGCCTTTTCCTTATAACATCTGTAGTGTAGGATTTTTAATAGGTACTGTTTCATTTGAGTTTATCATATAGTACTTTATTTTCTCCATCTATAGTGAGTGAAAATTTTACTATACATTATAGTCTTCGAGGGTATTTGTCATTCTTAGAATCTGGAGCAATCTGTCTAGTACCTTCTTGCTTTTAGAGTATCTTTTGAGGAATCATGTGTAATTCTCCTAGGTTCACCTTGATATTACTTGGTCATTTTCCCTTGCAGCTGTTATTAGTCTTCCTTTGTTACATACATTTGATGTTTTGATTAGTATTGCTGAGGGTACTTTCTTTTATGATTGAATCTATTTGATGTTTACTGATCTTCGTGTATGTTTATAAGCATCTCTTCTTTGCAATTTTAATTTTTTATTTTGTTGAAAATATTTTTGTGCTTTTGTACTGGATTTTCCTTTTTCCTCTATAACTACTATTCTTAGGTATGGTCTTTCCAACATGTTCCAGATTTCCTGAATGCTTTCAGTAAGAATATTTTGGATTTATCATTTTCTATGACTGTTGTAACCATCCTTCTATTGTATCTTCAATGCCTGATATTCTCTCTTCTACCTCTTGAATCATGTTAGAAACTCTGTCCTCTGCATTTCCTGTTTTATTTCTTAAATTTTACATTTGTTGAATTCCTTCATTTTGAATTTTCTTTATTGCTTTTATTCTGAATTTCAAGACATGAAGTTTTATTTATTTGCTTTTGTTTTCTTAGATATCTTTAAAGCATTTTTTCATTTCCTCTTGAAGGACCTCTATTATGTTCATTACAAACTGTTTTATGACCACTTCTCCTGTACTTCTGGTATTTTGTAATACTCATGTCCTGCTCTGGTATGATATCTGGGTTATAGTGTAGACATATTTCCCTGAATTCTGATTAATGTATTTTTGTGCTAGCATTTCAGCATCTGGTTTTGAGATGATTAAAGTTCTAGGCAGTAATTTCTTGATTAGTCCTTCTTGTTGGTGGGTGTTTTCTGTTTTCTATGGATTTTCCAACAGTTTTGTGATGTGTGTTGCCTGGTTCACTGTCCTAGTCAAAGGGTGTGTTCACAGGGAATGCCTGCTTGTACAAAGGCTGGGTATCTGGGTGAGTTGGGTTAAAAAAAAAATCCTGGAAGATAAGGTCTTTATGATCCCTTGGGGATGTGGCCAAAGAAAAAAAAATGGAGACTATAGAAGGTTTCCAGCAGATGAGCCTGGTAGTACTGAATTTCAATATCAATAGTATAGGTATTGTCTGCCTTCAGTCTACTTGTTGCCCTGGGAAGAGAGGCCCTAGGTTTGGCAGGGGGGTTCTTCTGGAGTAGGAACTGAGAAATATCAACAAGAAAGAGACTTTACATTGGGATGTTTTTTGAGATCCCTGAGAGATGTGGGAAGGGGCTAGGGAAAGTTGTAGCTGCTGTTCTACTACAGCACTAGGGACTGAACTGGGATCTGGTCCTTGTGGAACAGCAAAGGAGAAGAGTGTCTGCAGGGGGACTATCTGTATTTGTGGTAGTTATGGCTTCTGTGGTTAGAAGGAGGGGCCTGCAGGAGTCGGAGAGTGGAATACAGGCAAGGTTTGGGACAAGAAGTTTAGACGGGTATGGTCTATGGTATCTATAGGAGATGTGTGCAGGGAAGGGAAAGATACAGATGTTATCTTGTTGCAGTATTAGGGAAGATACTGGGGAAATTGGGTCTTGGAGAACAAAGAGAAAGGAGAAAATCTATGAAATCTAACTAGTTTTCTGGGTGGCATGGCCTGTGGCTTTCTTTTTTTCTTAAATGAATACCTGAGCGAAATTCTTTAAAGGAGGACAGTATTACTTTGCAAATGTTTTCAGTCCATGGTAGTTGGAACACCTGTGTTCCACCTAAATTTATGTTGTGAATAAACATCATGACCAAAAGCATTATTATTATTATTATTATTATTATTATTATTATTATTGCAGTCCATCATCAAGAGATTCCAAGGCAGGAATTAAGGCAGACTATGAAGGAATTTCACCCACTGGCTGCCTTTGCTTTGTTTTCCTCACTTACTCTTCTTGTTCAACGCAGGCCCACCTATCTAAGAGAAGCACCACCTAAAGTGGCTCAACTCTGCTGCACAGATTAGCAATCTAGAAATTGCCCCACAACAATAATAGAAGAATATATTATTGATGCCTTCTTCAAGTCATATGCCATTTTCCCAGTTATTTATGTCTGTCTCAAATTGAAAAAAACTGAGTATTGCAGCAAGGATGATCCAATTGGACATCATACCATCTAGGAAGCATACAGAAAGAAAATACCTGCTCTCAATAATGGTCTTCCTTTTTTCCCTTTATATTATTTATTGGTATTTATACCATTTATTGGTATTTACAAATATACAATCAGGACATATCTTTTTCTATGAGTTAATACTCTCTGATAATGCCCTAATAGATAACTGTATATACACACTTTACTAATAACCCAGGTAACTCAATTTAAAGAAGCTGACAAGATTTACTGTCACAAGAAACAATCTAGAAGTTACTGTACATTGCAATTATAAAACAATGCGGTGGATCAAATCCATGACCTCACAAGTACCAGGCAAGTGCACTAAACACATTACTTCTATACATCAGACAGATACTTAGTTTTATGTATTCTTTATTCGGCATTACAAAAGTGCAAAAATATACTATTATGAAAACCACTGTTGGTGTGTGTGTGTGTGTGTGTGTGTGTGTGTGTGTGTGTGTGTGTTGGTGTGTTGGTATGCTTGCATAATTTCTATGATGAGTTTGAAAATTAACTGCAAATTTAATTTCCAGAATTATAGCATAATACAAATGGCTTTTATACTGGAAATGACTTAACAGCTGTCAGCTTTTTTGCAAGGAATGGCAGTGTAGCAGTTCCCTTGGCATCAATGAAGCTGTTACTACTGCTGTTGTTGCTTCTGCTGTTGCTGAGGTTAACTGCAACTGCAATAATAAAATACTTTCTTTTGGAGGGGTGTACATTTACCCAGACTGTTTATTATCACAGATGCAAAGACAGAACTCCATTATAATAAACTATAATGTCACCTAGACATTAATATTATTGAAGACATTAAAATATTCTTCTGATATTTTCTTTGGAATATATTTTATAACATTACACACAGCTTCAAGATAATTATGTTTATTCTTGAATGTGTGTGTGTGCATATATGTGTGAATGTGTTTATATGTGTGTGTGTGTGTGTATGTGTGTGTGTGTGTGTGTTTGTTATACTTTACCTGTTGGTTAACACAGATTGAAGGGCATAGCAGTGCTCCACCAAGTGAACTGCCAAAAACCCACTAGCATTTCAAGTACATGCTCATGTTCTACTGATTCAACTTATTAATTACATGGTTCATGTGTATATGTGACTTTATTATTTATTTTAGTTTTGTATAAACTATACACAAAGTTTAGAATTGATTGGTATTGTATTTAATTTGCAGAGTATTGAGAATTGAAGTCCCTTTTAGGGAAGAAACATATATGTGAATTCTGTCAATATTTTTCAATGAACTGAGTAAATAAATGCAACTTTATACATCCTTGTGAGTTTTAACATTCTTTTGTGTCAATCATTTTATTTGATGATTTCATCAATATCACACAGGGATAGAAGCAAATCTGACACTCTTATAATGATTTTTAGAAGTTAAAAATTGAGGCTACAGCTTTGAAGTAACATTTAGTGTGATATTTGGATCAAATAAATGGTAACACATGTACATGTTCATAGTGATCATTTTATTTATCATAGAATACAGTTTAATGTCATTTTTATGTTGAATAAATCTACTATCCATTGAATGCAAAGAAACAATTCTTATTCCAAAGAAGTATCTCATTTTGGTAAAAGAGCCCTATTACAAACTTCATAAATTGTTGTTTTTTGAAGATACTGTGATGTATATGCCCAAGTAACTGCCAACACTATATCATTAAAATATGAAAACTACAAATTCATGCAGGCTTTTGTTGCTGTATGTTCTTTGATGATCATCATTATAACTGGCTAAAATGAAATTTCGATGTAGTTTAGGTTTTCATTTTGCTAAGAATGTTGACTATATGTCCATGCATTTACTGTTTATCTCTGCTTCTTCAATTGAAATTTACTGTTAAGCTTAATTACACCTTGTTGCCATAATCCTTGTTATGTAATAACAGTCTTGGCTGTCCTTAAACTATTTCTTTAGACCAGACTATACACAAACTCACAGAGATTTTCCTGCCTCTGTATCCTGAGTGCTTGGATTAAATGTGTGTACCACCATTGCCCAGCTAGCTAAGGAATATCAAGGTATCTACCTGAAGAACGGATTAATAAAATTTTATAATATATATATATATATATGAAAATAGACATATACTTGTGTCCAGTTATTTCTGCTTCTGAACACTATCTTATAAATGATAACTCTGAACCAGTGAAAGGATGAAATTTTAGAATTTGGAGTCAAGAAATTCAAGAATGAAAGTTCAATACCTCTGCCAAGCCTGCATGTTTCCATGTTATATTAACTCAAACTAACCTATGAAGCAAAAGAGACTAATCATCTTGTGGCAGCTTACTTCATGGATTGTAGATCTATTGCCATAAACTTTATTTTGCAAATTATAATATTATATAACTATGGAAGTTCCTTGAGGCAGGACGATATGCTGCAAGTGGAGAAGAGGAGATTTCTGGGAAAGGTAGGCAAAGGAAAACTACTAAATAGACACCATGTAAGCTACCAAAGGAGTAAAACATCTGGACATTCTCCAGTAAGCCAAGACCATGTAGAAATACTTAGACTTGTAGCAATGGGTTAATAGTTAAGACAGAGCCAATAATATGCCCTAGCCATAAGCCAACATTGGCAAATAATAATTAATATCGCTTCCGTGTGTTTATTTGGGGCTGAAACAACAACAGACAATTACACAAAAGTAACAGTTACTGATCTTAAAATTACACTCCCTACTAAGGGTATCTGCCTTTTATTTAGTTTACATTTTGATGCTCAGTTTTAAGGCTCCTTTTTTCTCTTATAATAAAAAACATATTGCTGTTATCAGTTTTAACCTCATAGTTGGCCAAATATCATGTTAAATCCAACATATTCTTTTGCATGTCATGTCTATTATTTTGTTGCTTGCATCCAATTCACTACTCCCTGTCTCTACGATGTATTCCTATGCTATGAATAAATGGTATTCTAGAATGGAACAGATTTTCTCACTTGATATTTGGATAATTTTAGAATTAAAAGTTTCTAACTCAGAATGTATATTTTATTTTAAATTTTTTCATTTCATTTTGTTTTTCTGATTATGCTTTTAAAAGGTGTCCCACACCAAGTGATGAAACCTAGGTATGTCATTGCTCGTGTTACCAAGATCCTGGAATATAGCATGGGTGCAGGGAAAAACAAATATTCTTCTTCTATAGAAATTTAAGAACACAATAACCATTTATGAAAATCTGACATAGCTGTAGATCTGTATCTTGCTCAGTTATCGGAGAAACTTTTACCTGGAGAACAGCGGATCAAATACTGAAACCAATAAGTGGTCAACATATAGTGAATGAGAGAAATGAAACACCCGTTCATCTTTTCTCAAGGCTCAGGGACCTTTGCAGATGAGAAGGCAGAAAAATTTTAGGAGCCAGTGGGTATGAAAGACATGAAGGGAGCAATCCCTTCCAGATACAATAGGATTGCCAAATACAAACTCACAAAGACTTTGACAGGGTCTGTACAGGTTCTTTTCAGATGGGCTCCCATCTATTCCTAAACCTGAAGCTATATTCAATTGACAAGCAATTCAAATTAAACTTTAGTTTCATCCAATGGTTTCTTATGAGGTATACAAACTACAATCAAGGGCATATACCAAGAAGCAGATGGCTAACTCAAAAAAAAACTTAATGTTATCTTAGGAAATTGTTTTGTATTTTCTGGACACTTTTATTAACCTTATTAGTCTTTTGTTTAAATATTATAGCTTCCAATTTTGTGTTTTTGTTATTTCTGTGCAGTTGTATGTGTCTGTATGTGCATGTGCTTCTTGCTTCATTCTTTTACTTGTTTGTTTTCTAAGGACAAGAGGAGAAAGAAGAGGCAAAGCTGGATGGCTGAAAGTTGACGGAGATGTAGTTGGAGATGAGGAAGAGAAAACCATGATCAGAATATATTGTATGATTATTAAAAGTTTTCAATTAAAAAATGGGCATTCCATTAAGAGTTTCTGGGAATCTTCAATAAAAAGTTCTATCTCCTTTGTGTATGTTATAATAGATATTCTAAAAGTTCTATTTTCCTGCATATTTCAATGTATCTTAAAACAGTAGAACCACTTCATACGTCTGCAACTAATTGCAGTAATGATGTTTGTTAGTACCTAATGTTCTGTACCGTTCCATATGCTGTTTCACTCCATTACTCTTAATAGAACTAATTCCTTCCTTTCTGCATTAGCAAACAAATGTAGCTTTAATTAGCAGGGTTTATCACTGCAACGATACCTGCAAAAGTAAGACTGAAGGTCAAACATTAGAAACTTTGCAGTACTTTCAATAATTTTGGAAGTATTTGTAATACTGTTTTTTATATTACCATGAAAACCTTGTGTTCTACAAGGAAATATTTAGTATCTCTACCCCTGATACTTCCAGTACTGATTTTAGGTACATATTTTTTTTTTGTTGTTGTTGAAAACTATTTCTTGATAATATAGGTACATATTTTTTTCAGTCATGCCACGTATGTAGTCCAGTAAATAATCAAAAGTAAATGATTACCTAAATTCATCTGGGATATTTGGCGTCCAGTAACTGAGAGACACATTCTTTAGAAATTTTGAGCAGTTTTCTTCCTCTTTCTAGCTAATATTATCTCCAATACTTTTTAAAACTCTCATTTTGAAGCAATATGAATTGAAGGGATTAATTCAGGATAAAATTTAAACATAATGTGAATACTTTTATCAGACAATTGATTTTATCAAAGCTATGTAAACATGAGTTTTCTACATGGTTAATTATTATAGTGATTATTTGACAATCCTAAAATACATTTACATATGTGTAATATTTTTATTAGCTAATTTGTTTGTGATGACTTTATTTTGGGTTGAATATGTGATAATCAGTGTACTACTTATCATCTCTATATAATAAGAGAAATATATCTACATACATACTTAGAAATGTACTTAATAGTAAAAGGGATGAGTGATAGTATATTAATAGGTGACCATTTTCAGATTATGACTACTGGTTTTATATCCCTTATGTGACACATATGCTAATATAAGTTATAACAGGCAACTGTCCAATATACTTTTTTGCCTAATTTTCATTTCTGCACTTATCTGTTCGGTCATAGAAAATTGAATGTTTTACCTTCCATGCTTTATTGAACTTTGATTGAAATTCTGTGGCCTGTGAAACTTTTACATATATTTTAATTATGACAATTCTGCTATGATCAAGTTAATTACATATCTATGTCCTATATGAAGACTTACAAAGAATAAAACAGGTCCAACCAATCCCAATGAATTTAGAAGATGACTTGTATTTTTTAATTAGAAGTAATGTTTTTCCATTTTATTACCAAACCTTTCCTTTTAATAAATTTAAATAAATCAGAAATAATCTTATTTTACTTCTTCCACCCCTCCTGCTTCCTATTGCCCACTATCAATGCCCCCTGATCACATCCCTTCTCCACTCCCCAGCGAGGGTGAGGCCTTCCATGAGGGATCATCAAAATCTGTCAAGTCATTTGGTGTAGGGCATAGGCCATCCCCTGTGTATCTAGACTAAGGGAGTATCCCTCCATGGGAAATGGACTACCGATGTCTGTTAGTGAACTAGGGATACATCCTAGTTCCACTGGCAGAGGGCCAATAGACTGCCCACTCCTTGCAGCTGACACCAACATTCATGGGGCCTGTTTTGGTCCTATGTTGGTTTCCCAGCTATCAGACTGGGGTTCGTTGTTTCCCACTTTCTCTGATCATCTGTTCCTGTAGCTTTTCCAGGTGTGACCCCTTTGCCACACCTCCTTATCAGAAACTGGATTCCCGGAGTTTGACACAGTGTGTAGCTGTGCATCTCTGTGTCTGCTTCTGTCAGCATCTTTAACTAAGTATATATATAGCAAGACTATTTATATCTTTCCTTTGTGTTAAAGGTAATTTTTATTTAGTGTCAGTGCCTGGAGAAAAAAAAAACATAAAGAAATTAAACTTCTCTAAAGTGGAATATTATAATGTGCAACCAGAATTTGAATAATAAAATCCTAAGTGTTGTGTTTAACTATTGCTGTCAAATTGATGCGTTGAAAAGATAGCTAGATTGACAATCAACCATTGATGGTCACATTAGTAGACATATTAATTGATACATACATAGATGAAAGTTAGATAGATATATACATAGATAGAAGACCATTGTTGAATTTCACAGAACATAGTTCTGAGTAGGCAAATCCTCTGTATGAGAGACAGCAATTCACAACCTCATAGGTAAACCTAGAGAGTGATAATGAATGACAGATATATGGGTATGGCATTCCTTCAGAAACCTAGTGAACAAAGTTAATGAACTTCTTTAATCAAAAGGACATATTTTTGTTTTTACATTTTGATTTACATTTTTCATCTATAAGAGACATCAAATATTCCAGGTTAGATTTAGTACTGATAAGTGTTAGTGAGAATAAGAATTTCATAATAAAATTACTATTGCTAAATAATTAAAAAGATTTAACACAAAAATATTTTGTTCAAACTCTAGCATAGTTTAAGGAAGTAGTATCCAATGCTTGATGGGGGAAATAGAAGAAATGTGTAATTACTCTATTAAATAGTGCCTCTATGATCAGAAATGAATATACTGCTATACCATAAGGTTAGTTAAGTTTTGAGAGAGATAGAAAGTCACTGATATAGTGACATAGTTTTTTTTTTTTTTTTTACTCCATCTCCCTGATAAAATCTATGTAGCCCTATTGTGTTTTCTATGGATACATTTGCTTCTTAATTCCTGGCCAGTGACATTCCAATAAATAGCCCTATTAAGATAGAGTAACCCTGTTCATGCCCACTTTTATTAATTCTCATTCTTATCAAGGGACTGTTTATTAATGTGAGGTTAGTTTTATAATATATATGCTTCGAATGACAATGTCTTAATTTTGAGATACCATTTCTACTGCCACAATTTGAAGCTTAGTTTCTTTTAAGGGATAACTAATTGGAACAATCATGGATGTCTTGTCTAAACACACCTTCCCTTATTGTTCAACAGCTCTGAGTTGCTTCCTTTTCCAAAAATGCAAATGATATTTTTAAGTGTCTGTTCTCTTTTTTGTCCTCTCTTCCTGTATATGACTAAACACATTGAGAAATAATCACATAAGGCCTATCATCAATGATGTCTCATAATTTTTTGACAAACAAACCAATTCATTCTTTCTATTTTATCCTTAATTTAAGCTTTTAGACACAGATAGAGCATATTCTCATAGGCTATATTAATATAACATCAGGTGTTCCAATCTCCAAGAATATTTATGTCTCTAGTTTCTCATAAGTAATAAGTTCACTGTCCACAATATACCCCACTCTTCTCTTACAAACTCACAGTAGATTTGTCTGATAAAGTCTGCTTACAACACTGTAGGGATCTTATATTTTATTTATTAATTTAGCACTATGACTTCAAATTCATCCACTTTCCAACCCAAATTCAATTCTAAAAGCTTAAAATAACATGATTCAGTTCATGATGAAAATTGTTCCACTTCTAGGTGATAGTTCTCTGTGTTTTATATTTGTAGTGCTTTTCACATAATACCCAACAAGAAACAGTGATTTTGTCAGTCTCAAATTTAAAGGAATATAAATTTCAGCATAAATGACAAGAAATGAATATGAACATCTTCATAGGTTTTTAAACTAAAAGTGACATACTCAAATGTATAGAAACAATGAAACAGTGAGATCAGGGTCAGAATTAGGGATCTGTTATAATCTTCAAGGACCACTCCCTAATGAAAAACTTAATCTAGCTATTGCATAGTCCAAACTGTTCCACAACCTTACACATAACATTATTATCTAGGGATAAGGGATTTAAACAAAGAAAATAGTATTACCTATCTTATAACCAAAAAGGTGGTTATTATTGATATTAAATACACATTCAAACTAAATGATGCTAACCTGCTAACCAAAGAAATTAAAAACATAAATTGAAAAATTGAGTATAATAATCTTTTACATTTGGGGAAAAATCCATACTTCTTTTGTCTTAGGATATCTAATATCATATTAGAATGGGAAAAATTCTTGAATTACATTCATTTATAAATGTGTTAATAAAGTTAACCATATTGTAAGCTAAAATAGATAACTGAACCATTTAAAGCTAAAGTTACAATGTTCTCAATTCAATGTATCTGTAAATATATTCAGATTTCAGGTGAACTTACACATAGCAAAAATTCAAAACAAAAGAAATTGCTCAGAATTTTGGGGTACAGAACTAAATAGAGATTTCTCAATAGAGGAACCTAAAATGGCTGAAAGACAAATAAGAAAGTGTTCAATATCCTTAACCATCAGGGACATGCAAATCAAAAAACAACTCTGAGATACCATCTTACTCCTGTCAGAATGGCTAAAATAAAAACACCAAAGACAGTTTATGCTGGAGAGGATGTAGATTGCTGGTGGGAGTGTAAACTTGCACAGTCACTTTGGAAATCAGTTGGTGGTTCCCCAGGAAAATAGGAATGAGCCTACCTCAAGACACAGTAATTCCACTCTTAGGGATATACCCAAAAGATGAACATTCATACAAGGACATCTGTTCAAATATCTACGTTCATAGCAGCAATATTTGTAATAGCCAGAACCTGAAAGAAACATAAATGGATGGATAAAATGTAGTATATTTACACAATGAAGTACTGCTCAGTGGGGAAAAAACACACAAAATAATAAAATCTTGAAAGTCACAGTCAAAATGTATGTAACTAGAAGAAACCATCTTGAATTAGGTAACCTGGTCACAAATAGACAAAAACAGAATGTATTCACTCATATACAGTTTTTAGACATAGAACAATGGATCACCAGCCTATAATCCAAACCGCCAGAAAAGTTAAGAAACAAGAAGGACCCTAAGAGAGACATACATTGTCTCCTGGAGAAGGGGAAATGGACAAGATCTCCCAAGAATATTGGATGCATAGTGGGAAGAGGGAGTTGGGACGAACAGGAGGGGAGAGGTAGGCATGAGGGAGCAAGAAGATTGAGTCAGGGAAAGAATAGAGGAGAGCAAGAAAAGAGGTATGATAATAGAGGCAGCCATTATGTGCTTTAAAAGAGATCTGGCACTAGGTAATGTCCAGGGACCTTCAAGGATGACCCAAACTAACAAACTAAGCAATACTGGAGAGGCTACCTTAAATGCCCATCTCTGATAATGAGATTAATAACTACCTTGTATACCAGCTTAGAGCATTCATCTAGTAGCTGATGGATGCAGAGCAGACACCTACAGGTAAACACTGAACTGAAATCTTGGAATCCAGTTGCAGACAAGGAGAATTAATGAGCAAAGATGATAAGGTGATAAGACCAGGCTGGACAAACCCACAGAATGTACTGACATGAACAAGGTGGAGAAACCAGCATAAGACCAACACAAATTCCCTGAATGTGGTTTAGTTAGGAGCACTGAGCAGTGGATGGGGTCTCTGGTAGTGGATCAGTATTTATCCCTGGTATAAAAAACACTGGAAATCCATTCCATGTAGATGGATGGGGGAGTGCCTGAGCCTTGCTCTAAATGATATGACAAACATAGAAGGCCTCACCTACCCTGGGGAGCAGAAAAGGGATGGGATGTGGGTTGGTAGGGGAACAACAGAAGACAGGAGGGTGTGGGAACTGGGAATGAAATGTATAACAAGATTGTTTCAAATTTAAATGTAAATATTATAAAAGAAGAAGTCTTTCAGCATCATTTGTATTTTTGTCTAAATATGTATAGAAAATTTGGAATTTAAAAACATGTTTTGATAGTTGTTGCCAATTTAATTAACTATTAAATACTTTGCTTGTGTTAAAGACATAGAGACATTATTTTATTAATTTATGTTTTACCAGATAACCTTCCCTCATTTTATGACAATAAGGATTCTTGGTGATAAAGGCATCATTTTACAGCATTATGTTTAATTCAAAATGTGTCAAGTACCAGTTAAATAAATATAAAGGACATTAAAATAGAATGTACAGAAAAAGACAAAACAGCCAAAAAATGAAATAAATTAGATTATATATATTTTAAAGATGGCGTTGATTCAGAGGACACAGCCAAAGTCACAAAAAGAAGAAAAGAAAGAAATGATCACACAGAATTAGTACAGAACAAGGAACACCAAAATAGACCACAATCTCATGCTAACAGCTTAACATTGAGATTTTTGCAAAGGAAGTCCATGAGTCACTAAAGAACAAGAGAGCAAGAATTAAGAGAGGTACCAATTCAGCAGAAAAGATCCCTGTTGCTTTATTGGTACATATAACAAAGGATAACACAAAAGTAGTGATATGGGAAAGAAGTTTATCTAACCCTGGAAACTACACTACTGCCAAAACCTGCAGAGAATAGGAATAGCCCCCTAAGAATCAACATCTAAGCAGATGGCTTTAAAATGCTGTGGTGCAAAAGTGGTCTCAAAAATGTCATCCATACTAGACTAATGTAAGATAATATTTGGATTCAAGTTTTCCGCATTACTCAAAGTGACATCAAGAGAAAACCTCATATATACAGAAATTACCATAGTTTAATCTAGGATGACTGCAGAAAAAAGTTTTTATTGATCCCTTGGATCAAGTCACAACATAACACCTATCTATAACTTTCAGGAAAAATTTCAGTAATATGCTATGACTATTTAGTTGTTTGATCATATTTCTTACTCTTACTGTTATTATATGAAATATATAGAAAATATAAATAGGTTCTACTATAAACAATAAATAATGATGAAGAAACTTAGGAAAGTTTCTAGTTTTCTGTATCCTGAAAATTCTAGGCTTAGTAAGTTAATTTTTTCTGTTAGGTCTGTGCCTTCTAATAAATGTAAAAATTTAAATACAAGAT
Organism: Phodopus roborovskii; assembly: GCF_943737965.1. Classification (NCBI taxonomy): domain Eukaryota; kingdom Metazoa; phylum Chordata; class Mammalia; order Rodentia; family Cricetidae; genus Phodopus; species Phodopus roborovskii. The sequence goes on along the minus strand of NW_026126413.1, from coordinate 1,801,150 downwards.
GATGAAAATGTCATTGAAAAAATTGTTTAAATTTTCAAGTAGTGGTAGTGTATTTACATTTTCTTGAGAGCTAACATTTTATTATATACCCACGATATATATATATATATATATATGTGTGTGTGTGTGTGTGTGTGTGTGTGTGTGTGATTAGTATTAAGCTATTTTATACCACACTATACATGTATATGTATGTGTGTGTGTGTGTGTCAGTTGGCATGGCATTTTATATCTATCTATTTGTCTATGTATATATGTAAATATGAGCTAAAGTTATTATATACATATATGTATATACATTTATATATATATATATACATATAAATATATATATATGTTTGTGTGTGTGTGAGATCTGTTTCTTAAAAGCAACAGAAACCTAGATACTAGGGTAAATGTTGACATTTGAACTGTAATTTATTCATGTTGGGAGAGGGAAAATGAATTTGTTTGTTGATGATATTGTTTTCAATTGACACTGAGTATGTAAACTACTCAAGCACAGTTCTCATGCAAGGAGCAGTTGAAAAGTATATAAAATTGTAGAGAGCCACCAGTGCCATTCCCGAAGATGGCGCCGGTTTCCTGTCCATAAGCCAGCAAGGCGCAGATGCGCGATCCACGTCATGGGGTGACCGTTATGAGCGTAGCGGGCTGCACCTGTCAGTAACTGACATGACTCCTCTAAGCATATATAAGCAGAGCCCTTTTTCCTCCTCGGGGTCTTCCCTCAACTTGCTGTAATGAACCGCACAATAAACATAGCTGCAGAAGAATCCTGTTGTTGAGCGTCGTTCTTGCAGGCAAGGCTATAGTGCTCGACATAAAATGACTTTACATTTTTTTGTGTGTACTTTTATCTAGTTATAGTTTGGTGTGTTTTTGTTTGTTTACTTGCTTTTAGGTGTGGCTTTAATTTACATTTCTTGGTTTGGAAATCTTGCTGTTGTGTTAAGTTTTGGGGAGTATTTTGTTTTGTTTTGTCTTGCTTTGTTTTATTTTAAGAAAGAACTTAAAGTTCAGTGGGTAGAGATGGAAGAGGATCTGAAACAACCTAGGGCCAAAGGAGAATATAATCAAAATATATTAAAATTTTAAAAGCATTCTAAAGTTTAAAACAATCACGTCAATCAGCACTATTGACTTTGGCTTTTGGGTGAAGGAAAATAAATCATATAATAAGGCAGGGAGGAATCCTTTGTAATTTGGCAGTTTCAGTGAGTACATGAAGAGCACACATTGTGAGCACCAAACTTCAAAAAATACAGTATTTATAACTCCCAAAATTTAGTATGATTAAATTGCATCTAACATTTCAGGATTTCAAGTCATATAACAAGCTCCAATAAATAACTCTATGAATCAAAAGCAAAAAATTATAAAATTGTTTTGATTTTTAAAATAATGAATAATAAATAAAAACATTTAATGTAACAGGGACTTTCTTAGAGTTTCAGAGTTTTAATGCATGACCACCCTAGCATCCAGGATAGCAGCAAGTGTCAGCTATAATCAGGTTATCATCTGCCATTGGGAGGCAGAAATAAAGAAACAGTCACCTGCAATGGCTTGGAATTTTCAATCCTGAAAATCTACCTTTGGCAACAAGGCCATACCTCCTAAGGCTTACCAAAGAGTTCTACCAACGGGGGGCCAAGCATTCAACATAAGAATCTTAGCCTATAGGGTACATTATCTTTCAAAACACCACCTTAAATTCCATTTCTAAAATTGATAGTCTCTTTTTATAATTATTATTATTAGTATTATTTTGTGTGTGTGTGTGATGAAGTGAGAAAGAATGAGAAAGAATGAGAAAATGCATACATAAATGTACAAATACAACCTGCTGAGGCTACTTCTGTTATTTGTGTGTATGACTATTAGGTTACCAATTTGGGGCCTCAATTCTGGCCTAAGTAAGGCTTAGTTAGCTTCTTCCAGCTAACTAACTTAATTAGTTGCCCAAAATTCTTTGAATATGGTCAGACCTCTTGAAATTTCCCCCATTAACTATAGCATATTTTCATTGATAGACATTTTGAGTGTGATAAGATGGACTAACAATTTAGTTTTAATTTTAATTTTCATGGAAGTTAAAGAAAGAGTATTTTTGAAAAACATTTAAACATTTTTATTTAATCTGTTGTGAACTAACTTCAGAATTTGTTGATCCTACTAGTTGCTTTTTAACTGTTTATTTTATTTTCTGAAATGGTATTATAATTGCAGCATTTCATTTTCTACTTGCTTCCATCTAAACTTTCTAATATAACCCTTTTGTTCTTTTTCAAATCCATGGGCCCTTTTTTCTTTAATATATTTACATAAATTAGTATTCATATACACATACCTATTTTAAATTTATAAATACAACCTGATGCATGTATTGTAACTTCCATGTATGTTTTCAATGATAATTATTTGGTTTTGAAATTTATTATTACATATATTATTATAATGTAATCTTTTTTTTCATTTTCCCTCTGTACAATTTCCCCAAATGTTTCTCATCCTTTCTTCGGATGAACTTCCTGTACTCCATTATCTTGTTGTTATTGATAATTCCCTAAATCTAATAAATACCGTCCTTTTAGACATGGGTGTGGATCATTTACTGTGATATGAACAAACTAAAAGTGCCCTTTTCCAAAAAGGAGAGTGACTGTCTGTTCTCAGCAGCCAATAGGCCCTTTTCCAGGGTTAGGGCGTTGTCATCCCCTCTCCTACTCATGTTACAAAGTTGGTTGGCTTCCTACAAAGTTGGTATTGTGTGAGCTGATGTGTGCAAAAGCTATGACATGTATAGGAGTATGAATTTCATACTCCTTCTTCATACTTCTTCACATCTATCATCTCTCCATTCTTATTGGACACTCTTCTACTATATTTCTTGAATGAAATGAAAAATGTTAACATAGACATATTATTATATTTCCTGATTTTATGCTGCTGAGGAAAAAAACTGACCTACTAAGGCAAAGTTTATTTTGGCTTATGAATCCAAATGGCTAGATGACTAGAATAATGGAAAATATGTGGTAGCAGGACATAGGATCAGATAGCTAGTTGAACCCAGATTATCTTCCACACAGGAAGCAGAACAAACTAGAAATTGAAGTAGGTCAAGGCTATAAACCCATAAAATACAGCCTAGTGATATGGTCCTTCCTTTAAGTTTGCATCCATTAAAGTTTCTATTAACTCCTAAACAGCACCACAGACAGGGCACTGGATCAATTGTAAAATATAGAAGCTGATTTGGAATAATTCACATTCAAGCCTTAGCATTCATATATTGAAATTCTCATGGCTATTTATCTTGGGCATGCTACCATTCATGAGTCTCTTCATTAACAGTTATTATCTAGGAATAGATAACTTTTCTGAACAAAGTTGAAACAATTTGAATCTAAGGAATAAACAGTATCATTCAATGTAAAGTTGTAATTGCTAACCACACTATTTTGGAAGCAGGGCATAGAGAAATAATCCTTGGATGACCAAGAAGCTCTCTTCCTCCTTGCTTTCATATTTCCAGAAAGGGGGGGCATTAGTGGTCTTTCTGAACCCTGGACCATTCAGGTTACAATAATGACCTAACAGGTAAGCCTTACTCACCAATACAATAGTGACATGACAATTACTGAGGTAGTCAGTGACTTTCTGACTAGATATAAGGCCTGCTCCATTTAACTGACTTTTGAACAAAAGTATTTGCCTGGGTAGATGATAGGTCAGAGATGGGAGGGGGACTTACTATTATTATTGTGTTTAGGATTTTAATTTCTAGCAACATAGCCTGTTAGATAGGTAGATTGCAGAGATATTTATTTTGTTCTTTCCAGTCTTTGTAGTCCGTTGCTTTCTTTCTCTCCAAACCATTTTTAGGTTTGTGCAATTTCAATAGTCAGTTTTTGTTACTGTATCTTGAACTACTTCCATAAAAGGCCCTCTTGAGAAAAAACACTTTTTCTGCATGACTGTGACAGTCAGAAAATAGCTATAGATCTTGCTCTGGTCTTATGAAACCAAACTGTTAAAAATAAATAAAACAAAACATAAATCCTTCAAAGAAAGAAATTTCAAAAAGAAAAAAAAAACACAAAGTCAAGAACAGAAAAACAGAAACAAAGGAGGTTTCATCTGGGTCAACATTGTTTTTTGTAATTTGACAATTTAGTCAGGTATGAAGAACAATGAGTGTATGTGGTATTCTTTAAGGCTTGGTAAATGTAGGTATTCCCCTGGCATTTAGCTTAAGCATAGCATACTGCTGTTATATTTCTGCATTTTGACTAGTAGCTCTTATTGTTCCAGAATGGAAAATTGTACTATAAAAAAGCTCATCATTCATTGGAAACTCTGAGAGCATGTAGTGTCAATTTTTTAGTTCCAGATCAGGAAAGATTAAAAATAGCACTTATATAAGACCTCTTATACCCAATTTAAAGTCTATAAAGACTTACAGTGAACATGTCCCATGTAAAGCCAGCTATAACCTGAAAACATCAAAATCATATGTTCTATAAAAAGAGTGTGAAGTCCCTAGAAGATACACGAAACACATTATATTTTTAGAGACTGAGAAAATGAGAAAAATTTTAGACAAAAATAATAAATGAATTTCCAATCTTTTTCTCTACTAATATGAAATGAAATATTCTAAGAGCACCATATTATTACCTTAAAAAAATTCCAAAGAGCGATTTTCAATCACTGCATCTGCCTTTGCAGACATCAAACTCTGGGCTGATCTTAAGATGTTGTGCCTAGGTCTTACAACAAACAGGTCTTTTTCTTCAAGGAAACCATGACTTCACTTAAATAAGAAATATAATTAGAATAACAGTTGTATTGATTTATGTCTGTAATTTCAGCACTAAGGCAGCTGAAGCAGAAAAATTTCCATAATTATGAGACTAGCATGGTAAGTACTTGAATCCAAAACAACAGAAGGAAACAACAACATAGGTATAATATGAATGGGAGAAAGCCACGGAGAACCCAACCCTTCACAAAGACCTACAGGCAACTGAGGAATGATGAGATTAACAGAGTATTACACAAGGAAGAACACATGAATTTTTACCCAATACTAAATGGGCATACATACATGTAACATTATACTGTATGCAGACTGTGGGAGGTGGGGATTATAATTAAAGAAAAGAAGACCATGAATATAAAAGAAAGTAAGGAGGTGCATATATAGGATGATTTAGAAAAAAAAAGGAAAGAGAAAGATATGTATTTTATCATCTTAAGAAATAAAACAATACAAAATAAAACAAAATAGAACTAGAAGGCACTAAGCAAATCTGTTATTCTTAGCCAAAAGTCTTAGAAGAAAGATGTGAGCACAATTACTAAAAGTATCTTATGAATTAACATAACTATAGTTATGGAACTATATGGAACTATAGTTCCAATGCATATTGAAGGTAAAAGGCAAAGATTCAATAGTAACAGTTTTTCAACAGATATATAATAAAAGAGCTTGTTCACAAGAGAATAGCATTCTACTTTATTTTAGAAATATATTTAAATAAAACAGGTAAGTTAGTTATGTTCTCAAAGGAAACATGAACAAAACATTGTAAAGGGCAATTATAGCATAGTATTGAGTGTTAGTCATATATCATATTTGTAATTTTTGACTATGTTCTAATTCATATTGTGAAATAAAAATTTTGAGATTCTGAAATTAAATTTATAGTATATCTTTTATCCCTACTATGTCTTTTAAAATCAACAATTTAAAAATTTGCTGTTCTGTGTTTTGTTTTGTTTTTTTTCATTTTATAGACACTGCTTTACATGTTAGAGGTGAGAAATTACTGCTTTTACCTATCTACATTATGCAATATTTTCTTTCTCATGGAATTTGTACAGATACCATTATCAGATTAAAGATGTTCTATTTCAGCTTATGAGTCTTAAAAGCTTTTATCATTGTTGGGCATTGGTGGCACATTCATTTCTTTAGTTCTAGCACAGGAAAGAAAGAGGCAGGCAGATCTCTGTGAGTTGGGGGCAAGTCTGGTCAACAAGGGTTAGTCCCAGAACAGGCTCCAAAGCCACAGAAAACCCTGTGTAAAACCCAAAATAAATAAATAAATAAATAAATAAATAAATAAATAAATAAAACTTTAAAAATGCTGTAATCATTTCTAAGTGTGATGTTTTGTCAAATTCTTATTTTTTTATTAAAGTGACAATATATTTTTATTTTCTATTAATAATAAATTTTACTTTTCCAATTTCTCTATTAAAATAAATCTCTATTAAAAATAAATCAGAAAATTTCTTTGAAGCATTGGAATTTAATATCTGTGTTATTAACCTCACTTGCTAATATTTCTTGATGGCTTTGTATAAAGTGATTCTGTATTATACTTTCTGGGGTTTGAGTATATCTACCTAGTTTTGTTATATTAGCTATAATCTTCCTGATAGAATGATTGTAAAAATATTTTTGATATCTCATTTTAATATTATTTCCTCTATAAACTTCTATATATTTTACAAACAAACATATCTTAATCCTTTCTTTGTATCAAAAGGTGTTAATTTTGATTTGATCATTACCTTCACTGCTTATAAATCTACTTGGGTTTGCAGTTTATTCATATTAGTTTTCTTAATTGATAATATTTTTAAAAAATTGTCTAATTTATGAACATTGAAAATCTCTGGCATGTGGATGTTCATAATACTCCATCTTACTTTTACTTTGTTAGTGTCACCTACATTACATATTTTGATGTTTTTTTAGTGATTGTATATTTTATTTGTTCATCTTCCTATGACTTATGTTATAAATCATGTTGTGCACTTTATCCATTTGCTTAGATTGTTCTTTCTTTTCTTTCTTTTTTTTTTTTTGAGTAAATACTTTTTTTAATGATCTTGAAATTTTTAATTTTGTAACCATGCTCCAATTATTCAATGTTTAGTTCTATTATATGTAGAATGTGAATACTTTCCTTCAGACAGTATATTCTGGCTGGCTGACTTTCACCTGACTTCCTTAGAGTTGATTACCATGAAAATCCAGTAGGGAACCCAGAGAAAGAATAAGAGACACAGAGAAAGAAAAAGAGGGTGATAAGTGTGATATTGTATACTGTCAATTCAGGATAATTATTTGGTTTATATATAGGACATATTACTATGAAAGATATTCTTTAAAATCCTTGGAACAATTAGAATTGAAGGGTTATTATTTTAAAAAAATACATGAAGATGGGAGATTACTGATGTGCATGTAATTAGGATGAGTTAAAACTAGGAACAAAGGTGAGTACAGTCAAAATGCGTTGTAAGAAGAATTAGTAAATGTAAGCAAGTAAATTAAAAAGAATTTAGATATATTGAGGATGCTTGGGTTTCTTCCCTTTCTTTAATTTAATTTAGAAACAATCTTATTTTACATATTAATTCCAGGTCCTTTGCCCTTCCATCTTCCCTAGCCCTCCACTGAATCCACCAATCCTATCACCATCCACTCCCCAAGGAGAGTGAGGCCTTCCATGGGGGATCATCAAAATCTGTCACATCATTTGGGGGAGGACCTAGGCCCTCATCAGGCTTCTGGGATGAAAGAGTATCCCTATATCTGGAATGGTCTCCCAAAATCCATTTGTGCCCTAGGGATAAAACCTGGGTCCGCTGTCAGAAGTCCTATAGACTTCCTAGGTTTCCCAACTGACACCCACATACAGAGGACTTGGTTAGGTCAAATGCTGGTTTCCCAGATTTACAACTGGGGTCCATGGGCTCTCACTTGGTCAGATCAGCTGTGGGTTTATCAAGTGTGGTCTTGACTCCTTTGCTTAATTTATTTTATTTTATTATTTTATTTTATTTTATATAACAAAGTCCAATTAAATGAAAACAAACATTTATACACAATATTTGGGAATTTGGGCGTCATTCTTTCCAAAGTACTTCCTGCTGGTAAGGGGAGCTGTCATGGGGATTCGAAGAAGATTCAGAAATCCTGGCTGTAGTCTGTAAGGCTGCTTTGTCCAGCTGTTTTGAATGTAACTCCTTTGCTTATTTATCCTCTTTCTCTACAAGGGGATTTCAGTAGTTTGGCTCAGTGCTTAGCTGTTGGTGTCTGCTTCTCCTTCCATCAGCTATTGTATGAAGATATTTTTCACCCACAACATAGTATAATTAGGATTTTCTTCCCCCACCACCTATGAGAGCCTCAGCACCCGTTTCTGGTCTACATCTTCATCGTTTATATTTCTTATTAGAAAAAAATCATATAAATAATAATAATAATAATAATAATAATAATAATATTAAAAGAAGGTAAAGGAAAAATAAACAGAATAAGGCAAAATCAATAAAATGACCAAAGACACCCCAAAACATGAGAAACACATATAGATATGTGTGCAACTATCTTCTTTTGAGAGTACAATACAATTTTAACATTTCCCATATACCCCTGCTATATCTCCTTCAATATCATAACCACCATTTTACTAATTTTTATTATAAGCATATAGGTATTTGTGTGTATATATTCTTAAGTACATAATACTAAATTTGCATAATTGTACTTGTGTATATATTTTCAAACCTGATCTCTAGCACTGAACTGGTATTTGGGTGCTCATCCCTGGGAAGGGCCATATTTCCTTCTCTCAGATTTCCGCAGTTGCCTATAGTTGCCTTTGGGTAAGGTTGGGGCCTTGAGGAAATTATTTTTTGATACAAATAGTAAAGTAAATATCCTAAGTTCACTCTTACTTCCTCTCCATTTCCTGTTCATTCTCAACATCTGTGTTATGTGACACAGGCTGTCTTCCATTAGCAGTTATTAAAACTGAAAATTAACCTTGTGTGTTTTTATATTAGGTGAAAGTTATAGCTACAGAATATGAATTCACAAGGAAAGTAATTCTCTAAAATTTGTTTGCATTGTAACATTTTTAAATCTAATGAAACTGCTATTGTATATAAAATTTTTGAGTTGGAATGTTTCTTAATTTAAGGAAACAAGTAAAACCAAGATAATTTCCTAAGAATGGCTACTTCCTACCACAACTAGGCATCATGGATGATACAGTGAGAAGGAGTTTTGTGTAAGGGAAGTCCTTGTTACCATTCCTCTTTCAAGTTCCAAAAAAGAAAATATCAATCCCACTATCTGTTTTCAGACATCCCATCAGGACATATTTTCTGGGTTTTTTTTTTTTAATGACTTATTTGGACTCCATACTTATCCCTTTCTTATCAATTTTCAGTTCACAAATATGTATGAAAATCTGCTATAATAAAGTAATATGTCATGTAATAATATGTTTTAATGATGACTATCATCTATGTCTTATTTTGATAAAATTAGAATAATTTTATAATTAATACTGGCCAGTGATAGTAAGTGGACTAAATCCTAAGGATCATTTGACAAAAAAAAAAAAAAGAGGTTCCAATGTGCTCTGTGAATGACTTAGAATATAAGCAAATGTTTGCTTGTGTTTTCTCATTTCTTAGAATGATATTCTGAAAGACTGCGTCTTCAGGTATAATACAGGCATGCTTCAACATTGACTCCTGTTTGCTATATTCTCCTTTTATTTATTTGATCCTGGGAAACTACTGACTGCCTCAAAGTATGTTTGTCTTTAGGAGTAACTTGAATCATCTCTCATATGATTACATCGTATTTCAAGTCAATTCTTCCATTTTGCTTAAGTGTCATGAAATTATGTAAAATATCCTGAGTCAAATATTCCTAGCGCAATTATAGGCCTAATCAATTATGGTTAACTAAAAAGCAAATGGTATGATTTTTGTAGTATGAGATTTGAACATAGCCTTAAATGTCATAAGGGCTCCTTTTCCCTTAGACTATCCACCTAAAATATTATAACTGTTGAAGACAATTAGACGAGCAGAATCACATTGCTCCCTCTTAATACCCACAAAAGGCAATAACTTTTCATAGCTCTGTGAATTGCTCTTTCATTCCAGCTTATACATCTAACTGAGACAACTTCCCAGGTGTGTCTAAGTACATTTTAATTGGTACTAAGTAAGAAAAAAGAAAGGCTTTATGTATATCACAGTTAATTGCTGGACATTTCTTCTATTGTTTCAATTAGCTTAGAGCAGTCAACATATTCAGTCTATGAATGAAAGGTTTTCTTTCCCCCTGTGTGGGCAAACTTAGTCTGTCCTGTATATTATCCAACTGACAAACTCAATATAGCAAAGTACATTTATCAGCCAATAATTTTCTGTAACTACTCCAACTCACTCACCCTCATAATTGGGAAATGTCTATCTTAAGTGTTAAGATAATAACAGATTATTATGTTTTATTATGACTAGATTTCAAACGCAGTTTGTTTCTGTGGTTTATCTTCTCCCTTCTAATTTCATACTTCTTCAGGTGGAATCAGTTTTGATAGCACCATTATTTAAAGAGTGATATTTCCCACAGTATGTTTCTGATGTCTTGCTCAAGGGAATCTCACATTCTAGGCCATTGGTCTGTATTCCTGTTTTACACCATTAACATGCTGTTCTATGGTGTAAATAATTTGAGGCAAGGTAGAACGTACTTCATTGTTCTTTCTACTTGAATACTTTGTGTGTGTGTGTGTGTGTGTCTGTATGTGTTTACTTATGTCTTTACACATTAATTTTATCTCATTTTGTAATAATATGGAAATAACATGAGAATTTTCATATAATATTACTAAATTTAGATGATTTTTATAAAATAACTATTTTCTCTTCTTTTGGATTATTTTTTATTTATTTATTTTATATAACCAAATCAATTTAAATGAAAACAAATATTTATAGACAATATTTGGGAATTTGGGCTTTGTTCTTTCCACACTACTTCCTGCTGGTAAGAGGTGATGTCATGGGGGATTCGAGGAAGATTCAGAAATCCTGGCTGTAGTTTGTAAGGCTGCATTGTCCAGCTGTTTTGAATGTAGGATCATCTGGTACTCTGTTTCAGGTGGTCTGGCTTGATCAAACCACACTAGTCTGGAAGGAATTCACATATTTTCATTTTCTGTGGAAACAAAAATAGAAATTCTTTTCCCTAGTAACTTGTTTTGGAACTTAAATTATGGAGTCAAAGCATTTTTTTTTTAAATTTAATTTATTATTTTACCTGTCGATGCAGTTCCCACTTCTTCCCTCCCTCCTTCCCTCCTTCCCTCACTTTTACCCTCTCTGCCCTCTCATGTGCACTCTAACCACCCTTCCTTCTCATCCCCTCCACCCCAATTCCATATGTAGGGGAATGCCATCCAATTGGGGTCATGTAGGACTGACAAGTCATGTGAAGTAGGGACTAGGGCTTATCTCCTGTCTCTAGATTGAGGCAGTTATCCCTCCATAGTGGAGGTGTTCGCAAAGTCCTTTTGTGCACAAGGGATACATCGTGGCTCAACTGTCTGAGGTCCCTTAGACTGCTCAGTCCTTCTGGCTGAGACCCATATTCAGGGAGGCCTGAGTTAGTCCCATGTTGGCTTCCCAGCTATCAGTCTGGTGGCCTACCTGTTAGCTCCTCCTTGTTCAGGTAAGCTCTCTCTATGTGTTTCTGCTGCCTGGTCTTGTCTTCTCCATCTGCATCTGAGTTCTACTTCAATTAAGTATTTATGTATGGGTGTTATCTCCGGTTTCCAAAAGGCATTAGTTGAGGGCTCCATGGATAAGTTAGTTGTTGATTTCACTCTCCAGGAAGGGCATTTATGGTAGCCTTTCCCCGCAAGCTCAAATTGTTATTTGGCACCAGTCTTGTAGTTCTCAAGACCTTTTTATGTGTTCAATTTTATCTTCATACCAATATTGGCTCCCTCTTTTATGTTCTCTCTCTCTCTCTCTCTCTGTCTCTCTCTCTCTCTTTCCTCTCTTCTATTCCTAACCAGGCTCAATCTTCCTGGTCACACATGTTTTCCTTTCCTCCCCCTTGTTTTCTCCTACCTCTCTCTCCATTTGCTGCTCCCCCACTTCCCATGAGCTCCTGGGGACTTGTCCCTTACCAGTTCTATGAGGGACTTTATATGAATCTCTTGGAATACACCTTGTATCCCAGTTCCTCTGTTGGTGTGAATTATAGGTTGGTGATCCTTTGATCTAGGTCTAAAATCCATATATGAGTGAGTACATACTGTATTCCTCCTTTTGTGACTGTGTTACCTCATTCAGGATGGTTTCTTCAAGTGCCATCCACTTGCCTGCGAATTTCAAGATACCATTATTTTTTTCTGCAGAGTAGTATCCCATTGTGTAGATGTGCCACATCTTCATTAACCATTTTTCAATTGAGGGGCATCTAGGTTGCTTCCACGTTCTTGCTATTACAAATAATGCTGATATTAACATAGGTGAACAGATGTCTTTGTTGCATGGATGTGAATCCTTTGGGTATATGCCTAAGAACGGGATTGCCGGGTCCTGTGGTAAACTAATTCCCATTTTCCTGAGGAACCGCTATACTGATCTCCAAAATGGCTGTATGAGTTTGCACTCCCACCAGCAGTGGAGGAGTGTTTCCCTTTCTCCACATCCTCTCCAACATTAGTCATCATTGGTGTTTCTAATTGTAGCCATTCTGGCAGGAGTAAGATGGTATCTCAAAGTTGTTTTAATTTGCATTTCCCTGATAGCTAAGGATGTGGAGCATTTAATTAAGTATCTTTCAGCCCTTTTGATGTCCTCTATTGAGAATTCTTTCTTCAGTTATGTACCCCATTTTTTAATAGGGTTATTTGGTGTTTTGTTGACGAGTTTCTTGAGTTCTTTGTATATTTTGGAGATCAGCCCTTTGTCGGATATAGGATTGGTGAAAATCTTTTCCCAGTCTGTGGGCTGCCCTTTGGTCTTGTCTACTGTGCCTTTGCCTTACAGAAGTTTCTAAGTTTGAAGAGGTCCCATTTATTAATTGTTTCTCTCAGTGTCTGTTCAGGAAGCGGTCTCCTATAACAATTTGTTCAAGGGTACCTCTTCTAAGAGGTTCAGTGTGGCTGGATTGATGTTGAGGTCTTTGATCCATTTGGACTTGAGTTTTTTTGCATGTCGACAGACATGGGTCTATCTGCAGTCTTCTACACACCCTCATCCAATATGCAAGCACCATTTGTTGAATTGCTGTCCTTGCCCCATTGTATAATTTTAGCTGTTTTGTCGAAAATCAAGTGTTCATAGGTGTGAGGGTTAATATCACGATTTTCAATTTGATTCCATTGGTCTACCTGTCTATTTTTATGCCAATACCAGGCTGTTTTCAGAACTATAGCTCTGTAGTAGAGCTTAAGGTCAGGAATGGTGAGGCCTCCTGAAGTTCTTTTATTGTATATAGTTGTTTTGTTGATTATTATCCTTTCAAGTTCGGTGAAGAATTGTGGTGGGATTTCAATGGGGATTGCATTTAATCTGTAGATTGCTTTTGGCAAGATTGCCATTTTTACTATGTTTTTCCTACCTATCCAACAGCATGGGAGATCTTTCCATTTTCTGGTATCTTCTTTAATTTCTTTCTATAGAGCCACAAAGTTCTTATTATATAGGTCTTTTACTTGTTTGGTAAGCGTTACACCAAGATACTTTATGTTGCTTATGGCTATTGTAAAAGGTGATGTTTCTCTGATTTCTTTCTCTGTCTATTTGTCATCTGAAAAAAGTAGAGCTACTGATTTTTTTTGAGTTTGTCTTGTATCCTGCTAGTTTGCTAGCTGTTTATCAGCTGTAGGAGTTCCCTGCTAGAGTTTATTGGGTGGCTTATGTAAAGTATCATATCATCTACAAATAGAGAAAGTTTGACTTCTTCCTTTCCAATTTGGATCCAATTGATCTCCTTTTGTTGTCTTATAGCATTAGCTAGAACTTCTAGTAAGATATTGAAGAGATATGGAGAGAGAGAGGGCAGGCTTGTCTTGTTCCTGATTTTAGAGGAATTGGCTTAAGTTTCTCTCCATTCAGTTTGATGTTGGCAGTTGGTTTGCTCTATATTGCTCTTATTATATTTAGGTATGTTCCTGTTATCTTTGACCTCTCCAAGACTTTATCTTGAAAGTGTGTTGAATTTTGTCGAAGGCTTTTTCCGCATCTAGGGAGATAATCATGTGGTTTTTCTTTTTCTGTTTGTTTATATGGTGGATCACAATGATAGATTTTCATATGTTAAACCATCCCTGCATTCCAAGTATGAAGCCTACTTTGTCATGGTTGATGTTTTCTCTGATGGATTCTTGAATTCGGTTTGCCAGTATTTTATTATTTTTGCATCAATGTTCATCAGGGATATTGGTCTGTAGTGTTTTTTCTTAGTTGTGTCTTTGTGAGGCTTGGGTACCAAGGTTATTGTGGCCTCATAAAAAGAGTTTGACAATGAACCTTCCGTTTCTATCTTGTGGAACAATTTGAGGAGTAGTGGTATTAGTTCTTCCTTGAATGTCTGGTAGAATTCTGCACTCAATCCATCTGGCCCTGGACTTTTTTTGTTTGGAAGGCTTTCGATGACTGCTTCTATTTCATTGAGGGTTATGTGTCTATTTAAGTTTTTTGTCTGCTCTTGATTTAATTTAGGTAAGTGATAGTTATCCAGAAACTTGTCCATTTCCTTTGAATTTTCAATTTTTGTAGAATACAGATTTTCAAAGTATGACCTGAAAATTGTCTGGATTTCCTCTGGGTCTGTTATGTTCCCTTTTCATTTCTGATTTTGTTAATTTGCATGTTCTCGCTCTGCTTTTTCATTAATTTGGATAAAGGCTTGTCTATCTTGTTGATTTTCTCAAAAAAAAAAAAAAAAAAAACAACTCTTTGTTGCATTGATTTTTTTGTATTGTTTTCCTGGTTTCTATTTTGTTGATTTCAGCCCTCAAGTTGATTATTTCCTGGCATAGTTTATTTTACATGGTATCAATAACTATCATATTAAAGAACTCTCATAGATGGTGAAGATATTTAATGACTGGATAATTTATAAAGTAGGGTTTGTATATTGTGTTTCACAAGATTTGTCTAGCAAGTATGTTGAGGATACACATCAGTGCTGGTGTTCCCAACTACAAAAAAAAAAATATTACCCTATTAATACTTTAAGACTGCTGTAGAAATGTGGAAATCACTGCACATTGTGTGGTTTCAAAGATGCAAATATATATTTCACAATTCTACTTCTACAAAGCCAAATAGCCATTGTTCTAGGATTTTTATTTTATCTCCCAAGAGCTCTATTTTAATTGCTGACCACCGGAAGCCCTCCTGATGCTACAGTTCCTATGTCCTCTTCTATGAGATACAAATCTTCAATGTCATACTCTGACTTAAATAATACATTATTAGGTTTTTATGTATGTTATTACATTTTCATAGGTGTATGTCTGTGTATCTATGTGTATGTGTGTGTGTATGTGTGTATTATTGTGCATACCTAGACACTTGTGTGGATGTCAGAGAATTGATGTCATTCTGTAAATATGTTTCTCATACTGGTTAATGAATAAAGCACTGTTGGCCAATAGGAAAGCAAGATAGGTGAGACAAGGAGGATTTGAGGAAGTAGTAAGGAGGAGTCAGGATGGAGAGACTAGGGAGACCAGCCACTGGCCCCACTCCCCAGTAAGATGAGACGATGTGGAAATACTTAGATTAATAGTAATGGGTTAATAATTAAGACAGAGCTAGCTGATAAGAAACAAGTAACTGGCCAACAGCATTATATCAAATACAAAGTCTCTGTGTGTTATTTGGGGTTGGCACCATGGTAGGTCCAGGCTGGTGGTGGGAAAAACTACTCGTAACAGAGAATACTTGTAGGATTTAGTTTTTTCCTGGTAACATATGAGTCTCTTAAGTGATCACATAGGCTTATCTTTATTTTTATTAGGAGACCAGTCATATTTATTAGACTTTACTAACATGACCTCTTTAATCTTGCTTACCACATAAGGACATGTTTCTAAGTACTATCATAATTCCTTAAGACTTCAACATATAACATCATTTTGCCCATAATTAGGTTTGTAAGATTTGTTAATGCAAGTGTGTGAAAATTGAGTTTGGACATTGTATATATTCAGAGAACCATTTGTGCCCAGAGACATGTTGCCACTAGTAAAAATACTAGCCATGCAAGTCACATGACATAAATTCTATCTATGGCACCTGTATAGAAATCTATGTGTAATAAGACAGGAGTTGCATAAAAGAGAATTACCTGGAAGGTAAAATGCTAGCTGGTCTTGGACACTCAGCTCAGCATCAGAAACAAGAACAACTGTGTCAACACAGCACAAACGGGGAACAAATTTCTAAAAGCTGACCTCTGACCTTCACATGCATGTCATAGTATGTTGATGCAAAACACACAGACATTTAAATAAACAAAGTAGATATTAACGGTAATTTATAATCCTATTTCAAATTAGAAAGCTAAATACTGATGATTTAACATACTTTATGGGGTCTGCTTTTTTTCATGCTAGGAGACAGTCCTGAGCTTTAAAAGATACACATTCCTGAAAACTCCAAATCTGACAACTTCATTTTTTTCCCTATAAATATTTTGTCTGTATGATATTTGTGGTGTGTGTGTGTGTGTGTGTGTAGGAAGTCCCTATACACATGACACAGTAAATGTGTGAATTTCAGAGGGTGACTTCAGTGTTGCTAGTGGTTTTCTATTTCTTTTGAGACAGAGCCCTCACTGTTTCCCATTGTGCCAGGCAAGCTGGTTTGCTTGCTTCCAGAAGTTCCCCTTCTCTGCCCCTCATTTTCCCATTGGGATACTGAGTCTACAGAGACTGATGTTACTGAATCTTGCTTTACATGGCTTCTGAATGCTTTATGTCAACACACAATTACTGAACCATCTTTTCTGCCTCAGGACAAATGTTCTCTAGAAATAGCAGTATATTAAGAAGCCTCAGAAAATTTTCCATAAAATTTAAAAATACACATATATATCTCCCTATTTATGATAGTATGTTTCTAAAACTCTTTTATAAATAGTTACTTAGAATAATTAAAGAGAATGTACAGAAATTAGGCAGCCATATGAATTCTTCCCTATGAAAAAGACAAGATGAAACTTGTCCCCTATTGGACAAGAATGGCCCTCTAATATATACATAAATCACATACACACACAGACATACACACACACACACACACACACACACACACACACACACACACACACATATATATATATATATATATAAAATCACCTTTATGCAGAGTGGAGTTATCTTTCCTCTTCCCATTGAATATTTACAATTTATTTTGTGTGTAAAGTTAACCTGAGAAATTCTATCTTTCCAAAATATCTTCTGGTATTATTGATGATGATGGGATGATCAAAAGACAGGAACACAAGAAAAAATAAATCTATATATTGGACTCTTTTGTGCCTTTCTATATTTCAAAGCACTTATGTTGTAAGATTTTAGAGAAAAAAAAATTGTAGCAGGCACCCAGTTGGCCCATGAATAGAAATGACCAGATGACTGTCTTTCTCAGTCAAGTTACAGCAATAGAAAATAGATTTCCAGGAGCAGTTTTTGATACTGCTGAGATGTAGGTAATGTTTCTTCCAGACAAGAAAATGAAGGACTTTGTTTCCATGGAGACTAACGCTTCAGGAAATCGCTATAATTCTGTCTGTTGTCAGTGTATTATAATCACTGACAGAAGACAGTTAACATTTTAATACTCCCCCCCCTTTACCTTTCTTTCTTTCTTTCTTTTTTTCTTCTTCTTCTTCCCTTTATTAGTCTTCTGATAACAGGATCCAAAATCAAGTATGGCTTTTTTGAATATGCCTAAATACAATTGTCTTCTATATGTAAAGTCCTACAAACTCAGAGAAAAAGTGCATGTTCCTGCTTCCACATTTAGAAATAAACTAACAATCCTTAGTTAATAATTTCCTCAGCTCCACTGAGAGTTTGCATTCTATACTTCTTTAACCTGGGACTGCTCTGAGCAATGCTGGACTCTACTAGCTGACCTAGATTCTACTCTCTGGACTTGAGTAACAGTGCCTTAGTGATGGAAAGCAAGCCTTATTCCTGTGATCTATTTGACTCCCTTGTGCTCTTTATAATTTTTAATTTTATATGTGTATGTGCTTTTACCATGTAAGTGTCTGCTACTCACAGACGTCATAGGAGAAAGACAGATGTTCTTGAACTGGAGTTATAGGTGGTTGTGTATAACATGTAGGTGTTGGGAACCAAACCAAGGTCCTCTGTAAGAACTTGTGAGACACCTTTCTATCCCTTTGTGTATTCAAACAGTAAGACAACTTATCGTTGATATCACTTTGACTGCATTGAGTAAAACATTTAATTTGGTAATTTTAAGAAAATTTTCTTCAAATACAATGTTAACAGATTTCATAGAGGTATTTAATTTTACCTTCTATTTTAAGTCTAGAATCATATAATTCACTTACCCATAAGACAACTGTCTATCTTGATTTAGGTTTGCATTCATAACTAAAAAAATGTCAGTGAAGTAAGAAATACATATTGCTTGTAATGTCTTAGTACAAATGAGCTATAATTGAAGTATGTAAGTCCAATATTAAAGTAGATAATCAGACAATGAGAAACTAAGGCAGAAATGGTATGAGACTGTACAGAATATAAAATCATATTCTGAATCCAGTTAGGCCTTGAAGTCAGAGACCCATAGGGCTTTAATGAAAAGTCAGTATGAACTGAAATGCACACATCAAGAAATAGTAAGTGGAAGTCATTAGTGCTGACAAGGACACTATAAGCAACAGTATATCTAGAGAAAGAGAGATGGCCCAGTACATGAAATTCCTTGTGACCAATCCTAACAACCTGGTTGTGATACCCAGGAGTCAACATAGTGAAAGGGGGGAACTGACTACCCAGAGTTGTCTCTTGTTCTCCACATATACACAGTAATAACAGTATGCCTCTCAAAAAATAAATACAAAAAATGAATACAACAATTAAAAATAAAGAAACATTTTGTCTAAAAAGAAGCAAGTCTCAATCAGAGTAGCACTACCTACCACACAATGTATTGCTGTAATCAGCCCAGGCACTAATTCACCAAAGCAGCTCAATACACAGTATTTCCCACTTATGAAAAGGGGAAAATGTTCAAAAACTATGAAGAAAAGGTGAATAAATACATGAATGCATGTAAAAGCATATAGGCGAGAGGACAGATTATAAATTTGCATATCATAACTAGAAAAGATTAGAGATTTTATGTACTCTTAGAGGCATAAATTGGGTCTAGAAAATTGAATTCAATTACGATGGATGTGAAAATACTCAGAAATCTAATTTCTGCTTTACTATGTCTTTTCTCCTGCTCTCATTATGCACAGAGAACCTTGCTGATTGAGTATTTCTGTATAAATGAGTAGCCAGACACTTTCTTGTGGCTACTGAAAAGGCAACATAATTATAAATTGATGACACTGACTGAAGGATCTATACATAACAGTCTCCAAATAACTTCCTATGGTATTTTTCTTATTTATCATGAAGAATTTCTTTGTTAGGGAATCCACCTTTAGTCATATAACTATATTTTAAAATGTATGTATTTAGCATCTACCCAAGCATTTTATACTATAAAATATCCCTCTGTTCTTTCTTTCATAAAAATCCCAATTATTTTAAATGTATATAATTATTGAAAGCTGAACTTCAACTTAAAACCATTATTTTTTTTTACACGTGCATATTTCACCATCAGTGATCTGCAAGATTTTAGGAATGAACTAACTTGCTTGCATCCATGTAATGCACAAATATATAACATACAAAACAGAAGAGCAACACAGCGCAAGTGTCTCTCTGTGAGGCTCTTTCATTTTTCTGTTAATACAACCAGTCATATTTTGTTATTGTTTAATACAATTACTATTGAAGATATATCATCTTAGTCTTTTTAATGAATTTAATTACTGATTTTTAATCATACCCTATGGATGATCTCTGCTGTACAATTTTTAAATTTTTATGTTGTATGCCATTTTTACTGTTATAACAGAGAACAAAGTACATATTTTTATAAAGCTGTGTTAGGAACTATGAACTGAATTTTTAATATAAGGTGAGTTCTCAGAAACATTTTTATTAAGGAATAGTTGTTGTGGATTACAGGGCAGGTAGACAAGAACTGTGACCTAATTCTGGTGTTATGAAGGGACAATGTGTATCTGCTATCAGTGAGTGGTAGGTAGTGAAGAGAGCTGGGCTGTATTAAATTAGAAAGGGGAATCTTGCTTTGTTAAAGTGTATCACCAGAGAAAAGAACTTGTGCTCCTAATTCATGGTGTCCGTAAATCAATAAGTGTTTAAATGCATTAGTAATTAGTAACACATGACCAGAATCTTTATCAACACTGATTCCTATGATGCTGAATCTATCTGTTAATCATTATCCTTTCATTCCAAGCTCAGTATCACCAAGAGAATTTAAAATGTTTTATTTCCAAACAAGACTGTACTGTTAAGTAATAATGATTCCCAGACTGAGCTCTGAATTTATTTTATTCTGTAATATAAATCTTGCTATTCCAAAATACTGAGCTCTATTTGTTTATATTACATCTGATTATGAATGTTACTAATAACATTAATTTTAAATTTGAAAATTCCCATCTCATTTCCCACAAAATGTAGTTCTGTAATATCTGTATATGTTGCAATTTGAGCATCTATACAAAATTATGAGATACAATAGAGTAGCAAAAGTGATTTCACAAAATTGGTATTCCTCAAGACATATAAGAAGGTCTAACTTATCTACCATCATAGAACACTCATCTAGTAGCTAATGGAAACAGAAACAGACACACACAGCTAAACACTAAGCTGAACTCGAATCCAGATTCAGAGAGGGAGAAGTGAAATGAAAATGGGGACAAGACCAGGTACAGAAACTCACAGAGATAGCTGACTGGAACAAGGGGGAGCTCATGGACCCCCAGACTGGTAGCTGGGAAACCAGCATTGGCCTGACTTAGACCCACTGAACTTGGGTCTCAGTGAGAAGGCCTGGGCAGTCTAAGAGACCTCTGACAGTGGAACCAGGATGTATTTCTGGTGCACAAAAGGATTTTTGGAGCACATTCCCTGTATACACACACACACACCTAACCTAAAGGCAGGAGGGAGGGCCTAGTCCCTACTCCAAATGTCTTGACAGATTTTGTTGATTCCTCCTTGAAGGATTGCACATTCTATGGAGTAAGGGGTTGTGATGGGAAGGTGGTCAGGGAGCATGGGAGAGAGAGAAGGAGAGACACAGAGAGGGAGTGAGAGAGAATTGGGATAGATATGTAAAAAAAAAGAAAAAATATAATTAAAAAAGAAGAACAAAAACAGAAGCTCTTTGGATTCATCTTTGATCTGTATGTACTACTCTGAACATTCACTCTCACAATTTCATTCGATTTACAAAAGCAACTAAGAAAACTTACTATGTACCTCAATATAATTTTAACGAACATTTGATTTCATATGTGAATAGTGTATTTACATCACTCTCTCTCCTTGTCCTTCCTCTAAGCTCTTGTAACCTCCCTTTCACTCTCTCTCAAATGCATTGCTTAATTTTTTTTCTACTCAAAACCTTGATTAGCTGTAGCTCTTCATCTAGGAGATTCCGGGACTTCCATTGGCATATTCACTTTTTAGGTTTTGCTTCAGCAACTATTTTACTGAGATTACACTGGTACAGTTTTCCTGCCTTATGTAGAAGGCAATCCTGAATGGGGATGTCCTTCTGTATGCTCTGAATACATGTTTCCCCTTATTAGTTGATAAATAAAGCTCCTTCAGCCAATAACAGAATGTAGCCAGACATATAAGTGGGGCTACCAGACTAGGAGAATTTCAGGAAAATGAACACAGAGAGGGACAGCATGTAGCTGCTGAAGGAGAAAAGGGACCAGGCATCACCAGTAAGCCCAAGATCATTTGGAAATATATAGATTAATAGATAAAGTTTAATAGTTAAGAGAGAGCTACCCAATAAGAAGTCCTAGTCATTGGCCAAACAGCATGTTATTAATATAAGATTCTCTATCATTATTTGATACTAAATGGCTGTAGGAACAGGTGTGTCAAAAAACTTCTGTCCACTCTCTGCTTCTTCCAAAATTTCTACCTTTCTACAATATTCTTTGAGCCTTTGTTTAGAACTTCTTTGTAGAGGAGTACCCAGTGGCCAGTTGTTATTAACATTAAAATGTTTTTGGTTTTGTGTAATGTTATCTGTCTGCTCACAAAGACGCTTTCTTGATGAAGAGGTGACAGCCAAAATTACCTCTGGGTAGGAGCATAAATACATAGAATGCAGTAAGGTTTTGTTACTGTAGAAAAGTGACAATGCTAGATTTTCATCTAGGGTCCATGAATTTACCAGCTGAGGGTATTGGGTAGGACTTCCATTACCAGCCCTGGATTCCTTCAAAATGACCAAAAATAAAGATGTTCAAACTGGTGTAAACATTGTTTCTGAGTATGTTTGTGAGTGTGATAATAGAAGAAATTAGTGAGTAGCTAACGACCAGATGAATCAACCCAGCATGAAAGATCAACTGCATGAGAGTAGTACTTTGCAGACCTGGGATCCTAAAATAACTAAAGGATGGAGACCTCACTAATTCTCTCTCCTTTAGCAGAACCCTAAACCTCTTCCTTGTTCTCTCTGTCCCATGAATTTACATCTGTCAGACTTTTCCCTTCTTTTTAGATTTAGGGTTGGAATAATTACACAAGCTTTCTTCATTCATAAAAAGTCATTTTATGACTTTAATCCCTACACTCATGGAAGTCTATTACCATAGTGTATGTATGCATAACACAGCATGCATGTGGAGTTCATTCTCTACTTCCAAATTTGTATATGCTCCAGGGATCAAGCTGAAGTCTTCACCTTTGACCATCAAGTACTATTCAGTCATCCTTATTTCAGGTCTAAAAACAAAGGAAAGTAAATAACTAAATCCCTAGAAAAATATTCATTAAAAGTAAATTGACAATTACAAGTCTAAGAAAACTAAAAGAAGGAATCAAAACCAAAAATAAATGATTGTTAATGAGGCATTAAGTTGTTTGGGAATTTTCAGTTAAGCTTCCTGATATAACAAGTAGCTCCTCCTAAACAGTGCAATTTTAACAGTCAACAGTGAATCATCATCTGCTTTCCTTACTGACATGTTGTTGGTAGCAATTAAAAATATCTGATGTTTCTTCTTTTCATTGTCTTCCACTTTAAAATGTAAGTTTCAAAGAAACAAATGGCATACCATTTGACTAATACACTATATTCGCACATTAGGAGAATCTGTGCAAACCACGTACTAACTAGTAAATGTTTCTTAAATGAATTAATAATTCAATACTGAGTGTGTAAAAACCACAGTGGAAGATTCCTGCTTTCCACTCTTCTCTGAGAACTATAAAACCTAAATTAAGTCCTGAATACATTTTGGTACTCTTTCTATGCTAATAGTTCCATTGCATATGCAAATATAGTATGAGGACACTTATATAAAGGAATTCCTATGTTACTTTGTTGCTCTCACTTAAAGGTACCTAATTTCTTTATGCTTAGCTATTGGTAAGGCCATAAGAGGACAGGAATAGAACACTATACTTATTCTGGCAAAATATTAGCTTTGGATTTCTTCATTAGTTTCTTTTTGTTAGAAAGAGAAGTTTCCAGGATGAACTGTGAGAGGCTGTATTCCTCCAGGTCAAAGCTTTGTTTAACTGCCTCTAATTTGAAGAAGGCTTGGGATAAAGATTACACATCCTCCCTGGGCAGTTTATAGACTATCAGAGAAGAATACCTCTCCTGCCTAGCAGACTGGAGAAAAACCCTCAGGATCTCTGCGTTGAGGGCCTCCACCTGCTTGGGGATCTTCACCTTTACCTCCAGCAGGTAATCTTTGACAAATTTGATCTTTAGATGTTGGATGGATCCAGTGCACCTCAGACTTACAGACACCATGATAGTCACATGGTCACACATAGCCTCTGCCTCTGCCATGTAATGTGTGGTTAGGAGGGTGTCCCTCTGTTTGTGAAGGTGGCCCGTACGGCCGGCCATATCTGCTGCTGCCTCTCAGAGTCCATCCTGGTTGATGGCTCATCCAGAAGCACAATAGACGGGTTTCCCAGAATACTCAGCGCAAAGCACAGCTGCAACAAGGACAGCCCGTCAGGCACCAGCCTTATGTGTGCTTGGAGTATCAGTGAGCTTTGTTCATACCTTTCTCTTCACTCCCTCTGACAATGTCTTCACGGGAGCCTTCATCTGGTCCTTCAGCTTGAGCGCATCTGCCAGCCATGCAGTGGACACTGCAGCATCACCTTTGTTCATCCCCTTCACTGCAGCAAATATTTCCAAGTGTTCCCTCACCATTAGGTTGGGCCACAGAGCGTTTTCCTGAGGATATACCTTAGGAAACCCTGGGTGTGTCCTCTCTTCTGTTTATTTTCAGTAGAACCTGTCCAGCACCACTCTGGAGCAGGTTTTCCTGGAGCTCTCCAAGGAGCAGGAGCTGGACAGTTTTTGAAAATGAACTTGATACCTCAGTGAAGCAGAAGCTCCTCCCACAGGAAGAGAATTAATACTAAAATTATTAGTTATAGATATTTTCTCCTCGAGCAGCTTAAAGTAATTTTGTCTTTATTGCTACATATCCATTTCTGATGGGGGGGGGAGGGAGAAAGAGACGTTTTCTTGATGAGGGGTGAGGACTACACTTATCTGTGGGTGTAAGAAAAAGATGTATAGAATGTAATAAGAGATTGAGCTTGTTTAATGAATTGGTAGTTGCAGAGTCTTGACTTCAAAGCCTCCAAAAGCCTCAACTCTAAACAAATAATTACATGTATTTCAGGAATCCTGGAAGGAGGAGAGTGCTTTCCTTGGAAGAGCACACCAATTGATTATTCAATACTAAAAGATCAGCCTTGAAGATATACAGAGAGTAAACATTAGATTTAATGAACGGATTCTACTGATGTATTTAAGAATGTGTGTGTGTGTGTATATATATATATATATATATATATATATATACAATTAATGAGAAAACAAGCAAATCATTTAAAAAATAAAAAAGAGAGGTTTGGATAAAGGAAATGGAATGAATGAATATATGATATAATTACATAATCTCTAAAATGAAACAATTTTCATTATCTTACCTGGCATAAAATTTCCATTACAAATAACTTTTAGAAGGAACAATACTATAAATTTGGGTAGTTTTGTCGATTTAAACTCTCTAATATGTGAAATCCATAGGTGTTCTCAAATTATGATACACTTCAAACTACATTTTCTAATTTGAACTAAAACCAAATTAATTTATTCATATTCATTTTGATTGTTTTATCTAAATTTTGAGACAGCATGTTGCTGTATTTCTCAGGGAGGCTCTGAACTAGCAGAGATTCTCTTGTCATAACCTACTAAGCTATGGTAATAATACAGGGGTGTCATGTTACTTGGTGAATTCGTTGGTACCTGCAGACCAACCTGGGAATGACAATAAACTTTAATATTTTATAAATGTTTGACTCAAAAACAATGAACTATGATCCTTGGTCAATGCCCATTTGAAGCATGTATATTAAGGGTACTATATCTAAAAATATCACTAGTGTATTTTAGTAGTTGACTAAAGGCCACCATTTTTTTTTCTTTTAAAAACTACATTTTTTTAAAATTAGTTTACCAGTTTGTGTTACCATATTGAATACATTTATTTTCTTCTTTGGTACCATATTGAATACATTTATTTTCTTCTTCTAGGATGTCACAAATCTAACATTTCTGATCTTTAAACTTGGTGAATGATTATAATTCCATAAGAACAAAGTTTGGTCTATTAGTCCTCATTAAATCATTCTGATTAGTGATCAATTATACAGCTTTCTTAGAGAGCTATCAGTTTATTTGTTTTCTGTGGTTTTCTCACTTACACTCTCATAATGTAGTCGCCATATAATAAAGATGCATGAAGCACTGACAAGTTCCCAGCTTTTGTTGTTGTTGTTTGTTTGTTTTCTTTTTTGATGCTGGGCTAAATTTGACAAGTTTATTTTTCCATTATCTTTACAACAATACAAGTGGCAAATTCCATGAGGTATTTGTTCAGGAATGGCACTGTCTTTGAATTGAGTGCCAATTGAAGTTGTCGAGCCCATAAAAGAAAATTGCTCTCAACTTTACTCATTCACCCTTTACTGTATCAGAACTCATAACATTTTTATGTTCTGCCTTCAGTGTGACACTTCTCACTTAACAGAATTATGTATTAGATAGGAAAATACATATAGCCCAGAATAGGGTTTCATTACTTTAGATGAAAGAGAAGTCCCTGAACTCTATTGCAAAGAGTGTCTCTCTGTGAACTGAAGATATTGCCTCTGAGACAAAGGAATCACTGTTCAATTTCAAAGAGAGCAAACTTCCTTTTTTCTTATTTCAGAACAGTTTTGGAAATGGGAAGTCTTATTTATTCTCTAATAATGTGTAATTCTTCTGTGTAATTCAATGATGATTTGGTAGTCTCTGAAAAATAGAAGAATCTATGTAAATATAATTTACAGAAATATCTTCTGTCTGTAACAAGATGTTTGAAGGGGGACTCTTATCAATAAAACCATGCGATATTATGGCAAATCCTGTATTAACAACTTGACTTTGCATCAGAAATTTTATCATTTAATGATTTATAGTAAGTAAATATTCTGGAAAGTAAGAAACATTAAAAGAAGTAGATCGTTGAATTCTCACAAGAATAAATTAGTAATTTGTTCATTAGTTATTAAATGTGAACTATGTTTCAAGATCGAGAACTTGCTCATGTAGTCATTTATTAATAAGCATAAATAGTACATTCTAAGTACAAGGTACAAATCAAATACTGTATAAATATATTTCTCTTGTACATTAGATTCTTAAATTCACAGGAGGGAAACTAAGTTGTGGAGAATGTAAATGATTTGTTCAGTAGCACTCTCTAACTTAGCCAAAAAAAAAAAAATGAATAAATAAAGCTGAGACTTGACCTGAGACTATTTTCTGCAAGCTATGTCAGCGAGGGTGCTGCATCACTTTCAAATGGCTCTATATCTCATGCATTCTATGTGGACTATTTACTTGTATGCATTTCTGTGACTGCATTGCATTCTCAAGAGTACCTTGGAAATTAAAGTAAAAACATGTCTTACTTCTGCGAATCAGCCTTAGATTGAAAGATATTTAAATTCAAAACTTTGGTTTTACTTTCTGTATTCTTTTGTCTTTTCAATTACACTGGATAAAAAAGTATTAGTTGTAGTAATATGATAATTATTTCTACTATAGATATGAATTTGTGTGGTTGTAATCAGACAGTTATTTTTATCTCTGCTATATCTGCTTAGCTGGGAGGTGGTCTAGAACACAGGATATAGAGCAGTCTGATGTGAAGCATTGTGACTTCTGTCTCAGCCAATAGAGTATTATTTTCTGTGGTGACAAATTCCTCTTATAGAAATACATTCTCATAGAAATGTGAAGCATTTCCTGCTCATATTTTCCCATAATAGTGCTTAAAACAAAATACATAGACACATAAATGCTCTTCCCACTGAGATTGAATAAAAGCCACCAAATGTCCCAAAAATCATTTTGCACTACTAATATCTGTCATTTTCTTTTATACATATAGGTGCATAGAAAATATCCTCAACTAATTTTTTAAAATTCATAATTTTATATGAAATTTATACCTCACAAATATTTCAAACAACTTTTTCTACAACACCCACATGATTTGACTCAAATTAGATGCCACCTTCATTCTCCATTTATAGGTACAAATCCATCTATCTTTTAATTCTTTAGTCCTTTGGTTATCTGTAGATATCCAACTACATAAGCCAACTTCTATTCATAAGATAATGTATGCCTATACTTGGGCTATGGGCTGAAACATTGTAAATAAAACTACTGATATTATGTTAAATGCAAAGCCATTATAAACAGATATCTTGTACTAGTATACATTTACCCATGAAACATTTCAGATAAATATATAATAAAGGGGGAAAGAAACATTTTATGTATCAGTACTACAAGTTAACAAAGTGTTTTTTATTGTGCAGAATTTTCTACCATTGAAGTGTGATATTTATATTTAAAACACTATTCACAAATATTTAAATGCAGACATTTAGAACAATGCAGTTATGTGTATAATATATACATACATATATATATATATATATGTATGTATATATTATTTTACATACCAATCCCAGTTTCTTCTCCCTCCCTGTCTCACTCCCTGCCTCCAATGCCCTCCCCCGACCAACATCCTATCCCATATCCTCCCCCACTCTACAGTGTGGGTGACGCAGTTCAAGAGGGGGATCAACAAAATTTGTCAAGTCATTTGTAGTAGGGACTAGGCCCTCCCTCCTGCCTCTAAGTTAAGGGAGTATCCCTCCATGGGGAATGTACTCCCAAAATCCTTTTTTTTTTTTTTTAACCAGAGATACATCTTGGTTCCACTGTCAGAAGCTGATGGAAACAGAATTAGACACCAAAAGATAAAAACTGACCCGAACTGGAATCCAGATGCAGAGAAGGAGGAGTGATAAGAAAATGGAGACAAGACTAGGCTACAGAAACCCACAGAGGCAGCTAACCTGAAAAAGGAGGAACTAATGGACCCCCCAGACTGATAGCTGGGAATCCAGCATTGGACCAATTCAGACCCCTGAACATGAATGAGTCTCAGTTAGAAGGCCTGGCCAGTCTAAGGGACCTATGACAGTATTATGTCTATTTTCTATTTATATTTATTAATATTTTATTTTAGTGTGTGTGTGTGTGTGTGTGTGTGTGTGTGTGTGTGTGTGCATGCATGAGTGTGTATTTGTGTGTGTGCCTGTGTATGGAAGCCAGAGAACATCTTCACAGGTTTGTTCTCTCTTTTAATCCTAAATTTCTCCGATAAATTTTAGGTTATCAGGCCTAGTGGAAATATTTTCTCTTGTTTAACCATTCTTGTTGATCATATGGGCTACATATACCTATAACTGATTGTGCTGTGTTATATATGCATTAGTAGAGTAAAAGCCCATTTATGCAAGATCTGAATTTGAGAAGTTAAGCTATGACATTCATCCCGACATCAAACTGAATCTAACAGAGAGAAGAATCGTACCAGATATTTGAAGCTCTTTTCACTCTCATTTTAATAAAAAGTGACTGTATTAAATATAATGCATAAATGTAATTCAAAGACTAGAAATATTTTGTTCAAAGATGTATTGCTTTGCAAGTAAGTATGTAAAGTATTATGAACTCTTCAGTATGGTCCATCCAGTGAACACACAGTGATGTAATTTGATTTTACCCATAAAACTTCTAAAATCGAAACATAATTATGACATAACCATAACAATTAACTGATTGAACTTTCACATGTGAATTTCAGTAACAGCAACCTACAAAGTCAAAGTATTTTATGTTCTTCGAGGATTTTGAAAATAATGCTGGGCCAATCTTAAGTAATGTACTCAAGAATTTTTCCTGAATAGTTTCTTCAGAAGCTATCTGAGAACATGACATTCATTCCTAGTTTCTTATATGCATTATGTGTTGTCATTCTGTATATCCAGAAGTGACAGGAAAATTAAGTTATTCATAATTAAATACTATGACAGTTTTATTGTTAGATATAAATGCTTTATTATCCACATAACATAATAAGATGGAACACAATACAAAAGCAAACACAAAACTTTCTATCCAAAAGCTTTTTTTTCTGTGTTATTGATAACGTTATAGATGTGGTATCAAGAGCACTTTAAGAAAAACATATGCCATGTTTGATGAAAATTATCAATTCATAGATACTCATATTTAGACATCAAAAGAATCCTGCAAAATAAGTTTCAGAGTAAGAGAACAATGTTTCACTAACTGAATTAAATATTAACAAATATATATTTCAGACATTTTTATGAAATACACAAATGTACAATATCAAAATTGAGTAATGTGTCAATGGAGGTTCAATGATGAAGAAGGTAAGAGTTTAATGAGAGATGTTGAAAATCAAGGTCAAGCTGCCTCTCAATTTGGTTTATAGTTTTTCCAGAGTAATTCCCATTGCTTTCCCCAAACTCTAAATTTATCTTTCTCCCACTTCTGTCACTCCCTCCTTTTTGCCCCCCTCCATCCGCATTCAGTCCATGATATCATCACATATCAGTTTTGAGAGTGTCAGTTTCTCTGATAAGATAGAAACACTAAAGACCTTCTTTAAATGCCTGCGACTACCAGGCCTAGCTTTCTTTAGTGCTCAGTAGCAGTGAATGAATGGCCCCACCAGTTAAGTGGGAACAAAAGGAAACAGCCTCTATGTATGATTACAATAATCACAAAGGCTTCAGGTTCTGGAATGCTCCCTTACAGTGTTTTAGCTCTTTCTTGTATGTGGATAATAGGTCAGTGCCTCAGCCTTTTGCTGTAGGTAAGATCTTATCCTCCTGGCAGATCTAGGTAGCTGTCTCTTGGGCACTTAATAATAGACAATGGAATAGCACTTTAGTAGAACTGGAAAATGTATCTATAAGTTCTCTCAACACTGGTTTCTGTTACATCTCTTTATCTGAAATGCTTGGCTATATGGTCTTGACAGTAGAGTATTTCTGGTGATAGGGGCTGAATTTGTTCTTCTCTGGTTTCTTACAGCCTTTTTTTTTTTTTGTTTAAAATAATTCTTCTTCCTCAGCATTCTTTCCTTTCTCTACTCTTGCCACTTTCTTTTTCCTCTCCCCATCATGCTTTAAATGTTCTGTCTCCACTCCTGCTGCCAAAGACATTCCTTCAAGTTGGCCTTCCTGCAGTTGTCACTGGTTCTGCCACTTCACTGCCAATAGTATCATTCTGATATTGCTTTTGCTATGTATGTTGCTTCTTTCTTCATATTGCCAAATCAGCTGACACACTAAAAGTAGTCAAGATCACTCAATAAATCCTTTTTTATTGAGTCTCAATGTATCAAATCCAGGGATGGTAATGTTGTACAATCCTTGCCAGGCAACTCACTAATTAAGTTGGAACAGACTGATTAGAAATCCCATGGAGTGCTCACAGAAATTACAGCCAAACTTTGTGGAGTTGCAATTACACCCAGATATCTTAGCATTAATCATGGTTGTTGACAGCTGCATTTTAGCCTGAATATAGCCTTGACACAATCACAGCCTTTGAGGTTTGCAGTTTGCTCCATCATAGCCTTTTGTTTTAGAACAATCACATTACTTGTTTTGGGCCCTGCTGTTGTCTGCCAAGAGTTTCCCGTGTGAGGTAGAATATATGTATCTAATCACACCAGATGGGAAGCCCATCATTTATCAAAGTACAGATCCCACCAAAGTCTACCTTGGCAAAGTAATGAGCTCTGTTGGGGTAAATTACAGAAATAAGCATTAATTACTGGAGGAAAAACTATGTAGGGACAGGTGCATTACCTATGCCCACTGACTTTACTGTGGATAAAGCTCACTGGGAGCCTGGAGCATGCTGCACCACCTGTGGCTGGAGAGTATCCTTCCCAGGAGCCTCAGTAGGTCTGTACTTCTTACAGGCACCTTGCCTTTTCTTTGGCTTCTTTCAGGCAGTTTGGGTGGTCTCTGCCTATTTCTAGGCTGCTTGTTTTTTCTCAGAGTCTTCTTTGCAAGATGGCTTGTCTGATGAACTTGTAGCATCTTTATTGTTTACTCTTGTCAGGAAGTTACTTTCTGGACTTCTTGTTCACTTTCAAGGACTTCCTGAAAGTATTGAATTGTTTACCTTCTTACTTAAAAAACTTCCCAACTTTGAAAATGTTTTAATCAGGGAAGAAATGTTTATACCTAGTAGGATTTGTTTTGGTGCTTAAATTCTAAAAGACTTAAATTCTAAAAGAATAGTCCGCAATCTTCATAACGCTGTGCCTCTATAACACAGTTCTTCCCAGGAATAATAGGCTTCCCAGGAATAAAAGGCTTCCCAGGAATAATAATAAAACAAAGTAAATTGTGTATTTAATAAGATAAAAATAATAACAGATAAGTATATGTTTGGTCAGCCAAAAAGATGATCATTTTCAGTATAATTGGTATATGGAGAAAATATGTCTACATTTATTTCTTTTCCATATACACATATATTTTCACTGTCAGTGATATGATGAAGAATTAATATCAAATTAAATTTACAGAAATAATCATAAGATGATTTTAATTTCCTAAATGTCTTTATATAATTTAGAACATTAGTATAAATTAACATCAAGAAGAAAACCAAAGTCTGGTGAATTACTAAATACAATACAACATTTAAATATGTAGAAAGAGACAGAACTAAAATAAAATATGGCATGTGACAAGGCACACTATGAAGATAATTATGGGCAGTTTTGCAAAGGCTGTGAATAGCAGCTGGAAGACTTAAATGATCACTAACTGTATTTGAAGCATTACATCATGCTGAATAGTTGTGTTGTTTCCTTTCTGTTTGTGCTGCTGTGGGTATCACGGTTTGCCTCTGCCAGTGAATATAATCACTCTGTCGTGCTCCTCTTTTGAAATTTATACTTGACTTAATACAGAGCAATAAAGAACTGTATATCTGATTGTCCAATATCTGAAACAAAATTATCTTTCATTTTTTGCTATGAGAAATTCATTGTTTATCCACTCATGTACAGTCTACCTAAATTGATTAACTGATCAAACAAACAGTAATTATTTAGATACCTTATTATTATTCCATGTACATTACTTTTATGATTTTAATGTATATTGGTGTTTGGGCTACACAAATGTCTGCATACCACATCCTTGTTTGTGACCCCTGAGGTCAGAAGTGGCATTGGTTCCCCTTTAACCAGAATTACAGATGAATCTGAGGTTCTGTGTGAATGGAATAGAACCCTGGAAGGGAACAGACAGTGTTCTTACCACAGAGTCATCTCTTTAGTCATTGCACTTCAGTCTTGAATGACAATAATCTCATTAGTTTCTTCAGAAACATGGGAACTTTGATTCATTGTATACCCTAGGATTTTCTCAGCTACAAAGAATGTCAATATACCTAAATAGTATAATGTTAAACTGAGGTTCCCTCAGTATTTGGATCTATATCCCTCCATTTTAGCTTCTGTTGTTTTGTTTATTTATTTGTTAGTTTTTCTATATTTGCTATTTTTTTTCTTTATGAGAACTGTAGCTTCATGGTGATAGTGATAGAGATCTGTTATTTTTACCTTCCAATTGTTTCAATGTTCAAACTTACAATAATTTTAAAGTGTGATGTGGGGAAATTGGAGCACATAGATTTTGACATTCTGTTTTTATTTCAGCATTTGAAGTTTATTCTTCCAATACTGTTGATTTTTGTAATTATAATTAACAAAAACTTCCCACAAATATATTAATAGTCTTGGATACCAGTAATTTTTTTCTTATATCAACAAAAAATATTTTTGTCAGCATTTTGTTAAAGCTGGTATTTTAAAGGCTAACCTTTTCATTTTCTGTGAAGTTTTATTCATATAAAAATATACCCATATTTTTAAATGTAGGAAGTCATTAAGTTCAGGAATAAGACCCTTAAAAATGTCATTTTGAATTATTATGTTTTGAATGGCATGGATAAAATGAATTTATTATTAAAACAATGATTCTTTGAAATTTCACTCCTATATTTATTTTCTATTTTTATTGTTTTAGTATAATAAAAGTAATTTAAGTGTGAAAATGGAGTAGTTACTTCTTTACTTTGTAAACATTGTTGACGGAGTATTGATAGAAGAGAATACATTCTACCACTTTTTACTACTACTCTTTAACACCTTGAGTATGGAGAACATGGCAAGTAGTGTCAATTGCTTCTGTTAGCAGCCAGCCTATATGGCCTGTTGTTGAAAGGCTCCAGAACTTACTCCTATATGACAGCAGCTGTGACATATTATACAGTAACAAGTGCAAGATTATTATCTGGTTATTTTAATCTTTTTCAGTAATTGTTTTGTTTCCTATGTAGGCTATTACAGCTATATAGTAGACAATTAACACAAGGATATAAATTCACATGCATCAGAAAGGGTCATTCACATCTATTGAAAATGATGTTTAAGTGCATGAGATAAGAATTAAGTTTCCAAAAACAAAAACAAAAAAAAAAAAGAATTAATTTTACAATCTAACAGGAGTAAGATGGTATCTCAGAGTTGTTTTGATTTGCATTTCTTGATGTGTAAGGATGAACCTGAAAGACAGTTTATGTGGAAGAGGATTTTGAGAAAGGGGTACACTCCTCCTCTGCTAGTGAGAGTGCAAACTCATACAACCACTTTGAAAATCAGTATGATGGTTCCTAAGGAAAATGGAAATCATTCTAACTCAAGATCCATTAATTCCACTCTTAGGCATCTACCCAAAAGATGCACATTCATATGAAAAGAACATCTGTTCAACTACATTCAGATCAGAATTATTTGTAATAGCCAGAACTTTGAAGCAAAGTAAATGTCCTTAACCTAAAGAATGGTTGGAGAAAATATGGTACATTTACACAATGAAGTATTACTCAGCAGAAAAAAAATGGAATATACAAATTCACTGGCAAATGGATAGAATTAGAAGAAACCATCCAAGTGAGGTAACCCAGTCACAAAAAGAGAAACATGGTATATACCCTCTCATATATGGCTTTTAGACATTGAGCAAAGGATCACCAGCCTATAATCCATATCACCAGAAAAACTAGAGAACATAAAAAACTCTAAGAGATACATACATGGTACCCTGGAGTAGGGGAAAGGGACAAGACCATCCAAGTAAATTGGGACCATGATTGATGGAAGAGGGAATTAGGAGGAAGAGAAGGAGAGAGGCGGGCATGAGGGAACAGGAAGACTGAGTCAGGGAAAGAATAGAGGAGAGAATGAAAAGAAATGCCATAATAGCGGAAGGGATTATAGGTTTTAAAAGAAACCTGGCACTAGGGAATCTTGCAGTCCAGAGATCTACAAGTATAACCCCAACTAACTATCAAAGCAATAGTGGACAGTTTACTTTAATGTCCTTATCCGATAAAGAGATTTATGACTACTTTATATGCCATTGTAGAGGCTTCATCTTTAGCTACTAAAAGTAGAAGCAGATGTCCACAGCTAAACACTGAGCCACCTCCTGAAATCCAGGTGCTGACAGGGAAGAGTGGTGAGCAAAGGGATCAAGTCCTGACTGATGAAACACACAGAAACTGCTGACCCAAACAAGAAGGAGATCAAGGACTCCAATCTGACAGCTGGGAAACCAATATAGGACAGAACCAAAAATCCTGAACATGGGTGTTAGTTAAGAGGACTCGGCAATCTATGGGGCCTCTGGTAATGGATTAGCATTGATCCCTACTATATGAATGGACTTTGGGAGCCTATTTCACATATAGGGGTACTCCCCCATGCTAGACACATGAGAGAGGGCCTAGACCATACTTCAAATGATATAACAGACTTTGAAGACCCCCCCCATGGAAATCTGCTCTCTGGGGAGTAGTAAGGGGATGGGATCAGGGTTGGTAGGGGAAACAGGGAAGGACGGAAGGGTGTAGGACCTGGGCATGATATTTAAACAAACTTGTTTCAAATTTAAATTTAAAAAAGTGAAAATGAATAAACTTTCCAAAATAATGATCAATATTGCCTGCAATACTATTTTGAACAAAATACTACTTTGTAAATATAAGAAAAATGGAAAATTAGAGCTAGAAATAGTATTTATTTTCCCAAACAGACACATAGATACTCTATGCAGAACTGTGTTTTTTAAGGGAATTTTGATGAATTTAAAGAAAAGTGAATTCAGAATTGTTGAAATTAAAAATAACCTTGAGCTATATGAACAATTTTTAATGAGTTATATTTTAAAGTATTTAACAATTTATCTTACTGTCCAATCTTATCAATGATCTGTTTAGATAAATGTATCTGATAAATATGCACAAAAAATTGTGTAATTGCATTTAAGTTAAGAATAAAAAGAAATAACCATTTCATTGACCATTCTCACTATCAAATAAAATTAAAGACATCTCCATGACATGCATGTATCTCTTCCTTTTCTGTTTCTCTGATGAACAAGCAAGTTCAGGAAGAATTTATTTTGGCTTTCAGTTACAGATTGGTTAACGTAACTGGTGGGGAGGCCTAACACAAACAGTAGTCAAAGAGGCTCAAGCAGTGAGCTGAGACCTCAAGTCTTCAATACAAGCATAAAATGGAGGGCTGTACTGGCTGCTGAGTATGACTATAAATAACCAAAACCCAACTGTAGACATGTACATCTTTCAGCAAAGCTGCAAATTCTAAAGTCTCCCAAACAGCACAACCAATAGGTGGCCAAGTCTTTAAATAACTGTCCACAGACAACCTTATTTCAAACACACTCATACTATCCCTTGCCCCATTTTGGCATGTAGTCCAACTACTAAATTTCCCATTTATTTCATAAGGGTTCAAGAGCTGAAAGTCTAAAGTCTATTAATTGTAACCAAATGCAAAATAAAAATAAATTACATAGTGTAGCATATCAAAAAATACATATATTCTCATCTGAAATGGAAGAAATAGGGCATAGTAATGAAATACTAGACTGGACTGTGCTGGTAATTTTATGGAAAATTTACACTGGTTAAAAATTATTTTATATAACTTCAAAAATACTCCCACTTAAAAAGAAGTAGCCTAATTATAAAAGCATAACATCTGGGTGGCAAATCATCTACCTTTAAGTTAATATATTCCTGTCCAATAACTGAAATTTTAGGCAATATGCCTCTTCTTTAAAGTAAAATACACAGTACTTAATTAGGATAGATTTTGTTTTTACATTTTATTTTGTCTGAAATGTAGTTATCTGAAGATGTCTTTGAAAAAAATGATCAATTTTTATTAATTAAATTAATTAATTAAAAGATGTTATAGAAATATTTATACTTAACATTAAAAGACATTTGAGCAAAATGAGTATTGAAGTGATCACCTCAAGCAAACTGTGCTACTATTTTGATTTTCTCAGATCTTCTATATGTCAGGCCTTAGTTTTTATTATCCATGCATATACACTGATTTTAGACTGGTATAGCCATCCTTTTGTGCTAATGCTAACTTCCACTCTATTCCATCAATGTCTCTAAAACTCAGAAAATTGGTATCCCCTCTCTCTCTCTCTCTCTCTCTCTCTCTCTCTCTCTTTCTCTGACTTTATTTCTACTATTGCATTTTATTTCCTGTTTTTTGTTCATTTTTCTTATTTTCTTATTTTATATATCGATACCAGTTCCCTCTCAGTCCCTCCTTCCCTCTCTTCTACCCTTCCTTGACCCCTAACCAACCTGTCATCCTATCCCTCCCCAAACTCCACATGTAGGGTAATGACTTCATGGAGGTGTCATCTAAATCTGTCAAGACATTTGGAGTAGGGACTAGGCCCTCCCTACTACCTCTAGTTTAAGGAGTATCCCTCCATGGGGAACGTGCTCCCAAAGTCATTTGGTGCATCCTGGTTCCACTGTCATAGGTCCCTTAGACTACCCAGGCCTTCTAACTGAGGCCCATGTTCAGGGAGTCTGAGTCTATCCAATGCTGGATTCCCAGATATCTGTCTGGGGGCCCATTAGCTCCTCCTTGTTCAGGTAAGTTGTCTCTTTGACATTCTGTAGCCTTGTCTTGTCCTCCCTCTCTACATTTGGATTCCAGTTTGGTTCAGTGTTTAGGTGTGGGTGTCTACTTCTGTTTCCAACAGCTACTAGATAAGGGCTCTATAATGGTGGATAAGTTAGTCATCAATCTCATTATCAGGGAAGGACATTTATGGTAGCCTTTTCATTGTTGCTCAAATTGTTAGTTGGGGTCAGTCTTGTATGTCTCTGGACATTTCTCTAGATTCTGTTTTCTCTTGAAAATATAATGGCTCCCTCTTTTATGATCTCTCTCTCTCTTTCTCTTTTCTCTTCCTCCCCTGACTCAATCTTCCTCATACCATGTGCTTTCTTTGTTGCTTGTTGTTTTCGATCTGTTTCTAACTCCTTTAAAAGATATTGTACCACCAAAATTTTAGTGTGGTGCAGAGTAATAGCCATATTTTTTTATTTTTGTTTCATTTCTCCTCAGTGTGTATGTGGGGTTGTTCACAGAACAAATAGAAAATAGAGCAGGTTATTAGATTGAATTGAAGTACTTTTATTTAAATGTTTGGCAAAATTTCTGGCTTTGATGGTTAGTATGGATTATTACAGTATTTTCTTGTTTACTTAATATCTGGTGGCATATTATACAAAATTCCAGGGACTAAGAAAACATGAAATTGACATTTGAAACATTGTATTTATCTATATAAACCAATGTGTATATCATATTATTATGTTATCTTTAAGTACATATAAGCATATATATGTTCTTCTGCAATAGAAACTCACTCCCATCAAAAGGAGCTAATGAGTGATATAACCTGCCATCTGAAATCATATAAAGTATTATTGAAGGGAGAAAATATTTCCAGCTATATGACACAAATTCTCCTATAATCCTATTTGTATCACTGACTGAAATGACTTCATGAGTAATGCTTTAGATAACCATTAACATGATTCAAAGAACAGTAATGTGCTTTCTATCTGCTGTAAGAGTCATTACAACATGCAATGCAGGGAGGGCTCAGCACACCTTATGAATGTATTTGAATATTTGCTTTAAAATATTATTTACAGCCATGGAATATCACAGCAACAGTTCTTCTTCAGGACTCACTAAGAACATTCTATGCTCCATCTTATGAAGTGCTTAGTAATCAGTGCTTCAAAGACATTAAGCTCCAGTAAAAAGATGGAAGGATGATTTCAAAGACAGGATTACTAATGAAGATCCTTCTGGGGATCATTTACATAACCATTGGATGGAATTGATCATTACTTGTCATTTATTATTCTACCTTGTCCCCTTAAAGAATGCTACAGTTAAATCCACCTATCCACCTCTGCATGCTGCAATAACAATGTTCATGGCACAGCCCACACAATCATCACATAATCAGCACAATTTGGACTCTATGGTACCTTCCACTTATATGGTTATTAAGAACAAATTGATGATAAGCAACCAATACAGATTCAAGAGAAATTCTGTAAAACTGCACAGGGTCTAAATGCATCCTTGCCTGGTTTAAAAAGCCTAATTTTGTATTATTTTCTCTAATGGTAAAATGCCCTTGTTCATTGCCTAGCCCAGTTGTCATCAAACAGGCTTCACCATGCAACTGATGGAAACATATGCAGACATCCCTAGCCAAACATTAGGCTGAGCTTGGGGAATTCTGTGAAAGAACAGAAGAAATACTTGTGAGAGCCAGAGGGAACAAGAACACCACAAGAAAATGCACAGAGTCTAGTAACCTGTGCTCTCAGGGGCTCCCAGAGATTGAACCACCATCTGAAAGAGCTGGCATGGGACTGACCCAGTCTCTCTATACATATGTCACAGTTGTGTAGCTTGGTCTTCTTCAGGGACTCCTAACAGCAGGAAAAGGGGCTGTCTCTGACTGTGTTGCTTGCTCTAGGGACCCTTCACTCCTACCAAGTTGCCAAATGCAGCCTCAATAGGAGAGGAGGTGCCTCGTCTCACTGCCATATGATATGCCATCATTGGGAGATCTGCCCTTTTCTGAAGAGAAAGTAGAAGGAATGGATGGATAGGGAGGATGCAGGGAAGGCCTGGGAGAATGGGAGGGAGGGAAAACTGAGGCTTGAAAAAATGCTTGATAATTAAGTAATAAAAATGTCAAAACAAAAATACCATTTGCTTTTGTTGATGCATATTTTACTTTGGTGGTGCATATTTTTGAAATATTTCATGTAAACATAAATTTAATTAAATATATGGTACACATATTTCTGTGACCTACACAAGTACATCTAAATCATTGGAAGTTATTAAGTACAAATCTTTAGAAATGAATTGTTTTGGTGTTAGTTTTGTTTGTTTTGTAGTTGCCTTTGTGTTTCTTTTAAGATATTTTTATGACACCAAGCTGACCTTGAATTTATAGTAAATCAAGGAACTGATTGCCTAAAACTTCTCTTCCTCTTTCTGACTATCCTGAATAAAGGGGCTATAAACACAATCTAGATTTTGTGGTGCTGAAGTATAGACCCAAGGCTTCATGTGGGCTAAATTAACTCTTTATTAACTGAGCAACATTCATCATTAAGTATTTTAATTGATTTCTACTAGCATCTGGACAATGTTTCTGGCAATTTCTACTACTGTAATGTGGAAGAGGAACCATCCATGATAAGTGGCAGGAAAGACGGATTTCTGATCCTTTTGCATATTTTTCTTTTATCTTGATATTGACATCATATTGAGTAATGACAACCATTAAGGGTTTCTTTCCACTTTTGCTTCTCTAAGCATAATCTAAAAACTACTTTTTAATTTTTTTTATATATCTATAATTCTCTGAGAATGTCATGACTGTCATTTTGACCATATTCTCCCCACCTTCATCTGTTAAGTGGTATTCCTTACTAAGAAGCTACTTGCAATGAAATCAAGTTCATGTTCTAACAAATATGTGGAATGCATTGTTTATATATAATAAGAACCCAGGTTACTGTAATAAACATATAATCATAATGTACATGGATCGTCATGAAGAATGAGTACAATAGCTGCTAAACTATTTTTAATAACCAAAATTTATTAAAGTAAGTCATCAGAATTCATATTTTAAACAAGACAGATATATTATTTAGGAAATTATTAAATGCAGACAAGATAAATTACTAAATTATAATCATACATTTACAAATTGATTAAAGAAATTATTAATCTGATCAACATCTCAATACACCATGAATATTTCCAAGTAAAGCTATTTGAACAAAGGGATCTACTGCATGACACAACACAACTATTAAAACCACTATGGAATGAGTGTTGGTGTGAAAGAAAGATGAGCAAAGGTTTTTGTTGTTGTTTGGTTGGTTTTTATTTTCCTTTTTGGTGTTTGATTTGTTGGTTTTTTATTTAATATTTTTTATTCTTTTTACTTTTTTTTAAATTTGTGGGGGATATGCTACAAAGGGTGAATGGTGGGTATGAAGGGACTGATAAATGAGTGCATGATGTGAAATTCCCAAAGGGTCAATAAAAATGTGCAAAAATTTCTAGTTGGGAGAATTATTAAAGTATCTCATGGTACTCATCTCATTGATGGTGCCATACTACAAAGGACTAAGGATTAAAATATTAATAAATAACTAAATAATTAGTACCTCCCAAGTTTACGCATATATAACCCTTGCTCATTAAGTTTGATAAATGAGCGGTCTTTAATCTTAGTTTCACTCATGCTATTGCACACAGGTATATTTATCCTAAATTATGGACCACTGGTAGAAATTTTTGATAGAATAAGCAATAACACTCTCATCACTTGTGCTCAGTTTAGGGCAAAATATTTAGTCGTTTTAATCCCCTATTGTTTTATTCATAAACTATACATAGTTCGAAAAAAGAAATTATGATTGTCTGTAAGTACCTAGTTAAAATTTTATTCATAAAATAGTCCTGGGGAAGAAAGTATAAACATTTCCCAATAAAGAAATTTAAAATTTAATTTGAAGGGTCATTATGAAATAGAAGGAAAGTGATGTTAAGTAAATGAATCATATGCCACTCAATTATTCTTTAGTTTTACATTCATATCCCCATATCCCCACAGGGAATAGTTGATGAATATCTAGGCAAAGTCTTCGCTGTGCTGACTCCCATCTTAATCCATTTGAAAGCCATTTGCAAAATACTTGTAAGACAAAGTTGCTTTGCTGATACATCTAGAAGACAACTGCCCCAGTCTTGGAAAACAATAAGATGTGACAATGAGTGTTTTCCAAGGTCTATGCAGGGAACATACTTAAGAGAGAGATTCCTGTCTTATTGCTATGACCTAGAAGACCTAAGCCATGAAATAAACAAACTCACCATAGGAATGGATTTTAATCTGGATGAAAGAGAGTGTGGCCCATCAAGACCAAACGATTTGCAAACGGTTCTAGTAAAAGGCATCTACATGAGAAAACCAAACCTTTAGTAAGTATACAAATAAATATATCTTTTGAGTGAGACCATGGGTTCTTCTCCTCACTTTCACTTAAGACAGACCCAACTCAAGAAGTATCTGCAACTTTAATTAATAACTCTTAGAATAAATTTAAATAGCGATCAGAAAAGCAAAACAAAATTACCAATTTTATTTAAGCAGGTGAATTGCAATACAACCCATCTTGAAATAATGATTTTACCTAGAAAAATTAGGAGTTTTGTGTTTAAATTACAGGTTTTTTTAAATTGAAATAGCAACTCTGAAATTAATAATTTTATAGATTAGCCTAAAATTAAACACCTAGTAAGACAAAGTTACCCAGGTGAGTAAGAACTGACCACATTTAAAGGTGTCAAAAAGAAAGTAGAGGTTTACATTTTTCTTTGGATACACTGCTTTCATGGTACTTCTTCAAAGTACTTATTTTGGATTCAGAGACGTAATTCCCTTTGTACTTGTTTATAAAAATGCAATTTTTATGTTAGGGAATTTTAAGATTCAGGTTTAAATTGAAATCCTTTATTAAGAACTATGAGGAAAACAAACTAAGGGAAATTGCATATTTTTTTTACTCAAAAGTATCAGAAAGTAGTGAAGTTAATACCACATGGAAATCTATATAATAAAGTCATTATTCTATCCTTCAGTTACTCAGTGTTGGGCTTTTCCTTTCATTAAGCTATAGCATTATCCTTTAGTTGAATATATTGTGTAAACAATGATCTCAGTGTTTCTTTATATGAAAAGCCCTGGAGACTTTACTTTGTAAAATGTTATTTTATATAATATCTCCACAAACAGTCATCAGGGTGCTTAATTGCCTTGTGGGATATCTCAGAACAGATATCATGTATCAAAAAGTGCATCTATATTAACATATATTCAGCACATCTTAAAGATATGCTGAATCTCCTTAAATACTTATATACATTTGTTCCATTGAAATGTTCATGCAAAGCCTCATTATGCAGAAATTTATCTGTTTCAGCTTTCCACTTAACTAATAAACTGCCTTTTTTAATTAAAAAAGTGCATAAAATTAAAATAAATTCCTAACCCCCCTACTTCCACCTATTGCTTATTTTTGATAAATAATTGTAATAGAACAATCAATTAGATATTTTATTATGTTATAAACGAACAAATAACTTTCTGCTATTCAAAAAGCAACAACATGTTTTCACTGTCCAAAAGGAATCATGAGTTCTCTCTAATTACTGCTTTGCCCAGCCTGAAGTCTAAGCAAACTTACCTTTGGGATATCTTAATAAATATATTTCCCTCTCTGACAACTTCTTCACTCCATTCACTTGTAAGTTGCACTCTATGCAACCCATGATTCCTCTCAACTTTACTCAACCACCTTCTTCTTTACAAATCTCTTTCCCTTACACATGATATGTCACGTTAATTTGTGTCCCACAAAATGTATCTAAATCTTTCCTTGAAACTGTTGGTTATAGCTTGGTGTGCGCTCTGCTAAGCCGTGGACATTTACTGTCACACTTGTTAAAACTATATTTTACTTTGCTTTTCCAGGTTATTTGTTTTTACACATAAATATGCATTAAATTTCTTCCCCTACCATCTTATGGATTAAAAACTAATTTCTCAGTCCTAAATAACAATTCATTATGTGTCCATACTACAATTCATATATCTACCAAAATTTCTCTGTTTTCCCTTGTCTGGATTCTTTAAATGATTTTTGTATTGCTGATACTTGTAGGGAAATTTAAGTACTTGTCCCTTACAGCTCTCTTTCTTCTCCACCCAGTTATATAACTTCGATGCTCTCAAGCTTGAGCAAACAAGTTTGTTCTCAGAACTTTCTGGTGCACAGTGCAGGTTCCTTGACCCCAGGTGTGGGTGGTGCATGATTTCCTCCTATGCTTAGCCAAACCCCTGGCTTGGCTATAGAATCCCATTACTCTGTGTAATAAATGGCAGTTTCTTCTTCCATAAGTTACTAGATGAAGGCTCTAGAATGGAATATAAAGGAGTCATCATCTCATTACCAGGAAAGGGCATTTAGGGTAGCCTCTCCAGCATTGCTTAGATTGTTAGTTGGGCTCATCATTGTAGACCTCTGACATTTCCATAGTACCAGATATCTTTTAAAACCTAAAATAGTTTCCCTCTATTATTGTAAATCTTTTCTTGATCACATCCAGTGTTTCTCTGACTCAGTCTTCCTGTTCCCTCATGCCTACCTCTCCCTTCCTCTTTCTCCTAACTCCCTCTCCCCTCCACCCTTGCTTCCTGCTTAGGTCCCCTTCTCCAGGGGATCATACATGTCTCTTTTAGAGTCTTCCTTGTTTCCTACCATTTCTGGTAGTGTGATTTCTAGGCTAAGTCTTCTGAAAAACCATATATGAGTGAGTACGTATTGTGTTTGTCTTTTTGTGACTGGGTTACCTCATTCTGGATTGTTTACTCTAATTCCATCAATTTACCTATGAATTTCAAGATTCCATTGTTTTTTTTTTCCAGATGAGTAGTACTCC
Source organism: Phodopus roborovskii (assembly GCF_943737965.1). NCBI lineage: Eukaryota > Metazoa > Chordata > Mammalia > Rodentia > Cricetidae > Phodopus > Phodopus roborovskii. The sequence continues at coordinate 1,756,401 of NW_026126413.1, read as the reverse complement.
TTTGTGTAAATGTACTATATTTTCTTCATCCATTATTCATTTGAGGGGCATTTAGGTTGTTTCTAGTTTCTGGCTATTACAAATAATGCTGCTATGAACATAGTTAAACAGATATATGTCATTGTTGAATGAATGTAGATCTTTTGTGCATATGCCTAAGAGTAGAATTACTGGATATTGAGGTAGTCTGATTCACATTTTCCCGAGTAGCTGCCATAATGATTTCCAAAGTGGCTGTTAAAGTTTGCACTCCAACCATCAGCAGAGGAGTGTACTTCTTTCTCCACATCCTCTCCAGCATAAATTGTTTTTGGTATGTTTGATTTTAGCCATTCTGACAGGAATAAGATGGTATCTCAGAGTTGTTTTGATTTACACATCCCTGATAGCTAAGGACGTTGTATACTTTCTAAGTATATTACAGCCAATTTTAGATTCCTCTATTGAGAATTTTCTTTTTAGTTATGTACCCCATTTTTAATTGGATTATTTGGTGTTTTTGTAACTAGCTTCTTGAGTTCTTTGTGTATCTTGGAAATAAGCCCTCTGTCAGATAAAGGGTTAGTGTAGATGTTTTCCCATTTCCGATTCTATGAGCTGTCATTTTGTATTGTTGACTGTGCCTTTGCCTCACAGAAGCATTTCAATTTCAGGAGGTCCCATTTATTAATTGTTGATTTCAGTGTCTGTGCTGCTGGTGTTCTGATCAGGAAGCCGTGCCCTGTACCAATTAGTTCAAGGGTAACTCCCATATTCTCTTCTAAGAGGTTAAGTGTGGATGGATTTGTATGGACTTCTTTGATCCATTTGTACTTAAGTTTTCTGCATGCCAATTGATATGGATCTATCTGAACTCAGCTACATACGAGCATCCAGTTATGCCAGCACCATATGATAAATAAAGTTGCTTTCTTTTTCCATTGTAATAGTTTAGTTCCTTTGTCAATACAAAAAAAAAAAAAAAAAAAAAAAAAACAAAAAACAAAACAAAACAAAAACTAGTTGTTGGGTATGTGGGGTGGGTTGATATCAGTGTTTCAGTGTTTTCAATTAAATTCCATTGGTCTTTCTGTTTTTTTTTTTTTTTTTTTTTTTTTTTGTACCAATACCAATCTTCTTTTCAGGACTATAGCTCTATAATAGAGCTTGAAGTCAGGGACGGTGATGCCTCTGGAAGTTGCTTTATCATACAAGGTTGTTTTGGCTACCTTGGGTCTTTTGTTTTTCCATATTAAGTTGAAGATTGTTTTTTCATTGTCTGTGAAGAATTGTGCTGGGATTAGATGGGGATTGCATTGAATGTACAGATTGCTTTTGTGAATATTACCACTTTTTACTATGAAGATCTCACCTATCCAAGAACATGGAAGATCTTTCCATTTTCTCGTATCTTTAATTTCTTTCTTAAAGACTCAAAGTTCTTATTATATAGGTCTTTCACTTGTTTGGTTATCATTAACCCAAGATATTTTATGGTGTTTGTGGCTATTGTAAAGGATGATATTTCTCTAATTTCTACCAATGCCGTTTGTCATATATATATATATATATATATATATATATATATATATATATAGTTAATTTTGTCTTCTGACACTTTGCTGAAGTTTTTTATCAGCTGTATGAGTTCCCCTGGTAGTTTTTCTGGTCACTTATGCAAACTATCATATCATCTGCAAATAGTGAATGTTTGACTTCTTCCTTTCCAATATCCCCGTGATCTACTTTTGTTGTCTTATTGATCTAGCTTTCACTTCAATTACAATATGAAGAGATATGGATAAAGTGGGAAGCATTGTCTTGTTCCCCATTTTAGAGGAATCACATTGAGTTTATCTCCATTTAGTTTCATGTTGGCTGTTGGTTTGCTGTATATTGCTTTTATTATATAGGTATGTTCCTGTAATCCTTTATCATGAAGGAATTTTGGATTTTGTCAAAGGCTTTTTCAGCACTTAATGAGATAATTATGTGGTTTTTCTTTATCACTTTTTTATATGGTGAATTATGTCGATGGATTTTCATTATGTTGAACCATCCCCCTCTCCCTGGAATGAAGACTACTTGGTCAAGGTGGATGATTTCTGTGATGTGTTCTTGGATTTGATTTTCCAGAATTTTATTGAGTATTTTTGCATCAATGTTCATAAGGGATATTGGTCTGTAGTTCTCTATTTTAGTTGTGTTTTTTTTATGGCTTGGGAGTAATTGTAGCCTCATAAAAAGATATTGGCAATGACCCTTCTGCTCTATTTTGTGGAACACTTTAAGGAGTATTGGTATTAGCTGTTCTTTGAATTTCTGGTAAAATTCTGTAATAAAATCATCTGGCCTTGTAATTTTTTGTTTCGTTGTTTTGGTAGGGAGATTATGATGAGTGCTTCTATTGTATTAGGTGTTATAGGGATATTTAAATTGTTTATCCATTTTTGATAAGTGCTATGTATCCAGAAAATTTTCCTTTTCCTTTAAATATTCAAATTTTGTGCTGTACAGGTTTTCAAAGTATGACCTGATGATTCTCTGGATTTCCCCAGTGTCCCTTGTTATGTTCCCTTTTTCATTTCTGATTTTGTTAATTTGCATGTTCTCTCTCTGCCTTTTGGTTAGTTTAGATATAGGTTAATCGATCTTGATGCTTTTCTCAAAGATCCAACTCTTTATTAAATTGATTCTTTGTATTGTTTTCCTACTTTCTATGTAATTGATCTCAGCACTCAATTTGATTATTTCCTGGTGTCTACTCTTCTGGCATGAATTTGCTTCCTTTTGTTTTAGAGCTTTCAGGTGTCCTGCTTATCTCTAATGTGACTATTCTCCAGTTTTTTCATGTGGTTACTTAGTGCTATGAACTTTCCTACTAGTATTGCTTTATAAGTGTTCCATAAGTTTGAGTATGTTGTGTCTTCGTTCTCATTGAATTCTAGGAAGTCTTTAATTTAATTTATTTATTTCTTCCTTGACCCAGGAATGATGCATTTGTGCATTTTTCAATTTCTATAGTAGGTTTTCTGCAATTTGTGTTTTTATTCAATTCTATCTTTATAGCATGGTGGTCTGATAAGATACAGGAGGTTATTCCAACTTTTTTTTATACCTTTTGAGGTCTGCTATATTGCTGAATTTTGGTCGATTTTAGGGACTTTTCCTTTTGGCACTGGGAAGGAGGAATATTCTTTTGTGTTGGGTGGAATGTTCTATAAATGTCCGTTAAACCCAAATTGGTCATAAATTCTTTTAGCTCCTTTGTTTCTTTGTTAAGTTTCTGTCTGTTGGACCTGTCTAGTGTGGAGATTGGGGTTTTGAAATCTCCCACTATAAGTGTGTGAGGTTTTATGTGTGATTTCAGGTTTAGTAATGTTTCTTTTAGAAATGTAGGTGCCTTTGTATTGGGGGCATAGATGTTTACAATTGAGACTTCACCTTTATATATTTCTCCTGTGATAAATAATTATTGATTGTCTTTGTCTCTTTTAATTGATTTTAGTTTAAAGTCTAATTTGATAGAGATTATGATTGCTATACCAGCTTTTTCTTGAGTCCATTTCATTAGAAAATCTTTTCACAACTCTTTACTCTGAATTAACTCTAAGGTAACTTCTGTCTTTGAAGCTGAGGTGTGTTTGTTATATGCAACAGAAGGATGGATTCAGTCTTCATATCCATTCTGTTAGCCTGTGTCTTTGTATAGGAGAGTTAAGTCTGTTAAAAGTAGTTTTTCCTGCTAGCCTGGTCTCAGAGACACGCTAGCCCCAAATAACACACAGAGACGCTACATTAGATATAATGCTGTTGGCCTGTTACTAGTGTTATTTATTGGCTAGTTCTGTCATAAATATTAACCCATTTCTATTAATCTAAGTATTTCCACATGGTCTTATCTTACCGGAGAGAGGGCACAGAGTTCTACCCTGTTGCTACTACATCTTGAAACTCATCCTTAATACTTTCCAAACCCTCCTTGTCTCCTAGTCCTTTCTATCTTGCTTTCCTATAGGCCAACAGCGCTTTATCCATTAACCAATAAGTGGAAATTATTTGCAGAATTAAATCTCCCATCATAAGCTCATTGATTTTGTGTGATATTAATGACCTTTGATTGTTAACTCTTGTTTGTTTTGGATTTGGTGTTTTTGGTGATATTATGTGTGGATTTCCACCAATTTTTCTTTTTGCTGTTGGTAAAGTAGAATTATTGATTGTATATATATATATATATATATATATATATATTTTTTTTTTTTTTTTTTTTTGGAGTGGGGGTAGTTGATTTCCTTAGGTTGGAGTTCTCCTTGCAGATCTTTTTGTAGGGATGGATTAGTTGATAAGTATTGTTTAAATCTGATTTTGTCATGGAATATTTAATTCCTCCATATATAGTGATTGAAAGCTTTGCTGGGTATATCGATCTGGGCTGGCATCCGTGACCTAGTAATGTTGGTACAATATCCAGGACCTTCTGGCCTTTAAAGTTTCCATGGAGAAGTCATGTGTAATTCTGTTAGGTTTCCCTTTATGTTACTTGGCCTTTTTCCTTTGCTGCTCTTAATATTCTTTCTTTATTTGTATGGTTTGATTATTACTTGGCGAGGGGACATTTTTTGTGGTCCACTCTTTTTGGTGTTCTGTAAGCTTCTTGTACTTTCATTGTTTCTTTAGATAGGGAAAGTTTTCTTTTATAATTTTGTTGGATATATTTTCTATACCTGTGATTCAGATTTCTTCACCTTCTTTACCTATTATTCTTTGGTTTGGCCTTTTCACAGTGTCCTATAGTTACTGGATATTTTGTGTTAGGGATTTGTTGAACTTAAAATTTTCTTTTTGTTTGATGAATCTATTTTTCATAGTGTATCTTCAATGCCTAAAATTCTCTCTTTCATCTCTTGTATTCTGTTGGTTATACTTGCATCTGTAGTTCCTGATTGTTTACCCAACTTTTTTTATTTCCAGTGTTCCCTCAGACTGTGTTTTTTTTTTTTTTCCCTCTAGTTTAGCTTACAAACCTTGCACTTTTTAAATTCTTTCTTGCAATTTTTGGTTTGTCTTTGCTTCCATTTCTTTACAGGATTTTCTCATTCCTCTTTTAGGGTCTCCATCATATTTATGAAATTGTTATTAGGGTAGTTCTATTCAGCTTATTCTGTGTTGGGATATTCAGATCATGCTGTTGTGGCGTACCTAGATTCTGCCATCTACCCATCCCTTCTTCCAATACATACTGCTAGCGTCTCTCCCTCTCTTGGTGGGTACAACACCAAGGTTATTTTTCAGTGAGTGCTAGCAGGTCCAGTACTCTGATGGCTCTCCTCTTCCAGTGGAAGGAAGTGAGACTTGGGCACTGGCAGACACTGGATGGGTTGTACTGCTGGGTGGCCTCCCGTGCACGCAGTCTCCAATCCTTAGGAAGTTCTAAGCAGGGCTCCTTTAGTGTTTGGAGGCAGATGATGGGCTTTTGCAGACTCTGGAAGGCTAGTCCACCTGGGTGGGCTCCCTAGAGTGTGTACAGCACCAGGCCTCAGTTTTGGAACTTCTTTTCTTCTGATTTCTAATCAGCAGAATGGGCTCAGCCAGCTCATTGGTGGCACACTTAGATTTCCAAATTCCCACCATCATTTGTATCTTATGCTAATGTATGTGGCTATTTCTTCTACCCTATTGCTTACTTCCTGAAGGGATCAAATCACTGGGATACTCCTTTGTGAACCCTATGTTAGGCACAGAACATAACCAAACACTAATTTACATTACAAACAGATCCTTTCTTAAGGTAGGCAAAGAGATAATGTGGATGAATCTGTAAATAGTTTTGAAGGTATTAATTTTAAGAAATAAAAAGGGGAGGTTTGTGTTAGAATGAGCTAAGATGGATTGGTAGGTTCTGACTGAGAATGTTAATTAGAGTATATACATTGGGATTTTTTTATTTTTGGATCTAGTTTTTTGATTTGTGGTATTGTATAATCAGCCTCAGGAATGAGTCTGACCTAAGAAAGTGGACAAAGAAGAGCATAGACCTTTGTGGCAAGCTAATTCTATTAGTTTAGCAAGGGAGAGGACATGGGTGATGGGAAGACACACCAGCCCCATATTTTTCATGCAAGGCCTGCTTAAGCCCTTCACCTTATCTCAATTTGTTTCATCAATACCTATCAGAAAGCCAGAGTAGCATAATAAAAAAAAAATTCTGCACACAATGTAGAAACAATATTTTATCTAAAACTTTAGTTGCAGATACCACATCATTTCTGTTTTGATCACTCTCAACAAATGTAGTTGAAAAAAAAAACTTTCTATGGAAAGCTAACTATGAAACACTCGGTAACAAACTAGATTGGCCATATCATATTGTCCCTCAGTGCAGAGAGGACCAGCAAAGACTTTTTTAACACCAGCAGTGTTTTTAAGAGGAAGGGAAGATGTCCTTGATGCCCATGATAAAATGGTATTTTCTTGAATCATTTTTGTGGGATGGTAGAGACTAGAAACTTGCCATGTGGAAAAGCTGCTGGGGTATATTTGTATGTCAAAGAAATGAGCATATTCATACTCTTCTCTTTTTAGGGGAGTAATACATTTAGGAACATATTTTCCAAAGTGGAAAGAACTTAAGGTCAAGCTACCAAAGCCTTCTGGTGCTCGAAAATATCAAAATAGTACCTTACGATTTAGACCTTACGATATAATTTGTGATTACATTATTCTACTTTACCCAGTGCTTTTAAAATTCTTATGTGCTGTAATGGATGACTCTAATAACATCAATCTATTTTTCTTCTTGTTAGTTAATACTTCATCTTACATATTTAATGCATTTTTATATAGCTTTCTGTCTTTCCTGTAGCCCAGGCTCGACTCAAAAGGGCTGTAAGGCAAAGGCTAGCTTCCAATTTATAATATTTCTGTCTCCATGACCTGACTCATAGATTATAGACATGCGCCAACATATTTAGATTTATTTATATAATTTACAGAGTAAAATAGTTTATTTTTTTCAAATTTTGTTCAGTAAGAATTGACCACTATTTTCTTTATAGCATACAAACAATAGTGGAAGTAGGTACTATGAGTATACACTGAGCGTTACTAGTTTTATGCAAACCTATCCTTGTATATTATTTTACTTCTCTGCCTAAATATAAAGTATGGAAAAAAACCAAAAATTATTTATTGGTACTATTTAGATATTTAAGCAGGTACCAGTAGCTCAGATTTCAGAACAAGAAAATAATGAGTTAAAGAAGAAGTAGACACCTGTTTAGAAAGTAAGAGTGAAAAAGAGAAAAAGATAAGAAAGGGGTGAAGAGGTAGCTCATCAGATAAATGCATCTGAGTTTAATCCCTGGAACCCACATGATAGTGTCAGAGAACCGGTGTCAGAGAACCAGTTTATAAGGTAACTGCTGACCCTCTCTCTCTCTTTCTCTCTGTCTCTCTCTCTCACACACACACACATACATACATATGCATGCATAGACACACACACATGCATATATCTATATTGATATCTATACCTATATCTATTGATAGATAGATAGATAAATATATACACACACTCAAAGAAGCATGTTTATTAAAATAAATGAAAAATAAATTGAACTATGTCTATATCAGTGTTGGAAGTTTTTAGTATTTTAATTGAAAAAATAACTCCAGGAGATTAGGCTATAGACAGATACATCTGTGTATCTCTGCATTCCCTAGTAGTCAGTGAAGTATAGGAGTTTGGCAGAACAATCAGTCCTAGACATTAATCTTGTGTACCATGTTTAGCTTGCAAACGTCATTGTATCCTAGAAAGTACCATTGTAATCATTCTGGCCACCATCATTTTATTCTGTTTCTAATAAGGGTATGAAATGTTTGATACTTTCAATAAATTTGGCACAGCCTCAATATTGCTGTGACCCCTTTATATGATCCTTGATAGATGAAATTTCCAACAAACATGATCAGTTACCCTGACTAAGTAAGTAAGTGCTGTTGCTTAGAATACATCCCACTATAATAATTGTTTGGATAGGGTTGTGAATGGCATTACTACAATAAAAAGTCATTGGCTTTTCCTTTTTAAGAAAAAAATATTTGTGGCTACTAACTTGAAACTGTAAAATTTCAATTCCACATTTAAAATTTTATTAACATTTATTGTAAATTTGAACATAGAAATTTCAATTTCATAAGTCTCATATTTTATATTATACTCAACATTTTATGTTGGTGTTCAATGGTCTCAGAGTTAGAATAAACGTCGGTTATATTTAAAGATGTTTGCTGTATAATAGAGGAATTTCTTAACTTCTGATACATTCCTGATGCATTTCTACTTGTTCTGCATATAACTGAAATTTCTGAAGAAGTCAATATAAAATACAAATAATGAAATTCACAATATAATGGTGAATAAATTTATTATTAGACTCAAAACATGCAAATTATAATGGTAAGAAGAAAACTGTTAAAAATAAGCCATAGAACAAACATTGTCAATCTCTCCAGTATCTACTGATATGATTGGTTTCATAGGAAGTGAGGATCATAGCAAACAAAAAAAAAATTCTTCTGGGGAGAAAGAAACTATTTTATGAATACAATTATAATTCTATTTTATTAAGCTCCCTAACTTAATTTATGACAGTGGAGTATTCTCACATAAAGCAACAATGACCAGAAAGATTACTATGTGTGAGGAAAAATCAGTGTGGGCTACTATGGGTCCAACGAAATTCTCAACCTAAACACAAGTATTCAAATAAATCAGGGAATTTTATACATATGTACTACATTTTCCCATTTGATAAAGAAACTGAATCATAAAATTTGAAAACACATGAGGGAAACTTGAAAATATTCTACAGAATAAGAATTATATTCAAGATCCAGCAAACAAACAATACATGTTCTCTCTTATTTGTAGAGGCTTCTTATGAATCTTTAGCCTTGAGCCTATAATCTAAAGTATGTACAGAAGCCTGTATATATTGAAGAAACTTTGTATGATTTTCCTGCACTTTCCTCACCCTCAGAACCTACATTCTCATAATTAAAAAATAAATATAAATGGAAAATAATTTCTAGATTTTTTTATTAGAGTGATACTGTATACAGAAACATACTTTCTATAAATTGTCCATAGAACTGAATAGTTCACAATACATTGAAAAAATTAAATTTTGATGTTTTGGGTATAATTTCAATGAAGAGTTGTATATTATGAATACTGTATTTTTAATAATTAAAGAGAATAAAAATTACAAGCTTGTTTTTCCCTTGGGGAGAATATATTTGAGATTTGCTAGAGGTAACACAACTTATTACCTAAGAATATTATAAGTATTAAAGAAATCAATTGAGGAATGTGCACTTTTGATTGTCAAGTTCCACATGAATATTAAGCAGAGGTTAATTTTTATATTTGTAAATTACCCAAAAGGAAGAAATTAATGTTTTATTTACTATACTGCCCTTTGAAAACTGCTTGCTCTCTTGTTATATTCTCCACAAAGTCAAAAACAATAAATGCATGGATGTGCCCTGTTCAGATTATAAACATTAGTATGTGAAACTGTCACTATTTTTTCTCATCTATTATGCCTTATGCAAATTCATGTTTCCAAAGCCTCACACAATAAAACTCATACTGCTTTCCAGTGGCCTATGTGTTTTAGTCTAATCTATGATGTAAATTATTATACATGTTAATAAATTGCCTTTCATTGTTTCTACATACATTGGTTTTTCTTTAAAAATGATTTTGAGATTATAATTTAATTTCAAAATTTGTTCCTTCCCTTGCCTACCTCCACACCTTGCATATATTCCTCCCTGCTCATCTTCAAATCCAGCCCTGTTTTTTTAAATGTTGTATTTAAATTATTCATATAATTGCATATACAAATATATTCCTAATACAAACTCATCTATTTATATAATGCTATATTTATGTATTTTTTCAGGCCTGATTTATTTGGCACTGCACACCAAACTCTTGTGCTCATTGCACTCTCCCATTCCCAGCCTGCCTCAATTTCCTGCAGGTGTTTGTATAGGTTTGAGGCTTCATAGCCTTCTATGTCTAGTTCATCATGTTCACTGTTTTTGTCATCTTTGTTCAGCCAACATTTTGGCAGTCATCTTGGTTGAATGCTATAGTTCTAGGTTTGAACATTACTAGGAGGCACAGTTTCACAGCAAATTCCATGATTCTCTGGGTTTAACAACTTTTCCTCCCCTCTAACCCATTGTCTCTTGAACCTTTTATGGAGGAATGTTTTATAGATGTATTCCTTGGAATTGGGCTTCACAACCTTCACTTTGATTGTTTATGGGTTTTCAGCAGTGATTTTTGTCTGTTGCAAAATTATTGTGATTCAAGCTGAAGTCTAAACTTATTTACAGGCATAAAGGCAAATATTTAGTTTATGGTTAAGGATCATGCTGTTTAATAAATTGATAGTTTTAGATTCTCCTCAGTCATGACTTCTCAAGTACTTAGTGGTTAGCTATGTTTCCTGAAAAAGGTGTGGTTTCCCTGTTGAGTGAATCTTAAGGCCAGTTAGAGAGTTTTTGGTTACTGCCATAGTGTCCATATCACTGATGTACACTCATATTTTTTTGTGCAATAGTGCTGTTGATGTGATTCATAGGCAACAAAACTAGGTGGGGCAGTTGGATTTCTCCTTCCTTTGGAAGCTTGTATTTTATATTATGGGACAACAAAAGTTATGCTCAGAGAGGGCAGAACATGAATGGAGAAAGATGGGAAGTTTTAAGTGACTTAAAAAGTTAAGAGTAACAGCAAAAGCCCTGACATTTTCAATCTTTAAGTGATTTTTTTTATTTTTGATAATTAATCTTTTTTATTTTAGTTAGAAACAATATTATTTTGAATATCAATCCCAGTTTCCTCTCCCTCCCATCCTACAGAACCCCAATCCATCCCTCATCTATTCCCCAAGGAGGGTGAGCCCTTCCATGTGGGATCATCAAAGTCTGTCAAGTCACTTTTATTTAGTGATTAAAGCAGGTTTCTTAGCTGTTGTTAGTCTTATTCTTCAATAAATAGCACAGTTTAGTTTATTATTTGAAAACATCTATAAAATTTCAATTCTAAATCAGTTGTTATCATTCAATAACTTTGGTTTCTGCTGTGAAAATATGATGGTTAACTAAAAAAATTTGTGTCCATGATATTATATTCACCCTACATGACTTTAGATAACACAAGGAAAAAATATTCTTACTTCTCAGTAGAATAAGACTTAAATAATTTTATACAAAAACATGATACTGATATTTAGATAAATTCTAGATATTAACTGTACATGAATATTTGAAGATGAAAATATAAAAAATGTAAATCATAGCTGGCAAGTGTTGATTTTCTCCTGAAAATTAAAATTTTAAAGAGATACCTCAATATATGCAGATAAAATTTGCATTACTCATGAGGCCCTGGAACTTGGATGATATCTATAACTCTGGTCCTGATCTTTGGCATGGGAGGGGCAGAGATGAAGCAAGACCCTTGTGATTGGGCACCATTATGTTGAGTGTGTATATAGTGGATAAATGGAAGTAGAGGCAGAAAGGTTCAAGTGTTGAATAGAGAAACGTATCTGAAAATTGGAGGGTGGTGAGGAACTGGCAGTAGAGCTGACCCTGGTGCTGTGAGGGTAAGCAGCCCTGAGGTCCGGAGAGCAGGAGACTCAGCCCTACTCCTTAACTGCCTGTTGCAGGGGGTGAGAAAGGTAATGCCAGGGAGCTCACCTGTTTGTGTCCATGAGGACAGGCTGATAAATCCAGCTACCACTCAGATCCAGAAACAGGTCTATGAGTTGGTCCACCCCAACATCCACTTTATCTATAAACTTAAAGAGCATATGAAGGGCCAGGGCATGCATATCCAAAGCTATAGAATCGCAATGACACAAGGCAAAAACCGTATATCCATCGGATACCTAGTGAGGGCCCAGAATTGAGGGATTAACAGAAACCAGAGATCTTGACTAGACAAGACCAATGACTTATTGACACTTATAGATAAAGATGTGTAAACTGAAGGGTATATTGACTCACTCATGTTTTCCAATTTAAGAATAATAAAATGAATTAAGTTGTTATTTACACTTTTATTATCATTCAGTTATATTACATAGTAAAAGAAAATGTGTGTGTGTGTGTCTGTGTGTGTAAAACAAAGAACAATCTTAGTGAAATTTCTAACAACCATCCAAGAAACAGCAAAATTAACATTGAAATTTGCCAATTTTCATATTCAGAAGATTTTATTACCTTCCTAAACAGTTCACCATCTAGAGACCAAGCTCCCTAATACATGGACCTACTGTAAATTTCATATTCAAATCACTACACAAGACAATTGAAGAAATAAAAAATATAAATGAAGTAATAATGGGATATATCTCTGGTAATTATTTGTCAGTGAAGCTCCCAAGAAGATGTACACAAAACAATTCAGAGTGTCATCATTACTCTTCACTTCCTATGATAGATAAGAATACATCACTCAATTTCAATACTTAAGATGGAGAAATCAACCACAACCAATGAGGCAACTCTCTCTGTGATCACTTGTTTTCATAATATTCTAATTTGCTTTTCAGTCTGAGAAGAGAGAAAATACATCACTTGACTTATCCAGCCTTAGATCTTGCATGTCAGAAGACAAGCCTGATTTGTGAGATAGGCCCACTTGTACAATAGTGGCATGAGGGTGATAGGGTTACTTCCTGCTTTCTTAATTTATGTTATTCTGTTTCACAAGAGAGATTTTGTGACTGGTACTGTAAACTTGATCAAAAATTAAGGATTTTGGAGATCATATGCCCTAACAATGAGCTTACTAATGTTATATGTTCATTGTACTAAATTGCAAATTGTGTCCATATCCATAGAATTGTGACATATTCAAATATGTCAAAGAAGTTATCTAGCAGTAAGTAACGGATGTTTGGTTAGTCAACAGACTCATAATTGTTCAAACTACCAAGTTCAAACTACTAAGTTCAAACTACCAAGAATGGATAAAGAGCAGGTAATGGGGTCTCACCATTGGCAAAAGAGCTATTAGCATATTCCGGTTTCTGAAAGAGGGATCATCAATCTACTTCAGAAACATAGGCCCCGATTTTGTGTGCACATAGGTAGCAGCAATTTGTCTCAAGGGTTAATAATAAAAAAGTATGGAATATATAATATCAGGAGGATGCTGACTGATGAACTAGACGTAGTTGAAAGAAATAATGTATATGAGCAAAATACATGATAAAATATACAAAAATTATTTTTTTAAATTTTTCATACCAAACACATGTTCCACTCCCTTCTCCTCTCCTGTTCCCTGACCCAACCTCCTTCCTACACTCCCCATACACATCATAGTAGGGGTAAGGGCACCCATGGGGGTCAACAAAGCAAGGCATATCAAGTTCAGGCAGGACCAAGCTGCTCTCCCCTGCATCAGGGCTGTGCAAGGCATCACTGACCCCTCCCCCATAGGCAATAGGTTCCAAAAAGTGAGCTCATTCACCGGGTACAGATCCTGGCACCACAGCTAGATGCACAAAAAACAGGTCATGTGAAGAGGGCCTAGTTCTATTCCATGCAGGCTCCCTAACTGTCATTCTAGAGTTCAGGAGCTCAAACTAGCTTGAGTCAGCTGTTTTTGTGGGTTTTCTTGTCATGAACTTGAATCTCCTTGCTCATATAGTCCTTGCTACCTCTCTTCAACTGAACTTCTGGAGCTCAGCCCAGTGCTTGGCTGTGGATCTCTGCATCTACTTCTACCAGTTATTGGGTTATTAAAAGCTAAGGGAATAAAAGCATATTTCTCTTACTTTGTCTAAAATTTAAATTATAATGTGACCGAAATGTTCTGATACTTTGGGTTGAAATGTCAATTTAATTCTTAGAGTTTTCGGCAGTGTTGTAGTTCTCTAGACCTTTCTTTGTGTTCAATTTTATCTTCAAACCAATATTGACTCCCTCTTTATTGCTCTCTCTCTCTCTCTCTCTCTCTCTCTCTCTCTCTCTCTCTCCTGTCTTCTATTCCTAACCGGGTTCAATCTTCCTAGTGTTTTCCTCTCCTCCCTCTCGTTTTCTCCTACTTTTCTTTCCATTCACTACCCACCTCACTGCCCCTGTGCTCTGGGAGACTTGTCCCTTCTTGGTTCTGTGAGGGACTTTATATGAATATCTTAGAATTCACCTTGTATCCTAGTTCCTCTGGTGGTGTGAATTATAGGCTGGTGATTCTTTGTTCTAGGTCTAAATTCCATATATGAGTGAGTACATACTATGTTCCTATTTTTGTGACTGGGTTGTCTCATTCAGGATGGTTTCTTCAAGTGCCATCCACTTGCCTGCGAATTTAAGATACCTTTGTTTTTGTTTTGTTTTGTTTTTCTGTAGAGTAGTATTCCATTGTGTAGATGTGCCACATCTTCATTATCCATTCTTCAATTGAGGGGCATCTAGGTTGCTTCTAGGTTCTTGCTACTACAAATAATGCTTCTATGAACATAGTTGCACAGATGTATTTGTTGTGTGGATGTGGATCATTTGGGTATATGCCTAAGAGGGGGATTGCCGGATCCTGTGGTAAACTAATTCCCATTTTCCTGAGGAAACGCCATACTAATCTCCAAAATGGCTGTATGAGTTTGCACTCCCACCAGCAGTGGAGGAGTGTTCCCCTTTCTCCACATCCTCTCCAGCAGTATTCCTCATTAGTGTTTCTAATTTTAGCCATTCTGGCAGGAGTAAGATGGTATCTCAAAGTTGTTCCCTGATAGCTAAGGATATTGAGGACTTTCTTAAGTGTCTTTCAGCCTTTTTTGATTTCCTGTATTGAGAATTCTTTCTTCAGTTCTGTACCCCATTTTTTAATATGGTCATTTGGTGTTTTGTTTTTTTTTTTAAATATAATTTCAAAACTTGAGATTTATAGTCAAATTCAGCAGATGTTAAGCTCTAATTTTACGAGAATTATATTCTCGTAATTACTATCACAGTATCTTATGACTAAGTAAAGTATTAGGAAAAAATCATTCAATATTTAATCATCACCATGAATGACTTTAACCTGAAATAGAAAAAGTTAAGACAAAAAGTGAACAACTATACATTTCTATCAAGATTCTCAAACTTTATTTCAAACTAATACATTAAAATAATTGTGTGTGTGTACAAATTACAAGTGAACATAGTTTTAACTGACAGTTATACCCAAAACTATAATAAACTAGAATATTTTAGTGCCAAAAATATGCATTGTAAAGATTCCATGAGTCTTAGACTGCTACCAAAGAGTAAGTTAAGAATTAAAGAATTTTCTTGTGGAAAGATATTGAAACTATTTTTCCAGGATTTAGCATCAGGTTTAATATAACCAGATAAATAGAGAACTATTTAACTGCCAATGCACAATTCTCTAGCTTAATCATTTACTCTCTCCCCTTAAAATATATGGTCTTTCACTGGAAAAAAAATGAATCACTGAAAATTAGGCTATCTATATTCTATTTCCAGGTAAATGTTACATAAAAAGTAGAGTATAATGTTCGGTAAAAGAAAATTATACCCAGGAGTAAAATTCAATAAGTGAAAACTTGAAATTTATTTAAGAATTATTAGACAAAGTTACATAGATAAAAGATGAGAAGAGGTATCTGAAATGAAGTTTTAATTGATTGATGAAAGACAATTCAACTGTTAATGTACTTAATCTGGTTGAGCTTCTTCCATTTCTCAATTTTTTATAAATCAAGCACAGTTCACTAGTGGTTTTTATTACCACTTCTTCCAAGAATGCAAAAAATACTTAGTATTTTCTTTTCCAATAAGAATTCCCATAAATTCAATGAAAAGGTTTTTGCTTCATTGCTCGTATTTAGGCCTTCCCATTGAGAAATGATATTTCATGGAAATTTACAACTCTTCGTTCTAGAGTATCATTTTTTCCTATTTCCTGTCTAAAGAAATTTGTTTGCAAAATATTGATTTGAAAATGAAGAAAAGTCCTATGTTGTAAGTAGTTTAAAAAGTCACCACAATTTTTGCTTCAAAATTGTATAGGTTTGTAAGTGTTTTTATTATTTAGTTAAAGCATCCATGGAAAATGTTCATGTAGGTAGAACATTAACTTACTAGAACAGATACTTGTCAAACATCAAATGGCATGAACCCAAAGAACTTGACATACCTAAAGCAATGATAAAAAGGAAACAATTAGTGTTCTGTCTAAGTCATTCTTTCTAAAATTAAGGAAATTAAGGAATTTCATAAAATAATTTACTTATAATTAAAATTTCTTCTATTTCATGGATATCATATATATATATATATATGTATATATATATATATAGTAATTTTAACAGTGGAATATGATACCATACTTAATATATGTTGTATGGAAACCTTAGAAATATTTCAAAATATTTCAAAGCTGTCCTAGACATGAGTATTTCTTTCTTTTTCCATTATACATAAAGTCTTCCTATTAACTGAGACTATTCTGGAATTCACAAAAGATCCTCTTCCTGATGAATATAGACATTGCAGCTTTTGAGCACAACAGATGACTTACCTATTACCCAAAATTATAGCTCAATCTCTGATGTAAAATTATGTATAAACATTTAATTCATTGTATGAAATTAAATAACAAAAAATATGAATATATGAGCATACTATAAAACATTCAAATTTCTATGTGATGTGTTGTGTGTTGTGTGTGTGTGTGTGTGTGTAAAGTTCACTGCCATGTGAAAGTAAATGGACACCATCAATATATTTCCATTTTTTTTAAAGTAGAAACTTGGTGCAGATCAATCCCACTTTCAAGTAAGTATCTTCAAACTGAAATGTTCCTTCAACTTCTATACTTTTAAAGTAGAAAAATACTACAGAAATGGTACATGACTATGAGGAATTCAGTGCCTGAGTTTGCCACGTGAGTACTGGCAACTGACCAACACATTGTAAGATATGTGATTGCCTAGTGTCTTTGAAATAGATTTAAGCAAATGAATTTTGCAAAAAGAATCAACTATTATGACCCACATTGTACTTAGAATTTTGGTATGAAAGTTTGAAGCTTTATTCTTGATATTTTACCTACATTTCACAATAATTTAAAGCTATTAAATTTATTAAAAACTGAATTTCATGTAATTTGGCTGAATACAAAATATAATGTGCAATCACTGAAAGAATTAAACTAGCAAAGAAATGAAATGGAGCCCAAATAATTGAAATGAAGGGCAATCTGACCCATAAAGCTGACCAAGGTCACTGTGACTTAGCTCCTGGAATTTGCTAACCACCTGTCTTGAGATAGCAGTCAGCAGGTGGTAAGTAGGGTCCTTAAGAAACAAAGAGATAGCTGCAACTCCAGTTTGCCCAGACAAGATTAATTAGCACACCCTGAGGCCATAAGGTCTGCTGACCCTAACAGCGAGGCCATCAGGCCTCAAAGGGTCATGTCCTCAAGGGACAGAGGGTCACACCCCCTCCCTAATCTTGTGGGTTTTGCCTTTAAAAACACCTGTGCCTGGATAATGATGCTTCTCTCTTGCCTGCCTGCTGAGGGGGCCCATTTGCACAAGTGTTTCCTGTTCATTAAAGCCTCTTGTGTGTTGCCTCAACTAAACTGGCAATTGATTTCTTGGGGGTACAGACCGAAACTGGGAGACTCCTTATTCTGAAGGTCTTACATTTTGGAGGTCCCACCGAGATCTGGTCAACCCCCAGACTCAATTCCATTGTCATTTGGAAGTAAGTAGAGGTCACAACCTGTATGCTTGTGTATGTCTGATGTTATGTGTTTTTGACTAGAGTTTGTTTTGAATCTGTGCCTGCACGGGAATTGTATTTGGTAGAGGACCACAGGGGGAGACAGACCTGTCCTGAGACACTTGGTCCCACCCTGAATGAAATTCCTGGGTTGTGGAGGAGGGGAGGAGACAAGGTCTCACTTCTACTGGAGATGGCTGGCCCCCGGACTTCACTTTCCTCCTGCTTTGTAACTTTAGTAGGGCACTGTTTGTCTACCACATGGATTTGTCCTGTTTGTTGGATTGTTTTATTTGTCATATCCTTCTGTTCCTACTGTTTGTGTCTGTTTCCACTCTCCCCATGGGTCAACAACTAACTACCCACCTAAGTTTGACTTTAGATCACTGGCAGGATATCTTAATACCAGGCCCACAAAGGCAACTGTTTACAGGACCTGGCTCTCATCCTGACACTCCGCAAGAGAGCACTTTTGTGGGTCCATCTTTGGGGCCAGGAGAACCAGGGAGACAATGAGCATGCTCATCTCCTGCCCCCAGGAATGTAGCGGGGCTGCCAGAGCTGCTGGGGCTGAGCTGCAGCTGCGCGGTCTTCTGCCTGGGCAGAACCATGCCGAAATGGAGGGACAGGGTTATGACCCTGTTGCTGTGTATGTTTGGCTCCCCAGCACCAGCCTCCAGTGCTGACCCTTTCCCCAGATCTTTATAATTGGAAAACTAAGCACCCCCTTTTCTCAGAGAATCCCCAATGCCTTATGGAGTATTACATCACAACTACTTAGTATTTAAAACAATGAAAAATGCTTTAAAGTCAGAGATAAAAGGTTCAGAGGTCTTAGTTTCTCAGGTCAGAATGTTTGATGATTCAGGGTAGCAACAGCATAGCAAAGCTGCTATTAAGGTCCTCAAATATCTATCTGATTTGCACTAGTCATTATTTAAAATACATGAAATTAGCAGTACTTACAAAGATGTTTAAGGAAATTTAAAAGGAAAACTTTAGTGTAAAAAAGAAAATGTAAGACATCAGCATCCATGTTTAAAGAAAATACTATACATAGATGATTCTCCTTGGTCCTTTGTTCACAGTTGATGCTTTTACTGTTTTGTGTTCATTTATTTAGGTCACTTTATACTCATTTAAAAGAATGCACTATGCCAATATTGTGTTTTACTTTCCACTTTTTTAAGTGCTAAAATCACACATATATTTGATCTTTTCTTACCTTCTCCTTTTGGCTTAATTCTGGAAGACAAATGTCTTTTGCAGCTTCATGCTATTTCAGGCAGACACAAGGCAAATCTAATCATTCTGAGATGCACAGCTTTGTTTACATTTATATATTAGACTTTTTGTTATTAAATTAGAATATCTAGATTTATAAAAAGGTTAACAGTGTACAGTTCAAACCATAAACTCTTAACTATATAGGAATTTCTCTACTTTATTATAAAAAGAAAGAAGGAAGGCACATTAAGTTCTTAGTATAAATTCATAAGTTTTCTAACTCAGCTCTACACTGTCACACAAACTGAGATATTCTGTTCATCGAATGGCGATGGAGAAGGATAGCATTATTTATTTTGGAGGTTGAAAGCTCTGAGCATGAGCAGTATTAAAAATGACTGTTGTCATGCTATGGAATTCCTTTAGCATTTTACGGTGTCTTGTCTAGGTACCATCTTTAAATTCTCTTGACTAATAAGTGTCATTTTCTCATTGAGAAATTTTAGTTTTCCTTCAACCTGAACATTTCTTCATTTTTGATGTTTTTTGTTTAAATTTGAAACAAGATTGCCCTACATGTCAAACCCAGTTCCTACACTCTCATATACTCCTGCCTTTCACCGACCAACTCTGAATCTATCCCCTTACATGGGGAGTCCTCAATGTCTACCATATAATTTTGATCAGGGACAAGGCCCTCCCTCATGTGTCTAGGCTGAAGGAGTTTCCCTCTGTGCGGAATGAGCTCCCAAAGTCCACTCTTATGCTAAGGATAAATACTCATCCATTACCAGAGGCCCCATCCACTGCCCATTCCCACATTCAGGGAGTCTGGGTTGGTTCTTTGATGGTTTTCAAGCTTTCAGACTGAAGTCTATGAGCTTCCCCTTGCTCATCTCATTCGTTTCTATGGGTTTCTCCAGCTTGTTCTTGACCCTATTTCTCATCAGTCCTCCCTCTCTGCAGGAGGTTGGCTCAGTGTTTAGTTGTGGGTGTCTCTCTCTGCTTCCATTAACTGCTAGATGAAGGCTGTAGGATAGCATATAAGGTAGTCATCAATCTCATTATCAGGGAAAAGAATACAAATATCCTCTCCACTGATGCTTAGATTGTAAATTATAGTCATCCTTGTAAGCCTCTAGACACTTCCCTAGGGCCAGATTTCTCTTAAGATCATTAATGGCTCCCTCTATTATCATATCTCTTTTCCGTCTCTCTTCAATTCTTTCTCTGACTCAATCTTCCTTCTCTCCCATGCCTACCTCTCCCATCCTTTTCCTCCAAACTCCCTCTCCCCTCCCCTCATGCTCCTAATCTGCTTGGGAGATCTTGTGCCTTTCCCCTTCTCCAGGGGACCATGTATGTCTCTCTTAGTGTCTTCCATGTTTCATAGTTTTTTTTTTTTTTGTTTTGTTTTTTTAAGGCAGAGTGAATTGTAAGCTGATAATACTTTTTTCTATGTCATACCATGTTTGACTTTTTCTGACTGGGTTTCCTCCCTCAGGATGGTTTCTTCTATTTCCATCCATTTGTCTCTGAACTTAAGGATCCATTGTTTTTTTTCTGCTCAGTAGTATTTTATTGTGTAAAAGTATAACTTTTTTTTCATTTATTCTTCAGTTGAGGGGCATCTAGGTTACTTCCAGGTTCTGACTATTACAAAGAATGCTGCTATGAACACAGTTGAACAGATATCTTTGTTTTATGAATGTGCATCGTTGGATATATGCCTAACAGTGGAATTACTGCATATTGAGGTAAACTGATTCCCATTTTCCTGAGGAACCACAATTATAATTTCCAAAGTGGTTGTATGAGTTTGCACTCCCACCAGTAGTGAGGACTAAACCCCTTTCTCCACATCCTCTCCATCATAAAGTGTATTTGGTGTTTTTGATTTTAGCCATTCTGACACGACTAAATGTTATCTAAGAGATGTTTTGATTTGCATTTAACTGATGGTTAAGAATGTTGAGCAATTTCTTAAGTGTCTTTCAGGATTTTTACATTTTTCTATTGAAAATTCTCCTTTTAATTCTGTACCCTACATTTTAAATGGAGTACTTGCTTTTTGGTAACTAGCCTCTTGAGGTTTTTGTATATTTTGTAAATCATCTCTCTGTCATTGGTGGGGTTGAAATTTTTTTTCCATTCAGTGTGCTGCCATTTTGTCTTGTTGTCTGTATCCCTTACCTTACAAAAGCTTTTCAGTTTCACAAGGTTCCATTTGTTAATTATTGATCTCGATGTCTGTGCTACTGGTGCTATATTCAGGAAACACTCTCTTGTGTGAATTCGTTCAAGCGTACTTCCCACTTTCTCTGCTAAGAGTTTTAGTGTGGCTGGACTTATATGAGATCTTTGATTAATTTGAACTTAAGTTTTTTGCATGGTGATAGATATAGATCTATCTACAGTCTTCTATAAGTCAGTGTCCAGTTATGACAGAACCATTTGTTGAAGATGTTTTCCATTGTGTAGTTTTAGCTTCTTTGTCAAAAATCAGGTGTTCATGGGGATAAGGGTTGATATCCAGGTTTTCAATATGATTCCATTGGTATTCCTGGGATTTTTTCCCCATTACCAATCTGTCTTCAGGACTATACCTCTACAATAGAGCTGAAGTCAAGGATAGTGATATCTCCAGAAGTTCCTTTAATGTACAGGGTTGTTTCAGCTTTTCTGGGGCTTTTGTTTTTTCCATATAAAGTTAAGTATTGTATTTCCATGGTCAGTGAAGAATTGTGCTTGGATATTGATAGGGATTGAACTGAATCTCTAGATTGCTTTTGGTAAGATTTCAATTTTTACTACATAGGTCCTACTATCCAAAGGCATGGAAGACCTTTCCCTTTTCTGGTATTATCTTTAACTTCTTTTTTTTAAAGACTCAAAGTTCTTGCTATACAGGTGATGAGCATTACACCAAGGTTTTTATTTTATTTTATTATTTTTTACGTTCTCTGTGGCTATTATAATTGGTGATGTTTCTCTGATTTCTTTCTCAGCTTCTTTATGGTCTGTATGCAGTAGGGCTACTGATTTTTTGAGCCTGTCTTGGAACTAGCTCTTGTATACCAGGCTGGTCTCGAACTCATAGAGATCTGCCTGTATCTGCCTCCCAAGTGCTGGCATGCACCACCACTATCAGGCCTCTGTTTTGATTTTTAAAAAGAATTTATTCATTCATATTTATTAAGCACTACAAGAATTTACTCAGAAAAATAAAATTCCTGGTAAGTGGACAAAAGTGTGTGTGTGTGTGTGTGTGTGCACAAGCTGCAAAGGGGGAGGGGGTGACTATGTAATAAACATGGCAAATTTCCAAAATCACTGCCCCTTCTTCAGCTTACTGACTTGACACTAAGTTCTGAAAATTTAAAACAAAGGCTTAGTAAACTTCTTTCACCTTCATGCAGGTCCTCTACAAGTAGACAGCTCATCAAGGTCATGTTCAATGTTAAGGCCTGTTCAGATTAACGTTTGTTACATTAACATCTGGGACATTCAACCATCTTATCTTTCTTCACACTGAACAACCCTACATAGCAGGTATACAAAATCCTTCTGCTGCTTAAAAACTCCAGCCACAGAGAAGATACTGAATTTTTCATCTTTCTGGGAACCCCTCTTCTTTGTAGGTCTTTTTCCCTGTGTGTCTCTTGTGTATCATGTGTTTATTCACCCACAATATATGTCTTTCTTCAACTGATTAAAAACAGGAATAAATATACTTTCCATTGCAGTCTTATGGTCTTTTTAATTTTATCATCAAAGCTGATGAGAGAGATAATTGCCACCCACACATGCACATGCACACATATTCTGTGAAGAATGAGTCTCAGCTAAAAGGGTGCCCTGATCATGTTTACCTGTGGTCATGACTAGGGCACATTTTTTATCAATGACTGGTATGGAAGGGCCATGCCCCCTCTGTATTGCACCTTTTATGGACATGTGGTCCTAGATTTTATAAGAAGGCAGGCTGAACTGCATCAAGTTAACACACTTGTCAGCAACGTTCTCACATGGGTTCTGCTTCATTTCCTGCCTCCCGGTTCTTGCCTTGAGTTTCTACACTGACTAATCTCAGTTATAGATGGTTATAAGAAAGCCTTTCTTCCCCATGTCACTCTTCTTCATGGTGTTGATCCTGCAACAGAAAGCAAACAGCAACACCAATAACCATAAGATGTGCTCTTTAATTTAGTTGCATACTCCTTGAGTCCTGTTTTACAAGAGGGGAACAAAACTCATTTGATGGTTCTGCATAATACAGTTTTGAAAGGAAGAAAATGATGTATAGCATTTCTAAGTTGCCCAGGTATTTATGTGCTTGGATAACCACAAAAGTACTTTTGCTTAAGTTCTCCTGCATGGCATACAAATGGTCTTTATAAAGGCAATGCTCAATTTACCCTATTTTAAATTAAATTCCTATGACTTTTTGTCAGTCTAGTGGAAAGGAACATGAAAGCTGACATATTGAATCAGTCCATTGCTCCATCAAGTAGACTATTTTCCTTCCAATAATGGTCTATGAAATGGGACTTCAGAGAAAAATAAAGTATATTGCACATTTCAAATTTTGAAAGATCTTACCTAATGTTCCTGATTCAGTCCCATGTAGGCATTTCACTGTGAACTATAAGGTCAGAGCAATATAAAAATTTCACATTTCCTTTACCAGAGAAGTACTTCAACTGTATTTCTTATTTCTTACTTCCAACTAACAATAGTTTATGTTCTATTTAAGGGCATTTTTATCAGATTGTGTAAGTCTAAACTGCAGTAACATTTTTCCTATTGAGTTTAGATATTCTGTGAAAGTCTGACTTATTGACTTTGCTTGTGATTGTTTTCTGGAAATATTTATATAACTCTGGGTATCTTTGAGTTCCCTAAGTTGAACATTATTCCCTTCATTTAATATTCTCAAAAGTTTAGCTGCTTTTAATACAATCAAAGTACATTTCACATTCTTACTTAGAAAAAACATACAATAAATGTGAAAATAGAAAAGAGATAGGTTTAAGACAATTTTTATTATGTTATAGAGTAGATAGTGTTAATACATGCTCACTATAAAAGGGATTAAATCAAACTAAAATTTATCTTCCAAATATCCATCCAGTACATTTGATGGAAGCTGTCTTTTACAACAACATACCATATACATCAAAAGATATAAATATTAAACTATGGAGATAGGAGAAAATAGATCTAATTTATTACATTCAAAGGAAAAAAATCGATAGTACATCATGTATTGTGATAATACAGATAAGCAGTGAGGAATGTGTGTATGAAACATGAAAGCTGTCAACACAGACTTTCAATACTACATGTACTATTTGCTATTTACTTGTATAAATAAACAATAAGTCAACATTTTTTAGCATCCTTGGCTAAGTTACAGAACTAAACTTTGCACAGATTTTTTTTCCCAAAAGTATTCTTTGATTAAAAATATGATACTAATTTAACCATGGTACTTTGGGTGAGGAGCAAAATGACCAGATAAGAAATAGCAAAAAGATCAAGGAAATTTAGTTTCATTAAAATAATACACAGCTTTAAGTTCAGCAATAATGCCTTACAACAAGTTGCTGGATAGTAACCAATGGTCTATAAAGTTTGAGGGAGCTATATTGGCCACTGGAGCCAAAAGATTTAACAACTAAAGCTAATTTTGTCCATGGATGTTTTACTTGATGCTATAGCTGGGTCATAGTCCACTCAGTTATATGGTGACTTAAAAAAAAAAAAAAAAAAACTTTTCAAATGTTATACAGCCACTTCCAAAATCACTATAGTGGTTCTTCAGGAAAATTAGTCTATCAAAAGATCCAGCAATTACACTCTTAGGCATATACCTAAAAGACACACATTGATCCAAGAAGGATATCTGTTCAACTGTAGCATCATTCATAGCAGCATTATTTATAACAACCAGAAGCAACCTAGATGCCCCTAAACTGAAGAATGGACAAAGATAATGTGGTACATTTACACAATGGAGTAGTACTCAGCAAAACCAAAAACAACAATGGAATCTTGAATTTTGTAGGCAAATTGATGGAACTAGAAGAAACCATCCTGAGGGAGGTAACCCAGTCACAAACAGACAAACATGGTGTGTACTCACTCATATGTATTTTAAACACAGAGCAAAGTATCACCAGACTATAATCCACACACCAGACTACAATCCACATCACCAGAGAAGGTAGGAAACAAGAAGGACCTGAAGAGAGAAGTGGGAAGGGACAAGATCTCCTGAGCAAATTGGGAAGTAGGGGGAGTGGAAAGGGAGTCAGGAGAAAGAGAAAGGGAGGGAACAGGAAGATTGAGTAGGGGGAAGAATAGAGGAGAGCAAGAAAAATAATCCATCATAAAGGAAGCTATTAGAGTTTTAAAGAAAAGTCTGTTACTAGGGAAATGCCACAGACCTACTAGGAAAACTTCAATTGAAAATCTAAGCAATAGTGGAGAGGCTACCTTAAATGTCCTTCCATGATAATGAGATTGATGACTCCCTTATATGCCATCCTAGAGTCTTCATCTGGTAGGTAATGTAATCAGAAGCAGACACCACAGCTAAACACTGAGCAGATCTCCTGGAATCCAGTTGCAGAGAGGGAGGACTGATGAGCAAATGGGTCACAACCAGGCTGAGGAAACAGCTGACCTGAGCAAGGGGGAGTTCAAGGTCCCCAGACTGCTGGCAGGGAAACCAGAATAGGAACAACCCAGACCATTTAAAAATGAATATCAGTTAAAAGGTCTAGGCAAACTATCGGGCCTTTTGAAGTGGATCAGTAATTATCCATAGTATAGGAGTGGAATTTGGGAGTCCATTCCACAGATACTCTCTCAGTCTAGACACACTGGGGACTCCTAGGCCATGCTCCAAATGATAGGACAGACATTGAAGATTCCCCTATCTTAGGCCTTACCTCTATGAAGAGCAAAAAGGGGATGGGCTAGGGTGTTTGTGGGGGAGGCAGGATAGGAGGGGATTGAACTGTGATTAACATGTAAAAAAGCTTGTTTCTAATTTAAATTTTAAAAATATTATAATATAAAAATGTTGTAGGAATCTGTTGTAAGTAGTGGGGTTTTATGTGGATTTTCCGAAAGGCTTTTAGCATATTTGCCTCTCTGTTTGTTCCCACCTTTTACCTACACTGCCATTCAATACCCTTCACCATTTAATTACCCCATTCTCATTTCACTTTTAGCACTTTTTAACAAATTGTTTGATTTACTCCATCTTGGAAAATGCCCTCCTCTTCCCTGGTCCCTTACTCTCTTCCTAGTTTCTGTGGATATTTGAACTGGAAGACACATATGCCCATATCTAATTATGCTTCCTAAAGGACACAGAAATGTAATCAGTCCTGAGTACATATTGATATACTCTTAGATCAGTGCATAATTGAACTCTTATCAGATAAGTTTCTTTTTGCAGTATATGATATTTAATACACACACACACACACACACACACACACACACACATGGGCAATGTACAGAGGGTGAGAAACTTTTGAGTACGCAAGTCTAACTGAAATGCCTTTATCAAACCCTTTAGCTCAAGTCTCAGGAATCTATGTAATGAAGACTAGAAAGGATGTAAGTTCCATAGATGGAAGATTATTCTGAGTACATCACATCATTTACATATAACAGGAATGATACAAATCTGAACTCACACAGACAGTGACAACACACACAAATCTGTTCATGTAAAAACCCAACATAATCTAATCTAATCTTTGAGAAAGTTTCTACCATTAACCAAGAACTTGTTATTAATTGGAACCTTTTGGGAAAGGGAAAATCACTTTTGTTCACTGGAGTTTTATTGAACATATCATCCACTTTCCATCATGGTCCCTTGCCCAGTAATTGTTGATCAAAATAAAGTAGACTTCATTGTGTGTGTGTGTGTGTGTGTGTGTGTGTGTGTGTGTTTGTGCATGTATAGGGTGTTACTCTTCTCATATTGTTTTGTTCATGAAGTGTTGTGGGAATATAGGTGGTGAGACCTGGGGAACGTGGACAAGCATAAAGAATATAATAAAATATATTGAATGAAAAATTTTAAATTGGGAACAATTAAATTTACAGATTTCTGTGCAGAACTTGGAAAAAATAGTAAGATATGTGACAGATACTTTTTCATCACACCAACAAAGCAACCTTAGATAAAAGTTTAAGGAGTCAAGGATTTATTTTGAATAATAATTTTAAGTATTTATTTCATCACAGCATGGAGATCCGATGGTCTATGTGTTCATGTGATGGCCAAAGGATTACAGAGAAAGATTAGAAGAGGATTCATTACAAGATATGGCTGTCAAGGCATTGTAAGAAAGGAATTGATTTATATGAAATATAATTGTAACAATGATATATTGAACAATAAGTGTTATATTGCTTAAGTGGATATGATTATAAACCTATAGAAATCACAAATAATATTTATAGACATTGTGCAAGGAGGGAAGTAACTACCAATTCTTCTATTGATCATACACATTTGTATTTATACAAATTAATACATTATTTTTATTGTATTAACTTGAGCATGGCTGCAATAAGAGCCCTTTCAAACTTTAGTAGTCACGTCCCCAAACTTTTTCACAAAAATACAGATTTCTGCCTTCCACTGAATAAAATGTAGTTTTTACAATAGATGATTAGAGGGAAAATATTCTAAATCTTTGTGAAAACCTCTAAATACTACAGTGAGATTTTTTTTTTAACTGGTCCTTCTATGTATCTCGGTAAACTATAATACACTTTCAATATTAATACATGGTGCCTTAATTATTCTGGTAAAACTTTTAATTAATATTATTATTGATATAACATCTGTTTATGAGGTCATGTATAAAAGTGACTTTATTTTCATTAATATAAAATATTGTATAAAATATATTTGAAAAGTATCAAATAACATTTTTAAAATACATAATCAGAATCTACTAATTTTTGAGTAGTATCCATTCATACCTTCTTTTGTAATATTTGTAAATATCATTTGGCAATTTAATTCTCTACTAGTCAAGATATTTAACATAGGAGAGAAATAAATTTGTGATACATTAAGTTCATCAAATGTCAAAATTATTTCATCATAAGTAACTAAATCCAATTATTCTATCTCTGATTTATGGTTCCTAACTTAATAAAGTAAGACCTTTCTTCAAGGACTAGACCATTTACATTGAGCAGTGGATGAAGTTTATGCTTTGTATAAACTTTTAACACATTTGTTCATCAGTGACCCTTAAAATTTACTGGGAAATGCACCACACTTATTTCTTCATCCTCAGATATGTAGATTTGGACTTTGATCATCAGATTCATTCTGATATCACTCTACCTTCATCCCTATTGCTATTGCCTTCAGCATTCACCCTTTTTGCCTCTATACATCATACAATTGTTTCACTTAGCATTTTAGTAGGAAACTTTAATAGACTAACCCTCCCCACACTATGCAGGCCTCCATCCATATACACCCTCTTAAATGGTGCTCCTATCACCAAACTCTGTTTTCTTGAATAATAACTTGTTAATAACTAATCAATGATGTGAAACTATTCTTTGCTATCCTGGTGTCTTCTATCTTTAATGTATGAATGTTGTTATGATTTAAGAGTATTAGAAAGTCTCAAATGCTTACCAGTTATTATTTTTAAATGCTTCATGTCAGGACGTTTCATACACATCTGATTCAATGCCATTCCTGAGCACTACCTTCAATACTGGTGTGGTTACTGCATTGTTTTTATAATATAAGCATGCAATTGCATATGGATTCTAATTTTTGTGAATTTTTTCTCTTAAACGGGAAACATATTTGTATGTTTTCTGCATTCTAGAGAAATAAGGAAGATATTAAAGAATTTTTGACCATTGAAATGTTTTATTTTGTATGAAGAATCTGAGCTCTTCAAATAAATGGAAGAAATATATGAAGCTTCCTAAATCTTATTGGGAAATAATCCCCTGGGACATATTGACTTTATGCTTTGACCAAGGTTTGCTTAACTAGACGGAAAGAATCAAGTATGTCTCAAGTTGTCATAATAGAGAATGATAAATGTTATGGTTAATTGGATGACTTTTTGCTTAGCTCTTTTGAAATCCTGAAAATAGCATTATTTAATATAAAATTTAAGCAATGTGATGACTTGTTCAATTACTCACTAAAGAGTGAGAGAGATCAGGGATAACAGTAACATACATAAACATAATAAAAGCAATATAAAGCAGACCAAAAGCCAATGCCAAACTAAATGAAGAGAAACTCAATGTGATTACTCTAAAATCAGGAAAAAGAAAAGGTTGTTCACTGGCAATTAAGGGGTTCCAAATTGGAAATAAAAAAATCAAACTTTCACTATTTGAAGATGATATGATTGTTTACATAAGTGACCTGAAAAATTCTACCAGGGAATACCTAACTACTATATATAGATTATAAATGGGCTGACAAAGAAATCAGAGAAATAGCACCCTTTACAATAGCCACAAACAACATAAAATATTTTGGGGTAACACTAACCAAACAAGTGAAAGACTTGTATGACAAGAACTTTGTATCTTTAAGGAAAGTAATTAAAGAACTTAACAGAAAATGAAATGCTCTCCTATGTTCTTGGATAGTTATGATTAATGTAGTAAAAATTGTAAACTTACCAAGCATCTCTATACAATAAGAAAACTTGTGGAGGCATCACCATCCCTGACTTCAGGTTCTACTCTAGTGCTATAGTAATGAAAACATCTTGGTATTAGTACAAAACATACATGTAGAGCAATGGAATAGAAATGAAAACTTTGATATTAATCCACACACCTATGAAAACCTGATTTTTGACAAAGAAGCTAAAATTATAAAATGGAAAAAGGAAAGAATCTTCAACAAATGGTGCTGGCATGTAGAAGATTGCAGATAGGTCCATATCTATCACCATGCATCAATGATCTGAACATAAACCCAGCCACACTTAAACTCCTAGAAGAATGAATTTCTATTGAATATTTATTTGCAAATGTGTACTAATATGATTAGGATTAGAAATTTTTTTACTTAGGCTTACCCTTTTAGAAAGTTAGAAATACTTGGAAGGAAGGGGGCAAAAACCAAGGAATCAGCAAGCAGCTTAGATAGTTGTAAGATAACGTTTCTCAAAGCACTGATCATGAAAGTTGGAAGAGGTTACTGGATGCCTGCCGTATAGAAACACAGAGCTAAACTCCTGAAATCCAGTTTCAGAGAAGGAAGAGTGATGAGAAAATGGATCAAGACCAGGGTGGACAATTCTATAGAAACTGCTGACCTGAACAAGGGGGAGCTCATGGACTCCAGTCTGATAGCTGGGAAAGCAGCATAGGATAGACCCAGACTCCCTGAACTTGGGTGTTAGTTAGGACTGCTGGGTAGTCTATGGGGCTTCTGGTAATGGATCAGTATTTATGCCTAGTATATGAATGAACTGTGGGAGCACATTTTCAGCCTAGTCACATAGGGGAAGGCCTAGGCCTTGCTCCAAAAGAAATAACAGATTTTGAAGACTCTTCAAATGGGATGGAATGGGAGTTGGTGGGTCAAATGGGAGGAGTGTGTAGGAACTGGGATAAACATGTTAAACATGTTTGTTTCAAATTTAAATAAAAGACTATCATAAAAATAGATAAATATAATAAACATTAGGTTTAGCAAATCAAGTCATAAGGAGACAGAAAATAGATGAGAGTGTTGTTGAAGCAGGGCAGAAATACTGAGATATTTCATGACATCTGAGGAAAACAAGAATCTGTCCTGCAAGCATTGTGCAAGAAACTGAAGGTATCTGAAGACTTTATGGATAGTATGAATACTTTTTTTTCCCAATTCATGGGTCCTACTAGTGTAGGAAGATGAGTTCACAATCTTATGTATCTTGCAGCAGTCTCATTTGCCTGTCTTATATGCACAATTCTTTTCTTCATTACACATAAATGTTCATTTGAAACTAATATATGTGTTCTGCCACCTTTCTTAAGTAATATATTTTGTTCAAATATCCTTCTAACCATTGTGTTTTTAATCACTCCACTCTTGTAAAAGGTATAAAATACAAGAATTCATAAGTGTTTGGCTAGCTGACTTACATTATTTTTGATTTTAGGTTTTTAGATTAATTTTTGATATAGCCATACATGTTACCATTTATACTATTAATATGTTCAGTGAAGTATTTTAAATGCACTCGGGTGTGTAATTATCACCATAATGTAATTCCAGAATATTTGCTTCTCGTAAAATGAGCCTCATTCTGTAATTACTATTATGAACTAAAGAGCCATTGCAGTACAGAATTGCATTCTCCTAAGATTAACTTTGGTAAGGATATTTTCCTGTGATATTTGGGTATTTTTATGTACATTTGGGTAAATGACTACTCCAATACTTTACCTATTTTGAAACTAGAATTGTATAATTTCTTTTGATTTTAATAGATTTACTGCATATTAGATGGTTACTAACTTACTATCTACATATATCTTATTCTGTACATTTCCTGTTTTTAATAATATCATTAGAGGTACAAATGTTTATGGTTTTAATAATGGTCAATTTATAAATTTATCTAATCTTCTCTGGTTGGTAGTATTTTTGGATTTTTACTCAAGAATACTTTCCTCAAATGAAGACACAATGACATATTTTTTTAAACCTTTTAGATTTTTGGAAAATATGTTTAATTCTGATTTATTTTTTTCTGTGTTTTGAACATAATTTTGAATATCAGCACAACTTCATTTCAGAGAAAATTTTCTGTATTAGCAGTGATTTTGTGGCTTCATTGAATGATCTCGGCAGCTATGTTAAACAACAACTGTCTGCAGATATATCAAATTTATATGTATTGTATTTTCAATAATGCCATGTAGCTGTATGGTCACCATATGATTAAAGAATACAACTTTGATTACTGGAACTTCGGCATAGCTTTGAAATTTCAGGGAATTTATTCTTCAAGTATGTACTTTTATCTACTTATTTGACTGTTTTTGATTTAATATAAATATACATATATATATATATATATCACAAAATTTGATTAACAAATACATTTTGAGTGTTGTTTCCCTACCAATAGCAAAATATCCAGTATGTGAATATTACATTACAATTATTCAGGGCTTTTTAATAGTGCTTTCAACTGTGATATATAGATTTGCATAGTACATATTTGAGTTATTATGGCAAATTTGCTTTTCTAAAGTAGTTTGTTCACTTTGTAATATTTTGACAGAAATAATTTCTTAATTATATTCTTAAATTATATCTAAGTGATTAAACTTGAAATTGTTCAGTCTTAATCACATCTAATGTCTTTTTACTTCCCCTGAATGATTTCCATGGATCTTTCTTTGTGAAACCACGGCATATGACAGTGAGTTCAATTACTCATGATGTACGTTTCAGTTCTTTATTTCAACCCCTAAAGGACATATTTAGGGTGACAGTGAAATCTTGAATACTAGTAGCAGAAATAAACATATTTTTTTTACTTTTCCCCTTAGATGGAAAGTTATATTTTTATTCATCACTGAGTATGATTCATTCACTTGTTGTATAGTTCCTTCTTCTCAATTCAAGCTAATTTTCTTTTTTTTATATGAAGTCTAATGTTTTAATTTAGAATATGAATTGTATTTAGTCAAATTCATTTTTATTTATTGAGATAATAATATGCATGATAATTCATTCATTAATCATTTTTTTATTCCTAGAATGGATATTTCCCTTCATTATTGAAAAATACATTTGTATTCCCATAACACATACTTGACTTCATTCCATATTCATAACACATCCTTTCTCACAGAAATTTCCAGCATAATATAATAAATACGAACTTTGTAGATTACATTTGTTAGTGAATGACAGCTAAAATGATAAAAGTTGAGGGAATTGACTCTTTGAAAGAACTCTAGCCCCATTTTTCCCTCTAGTGGCACATATACCACCTGTTAATTTTTGAGATTGCAGCATATCTGAGCATCTGTAATTCCAACATACAGCCTTTTTATAATGATTCAACTCTTGTTAATTTGATATTTGGTTAATGTTCAGAATTATTAAAACATGAAAAATATATCACTTCTTGAGCATTATTATGATTTTCTTCATCTTTAGACATCCTGTCCAATTTCTAATGATACATCTAGGTTATATATTTTCAATTATTTATTTTACTTCTTGAGATTATAAATTATTACATCAATTTCCTATTTCCTTTCCTCCATTCACATTCTCCAATATACCATTCCTTCCTCTCATTCAGATCCATGACCATTTTATTAATTGTGATTACACACATGTAAGAAAATGGATGTGTGAGTGTGTTTGTGTGTGTGTTCCACAATTCAAAAAAAAAAATAAAACTATCTATGTCTGTGCTGTGTAAATTTACATCATCAGACCTGACCATGTGATATTTTAAAACTCATTGGTGTTCTCCCTAAGGAGAATACTTTTTTCTTTTCTCAGCATTCTTTGGTTACATGTAGTTAATTATTGAGGTTTCTCATTGGCTAAAATGGTTTTCCCAAACCATAGAAACTGCTACTTAAATATGTTTCTTTTGAAATCTGTAGTTGAGACAGATTCTAAAGTTATAAATTTCCACTGAGATTTTGGACTAATCTAATCGCTTAAAGTTATTCTTTAGTATTTTGAGCATATAACTAGATCTTCTAAATCTATGTTATCAAACATTTAAACAAACCTGTTTTCTGATCACATTACTTTAATCTAATTTTTCAGAGTCAATAGGTATGTTGAACTAAGGAAAATGTACTTGAATAGTATGTATGAAATCTGTACTTCTTTGTGAATAAACTTGTACAATGAAAGAGAAAATACTTCTTCAAGTTTTGCAGTTTCCTTGAGTGATAAATGAACTCTTTTTGAAATAGGTAGGCTTTTCTTTTTAGAGTGATATTGCACAAAATTTTCTGGCCTCTAGTTTCTGAAAATGAGTGTTGGCATCTGAATAGGCAATGACCTAATTTCATCCCCCTTTGACTTCACTTGAGTGGGAAGCATTCTTTGCCACACAATAGGAGAAATCTCTGCGATGATTGTACTGACAAGGAAGAAAATTCAAATAGCAATTTTTTTATAAATTTGACCAAGGCCATTTCTGAAGGCAGAGAAGATTAGTAGAGAGTGATATGAACACCCCATTTTCTAATGAAGGGATACATTCTAAATATTCAAGTACAATTGGAAGTCTGTCCAATCATTTCTTAGCATGAAGAAAAAACAAAATAATGGTTGTCATTGCTTTTGACACAGCATTCCACAGAAATATTAATAGTCTGTTGGACAAATCTTAATTAGGGAACTGTTTTTACATCATATAACTTCATTGTGAATAAGTTATTTTGCAAAACTCATTTATGGACATATATGTGCATAAATATGAATATACATTATGTATACCTAATGTCCCATTATCAAGATTAGTAAAACCTAAATTGTTTCTTAATATTTAAAAAATTCTTACCATTGAAAGCACTGTTGATAAAGATGAACAATCTGTACACTTTGGATGCAAAGAATGTACAGTCTAAATTAGGAGACATAAATAGTATCGTCTTAGTAATTCCTGTGTTTTCTATGCTCCATTCCTTTGGCTTCTGGGTATAAAATTCACATTCATTGAATGTTATAAGCCCATGTATACATCAATTGTTTACTCTTCTCTCCAGGGCTCATTTATAATTCATTCTCCTTGCCTTAAAATATACTATTTACATTTTATGAAAATACTACTAAGCTAAGACAGGTAACACTCTTCATTTATATAATCTTTAGAAATGATGGCAAAAATTCAAAGTTACCAACATTGTATTGATGAACAAGTAAGTTTTAATGAAGTTAAAATAATACATGTTAGGAGTTGTTTATCTTCAAAGAGACAATCTAAGTAGCTTTGATTTAGTAAGTATTTTGTTAATAAGAACTTGTCTGAATGGAAGTGGCTGCTGGAATTATTTTAGTAGTTCAATTATGGTAGGGTTACAGTCCATGCAATTATCCTGCCTCCTTCTTCAGTTTCAATATAGCGGACTCAGTTAAATTTGTCAATTCTAATTCAGTCTGAAAGTCAAAAGAGGTCAAAGTAGCAATGGCTATCTATAACCAAATAAATCTTTCTCAACAGGAACATGCTTGGTATCCTTACTATATTTTTAAAGAACTGGTTTACAGTGTTACTTTACTACTCAAACTCACAAAACATTAGGTAAACACAAATGTGCATGTGTGTGCATGTGTGTGTGTGTGTGTGTGTGTGTGTGTTCATGCATCCAATTCCCCTCTACACACATACAGACATTTTAACTTTCCATAAACACCCCAGAGTTTAGACAAGGAGATAGAAACTGTGTGTAAATAAAAATTACTGACTACTAACTCAACCCCCCCCAAAGATATTACAAAAAAAATAATTGAAAATTGACTACCACTCTCCTAACTTTGGCAATTGCTAATAGATTCTTAGCTAGGAAAGAGATTTCATGTCCACCTTCCCTCTTTTGGTGGGAATTGTGTCTTGCTTGAGCTTGTGTAGGTCTTGTGACACCTATGATTGCATATGTCAAATTTCCCTATTGTATCTAGAATACCCTGTGTCCATATAGTCATTCACAAACTTTGAATTTATATCTCTGCCTACTCTTTGGTAATTATTGCTGAGCCTTGGGAGTTGAGAGTGTCAGAATGAAGTCCTACTTAGTGTTTATCATTTCAAGTCTATCATTCCTTGTACCCTGACAATTTAGGATTTTTTTTGTGTTAACTTACATCTACTACAAGAAGAAGAAACTTCTCTTATGAGGGTCTAATGATACATTAATCTATGGGTATAACAATGAGTCATTAGAAGTTGGTTCACATAGAAGAATAATGATAGTAGCTTCTCTAATAGGGCCTATAACCTACATACCCACAAGTTGGTGATGACTTAGCCCTGGTGATGACTTAATTGAATATTGTCAATTCTCCTTTGATGGGCATTTAAATTATTTCTAAATAGCTTAGCTAGGCATACTTTTCTATTTCATCTCACAAATACAGGATTGACATTCACATTTTCAAGTGGTCAGTTCTTATTACTGTCCTAACAAATGACACTTACATCATATTAGACTGAACTGAGAACCAAACAACAATTAGCAGCCTATGGCTGGAAAACCTTCGATTTATCTGGATATAATTAATGAAAACTTGTTTGAAAAATTGTACTATCTGTACTTTTAAAATGTGAAGAAATTAGTGCTATTTAGCCCTATACATTTTTTGGAGGTACATTTCTTACAAATAAAATATGGTGTAGCTAAATTTCACTGAACACGTACATGTAGATACCCATCATACATACAAACTTCCCATAGCATCACATTTAAAACCAGTTGAAAAATCCTACAATAAACAGATAAAACATCTTAGTATATTTCATGCAAAATAACAGTCATACATTGGGTCTCAATTGGAAAAAACAACTAAAGTTAAATGCAATTTGTTTTTACTTTTCATATATAACTTCTTTTTATTTAGAAACAATCATATTTTATATATCAATCACCCTCGTTCCCTCTCCCTCCTATCATTTCATGCACCCCACAGACCCCCCTACTTACCCCCACCATCTCCCCATGGATAGTGAGGCCTTCCGTGGGGATTATCAAAGTCTTTCACATCATTTTAGGAAGGGCCTAGGTCTTCCTCTGTGTATCTGAGCTTAAACAGCATCCCTCCATAGGGAAAGAGCTCCCAAAGTCCATTTGCGCACTAGGAATAAATACTGTTTTCACTATTAGAGGTTTTGTAGACTGTCCAGACCTCCTAACTGGCACCCACATTCAGTGGTAGTGGTTCAGTCCAATGCTAGTTCCCCAGCTTTACAATTGGAGTCTCTGTGCTCTCATTAGTTTAGGTCAGCTGTTTCTGTAGGTTTCTCTAGCACTGTCTTGTGTTCTTTGGGCATCCATCTACCCTCTCTACACCTGGATTCCACGAGTTCAGCTCAGTCCTTAGTTGTGGGTGTCTGCTTCTATTTCCATCAGCTACTGGTTGAAGAATCTAGGATGGCAATTAAGGTAGTCATCAATCTCATTATACGGGAAGGGCAAACTGTGATTTTAATCATTATGATTGTTCATGTCTTTCCGTTTTTAAAAATTATAAATGTGAAAACATTTGTTGAGATACATAGTTTTTATCATGCAACTTTAGGTAATAAGTTGAAATTCAAATCACTCAACACCATTAGTTTTCTTTACATCAGAACATTATTTTTCCAAATAGTTGTTTTTATTACTCTCACAAAATGATGTGTAGCTAGTTTGTACCAGCAACAGCAAGCAGTATAACCAGCCAAAACAGCCATCGAAGATCTGTGACAGTATAACTAGAAATATAAACCCTCTCTACAGAGAAAATGTCTTTCTGGCTATTTTTAATGTAGTAAACTTACAGCTTTCCCTAGGCCTCATGATCTCTGTACCAGTCATTTGAAATGAGCAATGTAAAGCTTGTCTTTTCCAGCTCATTTTCAATTAGATGAATTACTACAGTGCTTTTTTTATTTTATGTCTAAAGTTAAAGCTGTTAAAATTGAACTTCACGATAAAGATGATTTTTTGCTTACCTACAGTTCCAGTGAAGGCAAACAACATAAAAAAATTGTTTTTATTTAGCGAAACTCTGAATGCCACTGCACTGAAAATACCGAGAAAGTTCAGTGGGAATACATATATCCCTCCCTAAATTTTTAGCTTCCTAATAATACATTTGGGAAAGGTATATATATATATATATAATATTTTCAAGAGGATTGAAATACTGCTTAATTACATATTTATAATTATTTTATGTTTTATATTTTAACTGTAATTTGAAAAATATTTTATTGGCAGAAAATTTTACGAAGATTAAGATCTGTAACACCTTTATCTTTATTCACAATTGTTACTGTTGATTACATGCACAGCCTTGTGTGTGTATGCATTCTTATATGTACATGTATGTGCTCATGTATAAAGCCTAGTAGTTTGTAATGCCTATACTTGTTTGAAAAGTTGACTATATCTGTAATTAAAAAAAAAAAAAACTAAAATGAGGCACACCTGTGATGGATTTTTGCTTAATTTCAAGTTAGACGATCCACTTCTAATGTGGATCTTTAAGATTTTTAAGAGGAGAAAACCTGTTTCTAATCTGTGGCCTACCTTCTGCTACAATTACAGATATATTAAAAAAACAAAAATAACAACAACAAAAAAGCATGACATGATTTCATTTTTAAGAATCGTATTAAGTCAGCCACTCACCCTGAAGGTAAAAATTATTGCCCAATAGGCAAAGTGTTTTAAATTATGTCAACTATACAATCTCTTTAGTAGACTGTCTTCTCCTGAACACACATCCATCATCTGAGGGGAAATAATCAATTAATCCATTAATAAATAGACAGATACATAACAATTTCCTCAAGATTTTAGAATGGTTTTAGTATATAAAATTTGAAATATATAGTAGTCAAATGATTAAAATAACCCATTCTGTTACATAGATATAACTAGCATTAAAAGTCCTGTACATAGATTTCCCCTTTATAAATGTGTGCACATATGTAACACACACACACACACACACACACACACACACATACACACACACAATTATTCCCATTCATGATGTTTCAAAACAACGAAGTATCAAGAACAAAATCCTCCTAATTACTAAACAAAATATATATGTTGCTGGAAAGGTATAGTTTCCAGAATTATCTGTATTATACTTGATTTCACATTTTTGTATTTTCAAAGTCTGAGTTTTGCCTTATTCCTTATCTCTCCAACAATCTAGAATATGTCTTAAATATGTATTAAAGGGCTTGAGAGAAGGCTTAGTAATCTATAACTAGACATAGGTTCAGTACCCAGAACCCACACTGGTAGCTCATAACCACTTTTGACTCCAGTTCTAGGGGATTAATTGCCTTTTTCTGATATTTGAGAGTCATTACATTCATGAGGTATAACTTCAACCAATACATATAAATAAAAAGAATGATTTATAAAGCCCAAATAGCCTCCATTATGACCCTTCTCTATCATCTGTCTTCAACCACTTGAGTGAATTTTTTTCATGAATTAATATTATGATTGGAATACTTCGGGTATAAGCCTAGGTGTTGGTTACTTCAATAAATTAGACTGGGCTATCCTTCCTCAATATGCCAAATAATGCCACATGTTGAAGCCAGATAAATAGCCTTATCTAATATCATTGCTGGGAGGAGGAACATGTAAATTGATACAGTGTCTACAAGTCTACCTTTAGATTGTGACATGAGCTTTACATTTAGAGCAAAAGTAGGAATGAGGTAGGAAGTGGTAGATATAGTTGAGATTTGAGGGTTAATATTAGTAATAAAAATTGGATAAAATAATCTGTATTTTCCCATCAAGTAAATAGGAATATCTGGCAATTTGCTACTACTAAAGTAACAACAATAACAATGACATAGAATAGGAAGTTTGAAACAGAGAGATAAAGAGACCCTCATTCAATAGTTTAAATTAAATTATTTTCACAGATATTAATTGTTACATAAAACAAAAAAATATTTTATTCATTC
Source organism: Phodopus roborovskii (assembly GCF_943737965.1). Taxonomy (NCBI): domain Eukaryota; kingdom Metazoa; phylum Chordata; class Mammalia; order Rodentia; family Cricetidae; genus Phodopus; species Phodopus roborovskii. The sequence goes on along the minus strand of NW_026126413.1, from coordinate 1,716,628 downwards.
TACTTTTTTGCACTTTAATGAAGGTACTTGATTGAAACTGGAATGATTATTGAAAAACAATTTGATCAGTCTTGGACGATAATCGTTACATTATAAATATATTTTTACATTTAGAAATAATATTACTGTAATACATATAGAAAAAGACTACATATTTTAAAGGAACTGACTTTCTTCCAAGTGAGTTATTTGAGAAAATTAAACATATTCATTTATATTTGGATAGATAAGATTAGAAATGTGCTCATAAATATATTTATGTACCTATATTACATATAAACAGAAATTTGGGTCAGGTATTTCCAAATAATTAACTTATTAACTCACTATGCTTACTAATTCACATTATTCAAGATACTAGTATAGTAACTGGATATGTAGAATTCCTGTATAAATAGCAATATTCATGCTAAAAATTCCTACTTAGCATCATAAATATCTGTGATGTATATCATTTCTTTTCCTAACAAAATTCGTATTCTACTTCAGTGTTCTGATTCTGAAATATATTATTCCTGACTGTTTTCCTGCATTTTTATTTTTATACTAACCTATCCATTTATAGACTAAATACATAAAGTAGCTATTCAAATTCTTTCCAATACTCATTGTCCAAAGGAGAAAGACAACCTAAAACCATACATTTTTGGTGCCTATGAACTCCATCAATAGCTAGCCTGGAATGATAACCTTATGGGTGTGGTAATAGCATACATAACTTTGCAATAAACAACAGTTCTTGAAGTGGAGTTAAAACCTGTTCAATTAGTAGGATACAATGCCTGAAACTGGAAACCTCTCTACCTAATTAGTGCTAATGAAATCATGGTTAGAGGAAGATCTATAATCACTGATTTATTAAAACCAGCATAAATATTTGTCCTTATATGCAAAGAGAAGTACAGTATTCAACCATAATTAAGAAAAATCTCTTTATTTAACAGACAGAAAAACATATTACAGAAAAACACTACAGGAAAAAAAACCCAACTAATTAAAATGCAGATGATTAGAAACCAATCCTATTGGATAGAGCAATAAAAACACTCTCCCATACCAAAAGCTAAGGAAACATTGTAGAAGGAGTGGAAAGATGGTAAGAGTACTCAAATTAGGGAGTTTGCTATGATATTGTTCTAGTGATGCCAGAAACTATACCTGTAAAAACTCACCAGCATGTGTGCCCAAAACTGAGCTCTACAAGGAGGACATCAACTTACATGACAAACTGTAGTATACAGGTTGCCTGTGAGATGTCAGTCACACTACATGAAGGACTACAGGCAAATGAGTAAACCTGGGAGCGGGAGAAGTGACCCTCCCAAGGGTACAGAGCACCATCTGGCTGTACAATACAAAAAGGTCAGGCTGGAAAACAGTACAAGTAATGTTATCTGGACTGAGAAGTTTATATCTGAGAATATGTAAATACAAATATTTTTGCAGTAACATATGAAAAATAAAGCCATTGCTTTGAATCACAGTGAGAGAGCTGTATGGGACAGGATAGAGGGAAAAAAGGAAGAGAGAATTGTTGTAATAAATATAATCTCAAAAACAAACAAACAAAACTCAAAACATAATTCCTCCAACTCATAAAAAATGCATTACATGTGAATTATAGTACTGGCAAAATATAATGTAAGACCTTTCAGTTTCATAAATGGGGAGAGTAAGACCTTGTAGAATATAATTGTATTTAGCTCAGTTTTAGAAGAAACTGCCCCATTGTTGCTTAGCCTTGACCCTTGCCTACAGTTCTAGCGATAATGTTTTTTCCATTCACTATACTGGAAACAGCCCAAGCTTACACTCCTTTCAAATATTCCACTTTTATTTATTTTTTTACATAGCTTTAAGAAGATCATTTGCCTTTTCTTTTTCTTTAATATAATTTTTACTATACATGTCGACCCCAGTTCCTTCTCCCTCTCTACCTCCCTCTTACACTCACTGCCCCCTCACATGCACCTGACCACAATCCCCTCAATCTCCCCACCCCAATTCCACATGAAGGGCAATGCCAGCCAGATGGGGTCATGTAAATCTGTTAATTCATTTGAAATAGGGACTAGGACGTCTCTCCTGTCTCTGGGTTAAGGCAGTATCCCTCATGGGGCATGTGTCCACATGGTCCTTTTGTGCACCAGAAATACATCCTGGTTCCACTGTCTGCGGTCCCTTACACTGCTCAGTCCTTCTAGCTGAGACCCATATTCAGGGGGGGCTTGAGTCAGTCCCATGCTGGATTCCCAGCTATCAGTCTGGGGGCATATTATCTCCTTCTTCTTCAGGTCAACTGTCTCTATGTGTTTCTACAACCTGGTCTTGTCCTCTCTCTCTCTGCATCTGGATTCCAGTTCGACACAGAGTTTACTTGTGGGTGTTTGCTTCTGTTTGCAACAGGTCCTAGATGAGGACTCCATGATGGTGGATAAGTTAGTGCTGATCTCACTGTCGGGGAAGGGCATTAAAGGTAGCCTTTCGACAGTTGCTCAAATTGTTAGTTGGCCACAGTCTTGTAGGTCTCTAGACACTTCTTTAGGCTCAACTTTCTCTTCAAACCAATACTGGCACCCTCTTTTATGCTCTCTCTCTCTCCATCTCTCTCTCTCTCTCTCTCTCTCTCTCTCTCTCTCTCTCTCTCTCCTGTCTTCCAGTCCTAACCTGACTCAGTCTTCCTAGACCCACATGCTTTCCTCTCCTCCCCTTCTCTTTCTACCATGTTACTCTTCATTCACTGCCCCCCCACTTCCCATTTGCTTTGGGGGACTTGTCCCTTCCCCCTTATGTGAGGGACATTATATGAATCTCTTAGAATACACCTTGTATCCTAGGTCATCTGGTGGTGTGAACTATAGGCTGGTGAACCTTTGCCTTAGGTCTAAAATCCATATATGAGTAAGTATATACCATGTTCCTCTATTTGTGATGGGGTTACCTCATTCAGGTGGTTTCTTCAAGTGCCATCCACTTGTCTACGAAATTCAAGATTCCATTATTTTTTTCTGCAGAGTAGTAATCCATTGTGTAGATGTGCCACATCTTCTTTATCCACTCTTCAGTTGAGGGGCATCTAGGTTGCTTCCAGGTTCTTGCTGTTACAAATAATGCTTCTATGAACATAGTTGAGCACATGTCTTTGTTGCATGGATGTGGATCATTTGGGTATATGCCTAAGAGGGGGATTGCCAGGTCCTGTGGTAAACTAATTCCCATTTTCCTGAGGAACCGCCATACTGATCACCAAAATGGCTGTACAAGTTTGCACTCCCACCAGCAGTGAAGGTGTTTTCCCCATTCTGCACATCATCTCCAGCTTAAGTTGTCATTGGTGTTTCTAATTTTAGCCATTCTGAAAGGAGTAAGATGATATATCAAAGTTGTTTCATTTGCATTTCCCTGGTAGCTAAGGATGTTGAGGACTTTGTTAAGTGTCTATTGAGAATTCTTACTTCAGTTCTGTACCCTGTTTTTTCATAGGGTTGTTTGTTGATTTGTTGAGTAGTATCTGGAGGTCTTTGTATATTTTGGAGATCAGCTCTTTGTCAGATGTAGGATTGGTGAAAATCTTTTGCCAGTCTGTGAGCTGCCATTTGGTCTTATCCACCTTGTCCTTTGCCTCACAGAAGCTTCTAAGTTTGAGGAAGTCCCATTTATTTATAGTCAGAGTCAGTGTCTATGCTCTTGGAGTTATGTTCAGGAAGTGGTCCCATATACCAATTTATTCAAGGGTACCTCCTACTTTCTCTTCTAAGAGGTTCAGTGTGGCTGGATTGAAGTTGAGGTCTTTGATCCATTTGGAATTGAGTTTTGTGCATGGCAACAGACATGGTTCTATCTGCAGTCTCTTACACATCATCATCCAACTGTGCCAGCACCATTTGTTGAAGATGCTTCCCTTTCCCCATTGTAGTCTTTTACCTGTTTTGTTTAAAATCATGCATTCACAGGTGTGTGGGTTTATATCAGAATTTTTAATTCAATTCCATTGATCTACCTATGTACTTTTGTGCCAATACCAGGTTGTTTTCAGAACTATATCTCTGTAGTAGAGCTTCAAGTCAGGGATTTGTGATGCTTCCTGAAGTTATTTTGTTATACAGGGATGTTTTGTCTATCCTGGGTCTTTTGCTTTTCCATATAAAGTTGATTATTATCCTTTCAAGGTCAGTGGAGAATTTTAATGGGTATTGCATTGAATCTGTAGATTGCTTTTGGCAAGATTGCCATTTTTACTATATTCATCCTACCTGTCCAAAAACATGGGAGATCTTTTCATTTTCTGCTGTCTTCTTTAATTTCTTTCTTTAGAGCCACAAAGTTCTTATTATATAGGTCTTTCACTTGTTTGGTAAGCGTTATCCCAAGATACTTTGTTGTTTGTGACTATTGTAAAGGGTGATGTTTCTCTGATTTTTTTTTTCTCATCCTCTTTATTGTCTGAATAAACTAGGGCTGCTGATTTTTTTGAGTTTATCTTGGACCTAGTTTGCTCAAGTTTTTTTATCAGCTGTAGGTGTTCCCTGGTAGAGGTTATCGGGTTGCTTATCTAAACAATCATTTCATCTGCAAATAGAGACAGTTTGACTTCTTCCTTTCCAATTTTGATCCCCTTGATTTCCTTTTGTTGTCTTATAGCTTTAGCTAGAAATTCAAATACAATATTGAAGATATATATCGAGATAGAGGGCAGCCTTGTCTTGTTCCTGATTTTAGAGGAACCGCCTTAAGCGTCTCTCCATTAAGTTTGTGGTTGGCTGTTGGTGTGCTGTATATTGCTTTTATTATATTTAGGTATATTCCTGTTATCCCTGTTCTCTCCAAGACCTTTACCTTGAAAGTGTGTTGAATTTTTTGAAGGCTTTTTCAGCATCTAGAGAGCTGAGCATACGGTTTTTCTTTTTCATTTTGTTTATATGGTGGATCACATTGATAGATTTTTTTTTTTATGTTAAACCATCCCTGCAATCCAGGGATGAGGCCTACTTGGAAAAGGCCATACCTAAGAATAATAGGCATGGAAGAATGTGAGGAAGCTTAGCTAAAAGTTTCCAAAAACATGTTCAACAAAATTGTCGAAGGAAACTTTCCCAATCTGAAGAAGAACATGCCCATGAAAGTACAAGAAGCATAGCGAACACCAAATAGGCTGGACCAAAGAAAAAAGACCCCTTGATATATAATAATAATAACACCTAACATACAGAATAAAGAAAGAATATTAAGAGCAGTGAAGAAAAAAGGACTGCTAACATATAAAGGCAGACCTATCAAAATTACACCTGACTTCTCCATGAAAATCCTCAAGGCCAGAAGTGCTAAGAGTCCATGGATGCCAGCCCAGGCTACTATACCCAGTAAAACGCTCATTCACTATAGATGGGGAAAACAAGTTATTTAATGACAAAGCCAGATTTTCACAATATGTAACTACAAATCCAATGCTACAGAAAGTTTTGGAAGGAAAACTTCAACCTAAGGAAGTTAACTATGCCCACAAAGACGTAGGCAACAGATAATCTAACTACACCAGAAACCAATGGTAATGCAGGACAAATATATTCACAGTACCACTGCCAACAACAAATCTAATACAAACAAGCATTAAAAATCAATGTTCCTACTCTTCCTCAACATTAATGGTCTTAACTCACCTATGAAAAGAAACAGGCAAACAAAATGGATAAGAAGACAGAATCCAATCTTCTGCTGCATATAAGAAACATATCTAAGCTTCAAAGATAGACATTACCTCAGGGTAAAGGGTTGGGAAAAGATCTTCCAATCAAATGAACCCAAGAAGCAAGCAAGTGTGGCTATCCTATCTAACAAGTTAGAATTCAAACCAAAATTGATCAAAAGAGATGAAGTCTGTCATTTCGTTTTCATTGCAAGAGAAATCCATAAACACAAAGTCTCAATTCTGAACATCATGCCCCAAATACAAAGGCACCCACATTTGTAAAACAAATATTTTACTTTTAAAAAGTATTTTTAAATAACTTATTTTTAGTTTTTGAGAATTTTCAATGTTCATATTACATGTCTTGATCACATCTACCTCTATTCCCTCATTCTTATTGTTCTACTGTCACAACTATTATTCCCTCCCAAATTCACACACCACTGTTTTCAAACACATTGGTTCTACTTAATGGTGCTGGTGAGCATGTGAGTATAGGACTGTGTGCTTGAGCATGAAGACTCAGGGATCCAACCCTATCGAAACTGATTTTCCCTCTTCTAGAAGCTGCTAACTGCCAATGGCTCATCAGTCATTGGTCGAACTTCATAGTTCCTCCTTCATGTGTGTTTTGTTGAGGTTTTGTGATGCAGTTGTTTCTTGTGTAATGTTATATGTGCAATATTTTCTCACATTGAGTAAATACTCATGTATGTGTATACATATATATATATATATATATATATATGTACTCCCTTTGCCTTCATAGTCTCTTAGCCCCATCTTCCACCACAATCTGAGCCAAGGCTCGGGATATATATATATATATATATATATATATATATATATATATGTGTGTGTGTGTGTGTGTGTGTGTGTGTGTGTGTGTGTGTGTGTCTTCTGTAGAGGGAAGCACTACATAGACTCATTTTCTCTGCAGTTGAATAATCACTACCTACTGAACAAAAGAAGTGTCTATAGTAAGAATTGAGAATGTATGATTATGAAGATAAGAACAATTTAGGAACAATTTCTTATGTTGATGATGGCTGATTTTAATGTCAATGTTGGATGTCCTGAGAAGTGAGCTACAATTGAGGAACTATCTTGTTTACCTTTCTCAATTTGGCTCGCCCAAATGCTTCTAGTAGCAGCTCACTCTAAATGGAGTAATAAAAAGAGAATAATTTATTTTTCACTCACTAGACTTTATTGTTTGTTATCTAGTTCATGTACGCTATAGCAAATGATGATGATGATGAATTTGCTGATAGCATATAAATTCATATATTTATGTATATAGAATACTATAACATGTATACATAGTTATGTATATTCATATTTATATTATTAATCTACTCATGTGTGAAAAGTAAACTCATAGAATGCTACAGAAAAAAGCCTCATAAATTTCAAAAGAAATATTATAAACAAGTTAGCTGACCTTACAATCTTCCTCACTCATAGTATTATATAATTTAAAATGTATTAATATCAGAAAACATACTCCTATAAACTCTTAGAAACTAATAATAATATTTAATATTATGTATTGTTTTAGAAATAATGAATGGCATAGAGAAACATACTGCTATGGTGTATATTATTTAAATTTTATATGAAATTTTGACAGATTCATATGAATAGTTTTAGAAAATTGTATCAATACAAAAAACAGCTGACCCAATCTCATGGGAGCTCATGGAATCTCGGTCAACAGCTGTGGAACCTTCATGGATCCTAACTAGGCCCTCTGCATGTGGGCGACAGTTATGTGGCTTGGTCTGTTTGTGGAGCTCCTAATAGTGCCACCAGGATCTATCCCTGGTGCATAGATTGGCTTTTTGAGCCCATTCTTTATGGTGGGATGCTTTGCTCAACCTTGATACTGGGGAGAGGGGTTTGGCCCTGCTTTAACTGATAACCCAGGTTTTGTTGACTACTCCTGGCAGGCCATGCCCCTTCTGAGTAGGGTAGCAGGGAGGAAGAGGGAGGATGGGAGGGTGAGAAAACTGTGTTTGGCATGTAAAATGAATAGAAAACATAAAATAATAATGAAATAAATTAACATTAAATCTTAAAAGAAGTATATTGGACAACTTTTCTAAACTGTGATAACTGGTCGATCATTTTATTGAGAAAAGTCCCCTAGAAGCTAAGGTAATTAAACTCTTATTCCCCTGTTGGTGGAGCTATTTCAGGAAGTGGCACAGCCTTGAGGGAGGGAATGCATCACTGGTGGGAAGGGGCTTCACCCCACTTTTGGTTTGCACTTTATGCTTTGCCAGTGTACTTGTAGGTGTGATCTCTTGGTTTCCTGATCACCACGCTTCCTTGCCTGTGGCTTTCTGTTCTGCCTCCTTGTCAAGAAACATACTTATTACTCTGAAATGTGAATGCAAAGCAAATCCCTCCATAAATTGAGTTGATCATGAAGTTTTATCACTGTAACAAGCAAGGAACTAATACATAAATAGTTTGAACTACTAGAAAAACATATAGTATGTGTAAATCTAGAATACTCAGAATATCCACCTGGAAATTTATAAAGAATTTTAGGATTTGATTCAACTTGTCTCCTCCCAGTCAATTCAGAACTCTCAAAGCACCTGAACAAAATCATTCTCCTGTTTATTGCTACAGTCCTTACCCTTTTGTTTTCTATGCTTAGAAACTGTTACAGCAGTGTAGCTTGGTCCTCTTATGTGATTCCTAATGACTGGAAAAGACACTACAACCTCTACTCTTTTGCTGGCTTTTGGGAATCTACTTCTCATACTGGGTGGCGCTGCCCAGCCTTAATGCATGGAGAGAGCTAACTTGATGTAAGATGTTTTGTTGGTTCTCATAGGAGACTTGCCCTTTCCTGGATGGAGAGAGAAGTGGGGGGATTAGAGGTGGGAGGGTGCAGGGGAGAGAGGGATTAGGAAGGGAAAATGGGGAGGAGGCACTGCAGCCATGATGTAAAATAGATGAATAAAACTACTTACTCATAGATGTTATTCATTTTGTATTGCCAAAATTACTCTTAACTACTGGGGAAAAGTTAGAAGACTTAGAAATGTTTTTTTTTTTAAAGTATCTTGTTTCCAAGGATATTTTTTTTTCTCAAAAATCGGCCACTATTTTATTCTGTGGCTAATTACATTTTAATGAAAAGGCAAGACATCATCAAGTAATCTATCCATTTACTTTGAACCAGGCTTTGTACATTATTAACCATTTTACTAAGTGTAAAATAGCAATCCTCTGAGGACTCATTTCTCCTGTAGCTTTATTGTGGTTTATGTAATTAACTATACATACTCTCTGTTTGAAAAATATCTAAGAAAATTTTGTCATTCATATATGTCTAATGTCAAAAGAACTAAACTCCACTTTTGTTTTGTTTTGTTTTTGAGACAGGGTTTCTCTATATTGCTTTGGAGCCTGTCCAGGAATTAGCTCTGCAGACCAGGATGAACTCGAACTCACAGAAATTTGCCTGCCTCTGCCTCCTGAGTCCCAGTATTAAAGGCATGTGTCACCAATGCCCGGCTCCACTTTAATTCTCACTACTAAGCTGAAGCAGTTATCTCTGAATGAGACTATTTATTTGTTCTCACTGCCAATTAAGAAGTAATTAAAAAGGGGAAATGAAAATGAAAAAAACTTTTATTTATGGGAAATTAAAATATTTGAGAGTCATAACTTGCATGACCTTCAGCTCCTTTATCTTTCATGTGCCCACGATAGAATCAAATATTACATTTCCTTCTCATTTTGACTCAAATTTTAAAATGAACTCCAAAAATAATGTTTTTTAAGTTATAGTTTAAAATTATGGAAGTATAATGCAGCTGTCATTTATAATTTTGTGGTTCAAAGAAGTAAAAATATGGTCAGTAAAATATCTACAAGTATATAGCATCTTTTTTCCATTTATTTTCTTCTTTACCTGCAATTATTAGTCTGTCTCTTCAGTGAGCTGAAAATAGTAACAAATATATATTGGCTAGTTGTAACTACTTTCAATTAATATAGCATAAAACTGTTAATGCATGCAAGAATGAACATAAGCTATGTTAATGATAATGACAAAGAAATATTTTAGAAATTGTAAGCTCAGTATGCAATTTGCTTGCCTTCAGGGACATAGCTCTTAATTGGGAAACGAAATACAGTAAGAGTTCCAAAATGTGACATGGTGATTGTAGCAACAAATTCTTGTATCATTCTTGAAAAACATCACAAGTAGGTAACATCTCAAGAGCTCATATATCATTTACCAAATTAGAGATGGAATAGAGTCTAATCTGGAATGAATAAAATAAAAACATAATAATTGTATTGAGGGATAATAGTTGTACTGTGCAAGCAGTATATGCCACATTAATAAACTCACTAAGAATGACATAAAAGACAAGAACAAGATGTAATACAAGAATTATAAGGTACAAGTAACTTAAATACTGAAATCAAACATACATAAACCCAGACCCACTTCAAATATATTACTTTTCAGACCTTATTTGCAACCAAGCAAAACCTCAAGTAGAGAGACTCATAAAGCAACTCAGTCACAAAACCTCTGAACTAATTAGTCTTGGCTGTAGGATGTGCAGGAACTGGATTCTAGCATACATGTCATCCAAAAGACCAGAAAGACTTCATGTAGCAACTGATGGGAGCACTTGCAGACTCCCAAAATCAAGTAGTAAGCAGCACTTGCAGAGTTCTTCTGAAAAGGAAAGGAAGGATTGGAGGAGACAAAGGGGTCAAAAACACAAGAACACTGCCCTCAGTATTAACTGACCAGGACTCAGGTGGGCTCATAGAGAACAGGGCGCATATATGGGGCTGACATAAGTCTTTGCCTGTATGTTATAGTTGTGTAGCTTGGTGTTCTTGTCATAACATTGGGAGTGGGTGTGTCTCTGACTCTTTTGCCTGCCTTTGGAACTCTTTTCCTCCTTCTGGTTTGCCTTGTCTAGCCTTGACATGAAAGGCTGGTGCCTGGTCTTATTGTAGCATTCCATGCATATTTGATGGATGCCCCTGGGAGGCCAGGCTTTTTCTGAGGTCATGAGTAGATCTGAAGAAGAGGTGGTTGAGAGAAAGTAGGGGAAGGTGTGGGAAGGGAAGGCAAGGGAAACTGCAGTGTGGATGTAATAAATGAAAGAAAAATTAATTGAAAAAAATATTATTCTCTGAATAATGTTGTACAATAGTAATCCATTAACTTCTAAACATGACAACCAAAACATTCACAAGGACTTCAACAATTATTTTTTCAGTTTAGAAAATCAATAAAAAGGAACTTCAAGTAATTTGTTTATTTTAACTCTTAACTAGCTATGCAGTTAGTGTTCAAATCTCAGGAAGAAAGACCTCAGTTTACTTTCTTAGCCATTAAGTCTCCACTCCTATGCAAATAGAGTGGACTTCAGATACAATAGGCACAAATTCAAATGTGTCTGGATCAGTGAATAAAAAGTAATTTCAGAGATCAATGTGGAGAAGTTAATATTAGAAACTTGATAGAAAACTTGAGATCATCAAGGAAGGAATTTACATAGTTTTGTTACTCCTTTTTTTTTTTTAATCAGAGCATTGAGACTTAGTGTGAAACAAACAATACCAAAAGCTGTGAAGAATTTGATTACAAATCGAGAAAAAGAAATCATTGAATTGGGGTTAAAGTTGCCATCTCATAGTCTGAGACTTGTTTGCTGTAAACACAAAGAAAAGTTACCAAAAACTGAATATAGTCAAAGAAATCAAAGCATAAACATTTCTCTCAAGTAGGTAGCTAGTTTACACAGTTATTTGAAAAGAACATATAAGTGTTGCAGTGAAAATAATAACATTTGCATAGAGTGACACAAGTATCTGCCATTACAGAGACTATATTGAATACTTAAATTATTAAGTTTAAAAAGAAATTTTACCCCAATGAAGCACAATTCTAAGAATCATATAATATAATGTTATTTTTTTTCTTTTAACTGTTTGAAACAATTGGCTCATATTAACACTTATTTCTAAGGAATTATCAGGAATTAAAATAAGAAAATAATTCTAAAATAATGAAAACATAAATGGCAATGGGAATTTCTGATATTCCTTATATTAGGGCATCTTTATTTGTATTTTCTTAGAAGAAAAATTTAACATTTTAAACTGAGTTTCAAGTTTTGAAGATAAAAGTAAAATGACATCAGTCCATATTGATTAGTTTATAAGTATACTGTAAATGCAATGATTTGCATAGTTTCTCTTACCTACACATGTAGTCATGATGAATTTAAAGAATAAATTCTGTAATGGATGAAATAGTTAGCTAATTAATTAAGGTACTGTAGTGACAATATTTGATTGCTGAGAAACAAAAACTTTAATCTTAGAAAAATGAAGCTGAGTTTTCTAGGCAGAAGATAAAACAAAAATTCTACTAAGGTTGAGGTCATCTGAAGGATTCTCTAACGCTATTGTCAGACTGTCTTCACTCATTCCTTTTCTCAATCTAGAATTATTTGTACCTTTCTGCTATCAGTACACTTTTGTTTTCCTAACACAGGATGGGTAAGGGTTGGCATGACATAAAATAAATAAATTAGTACTTTCTGAGATGTATAAATATAATCTTGCCTTTGGATTTGTAATTATAATTTCTCATACTCCAAAATGGCATTTCATTGCATGCAAGATGGTTTCCTTTGCTCTTAACCTCTCTGTGTGAATCTGCATTTTTATGTGTCAATTAGGCATAATAACACTTACTCTTCTCACGAGGGTGTTTTAAAGATTAATTAGCTAAGTGCTTGGGAAATAGAATGGGTATATAAATGCTAAGTATTCATAATCATTAACATGTCATCTTAAAATAAAATAAAAAAAATCAAAGTGGCTCTAGAGTAATTCAGAATAAAATAGATCATGTGGTCAAACTCTGTTCATGATGGAGAAAGACATCCTTGGGCCTAATATTCTTGCATTTTCCTTCTCCACTCTCATTCATTTTCTGTCTTCTCACATTAAAATACCTCCTTATTAAAACATATGAATAAATAATATAAATGAAATTCTTGATGCTATCCTCATAATATTTCTTCATTCTCAGTTTTACATGAAATAATGAATGTTATTCAAGGGTATTTGAAGTATCTAAACAGTTCCATGTCAAACATTTAAAGGACTTAGCAGTATAGAATCATATCATACTATATTAAGATAATGATTATGATACCTATCACAAATACCAAATCATAGCAGCATTATGTGAATCTATGTCTGGAATTTTGAAAAAATAAGGGAAAGAACATGATTTTATGTACAAGAGCAAAATAGTAGAACATGATATACTATAATGAAATACAAGTGTTTGGTTAGAGTATTTTATGCATAATATTGGAGAAACATGATCTACAAATTTTAGTAATTATTAGGACTCTTGGTATTGTGATATTTTAATATACTAAAAGCAAAATAACAATTTAAGTTGCATTTCTGAATTTAGAAGAAACTGATATAATTTTGAGAATACTTGGTATTATGCTAAATCAACAGTTTAGAAACAAAATTGTATGTTAACAATATTATCCTTTTCTTAGAATAATTTTTTGTGATGCTTTAGTGTTTCTTGTTAGGTTAAAATATTTGTTGTGTTTAATGAGACACAAAATAAGAAATCCATGGTCAAATATATATTTGTACAATCTTATGTTTCATCTTTATGTGCTGCATAGATGAGGGTGTTTGTTATCCATGAGGAAAAACATGAAATAAACTTTATTTCTGTGGTTTTAGATAATCACTTCCCATGTCTATGGCCATACCACCCTGAACATGCCTGATCTTGTCTGATCTCAGATAATCACTTCCCTACATGTTCTAGACTTTAGTGTTCTCTCATCTTCCTTTAGTGATGCTACATTTAATTAAGTACTATAATATATAGGGAAACATCAGATTCTGAGGAACCATTTACTGTATATGATTAAATGTTGTCTGAACATATAGCACATAATTAAGTTTGTTACACATTATAAACATAGACTTATTTAATTTATCAAGTACTCATATCTTGAAATATTTCCAAATATTCTTGCTATTTTTTCCCATATTAAAAATTCTACTAACTTTGTGAGATGATTTTCCTGCGAATACCACCCATGGAGTGTATTCTCTGGGTTCAAACCTACATTGCTTACAATGTTTAACTTATACTAGTACATACAATGGACACTGGGCAACAGTTATCATCAGTGTTCATAACAACAAAAAGTGAAATAAAAATACATCAAAAGTATTTTTTTTAATCATATGAATAATATTGCGCATGTCCATGAAATTGCATAAGGCACATATGTTATATATGGCAAGTTTGTTACATATAGTTGTGTGTTACATGTGATAGTTATAGATCTCACAGTATCAAAGATACAGGGCTAATAGGATATTTCCATATTCAATGCTAGTCTGCTCAAGAATGCCAGAGCTAAAAGATGAGACTTTGAATTTTAAAAATACAGTAAATTCTCATGAAGCATATCCTTGAAATAAAAGATATGATAATCATCTTTGGGAGTGGGTTAAAGGAGTTCAGAGGCAACACCTTCATCTTTTTCTTTGCTGAATTTATAACCTTTCTAAAATGTGACTTAAATTTCTCAAAGGCTGTGTTTTGTTTTATTTTGTTATTTAAATTAGAAACAATCTTATTTTATATATCAATCCCAGTTACCTCTCCCTCCCACCCTCCCATGCCATCCATCAACCCCTATCCCATACCTCTTCTGCTCCATAGAAAGGGTGAGAACTTCCATGGCTGTCACATCATTTGGGGCAGGGCATAGGCCCTCCCCCAAGTATCTAGGCAGAGAGAGAGTATCCCTCTATGGAGAATGGGCTACAAATGTCCATTTGTATCCTAGGAATAAATACTGATCCACTATGAGAGGCCCATAGAATGCCCAGGCCTCCTGACTAACACCAACTTTCAGGTCTTGATCAGTCTTAAGCTGGTTCCCCAGATGTGAGTCTGGGGTCCATGAGCTTCTCCTTGTTCAGGACACTGTTTCTATGGATTTCTCCAGCCAGGTCTTGACTCCTTTGCTCATAAATCCTTGCTCTCTAAAACTGAATTCCAGGTATTTGGCTTAGTACTTAGCTGTGAGTCTCTGCCTCTGCTTCCATTAGTTACTGGATGAAGGCTCTATGATGGCATATAAAGTAGTCATCAATCTCATTATAGGGGAAGGATATTTAAGGTAGCCTCTCCACTATTGCTCTCTTTAAACCAATAATGAATCCCTCTATTAAGGTATCTCTTTTCTTGCTCTCATTTATTTCTCCTCCAACTTAATCTCCCTGGTCCCTCATGGCTTCCTCCAAGACATGTTTTATAAGTTAATGTGGGTCACACACACTCTATAACTTACATGTGTCAAGCAGGCCAAGGGAACAAAATTTCACCTAAATTATCCAAAGTGGAAAAGAATAATATTCTTTGTTATTTGAAAATGAAATGACAAGCTCCATCCACTTGCATCCAAATTTCAAGATTCCATTGTTTTGTTTTTTCCCCTGCAGAGTCGTATTCCTTGTGTAAATGTGCCACATCTTCTTTATCCTTTCTTCATCCTGAATGAGGTAACCCAGTCACAAAAAGAGGAACATGGCATGTACTCACTCATATCTGGATTTTAGAAATAGAGCAAAGGAACACCAACCTATAATTCATGCCACCAGATAAACTAGGATACAAGGAGGCTACTATGAGATTCATAGAAGGTCCCTCACAGAAGGAAAAAGGGACAAGATCTCCTGAGCAAATGGGTAGTGGGGCTGGGGGGTGGCAGTTAGTGGACAGGGAACTAGGAGAAAGAGAAAGGAAGGAGAGGAAAGCACATGGGACTAGGAAGATTGAGTCAGGGGAGAAATAGATGAGAGAAACGAGAAGGGGAAGAGAGAAAGAGAGAGAGAGAGAGAGAGAGGGAGGGAGAGGGAGAGAGAGAGAGAGAGAGAGAGAGAGAGAGAGAGAGAGAGAGAGACCATAAAAGATGGAGTCATTACAGGTTTGAAGAGAAAACTGAATCTAGAGAAATGTCCAGAGACCTACAAGACTGACCCCAACTAACAATTTGAGCAACAGTGGAAAGGCTACCATAAATGCCCTTCCCTGATAATGAGATCAATGACTAACTTATCCACCATCATAGAGCCCTCATCTAGTAGCTGAAGGAAACAGAAGCAGACACCCACAACAAAACACTGAGCTGCACTATAGTCCAGATGCAGAGACAGAGGACAAGACCAGGCTACAGAAGCACATAGAGACAGCTGACCTGAAGAAGGAGGAGCTAATGGGCTCCCAGACTGATAACTGGGAATCCAGCATGGCACTGACTGAACATGAGTCTCAGTTAGAAGGCCTGGGCAGCCTAAGGGACCTCATACAGAGTGGAACCAGGATGTATCCCTGGTGAACAAAAGGACTTTGGGAGCACACCCCCCATGGAGGGATACTCTCTTAACCTAAGGACATGAGAGAAGACCTAGTCCCTACTCCAAATGTCTTGACAGATTTATATGACCCCTCCTGGAAGGCATCAACCTACATGTGGAGTTGGGGGGAGATGGGAGGGGAGGGTGGTGGGGGAGATGGGAGGGTGGGAAAGAGGGAAAGAGGGAGGGAGGGAGAAGGAACTGGGATCGACTTGTAAAATAAAAATAAAAAAGGAAAAAGGAAAAAAGAAAAAGAAAATGAAAGGACAATTCTGGACAGTTTCAAAAGAAAATTAACATCACCTCAACAAACTTACATTTCAAAATTCCACATGATGTGTGTGCCCTAAACTGCAGCACTGTCTTTATCATTCACAGACACTAAGCTTCAGCATTTATCAATACTAATTTAATATGAAGAGATGAGCCCACTTCACCTTAACTATAATACCATAAATGTTCTGGACATTCATCTCAAAAGCCTGCATACTTTCAAGGTGCACTTTTTTGTTATTTTAATTATTTTGCAATTTACAGTCCCAGAATAGTTGGGTATAATGTAGGAAGTCCTATGTACTCTTCACATATGTATTTCATCTAGAGGGTAAAAGTCTGTACACTGATAAGCACTGAAGAAGCCAGGAAAGTTAAACACACAGTTATCCTTTCAGTGAAATGATGTGCATAGCACTCTTGCTGGAAAGCCAAGGATGATGTGCTTTTAAAATCTGGTGATCTTTTGATGTTCAATGACAAAGACTCTGACTCTATTTCCCAGAACTTTTCTTTATTTATTTATCCCAGACCCTTTCCCCCTTAATCTTGTGGATTGTTTTCAAGCCATAAAATCCAACCTTATGAATGAAGTCACTTGTGCTTTGCAACAGCTTAAATGACTTCTATGTTATCTTAGGGCTAGGCCAATCCTGACTCCCACAGGCATGATGTGTAATTTAGTCATTCTCCAAGAACCTTTTCTTGAGTATTGTTTTTAAGTCAACAAAAAATTGTCTTATTGGTGAAGCCATATGTTCTCTGCAAAGAGCTTCAATGTAAACATGATATAAATTATTGTGGACTTAGGCCTATGTTAAATATTATCTAAATAACCTCTCCCCCCAAATGTACTATACTTTATATGGCTAAAGTAAAATTATCTAGGACAGACTGTAGATGTACTGGTCCAGTGTTTCTTATAATACAATGAGGCTGAGGAGAGTGTCAATCTTACCTCTCTCTGATCATGTTTTCCCTGCCAGCTTTAAAGCTAGTAGAGGAATCACCACAATTTTATCAGTCAATATATTTAAGTTCTGACCACACATCCTGAAGCAACTTTCTTTGCTGAGGCTGAAATGCTAGTTTGGTATTTTAAATGGCTGCGGTGCTCCTCTGCTCTGACCTGAGATACACCATTCAGAGACCAGCCTGAAACTTGAGTGGCATTCTTTGGTGGGTACTTCAGTCTCTGGGTTTTATCTGTGCTGATTCTCAGATATCATAGCAGCCACTCAGGAATCTTACCAGTATTATATTCAAAAGCTTACAGAATTTCAATGTCAGACTCTTTACACTCCATGTTTCCTTCCACCCCTCCCCTTCTCATTCCTGAGGTTCAGACATGCTATTCTGTGCTTTCCTTTGTATAGTGCAAAGGGACTATATGCTGTAGTCACTGTGGTCTCAATCCTGACACTGATGGGTAAGTATTTTTCAGTGCTCCAGGAAGCTAACACAAGGCTTTTAATTCTTGCGTTATCTTACTACAGGGAGAAGATAGTTCAAAACTCTTCATTCCACAAGCTTGCAGGACTCTGTAGAAAAGGTAATGTTATGCCTTCTTTCATGATGTTTGTTTCTATTCTATAAAGCACCTGTTCCTTGATATTAGAACAGGAAAAGCAAAAAGTCCTTGAAATGTTATTATAACAGTCTGTGAATTTTTGCTGATAAGAAGTTTTGTCTTACTACTAACTAGGCAAAAACAAAACAGCAAAAACACTGGTAGCTATCTGCATTCCCTCCAAGGAGTTTTTTCTACCTCTTTTTTTTTCTTCATATTTTAGTAACTTGTTACATGATGTTATTATTTTTATGTATTGTGTTTCTCTTTAGGTAGAAGGATAGCCAACATTAGACTCAATACTGTCTGGAATCAGTAGGTTTTTTATTTTTTAATATCTAATTTGTTCTGATAAGTGAACCCCTACAAAGTTATAATAATTTAGAAAGGCTGCAGCAGGAAAAAATCATATAAAATTAGATAGTAAAGAGAATGTTTTCAAGAATTGGGAAAAATTCACGATTTTTGCATGATCTCATTAAAATAGACCAGTGAAGGAGCATTTTTCTAGATTTGAGTTGCAAATTGTTTTTGTGTTTTTCTTCCTTTGGGCTAGTTGGTAAAATCTACTGTTTTATAAATTTCATTTGTGGAAGAAAACCAGCTTTATAAAATATTTAATCTTTATATAAATACAATGTGATATTTGTAAGAAGATACAAGTGTTTGTAAAAAATATATAGATTAAATGTTGTGGCTCACTTTTTACCTTGTAGGTGTATATGTATGAATGTTCTTGTGTGTGCAGATGCACATGTGAATGCATATGTATTTATATGTACATTAGAAGGCCAGAGGCCAACTTTAAGTGCTATTCCTTATGCAATAACCCCATTTATTATTTGACACAGTTTTGCTCACTGGCCTGCAACTTGCAATAAAACAAGGAGTTCTGGCAAGCTGCTTCCTGTTACATGACATTAACAGTAACACAGGGCACAATTCTTGGCTTTTTTTGTGTGATATCAGGGGATTGCATTCATGTTCTTGTTCTTTCACCACAGATACTTTACTATCTAACTCATTAATCCACACCAATGTAGTAACATTATTTTTGTTTACTTGCTATGTCCTTAAAAAGAAATTTCACTTTGTAGCCTCAGCTTTGCTTTAAAATCATAGCCGTAATATCTCTTCTTCATTCCACTGGTTTTGTTTTATGAGTGTTGCTTCAACTTGGTCATAAATTTGTTTTGTAAATGAAGTATATTTAGCTTTAATTAGTTTCTTCTTCTATATGTGGTGTTAGGTAGATAGACCATCAAAAATGAATCATTATTGACTATCTGTTCTGTTTTGAAAATATGTCTATTCCAAATTAAGCTACTATAATTGTGGTCAAATTTGCTTGAGTATGTGCTGTATTTCTTTTGGAGAATTAACTAATGATGAGTGAGTTCGATGAGTTTGCTGGTACACATAATAGATTTTAAAGAAGCTCATATACACATTTGCTTTTATCTTACCTCAGTAGTCATATTATTGTGTTGCCTTATCACCTTAGTCATCATTTAGTGTGGCAGACCTTTTTTTCATTGTCTTCCAAATTTATGGTGCTATATTATGATCATGTGTTATTACTATGAAAAGGCGCGATGGCCAAGGCAGCAATCATAAAATAAAGCATTTAAGTGAGGGATTGCTTATAGTTTTAAATTGTTAGTCCATTATTATCACAACCAAAAGCAGAAGGACATGACAATATATATTTTTCACAGTTTTCTGGAGATACAGAACTGATGAAAATTAATCATGTGAATGATAGATAGATAGATAGATAGATAGATAGATAGATAGATAGAGATAGTTGGATAGATTACTTAGTAGAGTGGATTATGGATTATGGTACCGAGAGTTTCAAGAATGATTGTCTCTCAAAAGAGAGTCCAAGGATCCATTACCTTTTCAGTACAAGAGGCTGGTTTTCTCTGGAGGTATTCTGAGTAGGTAAAAACTGCAAAGAAATAGATTCCAATACCAATGCATTAAGAGTGCGCTCAATCTGGAAAAGAAGGAGACAATGGGCCTGGCATGGGCTTGTGAAACCTCAAAGCTCACTGTCAGAGACAAACCTCATCTAACAAGTCCACACTTTCTCCAACAAGACCATACAACCTTAGTTTTCTGAAACAGTTCAGCCAAAGGGGACCAAGTATTAACACATAAAGCATGTGGGGAAAATTCCCTATCACAAATTTTTAGCAGTTATTTGTTTAAGGAATATAGACTTTGCATATAGTCCAGCTTGAACAAGAACTTGCTATGTAGTGCATGGTGTTCTCAAACTATAGGTCCTCTTATGTGTGGGGAGTTGGAGTTAAGGCAGTTGCCCTCATGTCTAACTTGTTGACTATTGTTATCGTTTTATCTGTAGTGTGTTGCTTACATTTAAGCATATGTGTGCAAGTATGTTTTTCCATACAGGGATGTGGAAAACACAGAAGTTGACTTGCTATGTAGTGCAAGGTGTTCTCAAACTATAGGTCCTCTTATGTGTGGGGAGTTGGAGTTAAGGCAGTTGCCCACATGTTAAATTTGTTGACTACTGTTATTGTTTTATCTGTAGTGTATTGCTTAAATTTGACCATATATACGCAAGCATGTTTGTCCATACAGGGACATAGAAAAGACAGAAGTTTATTTTGACTGACTTTCTTCATTTCTTTTTTATTTTTTTAACCTTTGCACTTGAGCTTTATTAAGACAGAGAGTCTTATGATAATGTTGAACATGATCAAGGCTTGAGGTATGGAAACATTTGGAGAAAGAATAAAATTACCAGCAGCAGTATGATGGTGTCTTGAGTTTTAAAAACAAGAACATTATAAGAACATTGTGAAAAAGGAAATGCATAGAGTAGGAGAAATAGCCATACAGACAGTTTGAAGGTTAGACTAGGCATCTGAAGAATCATTTAACAAGTATCTAAGTCCTATTCTGATCACTAAACTGGGATCTCCTGGGGAATAAGGAGCTTGTCATTTCAACTAGAATGGTTGAAAAATGAGCCTCCAAGATCCATCTACCTTCATGTCCATTAAGAAGGTTCTAGAAGAGTACTGTCTTGCCCAGATTTATGAGCATAACGGGGGTAAAGACTCAACTCTTTTTGTATACAGAGCAAAAAATAATACAAAAAAATACCTACTATGTCATGTTAAGAAAAAATTGACCACATGTATGGGGTAATTTTTGTTTTTGCTTTTCTTAAATGGATCTCATTTTTCTGTCTTTAAGCTAATGAGGCATTGTTAATATGTGCAGCATAAAGATTTACTGGAAAAATTAACTGTTTTCTCAGTTTGGTGTTATATTTATGTTCTAATGTTATTCAATATACTTCTGAGTTTGAAGCAAATGTTTCACATATTGTAGGAGTGTCATCTTACATGGAAGTACACTCCTCAAGTATTTTTATGTTTAAAAGATATTTTTATGATAATGACTTAATACAAAATACAATTATTTTACTGAAATTTGTACAAGCTTGCTGAATAATTATGGAATGTTTTTATTTTACTCCTCAGGATTTTATTTTATGTTTTATATATTTTAATTAAAATAGATTAACATCATTTTCTTTTTTCCTTTTCTTCCATCTAGTCCCTAATGTAGACTTCTCTCATGCCACTCCACTCTCAAACTGATAAAGTCTTTTCCTCTTTTAATACCGTTAAGTGTGGGTATACATACAAATGAAAAATACAACCTCCTGAGTCTGTTCTTACTTGTTTGAAAATTATTTGTCCTTCCAGGTTCTGATGCTCATCAGCACCAAATAAGCACACAGACACTATATTATTTATAAATATTTTGGCCAATGGCTAGGGCTTCTTATTGGGCCAATGGACAGGGCCAATAGCTCTGACTATATCCAGCAAAACTCTCAATCACTATAGATGGAGAAAACAAGATATTTAATGATAAAACCAGATTTTCCCAATAAGTATCTACAAATCAAGCCCTACAGAAAGTACTGGAAGGAAAACTCCAACCCAAGGACAGTAACTATGCCCGCAAAAATGTAGGCTACAGATAATCCAACTACACCAGAAACCAAGGGTAAAGCAGAATAAATATATTCACAATACCACTGCCCATAACAAACTTAAATCAAACAATCATCAACAATCAATGATCTTTACTCACCCTCAACATTAATGGACTTAACTCACCTATGAAAAGAAACAGGCTAACAGAATGGAAACGAGACAGAATCCATCCTTCTGCTGCATACAAGAAACACATCTAAGGTACAAAGATAGATATTACCTCAGGGTTAAGGGTTGGGAAAAGATCTTCCAATCAAGTGGAACCAAGATGCAAGCAGGTGTGGCTATCCTAATATCTAACAAGTTAGACTTCAATCCAAAATTAATCAAAAGAGATGAAGATGGTCATTTTGTATTCATCGCAGAAGAAATCTATCAACACAAAGTCTCGGTTCTGAACATCTATGCCACAAATATGAAGGAACAATATTCCTAAAAGAAATGCTATTAAAACTCAAAGCTCATATAAAACCACACACACTTATAGTGGGAAATTTCAACACACCACTCTCAACACTAAATGGGACAACCAATCTGAAACTCAACAAAAAAAAAAAAAATAACCAGCAGAAGTTATGTCTCAACTGAGTTTAACAGAAATCAATAGAACATTCCATCCAAACACAAAAGAGTATACCTCCTTCTCCACTCCACATGGAACCTTCTCTAAAATCGACCACATACTAGGTGGCAATACAAACCTCAACAGATTCAGAAGGATAGGAAGGAATAGTCTCCTGTATCTTACCAGACAAACATGCTTTAAAATTGGAATTCAACAACAACACAAATAGAAGTAATCCTGCAACCTCATGGAAACTGAACAATGTACAACTGCACCACACCTGGGTCAAAGAAGAAATAAAGAAAGAAATTAAGGACTCTCTAATATTCAACGAGAATGAGGACACAACATACCCGAACATATTGGGCACTTTGAAAGAGTGCTACGAGGGAAGTTCATTGCACTAAGTGCACAAAACAGAGGATAGTCACATAAGAGACTTAACAGCACAACTGAAAGCCTTAGAACAGAGAGAAGCAAACTCACCATGTAGGAGTAGATGCCAGGAAAATATCAACTTGAGGGCTGAAATCAACAAAATAGAAACCAGGAAAACAATACAAATATCAATGTCACAAAGAGTTGGTTTTTAGAGAAAATCAACAAGATAGAAAAAGGCCACAATAACCTTGTTACCCAAGCCTCACAAAGACACAACTAAGAAAGAAAACTACAGACCAATATCCCTGATGAACATTGATGAAAAAAACTCAATAAAATACTGGCAAACCAAATTCAAGAATATATCAGAGAAATCATCCGCCATGACCAAGTAGGCTTCATCCCTTGATTACAGGGATGGTTTAACATACGAAAATCTATCAATGATATCCACCATATAAACAAACTGAAAAAGAAAAACCATATGATTATCTCCCTAGATGCTGGAAAAGCCTTCAACAAAATTCAACACCCTTTCATGATAAAGGTCTTGGAGAGATCAGTGATAACAGGAACATACCTAAACATAATAAGAGCAATATACAGCAAACCAACTGCTAACATCAAACTGAATTGAGAGAAACTTAAGTCAATTCCTCTAATATCAGGAACAAGACAAGGCTGCCCTCGCTCCCCATGTCTCTTCAATATTGTACTTGAAGTTATAGCTAAAGCTATAAGACACAAAAGGAAATTAAGGGGATCCAAATTCAATAGGAAGAAGTCAACCTGTCTCTATTTGCAGATGATATGATAGTTTACATAAGCGACCCAATAAACTCTACCAGGGAACTCCAACAGTTGATAAATACCTTCAGCAAACTAGCAGGATACAAGATAAACTCAAAATAAATCAGTAGCCCTACTTTTTTCAGACAACAAAGAGACAGAGAAAAAAATCAGAGAAACATCACCCTTTACAATAGCCACAAGCAACATAAAGTATCTTGTAAGGCTTACCAAACAAGTAAAAGACCTATATAATCAGAACTTTGTGACTCTAAAGAAAGAAATTAAAGAAGATACCAGAAAATGGAAAGCTCTTGCATGCTCTTAGATAGGTCAGAAAAAAAAAATAGTAAAAATGGCATTCTTGTCAAAAGCAATCTACAGATTCAATGCAATCCTCACTAAAGTCCCACCAAAATTCTTCACTGACCTTGGAAGGATGATAATCAACTTTATATCAAAAACAAAAGACGCAGATTAGCTAAAACAACCCTATATAATAAAAGAATTTCAGGAGGCATCACCATTCCTGATTTCAAGCTCTGCTACAGAACTATAGTCCTGAAAATAGCCTGGTATTTGCACAAAAATAGACAATTAGACCAATGGAATCGAATTGAAAATACTGATATTAACCCACACACCTTTGAACACCTGATTTTTGACAAAACAGCTAAAATTATACAATGGGGCAAGGACAGCATCTTCAACAAATGGTGCTGACACAATTGCATGAGGGTGTGTAGAAGACTGCAGATAGACCCATATCCATCTCCATGCACAAAACTCAAGTCCAAATGGATCACAGACCTCAACATCAATTGAGCCACATTGAACCTCTTAGAAGAGAAAGTAGGAGGTACCCTTGAACAAATTGGTATAGGAGACCACTTCCTGAACGTAACTCCAGGGGCATAGTCACTGAGAAAAACAATTAATAAATGGGACCTCTTCAAACTTAGAAGCTTCTGTAAGGCAAAGGACACGGTGGACAAGACCAAACTGTAGCCCACAGACTGGGAAAAGATTTTCACCAATCCTATACCTGACAAAGGGTTAATCTTCAAAATATACAAAAAACTGAAGAAACTACTCAACAAAACAACAAACAACCCTATTTAATAATGGGGTACAGAACTGAAGAAAGAATTCTCAATAGAGGAAAATAAAACGGATAATAGACACTTAAGATAGTGCTCAACATCCTTAGCTATCAGGGAAATGCAAACCACTAATATTGAAAGGTCTGTGTTAGAAGGCCTGGACAGTCTAAGGGACCTATGACAGTGGAACCAGGAAGTTTCCCTGGTGCACAAAAGGACCTTGTGGACACATCATTCATGGAGGGATACTGCCTTAACCTAGAGACAGGAAAGAAGCCCTAGTCCCTACTTCACATGACCTGTCAGATCTACATGACCCCACCTGGATGGCATTGCCCTACATGTGGAATTGGGGTGGAAGGATGGGAGAGGAGGGTGGTCAGGGTACATGTGAGAGAGCAGATAGGGTAAAAGCTAGGGAGGGAGGGAAAGGGAGCTGGGATCAACATGTAAAGTAATAAATTAAATTTAAATAAATAAATAAATAAAATATTGCTGCTTATAAAACCAAAATACACAAGGATATTGATGCTCCTTTTATTTTTGTTAAATGTTAGGACTGGAATTAATTACACTACAACATTGTATATCTAGGCAAACTATCTACCACTGAGTTATACCTTCATTGACAACTGACTTCTGTATTCCAGAGATATGTGTTTCAAGAATACGGTTGTAATCAAATATTAAAGAGATATTCGTTTTGTGTCATTAGAATATGATTATAATTCTATGTTTATAAGAAGAATCTTAATAAGCTACAATTAAAACTTTTTAAAACAATATCTAAAGTTAATAATAAGAATTGTTGAACAACATACATAATAATCAGTTTTGATAGTTAATCAACATGCTATACTCCTTTTTTTTCTTGTCATTTTAGATCATTTTTATGCAATTTCCCAAGTGTAGAGGAACATTGAATGTGAGTGTAAATATATGTAATAACAAACAAAACTTTATAGTTAATAAACACATAGCATGTTATAGTAAATAATGAAAATATAATTGTTTTTTATACACTGAAATGATAAGAAAAATGTTTTATTGGCATGAGTTATTCTGTAGCATAAACTTTCTTTTTCTTCAATGCTAAATTAGTTTTCATTTCTTATTATTTGACTATGATTTTGAATGAATTAAAGCATGTTATCAAAAAAATGATCTGCTGTGGTATAGTGTAAATTTAGTATTAGAATTAAAAGATTATGTACACAAGACTACTTTCACTCTTGTTCTTTTATTAAGCAGAAGGTAATCATGATATTTAATGATCTACAGAAATGATGTAGCTGTTATGAATCCATACTGCTCTGTAATAAGACTCTTGTTCAGTTCCTAGACATTACATCAAGCAACTCATCATATTCTGCATCTTCTAATTGAATTAATATGATGCCTCTGGCCTCTACCAGTACTTTAAAACACACACACACACACACACACACACACACACACACACACACACACACACTTTAAATGTTACAGGAAAATGCTGTAAAATATTGTAAGTGTGCAGTGGCCGAGTATGCATTTAATCCTAGCACTCAAGAAGCAGAGGCCTGCAGATCTCTATGGTGATTACTGTACTGGAAACCTCTTATCTCTTTTTCTCTTATTTTTTGAGTATTTAATAACACATTTTAAAGTCTCATGGCATGGCTTTTGGTAACATTTTAGAATCAGTGACAATTTCAATTTTATGGGCCATGGATCAGGACAGAATTCATATGGGTAACTATTCCTTTCCACACAGCGATCACCAAAATTACACACTTGTATTGATTAGGTACTAACAGTTCCTTGTTGTAGATTATTAGATTTATCTGGTCCTATCCTGGCTATTGAAGTGTTTCTATGTAGTTTTTGCTGAGAGATTTGAGTAAATGATGTATAATTTTCTTACCTTTAAGGGGTGGTGCTTTACTTCCTCGTAGTCTTGAAGTGGAAAAACTCATGGAACTATTGATATTTTTTCCCTTAGCAATCTTGCATAGAACCTATGACACTATGAGTGCTAGCCATCAGGAGAGAGGAAAACTGATGTCCGATTTGTGGATGAGCCCTTCACAGAGACTTATTCTCTACACTTTGGACTGTTTTGTTTCACTGTGATGTTCTTAATCTGCTGCAAATGGAAACTCCTTTATTAAGCAGAAAGGAACAACAACTGTATATATCAGTTTAGCAAGATGAAACTGGTAGTTTTGCCTCTAGTATCTGTGACCTCTCCAGCAATGGACAGTTAACAGGGTTTCCAATATTAGGCACAATTTTCCTAATACTGAGTAAACTTTAAATACAATCAAAGAGTAGATGGTTTTACTCAAGATATTAGGGCTATAAATATGGCCAGCATTAAGAAAATATTTGGTACATTGTTCAACTCAGTTGAAAATTCACAAGGTGAAAACATAAATACCATCTTCAATGTTCATATTACTATAGGTAATAGTGACACTAAGCAAAACTGGAACTCATTTTGCCTCAAATTCACTTATGACTGATACTTTCTGTTATTTAGTCTATTAATCACAATTTCTTTTGGGAACCTGAACTTTTCCTAAATTCTAACAAGAGTTTTCCAGAACTTAACAGCAACTTCCTAAGGAATCTTGTATTGTTGTTTTAAATAAAACATTGTGTTTCCCATTTCACAATATCACCATTGTTATCTAATTATTTGCTAGACATTAATAACTCATTTCAAACCCTAGTGCTTTTATACAGATCATGCTTCTTCTCAGAACTGAGGGCAGAGCTCTGTGGTGATACTCCTCTTTTTCATTCATAGTCCTTTCTTCCCATCAGCTGTCATCTGGTTGGCAGTCATCTTACTATAGACAGTATAAAATGACTTCCATTGCATGGCTAGAAATTTGTTGGAGCTCCCAGTAAGAAAAATGAAACATTCCTCTTGTAAATACACGTAGAAAGCTTGCTTAATGTTTCTTTCACTATTTTCTGTTAATCAATATACCAGTCACAGACTAGAAATAAATCAACTGGAGGGCATCATTTCCATCACTTAAAGAAAAGTTTATCAAAAAATTGGTGCCATTTTTAGTACAACCAGTTCCAAAATTTACAAAAGTTCAAAATATTCCCATTATACTTAGAAATGATGTGACATTATAAAAAGCTTTATGGCTTTTAGTCTGATATCTGCTGACCTACTATAATTTAATTATTTATAATATAGGCAAAAAATTTGTAACCTATTTAATTATAGTTCTGGCTTGAAGGGGTAGTAGTTGTATTAGTAGCATGATTTACATTTTATGAAAAAATATTTTATTTTTATTTAGTATAAGATCTGGAAAAATGAGATCAAATATTATGATATTAAAATCTGTTTTTTTTTTTATGAATCTCCACTTGCAGGACTGGAGGACATGCTCTATTTTCCAGCTCACTGCATTAACAAAGCATTGCTAAGCTCCAGGCCAGAAACAGGGGAGCTCTGAACAGTAAATCACCATTAGAGTAGGATGGATATTATCGGATTTCTAGAGGAAGAATAAATTATGCTCTATGATACATGCTATGGCTGAGTTTGGGGAGATGAATTTTAACTATTTTATGAATTGCCTAGAGACTTCCAATAAGTTATCTCTAATATTCAATTCTGATTAATTCTTATTCTGTAATAGTATCTCTTTTAATTTCCAAAAGCCTTTAATAAAATTGGCTCGAGCATATTTATATGCTACTAGAATTTATACAATCAGCCTTTGGGAGTTGAATTTGTATTTTCTATTTTCACTTCTAAGTCAGACTTATTTCCCAGATTTACCTCATACTTACCTGCCAGATGTCAAGGCACTCACCTTTACTCCCAGCCTCTGGTAGCTGAGGCAGGAAACCCAGCCTTACCTGCATTGCTAAGCTAGCCCAAGCAATGGACAATATTATAATAATAATATAATAATTTGAGTAACATATAGTAAAAACTTCATTTCACTCCCAATTTTTGAAAGTTGAAGTCTTGATAATATATGCTTTGAAAAACCACAAATAATATAAGCAAACTAAATAGTGTCCATTGAAAGTTATTTATTTGAAATGAAATAAATAATATATTTTATGAAACATATTATTAAATATTCAAAATGAAATAATGTCTTTAATTTTCTTGTATCAAAGAATATGCTTTGATTTTTAAAGGCTTATAATTGGTGCCCAAGAGCCTAAATTCATCAACACAGCATTTGTTTTGCACAATGCCGAAACTAGACATATTAAATCAGCCTTAAAAATTCCTCACCTTGTGGAGATTTAGCCACAGCTTAGTGATTAATATATCTGTAGAGAAGTCAATAGGAGGCCTCTATTAAATCTGATTATTACCATATCAAATAAATGGCTCATTTATCAGCCTTTGTGCACCCTGGCAATATCTGCATGCATGTTGGGGAAAGATAATTACACCTTGCTTGGAACAAATAAATTGGTTTCTTTCTGCTAGGTTTGTAATTAGGGGGAAAATATCTAGTAAATTCTCAGGTAAAAAAATTTTCTTTTCAAATGAAATAACAAGCACCCCAATAAATATATCTGTGAAGCTTAGTGTTCTATTATTACACAAACTAAAAATTACAACATATATGTGTTTATACATATATATTTATAATTAACTTACTCTAACATGATTCAAATTATTTACTGAGTATACAGTATATTTATGCATTTACGCTTCACTTGTTCAAACCTAGACAAGAGCAATTTAAAGCTTTTATGAGAAAATTTTCTGCTTTCATTTCATTTATAGTTGTGTAACAATGAATATATACATATATATGTGTGTGTGTGTGTATATATATATATCCATCTATTGTAAAACAACGTTACTTTAAAAATACTGTTTTTGTTGTTTTGTTTTGTTTATTTATAAACACCATTTCTATTGCTTTTGACTTCTCTCTGGAACTTGATTGTAATTTTCTAGTATAGAAAATATCACATGCTTGAGTCATAACACCTGAAGAAATACAGTTAATGTGAACTTAGAAGTTTCATCCTTACTGGCTGTCTATAAGAGTTCTAGGAGGTGTTGTGTACAATTCTGAAGGAGGAAGTTGATCATTATTCTTACCCAGATGTGAGTCCTGCAAGCTATAATAATAACTGATCTGAATAAGACATATTCAGTGGCATAATAATGGTAATAGTGTCATGAGTGTAAACATCTACTCTTCTACTTGGATTGAAGACTTGTTCTTTTTGCAAAGAACCATCACTAGGGCTGAGTTCCTGTAGTTAAAAGATCATAAACTCTAGGGGGTAGAATTACTATTTTTATTTTGCTAAATGGACATAGATTAAAGCTAATTTATAAAGACACATGCATTTTTTTCCCTCATCAGAGAAACTTTTTCTACAGTAGATGGCATGGAGCATAGAGAATTGCAACTGGTCAAGTCGCAGAAAATAAGAGATTACCAAATGCTCATACTTAAATAAGACATCTGTATCATACTCCTTCTGCTGAAGAATCAGGAATCATTCCAAAAAAAGTAAAAAAAGGGAAGGTGGAAAAAAAAAAAAAAGGGAGAATCTTTCCCCCCCGGGGGGGGTGGGGGCCCGCCCCCCCCCCCCCCCCCGGGGCGGGGGGGCCCCCCCCCGGGGGGGGTTGGGGGGCCCCCGGCCGCCTCCTGCCCCCCCCCCCCCCCGGGCCGGGCCCCCCCCGGGCCCCGGGGCCCCTTTTTTCATTCAAACCCGGGCCCCCCCGGGATTCTTAACAAAAACACCGCGCGCCCCCCCCACGGGGTACCACCCTGGCTGCGCGGGGGCCGAGCTTCTTTGTACAAACTCTGCCGAAGCACTTCCCATAATATTTCACCTCACTGACCCTGCTCTCTTCTTAATCTAGATCTCTGTTAAGTTCTTATATTAGCTCTCTACTACTTTTCTCAGCTACAGTTAACCAGCATCAATTATTTCTATTTATTTATTTTTCTTAGTTTACATATCAATCCCAGTTCCCTCTCCTTCCCTCCTTTCCTCCCTCCCTTGCTTTTTCCCACCTGCCCTTGCCACCGACCTCCCTCGCATCCCATTCCCCTTCCCACTCCATATGTAGGGTGATGCCTTCCAGGAGGGGTCAACAAAATCTTGTCAAGTCATTTGGAGTAGGGGCTAGCCCCCCCCCCATGTCTTTAGGTTAAGGGAGTATCCCTTCATGGGTATTTGTGCTCCCAAAGTCCTTTTGTGCACCAGGGATACATACTGGTTCCACTGTCAGAGGTCGGTCCCTTAGATGGGGACACATGTTTAGGGGGTCTGAATCGGTCCAATGCTGGATTGCCAGCTATCAGTCTGGGGGGCCTATTATCCCCTCCTTGTTCAGGTCAGCTGACTCTGTGGGTTTCTGCAGACTGGTCTTGTCCTCTGTCTCTGCTTCTGAATTCTAGTTTGGCTCAGTGTTTAGTTGTGGGTATCTGCTTGTGTTTTCATCAGCTACAAGATGGGGCTTGATGATGGTGGAAAAGTTAGTGATCAATCTCATTATCAGGGAAGGGCATTTAAGGTAGCCTTTCCACGGTTGCTCAAACTGTTAGTTGGGGTCAGTCTTGTAGGGCTCTGGACATTTCTCTAGGTTAAGATTTCTCTTCAATTGTTTCTAAGGTTAGACATATTTGCAGTTGTGGTAACTTGTCAATAGCAGCTGATTCTTTAACTCTAGCTCACCAGAACTGCAGATTCTTAATTCAAAATAAGCAACAACCGCAGTGGGGTATTTAATTGACTATCAGACTTCCTTCTACACCTTAACAATCAGAGGCTGAATCTTCTGCATTTGTCTCAATACACTTTTCCTCCAAGTCCCCACACAACAACACACAAAGCTTTCTACATTCAATGATTTGCTAGCTCCAAATTGCAAATTCCTTACCCAATCATGCCCAAGACAACATGGCCCTGTCTGTCACAGCAGTATACAACTATCCAGGTACCATCCCAATATGGGCAGAATAACAAATAGCCTGGGTCCTTCAGAAATGAAGTTGCACTCTGCAGGAAAAAAAAAAAAAACCTGCTAAGGTAATTGCTGTAGTTATAAATACCATCTATGCCTGGGTGAACAGTTACAGAAATAAGATATATACTTGACATGAGTGTTTATATCATATTTTCTTAAGAAGATATTTATGTAGGTATTTGTGTTTTTATTTTGCAGTTTCTTTATTCTGTAATGTCAATGTCACCCAAGGGGCATTGTCAACACATATTATCTTAGGTATAATTATGAACTGGTTGTCATAAGGAAATATGTTTGTATTTCAAGTTGACCAAGGAGTGAAATTTGATATTTATTTTCTGTTGTCAATTCAACAACACCTGGATTTAATGTAAAACCTAGGAATCTGGGCACACATTTAATAGAATTTTCTGCATCGGGTCATTTCAGATAAGAAGACCCACCTTAAATTGAGATCCTTTGAGTCAAAAGACTGAACCTATGTTTTAGCCACACTTTCACAGGACAGCCTAAATAAAGATCATGGAAGAAAGGAGATTTTGCTTTTTGTATTTTACTGGCAAGGAAATATATTTTGCTGCTGAGAAATTCCTTCACTGGTTAGAGCCAATTTCTGTGGGGTGTGATACATACTGACATCCAATATCATGGATTAAACTACCTTTAGACTATTGGATTTCAGGAGAAGCAATTGCTGCAATAGCATTCTAATAAATCTCTTATTTTATTATTCTGTCAGTTCTGTTACCTGAAATAACCCAGACTAACAGAAGTATCAGGCTTGCTATGTCAATTATGCTCCACATAGCAAAAAGTATACAGATAATATAAATGGGATTTGATGAAATATTTTTTTACATAAAATTATAGATTTCATCTTTAGTGGCAATTCATTGGACCTGTCAATTTTGAGTACTAAAAATTTGAGACTATATTTGCTTCTCAATTCTCTTAGTGAATTCCTATATAGGAAATTTTTTCTTTATCAAATAAAAGAAAATAAAATATAGAACACATGATAAAGGGATGATGTCATAACACTAGATATTAAGATGATAAAGAGAACATAGAGCTGGAATTTTACCATAAATAACAAATTCAACAAGACATAATAAAAATATAATCTAACTGTACTTAATGCAGTGGAAGTTTTCATGATGATGTTTTTTTATTTAAACTTGAAACAAGATTGTTTTACATGTCAATCCTTGTTTCCTCACCCTTCCCTCATCCACTGGTGCCCCCAACACAAATTCCATCCACTTTATGCTCCCCTGGGTATGGGGGGGGGAGGCCTTCCATCAGGAATGTTCAAAGTCTTTCATATCATTTGGAGCAGGGACCAGGCCTTTCCCCATGTGTCTAGGCTGACAGACTATCACTTTATGTGGAATGGGATCTGAAAGTCCATTCCTATAATAGGGAAAAATATTAATTCACAACCAGAGGTCCCATAGACTGCCTAGTCTTCCTAACTAACACCCACATTCAGGGAATCTCAGTCAGTCCTGTGCTGGTTTCCCAGTATCAGATCCATGAGCTAACCGATGTTCAGGGCAGCGGTTTCAATGAGTTACTTCTACCAGGTCTTGACCCCTTTGCTCATCACTCCTCCATCTCTGCAACCAGATACAAGGAATTCTGCTCACTGTTTATCTATGGGTGTCTGCTTCTGCTTCCATCAGCCACTAGATGAAGGGTGTAGGATGGCATATAAGGTAGTCATCAATCTCATTATTGGGCAAGGGTATTTAAGGTAGCCTCTTCACTATTACTTAGCTTGTTAGTTGGAGTCATCCATTTAGACCTCTAGACATTTCTGTTTAAATTTATAATGGCTCTCTGTTTTTATGGTATCTTTTTCTTCTTCTCCTCTATACTTCCTGTGATTCAGCCTTCCTACTTCCTCATGTCCTCTTCTCCCCTTCTCTTTCTCCAAAATCCCTCTCCTCTCCCACCATTCTCTTAATTTGGTTAGGAGATCTTGTCCCTTTCCCCTTCTCAGAGAGACCTTGTCTGTCTCTCTTAGGGGTTCTCCTTGTTTCCTAACTGTTCTGGCAGTGTGGATTGTAGCCTGGGGATCCTTTGCTCTATGTCTAAAATCCATACATGATTGGGTACATACCATGTTTACTTTTTGTATCTGGTTTAACTCACTTGGTATATCTTTTTCTAGTGCCATCCACTTGCCTGGGAATTTAAAGATGACAATTTTTTTTTGTTTCTTTGTTTTATTTTGTTTTTGTTTTGTTTGTTTGTTTGTTTTCTGATGAGTGGTACTCCATTGTGTAAATTACCACATTTTCTTCATCCATTATTCAGTTGAGGGCATTTAGGTTGCTTCCAGGTTCTGGCTATTACAAATAATGTTGCTATGCACACAGATGAAATGGCATCCTTCTTATATGAATGTGCATCCTTTCTGTATATGCCTAAGAGCAGAATTGCTGGATCTGGTAGAAAAATTATTCCAATTTTCATGAAAAACTGCCAAAGTGGCTGTACAAGTTTGTATTCCCACCAGCAATGAAGGATTTTGCCCCTTTTCCCACATCTTCTCAGCATAAACTGTCTTTGCAGTTTATGTTGTTATTGTTGTTTGGGGTTGTTTTACTTTTCTTTCTTTTTTTTTTTTTCATTCTGACAGGAGTAAGATATTATCTCAGAGTTATTCTGATTTACAATTCCCTGATGGCTAAGGATGTTGAGTACTTAAGTGTCTCTCAGCCATTTTAGATTCCTGTGTTGAGCATTCTATATTTAGTTCTGTGCCCCACTTTTAAGTTATTTTGTGTTTTGAGAACCAGATTCTCAAGTTTCTTGTATATTTTTGAAATGAGCCCTCTGTCTGATGTGGGGGGTTGATAAATATTATTTTTTCCATTATGAAGGCTGCTATTTTTCTTGTTGACTGAATCCCTTGCCTTGCAGATGCTTCTCAATTTTAGGCGGTCCCACTTATTAATTGCTGATTGCAGTATCTGTGCTACTGGTCTTATGTTCAGAAAGCAATTTTCAGTACTAATTTGTTCAAGCGTACCTCCCACTTTCTCTTCTAAGAGGTTCAGTGTGGAAGAATTTATGTTAAGGTTTTTGATCCATTTGGGCTTAAGTTTTGTGCAGGGCAATAGACATGGATCTATCTGCAGTCTTTTACAGATCAGATCCAGTTATGTCATCACCATTTGTTGAAGATGCTTTCTTCTTTCCATTGTATAATTTTAGTTTTTTTTGTCAAAAATCTGGTGTTCATATGTGTGGGTTAATATCAGGGTTTTCAATTTGTTTCCCTTGGGCCACCTGTCTATTTTTTTTGCACAATAACAAGCTGTTTTCAGGACAACAGTTCTATAATAAAGCTTGAAGTCACAGATGATGATGCCTCCAGAAGTTCCTTTATTATACAGGGCTGTTTTGACTGTCCTGGGTCTTTTGTTTTAACATATAAAGTTGAGTATTGTTCTTTCAAGGTCTGTGAAGAATTGTGCTTGAATTTTGATTGGGAATCCATTGAATCTCTTTTGTCAAGATTGCCATTTTTACTGTATGTTGATCCTACCTAGAGAATGGGAGATCTTTCCACTTTCTGGTATCATCTTTAATGTCTTCCTTTCAAGACTCAAAGTTCATATTTTATAGGTCTTTCATTTGTTTGGTTAGCCTAAGCCCATGATAATTGTGCTCTGCAAAATTCAAAAATTCAATGGAAATGGCCAATTTTCTGGATAGATGTCACTTACTAAAATTAAATCAAGAACAGATAAGACATTTAAATAGACCTATAACTCCTAATGTAATAGAATCAGTCATCAAATATCTCCCAACCAAAAAAAAAAAAAGCCCAAAATCAGATGGTTTCAGTGCAGAATTCTACCACAAATTCAAAGAGGTAATACCAATACTCCTCAAAGTGTGTCACACAATAGAAGCAGAAGGTCATTGCCAAAGTTTTTTGCCAAGGCTACAATTACCTTGGTAGCCAAGCCATACAAAGGCACAACTAAGAAAAGGACTACAGACGAATATTCCTCATGAACTTGATGCAACAATACTAAATAAAATATTAGCAAATTGAATCCAAGAACACATCAGAGAATTCATCCACTATGACCAAGAAAGCTCCATCCCAGGGATGCAGGAATGGTTCAACACAAGAAAATACATCAATGTAACACATCATATAAACAAACTGATAAAGAAAAACCAAATGATCATGTTGCTAGATGCTGAAATCTCCTTTGACAAAATCCAACATCCCTTCATGATTACAATATTGAAGAGATAAGGGATAACAGGAACATACCTAAATGTAATAAAAACAATATACAACAAATCAACATCTAACCTCCAATTAAATGGTGTAAAACTTAAAAGAGATTCCTCTAAAATCAGGAACAAGAAAAAGCTGTCACCTCTCTCCATATCTCTTCAATGTTGTTCTTGATGTGCCAGCTAGAGCAATAAGAAAACAAAAGGAAATAAAGGTGATACAAATCACAAAGGAAAAGTTCAAACTTTCCCTATTAGCTGATGATAATATAGTTTACATAAGTGACCTGAAAACTCTACCAAGGAACTTCTACAGCTGATAAACACTTTCAGCAAAGTGGTAGGATACATGATTAACTAAAAAAAAAGAAAAAAAAATCTGTAGGACTACTATACAAATTACATATTGGCAGAGAAAGACATCAGAGAAATATCATCTTTTACAATAACCACAAACACCATAAACCATGTTTACTGCTTTTTTAAAGCAATTTTAATATTTTTAACAACCACAGAGACCTCTGAAGTTGACCTAAACATATTTTTCATAACATGGACATGAATTTTTATGGGAAAGTGTGGAACGTATTCTGCAAGGTAAGGGTTCATTTTTGCCTATGGACTCCACACAGGACCACTTAAAAATTTATTCTTATTTAAATAATTTTAATGCACTGTCTTTGATTACATTTTACCTTTCCTTAAGCACCCAGATCATCCCATTTTTCTCTCTTTCAAGTGACAAACGTAGGAAGGAAAGCAAAAGCAAATCGCACACACACACACACACACACACACACACACACACACACACACACACACACCAAAATAAAACCTCTTAAACCTTGGCCTCAATCCCAGTAATAGCTGGCTAACACAAAATGAATTCAGTGAATTATTTTTTGGAGTGAGCTCTGTGTTGTCATTTTGTTATTGTCTTATTTTTCTCTTTCTCGCTTTTTTTCCCCTTAATGTATAGGCCTTCTGCTTATATGTTATGGTTGAAATTTTGTGGTTTATGGAATGTCTGCATTTGCCAATTTGTGTGTATCTGTACCTATATGTGTTTCCTCTGCTTTTACTTTGCCCTATTTTTTTTTCTGTATATTTTTGGTCATGTCATGCACAGGAGATAGGATTCCTTCACAATTCTCTCTCCTTCCCACTATTATGTCATCCCTGAGAATTGTTGGGCGTACTAGGTTTGAGGATTTGAAAATAATTTATTCCCAGTACTTTATCAGTTTTTAATGACTGAAAAAAAAATCTTCTTCTTACTACAGAAGCCTCTTTGATTACAGTCAACAACTATGAGTATAATCATAATTATTTAAGAAAGAATGAGTAGTACAATGTGTCTGTTTACAAAAAATAAAAAAATTACTTTTACAAGTAGGACTTATGAATTCAAGTTTGTGGAGCAAACTTGAGATTTATTGATAACACTGTTGATCAGCTCTGTAGCAGTCAGACCACTATTTTCCCAGCATGTACATGTAGACTGATAGGTCAGTAGAGTAGCTTACAAAGCCACAGCTTACTGGGACTATTGATCTTTTTTGCTACTACAGAAGATTAGTCAGCATCATATCACATTATTAATGCTAGATAGCAAGGGTGAAGCTTACAGTTGCTCTTCAGCCTCTATTCTGTACATTTTGCAACTAAAGCATATGACACCTTTATTAACTAGACAATTTTTAAACTAAGCTTACTATCAAGTTCACTGCAAACAGTGACATTTATTACATTTTATTTTTCTGGTTATTGTCTACATTTAACAATCCAATATTCCAATGTAGGAAAGAACAATGCCCAAATTCCCAAATATTGTCTATAAAAGTTTGTTTTCATTTAAATGAACTTATATATATATATATATATATATATATAAATCCAATATAAAAACATGAAGGTATATGCAGCATCATACTCTTCCCTGTAGTTCTTAAAGCTGTCACAAAAGTTTTTCTTTCTTTGTCAGCTAAGGTGGCAGAATGGCTGAAAGGTTCAAAGATTTTGCTCAAGGTTTGCTCAGTCTTTATAGACAAGTGGAGAAAGTAGGCCTTTTATATGGCTTCTCTATGAGAATGCTTCTGTTCCAGCTACACCCCAAATAAGCAGAACAGAATTACATATTCATTAAAAATTATCCTTAAATGCTATAAATCCACTTGTACAATGTATTATTTTAATAAATATGACAGTAATCCAGGAGTTTTATCAAGGCAATAATTATTTGCTTCATTACCAGAATTGGTAGTATTAATAACTTACATATGGCATTGAATTTACGAGTAAACTTCATAGACAAAAATACCACAAAAAGTCAACTAATCACTTCAGACCAAAAATATCACACTCAATCACATAATTTTATACAACGACTAATAATAACGGGAAAGGGGAAAATAATAAATCTAAATCAATGGCAAAATATGGCATTGTTTTTTATTCTTTTGACATTGTAAATAGCAATTCTGCCTTTTATTTTTAAATAAAACAAAGACACTTTCTGCTTGAAAAAAAAAACATACTTTCAACCTTCATTCTCTGTCTCAACATTGATAACAATATGACCTCATGATGAACAACAGCACATTATGGGCCAGGTCATAACAAATATATTTCAAGAAGGAGTACAAGACAGACCTGACAAAATCAAGAGATCTGGATCTGACTTATTCTTATCTAAATTCTGTTTATTTTGTAGACCCGTCCTGGAAGGCATTATCTTCCCAGTGGAGTGAGGGTGAGGGTGGGATGGGAGGGTGGTTGGAGGCATGGAAGGGAGGGGAAGAGGTAACTGAGCTCAATATGTAAAATAAGAAAAAAGATAAAGAAAGACAGAAAGAAAAAAAAGAAATAAAATGAATACAGTGACTAATAAAGAAAAAAGTGGCAATAAAATGTGCATCCTCTTAACTATCTATAATTCTTTACCTTTGGCTGTTTCCACATTTATTTATTTCCTATTGCCCCCTATTTTACTTTTAATTAAATCTTCCCTTTTCTCTTTTGATAAAACTGAGCTCTAATCGTTTACAATTAACAAATCTACTTTTCATTGTAATTTAGGGTAGCAATTGTGTTTAGTTAGAAAAAGACTTCTTAAAAAATGTGATGAGGAAAACATCTTCTACTGTAGTTTATTTGTCTGTTTATGCAGTAATATCCATTATTCCATTTATGCTCATGAAATGCCATACAATTTTCATCACATTTTATACATAATGAAGAAAATAATATCTATCAAGCAATAAGTTTACAAAGTACAAGTTGATGAATATGAGTAAGCAAAATGCCAATTTTTGTCATCATTAGATTAGTTAGCATATCAGGAGGCTTAACAATATTATTTAATATTTTGAGCTTAAATATCACTTTATTTTAAGAGTACACACAAGGTGATAGCATTGCATATTCTAGATAAATAATAACATCATTATAGCCAAATACTCCAATTTTCTCCACTATAATTTCTTTAGAATATCCATAAATGATTAAAACTATAAACCAAGGGTGATATGAACTCAATACAAAACAAACCTTTAGGTTCCTATTTGATAATTTATGATGAAAACTGAGAAAACAAATAGAATCTGTTTACATATATATGTTACAATCAAAATAGAAATTTATTGAAGCTGAAGATTAATCTTTACCTTAATGTCCACAATATAAGGAAAAGCATCTTTTAAGATTATAGTGAGAAAGGAGCAGAGACTTAAGGTTTAACATCTATGTACTATTGTATTTTATTAGACATAAAGTATGAATAAATGTATTCAGAAATTATATAAATACTAGAATTCATCTTTTTGTACCAGTATTTTATGTCCCTCTTCTTTTTCTGTTTGAACTGCTCACTTTTTTAAAAATTTAAAAATCCTCTTTGGACTCAAGTACATTTAATTTTATTCTGTGAAACTGTATCAGTCAGTATCATTGCTAAATAAATTTGTGGTCCTTTAATATTTAATAAGTTAACCCCCACCTCAATTATGTCTGTGTTTATAGATAATGCTTGTAAGGACAATATGAGTTAACCAAATCCTATAGAATGAATCTATAGAAAATATCTTTCTTTTTTACTTATTTTTCATTGTATTTTACATTCCAACCCTTCCTCCCATACCCCTCACTTCCTCCCTATCCTCTCATGTCCCCATTAGTCCATCCCCATTCCATTACTCCTCACAGTTATGGACTCACATGAGGAGTCAACATAATCTGGCACAATAGATTGGGGCAGGGCCATGTCCCTCTCCCATGCACTAAGAATGAGCATGCCAAACCACCATGGGGAGTGGTCTCCAATAAGCTAGCTCATGTGCTTGGAAAATATCATGGTCCTACTGGCACTGATCTTGGCATTTCACCCTAAGAAATGGGGTCTAATAAACTCACTCAAGTACCAGGTTTGCGTCTTGGTCCAAAAACCAATTGACAACATCTATCCCTTCAAGAAGACAAAGAAATATTAATAATCTCTGTGCAAGCATCAGAAGATGAAACCATGTGAGCACATGGTAGAAGGTATCATGCATACCATAGAAGAAAACTCTGAAGAAAGAAATTATACTTAGTCTGGGGCTTCTTTCATGTGAATGAAAAAAGGAATCCTGCTGCTTCAGCCACCAAAATCTGTGTTATTACGGAAGCCCATGCAGAGTGACACATACTTATACTAAGAATAACACCATCACAATTTTTGTAGACTTTACAGAGTCAACACTTCCCACACAAATCAAGAGTTTGATTCTCTTTCAGAAATAATCTTTTGTAAACAACCCCCCCACACACACCAAATTACTAAATGGACTAATAAAGTAATTAAGCTTAAGCTCATTTTGTAAACAAATATTCCTATGTGCTGGATGACTCTATGAATAATTAATAACTAAGAAAGAAAATTTCAAAAAGCAATTGGCAAATGCTACCCTAGTATATAGAATGTGAAGGTATTTTACAATTATGTATATGCACTGTCACATTTTTAAACTAATTTGTGATATATTTGCCATTGGGCATTAGTAAAAATAAAGTGGAACTGAATAATCGTTCACTGGTTGAAAGCAATGGTTCCTCCAGAGGACCCATTCATATAATGACTCCAAATCATCCATGAAGCCAGTCCCATGAGATGCAATATTCTGTTCCATCCTGCATATGCACCAGTAACCTATATGACACACAGATATACATTTAGGAAAAATACTCATACTTATGAAATAAAAATAAAATAAAATATATTTTTAAGAACACTAATGCATCCATTTATCTAAATACTCACTTATTCAATATTTAGTTACTTGAAGCCCCTAAAGTTACTTAGTTTTGTTGCATGATGACACACAGCCTGACCCTGGATTACCAATAGGAACAACGTGCAATTTGTGGTGCACTCCTTTAATCCAAGCACTTGATAAAGTGAGGCAGTTAGATTTCTAAGTTGGAAGCCAGTCTGATCAACAGTGTGAAGTTGAAGACAGCCAAGGCTTAACAAAGAAACCCTGCCTTGGAAAAACAAAATCAAGCAAACAGATACAAGCAAATACACACGTACACACACACACACACACACACACACACACACACACACACACCAATAAAAACACAAAATCAGAAGCCACAATATGTATTTTAATTGTTGTATGTGTATTCAAGTTAAAGAAAATAAAACAATAATTCAAATATCCCCAAAGCATATCATATTCAGGACATTCATATCCATGCTTACTCTCAATAGTATTAAAATATAGTTTAACCCAGTGACTATTTCAAAGCAAATATCCCTTAATTTTACACTAGAGTACATGAATAAGAATGGTAAATATTTACATACTGATAATAAAATTTTATAATTCTGTCAATATAATGTAATATTCATCTTCATTGTTTCAGAAAATGGAGGTCATTTGAAGAGGCAAATGCAATGGCTCTTGCTTGAAGATCAAGCAGGAAGAAGTAAAAGTCAATTACCAAATGGTTCTTTTTGTTTTTTTAAATTTTTCAGAGTATAATTGAAATCTCACATTTCCTCCTTTTTTGTCAAAATAAAAAGGAAAGGTTTTAACTCTGGCACAGTAAAACTATATACAATATGAACAATTATCAAGTAAGGATTACAAAAATAACATCCAGTCCATTTATATTTGGCAAATTTGGAGAAACTATTCTATTAGCTATCCTATCTTGGTGAGTCCAAAGTTTTATACGTAAACCATTTTTTTTTGGGGGGGTGGTCATTTTGGAGATCAGTATGGCGGTTCCTCAGGAAAATGGGTATTAGTTCACCACAGGACCCAGAAATTCCCCTCTTAGGCATATACCCAAAGGATTCACATCCATGCAACAAAGACATCTGTTCAACTATGTTCATAGCAGCACTATTTGTAATAGCAAGAATCAGGAAGCCACCTAGATGCCCCTCAGTTGAAGAGTGGATAAAGAAGGTGTGGCACACTTACACAATGGAATATTACTCTTCAGAAAAAAAAAAAAAAAAAAAAAACAATGTTATCTTGAAATTCGCAGGCAAGTGGATGGCACTTGAAGAAACCATACTGGATGAAAAAGAGGAACACAGTATGTACTCACTCATATATGGATTTTAGACCTAGAGCAAAGGATCACCAGCCTATAATTCACACCACCAGAGGAACTAGGATACAAGGCATATTCTAAGAGATTATATAAAGCCCCTCACAGAACTGGAAATGGACAAGTCCCCCAGAGCGCAGGGGAAGTGGGGGGGGCAGAGAATGGAGAGAGAAGTAGGAGAAAATGAGGGGGAGGAAAGGAAAACATGCGCGACCAGGAAGATTTAGCTTGGTTAGGAATAGAAGACATGAAAGAGAGAGAGAGAGAGAGAGACACAGAGAGAGAGAACATAAAATAGGGAGCCAATATTGGTTTAAAGATAAAATTGAACACAAAGAAAAGTCTAGAGAACTACAAGACTGCTGCCAACCAAATGGTTCTTATAAGTACAAACAGAATAAACTGAAGGAAGAGCAAAATCTATAGGTAGTATAGACTTTCATCTAATGTTGTTTGCTTGCTATTTCAGAAACTCTATGTAAGGAGCAGGTTTTTCCTCCTGCTGCTGGTCTTGTCCAGCTGCCACGCCTGCCCCCAATAACAAACTGAGACTCTATATTTGATATAATGCTGTTGGCCAGGTACTAGTTTCTTAACGGCTAGCTCTGTCTAAAGTGTTAACCCATTTAAGTTAATCTAAGTATTTCCACATGGTTTCATCTTACTGGAATGGGGACAGCATCTGGTCTCCCATTCACTCCATGCTGACTCCTCCTTACTACTTTCTCTTTCCTCCTAGTCTCCTAGCCCCGCCTATCTTGCTTTCCTTTTGGCCAACAGTGCTTTATTCATTAACCAGTATGAGAAACATATTTACAGAATGACATCTCCCATCAACTCTATTCATTCCTTTAGGATGAAATTTGGAAAATTTATCAGGCATAAGTAAATGGCAGGCATGGCACCAGATTAGGACACTTACTGACATAAGGCTTTACACTTTTGTTTGAGACTTCTGTGTTATGTGATTACAATGACTAGTCTTTGTGCTATTATGCTGGTAATGTTCCCCATTATTCTAGTAAAGAAATGCTAATAGAGAAACAAGATCAACAAATGTTACATGTATATAGTAACATAATGGCTTTGTTTTGGAGTAAGCAATCTCTGTCCCATTCACCAAGTAAGGTGAATTTTGTAGTATGTATCACAAAATGAACTCTAACAACTAAGGGCTTTGATAAGAACTATATTTCAGCTTGGATCTATCATCATTCTTGGCAACTTAATCAAACATGTCATTTCTGCTTTCTCCAAGACAAAAACCTAATCCAATTTATTTTTTTAGACAGAGAAGGTCCATTAAGTTTTTACATCAGGAATTCACTGAAGATATTGCAAATGCCCACACTCTTAAAGTCCTGTTAAGAAAAGTCACACTCTAGCTTTTGAACTTTATAGTACTACTATGTAACTACATTGAATTAACTAAGCATTAAATAAATAAACTAAATGGTGAAATAACATGAATCACTTTGACCAGAAGTATCCTTTATTCCCTGATATAGACCTAGATCTCATTTGATATTATTTATGTGTATTTGTACCCTGAAAAATAAAATAGGATCTTCAATATAGTACAAGTCCAAATTTATAGCTACATGTAAAAAAGAAATACAATTAGATCCATATTTTTCACTTTGCACAGAACTATACTCCAAGCGAATCAAATTTCCTAAACATATACTGGATTCAACAGAAAAGAAAGTGAGGAATTGTCTTGAACACAATGCTACAGGGGGAAAAAAGCTTTTCTGAACAGAATACCAATAGCAAAGACACTAAGAACAACAATTAACAGGCAGGGACTCATGCAACTGAAAAGCTATGTGGCAAAGAACAC
Source organism: Phodopus roborovskii (assembly GCF_943737965.1). Classification (NCBI taxonomy): domain Eukaryota; kingdom Metazoa; phylum Chordata; class Mammalia; order Rodentia; family Cricetidae; genus Phodopus; species Phodopus roborovskii. The sequence goes on along the minus strand of NW_026126413.1, from coordinate 1,672,021 downwards.
CACGATTTGAAAATAGTGGCAGCCTACAAAGTGGAAAAATACTTTACAACTACACATTTAATAAAGGTCTAATATCAAACACATGTAAAAAACATAAAAATCTGACATCAAGCAAGCAACTCAGCTTAAAAATGAGAAAAACCATGAACTGATTGCTCAAAGAAGAAACTCAAATATGTGAGAAGTATATAACGGAATGTTCAGCATCCTTAGTCATCAAGGCAAAGTAAATCAAAACTTATTTGAGATTTTATCTTAGACTCATCTGAATGGCTCAAGATAAGTTAAACAAATGATGATTAATGTTGGTGAGGATGTGGTAGGAGTGCAAACTTGTATAATCCCTATTGAAATCAGTGTGACAGTTCCTTAGGAAGCTGAAAATCTATAATAAAATCAAGATATACCATAGTAGGCATATAACCAAAGGACACTCCATCTTACAATAGAGACATTTCCTTGATACACATCAACAAGTTAATGAATATAGGAAATGTAGTAGACATAACATGATATTATCAATTTCCTATTGCTAAGCTGATTTTAAAAAAAAGAAAGAAAGAAAGAAAGAAAGAAAGAAAGAAAGAAAGAAAGAAAGAAATCCACAGGTAAATAGAACTAGAAAGAAAATTCACCCTGAGTGAGGTACATCAGACATAAAATATATTATGGCCATAGAACTGGAGGAAATAAAATACTACCTTTGTTCTAAAGGAATTTCTCAGTAAAAGTACTCCTAATGATATTTCCTATAATAGTTCAGCCATCATCAGGAAGCTTTCTCCTATAGGAGATATTGAAAAATACAGACACTCATAGCCAGACAATATTAATAGAGGGAACACTCAACCCTAATTTGGAAGTGTCCATCAAAATCCTGGTCAGGGCATAGTGGACTCGGCAGAAGAGGAATCAAAAAGATTATGGATAAAGGAACAAGGCTTTCACAGTATAGCAAGCCCCACATATATCAAATACAGAAACTGTAGCAGCATGAATAGGGCCTACATAGGTTTGCATCAAATGAGATCTCAGAAATGAGGGGAGGTGACACAAACTCCAATTGCTTACATAGAACCTCTCTTGTGTTTGTTATTAATAACCACTCACAAATAAAAATGAAAATGTTGTTTTAAGGTGATGACTCCCACTGAGGAAACAAACTACGCTTAAGTGAAGGAAATCCTCATGCTCAATTGTGGATGACTAACACAAAACAAACACAATTGCATCTTATTTTATTTTTTGTCTCTTATTATTTCATCCCGGCATATTACGGCTTCTGGATTTGTGTGTTTATGGGATATCTCTGTGTGAGATGTGTTACATATATATGTGTGAGTGTGTGTGTGTGTGTGTGTGTGTGTGTGTGTGTGTGTGTGATTCCTATGCATTATCATTGTCTCTTTTAACCCAATTTTTGGTTTTGTCTAAACTTGTTATTTTATTATCTTACTCTATTTTATTTTATCATTATTCCTTAATTCATGTTTTGTTTTTAAGGAAAACCAGAAAGGGTGCAAATCTGAATGGCATAGGAGGGAAGTAAGGAAGAAACTGGAAGGATCTGGGTGATAGCAAACCATAATCAGAACATATTTTATAAAACGTCTATTTTTTAATTATTTTACTTTATTTTTTTCTCATTTTACATATAGGTAACAGTTCCCTCTTCCTCCCTTCCTCCATCCCTCCCTCCTTCTCTCTCACCCTCCCATGCCTACCGACCTCCTCCCATTCCACCCCCACCCTCCACTCCACATGGAGGTTGATGCATTCCAGGAAGGGACATCTAAATCTGTCAAGTCATTTGGAGTAGGGACTAGGCCCTCCCTCTTGCCTCTATGATAAGGGAGTATCCCTCCATGGGGAATATGCTCCTAAAGTCCTTTTGTGCACCAGGGTTACATCCTGGTTCCACTGTCTGAAGTGCCTAAGATTGCCCAGGCCTTCTAACTGGGACCCATGTTCAGTGGGTCAGAGTCAGTCCAATGCTGGATTCACAGCTATCAGTCTGGGAACCCATTATTTCATCCTTGTTCAATAAAATAAAATGCATATATATATATATATATATATATATATATATATAATGCAAATACATGAGATTTTATATATCTGTAGATTATGAGCTCACCATTATCTTTGAAATGCTACTAAAATAATAAGAATGTCATAAAAGATAGAGAATAAGATATATAACATTTGCAAAATACTATGTGAAATATGGGAAATTGCATTTTAATTACATTAAAAAATATGAAAGAATCATTAAAATACAAAACAGTACATGGAAAATTGCAATAACATGCAAAACATGAGAAGATAGTTATTGAAAATTCAAATGGGCAATAGGCCCAATCTTTGGCAAAATAGAAAATTAAAATTGATAATTATTCTCTTCAAAGCTAGCAATAGAAAAATATACTTCAATTTTTATTTGGAAATAAAGCCTGAGTTGTGAGTTTGATGATATCTTTTTTATAGTCTAATAAATAAATCTTGTCTGAAGATTAGAGTGTGGAATTAGCCACTAGTTAAGCATAGAGATCTGGAGGTCTGTACAGATAGACAGATAGTTATATGGCTTGGCTGAGAGGAATATAAGGCAGGAAGAGACAGGTACTTACTGTCTTTTCAGTCTTAGGATTTCAGAGAAGTAAGAACTGTAGTGGCTGCCTGCTCTGATTCTCTGATCATTCAGCATTCACCACTAATATCTAAGTCTAGGTTTTATTATTAAGATCAATTGAAACTCATGGTACATCTGTCTACAAAGTTATGGGGTACAAATTCACAAAAAAAAAGAAACAAACAAAGAAAGAAAGAAAAAGAAAAAAACAAATGTCACAACCTCACGGGCTAGTTCTTTATTTTTTCCTTAATCTTCTAAGCAAGTTTGGACTTATTATTTTTTTTTTCTGTTGAAGCTTCTGGGCAGCAAACTCCATGGGCATAGGGACTCCAAAAGTCACAGGAATAAGCCAGTTTCCAGCCTCTTCCATGTGCTTTGTCTTCCTTTCTCTCTGTGGGATATGGACTTTCCCGTACCTCCTTCTCCGGCTGCTGCTTAAACTACACTAGGTTTCTGCCTTGACACACACTTAGACTTCTACTGTTTTATGCAGCAGCAGATGCAGACAGTTTATATTTCACCATCATCTGAGACGTCACCAGAGGCAGATTTGGTGAGACAATTGGAAATTCTTAAATAATATACATATATATTTAAATCACCTTGTATTACATATCACTCCCAGTTCTGTCCCCCTCCTATCCTCTAATACCCCCATCCCTTTTCCCATCCACTCCCCAGGGAGGGTGAGGCCTTCCATAAGTGATCATGAAAATCTGTCAAATTATTTCGGGCCTTCCCCCGTGTATCTGTCCTGAAAGAGTAACCCTCCATAGGGAATAGGCTTCTGAAGTCCATTTGTATATTAGGTATACATCCTGTTTCACTGCAAGAGGCCCATAGACTTCCAAGTTCTTGCTGGCACCCACATTCAAGGGGTCTGGTTTGGTCCTATATTGTTTCCCCAAGTGTCAGACTGGGGTCCATGAGCTCCTGCTTGGTGAGAACAGATGCTTCTCTGGTTTTTCATAGCATGGCCTTTACGTCTTTGTTTGTCATTCTTCCCTTTCTGAAACCGGATTCCAGGAATTTGGCTCAGTGCTTAGCTGTGGATCTCTGCTTTTGTTTCCAACAGCTACAGGATGAAGGCTCTAAGATGATATTTAAAGAAGTCATCATTCTCATTATAGGAGAATGGCATTTAAAGTAGCCTCTCCACTATTACTTAGATTCCTAGTTGGAGTCATCCTTGTGGATCTCTGTACAATTCCTTAGAGCCAGATTGATTTTTCAACCTCTAATGGCTCCCTATATTGAAGTGTCTCTTTTCTTGCTCTCCTCTATTCATCTCCCCACTCAGTCTTCCATGAGGGATCAGGAAGACAACTGGAAATTCTTAAATGGAGGAATTAGATAAAAGGGAGAATTTATACAACATTAAAAATGGAGAGAGTTACTTCTCTGTGTGGTAATACCCTGGATTATTTTAAAATGGAATAAATTTTAATGAGAGAATACTAAGTTAGATGGAAATTATGTAATGTCAATTTGAATCATCAGTTTTATCACTAAAATGTTTTTTTTTTAATATGAGTGGTAAGATATATGTTTTAGAAAACCTTATTAAAACAGATCATTGAGGTATTCAGGTTCACACAGAGGAATTTCAAAATTTAATAATTCCACCATTACATTATAGGTTAGAGGTCAAGAGTCTAAGGTTTTCAAACAACCAATTTTAATTTATCCAGACACCTTACAGGAACAACTACCTGCCAAATGATAGGTAGCCCAAGGCTGTGCAAGAGTTGAATAGACTTCTGTGGAAAGGATATAATTAAGGAGATTCAAGAAAGGAATAATCAAAATTTCAATTGATTCAATTGCAGTAAACAAGATCACCTAAAATGGGACATTCAGGTTGTATTAAAATAAAGCACAACAGTCCTGTAAATTAAGGTTCTTGGCAACATTTTAAAATATGTTTCATGAAGAATTATCTATATATAATATATATTTATAATAAAAACACACATAAAAATATCTGATTTGCTAAGTTTAGAAGAGGAGATCCTCTTCCTTTTGGATTTCATTAGTTTATTCATCATTTAAATTTCAAGTATTGTTACTTTGTCAAAATTTTTGAACTATGATTTTCTTATTTAGTTTTCAATGGCCTATATTCATGATGATACTTTATACTTTTCACAATATATAACATATTTTATGAGTTACAATTATTAAATATTTTGTTTGTCTTTTATATTATGTACAATATTACTGTTATAAAAAGTCATTTTCTTTCTTTTAATGAATTTACCTGTTTCTCAAAAATATTTAGGGGGTTTCAAATGTTGTTTCACAGTAAATTAATTTTATCTTAGAGCTCTCAAAAAGGTATGAGGATAATTATTATGAAACTTTAAATGTCTATATATGAGAAGTAACAGTTCAAGCAGTGCAGAAGTATTTCCTTTTAAATAGGTTCCAACCTCTAGCAGTCCACCATATCGTGGTCAATATTCCTTGGTGTATCAATTGTAAGTGTTGTGACTCCTTATCCTTCAAATTTCCTGTTATCTCAAATGCCCAATATCTTTGTACCAATTTTCTTGTTCTTTTAATTGTCAAAAGGTTATAGTCAGCACTTTTATTTAAATTAACAGACATGGATTCACATAGAATCTCTCATGCAATTCCTTGTTGAGATATGTACTTTTTTTGCAACTTAAACATTTGTTGGGCAAAGTGATGTCATGCCAAAAATCTCCAAAGAAATATTAATAGTTGAGGAGAGAAATTCAGTAGTATTTTTAAAACAGTCACTTTTAAAATACAAATACATAATGATCTCTTTTAAAAAATAAATTTTAATTAAAAACAATCTTATTTTACATACCAATCCCATTTCCCTTCCCCTCCTGTCCTCCTATGCCCTCCACCACACTCCCCATCCACTCAAGGGGAGTAAGGCTTGTGGCCTTCCCTGAGGGATCATAAAAGTCACATCATTTGGGGCTCCCCCCATCTATGTAAGGTGAGAGAGGTCCCTCCTTAGGGAATGGGCTTCCAAAGCCCATTTATGCACTAGGGATAAATACTGGTTCTACTGCCAAGGCCCCATAGACTGTCCAACCCCCCTCCCCACAACTGACACCAATGTTTAGGGGACCTGGTACAGTCATGCTTCTGCTTGCTCAGGTCAGCTGTTTCTGTGTTTTCCCCAGCATGGTATTGACCAAATTGCTCATCACTCCTCCCTCTCTAGAGCTGGATTCCTGGAGTTCTGCTCAGTTCTTGGTTGTGAAGCTCTAATTCTGTTTACAACAGCTGTTGAGTGAAGGCTCTGAGATGGCATTTAAAGTAGTTATCAACTCATTATAGCAGAATGGCATTTAAAGTAGCCTCTACACTATTGCTTAGATTCTAGTTGGGGACATCCTTGTGAATCCCTGGATGTTTCCCTAGTGCCAAACACCACTGAACATGTATAATCTCATCTTAAATGTACTTCTTAATTAATAATTTGACAGCTGTTCTAAATGTGCCTTACTAAGGTGCCTATGCTCTGTCCTAGTCATTTCATTTCAACATTTAATATTGTATCTTCATACTTCCATATGAAGTTAAATCGTGACAAGACTTAATCTGCCAAGTGTTAAAGGTAAAAAAAAAAATGTGCTTAAAAATCCTTTGTTCCCCAGCTAGCTCATACTGTCAGTGCAGAAAATATATTCAACATAATCATTGAGGAAAACACTCCCAATCTGAAGAAGGACATGCCCATGAAAGTACAAGAAGCAAACAGAACACAAAATAGACTGGACCAAAGAAGAAAGAACCCTCGATACATAATAATAAAAACACCAAAACCTACAGAAGAAAGAAAGAATATTAAGAGCAGTGAATGAAAAAGGACAGGTAACATACAAAGGCAGACCTATCAAAACTACACCTGACTTCTCCATGGAAAACCTCAAGGCCAGAAGGTACTGAGTAGATATTCTACAAGTACTAAGAGTTCACAGATGCAAGCCCAGGCTACTATGCCCAGTAAAACTCTCAATCACTATAGACAGAGAAAACAAGTTATTTTTTTTTAAATGACAAAGCCAGATTTTCACAATATGTATCTATATGTCCAGTCCTACAGAAAGTTCTGGAAGAAAAACTCCAACCCAAGGAAGTGAATTAAACACACAAGGACATAGGAAATAGATAATCACACTTCATCAGAACACAAGGGTAAAGCAGGACAAATATATTCACAATACTACTGCCAACAGCAAATCTAAAACAAACAAGCATTAACAATCAATGGTCCTTACTCTCCCTCAACATTAATGGTATTAACTCACCTATAAAAAGACATAGGCTAACAGAATGGATAAGAAAACAAAATCCATCCTGCTGCACACAAGAAACACATTGATAGCTTCTAAAAGACCTCAGGGTAAAGGCCTGGTAAAAAGATCTTCCAATCAAATGAACGCAAGAAGCAAGCAGGTGTGGCTATCCCATTATCTAACAAGTTATACTTCAAACCAAATTAATTAAAAGAGATAAAGACAGTCATTTTGTATTCATCACAGGAGAAATCCATCAGCACAAAGTCTCAATTCTGAACATATATGCCCCAAATACAAAGGCATCCACATTCATAAAAGGAACACTACTAAAACTCAAAGCTCACATAAAACCTCACACACTTTTACTGGGAGATTTTACACACCACTCTCACCACTAGACAGGATCAACAGTCAGAAACTTAACAAAGAAACAAAAGAACTAACAGAAGTTATGTATCAATTGGGTTTAACAGAAATCTATAGAACATTCCATCCAAACATAAAATAATATACCTTCTTCTCTGGTTCACATGGAACCTTCTCTAAAATCGACCACATAATAGGCAACAAAACAAACCTCAGCAGATACAAAAAAATTGGAATAGTCCCCTGTATCTTATCAGACCACCATGCTTTAAAGATAAAATTCAACAACATACCAATTGCAGAAAAAGACAAACTCATGGAAACTGAACGATGCGCAATTGCACCATACCTGGGTCAAAGGAGAAATAAAGAAAGAAATTAAGGACTTCCTAAAATTCAACGAGAATGAGGACACAACATACCCGAACTTATGGGACACCTTGAAAGCAGTGTTATGGGGAAGTTCATGTAATTAAGAGCACATATGAAGAACACAACAGATAGTCACATATGAGAATTGACAGCACTACTGAAAGCACCAGGAAAAAATCAATTTGAGAGATAAATCAATATGATAGAAACCAGGAAAACAATACAAAAAAATCAATGCAACAAAGAGTTGGTTTTTGAAAAAAATCAGCAAGATAGACAAAACTTGATCCAAACTAATGAAAAAACAGAGGGAGAAGATGCAAATTAACAAAATCAGAAATGCAAAGGGGGACATAACAATGTTCACAAAGGAAATCCAGACAATTTTCCGGTCACACTTTGAAAACCTTTACTCCAATAAATTTGAAAATTAAAAGGAAATGCTCAAATTTCTGGATAACTATCACTTATCAAAATTAAATCACGAACTGAAAAACAAGTAAAATAGACCTATAACACCTAACTAAATAGAAGCATTAATTGAAAACCTTACAACCAAAAAAAAGCCCAGGGTCTGATGGCTTCAGTGCGTAATTCTACCAGAAATTCAACAAGAGCTAATACCAATATTCTTCACATTGTTCTACACAATAGAAGGTTCATTACCAAACTGTTTTTTTAAGAGGCTACAATCACCTTGGTATCCAAGACACACAAATACACAATTAAGAAAGAAAGCTACGAAACAATATCGCTGATGAACATTAATGAAAAAATACTCAATAAATACTGGCAAACCGAATCCAAGAATACATCAGAGAAATTATCCAACATGACCAAGTAGGCTTCATCCCTGGTATGCATGGATGGTTTAACAGATGAAAATCTATCAACATGATCAACCATATAAACAAACTGAAAAAGAAAAAACACATGATCATTTTCCTAGATGCTGAAAAAGTCCTCGACACTATTAAACACCATTTCAAGATAAGCTATAAGACAACAAAAGGAGATCAAGGGGATCCAAGTTGGAAAGGAAGAAGTCAAACTGTCTCTATTTGCATATGATAGTATATAAGGGACCCAAAAAAATTCTACCAGGAAACTCCTACAGCTAATAAACAACTTCAGGATACTATTAGGAAACAAGATGAACTCAAAAAAATCAGTAGCCCTAATTTATTCTTACAACACAGAGGCTGAGAAAGAAATCAGAGAAACATCACCTTTTACAATAGCCACATACAACATAAAGTATCTTGGGATAATGCTTACCAAACCAGTTAAAGACCTATATAATAAGAACTTTGTGGCTCTAAAGAAAGAAAGTAAAAAAGATACCAGAAAATGGAAAGAATCCCATGCTCTTGGATAGGTAAGATAAACATAGTAAAAATGGTAATCTTGCCAAAAGCAATCTACAGATTCAATACAATTCTTCCCTGACCTTGAAAGGATAATAATCAACATTATATGGAAAAACAAAAGACCCAGGATAGCCAAAACAACCCTGTACAGTAAAAGAACTTAAGGAGGCATTACCATCCTGACTTTGAGTTCTACTACTGAGCTATAGTCCTGAAAACAGCCTGGTATTAGCACAAAAATAGACAAGTAGACCAATGGTATTGAAATAAAAATCCTGATATTAACCCAAGCACGTATGAACACCTGATTTTTGACAAAAAAGCTAAAAGTATACAATGGGGTGAGGACAGCACCTTCAACAAATGGTTCTGGCACATTTAGATGATGGTGTGTAGAAGACTGCAGATAGACTCATGTCTATTGGCACCCACAAAACTCAAGTCCAAATGGATCAAAGACCTCAACATCAATCCAGCCACACTGAACCTGTCAGAAGAGAAAGTGTGAGGTACCCTTGAACAAAATGGTATAGGAGACAACTTGCTGTACATAACTCCAGTAGCACAGAAACTAAGATCAACAATTAATAAATGGGAATCCTCAAACTTAGAAGCTTCCTTAAGGCAAAGAAAAGAGTTGACAAGAACAAATTGCAGCCCACAGACTGGGTAAATATTTTCACCAATTCTACACCTGACAAAGGACTGATCTCCAATATATACAAAGAATTCAAGAAAATACTCAACAAAACACCAAATAACCCTATTAAAAATGAGGTACAGAACAGAGGAGAGAATTCTCAACAGAGAAAATCAAAAAGGGCGAAAGACACTTAAAAAGTGCTCAACATCTTTAGCTATCAGGAAATGCAAATCAAAACAGCTTTGAGATACCATCTTAATCCTGTTAGAATTGCTAAAATTAGAAACACCAATGACAGCTTATGCTGGAGAAGATGTGGAGAAAAGGGGACACTTCTCCACTGCTGGTGGAAATGCAAACTTGTACAGCCATTTTGGAGATCAGTATGGTGGTTCCTCGGCAAAATGGGAATTAGTCTACTACAGGACCAGGCAATCCTTCTTTCAGTCATTTACCCAAATGACCCACATCCATGCAACAAAGACATGTGTTCAACTATGTTTGTAGCAGTGTTATTTGTAATAACAAGAACCTGTCCCTCAATTACTACTCTGTGGGAAAAATCAATGGAATCTTGAAATTCACAGGCAAGTGGATGGCACTTGAAGAAGCCATCCTGAATGAGGTAACCCAGTCACAAAAAGAAGACAATGGTATGTACTTGCTCATATATTGGATCACCAGCCTTTAATTAACACCAACAGAGAAATTTAGGATACAAGGTGCATTCTAAGAGATTTATATAAGTTCCCTCACAGAAGGGGAAGAGACAAGTCTCTAGATCACATGGGGAGTGGGGGTGGTACAGTAAGTGGAGAGGGAACTAGGAGAAAGCGAGGGGGGAGAGGAAAGCATGTGGGACTAGACAGATTGAGTCAGGGGAGTATTAGAAGACAGAAAAGAGAGAAGGAGGTTGAGAGACAGAGAGGGAGGAGAGAGAGAGAAAATAAAAACTTAAAAGAGGTAGCCATTATTGGTTTGAAGAGAAAACTTATCCTAAAGAAATATCCAGATACCTACAAGACTGACTCCAAATAACAATTTGAGCAACAGTGGAAAGGCTACCATAAATCCCCTTCCCTGATGATGATATCAATGACTAACTTATCCACCATCATGGAGCCCTCATCTAGTACCTGTTGCAAACAGAAGCAAACACCCACAACTAAACATTGAGCTGAACTGGAATCCAGATGCAGAGAGGGAGGACAAGAAGACCATATTGCAAAAAAAAATATAGAGGCATTTGCCCTGAAAAAAAAGTGGAGCTAATGGACACCCAGACTGATAGCTGGGAATCCAGCATGGGACTGACTCAGACCCCCTGAACATGGGTCTCTGTTATAAGACCTGAGCAGCCAAAAAACCTCAAACAATGGAACCAGGATGTATTTCTGGTGCACAAAATGGCCTTGCCTACAAATCCTCCTTGGAGGGATACTCCCTTAACATAGGTACAGGAGAGAAGTCCTAGTCCTTACTTCAAATGACTTGACAGATTTACATGACCCCACCTTGATGGCATTGCCCTACATGTGGAATTGAGGTTGGGGGATGTGAGGGGAGGGTGATCAGGGTGCATGTGAGGTGGAGAGAGATAGAAAGATGGTGTTAGGGAGGGAGGGAGAGACGAAGGGAGGAAGGGAGAGAGAACTGAGATCGATGTAAAATAAATAAATAAATAAATAAAGTCCTTTATAGATATTCTGTGGGAAATGCTTGCTGGGGAGAAGGACAATATTTGCATTCACTCTTACATTAGAGTTCATGAGTGTACATTCTAAGACTAATACAAGAACATGAAATAATTGAAATTCTTTTTTATAAATAGTGCTGTATTTCTATACAACTTAAACACTTCCTATGCTAAATCAGCTGAAATGTATGTCTATTTCTTAATACAATGTGAATAATGTATAGTTTTACTCTACACTGCTGCTTAGGGAAAATGAAACAAAACAAATTTAGCACATGCTCAGTAATATTTGGGTCTGTGGTTTAATGAATTCATGGATGCTTAATCCAAAGATATGCTGAGCTCATATATGTGAATTTCTGAAATAGACCAAGTAGGTTTGAGACATAAGAAACTTGCAAGAGCAGCTAAATCAATGTAAGCTATGATTTATATCATGGAAGTGTATTGTTAAAAAAACAAACCAGCATCTACAGGAATTATAAAATATTTTGTTTCCAACAAACAGCAAGAGAAGTTACTGATACATGGTATAAGGCAAGAGCATGTTTAAAATGAATTGTGACACAGTTGCAGACAAATAGGAAAAGGTGCCAGCAGTCAGATGAGGTAGACAAACAGCTAAATCTAAATCTAAGAAAATAGGAAGAGCACAATATTAAAATAATGTGTATAATTTTATATCTTCAGGTGAAAAGGCTGTTTTGTTTATATATGATAAATATACACAGCTGATGATCTTGAATCATCTCCCTAGATGCTGAAAAAGCCTTTGACAAAATTTAACACCCTTTCATGATAAAGGACTTGGAGAGATCAGGCATAACAGGAACATAACTGAACATAATAAGAGCAATATACAGAAAACCAACAGCTAACATCAAACTGAATCGAGAGAAGCTTAAATAGATTCCTCTAAAATCAGGAACAAGACAAGTCTTCCTTATCTCTCAATATTTCTTGAATATTGTACTTGAAGTTCTAGCTAAAGCTATAAAACAACAAAAGGAGATCAAGGGAATCCAAATTAGAAAGAAATCAAACTGTCTTTATTGCAGATGATATTATAGTTTATATAAAGACCCAATAAACTCTACCAGGGAACTCCTACAGCTGACAAACACCATTAGCAAACTAGCAGAATCCAAGATAAACTCAGTAGCCCTACTTTATTCAGGTGATAAACAAGTTGAGAAAGAATCAGAAAAACATCACCCTTTACAATAGCCACAAATAACATAAATGAGTGAAAGACCTATAGAAGATACCAGAAAATTGAAAGACCTCCCATGTTCTTGAATAGGTAGGATGAAAATGTCAATCGTGCCAAAAGCAATCTACAGATTCAATGAAATCCCCAATAAAATCCCAGACAATTCATCACTGACCTTGAAAGGATTATAATCAACTTTATAATGAAAAACAAATAACCCAGGAGAGCCAAAAGAACCCTGTACAATAAAAGATCTACAGGAGGAATCACCATTCCTGACTTTAAGCTCTACTACAGAGCTATGGTTCTGAAAACAGCCTGATATTTGCAAAAAAAAAAAAAAAATAGACAAGTAGACCTATTTAATCGAACTGAAAATCCTGATATAAACCCACACACCTATGAACACGTGATTTCGATAAAACCACTAAAAGAATACAAAGGGGTGAGGAAAGCATCTTCAACAATTCATGCTGGCACAATTGGATGATGGCGTGTAGAAGACTGCAGATAGTCCCATGTCTGTTGCAATGCACAACACTCAAGTCCAAATGGATCAAAGACCTCCACATCAATCCAGCCACACTGAACCCCTTAGAAGAGAAAGTGCGAGGGTTCCTTGAACATATTGTTAATAGGAGACTGCTTCCTGAACATAATCCAGGAGCACAGACACTTTGATTGACAATTAGTAAATGGCACTCTTCAAACTTAGAAGCTTCTGTAAGGTAATGGACACATGGACAAGATCAATCAGTAGCCCACAGACTTTGGAAAAGATTTTCAGTAATCCTACATCTGACAAAGGGCTGATCTTCAAAATACACAAAGAACTCAAGAAACTGGTCAACAAAACACCAAATAACCCTATTAAAAATGGGATACAGAACTGAAGAGAGAATTCTCAATAGAGGAATTCAAAAAGGCTGAAAGACACTTATGAAAGTGTTCAACAACCCTTAGCTATCAGGGAAATGAAAATCAAATTAACTTAAATATACCATTTTATTCCTGCCAGAATGGCTAAAACTAGAAACACCAATAACAACTCATGCTGAAGATGATGTGGAGAAAGAGAAACACTCCTCCCTTGCTGGTCAGAGTGCAAACTCATACATCTACTTTGGAGATCAGTATGGTGGTTCCTCAAGATAATGTGAATTAGTTTACCACAGGACCTAGTAATCCCCCTCTTGGGCATATACCCAAATGATCCACATCATTGCAACAATGACATGTGCTCAACTATGTTCATAGCAGCACTATTTGTAATAGCAAGAACCTGAAAGCAACCTAGATGACCCTCAACTGAAGAATGGATAAAGAAGATGTGGCACATCTACACAATGGGATACTACTCTGCAAAAAAAATAATAATAATAATAATGGAATCTTGAAATTCACAGCATGTGGATGGCACTTGATGAAACCTTCCTGAATGAGGTAACCCAGTCACAAGAACAGGAACATGGTATGTACTCACTCATATGTGGAGTTTAGACCTTGGCCTTGATTCTAGACTTATTATAAAACTATTACTTATTTTCTACACTTATTTGCTTTGATTTTCAGTAAAATAAAAACTTTCTTGAAAACAATATACATTTCACCATTTGTGAATTCTCTCCTATAACTTTTTATATATAATAATCATAAAGTAGTAATGCATCTTATCTAATATAATAAAATTTTAATCTTAGGAAAACAAAGGAGAAAGTAATGACAATCCATAAATAATGATAATCACAATACCATATTATTATTTTATACTATATTTGTTACAAGAATTTTCCTGAATAAAATCAAGTCATGTTTAATTATCCAAATAGTGAACCCGTGACAGACCAAGATTCATTAAATTCTAACACAATAACTTTTATTTGGCTACTTCCAGAAATATGGGTGAGTGGTTACTTACTAATGCAGAAATGACTCAAAGACACCTTCACCACTGAAGCTCGTTCAGTCACAAGTAGCAGCTTACAAAAGCTAGAAACATACAAGCTGCTCATGAACATAAAGAGTGTCCTTTCCAAATAATTTGATTGGTCTAAATGTCTTTCAGGTAGCTTGGCTGGTTTCTGCTTCTTCTGGACAGTTGCTCTAGCCTTGTTATCTTTGATGTTTTTTGTTTCTTATTTTTATTTGAAACTTAGATTGTTTATTTGGTAATAGAAGGCCTAGTGAATCTAGTCAGTTTCAGGAACTTACAGAAGAATGTTGAGTATTTATGTACCTAATGGCTTAACAATCCTCCCCAAATTTCAATCTCCTAAGAAAGTGATCATAAAAGTAGTTAATAATTATGGTTGCTACTATTTATCATAGTATTTGGATGATGCATTAGTACCTGCCTCTTTATTTATACTATCTGTTGAAATTTGGTATTTTAGCCTAAATATACTAGTGAGTATTAGTACCAACCCTTGGAATCAGAAATTTCCCTAAGGTCACATAGTTTGGATTTGAAAGAATGTGACTATTCTATTCATGTAAAGGACTGTTAACAGAGAGAACAAGTGGGAAAAACCAACCTCTAATTGCAAAACAAGGTCTTGTCTGATTTATGATCATCTTTGTGTCAAGGAAATATTAATTCTTTTTTCCTTTGATCCATAATGGAGTCTTTACGGGTTGTTTGCTTGAGGTGGCAGACATAGAGCTCCATTTCAGTCCAAGTTCTACTTCCCAAATTGATTCATAAGTCTACCTACTTGCAATGTTAACAATGTGAATAATAATTTAAAAGATATCTCATTCACATTATCAACAACAATAAATACAGTGAAGTCTTGTATGTTCCAAGCTTGTTTTCATAGAAATGAGACCTTACATTATCCATCAAAGATATGTAAGAGATATATATGTCCAACTCAAAAGAGCATAAATCATCAGAATCGAAAGTAAGAAAATTGGTATCAGAAGATGGAGAACTGTGGAACAAAATTTACAAAATTCCAATAAAATCTTTCATATTTAAAAAATTATCATACAAATAATGATGTTTGTGATGTATGCACACATTAATTACATATTCTGTAATATGAATATACTGAATAAATATATTTGTAAATTTTGTTTATTTTATTTTTTTATATTTTAATTTTTTTCTTTTTTTATATTTATTTTTTATTTTATTTAATTTTATATAACAGTCCAATTAAATGAAAACAAACATTTATACACAATATTTGGGAATTTGGGCGTCGTTCTTTCCAAGCTACTTCCTGCTGGTAAGGGGCGCTGTCTCGGGGGGATTCGAAGAAGATTCAGATATCCTGGCTGTAGTCTGTAGGGCTGTTTTGTCTAGCTATTTTGAATGTAGGATTAGCTTGTACTCTGTTTCAGGAGGTCAGGCGTGATCAAACCTCATTAGTCTGGAAGGAATCCACATCTTTTCATTTTCTGTGGAAATAAAAATAGAAATCCTTTTCCCCAGTAACTTGTCCTTCAACTTAAATTTTGGAGTCAAAGCATTTTTTTAATTTAACTTATTGTTTTACATGTCGATCCCAGTTCCCTCTCCCTCCCTCCCTCCCTCCCTCCCGCCCAACCTACCCTCCCTCCTTCCCTCCCTTTTACCCACTCTGCCCTCTCACATGCACTCTAAACACCCTCCCCTCCCATCCCCCCACCCCAATTCCATGTGTAGGGGAATGCCATCCAGTTGGGGTTATGTAGATCTGACAGGTCCTGTGAAGTAGGGACTAGGGCTTCTCTCCTGTCTCTAGATTAAGGCAGTTGTCCCTCCATGGGGGATATGTTCGCAAAGTCCTTTTTGTGCACAAGGGATACATCCTGGCTCCACTGTCTGAGGTCCCTTAGACTGCTCAGTCCTTCTGGCTGAGACCCATATTCAGGGGGGCCTGAGTCAGTCCCATGCTGGCTTCCCATCTATCAGTCTGGGGGCCCGTTTTCTCCTCCTTGTTCAGGTAAGCTGTCTCTATGTGCTTCTGCCACGTGGTCTTCTCCTCTCCATCTGCTTCTGGGTTCTAGTTCGACTCAGTGTTTATGTATGAGTGTTTGCTCCTATTTTCAACAGGCATTAGTTGAGGGCTCCATGGAGAAGTTAGTTGTTAATCTCATTCTCTTGGAAGGGCATTTGAGAAAGCCTTTCCACATTAGCTCAACTTGTTAGTTGGGAGCAGTCTTATAGTTCTCTCTACCTTTCTTTGTGTTCAATTTTATTTTCAAACCAATATTGGCTCCCTCTTTTATGTTCTCTCTCTCTGTCTCTGTCTCTCTCTCTATCTCTCTCTCTTTCCTGTCTTCTATTCCTAACCAGGCTCAATCTTCTTGGTCCCACATGTTTTCCTTTCATCCCCCTCATTTTCTCCTACTTCTCTCTCCATTCGCTGTCTTCCCCGACTTCACTTGAGCTCTGGGGGACTTGTCCCTTCCCAGTTCTGTGAGGGACTTTATATGAATCTCTTAGAATACACCTTGTATCCTAGTTCATCTGGTGATGTGAATTATAGGCTGGTGATCATTTGATCTAGGTCTAAAATCCATATATGAGTGAGTACATACTGTGTTCCTCTTTTTGTGACTGGGTTACCTCATTCAGGATGGTTTCTTCAGGTGCCATCCACTTGCCTGCGAATTTCAAGATACCATTATTTTTTTCTGCAGAGTAGTATTCCATTGTGTAGATGTGCCACATCTTCATTAACCATTCTTCAATTGAGGGGCATCTAGGTTGCTTCCAGTTATTGCTATAACAAATAGTGCTGCAATGAACATAGTTGAACAGATGTCTTTGTTGCATGGATGTGAATCCTTTGGGTATATGCCTAAGAGGGGGATTGCCGGGTCCTGTGGTAAACTAATTCCCATTTTCCTGAGGAACCGCCATACTGATCTCCAAAATGGCTGTATGAGTTTGCACTCCCACCAGCAGTGGAGGAGTGTTCTACTTTCTCCACATCCTCTCCAACATAAGTCATCACTGGTGTTTCTAATTTTAGCCATTCTGGTAGGGGTAAGATGGTATCTCAAAGTTGTTTTGATTTGCATTTCCCGGATAGCTAAGGATGTGGAGCATTTTCTTAAGTGTCTTTCAGCCTTTTTGATTTCCTCCATTAAGAATTCTTTCTTCTGTTCTGTACCCCATTTTTTAATAGGGTTATTTGGTGTTTTGTTGACTAGTTTCTTGAGTTCTTTGTGTATTTTGGAGATCAGGCGGTTGTCGGATATAGGGATGGTGAAAATCTTTTCCCAGTCTGTTGGCTGCCATTTGGTCTTGTCCACTGTGTCCTTTGCCTTACAAAAGCTTCTAAGTTTGAAACGGTCCCATTTATTAATTGTTTCTTTCAGTGTCTGTGCCCCTGGAGTTCAAGAAGCAGTCTCCTATACCAATTTGTTCAAGGGTACCTCCTACTTTCTCTTCTAAGAGGTTCAATGTGGCTGGATTGATGTTGAGGTCTTTGATCCATTTAGACTTGAGTTTTGTGCATGGCGACAGACATGAGTCTATCTGCAGTCTTCTACACATCCTCATTCAATTGTGCCAGCACCATTTGTTGAAGATGCTGTCCTTGCCCCATTGTATAATTTTAGCTGTTTTGTCGAAAATCAGATGTTCATAGGTGCATGGATTAATATCAGGATTTTCAATTCGATTCCATTGGTCTACCTGTCTATTTTTATGCCAATATCAGGCTGTTTTCAGAACTATAGCTCTGTAGTAGAGCTTAAAGTCAGGAATGGTGATGCCTCCTGAAGTTCTTTTATCGTATAGGGTTGTTTTGGCTATCCTGGCTCTTTTGTTTTTCCATATATAGTTGATTATAATCCTTTCAAGGTCGATGAAGAATTGTGGTGGGATTTTAATAGGGATTGCATTGAATCTGTAGATTGATTTTGGTAAGATTGCCATTTTTACTATGTTAATCCTACCTAACCAAGAACATGGGAGATCTTTCCATTTTCTGGTATCTTCTTTAATTTCTTTCTTTAGAGTCACAAAGTTCTTATTATATAGGTCTTTTACTAGTTTGGTAAGCGTTACACCAAGATACTTTATGTTGCTTGTGGCTATTGTAAAGGGTGATTATTGAGGTAAATAAGGATCAGGATAAACAAATAGGCCGGAATAGATGTTTATTCAGGGAGAAATAACTTACAACCTAGACAGATGAACACCAGGAAATTCAACCCGATCCTCTCCTGTCCCAGTCACGCCAAAAAGAGAGAGCACCTTCCTGGCCCCCTCCGACCTCCTTCCTCAGGTCACCTCCGCCCATCGCTCCACCCCCCAATGGGCGTGGTCAGTGCTACAGAAGTACTATCTCACTACAGGTGATGTTTCTCTGATTTCATTCTCTGCCTCTTTGTCGTCTGAAAAAAGTAGGGCTACTGATTTTTTTGAGTTTATCTTGTATCCTTCTAGTTTGCTGAGGTGTTTATCAGCTGTAGGAGTTCCCTGGTAGAGTTTATTGGGTCACTTATATAAACTATCATATCATCTGCAAATAGAGACAGTTTGACTTCTTCCTTTCCAATTTGGATCCCCTTGATCTCCTTTTGTTGTCTTATAGCATTAGCTAGAACTTCTAGTACGACATTGAAGAGATATGGAGAAAGAGGACAGCCTTGTCTTGTTCCTGATTTTAGAGGAATTGGCTTAAGTTTCTCTCCATTCAGTTTGATGTTGGCAGTTGGTTTGCTGTATATTATTCTTATTATGTTTAGATATGTTCCTGTTATCCCTGACCTCTCCAATACCTTTATCATGAAAGGGTGTTGAATTTTGTCGAAGGCTTTTTCCACATCTAGGGAGATAATCATATGGTTTTTCTTTTTCTGTTTATATGGTGGATCACGTTGATAGATTTTCGTATGTTAAACCATCCCTGCATTCCAGGTATGAAGCCTACTTGGTCATGGTGGATGATTTCTCTGATGTATTCTTGAATTCGGTTTGCCAGTATTTTATTGAGTATTTTTGCATCAATGTTAATCAGGGATATTGGTCTGTAGTTTTCTTTCTTAGTTGTGTCTTTGTGAGGTTTGGGTACCAAAGTTATTGTGGCCTCATAAAAAGAGTTTGACAATGAACCTTCTGTTTCTATCTTGTGGAACATTTGAGGAGTAGTGGTATTAGTTCTTCCTGGTAGAATTCTGTGCTGAATCCATCTGGCCCTGAACTTTTTTTGGTTGGAAGGCTTTCGATGACTGCTTCTATTTCATTGAGGGTTATGAGTCTATTTAAGTTTTTTGTCTGTTCTTGATTTAATTTTGGTAAGTTATAGTTATCCAGAAACTTGTCCATTTCCTTTGAATTTTCAATTTTTGTGGAATACAGATTTTCAAAGTATGACCTGAAAATTGTCTGGATTTCCTCTGTGTTTGTTGTTATGTTCCCCATTTCGTTTCTGATTTTGTTAATTTGCATGTTCTGTCTCTGCTTTTTTGTTAATTTGGATAAAGGTTTGTCTATCTTGTTGATTTTCTTAAAAAACCAACTCTTTGTTGCATTGATTTTTTTGTATTGTTTTCCTGGTTGCTATTTTGTTGATTTCAGCCCTCAAGTTGATTATTTCCTGGCGTCTACTCCTGCGGGGTGAATTCGCTTCTCTCTGTTCTAAGGTTTTCAGTTGGGCTGTTAATTCTTTTATGTGACTATCCTCTGTTTTCTTCATATGGGCAATTAGTGCAATGAACTTCCCTCATAGCACTGCTTTCAAGGTGTTCCATAAGTTCAGGTATGTTGTATCCTCATTCTCGTTCAATATTAGAAAGTTTTTAATTTCTTTCTTTATTTCGTCTCTACCCAGGAGTGGTGCAATTGCACATTGTTCAGTTTCCATGAGTTTGCAGGTTTTCTGCTATTTGTTTTGTTGCTGAATTCCAATTTTAAAGCATGGTGGTCTGATAAGATACAGGGGACTATTACTATTCTCTTGTATCTGTTGAGGTTTGTTATGTCACCTAGTATGTGGTCGATTTTAGAGAAGGTTACATGTGGAGCAGAGAAGAAGGTATATTCTTTTGTCTTTGGATGGAATGTTCTATAGATGTCTGTTAACCCCAGTTGAGACATAACTTCTGTTAATTCTTTTGTTTCTTTGTTGAGTTTCTGATTTGTGGTCCTGTCTAGTGTTGAGAGTGGTGTATTGAAGTCTCCCACTATTAGTGTGTGAGGATTTATATGAGCTTTGAGTTTTAGTAGTGTTTCTTTTACGAATGTGGGTGCCTTTGTATTAGGGGCATAGATGTTCAGAACTGAGACGTTGTGTTGATGGATTTCTCCTGTGATGAATATGAAATGACCATCTTCATCTCTTTTGACTAATTTTGGTTTGAAGTCTAACTTGTTGGATATTAGGATAGCTACACCTGCTTGCTTCTTATTTCCATTTGATTGGAAAATCTTTTCCCAATCCTTTACCCTGAGGTAATGTCTATCTTTGAAGCTTAGATGTGATTCTTGTATGCAGCAGAAGGATGGATTCTGTCTTCGTATCCATTCTGTTAGCCTGTGTCTTTTTATAGGTGAGTTAAAACCATTAATATTGAGGGTGAGTAAGGACCATTGATTGTTGATGCTTGCTTGATTTAGGTTTGTTGTGGGCAGTGGTATTGTGAATATATTTGTTCTGCTTCACCCTTGGTTTCTGGTGTAGTTGGATTATCTGTTGCTTACATTTTTGTGGGCGTAGTTACCTTCCTTGGGTTGGAGTTTTCCTTCCAATACTTTCTGTAGGGCTAGATTTGTAGATACATATTGGGAAAATATGGTTTTGTCATTAAATATCTTGTTCTCTCCATCTACATTGATTGAGAGTGTTGCTGGATATAATAGCCTAGGCTGGCAACCGTGTTCTCTTAATACTTTTAGAACATCTATCCAGGACCTTCTGACCTTGAGGGTTTCCATGGAGAAGTCAGGTGTAATTTTGGTAGGTCTGCCTTTATATGTTACCTGTCCTTTTTCCTTCGCTGCTCTTAATATTCTTTCTTAATTCTGTATGCTAGGTGTTTTGATTATTATATGTCAAGGGGTCTTTTTTCTTTGGTCCAGTCTATTTGGGGTTCGGTATGCTTCTTGTACTTTCATGGGCATGTCCTTCTTCAGATTTGGGAAGTTTTCCTCGATGATTTTGTTGAATATGTTTTCAGCACCTTTGAGCTGGGCTTCCTCACCTTCGTCTATGCCTATTATTCTTAGGTTTGGCCTTTTCATGGTGTCCCACATTTCCTGGATGTTTTGTGTTAAGGATTTGTTGGATTTATGATTATCTTTGGTCGATGAATCTATTTCTTCTAGTTTATCTTTTGCGCCTGAGATTCTCTCTTCCATCTCTTGAATTCTATTGGTTATGCTTGTGTCCATAGTTACCGATTTTTTGCCCAGCTTTTCAATTTCCAGCATTCCTTCCGTTTGTGTTGCCTTTATTTTCTCAATTTCAGTTTTCAAGTCTTGAACCGTTTCCTTCACCTGGTTAATTGTTTTTTCTTGGCTTTCTGTACTTTCCTTAAGGAATTTGTTCATTTCTTCCACTTTTTTGTTTGTTTTTTCCTCCATTTCTTTAAGGGATTTTCTCACATCTTCTTTGAGGGCCTCTATCATTTTTATGATGGTAGTTTTTCAGTCGTACCCTTCTGCTTCCTCTGCTTTGTTGTTGTGTTCCATTCTAGTTGGTGTAGAATCCCTAGATTCTGGTGGTGTCATGTTTGTCTTTCTGTTGTTAGGTGTTCTCTTGTATTGCCTTCTTCCCATAGCTTCTTCCAGTAGGTGTTGGTGGTGTCTCCCCCCTCTCCCTATGGTACTTCCCCGATGGGCTTATGTGGGTCTGAGATTCAATATCTGTAGCTCTGTGTGGTCCAAGCTCTCTAGGAGGTTTCTCCGCAGACAGAGATCCAGGGATGGGGTCAAGGATGAGGATCCAGAAGATGTAAACTGGTACTCACAGTGGTCCTCTGGCCAATAGCTCTGGCCAATGGCTCTGGCCAATAGCTGGCGGAAGAGGGCAGGGGCTGAGCTGGGACTTGAGAAGGTTTTGCAGGATAGTGGGATCTCAGTGGAAACTGGCGCTCTCCAGCTGATACCTGATTCTTTGGGAAAGGCCAGGATTTGGGGGTCAAGGATCTTGCCTGCAGGAACTCTGAGTGGGCCCACAGAGATAGGCGGATCTCTGGGAGGGGCCTGGGACTCCAGCAGAGGACTAGAGGCAGGGTCAGAGACCAAGCAGGTGGTGAGTGGTCCTGTGAGGATAGTTAGGTCTCCTTTGTTCAGAGTTGCTCCGAGAAGTCTCCAAAGTAGGGTGGACTGTTGTCTCCACCCTCTGTCCCAGTGCTCAACCAGAGCTGCAGGACCGTGGGTGGGGTAGGGCACAGGGTAGAGGGGGTAGGCTGGCAATGGGGATGGGTGGGGTGTATCAGAGCTCCAAGGGTGCTCTCGATGGGGACTGGAGACAGGAGCAGCAGGATCAGGGGCCAACCCAGGGAGTTTGGGCGGGGGAGGGGGGAAAAGAGGTTGTAGGGGACAGGAAGCCCCAATTGGGCCCAGACTCACCTCTGGCCAATAGCTGGTGGAAGAGGACGAGGGCTGAGCTGGAACTAGAGAAGGTTTTGCAGGAAAGTGGGATCTCACTGGAAACTGGTGCTCTCCAGCTGAGACCTCGTTCTTTGGCAGAGGCCAGGATTTGGGGGTCAATTTCGTTTATTTTAAAAAGAGAAATAAATTATTATAATGTGCTAAATGTAATAACAGAAATGGACAAAAAATAATGAATGTTAAAATGGAAATAAATAAAGGCTCACAAAAGGAAATCTTGAGGATTTGTATTTTATACTCCTAAAAACTCAAAAGATTTAACATTTTCTACAAAAGACAGTCATAAAGGTGAAAAAAACAAATTAAGGTTTGGGAGTAAATATTTGTAAATAACATACTTGATAAAATACCTATACATGGAATGCATTATGAATATACTTTGCTATAATAATTAGGAGACCAATATAAATCACCCAAACATCGCACACACACACACACACACACACACACACACACACACATATATATACATATATATATATGTATATATATATAATTGAAGGAGACATATAGCTACAAATTAAACATGAAAATGTCTTTCATATCTTCAGTGATTAGAAAAATACAAGTTAAGATAGTAAAAGTACACTTCATATACTTGAAAGGAAAGATGTCAAAAACATAAAGAAGCTGAAATACTTATAATTTCTTATAATGGTAGACACTCAAATTTTCTTAAGAAAACTGGTATTCCAAACAGGTTTGTCATTGTTCTCAAAAAAACAATACCTGCAGTTACTGGAGAGATTTGGTACTATAGCATGAGTCACAATTTCTGTGTCTGTTAGGCTTCTAAACCATTAATAGAATAATTATATTGAAGGATATTCATGCTAAAAGATAACTAAGTACAGAATTTGCAGTATCACCAAAATATCTTTTTTGTGATTCAAATTTAAGTAATACTATGTATCATATCTAGCCAAATGTTAAGTAGGGTTTATTATACCATTATATAATTATGAAGTTGTTTATAAATATGCAGTTGTATTCTTAAAAGCAATGACAATTTTATCCCAAGGAAATATACTCCTGTGGTCTTTTAGTGTATAGTCCAAATTTGTAAAGTACCAAGCATTTGTCAAATTATGAAAGCATAAACAAAATGAAGAACCTCTTGGTCAGCAATCAAACAACACCAGAAACCAATACTAAAATATTATTTGTGTATGTATTCTGGAAAGAATACTGACAGAAGAAAAACTCAATTATGATACTTAATAGTCATGTGACTCTATTTACATAACATTGATAAGGTAACAAATACCTAGAAATGGAGAATGGATTGGTGGTTTCCTAGGATTTTTGAATTCTGTATTTCCTGAGATTTTTAAAATATGGCTCTCTTTAGAATTTTCTTATTTCATAGAATTCCCTATAACTGGCTAGGTGCACTAAAATTCTCCCTCACAAGCTTGAACAACCATTGAAGACTTTGGAAAGACACTGTAAGAACAGCCAAACTGCCTGGAATAGTCCTAGAGAGAACCACATGCTTAGAAGAGGCTCCCTAGCCTGTGGTACCTATAAAAGTTGTGCAGTGAACTCTGGGAATCCAGATTTCATAAGTGGTCAACAATGCTCAGGTGGGTTTCCAGTGTTGTTTTTCTTTTGAATTACTTTTTTCCCTGCAATTAAACTACACAAATATTCATATATTCAACCACAATAAATTTATTGGTTCAAGCTGGATTTGCTTTCATGTGTCATCAAACGGAGCCCTTTGCTGCCTTAACAGGGACCAGCAGAATAAAATATAAACTTGTAAAGAGTGGTTTTTAAGGTCCCTGAAAGTTATATGACAGAGATTAATCCAATGAGGAAATCTTGATACAGTTATGTTTTCCTATACAGTATTGAATATTTAGCTTCTCAATTTTTCCATGTTTTTAAGAAATTTAAATTTATTATTTTCAAACCAATATATAAATGGGCATTGATATGAAAATAATGAAAATTAACAGTATGTTTGCATATTATAATTACAATTATCTTTACATACTCTTATTACTAGAACCAGAAGTTGAAGGCATATTGGAAGTATTCTTAATATTATGACTCCTGTTTTGCAAAAATCTAACAATTCTCTTATGGATTTTACGCTTGAATTCTTTCTTGAATGTATTTTTTAAATTAACTTTTATTTAAACTAAAAACCAATTTTACTTTACAAACCAATCCTACTTCCCTCTTCCTCTCAGCCTCCCAAAGTTCCCAACATCCCCTCCTCACATACCCCCAAGCACTCCTCAGGGAGGGTGAGGCCTCCCATGGGGGAATCATACAACTCAGTCACATTATTTGGGATGGAACCAAGGTCATTCACTGTGTATCTACACTGAGAGAGTAGCCCTCTGTATGGAACGGGCTCCAATAGCCAATTTGTGTACTAGGGATAAATACTGATTCTTCTGTGAGAGGCCCCATAGACTGCCCAAAGCCCCCTACTGACACCCATATTCAGGGGGGCCTGGTTCTATCTTATACATGTTCCCCAGCTGTCAGTCTTGAGTCACTGAGTCCCCTTGCTCAGGTAAGCTGTTTCTGTGTGTTTCTCCAGCATGATGTTGACAACTTTTCTCATCACTCCTCCCTCTCTACAACTGTTCAGCTCAGTGCTTAACTGTGAATCTCTGCTTCTGCTTCCATCAGCTCCTGGATGAGGACATGAGGGATCAGGGAAGTTGAGTAGGAGAACAGAGAAGCAGAGCAAGGAAAGAGATGGGTTAATAGAGAGTCATTATAGCTGAATGAGAAATCAGGCAATAGGAAAGTCTCCAGGAATTCACAAGGATGAATCCAACTAAGAATCTAAGCAATATTGGAGAGGCTACCTTAATGCTCTTCCTCTTTAATGAGATTGATGACTACCTTAAATGCCATTGTAGAACCTTTTTCCATGTTTTATGGATCCAACAATGCATGCAAGCAAGCTAAGTCTTCCATTTAGAGGGTGAGTTTGGTGGAGAATACTAAGGAACAATATGCATGGTAGATGAGAGAAGTCCACTAAGTGAGTACCGAGATAGTATAAAAATGCTGACGTTTACAATAAATTTTACAGTCAGAGTAATTTCTGAGTGCATAGAGTATCTGCAAACTATTATTTGGTTTGCTTGGCCATTACTATGTGTAGTCATAAATACAGCCAATGTTGAGAAGACTGCTCAGTGGGAAGGTATAGAAGACAATTATATGGAGATAGTGCTTTGGCATTTCTTGAAGTCAGTGTGATATATCAGGAATAAGAGTACTAGTTAAATCCGTATTAGTGAGCTCTCACTGGGATCCTAAAATTCAGAACTCAGAAAGAAGTTAGAGAGTAAAAAGAAAATAAATGAGATACAGGTGACAATAAATAAATCCAAAGATAAAAGTGTGGTGTCTGGTGCTCACTTCATCTGGGAAGATATGATTTTTCAATGGAGAGTTGTTAAAGATATCAGTGGGGTGGAACTTTGGGGACATTGATAAATGCTATAGCAGAACATGATGTTTGCAAAGTTTTAAGAGGACTTGTTCAAACCTAAAATGTAAATTGGGTGTTTAGGTCACTCAAACAACAACAACAATAATAAACATATTTTTTAAAAGATGCAAAAACTAAATAAAAAAGAATCTGTGTCACTCTGACTCAGAATACAAACATGAATATTTTTATATCCAAGTAGAAGCCTGAAAGTTACTAAAATACAAAATGCAGTGGTAGGAAGCAACAAGACCTGACAGCAGTTTACCTTAGGGTAAAGCAAAGGCAAGCCATCACAGGAGAGAGAGAGAGAGAGAGAGAGAGAGAGAGAGAGAGAGAGAGAGAGAGAGAGAGAAGTGTAGGTGGTCCCTCCTGAGATAACATCAACTTCAAGAAAGAAGAAAGTCTTCAAGAATAGGAACCGCCCTTGCCCCTTCATAACATGATGGATGGCTTGAGGCAAGTGAAGCTCAGAATAACACAGTGTGACTAAAAGCTCCATATTAAATTGTGGGCATATTGGTCTCTTCTTAAAGTTTAAAATATGTGGGCATAGGTTGATCTACAGATCATGTATGCCTCCATTCCTAGTGGCCCGTAGGTGTATCAGAAGCAATAAACATTAACTGGTGAACATGAAGATGGAGGAAAACATGTAAAACTAATTAAGATTAACCTTATGGATAGGCATCCTCTGAGTATGCTATGTTTATTCTTCACCAGAGGGACTTTCAGGCCAGCTAGAACACTCTTAGTACCCAACATGCCTTATCAAGAAATGTAAGTTGTTTGTCATTCAAATGTAATGTCAGCTTAGTATCTTCTTGCTGCCATGGATGTAGCCTAAAGTAGCTCTTCACAAGTGTAAATAAAATAAAATTTTAAAAAACTGGCATTTTTTTCAGGAAAATGTGAATCAGTCTACCACAGGACCCAAAAATCCCCCTCTTAGGCATATACCCAAATGATCCACACCCATGCAACAAAGACATGTGCTCAACTATGTTCGTAGCAGCATCATTTGTAATAGCAAGAACCTGGAAGCAACCTAGATGCCCTTCAAGTGAAGAATGGATATAGAAGATGTGGCACATTTACACAATGGAATACTACTCTGCAGGGAAAACAAACGGAATCTTGAAATTTGCAGGCAAGTGGATAGAACTTGAAGAAACCATCCTGAATGAGTTATCCCAGTCACAAAAAGAGGAACATGGTATGTATTGCTCATATATGGATTTTAGACATAAAGCAAAGGATCACCAACCTATAATTCACACCACCTGAGAAACTAGGATACAAGGAGGATTCTAAGAGATTCATATAATATCCTTGACAGAAAGGGAAAGCGACAAGATCTCCAGAGCAAATGGGGAGTGGGGGCACAGTGAGTGGAGAGGGAACTAGGATAAAGAGAATAGGAGGAGAAGAAAGCACTTGGGACTAGGAAGATTGAGTCAGTCGGTGGAGGAATAGAAGAGAGAGAGGGGGAAGGGAGAGAGAGAGGCAGGGGGAGGGAGAGACAATAAAAGAGGGAGCCGTTATAGGTTTGAACCTCGAGAAATGTCCAGAACCCACAAGACTGATCCCGATTAACAATATGAGCAACAGTGGAAAGGCTACCATAAATGCCCTTCCCTGATAATGAGATCTACGAGTAACTTATCCACCATCATGGAGACTTCATCTAGTAGCTGATGGAAGAGAAGCAGACACCCATAGCTAAACACTGAGCTGAAATCCTTGAAATCAGTTGCAGAAAGTGAGGAGTGATGAGCAGGGAGGTCAGGACCAAGCTGGAGAAACCCACATAAACTGTTGATGTGAACAAGAGGGAGCACTTGAACTCCAGAATGACATTAGAAAACTAGTATAGGACCGACCCAGACCCCATGAATGTGGTTGTTAGTTCAAAGGACTGTGCAGTATATGGGGCCTTTGGTAATGGATCAGTATTTATCCCTAATACAAGAGTGAAATTTGGAAGCCCATTCCACATAAAGGGATAGTCCCTCAGTCTAAGCATATGGGGGAAAGCCTAGTCCCTGATCCAAATGATATGACAGACTTGGAAGATTCCCCATTGAAGTCTGCTCCCTGAGGAGCAGAATGGGGTTGGGATGGGGGTTTGTGGGGGAGAACAGGTGAGGATGAGATGTGCGGGAAATGAGACTGACATGTAAAACAAGCTTGTTTCAAATTTAAATAAAAATATTACCCCCCCCAAAAAAAAATACAGGAAAGAGGTGGAGAAGCTAAGCTACAATAAATAAATAAATAAATAAATAAATAAACAAACAAATAAATAAATAAAGAGGTTAAAACTTGTCCTGTTACCAAAAATAAACCAGTCTACCTACCTGGAGGAGATATTCCAGAATCTGTTCAGACACAAGGCAATTCATGCATATGCTCTTTGAGTCCAAGTTTCATGATTTTTTTTATAATGGGGTGGAAATTCAGTCATAGAGTTGCCTTTGAATTCTTCTGCTTCTGCAAGCAAACTTTCACCTATATAAAGTAACCACCATACACTTGTTGGTTCTTACATTGGACTTTGATGGTATCCTTACTTTGGACTTTCACTTGTTCCCTACTTTGGGTGATTAGATATTTGTTATTACTCTCCCCCCACACTAGAAATAGTGTCACATATTAGAGGAGAAATTGAGGGAGTAAATCTGAGCAATCATATTTTTTTTAAGCAGTGTAGTAAATTTAGTATAGGCCATTTTTTGGAATAGTGAAATTAACATCTTGTACTGTTGGAAATATGAAGTTACATATGTTAAAATCATATATAATGTACAAATATTAAGTTATGCATAGCTGACATCCACTTAAATCTCTGAATTGCACTGATGCAGTCACTTGATTGTTAAATGATATTAATGTTATACTGAAGGAAGGTTAGTGGATGATACACAAGAAATTTCTAGAGTACTTGGCATCTTTTGTGAACCAATCACCATTTAAAAATTAATTTAATTTGGTAATGAAAACAGAATACATTTAAAATTAATAAACATTCAGTGTTCTTTTTAGGTTCACAGTAGCTTTATTGCTAGCTTATATTAGATACAGGCTCTCAGAATTTACTTGAATAGAAAATCTATTAGTATTCTGGGATAGTTGGGAAAATTATATCTTTAGATGATACTTGATACCTATAATTAGTAAATGAGAGAGACAGCCTTCAAATGTTATTGTTTTAGTTTAGACTTCATTTTGGAAGAATTGCTTTGAGAACTGAATTATCCAGTTGCATACTGTCCCCTGGGGGAAGTCCAGACACCGATAAAGGCTGGTCATACTGAAATTATTTCATACAGAGCTCCCTGGAATTTGAAAGAAAGCTTTCATGAGCTTGAATTGTACATCAGTATCCTATTCTACCTAGGCTAGTTTGCTTCTATTGTTGTTAAATATTGGTGTCTATTCCACATCTTGTTAATGTGTTTGTATGTGAACACTGGACTGCTTAATGGTTCTATGAAGAAGACTACTACTTTTGGAAAATTATATAATAACTAAGCTTTACATTTTGAAATTATGGTAATAATTTATTAAATCATACTTTATACAATTAGATGAAAGTTCTCTAGTAAATTTTTGTAATGTAACATATTGACAAAAGTAATTAAAAATAAAACTGACAATATTTATCTTTACATAAGTATTATACCTCATTTACATTATAATTTCTTTCAATTATGGAGTTGCTTTAGTTTCTAGTTGTTAAATATGTTCATCTAGGCAAGATTAAATGTGGGTAAAGGAAGGAAATTGTGAAGAATGGGCAAAAAGTGGCCTTAGTGGGAAATTGGAAAAGACAATAGAGGATTTATGATATTAAAATGGAAGAGTGAAACTGCAGGAAAAGAGTATAGTGGTGGAAAGGGGATAAGGAAACCGGGCCTATGGAGAAGAAAGAATCAACAATGAGAAGGTTGTATAAATGCAATATGAAAAATCTGTTAGTACATTTTAAAACTTCAAGAAATTATAAGAATGGCAAGTTAAGGGAATACATGAATTTTTATTCATACTAAAATTTAATTGGATGAAAACCTTCTATGGATTGAGTTAATTTGAATTAACTTTTATTCTATATGTATTCAGTATTTTCAAAACATAAAACATATTTATAGGAAGTTAATTACTAGTTCATAAGTGCTTTAAACTATCTTGGGTAATGACCACATGTAAAAAATAGATTATAGTCACACTAGGCAAGCAATTTACGACCTTTGAAGCAGAAATATTTCACCCATAGCTGTTGTATAAATGAAAGAGAAGCTTTACGTTTTGGGTCAACTATCTTATATAGTAGATTATCACCTTTAATGATAGTTTTAAATGGTATTCCAAATATGTCTGATTATATAACACAACTTCTTTTCTTAACAATTTATCTTTACTTAAATGTTTGAATTTTCATTTCAGATTGACCTAAATAACATGAAAAACATACACAAATCAGTTTAGACTTATTGTTATTTTTAATGGACAGACACTTTTAAACATTAAAATCTCATCAACCTTCTAAAAATTTTATGTTTAGAAAAACATTGTTGGAGATCTAAACTAAGAAATGTATAGCTTCAAAAATTTTTAAATTAAAAATAATTTTTACTGTTTAGTATGATAAATTATGAATAATCTAAATTATGAATAATCTAAAACATGGTCATCCTGAGTATCACATACATGTATATATATATGTATGTATATATATATATATATATATGTATATATATATATATATATATAGCCATAGTCTGTATATTTATGCCCATACTATCAAAGGCTGAAAAGATAATGCTTCACATAGTTGGCCTCATGCCCTCACTGGCTACAACACTAGGGAGGGTCCTGCCCCTTACTGACTGAAGCATGCAGAAGATACAATCTGACACCTCACCTGGGCCTCACAATGGAGCTGACCCTGTTCAAAGGGTCATTGAGGCAAGCTGGCTCTGAAGGCATGAGAATGTCAGAGAAAGTCACACCCCTTCAGTCTGCCATGTAGTGGCATGAGTAAAAGAAAGATAGTCTCTTCCTTTCTCTCCTCACTTCCTCCAGCAGGTGGGGGACCTGAACTAACCTCTCACCAGCTGCCATGCTCAGAACAGTCTCTGTCTCACCTGGGCAGCAGAGTAGAGATGACCTTGTAGAGAAGGGCATCAGTAATGGAGCCTTAAGGTCATGAACGGGGCTTATTTGATACAGCTCCACCTTCATTGTCTGCTGAGTGTTAGTGGAGAAGAGGGAAGATGTCCTCCCCCATTACCCCTCTGTTTCCAGGTGGTCAGGGAGCTAACCACCATCTCTTTACCAGGCCCAACACTCTGGGGAAAGGGTCCTGCACCTTGTCTTTGCAGCACAGAAAAGCAGAACACTGTTGGTAAAAGTAAGAGTGAGCTACACCTAAAGCTGTGAGCATGGGAGAGGTAGTCCCACTACTTATCCTTCATGCAAGGGCTTGGGGAGGGTTTGAAAAGTACCTACCTTATCCCTCACCCCTCACTGACCAGCTGCAGCTCTCAGGAAAGTATACCCTGTTCCTGGTCTGGGCAGAAAAATAGAGCTGACCCTGTTGACTGAAGCATGGGTGAGAAAGTAGGAGAGATGGACCCAGTCTCATTGTCTGGCATATTGTTGTGGAGGTTGAGGGAATGATGCCATACCCCTTTGCCCCTACCACCTACGTTGGACAAGGGAGCCTACACTACTCTGTACCAGCTGGATCACTCTGGAAAGTGGGTCCTGTACCTCACCTAGGCAACATAATATAGCTGACACTATTGACTTTCTCACTCTATTAACTGTTACCTAGAGTTTCTGGGTGTGATAATTGTAGCCTTGTTATCCTTATTTTGAAGCTAATATCTACTTATGAGGGAGTATTTTGCTTAAGTCAGGATTGCCTCCCTCAGGAGATTTTTTTTCTAGTTCTGTCCATTTGCCTTCAAATTTCCTGGTGGCCTTGTTTTTAGCAGCTGAGTAATACTACATTGTGTAAATTTACCACGTTTTCTTTATCCATTACTCTGTTGAAGGACATCAAGGTTGTTCCCAGGTTCTGGCTATTACAAATAAAGATGCTATGAACATAGTTGAGGAAGTGCCATTTTGATATGATTGAGCATACTTTGAGAATATGCCCAAGAATAGTAGAGGTAAGTCTTGTAGTAGGTTGATTCCCAGTTTTCTGAGAACCTGCCACACTGACTTCCAAAACGGCTGCACAAGTTTTTACTCGCACCAGGAATGAAGGAGTGTTCCCCTTACCCCATATTTTCTTCTGTAGGAGCTGTCACTTACGTTTTTGTTATTAGCCATTCTGAGAAGTTTTTGATGGCATCTCAGTATCTCAGTGTTGTTTTTATTTGTATTTCCGTGATGACTAAGGATATTGAACTAAGGATATCGCCTTAAAATTTCTCAGCCATTTGAGAATCAACTGTTGAGAAGTCTGTGTTTAAATCTGTAACCCATTTTAAAATAGGATTATTGGGTTTGTTGATATCTAGTTTCTTGAGTTCTTTATGTATTTTGGAAATCAGTCCTCTGTCAGATATGGGGTTGAGAAGGAACTTTGCCCATTCTGCAAGATGTCATTTTGTCCCATTGACAGTGTCATTTGCCTTCCAGAAATTTTCAATTTCATGCAGTCCCATTTATTAGTTATCCAAATCAGTACCTATGCTATTGGCATTCTGTTCAGGAAGTTGTTTCCCATGCCAGTTTATCCGAGTATTTTCCACCTTCTTTCCTATCAGGTTCAGTGCATCTGGATTTATGTTGCTGCCTTTTTTTACTTGAACTTAGTTTTGTGCAGGGTGATGAATAAGAATCACTTTGCTGTTGCCAGCATCCAGATAGGCCAGAAACTGTAACAAAAATAATAAAATCCAAGAGACAGATATTAGGATTCAAGCTGAAGATCAGAAAAGCAAAGCACCCAGCTAGTTGTTCTTACTTCTACCAGGGCTGAAATGGATGTCCTGTCTTCCCTGACTGCAAGTTGAATCTCACATGAGACCATTTGCTTCTTGTTTATATACCTCTTTAGTGCTGTGATTAAAGGCAGGAGCGTTGTTACTCTTTTAGATTGATTCATTCTCATGTAACCAGGGTGGTCTTGAACTCAGAAGATCCATTTGCCACTGTTACAGGAGTCCTGGGATTTTAAAGTTGTGTGGCATTGCTGCCCAGCTTCTAGAGCTACTAGTGTGGCTTGCATTGCATTCTTATCTCCAGTGTCTTTATTACATTATAAACAATATGTGATCACAAGAACGATTTATGAAAATCCATTCATTTTTCCATTATATAAGTTTGAGTTCTTTGTTGAAAGTAGATGTATGTGTATAGATTTACATCTGGGTCTTATATTCAATTTTACAGACCCTCCTGTCTGTTTTTTTTAATACCATGAGTATTTTATTAATTAGTTCTTGAAATCAGGGATGTTGATCTCTCCTGCTGTTTTTTCATTGTACAGAATTGTTTTAGCTATTGCAGATTTTTTGTTTTTCCATATAAAGATGAGTAATAATTGCTCCTAAACACTAGACAATCACTTCAGCCTTTTGATGTTAATTTAAACATTCCACATAATACCCCTGTATTAAAATGTATAAATGTACCTATGATTAATCATTTAAATAATACTCTAATTAATTGATAATATATGGAAATATTGACTTATATTGAAATTTTTTGATTAACAACATTTTAAAAGCACCACTAACTTCCTCTAAGTATTATCAATCCTCTTCAGATTCACACCCATGGTGTTTTGTTTGTATTTGATGTATAATTTATGATAATGTATTGCCTGTATTGAAATTATATTTACTTATAAAATATTTTATTAATTTGTTTTTCTATACATTGAAATAGCATTGAAATTATTAAAACTTATAAACCTTGCTAATTTTTAGTTTGTCATCACATCCCCTATATTCTCTCATTTAATATTTTATTTTGGTACCTGTCACATTTATGAAAAAAATTATACCTTTAATTCAAATAGTAATATTTTCCCACAACAGCCAATTGAATCATCTGAGCTTTTGAATGACTTTTATATGAATATTACTTCAAATATGCATTGTTTCATATGCATTAATATAAACTGTTTGCCTTAGCTTAGTAGAATATATTTTGTTATTTTTTGACAATTTATCATTAAAAGTTTTATGCACAGTCTATGACTATGTATATGTAAATATAAATACATTATCATAGTTGACATTAAGAAGTTTATTTTTATTTTTTATTATATATATATATATATATATATATATATGCTTCTCTTAATGGTTGCTGAATAAAACAGTGATTGTCAAGTAAAGGCAGGAAGATAGGCAGGGCTAGGAAAGGGAGAAAATGCTGGAGAGAGAAGCAGAAAAGCCTTGAAGAGATGCCATGTAGAGACTGGGAAGACAGGACACATCAGGCATTCTCTGGTAGGATAAGGCCATGCAGAAATACAAATTAGTAGTTATTGCATAATAATTAAGAGAGGGATAGCCAGTACCAAGCCCTAGTTTTATAAATTAATATAAGTGTGTATTTATTTCAGGCTAATCGGCTGCAGGACTAAGCAGAACAAAAAGCTTTCCTCTACAGAATGTTGCCCTCATGTTGGTTTCAAGAATTTCCATGTAAAACCTGCCAAAAACTTAAAAAAAAAAAAAAAGAAAAAGAAATTCTAAAAACAAAATAAAAGAGAAAATCACAGCTTCTTGGTAGCAGCATTTTCTCCACTGGGCTCTGTTTGCTAGCGAAAAGGGTGGCTCTTGACTCCTTTAAGAGAGATTTCCTGTTAGCTCCTTCTTGTTCAGGTCAGCTGTCTCTATGTGTTTCTGAAACCTGGTCTCGGGCCCCCAGACTGATAGCTGGGAACCAGTATAGGACTGAATCAGACCCCCTGAACATAGGTCTCAGCTAGAAAAACTGAATAATCTAAGGGTTCTCACACAGTGGAACCAGGATGTATTCCTGGTGCACAAAATGAACTTGTGGACACATCCCTCATGGAGGGATACTCTCTTAACCTAGAGAAAGAAGTCCTAGTCCCTACTTCAAATGACTTGTCAGATTTACATGACCCCACCTGGATGGCCTTGCCCTATATGTGGCATGGTGGTGGAATGGGAGGGGCCAGTGGTCAGGGTGCATGTGAGGGTGGAAAGTGGGTAAGAGGGAGGGAGGGAGGGATTGAGGGAGGAAGGGAGAGGGAACTGGGATTGACATGTTAAATAAAAAAGTAAACAAATCAATCAATCAATCAATCAAAAGAGGTTTCCTGACAGCATTATAGCAGCAAAAACCACATGCTTCTTTTAAGAGGCCCGCTATTGAACAGTTAAATGTTGTTTATCAGCAGCTGGCAGCAGCAGTGACAACTTCTCCAAGCAGCATAGCATGCTGCATGGCACATTTAGCTTTTGTTCATACAGACAAGAAAGGTTTAAGAGTGAAGGAGGTGAGCTCCCAACCTGGGTTGTTAACATGCCCCTGCCATATTGGAAAACCATCAGCTAAAACATACATTTTAAATGTAGCCATGCTGTTTAGTTGATAAGAAGCATGTGGTTAGAAAAAGACAGATATATAAAGATTATAAAGATTGTTTCAGATGAAGACACACCTTTAAAGGGTTTACATTATGTTTAAAAATATGCATAGGCTTGGGAGAGAAAAGAGAAAGGATAGAGTATTAAAAAAAAAAAAAAAAACAAAGACATAGGATTACTGGGTATGGTGGTACACACCTTTAATCCCAGCACTTGGGAGACAGAAGCAAGCAGATCTCTGTGATTTCAAGGCCAGCATGGTATACAGAGTGAGGAGTTCAAGGGTAATCAAAATGACACAGATAAACCCTGCCTCAAAATAGAAAAAAATAAAAGTAAAAGTAGTAGAGTAATTAAAAAAGCCATGTGATGGAAAACACATAGACTCTGGATACTTTGTGTTATTGTGTTTTCTTTGAATTGTTTGATTGCTGAGGAAGGATCAACAACTACTAAAGATATTTGATTATAAATGCTGATGGATTCTTACTTATGTATTTTGAAAATGCATTGAATTCTAAATTTAAGTCTAAGGACATGCTACTTTAGAAAAAAAGATTCTGTTTTTGTTTTGTTTCTACAGAAAATGAAAAGCTATGGGCTCCTTCAAGGCTAATACGGTTTGATGAAGCAAGATGCAAGCAGTGGCCAGGTGACCCAATATCCAAAACAGCTGAGACAATGCCCCGTCAGACTACAACAGCCAGAACTTAGACATGTCTCTAGGTTTTCTCATAGTCCCCAAGGTGTTGATAGTGCTCTCCAAATTCGAAATATAGTACCCACAGGAAAGTAATTGCTGAATTTGCCAAAACAAGGTGGGGCAGTCCCTCAGGATTCCTGATTCATTGAAGAGTCTTAAGGATATTCTACAGGCACAGAGAAAAATGACTGACAAATTGTGAGTGCAGACAGGACAATTTCAAATTTCCTGCTTCTTAAGAAGGCTGCCAGACACTCTAGGCCTGTAGGCTGAAAATGGATACTCCAAAATTACAGACACACTTGGGGTGACTATCCAGGCATCAGGATGTTGTTGACAACCCTAGAGTTTATTTAATATCCATCTAAGGTCTTTGATCGTTATGGTTTTCCTTAGTTATGGTAAAAAATAAGCTGCATATAAAACATTACTCACAAAGATAGGTTAGAAGATAAAATATTTTCTTTAAATGTTGTCAGATGTTAATGGACTAAGTATTAACTATAGTTCTTGCTAGATAACTTTTGTTATATATAATTTTACAGTCAAGATGCATTGTATGAAGAAAGAATATATTTTTTAAAACTTTAAAAGGAAAGAAAATGAAAACATTTCATTGTGCAAGAGAATCCAGCTTACTCTTTTATTAGTGGAGTGACTTTGAATTAATATTTGCAACATGATTTCTACTATTGCTTTGTCCTAATAAAGTCATACTTACCTTCAAGGTTCTTATTTTTGCCTTTCTTTTCCTCTTCTCTGTCCCTGTCTCCATTTCTGTCCAAGCTATTCTGCTCTATAACTCAAATATACTATCCTTATAACAAATCTTTCTTGTAGAATGTCATGTCTTAGTGCAGACATTCTGGCTCCATTTCCCTGAATTGTGCTCATAGTAAAGTTCCTCTCAGGACTAATTATTTCCATCACTTCTTTGTCAAATCTAACCCTTGAATTCAAAGGAGAATTAATTATAGTGTTGAAATGGAATGTGACGAAATGTGGAAAACAACACAAATGGAAGACTAATGAATTAATTCAGCTTTAAGGATTACAAAGGATACAGATGGTGCACACTTCAAATAGATTGGTTTCTTTTTAACTCACCACTTTTATCATCAAAATTAGCATATATAAAATAATCATTTTGCATTTCAGGTGATTTGTGATTCTTTATCCTTTCATTGTGGTGTGTTAGAAATGTTATCCATACTCATATTTTTAGTAGTGTTTCAAATTTCAACTTAGTGCTCTTATCAATGTCAGTTTATATTCATCACACCTGTCAATCACTGGCAAGACTGAAAGAGTAACATTGGCATAGGACTGAATTTTCTTTTGAAATACACATGAAACATTATATTTTTAAATAAATCTTTTGCTTAAAAGTATTGCTTTCTTAAAGTACTTGTATTTTGTCATTGGTGGTATCAAATAGTACACATAGAACTCATTAAGAGGCTACCAAATATATTGACTTTAGTAAAATCTGATTATGTATTAATACTTTTGGATAATTAAAAGAAGGTAATTGGTTAGCACATACACACACATTATGTAAAGCATATATTGCAGTTACTCAACTATTTTTTCATGAAGTCCCAGAGGTTAGAAAAGGAAAGTAACAGTATGTAATGTTTATATTAGAAGAGAAACAACATAACTACTTGCAGACCACCCAGTGGAAAGTAAAATAGAAACTAAACATGAGTGAAAGAGAAAAATACTACTGCATTGCATTTGTTCAGCGGTTACTCAGAGGAAAACACATTTTCACTGATGCCTCATCAAGAGAATAAACAGCCTCATCTACAAAAAATAAATGTCCATATCTTCTCTAAAGATAGTGGCAGAGGAAAGAAAGACAATTTTAAAATTTATGGCCAAGACTAAAAGAAAAGGTGGAGACTGGAAATGATATTTTCAATGATGTGCTCTTATAATTAGACATAAAGGGTTTTTTGTTTATTTGTTTGTTTGTTTGTTTTTTAATCGAGACACAATTAGATGGAATGTGATACTTAGAACATTATCATCTTCGCCAAAGGTGCAATACCCACATCCAAGGGGTTTTTGTTGGTACTATGCTGGTTTCTCAGCTATCAGACTGGGGTGCATGAGTTTTCCCTAATTCCAGTCAGCTGATTCTGTGGGTTTCTCCAACCTGGTTTTGACCCCTTTGCTCATCACTCCTCTCTGTAACTGGATTCTAGGAGTTCAGATAGTGTTTAACTGTGGGTGTCTGCTTCTGCTTCCATCAGCTCTCAACTGAAGAATGGATGGAGAAAATGTGGTACGTTTACACAATGGAGTACTACTCAGTGGAAAAGCACAATGGAATCCTAAAATCCACAGGGAAATGGATGGAACTAGAAGAAACCATCCTGAATGAGGTAACTCAGACACCTAAAAAGACAAACACAGTATGCACTCACTCATATGGAGAGTTGACATAGAGCAAAGGATTACCAGCCTACAATTCACACTGTCAGAAAAGCTAGGAAACAAGGAGGACCCTAAGAGCGGCATACATGATCCCCTGGAGAAGGAATAAGAGACAAGGTCTCCCAAGCAAATTGGGAGGATGGAGGGAAAGAGAGGGAGTTAGGGGAAAGAGAAGGGAAGAAGAGGAGGGGTGAGGTTGGCATGAAGGAACAGGAAGTTTGAGGCAGGGAAAGAATAATGAAAATGAGAATAGAGATACCATAATAGAGAGAGCCATTATAGATTTGAGGAGAAATCTGGCACTAGGGATATGCCCAGAGATCTACAATGATGAACCTAACTAACAATCTAAGCAATAGTGGAGAGGCTATCTTTAATTCCCTTCCCCATTAATGAGATTGACAACTACCATATATGTCATCATAAAACTTCTGATATTTTAGTTTATTTTGTATCCACTACCTTGGCTAAAGGTGTTTATTTGCTGTAGGAGTTCCTTGTTATAATTTATGTGGTCAGTTATGTATGCTTTCATATCACCTGAAAATAGCCATAATTTGAATTTTTCCTTTCCATGTTGAATCCTCTTGATCACTCTTAGTTGCCTTATTAGTCTACCTAAAAATTCAAGTATTATACTGAACCAATATAGAGTTTACAACTTTTTCTCATCCTCAATTTTAATCAAATCACTTTAAATTTCTCACCATTAAGTTTGATGTTGACATACTGTATATTGTCTTTATTATGCTAAAATACATTCTTTTTGTCCTAGATCTGTCTAAGAATTTTATCATGAAGTACTGTTGGATTTTGTCAAAGGTATCCAATGAGAAGATCCTGTGCCTTTATTCTTGAACTTTGTTGATATTGTTGATCATATTGAGAGATTTTTCTATATTGAACCATATCAGCATCCACAGCATAAAGCCTACTAGGCCATGCTTATGGTCTTTTTTTTTTTATGTATTCTTAGATTCAGCTTGTGACTAATTTTACACCAATGTTCATGAAGGATATTTGTCTAAGATTCTCTTGTTTTTTTAGTCTGTGTGGTTTTGGTTACATACTTATTAGCATCATAACATGAATTTGTCAAAGTTCCTTCTATTTCTATTTTGTGGAATTATTTGACGAATACAATAATTATCAATTCTTTGAAGATCTGGCAGACTATGCTAAATAAAACATGAGATATTGTGTGTGTGTGTGTGTGTGTGTGTGTGTGTGTGTGTGTGTGTGAGAGAGAGAGAGAGAGAGAGATTTTTTTAATTGTTTCTGTTTCCTTAGGTATTATAGGTCTATTTAAAATGATTATCTGAACTTGATTTAACTTAGATAATTAGAAAATTGTTCATTTGTTTCTAATTTTCCAATTTTGTAGAGTACAGTTTTGTGAAATATAATCTAATGATTCTTTGAATTTCTTCAGTGTCTGTTTCTATATACCCCCTTTTTATTTCTGATTTTCTGAATTAGGGCATTTTCTTTGGGCATTTTTGTTTGGGTAAAGGTTTGTCTATCTGTTGATTTTTTCAAAGAACTGACTCTTTGCTACATCGATTTTTTTCTTTGTTCCCCTTTTTTCTGTTTCTTTGATTTAAACCTTCAGTTTGATCATTTTCAGTCTTCTACCCCTCTTGGGTGATTTTCTTCTTTTGTCTTTTTCAAGAACTTTCAAGTACTCTGCTATGTTGATAGTATGGGATCTTTCTAATTCCTTTATACTGGCACTTAATGCTCTGAACTTTCCACTTCATACAGCCTTAACTGTGTCCCACAAGTTTGGGTATGTTATGCATTCATTTTCATTGAATTTGAGGAAGTCTTTAATTTCTTTACTTCTTTCTGGGCCATTGGTAATTCAATAGAGAGTTATTCAATTTCTCTGTATTTGTAAGCTTTCTGTTGTTTTTGTTATTGAAATCCAGGTTTATCCATGGTGTTCTGATCAGGTATAAGGGGATTATTTCAATTTCTTTGTATCTCTTCAGGCTTGCTTTGTGATCGAGTATATGGTCAATTTTCCAAATGTTCTATGAGGTTCTGTAAAGAAGGTATATTCTATTGTCTTTGGGTTAAGTTTTCTGTAGATATCTCTTTGGTGATTTTCATTCATAATATCTGTTAGCTCATTTATTTCTTTGTTTAATTTTTGGCTAGATGAGCGGTCCATTGGTGACAGTGGGAAATTAAAATCTTCCACAATAAATGTGAGGGATCTGGTGCATGATTTAAGCTTTACTAACATTTCTTTTACAAATGTGTCTGCCCTTGTGTTTGGGGCTTATATGTCAAAAATTACATTGTTGTCTTGGTAGAGTTTTTCTTTGATAAGTAGAGAATGTCCTGCTGAATCACTTTTTATTAATTTGAATTGGAAGTATATTTCGTTAGATATTAAAATAATTACACAGATTGCCTTTTGGTACATTTACTTGGAAAATCTATTTCCAACACTTTATTTTGATATAGTGTCTATCTTTGGTGTCTTGGCTTGTTTATTCTATACTGCTGAAGTATGGATCCTGTTTGTATATACATTTGGTTAGCCTGTTTTGGTTTTGATTTTTTTTAAATTGGGGAATTGAATCCTTTGATACGGAGGGATATTAATGACCAATGTCTGCTAATTCCTGTTGTTTTGCTGTTGGTGGTGGTGGGGTGAAGTGTGTGTGTGTGTGTGTGTGTGTGTGTGTGTGTGTGTGTGTGTGTGTGTGTGTGTCTATCTTTCCTTTCTTTGTGTTTCTTTGGTTGAGATTATGTATTGCTTTTATTTTAGTGTGTGTAGTTAGCATCCTTCTGTTGGAGTTTTCCTTGTATTATCTTCTATTGGGTTGTAACTGAGGGTAGATATTATTTAACTTTATTTTTGTAATGAAATGGCTCATTTTTCCATCCATGGTGACTGAAAATGTTGTAGAGTAGAATTGCCTGGTCTGGCATCCATAGGCTGTTAGAGTCTACAAGACATCTATTCAGAACTTTCTGACTTTTAGAGTCTCCATTAGTAAATTGGGTAGAATTCTGATAGACCTGCCATCATACGTTAGTTGGCCTTTTTGCTTTGCAGCTTTTAATATTCTTTTTCTTATTTTTGTTGTGTTTGTTTATTTTTTGGTGCATTCTATTTGGTGTTCTGTAAGCATCTTGTACATGTACGGACATATATTTCTGTAAGTTATGAAAATTTTCTTCTATGATTTTGTTGAATATATTTTCTGGACCATCATCTTCTATTTCCATAATACTTTGGTTATACCTTTTCATAGTGTTCCAGATTTCCTGGACGTTTTGTATCAGGATTCTTTTTATTAACATTTTCTTTGACCAATAAATCTGTGTCTCCTATTGTACATTCAATTCCTGATATTTTATCTACCATCTCTTGCATTCTATTATGATGCTTGCACCTGTAGTTCCTGTCCTCTTATCCAGATTTTCCATTTCCATAATTCCCACAGTTTGTGTTTTCTTTATTGCTTCTATTTCCATTTTTAGTCTCAAACAGATTTCTTCACCTGTTTCTTTTTTTCATGTCTTTCTTGGCTGTCTGGATGTTCTTTTAGGAATTTATTAATTTTCTCCAATTTATGTGTGTCTTTTTCTCCAATTTTTAAGCATTTTCTTTTTCATTTTTTTCTATGTGGTCCTCTATCATCTTCATAAAATTGGTTGATGTTCTTGAGCTTCAGCTGTGTTTGAGTGCTCAGGTCTTGATATCATAGGATAACTCAGCACTGGTGGTGCTGCATGACCATTTCTGTTTTTCTATTCATCATAGTTTAAGCATCTGGATTTTGGAATACTATAGCTCTAGGTGTTGATTACCAAGTTTGTCTCTTTTGTATGAGTGTTCTGTTCTTTGATTTCTGTTTCCTTTATACTCTCATGGCCTAGATGGTCAGGATTTCTGGTGAACAATAAGTCTTCAGATTCAGTAGAGTGTCTTCACTAGATTTTCCCAGCCTGCAATTGCTCTGGAGTTTTGAATGCCATCTTGGCTTCTGCAACTACAGGTACTTCGGTGTCCTCTAGGATTCTGGGTATCTTTTGGTCTCTGGGATTCCCAGTAAGGCATGTGTTCCATGAAAGCATAAATTTTCTGCTGAAGTTGTGAGCTGGTATATCAGCTCAGGGGAAGAGACACTGTTGGGAAAGCTGTGTGAGCTTAACTGAGTATAAGTTTTCAGTT
Organism: Phodopus roborovskii; assembly: GCF_943737965.1. Lineage (NCBI taxonomy): Eukaryota > Metazoa > Chordata > Mammalia > Rodentia > Cricetidae > Phodopus > Phodopus roborovskii. Next base: position 1,628,471 of record NW_026126413.1, on the reverse strand, counting down.
GGCAAGTCTTGCCTAGGATCTCTATTACTGGCCTGGCCTGAGATAAAGCAGAAGTCTTTGATATCAGTGTGGTCCAGAGTATGGGGACTGAGGAGTGTGTAGAGTATGGCTATGTTGGGCAGTAGGTCATGTCTTTCTTGGGATTCCAGGAACTAGCCACTGCTCAGGTAAAGCAGTCAGAACTATGGGCTGGGAAATGGGGCCCAAGGGACTGGTGCTGTTGGGGAAGGTTAGGTGTGTGGTGCTTTAACCAGGATTCCTAGGACTAGCCTGCCTCCAGTAAAGCAGCATAAGTTATGGGGAGGAATGTGAAGCCTAGGGGAGATGATTTTGTTGGGAGATATTGGCCCAGCTTTAAGAAGTGATAGCTAGCAATGGGCAGCTTGGGTAAAGGAAAGCAGAAATCTTCCGCTAAAGTTGAGGGCTGAAATATGGAGCCCAGAGTAGAGGGCTGGGGGCTATTGAATATCTACTTTCTTTTAAAACATATTGCAGCTAGGCAGAGATGATGCATGACTTTAATTCCCACATTTGGAAGACACAGGGAGACAGATATCTATGCATTAGAAGACAGCATGGTCTACAGAGCTAAGTCCAGTACACTTTCCCCTTCCCAAATCCCTTACTTGACAGAGCAATGACCTCTTTTGCTTTGCCTTCACTTCCCTATATTGTGCCTAAATTTTAGTATTGAAGTTTAATAATGTATTGATTTTTGTCTACAGGAACTAGAACAATGGACACATGTCTCTGAGTTGGCAATATTGAGGTTTCTCTTCGTAGACAGAGGTCGTGTCTACAGATTGGTTTAAACTTTAAATTAATAATAATCCATGATTTAAAAATATACTTAAATAAATTATTTTACTAATTTCTAATTGCAAATGTTTTTCTATCACTTCTCTTTCTTGTGTGAAAATCATAGTCTGTTATTGCAGATGTTTAAGTTCCTTTTTTTACTGTTACTGCATATCAAATACAATGCTTAATTGCATGCTGAAGTGTATAATCTCAGAGAATAAATTTCTTCATTATATCAGATATATAGATAATATAAATATATTTTATGGGAGTCCTCTGATGCTTTTGGAAAGTATAATTTGGTATAAAATAAATAAAAGTTGTAAAGACTTCATTAAATTACATAAGTGTGCAGTTATACATTAAATAACATCCACTTTGTAAATGTAAGTTTGGTTTGCTTAAAAAATATGGTAAATTTGTACTTTTTTATTAGTAATTTTTTTCATATAAAATAGAATGTTACATTTCAATTTCCCAACCTAGAAACTACAAATCTAACTTATTATTTGTTTGACATGAAAATAAAGAAGAAAACAAAACCAAGTTCTAGCACTTTGGTAATAGCAGAGGAATTACATATTTCAATTTTCTGAATTATATTAATGAATACATACATACATACAAACATATATAAAACCATGTGTCATTATCAAAATTCATTAATATTGTTTATTCCTTTTCCCACTCTCTTCTCCTTACCTCTTCTCCACTCTACCCTATTCTTCCATTTCACATTTCTTACCACATGTGACCTTATATTTCCCACTACATATATCCTCCCTCCTATTGTTCCCCATTTTACCTTCTTCATTCTTCTGGTTACATGAAGTCATATATTGACATCTATATACTAGGAGTTAGGTATGGAAAAAGTGAGAACAAGTAATGTTTATCTTCTCGGTCTCAGTTACCTTGTTGCTATTCTAAATTGTAGTTCCTTCCCATTTATATACAAATTTCATTTTCTCCCTTTATATCAGAATTCTATTCTATTATATATGTACTACATTTTTGTTACCTACTCATTAGTTGAAGGGCATTTGTTTATTGTTTGTTTGTTTTGCTTTTTATTTATTTATTTATTTTTAGATTTTTCTGAACCCAGCACTAATGAGATAACTAAGCTCATTGAGTTCCTTGTGGATATGCCATGCTTTGGTATAGCTGAGTCACATGGAAGATTTACTTCAGCATTTTTAGCATTCTCCTTACCAATTTCCATAGTAGTTGTATCAGTTTGCAATCACAGCAACAGAGAAGAAGGTTAGTAACCCTTTCCTCAAATCTTTTCAAGTTATTGCTGTCAGTCAGTTTATTAATTTAGGCCATTTGATTAAGATAAAATGAAATCGGAAAATAGTTTATTTATATTTTCATAATTGTTTGGATAATGAACTTTTCAAAAATTTTTTTCTAATTAAATACCTTGATCATTGTTTTAAATTGAGCCGTATTTTCCTCTATTTTTTGAGCTTTTTTTTGTATATTATAAATATTAATCCTCTTATTCTGAAGGATGCTTCACATGGTTGATTATTTCATTTGCTCTACAGAAACATTAACTTTCATGAAGTCATACTTGTTGGTTATTGACATTAATTTTTAGTCAAATGGAATTTTATTCTGATAGTCTAGAATACCTATTATTTTCAAGAGGTCTCAAGGCTTGGGCTTCAGATTAGTGTACAATATTCATCTTGATTTTTTTTTATTGTGTAGAGTGATAGATATGAGTCTAATTTCATTTTTCTACCTATAAGCATTCCATTTTCTTAGTACCAATTTCTGAAGATTCTGTTTTAGTCAGTGGTCCTGTAAAGTTAACCAAATACCTATGGCTGGAGAGGTCACAAAAGAGAAAGGGGAACTTATTACTGCCAGGTTCTAAATCAATATAATATTGGCTTCCTGAATCCATTTCCTTTTACCCACAGGTAAGTGTATTTCTCATCTCTCATCAAAGATTTCTCCTTATGCAACAGTGGATAATGTAGTGTTTGGTATGAGAATGGGTCTCATAGAAACATCAAATTGATGAAACTAACTGAGTAGGAGTAGGAGGTGTTTATGGAGGTGGGTCACTGAGGTCAGACATTGAGTTTTCCAAAGACTAGTTCCATTCTTAGTTATCAGCTTTCTGGTATTGTTTTAAAATGTGACCTCTTAGCTATTGTACCAACAACCTTGATGTGTGCAAGTGGCCATGACCCCTCTCATGATGGTTATGAATTTTTTCCCTGAAATTGTAAGGACTTTAGTAATAGTGCTTTTATCACAGCAGTAGTAAAGAATCTGAGATGGATATTACTATAAAGATCTATAACTAATTAAAATCAGAGAACAAGTGACTGTAGAGTGATTAACACAAAACTGCACAAATTCAGCACCACAACTAAGGCTCAGGGGAACATTATAGATGGGGGACAGAAAGATTGTGTCCAGAATATGTACATCAGATACTATTCCCTAGAAATGATAGAAAAAAAATCACAATTGTACTCTCAATAATTTCGTTGTCCAAACAATACCAACTTAATAATGTTACTCAACGATCTGCCATTTCAAACTGTTGAAAACCCACATGGCCCCAACCCTAGATGAAACAAACTGACCAATTTCTCCTAAGAAAGGGAAAATCAGTTGCTTCCAGGAATAAGCTGGGTTATTTTTAATGTATGAATTGATCCATTTGTTTGTTTTTGTTTTCAGACGGGATTTTTTGTAACCCAGGCAGGCCTCGGACTCCATATTTAACAAAGCTGATCTTGATTGCCTGAAGGGCTTGCCTCTACTTCCCCAAGGCTGAGATTTAAGCTGAGATCACAGTATTTGCATTTTTAATATATTCAAATTATGAAAACTAAGAGTATGGGGCTCAGCCTGTAATCATAGGACTTCAAATATAGAGGCAGTATATGAATTCAGTATCATATTTAATTAGTATAGAAAACAAAATATAGGAAAGAGATCAGGCAGGGCCTGAGCCCCATAGATGAGATTGTGTTTGTTAGTCCACATGGCAAGAAAATGCCTCTCTCTGCTAACAATGTAGATATTCTCAGGAGGGATTATAGTATTTAGAGCTTATAAAGAGACTTGGAATGAAGAATTTGATGGAGCTTTGTAGAGGTCCATGTGAAATCCTGTAGTCCCTTCTTTCTGTAACTGTTTGTTCAAGCAAGAAAGAGTATTTTGGAAAACACAGAGTCTCACTGAAGAGTCCTCTCTGGGTTGTAGCTGGTTAATATTAGTTGCACAGGGCAATTGTAATCTCATAAAACTCTAGGTTTTTGTGGGGAAGGAGGACATTCTATCATTGCAGACCAAAAATAAGGTCAGGAGTAGGGGAATTGACACTTTCTTAAGGACTCCAAACTGGGGCTTGTTGTCATTAGGAGCAAAGAGGCTCACATACCAGGGGTAGCCCATTAACTTGATTAATGATGGTACATGTTATTGCTCTCAAGAAATTCCCAGAATAACTCTTGAAAAATAATTGATAGAGGCCTTAAAACTGATGATATGGTTAGAAAGTGAAACTGTGAGACTGCCCAGGAAGGGGGAAGGGAAGAAAAGAGTAGAAGCAGAAAACACAGAGTCATAATGTAAGGATGGGTATTTAGAAATTACAGCACTCATATAGAGTACGGGCAAGGATTTTGCATCTTGAAGAGTTATGGATATTTTGTAAGAGTGTGTCAAGTGTGTGGGAATAATTCCAGTGTTGATTTTTAAGTTGGAAGAGAGCAACATGATGTTTGGGATTGTGGAAAATGTTCAAGATATTAGGAGTGAGAACAATTTCCTTCTAGGTCTAGTCATTCAACGTGCCAATGACTAGTTCTAGCACCAGGAAGCTTCACCAAAGTGAGCCAGTAGAAGCACCAGGAAGCTACATAAAATTGAAGGAAGGGAACAGGAAAGAAATAGACTCATATAAAGAACTTTATCTGGCCTGCCATGAAAGTGATAAAGATTGGTTGCAGCCAATATTTAAAAGGACTTTTTGCAAATACACCAGAAACAAATGTGGTAGCTTCTGATATGCCAAAACAAATGCATTGTTTTGTGGAGGAGGGATCATTAAGTAATACATATAAAAGACAGTGTAGAAATATATGTATGAGGACAATAAGGAGGAAAAGCATGATCTGTGAAAGAATCCAGAGTGGCAGGAAACCAAGCCTCATGTATATGAGGAGAACTGTGTTTGACACTTTGGTCTGGTCCTTGAGTTTTAGGGCCTCATTTCAAACTACTTAAAGTTGGTTGAAGTGAAAACAACATCATTCTTGAAGGAAAGCACAAATGTCATCCTTAGCAGTTATCAGATTTAGCCTTGTTTAAGAATACAGGTGGGACACTCCCACCTTGGACCAACAGCACTGGGAAGGTAGAAGAAACTATAAGCTATGGGAAAAAACAATTATAGTGAGTTATTATATGGTGGAGTACGGTAAAGAGACACTTCTTTCAAGTGGGAGAGCTGGTGCTGAAATCATGAGAGGAAGAGAACTGGCCCTGCCTCTCACTGACTAAAGCACTCAGAAGAGTAGACCTTGTACCTTGCCTGAGCAACAAAGTAGAAGCCTTGGTGGTGTGGGTTCATTTGAGCCAGCCCCAAAGGCCTTGAGAGTAGATGTCTGCTACATTGGGTGACCTAGCCCAGCAATTGCTGTGTCTAAGCAATTGCCTTGATATTGAGGATGAGTGAGTATTGGTGGGTAGATCCACCCAGCTACTACTCAAGTGCAGAGCTAGGACTATGAGTAGATGCACTCAAACATCCACCCTATCTAGGAACTACTAGAACATGTGAAGAGAATGGTCTTGCAGATACAAAACTGCAGGATCTCATGGAACAGGGCAACAGCAGGACAACCAAAAGGATATCCTACAATGGCATAGTGTTAATAGTGTACCAGAATGCAGGGGACTTGAATCAGACCAATGACTCATTGTAATGAACACTAACAAATGATATTTATTAGCTAAGTGTTTTCCATGTGACTTACTGTGTCACACAACATCTTCCATGATGAGATTTTAAATTTTATTTTATTTCATTTGAGGGGAGTAAGTTGCAAGGGCAGATATGAAGTGATGAGAAGATGAATGGGGTCAGAATGATTGATAAAGAATTAATAAAAATTTTAAAAAAATAGTTGGTCCTATTAATATGATCTGAAACTTATTTAAGGAAATTTTAAACTGGTTAGACACAGAAATTTAATGATACAAAGATGCCTTTGTCCAGTTCATTTATTTATGAATAAGGATAAAAAAATATCCACAGAGTGGCAAGAGGAGGGATTAGTTGGATGTCCCACAGGCTATTCCTTTCCCCTTCAACAGAAATGCTTTGAAGAGTTTGGGGTACATATATCTATTAACTTCTTGGAACTGGCTAAAGGTACAATGCAGAAAGGGCAACAATTAGATCACTTCTTAAGAGGGTGCATTCCAGGGACCACAGTAAACATAACAAATGGGAAAGATGCAGAATACAGATTAGCTATTTAGAAATAGCATATATTTTTAGATTGGGTTATGTGAGGGAGGTAATAAATGTCCAACAATTTAGGGAAACATTAAGAGACAAAGTTAATGAAGAAAAATCTTTACATGTAGATAAACAAGTTTTGTTCAGTAAGGTTGCATACAATTGCATAATGATATGTATTGTATACCCAAGTTTTGTACAAAAATAAGGTAGCTATAATTAGCTCTTATATTAGACCCCTGCATAAGGAAGAAGCACCTACAAAATTTGTAAAAGAAGCAAGTTGAATTTAGCTTCGGAATGACATTTAAAAAAAAATAAATGAATCTCATTGAATCATTTTTATAGGACTGTCTAGCAACACTCTAAGAGGCTCACTTGAATGTACTGAATAATTTTCCAATACTGTGAGTTTGATGGCAGCCTATCTTGCATTTTCCTTTAATCAGAGGAAATGGGTGGCAAAAGTAAAGACCCTGAAGTTAGGTTTTGCTAAAAGGAAGATTTCATCATCAGGATAAAAGACATGGCAAATTGAAATATCATGCAAATCCAAAACTAGCTGGATGGTAGGCTTAGGTACATGTTTACCCCGTTAATATCACCCTAGAATACCAGTTCAAGAAACATTGACCGAAGAGTAATTGTTATTTGGCTCCATGTTCTTTAAATATTTGGGTTTCAAATACAGGGTCTAAGATCCTTCACTGGACCAGAGAACCCTCATGTGATACATGAGGATGAATTGTTGTTTATTATAGGATTTTCCTTAAAGAGGAGATTGTTTTAGTCTAGTCTACACAAAGAGAATCTGTCTGGCCTACACAACAGGAGAAGATGAAGTAGACCTCTGGCAAACCTTTTTCCCTCATGAATCTTTATCCTGTAATGAGACTGGCAGAAATTTACTCTAATAGGATTTTTTTTACCATCCTATGGACAGGGTAATATTTGAGCCTGGCGATGTCCTGTCATGCAAGTACATGATAAATTTAATTCATTTTAATCCAAACTTTTACATTTTAAAACCAGTTTTTAAAATGGACCTGATTTTGAATATTATTTTATTTTAAACAAGCTTCGAGTTTAATTTAAACTCATTTCACTTATTCTGTAAACATATACTGAAGAATAATGAAGAGAGATATAAATCATTCTCTCCAAGTTTTTCCTCTATAAATGGGTGTTGGTGCATTGAAGAGTAGCTCCTGTTCAGTGGTTTCTGCAGCAATTACCTGCCCTATGCCACAAGCAGCCTCAGTTGTGATCTTATCTTCCAGGACATTCCTAGCAAGACGTTTTGTTCATTTCCTATGAACTGCAGAACCATTGAAGAAGAAAAGACAAAAAAAAAAAAAAAAAAAAAGAGTTTAAATTTGTGCTCTGGGAGAGTTTAAGTGAGAGAGAGGACTAAATGGCAGGAATAAAAAATATTGACATAAGTTGGAGGCTTATATGTGGGCTCCTTGATCATCATCCATTCCATTTAATAAGGTTATCTAAGACAGTTAAGATAATGAAAGTGAAAGTTCTGAATTTGTGACGTAGGTAGCCATTGCCTAAAATATATTAAGACAAGATCTGGATTGACAGTCACATTAATGCGACTGGTCTGACAACTCACAAATAGAGCACTGTTTTCACTGTTTTTTTTTTGTTTGTTTGTTTGTTTGTTTGTTTTGTTTTGGTTTTTTTTTTTGGATTGGCTTTGAGACAGGCTGACAGGCAAAGATTTTGTTCCTTAGCACAGATAATTTGGAACATATGGTCATTGCAGAAACTAGGCAAAAACAGGGTTAAATTCGCCCATGTGAGGTATATTTTCGGGTTTTGGATTGACAAAATGTGACTGGAAAGTAGACAAGATGTCCATAGATTCCAATTCAAGATATTCAAGAGATGTCAGGACATCTGGAAAGGTCCTGGAAGTTGAAACTCAAATGAGTCTCAGGAAGAGACAGAGGGGACATCTGGTTCATCAGTGCCTACAAGTGGCACCTCTGAGTTAGAGTCCTTGAGTTAAATTGTGTTTACATGTTGGCTGTGTTGGACCAAGGTCTGATGAAATGGAGAATGGACTCTTATCTGGAAGTAATAGTATGCAAGAACAAAATATAAAAGATTAGGAGAAGAGAGAAAGTTAAAGCTTAATGTTATCAAGCCAATTTGGGATCCAGAACTGGATTTACACAGATTACCAGTATGGACACTAAAACATTGTCCATCCATAAAAATTGCACAGTTCATAGAGAAAAAGGTCATAAAATACAAGAGGCCTTGGTAAGCTAAAAATGTGCTCAGTGGGTATCTCTGCTCTTGAAGATATGGAGCTGGAGATCAGATGAGAATAATGAAATTAAATGGAGGGGTTTGAGACCAGCAGACTGGTCTGTCTAGACTCTCCTGGGTTTCAGCAGCACCCCAGGAAAAACAGAGTAAGGAGACAAAATTTAGGAAAGAAACAAGAGTCTGACCTCAATATATGTGACTGTGTTGACTAATACTCATGGGTAAAGCAGTCGTTCTCCCACAAGAATGAAAGGTTCTGTGACTTAGAAGAGAGTTATTAGGAATTTATGTAAAAAGCTTAGGAATGAAGTTGATGGTGCTGTGTGGGGCTATATGGGCTATATGTTAGCCTGTTGTATTTTTTTTTTTTTTAATACTGTGCTTGTCTTTCTGGGTTTGGTTACCTCGGGATAATTTCATTTTTCTTTTCTTTCTTTCTTTATTTACTTATTTATATTTTTTATTGTACATGTCGATCCCCGTTCCCACTCCCTCTCTCCCTCCCTGTTACCCTCTCTCCCCTGTCACATGTACCCTGAACACCCTCCTCTCCCCCACCCCCACCCCAATTCCACATGTAGGGCAATGCCTTCCAGGTGGGGTCATGTAAATATGTCAAGTCATTTGATGTAGATACTAGGACTTCTCTCCTGTCTCTAGGTTAAAGCAGTTTCCCTCCATTGGGAATGTGTACCCAAGGTCCTTTTGTGCACCAGAAATACATACTGGTTCCACTGTCTGAGGTCCCTTAGACTGCTCAGTCCTTCTAGCTGAGACCCATATTCAGGGGGGCCTGAGTCAGTTCCATGCTGGATTCCTAGCTATCAGTCTGGGGACCCATTAACTCCTCCTTGTTCAGGTCAGCTGTCTCTATGTTTTTCTACAACCTGGTCTTGTCCTCTCCCTCTGCATCTGGATTCTAGTTAGACTCAGTGTTTAGTTATGGGTGTTTGCTTCTGTTTCTGACAGGTACTAGATGAGGACTCCATGATGGTGGATAAGTTAGTGTTGATCTCACTAATCAGGAAGGGCATTTATGGTAGCCTTTCCACAGTTGCTCAAATTGTGAGTTGGTGGAAGTCTTGTAGGTCTCTAGACCCTTCTTTAGATTCAGTTTTCTCTTCAAACCAATAATGGCTTCCTCTTTTATGCTCTCTCTCTCTCTCTCTCTCTCTCTCTCTCTCTTTCTCTCTCACTCTCTCTCTTCTGTTTTCTATTCCTACCCTGACTCAATCTTCCTAGTCACACATGCTTTCCTCTCCTCCTCTTCTCTTTTTCCTACTTCTGTCTCCATTCACTGCCTTCCCTGACTTCCCATGTGCTTTAGGGAACTTGTCCCTTCCCCCTTCTCTGAGGGACTTTATATGAATATCTTAGAATAAACCTTGTATCCTAGTTCATCTGGTGGTGTGAATTATAGGCTGGTGATCCTTTGCTCTAGGTCTAAAATCCATATATGAGCAAGTATATACCATGTTCCTCTTTTTGTTACTGGTTACCTCATCCAGGATAGTTTCGTCAAGTGCCATCCACTTGTGATGGCGGTCAGCGATCAGGCTTTAGCACAAGACTGGTGATGGGGGTCAAAGATCATGAAGGCTGGGACGCAGGATGTTCTTTGTACCTGTAGGAAGATCTAGCCTGGGCCTGGCACTCTCCAGCTGAGGCTCTTTAGCAGAGTCCCTGCAATGGGGGTCAAGGATCCTGCCAGCAGGAACTCAGAGTTGTCCTGCAGATATAGGCAGATCTCTGGGAAGGGCCCAGAACTCCAGTAGAGGATTGGTGGTGGGGTTCACTTACCAGGCCTGTAGAAATTATGGGTTGTCCTGCATGGATAGGCAGTTCTCACATGTTCAGAGCCAGTCCCAAAAGTTCCTTGAAGGTGTCTTGCCTGTGGTATGTTCTTGTTAGATCTGTTTACTCAAATAAGAAATATTATCTTGAGCAATAACCTGTCTTAGCAAACAGTTCTTTCTGTGTTTTAGCTGACCAATAAAAGTTTAGCAAGGCCAGATGTAGTTGAGAGGACTCCATATTTTGCAATCAAGGAATGTACTATATACAACCTGGGACACAAACCCTGTCTCAAAAATTCCAAATGTAGTAAGAAAAATAAGAAAACATGATATAATTTAAAGAGGAAATAATGTAATTTGTTGTATAAAACTGCTTCTCTTGACATTTTATCATGGATGCGGGGAATTGTACCCACCTCTGAGGGACTACTGGTAGTTAATCACCCCCGAGAAATGGGATATCATGTGCCTTAGTATTGTAGCCTCGAAGAAGTTCACCATACTTTAGTAAATAAATTCCCTATTAAGCTTAGCATATTTGAAATAACAAATTTAAGGGCTAGATGTCTTTCTGTAGTAAGGGAAATGAATATATACTGTGAGAACTGTAAGTTGTTTCTATATTATGCATTAAAAATTGTTTCTGGAACTAAAAGGAAGTTCAGGTTTAAAATAGCCAGTTCATAAGTATCAAAGATAAAACCAGATTTTGCAGTTGGTTATGACACAGCCAACTAGAGTTGCAAAGATACAGACAGGCTTTGAAAATCCAGGCCATTAGCTGACCATCAGGCTAGCTTTCATGACACTCCCATAAGTAATATATGCTAGGCAATATTGGGATATTGGATTTTATTATATTTGTTTATAATAAAACTAACTAATAAGGTTCTAATAAAGTATATTTTCTAAGAAAATCTCCATCATTATAGGAAGGAGACTACAGACATCCCTGTACCCTAAAGAATAGCTAATAGCAACTGCTATTACCTCTTTATAGCTGTGATTATAAAAGGGCTTTACTTAGTTAATAGCATTTGATACACTGGAAGGGAAGATGAATCCAATGCCACAATACCAATGATGTACACAACAGCCAGAGTCAAGGTCCATGACTTACAAAACGGAGTCAGATATTGACAGACAGACAAGGGGTTCACTCATTCTTAACCAGGTAAGTAACACCACAACAGAGTAGGATTATCTCTCTTGTTATCTCAGGACAGTATACATGCATGTGTGCCATTCTTTAGCTCAGACCATGAGAGTTTAGAAAGCCACACATCAGCTTTTGTTCAGCTTCTGCCATGATCCTATAAAATACCTATAGAAGGAAGGTAAAAGTCTTTTTTCCCTCACTTAGAATCCTCTCAACCTAGGGCATTTATTTATTTAACATTTTCTTAAGTTTTAAATTTTCTCACTATTCTGCAATCACTCTTAATAAAGCTTTCTCTTTGCTGTGTATATTCCCATAATTTTCAACTTCTTTAATTATCAGTGGCATGGCATGGGAATGAAGTACTCAGAAGAATATTCCAAGTTCAGTCTTTGTTGATCATGTGTGTCTCACTGCCTACCTTATGGAGTCCAGTACAATTAGAACAAAAATGGTCCTGCACACTGAAAATCATTTTCCATCAAGAGCAAGAATTGGACTCTTTAGAAAGAAGGTTTTTAGCATAAGTTCTAGAGGCAATGACTGAGGCAGATGGATGTATAGGTAAAAGCATAATATACATGTATGAAATTGTAAAAGGATTTAAAACACAAATATTTGAACATTGTTTTGTTGTTTCATGGCGGGTCAGTATTTCTGGGAAAATCAAATATTTATGTATCATGAGGATAAAAACATAAAATCTGAAAAAGACTTGTATCCACCAGATATCTTTTTATCTTTAGCTTTGTGTACTGAATCATTTTAGAAAATTAAATAAACATGATTATACCTGTTTCTGCTATGTGTGTGTATGTGAGGATATTAAAGTTATTACTAATTCTACTTCATATGAAGAAGAATTGGTTCACAGTTTAGAGACAAATGTAGGAATTACATGCAATAGAGTGATTACATAACAGAAATGTAGACACAGATAAACTTGAATATGGAGTAGTCATTTTCCCCAAGATATATCTGAATTGACAAATGTTCAGGATTAATATATTAAGAGAAAATTTCAGGTTAGTTCTGTAATTTATGAAAAATTAATTTTTCCATAAATTAAAAAGGAGTTAAATATAATATCCTTCTATGTAGAAAAGTAATCATGTACATATGTTCTCATTTTTTATAATACAACATTACAGAATAATTAAATATTGGATATTTAGGGAAAAATATTTTCAAATTTGCTGTTTTCTTTTTAAATTAATAGTAAATACTTCACATTATTGTGGAAGTCTATACAAACGCAAATGTGTATATGTAATATACTTGAAAAGATACATTAAAAAAGATATACCAGATATTTTATCTCTTTTCTTTTGTAAAATATTTCATGACATTTTCTGATTACTTTTGAGTATTTAGCATTCAATGTTTGATTTTCAAATTGTATTTCAAAACCATAAATTTATGTATATTTTAACAAAAATACCAGTAGTAGATATTAACATAAAGCAATGGAAAAGCTGTAGAACAATGACAGAAATAACACGAGTTGCAAAAGCAAGAGAGTAATGATAAAGGAGTGTTATTCTTTTGCAACTTAATTTACTGTTACAATAAATAGCAATTCAGGAATTTAGCCAAAAATGTTACTCACAATTTTACCAAGTAGAATTAAAGAACAATAACTTTCCTAGAAATACTAATGAGTGCACAAAATTTTATAAACAGATTTTCCACATTGAGTACCATGTAAAGTTTTAATGAATATAGCAAAACCACTTATGTATCAAAAGAATCCTTGTTTGTCATGTTCTACACTTTTTTGTAGTTCAGTCTCACCTCCTTATATGTGTTTGTTTTTGTTTCCTTCTTCCTCTTATTCTGAGAATACTTCAAAATGAATTATACACAAATTACTTCATATCACTCTTCAGTACTATTAAAGTAGATAGAATTGATATAGAAAGTCATATTTTGATACTCCAACTCTAAAGAACAACTTATGAACCATAAGTTGAAATTTATACATGTTTGCTTAATATCAGTCAGAGTCATAAACAATTTGAGGAAATGGACTGGTTTATTATCTTACCAAGGATCTTGCCGTTGTGCCAATGAAATGGATTGCTAGGGACAACGTATTTAGCAGTGTTTCTGAAATTACTATTGATTTTCATGCATAATTTCACCTTCTTGGTTCTCTTATAGCTAATATAATTTATGTATTTAGGCTACAACTTTCTTGTTTCTCACTCAATGGGAAAATTGAGGCAAAATTACTGAAACAATAAATGGTCCTATTTACTACATAGGTTTTAAATATACTTCAAGCAAGTCTTCTGAAAGAACTAGAAGCAGGGTGGTAAAATTAAATCAATCCTACATTCACTTTGCTCAAAAGCATACACAAAACATTCATGCATAAGCTACTTAGAAAGTATTTTGCCATGTAGAGTAAACATATCAGGATTTAATGTAAACTAAGAATATAAAAATATCTACATTTCTTGAGGTTAAATTTTGTTCTAGCTAAATTGGGTGAAATAGAATGAGTTTAATCCAAGGAATGCTATGATTTTTCTTGCTAATTAGGTTCAACTCATCATTAAAATATATTCATATTATAATATATTTAAAGTGAAAAACAGAACCAGTACTAAAATAATGAGTTGCCATTGGCATTTACACATTTCTATAAATACATATTTAAATATTTACTTTTGTTTTTAACAGTCTGCCTTGATTCATTAATTTACCTCAGAAATATAGCAGTATCTATTAAAATAAGGAACACAGAACAAAATATTTCAAAACTTCTTATTAAGTAAAAATGCTCTGTTTTCATGCTTATATTATAAGCATTTTTGTATGATCATGATAGGCACGTCCATATATCCTTTTTGTTCACATGTTAATACAATATGGACAAAAATAAAAAAGATCAACTATATCACAATTTTGAGTATTTGATGACAAACTTTCAGAAATATTTAGAACAATATGTGTACCATAACCTACTAAAATACTTTCTTATTTTGTATGCATAATTTTACAACACTGCCTAACATCTATTTGTGTGATAGAAAATACTAAAGATGTTGAAATAATATTTTTTTTCAGAATGTAGTAAAGACCTAAGATATGAGCCATTGGATAAGGTTTTATTTATCATGGAACATGTGGGAAAGATTCCTGTACTAAAGCAAAACTCTGTTCTGTTCTAATTTTAAGAAAATATCTGTTGATATCTACACATACAGTTTGTAATTGAAACAATGTTTCCTTGAGTGTGGATTGTTTGAGTGGAGAACTAGTAAGTTAATGTAATCTTAAATCTAAGTGATCAAAATGCTTTATGCTTATTTTCATATTTTAATTACATTAAAATGGAAAACTCAAGTAAAAACAAATAATAAATTGAACTAACATTTTTAAAGAAAAACTCAATGTTAAATTACATTTAATACCTACAATATACAAGCTTACTCTGAAAATGCAAAACAGGAAAATGTACAAACTACCATAATATAAGTCTCTGAAATAGAAAATACAAACAGGTTTGTTGCTTTATTTAAATTATACACAGGTTTTTTGTTTACTTAGAAATAACCATTGCAGAAAGAAACAAACATAATCACATATTTCTTTGAACAGTTAATCATGGTTTCTATAATTTTTTTTATATCCACAACATTAAAGTTCCCTACTATATAACTCTCAACAATAAAACAGTGTGTGTGTGTGTGTGTGTGTGTTTGTGTGTGTGTGTGTGTGTGTGTGTGAGTATGTGTGTGTTGTTTTTGTTCAGAGTTACTCAAATATATATCTTTTTAGATGTGTTTCTAACCATGCCCTATTAGATCAAACAAGGTATTACAATGTCCTCTATTAAATAAAAAATGTCCAAAGTAGTGTGTTGCAAGTAGGTTTTCCTGCCGTTCTTGTCCCATTTTGGGTGACTGACCAGGCAGTGAGTTCTCTCTGTCATTTCTAGAGTTTACATATTATCCTTCAGTGGTCTTTGAAGGAGTTGAAGAAGTTATGCTTATGGTTTTCCTTAGTTAGGATTAAAAATAAGGTACATATAGGACTTTAGACTCAAAAAGATAGGGTAAATGATGAAATATTTTCTTTAAATCTTGCTAAATGTTAATGGACTAAATATTGTTAACTGTGATTCTTATTTGATAACTATTGTGTGATATATTTTGCTATGCTGAGGTTAAAACACTTCTTTTTATTTAGACATAAAAGAGGAGATGATGGGAGATGTCATTCTCTAAATATGTTTCTCATACTGGTTAACGAATAAAGCACTGTTGGCCAATAGGAAAACAAGATAGATGGGACTATGAGACAAGAAAGATTCGAGAAAGTAGTAGGGAGGAGTCAACATGGAGAGACTGGTTTGAGCAGACGCCGGCCCACTCCCCGGTAAGATGAGACCATATGGAAATACTTAGACTAATAGAACTGGGTTAATATTTAATACAGCTAGCTGATATAAAACAAGTAACTGGCCAACAGAATTGTATCTAATATATAGTCTCTGTGTGTTAATTGGGGTTGGAATGGTGGCGGGACAAAACCAGCGGTGGGCAGAAAAACTTACTTCTTACAGTTGTGATCACATACAGTCCTCGCACTTGGTACTGGATAACCAATCAGGGGATCATTCCTGGTAAAGACTAATTCTCCTACTCCCACAGTTGTTGATTGACTATAACCCTTCATCTAGGAAAAGGGCCCTATGAGAATTTGCCATTTACATAAGGCTATCAACTGTTGTTAGGATTTTTCAAGTTTTGTTTAGGCAGCCATGTTGCTGATATCTCATGCATGTAATTTGCATGTCCTAGCTAGAAAGTATAATCTCATGGCAGATTCTGTTGTCTTCTGAGTCTTACAATCTTTATACCCCATCTTAAAACAGAGATTTCTAAATTAGTAAGTTCATAAGAACAAAGATATTTTGATATAGATTAGATCATACTATTCTATTCTACTTCAGGTAATAAATAGAGTAGAGTACACAAAGAGAGATACAACATTACTTGTACTAAAGGAATAGAAAGAGAATACTAAACTTTAATAATACATTTCTTTATTATGGGAGACTTACAGGTATAAATACAGAAAATGTTTCTAGGTGGTAGATTATTTTTATACCTGAAAACACCATCAAATGTAATTTGACATGATCAGATGTATAATGTACCTAAAAGCATTTTGTGGTTCAAATTATATTTCAAATATATGCATGTAATATAAAGGTCAGTAATGGTACAAAACTAAACATTCAGCTTAGATCTGTTTTAAGGGGTGAATGTGGAGTTGAGGACAACTCTTTGCATAATCAATTCTGAGAATACTTTAAAAGAGATGTACTATGAAAAGCTGGATTCCAAAGAAATTATTGAAGTGAATTACACATTACTTTCACAGCATAATTTTATTTTCTATCTTGCCTTTTGGTGGTAGATGAGGTGTGTTACTAACCTAGCCCTTCTGGGCTAACAGAAAGCTTTACAATGTCCTATATTCAATGGGAATATTCAAAGTTGTGATCATATATAATTCTCAATGTGAATATTTGTTTGTATATTTTTATTTGCATTATAATGAAAATCAGTATTTTATATAACTTTAAAAACTGGTAAGATTTATGATAGGCATAATTTATTGTTCTAATATTACAAAATAATTATAGGCAGCTTTAGATTTGAAAATAATAAAGTTTACAAGGTTTTTAACAGGCAGAATCAATAACATCCTACATTTATTTTTATTAATAACTAAGCTTATAATATCCATGTTATTACCTCACTATGAAAACAATAATGAGTCACTAAACAAGGAGCTAAAATTATTTTGTTTTTATTCTTGTTATTTGTACATCATTCCATAACATTGAGCAATGTAGAATGTTAGCAATCACAGTACTTCTTGAGATTTATGATTCTTGTAACCTCATCTCCAAATTAAATGTCCTTTCTTCATAGAAGATAAGGAATGAAACTGATTTTTATCATACGTAAATTTTAAACCATAAGCATAGAATGAGACAATGGATTAGGTCACTAATTCTTGAAATCCTTAAGAAAACCACTGGGAATATTTTCTGCTTCACAACCAGAACAATGTTACCTTCCATTTGTAGTATAATGGATGAATTGTTTCAATATTGTCCATGTGTAGTTTTAAAAGAAGTTGTCACTATTGCGCATTTTTTCTTTCCCTTTAAGAGTTACAGTTTGCTAAACACCAGTAATAAATAATCATCTCTTATTTGCAGCTATGAAAAATAACTAGTTATAATATTGACCTTTTAAAATACCAAAACTTACGAATGCATTTATTATAACCTTTCAAAAATTGAATTTATCACACTGAAGTAGAGAAATAGTAGAACTGGAATTTTAGTTAAATTTATTGCACATTCTGAGTTCCATTTAAAGAGAAAATGAACTAATGTGGGAGTAAACACTGCCTCCCTTGACCCTGGGTTTAAACTCTTTTGATAGATTCATCAATCTGTTAATTAACATTCACCTAAAGTTCTGCATGATTAGAGCAGAAGCAAGCAGAGCCAGAGAAAACCCACTGTAACAACAGACAAAAGCATCAAGATCACCAGCTGCAGCCACCCCTGCTATAAATGATATTTATGACTTGAAATTAACAAAGAAACTCATTAAATAGCACAGAGTTGAAGCTGCAAGGTTCTTCCCATAGTGGAGTATTTTTGGGTTTTGAAGAAAATAGGCTTTGCTTTAAAAAGAGGTGGGAATGTGGCAAACAGAGTAGAGAAAGGGCAAGAGAAAATACTTAAGGTGAGTTGTTTTGTTTTGTTTTTCTTACCTAACCTTCTTAATTAGGTTTGTCTGTATGACAGGAAAATCTCAATAATATCTAGCAAAATTATGTATGCTAATAATGTAAGTAAAGCTTTCCTTTACTGATTATTCTCATGAGGATACTGTTTAAGGATCCATGTGATCTTGTTGATGCTTTATTCTTAGTGAACCTAAAAGTCTTTAGAACTGTAGGCAATTGTCTCTCAATGGTGGGAATGTCAGGATTCCAAAAGTTGCAATAGTGTTTATTAGGGTTGCAGGAGGATACCACAAAAGGGTTTACATGCCAAGAGAGGGCATCAAGCCTGTAATAGTCTTCTCCACTGATGTTATCTTTCATAGAATTTTGCCACTTGTAAAGACTGACAATCAGCTTTAACATGTAGAAATATTTGCAGATAATCAACGTTCTTACTCCAATAAAAACATGTTTTCATTACTCTGCCCTACCCATGTTAACTCTATACATCCCTCAAGTAAAATTCAGTGTTTTTCCTTCACTAAATTTCCTGAATGTCATTGTGTCCCCCTGTTTTTGTCTTACCAAGCAACTATCTCAGAAGGAAAAACAAGAAGGCAGTGAGATAGGAGAGGTCATCTCATACTTTCAACTTCCCAGAGACTCTTCAGTCACTGACTAGTATTAAACATCTGAAATTACCATTTTTTATGATTTTTTTTTGTTTTGCTTTGTTGTGTTCTTTTGTTTTAAATGTTTCTCCAAATACATACTTGCCTCAACAATGAAATCTCTCCAGAATTTTTATGAACTGTAGCTTCCAGCAATTGATCCTGAGAATTTAATTCTAGAACAAAGATCCCAAATACCCAGACATTTCTAGGTTTGGGTGTTATTAGGAGCTGTCTTTATGTGTCTCAAAGATCATTGACCAGAACTTCTGTCAACACTATGAATCAGCACCGAAAGAGAATATGCTGTAGGATGCTTTTGTCTTCGCTGGCATCTTATTCCCTAAGACCCACTAATTCTTAGCACTTCAGCATCAACTATGTTTGTTCTAAAGTTAGATAATATTAATTAATTTTATGCTTTATATTTAAAACTGGCCCTTTTCTTTTTCCCTACCTTTTATTTCCATTTATTTTTATTGAAAATAGACTTTGTGTACAATAAATTCTCATTATTGCTTTCCCTCCATCTACTGCTCCCAGTTCATCCCCATCTCTTCCTCCATTTGGAGCCACACCCTTGCTGTCAATGGTTGAAAACCAAACAGGCATCTAATAAATAAAAATAAGATAAATCTGAAAACAAATTAATCAAAAGATGAAAAAACAACAAAATAAGAAAAACAACTAAAGAAAAAGAACAAGGAATACATACATATATATGTATATATGTATATGAATATGTGTACATATACACATATATACTTATATACACATGTAAACAAAGAAGTACACCTTTTCACTCACAATAATCCCATAAAACCCAAAAACTCAAAACCATAATATATAACCAAAGGACCATATGTTTTGATGAAGTAGAATGACATCACTACCTCCCTCCAGCCCCTCCTAATTAATCTTGCTTGACATCTACCATACTACCACTGCTTTCAAGTTGATATTCTTTTTCCTTGAATATTAGTGCTCTATCTATATGTGTATATGATATATAAACAAAAAACATGATGAGTCCATTTTTGTTATATATATATATATATATATTTGTGTGTGTGTGTGTGTGTGTGTGTGTGTGTGTGTGTGTGTGTGGTTTCAAGGCTGGACATTCTATAATCACAACAAATAAGGCAGCTCATTCATGAGCTGGGTGAGGCGAATTCTCCTCCTTCCTGCAATCATGACTTGTCTATACTTTTTTAAGTGCAGTTCTTGTGAAATATTACTCTCCCTTTAAATCATCCATTGAAAAGTATCTGCTGCTGACACATTGCTAGACAAACATAACTCCTTACTACATTCTAAATTGAAACCTTATATACACACTTAACTGTAGCTACCATCACTCACAAAAAGAGGCCATCACCTAAAACCAGAAATATATGCCACCATTTCTTCATCTTTAATCCAGGAAATATCTCAGAATAAGTGTCATAATAGTAATAGTACCAGGAAGTCTGCTGTAAAACATTCTCATAGAAATATCACAAACATGACCAAAGCAATGGCAAAGCCAGTAGTCTTTCTTAGTGGTACATTTCAATAGTAAGTATCTTTAATCTACAACAAACTTTGCTTCTGTACTTTGTAAGGTTGTTTTAAAATTTATTTGAAAACTTTATAGATGTATACATCATGGAATTTTTAACAGTTTTATAGATGTACATAACAGATCTTATCAGATTCACTTCAATATTGTCTTTTCTTGTAACTTCCATTCATTCACTCCTTTTAAAATGTTGCCTTAGTTACTTCTGTTTTTTATCTTGTGATTTTTCACTCTTTAGATTCTCAAATAGCTGTGACTACATATGTATACACACTACTGCTCACAGCTGTAAAAATTTGTTATAATTCTTGTTGTCACTCACAACATTTCTGGACTGATTTTTGTAAATGCTGCTTCTAGTTTGCTTTATGTGTCTGGTAAATAACATGATCAAAGACATGTAGGGCAACAAACAGCTTATTTCATCTTACAAATTGCAGCTCATCACCAGGGAAAGTGAGCTGAAGAAATAAAATAGAAACCATAGAGTTTTGTTTACATATGCTTACTGGTTTACTCACTGGTACATGCTTAGATAGCATTTTTATACAACCCAAACACAACTGCTTAGGATTGTGCCACTCCTTGTGGACTGACACTTCCTAGATTAATTAACTATCATGACTATCCCCAACAGACTTTGTGTGAAACCAATCTGATCTAGGAATTTTTCACTGACCTTCCATCATTCACACAGTACAATATTATAATCTAAAATTCTCTCATCCATTTGCTTAAAAGCATTAAATACAAACCATGGTAAAGAAATAACTTTCACATATACTATCTTTTTGTTTAAATATCTCTGAAAAAATTATAATTCAGATAGGCATTTAGAAAAACCATGGAGGGTACAAAATAATTACTGTTTTAGCTAAATAAATTTGGAAAAATAAATAAATCATTTTGCATATAGTGAATCATATTTTACTTACTTGGTATTTTGTGTGAATATTTTTTCTTTTACAATGTCTTCCAGTGCCTATCTAGGCCTGGGGACTGTGCACAGGAGAACCCATCACAGCTGACTATGCCATCCAGAGTCAGCTGACAACACAATGGTAGTTCTACCACCCATGATAAGAGATAAGTGTGGGACTATTTCAAGCCTGCTTTCCAGTACCCTGCTCATAGCCTCCTGAGGACTGGGGTCTGAGCAATGGGGAACTAACCCAGCAGAACAGGCCATCCATAGTCTGCAGTGCTAGTCCACCCTCGATCCACGGGAAGAAGAGAGCAATGGGAGTATGGGACCGAACAGAAGAGAAACTTTTTATTTATTAATTTATTTATTTTATGTAACCAAGTCCATTTAAATGAAAACAAACATTTATACACAATATTTGGGAATTTGGGCACCGTTCTTTCCAAACTACTTCCTGCTGGTAAGGGGCACTGTCATGGGGGATTCTAAGAAGATGCAGACATCCTGGCTGGAGTCTGTACGGCTGCTTTGTCCAGCTGTTTTGAATGTAGGATCACCTGGTACTCTGTTTCAGGCGGACTGGCTTGATCAAATCACATTATCTTAAAACCTGTTACCACAAAGAGAAGAGGATAATACACCCACAGGATAAGGGATTTGAAGATGACAGGATAAGAACACATTTAACAATAGAAAGATAATTATGACACCCCAGAATCTAAAAATGACACACCAGCAAGAACTGAACATCCCAACACAGATGAAACAGATGACAAAAACCCTAAAAACAACTCCATGAAGATAACTAAGACCCTAAAGAGGAAATGGGAAAATCTCTTAAAGAAATGGAAGAGAAAGCAAACAACAAGAAAGAAAGAAAGAAAGGAAGGAAGAAAGAAAGAACGAATTGGAGAAAAGGACAAACCAAAGATTGCAAGAAGTAAAATAAATCTCTTAAAAAAAAAAAAAAAAAACAAGAAAAGCCAAGATAAATAAACCAAACAAATGAAGAAAACAATTCAAACAGTATAAAGTGAAATAGAGAAAAAAAACAAACAAGAACAACAACAAAAACAAACAAAAAACAAAACCCAGTCTGTGGGAATGCTAGAAATAGAAAAGCTGGGCAAATGATCAAGAACTACAGATACAAGCATGACCAACAGAGTACAAGAAATGGAAGAGAGAATCTCAGGATTTGAAGATGCCCTATAAGAAATAGATTTATTGACCAAAGAAAATCTTAAGTCCAACAAATCACTAACACAAGATATTCAGGAAATATGGGAGCCTGTGAAATGACCAAAAGTAAGGATAATAGATTTAGAAGAATGTGAAGAAACCCACTTCAAATGTGCAGAAAACACATTCAACAAAATCATAGAAGAAAAGTTTCCCAACTTAAAAAGAGACATGCCAATAAAAGCACAAGAAGGTTACAGAACACCAAATAGAGTAGACTACAAAAAAGTCCCACTCCACATAATAATGAAAACAACAAACATACAGAATAAAGAAACAATACCAAAAGTAGCAAAGGAAAAAGACCAAGTAACATATAAATGCAAACTTATGAGAATTACCTTTGAATTCTCTATGGAATCTCTGAAAGCTAGGAGGTCCTGGATAGATATACTACCAACACTAAGAAACCACAAATGACAACCCAGATTACTACACCCAGCAAACTTTCAATCACTATTGATGAAGAAAACAATATATGTCCACTAATCTAACCCTACCAAAATTTCTGGAAGGAAAACTCCAACCCAAGGATGTTAACTACACTCAACAAAGCATAAGCAACAGACAATCCCACTTTACCAACAGCCAAAAGAAAACAATGGGGTGAAATTCACAAACAGTACCACCACAAAGTGCAAATACAAAACAAACAAGAATTAACAATCAATGGTCATTAATGCTAATGATCTTAAATCACCTAAAAAAAGACACAGGCTAACAGAGTGGATATGAAGACAGAATCCATTATAATGTTGCATACAAGAAACACCTCAACATTAAAGACAGGTGTTACCTCAGATTTAAGGGATTTGGGAAAGATTTTCAAATCAAATTGACTTAAGAAAGAAGCTCGTCTAACAATCCTAGTATCTAGCAAATTAGACTTTAAAGTAAAATTGGTCAAAAAAAATTGAAGAATGTCATTTCATGTTCATCACAGGAAAAAATCCATCAAGATGAAGTGTTAATTCTGAACATATTTGTCCCAAAGAAAAGACATCTACTTCCATAAAAGAAACATTACTAAAACTCAAGTCACACATAAAACATCAAACACTTACAGTTGGAGACTCAACACCCCACTCTCATCAATAGAAAAGAAGAACAGAAAGAAACTTAACAAAGAAACAAAGGAACTAAGAGAAGTTATGAATCAAATAGGTTTAAGAGACATCTATGGAACCCTTGCAAACACAAAAGAATGTATCTTATTCGCAGCACTACATAGAACCTTGTCTAAAATTGACCACATACTTGGCCACACAGCAAAATTCAACAGATCTAAAAAATATTGGAATAGCCCCCTGTATTTTATTAGCCCAAATGCTTTAAAGTTAGACTTCAACTACAACTCAAATTGCATAAAACCTAGAAACTCATAGAAATTAAACTATGTACAATTGCACCATTTCTGGGTCCAGGAAGAAATAAAAAAGCAATAAAAGACTTCCTAGAATTCAAAGAGAATGAAGACACATCATACCAAAACTCAGGAGATACTTTGAAAGCAGTACAAAGAAGAAAGTTCACAGCAGTAGGTGCCCACATGAAGAAACTGTAAAACAGTTACTTTAGATAATTAACAGCAAAACTAAAAGCTCTAGAACAAAAAGGAATAAACACCCTGGAGGAGTGGATGCTAGGAAATAATCAAATTGACAGCTCAAATCAATAAAGTAGAAACAAGGAAAATAATACAAAGTGCCAATGTAACAAACGTGTGGTTCTTTGAGAAAATCAACAAATAAACCTTTATCCAAACTAACCAGAAGGCAGTAAGAGAACAATCAAACTAACACAATCAGAAAGGAAAAGGGGGACTTAACAATGGACAATAAGGAAATACAGAGAATCTTCAGGTTATAGTTTGAAACCCTGTATCACAAGATTCAAAAATTTAATGGAAATGGACAATTTTCTGGATGTATATAACTTACCAAAATTAAATCAAGAACAGATAAGCAATTTAAATGGACCTATAATCCCCAAAGCAATAGAAGCAGTCATCAAAAGTCTTCCAAAAAAAACAAAACAAAACAAAAACAAAAACAAAAACAAAAACAACAAAGAAACAAAAACAGGGCCAGACAGTTTCAGTGCAGAATTCTTCCAGGAAATTTAATAACAGCTAATCCCAATACTCCTTAAAGTTTTCCACAAATAAACAAAGCAAATGGGGCATTACCACACTCTTTTTTAGGAGGCTAAAATTATCTAGGTAGCCAACACACACTAAGCCTCAACTAAGAAAGAGAACTACCTAAAAATATGCCTCGTGAGAATTGATGCGAAAGTACCCAATAAAATACTAGTAAATCACATCCAAGAACATATCAGAGAACTCATCTACTATGACCAAGTAGGCATCATCCCAGGAATGCAGGGATAATTCAACATATGAAAATCCATCAATATAACCTACCATATAAACAAACTGAAAAAGAAAACCTATATGATCATATCAACAGATGCTGAAAAATCCTTTGAAAAATCTAACACCCCTTCATGATAGAGGTCATGTAGAGATCAGAGACAACAAGAACATATCTAAACATAAAAAATCAATATACAGCAAACCAGTACTCAACATCAAACTAATAGGAAAGAGACTCAACATGATTGCTCTACAATCAGGAAAAGGACAGGGCTGCTCATTCTCTGCTCATCTCTTCAATATCGTACTTGAATTTCTAGCTAGAGCA
Source organism: Phodopus roborovskii (assembly GCF_943737965.1). NCBI lineage: Eukaryota > Metazoa > Chordata > Mammalia > Rodentia > Cricetidae > Phodopus > Phodopus roborovskii. The sequence continues at coordinate 1,603,042 of NW_026126413.1, read as the reverse complement.
ATAAGAAAACAAAAGGAGATGAATAGGATACAAGGAAGAAGACAAACTTTGACTAATTGCATATGATGTGATATTTTACACAAGTGGCATGAAAAACTCTAACACAGAACTATTAGAGCTGATAAACAACTTCAGCAAAGTGGCAGGATTCAAGATTGACTTTAAAAAATTAGTAACCCTACTATATACAGATGATCAATGGGCTGAGAGAGAAATCAGAAAGACAACACCCTTTACAATAGCAAAAAAAAAAAAAAAAAAAAAAACATAAAGTATCTTGGGGTAGTGATAGCCAAACAAGTGAAAGACCTGTAAAACAAGAACTTTGAGTCTTTAAAGAAAAAAATTAAAGAAGATACCAGAAAAATGGAACAATCTCACATGCTCTTGGATAGGTAGGATCAACAAATTAAAAATGGCAATCTTGTCAAAAGCCATCAAGAGATTCAATGCAATCCCCATAAAAATACCTGCACAAATTCTCAAATACCTCAAAAGAACAATACTCAACTTTAAATGGAAAACACAGGACCCAGGATAGCAAAACAACACTGTACAATAGAGGAACTTCTGAAGAAATCACCAACAGTGACTTTAACCTCTATTATAGAGCTATAGTCCTGAAAGCAGGTTGGTATTGGCAAAACAATACATAGGTAGATCAATGGATTCTAATAGAAAATTCTAATAATAACCCACAAACCTATGAAAAACTGATTTTTGACAAAACAGCTAAAAGTATACAATGGAAGGAGGAAAGCACAAATGGTGTTGGCACAACTGGATGTGTAGAAGACTGCAGATAGACTCATGTATATCACCATGCACAAAACTTAAGTCCAAATGGGTCAATGACCACCACATAAATACGGCTAGCCTGAACCTCTTAAAAAAAGGGGGAGGTACCCTTGAACAAATTTGTACAGGAGAATGCTTCCTGTATAGAAAAAGGTAGACAATTAAGACATCCTTAGCCATCAGGGAAATGCAAATCAAGCAACTCTGAGAAACCATCTTGCACCTGTCAGATTAGCTAAACTCAAAAACATCAACAACAGTTTATGCTGGAGAGGATTTGGACAGAGAGGGACACTCCTTCACTTCAGATAAGTGCAAACTTGTATAGCCTCTTTGGAAATCCGTATAGTGTTTCCTCGGGAAAACGAGAATCAGTATACCAAAAGATTCAGCAATTCCACTCTTGGGCGTATACCTGAAGTATTCACATTCGTACAACAGGGATATTTATTCAACTATGTTCATAGTAGCATTATTTGTAATAGTCAGAACCTGAAAGCAACCTAGATGCCCCTCAACGAAGAATGGATAGAGAAAATGTGGTACATTTACACATTTACACAATGGGGGGAAAATGGAATATTGAAATTCACAGGCATGGACTTAGAAGAAATAATCTGAGTCCAAAAAACAAACAAACAAAAAAAAATAAACAGACAAACATGGTACGTACTCACTCCCATATGGATATTAGACATAGAGCAAAGAGGAACCTAAGAGAGACTACATGGTGCCTCTGAGAAGGGGAAAGAGACAAGATCTGAGCAAATTGGGTTCATGGGGGAATGGAGAGGAAGTTAGATGAAATAGAAGGGGAAATGACAAAAGGGAAGGAGAACATGGGAACAGGAAGATTGAGTCAGGGTGAGAATAGAGGAGAGCAAGAAAAGTGATACCTTAATAGAGGGAGCCATTATAGGTTTAGAGAGAAATCAGGCACTAGTAGCTGAGGGAAACAGAAGCAGAGACCCACAGTTACATCTGAACTAAATTCCTGGAATTCAGTTGTTGAGAGGGAAGAATGGTCAGCAAAGGGGTCAAGACCATGCTTTGGAAAACCACAGAAATAGCTGTAGTGAACAAGCGGGAGTTCATGGACCCCAGACTGACAGCTTGGAAACCATCATAAGACAGAACCAGGCCACTTGCATTTGGGTGAGTTAAGAGGCCTGGCTAGTCTATGGTGCTCCTGCTAATGGAGCAAATATACCTAGTGTACTGTACAAATGGACATCGGTAGCTCATTTTTCATAGTAGGATACTTTCTCAGTATAGACAAATGAGGGAGGGCCTAGGCCCCACCCCAAATGATGTGACAGACTTTGATGATCTCCCATGGAAGGCCTCACCCTTTCTATGGAGCAGATTGGGATGGGATGGGTTAGGGGTCTGGTGGAATGTAAAAGAGATGGAACTGGGATTGATATAAATAAGATTGTTTCTAATTTAAATTAAAAAACTAATAACAAAAAAGTGTCTAATTTTCAAAAAGCCAAAAATGTAAATTACATTTTAAATTATTGTCACCTACCCTAATTTTCCTTGAAGTATAAGATCCAAGAACAATCCATCAATTAAGCCCTGTCATTGCTGGTATATCTCTTTCAAGAGTTATATCTGAGTCTTTTCACCCTTAATACCTTACACTTGTGGAGTTTTAAACATGCACACTAATTGCCTCTGTTGGGTCTGCTGATCCCTCATCTCTATTCATATTCAAAAAAATGTCCTGAAGCTTTATCCAGTAGCTTATTTCTGGAACTTAAGCATTTCTGTGATAAGAGTATGAGTTTGGGGGAATGTGAAAGACAGTGTGTTTAGAATGTACTTCAGCAAGACCAATCAGGATATTCTTTTCTTGCATATGTTAAACCAACTCAGAATAATAGTGTAAATCAATGCTTTAATGATTGGATATCATTGTAACTACTCAATGCTTATGAAAATTTTAGATCATACATGTATTGTTTGCTCTTCAGGAACCTGGAAATGTCCATGTTAGAATAATATAATAGTAAAATACCTACAAGGAGTAAAATTGAATAGAATAGGAATAAAGGACGAATTTCACATTTCAGACATTTGCCTATGGAACATTCTCTGGCATATAAAATTACATTTAATGTGGTAATTTATATCCTTACATTTCCAATTTTCTTCCATGTTTTAATATTGAATTCATGGAAAACACAATCTTCAGAGTCTTCTCAGCAGGAATTTTACTAGAACTATGCAAATTTAAAAATGGCTCTCAACAATAATTGTAATAAAAACTTAGTAATGAAAGCACTTAGTTAATTTATATATGATATTACATTGAAGAATTAAACTCTCATATATATATATATATATATATATATATATATATATATATATAATCAGAGATCTAAATGAAGTTCTAAAATGAGATAAATGAATTTCAGTTTTGGTTGGGTATGTGCTGTCTTATCTCTTTATATTTCCTTAGGAATGATCTATTCTAATGATGATGTGTGTGTATTTACCTAAGGATGCATGCATATGCAAATGCTACTATATACAGAAAAAGTGAAAGGCTATTAAAATATTCCCATTCATATTTTCTCATTTGTGATATAGTTGTCTGCTAGCTCTAGCTTGGGAATGATGTAAATTCTTATAGCTAGAGATCAAATTATTTATAACATTTATTATATTATTTATTAGTGAATATTGGACTGACAAAAGAATTTATATTGTAAAATATAGTTAATACCTCAAACATGGCATTCTCTACCATGAGAAATTAAATATCTCTTATTTATTGAACTAAATTTAACCTAGTGCATTTTTTAATTAGTGTTGAGTAACCATGATTAACTTTCAAGGATTACATATTTTATGAGTTTGGGCATGTTTGTCCTCTGAGCAAGATGAGAATTCCTAAACAGTAGCACCCCAGTAAAGACCAGAAGAATTGATTTATGTAAATTATATTTCATTAAAATCACAAATTTTGATAGTGAATATGACAGGGTAAAAGCCTGAAATAATCTTCTGGGAACTTTTAATCAATTGCATTTATATATGTTGTCTTCTCACTAGAATCCAGTAGTTACTTTTATATTAGATAATTCTCTTGGGATGACAAGAGACATAAAGGGGCATATGACTCACTATTTCCTGTTATCGAATTAATCTCCATCAAATAATCTTTGAGAAAATAAACCCTCATCCATTATGCACCTATTTTGGTGATGTTAAATATATAAACATGTATCCTACATTTAATTTGTTTATGTCATTCTAGGGTCAGAGATAATAATTAAACTTAATAACATATTATTATCACTTGAAGCTTTTGGGAGCTGAATTTCACTTATCAAAGAAACCATTGATGGTATAAGAATAGATCCAAGAGGCCAGGTTTTGGTGGAGCATGCCTTTAATCCCAGCACTCAGGAGGCTGAGGCAGACAGATCTCTGTGACGTTGAGGCCATCTGGTCTTCAGAGCTAGTTCCAGGACAGGTTCCAAAGCAATACAGAGAAACCCTGTCTCAAAAAAAGAAAAAGAAAAGAAAACAAACCAGAATAGAGCCAAGCCAAGATATTATATTTACAAATTGTCTTGGACAATGAAATGTATTCATTATTAAAATGTTTTAAAAGAGGAAAAAAGTTGATTTTAGAAATATAGTAGTCATATTTGTTAATGTTAAAGGCATTGCTGCCCTCATCAAAATCAGTCAAGCGAGAATAATAATGCTCATGACGAGAGGAGATTCTGAAGAAAATAATTAAAGGGGAGAGACTGATCAATGACACTGAAAAAAAAACTGTATGAAGGAAATATTTCAATAAAAGCCTTACAAAAATTTTAAAACTATTATTAGGATGCTTTATTTACATGTTATAAATGACAATATTTTATACATGTACATTTTAACATATTCTCTAAAAGTCCAATTAAGTCCCCTCTCCTACTTCTGCTTATATCCTTTTCTTTTTATTAGTTTTCCTTCTGCTTTTATAAATATGTAATATGTATGTATAAGTATTATATATATATATATATATATATATATATATATATATATGTGTGTGTGTGTGTGTGTGTGTATGCTCCCCACAGAGAGAGAAAGAGGTACAGACAGGTATAGACATACAAAAGAAAATTGTTGTAGAATATTATTTTAAGGTGTGTTACTTTTTTTGTTTTTTTTATATAACCAAGTCCATTTAAATGAAAACAAACATTTATAGACAATATTTGGGAATTTGGGCGTTGTTCTTTCCAAACTACTTCCTGGTGGTAAGGGGCACTGTTTTGAGTTCAAGGACAAGTTACTGGGGAAAAGGATTTTTATTTTTGTTTCCACAGAAAATGAAAAGATGTGGATTCCTTCCAAACTAATGTAGTTTAATCAAGCCAGACCTCCTGAATCAGAGTACCAGGTGATCCTACATTCAAAACAGAAGGTGTATTACTTTTGCTTATGCTCTGGAACACTTGTTTAAAGATGCAAAGTTATGTTTGATTAACTAAATTCACCTCCAGTCAGGTGGCTGTGTCAGCAATTGGCAGACAGGAATTTGTAGGGAGGAGCCAACTTCTCTGGGAAGTAGGATTCTACCTCAACCTTTGAATCTTGAGTTATGTCCTGGGACAGAGATTGAAGTAAGTATCCTAGAAGCTTAGAAAGCATTGATGCCTGAGGGAACAGGATCCCTTCAGTCTTCCACTGTTTCTGCCTAGCTGCTGCAGCTGCAGAGTGGCAGTTGCTAAATAGGATAGACATAGCTTAAAGGGCAGAAACAATTTAAAACAAAAGACCCAATAGGTTTAATTAGTGGTCCTTAGAGGAATATATATGAGGGGTTATTTGCAGAAATGTAAGTACTTACTAGTGGTGTTATCCCTGAAAGAAAAAAAAAAAACAAACAAACTTCCCTTTTTATGCCACCAACAGGAAGATGAGATCCTCGTTGAGCCTGGGCCATGCATCTACTCAAAACAAGACAATTTTGTACTGCCCCATGCATTACACATCTTATAAAGGAGTTCACGGCTGCTGTAAATTTGGGAGTACAATGAATATACTATATACAAAGACACTATTCTGTAACATTCTCTCACTTGCTATTGTCATTATGTCCTTCCTACTTTCTACTTCCTCCTCTGTTTATGTTACCTGACCCTGGAATGTGATGATATGCATTCTTATTTAAAGCTGAGCATTAACCAGTCATATATTCTGACCACTTTTCCAGAAATGTAATGCATAGACTTTTGAGAGGTATGGAGGAAGAAACACCCAGAAAGCAACTGGAAGGGAGAAATCAGGGAGAAGTAACCACAAGCCAAAAAGCATTAAAGTCACCAAAACCTTGGCAAGTAAGGGAGCGAGTCTTTTGTTAACAGACCAATTCTGCATTCAGCCTCCTGGACCTGGGGGAGAAATATGTTCTGCTATTTTAAGTTACATGGTTTAGCTTGAGCAACTCCAAAGGCATGAACAGTGTGAGATATGCTATTTCCCAAAGAAACTTGAAACTTTAGCTTTGTTTCTTCTTTATCTCTGCACAGGGTAAATTCACAAAGCTGGAAACATGTGCCTGCCTAGATGATCAGATTTATTTTTCACAAGTACTATACTAGGTCTTTATGAGGTAACAGAATAAGCAAATGTGACTGAAACCATTGCTATTGACATGTCAACAAGGTCTGTGCTAATCACATACAATATATTCATACTATCATAGTAATAATATTATAGCAGAAAGGAGAGACATCACAAAGGACGGTGCAATTGACTAAGAGGTTGTTTGCTCAGCTGCCCCCCCACTCTTCTTCTGGTAAAAGAAAGTACTTATTAACACAGAAAGGCAAAAAAAATGGTGCAAAATATAAATTACACAAACAACACTATCTTTGAATCTATTATCTAAATGTCTATATTTCCCTATTTCATTTGTTTTTACTAGGGAAATACAAATAAATATTAATTGACGCCAAATAGGTTGCAAAGAACAGAATGAAGAAATAAATCCACCTGGATCTAGATTGATGAAGCAATGTGCTTATTGGGATTATATAGAGAATCATGGGTGAGTGGTTACTTAGAGGAATGTGAGTAACACCCAAAGAGCTTTATCAGGAGAAGTCTTGTCCCAGCGTGGGTCATAACCTAATGGAAAAAATGCTGGCAGAATCTTCCTTCAGTTTACTTTCTTTGTTTTTCTCTTTATTTTATTATCATATATATATATATATATATATATATATATATAATTTTTAATTTAAATTAGAAACAAGTTTGTTTTACATATTAATCCCAGTTCCCGCACCCTTCTGTCCTCCCGTTTCCCCAATCAACCCCTTTCAATCTCCATTTTGCTCCCCAGGGCAGGTGAGGCTTTTCATGAGGAATCTTCAAAGTCTGTCATATCATTTGGAGTAGGGCCCAGGCCCTCCCCCATGTGTCTAGACTGAGGGAGTATCCCTGTATATGGAATGGGCTCGCAAAGCCCATTTGTATACTAGGAATAAATACTGATCCATTACCACCAGAGGCCCCATAGACTGTCCAGACCTCCCAACTCACACCCAATTCAGGAAATCTGGGTCAGTCCCCATGCCTGTTGCCCAACTATCAGACTGAAGAAAGGGGTATACTCCTCCACTGTTGGGAGTGCAAACTTGTACAGCCACTTTGCTAGTCAGTATGGCAGTTCTTCTGGAAAATGGGAAATAGTTTACTTTCTATCCTGCATATATTCTAGTACCTCTAAATACCTCATCTTCTTGGGAGCAGCATTAGACACAGTTGGGTAGAGAATATAAAAGGGACAGTGCCACTGAAATCTCAAAATAGAATATAATGGAATTTCCTATCTTAAGATGGCTTCTATGAGGGAATGCCAACAGGCCTGTTCTAGATACAGCCTGTGGGCATTCCCAACTGCTCTAATTGAAGATGTAACTGCCAGGTTATGCCCAGGGGATAGCATTTCTTAACACTCTTCATTCCTTATCACCCCCATAATAGTACCCAAATAAAATTAGGGCACTAATTTAACATTATATATCTCTCTCTAGTAATATGTTTTGAGTCCAAATATTACTGTTTTTCATATTATTGCATTCTGTACAGAACACATTTATTGCTTAAGGATCCATATTTTATGTCTCCATTTTTATTCTCTCTTCCTCAGGGAGACAGTAGCAAAGAATAGCTAAAAGGGTACATTTTCATCATTAACTTCATTAAAGAGAGATACCAGTATCAATCTAACTTTGTATAACTTTGCTTCAGTGATTCCTAATAAGGAAATAATGTAGAAAATAAGATGAAAATGGGTCTTATAAGACACATTTCATACTAATTAAAGTTCTTCCTTTAAAACCATGCAATTAATACTCTAAAAGTTTTACATTAAATTAAAGAGAATGGCTATAATGTATGTAGCATGATGTATTGCTAGTTTGTATTCTGCAGATTATGAATGACAAAAGTGAGGGGAAATAGTCAATGAAAGCTTCTTTACAAAAAGTGTTGTAGATGTGAATAATATTTGGATGAACCTCTGAGTGAAAATTAAATATAGATATGCCATCTCTACAGCTCCATTCAGTGCCCTCACTCCAACTACCTCAAACCTCACGTTCTCAATTATTTCTTCTTCATTGAAATATCCCTCAGTCCACTGGGGGTTTCTTATATGTGTGAGGACCATCCCCTGGTACATGCTTAACCTACTAGCAACTAAACAAAAGAGAGTCAACAACCATCAAATGTCAGTAGCTGCTACTCCTTCCCCTTGAGTGTGTCTTTTATTTTTTATTAATTTACTGTTAGAAAGCAAACAGATAAAGTTCAGTGTGGTCTTTTAATATATTATTTGCCTTTCACCCTCACTCTTCTCCTGTTTGCTTGACACCACAAGTCCCATCTGTTGGACTAATTTCTCATATCCAATAAACATGTTTGTTTTTAATCACATACATTTCTCTGCCCTATCTCTAGCTTTCCATTTTAATTGCCTTCAACTTTACTGGGTATCACTTAAGATCTTTAAATGATTTTACTATTGACTGTGGGTGGAATAAAATATTGTGTGTTATAAATAGGACTTTAGACTGGTTCCATGTTTTAGTTAGTATGGATAGTTTAATAAAGAACAGAAATATCTAAACATCCTTGTAGTTGTATTAAATATTCTTATATATAACTAGGGAGGATAAAGCGGAATAATATGATAGTTCTATTTCCAAGTCTATTTGAAACTATGCATAGAGATGTTCGTAATGGCTGCAGCAGTTTAGATCATCACCGACACTGAATGAGAGTTTTCTTTCCCCACATTCTTACCATATTTATTGTCACTGTTTTTCTTCATGATAATCTTTCCCACTTGGGTCAGACAGCCTCTAAAAAATAATTTAAATTAAATATCCTGAAAGAGAAAGGATGCTGAACACTGTTTCAATTTGCATACTGACCCTGATGTATGTCTTCTGAGGTCTTCCAATTTAGTTCATTTTCCCATGTATAGATTATAAGTCATTATTTTTTCAATTTACCTTTTGAAGGTCTTTGTTTCATTTTATAAGCCATGTCTTCAGTCTGACTGCAGTAGCAGCTGCACATAAACTCACAATGATTGTGAATGCACGTACAAGGCCTATGAAAAACAAAAACAAAGTAAATATAAAATGGAGAGTAGTATTGGACATGAAGTCCCACCACTAGTTGAGCAATTGGAAATTGTTAATCAATTGGAAAGGGAGAATCACTTTTCTTTAAGAGCATAGTTCCTTGAGAGACAATTACTGTCAGGTAGAAGGCAACACATTCAAGTAGGACAGTAACATTAGCTCCTAGTCCCCATTCCTTTCACCTGTTAGAATGAAGAGAAAAATTAAAACTACAAATGTCAAATACTGGCACTTCCCTAATACGGACCTGAAATTCTGAAGCATCCTCTTTCCTCTGCCTCCCTACTGCTGCAACTAAAGCCAGGGGCCACCATGACCAATGGAACAATGATTTAAACAAAGATTAACCAAAAATTTGAAATGGTAGCATTCATTTGCCCTGAAAGGTCACTTAAAAAAGTCTCTCTTAAATTACTGATTTTGTAAGTTTGAAGTTCAAATCCATCACTTCTGAGGACAGTTTTAACACTAAATGGCAGTAACTTGTTTTGAGTCTTCGACCTCCAAATTGTTCTCAAATGTTTACAATTGGAAACAGACAGAACAAATGGGTGAAACTTTCACTATTAAAGAAACTAGTACTTGAAATACTAATGGGGAATATTTAGAGGATTTTCTTTATCCTGAGTTTATCTATTAAGACGTGAACCCTCAGTACATTAAAATTTGACACCACTAGGAGGTAAAAGGTTTATAGGTGTTCCTCAATAAGAAGCTAGGCCTGTAGTCAAGTATGTCTGTTTGCTTTATAAAATTGTAAAGTATACATACATATAGAAATAATGTGCTGTTTATATATTTATTATTTTTCTTATTTTACATATCAATACAAGTTCCCTCTCCCTCCCATGTCCCCTGACTCCCTCTCCCATCTCATCATCCCCCCTACTCCACAGAGAGGGTGATTCTTTCTAGGGGATTCAACAAAATCTGTCAAGTCATTTGGAGGCCCTCCCTCCTCCCTTTAGGCTACTGGAGTGTCCCTCCATGGGGAATGTGCTCCCAAAGTCCTTTCATACACCCACGGATACATCCTAGTTCCACTGTCAGAGGTCTCTTAGACTGCCCAGGCCTTCTAACTGAGACCCAAGTTCAGAGGGTCTGATTTGGTTTAATGCTAGTTTCCCAGCTATCAGTCTGGGAGGCAATAAGCCCCCCCTTGTTCAGACCAACTGTCTGTAGGCATCTATAGCCTAGTGTTGACCCCTTTTCTTATCACACCTTCCTCTCTGCAACTGGATTTCAGGAGTTGGGCTCAGTGTTTAGTTGTGGATGTCTGCTTCTGTTTCCATCAGCTACTAGATGAGGGCTCTATGATGGTGTACAAGTTATTTATCAATCTCGTTATCAGGCAAGGGCATTTAAGTTAGCCTTTCTATTGTTGCTCAGATTATTAGTTGACGTCATCCTCGTAGGTCTCTGGAAATTTATCTTGAGTCATTTTTCTCTTTAAACCTATAATGGCTCCCTTTACTATGATATATATATGATATATATATATATCATATATATATATAGTTTCTTCACGTTTCACGTTTCATCCACTTGCCTGTGAATTTCACGATTCCATTTTGTTTCCCTGCTGAGTAGTATTCCATCATGTAAATGTGCCACATATTCTTTATCCATTCTTCTGTTGAGGGGCATCTAGGTTGCTTCCAGGTTCTTGCTATTACAAATAATGCTGCTATAAATATAGTTGAACAAATGTCTTTGTTGCATGGATGTGGATCATTTGGGTATATGCCTAAGAGTGGAAAGAGTGGAATTGCCAGGTTCTGTGGTAGACTGATTCCCAATTTCCTGAGGACCCACCCTACTATTCTGCAAAATGGCTATGCAAGCTTGCACACCCACCAGCAGTGGAGAAATAATCCACTTTCTCCACATCCTGTCCAGAATAAGCTGTCATTGGTGTTTCTAATTTTAGCCATTCTCACAGAGTTATAAAGTCATAGACCGTGATATTTCTACATGCCAGCTAATACCAATGCCTCGAAGCTTGAAGAGGAAACACAAAATACATTCTTCACAAATGCCAAAGTTTGAAAAATGTTTATTTATCCATCAAGTCTTAAAAATTCCTTTCATTTTTGGCTTCTGATATGTAATCAAAATTAATAATACTACCTTTTAAACTGAAGGATTTTTTATTTTTTAATTTGAAATGTGAACATTTTACCAACACTCCTACTCATCTATGATGCCTTTGATACACATCAAGCATTGCAATGGCATAATAACATTACAGTGTCAGTAGTGGCACACATACCTGGTGCTAAACAACCTCTTTAATTTTACTGAAGACACTTTCATCAAGAGAACTTGCATGCCTGTAACTGGAAACCGAGCTAAATACTCAGTGGTTCTTCCTTTAGACATCACAAGGCAGAACATTCTGTGAAAGCTCTATTATCTGTGGTGCATTATTGAGTATAATATCTGAAAAAGTGCATAACTGCACTTAAGTTATAATAAGGTGTGGAATTGCTGAGTTACATGGTAAAGTGGGAATCAACAATCTGAATAAATGATAACCTTATGCTATGTGTGTTGGTCAAATATTCATTCTTACCAGTGTTATAGTAGCTTTTCTTTAAAACATTTTTAGGTGAGTATTAATAACCCACTTGCATGAAGTCATATCTACTATGATATTCTATTGCAATTTCCTAAAGATTGCCAGTGAGAATTTCAGGGAATCATGGACTTTCTCTGGTCTAGTTGCCATAAGAGGCAGGCATCATAGTTTTTTCAGTTTATAGTTCATGTGTCCTGGGACACCATGTGTCTTTCAGTTCCTGAGAAACTGAGGTACTTCTTTGGGCAGTAAAGTATTAAGGCTGTCTTTGTTAGTCTTTGTTCCCTGGAAGTCAGTAAAGCATTTACAAGTTTAGCAGAACAGCTTGTGTTAGCCATTAATCTTGTACACTTTGTATAGCTTGCAAATATTTTATCCAGGCAACAACTCCTAACAGCCAGTATTGTATTTGGTTACTCATAAGGGTATAAAAGGTCTGATTTTGCTGCCCCCATGGGAGAGCCTGCACCTGCATTCTGCAGATAATGCTCTACCCATCACCACAGCATGAGAAGCGGGCCCTTACAGCAAGTGCCTAGAGGAGCTGCTTCTGCCCTTCCTTTAATGGGGCAATCCTAGTGGCCCAGACCAACCAGATCAGCTACCAACTAGATCCACATTCTAGGCCTTGGGTTCACCCAGATTAATGTATGGCCCATCTATGACCTTATGTACTTATTTTAAGAACATTCACAAACCACTATAACCAAAATCCACCAAAACCCACATCACATCTTCTTATCATGGAAAGAGCTTTAAAAACTGCATGGTCCAAAAACATTGATTTAAAAAAATGTAGTTTAATCCCTTTGTTGTTAAAATTGTATAAGAATACAAAGTAGAGCTTTAAGGCATTTTTCATCCCATTTGTCTATGTGAGTACTTCGGCTAATAATATAGAGTGCCACGATAGTGTTTAATATTCTTACATTTTGAACCGATAATTAACTTTATTGTTTCTTCCTGTAAACCTCATCTAGTGATATGATTCATAGTTCTTGTCTTTAAAATGTTTTATTTTAACATTTTAACATGTTTTGAAATGTGTGTGTATGCATGTGTTTGTGTATGCGTACATGCATGCACATACTACATGGCACAAGGGATGGTGAGGGAACATTTAGAACTGAGTTACCTTATTACATCATTTGTATCACAGGGATTGATGTCAGTATCTATCTTCACATGCTACCATCTCCAAGCCTCTTCTTTTTGCAGTTTTCCCGGAGAAACTTAAATTGTATTATTGCAATGTCTTATTTTCCCTCCCAGATCTCTGAGGAGAAAAAAAACTTCCAATATTTTGGTTTGAGTGTTCAGACAGCTTATTATGTGTCTCATCTGTGATACTTTGCCGCAGACACTAGATATTTTCAAGTGGCTTTTCTGTTGAGTTAATTCTTAGGTAAGTACTACTGGAATGAACAATTTGCTCCTTCCTTCAGGCAGCCCAAGTTACAAGTATGTAAAGATAATGCCAATAATAAGTGACTACTGCCAAAGTTGGTTCTTTTCCATTTGCAATCAGGGTTTAGGGTCACACAATGGCAGCATGTTGAAAAGCTGTTGAAGCAATGACCAATAGGGTGCTCCAATTATTTCTTAGAATGTTAAAAATGTCATTTATTGGCTTCATTTGCTTTCAATAAAATAATTTTTTTACACAATTTTAACAAGATTCATTCTGATACTTTGGCTAGTTTTCTGTTTTCTTAACTGTTTTTTCTGTGGATGAATAGGAGCTTGGATCTGTTGAGATAAGGTGGAGCTTTGGGGGGCTAGGTGCTATTTCACAATTTATTTTTAATCTGATCTATGAAAAGTACAAGATTTTATATTTGTGATACAAGCTTATAAAATATTTTGTAATGGTAGCTCTGCAGGTGAACCCATCTTACAGACAAAAAGCTATCATTGACAACTGCACTAGATAAATTCCAAACAGAGGTTCTACAAGACAGAAACTGAGTGATATTGCATTGTTTCATTTTCTACCCTTCACCTTGCCCTTAGCATAGTAACATCTCTCTCTTCTGTTCCTGCTTCTTCAGATTGGGCTCCAACTTAGTAGACATGGATTGAATTAGATATATTTTGAAAATAAAATCTGAATATAGTGATGGAAAATAAACAGTCACAAGCAACTGATGCCAATATAATGAGCAGTAATTTAGTCAGAGGATTCACAATGCCAGTTACTTTATTTTATATATTTCCCTATTTCTCTATACAATAAATATATATTTTATTAGATTGAGTCTCAAATCCTTATAATAAAATATCATTTACATGGACTTGCTACTTTAGCTTCTTTCAAGATATCCTTTAAAGATATATTAATTTTCAAATCTGGTCTCAGCATTATATTAATATGCTATATATTTTGTATACTAATATAAGAGAAATTTGTCTTGTTAACACCAGAAAAAATATTTTAGACAAAATAAATATTTTCCATGTACACACACACATACACAGTGAAATCAGAAAGTGTTGCATAAGACTGATGTTTTTTGATATATCGTTTATTTATTTATTTATTTATTTATTTATTTATTATTTTGGGAGACGGCACATGTGCCACACGGCACACATGTGTATGTCCAATGCCTGCCTATTAGAATCAGTTCTCTCCTCTACCATGTGAGCCCTAGTGTTCAAATTCTGGTGATCAGGTTTTATGATTAAGCACCTTTATGTAGTAAGCTAACTCAGAAAAACATAAACAATTACCTTTTTATGATATGTTGAATAGATTAGTATCATATTTACAGCTTCAGAAAGAGCTTATTGTTTTCCAATTTGTTTTGGCTTTACTTTGTCATCTGCTTCTTTCTTCCTATGTTCTCTCCTTTTTTTTTCCTGTTTTATATTAATGTCCCCCATGACATGGAACATACATTATTGAATTATTATATGATTTTTTAAAGTTGTATTTTTCCATTTTCATTGATAACACTTATGTGTCAATTACTCAAAACTGAGAAAGTAATTTTCCTGTTAATAAAAATGTATGCATAATTTTACACTCTTTTGGAAATCCGATTAGCTGTCAAGATCTAATCTTGGCATGTTACTTTTTCATTTCCCTTTTTTGTTTTGCACTGCTTTGTAGATAAACATCAAAATATAATTTCCTTTCCTCTCATGCCTTAACATGTTTTATACTTTATGTCTCTTGTTTGCACATAGCATTTCAAAATAAACTCAAAAGTCATAAAAGTGATTTTCAAAGCTTGACAGAATAATTAGATAAAGGGATTAAAATTTTATTTAAACTCTGTAAGCATCGAAAGCAGCTGAAGGTTTCTACCTTATAGGTAAAATAATCATTGCCTGCATTGGCCTAAACAGTTTTCATAGAAAGTGCCATTGAATATTTAATCAACAAGACATACCATAAAAATATTTTAGTTCCCCAAGCACATAGGATTCTTTCTACTTGCTTGGTATTGACACTTAGTCATTAATTATTGCTTATTGATTTATAATACTTTCAAGAATGTCTAATTGAAGTCTGATTGTGGTATACAAAACAATGCCTGTAATCTCACTATCTGAAAGAGACAAGAGAATCAAAAGTTCAGAGGTAAACTTTGTTACTGGTGTGTTTTAAATAAACTTGAGCGGGAGAAAATTTCCAATAAATAAATGAACCATCTCTTATATTAATATGCTTGTATATTAAAATATATTTGACTGTAATTTACTGAAAACAATACATCATTGCTTACCTTGTAAAATACAAAATAATATAAAAATATACATGAACTCATCATTATAGATGAAAAGTTATACTTTAGAGGGAGAACCATAGTATATTTTAGAAATAAATTGCATAGTAATAAGCAGGTCATAAAAAGAATTTTCAGAAACATAGTCATATCAGAAACCATAATGATCCGACATTAAAATTCGTATTTATGAATTTCGGATGAGCTAGATACTAATCTTCATATTGAGAAAAACTGGGCATTTATATAACTACCCGAAAATAAATCATAACATCAGTAAGCATTTCATGGTCAAGAAAGAATGGATACAAACACTGGTATACTTGGCTTGTTGTATGAAGGGATGGAGTCATAGACTTGAGGTGAAATTATCTCACAGGTTGCCAATGAGTGAGTGAATGAATACAGCTTGCAATTTAGGGTCATGGAAAATGAAGGTTTTCTTAGGAGTGAAAAAAGCTTTCACTCAGGGTCAACAATTTCAAGAACTAACATACCCTAAAACTGTGGCTTGATATTAACTCAACTCTAAAGGGGAAAAGTACCCTCTATGTTAACTGACTGTATGAATCAAACTAAAATCTCATTGTAGAAAAGCTATTTTAAAGGCCCTGCTGTGGCATCTCCTAAATCTTCAGATCTTGAAGGAAATCACTTTTCAAATGGCCTTTCTAGGCCTCCATCCAAGGACATCCGGGACATATACCAGTCCTCAGTGGCTCTCCTTTGTTGTAGAGGCAAATTTCATAAAGCCCTTTTTTCCATCCTTAACTCCAGAACCACATGGCTAAAGCTTCCAAGCTCTGCTCTTTGGAAGCTCATTCAATTCCATTTTCACTAAGTTTCTGTTTTCAAATATTTTCTTAACTGCCTAAGCATGACTCTTCTGAAACTTGCTCTGTAGATCAGACTAGCCTAAAATCAGAGAATTTCCACCATCTTCCTTCCAAGTGTTGGGAATACAGTCATGAACCAGCACATCTGGCTCTAAGCTTTTCTTTGATTCTTTCACACAAGATGAAAACTTAGCTGGGTGGGATCTTGCCCTGAGGTCACCATTCTCTTTATTCCATTTCTTAAGCAGCTTTTCTCCTTTTCAGCTTGCTCTTTTTCAGTATATATTGTCATTAGAATTAACAATAGTAGCCATACAAGAGAGCCTATACTAGCCTGTTTTGAGATTTCCTGTACCAAGGAAATAAATCCAAAATGCTTTACTTTAGCCTCAAGCAAACTTTTCAGACAAGGGTCGAAAGCAGGCACATTCTTCACCAAAATATCACAAGAATGAATTATAGGAAACATGATGGGAGATGCCATTCTGTAAATATGTTTCTCTTATTGGTTAATGAATAAAGTCCTGTTGGCCAATAGGAAAACAAGGTAGGTGAGACTGGGAGATTAGGAGGAGAGGGGGAAAAGTAGGGAGGAGATTCAAGATGTAGGACAGGGAGAACAGAATTCTGACCCTTCTCCAGTAAGATAAGGCCACATGGAAATAGTAAGATTAATAAAAAAAAAATGGTTAATATTTAAGACAGAGATAGCCAATAAGAAATGCTAGTAACAGGCCAACAGAGTGTGGCAGTGGGACCAGGCAGGCCAGTGGGAAAAACTACTCTGATAACAGAAACAGAAACAGAAACAGAAACAGCAAATTCTCCTATGAAACCTCTTGGCTCAGCACCCTACATTCAAATCACACTTAGCACCACTGTCTCCCATGCTCCTACTAGTAAGGCCCATTAAGTGAGCTTAAAACATTCAACTTCTTTCCTATCTCAAACTCCCAAATTCCAAATTCCTCCCAACAAAATCATAGTCAGATCTTGCACATCAGTGATTCAATGCTTCCATGCCTAGTACCAATTTCTCTCTTAGTTAATGTTTCCATTGCTCTGAAGAGACAGCATAACCATGGTAACTCAAAAAGAAAAATAATTATTTGGGATGGTTCACTAGCAGTTCAGAGGCCTAGTCCACTATTATTATGGAGGCACATGGTGGCAATCAAGTAGATATGGTAATGGAGAGGGATCTGAGAGTAGATAAGTTCCTATGTATTGATCCTGGAGGCAGCAGTAGTGCTATGTCTCACTGCGCATGGCTTAAAAATGTATGGGACCATAAAACCCACCTATTTTATTAAAACTTGCTAAAATACTATCATGTTATCATACAATCAATGGATTAATGAATCAAAGAAAGTATAGGGGGAAGGATTTATTTTACCTAGAAGTTTCACTAAATGGATATTTGGCTTTATGTTTGAAAATAGACATTATGTTAGCAGGAACTTGTAAGAACGCCATTTTTTTCCTTCCTCATATACAGAAAACAAAGAGAAAAGGAATAAAGGAGGTTGCCAGGACAAAATGTATTTCTTGGTGGTATATCACTTGATTCTGTATATTATTTTATTTACTTTGACACATAAATAACAAGCGTATTGTATTATCTATATTCAGGTTCTAAAAGAAAGACATCTGTAACTGTGGAGATGTCATTTTCAGAATTCCAATCCAAAATTAGAAATTTTTGTACTGAGAGCAGGCTTAAAGGTGAAAGCAATAACTTGCTAACAAGAAGAATGCTTTGGAAGAGGAGGGAATATTCCATGTACCTTTCTTTTTTTTGTGCATGAGTGTGTGTGTGTTTCATACTTTCTCATTATCAGTTTTAACTGAGGTGAATAGACTACATTTCCAGTTATTTAGAAAATAAATATATTTTTGTTATTTTTTTCAGTGTTTAAGAAAAAATTCTATATGTCCTGTTTAACATAGGGGTTAGAAAGCTTATTCAGATTGGTGAATAAAAAGCATGAATTTGTTAAATTAGCAAGTAAATAGGATAAGATACATTAATTAATTTATTACAAACACTGCACATGTGAAACAGGTATTTGATTTCACAAAAACATCCAAGTTTCATCAAAATAGCTCATAGCGCAATAGATTTTTTTTTTCATCTAAAAGGAAAAACATAATGAAGGTATTGTAAAGGTACTCAAATAGAAATGAGTTTTCTGATGTTTGTCTGGATTTGTGCAGCAGTAAAATACAGATGGAAACACAAATGTCACCACAGTCCTTTTGGAAGAGAAATGAGTTTTGCCTAGTAAATGCATTTATATCTGCATGTGGGGAAAGGTGAAAACCTATGGGCAGTCACTGGGTACCAAGTGTATAAAAGAGCTGCCTTATTTTTCTACAAGAGAAATGAGCATGAGTTTGTGGAGTAAAAGAAAGATTATAGGATGGAAACAGGAGGGATATATGAAGGCAGCAGGAGACCACTGTTGAAAGGAGGTGGAAGGACCAGTTCAAGATGCTCCAAGAAACAGAAAGTCAGGAGAATAAATTTAAATAATTAAGAACAAATTGCTCTTTGAATGTTTCTGGTTTTGATTTTAGCTCTACACCAAAAAGGCGGTGGGCAACAACCTAAAACCTGGATTTGATTCAAAGTTAATAACATCCATGGAAATGGTTTATTATTCATACTAGAATGGGCCCAAAAAACTATGAAGTGTATAACAGATATAAAGTGGCTTTACCAAAGCAGCATGGGAGACAGCAGCTTTCCCAGGGATAAAGTTGCAACTGAGAGACATGTTTATGCTGGTGTAACACTTGCATGGTTAAAATAACATTTTGGTGCCTGATATAGTGGAGGTTCTCTGATAAATTATTCAGGAAGTAAAGGCAAAGTAGAAAAGTAAAATGAGGGCTAAAAGGCTGGTATAAAAGCAATCATTTATAAAAAAGGACAAGACTCTATTACAGAGTTGCTCTGATGAGTAATCCCTTCTAAATTCCACATCCTTATATATTCTACTAAATTGTTGCAATGTTTGTGTGTGCATACATGTATGTGGTTTGCAGCTATTATTTTCCTTTTGCTTTAGTAGAATTCAAAAAAAAAATAGCAAGCTTGTATGACATAAGAACACAAACTTCACAATATCAGAAAATGACCACAAGGACAGGAATGCACAAACAGCTGCTATGCTATTGGAGAGGGAGTTCTGAGAAGAAAGCCCTCATGACATGAAGCCATATTGCACTTGAAAAACTTAAATAATATCACAGAACTTCCTCAAAACAAACTCAACACGATTTCTTCAGATCTTAATGAAAATAGACTTTATCTGAGTTTATAATTTATGCAAAACCTGTGAGCTATGATTTATTCATATGTAAATATTTCATTGTTTGCTGAGTAAAATGTATAATTCTGTATTAATTCTGTCATCTTACCATGCATTAATAATCCTCTCCCTGTTGTCAGTTATTCAGATTGTATTGACAATATGAGGTCACAAGCATGAATAATCTTTTTCTTTCAATTTGAGTTTTTTCTTTTATTAAAAATAGTTTTTTGTCATAGAGTATATTTTAATTACTGTTTTCCTCTCCCTACTCCTTACAGTTTTTCCTACCTTCCATCACATCCAGGTTCACACCCTTTGTTTCTTATTAGAAAATGAGCATGTTTCTAAGAAATAATATAAAAAATGCAATAAAATGAAATAAATCACAATATGACAAAAGACCCAAACAATAAATAGCCAAACAAAAATTACAAGAAATGTATATAGATGAAAAGGCACACATTCACATACTAAGAAAGGAATTAAACAGAACCCACCCCAAAGCAGAAGTTATAATATATTTGCAACTGACCTGTAGGTAAAAGTACAAAAATTAAAACAAACCACCAAAAAACACTACTTAACATCATAAATCAATGAACCAGCAAAGATGTCAATGAGTTTATATTGGGTTAGTCATATACTACAAGGTGTGGGACCTAATCTCTAGAATGGTTTCTTTCTCTAGTGAGACTACCTTGGGAAAAATAACTCATTTTTCATTTGTAAGTGGCTGTCAATTGGAGATGACCTCTGGATAAGAATGGAGACATGTGACCTGTTCACTTCACTCAGAACTAGTACCCTATCTGGTGCAGACCTGTGCAGGCTCAGGGCATGCTTCCCACATCTGTATGCTAGCAATATTGTGTTAGAAGGCCTTGATTCCTCACTCCACTCCCTCTTCTACAGAGTTACCTGAGCCCTGAGGTGTTTGATAGAGACATCTCTTTTAGGGTTGAAATGTTCCAAGGCTCCTATTCTATATTGTCTGTCCAAAGTTCTCTATATTTTCTCCATCTGCTGCAGAAGGAAGTTCTTTGATGATGCCTGAACAAAACATGTATTTAAAACATGAATAATCTTATCATATCAACACTGAATTCCATTTAAATTTTGCAAGTGAGCAAAATGATCTACAGATTAATCAAAATTATTTATTTCCATACTATATTACTCTTCATAATGAAACAATGGCTAGCTATATACTTTTTATAAAATTATCCAATCTTAAAAATGTACAAAGATGGTAATTAATTATTTCAGTATGGTTCATTTAAACATAAAGTTTAGGATGAATTTTGTTTGGTGTTCATTTTGGTTTTGAGTTTTGGAAGGACAATTTATAGGTGCTTATTAATTAAAAGGTATGTTCCAGATTAGAGACTGAGATGGTGAACATTATGTTTAGAAAATAATTTACCATGATTTGTTCATAAAAACAAAATTGTTTTTAAGCTAGTATAAGGAAGTTACTCCTATCTTGAATATTCTCTGCCTGCCTATTATGCAAAAAAGTAATCTGATTGTTTCAAAGCTATTTCACAACCTAAGTTATACTGTTTTGCTTAGTTTTGATTTGATTTATTTATTATATATTCAGTGTTCTGCCTGAATGCATGCTTGTACGTCAGAAGAGGACATCAGACCTGATAGTAGATGGTTATGAGCCACTATGTGGTTGCTGGGAATTGAAATTGGAATTGTCGAAACAACAGCCAGTGCTCTTAACTGCTGAGCCATTTTCCAGCCCTGTCTAAGCTATTCTTACATAGTAATAGCTCACAAACTGAGAAAATGACTAATTGCTTAGTTCAATTTTGTATAAAATGCTTGCTTGCTTGGATGACTGAAGCCCCTGCTGGAGGTCTATTAGAAAACCACTCCTGGCCCACACCCAGACAGAATATGAATTAATTTGACTCCACAAAATTACAACATTTTGGTTTTTGGGTTTTATTTTTTTAAATCATTTGGCTAACAATGTCAAGAGCCTAACCTAGAGAACGCCCTGTTCTTTGGTCCTGGCTAGTTTTTGATTAAAAGCTTCTTATGTATTAACACCAAAACTTGAGTCATACTGGTAAAAGCCTAAAGGGTCACCAGACCTATAACAAAGATAAACACATTAGTTACTATCAGTGTTCTAAAACTGGCTGGTCCAAGTACAACTAACAGTTTGTACTTACTTAACTGATAAAATGCACATATAAATTAATTTATAGTCCTGCATATAAAGATAGTAGAAATAACCATACCAACCCTAAATACAAAAAGTTGAACATCCTGAAAAATTAACACTCTTTTGTGGTCTGTCAGTAAAAAGAAAAGTTTTGAGACGAAAAACTTTCAAGGGTATCTCTTTATAGGGCAATATTTAAATCTTGGTGAACTTATTTCTGAGAACATTAGTGAATCTTTACAGTGATCATCTATTATTTAAAACTTTACCCAGAGAGCTGAGAACAAATGTTTATTCATTCCATATAGGGAACCCATGGTAGATCAATATGACAGTTCTACTGAATTACAGCTCTGTGGACCAATCAGTTTCGTAGAGTTATTTATA
Organism: Phodopus roborovskii; assembly: GCF_943737965.1. Classification (NCBI taxonomy): domain Eukaryota; kingdom Metazoa; phylum Chordata; class Mammalia; order Rodentia; family Cricetidae; genus Phodopus; species Phodopus roborovskii. The sequence continues at coordinate 1,580,526 of NW_026126413.1, read as the reverse complement.
AGGGGAGTTATGTGCAAGAGCAGGGAAGACTGAGACACCACCCCAAACATGGGCAGATACTCATGAAATTTGCAAATCTAGATTTATCCACATGAATTTGGCCAGCTCAACAGGTAAGATTCTTCTCCAGGCAATTTGGCAGGACAGAGCATCTCTAGCTGTTCCTCTGGAACATATTCCTATGGTGAGGCATGTACGGCCACTGAAGGTGGTGCTTTTAGACATGGCCATGAATGATGCTTTGTTTGGCTCCAGTACTGTAATTCAACATAAGACCAGGAGCTATGCGAATAGTAGATCAATATGTCAATGAAAACATGCTGGTAAAAGGGGCCAAGTTTATCACAGTGTTGGGCAATTTTTCCCTACTCTAAGAGTATATGATGTGTGCTTTTTCTCTACAAGAGAACATTCCTCTGGGTGGATATCTTACTTGGTATAGTCTGTGTGCCAATGCTAGAGATGTTCACTTAAGAGTGATCTCTGAAGGTAGTAATGCCACAAATGTTTGGGAAAATACTAACCAATCTGTGAAGTTGCCTACCCTCCAGTAAGCCAGCTCATATCAAACAGCAGGGATCAATTAGAAGGCTTGAGCAAATTACATACCTCAACAAAGATTTGGAAAAGGTAGAGATTATTCACTAAAAGCCCATTCAAAACCTTATTATGTCCTGTGACAAAAACATATTGGTAAGGGATACAAATTTAAATTCACCTATGTAGACTCTGCCTCAGACTTCTCATAAACATTTGTGTGCAAGCAAAGAAGAGAGGAAGACACCATCAATGATCTCCTTCAAATTGGTTGTGTATAGCTGTTACAAATCCATGACTTTATTGGGGTTAGTTGGAGAGATATAGGCCAAAGGTTGCTACAAGAGAAAAAAGGACTCAAACAGTACATGTGATAGGTCTCAAAAATTGGGGACTGGGGCATATAGCACAGTCTTCAGGCATCATGACATGCCTGGAGAATATCCTTCCCAGTTGCCTCAGTTGCTCTTAACCTCAATCAGTCTACTTGGCTGGTTTCTGGTTCCTTTTTCTTCCTGGTAGCTTGTCTGATTTCCAAATCTTCTTAACAGGTTGTCTGAGAATGATTCTTAGCAGTCTTTATTGTTTCCTCGTGGGAGGGAGGGCTTTAGCAAATCTTGTCAGATTTTGGACTTCCTGATTATTTTGAGATTTTTACCTTCTGGTTTTAGGAGCTTCCCTGCAGAGTAGAATCTTGCAATGTCTGAGGAAACTGCTGCACAACAGTTTCTGGCCATTTTATTCTTCTTTCCCATTTATTCTACAATGATCCAGAAACTTGGAAGAGGTTGCTATCAATGTTAACCTTTGGATAATAATTATGGAATCTTGCCACACAAAGTAAGAACCGCTTCAAAGTTTAAAGTCTTCCATATAATTCTTAGTCCATAATCCTGATTTTCTTTCAACTCTTAAAGGAGGGAAGGATAATTACATTACTCAGTTTTTCTGCCTTGCAGAAGTCAGACTGACATCATTTGCTCCTGAATGCAAGAGCCTCTGTTCCTATGAGCAAGGGCCTCACAAGCCAGGCAGACAGACTCTTTCACTGCTTGTTTAAAAGTGATGCCAATTCCAACAGCTCAAGTGCTGAATACTTTCTGTTTGTACTAGGGATTTTGTTTTGTTTGTTTATTTAATTTTTATTTTTTCCCCTCTGGACCATGGGTAATACCACCATCTGCATGGTGGCTAACATATTTTCCTTCTATTTCCATTATAGAATGTACCATAGGAATATCTGCTATCACTGATTACCTCTCTCTCATCCTGTCCTCTAATTTACTTGTGGCTAACATATATGATAATGGCATCATCTCCCTTTCTTGTTGCAATTACTGATTTACACAACTTTCTTCTTGGATTCTATCTCAGTCTCTTACTACATGCAACAGTGGCCATATAGCCTCTGTCACTGCTATTGGCAATCTTAAACCCTGTGCACAGACATGAAAGACTGCAACATTTCCTCTAAAATTATTTTCAGGTATCTCCGTATTCATGTGATGGATCCCAGTCATCAAGCAAGCAGGCATGGTACCTCTTACCACATAGATGAATTCCTTATAAGAATAATGGGGAGGAGTTACTTAAAGAAGAAATAATTCAAAGCATCAACAAAGCCCACCCAGGCACAAATGACAGCTCACAAAAGCAGGAATCTGGAACATAATTTACAGCCTGCAGGAAACTTCACAGGTTGGACCAACTTTTCTAAGTGACTCAAATGGTCTAAACTTCTCCAAGAAAACACAGCTGGATTCTACTTCTTCAGGAGTTTTACTTTTTGCATTTTTATTTGTCTGAGAGTAATTCTGATACATCTTATGTCATTTGGTCTTGGGAAACAGGGTCTAGGTAATCTGGTCAGTTTCGGGGACTTTCTTGTGAGAAGTTTTTTACATTTGTCTTAAGGAGCTTCCCTGTATGATGGAATATTTCAATTTCTGAGTAAAGGACTATACAACACAGATGTTCTGAGAATCTGAGAATTAACAGTGACAAGAAAGTCATTTCTCAAACATGGATTGAAAAAATGGCTGAAAAACAATGTTACAATACTTCTACCACCTGTTTTGTAAGCCTAGTAATTCTGGGTTCATTGAAAGAAAGCTGTATTATTAACATGGCATTCAAAAAGTTTGAGTACAGAAGGCACCCTGTAGAGATATAAAAAAAGGTACTACTGCATCTATAAGCTTGTTAAATGAAAACTTCAGGTCCAGTGTTAGCCTACCTTTTTTATGGGTTATTGTCAAGTGAGATCCCTGAAGCTCCACAAGCCATTTCACTTGGTTCATGCTCAAACTATGGAATGACGACACAACATGCTTTGAATGTGGGAGATGAAGAAATAAAGCTGAAGATGAAGTATAAGTGAGTCAAGTGTCCAAACAGAGGCAATGACAAGCTCCTAATAGCCCTGCCAGGGAATAGGTCTCCATTTTTGTTTAGTGGAACTGAACAAGCAGTTCTTGAAAAAAACCATAGCTCAGGAGCAACAAATCAGTAAGTTCTTTGCAGCCTTTTGCAAGATCGAGATAGCTAACAATAGCTTCTCCCACTGTGCTGCCAGAAAGTCCCTAACCACTAAGCTTCAACCACTCCTATGGCAACCCATAAACTTTGTGTTTAAACTCACCATCAGGCACCAGAGTAACCTCTTCACTCTGGAATTCCCTTAATCTTGCTTAAAAGGAGCCTGCTAGTTTATCTGAGGGTTGCCATCTGCTCATTTGCTAAGCAGTTGACCTCTTGCATACATGGGTTGTTGTGCTGTTGATTGCTTAAGTGTCTCATGGACTTATGTGGAATTTCTTATGGAACACTAGCATAAGCTTTCTCTTTACTTGCTTCCTGTCATAGCACTAGAAATATTATTCAGATCATTGGAGAGACAGGAATAACTCTCAACAACTTCCTTGCTTGGCAGTAGATACTGCGTGCTACAGTACCAGAACATCAGGAATGTATTTGATGATGGAGTCATGCCATGACTATTATATATCACAGTTTCCAACTGGATTTAAGAGTATTTAAGCCAGGATAAGCAAAATTATAGATGGGTAGTCATAGGTTCCTGTAAGGTAAACCATTAGTATTGTTTTATTAAATGAATGCAATGTGTCCAAATTGCCTTCTCTAAATTTATGGTTACATGCATAAATCAGTTTCTGTCATATTCAATGAACAGGAAGAAAGTTTCTTTGGCAAAGTGTTATGCCACTGGGAAGTCAAATGAAGGATGAATAACCTGAGGATTAGTGGCTGTTGCTGTAGCATTGTTATCCAAATGCTTGGCCATAAATTCATAACAACCTTTCAAAGAAGTAAGAGAATGAAGTTAGGTTATTTTTTTTCCTAATTTGAGAGAATATTTTACTTTAGTCTATTTTTCTCTTATTAATTTATTCTTTAAAATTGGCAAATTAAGATTTTATCTAAGAAATGAAGGAATTATTTTGTAGTGGACCCTGCAGAAAAAAGGAATAAACAAATACTTTCATTGTTAAAACATAGTTCATATTAAATAGATATAGACACACACACAAGAAAGAGAGAGAACGGAGACAGACAGAGAAGAAGATAAAGAGGAAAGAAGAGGGAGAATGAAAACCTTAAAAGAAATATTTAAAGGATGAAATAAGATTTTACTTTTCTAATTTTTTCTTAGTTTTAAAATACTATGCTGTGTGTGTACTTTATACAAGATAATAATATAAGAATGAATATAAATAGAAAGTCTACTAAAATCTCAAATGTTCATTCAAATTATATTATAGCAGCATACATATAACATAATTTTAAATGTACAGTTAAAATTTGGAGCTTTATTTCAGTTCTGCATATATAAGGATTTGATCCTGAGATCATTAATAGAAATATCACACTTCTTTTATATAGACCATATATTTTACACATATAATTACATGATATTACTAAAAAAAGATACTTGCCTGTGTGGTGTTGGGATATGGTGGTGGACCTCTATGAGTTCAAGGCCAGCATGGTCTACAAAGTGAGTTCCAGGACAGGAAAGGCTATACAGAGAAACCCTGTCTTAGAAAATTTTGAAGATACAGATCAGATCATCTGCAATGACCCTCACTACCACTTTTGGTACCAAGACTTCTCATGTCCTCCTCCAGGGTTAGCCTGGTAATCACCCCTGATATTCTCATTTACATCTTTTGTTCAACCTGTCAAATATAGACCAGATCACACAACCAGTTATCTGTTCTAGCCTGGCCAGCCCCTACTGCACAGCAGCCAACATCAAGTCCTCTGACAGTGCCTATACTACCTTTAATTATCTATTAACTATCTTCTGTAATGCCTTATCTACCCTCCTCAGTACCTAGACTTCTTACATTCACCTCTAATGTCAAGCATGGTGAGATTGCCTGACTTCTTCATTCATGCCATATCTGGAAGCTGTCCTGTCAGAATTAGCCTGGATCACACAACCAATGAATCAGCACACTCTAGCATCAAGCTTCATCCTTTGGCTCACAGCATACTTTGTGACAAAGCTAAAATATCACTGAGGCCAGTTTTGCCTCAAAAACCCAGTGACTCCCACAGATGTTAATTAGTTAAATGCCCTATAAGTAGGAAGGTAGTTCATTGAAAAGAAAGACTTAAAATGGCAATGTATTTATGTTGATGATAATAAATGACCTTTGAATATCAAGGAAAAAAAGATTCACTATGAAAACCATGAATTGAAAGCAGCTATGCCAACTTAATAAGAAGGCTGACAAACCCATACAGTATATATCACATATAATTATGAGAATTCTCAAATTCTCAGTTTAAGGTAATAGACAAGGCATGATAACCCCTCTCATCACTAATTTCAACACTGTATTAGTCAATATAGTTAAGGCATTGTTACAGGAGAATAAATTATACAAATTAAGAAAAGATTAAACTTCCATTCTTTGCTTATGATTGAAGTTATAGTGATTCAGAAATCAATACTAACAAACCTCTTTAAACTAATAAGCATTTGTATCCAAATAGCAAGTAAAGGTGTAATTTATACATGCTTTTGTCCTAGCACTGAAGAAACAGATGCAGTGAGAATCCTGTGAGGTCCAGCATACCCCGCCTTACATAGTGAATTTTAGGCCACGAAGGGTGATATATTGAGAACTTGCCTCAAAAATATAAAACAAAGCAACATAAATGTAATATAAAACTTGATCATTTTTCTGTGTTCTTTTAATGTGCAAGTAGAAGTAAAATGAAAAATACATTTATATTTTCTTCACAAGTAAATTCTTTATATATAAATAGAAAAGGAGAAAATACATAGAAACATCAAGAAAGTTGATTATAGAGCAGAACCTAGTTTTTTTCACCCTCTGCGAATGTCTTTGAATGGATGTCTATATCTTGAACTGTGTCCCTGTAGTTACTGAAATTCTGTCTGTGGAATACCATGTGAACTGAATGGCATATCATAACCTGACCCAATGAACCATAAAAAAAAATCCACATAGCAGTAGTCGAGTATAGATAAAAGTGATACAGCATAGATAGTAAGGAAATTGGTGGATACTCAGAGTAAACATTATGAACTCTTCTGTTACTTGTTTTATTCTGTTGCCCAATATTAATGTAACACTGAAAATTTCAGAGAAGTTTTCTATCAACCATTAATATAAGAAACACTTTAAATGCTTATTTGTTCTTAATAGAATCCACATGCTATCATTCGGAAGAAAATAGGTACCACTCCACACACATCTGCTCAGAAATAACTCTGAAAGTCAACAGCTAAAAGAGAAGAATTTGGAATCTTGTAAATTTTCAGGAGTTTTCACTCTTATGTAGATTATGATATACACTCGGGAATGGATTTCTACCAATTGTAGTCCTGGAAAAATGAGTTTTTGGCTTGTGGGAACTTAAAAAGGATGCAGTGAAATGATTGCTTTCAGGTAAATCTGTTGAACTATTTATATGCCGTTCAGAAAGGAGATAAGAGTGAGGTATTTGTATATCATGTAAGTGCATGTAAGAGTGAAATTCAAAAGAAGCTAAAATCAAATAATCAGGTAGAAGAGATAATTTTCTTCTGAGTGTTAGTCTAATTCCCTAGTCATCCTGCTGCTTGCTAGATAGACTTATTTAAATCTCTCCATGGTAGCAGGAACGAAGACCTAAAATTTGCTCAGTAACATGCATTTCCATTATTTAAAGCAGAATGAGATACTTACTGCCACAACAACTAAGAGTAGAAGCCAGTATCAAGACAAATCATGATGGTAACCTGTTTCAGATACCCTTTCATCATATAGAGGGCATGGAAATAGATTTGCAATTCACATAACTTTTTCCTCCTCTGTTAAATACATTCTGCTCAACAATAAGTCAGTTTACAAATTTCTTTTTCATTTCACAGCTTCCTACAAAATATCAACTCTGACCACACAATATATTACTAGGAAACTCTCTTAGTCTGTTTGCGGTATATAACACCATATTGTAAGCTGAGGGATTTATAACCAGATTGAATTTACTTACATTCTTATAGTTAGGGAGGGTGAAAATTACATGTGACTGTCAAGTTCAGCTATTGTTTAAGGCCATAGCTTTGCTTTCTGGGTGGCTCCTTGTTTGTTTTCTCTAGGAGGGGCTGAACACTTTAGACTGTGACAGGAAAGGCAGATGACACAGAGAAGAGAATGAAGACTTTCTTGAAAGGAGACTAATCCCTCATGTGAAATCAATTCCTCCTTTTAACTCTATCATATTGAGGATTGTATTTTAATATGAGTTAGGACATTAAAAATTAAAGGATAAGGATATGGTAGATTGCTTTGTTGAGAGTCCTGCTGTAGTTTCTTCTGACAATGCATAGCATGTGGCTCTGAAGCTCTACAGTAATAGCTTTGGTAGATACAATAAGCCCTGCCACCTGTATTTATTTTTGTTTGGTTGGATATACACATTACATTATTGTCAATTAACTTAGAATAGTCAATTTTGTCATGCTTATTAAGCATTATCTATAATCTAGTTGATTAATTAATTACTAGAAATCAATTCTATGTATGCACATACATTTTTTTTTTATTTTAGGAAAACACTTGCTATATTCTGCACATGAAGTATTTCTCTCCTTTGTTAAACATAACTTAATTAGACTATCTCTCTTGTATTCCATACGAACATACTGTCAAAAATTACTTTTTAAGGTTCACCAAATGCTCAACAGATGCACATATAAATTAGTTCACTTTGTTACAATTGTTCTTTCTATTTTATAAAAGCTTTCAGTTATCAGAAGTGTAAATGACTTGGACTTTGAATATATAGGGGGAAAGGAACGATTTACATATAAAATATCAACCTCAGGGTTGTATCCAGGATAGGTTTAGAACTATATGACAATCAGATTACATGTGAAAAAGGTAACTTATAAAGACATATACACATGTGATATAAAATGCAATAATATTTGTAGTAAGCAAATACAAATGAACAAACAAACCAATACCAGAAAGAATGCTGCCCAAAAGAACTCAGTGCTGGAAACCCATGTCATTGAATTTCTATTAAAAATCTGGCCAACACACACATGCACACATACACACATACACACACACACACACACAGGGTTGGGCAGATTTTAACAGAAGGAGATATTTTCAGGAAATGGGGGGCTAATATACTTGTCAATGTGTTTATTTTGTCATAAGAAATGATAATATGAAACTTGAAATTACTGAAGAGGACTGAGGTCTGTGTGCAGGGAAGCCTAGCCTAGAAGTCCTGCCCATCCAGAGGCTGCCATAGTCCTGGTTTCACTTCCAACCATGGGAGGAGGCATGTATGGGCCTGTTTCCAGCCTGCTTTCTGGTGCCCTGCTCAGACTGTCCTGAGGACCTAAGACTAAGGATTGCATGCACTAGAGCTCACCCTAGCGATTCGGCCCACCCTAAACTGCCAATGTCCTGGTTTCACTTCCAACCACTGGAAGGGGTAAGTGTGAGCCTGTCTCCAGCCTATTGCTCCAGAAAGAAGATTGGAAAATTTATATTTGGGTGTTATGTTCTCTTAGGTACCATGGAGAAATATAAAGAACTGCAATTTCCCAAACACAGAATATGAGGTAAATGAAAAACTGGCCATGAAACTACCACTTCAAGAATGAATTGGGGGGAGAGACTAAATTAAATAAAAATGACATAATATTTTCACAAGAATGAAACAAACCAAAGAATTTTAGCAGGAAAATCTTGTTTTATTTGGTTCCAATGATATCAATGAAAATTTTCTCAACAATTAGAGAATGAATGCTATTTAGTTGATTATAAGATTTTATAATGAGAACTATTAGCAGACAAAACATATAGTGGTATTGAAATATGATTTCTTTTCTCTGTGTTCAAATACATTTTATCCTTCTTTTCTACTACTTCCTATTGAAAATCAACATTAAACATTGTTGCAGGAAAAAAAAAAACATGGCTTACTTTCAAGGAAGCGTAAGAAGTTACACAGTAAAGCATGGTAAATCTTTGGTCTCTGGACCATCATCCAGTTATTCCACAGAAACAGTCTCTAACTCTGAGAGTCTAACCCCTTGATAAGAATACTGTCATTTATTTGGGAATACTTTGCAAACATCAAAAAATAGATTGGTGTGTGTAAGGATTTTCTACTGAAGTATTCTCAAACTTCTATTGTTCTGTAGATAGGAAGTTTATTACCATCACATATAAATCAGAGTTGAGCCACAGTACAGCCATTAATATTCATACTTAATTTATACTTAATCATTGACAGATTAGCAGTCTGTTATATTATTATGTAGCACTGTGGCACCTATGAGGCCTAGCTGGAAGACTTAATCACGGTGAACTGAAATTCTCCCTCATTTCTTACTTCTTTATCCCCAGGAGGTGAGTTGCTTCCCTATGGTATGCCCCATTGCTATGATTTCCCCTAGAAATGATGTTAACTCTGAAACTAAGAATTCAATGAAAAAAGAAATAGAGAAAAAAAAGATATAAAAGCTTCTAAGTCATTGACATTTTAAATTGTAAAAGGGAGAAAAAAGCTAGATGTGGAGACATCTTCAAGAGTACAGAGTAAATCTGGAAACAAACTGAGACAAGCTAGGATACAAGATGGAGGACAGGAGAAGTAAAAGGCAAAAAAGGGAATCAAGAGTAGTGGCCAAGAGTACAAATGGTCAAAAGGGATAGCTTAGCCAAAATGGCTAGTTACATAGGGAAGAGCAGCTGAGGAAAGGGCAGGGCAGACATGTACCTAGACTTGAGAAGTTTGGGATTAGGGGAAGGGCATGATTGGGTTTTTTTTTTTTTTTTTTTTTTTTTTTTTTTTTTTTTTTTTTTTTTTTTTTTTTTTTTTTTTTTTTTTTTTTTTTTTTTTTTTTTTTTTTTTTTTTTTTTTTTTTTTTTTTTTTTTATTTTTTTTTTTTTTTTTTTTTTTTTTTTTTTTTTTTTTTTTTTTTTTTTTTTTTATTTTTTTTTTTTTTTTTTTTTTTTTTTTTTTTTTTTTTTTTTTTTTTTTTTTTTTTTTTTTTTTTTTTTTTTTTTTTTTTTTTTTTTTTATTTTTTTTTTTTTTTTTTTTTTTTTTTTTTTTTTTTTTTTTTTTTTTTTTTTTTTTTTTTTTTTTTTTTTTTTTTTTTTTTTTTTTTTTTTTTATTTTTTTTTATTTTTTTTTCTCCAGTATTTGAATTAAGGTTTTTTACACCCAAACTTAATATATTTAGGGGCAGAAAAGAGGTTAAAGCACACTATTTACATAGCTGTGAAGGGTTTGAAATGATACATAACATAGGAGCATACAGAATGTAGCTTCCCTAGGTTCTTCAGCCAAGTTTCCTGACAGAGGTTGAACTCAAAGTTCTGAAAGCAGTTTAAAGCAGAGAAGGGAGACAATTGTGCTTTGCAAAGACACATGTAGTCTGCAATCTAAGGGATTTAGAATCTAATAATTTGTGGGACTGCTGGGTTTGAAAAGACAATGTATGTACACCAAATTGCAGCTAGCCCTAGAAGCTGGAAATAGCTGTCACAGCAGGTGATAAGATTGGTAAAATTAGACACGTGCCAAAGAGAGAATTTAGTGTGGGGACTTTTCACCTAAGGCTATTATTTCAAACTGCCTCCAGACAGTAGCAGTCCTAGGAAGGAGAAGGGGAATAGCTTGAATAAGAAAGCCAATAAGTTGAAAACAGAAAACTTTAAGGACTATGTTTAAACTGAATTCTCATCTATAGTTACGTATATAGGAACTGACTGGAAGAAAATATCCTCAAAAAATAATTGATCTGAAAATAAATAGTTTAAAGAAATAACAGCAATCATAGATTATAGAAGCCTGTGACTTTATGTCCCCCACCCACAGAAAAGCTGAGAATTTGCCTAGAAAGACATTCTTCTCAAGGTTTGTCTCAAGTGATCATGGGCAATAAATGGTGAGCAAGCTCTTCCCAATGCCACAAAGAACAGAAAATCACTATAAATTGTAAGAAGTTTCTGAGATGGCAAAAATTGGATATGGGACAGGAAGGGTTAATGTGTGGTTGTAAAGATATCTAGTTCATTGTATACATATGAAAATGCATTAAGTACTTTGCATTGAAAAATTAATATTTGCTAATAAGAAAATATTAGAAATAATTTGGTCTGTAGTTTGAGGGGATGGCAACAGGTATGTGATGGAGTCAGCATGTAACTTTAACTAGAAAAAACAAGCTCATCTATTCTCTCCATACATCCACCATTCTTCCATGGCCATTGTGGAACTTTTGTCCTTTGTCCTTTCACATACTTCCCTTTTTCTTTAGTAGTTACTCAAATGTTTTGTGACATTCAGTCAAAAGGATTTTTGATTCTATAAATATCTTCAAGAATTAGAAAAATATAAGGAATTTTAAAATAACTAGAAATATCTTTGTTCAAAAGAGATTTTTTTCCTTTTTTAGAATGTCAGGATCAGGCTGTTCCTTGTGTTGTCTTCCATACTGTGCAAAACAAGCTCATTCAGACTATCTAGGTCTTGTGGATTTCATGTGGAGACAAGCTTTTGGCTCCATTGTGAAGATGTAGTGATACCATGTTCCTGGGTGAAAATATGGACAGTACACATGAAATAAATGACATATGAAAGGGTATTGCCATAGATGTTATGAGGGGAAAATTAAACTCTACTGACATGATGACTATTAAAATTGAATAAAAAATACATGGCAAAAGAAGTTGTCAGATAGGGATGGCCCTAATCAGACTGCCATCTGATGACCCAGTGTATGAATTAAACAATCACTGGTGAGGAACTCTAGAGGGGCCTTAGGGTTTCAGCTCTGTTCATTCCCTGCTATTGACAAGACCTATGTAACTTTCATATTTCTATACTCCTGTACCCTTCATTGCTTCAAGTGAAATTAATCCTGTTATTTGATTATTTTTTTATTTTTTTAAATGTTTTATTAAAATTATGTCCTAGAAATTGTATACATATTTTGTGCATCCTATTACTCTCTATACACTCACTGACTATTATTTCTTTCCTAAATCTGTCAACATCACATCTACTTTTCTACTAATCCTTTGTCTGGATTCATAAATTTGCCTTTATATTATAACCCATGTATTATAAATGGCCATTTAGTGAAACCTGATCTTGAAATATCCATTCGAGCTTGGTGGTGTCCAAAGAGAAATTTCTGTAAACATTTTCAAAATTAATAGTTTTCAGTTTGTACATGAGTTTGTGATAATTTATGTATGTTATGTTTCATTTAAGACATTTAAATTGTTCAGTGGGAATCTGAGATCCCTGATGTTATTTTAAGTTCTGGAATTCTATGCAAAAAATAAATACTCAGAATGAAAGTGCAAAGAATAGACCTTACATAAATGCTTTAGGATGTGTTATTAGAATTAAGTAGGTCGTCATTGTATTTGCTAGTAATATTTTTTTCTGTTCTTGTGAAATGTCATCAGGTAGTAAATTTTCATCTGGCTGAGAAAAAGAGGGGCTCTTTGTTCACTGACTCAAATTGTATTGTCTTTCTATTGTCCATTAAATTTATGCTGCTAAACCAAGACAACTTATTTCATTTAAGGTCCATTTTATAAAGGAAGTTGATGTTCGTATCTTAGCTCTTTTTCCCTTAGCAATATTGTGGTTATCCACTCTAATAGTTATAGATTTATTCAAAAATGCCTTACTTGGGAGAAATTCTAAGCTGTTGTGGATGTATAATTGGCACAGTTTTCAAGTGAGAAGCAGTATTTTGGCACTATAAAGCTACCTCTCAGATCAGGTAGGATGCTTGGCATGAAAGAACTATGGTAAGCATGACAGTTTCTGCTGTGTTCCTTAGAACTGCTAAAAGGCATATCATAAATCTTTCACTTCTGCCAAACACAGAATTTTCCTGTGGCTACTCTCAAGAAATATGCCAAAGCCAGGTATATTACAGTACACAGGAAAAAAAAAAGTGAAGATTGAGATATAGAATAGTACATCCGATATTTCCCTAGTTACTTTAGTAAAACATGAGCAGCCATTTTGATTAGGTGAATTACTCATTCAATGACCTATGATCCTCCAAATACTTTGAAAAGATGTCTGGGAAAAGGAAGGCAACCAGTCTCCACCCATCCTTTTGAAGATCTTCCACATGTTCTCACAGGTGATTGAAAAGAAATTAAAATGAGAGAATAACATGAAGCTATATGTACAAAATATTACAAGCAAGTAAAAACAAAAAAGCAGAATTCAAAAAGCAAATACAAATTGTGTAAATGATTGAAATTAGATCAAATTGATGAGTGCAGGAACATAATACTTTGAACCACTAAGAAAAGTTCCCTGTGTGCAAGAAGGTTTACAAGTCACCAGACATTCACTTTTGGGCCATAACACACATTGGAGATATTTTTTTGGTCTATTTAAAGGAAAGTTCACTTCAGTAAAATATTTTCCTTAAAATAATCATTTATCATGCTACTCCTGCAATGTGCCATGCATAATCTGAGAACAATTTTCTCTTGATTTGTTTCTAGATACACCTGGACATAAACACTTATTAGTGACATTCAAGTCTTGAAAATAAGAATATTAATTGTCTTACATGGAATCTGTACCATCTTTTAGCAAGCATTATTTTTTTCTAGTTTTTCCTCCTCAATAAAACATTTGCTCATAGACAAGTATGCTTTTCCCCATTCACTACATTTAAAACCCCACATTCAAATCACACCATTTTTTTAAAAATAGGATAATAATGTTGTTAATTGTTTCAATTTATTGGCAAGAGCTAAAGATTAAAATGTTAAAGATTCTACCTTAATTGCCATCATAGAGCCTTCATCCAGTAGCAGAAGGAAGCAGAAGCAGAGATCCACAGTACTGAGCCCAAACTTGTAATCCAGTTGTGGAAAAGGAGGAGTGATAAGCAAAGGGGTCAAGACAATGTAGGGGAAACCCACAGATACAGCTGATCTGAGGAAGTGGGAGCTCAGGGACCACATACTGATAGCCTGATAATCTACATATGACTGAACTAGAACCCTTGAATGTAAGTGACAGTTGGGGATCTTTTGCAATTTACTGGGCCACTGACACAGGAACCAGTATTTATCCCTAGTGCATGAAGTAGGTTTTTGGAATCCATTACCTATGAAGAGATATTTTCTCAGCCTAGATACAGGAGGGAGGAACTGCCCCATATGATGTGATAGATTTTGATGATACCCCATGGGAGGCCTCATCATCCCTGAGGAGTGGATGGGGACAGGCTGGGGAGAATGTGGAGGGGGTAGAAGGACTCAAGGGAGAGGGAAATGCAGTGAGCAGTTTCCAACCATTATTTCATTTCTATCTCAATAGGATTTGATGGTATTGACAAGTTACTTCCTCCTTTCAGCAATTATTCTTTTAACTCTTATCTTCCCACTAATTTTAGTCATACCTCAGAACTCATCTTAACTCAAATCTTAAGAACTTAAGAAATGTTATAGTTATTAAATATAGAAGAAATTTTTATTAAAAAAATAATAAGAAAAGACATACATAGCCATTAACATTTTGTTTTACTCTATGTCATTATTTCTGTCTTGACTTATTAAAAATCTATTATGAAATCTATAGAAATTTCCACATATGTGTAAAATATTTATATTTATACATACATACATATATACATATAACAACAACAACAACAAAAAATTGTTCATCCGATCTTTTAGAAAAATCACCAGCACATAACAGAAAGATCAGGGTATAGTAACAGGATGACTCAAAAAGAAAATAATAGAGAAAATAAAAGCTAAAAACTCCTATGAAGAGCCTTTAGATATGAGGCTATGATGTTCCTGAAATGTGACAGAAATTTATTCAAAAATTTCAAACTGAAATGAAAATATTTTTGTGATTACTGGTATTAAATTAATATTACTTATAGAAATACTTAGCAGGTCATTGTGATGAAATGATGTGAAAAAATGAAATAATATAAGATATGAAAAAGATAAGTTCCTGAGTTTTGATTGATTTATACAAAGTACAGCATTCATGAGGTAAGGAAAACATACAATAAAAAGTCAGAAAAACAATATGAAAATGTAAATAGTAAAACCGTGAGTGGAAATTCTTCCCCAATGAATTAGTTACCACTTTGAGGAGAGAGTCTTCCCCTACTCACATGTTAGAACATTGAATGGAAAAATCAAGAAAATAAAAATAATATGAAAACACACCACACAAAAAACTTCATACAAGAGATTTATTGGGAAAAGCACAAAAGGGTGGTTACCTCTGGTGGAATGAGAAGAAGCAGTGAACTGAGCTGAACATAGGCTTATATAGGGTGACTTTGGGGAAGAGTTTTCTAGGATGAAGATTTTGAGAGTAGAGATCAGTGGAATTTCAGCCAAGTCCAGGGATTCATGGAATTTTAAACTCAGTTTAGCTCAAATATTGGTGGATTTTTATAGCCTTCAAACAAAGAAATACATTTATTTTTGATGTACAAAATATTAAATTGACCTGATTATCTATATTCTGTGATGTATGACTTTTCTTAAGATTTTAATGGTGGACTCTCAGTCCCTGCAGCTAGATCCTTGACCCACACAGCAGACCCTCAGCTTAAGAGGCCTCAGTAGGAGAATTCCAGGCCCCAGGTAGATCCTCCTATCAGTACAGAAATATCCTGAATCTCAGCCTAATCTTAGACCCCCATGGCCTTTGACCCCCCATTGCCAGGCCTCTGGTAGAGAACATCGTGAGTCCCAGCCATTGGGATCTTGGACCCCCATCACTAGTCTTCTGCTGGAGCCTGAACTTTGACCCCCATTGCTAGGCCCCTGCCTGAGGAGAGGCATCCTAGAGAGCTTAGAACACCTAGAGCTACAGACATCAAACTTTTAACCCACCTATGCCCACCTGGGGAGTAACATAGAGAGAGAAAGAGACCCCCATATGCATCTACTGGAGGAAGCAATGGGAAGACAACAATCCACGAAAACACCTAACAATAGGAAGACAAGCACAAGACTCTAGGCACTCTACACCAACTAGACCTGAACACCCCAAAGCAGATGAAGCAGAAGAGAATGGCTTTAAAATTATCATCATAAACATAATAGAGGCCCTCAAAGATGATGTGAGAAAAACCCTTAAAGAAATGGAAGAGGGGAACCTTAAAGAAAGGGGGGGGGGGGAGACGAGCCACCCCCCGGGGGGAGGAAATGGGGGGAAAACCCCACACACCAAACCACAAGGTGGCAAGAAAATCAACAAGAGAGACAAACCTTTATCCAAACTAACAAAAAAGCAGACAGAGAACATGCAAATTAACAAAATCAGTAACAAAAAAGGGAACATAACAACAGACAGAGGAAAGCAGGACAATTTTCAGGTCATACTTTGAAAACCTGTACTCTACAAAATTTGCAAATTGAAAGGAAATGGAAAAATTTCTGGATAACTATCACTTACCAAGTTAAAATCAATAACAGACAAACAACTTAAATAGACAGACAGGTAACCACCAACAAAATCAAAACAGATTTCGAAAGCCTTCAAACCAAAAAAAGGCCAGATTCAGATGGCTTCAGTGCAGAATTACACCAGAAATTCAAGGAAGAAGTAATAACAATACTGCTCAAATTGTTCCACACAATAGGAACAGAAGTCATTACCAATCTCTTTTTACAAGGCCACAATCACCTTGGTACCCAAGCCACACAAAGACATAACTAAGAATGAAAACTACAGACCAATATCCATCATGATCATTAATGCAAAAATACTCAATAAAACACTGGCCAACTCGAATCCATAAATACATCAGAGAAATTATCCACCATGACCAAGTAGGCTTCATCCCTGGTTTTCAGGGATGGTTTAACATACAAAACTTTATCAACATGACCCACCATATAAATAAACTGAAAAAGAAAACCCATATAATCATCTCCCTAGTGTTAAAAATGCCTTTGACAAAATTCGAGACACTTTCATGATAAAGGTCTTGGAGAGAGCAGAGATAACAGGAAAACACCTAAGCATAATAAAGCAATATATAGTAAATGAACAGTCAACATCAAACTAAATCAAGAGAAGCTTAAGGCAATTCCTCTAAAATCAGGAGCAAAAAAAAGGCTGCCCTTTCTCTACATGTCTCTTCAATATTTTACTTGAAGTTCTGAAGTTCTAGCTAAAGCTATAAAACAAAAGGAGACCAAGAGGATCCAAATTGGAAAGGATGAAGTCAAGTTGTCTCCATTTGCAGATGATATGATGGTATACAAAAGTGACCTAAAAAACTCTACCAGAGAATTCTTACAGCTGATAAACACCTTCAGCAATCTAGCAGGATACAAGATAAACTCAAAAAAAAAAAAAAAAAATGAGTAGCCCTACTTTATTCAGACAACAAAGAGGCTGAGAAAGAAATCAGAGAAACATCACCCTTTACAATAGACAAAATCAACATAAAATATCTTGGGGTAATGCTTAACAAACAAGTGAAAGACTTATATAATAAGAAATTTGTGGTTTTAAAAAAAGAATTTAAAGAAGATACCAGGAAATGGAAAGATTCCCATGCTCTTGGATATGTAGGATAAACAGTAAAAATGGAAGTCTTGCCAAAAGCAATCTACAGATTCAATGCAATCCCCATTAAAATCCCAGCACTATTCTTCACTGACCTTGAAAGGATAATAATCAACTTTATATGGAAAAACAAAAGACCCTGGATAGCCAAGACAACCCTGTACAATAAAGGAATTTCAGGAGTAAACACCATTCCTGACTTTAAGCTCTACTACAGAGCTACAGTCCTGAAAACAGCCTTGTATTGGCACAAAAATAGACAAGTAGACCAATGGAATTGAACCAAAAATCCTGATATAAACCCACACAGGTATGAACACCTGATTTTTGATAAAACAGCTAAAAATATACAATAGGTGGGGGGGAAGCATCTTCAACAAATGGTCCTGGCACAATTGGATGATGGTGTGTAGAAGACTGCAGATAGACCCATGTCTAATGCCAACACAAAACACAAGTCCAAATGGATCAAAGACCTCAACATAATTCCAGCCACACTAAGCCTCTTAGAAGAGAAAGTAGGAGGTACCCTTGAACAAATTGGTATAGGAGACCACTTCCTGAACATAACTCCAGGAGCACAAACACTGAGATTGACAATTAATAAATGGGAGCTCTTCAAACTTAGAACCTTCTATAAGGAAAGGACACACTTAACAAGACCAAATGGCAACCCACAGACTGGGAAAATATTTTCACCACTCCTACATCTGACAAAAATCTGATCTCCAAAATATACAAAAAACTCAAGAAACTATTCAACAAAATACCAAATAACCCTATTAAAAATGGGATGTAGAACTGAAGAGAGAATTCTCAATAGAGGAAATCAAAAAGGCTGAAAGAAACCTAAGAAAGTTCTCAACACCCGTAGCTATCAGAAAAATGCAAATCAAAACAACACCAATGACAACTATTGTTGGAGAGGATGTGAAGAAAGGGTTACACTTCTCCACTGCTTGTGGAAGTACAAAATCGTACAGCCGTTTTGGAGATCAGTATGGCGGTTCCTCAGGAAAATGGGAATTAGTTTACCACAGGACCCAGCAATCCGCCTCTTAGGCATATACCCAAATGATCCACATTCATGGAACAAAGACATGTGCTCAACTATGTTCATTGCAGCATTGTTTGTAATAGCAAGTACCTAGAAGCAACCTAGATGTCCCTCAACTGAAGAATGGATAAAGAAGATATGGCACATCTACATAATGGAATACTACTCTGTGGAATAAAACAATGGAATCTGGAAATTCTCAGACAAGTGGTTGGAGCTTGAAGAGATCATCTTGAGTGAGACAACCCAGTCACAAAAAGAGGAACATGGTATGTACTCGCTCATATATGGATGTTAGACCTAGGGCAAAGGATCACCAGTCTATAATTCACACCCCAGAGGAACTAGGATACAAGGTGGATTCTAAGAGATTCATATAAAGTCCTTCAGAGAAGGGGGAAGGGACAAGTTCTCCAGAGCAGAGAGGGGAGAGGGAATTAGGAGAAATACAAGGGAGGACAGGAAAGCACTTGGTAAAAGAAAAATTGAGTCAGGGTAGGAGCAGAAGACAGAAAAGAAGAAGTGTAAGGAGTAAGGTTTTTCTGCCCGCCGCCGCTGGTCTTGTCCCGCCGCTGCGCCAGCCCCAATTAACACACGGAGACACTGTATTAGATATAATTCTGTTGGCCAGTTACTTGTTTCTTATCGGCTAGCTCTGTCTTAAATATTAACCCATTTCTATGTATTTCCACGTGGTCTTACATGGCCTTTTTATCGGAGAAAGGGGCCAGCATCTCGTCTCCCCAGTCTTTCCATCTTGGCTCCCCTTACTACTTCCTCTCTCCTCCTTGTCTCCTAGTCCCTCCTACCTTCCTTTCCTATTGGCCAACAGTGCTTTATTCATTAACCAGTATGAGAAACATATATACATAATGGCATCTCCCATCATCTCCTCTTTTCTGTCTAAATAAAAGGAAGGGCTTTAACCTTAACATAGCAAAATATATCACACAACAGTTATCAAATAAGAATCACAGTTAACACTATTTAGTCCATTAACATTTAGCAAGATTTGAAGAAAATATTTCATCATCTATCCTATCTTTGTGCGTTTAAAGTCTAAGTCACTCATTTTTAATCCTAAAATAAACTATAAACATAAATATTTGTCTTTAACTCCTTTAAAGACCACAGAAAAATGATATATAAATTCTAGAAATGACAGAAACAACTCACCGCCTGGTCACCTGAAGTTCTTTTGTAATCTTTCATCTTTAGCCCATAGGCCATAGTGTGTCTGGCAGACTCTTTAGCAAAGCAGGAAACTTTAAACTGTCTTCTTGTATTGGCAGTTTGTCAGTCACTTTTCTCTGTGTTTTGTAGACTGTCTGGCAGACACTTACATGAAGCAGGAACGTTGTAGCAATGTCCATTTTGAATCAGCAGTTACATTTTTGTGGGTCCTGCATGTCTGGTTTATACAGCATAAAATCAAACAGTCCAGACAAGAGCAGTATCTTGTCCAAATGGCTAGTCTTGCTATATTGAAAGTAAACTTCAAAACACGTCTTTTCTATGTTCATTTTCCATCTTTCTTTCTGGTGCAGGTGGTATTGCCAGGAGCAATTATGTCTCACTGTCAAGGAAAACCCTAAGCCATTTGAAATGCCATATTCTGTAGGTCTTTGAAAGGTTTGAAAAATTCCTACCTATCTAAAATACATCTTTGTGTATCTTGATAAACCTCACTAACTTAACTCTAAGTTTTGACTATCATAGGTAATTATCTATAATCTGTACTACATTATACATTACATTTCTAAATGAGTTATACAAACAAAATACCTAAAAAAGAGAAATATACATATGACAAAATTGAACTTAAATTTGTATCAATAAATGAAAATCCATTCCAAAACAAAGTATTCATATCTATATAATTCCCTTTTTACCTTTAAAAATATATTGGTTGTGATTATAAACCATTTATAACCAAGTTCATTTAAATGAAAACAAACATTTATAAATAATATTTGGGAATTTGGGTGTTGTTCTTTCCAAACTACTTCCTGCTGACAGGGGCACTGTCATGAAGATCCTAAGAGAGTGTAGAAATTCTGGCTGTAGTCTGCAAGGCTGCCTTGTTCAAGCTGTTTTGAATGTTGGATCACCAGGTATGCTGTTTCAGGGGGTCTGGCTTGCTCAAACCACATTAGTCTGGAAGGAATCCACAGGTTTTCATTTTCTGTGGAAACAAAAATAGAAATCCTTTTCCCTGGTAACTTGTCCTTGAGGAAGAGAGAGAGAGAGAGAGAGAGAGAGAGAGAGAGAGAGAGAGAGAGAGAGAGAACATAAAACAGGGAGCCATTATTGGTATGAAGAGAAAATTCGACCTAAAGAAATATATAAATATCTACAAGACTGACTCCACCTAACAATTTCAGCAACAGTGGAAAAGGTACCATAAATGCCCTTCCCTGATACTGAAATCAACAACTAACTTATCCACCATCCTGGAACCCTCATCTAGTACCTGTTGGAAACAGCAACAAACACCCACAACTAAACACTGAGTCAAACTAGAATCCAGATGCAGAGAGAGAAGACCACTTTGCAGAAACACATGGAGACAGCTGACCTGAATAAGGAGTAGCTCATGGGTCCCAGACTGATAGCTGGGAATCCAGCATGGGACTAACTCAGACACCCTCAATATGGGTATCAGCCAGAAGGATTGAGCAGTTAAAGATACCTCAAACAGTGGACCAGGATGCATTCCTTGTGCACAAAAGAACCTTGTGGGCACATTACCCGTGGAGGAAAACTCGCTTAACCTAGAGACAGGAGAGAGGTCCTAGTCCCTACTTCAATTGACTTTACAGATCTGCATGACCCCAACTTGATTGCATTGCCCTTCATGTGGTGTGGGATGAGTTGGGAGGGTAGGTGGTTTGGTGGCAAGTGAGGGGGGAGAGAGATAAAGAGGGAGGGAAAGAGGGAGAGATAGAGAAAGGGAGAGGGAACTGGGATCAATATGTAAAATAAAACTAAGTAAAAAAAAAAAAAAAGATTCACCCTCAATCATGGAATGCTATGTGTTTTGCAGGAAATCATTTACTTAAATGAGAGTCAAATATTGTTGCACATTCCCATTTTGATGATTCTCTATGTGTGTGCTTCTAATAGGGCCTGTGTGTGTGTGTGTGTGTGTGTGTGTGTGTGTGTGTGTGTGTGTGTGTGTGTAAGAGACAGAGAGAGAGGGAGAGAGAGATGGGAGAGATGAGATGAAGAGAGAGAGAGAGTGAGAGAGGGAGGGGGTTGAGGGATGGGGGATTGTATGTTTGAAACTTGGTGCATATGTGTTCATGCATGCATAATAAAAGTATTTTTAAACCTTACTTATAAAAATAACTGTGAATCACTGTAAAACACTTATTTACAAATTATCCCATCTCAAATGTTCTCTGATAACAAAAGAAAATTAAAGTTAAGCTACAATGGAAACATTTTAGAGAACTAAAGAAGTAATAATATAAACCAAGTGAAATTCTAGCTTAGAAAGCTGGAAAATGCCTACACAACCTAAGCACTAGTAGACAATTTATATGCATTCGTGTCTGCTTTTAAACGGGAGTCATTGGGCTTTTGTTTTGTTTTTCTTGTTGTTGTTATTTTTCTAGGTCTGTTTGTTTTGATCAGTGGTATGAACCTTGATAGGTTAGCCATATAACCAAACAGGACTGAGTTCCAAGGACTAACTGTGCAATACCAACTGGACTCCATGAGGAAAGAAGAGAAAAACAAGCAAAAGAAGGAGTAAACTCAATATTGATTGAGAGGGATAGGATAATTGAAAGTTCATTACAAGGAGGAATAGAGGGGTGAATATGTTTAAAACACATTGTATGAAATTCTAAATGAATTAATAAAAATACATTTAAAATTCCAAAAGACTCAACTTCTAGATAGAGAAGGAACAACTATAGAAGTGAATTACATTACTCAGTTTCAGTGGTAAATAATTAACATAAAGAAATTATCTGTTGTTATATCAAGGAACTGTTTATAAAATAATTTAGCATTCTTGTGTAGGACATAGTTCTTCCCTATATGAGTGAGATTTTCCTATGTTCAAGTTAATTCCAAAAAGTATTTTATTATGTTTTCTATTTGTAGAAAACAAATACTTACATTGTTATTTCATATGTCATGCAAAAAGCTTTTCTTTGTCTCTTTTGTAAATGATTCTAAGACAGCAACACATTTCAATTTTCTTTGACATACACATCAGTGAACATATTAAAATGGACCTTTATATGACTATGATATTATTTCTTATGTTGTAGAGAGGGTGTTTCCTGAATCATTATTCACTTACATTCTTTCATAATTACTGAGTCTGTACTACAATTCTGGGACTCATATAAGTAATGGATGGGGAAAAAGTATAATATATTTATAATATGGAGGATATAAAATAAAGAATTACATATAAAGTAATTCATAGCTCCTTTGAAGATCATAGCATGAATGTTAAGAATCACTTGAAATAGTGATTAAAAGGAGGACTTGCAATAATAGAGTATTAGTATTTGGAGAAAGCCAGGTTTGAGATGTTAGAGGTGTATAGAAACTTAAAGGCACTGAAGAGTGAAGAATAAAGAGCAGTAATTTAAATAACCAAACAGAATTGTCAAAAGATCGCTTTGACATCTCTGTGGTAAGTACATTGTAGTGTATATAATAGAAGGCAGATAACTGGAGAAAAGTTCAGATGAGACATTCATTTTAGTGACTTTCACACAAAGTGGTCAGTGGTAAAATTAAAGATTAGAAGGCAATGTAATTTTTTCCCAGTTTGAATTCTTTACTCAGTGAAATAATATCATTAAAGATCTTCATAAGGTAGAAAAATACAATACACATTAAATGAAGAGCCTGTCTCTTATTCAAATTGTGAATGTAGATTGTGCACTTATATTAATGGTTTTATAATATATATCACAAGTACAGTAACATCCATTAAGAAGTTAAATGAATATTTAATTCACTGTATATATTTAATTATATTGGATAGAACTGAACATAAAAAAAGAAACTTGACAATAAGGCCCTACTGTTGAAGATGTCACACACTTTGATCACTGGACATGAAGTAATGGAGCTAGTGCTCCATGAAAAACTTCATCTCTCACTGATTTGCATACATAGAACATGAATGTTCACCCCTCACTAGCATGCATACACAATACAGGAAATGTCTATATATGATACCGGAGAATAAGCAATTTCACTCAGCAATGAATACAGAGAACAAATGTAACAACATAACTATAAGGTATACCCAATCTTGCAATAGTGGCATAATTGTGGTGAAAAAAAGGAAAAAAAAAAAAAAAAAAAACAGCGAGGAACTTTTAAAAAACTGAATTCAACACTGTTAATAAAACTAGGGATTTGAGTTTAGTTAGTACTGGACCCTAGGTTTAAAAAGGCTCTTGTAACATTTGTGTAAGAAACTCCCCCTTTTTTTTTTTTTTTTGATAATTTTAAATTTAAATTTTAAGCAAGCTTGTTTTACACGACAATCCCAGCTCCTGTACAAAAAAATCTTTAAGACCATAGATGTATCTCTCTTCATGACTTAAACTGGTCAACACAGGCACACTTTAAGTATAAAATTGGCAATCATATATTAACAAAATATAACAACAATGGATATCACATTGCTCTTCCAGGATATTCCTGTGAGTATAATGAGGAAAGGGTCTCTACATGTTCTATATTATATCAGCAGTATCAAAGACATCCTGACACATTTCAAAATACACAATGATTTTTTTTTTGTTTTTGTTTTTTTGTTTGTTTTGTTTTGTTTTATTAATTTTTTTCTTATTCTAAATATCAATCCCAGTTCCACCTCCCTCCCTCTTTCTCTCCCTCTCTCCCTACATCCAATGCCCCCGACCACCCTCCCTTTCCGTTCCCCACCCCAATCCACAGGGATGGTGGTGCCTTCCAGGAGGGATCAACAAAATCTGTCAAGTCATTTGGATTAGGGTCTAGGTTCTCCCTCCTGCCTCTAGGTTAAGGTAGTATCCATCCATGGGGAACGTGCTCCCAAAGTCCTTTTGTGCACCAGGCATACATCCTGGTTCCACTATCAGAGGCCCACTAGACTGCCCAGGCCTTCGAAATGAGACCCGTGTTCAGAGGGTTTGAGTAAATCCAACGCTGGTTTTCTAGCTATCAGCCTGGGGGCCCATTAGCTCCTCCTTGTTCAGGTCAGATGTCTTGTGGGTTTCTGTAGCCTGGTCTTGTCCTCCCTCTCTCCATCTGGATTCCAGTTTGGCTCAGTGTTTAGCTGTGGGTGTCTACTTCTGTTTCTATCAGGTACTAGATGAGGGTTCTATGATGGGATAAGTTAGTCATCAATCACATTATCAGGGAAGGGCCTTTCCACTGTTGCTCAAATTGTTAATTGGGATCAGTATTGTAGGTCTCTGGACATTAGTCACTTTTCTCTTTAAACCTATAAGGGCTTCCTATTTTATGCTCTCTCTCTCTCTCTGTCTCGCTCTCTCTGTGTCTCTGTCTCACACACACATCTATTAGTTCCCTGACTCAATCTTTCTAGTCCTCCCCTTCTCTTTCTCATAGCTCCTACTCCACTCACTGCCCCCCTACTCCAATATGCTCAGGAGATCTTGTTCCTTTCACCTTCTGTGAGGGACCTTGTATGAATCTCTTAGATTTATCCTTGTACCCTAGTTTATCTGGCAGTGTGAATTATAGGCTGGTGATCCTTTGCTCTATGTCTAAAATCCATATATGAGTGAATACATACAATGTCCTCTTTTTGTGACTGGGTTACCTCAATCAGGATGGTTTCTTCAAGTTCTATCTATTTGCCTGCAATTTCAAGATCCCAGTGTTTTTTCTGCTGAGTGGTCTTCCGTAGTATAAATGTACCACATCTTCTTTATACATTCTTCAGTTGAGGGGCATCTAGTTTTCTTTCAGGTTCTTGATGTTACAAATAATGCTGCTATGAATATAGTTGAACAGATGTCTTTGTTGCATGAATGTGTGTTAATTGGATACATGCCTAAGAGTGGGATTGCTGGGTCCTGTGATAGACTGTTACCCATTTTCCTGATGAACTGCCATATTAATGTCCAAAATGACTGTACAAAGTTGCACTTCCACAGCAGTGGAGAGTGTTCCCTTTCTCCACATCCTCTCCAGCATAAGTTGTCATTGGTGGTTCTAATTATAGCCATTCTGGCAGGAGTGAGATAGTATCTCAAAGTTGTTTTGATTGCATTTCCCTAATAGCTAGGAATGTGAGCCTTTTTGATTTCCTCTATTGAGAATTCTTTCTTCAGTTCTGTACCCCATTTTTTAATAGGGTTATTTGGTGTTTTGTTGAATACTTTCTTGAGTTCTTTGTATATTTTGGAGATCAGCCCTCTGTAACATATAGGGTTGGTGAAGACCTTTTCCCACTCTGTGAGCTGCCATTTGTTCTTGTCAACTGTGTTCTTTGCCTTACAGAAGCTTCTAATTTTGAGGAGGTTCCATTTATTAATTTTCAATCTCAGTGTTTGAGCTACTGGAGTTATATTCAGGAAGCAGTCTCCCGCCAATTTGTTCAAGGGTACCTCCCACTTTCTCTCCTAAGGGGTTCAGTATGGCTGGTTTTATGTTGAGGTCTTTGATCCATTGGGACTTGAGTTTTGTGTATGACCTTGAAAGAACAATACTCAGCTTTATATGGAAAAACAAAAGACCCATGACAGCCAAAAACTACCCTGTACAATAAAGGAACTTCTGGAGGCATCACCATCCCTGACTTCAAGCTCTATTATAGAGCTATAGTCCTGAAAACAGACTTATCCTGGCACAAAATAGACAGGAAGATGAAAGGAATCAAATTGAAAATCCTGATATTAACCCACACACCTACAACACCTGAGTTTTGACAAAGAAGCTAAAATTATACAATGAAGAAAAGAGCATCTTCAAAAAGTGGTACTGGCATAACTGGATGATGACCTGTAGAAACTGCAAATAGATCCATATTTATTTCCATGCACAAAACTTAAATTGGTACAGGATACGACTTCCTGGACATAACACCAGTAGCACAGAAAATCGGTCTTGAAAAGAGAGCACCATTAACAAATACTTCTGGTCCTTAGTTTTAAGTAAAGAAATGAAAATTAATTCATAATTATAACCCTAAACAAAACTCAACTTCAATGGATCAAATATAACAATATAATGTCAGGCACACTGAATCTGAAAGAAGAGAAAGCAGGAAATAGTTTTGAACTCATTGACACAGGGAAAGATTTTCCAAAAAGATAACAATATCATAGGCACTAAGAACAATAATTAATAAATAAGACCAAGAAACTGAAAAGCTTCTATATGGAAAAAGACAACATCATTCAGGCAACATGACAGGTTATAGAATGTGAAGCTTAATTTTGCCAACTACACATCTGATAGACAATTAGTATCTAAAATCTGGAAGGAATTAAAAAACATGGATATTAGAAAATTAAATAACCCCCTAAAAGTGAGGGAGAGAGCTAAACAGGGAGTTCTTAAAGATGAAACACAAATGTGTATGAAACACTTAGAAATATTCAATGTCTTAGTTATCATAGAAAATCCAAACAAAACTCCATTGATATTTAATCTTACATAAATCAGAATGGTGAATTTTAAATTTAAATTTAAATTTAAAAAAAATGAAAAATCATGCTCTCTAGGATGTTACTTAATGGGAGCATCATTCATTTTTGGTGGGAGTACAAACTTGTACAACCACTATGGAAAACAGTATGGCATTTCCTCAGGAAGATGGAGATAGATTTGCCTCAAGATATACATTTACCATTCTTGAACCCCCAAATCACAAACATTTGTTCATCCATGTTCATTGCTGCTTTTTTCTTAGTAGCCAGAAAGTGTAAGTAGCCTAGGCTCTGATCAACAGATGGATAGACCAGGAAAACTGATGTAGTTATATAATGGAATATTATTCAGATATTTAAGAAAAATAAAATGAAATTCACAGATAAATGGAAGGAACCGGGGGGGGGGGTAGCCAGACCATCCAAAGACAAATATTTCATGTTAACTGTTATATTTTTGTTAGCTTTTACTGCGTTGGTTAGACATTTATAATTCATATAACAACAGAGCTTATATATTGAATAAAGGAGTAGGAAGTAGGGAAAGATTTTTCAATGTAAATGACATAGAATGTGTAGTTATGGATAAGCCCAGAAGAGACTGGAGTAGATTAAATGGCAGTGGTATGGAAGAGAAGGGTAAAGGAGAAAGTATCAGGAGGTACAACTACCTTCAAGGGCCATTTGCAATGTCAAAAGGAAATTCACATTAGAAGCTTCCTAAAATATATACATAAATGAAAGTAATATTCATTAAAAAACTGAATATCCCAAGCTATTGTCAAGGTTATTTGTTACTTTACACAATAAATGATAAAGTTCTATTGCTGCAGATATTAATTACACATCTAATTTAAAAAAAAAAATAAGTCAACATGCTGCCTAACTAAAGTTTTTACCTTTATTGATTAGTGTTTATGGTATTAAAAGGTAATCTGTAACCACTAGCGGTGAAACTACAAATCTATGATCTACAATTTTGACCTAACTGTAAGAAACATTGGTGCAATAGTGGCCAAAGTATTGTTTAAGTAACCAAACATTCACTGATTGTATTTAAGGCCCACTGGATGAGATTGAACCCATGCCTAGCATTGTTTGGGTAACCAAGAATCTGAGAGTTGTTATGTAATGAGCCTACAGTAAAAACATATACTACTGTTCAGTTAAAGGAAAATAAAAGTAAAATGACACCTAAAGACATACTACTCTAACCCTAGATCAGTGCCTTGCTTAACCTTAGTAAGAGAAGTTTCTTCCTATACTAGATGGGAACTTACATAGAGATTCGAAACTTGGTAATGTTTCAAGAGTGATAGACTTTGGAACAGTTGTTCCTTAATGGGATGCCTTCATTGAATTTTTAGCTCAAGTGCAGAAGATTCCAAGAAAAGAAACAAGAAAACCTATAAAAGTCAGAGGGAACAGAGGACTCAAGCAAAACTTTGTCTTATTGACACAAGAGGACAGATGCACATATGAATTCATAGAAACTGTGTCTGAATACACAGGATATGTACAGGTTCAAGCCAGAAAGAGTTCCTCTGCTAAGACTGGGGAGTCAAAAGGGATCCTACTCTAAATCAAGAATCCATCTAAAATTAAAATCCACTTAAAAGGAAATGTCAGTTTTCTCCAATGGAATCTTATTGGGAGGCGTTGTAGGAGAGGGGTCCATAATCAAAATATAGTATATGAAAACTTTATTCAAAAGAAAAATACCAGAAAATAATAAAAGAGCAAAAAATAATCAACAAATATTGAGAAATTATTTTTAAATGCATTTCAGATGCTGTGGTGGTTTGAAAGAAAAATAGCCCCCATAGGGATTGGTGATATCAGAAGGTATGATGTGGTTGACATTAGTAGTGGTCAATGTAAGAGTGGGCTCAATGTCTGATGCTCAAGCTACAGCCAATTTGGTTACTGACTCCTGATGAATACAGATAAAGATACAGAACTCTCAACTCCTTCTCCATTACAATGTCTGCCTACACAGTGTCATGTCCTGACATGTACTGAAACTATAAACTAGCCCAAAATAAATTCTTCCTTTAATAAGTTACCATGGTTATGGTGCCCCTAAACAGCAATAGAATCCCCAATTAAGACAGAGGTTGACACCAAAGACTAGGGTATTTATTATGACAGAACTGACCACATTTCTGTTCAGATGACTATGGACTTTGCAAGCTTGGGTTAAGAATGCAGAGGAAAGCTTCAATCACCACTAAAGAGGTCATACAAGTAGAAACATGGAATAGAGGGAACTGAAACTGATTTAAAGTGTGGAACCCTGGCTCAAAGGCTTTCTGAAAAAAAGAATTTTAGTATGTTGCCTAGATATTGTCATTATGATATTTTTGGTGAAGAAAACGGCTTCATTTTGTCTTTGTTCAAAGAGGCTGTCTGAGGCCAAAATGAAGATATTTGGATTAACGCTGTTGACAGAGGAGACCTCAAATTAGCCTAGTATAGACTTTGTTATGTGGTAATTAATGTTGACTCTGATAGAACTACATACTGAAAAAGAACAAGCTGAGCAACAACAACAACAAAAATACAAAATGTGCAATTTGGGGAGAAATGTAGCACCACAAAGTCAAATGAATCTAAGACACAGGTCCAAGGAGATGAACAGATAAAAAAATAGACTAACCTAATGGGTATGATGACCCAGGGCAAGATCCCACCTGGCTAAGTTTCTAATTTATGAAAGTGATTAAAGAAAACCTTAAACTCAGGTATGGAAGTGTATGCCTTTAATCCTATCACTCCAGAGGTCGAGGCTAGTGGGTTGCTGCATTTGAGGCCAGCCAGTTCTGTTCCTGTTCTGGAACATACCAAGTTCTAGAACAGACAGGCTTAGGCAGTGAAGGAAATGATCAAAAGCAGAAAATTGGTGAAAATGTAATTGAATAAGGGGACCATGCTCCAGTCCAAACAAATAGAAGAACTTAGCACCTTTAGTCACATGTTCCAAGCATTAGAGTAAAAGATAGGGTAAAAGATTTATGGAATCTTCGTCCATGACTAATGAAAGCTGCTGAAGTTGGGCATGTGTCAAGAGTGTCCTTAAGTGAATGCCTGAAGAGGCCATTTTATAAAGCTGTTAAGGTGAAGCCTGGATTGCCTTGAGAAACCAAGTTATTAGAGAAGCCATGGCTGTGGGATGCCCGTCTACCAAGAATGCTGTTAATTGTTGTTTCAAACCTGGGACAAATAACTGCAGTACCTATTTAACATCAAAGCTCGATCTGGCAGGCAGATTATCATAATATCACTCAGTCTCAAACTGCTTTAGGGCATGGCTCATAGCACATCCTACCCTCACCGCTGGACTATCCAGTTCATGAACTGGGTTGGCCTTTCTCCTGAACTTGTTCCTATACAATCCATTTTAGTTATCAACCCTTAGTGGACCTTTAACTTTCTGGCCACTGCAACTGGTTTTTATTTCTCCCTTCTTCCTTCCCCTCACCTTGTCCCCACATGGCCCAGATTTGTCTGGTCATGGACACACTGGACTCTACTATACTCTTTCACATGTCTATAATAAACATTCTCCACCATTACTAGAAGCCGTCATGTCCTTTCTTTCCTTTTTATTACTTTTTTTGTTTTCATTCATTTGGCATTAAAACTGGGGAATGGCTTAAATAAGTTCCTTTTCCAAGGAACTTTGCTGATCTTAATCAGGCTATTCAACTGACACTTTTTATAATAAATGAGCAATAAATGAGTAAGAAAAAGTAATTATTCAATTAATGGGTAGAAAACTAGCTCAATGATAGGGGCATTATCAAACATACCAGGATTATGAAGTTGATTATATATTGTTCAAATGCATTAAATTAAATTTTAAGATTTGCTTTCCCATGATATAATTTCTTAGTGATCACTTTGTCTCCCTTTTATGAATAATATCCTGTGAGGTGAACATTCTTCTTTTCCATGTCCAAAAGTACCACCTATATAATTGAAGTCTAAGTTGCCTCCTTAAATTTACAAACTATGGGCATTCAATTCCAACCATATGAGCTAAAACTCAGTTCTGTTTTTTTCCTTTCCCACAGCACATGTGATTGGCATCATGATTTATTTGAATCTTTTCCTATTGGTTTCTCAAATTGCTGTAATTAGTGGTGTTTTCTTCACTTTTCATTATATATCATGTAATAATATAAGATCATTGCAATAACAAGGATTAAGTCCTCACTACCCTATTTTCACCTCATAAGATCAATCACATTCAGCCATCTCTGATACTTTTGTAGTTGTTACCATTCTTCTTAAGATATAAGATATAAAAAATATCAGTTGACTTGAGTATGCTCTAGAGATAGTTCTAATTTAAAATTCAAATTGTTAATCTTTTCTATCCTTCATTTCAATAAGATGATGGCAACAAGTGCCTCTCTAAACACCAAGCAAGACAAAAGAGATATCCAAACCTTTTATCAGCCAGTCAAACTTAAGCTGACAGGGAGCAGTGAGTCTGGAAGAGGATTAGCAGGTATAATGTTAATGTGTTTATGGACGTCATCATCGACCTTCTACAAAGAAAACTTTCAGCTGTTCTTAGTATACTTATTATTCAAACTTTAACTCAAGATATGTTCACATTCGTATGACTGTTTAAAATTAATCATCTCTATAAAACTGTCTTATAATTCATATTTCCTCTCATCTTTTATTTTAACCCTTGCTATATGCATTTAAATTGCTTTTTGTCAAAAGTCAGATGATAGAAAGCCATTTTTCATGGATAGCTTTATTCTAGAACTCTTAACCCTCATTATGTACTGGGGTTTCTACATCCTGGCACCCAAGCACATTTGTTTTCTTGTTATGAGAAATTCTTAGTTTTACTCCAAATCAGCCAGAAGTAATAATTACTTTTCTTATTCAATAATTCATTGGTATTATTTAAAATCCTTTTCAAATTTATTTTCAACACACCACTCATGTGGCTGGGGTACATTGTGAAATCCAATGTATGTGAAAATATCTTTGCTATTTGGTAAATTGTTTAGAAGTTGAATATTATGTCTACCTTTTCTCAAAATGAGGAAAACTAATTGTCAAATATTGTCATGTACTGTTGTTCAAATATCCTGGGAGTTTCAAATTATTCTTTTCTAGAGAATAGCATTTTCCCTGTCAAATATCTCCTCTTTTATTTTACCATTTCCCTCTTTCCCTCTCCCTTCATTCCTTCATAGTTTCCTGCATTCCTTACTTCTAATATCCTTCCTTCCTTTCTTCTGCTGATCTCCCATGAGTTTGTATCATTCTCTATCCCTTGACTCCACAATGCATTTAGGTTACTCTCTGCATTTCTACTGCTGAAAAGAATGCAATTACATAATTTGATGAAGTTTAGTGTAGTATTTGCCATGGAACACACTAGCATGACTCATAATTTGGGAAAATTTTCTAATTCCTATTTTAAATTAATAGTACTCTCTTAGTGACAATTTCAATTGCTATGATGAAATATGATGACAAAAATAAAGTTGGGGAAAATGGTTCATTTGGCTTATTCTTCCATATTGCTGTTCATTATTGAAGGAAGTCAGGACAGAAACTCAAACAGGGCAGGAGGTAATGCAGAAACCATGGACGGGTACTATTGAGAATTGGCTTACTTCCCATGGTGTGTTCAGCCTGATCTCTTATAGAATTCAGAACTACCAGGTCAGGGTTTGCACCACGCACAAGGAGCAGAGCCCTCCTCCATTGATTGCTAATAGAGAAAATGACTTACTGCTAGATCTCATGAAAGGATTTAGTTAACTGAGGTCCCTTCCTCTCTGATGACTCTAACATATGTCAAGTTGACATAAAACCAGCCTAAACAAGTACCATTCAATATGCTAAACATGAGCTCCCCTGAATACCAAGCAAGACAACTAAACAAAACACACAAACAACAACAACAAAAACATAAGTTGACACTGAGCTCCTAGACACTGTCATGGGGTTTGTTACATGAATGTGTTATAAACCACCATTATTTTTATATAAAAAATATTATCAAATTGTTTTCAATATACTAACATGATAAATTAAATTAGTGAGATTTATTTAACTCTTAGTAGGAAGAAAACACAGCATAATTTGAAAAGTAACAAGACTTACCAGATGTTTTAAAGATGGGAGGACCTTGTGAGGAGAAATGTTGATTACTAAGGAACTCAAAATGCTCATTCACTCTAGGCACATTAGTCGGAGACATTTTGGTTGGTATGTTCTATAATTCAGCTATGAACTTGACACACACTTATAATATAATTACCTTTAAATTACTTAATTTTGTAATGTTTAAAAAATTCATTTTGGTGTTTTTTAATTTGGCTTGTCTGGCAGGAATAAAATTATATTTCAGAGTTGTTTTGATTTGCATTTCCCTGATGGCTAAGGATGTTGAGCACTTTCTTAAGGGTCTTTCATCCACTTTAGACTCCTCTATTGAGAATTCGCTATTTAGTTCCATACCCCACTTTTTAATTGGATTACTTGGTGTTTTGGCAACTAATTTCTTGAGGTCTTTGTATATTTTAGAAACGAGCCATCTGTTAGATATGTGGTTGTGGTTGGTGAACATCTTTTCCCATTATGTGGGCTGCCATTTGG
This sequence comes from Phodopus roborovskii, assembly GCF_943737965.1. Taxonomy (NCBI): domain Eukaryota; kingdom Metazoa; phylum Chordata; class Mammalia; order Rodentia; family Cricetidae; genus Phodopus; species Phodopus roborovskii. The sequence goes on along the minus strand of NW_026126413.1, from coordinate 1,546,523 downwards.
TCTTATTATTGACTGTGCCCTTTGCCTAATAAAAGGTATTAAGTTTTAGGAAGTCCCATTTATTTATTAATTGTTGATCTCAGTGTCTGTGCTACTGGTGTTTTATTCAGGAAGTGGTCTCCTGTACCAATTTGTTCAAGGGTGTATCCCTCTTTGTCTTCTTAATAGGTTCAGTGTGGCTGGGTTTATGTTGAGGTCTTTGATCCATTTGGACTTAAGTTTTGTGCATGGTGGTAGATATGAATCTATCTGCGATCTTCTACACACCAGCATCCAGGTATGCCAGCACCATTTATTGAAGATGCTTTTTCTCTTCCATTCTATAAATTTAGCTTGTCAAAAATCAGGTGTTCTATAGGGTCATGCATGAACCGCTGAGGCAACTTGAACAAGCCTGGAGGTGTTGGCAGGAATTTCTTGCCCTAAGGTTGTTACTGGTTATCTTCTTGTTTTCTTGGCCCAAGTTGTTCCTGTTTTGCTAACACATACCCTATTGGGGAGGAGCTAAGTCTGAAAACTTGCATATTGATCCTGGGTTGCTTTTCACTGTGCTGTGTGAGTCAGTATATAAGCCCACTCCTTTCCCTCAATAAATGGCATTTGGCATTCCAGCATTCCTGTTGAAAAAATGACCCACTGTCTTGCTCTTGTTTCAGTCTCTAGGCCTTTGACCAATTAGTGAAGGCACTACAGTGTTCCTAAGTGTGTGGGTTAATATTAGGGTTTTCAATTTGATTCCATTGGTATGCCTGTCTACTTTTGTGCCAATACCAAGCTGTTTACAGCACTAAAGCACTATAGTAGAACTTGAAGTCAGGGATGGTGATGCTTCCAGAAGGTCCTTTATTGTTCAGGGTTGTTTTGGCTGCCCAGGGTGTTTTCTTGGAGAGTATGTGGAGAAAGGGAAATATTCCCCCACTGCTGGTGGGAGTACAAACTTGTACAGGAGCTATGGAAATCTGTAGGGCAGTTCTTCAGGAAAATGAGTATCAGTCTACCATAAGATTCAGCAATTCCATTTTTAGGCATATACTCAAAAGATTCACATTCATACAACAAGGACATCTGTTCAACTATGTTCATAGCAGCGTATTTATAAAAACAAGAACCTAAAAGCAACCTAAATGTCCCTCAAATGAAGAATGGATGGAGGAAATATGGTACATTTATATAATGAAGTGCTTTTTCAGCAGGAAAAAACCCAAAAAACAAAAAACAATGGAATCTAGAAATTTGTAGGCAATTGGATGGCACTAAAAGAAACCATTCTGAGTGAGGTAATCCAGTCACAAAAAGACAAATATGATATTTACTCACTCATATATGGATATTAGACATAGAGCAAAGAGTCACATGCCTACAGTCCACACCACCAGAAGAGCTAGGAAGCAAGGAGGACCCTAAGCAAATGGGAGCATGTGGGGTGGTTGGGTAGAGGAAGTTAAGAGAAAGATAAGGGGAGAAGAGGAAGGGAGAGGAGGACATGGGGGAGCAGGAAGAATGAGTCAGGGGAAGAATGGAGGAGAGAAATAAAAGAGATACCATAATAGAAGGAGCCATTATAGGTTTAAAGAGAAATTTGACACTAGGGAAATATTCAGAGATCTACAAGGATGATCCCAACTATCAATCTGAGCAATAGGGGAGAGGCTACCTTAAACACACTTTCCTTATAATGAGATTGATGACTGTTTTATATGCAAAGGGGTCAAGACCAAGCTGGAGAAATCCACAGAAACAGCTGACTGAACATATCATGGACACCTGTGTGTGCTCATAAAGATGGCTGCACTCCATCTTGGCACAAGCATGGAGTTCAAAGCTATCAACAAGTCATAATACCTAAACTTTAAAGGTGTGGCTACAGAAGAATGTTTTGGCTGTCTTAGTCTAAATATCAACAGATTTGAATCTGAGGTGTGGCGTGTGGCTACTCCTGACTGTCAAGGCTAAGGAAACAGAAGTGGAATCTGAGGTGTGGCTACTCCTGATCTCAAAGCTGTGGGAGGTGGGGCAAGAAGTTGGAGCTAAGGTGTGGTTATTGAACCCTTAGATTAAAGGAGGAAGAAAAGTCTGTTTGTTCCAAATATATATATATATATATATATGTATATATATATATATATACATATTTATATATATGAATATATATATATATACATATATATATGATACTATGTTTCATTTTTGTTTATGGTATATAAAAGTGATGAAAAATAAAACCCTGGCATTTCAGTATTGCCCTCCTGACCTTTATTCTGTCTGTCTTTATTATCTATAGCTAGCCTTTCCCTCATCCACACTCCCCAACTCAGGTATGGACTTGGGGCTGCTCAGCTGGCTATGATTGTAGCCCTACAAAGACTGCTCCCAACAGACATCAAACTGATAGCTGGGATACCAGCATAGGACTGACCCAGACCCCCTGAACATGGGTGTTAGTTAGGAGGACTGGGCAGTCTCTGTGGCCTCTGTTAGTGTATCAGTATTTATCCCTAGTATAAGAATGGATTTTGGAAGCTTATTCCAGATAGAGGAATACTCTATCAGACTAGACACATGGTGTAGGGCCTAGGCCCTGCTCCCAATGATATAAAAGAATTTGAAGATCTCCCATGCAATGCCTCATACTCCCTAGGGAGAAGAAAAGAAATGAGATGGGGGTTGGGTGGGGACAAGGGAGGAGGGGTGTGTGAGGGAACTGGGATTGACATGTAAAACAAGCTTGTTTCAAATTTAAATTAAAAAATGTTATCATAAAAAGAAAATGTGATGAAATTCTAAATTAAATATAATAAATAATTATATATTTTAGACCTTATTATTTAAAAAAAAATAATCTTATAATGACAATACTTTATCCTGAACAACAGATTATTTGCATTATACTATATGTTCATATGTAACTGACTTTTACATGCATAAATTCGTGAATTTAGTTCACAAGACTTTGTTCTACAACATGTATCTTGAGAAATTGTCACATTTCCTTTAGTAACTCTACTTTTGTACAATGGCTTACAATCAACAATTTTGAACTATTGTAAATCTACATAAGGAATTTTATTTAATAATAAAGATTTTATTTAATCCTATTCAGGTTTTAACTTCTTTTATTACATCAGTATTTAAAAGCATGTAATCTGAGGATGATGCACATTTAAATTTTTTCATTACGTTTAAAAAAATTTCATGTGTCAACTCTTCAGAATAAAATGTGTGATTTACTTCGTAGATGATTTGAGAGAATTCCTTTCAATCAGGGAACAGTTAAGAGAATCTGAAATCGAAGTCTGGATGAAAATTCCATTTCCCACTTTAGAATTATAAAGTTTCTCTTTCAGGTCAAGGAAATAACTCAGAAGGTAAAATCACTTGCTGTATGAGCCTGGTCATTTGACTTCAGTCTCTGGAATCCACAGAAGAAATAAGCATCTGGCTTAGGAAAGCTGTTTTCTGACATCCAAACATTCTGTGACAAACTAGTACTTCTGTTGATACATACCTCCATATACACACCAATACCTCCCCACACACAAACAAAATCTAATAATAATAAAAAGTAAAACTTACAGGTTTTCAATAAAAATGAGAATTTGGTATACTATCTTATGTATATTACAAATTAGTCTCAAACTCATGACCTTTCTGTCTCTATAGATATTGCATGTATGCACCTAGACTCAAGGTGTCAAATGACCTTTAAATTAGTTGTTACAAAGTCAAAACTGCAAAGGTTATATTGTTGATTAGTCATAAATTTAGTTTAATTTTTGAGATTATAATATAATTGAAGAAATACTTTTAACAATCAGTCTACACAGTTCTGGGAAACTTCCCTGTATTTTTTGTTTGTTTGTTTGTTTGTTTTTGAGTCTTGTTTCTTCTCTTCTTGCCAATATTGCCATGAGAAACTTATATGTTACAGCTGATATCTTAGGTGTCATCTGATACGTCATTGAAGCTATTGAGATTGAATAAGGAAAGCAAATACTCTAAGGATTTTCAATATAAATTTGTCATACTTCATAAAAAATGTTATTCTAGATTTCTTAAAAAACAGAAATATCTCAGCCATTATACTACAGAGACTATAAAACCTATACTTTAAACTAAATTCTATATCCCTTGTGGTTATAAGGCACCCAACTATCTGACTCTTGTGTTATATTTCCTACCATTTTATCTATAATTGCATTCCACAATTTAGTATTTGCAAAAAATAAAGGTTCCATATAAATGTCAAATTACTGTGTGTGTATATAAATCAGAAATAAATTTTATGAATCTGTAATAAGAATTAAAGTTATTTGTTGTAGGTGACATAAATATATATTCCCATTAATACATCCAGTCAATATTTTGACCTTAATACCTGTGGCCAAATACTATATGTCAAAAAATACACAAGGCAAAGAAAGTATGCTTTTAAAAACAAGAAATTTGTGCACATAATGACCTCAGCTTCCATTTGTTTTGAAATGAAATTTGTATGTAGTATAGGCAAGAGTGTTTTGTCATGCATCTGCAAACTCATTTGTACAGCAAGAAATGTGCAGATACAAAGGTTATATTGAAGTGCTCTTTGTGAACCTTGTTCCTACAAACCTTTTCCAAGTTCCTACAAGACATAAAAAGAAAAAAACAACAAAAAAAAAATGTTATGTATGAAACCATATCATTTCTTCAAGTGGAAGAAATCATTTCTACTATAGAAAGCATGTTGAAAAAGAATGTGTAAAATATTTACAAAATCTTACTTCTAGAAGAATAGATTTATAGAAACAGGAATTGTGATTTTTCTGCTAGTCTTAAAGTTCTTTCAGTTAAGGGGATAACATTTAATGGGTAACATTCAACATTGGAAGTTATTTTTAATAAATAGCATGTTACAAAGAATCATTCAGTGTCACAGAAATCTTACTCTTGTTAAGGTGTGCCTTATAATTTTTCTCATTTTCTATGAATACATATAATCACTGAAGAAATATGTATCTTTTAATTGAAAAAGATGTCAGCTGTGTTGCAGCCATGACATGTATTCCTAAAAATTTTTCATCTGCCTATATTTTTAATGATCTTAAAATCTCTTTATTATTATTTTTTTTTTCAAATTACTCCCCCAAACTCCAACATCCAGGACCAGAGGTGGTTATTAGACAACCTCTTGTTGTCCGTATGACCAAGAACAGGCCAAATCCTTCCCTAGGCCCTAACTATACAAGGTAGCCTTCCTTTATAATCCATCATTTTGAAAGGAATTACCTGTACTGTGAGTCAAGTTTCAATATAAAAATGTTTCCTTGTGTATCAATTGTTGCATTTCACATGGTATTTTATTTTCTAAATAATACTGGGCTTAAATATATTGGGAATAATCTATCTGATACCAGATTCCCTGAAGTCTTGATCCAGATAGATGAAGACAATCTGAGCTGAGTTTTAATTTTCATCTCTTTGTAGGTCACTGCCTTGCCATAGCCATTTTCAGGGGGTCCCCTCAGTTTGTGATGACAATAAAGGTTGTACATTCTTGGCAAGCTGCTCTTGCCACAGTGACAATGATTATAAATCACTCAAAGGTCCCTTAGATTGCTCAGTCCTTCTATCTGAGACCCATATTCATGGGGATCTGAGTCCGTCCCATGCTGGATTCCCTGCTATCAGTCTGGGGGGGGGGCATTAGCTCCTCCTTGTTCAGGTCAGCTGTCTCTATGTGTTTCTTCAACCTGGTCTTGTCCTCTCTCTTTGCATCTCGATTCTAGTTCTACTCAGTGTTTCATTATGGGTGTTTGCTTCTGTTTCCAACAGGTACTAGATGAGGGCTCCATGATGGTAGATAAGTTAGTTGTTGATCTCACTATCAGGGAAGGGCATTTATGGTAGCCTCCCCACTGTTACTCAAATTGTTAGTTGGCAGCAATCTTGTGGGTCTCTAGATCTTTTTTTAGGATGAGTTTTCTCTTCAAACCAATAATGGCTCCCTCTTTTATGTTCTCTCTCACTCGCTCTCTCTCTCTCTCTCTCTCTCTCTCACTCGCTCTCTCTCTTGCTCTCTCTCTCTCTCACTCTCTCTCGCCCTCTTGCTCTCTCTCTCTCCTGTCTTCTATTACTACCCTGACTCAATCTTCCTAGTCACACGTGCTTTCCTCTCCTAAGGGAGCTCAGACAGTGGAACCAGGATGTATTCCTGATGCACAAAAGGACCTTGCAGACGCATCCCCCATAGAGGGATACTGCCTTAACCTAGAGACAGGAGAGAAATCCTAGTCCCTACTTCAAATGACTTGACAGATTTACATGACCCCACCTGGATGGCACTGCACTACATGTGGAATTAGGTGGGGGGATGAGAGGGGAGGATGGTCAGGGTGCATGTGAGGGAGGAGAGAAGCACTTTGATTATGTTAAGTTTTAAACCTGGGTCAAATAGCTAAGATACTCCTTTAACATATCAAAGTGGACCTTTCCATCAAGGTCTCCCAGCATCCTTTAGTCCCTATCTGTTAAGGTGTATAACTCACATACCTGAACTCTCCAGTCCAGGGTCTGGGATTCCCTTCCTTTTGAGACTCTTCCCTATATAATGTAGACATTTTTGGACTTTTGGCCTCCTGGATGGTACACCTGGTTCCACTCTTTCCTCTGTTCCCTTCCTTCCCCTCTACTACATGGCCCAGTTCAGCCTGATTATGTCCACTGTGGCACTCCCAGATATCTCTTCCTCTGACTGTGATCTCCCAGATAGCTACAATAAACTTTATCCTCTATTATTCCTAAGAGCAGTCATGTCCTTTCCTTTCCTTTTAATGTCATTTTTATGTTCTATCCTGTGTCTCCAGTCTATCAAGCCTCTTGCTTCATGCAGTATCATTGTGGGCTCCCTCTCCAGGCATGGATTTCAGGCTGGAACAGTTGTTTGTTGACCACTCCAACAACATGACAACTTTACTCAAACAGATCTTGTAGGTAACATGGGGTTCATGTTGCTGGTTTGGTATCCCAATCCCTGCATCTAGTCTTAGTTAAAAGAGATGCCCAGTTGTGGCTAGAAGTCTTAGATGGGGTACCCTTGTAGATTCCTGGGAGTTTCCAGGGTACAATATTTCTACATCTCCCCCAAATGTTCCCTTGTTCCATTGTTTTCTTCTAACACTCTCTACAGACATTACCCATACGTGACCCCTCCTGTTCCCATCTCAATTTTCTCCCAGTCCATTTATTTACCCTTCCTAGAGAGATCCAAGTATTCCCCCACTTTGAACTCTTCTTAATACTCAGCTTTTATAGGTCTGTATATTGTAGTATCATGATCCTTTACTTTATAGCTAATATTAAATTATAAGTGAGTAAATACTATGTTTATCTTTCTGTGTTGTTGTTACTTCACTAAGGATTATATTTTCTCTAGTTCAATCCATGCACCTGCAAATTTCCTGATGTCACTGTTTTTAAAAGCTAAGTAATACTCCATTGTGTAAATGTAACATTTTTTTAAAAATCTATTTTTCACTTAAGGGGCATCTATATTATTTCCAGTTTCTAGATATTACAAATAATGCTATTATAAACATAGTTGAATGAGTGTTCTTGTGGTATGATGGAGTGTCCAGTGGGTATATGTTAAAGTGTGGTATACCTGGATCTTGAGGTAGATCAATTCTTAATTTTAAGGGAAACTACCATATTGATTTCAAAAGTGGCTGTACAAGTTTGTTATTACCTCCAGCAACTGAGAACTCTTTGTTCCTCTTGCTCCACAATCTTACCAGCATGAACATTCATTACTGTTTTTTATCTCAGCCATGCTGACAGGTATAACAGAATATCAGAGTAGTTTTGATTTGCATTCCCAGATAGATATGGTTGTTGAATATTTCTATAATCTGTAAGGAATACAGGTTTTTCTGCCCGCCTAGTTTTGTTCCGCCGCCAGGCCCCAATTAATGCACAGAGACTCTGTATTTGATATGATGCTGTTGGCCAGTTACTTGTTTCTTATCGGCTATCTCTGTCTTAATACATTTCTATGTATTTCCACGTGGTCTTACCGAAAGCAGAGGAACGGCGGTTCTGTTCTCTCCAGACTCTCCATGTTGACTCCTCCTTACTACTTCCTCTTTCCTCCTTGTCTTCTAGTCCCTCCTATCTTCCTTTCCTATTGGCCAACAATGCTTTATTCATTAACCAGTATGAGAAACATATATACATATATAATGGTATTTTCCATCAATAATCGATTCTTGGTTATTTGAAATTCCAAATTCCACTGTTGAGATTTCTCTGTTTAGATCTGAACAGATTTTTTATTAGAACATTTAGTTTTTGATGCTTAGTTTTTTGAATATATATATTCAAAAGAAATTAGACCTTTGTTGGATTTGGGGCTGGAGAAAATCTTTCCCCATTCTGTGGGCTGACATTTTGTCTTATTGATGGTGTCCTTTGCCTTACAGAAGGTTTTTAGCTTTGTTGGTGACCATAAAGATGGCTGCACTCCTTCTTGGCACAAGAGCAGAGAGTTCAAAAATGTGTGGCTATAGTAGGATATTTAGCCATCTTATTCTAAATAATAACAGACCTGAATCTGAGGCGTGGCTACTCCTGACCTCAGGGCAAGGGAACAAGAAGTTGGAGATAAAGTGGTTTCTGAACCTTTAGAATACTAAATGAGGAAGAAAAGTCTGTTTGTTCCATATGGATGATACTGTGTTCCTCTTTTGGGATAAGGTATATAAGAGTGGTAAAAAATAGACTTGTGACATTTCAGTATTGACTGATCTGTCCTCTTGACATTTATTCTGTCTCTCTGTCTTTTATTTATTGTCTACAGCTAGCCTTTCCCTAATCCACACTCTCCCACTCAGGTACAGACTTGGGGCAGCTTGGCTGACTACAATTGCAACCCCACAAAGATTGCTCCTAACACTTAGGTATGTTTCTTTTATCCCTGATCTCGTCACTACTTCTATCATGAATGGTTATTGGATTTTGTCATAGATTTTTTTTCAGCATCTAATGAGATGATCATGTGGTTTTTGTTTGTTTGTTTGTTTTTTCCTCTTTCAGATTCTTTTATATGGTAGATTGATGGGCTGGCACGGCAGCGGGAAAAGACTGGCGGCGGGAGGAAAAACCGTACTCGTTACAGTAGATGACATTTACAGACTTATGTGGTGTCTGTCTTCCTTTTCTACATGGGTAATTGAGTCCATTGATATTAAGAGATATCAATAACTAAGGACTATTAATATCTGTTCATTTGCTGTAGTTGTTGTTGGTTTTGTGTGTGTGTGTGTGTGTGTGTGTGTGTGTGTGTGTAAAATGTTTTCTTTCTCTTGGTTATACTGGAGTAATTATTTCATGTTTCCTAGGGTTTAGTTAGCCTCTTTGGGTGTAGTTTTCCTTCTACTACCTCCTGTATGGTGGGATTTTTGGAGATACGTTGTGTAATTTTGACGTTTTTATACCCCCAAAAGAAAATAAAATTTAAGATCATAGCCTAAAATCAGAACAAAAAAAAAGGAAGGAAGGAAGGAAGAATGAAAGAAAGGAAGGAAGGGAGAAATGGTGGGAGAGAGGGAGGAAGGAAGGAAGGAAGGAAGGAAGGAAGGAAGGAAGGAAGGAAAGGTTAGGGGCAGATCACCTGAGCACTCAACTGGGTCAGCTCTACTGTGCTGCCCCAGTGAGTTCCAGTGTCTGCTATTTCACTGAGGGAAAGTGTCAATTCTCTCACTCTAGGACCAGCATTTCCCACATGTTATAGGTGTGGAAGGATGATAGGCAAGGGCAGTATGTCTCTGTCACTCATACCACTGCATAATAGACAGTGGGGCTAACCCTTCCTGTCTCATATATTCATGGCCTATTCACCTGTACACATGTTGCCAGAGTCAACTCAAACGTGCTGTCCACATGAGATGCAGGGCCCATTATCCCTAATAATGAAGTTAGTAGGGTCAAGGACACTTCTCCCTAGGGAGGTAGCCAGTAAGGGAAGGGGTTCACTTTGTGCCATTCTATGCTCACTGCTTTTGGTGAAATCAGGAACCATACCTCCCTACTCCCTGCAGCTGTAGGAGGGCCATGGATCCAGATACTTCCTCTCACAGCAACCCAAGCCCAGGTGACAGGCTGGTCTGACTTCTTGTAGGGTAGGAGGTATGTACATGATTTTGCAGGGGGCTGGCCTGGTCTCTGTAGTTCTGGATGCCAGTGCCTACTGTGGTAGGATGCAGGGTGTTTCCACAAGAGGTGTGGGCTGTGATACAGTGACAAGAAGAGGAGGGGAGGTTGGAGTTATGCTTGGCAGACACAGGCAGCATGGAGGGCAGTCTTAGCTGCGGTTCAGGTTGCTGGCCTGGCCTCTTGCGGGGCAGGGAGTTTCCACCATAAGTGTGGGTAGAGTATGATGAAGAACAGAGGAACTGTGTAGGCAGGGCAGGGTTGGAGTTGCTAGCAATATTACCTGGGGTTAAAGTTGTTGGCCTGTATTCTGCTGGGAAAAAGGTGCTTTTGCCAAAAGTGTGGCTAGGATATAGTGAGTTGGAGTGGAGGGATGGTAGGGGCTTTGCTGGGTAGGCACAGGCGGAATGAGAAGGCCTACCTGCAAAGTCTGCTATTTATTTTGCATTTGCATAGTTTCAATGATAACTGTTTTATTTTGGACAGCAGATACAGGGCTCAGTTCTGCTAGAATCTAGACAGTTGTGCCTCTATCAGCTGTCATAGCTGCCTGTAGTCCTTTTTGCAGGGGTTATGACAGTATTTATATCAATGTTAATACAGAAAAAGAAACCCCCATTTCTTGGGTAGCAAGTCAGACAGGGACATTCAAAATTTTAGTATTTATTATCATATAGTAAAGGTGAAGATTTTTAGAGAACAAAAAAACAAACAAACAAAAAAAAGAACAAATATACCCCCAAACAGTAGCCTAGTTACAAAATCCTAGTAAGACATTTAATTTTTACTTATTTACTTATTTATTTATTTTTAGTCTTTGTTAAATGTGTTTTATACAATTGGTGTGACAGAAAAGTAAGATATGGCCACCAGAAGTGTTTTATGCTTATTTGTTTGTTTTTGTTCTTTTCAACTTTTATTTTCCTCATCACTATTAAATTAAAACTCAAAATATTGTTTGAGAAGAAAAAAATCATACAGTTTACCTCATAGTTGATTCATCTTTACTTGCAATTATTCATTACATTCGGGCCTCTAGTTTCTGCTACACCACCAACAATGGGCTTTCCCTGGTGTTCTTCTTAAATATCCTGCAGTTGTCCTGTGTCCTGTGTCATGGGTATCTTGATATTTTGGATCTGTAGTTCTGTCCCCTCCATATGCTTCAACAATTCATAGATCGGGTTCATACCACTTATCTCCCTGTCCCCTTGCAACTGCCCTTCCTTCTTACAACCTCCCCCAAATATCAAAACCAAAGTCAAGAGAAAAACCAAAAATTGAGTAAAACAAAGAAACGACACAAAAACAGAAGGAAAGAAACCAAAATAAACAATAACAAAAGATAATCTTGTCATGATGTTAAACCCACAAAGAATCAATAAATATTTTTTTTAAAAATCCTGAAGGATTGTATATGAAACATTAATCAATTGATTACCTTCCAGGCCTTATACAGAACATTATGTGAGAGCTCAGCATTTCTCTGCTTTCTACATTATAGAAACAGAACTTGTCTGAAGTTCTTCTCTTTCTTTTTCTGTTTTAAATCATTTGTGCTCCCAGTTACGTCTTCCTCATCCTTTCCTCCTCTGGTTTCTTTCAGAATTGGAAGGCCTGCCAAGATAGTAACCAAACATGGTATATAAAGTTACAGCAAAATTAGGCACCTTCCCCCATATTAAGTAGGGATCAGGTTGGGTAGGATGGAGGGAGATGGTAGTGGAAGAACCAACTAGAATTTGGGGGGGGGTGGCAATTCAGGACCAACGGAAACTCCCAGGAATCTATTAGGGTGATTGTAGCTAAGGTTACTAGTAACAGGAGATAGGAAACCTAAACTAGCCACCTCCTATGACCAGGTGAGACTGCTGGTGGAGGGATTAGGACAACAAACCAGCCATAAAGTCTTTGATTTACAATTAGTTGTAGTAAGATGTGCTGGAGTAAAGGTGACACAGAAATTATAGGATTGGTCAACCAATGACTTGGACAATTTGAGACACATGCCATGAGAGGGATCCCATCCCAGACACTGCCTGGAGGACTAAAAATGGACACTGGATGGCCTAGGGACCTAGGATATACCTAAACATGACAGGAAAAAAAGTAAGGAAATAAGTGAAATTACTAATGATGTTCTGTTATACTCATAGAGAGGAGGCTGTCAAAGTCACGGTGAGAGACTCCATTCAGCAACTGGTGTGAGCAAATATAATGACCCAGAGCAAATCATGAAGTGGATGAGGGTGGATTGTGCAGAAGAAGGGAAGTATTGTAGATGACAGAAGATTTAAGGACACCACATGAAGCCCCCCAGAATAAACAAGTCTCAAAGGGGCTCACATGGACTGTACTGAAGATCAAGGAGTCTACATGGGTCTAAACTAGGTACTCTGCATAAGTATTGTTGTTGGGTAGGTTGGTGTTCTTGTGGAACTCCTAACAGAGGAAGCTGTGGCTGTTTCTGATGTTTTGGGAACCCTTTTCAAAATTCTGTGTTGACATGGTTTTGATTTTAATATTTTTTTTCTCCTTAGAATTCCATTAGAATGCCCTTACTCCAACCACAACCACCAACTTAGTGGTTTTACAGATTATAATGTGGACATTTTATACTTAACAGCACTTTAAAAAACAATTAGTTTTAATATTTTCACATTACTATCAGATTCATAGCTCAAACAGTCCCAGCTCTCTGGGAATACACAGACTCAGGATTCCACTGAAACAGCTAGAACTATCATGCAAACATACATATTGAAATACTGACAGGATCTCTATAGCCCATCTCACTTTTAAATACAAATGAGGAAACATAAGACCATGAACTCATGTGACTAGATTAGAAATCATTACAACCTTGTCCTTTATCATTATTCCACTGGGAAATCTTAATTAATCATTGTATCATCAGCTCTCTATGAAATTTATTCTTTTCTTGTTTAACTGATTTTATATTTTTTTTCCCCTTTGATTTCAGCTACACTTAGTGACTGGGATTTATAAAACTTTTCAGCTGTCCTACCTGAATATAGTGGTTACCTTTATAAATTTATACACCATTGATTAATGTCTAGCATTGTTTCTTGTAGGCTATATGTGTTGATTTCCTACATTGTGCCACTTTCCATCTTTTAATTCAATTATGTTCACTTTTTGTGGTCAAGTTGTAAGTATTTTCATTCTGTATTACTAAAGTGTAAAGATTTTCACTATGGGGCCATTTAATGTTTTTCTATACATTGTATTTTCTAAATTCAAAAGGTCATTCTGAGTTTCTTAAAAAATATATTTAGTGCAGAAATGACATGCATTTTCCATTTTCTCTTTCTTGTATTTTAGCAAATATTTGTCACCATGAAACTGAATATTTGAGTAAGGAATATTTATAGTATGGAAAAAATAAAACAGAACTGTGGCTCTACAAATGAGCTAGTTTGCATAAATTATATTTTTGTTGCTCAGCTTTCCACTTCTAAAATGAGAGACTCATTTAATAGAGTCTTTGGTTATTTTCTAGTTCTAAAATTAGGTGACTTTGAATCAAGTCATACTGTTAAGTAGAATTTTATATTATCCTAATTGGCCTCCTAGCTAATTTACTACATTAAGTATTCAATCATTTGTAATTAAAAATGCATCCAGAAAATAAGATATATGCCAAATCCATTTACATCAAGTTCTTTTTTATTATGGTCTACATATTACTTCTGACAAAATGCCTGTAAAGTTTGAGAATGTTTGATCACATTAACTATTTAACTGCTTCCCCTCATATACCATACTATCCACAATGCACATCATGTAGGTGTACATAAGTAGCTCCCTTCTTACTAATGAAAATTTTAAGTCACAAACTATTTCCTACATATCATCTTATCATTTCTTCTCATGTCAATTGCAGCAACTTTCTAACTAATGACAAAGTGTATAATTTGTTTCTAGTTGCATCATTTTATTGCTAAATCCAATGCCTTCTTTGTTTTTATCAGCAAGACAAGTATCCTGTTATAGGATTATTCTCAATATTATAGATACCATGAATACAACTTTCCATACCTCTTTTGTGATCATCAAATAAACAATTTGTTTCAAAATGTGACTTAAAGAAAACTAAACAGAAGCCATGTAGTACTTGGCCATGGTCTAGGCAGTCAGATATAAATTATATTGATTACATTACAAAAATCTAAAAGAAGCACCATGCACTTATGTATAGTCCAAGCTGCTAGGTATTGAACATGTGATTCTGTTAAGACTCCCTCACTGAATAGAAGGTAATAAAAGTTAATTATTGATGTGCTTTACATTGTTTCTTCAAAAGCCTTTTACTGAAATATTCATAGTCTAAGGATCCCAGTAGGACCTGCAAAATTTCAGAGACAATTAAATCACAAGGCAGTGTCCTCTTGAAAGGCATTAGATCCTGTCATGGTCTAAATCCTCTGTTCTAAATCAAATACTGAAATTTTTTAAATATAAAGTGTTCAATTTAGAAGATGAGTCATAATGAAGGGAGATCTTCCCTGAGGTGAATTAATGCTTGTCCTGTTTGTTATGTGAATGGTTTGCTTCTACTATGTGAACACATTTGAAGGTGTTAATTTAGAAGTAGAGAACAGATTCACAAAACACCAAACTGTGAGTAATGTGGTCATTTATATTAGATTGTCACATTATTAAAAAAAAGTTAATAGATTTTATGAATTATCCAGACTCAGGTCTTACATTACTCCTGCAACAACCTGAGATAATGCTTCTATGGAGGACTTAGTGAAATGCTGCATTTGTTCCACCTTTAGGAAAGAAAAAGGAGGAAACGGGGAATTCTTAGATCTCAAATCTGCTTGCATCTTGCTCTGATGCCTCCAGGAAAGCCTTCAAATACATTTTATTATCTATATGAGAATGACTATATGAGATGTTCTTACAGTGGTCCACATGGAAACAGCACTATAACCTTTTGTTGCTAAGAAGTAGAGTCATGATAATTATTTTCCTATTATAACTCCATGACTAGTTCAATTCTCATTTGTAGCAAATAAGTCAAAATTTTAATGATAAGAGAATTTCCTGGTTTGTAAAACATTGTAATTTCTGAGAAATATTAAGTAACTGATTAACATATGGATAACAGAATGACAGTGAAGCCTTAACCAAGTAAAACTGCAGTAGGATCAACCAATATGTGGTCATACTAATTCCTAAAGCAGTTCTGAATGAAACAAGAAAATTTAAGGATAAATCAAGGTGTTGGCCTAGGGAAAATAATGTGTGAATGTGTGTGTGTGTGTGTGTGTGTGTGTGTTGTGTGCTAAGTCCTTCCTGCAGGGCAAAACACTAATAACAGCAGAGGGTTTATAGATTTCATACCTTGGATTTCTTAGCCAACTACTAGAAATATACTTCTATTGTCCATAAGTTTTTATTATATTTAATATGTTTTATCTTTAATTATTTGCACTTGGCTGAGATTTTTCTCTAAGCTCACATATACAGCTTTGTTGGCATAGACTTGTTGTCTATGACCTATTGAACAAATTAAAAATATATCAGGGCCATGTTCACAGATGAACCAGATCAATAAATCTGTGGAAACTATGAAAGAGGAATGTTCTTGACATGAATGTGAGAATGAGACTACATCATTTCCTACCAGCTGTAATACCCTTAAAAACATTAAAAATCTTCAATTTTTCTGTTGATATATAAGCAGATTTACATAGGATTGCATATAGCTTTATAAGATACATTGATTATGATTAGAAACCTAGATGAATTGTGGTCTAAGAGGTGACATGTAGGTTGCTTATGAGAATGCAGACAAATTGCATCTTTGGTTCTCACTTAAAGTCCCAAGATAATCTATCTTTCATCTGGAATACATTAAAGTACACCGGCCAAAAAGAAAAAAAAAAAAAAAAGAAAAAGAAAAAAAAAGAAAGAAAGAAAAAGAAGTGTACTGGAGAGCAACCAGGCTTTGTGTTCTGTCATCAAAATTGTATCATTATGAACTCATGAATTGAATTAACATTGGGATTAAATGAACCCATATTCATTTCTCTTAAGGAATCCTGATTTCATTATTTATACTTTGAATCTAGCCCTTTGGTTTGTTACTAATGATTGAACATCCCAAGTAGACAGTTTGGGAAACAAATTCCAACTCATCTTCAAGTCCTTGGCCAGCATCACAACTGTATGTTTATATATATATAAATATATATATATATTTATATATATATAAATATATATATATATTTATATATATATATATATACTTCCTTCAAAAAGGCCATACCAACTCCAACAAGGCCACACCTCCAAATAGTGCCACTCCCTATGAGCCAAGTGCTCTAATATATGAGTTTATGGTGAGCCATTTCTATCCAAACTGCCACATTTATATACATCCCCATATAGCATCATCTTTTACAAAAATAGTAATTTTGTCATAAATATATATGATATTACAGCATAAATATCTTATGGCCCTATCATATAAAAACACACCTGCTTATATCTTGCTTAAGAATAGATAGAAATATCTCAGAATGCTTTATGTGTTAAGATCCAACATAAATTGGAAAATCTAGTCACTGCAGGATGATTATATCAGATAAAGTGATAAATCTACCAATGATATACAATTTGAGTTAACTATATGAAGATGGTAGAGGCTTTTATATGCAAATCAAATTGAAGGAATTCATTAACAGTAGGTGGGTTTTGATTGTTGTATCTTTCCTTGAACCATTCCTGTCTTCTTCCTTGCTTCCTGGCTACCATCAGAAGCCACACCCTTAGAGATCACCACATGCCTGGATTCAATAGAGCCATCTAGTAATAGTCTGAAATTTCACAAACAGTAAACTGAAGCAAATTCTTCCTTCCCTTACATCATTTCTCTCATGGACCATCACTAGCACAAAATTATACACTGATAGTATTGGAATAGTTTCTTTGATGTAACTGATATTTTTTTTAGAGAGAGAATACTTTATATGTTTTTGAATCAAATGCAGATAAGACCTAACATATTTAATACAGTGCAGTACCCTTGTACAAGAGGAAGGAAAACTAAGTTCAACATTTCTAGACCAATATGACGGTTAATACGTGATGGGAGATGTCATTCTGTAAATATGTTTCTCTTATTGGATAATGAATAAAACACTATTGGCCAATAGCAAAGCAAGATAGGTGAGACTAGGAGAAAAGGAGGAGAGAGGAAGAAGGAGGGAGGAGATTCACGAAAGAAGACAGAAAGAGCAAAATTCCAGTCTGTCTCTCTGGTAAGATAAGACCACATGGATGTACTTAGATTAATAGAAATGTGTTAATAATTAAGACAGACATAGCCAATAAACTTGTAACAGGCCAACAGAATTATATCTAATACAGAGTCTCTGTGTGCTATTTGGGGCTAGTGTGGAAGTGGGACCAGGCTGCCAGGGGGGAAAAAAAAAAAAAAAACCTTACTCATAACAAAATGGCATCCAACGCAGACAGAAGAACTTCCACTAAAATTTAACAAAAGCTTAAGAAAGGGTTTTAGAAACAAAAGAACAGAGACAAACCAGTCTTCTTGGTAGCAACATTTTTCTCAGTTGTACTCTGTATTGCTAGAGACAAGCAGAGACTTGCACAGCTCCTTTAAGGAAGATTTCCTGACTCAGCATAAGCGGCAAAAAACCACAAGGCTTTTAAAGAGCTCTGCAGACAACTGAACGGTGTGTATGAGAGCTGGCAATGGCGGTGACCACATCTCCAAGCCGGCAGCATTCTGCTGGATGGCAGCGTAGACCAAGGCAATGAGCACAGCTCTCAGTTCTGGTGGTAAAGGTACCTGCCGCCATCTTTGATAGACATGTGGGTGAAACAACTGCGACTTTCATTTTAGCAATGTTGTTTACAGATAAAGGCTCATGGCCAGAAAAAAATAAAGATTTACAGTAAAGACAGATTAACATTAAGAAAAACCGCTTTAGCGGTTTTACAGTGTGTTTTAAAATATAGGTAGGCTTGGGAGAGAAAAAGAATAAAATGGTTTTAAACAGACAAAGAGTAGCTGTGTGTGGAGGCAAATACCTTTAATCCCAGCACTCAGGAGACAGAGGCAAGCAGATCTCTGTGATTTCAAAGTAAACCTGCTATACAGAGTTAATTCCAGGACAGATAAAAGTTACACAGAGAAACCCTGTCTCAAAACATGAAAATATAGAGGTAGAAGAAACAGGGTAATATAAAAGCCACATAAAGATGGGGAGCATGAAAAGATTGTGGATACTATATGCTGTTCTGTAATCTTTAAATTATTTGACTGCTGAGAAAATAACAACAACTGGTAAAAGAAATGCTGCTGGACCAATCCAATTTAATATTTTAAAAATGCTTTGACTCCAAAATTTAAGTCTAAGGACAAGTTACTGGGGAAATAGATTTCTATTTTTGTTTCCACAGAAAATGAAAAGCTGTTGATTCCTTCCATACTAACATGGTTTTATCAAGCCAGACCCCTGAAACAGCATCCCGGGAGATCCAACATTCAAAACAACTTGGACAAGGAAGCCTTGCAGACTCCAGCAAGGATTTTTGTGTCTTCTTAGGATCTCCATGACAGTGCCCCCTACCAGAAGGAAGCAGTTTGGAAAGAACAACGCCCAAATTCCCAAATATTGTTTATAAATGTTTGTTTTCATTTATATTGGGTTGGTTATAAATGGTTAATGACCACAACCAATCTTTTTAAAGGTAAAAAGGTGATTATGCTATAGATATGAATACTTTGTTTTGGAATGGATTTTCATTTATTGATACAAATTTTAGGTCAATTTTATGATATGTATATTTCTCCTCTTGTTAAGGTATTGTGTTTATAAAGCTCATTTAGTAATGTAATGTATAAATTAGTACAGATTATAGATAGTTACCTATGATAGTCAAAAGTTAGAGTACAGTTACTTAGGTTTTCAAGATATATTTGAGAGGAATAGGCATTCTTCAAACCTTTCAAAGACCTAATGAATATGGCATTTAAAGTGGTTAGGATTTCTCTTGACAGGCAGAACTGCTCCTGGCAACACCACCTGCATCAGAAAGGAAGATGGACATCGAAGAGAACTTGTTATGGAGTTTACTCCCAATATGGCAAGACTAGCCATTTGGGTAAGAAACTACTCTTGCCTGGACTGTTCGACTTTATGCTATATAAGCTGACATTCAGGACCCACAGGAAAATGACTGCTGATACAGATGGGCATTTGCTACAGGGTTCCTGCTTCATGGAAGAGTCTGCCAGACATTCTGCAGGACACAGAGATAAGTGACTGACAAACTGCCAATACAGGTGGAAAGTTTAAAGTTTCCTGCTTTCCTGAGTTGTTTACCAGACACACTATGGCCTACGGGCTGAAGATGGAACATTACAGAGCTTTGGATGGCTGACCAGGTGAGTTGTCTCTGTCAAATCTAGAGTGTATATATTATCCTTCTGTGGTCTTTGATGGAGTTGAAGACAGATAGTTATGGTTATAGTTGTCCTTAGTTAGGATTAAAGATAAGTTACATATAGGAATTTAGACTCACAAAGATAGGATAGATGGTGAAATATTTACTTTAAATCTTGCTAAATGTTAATGGACTAAACATTCTTAACTGTGGTTCTTATTTGATAAATGTTTTGTTATATATTTTGCTATGTTAAGTTTAAAACCCTTCCTTTTATTTTAGGCAGAAAAGAGGAGATGATGAGAAATGTCATTCTGTAAATATTGGTTATTAATTAAGACAGACATAGCTGATAAGAAATTAGTAACAGGTTCACAGAATTATATCTAATACAGAGTCTCTGTGTGTTATTTGGGACTGGTTTGGAGGTGGGGCCAGGCTGCTGGGGAAAAACCTTACTCATAACAAATATGGCTGTTAATTTCTGTGCAATGCCAACTCAACATGGTAAACTGGGATAGTTTCTTCTAAATTTGAAAGCACAGCTTAAGTTTCCGAAAATTGTATGTATGTATGTATGTATGTATGTATGTATGTATGCATGTATTACGATATGCAAAGTTATGCATCAATAGCAGCAAGAGCTTTTCCAGAGTCTGCAGGCATTTGAATAAAATTGTAGAGAAATCTAGCACACTCCATTAAAAAAAAGTAAAAATAAAATCACAGAAAACAGCAAAGTTCTGTTACTCGTATGGTACCTGACACCATTTTTTAGATTAGCTTCACTATCATCATCTGGAAAGAAAACATTCTGAGCAATATCATTAAAAACAGCTCTGATAATGCATGGTCACTAGGTCACTAATATCTAGCATAAAACAGGTACAGCTATTTTGCATTCAAGAAGGTATGATACAGTACTGTCCTACATCTATAATGCTAAAGAGGAAAATTTGAAAGGCCTTATTTGAGACGTGATTCTCCTTTTCTAGCAGAGAGCCCAAAGGATGATATGACATAGCTCTTTAAAGAAGCATGCTCTTAGGATTTTCTTTCACTAGTGGCACACTTCTAAAGATTCATTCTCTTCATGGACATCAGCAAAAGCTAGTTATTTAAAAAATGTAAGAATGCCCCGTAAAACAACCCCATAACCACTGGATTCATATGAATATGACCTAGTGTAGACAAGCAAGACCTCACCTTACCAAAATGTTATCAAATCTGTGATGTTTGAATGGTGAGACCTCCAGGGAAGAGAGGAGATGCCAAGTAGTGATTTAAACATTCAGACAACAATCAAAACACAGCATCATTTTAAACAGAAGCCGAAGCCAAATGTTGCTAATTTTAATATACTCAAGAATGCTGACATCACTATTTAATCATATGCTCACTTGGTCACTCATCCAGGAAGGAGACATCAATTACTACTTTATTGTGTTCAATCAAATCACCATGTTACAAAAATAACAAGCTCCTCTACCCAGCACCAGTTCATCATTTTACTTCCAAGCCTACACATTCCATAGACAGATCTAAGGAACACAAATGAGCAAAATAAATAAATAAATAAATAAATAAATAAATAAATAAATAAATAAAAATAAAACAAAAAAAACAACAACAACACACACACACGCAGTTGATTCACCAATGGGACCACTCAGTTCCCAACTGACCAACCAACTGTGCTATCATTTTCCTCCTATTTCTGGTGTTTTATTTAATCATAAATCTTCTTAGGTCTAAATGTCCAAACAGTATGCAATTACAGAAGGCATGTACATACTTGTATATAAACCAATTGAAGATGCATGTCAAGCAAACAAATGTTACACACTAGGCACAAGCCTTTTTAAGTCAGGTTTACTTGATATTTTAGCTGGAGGTTAATGTTTTGAAAATATGTTTTGTGGTCATGAAGCATTCTTCCTCCCAAATATAATGAACAGAAATAGAAATGGCATGGAACAGAGACTCAAGAATGGGTAATTATAGACTATATAGATGTACATTAGGTTATACAACATTGTAACATTAGGACAATAATCTCTCATACTATGTACTCTGATTAAAGGCTTTTTTTAAAAAAATATAAATATAACACTTTAGAGAGATTATAATCGTGCAGAATAAATGTGAGTACATATTTAATTATGCAAAAGTAGATACTACTGACACCATCACTGTCCAAATACATTTGGCATTTCTGTTCACTTTCTTCCTACTGTTTCTGTAGTCTGAGCATAAGAAGCTCTTTGCAAGCTTTCTCTGGCTGACAAAACTTGCTCAGAGTACAAAGAACACAAGTTGATTTGCAGTTGGAATTAATTCATTCAGCCTTAGAGAAGCTTTAGAATTTAGACTTTGATAAATGCCTCAGTTTTCTATAGTGAGGAAGTTCTTGAGGCATATTCAAACAATTTTCCAGGTGGATTAAAATGCAGCACTTGATATCAGTAACCTACTGAATAAATCATTATTTGCTGGAATTCTTATGTCTTCTTTCTCTGCATCCTTTCATGATCTCTTACCAAACAAATCTATTTTCTTAAGTCCAAACTCATTGTCTATTTCTATGAAAACAAAAAAAATTATGGCAGATTTCCTGCCTTAAGCTAACATTAATATAAATCCAATTATGTTTCAATATTACCCTTGGTACCATTTTCTTCCCATGAATCTTGCTTTAATATCCTAGGGCTGCAGTAATACTGTTATCCCCTGAAGAACTATGGTATTCTGGCATGTATTCTTGCCTCTCTCAAATAAATACCACACATTGCCCATTTTTAAAGGCACAGTTAAAGTTCTACTCTCTTCCTTCAGAGGTATTATCTTATTATGTTATATACATGACAACAACAAAAAACAGAAACATACAGAATTTCATCAACTTTTGCAGTCTTAGTTGAATCATTAGACTACAAAGATCTGTGCCCTGTGTTTGCATCAGAATCAGTTCATGCCCATAATGTGATTTACTGTACTTCTCTACTGTTAGAACATTTCAAAGTTAGTTATTTATGACAAGCAAATAGCCAGTGTTTCATATCTGCCTTCTTTATATATATGCAAGTGTAAATCATGGTAAATAAGAATCTGGGAAATGATAGGCTGGTCTATGTTTATTTGGGGAGAAATCACTTATACCAGACAGATGACTGCTGCAGGTTCCCATCCCAAGGATGCCTCCAGATGCTCTCTGTCTCCAACCAGAAAGTAAAAGAAAGAGCTGAGGTCCAGGACCCCAAGTCACACCCACACCTGTCTCCTTGCCCCATTGGGCGTGGTCACTGACACAGGTGTGGGCTGGGTAGATATCTCACTACAATTCTCCTTATAGTCTAAAGAAAAGACTTAAGCTTGATATAAAACTATATACAATGACAGTAAATATCAAATATTCTCTAGGAATGGGAAAATTAAGAACATACAAACTTAAGACCTATAACCAGTAAGGTAACAAGAGCAAATGGCAAGAACTTCACAGTTGTTTTCTTCTGAACAGGTTTGACTCAAATATTGATTAAAAATCTAGAATCCAGGTATTTTACTTACCTAAAATAAGTTTACATGATTATGATTACTATATGATCATATTGCATTAAGCTAAACTATAACTATAGTTATCATTTGGACTCTTTCATCCTATAGCAAAAGAAAATGTTACCAATTGCTCTAAATGTATTGTTTTCTACTCAAGCAAAATAAAAATATTACTTCAAATGTCTGATTTTCAAACCTTGCTTTTTTGAGCAAGCTTTTCTTTCTTCCTTCTTCCTTTTTCTTTCTTCCTTCCTTCTTTCCATCCTTCCATCTTTCTTTCTTTCATTCTTTCTTTCTTTCTTTCTTATGTTTTTAGATGACCTCTGTTTTGCTTTGTTGTGACCCATCTCTTGCTACCAATCTGTCTGTCTGTCTCTCTCCTCAGTCTATCTTTCTTTCTTCTCTGGTAATTCACAAATTGTATTAGACCCTGTTAATTGTAAGGAATATTATCCACCTCCATTTGTTCTAGTTTAAGACTTTCTGGGTTTGAAGAGCAAAGTGCTAGGGAATCTGTGCTTTGCTGCTCTATGATCTTCATGGTTGATTTTCAGTGACAGGTAAAGTATATGCTGAACAGTTACTTTAAATCATTGTGTAATTTCTAAGAGTTCATGGTTTTATATGATGTTTTCACATACTTCAGAAATATTTTTCTATTCACTGATGATTGAAATGATCTACTTTTAGAAAACTGGAGATATAAAGAGGAAGATTTTAATTTGTGCTACAGAAATGTCCAAAAATTCAAGTACAGATTTCCTCTAAAAGAAGCACTCAGAACTTAACCATCAGAAAAATCATGAGTTAATTTTTAAATGAATAAAAGCCATAACAAATTATAGAGCATATTAACAGTATGGTTGAGCATTCATCAAAGTTTTCAAAAATTCAATAATACAAATTTGGTGATAATGGAACTTTATATAAAAATTAATTGGCTCAAATTTTAAAATATTGAAACATTTTGTATTAAACATCAAATAATGTTTATTTTAAGCTTAAATTCTAGACAATACACTCTTGTTCTTCCAATGAAAATGTCTTTATTCTTATTCTATTTCTTTGAAGAATACCATGACAAAGGCAATTGATTAAAAATTAATTTGGGACTTGTTTATAATTTCAGAGGTTTAGTCCAAGATCACCATTGCAGCATGCAAACAGCCATAGCACTGAAGTAGATTTTGATAGTTTTACATCCTGATTGTCTTACTTAGGGTTCCTATTGCTGTAAAGAGACACCATGACCACAGCAACTGTTATAAAGTGATACAATTAGTTGGACTGGCTTTTAGTTCAGATGTTTATTCATGGTCATAAATATGACATCATACAGGTAGACATGCTATTGGAGAGGTAGGTGTTTTATTGATTTATCTTATTCTGTAGGCAATAGCAAGTAAACTTTCACACTAGGCATGGCTTGAGCATATAGGAGACCTCAAAGATTATATCCATAGTGACATACTTCCTCCCACAAGGCTACAACTCCTCTAACAAGGCCATTCAACCTCACAGTGCCACTACCTATAGGCAAAGTATTCTAACACATGAGTCTATGGACGCATACCTATTCAAATCACCATCCAGAACAAGGAGAGAGATAGAGAGATAAAGAAAGATTCTGAGCCTGGAGTGTGCTTTTGAAATTTCAAATCTACTAACAAGGCAACACACACTAAAATAAGACCACACCTCATAATCCTTCACAAATAGTTCCACTAATGGGGGCCAATCATCCAAATATATGAGCCCATGGGGGCCAGTCTCATCTAAAAATCCACAGCAGAAAAATTCAGTTCCTTTTCTTCTTCACACCCTGTTTTTTTCCTATTTCTCCTTCTCACCCATTCTCTTATTATATCATCTTTTCATTTTTTTCTTTATCTTACTCTTTTCCTTTGCCTCATCACTATCCTTCTCTTTTTACACTTGCTTCTATGTGTTAGCACTTACAATTTAGAACTACCATTTTTTAAAAGTTGATTCAAACACCAAGATTAAAAATCTAGTTGTACTTATAGTAAAAGAAACTAATATTGAATATTAGTACTTGAACCTCACTATTACAATCATTGGTCATGTAAAAGCTCATATTAGTATTTTGCAGCTGGAAGATAAATGATCACATATAAAAGTGAGAAGTACTAATAGGTTATTTTATATTTGGAGTTGTCAGAAATTTAATGTAATTCCTGACACACATAATAAGCCTAATTTCACACATCATTTGTTTATTAATAAAGTTTGTTCTCTTCTTCTTTTGTGACTGGGCTTCCTGGTTGCTCTAGCTACAGATCAAAAGACCTCCGTAAAATATCCTTCTTTGGTTTACTTCCCTATTATACTCCATTCTTTCTGCTAAAGTTTCATATTATTACATAATGAATCACATTATAGTCATAGACTCTCCATATGTCAAAATTTGTCATCTCTATCACATCCTTAAAAATCTCCTTTTCTATGTAAGGTAACCAAGGTAGTTAATACTGATAGTTATCAGGATCCAGAATCACATAATAGATAATCCTCTGTGAATACTTGTAAGCCATTAGCTAGATAAGTTAATATCTACATGTAACTACCTTGAAAAGGTAGCTTATGTGAGATAGCCTATTTTAACTGGTAATAGTACCATTCCATGTCTTGGGCTTATAAGCTGAATAAAAGAGGAATGTTCTATGTATATATGTTTTTTCTTATTGGTTGATGAATACAACACTGATTGGCCAGGCAGGAAGTGATATAGCATGGAATTTACTGACACTAACTAACCATAGAGGTCTGGAGGTCTGTACAGACAGGCAGGAAGTGACATAGCTGGGCACAATAAGAATATAAGCAGGGACAAACATGAAATAGCTCTTTTCTCTGCAGAAATGTAGCAGGCAAAAGAGCTTTGGTCCACGTGAAAATACTTAGATTAATAGAAAAATGTGTTACTAGTTAAGTCAGAGCCAGCCAACATGAAACTATAGCCAATGGCCAAAAGTTTCATAATTTATACAGAGCCTCTGTGTGTTATTTTGGTTGATGCAGGTGTTGGACCAGTCTGGCAGGAAAGTGCTTGTAACAAATAATAACATTCTTTGTTCTTTGTTTCTTGACTATATATACAATTTAATGCATTGCCATCATTAATTAACCCATATGACCATCTTTTCCCTATACCCATGTACCAAAATAGACCCTAACTTAAACAGTCTGTCAGGTACTTTGTCCCAGAGATGTATGTAATGTTGAATAAAGGATTATTCAAACAACATATCAAATATCACTATTCTGATAATGTTAGATTTATAACATCACAGAGCCTGTCAGCACTAATTACAAATTATATGAATCATGTTTGCCAGTTTAAAAGTTGAGATGCAATGCTTCAAAGAAAAATAATTGCTATCATATATTAGAGTATTATTTGAGAATTTCATATATATATATAAAATGAAATATTACATACACGAGCTATGCCTCTCCTCCCTCTGCAGTCCCTTTCACAATTCTCACTCAAAACTTCATGTCTTATTCTTCCTCTGCTCTTATTCTTCTCAGTGGTCCATAAATTTCAAATAGTGCTATCAATATGAACATGCATGTAGCCCATCCTCTAGAGCCTACCAGTAACTACACTCTCAGCAAAGAATGAAACACTATGCTTCAGCTGCTATCAATTGCCATTATCTCCTTAACAAGGCATGGACTTGAGAGCCCTTCCTCATACATGATGGAACTTTTTCCAGATTGTTCTTGTATGGCTATTTTGGCAGGCAATCACAGATGTATTGTGTTCATGAATACAATAGCCATACCATTTCTAGAAGATAGCATTTCACTGTATTAACCTTTCTGTGGCTCTTATATTATTTGTATTTACTTTATTTTCATACCATGTTTTAAATATGATTATCCTCTCCAACTGCCTCCGTGTCTCTCAACTCAAATCTTCCTATCCACTTAAATTCATATAATTTTTTCTTCCCTGCACCAAAAATTAAGAAATAGAACAAAAAATCCAATTAGATCAAAACTACCTAAACAAAAGACACACACACACACACACACACACACACGAGAGAGAAAGAGAGACAGACAGACAGACAGAGTGAATGAACTTTGTGTTTCTCAAGTACTCCTGGGTATGGAGCTTCCTTTAAATATGGTTAACACTTTAAACTAAATTTTGTCTTTCCTACAGGCATGTATTTTAAATATCTTCTTGGTTAGGGTTTGGATTTTATGCCTACTTTCACTCTAAATTCTGAAATTTGGTCTGGTTTGGACATAAATTCCTGAGTCTTAAGAGAAGGTTTTGATGAATAAGTATCAATGTCCCTCACTCTCATCACGTTTTATAATTGTTGATATCTGTTTAATTATCACCTACTGATAGTGTAAGTTTTTCTGATGATGCCTTAGAGATGCACTGATTCATGAATGTAGTAATTTTGTGCTTTACATTTTTTTCTACCTCGTCTGTAATGTTCCCTGACCATGGGCAGGAAAGCTAATAAATATGTTCCACAGAGGACTAAACACTCACAGTCATTGATTAATAGTATATTGGCTAGTTAACAGTCTTTGCATTGACTAATGTCTACTGCTAAAAAGAAGCTTCTCTGATGAAGATTGATAGCAACCCATGTCTATGGTTATAAATTTAAAAACTTAGAAATTAAGTTGACAACATAACCACTTTTTAAAATAACAATAGCAGGTTTACCCCTATATGACCTTTCCAGCTACAAACTTTTGGCGATGTTTTCATTAACAGAAATGAAATTATCTTCTCAAGAGTAGACTTCAATACAATATTAAAGCATATGTTTGCTCCAGGGCATTGAGTATGATCTGCCTAGCAAGCAATTATTGTATTTTCTAGAGCCTATACAAGGTAAGAACACTGATTTTTTCTCTCTCTCTCTTGAGCATTCTACACTGCACCTTTAGGTGTTATGAATGCTATCTAGCAAGTAAGAAATTTCTTGATTGGTTTAAGATTGATTTTTCTGTGTTCTATAGGGAAAATGGGTGGAAGGTTTAGCAACAGTATTTTACCTTGTAGTAGTTGGGGAAATATGGCAGTTGGAGGAATTCTGTGACCTTCTTGACCTACCATTCCCAAGGAGGATATCTCTTGTCAAGCAAAGATTTTTCAGTTAATAACCCATGTATTTCAGGAGTGATATTATCCACCTATTCAGGTTACCACTATTTAAATTATCTTGGAATGTTTACTGGGAACACAATGAATGCTGGATTTTGGTTGGATAGTCATTTTCAAGTGTTTAATTTTTCTCATACATAATTAGGGTCATACTTTATATTTTCACATTTTCTAGTATCTTTCACAGTTACTTTATCTGGTTTCTTAAAATTTTAATGGTAGATGGTTTTCTTTTATTTCATTTGTTAGTTTTATTCCTGGGTATTATCATGTTTGTGGTCATTGTAAGTAGAATTCTTTACCCAATATTTACAGTATGTTTGTGTCTGGTAGATGAGAGAGTTGATGAGTTTTGTATGTTTTTTGTCTCAGATCACTGTTTAGAGAATATAGGGAAAACTTTTCAGGTCTGCCACTTATTATATTTTTTTAAATACACAATAAAATGAATTAAAATATTTCAATGTGGTGAATACCATCTTAATTTGTTCACTATTAGCAATATATATCTATTGCGGTAAATAAGGATCAGGATAAACAAATAGGCCGAATAGATGTTTATTCAGGGAGAAATAACTTACAACCTAGACAGATGAACACCAGGAAATTCAACCCGATCCTCTCCTGTCCGAGTCACGCCAGAAAGAGAGCGCCTTCCTGGCCCCCTCCGACCTCCTTCCTCAGGTCACCTCCGCCCATCGCTCCACCCCCCAATGGGCGTGGTCAGTGCTACAGAAGGACTACCTCACTACATATATCACTAACTTTTCCTGAACTGTGGAACAAACATGATGTGTGAATATTTTCTTCATAATATCAGTGTATCTGTAATATTTTATATACCTCAATGAGTGCATGTATATCTGTGCTTACATACCCTAATGTATAGATGTGTATGAATACATGTATGTTTACAAATATGTTGTTTACAAAATAAGTAGTACATATTAATGACAATAATTTATACTTTGAGCTAAAATAAGAGATAATAGCTTTTACAAAGCTAGAATTACTACTATGTAATAAATTGTAGTAAATATGAAAATTTTAACTGTTTATCAGATTTGGAATAATTTTTCTTTATATTATCTTTTAAAAACATAACTTCTTTAAGTTATATCATAAATTATTAGGACTAATGAGAATACTATTTCTGGTATTAACTGACATATTGACTCTATTTTCATTTTATTTATTAACATAAACAGAAAATTTTTGAAAGGTTCTGAATTTTTAAATTATTTTAATTGTATTCTTATGTTCATTTAATTATGAAAAATGTTTATATTACAGTTTATTACTAAATATTTAAATATCTGATATTTCCTTTTTTTATCATCCAGAGATTTTCTTAAGCAACTAACATGCTTTAATTAAATTATGCCTTCAGAATTAAATTAATGGTAATATTTGGAAATGAATACTATGATTGCAAGGATGTTATCTATCACACAGATTATTAGTCAAGGTTGAGAGAACAAGAAATTCATTAATAGCTTGAAATTTACTTTCAAGTGTCTTTACTAATTCAGATGAAAACATATAGATATGTCATTTAGTTTAAAGCAGTTGTAAATAATGTCAAAATGATTATGGGAAATATTAATGATTTTTCTGTTTAATGAAGTAAACTGTTATAATTATGTTAAAGTAAATATGAACGATTAGTATAATGCCAGTCTGCTTCACTTAAATTTAAAATACAATGTGTACAACTCTATATTAATACCAAGTTGTATATATCTGTGTATATATACATTTATGTATGTAACTATAATAAACAAATAAAAAGGCCATATATTCTAAAAAAAAGGAAGGAAGAATATATGAAAACTATGTACAGAAAAATGGAAGAGGAACATGATGTAATTATATTATAATTTCAAAATCCTTTTTCCTATTAAAAATAGCTAAGGATATTACAAATAATGCTGCTATGAACATAGTTGTTCTTCCTTGTTTAATCCTGTCTGTGTTAAGATTATATGTGAATTCTGCTGCATAGCTTTTTATAAAATTTTTCTTGGAGATGGGGAGTCTCCTCTATTATGAGAACATAAACAATGTAATTTTAAAAACTACCAAATTTTACTTATGGCTTGGTTTTCTATTCTCAGATTTGTAAATTAAAATTCTTCTTAAAGGTAGTGAAGAAATTCTGGGAGTTGCCAACTAATGACTGGTCTAGCTTGAGACCCCTACTATGAAATGGAGTCTACCCCTGACAATTCCTAGAGAAACAGGACCCACAGGCTAGACAGACCAGAAACCTAATATAGAACCAAAACTGACAGCCAGAAAAAATAAATGTCAGTGAAATGATTCCTAATAATATTCTGTTATACTCATAGATCATGCTTAGCCTAATTGTCTTCGTAGAAGCTTACTCTGGTGGGAGAAGATGCAGAGAACATAGCAAATATTAAGTAGACCCTGAGAAATCCTGTGGGAGACAGGAAGGAAAGATTATGAGAACTAGAAATGCTAAGGACACCTTGGGCAAATACCTGAGCCAATGGGGATCTAGGGAGACTGAACCACCACCATCCAGAGAATTTGCAAGGGACTGACCTGAGCTGTCTGCACATATGTTACAGCTGTGTGGCTTGCTCTTCCCTTGGTAGTTCAAGAAGAGGAAAACAGGGCAGAAGGAGTATGGGAGAGGTTCCTATGACTCTGTTGCCTGCTCTTGAGACTCTTTCCTATTGCTTTGTTGCCTTCTTCAACCTTAGTAGGAAAAGAGGTGACTAGTCTTGCTACAACTTGATATCCCATGGCTGACTGGTATATATGGAAGGCGTGTATTTTTGTAAAGGAAGGGAGAAGGTATATGTTTGTGGGGGGTAGTTTGTTAGGAGGGACTCAGAGGAGATATAGAAGGGAGGGGAAACTGTGGGGAGGCTGGAAATATTAGTTGATTAATTAATAAAAATATTAAAAGATGTTCTTTTGATAGCTTCATATACTAAACATATTCTCTTTATATGAATGGTATTTTTCTCCTTGTTATTTGAACAAATTTTAAATAATAAACAATTATCCAAAATATAAAATCCTGCCATAATATCATTAATATTTTATATTACTTGCAAAGGAACATAATTTTTAATTTTGTGTGTAGTGCTCAAATAATGTAGACACCATCTATTCAGCACAACAGTATGAAAGCATGTTCATATTTAAACCTATTCAGCTTTTTAGATACCCTAAACTCTCAATAGGTAAAACAAATGTTATAAGTGTATATTATTTGTTCTCTGTTTCTGAGACAAAACACTATGACCAAACACAACTTAGAAAGAAATTTTATTTTACCTTGCACTTTCCAGAGGGTTAAGAGTCTATCATAGTTGGTTGTGGTGAGGAGTGGACAGAAAGGGATAGGGGACAAGCAGAGGCACAGCAGCAGACAGCCAAAGTAGGAATCTGAGAACTTTCATGTTTAACTGAATTCAGGAAGCACAGAGAACAAATTGGAAATAGAGCAAAACTGTATCATCTCAAAGTTTGCTCCCGCTGACACACATTCTAGAGTGATGGTTCAATATCTAAACTTCTGCAATTAATATTACCTGGGAACCAAGTCTTCAAATACTCAAATGTATGAGAGTGTCTGCACAAGGTGTTTCAGGGTATATTGAAATAGAGATGAAAGACAAGATGAGTTCAAATTCAAAATGTTACATACAATATTTTAATGAAGTTGCACCAAATACAGTGATAGTAGCAAAAACATGTTTCTATTACTCTTTTTATCCAGTTTTATCTGAAGAGTCATCCCTTAGTTTACTCAAAACTACAAGAATGACATTACATTGATATCAAAGTCCAGTATGACTTTGTAATTGTGTCAGGCTTTTAAGGTTATAAGAAATATAATGAACATACAATTAAAATATCTGCATAATTAAACATCTTCAAAGAAATTTTGCTATCCCTAAGATATTTATGAGAATAATATTAAACATTTTTGGAGACTATTGATTAGAGGTGTAGAGTATTATTTCCTCATTTTATATCCCAACTTAACTAAGAGTTTGTATTGTATTTATTATCCCCATTGAGAATGGAAAAATGCAGGCTGAGGAGGTTAAGTTGTATTTGATTTAGAATTAAACTCTGGAATTAATGATTTCAAAACCCTGTGCTCTTAACTAAACATTCTTATAATAATATTTTATAATGTAGTAACATCCAGAACTCTTTCTTACTTTAAGACTCTGGAAACATGGGGAATATTTACTCATGGAAAACAAATGCTGATCCAAAAAATAACAATAGCATACAAGTACATTGTGGGAAATGTATTTACAAAACACACAGCATTCATTGCAAAGATCATGATGTAAGAAAACACTCTCGGCAATTAAATTCTAAAATGTTTTAAAAATAACATTATGACTGTCAGGTGGTATGAACCAAACATTAATAAACTAGAATAAAATACACAAGTGCTGTGGCACCTTACCACAGGGAATGGGCTTCAAGTAGGTTCAGGTACCAAAATTAGGTCCTGGTCCTACTGCCAGGGGTCCCGCTGATAGTCCAAGCTTCACAACTGTGTCCCACATAAGGAGGTCCTAGTTTTGTCCTTGGAGTCTCTACACCTTTGAGATTCCATGAGCTTGGTTCAGCTGTTTCCATATATGTGGGTAATAATGCAGGAGGATCACAATTTCATTGCCAACCTGTTTACATTATAAAATCAAGTTGAAAAGGTTAATATTTCTTTAGTGTTCAATGTGTCAGTGAACTTTGCTTATTTCACTGCCTCATTTCAATCTCTTGCCAGGCTCACATAGTCTACTTTGAGGGTGATTTATTGAATTCTGAGTAACCAGTAAGTAGACACAGTAGAAGCATGCTTGGGAATCACATAGCCTTTGCAAAAGTATTGCTCAAAAAGCATTTGCTTCACCTGATGGTGGTTGCACACACGTTTAATCGGAGGCAGGCGACGATCTCTGTGTTCAAGACCATTCAGGTTTACAAGAGCTAATTCCAGGACAGCCTCCAAAGCCACAGAGAAACCATATCTGGAAAAACCAAAGGAAAAAAAAATCATTTGCTTCATTCACCACTTACACTGGAGTGGTGCCTTCAAGAAAACAAGTGGTGTTTGGATAAATCTTCTAATTTGAAATATTTGTCTGACCAACTGATTTACCATACTTTTGAGCAAAAAAAAAAAAAAAAATAACACAGAAACTCTAGAAATCAATGACATAGATTGCACAGAAACACAAGAATGAAGCAATGCTCTGACATACCCATGGACATGCACAACCAACCACAGATGATTCTATACTTCTCTAAAATTCATGAAAAAGATGCAGATTCCACGCTTGCTTGCTGTGATTGGAGATTGGGGAAAGACGATTCAGCCTGGCATTAAGAAATTTTCTGAAGTTCAGTACCTCAGCTTGTGGGGGGATGAATCAATGGATTAGATTACACACTGTTCAGTTTTTAATGTCAACTAGCTACAACCTAGAATCAAAAGAGAAGGAAGTCTCACTTGAGGAACTGCCTGGAGTGGGATGGCTTTTTGACATAACCGTGGGAGATGACATCGTGCCACCTGAACCTTTTCGCGGACTATATAAGTAAAGGAATGTACCCAGCCATAAGCAATCTAAAAAACAGGCAGTATGGGTGTATTCATACCATCTCTATTCTTGATTGCGGACATAATGTGATCAGCTGCTTCAGTTCCTGACTTGATTTCGCTCAGCAATGAACTGTAATGTGTTATGGAAGCTATGTGAACCTCTCCATCCATGTTTAAAAAAAAATGGTGTGGTTTCATTGTTGTTTATTAATTAATTTGTCAATTTACTTATTTCTACTTAAAGTGTGTGAGAGTTTTCCTTGCTTATAGGTACAAGTGCCATGTGTGTGCCTAGTGCACAGAGGGGCCTTAAAAGTATAAAAAATATATCAGATGTCCTGGAAAGGAAGTTAAATGTGAGTGCTGTGAACTGTACCCCTTCTCTGGAAGTGTATTCTTAACTGCTAAGTCATGTCTCAAGCATCTTCAACACTGTATTAAAACAATAAATGTTTCTTATTCATAGCATCTTATTCATAGCATCAAGTAAAACACAATAACTTCTGTAGATTCTCTACAATTTTTATTAATTTATTCTGAGGTATACAGTTCTGGAAACACCAAATTTGCAATTATTCTTGCATTAATCATGTATCCATGGATTTATCTACTTGTTTAAAATTAAATATTTGTGTATGTAGCATTGCAGATTTCTGATTATCTACTTGTTTTAGCATTAACTTTTTGTATATGTGTTGTTTGATATTTTTTCCCCATTTTTACAGGGTAATCTCAGCTGTGTTTTTTTTTCACTTTCTTTATTCAAGGTACTTTTAATTACTTTATATGTGAAGAAGGAATCTATGGAAAGCAGATGGAATAAAACCCACCCACAATGAATTTGTCCCTAAACATGGCAATCACTGAGTGTTAATTATTGATGGGTCACATAATTGCTGACACAATTTTGGCAAATAATTAAGTTTCCATTTGGTTATATTCAACTATAATAAAGATTTTTTTTTTTGCCTTGTTGATTGGAGCATAAGTTCAGTCTTATTGTATGGTACTCACTTGTCATCACAGACAGAGCTTTCAGCTAGCCTCTATTTTCCAGTTTTTAATGGGAGTTTATATTAATACACTTTTCTTCTCTTAAAAATACAACGTTGGTTGAAAATTCTGATGAGAAGTAACTATTGGTGTAAATTAGTAATATGAAAGTTTGAAGCAAAATAACAAGTTTAAAATGAACATTATTAAAATGAAAGAACAATGCTTCTAATTGCTGTACATATTTTCAAAACAACTTACTTTCCAAGATCAAAAACTATAGATATTCAGTATATTATTTCTTATTTGACTAATTTCATAGCATTTACTCGTCAAATATTTTGAAATTTTTATTATCTGTACTTTTCTACTCTTCCATAATGTATCCCATTATTTCTGCAATGTTTTGCAACCTATTCTCAGTCAGATGTTTTTCAGTTCTTAGAAGCCATGAGTCACTTAACTGTGATCACATCACTGAATGTGGGATCACAAATAATTTGGCAACCATAAAATGTTACTGAATACTCAACAACAAAAACTTAATTCAGATCAAGCAGGATTTGGGAGGATCTCTGGCAATTTTACCTCCTTTGCTTTGAGGAATTCATTGAAAACTTGTTTTTGAACACAACATTTAATTTCTGTCCTTCTCTTGCTATCATGTCACACAATGGCAACTAAAACTGCCTAAAACTCCTGGAGTTCATATTTGAGAATATTAGAAGGTATGGCCTAAACTGTTTTCAATGAACTGAGAATTGTTTTTATCTTCAAGAAACAATAAGCTTTAAATACAGAAAACAATGATACAAAATTTCTTATCATTGTTGCTCAGCAGTATCAGACTCTTTTTAGGAATTTAGTAATCAAATTTAGATTGAATTGTGATAAAATGCCTACTATATAAAATATACTGTTTGAATTACTGGCTTGAGTTTCATAAAACTATTGTTAAATTGTTTTTCTACTCATTGATAACTTCATACATGAATATAATAAAGTGGTAATTTTGTGCTCCATTACCTTCTCTAAATGCACATACACATACACACACACATGCGTGCACACACATACACACACACACTTAAGCATATACAAACACACACATGAACAGAAGCATGCACAAGCAATTACATATATACACACATTATCACATATACACACTCACTCATACACATGCACATAATGACTCATATGCAAAAATATGTATGTATATACACAGAGACACACATACATGCATATTGAGAACAACCAATGAAATCATAACATCATTTTTTGTGATATTCCATCAGATTGGTAAAACTCTAACCTGACTGACTGAGGAATATAAAAAGACACATACATGTTATCAGTTTGAGCAATGAAAAAGATAAAATAAGAGATCCAAGCAATATTGAAAGTTTATAAGGGAGACTTATAAGTGAACAATTTTAGCAATAGTTTCCTTTATATGTATACTTTTTTCTAGAAATTTGGCTTGAGATTTGTAGATAATTTTTAACAATTTCTGAAATGAACATGAACAATTTTTTGTAACTATATTACATATTTCTGGAAAACATGGAAAACAGCATTCTCCACACTGATGATTATAAAAGTAAGAGTAGTCAAGACTAAAGAACACTGAAGTTGTGCTCTGTCCTATTGTATGGAATAATTGGCGATAATTGAATTCTTCAATTCTTCATGTAAGAATAAGAGTGTGTTCTGTTTTCTCTTTAAACCAATAATGGCTCCCTCTTTTATGTTCTCTCTTTCTTTCTCTCTCCTGTTTTCTATTCCTAGACTGACTCAATCTTCCTAGTCGCACATGCTTACCTCTCTTCCCCTTCTCTTTCTCCTAGTTCCCTCTCCACTCACTCCCCCCCAACTCCCCATTTGTTCTGGAGAACTTGTCACTTCTTCCTTCTGTGAGGGACCGTATATAAATCTCTCAGAATCCACCTTGTATCCTGGCTTATTTATCCTATACCTTACTTTGTTTTACTCACACACACACACACACACACACACACACACACACACACACACACAGAGAGAGAGAGAGAGAGAGAGAGAGAGAGAGAGAGAGAGAGAGAGAGAGATTATATATAATATATGTTGTGTCAGTGGGTTACTCTAAGTTTTATTAAAATAAAATTTTCAAAATCCATGCAGCCACTTTAAATTCAACACTACCAAAGCATTTAATATATTAACTGTATTGTAATCATCACTTCTATATGATTCCTTGACATTTCATTACTCTTCAAGAAATTCTGATACTCCTTTAGCAGAAGCATTGGGATCCCAACTTAGGCCTTTAGGAATTACCATTTTCTGCCTCTAAAAACCTACCTGCTTTGGCCATGTCATATATTTGTCTTTCTGTTTTCTTTCATGTGGAATCATGTTTTCAAATGTTTTTATGAATATGAGCACTTCTGAACCTTTATGATCTTAGGACATTTTACTGCATATTAACTGGCTATTCATCTGTATTTTGAAACCACTAATACTTG
Source organism: Phodopus roborovskii (assembly GCF_943737965.1). Classification (NCBI taxonomy): domain Eukaryota; kingdom Metazoa; phylum Chordata; class Mammalia; order Rodentia; family Cricetidae; genus Phodopus; species Phodopus roborovskii. The sequence continues at coordinate 1,509,055 of NW_026126413.1, read as the reverse complement.
ATTAGAAAAGATAAAGTTATCATCAATTTTGCTAAAAATGTAATAAATAGCTTAAGAAAAAATATTCATGTGTGTGCTATCCTTTTTTTCATACCTCATTTCATAGCCTTTTTTTTCTTATTTTGTCTGTGATGCTATATGCAAAAGAATATTATATTGTACTTATTTATGTACACATAACAGTTTGAGTTTGACTTTTCAATGTGTATTTGTAGCTGTGGTAACTTGAATGAGATGTGTTCTACATAAGCACACTTATTTGAATACCCGGATTTCTATTACTGGCCCTTTGGGGGTAGGTTTGGAACTGTTAGGATGTGGAGACTTGCAGGAGGGAGTACTTCACAGGAGGTAGCACCTCAGAGTCATTAGCATCACACCATTTATAGTTTGTTTTCTGTTTCCTGGATTGCAGTTGAAATGGGATCACCTAGCTTCCTACTCAGGGCACCAACTGCAAGGCCTTCTGAGCTAATGTAGATTCTCATTATGGATCCATAAGCCAAAATGAACTTTCTGCTTTTTGTCATAGTGTTTTTTCCCAGCAACAAAATAGTACCTAAGACTTTACCTAAAATAGGTAATAGTCATCGCAAATCATAGTTTTATATTCAACATTTAAAAGAACCTCAAATTGTGTCCCATGTCTATTAAATGTACATAGTAGGCCACTATGCTGCAGTGTTTCAGTTTTTTTCATTTGACACATTATTTGACACATAGTGGCCTACTATGTACATGTGGTAGCATGAGTGAGGGAAAGGTGTCCTCCTCTCCCTCCCCCCATTACCTGTGTAGGCAAGAGAATTGACCATAGGGTCACTGAAGTGGGGGATCTAGTCCTGCCCTTCATTACCAGCAGCACACGGGAAACTGGACCATGTATCTAAGAGCTAAACTTGTTTTCAGGTGTGCAAATGAACCAACCCTGAGGGCATGAGAGCTGGCAAGATGATTTCCCCGTAAGTCCCAGCCCTGCCTATGCCTCCTACAGCAATTGAGCTGAGAGAGAGAGGGACCTGAACATTGCCTGGGCAAAATAATAGAGCTGGCCCTGGTGACATGAGTGGGAGTGAGTAGGACCAGAGAGCTTGAGAGCAAGGGAACTGGCCTTGTTCTCTGTTGCAGGCTGTTTTGGCTGGGCTGGTGGAGGCAGTGCTGGAGAATTTAAAGAGGTGGTAATAGATGATGGTGACCTAGCATGCTGACCAGCCTAGCAACCACCCAAGCTCAAAACCAGGTCTGTTTTTTGACCCTCCTCAGTATCCACCTCATCTATGAACTGTTGGAGCATCGGAAGGGAACAAACTACAGATCCAAAACAGCAGGATCTCCATGACACAGGACAACAACAGAATGTCCAAGAGGAGCCACAGTGAGAACCCATTATCTATGATGTAGCATAAACCAGAGACCTTGATCCAGACGAATGACTCATGAGAATGAATACTTGCAAGTGAAGATGAATGGACTAAAGGATCAACTGTGTTTTCAACAGGCCACACTATAGCTGCCATGATAAAATTCTTCTTTTTTTTTTTTTAATTTTGATTCTTTTTGTTTGCTTTTTATTTGTTTCCCCTTGTTTGGGGGTCAGGGGAAGATTGCAAGGGATCAGGGCAGATGCAGCTAATTTTATTTTAATGCCAAAGACTGATTAGGATATATGTGTGTGTGTGTGTGTGTGTGTGTGTGTGTGTGTGTGTGTGTATACATTACAAAGATGAAATGGAATTAATAAACACTAGATTTAGGGCACAATGGAGGCATTGAAACCTGAAGACTCAAGAGTAAAAATGGCGATGAGGGAAGTTTTAGAAAGAAGAGTTTGATGATGATTTAAGAAGTCTCTCATAGTAAAACGGTTAACAGATGTTACCAACAGATAAATGATTATCATGCCCTTGATTTTTAAGAAAAAGTACCTGAAAATCATAGTTTTAGTTGTAATATTTTAATTGTAATAGAAGTCTAAGATATTTTCAATAGGATATGTCTCTAGATAAATAAAAAATACAGTTTTTTGTAATTCTTCCTTTAATAAGGTTAAAGCATATGCCTACAATGTTTTTCTCTTAGAGACAGTCTCAGTTTGTACTTTGTCCTTGAATCTTTGTCTTTCCAACTGTATTCTGTTAACTATGTTTCTTTCTTAGCAGGCACATTGCTGAACTTGCAAATTTTTCCTGTGAAAGGGTTGGCAATGGTAGCTGCAGATTAATACCAGCTCAAATTTCATTGCTTTTGATTAAGGTCCTGAGGTTAGAAAAATGTAATTTGTCCTGGAAAGGAATTATAGGAAAACATGACAGCAATTAATCCTTTCCTTGCTGATGACAGTGACAAAATACTCCATAATATATCTTCAGTAACTTTGCAAGATTATGAGAGGCAAATTTATTTTAACTTACGTTTACTTATAGGTAGTAGTTTTATAACTTTATATGGTTTAATGTTAAATGCTGTTAATAATTTCAATGTCAGGATAGATGTTAACATTCTTTTGAAAATTAATTCATAAATATAAACTAAAAATTATGCTATAATAGTATCATTCTATAACATGATTTAACACTAAGTACTTCCTAAGGACTTATGTCTAAATAATTTTACTTTAGAATTGTGACATTCATCTAAAATATTTGGTCAGGACAGAAGTTAGTGTATGATTTATGAGAAAAAACTACAATGTAGGAGGAAGAGGGAGAAGAAAATATAAGTGTGGCAGGGAGGGTGAGAGAGAAACACACATACACACAGACATGAGAGAGAAGGGAGAGAGAGGGAGGGAGGAAAAGAGGGGAGAGAGAGAGAGAGATTCCTTTGTAATGTGAGGTCACATTGAAAAGGCAGCCATATTTAACCAGAAAGTGAATCCTCACCAGCAAACTAACTGACACTCTTCTTGATATTGGACTTACAGTCTCCAGAGCTTTGAAAATTAAATATTTGCTACCAAGAATCCACGTTTGTTAAAATCAAACAAACGAAACAACAAGAAGCCTAATGTGTTAATATTAAATAGTGATGAGTACATTTTATATTTTTAAGGAGATTTAAGTAGTATCTATTAGGGAAAGGGTTTCATTTTTCTTTTTTTTTTTGTTTGTTTGTTTTGGTTTTTGACACAGAGTATTTCTGTGTAACAACCTTAGTTGTCTCTGTAGATCAGGCTGGCATTGAACACACAGAGATCCACTTGCCTCTTCCTTCCAGGTGCTGGGATTAAAGACAAGTACCACCACCACCACCCAATTTAGGAAAGAATTTTCAACTAAGTGTGCAGTTGCTATGGAGTTCTGAATTTAGAACATTATTAATTTATTACATAGAATGTGTCCATTCACTTCCATTTATAACTCTGAAGCTTAGTTTTACTTAAATATTTTCTGAAGTAGATTAAGGTAGAATAATTAAAAACTTATCAATGATTGATCTAAATTAATAACAATAAATAACCTAACCTTGCATATGACACATAAATAGTTTGTTAAAAGATAAAGGAGTGCTGATATTTGTAATTATATTTTAACTTGGTAGCTGAAGCACTTTCTTTGATCGTTCACGTGTCTTTAATAGTTTGATCAAAGTTTTCTTAGAATGACCTTGATTTAATGTCTTATCAGAAGTGATTTTTTTCCCCAATGATTATCTTTTACACTGTTTAAAGTCTGGCAGCCTTCAAAACCAGAACCTGCTATTTACTTTAATAGTAGAATGTTACACTATTACACTCCTTCTGTATTTATTATAAGCTGTGTGCAGAAATCAGAATAGCATGTGAAACAATCTTGCTGGTAATTTTGCTAAGTACCAGGAAGTGAAATTTGTTAGAGTCTCAAATTCAATGTGTACATTTTCAGCCTTTTATATTAAACATAATATATATGTTTTATAAAGATTGTGATAAGCAAATCTTTTGTATTATGGCAGAACATGTAAGTGCTAAATAATTTTGAAAGCAAAATTTTAAGAGACAAGTGTATCATTAATTAGGTTGTGATAGCACATTTCAAGAGCTGAATATTTATATATCTCTAACATCTCTAATGTTCTCAGTTTGTCTTTCCCAATGAGAGATAATATCTTTATAATCACAGAGTAGAGTTTTCCCACTCCTGTATTCTATGTACTTGGAATTACACATGTGAAATATTGGCATGTTATTCTCAGAAACACTTTTGCAAGTCACTCATATTCTTACATGTATCATTATTATCAATCATCACTAATACAGGGTCATCTCATGTTGCCAAGCTCTCTTGGAAATTGTAATCCTCCTGATTGGTACAGATGGTAATAATACACTGCCATTTCTGTGTGATCATAGGACCATCTTTTTGTATGTGTATCATAATTAAATGATTACATAAAATATTTTCATTGTGTCAATGTATGTTTTTTATGAGTATTTGCAAATAAAAATGCCAATTTTTCCTATCTGGATAAAACCTCTTTTCTTCAGTTTCTCTTCTTTATTTTTTTTCCTATAAATGCAATTTATTTTTCATTATTTTGTTCATTATGGCTGGTACCAAAGTACTTCTTTTTTTTAATGGGTCTATTTATTTTTATTTATTTATTTATCTATTTTATATAACCAAATCCATTCAAATGAAAACAAACATTTAGAGACAATATGCTCAGGTTATTCTTCAGATTTTATGATATTCTTGCTTTGTAAGTGATTGAGTAATAGAGTATTTATAGGGTACATTGTGATAAATACCACACATAATAAATGAAAATAATACTACCATTACTATATGTAATTGTTTTTTTTTTTTATTTTTGTGATGAAAACCTTCAAAACATCAAACTCTTCTATTTCAATTACTTCAAGAACAGGTGATTAATTCCTGAAAATTACAGTTGTCATTTTTTGTCTGCTCTTTTTTTGTGCAAAAAGAAAGGAAACAAAACAAAAAAATGGACATTATAATTGTTGTAACCTTAACTCTTATAAATGCTTCTATCAAGAGAAACTCATTACACACATGGTATTGCACTGAAACAGAACCTTTTAATATTTTCTAAAACTTTCTATTTCATGACTCCATTCTCACCTCTTCTGCTCAGTCTCAATTTAATTTACATACCTTGCTATATATTTTGCAAATAATATCTGACTTTTGTTTCTGTGAAATTACTACACAGATCTGCTCAGTTTTTTTTCTGCATTTTGACTTATTTTTCACAAACCACATTTTAAATTTAGAAATCACATCACATATTTTTCCCTCTATTTATTGATTTTCCAGGTAGTGATATTCCATGATTCATTGTGTACCTCTTAATGCTTCCTTTCAGCTCAGGTTTTGCCCTTGAATATCAAGATCTTCTCATTACATTAATGATTTACATAATATTTATGTGCAGATTAATATACACATATAAATATAATTTCAGTTAGATTGATCTCCTAACTACTATTTAGGTAGTGATTTCTGTCTCAAATATCCATTATCAATTAATTTTTTAGTAATTCAGAAAGCCCAAAGATTTTCATACTTGTCTTTATCCTTGAAGTCAACAATAGCTTATGTGATAACACAGTCAATTTTGTTAATGGATTCTATGTACTCTTTGAATGACCAATAAGCACTTTGTCAGTGATGGCATTATATTATGTTGATAGAAAATGACTTATTTCAAACCATTGCTAATGATGCTCATTAATATTAACAAGTCTTTTAGCCACTAACCCTACATTGTTAAGTAAATGATGAGTGATAGACAAAAAGCAGAAGGAGAAAAAGTCATATTACTTTGTTTTCCTCCTTCTGAAAAATTGTCCAGAGTCAATGTCACTAACTTTTGGGGGTATACAATTATTGGAGATGATATTCTGTGCTTTGTTATGTATAACTAAATCATTTGCAGACATTCATTTGTACACACATTTCATATAATTTGACTACTTCTGGTCAATTGTGTTCCCTTCTGGATGCTCCACAGTTCTTTCTCAGTAGCTCCAAAAAAGACATTGGCATAACACAATGTACCATTACTCTCTGTATATTTATCATAAATATAAGAACATGAGTGTCTATCTGTATGTAATATATGTTTGCCAATTTTAGCACTTACCAAAATGTAAATTGGTCCGAACAATATCTGATGATTATTTATCACTTAGAGAGCTGTGTGTGTGTGTGTGTGTGTGTGTGTGTGTGCATGTGCCTGTGTAAGCACAAGTGTGTATAGTTTATACATGTCTTCTGTTGTGTATGCTAGTGAGTGAATTCACAGACCGAAAGATTATTCCAGGTATCCTGCCATGTCTGTCACCATGCACAAATTAAAGTCCAAATGGACCAAATACCTCAACATAAATTCAGCCACACTGAACCTCTTAGCAGAAAAAATGAGAGGTACCCTTGAACCAATTGATACAGTAGCCTACTTTCTGAATATAATATCAGTAGCACAAATGCTGAGATATAAAATTAATAAATGGGGCTTCCTGAAACTGAGAGGCTTCAGAAGGCAAAGAACACACTGTACAAGACAAACCTGCACCCCACAGAGTGGGAAATGTTCTTTACCAACACCACATCTGACAGAGGGCTGATCTCCAAAATATTCAAAGAACTCAAGAAACTAGTCACCAAAACACAAAATAATCCAATTAAAAATGGGAGAGAACTGAAGAGAGAATTATCAGTAGAGGAATCCAAAATGGCTGAAAGACAACTAAAAAAGTGCTCAATATCCTTAGCCATCAGGGAAATGCAAATTAAGACAATTCAGATATTATTTTACTCCTGTCAGAATGGCAGAAACACCAATGACAGCTTATGCTGGAAAGGATGTGGAGAAAGGGGAACACTTCTCCACTGCTTGTGGGAGTGCAAACTTGTAAAACCATTTTGGAAATCAGTATGGTGGTTTCTCAGAAAAATGGGAATCAGCCCACCACAGGACCTGGAAATTCCACTCTTAGGCAGATACCCTAAAGGTGCACATCCATGCAACAAAGACATCTGTTCGATTATGTTTGTAGCAGCATTATTTGTAATAGCAAGAACCTGCCCCACAACTGAAGAATGGATAACGAAGATATAGTAAATTTATACAGTAGAATACTATTCAGCAGAAAAATAAAACCCAAAAACAAACAAACAAAAAAAAAAAAACAAGAGGAACATAGTATGTAATCAATCATATATGGATTTTAGACATATAGCAAAGGAACTCTAGCTTACAACTATCACTGGCAGAGAAGCTAGGAAACAAGGAGGAACCTAAGATTCATACAAGATCCTTCACAGAAGGGGAAATGAATAACGTCTCCTGAGCATATTGGGAGCTGGAGGTGGGCAGTGAGTGGAGAGGGAGGTAAGAGAAAGAGAGGGGGAGAAGGATAGGGAAGAACATGAGGGACCAGGAAGATTGAGTCGGAGGATGAATAGATGAGAGAGCAAGAAAAGAGATACTGTAATAGAGGGAGGCATTATAGATTTGAAGACAGTACTCACACTAGATAAATGTCTAGAGACCTACAAGGATGAACCTAAGTAACAATCTGAGCAATAGTGGAGATGCTACCTTATGCCTTTCCTTGATAATGAAATTAATATGTAACATAGAGTACCCATCTAGAAGCTGATGGAGACAGAAGCAGACATTCACGGCTAAACACTGAGCCGAACTTTTGGAGTTCAGTTGCAAAGAGGGAAGAGAGGTGAGCAAAGGGGTCAGGACCAGGCTCCAGAAACCCAGAGAGATAGCTGACCTGAACAAGGGGGAGCTCATGGACCCCCAGACTGATAACTAGGAAACCAGCATTGGACTGACCCAGACACCCTGCATGTAGATCTCAGTTGGAGGCCCTGGGCAGTCTACAGGACCTCTGACAGTGGAACCAGGATGTGTCCCTGGTGCACGAAAGGAGGTTGGGAGCATATTCCCCATGAAGAGATGCTCCCTTAACCTAGAGACAGGAGGGAGGTTCCAAGCCCTAATCCAAATGTCTTGGCAGATTTTGATGGTCCCTCCTAGATGGCTTCACCTTCCCTGTGGAGTGGGTTGGGAGTGGAATGGGAGGGGAGTCAGGGTCATGGAAGGATGGGAGGGAGAGGGAACTGGAATTGTTTGTAAATATTTAAAAGTAAATACTATATTTAAAAAATGACAACAATATCACCACATAGTGAAATAAATAATAAAAAATAAAATAATCCTGACTTAAAGGTGTCAATAAATATATTGCTTTTATACATTAGCTTTGAATATTAACAAAGTCAAATAACTTTTGTAGTGAAGTTTGTAAATATGTCATTCTTAGGTGAATAATAAATAAAATTCTGTTGTATTCTTTGAATGCTAAATTATTATAAAATATTTAATAGGGCATATTATATGTCAATATGGACAAACATACATATACATAGCACTACAAATTAAGATGAAATTCCTCCTATTATGTGAATTGTAATTTTAAGAAAAACATTTTTTCTGAAAAAGATATTAATATCACAGTTATTTATCTTCTGTTTCCAAAAGCAATTACACATTATTTTTAAATTGTAAATACTCCTGCTTGGTTAAAATAGCAAATGACTGGAAACACTAAGAAGCAGATGTTAATTAGTATGGGCTCTAATTGCATTGGCAGGAGATTGGAAACAGGAAGAGGTGATAAATAAAGACTGTGCCAGCAAATAAATACTTTGATTCAGTAGGGGAGAAAATTAACCACTGTGAAGGAAAGGAAAGAAGCTGCTTCTTCATAGCTTTAAGCCTTATTGAAAAATCAATGGAAACAGTGTGTTGAACCAGTGATTATATCCAAGACCAAGCTGCATTAACTATGGCCGACCCAGAGGTGGGTAAGTAGTGCTGTGACTCCTGTGTGTTCTCTTAACTCTGAAACTTTACTAGACTTTGATATTGGAAATGAGTTTTCAAATAAGTGTAACATTGGTTTACTTAGTTAAATAAACATTCTTCTTACCTTTAGCTTTAATTTAGTAACATGAATTATAGGATGGAAATAATGAAAGAAACCTGAAGTATAAATTTTGGGAAGGTTTAAGAAAGGATTGATTTGACTTAAATTTCCACATCACAGTTGATCATTGAAGGAATTCAGCACAATAACCTGGAGTTTGGAGATGATGCAGAGGGCTCTGAGGCTGGCTTCTTACTGGCTTGCTTCTCAAAGCTTGCTTAGTCTGTTTTCTTACAGAATCCAATACTACCTGCCAAAGGTTGTCACCACCCACAAGGGATTGGACCCTCCCCCATCAGTCATTATAGCTTATATCAAGTTGACAGAAAACTAGCTAGCACAATGATCTATTCACTTTTATTACTATTATTGAACATATCTTTTTCCCATATATTATATACTGATGGCAGCTTCCCCTCTCTCTTCATGCGATTTACTCACCAGACATGTGCAGGCCTTATGCTGGATGCTTCTATATCTGTGAGAATGCACCCGCTATCCTTAGTTGATTCATAGAGCCTTGGTCTTCTGATGTCCTCCATCCCCTCTGAATCTTACACTCTTTCTACTCCTTTATTTTTTGGTGGGGGGGGGGTTCTCTGAGCTCCAAGGGAAATATTTAATGAAGACATTCATTGGCAGTTGTGTTCCAAGTGCTCTCTATCTCTCTGTATCTGCTTAGTATCTGGTGGATATGTTCCCATCTAATTCAGAAAAAGATTAATCTGATGATGGCTGAAAAAGGCACTAATATTTGTGTATAACACAATATCACTTGGGGTCATTTTTCACTATTATTTTTTAAAGACCAATAGTTTTAAAGACCAATGGTTTTACCCTAAGTCTCTGAATTATCTAGTCTATGGGTTTATTCACTGAATTTTATATAATAATTTTATATAATAATTTTATTTCTGTGAGTTTAACAATTTTATTCATAAATTGTAAGCTTGGGCTGTAAGGAGTAGGGTTTTTCCAACAGACGCTGATCTTGCCCTGCCGCTATGCCAGCCCCAATTAACACACTGAGACTCTGTATATGATACAATGCTGTTGGCCAGTTACTTGTTTGTTATCGGCTAGCTCTGTCTTAATTATTAACCCATTTCTATTAAATATAACCACTTCCACGTGGCCTTATCTTACCGGAGAGTGGGCTGGCGTCCTGCTCTCTCCAGACTCTCCTTGTTGACTCCTTACTACTTCATCTTTCCTCCTATTCCTAGTCCCTACTAACTTGCTTCCCTGTTGGCCAACAGTTCTTTATTCATTAACCAGTATGAAAAACATATTTACAGAATGACATCTCCCATCATTGGTCTTGTTATTTGTTTGTGATTTTGTTTATCCTTGGAAGACTAAATTGAAGTTTTATGATTTTATTATTCTCTGTTTCAATTAATTAACTTATTTCCACTTCATTCGCTGTAGTTTTATCTTGTTTGTTTTCAGATTCTCTTTCAGTGTCTATTATTTAGTGTTCTCTATAGGATCCCATACCATATGATAGACATATATTAAAAAGGAGATCTACTATATTGACTTACATGTTATTGATTGTCCTCACCTTATGGACACTGAAATTGGATGTTCCAGCAGTCTCATCTGGTGTTGAAAGCCAAGAAATTCCCTGTAGAATTAATTGTCTTCACTCTATGCTAGAAAACTGAGGCAACTGGTTTCCAATGACAGCTTACAACAGCAGCAAATATAGGAGTGGTAATATTTACACACAAATATTAGTGGTTATTTTATCAACATAAAGAAACATCACACACACACATACACACATACATATTCCTAAATACACAAATTTTACTTAACTTTAATATTTATAACCTGCTATACACAGTGGATTTTGATCTCTAGGTGCATGCCTTTCCTGCTTTGCAATAAAATAATTATGTGTTAAGTAACTAAGTAAGTACCATTGAATTTACACTGGTTAAAAATCCTATGAAATGAGTATTACAATATTTTATCGTTTTTGAAAATTTTTCTTGCTATATAGGTGTTTATTTAGCTATTGACTTAAGATAGCTATGCTACAAACATGTACTGTCTTCAAAAGTTTGCCTACATTTAATGATATATTATGTAATATGTAATATAGAATTTGGTTTGATAATTTCAATTTTCTTTTTTTTCAGAACATGAGATTTAAAACAATTATCAGAGCATTTTTCTTTTATTAAATATATTTTTTTTCTTCCATTGTTGTCTAATTTTGGTTGCAAAATTTTTGTAGGAGAGACTAGGAGGAATGGAGATAGTAGAAACTTTAGTCAGGATGTAATTTAAGAGAAAACAATAAAATTTTTAAAAATGGCTTTCAAAATATCTGTGGGAAGTTGTCTTTGTGGGATTACAGATAGAACCAGCCAACTTGCCTTGTTCATACCTGAGATGGGGAATATAGACTGAGAAAGAGTAAATAAAAACATTAAGAGAATGACAGCAACAGCATATAGAGTCAAAAGGGCAATCCAGTGAACACTGAAAACCTCTAGTTATTCTTCAACATGCTTACATATCCCAAACAAAATGGGTGATGTGGCAGAAGACTTCTCTTATCCTATAATGAGGAGCAAACAGAATTACTTTCCTTAATTCTCCAGGCATTTGGTAGCCACACCTACCACCAAAACCTTAAGGTTAAAGTAAACACATCTGAACCCAAGCCTGTTGTTATATAGAATAGACATCTGCTAGCAAGCCTTAGATCTCTAGGTCTTTTGACGTATTAAGGACAGTTTTGAACTCTCTGACCTTGAGGCAAGATGGGAAGCAGCCATCTTAATGGCCCCAACAATGAGGATTGGAGGTAGGAGAAACTTCAGTCAGGATGTAATTTAAGAGGAAGAATAAAGTTTTAAAAATAGTTTTTAAATATCTCACAGTGTTATGGTGATATCTTACTTGTACAAATAAAGCCTGTCTAAAAGTCAGAGAATGGATCTTGCCACTAGCTAAACAAAGAGGTCTAGAGGTCTGTATAGATAGACAGGAAGTGAGCTATCTGGGTGGAAACAGAAACTCTGTCTTGTAAAGTGTAGTGGTGGCTTGCTTCTTCTTCTTCTCTATGATCGCTCAGCATTTTCCTCTATAACTGGCTCTAGGATTTTATTATTTAGAATAAATACAAACTCCATTTACACTGTGAGCATTTTTCTATGCATGAAGCTTCAGTGAATTATAACTGAAATTTCTTTTTTATATTTTTTTATATTTTTATTAAAATATAATTATGACACCTTGGCTCTTCCCACATCCTTCCTCTTGCTTCTCTCTCCCAAGTCCTCTCCTTACAAATGGCCCCATTTCTACCATACAATCCTCAAATTGATACCCTCTTTTTCTTTGAATATTATTGCTATATGTGTTTTAAAGTATTGCTGGGCAGTGGTGGCACATGCCAGCACTCAGATTATTATGTTTGTGGATTTTTACGTTTGTGATTATTATGTTTGTGTACTGAAAGACCTGAAGAGCGTGGACCTTCACGCTCACACTCAGGAAAGGCGACCCCCACCTCCCAAATCACTCAGGAGAAGCAGTCTTGATGTAAAATCATGAGGTCCTTTATATTCCAAGTGCACTGGGGTCCACAGTCATGCTCCACGTAGGGGTAGAGGACTGAGGACCCTGAGTACAGAATTGAGACAGCTTTTATAGGGTTACAACTATGCCCGCACATCTGAAACCAATCATCTTAGAGCACAGGCGGTAAGGACCAATCAATTTAAACCCTCCAAGCCTGCGCTTTATTGACCAATAAGGTTTCTATAGCCCTGGAGGTTGGCAATTGGGGGGGGTTCCATGGTGGGGTGACAAAGCCTACTTACTGCCAGGGAAGAGGGTCTGGAATTTAATGTATTTAGGGCTTTTTTAGACTTCTAGTTTCCTGGGGTCATTGGAGAATTAGGCTGTATTTTTTCCATACTTACAGTATATATGGTTTGAAGTGTGCAACTTTGATTAGTTAGTCAAATGAGAGATAAATTTCAATAAGAAGATAATTTTCTAACACTATGCATGCAGTCATTAAATGTCTGTGGATTTTGCCTAGAGTTGGGAGCTGATGGCATTTTCCCTTTTCCATTTAAGCGTGTTTTTTGGTATTGCCTGTGTTCTGATCCTATTTGTGCTATCATTTCTAAGAGGCACTCTTTCATGACAGGCTTCCCAATATTCTTGCTCATATAATATTTCTTCTTCTTCTAAAATGATGTTCCCTGAGCTATATATGAAGGAACTGTTATACAGACTTAGCCATTGATCCTGGGTTTCCCTTAGTCGTTTGATCTATGCCTTGTCTCCAGATGTAATACTACTATAAAGGTCTCCAATTTCTACGAATAGAAAATTCTTTAGTTAGGGGTAGTAGCTTAAGTTACCTGTGTGTGTGTGTGTGTGTGTGTGTGTGTGTGTGTGCGTGCGTGTGTGTGTGTGTGTGTGTGTGTGTGTGTAAAATGTAGTTAGGAATTATGCTGGTCTATAACAGTTTTACTAGTTGACTATCCTTTAATTTCCATGACCTCACTAGCCCTGACTAGGTAAGCTGAATAGGTCTCTAGTAAAAGTTAAGATTTCTATTGTTCTGAGCAGTCATTAAATTCAGTGTGATAGCTTTTGACCAACACCAATATGTGGTTACCACTTAGCATACATTTGTGGATCTCATGCCATAGTAGCCATTGTTTTGGTTTGTAGTCATCACAGCTGGGTGGAACTATTATTTTCTTTCATAGAAGATGGATAGGGTGCTAATAATAGGCAGGACTGTACTACTGAGTAGACCTTAAGTACAGTTAGCCATCTATTAGTTGCCACAAATAGATCAGTGCCACTTATTTTTATATCTTGTCATGGTGGTCATTGTTGAAGTTTGTATGTATCACAGTTGGGAAGAATATTATTTTTGTTCCTTTTATAAAAGTTGGTTCCATATATATACGTGTGTGTGTGTGTAATTTTCTGATACTGGGCAAACAGGAACCCCGAACAGAGGTTTTCTTCCATATTAGATAAAGATTCCTAAGTGTATTCTAAGTCTTCAGAATTAGGAATTTACTTTCAAATTCAGAGATGCAACCAGGGGCAACAATAATAATACATATTGTTTTTTAAATCACTTGAACTACCCTTATGAAGTATATGAAAGGAAGGTTCTGGTGCCTGGTACTAGATATTTTGTTATTCAAAGATTGATATATATGTATTATATATATACTTATATATAATACATAATAAATATATATTATTTATATATATAATTAATATATATATATACTTATATATATAAACTACACGTTATTTTGTAATTTTTTTTGCTTACTGGTAACTATTATCACCAATACTCTCATATTTCTTTTTTTTTTCTGTATACTTCTAATGAAATTATTTTTATGGCATATATCCATAAGGATTTATTTTATATTAAAATACTTTGTTTTTCAGTTTCCAAATAGACTGTCTTTTCAGCTGTGTCCTGATATATTCAAATGTATTTACTCTTCTTCTATTATTTTTATTTAAATATTACATTAAAATTGTGTTAAGAAATATGTTCAATATTTAATTTTATATAGATCAATTATAGTTATTGGGCTTCTTATATTTGTATTTTTATAAGAATATTTCATGACTTAAGATGATACCTTTTACATCTATTCTAAGGATTCTTACTTGCTCACTACAAATGTGTTTGTTCTCCTTTATTACAGGTAGTTACAGTAGGTGCTTTAAAAATTCCATGTAGTCTGGTTAGAGTAAGAAGTTCATCTGGAGGTCAGATACAGTTGATTTTCTTTTCTCCTAGACTATTTTCTGTTTTCTTTGCTCTTCATCTCTCAGTAAATGTTTAATTGCATTTTAGCTGTTCCAAGTGCTAAACTGTGGAGATTATGGATTCCGTCATTTTTCTCAAACAACAGTTTCTTTTGTTTTATGTGCCAATTCTTTTGGATGTGAGGTGAAGGCCCTGAAAGAAGTTTTATTATAAAGTCTGCTTTTGAGCTGGAGCCTCATCCTTGCTTCAGGTTTTGTTGGTGGTAATTTCCTTATATCCTCACTGCATCATCATTTGGGAAGTTTAGTCAGTTTTGAGTAAACAAGCACTCATTCCCACTGTTTTCTTTCCTAGGGGAATTTTATGCCCCCTCAGTGGCCACAGAACTGACTACCTTAAGATGACTGATTCTTTTATTGTGAGAGATTCACTTTTTTTTTTCCTTTTCTTCAGAATTTTTCTGTGTATTTAACACAAATTTCACACTTTATCCTGAGCCACATATTTCATCATCTTAATCTAGATAACTTTATTCAATTCTCCACTGTAGGTGTGCTGGTCATCATCATTATTATTAATATTATTGATAACAATATTTAATTATTATTAATAGTTCTAACAACAGTATCTATAGTAATAAGGTGCATTTGTGTTTGCTTGTTTGTTTTTTTTGTTTTGTTTTTCCTTCTAGGCTTTCTATTCAGTGTTTCTTTTGAGAGCAGGGACATTACCTTAGGTCTTACTTAGTTAACACCAGAATTATGCTATGCTTTAACAAATATTATAATTAGATATGACTATATTCTATAATATTGAATATTAGTTTAAAAGTTCATATTTTTATTTCTACATAATTTTATCATGTATTAGAAAAATACACAATTATAAACATTTAGAATGTCCTTTATTTAAGATATAAAATTTAATATTTATAATTGTGTATAACATTTTTGTTTCTTTCCTACTTCACTAGTCTGTACCCTCCAATTCTTTCCTCACCCTCATACAACACTTATGCTTTTTCTTTCACTATGATCTCTCCTCTCTCTCTTTCTCTCTCTCTGTCTTCTGGGTGTGTGTGTCTCTCATCTCTCTCTTTGTTTTTTTTTTAAATTTAATAGCCACAGAGTCCATTTAGTTCTACTTTTATGTAACATCATTTGAATCATCTACTGTAGCATGATAACATCCCGGAATTACAAACATGACAAAAGTGACTGTTCCTCCCTCAGTACCTGGTAACTGCCATGTGCTCTTCATTTGAATTTTCCCTCATGAGATTCTCTTCCATGCATGCTGATATTACACTGACTAGTCTGCTATCTGACCAGTAATCCTATGTTCTATAAATACTACTTCTTCACAGACACCCATTCCCTCTGGCACTTACAATCTTACTGCCTCACAGTGATCTCCAAGCCAAGAGGGAAGATGTGAGCATTGCACAATCTCTTGTTTTCTACGTGATGATTGGCTGTGAATTTATGTATAATCACCATCCCTTTCAGAAAGCAACTTCTCTAGTGAGATCTGAGAGATGTGGTAGTGCATCTAAATTTCCCCATAGTTCTTCCACCTCCTCAGACATTCCTCACACCATCTTACATTCTCATCTCATTTTCCCTTTTTCCCCATTTTTGTTTCATCAACTTTACTTTTACATCTTCTCATTGGCTACTCCAATTTAAACATCCATATAAGGATTTAAAGAAGAAATCCACACGCCAGAGACAATGTGTGGCATTGGTCTTTTGGAGTATTGAACGATTGCTTCTAATTTCATTCATTTACCTGGGGATTTCATAATTTTCTTTTTATAATTCTTGATGTGAATAAACCACATTTTCATTGCCAATTAGTCTGTTGATAAACATCTAGATTTTTTTCTATTTCCTGGCAATTGTGAATAGAAGAAAAATAAACATGAATGAGTAAATATCTCTGGGGTAGTCTATAGAGTAACTTAGGAACGTGTTCAGGAGTGATATATCTGGAATAATAAATTGAAAATAGAAAATAAAAGACCTCCCATGTTCATACATAGGATTTATATTGTGAAACTGGCCATAGTAGTTTATAGTAGTGCATAGATTCAGTGTAAGTCCATCAAAGTCAATTCTGTATTCATATGGAAAAACAAAAGACCCAGGGTTGTCAAACCAATCCTGGAGGCATAACGTACTATTTCTGTTTCAAGTTATACTACAGACATCTTAATGAAAACTCCAGTATTAAAACACATGCAGTTATTAATATAATATAATTGAGGCCTCTAATTTAAATCAATGCTCCTTAATCATCTGCTTTTTGACAAAGATGTCAAATCTACAACTTAGAAAAAAGACATCTTCAATTCAATAAGTTGTGCTGCTAAACTGGAGAACTACATGAGGAAGAATGAAACTATGTTCTTATGTCTGACACTCAGCAAAACCCTTCTTGAAATGAATCAAGAAACTTAATATTAGACTTGTTTCCCTGATTCTGACAGAAGAAAATATAAAGAATATGTTTTCACTTACAAATAGAAGAATAATTTTTTGAAAAAACATTAAGAATAATAATTAGCAAATAGGGTCTCATAAAACAAAATACTACCATTATTCCAAAATAACAGCAACATCTGAGTGAAGAGGCAGGTTATGAAATAAGAAATATGCTTACTATCTATGCATCTGACAACGTTATTTCTGCTATAGATTAAAACTAAAATATTGAGAAAATGAATAATGCCATTAAAACTCAGGCCCTGTAACTAAACAGAGTTTTCAAAACATAAAATATAGTCAAGAAATATTGATGTAGGCATAAGAAGAGTTGGGATACACAAGTGTCAAAATAATTTAAATGGTGCACTTGTGTGCAAAATTCTGAAAATCATAGGAAATTAAATAGAAGTAAATTAAAATTTAAAAAAATCAAATAGAAATAATAATAAATGTTATTCCAGCTTCTCTAATACTGGGTCAATCAAATATTAAGTGCTGGTTTAATTTATTTATGTATGTATATATTTAATTATTTATTTATTTTTATAACCAAGGCCATTTAAATGAAAACAAACATTTATAAACAATATTTGGGAATTTGGGCGTTGTTATTTCCAAACTACTTCCTATTGGTAAGGGGTGCTGTCATGGGGGATTCAAAGAAGATGTAGAAATCCTGGCTGTAGTCTGCAAGGCTGCTTTGTCCAGCTGTTTTGAATGTTGGATCACCTGGTACTCTGTGTCAGGCGGTCTGGCTTGATCAAACCACATTAATCTGGAAGGAATCCATAGCTTCTCATTTTCTGTGGAAACAAAAATAGAAATGCTTTTCATTTTCTGTGGAAACAAAAATAGAAAGGCTTTTCATTTTCTGTGGAACAAAAATAGAAATCCCTTTCCCCAGGAACTTGGCCTTGAACTTAAATGTTGGAGTCAAAGCATTTTTTTTTTATTTAATTTATTATTTAACATGTCGATCCTAGTTCCCTCTTCCTCCCTCCCTCCCTTCCTTTTACATTTTCTGCCCTCTCACATGCACCCTAACAACCCTGCCCTCCTATCCCCCCACCCCAATTCCATATGTAGGGGAATGCCATGTGAAGTAGGGACTAGGGCTTCTCTCCTGTCTCTAGGTTAAGGCAGGTATCCCTCCATCGGGGATGTGTTAGCAAGGTCCTTTTGTGCACCAGGGATACATCCTGGCTCCACTGTCTGAGGTCCCTTAGACTGCTCAGTCCTTCTGGCTGAGACCCATATTCAGGGAGGCCTGAGTCAGTCCCATGCTGGCTTCCCAGCTATCAGTCTGGTGGCCCTTTAGCTCCTCCTTGTTCAGGTAAGCTGTCTCTGTGTTTCTGCCACCTGGTCTTGTCCTCTCCATCTGCATGCATCTAGGTTCTAGTTCAACTCAGTGTTTATGTATGGGTGTTTGCTCCTGTTTCCAACAGGCATTAGATGAGGGCTCCATGGATAAGTTAGTTGTTGATCTCACTGTCCGGGAAGGGCATTTATGGTAGCCTTTCTGTAATCAACATTGATTCAAAATATATTCATGTACTGATCATGAGGCATACTGCCAGCTTTTTTCTTCAACTTTCTGTTTTAGACTCAGCATTTCTGATCAGAGTTATTTAGTTCCAATCATCCTACATCCTGTAAACTCATTACTCCAGTCTAAGTGTGTACCCACTATCATTTGCTATAGTATTATATATGTGTGCTCAAATATCATAATTTATTTCTAAACTTCTATTCTGAGAACAAAACTATTTTTGTAACTTCTGAATGTCTGATGCACAGACTTGAACGTTGATTGATTGTTCAAACTCTTTGAGTGCCTGATCCTATACCTGTACTCATGCTAGAATCATTAATTTTATTTAGTGAGTTATGAAAAATAGATATGAATTTTGAAAACAGATATGCAGAATCAGATCGGGGAGGGTTAGGATGGGTATGAAGGATCAATATAATCTAATTTATGGCATATATGTACAAAATTTTGAAAGAATAAATAAAACATACAGAAGACTAAAAATAACATAAAGACGTAAAATAATATCCATATATGAGTAAATACATACCATGTTTGTTTTTCTGTGACTGAGTTACCTTACTTAGGGGTTTCTTCTAGTCCTTCCATTTTCCTGCAAATTTCAAAATTCCATTCCCCACCCCACCCCCACCCCGCACTGAGTAGTACTCCATTGTGTGAATGTACTACATTTTTTTTCTCTCTGTTCTTCAATTGGTGAGCATCTAGGTTGCTTCCATATTCTGGCTATTACAAATCATGCTGCTATGAACATAGTGGAATAGATGTCCTTGTAGTATGAATGTGCATCCTTTGGGAATATGCCTAAGAGTGGAATCCACACTTCCAGAGAATCTAGGAAACAAGAAGGACCATTAGAGGGATATACACAGTGTCCCCTAGTGAAGGGTAAAGGGACACGAGCCCCTGAATAAATTGGAAGCATGGGGAGAGGGAAGGAGGAGAAACAGGAGGGAAGAAGAGGAGGGGGAGGAGAACATGAGACTCCAGGAAGACTGAGTGAAGAGATGGATAGAGGAGAGCAAGAAAAGGAGCACATCAATGGAGAGAGTCATTATAGGTTTAAAGTGTAATTGGCAGTAGGAACTAGTATAGAGATACACAAGGATGACACCCAACTAGGAATCTAAGCAATAGTGGAAGTGCCACCTTAAATGTCCTTCCCCTAAAAGGAGAATGATGACTATTTTAAATGTCATCCTATAGTCTTTATCTGGTAGCTCAATGAAGCAGAAGCACAGAACCACAACTAAGCACTGAACTAAACTCCTGGAATCCAGTTTTAATGATGGAAAAACCCATGAAACAGATATCCTGAGCAGGTGGGAACTTATGACAGCTGGAAAACCAATATAGGATCACTCCAGACCCTCTGAACATGGGTATCAGTTAGGAGGACTGGGCAATCTATGGGGCCTCTGGTAGTGCCCTAATGGAATTTGGGAGCCCGTTTCCCATGGAGGATACTCCCTTAGCCTAGGTACTTGGGGGGAGGGCCTAGGCCCTTTCCAAAATGACTTGATAGATTTTGATGATCCCTCATGGAAGGCCTTCCCCTCCCTGGGGAGTGATATGGGATGGGGGAATCAGTGGGGGGGGGCATGGAAGGATGAGAGAGTGAGGGAACTGGGATTGGTATGTAAAATAAGAGTTTCTAATTTAAATATAATAAAAAATTTAAAAAGTAAAATAGAAGTAAAATAATAAACCTCTGTGATTTAAAAGATTTATTTTTTCCCATAGGAGAGATTCATTCTTCTAATCTGTGACACATGAAGACCTCATTAAGAGGTAATGTGTGTTTGTTTATAGGTAGTTCAATGTTAAAAGTATGTGTAATGAATGAACTTGAAAATGTTTTTATTACTGAAAGAGTAGATACCAATATATCCATGTATTTTTTTTTTGCTAAAAGATCATATTTCAAGGGATGAAAATTATTGTTCTATTTGGGCTAGATTTGTACTTTAAGGAAGTACATAATATATTATTTTTATCATTTTATATTGAATACTTATAAGAAATGTAATACAAGAAATTTAATATGATTGTTACACTTGTTATGTTAATTCTTTAACAAAATTTGACATAAATTTCAGTATCTTATGTATCATACGCTGGCCTCAAATATAGGCAATAAAGGACTTGGACATCTACCTCTCTGTTGATTTTATGTTGTGCTGGGGAAGGAATCCCAGGCCTTTTATCTGATATTTACTCTATGAGTTGAGACTCATTCACAGTCCTCGGGATACTTATCATTGCATTTGTCCTATCATGTAAAGAATACAGTTCACAATAGTATATACAAAGATCAAGACAAATATAATCTGTCACAAATGGAGACAATTCTTATATAATATAAGAAAGTTAACTTTTTATTAAGTTAATATCATGTCAATTTCTAGGTTTATTCATGACGGAATATGAATAACAATATTAAATGTGGTTTTAGTACATGACATTTGTCTTCATCATACTAGTAAGTTTGCATAGCTATGACCTTAAATGAAGGAATATTTATTTTGTCTTATGTTTCCAGAGTGTTCATAAGTTGCCTGGCACCATATATTTATGAATAACATCATGGTTGCAAAATCATCTAGTGGTGGGAATCTAATTACTTCTTGATGAACTGGGATGCAAAGAAATGCAAATAGAGGAAGAAGGCAAAACAATATATAGACAACATGGGGAATGGGCTCCTGAATTCCATTCCTGCACTAGGGATACATACTGCATCCATTGTCAGAGGTACCGTAGATTTCCCAGGCCTCCTAAGACCCACCTTCATCTATCAGTCTGCGGTCCATGAGCTCCTTCTTGTTCAGGTCAGCTGTTTCTTTGGGTTTCCCCAGAATTTTCTTGACCCCCTATGCCCATAAATCCTCCCTCTCTGCAAATTGTTTCCAGGAGCTCAGCTTAGGTGTCGGTATCTGCTTCTACATCTACCAACTACTGGAGGAAGAAGGTTCTAGGATAGCATATAAAGTAGTCATCAATCTTATTATCAGATAATGGCATTTAAGGTAGCCTCTCCATTATGGTTTAGATTGTTAGTTGGGGTCATCCTTATAAATCTCTGGACATTTCCCTAGTGTGAGATTTTTCTTTAAACCTATAATGGCTCCCTGTATTATGGTTTCTTCTTGTTCTTCTCTGTACTTGCCCTGACTCAATAATTACTTACGTTTTAGGATTTTAAAAAAGTGTTGACAAATACATTTAATTCCATAGATAATATTGTTGCAAAAGCAAAATGTAACAATACATCACCATCATCAGTAATATTAATGGTGTTATTTCATGTAGTATAAATAATAATAAAATATGAACATACAGCTATGGTCTGTTTTAGAGTAAATTGCCAAATTATGAAAATATAGACTCTATGCTTAAAAAGTTATTCAGACGAGTGAATCAGTAAAACATGAACTAAGGGGAAAGTTTTGTAGAGGAACTGCATGTTGAAAATTGTGCTTTCAAGGATCTGTGCCATTTCAGTTAGCACAACATTAAAAGGATTTCGGAATTAAATCTATAAATAACTTGCTAATTGTAAATGATAATAGTGAGCTCTACTAAATAGTCTAAGCAATCAACTTTTTTCCCCACAGAAAAATAAATTGGATTGTATCAATAAAGAAAATCTTAGAGTGACCAATTTGGATCAGTCAAGGTATTGATTCAGACAGTCCAGTGTCTTTGTGGTACATTCTAAAGGGGGAATGCATTTTTAAACTCTTAGAACTATGTTTGTTTATTTTTCTTTAGGAAGTTGTAGTTCTGAAATGACTCTGATTCACAAGGCTTTATAGCACTGCTGACAAATGTTGGCTTCAGCTACTCATTTTTGTGTGATTTTTCTACCATTTCTTTATATAATAAAGAGGTGATACTTGAGAATTACAATTATGAAACTCTGCTAGGGAAACATATTAATCATTACAAGCCTGTGTGAAATATTTACTTTCTGACAACACTGAATTCTGTGTTATGTTCTTCACTTATGAAATTCATGCCACATTGCAGGACAGTTTCAGGATATAAAATTAAAACAAGTCTTTCCTTGTGTGAATGGAAATTTTAGCCATTCAGTAGTCTACTGATTCTATATAAATTATAGTTACATTTTGCATTTTTTTTGTTGTTGTTTTAGACAACTCATATAAGACTATTCATCCAATATGTGAATGACTGTTTTGGCCTATATGTCTTGCAATAGTGTTTTTAGTATCATTCATGTCATTATATCCTATTTTTTAAGGCTAATATTTGACTGTATCATTTCATAGCTTAACAGATATGTAAATCAATACCACACAACAGGCGTTTTTGTGAAGTATATACTTCCTATAATTACTGTAGTACTATTTAAATCTTTTTGTTTTTTACTTTATTTTGCATATCAAAACAAACAAATGAAGGAAATGCTGCAATTACATTTTTAATATATTAAGTACTTTATGTGCTCTTCCACACACCTGGGTCATTTTCTAGTTCTAACAGTTGTGTTCAAGAGCTATAAAGAATTCCATTTAACATTTGATGCATTTTTTTCTATGTACACTAAATTTTCTTGTATAATTGGTTTTTGAAGAGAGAAGTAAGTTAAACAGTTGGAGAAAATGCTTACAGCCACATTAAGTGCAATTGTGATCACCTTTTCCAGTTTGATATGACTTATTCTTAGAAATTAAAAAAAATAGTCAGTAGTGACATAGAAAAGCAATAGGTAGCATGTCAGCATATATAACTTTAAATAAAAGTATAAAAAACCATTATAATCAAACAGTTTGTTTTTGATAGCTTCAATTTTGTCTGTGTCTGCTAATTCATTCTGAAATATACCTGCATAGCAGGTTAAACAATGATCCCTACATGGCCCATTAACTTAATGAGTTTACCCTCTTAAGAATTAATATCTTCATGGCTGATGGAATGTCTCAATTGTTAAAACTCCTTCCTGTTCTTCCAGAAGATATCAGTTCTTTTCCCAGCACCCACATCCAGTGGTTCATAAATCACTTGTAAGTATAGATTCCAAAATTTATTTTTTGGTCTGTACAAGCTTCACACTCACTCATAAACACATACACACACACACACACACACACACACACACACACACACACACACACACACACAAAGAAACTGAAAGAAAGAAAAGAGGTGATCAGAAAGAGACAGAATTAGAAGGTTTCTTATAAATAATTCATATCTACAAAGATAGTCAACAGGTCATCATTTTACCTCAGAAGTATCTACTGAAATTACACTAGCTTCTTTTATCAATGATACCAAAGTGCCCATGTCATTTCAAAATGGAATAAGAACTATTCCCCTGTTTGTTTTGAACTAACCAAATGTGTCTTGATTCTCCTCCATATACTAATAGCCAGGGACTTCCATTCCATTTCCTCTCATTTCAGTCCTTATCTTAAATATCTATAAGGGTCTTTAAGTCTTTATGATGATGTGAATTGAAAGAAATCATCTCTTTCCACATCAAAGCAATTAACTATAGACTTTTAAGATAACTGAAATTTGTGTTATTTGGGAAGTGTTGTGGAAAGATATTGCAGTGGAAACTTCCTAGAATCTATGAGGAAGGCAGTAGCAGAGATTCTAGTAAGGGGGCATATAAAATCATATTAAACTGGATATCTCCTGCAAACAGTGAAGGCTTCCTTTGGTGAGACTTGCACACCTATCCAGGTACCAAGCCTTGGACTTATAAGCTGTCCAGAGTGCAACACAGGCTGTGTTAATGTTGCCCTGCAATTTATGGCATCACAGCTAATTGGAGAATTGTCATTTGGCACTAAGTATTAAAGCCCAGTGTGTTGCCTGCTTCCTGCCCTTTTTCTGCAGACACACTACCTGGAAATAGCACACACACACACACACACACACACACACACACACACACACACACCCTCACATGTCTCAGGTTGTGTGTTATTTGGTCTCATTGGACAGTGACTTGATATGACTTTAGCTGACTGGGTAATACATTCATATATGCCAGTAAACATACACATTATACCAGTTCTGTACCTCAATAGTGATGTCCAGAGTCTTTTTCCTCATGACTCCATCTCCCTCACTCCACCCCCACCACTGAATGAGAGGAGAAAAATCCAAAAATTGATCAAACCCTTATGTATGACAATAAATAAATTCTGAAAATTAAAAAAAAAAAAAAAAAAAAGAGATGCCCAGTCGAAGATGTGTCTAAGGCACTATTTTTTTTTTATTATTATTTTACTTTCAAAGTGTTCTGTTTGCAGTTTAAGAATGCATTAACACGCTTGAATTTTGGTGACCACTGTCCTCTGCACAGACTGAGAAAACAAGTGAATGCTATCTGGATTAATCACTTTAATCACTCATCTTTCTTGATACTGAAGTTGAACACTAAAAATGCCTTTTCACTCACATAGAATTTCTCCTTGCCTTGAATGGAAGTCTCAACGAAGCTCCCTGAATGCTTGTAACCATTGGGGTTCTTGTGCCGATTGTGGAGCCTCTGGCTTTTTGGAAACCGTTCTTTATGGAGGGATGATTGGCTCAGCCTTGATACAGGGTCCTACCCCAAATGATGTGACAGATTTTGGTGTTTCCCTATGGGAGACCCCCCCTCTCTGAGGGGTGGATAGGAGTTGGGGGGAATGGTGGGAGAGATGGGAAGAGGAGAGATTGGGAAGAGGAGGGATTGGTATGTAATTTTTAATGTAACATAAGTTAAATGAAATTAAAAAATATTTTTTTAAAAAGTGTTTGTAAACGTAGTTAACAGCTATAAACTTTCAACCCTATCAAATTTTAGGCTTTAGACACACAGGGAATTGATGGGAGATACTGGTTAATGAATAAAGCACTGTTGGCCAATAGGAAAACAAGATAGGTGGGACTAGGAGACAAGGAGGAAAGAGGAAGTAGTAAGGAGGAGAGCCAAGATGAAGAGACCGGGGAGACCAGACACCTGCCACACTTCCTGGTAAGAAGACCACGTGAAAATACTAGATTAACAAAAATGGGTTAATACTTAAGACAGAGCTAGCCGATAAGAAACAAGTAACGGGCCAACAGAATTATATCTAATACAGAGTCTCGGTGTGTTAATTGGGGCTGGCATGGTGGCCGGACAAGACCAGGCAGCGGGAGGAAAAACGGTACACTTTACAGGGAATACCTGCCAACACCATATTTGAATATTCAGTTCTATCCTAAGGCCAATTTTAAATTTAGAAAACTTTTTTAACAACTATATTTTGCAGTATAAAATTCTTTGGACCATATCTAGACTTTACTTTTCAAAGTACTGAGGCCCTGGTTGATACTTTACTTGACAGTCATGTTTCTTTATTACCTTGTTTCCCAAAAGAAGTGTCAAAAAGACCAATGTTTCCAAAGCATTTTCATATATGAACTGGGTACACATTATACATTAATTTAAGATAAAATATATGCACATATGAACATGTTGAAGATGTAAATATTTTACCAAGGAAATTACTTCCAGGAAAGTATTAGTTAGGATGCTGCTTAATTTAACATTAGGTTGACTGAAAGTTTGTTTATATTACTTAGTTTGAAGTAAGATATTTTATAAGAAAGAAAATGTTTCCATAATATTTAGTGAGTACCTGTTTGTCAAACAATATTAGTACTTTGTTAAGGTGAAATAAATATGAATGTTCTAAACATATCAATGTAAAACCACTATTTTGAGTAGCTTTGAGTTGGCTGAATTCTCTCTTCTAAAAATAAATAGTGCTAGGTAACTTGTTTCCTTTATATTACATTTCACAATATTATATGTAACCTGAAAAAATTATAAATACTGGAGGAATTAAAGTAATAAATAACAAAAAACATAAAATTGTATGTTTATAATTCATAAATCTCAAAAGTGTACTTATAAATTTTATTATGATTAAGTTAGAAAACCAACTGTAAGTTAAACTAGACAATATATCCACAAACAAAAAATAATCACGACATGAAAAGAACGACTTTGAATCTGTTCTTAGGAAAAGCTTACTTTTGAAATGAATGTCTTGCCACACTATAGTGTTGTGATTTTGTTTTGTAAATCCCAGAGAGGTAATTATGCAGTTGTTTAGTATTATTAGATATTTATAATCTCTCAGTAATGTTTTCTAATCTCTTGCCTTTTCTATCTTCAGATAACTGCACCACAGCTCAGTAGAATTGTTAATCACTTCCACATAGTGAGGAAACAATCTGCATACACAGGCCTTCTGTGAACACCTTGGAGTCTTGGGTGAGAGAAACATAATAGATACCCTTTAATGACCAGGCTTCAGCCCTCTTTCTTAGGGTGTTCAGTCATACTTCATTGAAATGTCAATTTCTATTCTTTTTAGGGGAAACTCAAAGTTAAACATTATTATGTATATCATTATTTCCTTTGTAATTTAAAAATAAATATTTAAAAATATATATATATATATATATATATATATATATATATATATATATAAAACCAAAAATCTAAACTGTAGAAAACATTCAACCAATTTAAAAACTGAGCAATTGTGCTAAAGCAAGTTCTGAAAAGAATAAATACAATGGCAAACAAATATCAAAATGTCTTCAACATCTTCAAGGGTAAGGAAAATGAAGATTAAAACTAATTCTAAGTTACTTTACAATATTTGTTCTAAACACACATATGTGCACATGCCCATGCACACACACACACACACACACACACACACACACACACACACACTAACACTCCTTTTATCCTTTATTTTAATGGGATACTTTCTCCATTTATCTCAGTCCTACTGGACTGGTTTCTCTCTGCCCATTGGGTCCAAGCAATCACTTATGAAATAACTACTTGGAAACTTAATATGCGTTTATAATGTTTGGCCAATGACTTATGTTTCTGCTGGCTAACTCTCTTGTGATTATTAACCCATTACTATTAATCTATGTATCACCACATGGCCTTGGGGTATGGTGATGCCTGGGAATCGTGATTCACTGGAGGCTACATGATATATGTTTCTTGTTTTCCTTTATTCTGCCTCTTTGTTAGGAATTCCC
Organism: Phodopus roborovskii; assembly: GCF_943737965.1. Taxonomy (NCBI): domain Eukaryota; kingdom Metazoa; phylum Chordata; class Mammalia; order Rodentia; family Cricetidae; genus Phodopus; species Phodopus roborovskii. The sequence goes on along the minus strand of NW_026126413.1, from coordinate 1,481,180 downwards.
ACCTAGCTAAATTTTGCTGGCCCTTTGTCCAAAACAACTTTATTCATTAACCAATAAAAGAAACACATAGTCATAGCATGCAGAGGACATCTTCCATTACTTTGTGAACATTTTTATTATTTTAATATTCACTTATTTATTATTTTTATTTTTTGTTTTATTATTTTTGTGGGTATTTTTATTTATATTATAAACAATCTTGTTTTACATGTGTATCCCAGTTACCTCACTCTCCACTCATCCCCCTGACCCCCACAAATCCTTATCTCATCCAATTTCTGCTCCCCAGGGAAGGTAAGGCCTTCATATGGGATTTTCAAAGTCTATCATATCATGAGGAAAAGAGTATAGGCCCTTCCCCCATGTATTTAGACCGAGAGAGTATCCCTCTATGTGGAATGGGTTCCCAATGTCCATTCATATAATAGGAATGAATACTGATCCATTACCACAGGTCTCATAGACTGCCCAGTCCTCCTAACTAATAACCACATTCAGGAAATATGGCTCAGTCCTATTCTAGTTATCAGAATGTGGTCCATGAGCACCCCCTTGTTCAGGTCAGTTGCGTCTGTGGGTTTCTCTAGTCTAATCTTGATCCCTTTGCTCATCACTCCTCCCATTCTGCAACTTGATTCCAGGAGTTTGGCTTAGTGTTTAGCTGTGGGTATTTGCTTCTGCTTCCATCAGTTCCTGGATGAAGGCTCTAGGATGGCATATAAGGTAGTCATCAATCTCATTATAGGAGAAAGGAATTTAAGGTAGCCTCTCCACTGACAGATCAATATAGGCACTTTGTGAATTTCTTACATGTATAAATAAAATATGAACATATCGAACTTCAAATGATTATAAGAATGGTTCCTTCCTGACTGCATATCATCCTTTTCTGTTTATTTGTTTGTTTCATAACACACTAAGTCCAATTGGGTTATATGCACTGTGTGTGTGTATGTATGTAAGTATGTATGTATTTGTCCTAAATATGTATATATAGAACTATCCACTGGATATATGGAATCTATCAGTAGAAAAAAAAATATCCTCAAACAACATCTATTTACTGCCACACTGCCTCAGTTGAGACATGAATTCTCCAAATCTATGCTGGAATATGTGCTAGCTTGATATTTTTAGACCTTTTGCAGGTAACCATAGTTACAGTGACTATACAAGCACAGTGTTCGTATCAAGTCCAGCTGCATGTATTAAAAAAACAAAACAAAACAAAACAAAACAAAAAAAGACTTTTTGCTGAACGAGGGGTTGAGTATGGGGGACATAAGTGAGAGAAATGGCACAGCAACGTGAAGCCATACAGACAGTGCCGACATGTGGCGCCGAATGCAGAACTGAGTACAGGGGAGAAAGGTGATGAACATCTCAGAGGAATAGACAGAGTGGGTGTACAAGCATGAAGAGAGCACTTGGATAAAAGAAGTAAAGTATGGTGAGTGAATATCAGGAGTAAAACTGTATATAATTGTAGATAGAAAACAGGAAAATATTAGGCAGATTATAAAGAACTAAAGTATGGTTAGTTAACCTGAGAATGAAAATGTGTATAATTGTAGATGTGAGACAGAAAAATATTAGTCAGATGATAAAGAAGTGAAACACGGTGAGTTAGCCTCCGAAGTAAAATGCATATAATTGTAGATATGAAACAGAAATATCAGGCATATATTAAAAAGGTTAGTGAGTTAACCATTTGAGTAAAAACGTAATTGGAGATATGAGACAGGAAAGTATTAGTCAGATGATTGTATACTTATTTGGGTATATTTTAATAGGCAGGATAGCAGGAGTTAAGCAGGAGCAAGTAAAGAAATTTTGAGAATTTTTCCCCTCACAGAAGCCACCACTGCAGCTGTCTCAGAGCTGCTCAGGGGCTTGGGGAAGCAAAGGTGCAGCACCACATACTCATTAGGTCAGCAAGACCTGTGGGTTCCAAGAACTCAGAATTGCTACAATAGTGGTTGCTGACTTTTCAAGTAGCTGCAGACACAGATGTCCTGCAATGGGCCAGCCCTGGCCCAGAGAGCAATGACAACACAAAGCCAAGAAGCCTGCAGCCTTAGGAGCTGCTATCATGACTAACATCCAGCCAAGAGTATGGAAATTAATGTGGTCTGTCAGAAAATTTTTTGAGACCTTATAGGGGAAAAAAGATGACATAGATGAATTTATTAGGATTTGTTCTAATTTTGGATGCTCATAAATCAAGGGTTAGTTATAGCAGTTGCATTACCTGAGATTTCAATTAAGGATGTTTTATTTCAACAAATTAATCATGGCCTAGGGAAAAGGAGCTGAAAGATGTTTGTATGTATGGATAGATGTGTGTATGTATGTATGTATGTATATTATGTATGCATGGTGTGGCCACACATGCATATCTGAAGTATGATTGTGAATGTGTGAATCCCAACAAAATGCACTACTTGAATTGCTTGGAATATAGTCAAAAAAAAAGGCATCAGGTCTGTTTTTAAATTGGAAGGGTTGGCAATCTGCACCTCCCACAACTTGCCCCCAGAGCAGACTACAGGGAATAGGCCAAAGCAAGCATGGCCTGAGAGCCAGAGGAATCTGTATGGATGGTCCAATAGAGTTTAGCAGAGGAGAAGATACCAAAATCCTCCTAATTTTTGTGGTTAAAAAAGAATTAAGAGAGTGGAGGTCAATACAAGATTTGAGAAAAGTTATTTGAGAAAAGCATCAGGGAACTTAAGCCCTGTAAGTCCCCTCCAAGATAGGTATCAGTGAAGATGCAAATATTCTAAAATATTGTTTTCATTTAGGATTGCTTTATCTAGCATCAGAGTGTTGTGTCTTAATATATTCTTTAATTAGCTTTTCTATTTTCATAAATACTGACATTATGATTTTGCTTAGTTTACATTTAAAAACATAAATGACTTTGGATAGAATGTCCATTTTTATAAGATTGATTCCTTCTTTCCATAGCATGGGGAATTTTTCCATCCAAAGGCATCTTTCTCACTTTCATTCTTTTGTGTTAAATATTTTTATTGTTGAGCTACTCTAATTTCTTTGATTTATCCAAGGTATGTTATTTTTATTGTGGCTATTGTGAATAAGATTGATACCCTGACATCCTTTTTCAGTAAATAGAAAGTCTATTGAATTCTGTGTGCTAATTTTACACCCTACCACTTCTATGAAAATGTGTATCCATGGAGTTGAAAAGATCATTATGTAAAACATAATTTCATTTGTTTATCTCCTTAATTTATATCAATTTTCTTTTATTCTCTAGTCATACTGATCTTACTACTTCTGAGTACAATTTAAAAATAAATAAAATGAGTACCCCTAATTAACATTGTAATTTTATTTGAGATTTTCTTCATTTGTTGTATTGTTTGCTATAGTTTATAAAAAATATATACTATAGTCTTTGTTATACTGAGGATTGTTCTCAATATCCCTATCTTCCATAGAACTTTTATTATGAAGGAATGATAAATTACTCTGAGAGAATAATGGCCAACATTAAGAATATGAATACCACCAAATTCATTTGTGAATGTGCAGAAAGAGAACATATAAACCTTAAGTAGTAGTGTAAACGTGTGAAGCCACTTTCAAAGCAGAGTAGAAGTTTCTCAATACACTAGAAATAAAACTACCATAGGGCCTATGTACATAAATTCAGGTCACATATCCAAAAAGACTCTATATCATAGTACAAAGGTACTATTCCATTCATGTTTATTGTTAATTCTATTCACAATATATGGGAAATAAACACTAGGGTTGTATATCAACTAATGAACTGATAATGAAAATTTGGTACACATATACTATCGCGGTTAAATAAGGATCAGGATAAACAAATAGGCCGAATAGATGTTTATTCAGGGAGAAATACCTTACAACCTAGACAGATGAACACCAGGAAATTCAACCCGATCCTCTCCTGTCCGAGTCACGCCAGCAAGAGGGCCTTTTCTGGCTCTCCCTCTGACCTCCTTCCATAGGTCACTCAGCCCATGGCTCCACCCCCCAATGGGCATGGTCAGTGCCACAGAACTATCTCACTACAATATACAATAGAATTTTATTTGTCCAGAAAGACAAAAGTAATTTTAAAAGAAATGGGTAGAGTTAAAGAACACACGCATACATAGTTACATAAGTATATAATGTAATGAGATAACCCAAACACAGATGTTTCATATTTCCACATGGGATTTGACATTTCAGATATCTGTTCCTGAGGAAGGAAGAAACTATGAAAGGGACATCAGAGAAAGGGGTTTCCTTGATGATGGGGGAAACAGAATATCTGCAAATTGAAAGTAGAAAATGGTAATATAATTGAAGGAGTTGGCTAATTTAATGTTTGACTGGATAGGGCAGAAGAGAATGTGGGAGAGATGATTAAAAAGCAACATGGAAATAGAGTAGAATAAAGGCCTTTAAAACCTAGATAATGTTATTCCTAGATTAAGTGTATTATATAAAACATTCCCTATCCTAGGTAGGAAACAAATTGCAAGCTGGTAATCCTTTGCACAAACATTTTTTTTTTTTTTTTATGTGAAACATGATGACTGCAGAGTTTTCTGTTTCTCCAGGATGCTGAGAGTTGACTCCATGATTTCTAGGGCTCAATGTTCAATACTATGCAAATATACAAAGCTGAGGAAAGTATCCCTATGGTAGGATACTTTGCTAAGCTTTGATACAAGGGGGAAGAATTGGCCCTGCATCAACCTTGTATTCCAGACTTTGTTGACTGCTCAAGGAAGGCTTTACCTACTCTGAGGAGAGAATAGAGAGCAGGAAAGATGACAGCCAGGGGTTGGAGGCAAGGGGGAGGGGGAAGCAGGGGAAACTGGGGCTGATATACAAAATAAAAAATGTTTTTTAAATAAAAAAAGGAGATATCTACTGGTACAATAGTAGCAAGAATATTATGAAAGCAACCAATCATTTTCTGATTGTATTTACATCCTGATTTATAAATTGGGAGCTCATGGCTGACATTGTTAATTGGGCCAAAAACAAACAAACAAACAAACAAACAAAATAAACCCTGGTGACTAGCTAGGTCTTTGGCCCTAGAGGAAAACTTAATACTATTATTATGCCAAATGGTCATAGTAATAGACTGCCCTAAAACATTTTGTCTTTTTACTACCAAATTAATGAATATCTCAAACTTTGTCAAAAAAGCTTAATTATGTCATATATGAAAATTAATACAGAGATCCACAATTGTTCAAGGTACAGAGACTAAGAGACTATGGGGTGGACACCTTTTAATGAGACGTTTTTATCAAAACCCTCCCATGAAGTTTTCAGGGAACATCATGGATGAATGCACAGGAAGACTGTCAGAACCAGACAGCATGTATTTCTGAAGTGCCAGAATATCAGGGCCACTGCACACATGCTCTCAAATCTCAATGACTGCATGCATAAGATAAAGCCAGACAAAGTCATAGCATAAACAGGGGATGATTTCATGAAGTCCTACCCATAATGGAGAAGTTTTTGGCAGTGGATTATTGTTGAGGGATGAAGAATAAGTTTTCTTAAGGAATGTGGCCCCTGAAGGCCTACCTATATTCCAGTATACAATTTTACATCTGTGTACATACAAACTGCAGGTGGGCTTCTGAGTTGCCTATTTAAAAAGTTAAAGCACATCCAATTGGAAGGAATTTGTGGTAGAGTAAGAGGGAAGGAATTAGAGTAAAGCAAATGGACAGTGTGTTTAATCAAAAATATTAATGCATATATGAAATTCTCAAAAATAAATGTACTTAGAGTTTTTCAGCAATTATACTACTCTTTCAATAATACAACATTTAAATAATATATTTAGTGAAGGAATTATGTGTTATCAAAATAATAATAATATACATTTAGCTGTCTCTGTCTGTTTAAGGAATCAATAGAAATTTCTTTTTGTTTCTTTGCATTTACTATAAGATATAATTGACCCTGTATGTTATATTATACTGTTGGCATAAGGCACACTTTTATATAAAAATTACTACAAAGAAAAGACTTCAGGTATGCAACAGAAGAATCAATTTGAGTCACAGGGAATTTACAAAACAAAATCTATAATAATAAAATTAAGCTCCGGGAACCCAGTAGCCTCAGGATATACAAACTGCTGAACACATTGGATGGCTATAGTTGCTTCAGTACATGCAACTTCAAATAGAGTCAGGAAACATGGATATTTTCTATGCATTTTAAGCAACTCTTGACATTTAGAAGTATAATTGTACAAATTTTCCCAAGTATTGTCTTGAATTAAAAGCGTGTACCTGCAGTGATTTTCGTCAGTCCATCACACTTCAGAGCACAGCATCCTCTGTTGGGCAATGAAAGCTCAATACACATACCTATTCCTTTATGTACACTAGCCTTCAGCCAATGAGGACATTGGGATTTAAGTTATATTTAAAAAAGGACCTGAAGTTTCTGGGAGCCCTGATTTTCTTTCTTTTTTTTTCTTCTAATTATAATTGTTTAATCTAATTCCATAGCAGATTTCTCATAATTTCTATAATTCATGATACATCTTTATTTATTATTTTTCTCCAAATAGAACACAATTCCCTGCCTTTTTTTGTATTTACATTTGTGGCCTTCACATTCTCTGACAAATAATAAGTATTTGGAAGAATATAGAGGAATAGGTATATATCACAAAGAAATTATCTTCTTCCTTAGATTTTGTTTAAAAGATAAATTATAGATGAAACATCTCTTTAAGTATTAGACAAAAAGAACATCAAGACAATAGATAGCTGTAGCAGATGGAAACTACTAACAAGGCCATTTTAAAGAACCTGAATCAAGGTAGAAGACTCAGCAACCAGGAGAATTTTGCATAATGTTATAGTGGTGATATAAAATGCAATATTGGACTATAAGGAAGGACATAGGTGAATAGTTATAAAGAGTTGAAAAACAATTGGCAAGTGCAAATGGTCTACCAGTAATGTAATTTGTTCTCTATGTATTCACCATTAAAGGTGTAAATCAAAATCATTCTTTTTGAGTAAGCAATAACAACTAATCTTAGTACCCTCTTTATGTCACAACTGCAAGAGTACTTGAGGGTACTCATGAAAACTGTTGCTGTGGGCTTTCATTCTCACTCATATGCTGGGTCAGAAGAGGGTATACCATTAATTAAGATCTTTCAGGTTTCCGAACCCCAGGAAAGGCATAAAAAATCCTTTACTGTAAGAATCATGTTTATGTGGCTAATTGTGCATATTTCTATAGTACATAGCTAATCATTTTAAATATCTCAATTGATAACAGTGATGACTATTTTTGTCCTTCTTGCTCGACAACAAATACCTATACTCTTAAGAGTTCCATCTAACTTCTGTGAACAAAGGCTAAATCACACATCATGTCCTTTACTGCAAGTTATATTATTTTCTAATAATACATTTCAGACACATTCTGGTATTTGTATCTATGATAATGTATATAATACAATTATTTAATAAAATATCTAAATGACTCCAAGGTATCCTTTTATAAAACACCATGTGAAGCTATGTTCTGATAATTGAGCCATTTATTTTTCTTGGAAACAGCTTGGACACTCACAGAAATGAGCAAGTAATAAAAACTTAAAAGGTTCATGTAATTCTGAAAACTTTAGGATTCAAAAGGTCCCCAGGGATATGTCAGCAGTAACAATTTCTAGAGAGGCAAAATTCTTTGTTAGCCTAGGTGCCTTGAAGTTGTATATTTGGACAGAGAGCACAGATATGCAGCTTTAATGTGTCCATGTTGGGCTGGCTGTTTAGTAGCAGTCTGCCTATGTGTAAGTTACCCTGTTTCTGTGAGTAAACCCAACAAACTCTGGTTCACTCAGCTAGACTTGAGCACAATCACTTCTTTGGTTTGTCCTCAATTCCCTATATGAGATAAGGAGGCACTTGTTTATTACTGACCACCACCCTTTCCCTAACCCCCACCTCCAACCAAGGAAAAGTCAACCAACAGAAATTACCCATGTCTGAACTTGTATGTTCTTAGAATATGTTGTTATAAACCTTAGGCCTTAAATGGAAAATTCACATAGGGAAGTAACTTAAAAGTAAACAATTTCTAAGTAAGGCCAAAAATAAGAATAAGTACCCCCACAAAAAAAAAAATGTAGTAACAGAACATCACATGAAAAACAGTAGCAAGCATATACACAGGATTATGGTCTCCAGTATTTATCTTTACATGAGGATATAAATTGAGTGAATACAAATTTTCAGAGTGCATAAGCATAATCCTTCTTATTGATTTGACGCTAGTAGTACAAATTTTAATAACAAGGTAGGCTGAAATTTTAAATTTTTTTATTCATTCACAGCATTACATAGACAAGAATTATGCATTGCAAAAAAATTAGTGATAAGAAAAGTGTGTATTTGTTACAAAAGATAAATAAAAATTCATTATATACATACATAATATTTTCTTTGGTATAATACAATATAAAAAGAAGATATCTTCAAGGATAAATTACAAAGCACAGAGAAGCATTTCACTCACAATAGTGAGTGCTCTTAACCACAATATACATTATTAATTGATATCAATGGCAAATTTTAAGATATAGGAATAACTTATATGGTGAAGATAATTCCAAAAATAGAGCTTAATGATTTTCTTTTAAATGTAACTGTAGGTATTTCAGAGATATTATTCACAATGTATTTGCCTTTCCTACAGAACAAGTTAAACATAAAATTGACTGAATTTCTGACAGTCACTAAATGTCTTGGGATGCTAGACCTTTTCTTCTTTTTTTTATAATATGATCTTGAAAAATATGTTTAGAAGTTGTCACAAGTAATTATTTGTGATTGAAAAAGTATGAATCAAATTCTAGTAATTTTCTCCTAGAAATAGATCTTATTTCTTTCCTTTTGAATTTTCAGATAAACTACTATAAATTGGTTATTTAAAAGCATCACCATATTAGTTATCACAGTATATAATTTTGTAAATAATATATGCACAAATGATAACATCTGATTTTCTATATAATTTTCTCAGGAATCAGTAATAAAGAAAAAGTGAGGAGCATTGGCAAATAGAAACTTAAATTATATATCTTAGTGTTTGTAGTAAAACTGGTTCAGTCCTTAACTCTAAGAAGAAAATAATTACTATCATTTTACTGTCCTTGAAGGAAAAATATCTTTGGTACCAATTAATTACAACCATGCTTTCTCAATTTGAATTTTAATCATTTAGTGATATTTCTGAAGAGTTTGTTTAGCTCTTCCATTTGTAAATGCAGTACAAAACTCTTATGATTTTGGTAATGACTTTTTCTTAATGAGATCCAAAATTTTCATCTGAAAAACTCATTAACGGACTAACACATTACCATATTACCTTCCTTTTAGATGCAAATATTTTGTATGGCTATTATTTGTCAAGACCTATTGAAGAAGTAACATGACTTTTTATATTAATATATGGCTTTTAACATACTTCTCTGTCAAGCCATAATATGATGCAAATAAAGAAGTTGAAACAGTAAATCAAATATATCAAATACAATTAACTGACTAATTATTAATGACTATATACCCTAACAAATATATGTGTATTTGTGCAAGTATATGTAAGAGTAAAGAGCAATTAAGACTACACCAGCTTATGTGGGGTCATTCAGTTGTACAAAAGGTGATGACCCTGAGAAGAGTGTGTAGCCTTCTTTAACACACAGCTAAGAATTTCAGGATTAGTTAGGTCATCTCAAACATAATTGATCAAGCAAGGAGCAATTATGTTAATATTTTGTTTTTCATTAACAGAGATTTTAGGGTATTTTCCCCCTTTGGGCATACTGGGGGAAAATCTGGGCCTATTTTAGGGAGTTACAGAAACTGTCTTTTTTGGTCATTGTCTTGTGATATTGTGGGGGTTGGTTCAGAATTTGTGTATGCTCTCTCCCTCATTCCTAAATATAATTTGTTAACTGTTGTCCCTTTGTTTGGAGAACACCTGTTTGCTCCTTTCAGAGAACTGAAACCTAAATCCAGGTGTAAAAGTGAGAAAGTTTAACCCACCCCCATTTGAGATTTGTTCTCTCTCAAATCCTTAAGATGAGTCTAGGGGCTGATATTAGGATCTAATAACCATCAGATTAATGGTAACCAGAAAGGGCTTATCATTTAGTTAAGGCATCGTTGATATAAGTTCCAATAGCAATTAGCAGAAGCAGAATGACCAAAGGTTTGATGGTTGACAGAGTTCTTTATCTAGAAGGAAACTGGAAAGGAGAATGTGGACCAGTTATTCATTTAATCTCATGTCCGCTATGAAGGGGAGTTTCCTCTTGATCTAATATTTCATTTTGTTGGGAGACAAGAGGCTACATATTCTCTTCTATAATTACTTACTGCTGAAACTAGGACAATGTCAAGACTCAGAAAGTGTGGAATGCAAGATCAAAGAAAAGGAGGGAATTCAGGCAATGGACTGGTCATCAAAAAACATGTGATTCTCTGACCCCCTGACCCAGCTGAAGGGACAGGGAGCATCTATGTCTGCTTTCAGTCATTTTGGGCAGGTGTTGTTCATTAACCGATGCTTGAATGTGTCTGTCAGACAAATGGAAGTCTGTTAAGGAAGTTATAAACTGGAAATAGAAGTTAAGGTTTAGGAAGTTAAAGACAAATATTAAATTTGAGACTTTTGTTTCCATTAATTCTAGTAGTTGGGGAGAGATGAGTCCCAAAAAGAACAGGAAAGAGAAATAGGGAACCTTAAGATGTATCTATCTGAACTGCATTTGTATTGTGAAAAATAGATCCAAGTTTTATGATTCTCTTGATTTTCTGAAGTTTAGGTGAACTTTTATTTTAGAAAAAGATATGAAAGTTTTAGATATATTAGCATTATCAACCTGTATTGAAATTCATGTCATAAAAAAAGGCAGATAATAGATGCCTGTAAAATCTGGAGTAAACTTAGACCATAAGAATGTTTGAAACTTTAATAACCTCAGAAATTCATGTATCTAAAAACAAACATTTTAGGGGGACTGGAACTGTGGAAGGGGAGTCTGTCCCAGCAGACCAGCCCATCCAAAGTCTGCCTGCATCCTAGTACCATGGGAGGGGGTAAGAGTGGATCTGTTTCTGGCCTACTTTCTGGGGCGCTACTATAAGATGCCTGAGCCCTGGGACCTGCAAAAGCAAAGGGGTACCTGTTTCGGTGGAATGGGCTATCTGGAATCTGTCAACATCCTGGCCATGCCTCCCCTCATTGGGGGAGACCACCTTGTAGAGCAGTGCTCTGAGCATCCTAAGGACTGAGGACTGCCTTCAAGGTAGCCCGTTCCAGTGGACTGGCCTATCCAGAGTCTGACAGCATCTTGATCAAGCCTCCAATCACAGAAGGAGTCCCACTACCACCCAGTGGTAGAGGAGAGCCATCAGAGTATTAGGCCTGCTTGCACCCGCCAGAAGAAAAACCATGGTCCTATACCCACCAAATGAAGGAGAAACCACACCAGCACACACTGGAAGAGGAGATGGGTACATAACAGTATAAGAACACAGTCAACAACAGAAAGATCAATATGATGCCCGCAGGATCTAGAAACTCCACAGGAGCAAGAGCTGAAAATCCTCAGATGAAGCAGAAGAGAATGACCCTAAAAATAAGTTTATGATGATGATAGAGACCTTCAAAGAGGTAATGAGAAAATTCCTTAAGGAAATAAAAAAAAACAACAAAATTTAAGGAACTGAGGAAAAGACAGAGAAAAAAACTTAAAATAATTCAAACAGTGCAAGACGTCAAAGCTGAAATAGAGACAATATAAAGACACAAAGTTTTTATTATATAGGTCTTTCACCTGTTTGGTAAACATTACCCCAAGATACTTTATATTGTTTGTGGCTCTTGTAAAGGGTGATGTTTCTCTGATTTCTTTCTCAGCCCCTTTGTCGTCTGAATAAAATAGGGCAACTGATTATTATTTTATTTTTTGAGTTTGTATTGTATCCGGCTAGTTTGAAGATACCAGAAAATGGAAAGATCTCCCACACGCTCAGATAGGTATGATAAACATAGTAAAAATGGAAATCTTGCCAAAAGCAATCTACAGAGTCAATGAAATCCCCATTAAAATCCCACCAAAATTGTTCACTGACATTGACAGGATAATAATCAACTTTACATGGAGAAACAAAAGACCCAGGATAGCCAAAACAACCCTTTTTGTTGTTTTGCACATCTATATAATGGAGTACTACTCTGCAGAAAAAAATAATGGAATCTTGGAATTCGCAGGCAAGTGGATGGCACTGGAAGTAACCATCCTGAATAAGGTAACCCAGTCACAAAAAAGAGGAAAATGGTATATACTTGCTCATATATGGATTTTAGACCTAGAGTAAAAGGCATCACCATCCCTGATTTTATTTGTTATTTATTTGTTATATTTGTTATTGTCTTCATAGATATAGTCTATCTTACAGTTTGATTCATGGCAATATTTAACTTCAAGATCGTTTTTAAATTGTTATTAGTAATTAGAAGTACCTGCTATTATACATAAAAGAGTTCTCAAATGCGTGGTTTAATGATGCAACTTTAATCACTTTCAATAGAGAAAAAATTATTTCTTTATTGCAAGTTAATTAAAGAATAATATATTTATAGAGACTTCCATTTATTTATCTTATCAGAGAATGCTAAATTTGCCTGGTAACTGAGATAACTTGTAATTAAAAGATAAATTCGCATTTATATTTAATTACAAAGAAATCTATAGCTCATTTAACATTTAATTAAAACTTGTTAAATACAACCTAACTGCTCTGCATATTTCCAAATTAACATAAAATTACATAATAAATAACATTTTAATATTTATTAATTTAGTAATTTTGATGATTTCATTATGAGCCTAAGTATTCTGTAGCATTTTAGGTTCTCATTTTTTATACTTAGTAAAAATAATATTAACAAACAGTTTCTCATAATGCCTTTTTCTCATATAATAAAAATATTACATTATTCATGTGGCTTTTTGTCTGACAAAAAGAACAGCTTCAAGTCAAAATACTCTTATCCTCAAAGAACTCACATCTTTACTTCTGTAATTGTTTTGGATGAGAATGTCCCTAGGAAGCACAGCTACTTGAACACTTGATGCCCAGTGGGTAGCCTTGATTGGAGAGGTTTGCAGATACAGCCTTTCTGGAGGCAGTATGACACTGGAGGTAGTATTTTAGAGTTTAAATCCTCCCAACACTTCCAGTTAGTACTCTGTTTTTCTGCTTATAATTGAGACTGTGGGATCTCAGGTTTCCACTGTGGCTTCCATTTCTTTCTGCTACCATACTTCCCTGTCTCGATGGATGCTAATTCCTCTGGAGGTATCAGCCAAAACAGACTCTTGCTTTTAAAAGTTGTCTTTATTAAAGCAAAAGAAAAAAAAATCTATGTGTCACTATATGTTAGAAATATATATTTTGATACTTGATTTTACATGGAGTTTCAGTTAAGATGTTGTTTTGATTCTCAGAAGAAACTTTAGACTTTTAAACACCATTGAGACTGAATAACTATGAAGATTTGAATTTAGTGCAAAGGCATTTTTCATGATATGACCACAAGACTTTGGAGCCAAGGAGTGGATTATGGTAGTTTTAATGAGAAATGTCCCATATAGTCTCAGGTACTTGGAAAGTCAGCATCCTGTAAGTAGTGCTATTTGTGAGTGTTTAGGTGATATCTTAATGTAAGAAGTCTTTCACCAAGGCCTGGGCCTGAATCAGAAAGCATTATGTAACTTCCAGTTCACTCTCTGTTGTTTGTGCTAGCAATTATAGATATGAAATCTCAGCTTTACCCTGCTATCACTCTGACTCTCTCTGCTATACTTCCACAAAATGATGGATGTTTTATCACATCAACGGAAAAACAACTTATAAAACATCCATGACTATGAAAGGGATAGAAAATATGATGCTTTATATAACATTTAGTCTCCTTTTGGAGTCTCCTTTGTCTGTCTGTCTCTATACATACATATCTATATTTATATGTAATATATGTAAATATCCACACTTATGTATATATCTTATATATTTGTGTATGCATATATATGTATGTATGTATGTGTGCTTGTGTAGTGTATATATATCCCTGGCTGTACTGAAACTATTTAAACAAGGCTCACCTCAAACTCATAGAGATTCACCTTTACCTATTGAGTTCTGGGACTAATGATCTGTTGCATCACACCCAGCAGAAATTATCTTAGAAAAAGTTGATTATATTTTTTATTACTTGTTTCTTACTTTCCACTGAAAATGTTTTTATCTAGAAAGGAAGAATCATCATAGATCACAGAGAGAATAATGTCAACAGAATTGAAACATAAACCATGAAGATAAGAGGTAAAATTAAAAAAGAAATGATCTTTGTGCTTCATAAATGCAAAACAGTTGCCATACCATGAGGTAGATATGACATGATTTCAAAGTATATATTGAATATTCACAATGTCGCTCATATCTGATGCATCAATCTGTACATTAAGTATTCATGGCAAGCTGAATTATTACTTGCATATCAGCATATGATTTCAATATTCATTCTGAACTTCATGTGTGAGTCTCACCCTTCCAATGGAACATTGTTTGTTCACACCAGAGTTCATGTCTGATTCTCATCCTGCTCATCGATTACTCACAATGTACCTCATATCTGACCCCTACTTTGTATTGCATGACACATAATAAGATATTTAATATTGCTATTTTTTCTAGAGCCATCCAAATATTACTCTTTGAGTAATAGTCTTAGCAAGTTTTAGCTAGTGATGAAACAAAAAAGTTTCTTAATGTGAAGTCAGATGATATTTGTTAAAATATAGTTGTAGCCAAGAAACTATTTTAGTGTTTTTCAAATGTTTTGCATTTTATTCTAAATACCAATGAATTTAGATTACATAATTGAAAAAATAATCTGAAAATATTAAAAGCTCATTAACTAAAATAAAATATTTCTCATTATATATTATTTACTTTTAATCATGAATTTCTGTTCAAACTTGAATACTAATTTTTTCAGAAATAAAAATGATTTCACAACTATAGAAATTAAGAGTGATTTAAACAACAAAATGATATTTCATCTAGAATATATTTATAATTTTTAATTTGCATTTCATTTGTTAAAAATGTGTGTATTTGTCTATATATGATGAATCTAAATTGGTGCGTGGACAATGTATATTAGCTTCTTTCCTGATGCTCATTAACCCTGCTACATTTTTTGTAGGATCCCATAAATATAGGTGTATATATTTATGTGTATATGTGAGTGTTTGAGAGGCAGAGAGAGACAGAGAGAGAGTGAGAGATAGAGAGATTTGCATGTAAATATTGGGCTTTTTTGTCTATCTGTTAAGGAGGACATCTGGCAGTTTAATTCTTTCTCCAGGCTATTTCTTTTTAATTTGCACTTATTGGAAGCAGAGAAATATTGTTGACTGGTAAAGTGACATACAAAGTTCAGGGATTTCATGACCCAGAAAATAGGGAACAAATAAACTATATTATATTTTAGATATATTCCAAATAGCTGATTATGGATTTCTTTCTAAGGTGATAAGATAGCAGTACAAAAGGCATTTGTACTAATGGGAAACAGAACTGAAAATTACAGAAAGGAAACTGTGGAAGAGGATAAATGAATATGATAGAGTTTTAACATTATCAAACTTACAAACAACTGAGAAATCATATGACTTGTATTCCTTTTATTAGATATGTCTGCTTTCAGAATTCAAGCACTTAGCATGAAATAAAAATAATATGTGCATATTCTCTTTTCTTTCATGGAGTAATGTTATCAAGACTCAAGAATACTATCTATCTATAAGGAACTGAATTATTATGACATCTAAAAAACTTAAAGAAAATTGTGGATTCATGTTAATAATATAGAAAGAGCTTAAGTAATTTGCCTAGCCAAGAATTCTCTAGATAAAAAGTAGATGCAGAATTTAATCTCAGTGACATACATATATATATATATATATATATATATATATATATATGTGTGTGTGTGTGTGTGTGTGTGTGTGTATGTGTGTGTGTGTGTGTATCTCAAACCTTGAAATGTTCTTATCACTCTACTGTCTCCTGTACATTAGAAACTGAAATGCTGTAATATACTAATTAAATGGAGATATGTATGATAATTATAAGTACATAGCAGTGACATAGATATTAAAGGTTTGTGTTTACTTCAGGGAGCAAAATGACATTTTGAAAGTCAGATATTAAATTACCCTAATGGGACTTCAAATGCCATGCAACTGCAGGCAGGCAAAGAACAGAAAGAATATGAGATGACAAGATTTTACCTCCTAATAAATAGAAACAACTCTTTAAAGAACCAAATAACATTGCATGATTTAAATTTAGTTATTAAAAAAATTATGCATATGTATATTTATATGAGGATTAATTTGCTTTAGATTTATTAATGCTATCATAGCAAACCTAAATAAAACCAGGAAAGTGAAGATCAAAAAGTATTAAGACTGGGTTGTTTGGGGTTTTCATGAGACCCTTTTGGACAACAAATTGATTAGATATAACTCATTCATGGAATTGGAGTTTTAATTTGGTGATGACAGATGCCTAACTGGGGCTCCTTCTCCATATATATGTATGTATGTATGTATGTATGTATGTATGTGTGTGTTCATGTATACAAATATACATATATATTTCTACTATATTTGATATATGCAACCAATCAAATGATATTAATTTTAGCTGTTCCCTCTAGTAATATTTCTCTCACCACCTTCTTCCCTACCCTTCCATCTAGATCATCTGCTTCTAGTCCCCCAACACTTGACCATTGATAAATATATATTATATTTACCCCTCCTAGGTAAATCCTCTTATCCTTTTTAATGCAGACTATTAACGCTATTGTTTGTTATCCACCATCTGACCGTAGATCTGATAGCTGAAGATTATGCCTAAATAACTCATTGGAAATTTTGAAGTTGAGCACTTGCATACTTAAACCCTTCACCTATACTGACTAGTGTTTACGATACTAGAAGTACTAGCAGATATTCTGAATGCTACCATTGGTGATAGATAAGCACTAAATCAACTATAAACCTTTTAATCTACAAAGATGATCAGCTTTCAAGATGCCATAGTGCAATAGTAGTACAAAACTTTGTGGAGTAACCAACCCCTATCAGATTGGATTTAAGACCTACTCCATGAGATGGAACCCAACTTCAACACTATTCAGGTAGAATAGATACGCCACAGACTAGGGAAAAACTAAATACTGATGTTCTGCTAATGGGATGTTGCAATCTAATGACCCTTAACAACATTGTGCTACACTCATAGATCACTGTCCTTCATCAAGAGCCATCGTCAGAGAAGCTTCCTCCTTCAGTGGGTGTTAGCAAACACAGAGACCCACAGCTTGACAATGTACCGAGTAAGAGACCTGAGAACACAGAAAGCTAAAGGGAATGCCTCCATCAAATGTCTTTCTTTCTTTTTTTTTTTAATTTAAATTTAAAATAAGCTTGTTTTACATGTCAATCCCAGTTCCCTCACTCTCCTGCCTCCCCTGTTTTCCCCACCGTTCCCCACCCCTTTCTGCTCCATAAGGAGGGGGAGGCCTTCCACTGGGAGGCTTCATCCTCTGTCATATCATTTGGAGCAGGGCACAGGCCCTCCCCCATGTGTCTAGGCTGAGGGAGTATCCCTCCATGTGGACTGGGCTCCCAAAGTCATTAGTATACTAGAGAGAAATACTGATCCACTACAATTGACCACATAGACTGCCCAGTCCTCCCAGCTAACACCACATTAAGGGAATCAGGGTTGGTCTCATGCTGGTTTCCCAGCTGTCAGACTGGAGTCCATGAGCTCCCCCTTGTTCAGGTCAGCAATTTCTGTGGGTTTCTCCAGACTGGTCTTGATTCCTTTGCTCATCCCTCCTTCCTGTCTGCAACTGGATGCCAAGAGTATGGCTCAGGGTTCAACTGTGGGTGTCTGCTTCTGTTCCCATCAGTTACTAGATAAAGGCTCTAGGATGGTGTATAAGGTAGTCATCAATCTCATTATCATGAAATGGCATTTAATGTGGCCCCTCCACTATTGTTTAGATTATTAGTTATTGTCATCCTTGTAGATCTCTGGACATTTTCCTAGTGCCAGAAATCCCTTTCTTTCAACTCATAGCACTGTGAAAAAAGTTGTTTCAGGACGATGGTAAGAGCCAGAGGAGATGAAGACAAACCCTTCTTAACACAAGAGAGCCAATGAATGCTAAGAGGCAAGTGACAGTATACATTAGTCCTGCATGGGTCTCAGTCAGCTGACACCTTTCCGCTGAGAGACAAAAAAGACATAAGCCCATATTCCAAACTTAGATGCTGTCTACAACTGACAACAGTTTACCAACGAAAAGTAAGTTATCTTTAACTGAGTCTCATTGGGTATTCACACTACTTTTAAGGTCAACACAGAAGTAACTCAGTTGTATTTTTGGGGTACTTTATCTGACAATGTTGCCTTGCCATGACTTTTTAATTTATTTTATCTTATGGGTATTTTTAGGACCTGTGTGTCTCCATGTCAATCTGTTTCTTGTATTTTTTTCTTTTAATTTATTTAATTGTTTCATTTTATTCTGGTTTGTTAGTTTTAGTTTTATAATATTTTGTTGTATCATTATTTCTTAAATGTCTATTCATTTTCTTAAGAGCAATGAAAGAGTGTGGTTTTGGGTGAGAGGTGAGGTTGGAAACATTTAGGAGGAGTAAGGAAAGGTAAAGCTGTAATCAGAATGCATTGTATGAAAGCACTACATTCAATAAAACAGAAGTAGAAGAAAAGACTAGTTCATCATATAACTCTACAATTAAATGACTTAATGCTGTCAATGTGAAACATTTTATTATCAACAAAATCCTGCTTAGGTGGCTCAGTGAATAATGGTGTTCACTGCCAAGTCTTACTTATCTTAGTTTGTTCCCTAAGATCCACACTGCAGAGGATTTACTCAATTTGTGCTCTGATTTCTGAAAAACAACCCCTACTACCACACACACATAAAAATGAGCAAATAAAGGCAATAAGGCAATAAATGTTTTAAAAATAAAGTAGTATCTTAAATTCATTTTGTAGTTGATTTTCTTTTTCTAAATGCAACATATACAGCCAGCATTGACTCCTATTTTTTGAATGTTTACAGACAGTCAGTTAATCCCCAAAGAAGTAGTTACTGGGATTTTAGTACACTCTTCTGCTTCACTGAAGATATCTAATGAACTGGGTAATATTGAGATATAAGAACTACTGGGGAGTGCCATCAAAAAATAACAAGATCCTTAGGAGGGATTTTTTTTCTGGCCAGAAATTAATGGTAATTGTTTGATTGCTTGCTTCCTGAAAGTGACAGGTCTCACACTGCTTCTTTTATTCTGACAACACTATGACTTCAGGGATGTAAAGATAATGCAAACAAAGGCCAGCCAGCTGTCTTAACCAAACCTCCTGGATATCAAGGAGGATATTAAAGAACAGGACTATTTATTCAAAGCCTGCCAATACCTGGCATTAACAGAGTCTCACATTAAAAGGTTTACATTGATAACATAATACTAGATAAACAAACCAGTTATGTCTTGGAATTCTGAATAAAAGCTAATAACCTCATCACACACACTGAGAAAAAGTTCCCAGAGATCAGAAGTTCAGTATCAGAATACTAAATATAAAGATATACAATATTCTTGTATGACTATACTTGCTAACTGAGATTCACATTTCTGCAATATCATAGAAATTATATACAACATCATACAATGTTAGATAATTATTGATAGTCAGCTAAATATTAATATTTCAACTAATGCCTCAATTAATAATTGACATTATTGGTAAGCAAGTATTTCACATCAAAATGTAGTTTAGGATTTAGAGTAATTGGGCTAGATGTAATAGTATAGCCTAAAATCACAGAACGTGAAGAGATACTTAAAGAATCAAGTGACATAATAGCTTTATTATTAGAAAATCTTTATCCAGCAAGCTTGGTTGTTTTTGAAAGGTATAGCAACTTCAGTGACCTCCTGCTTCTTAGCTAGTGTTACTGACTATATAACCTTGTACTGATCCTTGTACATCTTCATGTATTTATTCAGCTCCAGCTTCACGCATTTAGCATGTGATCATATAAAACGAAAAATAAATCAGGAGTCAAATGTATTGAAAGTACTAATGGAGTTATTGTTGAATGTAAATAACATACATCTTACACATTTATTAAACTTTTCAAAGAGCAGCATGTAAACAATGGAAAAAAAAACTATTAAGTTTCAGGAACTTCCTAAATATTATGACCTTCTTTCTTCTTCTAGCTACAAACACTTTCTATTGTTCCTTCTATTACCAGCTCTAGGAAGTATCAACACTATGAAATTTGGATATTTCAAATATTTTAGTGGTGTTTCATTATTATTTATTTGATCTTAAATGTGCATTCTTGGTTATATTCTAAGAGATTGGTGGGGAGTTTATGACCCTACAGGAAGGTAGGAGATCCAACAAGAGGTGAAATTTAAAGGAAGAGAATTAGGTAATTTGCCTATTGACAAAACAAGGTGGACAGATTTCTCTACTAAACAATTCTACCATACTTTTCTGGCATGATACAGATGAAAACACTAACCAGGCCATGCAATAATGATCAAAATTTCCTGAATATAACACAAGCAGCACAGACACTGAGATCAATGATTAATAAATGGGACCTCTTCAAACTGAGAAGCTGCTATAAGGCAAAGAACACTATTAATAAGACAAAATGACAGCCAAAAATATGGGGAAAGATTTTTACCAAATCTAGATTGCCAGAGGGCTGCTCTCCAAAATATATACAGAATTTAAAAACTAGACATCAAAATGCCAAATAATCCTATTTTAAAAATGGGTACATATCTAAACAGAGAATTCTCAACAGAAGAATCTCAATTGGCCAGAATACACTTAAAGAATTGTTCAATATCCTCATCATCAGAATAATGCATATCAAAATTACCCTGAAATAGTATCTTATCATTGTTAGACTGGCTAAGATCAAAAGCACCAAGGACAGCTAAATTTAGAGAGGATGTTGAGTAAGAGGAGGTTTCTCAGAATAATGGGAATCAATCTACCTCAAGACACAGTGATAACAATCTTGGGCTTATACCCAAAGGATGTTCAGTCATACCACAAGGGCACTTACTCAGCTATGTTCATTTCAGCATTATTCATAATAGAAAAAAATCTAGAAACAACCTAGATGCCCCTCAACCAAAAAATTGATAAAGAAAATATGGTATTTTTATACAACAGAGAATTACTCTAGTATAAAAAATATAAATAGTGACCTCATGAAATTTGCAGGCAAATAGACTGCACTAGCTAAAAATCATCCTGATTGAAATAATACAGAGGCAGAAAGACAAACAGTGTGTACTTATTTATAAGTGAATATTAGGAGTAAAGTACAGGATAACCACCAACCTACAGCACAGGCACACAGAGGCTAGATAACTGCCCAAAGAGAGATGCATGGACTTCCCTGGGTAAACACGGTAAACATAGGGAGAGAAGTTGGAGATAGTAACTTGATAGTTGGGGATAGTAACTTGAGAGAGTGGCTTTAGTAGGCTTGGTATGGGAGGCAAGTTGGAGATAGAATAGAGTTGGAGAATAATAAAGGAGTAACTTTGATACAGGACTATTTTGGCATTAGGGGAAAACCCACTGGCAGGGAATCTCAGGAACTCACAAGGATTGCCACAGGTAAGTCTCTTAGCAATAGTGGAGAGGGTGCTTAGACTGGCCATGTACTGTTATCAGATTGGTGGCTACCCTAATTGTCTTCAGAGAGCCTTTATCCCATAACTGAAGGAAGCAGTTGCAGAGTTCCACAGCCAAGCATTGGCTTAGCTCCAGGAGTCATCTTGAAGAATGGGAGGAAAAATTATAGGAGCCTGGAGTGTTGAAAACGCGGCATTATGCTGACCCTGCTTCTTAATGATGCCTGACATGACCAAGTCATAGTTATGCCATGCCTTATGAGGCTGGGTAAGGACTCAGTATGCATGTGCAAGCTTCCCCATTTAAGCAAGTGCCCCTTATCCCCATCTCTTCTTCTGCTCTCTGCTGACCATCATCTAGCCCCCTTCTTTTCCCTCCACAAATAAACTCAAAGTAGGCATGTTGAGTCTCATTTCCCACTGTTGCAGCAAAAGAACAAGTGGGGGCATGATTTAGATGGAGGAACACACAGAGACAACTGACTTGAGTTAGTAGGAGCACATGAATTCTGATCCAACATTTAGGAGTCTAGATGAGAGTGACCTAGGTTCTCTGCATGTGTGTGACAGTTATGTAGCTCAGTATGTTTTTAAGGTATATAGAAGTGAGATGGGGACCTGTCCTTGGCATGTAGCTGACTTTTAGGTACTTGTTCCCCACGATGAATGACTTTGCCCAACCTTGATTCAGGGGCAGTACCTTGGTCTTACCTTAACTTGATGTACCATGCTTTGTTCAAACTCATGGGGGGGGGGGGCGTCTGCAGATGGAATAGAAGTGGATGGGGAAAGGGTTAGATGGACTTGGGAGGAGAATATAGAAGTAAAGTAGGGAGGAGAAACTGATCAGTATATAAGGTAAGTGAAAAAAACCCTGTTAATTTGATAAAATTAAAAAAAAATAATTTTACATTTATTTTGAGTTTTTTGATGCTTTTATTTTTTCAAGATTTCTGATGACAGGTTTCCTAATATCTTTATTTCTCCTTCCCTTCTGGTTACTGAACTTCTTGTGATAATTTTCAGTCTCTTTAGTATTAAAAAACCTCTCTTCTTGCCTTGTACCAAAGAGAGAACTGACATTACTATATATGCTCTATTATAATGTTTTTTAACACTCTTCTCTGTTCTTTCAAATATTTCTACTCTTATATGACATGAGTCTCTGTAAACTTTCTGAAATTTATGCTGCATTTATCTGTGGTTTGTTATAATTATCTTTTGGAGCATTCTTACTACATTGGGTTGTTTCAAATGTTTTCTTTTATATGATTCTATTTCTCCCCTTTTATTATTAGTATGGGAACTTCTGGTATATAGTTCAGATTTCACTAACATTTTTCTGGTTTTCAGAGGGATTTCTGACTTTGAGCATCATTTTCTGGAATTTGGAAATGTTAACTCTTCCTTTATATATCTCACATGGTATGGGAGCATTTGTGTCTCACTGTGATTTTAATGTTTCTAAATATAGGGGTGATTACCATTTAATGATCATTTGTCTTGATATGTGCATGTCAATGATGACTAAAAAGCTCCCAATATAACAGAAATTAGAAAAGGAGTAACCATGGACCATTGATTTAAATTTGAATGGTGAAATTACCATTCTTTTTAAAATCTACATCTTCCCAGTCCACTATCAAATACTTAGCAAATCTTTGCTAAGTGAAGGGAATATTTTAATCATTGAATATATTTATATATGTTCCATTCACATTGTTAGTATCCCATATCTCATGGGTGCATCTTAGCTTCAGAACAATCATCGGACTAACCTTATTTGAAAAGTCAATGAATTAATGACTGAAACAGTTTTTTTTCAATTTAATACATTTTATCCATTAATTATTAATTCATGCAATTGTTTACATGATTCTGGCTATTAAAAATAATGCTGCTATGAACATAGTCGAACAGATAGATGTCTTTGTTGCATGGATGTGGATAATTTAGGTATATGCCTAACAGGGGGTTGCTGTGTTCTGTGGTAAACTAATTCCCATTTTCCTGAGGAACCGCCATACTGATCTCCAAAATGGCTGTACGAGTTTGCACTCCCACCAGCAGTAGAGGAGTGTTCCTCTTTCTCCACATCCTCTCTAGCACAAGTTGTCATTGATGTTTCTAATTTTAGCCATTCTGACAAGAGTAAAATGGTATCTCAGAGTTGTTTTGATTTGCATTTCCCTGATGGCTAAGGATGTTGACCACTTCCTTAAGTGTCTTTCAGCTATTTTGGATTCCTCTATTGAGAATTCTCTCTTCATTTCTGTACCCCACTTTTTAATAAGATTATTTGGAGTTTGGGTGACTAGTTTTATGAGTTCTTTGTATATTTTGTTGATCAGGCCTTTATCAGATGTCGGGTTGGTGAAGATCTCTTCGTAGGCTGTGGGCTGATATTTGGCCTTGTTAAGTGAGTCCTTTTCCTTACAGAAGCTTCTCAGATTGAGGAGGTCCCATTTATAAATGGTTTTCAGGACTATAGCTCTATAGTAGAGCTTGGCATCTTGGATGGTGATGCCTCCTGAAGTTCTTTATTTTACAGTGTTGTTTTGGCTATCCTGGGTCTTTTTATTTTTATTTTTCATATAAAGTTGAGTGTTACCATTTCAAGGTCAGTGAAGAGTTGTGTTAGGATTTTGATGGGGATTGCATTGAATCTTTAGATTTCTTTTGACAAGATTGTCATTTTTACTATATTTAACCTACCTTTCCAAGATCACAGGAGAGCTTTCCATGTTCTGGTATCTTCTTTAATTTCTTTCTTTGAAGACAAAATGTCCTTGCTATATAGGTCTTTCACTTGTTTTGTAAGTGTTACCCCAAGATATTTTATGCTGTTTGTGGCTACTTTAAAGGGTGAGCCTAGGTGTCCTTCAACTGAAGAATGGATAAAGAAGATGGGGCACATTTACACAATGGGATACTACTCTGCATGGGCAGACAATGGAATCTTTCAATTCTCAGGCAAATGGATAGACCTTGAGGAAACACCCTGAGTGAGGTAACCCAGTTACAAAATGAGCAACATGGTCTGTACTCACTTATATTTGGATTTTAGAATAGAGCAAAGGATCACCAGCCTATAATTCACACCGCCAGAGAAACTAAGATACAAGAATGAACCTAAGGGATTCATACAAGATCCCTCACAGAAGGGAAAGGAACAAGATCTCCTGAGTATATTGTGGGGGGGGGCAGCGATTTGAGAGGGAGTTAGGAAAAAGAGAAGGGGAAGAGAGGAGAACATGTGGGACTAGGAAGATTGTGTCAGGGGAGGAATACACATGAGAAAAGAGAGAGAGAGAGAAAAAAGAGAGAGAGACAGAGAGAGAGATACTATATTAGAGAGAACCATTATAGGGTTGAAGAGAAAATTGACTCTAGAGAAATGTCCAGAGACCTATAAGTATGAACCCAACTAACAATCTGCTCAACAGTAAAATTGCTACCTTATATGTCCTTCCTTGATAATGAGATTGATAACTAACTTATCTGCCATCATAGAGCCCTCATCTAGTAACTGATAGAAACTGAAACAGACACAGCTAAACACTGAGACCAACTCCTGGAATCCAGTTGCAGAGAGGGAGGAGTGATAAGAAAATGGGGTTATGACCAGGCTACAAAAATCCACAGAGACAGCTTATCTGAACAAGGGAGAGCTCATGGTCCCCCATACTGATAGCTGGGAAACCAGGATTGTACCTACTCAGACACCATGAAGGCCTGGGCTGCATAAGGGACCTGTGACAGTAGAACTAGGATGTATCCTTAGTGCATGAAAGGACTTTGGGAGCACATTCCCTTTGGAGAGATACAACCTTAGCCTAGAGGCAGGAGGGAGGGCCTAGACCCTCCTCTGAATGACTTGATAGATTTTGATGATCCTTCCTGGAAGGCATCACCCTCCCTGTGGAGTGCTGGGGAGGGGAGTGGCATAGAAAGGGGGTCAAAAGGCATGGGAGGGAGGGAGGAAGGGAGGATGGGAGAAAGTGAGGGAGAGGGAACTAGGATCGATACTTAAAATAAGAAAATATATATATATATATATACATATATATATATATATATATATAATTATATCTTTGAGGACATATCAGTTTTGAAGAAAAAGCATTCAATGTTTTATGTCAATCCTTTTGTAATTGAATTGGTAATAATGAAACAGTAGACGTGGCATTAAGATGGCGCCTCACTCTGTAGAGGCTAGGTAAAATAAAAAGACATGCTGTGGGATAGCCTTCTTCTGTTGTTTGCAGCTTTGAACATTTCAATTTTTTTACAGTCTGAGGGCATAATCCTTGGTGAGCTGAGTGCGAGCCAGTGATCTGAGAGTCATGGTATTCAATTCCATATAAAATCTGTCCCCATGAGAGTTTCTGATATACCTTACAACACACTCCTGCTCCATTAATTGCAGCCCTCTGTTTGTTGCTGCAACTCATGCCACTCTTCAGGGACTCCTTGAAAGGACAAGCTTTCCCAATCAGCACATCGGAAAACTACAACTCTTATTCATGGAAATGGAAATTCAGGCATGCACCGGGCACATTGTTCTCTATTTCAGTCATACACAGACAATAAACTTCACTGTGATACTCCAAAATTAAGCTGAGTAAAATAAGCTACTTTATCACAAAATATTACTTTTGACTACATGAGCACTGGAATTTGTAGAAATATCAATTTAAGACATAAGTGTGAAATGAGGGGCTATATTCTGATACACACCAAGTCAATTAAGTTAGACTTGCTTACAAATTCTGATGAGATTTAGTTTTAGTTTCATGGAACACATTTTGGTGCATGAAGTGAATGTCTGTTTATACATAAAAAATGTATAGACTTTTGCAATGGTTACATCAAAGTTTAGACTAGGAAAAGTATGATTAATCAAAGCTTTAACAAAGTATTCTGAAAAGCTTAGTTCAGTTTTAACAGATCTGTGGAATGCTATATTTTTTTATTCATCAAATGGAATCATAAGTCTGATATTTATTGCTATAAGTGATATTTTTCTACTAAAGCATGTGATTACACTTAAAATGTTAAAATTAATTTTTTCTCACAAAGAAATAAAACTTTACAAATCATGTTTGTTTTTTATGTTTAATCTTATGTATAATTTCAGAGACCATTTTTGTTACAAAATTCTCAATTAAAGAATTTGTATAAATTTAACAACTCTTATGCCTAAAAATTTGAGATTTTTATTAATATTTAAAAATGTAACAGTATGTAGGTTATAAAACTAGTTAATGTAATTACTTTACCTTTGAAATAAGAATAAAAGACTAGTTTGTGGCATCTATTCTATTACAGCAAACAGAAAAACCTTTTCTAGTCTCACATCACCTGGTTTTGAATGTTTATTCAAATATGAAAATATATTGGATCTCATGAAATAAAAATAGCCATTGTAGCTTTTTATGTCTAATCAATTCTAGCATGGAATTTATTTACAGAACACATTTAAGTGATTTTAGCCATGTACTTTCAATAAAGAAAAGACACTATATAAAATATAAATAATGATTTCAATAGAACAAATATATTTTAACCATAACAATTTAACAAGAATCTCATTACTTCTTATATTTTGTCAAAGGATAATAAATTACTAGAAAAAAAGAGCAAAATTCAATGTCAAAGATATATAGTTAAAGAAAAATTGATCCTGAATACCTCATAAAGATGCTGAAAAAAATGTCACCAGGGATATTTTCTCACATTTATCATACAATCAATGGGATTCCAAATATTCATCTTTTTATTTATTTAACTTAGCAACTATTGTCTCCATTAGATTTCAAAGTAATAGAGATTATTAAACTTTAGTGTTTATGCAAGGTTATGTATTTTTGACATGAACCAAATTATCATAATACACATGAACACTAATGATTGATTCTACTTAGTATCATAAAAATAATTTATATATTTCTAAGGGGCATAGCATAGGAAGGGAATGAAGAAGGAAGAAAGGAAGGGAAGGATGGAATAAAGAAGGCTAAACAGAGAAAAGGAAACAAGGAAGGGGGGGTCTGAAGTGATTGCAAGGCAGCAGGGACATTTCTTTCCCTCCCTCCCTCCCTCCCTCCCTCCCTCCGTTCCTCTCTCCCTCTCTCCTTCCCTTTCTTCTTTTTTCTTCCTTTCTCTCTCTCTCTCTCTCTCTCTCTCTCTCTCTCTCTCTCTCTCTCTCTGTTTCTTTCCTTTTTACAAATATTAGATAAACATATCCTATACAAAACCACATTGGAACATCTTATAGTTTCTTCACAGAAAAAAATCTCATGAAAGTGAAAAAGTGCAGTACTTGTACAACTGAAGCTAACAAAAACAACTTTGGAAAATAGTTAAGATAAGGAAATAAGAGATATCCACACAAGAAAATTAAATGGACAAAAGAAGACCAAACCCATGAAGAGCATCTTGCAATAATTTGGGGAAAGACATTCACAGTCAGAGTTGGCAGCTGAGTGTAGATGAACCTCTCTGCAGAGAATCTGGTGTGGTCCTTGTGAGGCTCTTGCCCTTTTATGGGAAGAGCCTGGTGGGTATAGTCCAGACTTTGCCAGACTCCCTATTACCTAGAAGGATGCATTAGAGGGGCAACTTTTATTTATTGCAGAAAAGTTATTTGTACAGTGTTGACTCAAGGCTCAAAAAGGCAAATATTAAATGTTGCATCCAGCATTTCACCAGGTTTGGGAATTTCATTGATCTGTGTATTTTCAAAACAGAGATAGATTTAGGACAAGTTAAGAATTTTTAACAAATTAACTAAGAAATCAAATTTCATAGGCTACAATGTACTTAAAAATGTGCTAAAGAATATGCTACAATGAATATTATTTTTGTTTCAAGTACGGCAACAATTATCAGTAATCTTTATCATACTTCTCTATTTTATAAAGTCACCTTTTAAGAGTTAAAGAAAACCTGAAAGTTATAATCATGATTATCTATTATTATTGTTTATTCTGAGTGCATATTTTCCATCATAATGAATTGACATAGAATATTGCATTTTACTTCTTTATTCAATATGGCTAGCATTTGACCCTATATTATTTCTGGGACATTTTAGTTTCAACTATGTCCCATTGAATGTTTCCATAGGTATCATTTTGTTAATATTGATTTTATCCTGCATAAACATATAATTGAACTTTCTAATATCTCCTTTGAGAGTGACATCCAAAGTATTTACAATAATCTCAATGATTTTTGCATATTTAAAAATACAAAAGTAGATAAGTTAATGCAAGCCCCTCATTTCAATCTCTACCATCTCTACCCCTCTCTCTCATGTTACAAACATTTCATAATGGGCAGGGCATTTGAGGCTTGGCAAGATAAAATATGGATAGGTTTAGATAAATATGTAGAATCATTGCCTTTAAAAAAGCACATGTGAGAAAGATTAGTCAATTCTTCTCTGCACAAAAGAATTCATCTAGAGCACAGGAATAGACGAAGCTGCTGTCTGCATATTTATGTGCATTCACCTCATCTGAACACCAATCACAATCCTCCCACAAAGCAAGGACAGGTGTAGGAAATCCCTGAAAAGACACAGCTGCGGCAGCAGGGTAAGGCAATGTTCCTGAAAGCATGTATGCAGAAATTACTGTTTGTTGGACACTACATCCTCCTGTCAGTACAAGCAAATGCATCAGAAATACAATCAATGTTCATTTTAGTGATAAACATCTTAGTTATTATCAGCAAACTCATATCTCAGTACTTTCCTTCTAACTATATCCCAAAGAAATAATTTTTATGTTAGGTGGAACATAACATATGTTAAATAGGCCTTTGAAGTACAAATAATAGTAAAGGTGTAATGCCGTTTGTGTGTTCACATAAATGTTCTTAGAAAAGAAAGAAGGTACAAACACTAAGAGTCCACAGATGCCAGACAAGACTACTATAGCAAGCAAAACTCTCAATCACTATAGATGAAGAAAACAAGATATTCCATGACAAAAACAGATCTGCAAAATACTTATCCACAAATCCAGCCCTACAGAAAGTTCTGTAGGGAAAACTCCAACCCAAGAAAGTTAACCATACTCACATAAACATAGGCAATAGATAATCCCACTTTACAAGAACACAAAAGAAAAAGTAAGGCAAATGTACTCACAATCTCACAATACCCCCGCCAACAACAAACCCAAAACAAACAATAAATTAATAATCAATTGTCCTCACTTTCCCTCAATATTAATGGTCTTAACTGTCCTATAAAAGACACAGGCTAACAGAATGGATGTGAAGACAGAACCAATCCTTCTGCTACACACACATCTCAGCTTCAAAGACAGACACTATCTTAGAGTAAAGGGTTGGGAAAAAAAAATCTATCAATCAAATGGACCCAAAAAGCAAGCAGGTGTACCTATTCTAATATCTAAGAAGTTATATATCAACCAAAATCAATCAAAAGAGATGAAGAAGGTCATTTCATATTCATCGCAGGAAAAATCCATCAGTACGAAGAAGGTACGAAAAAGGAAAAATGAAGGTTGCTTGTTTGGTTTGTTGTTTATTTTTGTTTTGTTTTGTTATGATTTAATTTTTGAGACAGTGATTCTCTCTATTTCTGGCTGTTCTGCAACTTTCTCTGTAGACCAGAGTGACATTGTATTCACTGAGATTTCCATGCCTCTGTCTCCCAATTGCAGAGATAAAGGCATTTGCAACCACAGCCTGACTCAGAAAAATAAAATCATTGCTTAGAGCTGATAATCAGTAACCCAAATGAATCTTTTGTATCAATCTTTTTGACACCTAAAACAATATGATAAAGCATCCATTACAACACTGTTCAAGATCTGCCCTCAGGTAACGCAAAAGTCATTGTGTGGGGAGTAATTGCTTTGATAAGATTATTCAAACTTGGGTGCACAGTGCTTGAGAAAGAATGGCATGCTCAACAAGAATAAAGGGAAAGTTTAGAGAGGAAGCCATGATTATACTAGGTCTGGAAACCCTGGAACTTGAGAGACATAAGGTTTCCTCTGCTTCCTGATTGCTGGAATTAAAGGCTTGAACCACCACTTCCTGGCACTTAAGTTCCCAGTAGAGCAGAAAGAGAATGGGATGGGGGTTGGTAGGGGAAACAGGAGAGGACAAAATGATGTGAGAACTGGGATTGATATGTTAAAAAAAAGCTTTTTAAAATTTAAATAAAAATTATTTAAAAAGAGTATAATAATAAAATTAAATAGCTTATTTTCAGTTGTCCTTAGCTCTTCTTGCTAGCAATGTAAATAAAATCATGTGAAACTAATAAAAATTATGTACCCAAGCTAGAGAGATGGGTCAGTGCTTAAAAGCACTGGCGTACATAATGGAAAACCCAGGTTCAATTATTAGCTCCCACCTAGTGGTTCACACCCAATTCAAACTATAGTTCCAGGGAATCTGATGTGCTCTTCAGAACTCTGTGGGAACCAGGTACACACATGGTGTACATACATACATGCACACAAAATGAAAGTAAATCTAAAAAGAAATAAATAAAGTCTTGGTGTGATGGCTTAGTGATTAAGAGCGTTGACTACTCCTCCAGAGGAATGGGGTTTAATTTTCAGCATCCATATGGTAGCTCACAATTGTCTGTAACCGCAGTTCTAGAGAATCCAATTCCATGCAGACATACATGTAGACAAAACACCAACACATGATGTAAAATAAAGCAATCAATAAAGAAGACAATAAATACATAAATGAGTATTGATCCATGTAAGGAAGAACATTTACATTTAGGTTACAAATTAGGTTTGTGATTTTGATTTCTTACTATTGAATAAATCAATCAATGAATAATAAAAATAGTTACAGTGGAATAGAAACCTGGTAAATGCTGAATAAAAAGATGATGGATATCATGATTGACAGTAACAGTATTTTCAATTAAGTCATTCTTGGTTCATACACAACTAGATGTACACAATAAATTAGATTTTTTTTACAGAAAATTTATAATACAAAAATTTTATGTGTTCTACTTCTTATATGTTTTATATTATAGAATTAAACTAAACATTAAGAGAAAAAATATATTATAATGTATACACATGTGTTTCAGTTATGTACTATATCAAAAACTATATACTGGTAATTTTGAAACTTCTGGACAATAGTCAAATTAGGACTTGCAAAGTTGATTTAGCTATTTTATTCTAATTTCCCATATTTTAATCACCATTTATTAGTTTGAATGTAGCAAATTCAAATGCAATATATATTTAATGATATATAAAAGGAGATATTAACTCATTTGCAGTAGGAAATTCCAAACAAAATTGAATTGACAAAAACTGCACTTGATTAGTGTAACAGTAGGGAAGAAAAAGCAATTTCATATTTTTCTTATTAAATGACAATAATTTAAATATCCACAGGTATTTACCACTTGATCAAAAACTAAAAGGGATATACTTTTTAAAACCAGTGATTTTCACTCAAGTTCAAATTAGCATTACATTTCAAAGTAGGATTAATGACAGTATAATTTCTCAGTCATTGTTTTATCTTCTCTCTTTACACCATTTGATGATGAAAGGTTTGCTAAGGTTATTCTGAAAAATACCCTTCCTTCAAAGCAGTCTGTTTTTCATCTCTGTCTGTTTTCTACTCTATTTAGCTATCTTTCCCTTGGTAACCTAATTCATACTATATAGCTATTCTCTCAACAAACAAAATGGTAGAAAATGTATATAGAAAGCCATAGGTGAATTTCACTATGGATTATAAAGCAAAGTAAGTTATGGATCTTGATTTCACATTAAGTGGAACTCAGAAAATAAATTTAGGTGTTGTCATTGTACACATGTTTAGGTGCGCTTATTGGTGAAATCTAATGGGTGAATATTCTGTCATATACAAGATATTATATCTCAGCAAGACTCTTAGCCTTTTGACTTTTAAAATATTTCTTACAATTTAAAAGGGCAAGAGATGCAATATTTGGATGAGACACAACAATTTCATTGTAATTATAAACTCATCGTTGAACAAGATTGCCAATTCATTATAATCACGAACACATAGTAGTCATGGATACTAGCACTGTGTCTACAAACAACAAAACTTTCAACAGTCAATCACAGAGGAAGGAAATAGCTGGCCTATAGGTCACTATAAAATACAATCTAAGCAATAGTGGAGACGCTATCTTAAATTCCCTTCCCCTATAATGCAATTGATGACTACCATAAATACCATCCTAGAGCCTTCATCCAGTAGCAGATGGAAGCAGAAGGAGAGATCCATAGCTAAGCACTGAGACAAACTCCTGGAATCCAGTTGTAGAAAAGGAGGAGTAATGAGCAAAGGGGTCAAGACCATACTGGGGAATATCACAGGAAGAGCTGACCTGAACAAGTGGGAGCTCATGAACCTCAGACTGACAGCTTAGGGACCAGCATAGGACCAAACCAGGCCCTCTGAACTTGGATGTCAGTTGGGAAGCATGGGAAGTCTATGACACTGCTGGAAGTGGGATTAGTATATATCCCTAGTGAATGAACTGGATTTTTGGAGCCCATTCCATATGGAGGTATGTTCTCTCAGCCTAGACACATAGGGGGAATGCCTAGGCCAGGCCCCAAATATGTGACAGACTTTGATTATCTCCCATGGAAGGTCTCATCCTCCCTTGAGAGTGGACGGGGAATGGAATGGGGGATTGGTGGGGGGCATGGAAAGAGAGAGAGAGATTGAGAGAGAGAGAGAGAACTTGGATTGGTATATATAATAAGATTTTTTTAATTAAATAAAAAAAGAAACTATTTACATGTGATAAATTCAGGAAGTAGTTTACCCAGTAATTCTAATCCAATGGTCATATAGATACCTTAAAAATTTAAATGGCTCACAAAAAAAAAAATCTCAAAAAACATGAATGTGGGGAAAAGACTGATTAGGATGGCAGGTAGTTGATAGGAATGGAAGGGGTTCAAGAAAAAGAGGAGAACTGAGAGGAGGGGAGAGAAGCAAATCTGAATATGGAGTATGTTTTTATAAAATCTTCAAGTAATCAATAAAAAGTAAGAGAAAGTGAATGTTGTTATAAAGATAATAAAATATCAGCACAAAAATATAAATGTTAATTTGCATTATTTCTTTAAAAAGTAAATGAATGCTATATGTCTCATATTTATTTTATGGTGAGGGAATAAAAGAAAGTAAAATTACATCTCAGAAAAGTGTAACCAAATTCATAATACACTAAAGTGGAAATTCATCCTTTCTAAAATCTTAATGAAACACATATAGTACAAATACAAATATGTACAAATTATTATATGATGCCATAAGAACATATTGTAACTGTTCAAATGTTTTTTGCTCGTTTTTGTTTTCCTTTATAAAAATTTAAAATTATACAGTATATTCTTGTCATTATTTTTCCCTCTCTCAACTCCTTCTGAGTCCTTCCCACTTTCTTTCTACTCATACAATATTCAAACACACACACACACACACACACACACACACACATATGTATATATAAAGAAACACATACAAAAACTTGCTTCAAGATAAGAGAAGCTATATTTGATCAAAAGACTAATAAGTTTTTTTTTTTTAAAAAATGCCCAAACAAAACTGCACAAAGCCAAATATCCAAAAAGATAATATTATGTTCATTTTGTGTTGGTCTACTACTCTTGGGCATGTGGCCTACTTTCATATGTTGTCATTACACTTGGTGACATTTTATTGCTGCATTGGAGAAAACCAATTAGTTCCCTGCCAAAAGATGTCAACTACAGAAAGAGTTTTGGTTAGGGGTAGGATGTTCATCACTTCCCTCTCTCAGCAGTTGGATCCCATATGAATTGAACCTTTCAAACATCTTCTGTAAGCAAACAAAATTGTTCTCTACTAATTTAATTCTCTGACTTTACTAAAAATACAAAGCTTTTTTCAACAGTTCTCACTCTCCCTAACGCTGAATGCTGTTTTCATCTATAACATCTTATTTTTAGTAGGACTAAAACCATCTCAGTTTTTATAGCTCAAATTCAAATTCAGTACTGTCACCAGGAAAGCCTTACTTTCCCACTAGTTAAGATATTTGCCCTCTGTTACCAGGATTTGGACACATATTTTAAAAAAAATATTTTAGAAAGCAAATGACCCTAAGTTTAACTATTTCACCTGTGATTATGTGATACAAAATTATTTATGCATTAATGTGCATACTTATTATTAATTCAAATTGTCCTCACTATCAGATAATTTGGACATTAATGTTCACTCAAACTTTGGGACCAAATTTGGTATCTAGCAAGTTGTCAGTAAGCATTAAATGCGTGAATAAAAAAGTGAATCTAATTATGCATTGTATGGTAAGGTATACCTCACAGATGTCAGATAATCCCTTGCCATTTGAGGAAGTAAAACAATTAATTCACAAGAGCAAACTTTAATGATGAAGCTCTCAGAATTTTGTGAGTGTAGTTTGCCATCTGTTTTTCTAAATTACTCAGGAAAGAATATTTTAAAACAAAATAATCCCACTTAGCATCTGTTTGATTTTATTCCCACTCTGCTAAATACTGCAGAAGAAATGTTAATAAACTATATTTCACCATGGCTGGACTATCACATTAAATATCTAATGAATAACAACAATATTTGTAAATTCTTTTATATCTGTATTGATTATTAAGCTTATAAATTAACTTTTATGAAATTATCCAGTCTTGTATGTTCTTTTCTATTTATTTTATATCAAAGATGAAATATTAGAAGTTACATGATTACAATTTAAAGTGAATAAGTATGTTCTAATTTTAAGGATATTCTTTTTTATTTATATCATAAGCAATCTTGATTTACATGTTAATAACAACTCTCTCTACCTCCCCTATCCACTGCCCACTACCAACTCCCTATCTCATCCCCACTCTGCTCTCCAGGGAAGGTGAGGCCTTCCATGGAGATATTCAAAGTCTGTCACATAATTTGGAGCAGGGCCGAGGCCCTCCACAATGTGTCTAGGCTGAGAGAGTATTCCTCTATATTGAATGGGCTCCCAAAGGCCATTTATATACTAGGGGGAAAAATGATCCATTACCACAGGTCCTACAGATGGTCACTTCTCCTGACATCCAAGGGGTCTGGGTCAGTCTTATGATGGTTTCCCATCTATCAGACTGGAGTCTATGAACTCCCCATTGTTCACGTCAGCTGTTTCAGTGGGTTTACCAGTCTGGTCTTGACTCTTTTGCTTACCACTCCTCCCCTCTCTGCAACTGGATTCCAGGAATTTGGCTCACAATTTAACTGTGGGTGTCTGCTTCTGCTTCCATCAACTACTGGATGAAGGCTCTAGGATGGCATATAAGTAGTCATCCATATCATCATAGGGAAAGGGCATTTAAGTTAGCTTCTCCACTATTGCTTATATTGTTAGTTGGGGTCATACTTGTAGATCTCTGGACATTTCACTAGTGTGATATTTTTCTTTAGATCTGTAATGGCTCCCTCTATTATGGTACCTCTTTTCTTGCCCTCTTGTATTTTTCCCCCAACTCAATGTTCCTGCTCCTTAATGTCCTCCTCTTCCCTCCTCTTCTCCCCTTCCCTTTCTCTTAATTTCTTCTCCCCTGACTTCATGCTCCCAATTTGCTCAGGAGATCTTGTCCATTTTCCCTTTTGTGGGGGACCGTGTATTTCTATATTAGAGTCCACCTTGCTACCTAGCTTCTCTGGTAGTGTGGATCATAAGGTGCTAATCATTTGCTCTATGTCTAACATACATATATGAATGAGTACATACCATGTTTGTCCTTTTGTGACTGGGTTACCTCACTTAGGGTAGTTTCTTCTAGTTTCATCCATTTGCCTGCAAATTTCAAGTTTCTGTTGTTTATTTTACACTGACTATTGTTCTATTTTGTAAATGTATCACATTTTTCAATTCATTATTCAGTTGAGGGGCATCTAGGTTGCTTCCAGAGTCTTTCTATTACAAATAATGCTGCTATGAACATAGTTGAAGAGATGTCCTTGTTGTATGAATGTGCACCTCTTGGGTATATGCCTAAGAG
Organism: Phodopus roborovskii; assembly: GCF_943737965.1. Lineage (NCBI taxonomy): Eukaryota > Metazoa > Chordata > Mammalia > Rodentia > Cricetidae > Phodopus > Phodopus roborovskii. Next base: position 1,444,166 of record NW_026126413.1, on the reverse strand, counting down.
TGGAATTATGGGATCTTGTGGTAGACTGATTCCCCCCCTTTTTTTTGAGGAACCACGATATTGATTACCAAAGTGGCTGTACAAGTTTGCACTCCAACCAGCAGTGGAGGAGAGTTGCCCTTTCTCCACATCCTCTTCAGAATAAATTGTCTTTGGTAGTATTTTTTTCAGCCTTTCTGACAGGAGTAAGAGTAGTTTAGATGAACATTAATTTATTTTAAGTTTGATTAACTATAATGACCTATAATCTCTCAAAATGAATGAACTGTCTAAGAGTCTCTTGTGTTTATTTCAGAAATGACTTGGGTGAGTCCTTTAAGTGATTTAGTTAGTTTGTCCCTCCTAAAAGCCCAATATGAATGGAATTTACTCTGAAAAACTCATCTTTACATTCACATACAATTTAATATCTCAGTGGGTTTCGACTTTCTTTAAAAATTTGCTAATTTATTTTTAATGAGATGCACAACCAGTGTTGATCAGACACTCTGTAGTATATAATTCTTTTGCACATGTTAATTCTAACATCAGTTAAATTATCTCACAGATGAAGCATATGCCTTTGAGAAATTTTGATGACTTATGTTGGTCTTAATTTTCTTTAGCTTCATTTACATTCTTCCTCAATTTAATTCATGTTATATCTCTAGAGACCAGTAAAATTGTGTATATTCATATTATTTGCACACTTTCAATTTTGAAAATACTTCCCTGCACCATTTTATAAATCTTTAAAGTAAACCAAAAAGTATACATGAGAAATATATTCAGTGAGTTTCTTTCAAAATATCAACTAAAACTATAATTCATAATGGAAATGTTAAAGCTATTATTTTTAAATAGAAGGAAACACTTTAAAATTGGAAAAATGCTATAATATTAATCTTATGACTATATTCTTCAATTTAGATGTATAACATCATTCATACTGTGCTGAATTTTTCTAGATAAATTTAATTTGTACTAAGATATGGAGTAGTCACTGGATATTACATAGATAGCTCCCAAAGAAGAAAAATATCCTCTATTGCTAGCATCTTATAAGGGATTCTCTTGAAGTGAACATTTATAGAATTTTTACTTCCCAAAGTTTATAAGCAACTGGTCATTTCATCTGTTTCTAAGAGCACTTAAACATGAGGAAAGAACAGCGTCCTCTGAGAGAAATGGAGGTCAAGAAAAATTCTTAAGGAGCTAAGAGCCTAATAGGAACTATCATTCAAGTCAAATAAATCCAGTAACCAAAGAAATAGCTAACTAAGCCTTAATGAGACTCACAATACTGTATTTTATTAAATTGCCGTTAAAAGGTCCGAATTTCTACTGACATTAAAACAAGTATAAACAAGTGTTTATATGCATTGTTGAAATTCTAAAATTATCTTCAAAGAACACATGCTTCCTATGATCTATTCTTGTCCTCTTTTCATTTCAATATAGGCCTTTTAAATTACTATTAAATATTGGTTACTTTTAGTATATTACAAGTTGGATAATGTTCACACAGGATGAAGATCTAGTGTTTCAATCTCCTAATTGTCTTGAGATGATAAAATTGATCATATCTTATCAGTATCTCCCTGTTCTCAGTTTTTTTAAAAATGTGAGTACTGACATGTCTTGTTTATCTTTTTAGCAGGTAATGTTGCATTTAGGGAATTATTCCTCTAGTCTCCCAGCGACCATCATTTAAAATGTTTTCTTTTTAAGATTTCTACTTTACTAGAGAGTTGGTGTAGTTTTTAAAGTTTTTTAAGGAAAGACAAAATGTAAGACAATACCAGAGTCATTAATCTCCCTAATCACTTTTAGTTTACCTATTTCTACTTTGAGATAAGTCCTTGAGGCACAGACTTTATACATTTCCTGTCTTCATCCACCTTTCTCAGAAGTGTAGATAGCATCAAGGATGAACAAGCATCAACTTCTGAACAAAGAAGGCAATGAGTTCAGACTGTTAACCAAACATTTGAAAGCTCAAGAGTAAAAAATAAATTGAAAGAGGAAATCTTAGTAAATGAACCTTAGTCAAATTTCAGACACCAAATAGCTTTCTGTTTTGTTCTTGTAGTCAGTATGAGAAGACCTCATGCAAAAACCTGGAGATGACTCTGTACTCTTTCATCTCAGAGATATGGGGACACACATAGCTACAAATAGAGCCAGTATATTTTTTATCATTTTACCAACATTTTGTGGTCAATTTCAGAGGCCAAAAGTTTGAAGTTTTGGATAAGTGGAATGGCTAAGAACCTGAAAATAAATTAAAGAGAGTTTCAAGATATAAATATATGAGCTCTGGAAGTCCAGGATATCTGAGTAACTGTCTATAGCTCAATAAAACTGTAAGAATAAAACTTTTAAAGAAAGGAAAATGGCCTCAGGAAGTCCATAGTTTGAACATCGTTTTGGTACTCAAAACTGGCAAGCATGGCTCTTAAAAGCAAAGGACAGGAAAGGTGAAGTACAAAAGGTTTCATCTTTTTATATCTCTCAACTGAAATTTCATTGATTGAACAGCATGTCTCCCTATAGTTTTTTATATTGTAGTTACCATATATATGATCTTATTGGTAATTCAATTCAAGAGATAAAGAGCAAAATAGAAGGAGAGGCATTAGTAGGTAGGAGAGAGAGAGTGTGTTAAGAGTATATTTTTCCACCAGCCTGGTCCCACCACCGCACCAGCCCCAAACAAATATAAAGCTGTTAGCCTTTTACTAGTATTTTTTATTGGCTGGCTGTGTCTTAAATATTAACCGATTTCTATCAATCTAAGTATTTCCACGTGGTCTTAACTTACAGGAGAGAGAGCTCGGAATTCTACACTGTAGGTTCTACATCTTGAAACTCCTCCCTATTCCTTCCTCTCTCCTCCTAATCTCCTAGCCCTGCCTATCTTACTTTCCTATTGGCCAACAGTGCCAATACAAGAAACATATTTACAGAATGGCATCTCCCATCAAGAGAGAGAGCACAGTTTGTGCTGTGTTGACATTAGGAATATAATTTCACTTTTGTTACTAGCCCTAGTTGTTAATAGTTTGCTGAACAATTAGCAAAATCCCTGATCCTTAAGCCATTTATCATCTTCATATTTTTATTAAACATTTGACAATCTTAGTCAAATAGCATCTGTGTTCCTTTCTGTGATACAGTGCATAATCCATCTCTTTAAAAATTTTTTAAGTGTTCTTATTTTGGGTTTTACCTTAGGATTTTGGTTTTGTATTTTTCAATTTAATTTGAGTGTGTATGTGCAAGGGTCAGCACAAACATGAGGTGAGTGCCAGAGGATAAATTGTGAGAATCTGTTCTGTCTTTCCACTGTGTGAGTCCTGTGGTTGAATTCAGGGCATCTGGTAGGCCACAAGCTCCTGTATCCACTAGGCCTTTTTGGAGGGACTAAAAGTTGTGCTGTATTAGATATTTCTGTTTCAGCTCTGCCAAAGGTTTCCTTCAAAACTTTCATGCAGGAAGGTTTCTTTAAATTCACAAAGTATCATTCACTGAACAGCAAATGTAACATATTTACACTTAATGAAGTGAAGGAAATGCTACCCCAGAGCTCTGAATAGATTACCTAATTCTCAGATGAATATGTTTTGACCACTTAACTTCTTTATGCAGTGATTATTACTTTTGGTGTTTTTCATGATCTTTTAACTAACATTTAAAATTATTTATAACTACCTACAGGAGAAATGGAACAGCTATTGCTGCCTTGGTTGGAGTAGTCCCTGAAGAAAGGCATCTAAATTTGCTAAGTGTTTCAGTTTCTTTTGAGACTTAACTTACAGCTCAGCAAAAAAAGTACAGAGTAAATCCAATGTTGCTATAAAGTAGCTAAGGAGAATTTACAAACTGATATGGGATTAGGTTGTTGTCACTGTTCTTTCTATTCCACTTTGCACTTGTCTTGTGGTTTCATTCAATTAAAACTTTAAGGATTTCACTTTCTTCCTCTTTTCTAAATGAAAATCCCTTACGTACATCAAAATATTAGATGGTCATATGAAGAGATTTTGGAATATCATTGGTTCCCTCCATTTTGGGAACAAATTAGGCATGATGAATACAGTTATAAGATAACTTAGCCAGTGAATTTACCAGGTAATATTACCTTAATGACTCATATTATGTTCCACATGGATATCATCCAAGCAATTTGCTACATTTGGGAGGTTTTACAGAAGATCTGTATTGTCTATGGTAATGGGAAAGGGCTTTCAAACTATTTCATCTATTGTTACATTGGGCTAACATACATCTATAAGATACAGGCCATGCCTTCAAGGCTTTGAATCTAGTTAGGAAGAAAAGTAAATAAGCATTCAGTAGGAACAAAAATAGCATTGTGACAAATGTTTCATGCTGTGGATAAAATCAGAGATCCTGGAATAATGAATTGCAGATGAAATAGGTTTTATATACATGTTCTTATTATTTTCCTATATTCCCACATATTATACACAATAAAAATGTTGAAAATTCACTTTTTAATAATTATTTTAAAATTTATTTTATATAACAAAGTCCATTTAAATGAAAACAAACATTTATAGATAATATTTGGGAATTTGGGCATTGTTCTTTCCAAACTACTTCCTGCTGGTAAGGGGCGCTGTCGTGGTGGATTCGAAGAAGATTCAGAAATCCTGGTTGTAGTCTGTAAGGCTGCTTTGTCCAGCTGTTTTGAATGTAGGATCACCTCGTACTCTGTTTCAGGTGGTCTGGCTTGATCAAACCACATTAGTCTGGAAGGAATCCACATCTTTTCATTTTCTGTGGAAACAAAACTAGAAATCCTTTTCCCCAGTAACTTGTCCTTGAACTTAAATTTTGGAGTCAAAGCATTTTTTTTTAATTTAATTTATTACAGTTACCTAATTTCTCAATGAACTGTGTTTCTTATTTTGATAATATAATTTTCTCATTAGTTGTTATTAATGAATTATTATTGCTCATATTTATTGGTTCAATGAATATTTTCATAATATGTTTCTTTTTAAATTTGTAACTTAGTTTGTGGAAAAGAAACAGTTTATGCTCTACATTGACCAATTATTAATGGTCAATTACATGAAAAGACTAGCTCTAACCTTTTCAGCTTTAACATTGAAAGTTAGTTATTGATATTTATTTGAAATTGCAAACAAATAATATAAACTTTCCTACAGATATTGATCAGTTGAGACCGGAAATTTTAACATGAATATAGCTTTAATACTAATTACATTTCTGGTGTCACCTTTATTGGTGTAGAAACATAATATTGAAAGGTAAGTTCTGTTTTAAATAGCACTTGAAGTGCTTCTGATGTGCATTTTAATAAATGGTAGGAAGGAAATACAATGGCAATTAAATATTTACATAGAATTAGCTAATTTAATTTGAAAAATAAGTTAAAACTCTGAAGATTGAAATATTTAATCCACTGAGTCAAATTAGTGCTGTTCTTGCTTGAAGAGAGGATACTGGAAGGAGAGAGTGGAAGGGATAGATTAGATGGAGACACGTATATATCTATGATATTTGCAAAGGAAAAGTATAAAGATAAAAAATCCCAGAAGACTGATTAAAGGAGATAATTGAGATTTTTATGTGGCCTATACATGCACCATATTGGAAAATGGAGACAGAAATGTGCATATCAAACACATACACACACACACACACACACATACACATGCACGCACGTGCGCACACACATACACACAAAGACAGAGTGGGGGGAGGGTTCTTTAATTTAAAATGATACTAAAATTTATTCTAGTAAATTTCCAAATATGACTAGCAGAATACTTGTGGTGAGAGAAGATAAAGAGAAGTAAGTAGTAAGCAAAATTTAGTATCATTATACAGGAAAGAACAACAATATAGTATATTAGTCTAAAGAGTTTGAAACTAGAGGAGACAAATGAGAGAAAGACACAGGTTGGTATGCTACCCAATGTTCTGCAATGGACACCTCAGAGGTCAAAATGAACTACTACCTACTTGTTCATACTTATATCTGTCAGGAAAATATCTCCTTTCTTCTGTGTGCACAGACAAAAGGAAAGTGACTGCTAAATATAAGACTGTTCCACCTAATAACCTCAATCTAATTCTGCTTTTCCCACCTTAATCATTCATTTTATTTCTTGCCTTAATCAAATTCATTTTATGATTTGTTGCTATAAAAATATTTCAATGCTCACATTGGATATTCATGCTTCATTTTTCTATTTTGTTTGCAGATTTATTTTCAGAATGATCTTCTGTGGAGACACTACCACAGACAGAAATTCCTGTCCCCTTTAAGTATTCTGTCTCTTATATATGATATTACTTAGATGAGACACAGGCCTGCCTGATCAGGAACCCTCTCCTCTAATCAGATTGGCGAACCCTAATTGTCATCAAGTATGACCCCAACTAACAATCTAAGAAATAGTTGAGAGCTACCTTAAAAACCATTCCCATATAATTAGATTGATAATTATCTTTTATGCCATCCTAGAGCCTTTGTCTGGTAGCTGATGGAAGCAGAAGAAGACAGCCACAGCTAATCACTGAGCTGAAATCTTGGAATCCAGTTGCACAGAGGGAGGAGTGTTGAGCAAAGGGGTCAAGACCAAGCCAGAGAAACCCACAGAAACAACTGGCCTGAACAAGTCAGAGCTCATGGAGTCCACTCTCGTAGCTGAGAAATCAGCATAGGACCAAATCAGACCCCCTGAATGTGGGTGTTAGTTAGAAGTGGGCAGTTTATGGGGCCTTTGGTAGTGTATCGGTATTTCTCCGTAGTATACAAATGGACCTTGGGAGACCATCCCACATAGAGGGATATTCTCTCAGCCTAGACACATGGAGGAGGGCCTAGGCACTGCATCAAATGATATGATAGACTTTGCATATCCCCCATGGAAGGTGTCATCTCTGGGGAGCAGAAAGAGGATGGGATGGGGTATGTGAGGGGTTCGAGAGGGAGGGCAGGGTGAGGGAACTAGGACTGACGTGTAAAACAAGCTTGTTCCAAATTCAAATAAAAAATATTGTCATAAAAACTAACATTTCACATCTTCATATCATCTCTCCTTTTAGGTGGGGTCACTTTTTTTTTTGGTCAGGTTACCGGCATTTATCACATATTATTCTTGTGAATAAAGTGGGCCATTGGTTTTCAGAGTCATGAAATATATTGGATACTGTCCTAATCCAAAATTATATTTTCTAGTAAAAATATTTTAGTCTTGAAGTACTAGTGGTAATTTGAAACACTTCAGACATTTTAACTGTATTTTGCAAAAGTTATAGATTTAATGAGTAAGTTAAAACTTCAGTGTATCTCAGCTTTTGTTTTCTAGTGCTGTCTGCATATATTCTGACACTGTTATTTTTGTTAGGAATGAATATTTGCTGACTGAATTTTGTTGTGACTTGAAGTAATATCACATATCCAGATGCAATCAATTAATCTTTATTGCCACATCAAATCTAATAAAATAGCTTTGGGAAAGTAGCATATAAAATTTGTTTCACTGCAATATTTTTCTTCATTCTCATTTTAATGTATGTATATGTTAACATTTGAGAAGAATGTATTTCTTGATCTATTCTTTGAAAATACAAAATGTACTAACCAAACAAATGATGCATTTTATTTCATTAGCTACAATGATAGCATTATTGGAGGAACATATTTATTTAATTTAGTAATGTAAAGCAATCTAGGATGTAATTCTTTAAAATTAAAGAATTAGCAAGTTGCTGGAATGATCATTATGACATTATTAATATAACAGAAAGATGAGCACAGCTTTATTTAATAGTACAGGCTATAAAGTTTAAAGGATGTTTTATTTCTTAAGAACCCTACAGTTGAGAGCAAAATGCCAAAATTTGCATTTTTGATATCTATTGAATATGCAGATTGGTGAATGTAGTCTAGCTTGTTTTCATATTGAACATAGGCACAGTTTTATGTGTTTGGCAGTTTTATTAAGTTATTCATAACAACAGATGGCATAAAGATTTAGTTTTTTTTTCAACACAAAATATTCAGTAGCTTAGAAAACTTGTTCACTGGTGCTATTTTCTCTAATCCATTATAAATGTATGGCCATTCATCTATGCATGATCATGTGTGCATTGGGGAACTGCCAACATATTTCATATCAAAAGTGCTCTTTCACACCTCTATTTTCCAACGATGCTGTTTGAAAAAAATTCCTTAAACAATAAAGAAAACAGTATAGTAGGCCTCATTTGCTTACGTTTTGTAACCTATTTCAGTAAACTAGCATTATTTATAACTGAACAATGATTGATGTGTTCTGGAGACATAAAGTAAAACAAAAGATCAATAGCAATAAACCTTTGCTTAGTTTGTAAATCTATTTAATCTCATCCTAGATATATGGGATTAGGTTTCCATATGTACTTTCAAACTCACTTATCGAACTAACTGTAGCTTTATAAAAAGAGTTTGGCAATGTCCTCTTCTGTTGTGTGGAACAATTTGAGGAGTATTGGTATTACCTCTTCTTTAAAATTCTGCTAGAATTCTGGGCTTAATCCATCTGGCCCTGGGCTTTTATCCCCCCATGTTGTAGTTATTTGGGAGACTTCTGACTTGGTGATCCAATAAGATATGAGGGGGGTTATTCCTATTTATTTGTATGTGTTGATATTTGCTTTGTGACCTCATGTGTGATCACTTTTAAAGAAGGTTCCATGAAGTGCTGAGAATAAAGTGTATTCTTTTGTGTTTGGGTAGAATGTCCTATAATTAAATTTAAGTCCTTTTGAGTCATGACATCTGTTAGTTCCCTTACTTTTTTGTCAAATTTCTGTCTGGCAGACCTGTCCATTGGCAAGAGTAGGGTGTTGATGTCTCCCACTATTAGTATGTATGTGATTTTATATGTAATCATTAGTAAATTTTCTTTTACAAATATGTGTGCTCTTGTACTTGGGTCATAAATAAATGTTTAGAATTGAGACATCATTTTGATGGATTTTCCCTTTCATAAATATGAAATGTTCTTCTCCATCTTTTTGGATTAATTTTAATTTGAAGTCTAATTTGTTAAATATTATGATGGCTATACCAGCTTGTATATTATTTTATAATTTATTTATTATTTTCAATTTCATTTCACCTGCTAACCACAGTTCTCCTTTCTACCCTTCCTCCTATCCCCTGATAACTTTCTACCAACCCACCCCCAGTCCACTCCTCCTCATGGGTTTGGGCTCCCACGAGGAGTCAACAAAGTCTGGCATAATAGGTTTGAGCAAGACTAACCATTCCCCCATGCATTAAGCCTGAGCATGGCACTCCATCAAAAAGAATGGACTCTAAAAAACTGGCTCATGTACCAGGATTGCATGGCGATCCCACTGCTACTTAGCATGGCATCCCATCATTGGGTACTAGCTCATGTACCAGTTTTGTATCATGGACCTACTTCCAGGGGCCCTTCAGATAGTTCAAGCTTCACAACTATCCTCTACAGATGGAGGGTCTAGTTTGGTCCCCTGTAATATTAAGAGATATAGGTCTAGAGTTCATGGTTTTCATGACCTTGGTTCAGCTTTCTCTGTGGATTTCTCCATCATGATCTTGACTTTAGTGGCTCATTTACTTCTTCTTCCCTTTCTTTGACTGGAATCCCATATCTTGCCTTGTTCTTGGTTGTAGATCTCCACATCTGTTTCCTTCAATTACTAGATGAAGGCTCTATGAGGATAGTTGGGGTAGTCACCAATCTGATTACAGGTGTAAGCCAGTTCAGGAATCCTCTCCACTATTGCTATGTCTTACCTGGGGTCATCCTGGTGAATTCTTAGGAATTACCCTAGTACCATGTTTCTCCAAAACGCCATACTGGCTCTATCTATTAAGATATCTCTTTCATTGCTCTTCCACTGCATTCCCCTTGCCCGGTACCATCCCATTCTCTCATAATCTCATTCCCCCTATGCTCCGAGTTAGCAATATCCTGCTTCAATATAGCCTGTAGATCTCATCTAATTTTCTTTCCCAGGGTGTTTCATGTTTTACTCTTATGCCCCCCCCCCCCATTACCTAGCTTCTCTAGAGCTGAGGATTGCTCTCTGGTTATCCTTTGCTTTACATGTAATATCAATTTATGAATAAATACATATCGTGTTTGTCTTTCTGAGTCTGAGTTATCTCACTGAGGATGGCTTTTTTTTTCTATGAATCATATTGTTTTTTAAATCCATTTGATTGGAAAATACTTTCCCAACCATTTATTCTGAGATAATATTTGCCTTTGAAGTTGAAGTGTGTTTCTTGTTTATGCAGCACAAGGACAGATCCTGTTTTCTTATCCACTGTGTTTGCCTGTGTCTTTTCATAGGTAAATTGAGTCCATTGTAATTAGGGGTATTAATGACCAGTTACAGATAATTCCTATTACTTTTAGTTTTGATGGAGGTGGTGGTAGTGCATGTGTGTTTCCCTTCTTCATGATTCACTGGTGTGAGATTTTCTATTGCCTGGGTTTTTGGGGGTGTAGCTACCTTCATTAGGTTGTCCTTTACCTTCTCCTGTTGGATAGATACTGTTTCATTTTGATTTTCTAATGAAATATCTTGTTATTTTACATTTTTGGTGATTGAAAGTTTTGTTCAGTATAAGAGTCTGGGCTGGCATCCATGGTCTCGTAGTGTGTGCAAAAGTCCATTGAGTACCTTCTGCCTTTCAGAGTGTCTACTTAGAAGTTGAGTGTTATCCTGATAAGTATCCATTCACATGGTTCTTCCCCATTGCTGTGTCCTCCCAGGCCAAGTAAACTCCAGATGGATCTTATTGAAAAAAAGCATGATCTTCCTTCATCACCCACAAATAAGAAAAAAAAAAAGATAAATGGACAAACACCACCTGACTAGGTATACTCTTGCATCACAGACTTTACTGTCTGTATCAGCAGGGTTGTGGTAATGACTTCTTAATAAATAAGGTTAAACAAGATAGTATTGCCTAGTGAGTTTCCAAGCTCTATGCACAAGCAATCTGTATTCTGGGCCAATGACACCAAATACCAAACCAACATGCTTGACAGTCAGTTCCACTTTGTGTCATCCTTTGTCATACATGATGGATTTCTGTTTTCTCTCAGTTGCTAATAGTATATCATTTTTAACTTTAATTCTATCTGAAGAGGCCCAGTAGATAAAGCAGCCAAAGAATATTCAATACACACGTTTCCCAAGATGCTCTGAACATAGTCAGCAAGAAGCTCTGACTGTGCTGTACTCTCCATCCTTATCCGGAAAGTTATGGGAAAAAGCTATATCACTTCACAGCCACCATATTTTATTATTTTATTTCTGGTTTATTTTTATGTCTTTTTTGTTTTTGAAAACCACTGAGTGAGAAGAAAATATAATGTACTCTCAGATATTTTCTCATTATTATTTGATGTTAATAAAATTTGGTAAACATTGAATAGAACCATTGTACTATTTAAGAAATTTCAGTGATAACACCCAAAGCAATTTCTCTATAATACCAAGAATTCATTTGTAAAATGAATCTTTCATTTAAAAATCTGTTATGATATTTGATACAATTTACACACATAAAGCATCTCAAATGTTCTTTGTGTTTGTATATCATTCTCACTTCTAGAAGTTTTTAAGTGAGTTGTTTCCTTAGTATATATTAGAAGACTAATATGTTGATGGCTTTATTGCTCAAAACTAGTATATTGATGACTATATTGCTCATTAATTTTATCTTAGGAATAGAATATAGTTTATTTATCACGATATCTCACTGATGTTCAACTGGGGGCAATAATGTTAGATATTTAGCCCTTGGGAAAAAAATAGCATCAACTCTTAAAACATCCTAATTTAGGACATAACCAAATATTTTGTGTACACTTAATGTCATTTTTTGCCAAGACATGCAAAGACATTATTTTCCATAAATGCATGGTGACTTCAGTGAGTATTTTAAAAATAAAATGTATTCTAGAAGCAAGTACAGATTTTAAATTTCAGTATGAACTTTGAAACATTTTGTTATGTAGAACATAAACCATCCTCGATAAAAGAAAAAAAATCTTTGCAAACTAAGAGTAGTAAGCAAGCACTCTTGAACAATTAGGAGTATTCAATATTATATTCCATGATAAAATTTTGAATATTTTTCTCAGTAGTCAGGATCAACACAATTCTTAACAGGTTTATTCAATGATGCCATGTATTTGATTGTAAATATAATAATGTAATGAAAAAAACTAAAAAATATGTTGGGAATAAGGAAGTAAAATTCTATTTCCATTGAAAATTATCACATTGTTTGAAAATGTTTAGTAATCTTTGAAAATCTTCATGAACATTGAGGTGAGAGAATAGAAATGTTAGTTGCATCTTGTGACATGAGGGGAAAATAAAGTCAATGAAGAGTAAAGCCTCATGTCATTGTGACAGAGTTAAAATAAGACAGAGAAAAGTACAGTTGGTTCCCAGAAATTTAGAAAAGTCAATGTTGTTGAATACAAATGAGACAATCTACTCTATTTGGTATTATGCCAATAAAATAAATTTTATGTTTGTGTAAAGCCCACAGAAGTATAAATCATTAAAAGTAAGTATTTTTGATACTGAATTGAAAGCTACTTGGAGTAATATTTTCTTGGGAACAATGCAAGCTATGAAAATATTACTGTATTGTCTAACTATGACCTGGATGTTAATAAATGTGACCTAGCAGCATTGAAAATAGTGGGAAACCAATAGCAGAGTACTCCCGTCAATGGCTCACTTCTACTTAAGGGACTCACTTTGAAATTATTAAAAAGCTAACAAGGTAATTTAGTCACAGAAAACTTGAAGTGCAAATACCCATACCTTAAAATAAAAGGGAGAAAAGAAAAGAACTGAGAAATGACTTTCCAAGTGTTCTATAGCTAGACATTTGAAAAAACAGATAGTGGATCTATCATTCTCAAAGACTTGATGAAAGAAAAAAAATGGATACTAGTAGGAGTGCTGCAGTATGATTTACCATCATAAGCATCAATAAGAGCTCATAATAAAATTGAGAAAAATTTATACTTTACATTTAAAAAGTAAGTGCACCACTCTGCATGGTCAACAATATTTTATAAATGGTCTTCTTATTCTATGGTTTGGTTTTTTGCAGTTTCAAGGGTGTGTGTGTGTGTGTGTGTGTGTGTGTGTGTGTGTGTGTATAATATATATATTTATATATATATATATATGTGTGTGTGTTAATATATATATCTATTATAATTGGTAATAAAGGGGATTATCAATATGTTTAATTATAAATGAAGTGTATCTCACAATTTCAGATTAATAATTAATTTGAACATCTTAACTGTTATTCTTTTGTTAAAAAGGTAAAATATGGCCTTAGTTTCTTTTTCAATATTTGATTTTCTCTTTATGCTAGAGGTACTAACTGATTCTCAATTCATTATTTAAATATTGGCTATTTTGTTGTTACTAAAGCCCAGAAATTTTCAAGACATCTTCAAAATATTTGAAAACATTAAATGACTAGTCACTTGCTTCATGCTTGATAATTTGTTCTATTTAGCAATGTCTGCCTTGAATTATCTTTGTGCATTATTCCTGCTGTAATGTTAAAATATATAATGAATTTCTAGTGTTACATGGTTTCATATTTGTGTGTGTGTGTGTGTGTGTGTGTGTGTGTGTGTGTGTGTGTAGCCTTTGTTAGTATTTAAGCATTTGCCCTGGCCTGTTTTTGAATTTCTCACAGTATATGCCCTCAGCTGCTGCCACAAAGAAGCACCACTTATGCCTATTCTTTATGTTTCCTTTTAAAAGGGACATGCCCATTTTCCATCCCTTCTCTCTTTCTCTGCCTTTCTCTGTCTGTTCCTCTTTCTGTCTCTCTTTCCTCTCTCCTACTGATCCTGTCTGAGGATGTAGTCTCCTCTTCTTTCTCCTTTTTTAGGATCCTTTTCCCTTAACAACAACAAAAAAATCTCCATTTGAACTCTGTTGCATGGCAACTTTCTCTCTCAAGCCACTTTTTTAAAATTAATTTTTATTTAAATTAATAACAATATTATTTTACATACGAAACCCAGTTCCCTCTCTCTCCAGTCCTCTTATTTACCCCACCAATTCCCATCCCACTCCTCAGGAAGAGTGAGGCCTTCCATAGAAGATCATCAAAGTCTTTCACATCATTTGGGTGAGGGCCTAAGCCCTACCCAGTCTATCTAGGATGAGAGAGTATCTCTCCATAGGGAATGGGCTCGCAAAGCCCATTCATGAACTAGGTTATTCACTTTCAGAGGCCCCATAGACTGCCCAAGCTGCCAAATGGCACCTATGTTCAGGGGTCGTTGTTCGGTGTTACACTGATTCCACAGCTGTCAAGAATGGTGTTCCTGTACTTTCATTTGTTCAGGTCAGCTGTTTCTGTGGGTTTCTCCTGCATGGTCTTGACCCCTTTGCTCATTACTCCTCCCTCTCTGCAACTGAATCCCAGGATTTCTGCTCAGGCTTACCTGTGGATCTCTGCTTCTCCTTCCATCAGCTACTGGATGAAGGCTCTATGATGGCATTTAAGGTTGAACTACTTTTTAAAATTTACAATAGCTTTAGCTGTCCTGGACGTAGCTCTGTAGACCATACTGGCCTATAACTCATAAAGATCCACCTGTCTCTGCCTAATGAGTGCTGGAACTTAAGACATATTTAGTAAGAACTGGCTTATAGTCATCATCTTATACTTTAGCAGTATAAAGTATATATCAATGGTTTCTTGTAAAATACATCTATAATCCTGCCCTTACATAAACATCTACAAATGATCATGATTGAAAAATCTTGAATAATTTTGCAGTTTGATTTAAAATGTTTTATCAACTGTTATGAGATTACCACAAATTTCAAATCCCTTTTTGCAATCTATTTATGATTTGTTCAAGCCCAACATTTCTTTCATTTGATTTCATAGAGAAAGGATAAGATTCATATAAAAATATTCAGAGAATTCTTTCCCATTTTATCTATAGTAATTCTGTTTTGTTATTTATAATCATTGAGTTTACATAAAGTAAAATAAGAAATGTTCACTTATTTTTGTCATGTAGTACATAGAAAATATTAAAATCATAAAAAATCTTTAAAATGTAAGTAGTGGCTCTATAACAGATAAAAGTGGGAAACCCTGAGTAAAGGTACACATCTAATTTTACTTTGTTTATGAGACATATTTTTTGTTTTTCTGTCTAGCCAAACTACAATCTAAGTACTAATTTTCGTCCTTACATAGCAACTAAATGATTGAGAATACAGATGTGAATAATCTTGTCTCATGCAAGGATCACGTAATCATTTCTGGAGTAATAGTTTTGTACTTTTGATTTTTGTATAGTTAAAATTAAATTTTAAATCCTGTGGAAATTTAAATGAAAATGGCCCTTTTGGGCATATAGATTTTGATGCCAGCCTGACCATGTTTCCTTCTGTAGGAATGTGGACGTTGGTATTTTTTTAATTAGAAAAGTAGCTGAATGCTTGAATTAGGACTTTATAGAACATACTCATAGGAACAAGGAAGATATCCATGCTCAGTGTGATTTAAACTGAGGGTGTGGCTCAAGAGATGTCACAGCATAATATTTGTATGTGGCTTTGAAACATTTTATGTAATAGTTTAGAAAGGGATGTGATTGATTTTGGCCCCTGTCTGAAATATCTAAGGCCAAATTGAAGAGTTTTGTTGGATTAACTGCATTGGCAGAACAAATATCAAACATCCTTATATCAATCTGTCATATGTTCATTAGTGTTCACTCCTATGCAGAGCTATAGTGAAAAGTTTCAAGCTGAGCAAAGAATAATAGAAAATGTACAAGTTTAGGAAAAAGTGGTTAGCAGGAAGTGTAATAGAGCTAAATCTCGTGTTAAAGGAGATAATCAGCTTAGAGAAGATCCTAAAGTTAAATGGAGTAAAGGGAGTTTGGTCTTGGAGCAAGAAAGATCCTACCCAGTTAAGTTTCCAACTTTTTGAAAAGATAGTAAATAAAACTTCAGACCCAGGTGTGGTGGTTCATGCTGTAAATTCTATAACTCTGGTGGCAGAGGCAGGAGGATCTCTGAGTTTAAGGCTAGTCTGATATACAGATCAAATTTCAGGACAGCCAAGCTTAAAGAATGAAGGAAACCATTGAAAACAGAGTGACTGTAAAGATGTAATTGAACAAGAAGGCCATGTTCCAGTCCCAGCAAGCAACAGAACTTGGCCGTTTCATGCATATTTTTCTGTCTTTAGAGTCAAGGATAGAAGAAAGGGGTTACAGAATCTCACTCAAATACTAAGAGGTAGCCTACTGAAGCCAGGCATATGTTAGAGTATCCCTACATGGAGGCCTAGAGAGGCAATGTGTGACGTTTCATAAGCAAAGCCTGGAGTGCTTTGGAAACCGAAAACTTTGGAGATGTCATAACCATGGTATACCTATTGAGGAGAGCTACTAATAGGGAGTGAAAGTAGACTAACGGAAATATGTTGTAGTCAACAAACCTGAATGGAGTTTGAGATCTGAAGAGTATTTTGACATTAAACATGGAGATACAGAATTTGGAGTTTGCCCCAGCTGGGTTTTAGTGTTTCTCTGGTCCAAATTGTTCTTACTATGCTCCTTTTAGAAATGGATATATATATATAGAGAGAGAGAGAGAGAGAGTAATTGTGTGTAATCTGCTTTTTTATTTTATAGAGCATTACAGTTAAGAGATTATATGAGTCTCATAATTGACTTTGAACTTTTTTGAACTTTTAAACAATGATGGTACTGTGACTGACTATGGGGACTTTTGAAAATGGACTAAATGTATTTTGCATTGATAGGTGGCTACAAGCTTATGGGTGCAAGGGGTAGAATGTGGTAGTTTGAATAAAAATGACCCCCACCCAATTCCATAGGTAGTTTAACTATTAGTGTGTACAGCTTTGTTGGAATAAGTGTAGCTTTTTTGGAGGATGTTGAGGTCTCAGATGTTATAGCCTGGCCAATGTGTCAAGGCACTTTCTGCTGCCTGAAGATCTAGACATAGATTTCTCAGCTACCTCTTTATCACCATATCTGGCTGCTATGTTGCCATGCTTCTAACCATGAAGATAATGACTTAAACCTCCGAACTATAAGCAAAACCCAACTAAATGCTTTGCTTTCCTTTATAGGAGTTGCAAGATTCATAGTGTCTCTTCATAGCAATAAAATACTAAGGAAGAAACCCCAAGATACTATATATGAAGCATTTGAGAAATTCACATAACTCTATATGAGTGTGCAATAACTACTACACAACAGTTGTTTGCATAGTATAAAGTCTCAGTGTGTATATAAATATAGAGATTAGTACAACATTCAGGCTCTCTTCCTTTCCTATGGAGACTTTTTCAAGGAAAGCTATGTATACTCTGTGAGATATAGTTGTAGTAATCCATAAAGTAAGTTTTTATAACCTAAACACCCTCTAGAATTTCTTTTGTGAATAAAATCTATAACTTGATTTCTCTTTTATTTTTCAATGCACAAATTCTATTTCTTTGTAAAAAAAAATACAGTTTTCAAAAAAAAGAAATCTATAAAGTGTCACATGTAGTTTTGTGATTTACAGTATTTTTATGTGATGAATGCTGTTTTCCTAAAATACAATCCTGCTATGCTAATCCCTAGTAAATTAATATATAAAATAATTTGTCAAAAGAAATTTTCCAATATAATCAAGCTCAATGAGGGATATCATACAAAATTTTATCCAATAAGATAGGTGTCTTTTAACAGGGGAGAATTTGGCCTTAAGCTAAAATTCACAGTGAAAATTTGGAGGCAGAGATTGGTTGATATAGCTATAAAACTACAAACTACTTCTCTCACTCTTTTCTGTCTCCTGGAGATAGATAGATAGATAGATAGATAGATAGATAGATAGATAGATAGATAGATAGATAGATAGAGATCATAAAAGAGGGAGCCATTATAGGACTGAAGATAAAACTGAAGAAATGTCCAGAGACCTACAACACTGACTCCAACTAACAATTTGAGCACCCGTGGAAAGGCTTCCATAAATGCCCTTCCCTGATAATGAGATCAATGACTAACTTATCTACCATCATGGATCCTTCATCTAATACCTGTTGGAAACAGAAGCAAACACCCACAACTAAACACTGAGCTGAACTAGAACCTAGATGAAGACAGAGAGAGGACAAGAGCACCCTACAGAAACACATAGAGACAGTGGATCTGAACCAGGAGGAGCAATCAGGCCCCCAGACTGATAGCTGGGAATCCAGAATGGGACTGATTCAGACCCCCTGAACATGGGTCTCAGCTAGAAGGACTGAGCAGTCTAAGGGACTTCAAACAGTGGAACCAGGAAGTATTCCTGGGGCACAAAAGGACTTTGCAGACACATCCTCCATGGAGGGATACTCCCTTAACCTAGAGACAGGAGAGAAGTACTAGTCCCTACTTCAAATGACTTGACAGAATTAGATGACCCCTCCTGAATAGCATCACCATACCTGTGGAGTGGGGGGGGGATGGGAGTGGAGGGTGGTCAGGGTGCATTGAGCAGGAGAGAGAGGGAAAGAGGGAGGGAAGGGGGGAGGGATGAAGGGAGGGGGTAAAAGGAAACTGGAATCAATATGTTAAAACAAACAAACAAACAAAAACTACAAACTCAAAAGTGATTTTACAATAATCTTCAACTTAAAAAAGTACCGGTCACTTAAACCTTCTTTATTTACTCTAAAGAAGTAATAACTTTCAATTTGATTCCATTGGTCTACCTGTCTATTTTTATGCCAATACCAGGCTGTTTTCAGAACTATAGCTCTGTGGTAGTGCTTAAAGTCATGAATGTTGATGCCTCCTGAAGTTCTTTTATTATATAGGGTTGTTTTGGCTATCCTGAGTCTTTTTTTTCCTATAAAATGTTGATTATTATCTTTCAAGGTCCGTGAAGAATTGTGGTGGGATTTTAATGGGGATTGCATTGAATCTGTAGATTGCTTTTGGCAAGATTGCCATTTTTACTATGTTTATCCTACCTATCCAAGAGCATGGGAGATCTTTCCATTTTCTGGTATCTTCTTTAGTTTCTTTCTGTAGAGCCATAAAGTTCTTAATATATAGGTCTTTTACTTGTTTGGTAAGCATTACACCAAGATACTTTATGTTGCTTGTGGCTATTGTAAAGGGTGATGTTTCTCTGATTTCTTTCTCTGTCTCTTTGTCTTCTGAAAAAAGTAGGGCTACTGATTTTTTTAAGTTTATCTTGTATCCTGCTAGTGTGCTGAAGGTGTTTATCAGCTGTAGGAGTTCCCTGGTAGAGTTTTTTGGGTCGCTTATGTAAACTATCTTATCATCTGCAAATAGAGACAGTTTGACTCCTTCCTTTCCAATTTGGATCCCCTTGATCTCCTTTTGTTGTCGTATAGCATTAGCTAGAACTTCTAGTACGATATTGAAGAGATAAGGAGAGGGCAGCCTTGTCTTGTTCCTGATTTTATTAACCCACACACCTATGAACACCTGATTTTCAACAAAACAACTAAAATTAGACAATGGGGCGAAGACAGCATCTTCAAAAATTGGTCCTGGCACAATTGGATGAGGGTGTGTAGAAGACTGCAGATAGACCCATGTCTGTCGTCATACACAAAACTCAAGTCCAAATGGATCAAAGACCTCAACATCAATCCACCCACATTGAACCTCTTAGAGAAAGTAGGAGTTACCCTTGAATAAATTGGTGTAGGAGACTGCTTCCTGAACATAACTCCAGGGGCACAGACACTGAGGAAACAATTAATAAATGGGACCTCTTCAAACTTAGAAGCTTCTGAAAGGCAAAGGACACAGTAGACAAGACCAAACCGCAGCCCACAGACTGGGAAAAGATTTTCACCAATCCTATATCCGACAAAGGGCTGATCTCCAAAATATACAAAGAACTCAAGATACTAGTCAACAAAACACCAAATAACCCTATTAAAAATGGGGTACAGAACTGAAGAAATAATTCTCATCAGAGGAAATCAAAAAGGCTGAAAGACACTTAAGAAAATGCTCCACATCCTTAGCTATCAGGGAAATGCAAATCAAAACAATTTTGAGATACCATCTTACTCCTGCCAGAATGGCTAAAATTAGAAACACCAGTGATGACTTATGTTGGAGAGGATGTGGAGAAAGTGGAACTCTCCTCCACTGCTGGTGGGAGTGCAAACTCATACAGCCATTTTGGAGATCAGTATGGCGGTTCCTCAGGAAAATGGGAATTAGTTTACCACAGGACCCGGCAATCCCCCTCTTAAGCATATACCCAAAGGATTCACATCCATGCAACAAAGACATCTATTCAACTATGTTCATAGCAGCACTATTTGTAAAAACAAGAAACTGGAAGCAACCTAGATGCCCCTCAATTGCAGAATGGTTAATAAAGATGTGGCACATCTACACAATGGAATACTACTCTTCAGAAAAAAATAATGGTATCTTGAAATTCGCAGGCAAGTGGATGGCACTTGAAGAAACCATCCTGAATGAGGTAACCCAGCCACAAAAAGAGGAACACAGTATGTACGCACTCATATATGCATTTTAGACCTAGATCAAAGTATCACCAGCCTATAATTCACACCACCAGAGGAACTAGGATACAAGGTGTATTCTAAAATATTCATATAAAGTCCCTCACAGAACTGGGAAGGGACAAGTCCCCCAGAGCTCAGGGGCAGTGGGGGGGCAGCAAATGGAGAGAGAAGTAGGAGAAAACGAGGTAGAGGAAAGGAAAACATTTGCAACCAGGAAAATTGAGCCTGGTTAGGAATAGAAGACAGGAGAGAGAGAGAGAGAGAGACAGAGACAGAGACAGAGACAGAGAGAACATAAAAGAGGGAGCCAATATTGGTTTGAAGATAAAATTGAACACAAAGAAAGGTTGAGAGAACTACAAGACTGCTCCCAACTAACAATTTGAGCTTCCGTGGAAAGGCTATTATAAATGCCCTTCCCGGAGAGTGAGATCAACAACTAACTTATCCATGGAGCCCTCAACTAATGCTTGTTGGAAACAGTATCAAATACCCATACATAAACACTGAGTCAAACTAGAACCCAGATACAGATGGAGAGGACAAGGTGACAGAAACACATACATACAGCTTACCTGAACAAGGAGGAGCTAATGGCCACTAGACTGATTGCTGGGAAGCAAGCATGAGACTGACTCAGCCCCCCCCCCCCGAATATGGGTCTCAGCCAGAAGGATTGAGCAGTCTAAGAGACCTCAGACAGTGGAGCCAGGATGTATCCCTGGTGCACAAATGGACTTTGTGAACACATCCCCCATGGAGGGATAACTGCCTTAATCTAGAGACAGGAGAGAAGCCCTAGTCATACTTCACATGACCTGTCAGATCTATATGACCCCAACTGGATGGCATTCCCCTACATATGGAATTGGGGTGGGGGGGGATGGGAGGGGAGGGTGGTTAGAGTGCATGTGAGAGGGCAGAGAAGGTAAAAGGGAGGGAAGGAAGGAAAGAGGGAGGGAGGAAAGGAGGGAGGGGTGGAGGGAAAGAGGGAGAGGAAACTGGGATCAACATGTAAAATAATAAATTAAATTAAAAAAATGCTTTGACTCCAAAATTTAACTTCAAGGACAAGTTACTGGGGAAAAGGATTTCTATTTTTGTTTCCACAGAAAATGAAAAGATGTGGATTCCTTCCAGACTAATGTGGTTTGATCAAGCCAGACAGCCTGAAACAGAGTACCAGGTGATCCTACATTCAAAACAGCTGGACAAAGCAGCCTTATAGACTACAACCAGGATTTCTGAATCTTCTTCGAATCCCCCATGATAGTGCCCCTTACTGGCAGGAAGTAGTTTGGAAAGAACAATGCTCAAATTCCCAAATATTGTCTATAAATGTTTGTTTTCATTTAAATGGACTTTGTTATATAAAATAAATTTAAAAAAATAAAAAAAAAGAATTAATAACTTCAGAAATTGACCCCATGGGCCACTCCAATGCTGCAAAACTAATAGAACATTGTATTTCCTCCACTGATGCTTCCATTTGAATAAAATGGATTGATGAATTTTTGTTAAGATATACCTGGATTGTAAAAATTTCAACGGAAAATTAAATATATTTAAACATATTCTAAAGATAAAGTAACATTCATATGGTATTTTGGCTTATGTGTTTTTTAATCTTTCATAATAAAAAACATTTAATGAATAGTGAGATCAGAATATATTTAGAAAATGAGCCATATGAAATTTAGTATAGCTAAAAGGAAGATTCAGAATAAATTGATCAGTGTATTTAATTTCATTTATAAGAAACCTTAACTAACTACAACTCTTACTAATACTTTCAAAGAAGATATTATTTATTAACAATCCCCATTTAAAAATACTCAATATGTAAATATTCATGTTAATTTTCACTTACTTGAAACAACTATATAAAAAAATTTATATTACAATAACAAGTAAAATACTAATAAATGTTCATTTTAGATATCATTTCCATGTAAAAATTAAGGATTCTCATGAGATTGATGAGGCACAAATAAATGAAAAATAGATTTTCAATAAATACTATTGCATGCAAAAACACATAGGAAATGTGCATAATCTTAAATTTATGCATTTTTCAACTGAAAATATTACTGATGTGCTTTATCCCATCTATAAAGGACCAGCTATCTATCAATTGTGGCTCAGTAGACACATTTGAATATATTATTAACCTCTATGTTTGATTATCTGTCAAGAA
Organism: Phodopus roborovskii; assembly: GCF_943737965.1. Classification (NCBI taxonomy): domain Eukaryota; kingdom Metazoa; phylum Chordata; class Mammalia; order Rodentia; family Cricetidae; genus Phodopus; species Phodopus roborovskii. The sequence goes on along the minus strand of NW_026126413.1, from coordinate 1,421,313 downwards.
TGTGCAGAATTCAATATGAAATAAAATTTGGATTTGACCAGTGGAATCATGGCCCAGTTTTTATTAGAGAAATATGATTCACAGTGAGAGAATAGCTAGGTGAAAATTTATGTTGTACAAGAGTTTATGTTTCGTAGTGAACTTATACATGAGAATAATAATTTCAGAATGAAATCCTTGTAGGTACATTTAAATAATGATAAATATTTCCCAACATATCCATGTTGTGAAAAGTATACAGCAAGAATATACATATACAATTTATTTGATATGACAATGGATGTCAAAATTAAAGAGACAAAATGTTCTGGTGAGTTATTTGCTATAATTTTAACTCTAAATGACCTAGTATGATTCCAGTTATGTTATATGTTCTTTGTTCAGCTGAAAATAAATAGATAAATGTATGGAATGTGTTGCAGAACTCTGTCATTTATATTATGAGACATAGACAAACAATAGACATTTCCACTAACAGAAGGTGGACAAATATTGTTCAAATATATGTTATTGGAAATGTTCTAGTTTAACTTGTGTTTGTACATAAACTGACTATCCAATCTTAACCATATTGTTTCCTGAAAATATGTACTGATATTCCTAAAGATTAATTTATCTGGATAAATTTGTTTTTCTTTCTGAATGAAAACATTTTCTATTGAGATGAAGATACACATTTTTTTCTTTAAATTTTTCTTTTTTAATTTGAATTCGAAGCAATCTTATTTTACATACCAATTCCAGTTCCCTCTCCTTCCCATTCTCCATTGCCCACACCTAACCCCATACCATCCTGCTTGTGATCCACAGAAAGGGTGAGGCCTTTATGGGGGGATCATCAAAGTCTGTTGCATCATCAGGAGCAGGGCTTAGGCCCTCCCCCTTGTGTCTAGGCTGAGAGAATATCCCTCTGTGGGGACTAGGCTCCTACTGTCTATTCCTACAGTAGATATAAATGCTGTTCCATTACCAGGGGCCCCATAGACTGTCCAGGCCTCCTGTGCAGGGGACCTGGTTCTGTCCAATGCTGGTTTCCAAGCTGTCAGTCTTGGAACTCCCACTTGTTCAGGTCAGCTGTCTTGTGGGTTTCAACAGCATGGTCTTTTTATTTTTTTTGCAAAAACCGTATTTTAATTATTAAACATGATTACAAAAATGAATGATGACAGTGCAGGTTATAATATTAGACCAAATCAAAGTAGAAAGGAATGAGATGAATATAACTTGGTAAGAAATATATCTATGTATTATAAAAACATAAAGTCTTTTAATTTAATCAAGCATTCATCTGGAATTTAAAACAAAAATGGAGGTAAACAAAGTAGAATGAAATTAAAAGTGAACATCATTTGAGAAAATAGTGAAGTAAAAGTAAACACAAGATGAATGACAAATTGAAAACTTGTCTTTCTTATGACGTAAGTAGGTAAGTAGGGTATATATAATGAAACTATAAGAGAAGACAAAAAACATTTCCAGAAATAAACTATTACTCAATATTCCTCACTTTTACAAATATATTACAATACTATTTTGAATGAAACTTTTCATCATGAAATAGCAAAATATATCTTAGTAACAATAACACATTGTTACTACTGAAAAGGATAAACTTACTGTATAGCCAGGACAGCAAAAGAAGTATGTGAACCTCATTGAATCCAGCATTCACATAGCCATTGTATGGCCCTGCTCTAGTCTCAGATCAGACATCACAAGGAAAAAGTTGTTCCTTTCAGTTAAATATAACTCAGCTGAGTCTGTTTTCATAATTCAGTCCTTTAGGTAAACATCGAATTTTGTCTTCTAAACTGAAAAGTATTTCAACATGGAAAAAATTGTAACAGAGGATCTGGAGAAGAGGGGAGGTGGGAAGGTCTTGGAGGAAAAGAAAGAGGGTGAGGCTGTGGTCAGGATATATTTATAAGACAAAAATATTTTTTAATAAAAATGTTAATAAAAGAAAAAATAGAAAATTGTCAACAGCATGGTCTTTACCCATTGCTTATCACTCCTACCTCTCTGCAACTGAATTCCAGGAATTTTGCTCACTGCTTAGCTGTGGGTTTCTGCTTCTGTTTCCATCAGCTACTGGATGAAGGCTCTATGATGGCATATAAGGGAAGGGCATTTAAAATCTCCTCTTCACTATTGCTTACATTCTTAGTTGGAGTCATCCTAGTAGATAGATCTCTGGACATTTCCATAGTGCCAGGGCCAGGTTTTTCTCTAAAACTATAATGGCTGCCTCTTCTAAGGTGTCTTTTTGTCTTCTTTTTTTTTTTTTTTTTTTTTTTTTTTTTGCTCTACTGTTTTTCCCTGTCTTAATCTTCCTGGTCGCTCATGTTTTCCTCCTTCCTCCTCTTCTCCACTTCTCTTTCTCCTTACTCCCTTTTCCCTCCCTTCTTGCTCCTAATTTACTCAGGATATCTTGTCCCTTTCCCCTTCTCTGGGGACCATGTATGTCTCTCTTAGGGTCCTCTTTTTTCCTAGATTCTCTAAAGGTTTGGATTGTAGGCTGGTAATTGTTTGCTTAATGTCTAATGTCCATATATGAGTGACTATAATCCATGTTTCTTATTTATACAAAATTATTTTTGAAACTAGAAAATAATGGAAGTAGATGTGTATTTTTTTATACATGTATATTGAGTTTCTAGTAATACATTGAAAATAGTGGACCAATATTATAATATATAAGTTACTATTTGTGTTTTTAAAGTATATTCAATGATTTGATTTATTTATTTTAAATTTTCATAGTATAATATATTTTTTACTTTTTTATTTTTCTTGTTTTACACATAAATCCCTCTACCTCCCTCCCTACCTCTCTCCCACCCTCCTATGTCCCCAACCACCCTTCCATCCCATTCCTCCCCCACTCCACATGCAGGGTGATGCCTTCCAGGAGGGATCATCTAAATCTATCAAGTCATTTGGAGTAGGGAATAGGTGCTCCATCCTGCCTCTAGGTTAAGGGAGTACCCCTCCATGGGGAATGTGCTCCCAAAGTCCTTGTGTGTGCTAGGCATACATCCTGGTTCCACTGTCAGAGGTTCCTTAGACTGACTAGGCCTTCTAACTGAGACCCATGTTCAGAGTGTATGAGTAGGTCCAAGGCTGGATTCCAAGCTAACAGTCTGGGGCTCCCCGTTAGCTCCTCCTTGTTCAGGTCAGCTATCTCTATGGGTTTTCGTAGTTTGTTCTTATCCTACCTCTCTGCATCTAGATTCCATTTCATCTCTGTGTTATCAGTGTTTAGCTGTGGGTGTCTGCTTCTGTTTCCATCAGCTACTAGATGAGGGCTCTATGATGGTGGATAAGTTAGTCATCGATCTCTTTTTGTTCATAATTTCCCATCCCTCGTCTCCTCCCAAATCCTTTCCACCTCACTGATCATCAACATTCTTGTTCTTGTCTCTGTCTCTTTAAAAAAATTGTCAAAAACAAATATCAAAATAATCAAGCATTACATACAGAAAGACAAAACCGCTAATTAAGAAGAGAAAGAATAAAGGAAAGAAGGATGGGGGAAAAAAGAAAGAAAGGAAAGAAGAAAGAAACAAAGAAAAGAAGCCATGTTATTAAATCATTTTAAATGCCATATTCTGTATATCTCTGAAGTTTTGAAGATGACCTCTCTTTCTAAAATATATCTCTGTTTGATAAATTAACTGTATAGGTATAACATTGAATGAAATTAGAAACATATATGTAATACATCTAAACAAATTAATCTAAAATTTTAATCAATATATAATATTTTTGTGCAATATACTGAAGTCCTATCCAATATAAAATATTTAAAACTAGTAGTTGCTTCTTAAAAGATTTTATAATCTACCTTTTTATTCTCATCATATCAATATCTTCCCTTTTTTCTTTTCAAGAGTAGATTCAATAATCTACCCTTTTATCCAATGATAATTTTGTTACTTTTATGAATCACAATGTAAAAATCTGATATTTAGAATATCTTATATGCAACACCAAATTGGTTGTGGCCCACAGTTTTAAACCACTTTATTAACTGAAAGATAGTGATAGGTTTTCCCACAAGTCTATGAAACAGCTTGTCTGATTCTTGGCCCCTTTAGCAATGTCAGGTATTGGTTCTATCTCACAGAGTAGGCCATAAATTCAACATGAAAATTGTTCCTTATTCTCATAATGTTTGTGTCACTGTTACTATATGTCTTGCAGGCAGGAGTCTGTTGTTGGTCACAGGTTTTGTTGCTGTGTTAAGTTGATTACCTTTCTCCTCAGATAATATGCAGAGTACCTAACAGTGCCATGAATACTATTCAGTAGGTTGATGCTTCAAGTTGGGCACTAGATCGACTTCTCTATGTTTAATGACTTAAGTATTGACCTCAGTCAGAAACAGGAACATTTTCTATCAAGTTACAAAAAAGCAACTAATAGACTTTGAAATAGCTTGTGATGTTTGAGAGATCAATGGTCCTCCCTTATAACAATGATTCAACAATATATAATTCTTGGCATTGGAGTTTGTTCTTGGCAGCAAAAGTGTGTAGGTGTAGCATTATATATATATATGTATGTATGCTTCTAAAATATTAGGTTTCTATATGGATTTTTACAAGTTCTTTTTGGTTAGTAGTTCCTGCCATTATTCAGATCATAAAAAATACAGAATAAACAAGCATATGCATTTGAAAATTGTTTGATTCATTGAAAATCTAAAGAAAGTATTTCCACAAAGTAAAATTATTTTCAGTATAATAAAATAACTTCAAATAACAAAGTAAAATTAGAGTAATTGATTCACTTAATTACATCTTTATTCACCCAAACCAGAGATAAAATAGAACTTGCAAAATTCCTGTGATATTCACTAAAATGCTAAAACAAACTCCTTAAAGTATGCAGAATACTATTAATAAAGTAAAAGTGGCCTATATACATATTCACACTTTCTTGATGACATTCCTTGATACATGTTGACAAAACCACATAATTAAATTTTAATCATATTAACAAAAAACTAAAAACTTTATAAATTATATGCATAAATAGCAAGACATTTTATAAGGCAATGCCCACTTTTCTTGTATGATTTGTGGAAATAAGAGAAATTTCAGTCTAGTAATATGCAAAAAAGAACAGGACAAAGGTACAATAGGTCAAAGAAAATAATCTTCACAGAACCCAGTAACAGGAAGTTAATGCAATTTCCCTCATCCTTCACATTAATCAGAGCACCAGATGGTCTATTCTCTGGAGAAAAAAAAAATTACAGCTTCAAAGTAAAGGTTTTTCAGAGATCCAGATTTCTATAAACTGTCAGTTGTGCACAATTCACATGCCAGAGTTCACTGTTTTCAAATATGACTGTTTATACCCTGCCAAGAGTTGACATATGAGTGAATGCATGGTTATTTGTAATATGTATAAAGGCTAAGAAACATTCTAAAGAACCATATCTATGTGTTTTTTGTCTTCAATTGTCTTTTAATTGACTGCCACAGGCAGAGAGTTCAGCCTAGTAAGAAAATAATTGCCTCTTCATGCTGAAAAGATAAACGTATGCAGGACAATATTAATTGCACAGAGTGGCAATTATACAAGATATATGTATGCAACAAGTTTTCAAGAAATAAGGTTTTTAGCCATTGCTCCGTTTCCCGTAGTTATTAGTTTATTAAATAACATTATGTCACAGTAAAATTTCTTTTATTAGACTAAAGGAGGATTGAGAGTCTCAGCAATTAGTTATGAACTAATTCAGTTAAAAACTGTAGCTGTTAATGCAATTATGTAAAATTAGCTACAAAATGAACTGAGTGTTCAAAAATAAATTTAGAAAAAACCTCCTACCAACAGAAATAAAGTTAGCTTTCCACAATTAACCTCCAATGAAAACATTGTAAGACCCAAAGGGATGTGATTACTTCTCTAGAATATTAATGTCTTTCACTTCATATTCTACAAAGTAATTCCAAAGTTAACTGAACTTCTAGAATGTTTTCCAATACTCATGTATACTTTTTAAGTAAAAACCCTAATGGGTGGCACTTATGTCTTTCCCATAAGACTAAGTAAACTTTATATATATATATATATATATATATATATATATATATATATATATACACATATATACACACACACACACACACACACACACACAATTTCTTTAGGAAGTTGTAATTAAAGATTTTCTTCCTGTGTGCATTATCTAAGTATAAAAGGAGCCCGAGGAGATGTATGTCTTTGGCCTTGGATCAGTGATGGAATCCCAGCAGGTTGGACAAGTTAGGAATCTGATGATGTAACCTCCAGGCATTAAGAACACAGGGCCTCAGCACTTCCCTTGGTTCAGTGCAGTTCTTGCAACTTAAGAAAGAAAATTATCTGTGGATTTCATGTATTTTCATGATAAAAATCTCACAAATATACATGTATGAAGATAACCCCCAAACTCTGAGACTGCCTCAAATAGTAAACCTTTATAATACAAAATGAAAATATAATGTATTTGTGGAAAAACAGGTGAGAAAGTTTAAAAGATAATTTTTTAAATAATTTTTTAATTTAAATTAGAAACAAGCTTGTTTTACATGTCAATCCCAGTTCTTGCATCCTTCTGTCATCCCCTGTTCCCCCCAACCACCAACCCACATCACATCCCCTTTCTGCTCTCCAGGGAGGATGAGGCATTCCATGGGGAGTTTTCAGAATCTGTCATATCATTTAGAGCAGGGCCCAGGCCTTCCCTCATGTGTCTAGGCTAAGGGAGTATGTGAAATGAACTCCCAAAGTCCGTTCCTATACTAGGGATAAATACTGATCCACTACCAGAGGCCCCGTATACTTCCCAGTCCTCCCAACCATCACCACATTCAGGGAATCTGGGTTGCATGCTTCTCCACTATACCTATCTCTGACATGGGCAAATCCTTGTCAGGAAAAGAAGTAGGTAGCACACATTTAAGCAGTGAGCACAAACACACTGCCATCCCTGTGTCTTTTTATAGTACATGAGTTCTGAGGACAGTGCTGCCATCATTGCTGCTAATTACCTCCCAAGCAAGAGACAAAGATACCTATGTAGAAGAAACAAATAGTAGGTGTGTTTGACATATTTAAATGTTTATTTAAACTAAGAAAGAGTCTTTCAGGTTAACATGATTCTATCATCTTTCTGTTTCCACTTTCCAGTGACATCCCCATCACAGAAATAAGTTAAGTACAAAGTTAATATACAATAGCCTGTGATTTTGAAGACTTTTGTCTTGCCTAGTTGTATCCTCGTTTTCACTAGGTATTTTAATATATTCAAATTTATGGTTGATTTTATTTTTTCAACATAGAAAAGTAAAACTAATATAAGATCACTAAATGTAGTAAGAAGGATGTATTAAAAGCTGGCAATAAACCATTCAGAAAACCAGGCAAGTTACCTGCAAATTTTCTCTGTTTCTCTAGATCCAATCTCCCAGTCTCATCCCCAGCTCTGCAGCAGGAAAAAAACAAACAAAAAAAAATGCTGCAGCCTCCCTTTTCCCTCTAACCACACCCTCAAGAAATCATAAAGATCTCCTCCAACCTCCCAAACTCATTCCAGTATTCCAGATTCTATTATCATCATGCATTCACTGGAAATATGCCTGCCCAGAATAAAAGGAAACAGGTAAGCCTATGGAAACCCTTTACCATTCTCTCCTCTCCAAAACTAATTCCCTTGCTTCATTCATACCTATATTTGCAATAGGAAGTCAGCTGAAGCTTTCCTTTATCTCCTGACCACCTCATCTGGATCATACAGAACAGGCCCTCTTAACCTTCTTCTCCTCACCAACCATTTATTCCTTCCCCCTACTCCAGCAGGCGATACAAGAAAGTCAGGTAGGCTACTGGCAGAATGTTACTTCTTTGTTCCCAAAAATCCTATGCCCAGTCTCATCCCCAGATTTGCAGCATAAACACCTGTGGCAGCCATTTCTGCCACCCTTTTCCCATCTACTGTGGATCCCAAACAACTTTCCCTTCTAATCCTTTTGACCTATAATTGCACCAAACTCAGATGCCTAGATGTTAGTGTAAATGCACAATCAATAACAGCCAGTGCAACATGTTTCCCCTGAAGCCTATCAACCCTACTGGCGAAGGCACTGAATATTACAAAATAGATGAAGTTCAAGGTAAAAGACCTAAAAAACAGGCTGTATGAAGGAGAGGGGTAGCTTAAGAGGAAATAAATAAACCCCATAGTTATCCAGGAAAACTTAAATAGTGTGAGAAAATGATTACTTCTCTTAAAGAAATCCAGGAAATCATCTACAAAAGTATAAAACAGAATAAGATCTGAACAAGAAATTAGAATTGATCAAGAAAATACAAACTACCATCAAGAAAAAAACAGGGTCAGCAATAATGGATTATTGATATCTGTCAATATCAATTACCTTAATTTCCCAATAAAAGACACAGATTAACAAAATGAATTTGTAAAACATGTCCAATCTTTTTGTTGCATCCAATAAATACCTCAATGTCAAAGATAAACATTACCTTGGAGTAAAGTCTTAGAAAAAGATATTCCAGAAAATGCACCTGAGAAAAAAATCTGGTATAACAATTTTAGTATCTAATAAAATAGACTTCAAACAAGTTAATTAAAAAGGATAGAGACGAAAACTATATGCTCACTTAAGGAAAATACACCAAAATGGCATTTCAATTGTTAACAACTAAGTCCCAAATACAAGGTTATACAAGTAGGTAAAAAAAATAAACACCACTATAGCTTAAACACATAATGACCCTCAAACACTGATAATGGGAGACTTCAATACTCCACTCTCAGCAAAAGACAGATCATCTAGAAAAAAACCTAAATAGATAAATGCCAACACTAAGAGACAATAAAAGTTGATTGGTCCTAACTGATATTTATAGATTTTACCCTACACAAAAATAAATATTCCTCTCTGCACCTTATTGGGCTTTGTCCAAAACTGGCAGCATCCTAGGACACAAAGTAAGTCTCAACATATAAAAGAAAATTAATAACTCACTGCAGTCTATGAGACTACAATGGAGCTGGATTTCAATAATAACAGAAAGCGACAAGCTCATAGAAACAGAATAACTCTTTACTGAATGAAAAATTAGTCAAGACAAAAGTAATTAATGACTTTCTAGAATTTAATGAAAATGAATACACAGCATTCCCAACTTGTGGACCACAATGAAAGTGATTGCAATAATCAAAATCATAGCATTAGTGTACCCCCCCAAAAAATAAAACAAACCAGAAACAATAAGAACAAAACAAGAGGTATCAAAACAAGAGGTATCTCATAGTAGCAACCTAATAACACACCAGAAATAAATCAAGGAAACATAACCTTTGACAATAGCCTCAAATAATATAAAATCTCTTGGGGGTAACTCTAGCCAAACAACTGAAAGACATGTATGAAAACAAACATACAAGAAATATAAATCACTCCCGAAAAGGAAGAAGATGGAAAGAAATAATCAAACCTAGGGTTGAAAGGATTAAAATAAAAAAATAAGTGTACTTTAGAACTATAGAAAAAATTAATAAAACAAAGTTTTGGTTCTTTTACAAAATCAGTAAGACTGACAAACAAATCCAAATTAACAAAAATGCAGAGACAATATCAAAATATCAAAATCAGAACCAAAAAGTGGGACATAACAACAGATACCAAAGAATTTCAGGTAATCATAAGGCCATTCTTTAAAAACCTATACTGCACCATACTGGAAAATCTTAAAAAAAAAAATTCCATTCATTTCTCCACAGGTACCACTTATCAAATTATTTCACAAAACAGAAACAGAAGGACCATTATCCAATTCATTCTTTGAAGCCATAGTAACCCTGATACTCAAATCATATAAAAACAAAGAAACAAAATTGCTTGCACATTAATTTCCTTCTTAACATAGATGCAAAAATACTTAATAAAACCTTGAAACCCTTATTCAAGAACCCAGCAAAAAGATCAATCACTATGATCAATCACTTCTTACCAATGATGCAGAAGTGGCTCAAGATATAAAATTCAGTAAAAGTAACTCACTACATAAACAAACTGAAAGAAAGAAAACCACATGATCATCTCATTGGATTCAGGAAAGGCATTTGATAAAATTTAATATTCATTCATAATAAAAATCCTGTAGAGGTTAGGGGGTACATGGGACATATAAAAACATGCCTAAACATAATAAAGGCAATTTCTTTATTCCATATACTTCTAAAGTACTCATAACAAGGAAGAAAATAATTACGGTTAAAATGATAGCTTAGCTAGTTTCAGTTCCATGTTTTTTCAAGGAAGCTTAAAATTCTACAGTAAATATTCAAGCCATGAGATTATTAGTTCTCAAAACATGCTATGACAAGTATCAACACAAAATGGAAAATGGTTACTGGTTCCCATAATGTTAATCACTCACTGGCAGATGGCAATGCCATGTTAGAACCTCAAGTTTTATCTTTCCCAAATATTGTCACTTTATTATTCCCTCTAGCTCTAATTATAAAATGTAATTTCAGAAAAACAATTGAGTTAATTAAGTATCTTGAAATAAAATCCTAAATGTAAATAATATCCATCCTCTTGTTAAAACATCTAAAAAGGAAAGATTTGCAAAGAATTCTTTGTGACTTTGATTTTCATTCCTCTCCATAACAGCACCTTTTATCTTTGCAACTGACCAAATGAGAAATTTTGCATTAATATTAAAATGATACAAAGAAAGATGGAAGAAATAAGGTAATAGAATAGATGGGTATATTTTAAGCCATTTTAATTTTTTATTTAATTATTACGTAAAATATGTAGGAAAAAAATAATGTTTGATTCTGAAGTATCTCCTCAGATGCTCATATGGTTCAGGTTTAGTATTTAATAGGATTTGTCAGAAATTATTGAATCTAAAGGATTTTGATTCTTCTAGTAAATTAATCCAGTCTCAACTTGATATTATTGGAGGATGGTATAGGCTTAAGTGGTAGGAGATAGAATAAGTAAGTTATTGGGTGTGGGTTTTTGATCTTTATCTTGGCCCTGGTATTTTCTTGTTTGCCTTTCTATGTTGTTGCAGCAATGAAACCACCTAGTTTACACTAATGCTCCCTGGCATCTCCTTATCTCTCTATTTTCTGGCAGCTATGCGATCAGCTGACTTACCCTGAAGCATAGGTTTGCATTTGGGGGGTTCTGCCTCATCATAGACATACAATGATTGGTCAAATCAAACATGGAATAAACACCTTGGAAGCATGAATCAAAAGGTTTCTTTTAAGCTTTTTCTTCCAGATATTTGTCGCAAAGTACAAGTCTAATTAACACATAAAAATTATGTAAATAATACAATGCAGAAGTAACTTGAATTGAATGCATCTACTTAATATTTACTTCATTCTAATCAAATATATCATACTGACTATTAATAATCTTTAAAAGTAGAGATAGATATTCATAAAATATTGACATTTGTGAGGTAAGGATCATAAAAAATTATGGTAGTTAGATGGAAAAAAAATTAAATTGTTCATTTTAAATAGCAAAATGTATAAGAAAAATAAACCATCAAACCTTGAAGACCATATCAAAAAGTGGCAAGTGGGTCATCCTGTTATGCAGGGTGTCAGAAATTAAATACAAATATAGTGGAATGGCTTAATCACACTACTTAGGGTTCTCTAGAATATACATGACTTATGAGTTGATCAATATTAAATGACAATAATTCTTTTGAATAATTAAGATAAGCACAAAGACATTCTGTTGGAAACAAATAGGGATAAATTTGTCGTTTAAGGTGCATCTTTTATAATAAACATTCCACTGAGAAAATATGTTGATACTTTAGTTTCTATAATGACATTCTCAATTTTTTGTCTTCCTACCTTATTGATATAACAAATTATTTATTAAACTTACATCCTGCAAAAATTGGCCATAATGAAGTGTTACTGTAAGCTATAGAGCAATTAGACTCAGCGTTCTTCTCTTACTTGAAAGTCGATGCTTTTCACAAGGCTGTGCTCCACAGTTTTTGTAATCCTACAGTCTCCTCATGACCTGTATGGTTTCCAAAATTGCAGTGGTTAAATGTAAGTATAAATTCTGTGGATGCCTAGAATGCTGTACAAAGGACACCTTTATTGTTACTGATCAATATTTAATAGAAGTAGAAATTGTGCAAGTTACAAATATTTTAACAATAATTAAAACGTGTAAAAACAATTTTACTGAGAATTTTCTGTTTAGTTACCATCATGCATGAAAGAGAGTGTATACAAATGGCTGTGCATTAAAGACATTATGATTTTCTTTTACAGACAAAGAATATCTCATTCTGAAATGATGTGATATGATAATCCCTTAAGTTCTTGGTTCTTTTGTTTTTTGCTGTGCAAAAATGGTCTGGACCATTTTGTGCCTCAGGCCAGTTCCAGCAATAATCAATAGTTTTAGATTCCTTGTTTTTAGTTTTTGTCTAACCATTCCCTGTAATTTAAGGTCCCTGTGTATTTATGATTGTCACAAGCCTGCTTTTTTTCACAGCTCTTTCCAATTCTAATCAAGATGAGGCTGGGATCTGTGTCCCCTTTCTCTAGACCAAAGCCTCTTTTAGGAAAACAAATACCTTACCTCTTATTTTTGTTTAAGGTTATTATGATCCTCCTCATAACCTTCCTCCTCTTCTTCCTCTCTCCCTGCTCCCTCTTCATCTCCTGCACTTCATACACTTTTTCATCCTTAATCTTCTCAGTATTTCCCCCCTTCTCTCTTTTTCTCTTATTTACCCATTTGTTTTAATTTTGAGATTGTACCTAGTTTTGTAGTCCTGAGTTGTTTTTAACTCACTATCCTTTTGTATCAACTTCTTGAGCACTAAGATTATAGGAATTTAGTACTACATATAACTTCTGTTATTTCTCCATTCAGTTGCCTTTAGACACTACCCAAAAGAAATGGCATGTTGTCATCATATACTTGGTATTGTATTAATATACAGTCATAAATAAAGCCCTTACAGAAACTGATACTTCAAGTCATTGTCTTAAGTTATAAATAAAGGATTTTTTTATATCACCACTACTATCTATTAAAATACTTAATAATAATAAGGAATACATTTTCCAAGATGTTTGAGATTGGCTAAGACAATTCTACATCTCAATTGCATATTTATTACTTATATAAATCAGTGAAACAGGTCTTTTTTCCCCCATTTTCTTTTTCATATCTATTTGGGTTTTATTTATTTATTTATTTAATTTATTTATTTTACTTTTAGTGTGTAGCTTTGGATTAAAGGCATGTGCCACCATTGCCTGGCTTCATTTTATTTTTCAATTTTATTTATTAATTTTCCATCTGGACCAACCACAGTTTCCCCTTCCTGTTTTCCTCAAGTTCCGTCCTTCTACCTTCCCACTTCCAAGCCCTCTCCCTCCAATCCACTCCTCCTCTGTTTCTGTTCAGACAGGGACAGGCCTCCCATGAATATCAACAAAGCATGGTATATCAGTTGCCATAGGACTATGCTCTTCCTCTGTATTTAGGCTGGGCAAAGCAATCCAGTATGGGGAATAGGTTTCTAAGAGCAAGCCAAAACAGTAAGGATATCCCCTCCTTCCATTTTTAGGAGTCCCACAAATAGACCAAGCTTCTTAACTGTGCCATATAAGCAGAGTGCCTAGGTCAGTCCCAAGCTGGCTTAGGCTCTGTGAGTTCTTATATGCTGGGTGTGTCCTTTACATGTGTTTTTTACTCCTATGGTTCCTGTTGTACTTCATTCCACTTCTCAGCAGGATTCCCAGAGGTTGGCCTAATGTTTGGCTGGGGGGGGTCTTTACACCTGTTTCCAATGTTTACCTGAAAAAACCTCTGGAATGACAATTGAGGTAGTCACCAACCTGATTACAGGAGATGACTAGTTCAGGCTATATTTCTACTTTGCTAGGAGTTTTAGTTGGGTTCATCCTTGTAGATTTATGGAACTTTCCCTTGCATCAGGTTTCCACCTGACCTCCCAAAGCCCCCCATCTTTCCAGTTACCACTTTTAGTACTTTCCCAATTTTTTTTGAGAAACCCCACTATTAATTATTCAAACTTCCTGTACAAGTTTTCACTTGCATCAGAAATGGAGGAATGTTTCTCTTGCTCCATGTCCTCTGGAGCATAAAGTATAGTTTTTATCTTAACTATTGTGACAGATGTAAGATGGAATTTCAGAGTCATTTTGATTTGAATTTTCCTGATGGCCAATGATGTTGAACATTTCTTTAAGTGTTTTTCTTTGCTATTTGAGATTGTTCTATTGAGCACTCTCTGTCTGGGAAAAAAAAGGAGGACTAGCTTTGAACACGTTGGCACAGGAGACATTTTCTGACTAGAACACCAGCAGTAAAAACACTAAGACTGACAATTAATAAATGGGACCTATTGAAAATCTTCCTGTAAGGCAAAGGACATTGCCAATAGGCCAAAATGGTAGCATACTATATATCTGTATATGTGCATATACATATATATATATATATATATATATATATATATATATATTTGTGTGTGTGTGTGTATGTGTTTGTGTGTGTATGTATGAATGTATGTTTGTGATAACAAATATGCTTCATAATAGCAATATTATAAATGATTGTGTAAAAATATTTATAGGAATATTGGGAAAATATAGGAATATAGGGAAAAATATCACTTACCAATTTAAAATATTATATACAAAGACATACCATAAAATAAAATATTGTCCAAAATTAACAGTAATTTTAACTAATACTCATGTCTATTTCTCAATCAAAGTTTAATATTATTTCAATGATCACTTCATTTATTCCAACACCTTAGGATGTTTTCATTATTCAAAGTCATTTTCTCTGTCACTTGTAAATATTGATTGTTTCAAAATTCAGAAATCTCAATTAACCTATTCTATATCTTTAGTATATATTTGTATGTAAGCACATACACAGAGGATGTATGAGAAAGGAGAGCTAATAAAACAAGTTTTTATTTTCCTCTGTAACAGGGTTCTAGGCATTGAGCTAGGCTTGTACAAGAAACACATTTACCTATTGAATCTTCTTGCCACATGGTCTATGCTCTGTAATTTTAGCCTGAGACATGTGTAGAATCTTGGAGTAAATAACAGCAGCTCACATATGCCAAAGTGAGTTGTTGAAAATGACTATTTTCTATCTTCTATCACTGTGGATAATTTTATCCATTGTAGTTGATAATTTTAGTCACATCATTTAAAAACTAAGTTTGTTAAAATAATCACATCTGCATTAAAACTTATGTTGATACCAACTGGTCATTCTTAAAAACATTAATACAAATAAAATTATGCAGACTAAGCAGGTGTATTTGGAATATATTCAGTTAAAGAAAATGAGTTAATACATTTGACAGAGTTTTATTTGTATACAAAACACTCACATAATCAAAAGGGAAGACCAAAAATAGTCTAGCTTTCTTTTCTCTTGAGAAAAGAATTTTCAGCCAGGTATTGTGGCTTACACCTTTAATCCCCAGTCAATAGGAGGCAGAGGCAGGCTGATTTCTGTGAGTTCAAGGCCATCCTGGTCTATGGAGGGAGTTCCAGCATGCCAGAGATGTAGAAACCCTGACTTGTAGAAACCCTGACTCAAAAAAAAAAAAAAAAAAAAAAAAACTATATAGAGAAAAACAGAAAAGCATTTTCTGAACAACTTATACAGAGCCCAGGATTGATCCAGGACTGATTCAGGTTGTCACCAAAAGGCTTATGAAACATTTCAGAATGAAATCATAAAAAAAGAATAGGAAAAAAAAAGACAGCATCATTCAGCAGGAAGAGATACTCAATACATAAATATCCTTAGCTAATTTAGTGGTTCCATGAAGTAAAGACAATTTCAAATAGATAGAAGAAAATTACCAGATATAACAAGAAACATTGATTTTAAAACTGAAAAACTCTATACATAAAATCTTAAAAACATGTAGTACATATGACCAGTAGTAAGCTGCACATAATAGAGGAAAAAATTATGAAATAACAATTATTCATTTCAAGAAAAATGATAATTATACTTAAAAAATACAGATCAGTTTCTTCAATTCAGGTAGATTTGGCATTGGAAAGTTAGGCAAAATTTGTTGTATTATCCACTGTATATGTATGATGTGAGCTTAGCTACACTTTACTTACTTTCCTGTTTCCATGACCCACTGAACTTTTGCTTAAGACATAAGAGGACACTTACTTATACAGTAGTAGACAATTCTAAGTGTCACTGAACTTTGGAAAAATGCAGATTTTTATGACAGACTTTTCCACGTTTTGTTCCACAAAGAAAGAAGATTTTTATTTCCCAGAGCTAATGGTCATACTCTGTGAAAAGCAAATAATATAACTTTAGACAAAGGAATTGTATACCTGTCACACAACACACAGTAACACAAGAATTCCATAGAGAATTTTCTGCTAAAACATAAAAAAGATAAAACATGCAAATACATAATGACAACAGCAACAAAATCCCACTGGGTTTTAGGCTAAGCAAATGCAAAATGAAAGTAGTCTTGTGGAGTTTTCATCTCCCTGGAAACCATGTACTGCTTCATCAGGACCATGTTTAACAAGGGGAAAACTCACTTCTGTTTGGTAAAGCATATCCAGTCTTCTAAGTATTTAAATATTTCTCAGCACAAATTGAATAAAAAAACAGACATTACACCACAAGTCTTTCTGTCTTAACAATGAAATAAATTCATGTGTGTTCATATGAAACATTCCTCTGTCATTTCACAATGCATATTTTCCTCAAATATCTAAGAATCCCATATTTGAGTGAAACACACAACCAAAAATTTAAAATGAACTACTAAAAAAGAATACGTTAATGCATGCTCACAATTTCAAAATTATGAATTTCATATTTGAAGATAGTACTGATGTTGTAGGATTGTATTCCACTGATGTTCTCATAAAAAAACCAATGGTTCTTGCTGATAAATGGTTTTCAAAATAATGAGTTGGATTTCTACATAAAAGTGCTGCTACAGAAACATGAGATTCTACAGTGAGATTAGCATACTAGCCAGGAAACATTCTATAAAGGCAATCTCTTACTAATTCCAGGGAACATTTCTCAATATATGGGACTTGTCTCCCTTTTATTTTTATCTCAATTTGATTTTCAAATTTAAAGCAACTTTTTTTTTTGTAAAATGTTCAGATAATGGATTCTACTTTATCTCCTCTTCCTAGATTCCCACATCTCCCCAGACTTTCAACTCCACATATTCTTTCATTCTTGAGAAAAGAAAAAAAAAAACTAAAAAAAAAAAGAGAATAAAACAATATGAACAACTAAAAGACATAAATAAAATTAAAGATGAACAAAGAAATACTAAGAGAAATGCACACACATAGGCACAGTTACCAATTACAAGCATAAACACATACACATGGCCAGACAGTCACACAGTTATGGGCAGAAAGCATGCACACACACACACACACACACACACACACAGGCACACAATAATAGGTATAAACACACATACTAAGAAAAACAGACAAACACAAAACTGGAAAAATGAATGCATAAGCACAAAAACACAAAGGTAGATGTTATATCTTGTTGACACAGTATCAGTTAGTTAATATTCATGTCAGATTTTTTTAAACATTTACTAATTCTTTACAGATTTCATATCATGCTTCCCTATGCCATTCATTTTCTCTATCCTTTCAGATCTGTTCTCTGCCATTCCAATCCCCAGTACTCCTCAAAAATCTAATTGTGGAAGTCTCAGTATGACACAGTGAGTCACACACTATGTCTAGTCTATCCATCTTTACTTCCAAATATTACTGCATCTAGGCATTGTTCTGATTTGAGGTTCTGGCTTCGGGTGGGCCCCCACTGCACTCCTCGTGCAAACCCCATTGTTGCTCTGAGATCCTGAGGCTTTGAATCTGCAGGACTGTTTCCGTCATGAACTCCAGCAGATAGTAGATGGGGTAGAAATTGAGATGGGCCAACTCAGCCCTCGTTCCAGGTCTGGGAGGTTGCTAGGTTGGTTACCCCACCAAGTCTCCCTTTTACTCACTACTAGGATGAGCTCTCCAGTACTACACATAAAAGCTCACCCCATGCAGCAAGCGATAAGGGGTGGGGTCAGGTCTCCTGCTCTCAAACACTCTGCCAGATTCACCAGCACCCACACCAAGAGTCAGCTCTGCTGTGTTGTCCAGTTGAGGTGCAGGAGCCACTGTCCCAAGTGCTGCAGCTGGTGAGGGACAGGGCCACATCTCCCACTCTCCTGCTGGTGAATTAGGCACAAGAGTGGCCCCACTCTTGTGTCTAATTCACAAGCACCCCTGCCAGTAGGGTCAGCTATACTGGGCTGTCCAGAAAGTTGCAAGGACATCTATGTTGAATGAGTACTACAGCCAGA
Source organism: Phodopus roborovskii (assembly GCF_943737965.1). NCBI lineage: Eukaryota > Metazoa > Chordata > Mammalia > Rodentia > Cricetidae > Phodopus > Phodopus roborovskii. The sequence goes on along the minus strand of NW_026126413.1, from coordinate 1,402,815 downwards.
GAGGGGCAGAAGAGCTCTCTGACTCTCCCACTCTCCATAGGTGGCAAAGGGAGAAGGAGCAGGGAGGGTATTGTCCTTAGCATTTCATGGCAGATGAGGGGCAGAGCAAGATCTCCCACAGCCGATTGAAGCACAATCCCATCAAGAGGGTTAGTGCTACTGTGCTCCCCCAGGAAAGTGCAGAACCCGCTCTCCAGAAAGCTATAGTTGGTGAGGTACAGGGACAGTTCCTTCTCCTTGCCAAAGTTAACAAGGGGCAAGGGAGGTAGAGCATCTGTTCCTTGGCCACAACACCACACGACAGACTAGAGATGATGGGGCCTGCTCTGCCATGCTCATGTCTCTGGGCCATCTTGTCCGTACCCCTGCAAACAGGATCAGTTCTACTATTTCCCTGGTGTAGTACAAGACACTCTCTCAACAGTGCTCCAGTGGGTGAAGGGAAGGAAAAGGTCTCCTGCCCTCTTGACCTTGGAGCCAACTTCCAGCCTGTATCAGGTGACAAGGGCTGAGAGAAGAGGGGTGAAGGGAGCCAGCTCTGCAATGCTCATATAAGATGGGGGTTATCTTACCAGTGCCTCATCAGCAGGGTCAGCTGTACTGTGCTGCCCAGGCAATGTGCAATTCCTGCTCTCTGGAGTGCTGCTGCCAGGGAGAGGCACAGCCTCTCCCTATGCATACCTATCCTCTCAGACTTTGGTGGTAGCAGGAGCAATGGACAGCCACACAAACAATGGCTGCACAAGTCAATGGACCCAGACATGGCTCTTGGAAGCAGCCAGGCTGAATGTCACCATGGCAGTTGACAAGCAGGACACCCACTTCAAGCCTCTCCTGACCACCTTCTCTGCTTCAGATCTGACTTTCTGCAAGGAGAGGACCCATTCTGCCTCTCTCTCCCATTATTCACCATATATTTGCTCACCATAACGGTACCAAATGTCCAGTGTTGCCAGATTACAGGCAGGTTCCTGGTGTCTCCTCCCCCATGGAGCAATTAACTCCCAGTAGGCTTGCAGGTCTTCTCCCTCTTGGTCCTGATTGTGCAGTTCTTGCTTTACCTGGAAGATCCTGTGTCCTTGATATCATTTATCCCTTCTGGCTCTTACTTTTTTCTGCCTCTGCATCTGCATAGTTCCCTATTCTTGAGTGAAGGGAGGTAATGAAGAAATCCCATTTAAAACTGAGAGTTTTAAGGCCTTATTCTGTGCACACTGGCCCATTGTTCTCTGTGTCAGTTCTGATTTACTGCAAAGAGAAGCTTCTCTGATAATGGCTGATATGTGGGTATAACAAAATGTATTAAGGGGTCATATAATTGTTACATTCCTTTAGCTTGCCAAAAACATTTGGTTTTCTCCTAGGTTCATGGCCTATTTTGTCTCAGTTTCTTTTACCCAATCAGGATTAGGCATGGCTTTTATCCATAGACTGGGCCTTAAATCTATTTAGGTAGTACTAGGATTAATTCCACAATGATTGCACTGGCTCTGCATCAGTTTACCAGGTAAAAAAGATCACCATTGTAGATCACAGGGCTGGTGGCAATGTTTGTTTCCACCTTTCTCCTCTGGTAGTATACAGAGTACCTTTCAGTATTGTGAACAATTGTCAGTGAGAATGAAGGCTTTAGTTAGACATCACCTTGAAATCTCTGTGTTCCATGTGATATGTAAGTGACAACTTCAGCAATAAGGCCACCATACCAGTTTGTAGAAAGCAACCAATAGCCTTTGTAACAGCCTATTTGTTTTGGGGTTTCCATTTGTCCCCTTTGGCTAGCAATTTGTTTAGAGGTAACCTATTCCTTCATTAGAGGTTTCACTTGGAGAGGAGAAATGATAACTCCAGCATTATTTGGTGATTCTATTTTCTCTATACCTAAACCCTGTGATTATTTGGATAGTAGGATGCTTATCAGTTGGTAATAATAGATGCATAATAGAATAAATTAACATATCTGCCTTTTGGTTCTGTATTACCTAACTCAAGATGACTTTTTCTGGTGTCATATATTTTCCTGTGAATTTCACAATATGGGTTTTACTATTTTTCTTTTATTGAAAAATATATTTTTTTCATACAATATATCATGATTACAGTTTTCCTTCCCCAGATCCTCCAAGATCCTATCCACCTCCTCTACCATCAGAAACTATTCTCTTTTTGTCTTCCCTCAGAAAATATACAGGCATTTATATAATAATAACAAAATAATATAAAGCAAAGACCAACAAATCGAAATAAGAGAAAACAAAAGGAAGGAAAAAGTCAAAGAAAGACTAAACATAAGAAGTTCCAATAGACACAGAGATATACATGTTTATGCACAAAGCAATGCCATAAAAATATAAAAATAGAAGCTATAATATAGATGTAAAGGATCTGTAGGGGAAAATAAGTAAGTAAATAAAAATAAGTAGAAAAAATAAAAATAAAATTTAAAAACTAATAATTTGAATGCATTTAATAGACACTACGAGACTCAGAACTTCCAAAGATGCCACTGACTTCTCCATGCCCAGTGAGATTTCACTGGAGACACCTACTTTCCCTTGGTGTGTAGTAATCAACCAGACATAGCTTCTGAGTTAGGGATGTGAGCTTGCCTCCACTTCTCTCAGAACTGACACCCCATATGGCCTAGATCACATGCTTGCATAGTCTCTGTGAGTTCATATGTACACCTGTCCTGCTATGTTTGATGGCCCTGTTTCCTTGGGTTCCTCAATCCCATATGACACATATTATCGTTCCACCTCATCTTCCACAGAGTTCCAAGAGGAATTTCACAGAAAGATTTGAGGGAGGCATCACATGTAAGACTGAGAGTATAAGATATCTCATTCTCTGAACAATGTATGGCTGCAGGTATCTATATTTGTTCCTATATACTGCAAGAGGAAGCTTATTATAACAGTAGTATTTGATTTTTCTATTGGCCTATGACATATCTAGTCTCTGGTCCTTACACACCCAAGCAATGGTGGATTGCTCCATCTAATGGATCTAAACTTAAATCCAATCAGGTTGGTTAATCTCACGACTTTTGTGCCAATATTACACTAGTGCATGTTTCATATAGGTCACCATTGTAAAACAAAGGTTTTATAGCTGGGCCAGTGTTTATGTAGGTCCTATAGTGATGGGCAGATTAACTTTTAGTACCTTTTAGTACCATGAACAGTGGTTAGAATGGATAAAATCTCTAGGTAGGTACCAGCTTGATTTTTCTATATTCGATGAGTTGTATAGGTGTTGTCTTCAGCAATAAAATCTTATCATCAGTTTTGTGGAGAGAAACCAATAACCTTAAAAATACCTTGGTTTTCTGGGGATTCCCATTAGTTCTCTTGTCTATATCTAGATTAGATATAACATATTCCTGATACAGGCAGGCTCATTTGATGATAAACGTCTATGTGGAGTTGTCACCCCAATTATTTAGAAATTTCATTTACATAGCTTTCTTACACTTGTTTTAGAAAACTTCCATGCTATTAGAATTCAATATGACTCCTCAAATGGACTTTAGCAGGAGCTGTTTTCCCCTGTATTTCCACCTTGCTCTACTTTACCTTATCTCTCCTGATTTGATCCTTCCATTCCTGTATTCCACCTTGTCCATACATTACTATTTTATTTCTGCTTCTAAGTAGATCCATCCTCCTCCTTGTTTCTTACTCTATACCTAACCTTTGTGATTATGTGGATTATAATTTGTTTATGGAAGACTCAACAGATAACATATAATATATGTGGATATATGCCACATTTGTCTTTGTGGCCTGAGTTACCTCCCTCTGGTTATTTTTTTTTCAGACAATATCCACTTAATTACAAATTTTATGATTCCATATTTTAAGAGCTTTACATTGTGAATGTACCTCATTTTCTTTATCTGTTAATCTGTTGATGGATACCTAGGCTTTTTATAATTTCTGGCTATTATAAATAGAGTACCAGTGAACATAGGTGAGCAATTATCTCTATAAACAAGATGAAGCATCCTTTAGGTATATGCCTAACAGTGTTATACTTGAGAAAAATATTTCCCCAGCATCCTGAAAAAGTGCCATATGGATTGTGGTGATTGTACAAGTTTGCATTCCCACCAGATATGGATGAGTGTTCTCCTTACTCCACATCCTCACCACAATATGCTGTTATTTGTTTTATTGATCTTAGTCATTCTGACTGGTGTTAAGATAAAATCAAAGCAACTTTATTTTGAATTTCCCTGATTAGAAAACATGTTAGTTGAATATTTCTTTAAAAGTTTCTCAGTCATTTTCAAAGTTCTTTTGAGAATTCCGCTTTAGATTACTAACCTCATTTTTAGTTTGGTTATTTGTTTCCTTGATGTGTTGATTTTAAGTTCTTTATATATTTTAGATTTAGCACTCAATCAGATATATAATGGGTAAAAATATTTTTTTTCATTTTGTAGCCTGTCTCTTTCTCCAAGTGACATTGCCTTTTGGCATACAGAAGATTTTCAGTTTCATGAATAGGTCCCAACCATTACTTGTTCTTAGTTCATGTGCTAAGGGCATTATGTTCAGAAAGTCTTTTCCTATACCAATAAGTTCAAGGTTGCTCCCCCCTTTCTTTTGTATTAGGTTCAGTGTATTGACCTCATGCTGAAGTCTTTGATCCATTTGGACTTGAGGTTTTTGGATTTTGATAACTATGAATCTATTTGCATTCTTCTATATCTAGCCATCCAGTGTGACAAGAATCACTCATCGAAAATCTTTTTTTCTAGTATGTATTTCTGGTCCTAATGAAAATTGAGCATTCTTAGGTGTGTGATTTTTTTTGTCTGAATTTTTAATTTAATAACTTTGATTAGCATGTCTGTTTTTGTGCCAGTACATACTATTTTTATTACTTTAGCTCTGTAAGTACAATTTAAGATCAGAAATGGTGATACTTCCAGTAATTCTTTTATTATTGAGGATTATTTAATTATTCTGAATTATGAGTGTTTCCTTATGAAGCTGAAATTATCCTTTTAACTTTTATGAAGAATGCACTACAGACTAATGCACATGGGAGATATTTTCATATGATCACATGTCTATTTCTTCATGTCTTAAAGTTTTGTAACCATACAAATCTTTCACTATCTTGATTAGAGTTAACCACAAGATACTTCATTCATATTTCATATTTTGAGGCTATTGAGAAAGTTATTCTTTCTTGGATTTCATTCTTACCTTATGTTGTTGTTTTTTTTCCCTCTGTGTATATTGTTTTCATTGATTTTTTAAAATTCTTTTCTAACATCTAAAATCTATTCATGATTTTCAATTCCTCCTGTTTTAAAAGGCAATAATGAACTGTATCTCTATAGACATTTTATCTCTCATTTAACAAATCTGCCAATTCCCTTCAACAATTTATTGCTCCTGCTTTTTAAATATATTTTGTCACAGTAATATTGTCTTAAAACCACTCTGAATTTAGAGAAGTTTCTCTTTTAAAAGGAATTGAAGAAAAGTTTAGAGACAGTATGGTCTTGCACACAATAGACCTCAGCACTTGGAGGCAGAGGCTGGAGGATATCTGAGTTTGAGGCCAGCCTGGTCTATAAAGATCAAGGAATAACAAACTTACACACTTAATGTAAACATCCAAAATAGAACACAGGTGAAGATGTAATTGAACAAGGTGGCTGTGTTCCAGTACCAGAAAGCAATTGTCAGCTTTGGCCATATAGTTATGGCTTTAGAGTTAAGGATAAAAGAAAGGAGTTATGGGATTTGCCATTGTGACTAACAAAAGCTGTTGAGTCAAGGCATATGTCAGAGGTATCCCTGAATGGAGACCTATAGAGGCGCTTGTGTGAAACTATGAAGTTGAAGCCTAGGTTGCCTTGGAGACCCCAAGATATTGGAGATGCCAGAGCTGTAAGATGCCTGCCAAGGAAAGTTGCTAATAGAGAGTGTAACCAGCCATCCAAAAAAAGAATTTGGATTTTGACATCAGACGGAGATTCAGAGTTTGGAATTGCACAGCTGGTTTTCTGACTTGCTTTGTGCCAGTATTTTGCCACTAGGTTCCATTCCCTATGTTGTTTGGTAATGGTAGTGTATATCTTGCACTATTTATTATATGTAGGAATGATGTGATCTACTTTTTATTTTGATTCTACAGGGGATTATTGTTAAGAGATTGCATAAATCTCTGAAGAGTTGTTGAGCTTTAGATATTCTAAAAAGTCTGAGACTATTACACACTAATTTCGTAGCTCTACTGATTACATTTTTGCATATGACTCAATTACAACTCCCTTTGAGGGCCAGGGAGTTGAATATGATGTTTTGAAGGACAATGGCCCAAAAAGGGAATGGCACTTTTAGGAGATGTGACTTTGTTCAGTAGGTGTGGTATTGTTGGAGTAAGCATGTCACTGTGGAGAAAGGCTTTGAGGTCTCATATATGTTGTAAGAAATGCCCAGTGAGACATACCACTTCCTATTGCCTGTAAAATATAAGTCTCTCGGCTATATCTTCAGCACCACATCTACCTGCAGGCTGTCATGCCCCACCTTGGTGATATTGTACTGAAACTCTAAACTATAAGCAAGTCACCTCAATTAAATATTTTTCTTTATAAGAATTGCTATGGTCATGGTGACTCTTCATAATAATAGAAACACTAACTAAGACAATAAGAAATTAACATAACATCCTCCAATCAAACAACTGTAATTTAACAGTCATACCCATGATCATCATCACCACCAATATTCCATCCATCAAAAGCATTTTTGCATTTCCTAAGTAAACCAGCTTATATGTATTCTTCATTCTGTTCCTTAAGGTTATTTTTTAAATATACCTCCTATTCTGAAAACCACCTAAGTCATTATTTATTATTCCACATAACATACTGAATTATGCTGGGAATGAATCATTAAGTTAAATTGGACAAACTGTTACCTATGATATATTGCTATTAAAGAGAATAATAAGGTAAACCTCTTCATTAGACTATTCCTGCAATTAGTCTCACTTTGCATTTTTGATTACTGCCTTTTATGTGAAAAAATAAAATTTAATCATATTGGTCATTTATAACGATGATCTATGGTATCAAAATATCCTGTCAGTTGTCATTTTCATGTATAAAATTTGCCCAAATCCACCAAATGTGGCTATGAATATTAAGAAACAAGAATCAATAGTCTCATCATAATTAATGCTCTACATATGTTTTCATGATTAATTTTTTATTTTAATTTTATTAGTTTATAAGTTTTAGTCTGTCATAATATTTTTTGTTTTAACCTCTAAAGCATTTTGGTGAAGTTTTTAATATGAATTTTTAATAATTGTGTCATTCAAAGCTGAAGACTAATTAAACTCCTGATGATAATTAGCAACATGTCCAAATTTCCCACTACAGGTTACAAATAATTCAAGATAATACCTAGTAAGTTCTAATGTTTTTAGATATATTTTCAACATTTGAGATTAACATAAATTATCCAATTAAAAGTACTTTTCGAAATATTTGATTTCTATTCATTTAGTACTGTTTATCGTCATTATATTTATTTCTACAGTTTTAAACATATGGTTTTTATACATTTAAGATATATATATTATATATGTGTATATATAATGTATATATATATGTGTGTGTGTGTGTGTGTGTATACAAATGCAAACACATACACACATTATACACATACATACATACATACATATATAAAAGCTGATGTTGGTGATGTATGCCATTATTCCCAGAACTCTGGAGACAGGCAAGTAGATCTCTGTGAGTATGAGGCCAGCCTGCTCTACAGAGCAAGTTCCAAACAGATTCCAAGTAATACAGAAAAACCGTGTCTGGAAAGCACAAAATTTTTTTAAACACTCAGAATCAATTGTGTTAAACTCTGAAAACTATTTTTATTCAGTATATAAAATTTGAGTCAATGTCATCATCAGAATATGTTAAATATTTTAACAGGAAACCTGACAATCTGTGTCAGAATCTATAAAGAAATACAAACAAAACAACAATAACAAAACCAGTATGAAATGTGTTCACGCATTCAAGAAGAGATTGCATTAGCAGATTTTCAAGGAAAAATTTATACCCAAAATGATTGTCCAAATTCCAAACTCAACAGTTTCTACATTTACTAGGAATTTACAGGTATGTTATTCCTCCACCCTGATCTCAGAAGGGAAGCTTTTAGACTTTGGTGTGTGTGTGTGCTTGCACATACACACACACACACATACACACACACACACACGCACGCACGTAATATATAGATATCAATACTGTCATAAAATGTTTATCTGTAGAACAGATCAGAGACTGTTCTTCTGAACATTAGCAAAAGTGAAATGAACTCCTGTAAAAATATAAGAATTTGCATTCTCTGTTTGTACTGTTAAAAGATAAAGTACTGTGGATACTGATTTCCCTCTATCATCCATTGAGTAAAACTGGGTTGCAACTTAATGAGCATGATTTGTTCAATCTCTTTAAATTTTCTGTCAGCTCTTAAGGAATTTCATTCACATGTAAAATTTTTATTTCTAACAATCACTCCATGAACTGTATTGCTCTAGCATGAAACAAACTATCTTTGTTAAGAATAATATCCCAGTTGCCAAATGTAATTGAGGAAATTTTTTTTATTTGATTGCATTAAGACAAATAGTTAAATCAAGTATGGTATTGATTTATATTTGTACTCTTGGATCACTTCGACATTTTTTGCTGTTTGTTATTCTATTAATCTAGTCTGTGGGATGAAAAATATTTGATATATAGATTTTATAAATATATATGTATATATATATATACACACATATATACCACAAATAATATAGATATGTAATATATAGCATGCTTAATATATTTTATGCTATACATATTACACATATAGCATATATATATACATATAATTATATTGTATAATATATATTTATAACATGTACATACATATATATATATAATAGCTACCAGAGGTAATTTTATTTAGTCATTAAATTTTAGTTATTTTTCATACATTTAACATTTCTTAGTTAACATAGAAATGTGTATCTAACCATACTCTATGTGTTCTTCATAAATTATCGGCAAAAATGTATCAGCTATAAATACAAACATTGTTGAGTACCAAATATGGCACAATATCCCATATACACCTGTCTCTATTAACAAACTATCAACAGGGCTTTAATGGAATTGGGCTTCTAGATAAATGTAATAAGTCCGATATGAAAATATCATTGGACTAATAAAAATATTCTACATATTTATATTGGCATTAGTTACATTCTTTGGTCCAAGTGTTGAGACACCTCAGACTATTCTTGTACACTAGTCCATGTCTATTTGGCACTGATAAATCTCACTGAGTATTGTCTAAAACTCTTCCGTTTTCCTTTCATTATAGTATTTTCATTTTCACATTTTAAGTGATAGAAACCCTACAACCAACATTAGTCCTCATAAATAAAATGTATAAATTATTAATCACATACTTAGTTAGTTTAGGTTTCTATGAGAAGTGTAATATAAAAATATTTAGATGTCTAACATGAAACATTCCCCCATTCTTGCAAATCATGGAATCTCTGTGGTCTGAAAAATGGCAACTCCCTTGTTTATAGGGAGCCAGCTAGTCATTGTGTCATGACGTAAAAAGAGCAGAAAGAGAAGTTTGCCTGACATTTAAAGGATCTAATCTTACAAGATGATTACCTTGTGATGATACATCAAAAGATGTATCAGCCTATACCTTGCCATCAGTAAGAATTTGAGGAGGACACATCAATTCTCTTATATAAAAACAGAAATGGCATAAAAGATAAATGATCTATATAGGTTTATATATTTGAACAGTTGTTCTCCAGATCTAATAGTATGGGACCTTGCAAAATCCAGAGCCTTGCTATTGGAAGTATATCACAGTGTGTGGGCTTTGAGGCCAAATTGTCTGGTCTCACTACTTGTTTCTCCCTCCCTCTGCCATATGGAACCCTGCCTCCACTTCATATGTATGGAAGAAACATGGTCACTGAGCTTTAAAATTGCTGGGCTGGTCTCATGCTTGTGTCCATATCTTACACGCATAACAGACTATATTCTTCTAAAACTGTAATCCAAGATTACAGTTGTTGCTGTAAGTTGCTTTTAATCCCCAGTAAGTTGCTTTTAATCATGGTATGCTATCATAGCAACAGAAAAGTAGTTAATGCATTTCTATAACTATGTCTGATTCTTTCATACTTAGAAACTAAACATTTTCAACTATACTATCTGAGTAGTTTTCAAAAATGTCCAATCCTGTCCTTAGTTCTCTTTTCCTACCCCAATATTCTTGCTTCATAAGAAGAATCCACCATTTTCCACTGAGCATATGTAGGTAGCCTGTTTTGTAATATGTTATAAAATTGGCTAAATAATTTGGGTTTATGGTAATAGGAAAATGCAAAACTATTTGCCACTTCTTTACTATTCAGGGGAACTATTTTAAGAAATCTTTAGAAAATGTATTATCACCAATCAGAGGAATTATATAAATCAATGCTGAAACTTGTAACTTGAAAATCAATGTAGAAAACATAATTTCTTTCTTAGTATTTTAAAATTAAATAAGAGCAAAAGCATAGGAAGTGTTGAATTAAAAATAATATTCAAATTTAATTCAAATAGACATGTGTTTAGGAAATGTGACTCTTGAACTGCAAGCAAATGGTCCTACTGCTATAGTTCTACAGCTAGACAGATTTTTATGTCAAACTATTGACACCAAATATGATTAGATGGCAGGACTGCTGTATCCAATCAGAGGCCAACACTGTGATACCTGCAAGACAGGAAAGCAAATGACAGTGAACCTTTCCTTTGGCAGAGAGATATAAAAGAAAAAGGTTATAGAATCAAGCATGCATGACTCCTTCCTGGGATATCTGTCAAATTAGTCCTTCTCCCATGAGAGCAGTTATGAGGGTGTGGAGATCATCAGTAAGTATTGCTCCCATATGTCACTTCAGTGAGAATTAAAAAAGATATTTCTTGCCCTATATGGAAATATAAAATATGAAGTAATAAATTTCCTGCCTTAACAGAGAAATAGTTGACATCCTCAGTGCCAAATTAGGGCAGCACTCCTATGGGAAATAAGTCAGCACAGAGAAAAGGTTAGGAGAAACATTTAGCAATAACATGGGTTCCTTGTGACAGTGATAGAATTCAGACTGTAGATTTCTTTATGCCATATTCCCTAATCATTAAGATGCTCCCACTTTGGTGAATGAGTAACCAACTTGCCTGGAGATACTCTTTACAGAGGTTAATGTAGCCACTATTGAAAGCAAATTAAAATTATCATAAGTTAGACTTGAAGAAAGAAAATTGGAAATTTCTAAATGAAAATTTTTAATGGCCATTTAGAAAAAAGTGATTTCATAAGGTGGGACCAGGATACTGGCTAGACAGCTTCCAAAGCCACAGAGAAACCCTGACTCAAAAAATAAAATAAATAAATGAATAAATAAATAAATAAAATCCCTTTATAATTCGAAGAAATAACATTATTTCCCTGAAGGACAACATAGCCTCCAAACACCTAAAAGAATAAAATTTCAAAAACTATATAAGGTATTTTATATTTGTCAATATAAAAGCATAATAGTTTCAAAAATATGATAGTATGAATATCATATAGCTTTCTTATTATAGACTACCACATTGCTACAAACACAGGAACCTTGAAATTTAAGGTTTCCTGCTCGAAATTCTTTTAAACTCACATACACAATAAACTGAACTTATTGTTATGCTCAAATTAGAAGCATGTGCTTTATAAATTTTTATACTTTATGTCCATTTTAGGGAGCTTACATGACTGAATTATACTTTAGTTAATAAAAATATTTCCATCATACTTGTGTACTGCCTCACATGTTATCCTAGTTATTTTCATGTTTCTATGAATTTATGTATGTGAAATTATGCTTATGTAATTATGTTAAAATTATATAAGGTAATTTCTGAGATTAGCTAGAGATAAGTCATATTTTACTCTTGTGGATAGCAAATAGGGACTATTTAGGAAAGTGGAATCTACACAAGCTATTACATAATTTAAAAGTTTAAAATGAGGGAACATTTTGTGCATATTAAGGAAGGCTAGAAATTGATAAGTATTTCAAAACTGTTTGTGTTTCAGGTACAGTATTTTATAAATGTTATTTCATTTAGTCTAATGACAACACTACAAGGCAGGTACTAATATTTTCCCTTTTTACTTTTATTTTTAATAGGAATGCACTCTGCAGGATACACAAAGAGAAATGTAAACACCTAGCCAAAAACTCTTTGAGCAGCAATACTGTCCTGCTGTAAATATGCTAGGGCAATGGTGACAAGGCTTTTTGAATTATTTTAAATGAATCAGTCCCAGATGAAACTTACTATAGAAACTAGAGTGTCAAGAATTATTTTTATCAAAATCAAAATGATAACTTCAACTACTGTTTTGAATAATCTCTGATGTGCTATGGAGTAAAATGGTATAAAACAAATAAAACAAAAAATGGAGAAAACTCTAAGCCCAGTATTGTTTAGAAAGTATTATTTCTATCTCTTCACATATTAACCAAAAACCTGCCTTCAATACTGGTCATATCTAATTTGTGCTTTATTAATTGGGGTTCATGAATTACTGATGCTGTGAAATTGGAATCCATGGTAGACCTTGTGATTTATATTCAGAAATTTCTTCTAACAGGCATTCCCTTTCTTTGGAAAAAGAAAATAGTGTTGCAACTAAGGACCCTCAGAATGGGCCACTGAATAACTTATGTCATCATGTAAAGCCTGAAAAATACAGCACCCGAAATAGTCCACATGTATTTAAACATGTCCAAACACAATGACAAGGAAGCCAGTAAAGTTATCTCAAATGATATCAGTTAAATTTCAGATTGACAACAAAATGTAGAGATTTTTTTCAACTAGCATGGTCCAATAATCCCAATAATCTAAATATCAGAAATTGTATGGCACAATCAGAGCTCATTTTATGTGTTGAATAGACCATTTATGAGTCATAAGATGATGGACAACTTAATAATCTTCCTAAGCCTGATTTCCAATATCTAAAAATGGAAACATCTGATACTTGCTTTTAGTATTGACATTGGGTTAAATGAGATAACATTTAGAAAATGAAAAACCCTATCTGAAAAATGAAAATTTCAATAGAATAATGAAATGGCTCTGTTTAGTTGCAGAGATATAAAATAAGAGAAACCTATAACATCATTTAGAAAAATCTCTAAAAACATCCTTTAATTTATTATTGGATAATTTTATACATGTACATAACAATCCTGCTCACACTTATTCCACCTATTCCACTCCCTACTCTCTTTTATTCAACCCATCCTGTCAACCCTCACCCAATCGAATACCCATCAAACTTTCAATATTGTTTTTCTTAGATTGCTTTGTGATACCAGGGTTATCAACTTAGGCATAAGTTTGCCATTATCCAACACAGTGGTGGTTCTCAACATTCCTACTGCTGCAACATTTTAATATATTTACTCATGTTGTGTTGACCCTAATAATAAAGTTTTCATTATTTCATAGCTGTTATTTTGCTACTATTATGAATTATAATATAAATATCTCCTATGAAGGACATCTGATATTTGAAACCTGTGAAAATATCATTTAACCCTTAATAGGTCGTGACCCATAGATTGAGAACAACTAATCTAAAAGCATTTGAATAACACATTGGAACATATATTAATAAAAACAATGTCACTCTTTCTCCTGATGGTCCTTTTCTGACTTTAGCTTATCCGTAACTGAGTGTTTAGACTTTCAGTAGCTGTTTTGACAAGATGGGTGCCATGGCAAGAATGATGACATAAACAGAGTTTTATAATTTGATTCCCACCTTTCACTTCTTTCATTCTTTCTGGCCTGTATACCAACATGCTTCCAGAGCCTTGGAGTATTAGTTAAGTACCATGAGTGATGGGTGTATCATTTAAGGCTGAGCAAAAACTGTTACTTGTTCTTGGGACTTTATCCAGCCATGTGTCTGTAATAGCACCCTAAGTTATTTATTTTCCTTAACCTAGTGATCACTCAGCCTTTTTCAGAAAAAACATGTAAGTGGTCATCGTTCTAAAGATTAGGTGACTATGGAGCTTGTAATCTTATATGAATCTTCTTTATCACCCCATTTAAGACTCAGGGAACAGCATAGAAGAGGTAGTAGAAAATTAACTTTAAGGGACAGTGGAGGAAAAGACAGTAGTGAAATATTGTCTTCTGCTCATATCTTGGGTCACCTGCACAATATTGGCCTTTCAACATTCCATCATGGTAGGGGAGGAGTGAGAAGCTCTCTCAGGAATCTTTGGTAATTAATGGATACCAAGAAAGAAAGAATCATTTTCTTTAGAAATGTATACACTTGGTAATGACATGTGGTAGAATGAAGAGACCCCAACAGTGTTCCTATAAGCACCTGGGAGAAATAAAGAGAACAAAGAGGAGCAAAAAACAAATCTCATAAAAGTAGGAAGATAACCTTTGAGGAAGAAAAGAAGCCCAGCAGGAACTATAAAGTAATGAAAGAGGTTTATTGACATATGCATACAAAACACATTCTATATATGATGTCATCAAATCACACATTTTTATTTGAATTCCCAAACAGAAAGTCTAATGACATATACTAAGTCCTTTGAAGTAATTTGTGAAAATATCAATTTGAAAAAAAAAACTCTTTGAAATAATTGGTGTTTACAATATATTCAAAAGTGCAAATAGCATAAAACCTGAATTTTCTTTTGTTCCTTTTTTATTTAAATTTTAAATAAGGTTGTTTTACATGTCAATTACCTCACCTTCCTATCTTCTCCTATCACCCCTACCAAAACCCAATCCATTCACTTTCTGCTCCCCAGGGAAGGTGAGGCCTTCCATGAGGAGTCTTTAAGCCTGTCTTATCATTTGGGGCAGGGCCAAAGCCCTCCTCTATGTACCTAGGCTGAGAAAGTATCCCTCTATGTTGGATAGGCTCTCACAGTCCATTCATATACTAGGGATAAATACTGATCTACTAACAGAGGCTCCCATAGACTGCCCACTCTTCAACTAAAATCCACATTCGGAGTCTGGGTCAGTCCTATTCTGGTTCCCCAGCTATCAGACTGGGGTACATGATCTCCCCCTTGTTCAGGCCAGTTGATTTGATGGATTTCTCCAAATCACTATATTATAGGTAAACTGAGTAAGAGTATGTTACAAATCATCAACTTCTATAAATTCAGAATGGTTTTAAGAAAATATTACTGTGACAAAATGTAATTAAAAAGCAGGAGAGATTTTTTTAAGTGAATTGGCAGATTTCTTAAATGAGAGATAAAATGTCTACAGAGATACAGTTCATTATTGCCTTTTAAAACAGTGGGAATTAAAAAACATGAATGGATTTTAGTTGTTAGAAAAGAATTCAAAAATCAATGAAAACAATATACACAGAGTGGGGGGACTACAACAACAAAATTGCAGAATGTAAGATGGAGAGAGTATCTGAGAAAGTTTTCCTATTTATTTTTACTTATTCATTTACTATTTCTGAAAAACACATTTCCTTCTCTCACATATCTTATTTTGGGTTTGATATTCTTAAAATATAACAGTCTAGTTTGTTTTCAACCTAGGAACTTTATTACTTTTTCCACAGCTGTCAGTCCTGCATCCATGAGCTACCCCTTGTTCAGGTCAGCTTGGCCTTGACCCCTTTGCGCATCACTCCTTCTCTCCAACTGGATTCCAGGAGAATTTTGAAGGCTTTTAAAGTTTGTTTTCTTGAGGGTAACTTTACAATAATGCTACCCTCTCAAGAGAACACTGTAAGTTGTTCTTGAAAATGATCAAAAGATAATCCTTCCTAACTATAAGAAAACTGAAACCTGATTTTCTAACCTTAGTGATCAACAATTTAGATTTGATTTAATCCCAAATGATCAGTCCTAAATATACTCACAGAGTAACTTTATACAAATTTAACAGGTCATATGTAATATATATATATATATATATATATATATATATGTGTGTGTGTGTGTGTGTGTATGTATATGTGTGTAATATATATAAATATGTATGTATGTGTGTGTATGTATGTATGTGTGTGTAATATATATATATATATATATATATATATATATTCTATGAAATACAATATTCATTTATGAGCAATGTAAAAGAGGCCATGGAGGACTTGAAGGGATGAGAGGGAAGAGACAAATATTGCTAAATTCTAATATCAATAATAATTTTTCTTAATTTATATTTTAATGTTAAAATTATCAAACATTAATTTATGAAAATTAACCAACAGAAGTAGTGAATAAAGCAGGTTACAGTCTAAAACACACTCTTTTATGATTCTTAGAAGTGACTAATGAAAGAAATACCATGAGAAATCTAAATTGATTATAATAATTTACGAATTCAACAAAACTGTGAGAGTCAAGTAAGATACATATATAGTTTGTGATCAGTTGGTGTTATGAAAGAACTTTGACTGAGCAAAGTATAGGAAAAAGCCTTACAACAGCATGTTTATTGTTTATATTCACCTAGTAAATAAAGCTACTAGAAAAGAAAGGCAAGGCTTAGCTAAATTTGAATTCCAATTTTTTAGCAATGCTTAAAGGAAAAGATTTTAAATGTCAGTTTTCACTTCATCATATATATATATATATATATATATATATATATATAGTCACAATGTGTACCTGAAATCTATCAACTATACAATTAGTTTTGAGTATTTTGAGTCTCTCAACCATAAATAATTGTAATACCAGCATATGCTTAAATTACTTAGTACTAATATATTCCATGAAATATTTATAATAAACTTACATTTGTTGTTGGGCTTGTATCCTAATTCACTTAAACTTTTGTGTAATTTTATTTACTACATGTGGCAACTCAACCACAGGAATATTGGAGGAATTATAAATTATAAAATAATTACCTATTTTGTTTACACTTGAAGTTTTGCAAATATTTGACTTACAGACAAAATGCTAGCAACAACCTTTAGGTTTTCCTTTAATAGAAACATCATAATGCCCACTATGGTCTTTACCTTCAAAATAATGTAGGAACTAACTGATTATGTACACACACTAGAATTTTAAACCCTAGATTTTATTTTCACATATTTTTATTCAAGAACAAATAACCTGATGAATATTTAATGTATTCAAATTTTTTAAAAATCATTCTTTTATTTAATTGAAATAAAACCGCAGTTAAAGGAAGTGTTCCCTTGGATTAGAAAGGCAAAAACATTGTAGCAAGCTGTACTATGTCAAATTTGAAGGATAGGATGAGGCAGTCATTAGAATTATCTATTCAGTCAAACTGCGATGATGTAGTTGGATATTGAAAGAAACACAGTGGTGGATGCATGGGCAAATCAGGGATTGAAATAAGGAAAGTCCCTGTTGTCATTTTTATTTCTCCAGTGTAGTGAAGTTTCAGCTTTTGAAAAGTGGAGCACAGATCCGGGAAATTGAAATCCTTTCCTAAAGCTCAGGCAAGCTCAGGGCAATCAATGGCAATATCAGATTGTAGCTCAGGCCTGTTAATCAATGTGACTTAACCCTGATTTGAGGAAAAATTATTTGGAGGACAAAAATATCAACTATGTGCACCTCTGTGTGTTTCTGCTGAGAATACAATTATTTCTTATCACTGATGATACAGAGACTATTAGAGTGGAAGACTTGCTGAAATAATTGCTGTCAGTGCAGCTGAGAGGGTGGGAGCTCAGAGTACAGCGTGAGCCATTTCTGCTGCATCTAACATGCTGTTTAAAACGACTAGGTAGGACAGCAGCTGTCATACAATCTTCTCTCTAATACTGGTTGGCAGGTTACCTGTGGAATTTAAGTAGGTAGTTTAACCAGTCACCTTCTGTAATTATGAAAGATAAGAATTGTAAAGTCTTTCACCTTTTGTCATCTTTTACTGAGCCAAAGATAAAGTCCATAAGGGACTAGAATATAGTTCCTAAGGAACCTATATTAAATGAATTGATTTATACTTCACGTATAAATGTATCAAGATTTAGATTCCTAATATCTAACAAGTGAGGAAGAGAATGTGTGTCAGTCTCAGTCTTCTTTCTACTATTTCACATAGTTAATTTCAGTCATTTAACAAAGTTGAGTGAGTTCATGCCACAGGTTTTATAAAATCTTTTTATTTCATTTTTTTTCCATTTTGCATACCAACTACTGTTATGAGCAGGTTTTCCCACCAGCCTGGTGTCACAGCCTGGTCAGCTCCAAATAACACGCAGAGACACTGTATCAGATATAAAGCTGTTAGCCTGCTACTAGCATTTCTTATTGGCCAGCTTTGTCTTAAATATTAAGCCATTTCTATCAATATAAGTATTTCCATGTGGTGTATAGAGAGATTGTTCAGGGTTCTGCTCTGTTGGTCTTACTTGTTGAATCTCCTTCTGCCTCTTCCTGGAATTCACCTTGTCTCCTAGTCCCGCTTATTTTTCTTTGCTATTGGCCAACAGTGCTTTACTAATTAACCAATAAAAGAAACATATTTACAGAATGACATCTCCCATTAAACCACAATTCCTCCTCCCCTATCCTCCTGTTCTCCTCATCTATCCTAAACCAAACTCCCATACACTCCTCAGAGTTGATATGACCTTCCATGGTGAGTCAACACAGCCTGAGACATTAAGTAGATGCAGGACCAAGACCCTCCTCTCTGCATCAAGGCTGAGCAAGGCATCCCACCATAGGGAATGAGTTCCAAAAAGCCAGCTCATGCACAAGGAATAGATCCTGCTTCTACTCCCTGGGCCCTTCAAACACACCAAGCTACACAACTGTTGCCCACATGCAGAGGGCTTAAGAAGATCCCATGCAGGCTCCCCAGTTGTCCTTCTAGTCTATGAGTACTAATGACCTCCAGTCAGCTGTCTCTGTGGGTTTGTTCATAATGATTGTGACCCCTTTTGCTCATATAATCCTCCCCTCTCTTCAACTGCACTTCTGATGTGCAGTGATTGGCTGTGGATCTCTGTATCTGCTTCCATCAGTAATTGGATGAAGGTTCTATGAAGACATATAAGGTTGTCATTAATCTGAATACAGGGAAAGGCCAGTTCAGGCACCCTCTTCACTACTGTTAGGAGTCTAACTAGTGTCATGCTTGTGGATTCATGGGAATTTCTTTAAAAATGGGTTTCTCCTTATCCCTATAATGATTCCCTCTATTAACATATTTCATTCATTTCTCACCCATTCCATCCCTTCCCCAACTTGACATCTTATTCCCTTGTATTCACACCCCCATCCCTTCCCCTCTATCCTCCTATCCCCAGTTCACCCAGGAGATTTTATCTATTTCCCCCTCCCAGGGAAATCCATGCATCCCTTTTAGTGTCCTTGTTACCTAGCTACTTTAGAACTATGGATTCTAGTCTAGTATCGATTGCTTTATATCTAGTATTCACTACATACTATGGTAGTCATTTTTGGTCTGGATTACCTCACTCATGATGTGTTTTTCCATTTTAATACATTTGCTGTAAATTTCATGATGTCATTATTTTTTACAACTTAGTATATATGTACCACATTTTCTTCATCCATTCTTCAGTTGAGTTACATCTAGGTTCTGTCTATTGCAAATAATAAAAATAGTTGAAAAAGTATCCTTGTGACATGAATGAGCATCCTTTGGATGTATAATCAAAAGTGGTATTTGTGGGTATTGAGATTCATTGATTCCCAAATTTCTGAATTTTGGAATACAAGTTTGTACTCCCACCAGCAGTGGAGGAATGTTCCCCTTCACATCCTCTCCAACATAAGCTGTCATGAGTTTTTTGATCTTAGATATTCTAGTAGGTATAAATTGATGTTTCAGATTCACATTTCCATGATTACTAAAGATGCTGATCTAGTCCTTAATTTTTATTTGTCTATTTGAGATTCCTTTGTTGAAAATTCTCTGTTTATATCTCTATTTAGTATTTTGATATCTAGGTTCTTGTGTTCTTAATATGATTTGGAGATCAGACCTCTGTCAGATGTGGATTTAGTGAAGATGTTTTCCCCATCTGTGGGCTACCATTTCATCTTATTTACTGTTGCTTTTGATAAGGTTTCAGTTTTCAGTATATTGATCCTACCTATCCAAGAACATTGGAGATCTTTCCATTTTATGATACCTTCTTCAAACACAAAAAGTGTTGTCATACAGGACTTTCACTTGTTTGGTTAGTGTTACCCCAGATATTTTATATTATTTGTGGCTATTATAAAGGGTGATATTTCTCTGATTTCTTCCTTAGCTCTTTTATCATTTGTTTATAGGCAGGTTATTAATGTTTTAAGTTATTTCTTTTATCGTGCCACATTACTGAAAGTGTTTATCAAGTGACCCCAAAAATTCTATCAGAAAAGTTCCTACATCTTGTTCTACAAATTGTTTTTCTTTTACATTTTTTATGCATATAGAGTATTTTTTAATTTAATTTTATATAACAAAGTCCAATTAAATGAAAACAAACATTTATACACAATATTTGGGAATTTGGGTGTCGTTCTTTCCAAACTACTTCCTGCTGGTAAGGGGCGCTGTCTTGGGGGATTCGAAGAAGATTCAGATATCCTAGCTGTAGTCTGTAGGGCTGTTTTGTCCAGCTGTTTGGAATGTAGGATCAGCTTGTACTCTGTTTCAGGCGGTCTGGTGTGATCAAACCACATTAGTCTGGAAGGAATCCACATCTTTTCATTTTCTGTGGAAACAAAAATAGAAATACTTTCCCCAGTAACTTGTTCTTCAACTTAAATTTTGGAGTCAAAGCGTTTTTTTTTTTTTTTTTTTTTTTTTTTTTATTATTATTATTTTACATGTCGATCCCAGTTCCCTCTCCCTCCCTCCCTCCCTCCCCCCAAGCCCTCCCTCCCTCCTTCCCTCCCTTTTGCCCTCTCTACCCTCTCCCATGCACTCTAAACACCCTCCCCTCCCAACCCCCCACCACAATACAATATGTAGGGGAATGCCATCCAGTTGGGGTCATGTAGATCTGACAGGTCCTGTGAAGTAGGGACTAGGGCTTCTCTCCTATCTCTAGAATAAGGCAGTTATCCCTCCATGGGGGATATGTTTGCCAAGTCCTTTTGTGCACCAGGGATATATCCTGGCTCCACTGTCTGAGGTCTCTTAGACTGCTCAGACCTTCTGGCTGAGACCCATATTCAGGGGGGTCCGAGTCAGACCCCTGTTGGCTTCCCAGCTATCAGTCTAGTGGCCCTTAGCTCCTCCTTGTTCAGGTAAGCTGTCTCTATGTACTTCTACCGCATGGTCTTGTCCTCTCCATCTGCTTCTGGGTTCTAGTTTGACTCAGTGTTTATGTATGGGTGTTTGCTCCTGTTTTCAACAGGCATTAGTTGAGGACTCCATGGAGAAGTTAGTTGTTGATCTCACTCTCCGGGAAGGGCATTTATGATAGCCTTTCCACGGAAGCTGAGATTGTTAGTTGGGAGCAGTCTTGTAGTTCCCTCGACCTTTGTTTGTGTTCAACTTTATCTTCAAACCAATATTGGCTCCCTCTTTTATGTTCTTTCTCTCTGTCTCTGTCTCTCTCTCTTTCCTATTTTCCATTCCTAACCAGGCTCAATCCTCCTGGTCGCACATGCCTTCCTCTCCTCCCTCTCATTTTCTCCTACTTCTCTCTCCATTAGCTGTCCTCCCCCACTATACCTGAGGTCTGGGGGACTTGTCCCTTCCCAGTTCTGTGAGGGACTTTATATGAATCTCTTAGAATACAACTTGTATCCTAGTTCCTCTGGTGATGTGAATTATAGGCTGATGATCATTTGATCTAGGTCTAAAATCCATATATGAGTGAGTACATACTGTGTTCCTCTTTTTGTGACTGGGTTACCTCATTCAGGATGGTTTCTTCAAGTGCCATCCACTTGCCTGCGAATTTCAAGATACCATTATTTTTTTCTGCAGAGTAGTATTCCATTGTGTAGATGTGCCACATCTTCATTAACCATTCTTCAATTGAAGGGCATCTAGGTTGCTTCCAGGTTCTTGCTATTACAAATAGTGCTGCTATGAACATAGTTGAACAGATGTCTTTGTTGCATTGATGTGAATCCTTTGGGTATATGCCTAAGAGGGGGATTGCCGGGTCCTGTGGTAAACTAATTCCCATTTTCCTGAGGAACCGCCATACTGATCTCCAAAGTGGCTGTATGAGTTCTACAAATTTTTATGCACTGAAAAATTGTTAATTGTCTTATCTGGCTTAGAAACAGGATGTTTTGAAGATACCTGGACTACACTGTATATATAGGAGCAGGGGTCTCTACCAGTTATCTTGTTTGATTATGAATTATAAAAGGTTTGCAAACATCCAATACAGATTCTATAAGTCTCTTTTTGAATCCTTTAACTAAATGCTCATTATGATAATGAGAATGATGGCTGTTAAATAAAATTTATAATTTTTTTTACTGCTAGTGAGGAAAACATATTTTGACCTGGTCTCTTATATAAGCTAACCAAAAATTCTGGTATCATCATGCCTGGGTATTAAAATAGGACAACTAGTTAGCCTCAGAAGCTTGCTGAAACTTTAGCTGCCAATGACTGATAGAATGTAGTTTCATACTGAGTGCTAAATAAACACTTGCTTTTATTACTGTCATCTCCACTACTATAATTATCAAAATAATTGTTTTTAATTAAAACTCTATATGGCTTTTTTGAAAACTTAAGTTTGGTTTTTCCTTTTGTTCTGTCAAATCCTCTAGAACTCTAACAGTGCAAGTAAACTTCATTTAAGTTGATTTGCAAGGAGAACTCTTTTCACTTTATAAAACTCCAGGAGATATTTATAAAATAAAGTGAATACCTGACCTATGCATAAGAGACTAATGTGAAAATTAAATATAATTACATGTCCATGGAATAGTGGATGTAGTCAATAGTAATAGCTTTAAAATATTTATGGTGTATGTCTAATACACTATTCTCTATTAAAGGTCTGTTAAATCTAAAATGTTAGCCTAGACATCAAGCTCATCATAATGATAGTATTTGTCTATTTTTTCATGCAACAATATCAGGACTCATGGAGTCCACAACAAAAGACAATGACTAAGTATCATATGTTAAGAAGTAATTTACATGTCAAGAATTTTAGTAATATTGAACTTAAAAGTGAAGAAATGTGTGAACTATTCCAAACATCTTATATGTGAACATTTCTTGTTAACTGGACCTTCTGTTGTTTGCCTTAATTCTTTTCTATACAAAGCCATTTCCATAATAATTAGTCTTTGACTTGAAATTGCTAGATAACTATTGGCAGTAAAAAGAAATTTGAGGAATACAGGCATTTAAAGCATAATACAAAGACAGATCCCAAATACCAGAATTGAAAGAGTACATCTTGATTCATACATATTATTAGAATATTTAAAGCATGGAGAGAAAATGTATGTAGATAAAAGAACTTATGTGTACACTATTTAGGCCTAAAAGCTAGTATCAAAGACATTATATATTAGGTAAGTAGAAATGCCTAGTATGATTTTTACTTCTTTTCTTTCTTTCTTCCATGTAGCACTGGTTGTCCTGGAACTCACTCTGTAGACCAGACTGAACTTAAACTTATCATTCTTTCCATTGGTTCCGAGTTACTGGGATTAAAGATGTTCCAATATATCTGGATCCATTAAAATATATTTTATAAGATATATATTTTTTACTATACTTATTATTTCCTTTTCTTCCCGCCAAACACTTAGCATCTTACCCAGCTCCCTCTTAAATTAATTACCTATGCTTCTTTAATATTTTTCCTAAAATATACATGTGGTAAAATATACATGTGGTAAGTCCGCACTTGTTGCCTTGCCCATACCCACTGGGTAGAGGTGCAGATAGGTGTGGCTTGTGAGAGGGAGGCTAGGTCTGGGGTCATGGGCCACACTCACTCTCTTAGTTCCAGTAGGGGCACAGAGAGCAGATGGGTGTGGACTTGGAGTGGTAAATTGCAGGTCATTGGTTTCTCATATGACTTCTCCTAGAATAAAATACATAACCCATATTTTATCCTTGTCCCATGTATCTTAATCTGTACATCATTGTAAACATAAATACAAGCACACATAAACATATATGCATATGTACACACACAAACACACACACACACACATATATATATATATACACCACACCCATCCAGACCCTCATGCACATACATACTCACACACACACACACACACATACACAGACACATATGTGATGTACCGAGTCTATTTACTGTTATTCTTTTTTTAAGCTTCTATTCATAACAGTTACGTATTACATACAAGAATTTTTGTAGTCCTGCACATTCAAATAGCTAGTTTTCATCCTGAAAAAGTACACACTTTGCTCCCACTTCTAGGTGTATGAAACATTTTTTTTTATTTTAATTATTTATTTTTTATTTTACATGTCCATCCCAGTTCCTTCTCGCTCCCTCCCTCTCTCACTCCTCCCTCCCTCCCCCTCCATCCCTCACCCTTCTTATCCTTCCTGCCCCCTCATGCACCATGACCACCCTCCCCTCCCGTCCCCCCACCCCAATTGCCACATATAGGTCAATGCCATCCTGATGGAAGATGCCATTATCTGTATATGTTTTTCATACTGGTTAATGAATAAAGCACTGTTGGCCAATGGGAAATGGAGATAGGAGGGACTAGGAGACAAGGAGGAAAGAGGAAGTAGTAAGCAGGAGTCAAGATGGAGAGTCTGGAGAAGGCAGAACAGCCAGCCGCCTCTCCCTGGTAAGACCACGTGGAAATACATAGAAATGGGCTAATAATTAAGACAGAGCTAGCGGATAAGAAACAAGTACCCAGGCCAACAGAATTGTATCTACTACAGAGTCTCTGTGTATTATTTGGGGCTGGCTCAGAGGCGGGACAAGACTAGGCAGCGGGAGGAAAAACCGTACTCCTTACACCATCCAGGTGGGGTCATGTAAGTCTGTCAAGGTATTTGAAGTAGGGACTAGACTTCTCTCCTGTCTCTAGATTAAGGCAGTATCCCTCCATGGGGGATGTGTTCGCAAGGTCCTTTTGTGCACCAGGAATACTTCCTGGTTCCACTGTCTGAAGTCCCTTAGACTGCTCAGTCCTTCTAGCTGAGACCCATATTCAGGGAGGGCTGAGTCAGTCCTAGCTGGATTCCCAACTATCAGTCTGGGGACCCGTTAACTCCTCCTTGTTCAGGTCGGAAATCTCTATGTGTTTCTGCAACCTGGTCTTGTCCTCTCCCTCTGCATCTGGATTCTAGTTCGACTCAGTGTTTAGATATGGATGTTTGCTTCTGTTTCTGACAGGTACTAGATGTGGGTTCCATGATGGTGGATAAGTTAGTTGTTGATCTCACTATCCGAGAAGGGCATTTATGGTAGCCTTTCCACGGTTGCTCAAATTGTTAGTTGGTGTCAGTCTTGTAGGTCCTTAGACCTTTCTTTAGGTTCAGTTTTTTCTTCATACCAATAATGGCTCCCTCTTTTATGTTTGTTCTCTCTCTCTCTCTCTCTCTCTCTCTCTCTCTCTCTCTCCTCCCCCCCCTTCCCCCCTTCTGTCTTCTATTCCTACCCTGATTCAATCTTCCTAGTCGCATGCACTTTCCTCCCCTTCACTTTCTCCTACTTCTCTCTCCATTCACTGTTCCCTCACTTCCCATGTGCTCTGGGGGACTTGTCCCTTCCCCCTACATTTTTAATTTATTGAGAGTTTTTTTCATAAAGTGAATTCTGATCCCAGTTTCTATTCTCCTCCACAGTCTTTCTCTCATATTTACTGTTATTCTTAACTATATATTTCAGAACTGACAACTTGCCTATAGCTTTTCATTAATGGATAGGGCTGTGTGAAATGTTCTATATCCATGATGACATGTCTTTACCTGGTGTTGTCATTGCAAATGCCTTGTTTAGAAAACCATATTGTTGAGATTCCATGGGTGCAGGTTCCCTATCATATATAGAAACATAATCATACATAAGACATCTTCACCCCCTGACATTTACAACCTTTCAACCCACTGTCCTGTTGTTTCCTGTGCCTTAGGTGTGTACCATATATCAATATGTATCAAAAGGGGAATAGATTCCTGGTCTTGTAAATATATCCAGCTATTCGTGGCTGATGGGGCCATCTAACCTGGAAGAGCACCTAAAAATCACAATCTCACTTTCAAGATAGTATAATCTCTAAGAGTATTCTCAAATCACTTCCCTATATCCATAGATATGTGTATCCCTTACCCCATCTCAGAGATGTTTAATTTCATAGCAGATGGATATCATTAAAGAAAGTCACAATTGGTCAAGATGCAGAATATAAATGAACATGGAAAGTCTACTTTTGAGATCCACTTATGTTGAGTACTTGAATAACTTAAAAGTTCAAGTTCAAAAGTTTGTTCTTTCTATTCTGCATGTATTTCTACATTTTCTAATCTCAATATTTCAGAAAAGCCCTCTAGATACATGTTCAACAGATCAGTGAGTTTAAAACTTCTCTGTATAATGATGTTAGCTAATAAAGTTCACCTTTCCCTTATTGGTTAAGAGATTTTATAGTTTTTTATGTTAGGCAAAAGAAGTTAATTACGCAGTTACTGCTGCCCCAAATTGGACCTAGTTAAGTGTAGTGATTGTACAGTCCTTGTTAGATAGTATTTTCAGGGTTCTTCCAAGAATGGCATCTATACACCCTTGGTAGAGAGTGGTCCTATGGGTCAGCATGGGTCACAAAGAAATAGAAAAAGACTAGGAGAAAATCCCAGAAGGGACAGGTAAGAACTAGAGGTGATACTAGGTCCTAAACAAGAAGCTGAGTCTCAAGAGAATGAAGATAGGTTTAGAGAAGAAGGGAGCAGTCTGCATTTTCAAATATACTCTTTTGATAAGGAAAATATTCCCAGACAATGAGATGTTGGCCGTGATATACATGAGCATGAAGAGCTTAAAACTACCCATTTAGATCTTTTGCATAGTAGAAAGAATGCCAAAGAGTTGGGTCTTCAGTTCATAAAAAGCAGACAATAAAGCAGCGAAAATCACCATCTTCTCTCTAAGGTAGAAATTTAATTCTGAAAAGGAAGTATATTTCTAAAAATGGAAGTTACTCTTATTTTCTTTCCATGTAATATATTTTTCTACTGTTGACTTTTAATAAAGTTTCTTCTTCAAGGTCTAGTCATTTTCTTTTTCCTTTAAGATTCTTTATACTGGATGAAGAGACACTGCCTTAAAATAAGACAAGAGATGGCAAAATGGAGTTTATGGTGCTCCACTCCTAGATAAATGGCTACAGAGAATTAAAGACTCCTGATAGAAAGAAAATTTAGTTTTCCCCAAGGATTATTCCCTAAGCACTTACTTATCCAATTCCAAATGATCAGCTCTAAAAACAAGCATATTAGCAACAATACTGACTCTACAGGTTGCATTTATATAGACACACACACACACACACACGTGCGCGCACACACACACACACACACACACACACACACACATATATATATATATAGAGAGAGAGAGAGAGGGAGGGAGAGAGGGAGAGATGATAGATAAATAGATGAAAGGTAGATAGAGATAGATAGATAGATAGATAGACAGACAGACAGACAGACAGACAGACATGAATTCAGGGAGTGGAAAGATCAGAAAGAAGGAGGAGAGAAGTAAATAATTCAATAAATATAATTATTTTCGAAAAGCACTTCATCCTGACTGCCTCTGATAGTATATGAGATTCAGGAACAGAAAATTATAACAAAATGTGCTGAATTGATTTTGGTTCATACATTCTTTATAATTTTTTTCCAGAAAGCATACCTTTGGTATTGACAAAATAAAGTTCCTTCTTAGTCACACCAACATTCCACATAAGTATTAATATTAAATAGTTTAAGACTATTTTGCCTTTTCTACATTAAATAGTCTTCATAGATCTCTAATGCAACAAAATACAATTTAAAATGTTTCAGTTTTTTAAAAAGTCTCACATGAAATTAATTCTTGCTTATATGATACTGAATTCATTCATGACTGAAAATGTATTTTTCAATTACTTGTATAAAACTTGAAATCATTCATCATTACAAATAACTCTATCTGGCAGGGATTCCTAACAACCACTTCACACCATGACTCTTGATGAGTTGACTACTCCTCACTGTGACATTTCCTTTTAACTTAGCTGGAAGCCTCAGGAGGTAGACAGTATTCATAATTGAAAACATAATTGAAAACAAAATACCACCCAATGTCATTTGGAAAGTCAAAGTTATGATTTGCACATTTATTGCACTGAAGTAAAATTAACCATGTACAGAAATATAGATGTCAAACTTAGCATTAGTATTTTAATAAGCTGTGAGCTATGGTATCAAGAAAAAAGGTATTTAAAATTAATTTCCCTTCTCAACATGTTACTTCTATTATCATAAAATGAAATGCCTTATTTCTGAAAGTGAATCTATATGTTCATCGTTTTTCTGTTTAGCGTGGTTGAGCACTTTGCTTACATTTACTACTGTGCTTGTGGAAAACACAGATTATGACAGCAGAAGAATCTGTTGTAGTTGATTAATATTTTTGCTTCTTACTAAATTTTGTCCTTGGACAGGAATCCTGACATCTTGTATCTAAGGTTCCATATCTGAGAAAAAAATGGTAATAACTGAATTTACTTCAGATGACTATGACTATTAAAACCATACATTCGTGAGTACTATTGACATAAAGGCACATACTAAGTGGCCACAGCCACCAACAATGGAGTTCTTGTGGCTAACAGATCAGTGGGTATGACATATTAATAAATATCATTTTTTTTTTTACTTTTCTTTTTGTATATGGCCTCAGCTTGCATCCAGGACTTGACTGTGACTTGAAATTCCATCCCCACCTCCTCTGCTTTCTGAGTGCTGGGATGACCTCTCCGTACCGCCATACTAGGCTCAGAAATATCTCCTTACTCTTGCTGTTTCACACCCATTCAGGTACTAAGGGAGAAAAGGGAGAGTGAGCAAAAGACCTTTGCCAGAGTACACTGTGAGAAAGAAGACAGAAAGTGAAAGGCCAACAACAGAGCTTCACATTGGTACAGTGCTTGTGGCAGTACATCCTATTAGACTTGTCTTCTGTCAGAAAAAAAAGTGTCTTCCCCTTCATCTTATCCTTCTCTGTCTCCAACTAGGACTGCATTAGGAAGATAGGACATGCAGGCAAAGAAGGTCTTCACAACCCCAGTTTACTTTGAAGCAGGTTGCTGCAACAAATACTCTCTGGAAATTAGTTTAGTCACCAAACATTAGGTTTGTCACAATGCTCTCTTCAGTGTTGGAAATGATGGACAACTCTAAAGCAAACCTGAAAATACCATTAATAAATTGACTCACCTAACCATTTTTGGAAATTATTATATATCACTTAGGCCTTTTGCCACTCATTTTAATATTTTCATATATTTGTGAGTAGCTTCTGATATAATCGTAATGGTATTACACCTTATTTCCATGCGCCATGTTCCAATATTTATCACCTTTTTCAGTATTATTTGCTAAAATTTGAATGTATGCTTATTATCTATTCATTCCTATTATACATCTCTCCAAGATTCTTTTTTGAACCAAAATGTCTCTTTTTCATCTATTATGTGCCTAAAGTATGAGCACATATACCCTTTACATAATTTTAATCAGTACATCTCTATACTCTGAACATTTCCCCAAACCTAATTGTTTCTCACCTATATATATATATATATATATATATATATGTGTGTGTGTGTGTGTGTGTGTGTGTGTGTGTGTGTGTGTGTGTGTGTGTGTGTGTGTGTGTGTGTATATGCAGATATACACAGTCATACATGCACGAATACATACAGAGAGACACAAACACACACACAGAGAGAGAGAGAGAGAAAGAGAGAGAGAGAGAGGGAGGGAGGGAGGGAGAGAGGAAAGCAGACCTCTAAGAGACAACAGCCAACATTCATAGCAAGATACAATATGACTAAGCTAAAGCTCTCATACTGAGGATGAACAAGGCCACGCAGTAGGAGGAAAAGAGGCTCAATATAAGGCAAAAGAATTAGAGAAATGCCCATGATCACTGTTAGGTATCCCATAAAACCACCAAGCTGAGAGCCATAGTATTTACAACGTGGACCTAGGCAAATCCATGAAGGAAGCCCCTGTGCTTGCTGTTTCAGTCCATCTGTGAGTCCATGTGAGCCCTGTTTAGTTGACTTGGTGAATTAAAAGAACAAAAGAATTTGCCTCCACATGGTCCAGAGAGCCTCTACAGTGACCAAAGGTAAGCTGTTGTCAATGGAGACCCCAGAATGCTTCCATCAGCAGTCAGTCACAGAAGAGAATAGTGGGAAAGACAAAACTTATACAAAATCATGTTCTCTAAGCAACAGAAATTGCCACTTACCAAGGTAAAAGTGCCAGAAATGTGGGAAAGGACAGAAGAAACAAATAACTTCTATCCCTTGATAACGTGCCACAACATTATAAGTAATACACTGATCACAGAGAAAACTTTGATCAAACAAATAGATGTTATACTTTTGTTTGATTATCATGAAAATCATATTTTTATGTTCCTTAGTATTGTTTGTGGAAAGTAAGTAGTATCATGGTAGCATTTACAAATGAAAGACTATAGACCTTGGTATTTATCACTATTTATAATTTAATCAATTCTTTATTTATCTTATATCAACTTATTTATATCAGACTTTCAGGCACCAAATAACTGCTAAAATTGTAATACAGTATTAGTGCTAACAATAGGGAAAACAGCACCAAAGAACAGAATGTTTCTCTGAAACATCGTATTTAGGAAGGAAGTAAATTGATTACAATAATTATATCAGTATGTGCTTTATTATAGCTTGTGATAAAGGCAATAAATACTGGCAAATGGATCTTAAGATTGCATACACGCTCTGATCTGTAGAATTAAAAAATGGATTTCTTGATAAATTGACATATATATCACCTAATAAGATACAGGTTTGTATGTTCTCAACAGACGGTATGAAATTGATGCTAAGGAATGGCAAAATCATGTTTTAAATTCTCTGCCATTGCAGGAATAGAGAGCTTGAAAGGGTATACATATAATGCATGTAAGAAAAAAAGGAAAAGGAAAAGTCTATTTAATTTACTGATTGACAACTTTTTATTATGGAAAGGCTTTTGTGCTTTGTTTCATTGTCAGTTGGAGAAGTCTGAATTAAAATAGAGCTTGTATGAGAACTCTCCTCCATGCCAAGTCATGGTCCCCAAACAATATAGATTAAAGAAATAGCCTTTGGTTGCCTTTTAGTTGTTAGGGTGGGCTCCTACTTCTGAAGACTTGCATTTAGGATCCATGAATCAGGTGATATGAGCTGGATATAAGCTGAAAGCCTCTTTCTTGTTCTCTAGTATTTATATGGTTCAATAGAGAAATGCTATGCAATCTGCGAAGATAGGGGATAACTAAATATTCCTACCCAGATGCAACATTTATGAACCACAACAGTTATCAGCATATCAAGATATGCATGAAGGTGAAATAATTGACATTAACATGTCAGTGGCAAAACACAGATCACTAGCCTTAAGGACCATTCATCAGAACGACTATCAAGCCAGGTACTGTAGCCTAGCTAGCTGCTGAAGTTTCCTCAGGTCATTTACCTTAGCAAAGAATTTACTACTATCAATATCCTAAACCAACATAATTTCTTAATACAGTCTAAATCTTATTCTTATATGCACAGATATGTGTCATCCAGCAAATGGAAACCATCACAGAATAACACAACTTAACATAAAACAGAGATAAATAGTGAGTTCCCAGAGCCCCAGTGAATACATCCCATGTCTATCTGTGGCTTAGGGAACATTGTGGAAGAAAGGTCAACAAGATTGTAAAACCCAGAATATACAGAAGTCTATTGAGAAAGAGTATCATCTAGAAATAAAGAAGGCTAGAACAGTGGCAATATCAATGGATATGCTAATGTCAAAAGGTAGAATTCTGTGTTTTCCATCTCTAGATAAAGAACTACAGGCAACTAATTACTGTAGGGGAAGAAGAAGCCTTTCCCAGTGTTGATCCCTCATTATAATTTGTTCAGTGCAGAGTAATCAGTCTTGAAACCATATGCACACAAGCAACAACTGGTTCAGCAGATTGTAGATGTGTGTGTGTGTGTGTGTGTGTGTGTGTGTGTGTGTGCATATTCTTACACATGTATACATATATAAGTATGTAATAGTAATAATCAAAGCAAAGGAAACCTCTTGAGGGTCTATGGCAATAGATGCAAGGATAATACCTGTGAATGGCTAGTGGGAGGAAAAGGAGTGGTAAATGATATAATTCTATTCCAATAAAATATTATGAAATTATAATTGGAGAGGATGATAGATACTGAACATTAAACGGTGAAATGGGGATGGGAGGTGAGATAGAAAGAAAAGGGGGTATGGGATAGATTAAGCAAATCTAAGGATGGATGAAAAGCTAATTAATAGGCTAATTTCATAATTAATTAGTAGAATTAATTTTCTAATTAATAAACACATTTAAAAATATAATTTATAGAAAATAATCTCAGACTGTGATACTTCCTCATTTTTAAAGTAGTCAAAAAAAAACTATTCCATAAGTATTTTGGGGGAGAAAAGACATGAGTGGTCTTAGCCATCATTGGACTCCATAATCTACAGTGCTGATCTATACAATAGTGTGAAATAGAATAATAGCAATAGAGCAACCACCTATTTTAAGTAGATTAGAGGTGTTTTCTGCAGTAGGAAGTCATGACTGGTAGTGTGAAGCCCATTTCTGAGGAAATCAGAGAGCTAATCATGAGAATGCTATATTTATTTTGCAAAATGATGATGTTGCCAAACTCCTTTCTAAATATGTTGGCTTCTACTGATAGACAAGGTTGCTTTCTGTCTTGATCAAGATTCTGCTCCTATTTATGAGAACAATGTAGTTTAAACAAAACCAAAATAGAAATTGACAAAAATATTTCATTTATAATTGGTCCAACAGAATGCATTTCATGTTTATAGATGGCTTGTAATGAAAAGGCAAAAAAGGTTTGCAGCACTTATAAAACCAATTTTCAGCAATGACTTATGCCTAATGACTTCGTTTTTAAATCTATAGTGAACAAGTCAGAGTAGACCAAGTGTTTCCCCGTAAATATTGTTAAGAAAAATATTGCTCCTGATTTGTTGGCAGAAAATCTTGAGCTACTTAGAAATCCTTACAGCCAGAAAGACTGAGAGAAAAGCTCCTGAAAAATGACAGATGTCGCCTTCCTCACAGTTTTCTGTTGTGACAGAATATTCATTTGAGAATAGCTTGTGCTTTGAATTTTCCAGGAGAGAAAGTAATGGAAAAGAGAAATGAATAGTAAGTCACAGAAAGAAAAGAATGTCTCTCATGCCAACAGGGGCTTCTCAGTAGTCAGGAAAAAAGAAAGGAAGCAAAATGGAACAGCAAGAATAAATGGCAGAGACCTCTGGACAATGACTGCCAGAGCAAGAGAATATGAAGTGTACAGAAAGATTCAAGTAAGAGACAAATGAAGTTTTGAAAATTTAGTGTGATTTCATTAGTCAGGTCAGTGAGTTGGTGAGTTTTCATCTAATTATAAATCAAAATATAGTTTTTATCAACTTAAAAATATAGCATACATATTAAAATATTTTTGTTACAAATGTACAATTACAGTGGAAGAGTAGTTTCAAACTGTCTTTGTATAATCTGTGTGGTTATAAAATGAATATTACATAACAATGTTACTGTTACTTAAACATATTGCCTCACAGATCTTTTGAATAAAGTGGATATCATTTGAAAACTCAAACTTTCCCACAAGGAGCGAATTAGTCACTGATATGCATCCAGCCAGTAAGTGAATTGAAAAGTACAGAGTTCAAGTCCAAGTCCAGCCTGAGAAAAGTGCTGAGCATAGACAGTCCTAGCAATGGCCGCATTCCTAGCTCACCCTTGGAAGCATAGGCACAGGAAGCAGTAAACCTGTGATTCAGGAAGCAGTACATTAATGGACAGGAAACAGATGATCAAGCCTAATGTCTGAATTAGGAAAGTCAGGAGTCCAGAGAAGTAACAGAGGAAGACCAATAATTGAGGGTTAGGAACAAAACTTGATGGATAAAGTTAGTCTATCAATAAAGAGAGAGAGAGAGAGAGAGAGAGAGAGAGAGAGAGAGAGTATGATTATGTAAGTATGAATGTGTGTCAGCATGCTTGCACACATATGTATGTATATGGGTTTTTTTTGTATGTGTGGGGAGGGTTGGTGATGGTGATGGTGGTTGATATCTAAATGACATAAAATGTCAGCATTTGCCAACAGAGAGCAGGAAGTAAATAGCTCTATTAACAGAAGAAGTATTGCTGTGATTTTTTTCTTTAAATTCTATAAGAACGATGAAAGGATAAGCTACATTTCACAATCCAGCCAGAGGCTGTTTGTGGTTGTAGAGGCATAAAGCTTCAGACATTAAATTTCTGCCTCAGGCAGTCAAGGAGATTTTAGAAAGTTTTATGGCAATAGAGCAACCCAAGTAAGGGTTGAATCTCTAATTGGGTGTAGTAGTAGTAGTAGTAGTAGTAGTAGTAGTAGTAATACAGACTCAAGCTGCATAGCAAAGCAATCCTTAAAAATTTCAAAATATAGAAATAGGATAACTTCCAAATTCCTTCCATGAATCCAGAATTATTCTGAAATCCAAACTGTTAGAGATAGAACAACAACAAAAGAGGAAAACAACAATAAATTATGATATCCCTGATGAATAAAATATATCAAGCAGATAACCCACCACAATCAAGATTGTTTTGTCCCAGAAATGCAAGGTTGATTCTACATATATGAATCAATAATTATAATAAATTACACAAATTGACTTAGAGACAAAATCTACATGGTGATCTCCATAGATACAGAAGTATGAAAAAGCTTTGGACAAAAATCAATGTGCTTTCATGAAAAAAGTCCTAGAGCTAGTAGTACTGGAAGGAACATATCTCAGCATTAATAAACCTATATATAACAAAATCATATTAATGTAAATTCAAAACTGTCCTTTGAAAATCAGTAACAGGACAGGAATTCCTGCTATCGCCAGTCCTTTTTTAATATACCTTAGTACCAAGGATAGTGAGTTATCTTGGAATAAAATAACCAAGGAGACAAAGACATCTTCTAATCTCTGAAGACTGAAAAAGACATGAGAAAAATACAAGAACAACTATGACATGCATTAGTGTAACTCATAAATGAAACTGATCATCCTACCAAAAGCAATTTACATATTTAACAGAGTCCTACTCAAAATACCTACAGCATTCATCACAGCCAGGCATGATGGTGTACAGTCTATTCTTCCATCCATATCAAGCACTAGAGGACTCTATATCCACAGTGATCTGCTGCTCAAAATTAAGATTTTGATTTTTAGAATTTAGTATATCTATGCTTTTTAAAATTGTAAAACTTCTAATGTAAAATCTTATCAAAATTATCTAACTCTAATATACATTTTACTATATAATTGATTTTATGCAATATGTGTGTGTGTGTGTGTGTGTGTGTGTGTGTGTGTGTGTGTGCTCCCTTTTCACCCTGATATTCTCACAAGGAGAGGCAAGTCATTTTTAGTATTTTAATTTCAAAATGTTATAAAAGCAGAAAATGCAAATTATAATATAATGGTAGTTTTGACTTCATGAATAAAAAGCATGGACTTTTGATATATCATGTGGTTTCTCTAAGTATTCAACACCAAAGATTATTACATTTGTAAAGAAACTCACTCAGACTTCATCTATTTTACAAAAAAAAAAAAGAATGTTTTTGAAAATGGACTCTTCTGTCACACAACATATTTTAACAACAGTTTCCTTCCTCCACTCACTCCAGCTCCCCCACATCTGGTAGACTCATTTCTTAACATTTCATAATCACAGTACAACATATAGTATTTTAGATCTATCCTTAAAGAAAGAGATTTTGGGAAAGTTAGGCTGTAATTATTACTGATTATGTTATGAAAAAATATCCCTACACATTGGTTTCTTAACAAATATTTCCAATGTATAATAATTGAAAAAATTTTATCTAAAAATTCTTATTATTGAATATAGTACTTCATCCTTTACACTACAGCTGAATTGAATTAACTCTGATCACATATTGCTTTCATTGTTTGAAGCCCAGGGATAGTAAAAATAAAAACTGAGAAAAACATACAAACAGAAAGAGAGAAAGAGAATTTCAAAGAAGGAAGCCATGAAGTAAGAGAGAATATGTGGAATAAGAGCTTTAAATTATACAGTGTTTATTCCATATTAGTTTTACATAAAATGATAAAAAGTGACTTCAATATCCTGCAAGAATACTTTCTTTTGAATCTTTTTTGGTAAGGTATTCTCTGATATGTTTGTATATATGTGTGTCTTTAATCTATGTCTTTCAATTCTTTATTTCATACCCACAAGATTCATCATAGACAGGGATAATGATATGCAGCTTATTCTTGTACCATAGCAAGATTTACAGGACACTATATCTATAATGTTTTGCTGGTCACAAATAAGTTTTGAAATTTTAAAATTTCAGTATGTCTTATTTATGATTTGTAATTTTAAAAACTGGTAAATTATGAAATTTTATGAGAGACAATGCATGGCACTGTGTGCTATATTAAATCTAGCAAATATAGGAAATGAGTACTAATAATACAAAAGAGGTAAGAGCTATTTTTAGAAGTGCAGAGAGGGTGAAGAAAAGCATAAATGGGAGCTATTAGCAAGGTAAGCCTTGTAGTAGCCCAGAAACTGACTTTGAGAATGTTAATTTGCAGCACAGCATAGGATGTACAAATATAATAGTAAAGGAAAGACACAAGATAAATCTA
The DNA here is from genome assembly GCF_943737965.1 of Phodopus roborovskii. Taxonomy (NCBI): domain Eukaryota; kingdom Metazoa; phylum Chordata; class Mammalia; order Rodentia; family Cricetidae; genus Phodopus; species Phodopus roborovskii. Next base: position 1,365,668 of record NW_026126413.1, on the reverse strand, counting down.
GACTGGAGTGATGTCATGTCCATGCAGGTATTTGGGAATGGAGGAACAATGATGGACTAAGTTTGAGTGTTAGGAATGGAAAAGACTGGTGTTTGTCTGATTATGACATTATAATTCAGGCCATAGCCTAGTGTCTGAGACTTGAAGTAATTCATGAGCATCTATCATGCTTCCCATTTAATGCTTCCCATTAAAAAAAAATAGGTCCCTACTTGAAACAACATGCTATAAATTTGTCATCATTACCTACTTGATTTCTGTTTTCTTATTAAAATAGTAATTGAATGAATATAACTTTATCATATTGAGTAACACAAATCTGAGATCAGTTTCTTCATCTTTCAATTGCTACTAATTTAAAATATGACAATTCATGGAAAACTTGGGTAATTAAATATTGACACAAAAAAAAAAAACAGCCAGAATATCTTATAAGGTTAAACGTGTTGAAATAAAGTGATTGCTAAAAAAGTAGTATAAATGCTCTGGAGCTTTCAGATAGGAGATTCTTACTTTATTCCAAAAGAAAAGGTAAGTACTCTAGACCTGGTAGCCAGGCATTGGTGGTGCAAGCCTTTAATCACCAGCACTCAGGAAGAAGAGGAAAGAGGATCTCAGTGAGTTCAACACCAGCCTGATATACAGAGCTAGATGCAATACAGAGAAACCCTGTTTTGAAAAAAAAACAAAGAAGAAGAAGAAGAGGAGAAAGAGGAAAAGGAAGAGGAAGAAGAAGAAGAACATAAAAAAAAGGAGAAGTACCCTAGAGCTAGTAAATAATATCTGAAAATAATTTAAGGAAGTTTAGAAATGTACATCAGTGTCAGGGAAGTTGTACTGGGAAAATTTTTAGACAAATTTTAGAATTTTTCTGACTTTTTATCTTGTGCTTTTTTTGTCCTCCTATTTTTAATATCTATGTTTTCATATCCTGATATTGCTTGGATTTCATTTTACTAAATATTTTTTATTAAAATTGCCATAGTTGTACATATTCTATCAGAACTGATTATTTGAGTTAATCTTGTATTCTGCCACTTTGCAGAAGGCATTTATCAACTTTAGGAGTTCCTTGGTAGAGTTTTTGGGGTCACTTACATGAAGTATCATTGGCAAATAGGGAGAGTTTGTCTTCTTACTTTCCAATATATATCCCCTTGATATCCTTTTGTTTTCTTATTGCATGTTCTGTCTTGCCTCTTGGTTAGGTTTGATAAAAGTTTATTTATTTTGTTGATCTTCTCGGAAAACCAACTCTTTGTTACATTGATTATTTATACTATTTTCCTACTTTCTGCTTCATTAATTTCAGCCCACAATTTGATTATTTCCTAGCATTTAATCTTATAGGATGTGTTTGCTTCTCTTTGTTCTAGAGCTTTCAGTTTTGCTATCAATTCACCAATGTGAGTATTCTCCAGTTTCTTCATGTGGGCACTTAGTGCTATGAACTTTCCTGTTAGTACTGCTTTCCCATAAGTTAAGGGAATGTTGTGTCTTCATTTCCATTGAATTCTAGGACATCTTTAATTTCTTTCTTTATTTCTTCCTGGACCCAGGAATGGTGCACTGGAGCATTGTTCAATTTCCATGAGTTTGTATGGTTTCTGCAGTCTGTGTTGTTGTTGAATTCTAACTTGGATACATGGTGGTCTAATAAGATACCGTTTGAGTTATTACAATTTTTTTGACCTATTGAGGTTTACTATATTGCTAAGTATGTGGTAGATTTTAGAGAAGTTTCCAGGTGGAGTTGAGAAGAAGGTATATTTCTTTTGTGTTTGGATGGAATGTTCCATAGAAGTCCTTTAAAAAACATTGGGTCATAACTTCTGTTAGTTACGTCGTTTCTTTGATAATTTTCTGTCTGGTGGACCTGTCTAGTGTTGAGTGTGGGATTTTGAAATCTCTGACTATAAGTGTGTGAGGTATTATGTGGTATTTGACTTTTAGCAATGTTTCTTTTATGAATGTGGTTGTGTTGTATTTGGGTTATAGATGTTTAGAATTGAGACTTCATCTTGATTGATATCTCCTTTGATGACTAAGAAATTGCCTTCTTCAACTCTTTTGATTGATTTTAGTTAGATGGATTCTGTCTTTATAAACATTCTGTTAGCCTGTGTCTTTTATAGGTAAGTTAAGACCATTAATATTGATGTATATTAATGACCATTGATTGCTAATTTTTACATATGTTGGATTTGTTGGGGTGGTGGTATTATGTGTGGATTTCCCCTCACATTCTATTGGCTGTTTGTAAAGTGGAATTTTCTATTGCCTCTATTTTGTTGGCATAGTTGACTTCCTTGGGATGGAGTTTTCCTTCCAGACCTTCTGTAGTGCTGGATTAGTTGATAAGTATTGCTTAAATCTGATTTTGTCATGAAATATCGTAGTTTCTCCATCTATAGTGATTGAGACCTTTGCTGGTTATAGTAGTCTGGGCTGGAATCCATGGTCTCTTAGTGTTGGTAGAGTATCTATTTAGGACCTTCTGGCCTTCAGAGTTTCCATGGAGAAATCTGGTATAATTCTGAAATGTTTGCCTTTACATGTTATTTGACCTTTTTCCTTTGTTGCTTTTAATATTCTTTCTTTATTCTGAATGTTTGGTGTTTTGATTATTATGTGGTGAGGGAACATTTTTGTGTATGGTCCACTCTATGTGGTGTTCTATAAGCATCTTGTGCTTTCATTGGCACAATAATAGTTATAGAGGAAATCCAGTTGGATTTCTTCACCTTCCTCTATAACTATTATTATTAGTTTTGGCATTTATACAGTGTTCCTGATTTCTTGGATATTTTGTGTTAGAGACTTGTTGGTTTTAGATTTTCTTCTGTTGATGAATCTATTTCTCCAAATGTATCTTCAATACATGAGATACTCTCCTCCATCACCTGTATTCTGTCAGTAATATTTGTACCTGTAGTTCCTGATCCTTTATCCAGCTTTTCTATTTCCAGCATTTCTTCAGTTTGTGGTTTCTTTATTGTTTCTATTTCAGTTTTCAGGTCATGGCATGTTTGATTGTTTTCCTTCATTATTTTTATTGTTTTATTCTTGGCTTTTCTTTAGAAATTTGTTGATTTCTTGCATTGTTGTTTTTTTTTCTTCCATTTCTTTAATGTATATTTTATTTTTTTTCATTTCCTCTTTTAGGTTCTCTGTCATCTTCATCAAGGTGATCCTCATGAAGTTGTTTTTAAGGTCATTCCCTTCTGCTTCATCTGTGTTTTGATGTTCAAGTCTTGCTGATATGGAGTCCCTGGACTCTGGGGTTGTTATGTTGATCTTTCTTTTGTTGACTGTGGCCTTATACTGTCATCTACCCATCCTTTCTCCTAGTACATAGCAGTGGGGTCCTTCCCTTTCCTGGTGAGCACAGGAGCAAGGTTCTCTTCCTGTGGGTGCAAGCAGGTCCAGGATTCCACTTGCTCTCCTTGTCCAGTAGTGCAGGTGGAAGTAGAAACCTTAGGAACCTGGTAGACTGTGAATGGGCTTATTCACTGGGACAGGTTACCCTGTGCACAGTCCCAAGTTCTCAGGAAGCTCCAAGAAGGGTACTGGAAGTTGGGCTTCTTCCACTAGTGGAGGAAGAGCCAGGATGGTGTCAGTCTCTTGGAATGCTGGTCTGCCTGGAAGAGTGCACCTGTGTGCTTGCAGGCCCCAGGCTTTAGGAGGTTATGAACATGGCCCTGAAAAGCAGGCCAGAAACAGACACAAGCTTATCTCCTACTATGGGTGGAGGCAGAACCAGGAAGCTGGCACTGTCAGTCATTTATTTATTTATTTATTTATTTATTTATTTATATTTTTCTTATTTTACATATCTATCCCCATTCCGTCCCCCTCACTCCCTCTCTCCCATGCCCCCATCCCCCTCCCATCCCAATTTGCCCCACCCAGAATGCATCACCGTCAGTCACTTTTAAAGCAGAATAGTAGCTGTACACTGACACCTAAATAGGGCCAACATCCAATTTAATTTTCTTCATTCTATCATGTAAGTACACAAAAAACTTGAGAAATAAGTATATAAAAGGCTATATTTTCAGGATTGTGCAGTTATATATTCAACCCCCACACCTGTGGAGGCTCAAAACCCCCTTTGGGTCAGAGAGCATCCAGGTGGCAGGGTCTGTATCCTTGGAGTAAGAGGCCATGACAGTCACTTGTTTCCTGTGTAAGTTATTTTCTTCAAATAAACTCCACTTCATCTTACTGTGTCAAGCACCATGATTTCCATGCCCACAGTATTGCATATACTATTTCTTTTAGATTCTCTACTACTGTTCTCTCTAGAGTGTATAGAGTTCTAGAAATATTTAGCCTGTGCTCCAGGGATGAGCATGTTGTATTTATTCAAATATTCTGATAACAATTTAAAGATACACAGAGGTATCACACCAGCAGCATGACATTGGTAATTGTACTCACAAGGCGTGGCTTCTGTAAATAAACAGAAAGATGAGGATTTGAGAATTTGTTTTATATGAATCTTATTTTAAATGGGAAATTTACATTCTCATTTTTATTCAATTTCTCCTACTCTAGTCTAAAACAAATCAATGGCATTTTGAAGGACAATTTTTTTCAGGATTTCATAGATAATGTTACATATGGTTGGTCATCCAGAAGTTCAGACTAACTCATTATTAACACACAGCATTTCCTGTTCAAAAACTACAAGAGCAGAACATGTGGGATGAATTTTAATGATTATTAGTTGGTACAAAGGCAAAAATCTGCTACAATTATGCAATACAGGGTTCATGAACATTCTCCCTCCTACTAAAGGATGAAATTTGCAAACACCAAAGAAATGGATAAAAGTTCAAAGGAGAAATTTGTCTGAAAGAAGCAATCAAATCTAACCAAAAAGTTCATATTCTGCGTTTAAATCTAGTGCCATGTCTATTGTCATATATTATAATAGATGTAATAATATATATGTATATATATATTACTACAAGTATATATCTGTATTAAGTACAGATAATTTTTACAAATGGTAACTAGAAAGGTTAGCTTTTAGATTAAGATTAATAAATTCACACAATCATTTTCTTATCAGATTTTTGTTTCAACCTCATCTATTCAAACATTCAATTTCTTCCTTTTATTTGTTTAATTTAGAAACAATCTTATTTACATATCAATTCCAGTTCACTCTCCCTCCTATCCTCCCATACCCCCCATCAACTTCCCCATCTCCCCTCATCCACTTCCCAGGGAGGGTAAAGCCTTCCATGGAGCAATCATCAAAGTCCAGGGCCTAGGCCCTCCTCCCTGTATCTGAGCTGAGAGAGTATCCCTCCATGGTGAATGGGTTTCCAAGATACATTATTGCACTAGGGATAAACACTTGTCTACTGTTAGAGGTCCTTGTTTCCTACCTTCTCTGGAAGAAGGCTGCCAATCTTTTGTTCTATGTTTAATATCCATATATGGGTGAGTACATATCGTATTGTGTTTCTGTGACTGTGTTACTTCACTCAGGATGGTTTCTTCAAGTCCCATCAACTTGCCTGAAAATTTCAAGATTTTATTGCTTTTTTTTCTACTAAATAATACTCTATCATGTAAATGGACCACATTTTCTTAATCCATTATTCGGTTGAAGGGCATCTAGGTTACTTCCAGGTTCTTGCTATTACAAACAATGCTACTATGAACATAGTTGAACAGATGTCCTTGTTGCATGATTATGCACCATTTTTTTAATATGAGGAAGAGTGGAATTGCTTAACCTTGAGGTAGACTGATACTCCTTTTCTCTCCAACATTTGCTGAACATTCCATATAAAGTCACAGCAGAAATTTAACATTTTCTTTCTTTGTCTGTTTCAATTTATTGAATTACAGATAAAATGAACGTGTTTATTATGTACAACATTATGTTTTGGAATGTGTAGCCTTTATTAATTATGTAGATTAATGCACTTGGTAATTAGTTACGCTTAACTAATTCAATATGGCTAAATCAAACTAATTACTAATTGTAATATCTTACATGCTTAATGCTTGTATTAATTTATTTACTTAAAAAAACTTTTTATTGATAAGTTGTGGATTTCACAACATGTATCTAAAACCCACTCATCTCCCTTTCCCCTGACCTCTACTCCTTGTACTTGTGATACCTCCAAGACAAAACAAAAACAGAAAAGACAAAGAAATAACTCACTGAGTGGCAATTATAAGGTGGTCCAGTGAGTCACACAGTATCACCCTTGGTTCATACATCTTTACCCATGTTCTTTGCTGGATCATTGGTGTGGTTCGAGGCCTTCAGCTTCTGCCAACCTACTGATACTGGCCTCTACTGGGATTTCTCCTGTATATCCTGATGTCCTATATCATGGATATCCACTAGCTTTGGTTCTGATGATCTGGTGCCTTCACATACCCCAGCAGTTCACAGATGCGGTGGATGTTAAGGTGGGCTAACATCTCTGGTTCTGAGTCTGGATGGTAGCTGGTTGTTCAGTCTACCACCTTTCCCTCACAGTTACCACAAGGCCAAGCCCTCCAGCACTGTCCAAGCTAGTTTACGGCAAAGATGCAGACATTGAGACATAGGACCAGTTTCTGTGTTCCCATGCCCTCAGGTCCTCCTCTCCTGCATTTATGCAGCCATTTCCAGAACTGCTAATTTTCCCAGGCAAGGTATATGGCCTGCTCCCCCAATTGCTGAAGTTGGTGAGGGGCAGTGCCAACACTCTGTTCTCCTGCCTCCAGGGCTGGATCACCTGCCTGCCACAGTTAGCAAGGTTGGGGAGCACATTTCTCTCACCCATGCTACCACATGGAGTATGAGGGAGAGAACAGGTGACTCTCTCCTCTAACACCCAGAGGACAGACTCTATTGTGCCACTGTCAAGAAAGTCACTTCCAGAGTGTTCTCTAGTTGAGCTTCAGGGCTTGCACTTACATGTGCTTCAGCCAGTGTGGGGCAGGGGCAACTCTCCTACTCTTGTGACCGTGGGACAAGCCTTTCCTGCCTGCCTTCAATAATGAGGGCCCTGAAGCTATGGTCAGGTGGGTATATCTCCTTTGCTCATGCTACCACATGACAGACAGTGGGGTTAGCTCTTCAACTCTTACACCTTCAGGGCCTTCTCAAGCACACCCATGCCAACAGGTCTACTGTACTGCCCAAATGAGGTGTGCAGGGCACAGGCTTCCATATACAGCAATTGGTGAGTGGCAAGGAAAGTTCTTACCAGGAGCTGCAGTCAGCATGGGGTAGAACAATCTCTGTGCAGCCCTATCCTCTTTGCTTTAGGTGGCAACTGGAGCCACATTTCCAAGTACCATGGCTGCAGCTGGGTCATAGACTCAGGGAAGACATAGCCCCTGTATGGTCCAGCAAAGGCCCAGCCCCTTGGTACTAAGATTGCCCTAAGTTGCAGCCCAGACCCCTGACATCTATGTGGCCCTTGGTGGCAATAGTGGCTGTGAATGGTCGTTGGCAGCAGTATGGTCCAGATGACATCATAACCCCAGTTGGCATTGCAGGTCATTCAGACTGGTATGGACCCAGCAGTAACATGACCCTTGAACACCTATGAGGCCCAAGGTAGCAGGTCAGTTCCCAGAAATTCACAGTGCCTTCAATGATAATAGGAACCTCAGTCATCAATACTGACCATGGCAGTGAGAGGGCTACAGACCCAGACATGGTGCTGGCCACAGCCTGGCTTTTTGAAATGCTATGGCATCAGATGTCACTCAGAGCTATCTGTGCTAGGCAGCAGCACAGAGGTCTGACACCAACATGGCCACAGATGGTAGCCCAGATCCTAGAACTCTGTGTGGACTTCTGTGGCAATATAAGACACGGATATCAACACTGACATATATCCTGACATAACCTTCAGCCCCAGGTCTTGTACTGATAACACCATGGACTCGATTGTCAGCTCAGGCCTCCCAGGTCTATATGGCCCTGTTGGTAGCTTGATCCTCAAAGAACAACAGGGCCTTCAGCGCTGGCTCAGACCATGTGCTTCTGCTCAGCTCTTGGTGGCAACAGGAACCAAGGATGCCAATTTAGAGCCTGACTCCATCAGAGCCACTGAACCAGGCATGGCCTCCCTGGAAGCAATCCTGGGTGGTAGCACAGTCCTCCTTGATCATTATGGCCCCTTATTTGCAGTGCATGCTTCTTAGATATGCATGGCCCCTATGGAGGCAAATGGCTCAGACATCAACCTGGTTACTGGTGGTGGCCCAGACTGCAGGCATGCATAGGCTCTCACTGGTAACAGAAGCCCTGAACATCAACAACTCTATGCTACATCAGGGCCACAGATCAAGACTTGGTCCTTGGCAGTAGCCCAGGCCTTGATATCATCATGGTCCAGGGTGGCAACCGGGGCAACTATATCAATTTGTTTCTCACATTTTCTTACCTCCCCAGAGTGATGCTTCTCCCCAGCACATGAATCTTGCCTTGCACATGGTTGATTGTGCCCCTGCCAAGTATCTTCTGAGGATGAAATGGAGCTATCTCTGTCTTCTGCGCACTCAGACCTAGAAATGTCAAGCACCTTGTGGTAGATTTGCCACCCCCTTTTGTTTTGATAACCCTCATATCTATCTTCCACATTTTTCTAGAGTTAAATGAATCACCATCAATCACTATGCTGTTAATAAATCTAGTAGATTAGCTCCTCTTAATTATGAACCTATTTTGTAAGCTGTGTCCAGAATCTCCAGCTCCAGCTAACTATGATACTAGTCTTAATTTATAGACAACTTTTTTTTTCAAGTTTTCCCTATGAGCAGTGGTCATAATGTGCTTGTTCTTCAATGCTTAGTTTACTTCCTATATATAAAATTATCTATATGTCCATTCAAGTTCTTACAGATATAGGCTTTCACTCATTTTATGGTTCAATAATAATTTATGTAATCCACTTATCTATTGGCCACTGAAGTCTATTAAATATTTTGGCATCAATGTTGTAATGAACATGGGAGGGGTTAACTCTTTGATAAAGTGATACTATTTACATTGGAGAAGTACTGAGTATTGAGATTACTTGATAATATGGTAGCTATTGCCTTTTTACATTTTAAATAACACTTGAACTGGTTCATCTAATGGCGGTACTATTTTCACTCCAAGCTTAAAAGGCTTTCCCATTTTTTTAAGCCACATCTTTCCCTATACTAACAGCCTCACTCTCTTACTGATAGCCATTCTAGCAATAAAGAGGGGATATTCACCTCAAAGTTTCTATTTAGCTGATTATTGATGATACTGAACACCTAGTCACACCTTAAAGGTATTTTGTATCATTAATGAGAAATGTGTATTTGGATTCTGTGTTTCCAGATCTGACTATTTGTCATTTCTCTCTGATAAGTGAATTGGACTAAACTTGTTAAATTATAAAACTCACTTTACTTTCTTTCCTATATCATTCATTCAATACTCTGTCACCAGGTACAGTACTTGCTTTTCTTCCATAGTACAGCTGAGATACTTTTCAGCAGCACTGTTGGGTCACTCACAACTCCCTATAACTAAAGTTGCAGAGGACAAGACACTCTTCTGACCTTACTGGTTATCCCCAATGACATGAACCTTTCCATGTGCACCCCAAATGCAGAAAAACATACATAAATAAAAATTTCAAACTATTTTAAAGATTGCAATAAACCTCAGTCACCCAAATATAGACATATAAGGTGTATGGTTTTTCCTCCTGCCACTGGTATGGTCCCGCCACCGCGCCAGCCCCAATTAACACACTGAGACTCTGTATTTGATATAATTCTGTTGGCCCATTACTTGTTTCTTATCGGCTAGCTCTGTCTTAAGTATTAACCCATTTCTATCAATCTAATATTTCCACGTGGTCTTCTTACCGGGGAAAGGGGCCAGTGTCTCGTCTCTCCAGTCTCTCCATCTTGACCCCTCCTTACTCCTTCCTCTTTCCTCCTTGTCTCCTAGTCCCGCCTATCTTGCTTTCCTATTGGCCAACAGTGCTTTATTCATTAAACCAGTATGAGAAACATATACAGATTGACATCTCCCATCATAGACACATTAATTTATTTTTTGGGATTCATAATTGGAATTTAGGATCTTGACTTGAGGTCTTAATTATCTGAGGAAATATTACATGGATCTACTGAAGATTAAATAACTCTTAGGAACTCCTCCTCGAGCATATTATCAAAATTAATGATAAGTGGGAGCCTTAAAATAGCTACTGTGTTTTAACAAAATGTGATCAGAAGAAAAAAATATGTGTTCTCTCTCACTGTGAAGGTAATGAGGTTTGTGCAGTTCAAGTGCCCATGCACGGGTACTAAATGCCACTGAACACTACATTTATATAGAGATACAATTTTCCTTTATAGTATACCTTTTTGGAAACACAAATAATATTTGAAAAATTTTAAATGTTGGCTTCAGGATTATCTTTCTGAAGTTGTAACCATTGGTTCCCTCATGAGAAATGCATGAAGTTTAGGGTTGTAGTTAATATAACTCACACACTCTGTTGAACAATCGTTCCCTCCAAGATAGAAACATTCCATCTTGCAGGCAGCTTATTAAGCCATAGGGTAAAAACTCAAAATAGCTTCAAGAAGTCCCTGAAACTGACCAGATTCTCTAAGACCCTTGTTCCCAAGAGGAAGCAAGGCAAGCTACTGAGAGTCAATTTCAGAAAAAAAAATCTACAGAAAAGACTCTGAGAAAGGAGAAGCAGAGACCAGCTGAATTGCCTGAAAATAGGTTTAGAATACCTGAGTCACTTCAAAGGGACACTCTCAAAACTGTTGAGGTATGAGCAGGTCTGTGGCATACTTCATTTTCAAGGTTGTGTGAGCTTTCATGGGTTTTTGGGTGGGTCCTGGTGATGCATCTATCTTTGAATCATTTCTCTCATGTCCCTGTAAGTAAGTGCTCTATGACTCATTAGATCAACATATTGGACTTTGGTGATACCCACACTTTGGCCTGTCATAATTTCCCTATCTGGGATGAACAGATAAATATGTTTGTAGCATCTCCCCAGGAGTTTTGTCACACAACTCCCTCTGTCAATCATTCTCTTTAGATTTTAAAAGATGAATGATGAGAAGAGAGGGAGCTAGGGGGAAGAGAAGGGGAGGAGACTTGAGCATTTGGGGCTGGGAAGTTTGAGTCAGAAGATGAATAGACAAGAGCAAATAAAAAAGAGATACCATAAAAGAGGGAGCCATTATAGATTTGAAGAGAAAACTGACTATAGAGAAATGTCCAGAGACCTATAAGGATGACCCCAACTAACAAGCTGATCAACAGTGGAAAGGCTACTTTAAATGCTTTTCCCTGATAATGAGATTGATGACTAACTTATCTGTCATCATAGAGCCCTCATCTAGTAGCTGATGGAAACAGAAACAGATACATACACACAGCTAACCACTGAGCCAAATTCCTGAAATCCAGATGCAGAGAGGGAAGAGTGATAAGAAAATGAGGGCATGACCAGGCTACAGAAACCCACAGAGACAGCTGCCCTGAACAAGGGGGAGCTAATGGACCTCAGACTGACAGCTAAGAAACCAGCCTTGAACCGACTCAGACCCCCTGAAGGGGGTCTCAGAAGACCTGGGCATCCTAAGGGACCTCTGACAGTGGAACCAGGATGAATCTCTGGTGCATGAAAGGACTTTGGGAGCATATTCCCCATGGAGGGATACTCCCTTAACCTAGATTCAGGAGGGATGGCCTAGTCCCTAGTCCAAATGACTTGACAGATTTTGATGATCCCTCCTGGAAGGCATCACTCTCCCTGTGGAGTGATGGAGGGGATGGGATTGGAAGGGTCTGGGGGGTATGGAATGGAGGGAGTGAGAGAGAAATGAAGTTGATATGTAAAATAAGAAAAAATAACAAAAATAAAAAATGTAACTTCCCCCCCAAAAAAGATGAAAGAACACTTAAGTAGTTTTTTTTTTTTTGTTTTGTTTTTGTTTTTAAACTAGGTTACTGAAAAGAATGATTATGATAATTGGATATTTTATTCATCAACCTTAGATTTATTCAGAAAAAAATGACACATCACACAATTCTATTGTGAACTTTCTAGAGAAAGTGATCTTTGAGGGAATCATGTATTTAAATAAGAGTTTGGAAAACCACAAGAGTATCCAAGTATTTGATTTTCAAAATATCCACAAAGCTTCCTTTAACCTAGATCTGGTTGGATTTCAAATGCCAGATAAAATAATATCTCACAAGTGTTATGCAAATGAAGTTGTATAGGTGCCATATATGTCTAGATTTTAGCATGAATAATCAAGTCCTTATAAGTGAAAAGAAAACCAAGCTACATAGCATAGATTTATAATTTCAGCTAATTAGGAAGTCAAGACAGTAGAAACATATGTTTAAGGCCAACTGGAGAACTTATCTCAAAATGAAATAATTTAAATGGCTAAGAATATAATTCAGTAACTTGATGCTTTCTTGGTATACACCTAATATTTACTTCCAGTATCAATAAGTAAATATTTTTAAAGGGGAAAATGAAAATACATTAAAGGGGGTAAAAATTTATGTACCATCATGACAAAAACAAGCAACAATGATCAGGCTTTAATCAAGTCAGTCTTGTCTATATATGTTTGGCACATGTTCAAATTTCTCAAATAAATAACAAATAAGTAGGACATATGAAACTAACTATTCCATCAAACAAGTTCTCCAAAGGGATACAACCAGAAGACAAAGAGAGATAACATGTATAAAACAAAAAATGAGCAGAATTGATAAATACTCAATTTTCTTTCTGAGGTTGAATACATTATAAAACCATAAGGTAGTGCAGGTTAAAAAAATTGTATTATGTTATAAATTTGAAAAGTAATTCCTTTTCTTTTCTTGTTCTTAAACCCTCAGCAGATCACAGGGTGTCATCCCACATAACAAAGAGCCCATTGCCTTACTTGGTGTTTCTTTATGATGAATGGTAAGCAAATTTACAAATATCTTTATAATATATAGATCTATATTTGATGAACACTGGGCTCATTACCTTATTTTCATTGACACACAGCCTAAATGTGCCATAACTGTATTTTGTCTGTATTAACTGTATTAAGTCACCATCAAAAGTAGTTTGACCATTTAGAGATAATTTGTAATTGTCATGTATTTTCATAAAAATTGATGTGAACCAGAATAAATTTTAAAACACTCACTTGACAAGTATTACTACTTGTATTACTTAAAAAATTATATATCTAGACATATTAAGTATAATGATATGTTTATCAAAGTATAATTATATAAAAACAAAGAAATATAGAATCTATTATTTTACTTATAGACAGGCAACATTTGTGATAAGATATATAGCTAAAGAAATATTTTATTCAATTGAAACAAAAGTATAGTTCAAATAACTAATTCCTGAATGTGTTATTATGTTTAACATGTAGAAAAATATTGTTAATATTGAAGAATAGATGTTTCAGCATTTGTGTAGAGCCATTATTATGGGAATAAAAGTAATAGTTAAAATAAAACTATGGTAAGTGGTAAAGCTACATTTATCTCTAAAATGTGATAAAATGCAAATGAAATAATCATGTAACAGCCATTCTGGTGTTCCAACACATATAGATGGTAAATGGCCATTTAATAACAAAAATTGATTTGTTTAGCCCAAAGAATTCCCTCTCCACATAAAATATGTATCATTTCCTTGTCTGTTTCTCTGTGTGGGGAACACTGATTTATGTTTTTTTCTTAAATATAATAAGCAGTAAAACAAAAAGAACATGTAAGAGACTTCATAGTGCTGGTTAGAAAAGCTATATCTGCTTCGTAGATAAATTCTTATAAACTGGAGGAACTTCCTGAAAAATAATAGCATAAATTAGCACACATCTAAGGCATTGACACATGGTGCAGAATGATGACTAGCAAAGAAGTAATTGCAACTCTCCAAGGAATTGTACACAAATGAGGTTTTACATATTTCATGTTCAAACTGTTATCATGGAAGATAGCTGGCCTATCAGAGGCTTGAAATAATGCTTTACAGAATAACCACTTGATAGAGTTAAGAAACCTGGAACCTGCAAAAATAAATAAATAATTACGATGCTGTATGGAAGAAACTGAGAGCATGTTGTGAAGATGGCTGACAGTACAATATACAAGTGCAGTCCACAGGGATGGTTGGAGTGGTAGGGAGGGACTAGCCAAGTATCTAGTGACTCCAAACCAACACCCTGCAAAAGAGCAAAAGCAGTGACTAGAATCCAGCCAGATGGCAGTAGAATATTTAGTATCCATCAGTTGCCAAGAGGAAACTGCAGCCAACCACGGACTAAAACTGCCTCAAACTTTTGGCTTTATTTGTGATCTTTACCTTTCCCCAACTTTGACCTAAGCAAAAGTAACCTCGTAATGTAAGATAGATGTGAAAAGAAAAGGTGAGGTATATATAGTCTGTGCCTGCTTTTTCCATTGTGACGGCATACATAAGACCAGAGTAATGAAGAGTGAAACTCTGAATAGGAAAGGTGCTTAACATGTTTTATTAAGCCAGAGAGCTGAATGTGATGGCAGTATGCAAATCCATATGTACACATTTCTTTGATATAAAGCATTCATTATGATTTCACCAAAACCACGAAGTAACTCTGAGGAAATTTATTCAATGTAATAGTGTAATTTGAATAGTTTAGTAGGTGAGTTTTATTCCAATGGACATTGAAATATTTAAAAGCACATTACGCCAGCCTGTACCTCAACATGAGGCACATTTTTACTTTTTCTTCTGACTGTGACAAAACACCATTATTTTAGGCAAGCTGTAAATTTTCTTATTGACCTATTCATGAGAAAACAGCATAATGTATTTTGATAAAATTTAGATTTAGTACTTTGTAAGATTTTTGCCATTTAAATATGAATAACTAATGTTCCTACCACAAAACCACACTGCAAAACAAATATTGCCAGTGCTACTTCCTGAACCATTTCTTTGTGATGTATATTTCATAACTTCACAAACATTGAATACTTATTCAAATATATATGGGTTATACATACATTCATTCAGTAATCCTTTTATATTTAACATGAGGCTCTCAATCTCTTCATGCAATATTTCATTTAAGTCTCATTTTTATTCTTGTGAAGAAAAATATAAGGTTATATTTATTCTAGATATTCTAGATAGGAAGAGGGTGTTTACAATTAAAATAACCTCTGCCATAAAATAGATTATAAACTTAAATGTATTTTAATGAGCAGTATACTTTGGAATTCCCTTAATGTTTTTAGGATTAATTATTAATGCTTTCTATACTTTTATTACAGCTGTTCATGCACATTGCATTTAAGTTCTTATAACTTAAATATTTAGAATATTTAATGTCATTTATTTTTATTTAATTACACAGATAAGGATAATTGCAAACTAGTGGGAAAATTATATTCTAATAAATTAATATCTTTGAATGACAGAAAAATTGTGAGTTGTGTACATGCAAATATTTTAAAACGCTTACTAACTTACAAAAATATTGAAAAGGTTTTGTAATGTGAAAAATAAAAGACCCAGAGACTAACATTGGGGTTCAAACTTCAAGCTGAATATCAGAAAAGCAAAGTAGCTGGCCACTAGCTCCCTACCTCTACCTTAGGCTGAGTGGGCTGTGCCTGTCTCTAGGAGCTCTCACCAACCCTCAAACTGTAACCTTTCCTCAGCTGGCTGAAGAATGAGTAGGCTGTTTCAGACTTTGCTTCTGTCTTATTTTCTTCCTTTTTATATTTATATGATTCACTTTTAAGTAGATGTGGGTGACCTTGTTATCACAGGGATATGTCTATCTCTTAATCCTGAGTTCTAGGATTAAAAGTGTGTACCATCACCTCCTAGCTTCTGGCTGCTGGGATTAAAGATGTGTGCCTGGCTTCTAAGGCTTGTGAACAAAAGTTCTGTTTAAAGACATAATGAGAAATGCAGTCAAACTTTAAAATCACAAAAGTCAATTCTCTAGAGACAGAATTCTAATTAGAATCCTTATGTTTCAGATTGCAAAAATGTCTCATAATGTAGCAGAGACTGCCTATAAGCAACAATGTCTCATAGTGTAGTAGACACTGCCTTCAAACAACAATGTATCGTAATGTAGCAAAGACTGCCTAAAAACAACATTGTCTCATAGTATAACAGAGCCTGCCTTCAAATTTGAAGTGTTCCTTGTGCTTTAATCATGCTTTGGGATTACTGGCTAAATATTTCATGACTGAGGATATTATACTTTTTACTTTTGTATTTTTTCATAATTCTCCATTAAGAATATATATATATATATATATATATATATAAATATACATATATATATATATGCATATAGTATCTATCAAATACAACTAACATTTTTCCTTTGACTCAGGCTTCCATGCAAAAAAAATATGAAGAAAATAGTAAATTCTCAATAATCAGGCAGTTCTTTTTTTATTTTTCACTTACTTAATTGAGTTTACTTCTGTGTTATGTATTTGAATACTTTTGCAAGTATTATAAAATTTGTTTTTCTATAGAACACAGAATATTTAAATAGCTATATACTTTCATCAACCTAATTGTGGCTATTTAAGATTATTGTAGTATTTTGTTTATATAATATCTCTCACTATGAATATTTTCACTCATTTTGTTCTATAACAATCACTCACTTAGTGAATTATGGTTCATGGTAAAGTCTGGAAATAAATATCCTAGGTAAAAATATATCTAGGAATGTTAATTTTTAATGTAACCAGAAAAAAATAGTGTTCCTATTTCCCCATGTCCTCTTAATCCCCCCCTCGTGTTTTATTTAATTAATCTTGTTCATTGATGCTGGGTTTATATAAAATCTCAAACTAATGTTGATTTCTCCATGGTGATTAAGAATTTTGAACATTTAAAAATATCTATCTGTCCTTAGACAAAATTAAACCCCCAGTTTAATTTCATGATCTATTTTCAATTGATTTATTTTATTTATTGATACTCTTTGTTTTAGTTCTTTATATACTCAATATACTCACCACATGCAAAACTGGTAAAGGGACAACTCTGCACACTCGTTGCCCTTGTTAATGATAGTGGCCATTACTATACCTAGCTGTTTAGTTTCATGAGGTCCCATTTATTAATTGTTGGTTTTAATCCTTATGAAAGCAACATGCTATTTAGAAAATCCTTTTCCATGCAATAAATGCAAGCCTGTTCTCTCCTCTCCCTTCTCTTAGATTCAGTATATAGTGTCTTTCAGAAATTTGGAGAGGAATTTTGTTCAGAGTGATAGATACATTCATTTTCATTCTTCTATATACAGCTATATAATTTGACCAATGCTGTTCTTTAAAAATGTTGCATTTGTTTCAATGTACATATTTTTACTTTCTTGTAACATACCAAATATATGGAAATGTGTGGGAATACATCCAGTTTATGTTTGTTGACACTGATTAACTTGATTATATTATACTAAAATCACCAACTTTTATTACTATAGTGTTGAGGTACAACTTAAAATCTGAGAGAGTGATATCACTGACTAATGCTTTATTGTTCAGGTGATTTTTAGCTATCCTGAGATATTCTTGCATTTTCATGTGAAGCATAAAATTGTTTTTCAATTTCTTTTAAGAATCGTGTTGGATTTTGTTGGGGATGGCATTAAATCTGTGGATGCCTTTTGCTATAATGATCATTTTCACAATATTTAATTTTATTGATCCATGATCAGAGATATTATTCAATCTTTTGATGTCTTCTTCAATTTCTTTTTCTAATGTCTTATGTTCTTTTTTTTTTTTCTTTGTTTTTTTTAATTTATGTCTTCCTATTGGTTGGCTGGATGGAACTAGTCCTAGAAGTTTAGGCTTTGAAAAAAAGGTGAATTTCCTTGATCACTTTATTAGTTAACATGTCTTTTCTATGTAAGAAGGGTACTGATTTTTGTAAGTTAATTATTTTATTCTTATACTTTGCTGAAATGAGTTTTTAGGTCTGGAAGTATCCAGTTGGAGGCTTTAGAGTCTTATATATAAAAATTATATCCTCAGCAAATAAGGATTGTATGGCATCATCATTTCCTATTTGAACATAAAAGCACAATATAAAGAATCATTGCCACTCTATTCACAGTAGCTAGAAAATGGAAACAAACTAAATGTCTCGCAACTGATGAATGGATAATGATAATGTGGTACATATAAAAGATGGACTACTTACTATTCAGCTATAAAAGTAATGAAATCATGAACATTGAAAGTAAATGGATGGGAGTAGAAAAGATCATATTGAGTGAGGTAACCCAGAGTCACAAAAAGAATTATCATGTTCTCACATTTGTCTGTGGCTCTTACCACCAAACCTACAGATGTGAGTACATATCTTAGTGTAAGAATAGTAAGAATTAAGTATTGCTAGATTAGGGATGTGGGATTCAATAAAAAAGAGCAACAGGATAAAATAATATGAAAAGAGTACTTGGAAGATAGTCAGGGTTTTAATTAGGGAAGGGGGAGTAAGGCAAATAAAGAAAGAGGAAGAAGGATGGAATAAGACTCATGATGTTTGAAAAAGCACAAAAAATAAATTATTAATTATCTACCAAAGTACCTGTAATAGATGTAAATAATTTTCTAATTATACACATATATTTTAAGTTTAATTTTCCAATCTGAGCTAGCAATACTCTCTTCCTGAGCCATAGGCCATCTAATAAAAACCTCAACATGAGGGTTGAGAAGCTTTCCTCTGTCTTGCATCTCAGGCCTCTGTTAGAGGTCCCCCCGAAACATTATAGGCTGTTGTTATTGCCCTTGATTGTTCCCAAAAGTTGGAACTGAAGAGAAAATGCACTTCAGACACTGCACTCAGAGGCCCTTGGAGTGGAATTGGTCTGAAAATTTCTCCCATGCAAGCCTTTAAAAAGGGGGAACAACTAGTAGTCCCACAAACCTACGGCACCTATGAGCCACAACAACTATGACAAACATGGCAAAATCGATATAAAAATGCAGCAGTAGCACTTATACTTTATTGTAAACAACAACAGTCTAATTGGGCTTAAGACCAGATCAATAAATGGAAAACCATGCTTAGTAGTGAAAATCTAGACGAAGGATTAGTGTAGTTATGGATCTTGGAGAAAAACCTACAATGTTTACTAAGTCAGCATAATCACTACCTACACATTAAATATTTGCCCTTATACCCACAGATATGTGTAGTTCTCACCCCTCCTCAGGATAACTTCTCTTTGAAACAGTTCACTACAAAGAATGAGAACCAATAAAAGGCAGAGCTGTGAGGTCAACAACCTACAGAGACGGAACACACACTTCCTTCAGCAGAGGTTCAATGATTACTATGGAAACGGGAATGGAAAGTTTGTAAGCGCCATAAACAAAAAGTCTTCCGTGAGATTGTGTCTTCTAAGAATGTCAGAAGCCCCACTCATGGGTTTAATGACCCAAGAACCTAAATATGAACTGAAAGAGGATGATAACCAATGACATGCTAATTTGGACAGAGAAAAGGTCATTAGGCCTCAGCCCTACACAGAGAAATGTAGATAACTGCAGAATACTAAGTGCAAGAATGAGAGGAATAGTCTTCTCTTTTGAACACACCCAATATCCAATGGTCATCCCTGAAAAAAATTATGTGAATGTAACATTAAAAAGACTGAGTATTCAGAGAAACCTTGTCTCGAAAGATCAAAAAAGAAAAAAAAATGGCGTTTGTGCTACACACGCCTTTAATACCAGCAGTCGGGAGGCAGATGCAGGCAGATCTCTGTGAGTTTGATGCCAGCCTGGTCTACACAGCGAGTTCCAGGACAGGCTCCAAAACAATACAGAGAAACCCTGTTTCGAAAACACAACAACAAAATAAATAAACAAAGACTGAGCACATTGTGTTCCTATTTATGAATATACATTAGGTATGTAATATATGTATAAATATGTATATACCCAATAAACACAGATATGTAACAAATATTAATGAAAAAGAGACCATGAATTTGAAAGAGAGCAAAATGGGTTGTGTGTAAGGATTGGGAGGGCGAAATGGGAAAGCAGAACTAATACTATAATATAAAATATAGGAAGATAATCAATTAAACATAATATGTTCATTTAAAAAATAAGCACAACTGATAATTCTTTAGTCAAAATGACCAAAAATTATACAGAGAGGATACCAATTAACAAATCAGAAGTGAAAAAGGAAGATTTACAATATGAAAAATAGAATTTTATGAATATACATCAAAAATCTGTATCCATCAAGATGGCAAATTTAGATGATTGAATTTCTTGATATATATGGCCTATAAATTTAAATAAATATAAAATAAAGTCAAACTTGGAATATCTGCTGACATTTAAGATGACTGGATCCAAACAATTTGTCTTTTAAGGGTTTGTGGAATGAAGGTTTGATCTGTCAATGACCTCTCTGGTCACTATGTCTTTGCAGTCTTTGTTCACTGGTCCCACTGTAGCTAGAGCTTGAGTCCTAATAGTGATAGAATCTCCAGAAATTTAAAACTCTCTTCCTAGCTGACATAGCCTAAGTTTGACTTTAATTAAACTATCTGGAAAAATTTAATTATGGCAATGTGCCTTTTTTTTTTTGAACAATTCAAGTCCTATCTTAGGAGGTTAACAATGAAGGAAGAGTAAAAATAACATGATTTATTTTTTTCCTAGGTCCCTAGGTTGCTCTTTTTTTTTTTTTTTTTCTGGAAAATGCCTTATTTTTGTCAACTAATGTAGAGTCATGCTACGTTGTTTTCTAAAAAGTAAAAATGAGTTTTTTCATCAGACATTTCATTCCATTGTGAGTGAAGGAGAAATGCATATTTAAATAGGATTTTCATTTCTTTTTAGCCTTAATCAACAAAGAAACCAGGATTAAAATTAGATAACTAAGAACCAGGTACTTGTTATTTGGTAACTTCTGACTGAGCCTTTAGTAGAAATTTGCATTATAATCTTTACTACTTGAAAAGTCTTAAGTTTTTAAAATCCTTAAAGTCTGTTCAGGAGGGAATATAATTCTTTTTATATTTGTTTAAATGGAATAAGCTGAATTTCTTCTTTAGTTTTAAATTTAGGACATTCCACCTTAAAAAAAAAATTGACTTACTTCCGGTAAAACCTCTTAATTCCTGGAAAATTTAGACACAAAAAGTAGTGCAGGAGTACAAAGACTCCTTTTAAGGTTAAAGAACAGATATGATTAAATATTCCTCTGGAGGTACATCATTAGTATATATGAATATTGTGCATAAACTATTACAAACAAATAATTCTCTGTAGTTAAAGTTGCTAGAGGATAGTCAAATGTCATGTCCTTTGTACACAATGATAAGAAATACTATTCTTGGTATTTCAACTTTTAGGAAAATAAATAAGCCTTAACTGATTTTTCTGTTTCTTATAGCCAGCAGACAGTAGTGTAGATCTTCCCATGAAATCAACCATTGATTTAGACCATGCATACACCCAAACCAATCAAAAACAAGTTTTTCTTTTTAAAGGCTGTGTATTCAAAATGTTTTCATCTAAGAGAAAAAATTAAATACAAAGAAAATACAAGGCAAACAGTTTTATGCTAATATATATTAAGAATAATTTCTGACAATTTAAGAATTATTATTTTGACATAAATATTTTAAATGTTAGCAATAATTAGTATAAGGTAAGAGTTTAAAAAACTGTTGTAATTTTCAAAAACAAAACTACTTCAGAAACATTCATATCAACACATGAATATTCAACATCAAAATACATAACATCTGGTATTTTTATTCAGTATAATCTTATTAATTGCATAGGCAGCTAGATGACAGAATTAATCAGTAACATGGTTAGAATACTGAATAATTTGAATGAGAATTTTAGAATCAGATCATTAGCCGTCTGTTTTTGCTTAATGACAGGGTATGCACAGCAATTACTAAGAAAGAAAAGAATAATAACATGTTCAGCCAAGGGCAGTGTTTAATGGCACATAGTATATGTAGTAGGAAACATTAAACAAAGATGTCACATAAGCAGTATTCCAACCAACAGAAAATGATAGCAAAATTTATTTAGTTGCAGTTCATTGTTCCTGTAAGACAAACTAGTTATTTTCAATTGATGACAATCTTAAAACACATAAAGGATCTGGGATAGTTAAGTGTTAGGATCCTGAAGCTTGGAGACAAACTTTGCCCAACTAACAACTGACCAACAACACCAAGGAGATCTACAGATGCCCCAGGAAAGCTTATTGAAAATCTCTTACTGTGATTTGTAAACTATCAGCAGTTATTGTTATTATGTTGTTTTTTTTTTTTTCTTTGTAAGTCCTTAATTCAATTTCATCTCGTCTACATGCTCTTAGGGGATATGATCTTCTTCAAATGGTTGCACTAGCGCTCTTAGCTTTTGCCTGCTTTATGATTAGGAAAAAAAATTCTCTGATAGGCTCTATCCTTCCAGAGTCTGGGGTAGTTTCTTCCAACAGTTCTCCATTAGTTGCTATCCCTGGATGCCTAACTCTGCCTTCAGTCTTTTCACATCTTCCCTTACAACTTTGGAGGCAGTACTTCCCTACACTCTACTCACTACTCACTAAACCACTTTAAAAATATGATTTTTTTTTTAACATCGATCCCAGTTCCTTCACCCTCCCTCCCATCCTCACTCTCTCCTTCCTCCCTCCCACCATTCCACCCTCCCTTCTTCCCTCTCCCCCTGTTTACTTCTAACCCCCCTCATGCACCCCGACCAAACTCCCCTCCCATCATCCCGCCACTACACATGTAGAGTAATGCCCTCTAGGAAGGGTCACCTAATCTGTTAAATCATTTGAAGTAGGGACTAGGACTTCTCTCCTATCTCTAGGTTAAAGGACTATCCTCCATGGGGGATGTGCACACAAAGTCCTTTTGCATCAAGAATACATCCTGGTTCCACTGTCTGAGGTCACTTAGACTGCTCAGTAGTTCTAGCTGAGTCCCATGTTCAGAGAGTCTGAGTCAATTCCATGATGGATTCCCAGCTATCAGTAGCTCCTCCTTTTTCAGGTCATATGCCTCTATGTGTTTCTGCAGTGTGGTCTTGTCATCCCTCTCTGCATCTGGATTCTAGTTCTGCTCAGTGTTTATGGGTATTTGTTTCTGCTTCCAACAGGTACTAGATGAGGGCTCAATGATGGTGGATAAGAAGGGCATTTATGGTAGCCTTTCCACTGTTGATCAAATTGTCAGTTGGAGTCAGTTTTGTAGGTCTTTAGACATTTCTTTAGGATCAGTTTTCTCATCAATAATCCTGTAACTGCTCCCTCATTTATTATCTCTCTCTCTCACACACACACACACACATCTTCTATTCCTCCCCTAACTAAATCTTCCTAGTCCCACATGCTTTCCTCTATTTCTCATAATTCCCTCTCTACTCACTTATCCCCTCACTCCACATGTCTTCTGGAGAACTTGTCCCTTCCCCCTGCGGTGAGGGACATTATATGAGTCTCTTAGAATACACCTTGTATCCTAGTTACTCTGGTGGTGTGAATTATAGGCTGGTGATCCTTTGCTCTAGCTCTAAAATCCATATATGAGTGATTACATACCATGTTCCTCTTTTTGTGACCAGGTTACCTCATTCAGGACAGTTTCTTCAAGTGCCATCCACTTGCCTGTGAGTTTGAAGATTCCATTTTTCCTTTCCACAGACTAGTATTCCATTGTGTAGATGGAATACTTGCCACATCTTCTTTATCCATTCTTCAGTTGAGGGGCATCTAGGTTGCTTCCAGATTCTTGCTATTACAAATAATGCTGCTACAAACATAGTTGAACACATGTCTTTGTTGCACGGATGTGGATCATTTGGGTATATGACTAAGAGGAGGATTGCCTAGTCCTGAAGAAGACTGATTCCCATTTTCCTAAAGAACCACCATACTGATCTCTAAAATGGCTGTACAAGTTTGCACTCCCACCAGCAGTGGAGGAGTGTCCCCCTTTCTCCACATCCTCTCCAGCATAAGTTGTCATTGGTGTTTCTAATTTTAGCCATTCTGGCAGGAGCAAGATGGTATCTCAAAGTTGTTGTGATTTGCATTTCTGTGTCTTTCAGCCTTTTTTATTTCCTCTATAGAGAATTCTTTCTTCAGTTCTGTACCCCATTTTTTAATAGGGTTATTTGGTGTTTTGTTGACTAGTTTCTTGAGTTCTTTGTGTATTTTGGAGATCAGCCCTTTGTCGGATGAAGGGTTGGTGAAAATCTTTTCCCAGTCTGTGGGCTGCCATATGGTCTTGTCCACTCTGCCCTTTGCCTTACAGAAGCTTCTAATTTTGAGGAGGTCCCATTTATTAATTGTTGATCTCAGTGTCTGTGCTACTGGAGTTATGTTCAGGAAGTGATCTCCTATAACAACTTGTTCAAGGGTACCTCCCACTTTCTCTTCTAAGAGGTTCAGTGTGACTGGATTTATGTTGAGGTCTTAAATCCAATTGGAACTGAGTTTGTGAGTGGCAATAGACATGGGTCTATCTGCAGTGTTCTACACACCATCATCTAATTGTGCCAGCACCATTTGTTGAAGATGAATTCCTCTCCCCATTGTATACTTTTAAATGTTTTGACGAAAATCTGGTGTTCATAGGTGTGTGGGTTAATATCAAGATTTTTTATTCGATTCCATTGGTCTACTTGTCTATTTTTGTGCCAATCCCAGGCTGTTTTCAGGACTATAGCTCTGTAGAAGAGCTTAAAATCAGGGATGGTGACTCCTCCTGAAGTTCTTTTATTGTTCAGGGTTGTTTTAGCTATCTTAGGTCTTTTGTTTTTCCATATAAAGTTGATTATTATCTTTTTAAGTCAGTGAAGAATTGTGCTGGGATTTTGATGGGGATTGCATTGAATCTGTAGATTGCTGTTGGCAAGATTTCCATTTTTACTATGTTTATCCTACCTATCCAAGAGCATGGGAGAGCTTTCCGTTTTCTGGTATCTTCTTTAATTTCTTTCTTTAAAGACACAAAGTTCTTGTTATATAGGTCTTTCACTTGTTTGGTAAGTGTTATCCGAAGATATTTTATGTTGTTTGTGGTTGTTGTAAATGGTAATGTTTCTCTGATTTCTTTCTCAGTCCCTTTTTTTTTTTTGGTCTGAATAAATTAGGCCTACAATTTTTTTTTTTTTTGAGGTTATCTTGTATCCTGCTAGTTTGCTGAAGGTGTTTATCAGCTGTAGAAGTTCCCTGGTAGAGTTTTTCAGGTCACTTATGTAAACTATCATATCATCTGCAAATAGAGAAACCACACTAAATACATGAATTCTATTTTAGCAAGCCTTTTAATGAAAAAGTGTATTCTGATATTTGCATTATATAGATAGAAAAAGTGTTGGAGACTGAGTGTGTTTGTCAATTTCAATTTATGGAATATAGCTTCTCTTTAACAAACTCTATTCATAACTTCATTTTTCTACATCCTGGTCACAGACCGTTCTGTTTCTGATAGAACCTTCCCACCTTGGCATGGAATGAGAGAATCACATCCTGCATTCCTCTCCATTGTAAAACATTTCAATGATCCTTTACTACTGTAAATATTAAGAAAATATGTAATCTGCTGAGAAAATTGTATCTTATCAGAAAACTACTAATGATATGTAGTTACCTAGAACAGAGAGTACATGACAATGGAGATGCTGTCAGACTGCAATTTTCTAATGTGGACTTAGCTGGGATTCTATGTGCCGTTGTGTCTTTCTATATGGCCTCTGATGCTGTAGTAATACAGTTTACCAGAAAGAAGAAACCAGGTACCCCTGACTTGTCACATGTTAAACATATTACAACCTCTTAAAAACATAAACATATAAATTAGAAACTTTAAAAACTATTTTTCTCTTTTGATTTCATTTTTTACATTCCTATCACAGTTCTTCCTCCTACCCCTGTGCCTTCTCCCACCCCCTTTCACCTCACCCCTAGCCCACCCCCAGTCCATTCCTGTTCACAGCTAACATGAGGAGGTTACATAGACTTGCACAATAGGTTTTTTTTAATGGATATGGAGGAGTGGAAGGGGAGGGGGTGGATGGTAAGCAGGGTGGGAGGAACAGAAGGAGACAAGGACAGGAAGCTGCAGTCTCTTTGTAAAATAAATGTAAAAATGTTAATTAAAATATAATATATAAAAACCCTGTTTCTCAGGGTGTTGCAGAGATGACTCAGTAGTTAAAATCATGTACTGATCTTGAGAGAAACTGACTTCAATTCCCTGCACTTGTATTGGGTGGCTCACAACTGCTTGTAGGTCAACTCTAGATTCTGATGTTTTCTTATGGATTCAGAAGATAGTCATGTATATGACTGTACCTGTACACACACTCATAGAAAACTGGAAACAAAATAAATGCTAAAAAAGAAAAAAAAAGAAAATATGTAATTGTGTAATTGTATAGAATCTGTGGCTTCTCACTGGACATGCCACTAATATTATAATATATTCAAATTGTATTACTTTATTATATATCCCAGAAGTCAAAAAAGCATCATGTTTATTATATACAGAATCTTAATTATCATTTAATTTGCATGTTATTAATATAATTTCATTCGTGCTAGGCTAAATAAATTATATAATATGTTAATATTTATATACAATTTATATATACATAATAATTAGGTTAAATAAAATATTTGTTATTTGTAAGTTTTAGATTTTATTTTTAGTCACATATAAAATTTTTCAATTATAAATGCATTTACAAAATGCCATAAAATACATGTCAAGTATAATTTTTTGTTATAATAGAAATAAATAAATCATTCAAACACATTAAAGAATATTTTATTGCTATCTCTTTTTATCAAAATGTATTTATTATTTTATTATGTATGTGCGTCTGCATGAATAATGACTTTCATTACATGTAGGTGTCTAAGGAGGACAGAAAGCACCAGATGTCCTGGTACTGAAGTTGTAGGCATCTGTGAGCCACATGATTTGGGTGTTAAAACCAGAGCCTGGATCTTCTGTAAGAGCAGCACACTCTCTTAATTGGTTAACCTTCTTGCCAGCTCATTATTGATATGTCTTATATGCCAATTTTTAAAAGATATATGTTACTTTATCCAGAAACAGTGGAAAGCACCTGTTTGTAGTCAGAGCTATTTGGAAGAATGAGGCAGGAAGATCTGTTGAGCCCAGAAGTTGTGGAACAGCTTTAAGAAAAATCCTAGTAAGATTCCATCCCCACAAAACAAAATTCAAAAACTAAAGCCATATTGATCATGAATTGGAGTAGTGGAAATTATCTTGAGATTTCAATCCATAACCTCTAAAACTCACATCCTTAACAATTTTTCATTCAGGACTGGATTTAAAGTTTGTTCTTTGTTTTTGTTTGTTTGCTTGTTTGTTTTTATTTTTGTGTTTGTATGTGTATGTGTGTTTAAGCATTGCATAAGGGTTTTTGACTTTCTAATTACATCAAATCAACAGAGCTAACTAAGGTCATGGCTTCTCTAAATTCTTCACAATGTCTAGTTGGCTCATGAGGGTTGTTGTTTCTTGTCCCAGCTTATATTCTCTGTTGTTCTAAACAAACATGAGGTAGGAATTATAGATGTAGCTCAGCTGATCATGGGATTGTTGATCATGCAGAAGGCCCTGTGTTCACTTCATAGTACTAAAAACATAGGTGTATGGGGGAGGCAGGAAAGCAAAGTTCAAGGTCATTTTTGTTAAACAAAATGGTCATGGACAGACATCTATATATTAAGGTTTAGGTCATAGGACAAAATCTGATAAACACATCTATGCAAACTGGAATCAATAAGTGGCGTTTTGTAGCAGATATGTAACTGTGGACACTCATCTATTGTCAGAAGATCTCAGTTTTTCATTGTATGAACTTAGCCACAGGATATATTAAATCTCTTGATCTTGCAGTTTCCTAGAACATATAGTGTCAAAAAATGGAAAGAAAAAGAAGCAAAAGCCTTAATGCTGCAAGTTACATGCCATTATTTCCATCATGCTTTATGAAAATTACATTGGACTAAGGCTGAGGGTTTTAATTACTTTCCTATAGCTAATAAGTAAACATGAACAAAGTAACTTATAGAACAAAGACTTTACTGGCATATTATAGTTGCAGAAGTTGACAATTCATGACCATCATTGTAAGGAGCATTGCAGCAGCAGGCAGGTAGGTAGGCATGCTGCTGGAGCAATGGCTAACATCATATATTATTACCCCAAAGGATGACTCAGAGAGAGCTCATTGAGTGTGGCATTGGTCTTTTAAAAATCACGAATTCCACCTCCCATACATAGCTACTCCAGTATGTTCACAACACCTAATCCTTTCCAGATTTTCTATCATTTGGGAAGCTAACATTCAAACACATCAGTTTATGGGAACCCTTCTCATTTAAACCACATTTTAGTCCCAGGACCCCATAGGCTCATGATCATACATATCATCATTCAAAAATGTATTCAGTTCAACTCCAAATATCCCTGTGGTCTTTCACACTATTTTTTTATGCATATAGAGTATTTTTTATTTAATTTTATATAACAAAGTCCAATTAAATGAAAACAAACATTTATACACAATATTTGGGAATTTGGGCGTCGTTCTTTCCAAACTACTTCCTGCTGGTAAGGGGCGCTGTCTTGGGGGATTCGAAGAAGATTCAGATATCCTAGCTGTAGTCTATAGGGCTGTTTTGTCCAGCTGTTTGGAATGTAGGATCAGCTTGTACTCTGTTTCAGGCGGTCTGGTGTGATCAAACCACATTAGTCTGGAAGGAATCCACATCTTTTCATTTTCTGTGGAAACAAAAATAGAAATACTTTTCCCCAGTAACTTGTTCTTCAACTTAAATTTTGGAGTCAAAGGGTTTTTTTTTTTTTTTTTTTTTTTTTTTTTATTATTTTACATGTCGATCCCAGTTCCCTCTCCCTCCCCCTCCCTCCCTCCCCCCAAGCCCTCCCTCCCTCCTTCCCTCCCTTTTGCCCTCTCTACCCTCTCCCATGCACTCTAAACACCCTCCCCTCCCAACCCCCCACCACAATACAATATGTAGGGGAATGCCATCCAGTTGGGGTCATGTAGATCTGACAGGTCCTGTGAAGTAGGGACTAGGGCTTCTCTCCTATCTCTAGAATGAGGCAGTTATCCCTCCAAGGGGGATATGTTTGCAAAGTCCTTTTGTGCACCAGGGATACATCCTGGCTCCACTGTCTGAGGTCTCTTAGACTGCTCAGACCTTCTGGCTGAGACCCATATTCAGGGGGGTCCGAGTCAGACCCCTGTTGGCTTCCAAGCTATCAGTCTAGTGGCCCTTAGCTCCTCCTTGTTCAGGTAAGCTGTCTCTATGTACTTCTACCGCATGGTCTTGTCCTCTCCATCTGCTTCTGGGTTCTAGTTTGACTCAGTGTTTATGTATGGGTGTTTGCTCCTGTTTTTAACAGGCATTAGTTGAGGACTCCATGGAGAAGTTAGTTGTTGATCTCACTCTCCGGGAAGGGCATTTATGATAGCCTTTCCACGGAAGCTGAGATTGTTAGTTGGGAGCAGTCTTGTAGTTCCCTCGACCTTTCTTTGTGTTCAACTTTATCTTCAAACCAATATTGGGTCCCTCTTTTATGTTCTCTCTCTCTGTCTCTGTCTCTCTCTCTCTTTCCTATTTTCCATTCCTAACCAGGCTCAATCCTCCTGGGCGCACATGCCTTCCTCTCCTCCCTCTCATTTTCTCCTACTTCTCTCTCCATTAGCTGTCCTCCCCCACTATACCTGAGGTCTGGGGGACTTGTCCCTTCCCAGTTCTGTGAGGGACTTTATATGAATCTCTTAGAATACAACTTGTATCCTAGTTCCTCTGGTGAGGTGAATTATAGGCTGGTGATCATTTGATCAGGGTCTAAAATCCATATATGAGTGAGTACATACTGTGTTCCTCTTTTTGGGACTGGGTTACCTCATTCAGGATGGTTTCTTCAAGTGCCATCCACTTGCCTGCGAATTTCAAGATACCATTATTTTTTTCTGCAGAGTAGTATTCCATTGTGTAGATGTGCCACTTCTTCATTAACCATTCTTCAATTGAAGGGCATCTAGGTTGCTTCCAGGTTCTTGCTATTACAAATAGTGCTGCTATGAACATAGTTGAACAGATGTCTTTGTTGCATTGATGTGAATCCTTTGGGTATATGCCTAAGAGGGGGATTGCCGGGTCCTGTGGTAAACTAATTCCCATTTTCCTGAGGAACCGCCATACTGATCTCCAAAGTGGCTGTATGAGTTTGCACTCCCACCAGCAGTGGAGGAGTGTTCCACTTTCTCCACATCCTCTCCAACATAAGTCATCACTGGTGTTTCTAATTTTAGCCATTCTGGCAGGGGTAAGATGGTATCTCAAAGTTGTTTTGATTTGCATTTCCCTGATAGCTAAGGATGTGGAGCATTTTCTTAAGTGTCTTTCAGCCTTTTTGATTTCCTCCATTGAGAATTCTTTCTTCAGTTCTGTACCCCATTTTTTAATAGGGTTATTTGGTGTTTTGTTGACTAGTTTCTTGAGTTCTTTGTATATTTTGGAGATCAGCCCTTTGTCGGATATAGGATTAGTGAAAATCTTTTCCCAGTCAGTGGGCTGCCGTTTGGTCTTGTCAACTGTGTCCTTTGCCTTACAGAAGCTTCTAAGTTTGAAGAGGTCCCATTTATTAATTGTTTCTTTCAGTGTCTGTGCCCCTGGAGTTATGTTCAAGAAGCGGTCTCCTATACCAATTTGTTCAAGTGTACCTCCTACTTTCTCTTCTAAGAGGTTCAATGTGGCTGGATTGATGTTGAGGTCTTTGATCCATTTGGACTTGAGTTTTGTGCATGGCGACAGACATGGGTCTATCTGCAGTCTTCTACACACCCTCATCCAATTGTGCCAGCACCATTTGTTGAAGATGCTGTCTTTGCCCCATTGTATAATTTTAGCTGTTTTGTCGAAAATCAGGTGTTCATAGGTGTGTGGATTAATATCAGGATTTTCAATTCGATTCCATTGGTCTACCTGTCTATTTTTATGCCAATACCAGGCTGTTTTCAGAACTATAGCTCTGTAGTAGAGCTTAAAGTCAGGAATGGTGATGCCTCCTGATGTTCTTTTATTGTATAGGGTTGTTTTGGCTATCCTGGGTCTTTTGTTTTTCCATATAAAGTTGATTATTATCCTTTCAAGGTCGGTGAAGAATTGTGGTGGGATTTTAATGGGGATTGCATTGAATCTGTAGATTTCTTTTGGTAAGATTGCCATTTTTACTATGTTTATCCTACCTATCCAAGAGCATGGGAGGTCTTTCCATTTTCTGGTATCTTCTTTAATTTCTTTCTTTAGAGTCACAAAGTTCTTATTATATAGATCTTTTACTTGTTTGGTAAGCGTTACACCAAGATACTTTATGTTGCTTGTGGCTATTGTAAAGGGTGATGTTTCTCTGATTTCTTTCTCTGCCTCTTTGTCGTCTGAAAAAAATAGGGCTACTGATTTTTTTGAGTTTATCTTGTATCCTGCTAGTTTGCTGAAGGTGTTTATCAGCTGTAGGAGTTCCCTGGTAGAGTTTATTGGGTCGCTTATGTAAACTATCATATCCTCTGCAAATAGAGACAGTTTGACTTCTTCCTTTCCAATTTGGATGCCCTTGATCTCCTTTTGTTGTCTTATAGCATTAGCTAGAACTTCTAGTATGATATTGAAGAGATATGGAGAGAGAGAGGGCAGCCTTGTCTTGTTCCTGATTTTAGAGGAATTGGCTTAAGTTTCTCTCCATTCAGTTTGATGTTGGCAGTTGGTTTGCTGTATATTGCTCTTATTATGTTTAGGTATGTTCCTGTTATCCCTGACCTCTCTAATACCTTTATCATGAAAGGGTGTTGAATTTTATCGAAGGCTTTTTCTGCATCTAGGGAGATAATCATATGGTTTTTCTTTTTCAGTTTGTTTATATGGTGGATCACGTTGATAGATTTTCGTATGTTAAACCATCCCTGCAATCCAGGTATGAAGCCTACTTGATCATGGTGGATGATTTCTCTGATGTATTTTTGAATTCGGTTCGCCATTATTTTATTGAGTATTTTTGCATCGATGTTCATCAGGGATATTGGTCTGTAGTTTTCTTTCTTAGTTGTGTCTTTGTGAGGTTTGGGTACCAAAGTTATTGTGGCCTCATAAAAAGAGATTGGCAATAAACCTTCTGTTTCTATCTTGTGGAACAGTTTGAGGAGTAGTGGTATTAGTTCTTCCTTGAATGTCTGGTAGAATTCTGCACTGAATCCATCTGGCCCTGGACTTTTTTTCGTTGGAAGGCTTTCGATGACTGCTTCTATTTCATTTCGGGTTATAGGTCTATTTAAGTTGTTTGTCTGTTCTTGATTTAATTTTGGTAAGTGATAGTTATCCAGAAACTTGTCCATTTCCTTTGAATTTTCAATTTTTGTGGAATACAGATTTTCAAAGTATGACCTGAAAATTGTCTGGATTTCCTCTGTGTCTGTTGTTATGTTCCCCATTTCGTTTCTGATTTTGTTAATTTGCATGTTCTGTCTCTGCTTTTTCGTTAATTTGGATAAAGGTTTATCAATCTTGTTGATTTTCTCAAAAAACCAACTCTTTGTTGCATTGATTTTTTGTATTGTTTTCCTGGTTTCTATTTTGTTGATTTCAGCCCTCAAGTTGATTATTTCCTGGCGTCTGCTCCTGCGGGTGAATTCGCTTCTCTATGTTCTAAGGTTTTCAGTTGCGCTGTTAATTCATTTATGTGACTATCCTCTGTTTTCTTCATATGGGCACTTAGTGCAATGAACTTCCCTCGTAGCACTGCTTTCAAGGTGTCCCATAAGTTCGGGTATGTTGTATCCTCATTCTCGTTGAATATTAGAAAGTCTTTAATTTCTTTCTTTATTTCTTCTTTGACCCAGGAGTGGTGCAATTGCACATTCTTAAGTTTCCATGAGTTTGCAGGTTTTCTGCTATTTGTATTGTTGTTGAATTCCAATTTTAAAGCATGGTGGTCCGATAAGATACAGGGGACTATTTCTATTCTCTTGTATCTGTTGAGGTTTGTTATGTCTCCTAGTATGTGGTCGATTTTAGAGAAGGTTCCATGTGGAGCAGAGAAGAAGGTATATTCTTTTGACTTTGGATGGAATGTTCTATAGATGTCTGTTAGCCCCAGTTGAGACATAACT
Organism: Phodopus roborovskii; assembly: GCF_943737965.1. Lineage (NCBI taxonomy): Eukaryota > Metazoa > Chordata > Mammalia > Rodentia > Cricetidae > Phodopus > Phodopus roborovskii. The sequence continues at coordinate 1,332,352 of NW_026126413.1, read as the reverse complement.
TCTGTTAATTCTTTTGTTTCTTTGTTGAGTTTCTGATTTGTGGTCCTGTCTAGTGTTGAGAGTGGTGTATTGAAGTCTCCCACTATAAGTGTGTGAGGTTTTATATGAGCTTTGAGTTTTAGTAGTGTTTCTTTTACGAATGTGGGTGGCTTTGTATTAGGGGCATAGATGTTCAGAATTGAGACTTTGTGTTGATGGATTTCTCCTGAGATGAATATGAAATGACCATCTTCATCTCTTTTGACTAGTTTTGGTTTGAAGTCTAGCTTGTTAGATATTAGGATAGCTACGCCTGCTTGCTTCTTATTTCCATTTGATTGGAAAATCTTTTCCCAACCCTTTACCCTGAGGTAATGTCTATCTTTGGAGCTAAGATGTGTTTCTTGTATGCAGCAGAAGGATGGATTCTGTCTTCGTATCCATTCTGTTAATCTGTGTCTTTTTATAGGTGAGTTAAGACCATTAATGTTGAGGGTGAGTAAGGACCATTGATTGTTGATGCTTGTTTGATTTAGGTTTGTTGTTGGCAGTGGTATTGTGAATATATTTGTTCTGCTTCACCCTAGGTTTCTGGTGTAGTTGGATTATCTGTTGCCTACATTTTTGTGGGCCTAGTTACCTTCCTTGGGTTGGAATTTTCCTTCCAATACTTTCTGTAGGGCTGGATTTGTAGATACATATTGGGAAAATCTGGTTTTGTCATTGAATATCTTGTTCTCTCCATCTATATTGACTGAGAGTTTTGCTGGATATAGTAGCCTAGGCTGGCATCCGTGTTCTCTTAATACTTTTAGAACATCTATCCAGGACCTTCTGGCCTTGAGGGTTTCCATGGAGAAGTCAGGTGTAATTTTGATAGGTCTGCCTTTATATGTTACCTGTCCTTTTTCCTTCGCTGCTCTTAATATTTTTTCTCTATTCTGTATGCTAGGTGTTTTGATTATTATATGTCGAGGGGTCTTTTTTCTTTGGTCCAGCCTATTTGGGGTTCGGTATGCTTCTTGTACTTTCATGGGCATGTCCTTCTTCAGATTTGGAAAGTTTTCCTCGATGATTTTGTTGAATATGTTTTCAGCACCTTTGAGCTGGGCTTCCTCACCTTCCTCTATGCCTATTATTCTTAGGTTTGGCCTTTTCATGGTGTCCCACATTTCCTGGATATTGTGTGTTAAGGATTTGTTGGATTTATGGTTTTCTTTGGTCGATGAATCTATTTCTTCTAGTTTATCTTCTGTGCCTGAGATTCTCTCTTCCATCTCTTGAATTCTATTGGTTATGCTTGTGTCCGTGGTTTCCGATTTTTTGCCCAGCTTTTCAATTTCCAGCTTTCCTTCCATTTGTGTTGCCTTTATTTTCTCAATTTCGGTTTTCAAATCTTGAACCGTTTCCTTCACCTGGTTAATTGTTTTTTCTTGGCTTTCTGTACTTTCCTTAAGGAATTTGTTCATTTCTTCCACTTTTTTGTTTGTTTTTTCCTCTATTTCTTTAAGGGATTTTCTCATATCTTCTTTGAGGGCCTCTATCATTTTTATGATGGTGATTTTTAAGTCGTACCCTTCTGCTTCCTCTGCTTTGTTGTTGTGTTCCATTCTAGTTGGTGTAGATTCCCTAGATTCTGGTGGTGTCATGTTTGTCTTTCTGTTGTTAGGTGTTCTCTTGTATTGCCTTCTTCCCATAGTTTCTTCCTGTAGGTGTTGGTGGTGTCTCTTCCCTCTCTCTATGGTCCTTCCCAGATGGGCTTATGTGGATCAAAGATTCAATGTCTGTATCTCTGTGTGGTCCAAGCTCTCTAGGAGGCTTCTCTCTGGCCAATAGCCGGCAGAAGAGGACGAGGGCTGGACTGGAACTTGAGAAGGTTTTGCAGGGTAGTGGGAAATCCGGGCCCCTGCCAAAGAACGAGGTCTCAGCTGGAGAGCGCCAGTTTCCAGTGAGATCCCACTACCCTGCAAAACCTTCTCAAGTTCCAGCCCAGCCCTCGTCCTCTTCTGCCGGCTATTGGCCAGAGAGAAGCCTCCTAGAGAGCTTGGACCACACAGAGATACAGACATTGAATCTTTGATCCACATAAGCCCATCTGGGAAGGACCATAGAGAGAGGGAAGAGACACCACCAACACCTACAGGAAGAAACTACAGGTCTTTCACACTATTAACACAATTTAGAAGTACAATTTGTTTTTTGAGACTCAAGAACATATCTGAAATTGTAACACCCTATAATGTTAAAAAAAGCAAAATACATGCTTACATGCTTTCAACATACAATAACACAGAATATTTATTATCATTCAAAAATGGAGGAAAGGTAACATGATGATAGTGATAAAATACTCCATGAATATAAGAATAGAACTCATTAGAGCAAACATCAAATCCTTAACTCTATGCCTAATAGTAAATGGCTTAAATGGTTCTACTCTTACAGGTTTGCTGACTAAAGCACATTTCTCTCTTGGGATGGTTCTACTCTGTCTGTAGCTTCTCCTTGGCAGAAATCTCATGCTTATGGGACCTCCAACAACTTGATGTCTCCAAGACAAAGAGGCTTTATTTCACAAATTCATATTGTGGTCTCTCAGGGACTACATGAAGGAGCTGCCATAGGCCTAGCCTCTGTGGATCTCTTAACTGTGCAAGATTTCATAACTCTTTTACTTTCATAGTCTTCATGACACTAAAACCAGAACCAAGAATCAGAGGCTGCCAAATTTTGTTGCCTGCTTGGGGTACATCCTCTTCCCCTTTCTTTGTCATTGATTGCTAGATGGAGACTATCATTGGGACCTTTTATTTTAACACTTGTAGGAGTAACTGAGTGGTATTGCCATGTGGGCACCATTCTGTTTGCTGCATTTCAAGTCAGTCCTCTCCGTATGATTTCCAACATAATTGACTTCAACATTAAGTTTTTTGTGCTCTTTCTTCTCTTGAAATTTACATTTAGTATTCTTTATCCCTATTTGCAATTTTTCAATGGAGATCTGAATAAGAGTGGTTACAAATACCCATAAACAGGGTTAGTACACGGATGTCTTGATGTTGCCTTAGTCCAAGATGTTTTAACTTAATCTCACACAGATTCTTTGAAGAAGGAAAAAAAAAAATAAGTCACAGTCTTTGCAAATTATCCCAGGAATGATCTCTAGATCAGTTGCTAATATTGTTCCCTTTCTGAAAACTCTTTATTTGGGTTTTTGTAGTTCACTTTGCTTTCAGCATTACCTTCTTCCAAGCTCTTGTTTGGATGGTTTGTTCTGCCACAAACAATCCCAAATTCTTACTCAATCCTCTAAAAAAAAAAACATCATGGTAAGACCTCTCCAAGTAGTATGATACCCCTGATATCAACATTTGTCTTAGATACCTTTCTATTAAATAATAGGATTCTGTGAACAAGACAACTTACAGAATAATTTTGGGGGGCTTAAGTTGTAGATGGTTGGAGTCATGACCACCAATGCAGTGACCGTGGTAGCAGACAGGCAGTAATGCTTTGGTAGTAGTAGTGGAGAGCTTACATTTTGATCCAAAAACCTGAGACAGAAAAAAGCTAACTGGGAGTGATGTGGTCTTTTGAAACTTCAAAGTATACCCCCATTGATACAGTGCCTCCTACAAGACCATACCTCTAAATATTTTTGAAACTTCTTCACCAAGAAGTAACCAAGCCTAAGGGGTTATTTTTATTTAAACACGTACACTCACAATATCAGAATGAAAAGTACAAAGGCAGGAATATAGACACTCCTCATTGGGAAATATCTTGCAGATTGTTTAATATGGTAATGATTTTTTGTAAAAATTTATCATACTTTATAAAAAATATCTTCTATTCTCAAGCTCCCAGAGAAAACGAGTCAAGAAAATGAAGATACCCTCTGTGAATTTATTATGATACAAAATAACTGAAATAAAATTTTAAAATTATTTTGTAGAAGAGTGTACTTATAGCTTGGTGTTTAGGGAATCAGGTATGTTGTGGATGACACTTTTGATTACCAAATGCAGGCCACTTATAAGTCCTCCAACTTTGGTTTTATATTGCTAAGAAGAGACACTATAACCATGGAAACCATGGAAATTCTTATAAAGGAAAACATGTTTTTATTTAATTTAGAATTAATCTTATTTCATACATCAATGCTAGTTCAGTCTCACTCACATCCTTCCAACCCACCCACTTCCCAGGGATGATGAGGCCTTCCATGTGGATCAACAAAGTCTGTCATATCATTAGGCCCTCCTGCATGTATTTAGGCTGAGAGTATCCCTCCATGGGGAATGGGCTCCCAAATTTCACTTATGCACTGCGCAGAAATACTGGTTCCATTGTTACAGGTCCCATAGACTGCCCAGGCCTCCTGCTTGGCACCTACATTCAGTATACTTGCCTCAGTCCAGTGATGATTCCCAAGCTTTACAACTTGGGATTCCTGTGTTCTCACTTGGTCAGCTTTTTCCATGGAGTTTTCAAACATCCTTAGCCATCAGGGAAATGCAAATCAAACAACTTTGAGATACAATCCTACACCTGCCAGAATGGCTAGAATCAAAACATCAATGACAGCACATGCTGAAGAGGATATGGAGAAAGAGTCACTCCTCCATTGCTGATGGGGAATGCAAACTTGCACAGCCATGATGGAAGTCAGTATGGCAGTTTCTCAGGAAAATCAGTGACATGAGCAATGAGCATCTTTATGTCTTTGGAACATGTATATGTATAATTTTGAAAAATTACTTAGATTCATTGCCCCTTTCTAAATAACATTATGTATTATTTTTTCTCATTGAATTTTGGAGTTCCACATTGTAATTTGGAGATCAGCTTTTTATTTAATGAATACAAGCACAGTGTTGAGAACATTTAAGTGTTTGCCATATCAGATCTGTACTAAACATATTTTAACAATAAAACAATAATTATCTCATATATATGGATCTGAATATGATTATAAAAGTTACAACTGATATTCAGTATTTTGGAAGCAAGATGATTAGTTCTTGGCAATATAACTCATGTTTGATATAAGTCAATATGAAGGATTAAGATATGATCCTCATTTATCAAATTTGAATACCTTAATAAGTGTTACTAATTAAGAAAGAATGTGTTTTTTTTTTCATCTACATATTCAGGAGTATGTGGGTTGCACAAATTAGAATTGATGGTTTAAAAAAGGAGGACAAAATATGAGTGACTAGAGGAAGGGGTTTGACTCAAGGATAAATTGTATGAGTATGATTAAAACGTATTGTATGAAATTCTCAAAGAAATCTTTCAAGATATCTTATGGAATTAGTAGTGAAATGTAAAATGAATATAATGGATCTACTCAAGCTAATATTATCTCAAATTTTTTTCTACTTATAGGGAAATAATATGTGCTTTTTTGTTTTGTTTTGTTTGGTTTTAGTATATAACTTTATTTAGTGTGTACAAATAGCAGAAAACACCTGATCAAAACACTGAGGTAGCATGAAATAAAAATAAATTATGTATTTATTCATTTAGTTGTTTCATTACTAAGATAAAATTTGTTCTTCCTTTTGACTCAACCATAGTCAGTATTCTATTTTTAAGAAGGGACACTATGATAACAGCAACTGCTATAAAGAAAACCATTTAATTGAGGATTACTTACAGTTTCAGAGGCTTAGTTCATTATTATCATGGCAGTGAACATGGTGGCATGCAGGCAGACATAGTTGTGGAGAAATATATCTGCTTCTGCAGACAGCAAGCAAGAGAGAGATACTTGGCCTGGTTTGGGCTTTTAAAAACCCAAAAGACCATCTCCAGAGACAAACTTCCTCCACCAAGGCTAAACCTATTTTTAAAAAAGGGACACTTCTTAATCCCTTTCAACTAGTGCCACTCTCTGATGACCAAATGACCAAATATTCAATATATGAGCTTAAGGAGACTATTCTTATTAAAACCACCAAAAATGAAGTGTGGATAAACACAAATTTGTATAGATACATTATTGATAAGACAAAATTTTCCTCCTTTTGGATCAAACTCTAATAATTTAGTACTATTAATATTTAAAGTTTGAAAAATTGAACTTCCTGCATAAGGAGCAATCACAGAGTATATTTCCATATTTTTATTTAGATAATTTATACAAATTCACATGCAAGATTACAAATATATTTTAATATCTTTGTAGCCTTGAAGATGAAAATGTATTTTCAAAACTTTTGTACATAACCACATAGTTATAAATTACTGTGTTTCTAACATTTGAAATGGAGCACCTTCAAATAAACTTTAAAACTACAATAAAGAAATTTTTTATATAAATGATATTATGTATAGATTTTGGTAGTATTCTTTTGACAGGTGTTCAAAATAGGATAATCACTTTTATCTGCCCTACTTATAAGAACTAGATCATGACATCATCTCTTTTGTGCTGATTCACAATCATTACATTGTAATGTGGTTTCAGAAGAAGCAAGGAAACATGAAGGGCACTAAGAGGAACACATAGATTTCCCTGGGAAGGGCAAATATATGAGATGCCATGGGTAAACTGGGGACAGGGCTAGAGATGAGGTGATAAAGGGGAGGGGATGGGGGGTGAGAACATAAGTGAATAGGATGGTTAAATTGGTGGAGGGATGGGGTGGGAGAGCAAGAAAAGAGAATCTCAAGAGAGGAAGCTATTACAGGCTAACTAGGAAAAAAATGCAATGCTAGGAATAGTCCTAGGAATCCACTATGATGACCACATATAAGACCCGTAAAAATAGTGTAGAGGGTGCCTAAACTGACTTTACCCTTTAATCAGATTGGTGACTACCTTAACTGTCATCATGGGACCTTCATTCAGTAACTGATAGAAGCAGATGCAGAGATCTACATTCAAACACTCTGAGAGTCCAGTCAAAGAAAGGGAGGAGGGGTTATACAAGCAAGGGACATTACAGAGATAGGTGACCCAAATGAATTAAAAATTAAAAATCATGGTGTGTGAGAGATCCCACAGCAAATTTTTGTCTCTGATTTATCACAAGTACATGTTTTTCACAGCCCTGTCCTAGTTTGTAGTAGGGCTTAGAAACTAGCAGATTGAGACATAGTACAGGGAGCAGGATTCAGACAATTAAGGAAATACTATGTTTATCTTTTACAGCTATGAAAGCTTTCTTAAGACCTCCTTGAAACCTGTCTTAAGACTTATTACTGAGAAGCAGAGATTGAGACAAGAAGTCCTATGGGAATAAGTTAGTAGGGGAATATAAGGTAGGAAACTGAGCAAGATAGTGAAATGGAAAGACCAGAATGATGTTTCATTTAAAGGCTGACCTTGGCTTAACACATAATAATAAACTTAATACTTCCTCTTCCTCCTTTTCCTCCCCCCTCCTTTTTTTTTTTTTTTTTTTTTTTTTCTTCTTTGAAAAGTAAGCAATGCTTCCACCATTCCATCTTCTCCTGCAGTTGAAACTACTCAGCCAACATCAGTTTTCTGGAGGAGACACCTTTCAGAATCAGGACCCAAAGTCACATCCATTGAATATATTGAGCTTATGAAAAGTGTAATAACAGCATTAGCATCTCTCTGTTAAGAGTAGTTTTTCCCCCACCGGCCTGGCCCCACAACCACGCCAGCCACAAATAACACACAGTGATGCTATATTAGATATAAAGCTATTGTGGCCAGGTACTAGTGTTTCTTATCAGCTAGCTCTGTCTTAAATATTAAGCCATTTTTATTAAATTAGGTACTTCCATTTGGTCTTATCTTACCAGAGTGAGAGATTGGCATCCTACCCTGTAGTTCGTCCATCTTGGAACTCCTTTCTACTACTTCCTCTCTCCTCCATGTCTCCTAGTCCTGCCTATCTTGCTTTCCTATTGACCAACAGTGCTTTATTCATTAACAAATAAGAGAAACGTATTTACAGATTGACATCTCCCATCATCTCTATTCAGTCTAAAATAAAAAGAAGGGTTTTAACCTTAACATAGTAAAATATAAAACAAAACAGTTATCAAATAAGAACCATAGTTAACAATATTTAGTACATTAATATTTAGTAAAACTTAAAGAAAATATTCTATCATCCTATCTTTGTGAATCTAAAGCCTTATATGTAATTTATCTTTAATCCTAACTAAGGAAAACTATAACCATAACTATCTGTCTTCAACTCCTTCACAAAGACCACAGAGGGATAATATATAAACTCTAGAAATGACAGACACAACTCACTGCCTGGTCAGTTTCCTGAAGTTCTTCTGTAAAGTTCCATCTTCAGCCTATAGGCCATAGTGTGTCTGGCAGATGCCTCAGCAAAGCAGGAAACTTTAAAAGTCCACCTGTATTGGCAGTTTGTTAATCACTTTTCTCTGTGTCCTGTAGACTGTCCAGGAGACTCTTCTATGAAGCAGGAGCTCTGTAGCAATGTCCATCATGTATCAGCAGTCACATTCCTGGGGTCCTGCATGTCCAGGTTATACAGCATGAAGTCAACCATTCCAGACAAAAACAGTATTTTGCCCAAATGCCTAGTCTTGCCATATTGAAAGTAAACTCCATAACAAGCTTCTTTAATGTCCATCCTTCTTTCTGATGCAGGTAGTGTTGCCAGGAGCATTTATGTCTCACTATCAAGAAAAACCCTAAATGATTTTAAATGCCATATTCTGTAGGTCTTTGAAAGGTTTGAAGAATGGCTATTTATCTCAAATAAATGTCTGTATATCTAGAAATCTTAACTAACTTAACTATAAGATCTGACTTTCATAGATACTATCTATAATCTGTATTGAATTATACATTACATTTCTATACAATACCTAAACAAGAGGAGAAATATACATATCACAAAATTGACCTTAAATTGTATCAATAAATGAAAATCCATTCCAACACAAAGTATTCATATCTATACCATAATCCCCTTTTTACCTTTAAATAGAGATTGTTTATGGTCATTAATCATTTATAACCAATTCCATATAAATGAAAACAAACATTTATAAATAATATTTGGGAATTTGGGTGTCGTGCTTTCCAAACTGCTTCCTGTTGGTAGGGAGCACTGTCATGGGGATCCTAAGAAGATACAGAAATTCTGTGTGCAAAGCTGCTTTGCCCAAGCTGTTTTGAATGTTGGACCACCTGGGACTCCGTTTCAGGGGGTCTGGCTTCATCAAACCACATTAGTCTGGAAGGAATCCACAGGTTTTCATTTACTGTGGAAACAAAAATAGAAATCCTTTTCCCCAGTAACCTGTCCTTTGACTTAAATTTTGAGGTCAAAGCATTTTTAAAATATATAAATTGAATTGATTCAGCAGTATTTCTTTTAACAGTTGTTATTTCCTCAGCAGTCTAAAACAATATAATTCTGTACAGTATCCAGATTCTCTCTGTGCTTTCCATCTTTTTGTGGCTTTTTATTACTCTATTTCTTCTACTTCTAACTTTTATTTTTTGAGACAGGGTTTTTCTGTGTTACTTTTATCTGTCCTGGAATTCACTCTGTATACCAGGTTTACTTTGAAATCACAGAGCTCTGCTTGCTTCTGTCTCCCAACTGCTGGCATTAAAGGAGTGTGCCACCACACCCAGCTCCTCTTGTCTTTTTAAAACCATTTTATTCTTTTTCTCTCCCAAGCCTACATATATTTTAAAACACACTGTAAACCTTTCGCAGTTTTTCTTAGTGTGAATCTGTCTTTACTGTAAATCTTTATCTTTTTCTGGCCATGAGTCTTTCATCTGCTAAACAAAAACATTGCTAAAATGAAAGCCACAGTTGTTTCAGCACGGTCTATCAAAGATTGTTGCAGTTAATTTTACCACCTGAACTGAGAACTGTGTTCACCACCTTGGTCTACGCTGCCATCCAGCTGCATGCTGACGGCTGAGGGATGGTCACTGCCATTGCCAGCTTTCATCCACACCATTCAGTTGTTATCAGAGCTCTTTAAAAGCCTTGCAGGTTTTTGCCACTTAGGCTGAGTCAGGAAAATTCTCTTAAAGAAGCCATGAAAATTTCTGCTCATCTCTAGCAAAAAAGAGTTCAACTGAGAAAAATGCTACTACCAGGAAGCCTTGCTTATCTTTGTTCTTTTGTTTCTAAAACCCTTTCTTAAGCTTTTCTCAAGTTTTAAGTGGAAGTTCTTATGTGATGGGAGATGTCATTCTGTATATATGTTTCTCATACTGGTTAATGAATAAAGCACTGTTGGCCAATAGGAAAGGAAGATAGGAGGGAGTAGGAGACAAGGAGGAAAGAGGAAGTAGTAAGGAGGAGTCAAGATGGAGAGTCTGGAGAAATCAGAGCCGCCGGCCACATCCCCGGTAAGAGAAATACATAGATCAGAAGAAATGGGTTAATACTTAAGAGAGCTACCGATAAGAAACTAACACCTGGCCAATAGCATCATATCAAATACAGAGTCTCTGTGTGTTAATTGGGGCAGGCGCGGCGACGGGACAAGAGTGGCGGCAGGAGAAATAAACCTGTACTCCTTACACTTATGAGCCACGTTGAAGGTGCCATTATGTAAAGAGTAGGTTTTCCCTGTTGGCCCGCCTGGTCCCAGAACCGTGCCAGCCCCAAATAACACACAGTGATGCTATATTAGATATAAAGCTGTTGTGGCCAAGTACTAGTGTTTCTTATCATCTAGCTCTGCTTTAAATATTAACCCATTTCTATTAATCGAAGTACTTCCACATGGTCGTATCTTATAGGAGAGAGAGACCAGAGTCCTACCCTATAGTTCTTCCATCTTGGAACTCATCCCTACTGCTTCCTCTCTCCTCCTTGTCTAGTAGTCCTACCTATCTTGCTTTCCTATTGACCAACAGTGCTTTATTCATTAACCAATAAGAGAAACATATTTGCAGAATGACATCTCCCATCATCTCTCCTTCATATTTTGTGATTTTTTTTATATAACCTTAACTTTTTATATCAATAGATATGCTTGAAAATTGATTTTATCTAGAGGAATCATGTTATTTCTATACCTGTCCCATTGAGATGTTATACTGTATTCATTTGTTTTAGTAGAACACAGGTTATGTTCTTAACATCACATTTTTGGATGATAAAGTTAGCTCAAATTTGATTGATATAATATGTTGATCTTAAATATAATTAATATGAGAATCACATAAACCTATAATAAAGTCATATTGTACCAAACACTTATTTCTTTCTTCTGTGTATTTGATTTGATACGGAGGAATGAGTTCATCTCTAAGTATACAAAGTTTTGCATTTCTCTCAGAAGCAATGACTGAAGGGAAATAATAATAAAAGTATAAGCACATGAGAACTAATACAATAAAAACTAGACACAGCACAGTTTTTGTATAGCATTTTTGAGCAAAAAAAATTTAGTAAATAGGTCTGAATTTAAAAAGGACAACATACAGAACCTACCTTTTCCAAATTTTGCATCAAATCTTGCCAACACTGTAATTGTTTTTTTAACTAAGTAGAATTTTATCAATTTACTCTCAGGCCTACCAGATGAAAAGCAACACTATGTGTGGAAGCTATGACTTTATATTAATAAGTACAACTTGACATTTGAGTTTTTTTGTGTGTGACATAGGAACTTCAGAATAAATCCTTTGTTAGAAAGCATTAAACACCATTGATTTAATTGTACATTTATATAATAATGCTTGAGCAGCCAAGACTGAAGTAAATCAGTTGCAAATATTTTGCTTTTTTGTGGCAGAGGTGAGGGAGCAATATGTATATATAAATAAAAAAATTTTCTGGGTACTAAGTATCAATAATGAATGTAAAATGCTCAAAATAAATAAATAAAAAGGACAACATAAAAGCATAAAAGTATCATTACAGATTTCGGTTATAATTCCAATTAAAGTAGCCTTTTGCTGTTCATTTACCATTTGCCTCCTCTTTTAACTTTCTGATCCATGACATGTCATTTGTACCAGAGTACCTTGTAATGACTGCAGTGCATACACTATATACACCTTTTGGGATCCTACTATCACTGCAATAAGAGAGGATCTGAGGAACTTAATAATGTACCACATTTCAAAAGTGGTCACTTCATCATTCCACCTTTTACACTTGTTTTTCCTAACTCTGAAAATGGACATAATACCCTGAGGGGCAAAGAGAGACTTCTCAACAGGGAGTCATCTGTAGGAAAAAAACAAAAAAAAACAAAGCAAACAAACAAACAAAAACTGCTGATTTCCTGCTAACCATACCTGGATATAGACTAATTTAGAGACTAAGAAGGTAATTTCTTATTCATCATAGGAGAAATCATCCATTAAGATGAAGCCTCAATTCAGAACAGCTATGCCCCAAATAAAAATGTACCCACATTGTTAAAGGAAAAATTACTAATACTCAAATCTTAGCTAAAACCTCACACTTATAGTAGGAGAGTTCAACACTCCACTCTCAAAAATAGACAGGTCCACCAAACAGAAGCTTAACAAAGAAACAAAGGAACTATCAGAAGTTATGTTTGAATTGGGTTTAACAGACCTACTGTATACAACATTCCATGCAAACATAAAAGAATAGACCTTCTTCGCAGCACCACATGGAACCTTCTCTGCAATATAGTAAACCTCAATAGGTGAAAAAAAAAATGAAATAAACCCTTGTATCTTATCAGACCATCATGCTTTAAAGTGAGAATTCAACAACAACACAAATTGCAGAAAACCTACAAACTCATGGAAATTGAACAATGGGCAATTGTACCATTCCTGGGGCAAGGAAGAAATAAATAAAGTAATCAAAGACTTCCTAGAATTTAGTGAGAATGAAGACACAACATACTCAAATGTATGCAACACTTTGAAAACAGTGCTAAAAGGAAAGTTCATAACCCTAGGTGCCCACATGAAGAAACTAGGGATTAGTCACACCAGAGAATTAACAACACAATTGAAAGATTTAATCCAAAAAGTAGCGAACTCACCCTGGAGGAATAGATGCCAGGAAAGAATAAATTTGAGGGTTGTAATCAATAAAGTAGAAACTAGGAAAAAAATACAAAGAATCAATATAACAGAGATTGCTCTTTGAGAAAATCAACAAGATACACAAATCTTTACCCAAAATAACCATAAGACAGAGAGAAAACAGGCAAGTTAACAAAATCAGAAATGAAAAGAGAGATATAACAATGGAAACAATAAAAACAAAAAGGCTCATTGCCAAACTCTTTTAATGAGGCAACAATTACCCTGGTAGTCAGGCCACACAAAGACACAACTAAGAAACTAAGAAAAAGAGCTCATGAACACTGATGCAAAATACTCAATAAAATACTGGCAAATTGTATCTGGGAACATGTCAGAAAACATCCACCATGACCAAGTAGGCTTCATCATGGGGATGCAGGGATTGGTCAACATAGGAAAATCAACCAATGAAATCTACCAATAAATAGATGGATAGATAGATAGATAGATAGATAGATAGATAGATAGATAGATAGATAGAAACCACATGATCATATCACTAGATGCTGCAGAATAGTTTTCCATTGTGTAGATGTACCACATCTTCATTAACCATTCTCCAATTGAGGGGCATCTAGGTTGCTTCCAGGTTCTTGCTATTACAAATAGTGCTGCTATGAATATAGTTGAACAGATGTCTTTTTTGCATGGATGTGGATCCTTTGGGTATATGCCTAAGAGGGGGATTGCTGGGTCCTGTGGTAAACTAATTCCCATTTTCCCGAGAAACTGCCATACTGATCTCCAAAATGGTTGTATGAGTTTGCACTCCCACTAGCAGTGGAGAAGTGTTCTCCTCTCTCCACATCCTCTACAGCATGAGTCATCATTGGTGTTTCTAATTTTAGCCATTCTGGCAGGAGTAAGATGGTATCTCAAAGTTGTTTTGATTTGCATTTCCCTGGTAGATAAGGATGTGGAGCACTTTCTTAAGTGTCTTTCAGCCTTTTTAATGGAGGAATCTAAAATGGCTGAAAGACACTTAAGAAAGTGTTCCACATCCTTAACCATCAGGGAAATGCAAATCAAAACAACTTTGACATATGATCATACTCCTGTCAGAATAGCTAAAATCAAAACATCAAAGACAGTTCAGGCTGGAGATGATGTAGAGAAATGGGAAAACACCTCATCTGCTGGTGAGAGTGTAAACTCATACAGGCACTTTGGAAATCAATATGGCGATTCCTCAAGGAAAAGGGAATTAGTCTAACTCAAGATCCAGTAATTACACTCTTAGGCATATACACAAAACATGCATATTCTTACAAGAAGGACATCTGTTCAACTATGTTCATAGAAGCATTATGTGTATAGCCAAAACCTGGAAGCAGCCTAAATACCCCTCAACTAAAGATTGGATGGAGAAAATGTGGTATACAATGTAGTACTACTGAGTGGAAAAACACAATGGAATCCTGAAATTAACAGGGAAATGGATGGAACTAGAAGAAATCTTCCTGAGTGAGGTAACCCAGTCACAAAAAGACAAACACTGTAAATATTCACTCATATATGGATTTTAGACATAGAGAATAAGATTACCAGCTTACAGTTGACACCACCTGAAAAGCTAAGAAATAAGGAGGACCCTAAGAGAGATACACGGTCCCCGGGAGAAGGGGAAAGGGATAAGATCTCCTGAGCAAATTGGGAGCATGCAAGGAGTGGAGAGGGAGGTAGGAGAAAGAGAAGGGAAATGGTTATGACGGAACAGGAAGATTGATACAGGGAAATAACATTGCAGAACAAGAAAAGAGATAATAGAGGAAGCCATTATATATTTAAGGAGAAATCCGGAACTATGAATTTGCCCAGAGATCTACAATGAAGAACACAATTCACAAACTAAGCAATAATAGAGAGGCTACCTTTAATGCCCTTCTACAATGATGAGATTTAAGACTACCTCATATGCCATCCAAGAGCCTTCATCTAGTAGCTGAGGAAAGCAGAAGCAGATATCCACAGCTAATCGTTAGCCGAACTCTGGAAATATAGCTGCAGAGGCTTGAGAAACCCACAGAATCAACTGACTTGAATAACCGGGAGCTCATGCACCCTGTCTGATAGCTGGAAAACCAGCATAGGAGCCACCCAGACCCCTTGAATGTAGGTTTTATTTTGGAGGACTGGGCAGTCTATGGGACATCTAGTTATGGATCAGTATTTATCCCTAGTGTAGGAATAGACCTCGGAAGACCATCCCGCACAGAGGGATACTTTCTCAGCTTAGACACATATCAGATAGCCTAGGCCCCTGCCCAAATGATATGACAGATTTTGAAGACTCCCCATAGAAGGCCTCATTCTCTCTGGGAAGCGATGGGCTGTGGTTTGGTAGGTGTGGTAGGGGAGAATGTGAGGTTGAAGGAACTTGGATTGACAAAACAATTTCAAATTTAAATAAAAAAGGGAAAAAAAGCATTCAGATTGAGTTGCATTACATTGAATATGCTAATTTCTTTTTGTAGCATTGTTCTTTTCAAGATATTAATTGTACTAATCTGTGAGCTTCGAAAGTACTTCCATTTTATAGCACCTTTCTCAATTATTCAGAGTTTTAAAGTTTTCCATGCTGAGGTTATTCACCCTTTTGGCTAGATCAAGTGCAAGTTTTATTTTCAAGTCTTTTTCATAAACTGATAAAGTGCTAATGAAAATACTGTGCAGATACTCATTGGGATTTTATTTACTGTAAAGATATTTGAAACTATGAACTTTCTGGGTAAATCAATAGAATTTGGGAAAATCATCATAAATGAAATTCAGGCACAGTAAGTCTCACACCACACATTCTTTTTCCTATGTAGGTTCTATCTTTTAGTCTTTATATTTGATGTTATGCTTAGCATCCTTAGAAAATTCAAGAAACTATTAAAGAACCATGGCCTTCCAGAAAGCTTAACCCAAAGTAGTTAGAGTATTATTGATAACAAAAGTAAAGCTGGGGAAATATTGGGAGTGGAAAAAATTTAGTCAAATTAGAGACTAGGCATGGGTTACATAAAATAAAGGCTTTATGAAAAAGCCATCTGGTTAACTGTGACAATCTAAATGCACCTAAGAATATGAGAAAGTACTAAGCCACATGCTTCTTTCCTGTACTACTGTAGCAAACCAAGGCATTGATGAGAGGGCAAGCAGATTGTACTTCATTTTACAGTGCTCATCAGAGCACTTAATAAAAATGTTAGGCTGGTATTTATTTGAAGTTGTACAGTATGACTTAATTCACATCTGTTGTAATGGAAAATATATTCTGTTGAGTATTTAAGAGGCTGTACATATTTCTTTTTGTTTAGATTCTTTGTTGTTTTTCATGTGCAGTACATCAACAAAGTTGGGGGGGCATCTGGTAACTGTTACTATGTAGACCAGTTGAAAAATATAAGTTCAAAGCCAGTAAAATATCTCAGCAAGTACAGATGATTGCTATCAAGTCTATGAATCTGGAATAGATCATAGGAACCAACATGCTGGAAGGGCAGACCAACTCCCATAAGTAATCCTCCAACTTCCACCATGGCTCATATATACTAATAACTGACTAATTTATTATTTAATTAAAAGCTAAGAAGACAGTTTAAATCATTATAAAGATGTTATTCTCCAATATGTCTCCATAATGTTGTTCCTAAAATTTGTTAAATGAAATCTCAGTGGTTACAAGATAGGATGTTTATTCATGAGTTCTTAGTCAGGCAAGTTCCAGAAGCCACTCAAACAACAAAAACTCTTGCCATTCCTCTTAGTTACCCACCATAACCAATTGATGTGATTTTCTTCAGAGGACACCACACACATTGGTTGGAAGGTATAATGGAAGAAAGATAGAGATCAGCTAGCTGGTAGTTGTCTTCCTTTTGGCTGTCTTTCATAGTTCCTGCAGGTGGAATCTAGACTGTTAGAGGGCTGACCTATGAGCAACAATACCAACTTGTTAGGCAAGATATGTCAAATAATGCAGATGGGAAATAATTGGTATTGTAGCAGCCAACAGTATCCTGATTGGAGTTCTGACAACAGCAAAGAATTAGTAAGCCAAGTTTTAAAAATGGATGAAAATGTCTCATGACTATTATTGTGTAGTTAAACTGACACGGTCCCAAGCTGACTTCTGATTATGTATATGTATACTCAAAATCTGCTCTCAGACAGAAGCAAAGGAACTTCCCTTTGCCATGAACGAGGATGAATGTGGATACTAGTTGCTGCTCAAATATATGAACTTAGTGACATTTGAGTGTCACTGTAAAAAGAACATCTATTCCACAATGCCTAAAACTTTGGACATTATGGAAGAGGGTATAGAAAGAATAAAAGACCTAAGTGTGTCACTGCCCACAGTGGTATTCGCCATTTCAGATTAATCATTTATCAAGAAAATCTGGCAATAGATTTGCCTCCAGGTCAGTCTGATGGAGTCATTTTCTGATTTGTGAGTTTATCTTCCTAAGTGTCTCTAGCTAGATTCAATTTGCCAAAAAATCTAGCCAAAACAACATATATAGTAATCAAATCTATTACTCTTCTCCTTCAAATACTCCATAGTCCTCCCCATTATATCTCACTCTAAAACATATTTTGTTTTATTATTTATTTATCCCAGTTAGTCCAATTAGTGTTACCTATCATGGTTTAATAAAGATGAGGATAAACAAATAGGCCAAACAGATGTTTATTCAGGGAGAAATCACTTACAACCAAGACAGATGAACACCAGCAAGATCCAAAGTTCCACCAGATGCTCTCCTTTCTGCATCCAGCCAGCAAGAGAGCGTTTCCAGGCTCCTCCTCAGATGTAGTTCACAGGTCAATTCTGCCCATGGCTCTACCCCCCCAATGGGCGTGGTCATTGCCACAGAAGCAGACAAAGTGAACATCTCACTACAGTTACCCAAATGCAAATGAACATGTAATAATCCAATAAAATTTGAATATATAACACAAAGGTTATATTTAAAACTGCACACGTTTAATTAGTAAAAATTACAGAATAAAACTACACTTTCAAAATGGTGTCAGGGTGTTGTAAGTCAGTTTTCAAAATTATCATGGCAGTGAAGATCACAGTATAATAAATTTCAGGTCTAAATCGTTTTTATGATGGTTTGGTGGCAGATTAGTGGAAATCATCATTATAATTTTCTCTTTATGACAGTTCTATGTATAAATATAGTAGGCAACCTAAGTTGAAAATTTTAATGCATGATTTAATCACAAGTACAACAGATACGTTAGCAATCAGTTTTTAAGTATCAGACTTCATGAGGAACTCAATAATACTATATTTACATTACTAAAGTGAAGAGTAACTTTATGCCTTTTTTTCCAATTCTATCTTTGCTCTTGCACAATTGAATATCTACTAATATTCATGTTTGTCCTGTGTTCCTGCTGATATTCAAATAGTTCCATTAACTTAGATTACTTTTCCCTCCTATTGTTACTAATTTCTCTTGTTTACTTTATACAACACTGTGCTTTGTGTCACTGTCCATTTTTTAAAATTGGAGGTGCAATTTGTGTTATATAACCTTAGAAACAAAGAAAAGGGTTAAGTAATTATAGCCAATAGTCAGTGATAATACCTAAATGATGAAATCCAAAATTTTCTTGCCCAGATAAATATGTATGTTGTCCTTCAATTAGAAATTGTGAGAGTTATATTAAAACAGTAATATTTGATAGAAAATAGCAAAGATGAAATATGAAGATAAAATTTTAATTTAATTCATATTTCTGAGTTTGGGTAAAAACTATAAACTTCTCCCTTAAACAACAGCATAAATATACACCAGCAGTGTAGCCAGAAAAAGAAAATAGATGACTATAAAATACATGCTTTTTTATACACTAAATATAAAGGTAAGATTATTTTCCTTGTATCAAAAAAGAACTCTGTTATAATATGTTGTATTTCCAATCTTTAGAAAAGTATCTCACTTCCCAGGATTAATCTGAAGATAAATAAGATAGACTATAAAGTTATAAAAATGATGACAATTATCTATAAATGGAAGGAATGCCATTTTCATTTCAATCCATATTTTCAGAAATATTTCAATGAATACCACCATCCCCTGTTTGGATCTTTATGTTCACTTGTATAATCTCATGTTCTCTGAAGTTTCATTTTCTGATTGCCTCATTATGGTTCCTTATTATAATGTCTTTTAAAAACATTTTCCACAAATATTTAGGCAATTTGTATATGTACATAAGAAAGCACTGAAAGTATAATAGTAATCATAATACTAGTAGTAAAATTATAGAGAATATTTTGCATAGCAAAATAATTTTCCATTAGTTTTATGATAAGTGTACCAGAGTTAACTGAGCATTATAATAAAATGTTAAAAAGTAAAATTTGACTTCTCATTTCCTTCACTTGGGTTTTACAACATAATAAAACAGAATAGAATATCTAATTACTCAATTAGCTGCTGTTTTGAGTAATTCATACCGATGTGTTTAATTATAGTTTCCAAGTAAAACAGAACATATATGTAAACTAAGGAATTTTGATATTCAGATATGAAAGCATACACTTTTATCCCAGCACTTAGGGATAAAAGGTGTGCTTTTGTAAGATCAATGCTAGCCTGCTCTACACAGTGAGTTTTTTATGGCCAGCCTGAGTTACATGGTAAGATCCCGTACACCTCCAAATAAATCTTTGATAAACAAGTTTCTTGATTTCACTATAATATCAAATCAGAGTACTCAAGTTCAGTTACCAGCACCCAAGTCACATGATTCAAAGTCCATGTAATATAAACTTCCTGGCATCTAAAATCCTCTTCTAGCCTCTGTGGGCTTGCATACACTCACACACACACACACACACACACACACACACACACAAACACACACACAAACTAACACATGTAAATATAAGTAATAAAGATAAAATATTTAGAAAGAAGAATTCTTATAATGTTTAAATTGGCATGTCCAGATAAACTATATTACAGTGATAAATAGCAACATAGTACCGAAGTATTACTGTAGTAAATTTTATTTATGATAATATAAAATTAGCCAATAAGCTTAATTATACCCTGATGAATAAGAAACAGTACAGGCAGAAGGCATTAAGATATTCTTAATAACCAATTCTATATTTATTTAAAGGAAGTCTAAAATTAATTACTCTTTATTCTTACATATTATTTAAAAAAAACTGTCTAGAAATAGCTATGAAGACTTTATGGAAATTGAAAGTAAAAGCACTAATTAAAAGGAAAAAAAGCCAAATTATTACATATCATTATGAGAATACACAAACATTTGGAGGAAATCTCTAGGTATTTTAACTATGTAACTGCATTTTCATCAGGAAAATAATAATAATAATAATAATAATAGTAATAATAATAACAACAACAGTGATAATGATTATGATGATGAAGTTTTGCTGTGATTTTTCAATCCTTAAAAGGTCAACTAAATTTACAAGTAATTTTCACAAAGCCCTGGTTTTATAAAATGCCTTAGGATTTGAAATGGAATATTTCATCTGATTACTTTCTCCATGTTAAAGGAGAAAATTTTACCAATAACAAAACTATCATCAGCTCATTATAACTTGTAGGCTTTTATTTTTTCATTCTACTTGTTTTCTTTATTAACCTTGATATCATTTGCTGTATTAGAAAAGGGTATTACAACAAAAAAGCACATTTGATTTGATTCATGGCAAAATAAAAAAGAATCATAATTAACAGATTTATAAACCATAGTCATAAAATAAGACAAAATAGAGGTTATTTATGCTACTTTACATAATCTTGATGAGAATTTAAATGCTGCTAGTCACCTGACATGTATCATTTGGGACACATTTATTAATTATTACAAAATCCTACATGGAATGTAGTTGAGTATTTATCTCATTCCTGAACTTACATTTGCTGGTTGTTACCCTGCACAGTTTTATAAAATAACTGTGGCACTTATACTTATTCATGGAAATTCTGAGTTAATAAAATATGTTTTTCCTATTTGTATACCCCTTTCCCTATGGGAAGCACAGACTCAAATGTTCTCTTCACCCTTGAATAATAATAATAATAAAACAATAAAATTTAATTTTTAATTTTCCTTGTAATGTGGACCTAACTTTCTGCACAGCATATTAGTTATTTATCTGCATTGTTACTTTCTCCTTTAAGTCATTTTTCAACATATTGATTATTTTCTATTACATTGACTCAGGATTTTATACCTGCAAATAAAGAATTTTGATAAAGTGCCCCACCATTTTCTTTATTTTACCTCCACCACTAATTATACACTAATTATATCTTATATCTCCACAATTCCCACAATTTCCTCTCAATTTCAAATGTAATTTTTTTTCTTTTAAACGTTGAAATTCAGTTAGTGGTTTCAGGATATGGATATGGAATCATCCATCTAATGAGACATTGCAATGTCCCAAGAACTGCATCTGTGAAGGAAACTGACTCTACCGCTACAACTTGTATATTGTTTTATTTTAATAGCTGAAGAATACTTCCTTACCTGAAAGTTTTATATTTTTATTTTCCATTGATCAGTTTACAGACGTCTAGATGTACCCATTTGCTGGGTTTTATGAACAAAACATCAATGAAAAAGCAAGAGGAAGCAGCCCTGTGATGGGACATGAACTATTCTGGGAAAACATGTAAGAGTGATGCATGTATAACTTGTACAGTAGATACCTTTCTAGATTTTTGAGCAACCAAAACAATGATTTCCATAGTGGCTACATAAATATTTTTTTAAGTATGAATCATCTTTATTATAACACAGGGTACAGTGATTAATAAGGACACTAATATGCATTAAATGACATAGCATGGCATCCACAGATGTGTTTGTGTGAAAAGCTGACTTCCAAGTGATATGAGTGATATCATATATCTCAAAATATGTATCTGTACTCTAAATAATCAAATTATCAGTCATATATATGTAGGCAGAGTTTTTTTTTTTGGATCATCGGCTCCCCATTATTGACATGGAGACTTATTATTAATTTGAAAGCTCTGGCAATAGCTTAGGCTTGTTTCTAACTAGTTTTTTTTTTTTTTTATTTTATTATTTTACATGTCAATCCCAGTTCCCTCTCCCTCCCCCTCTCTTTCCCTCCCTCCCTTTTACCCTCTCTGCCCTCTCACATATACCCTTAACCACCCTTCCCTCCCATCCCCCCACCCCAACTCCATATGTATGGCAATGCCATCCAGTTGGGGACATGTATATCTGACAGGTCATTTGAAGTAGGGACTAGGGCTTTTCTCCTGTCTCTAGGTTAAGGCAGTTATCCCTCCATGGGGGATGTGTTCACAAGGTCCTTTTGTGCACCAGGAATACATCCTGGTTCCACTGTCTGAGGTCCCTTAGACTGCTCAGTCCTTCTGGCTGAGACCCATATTCAGGGGGGCCTGAGTCAGTCCCATGATGGCTTCCCAGCTATCAGTCTGGGCCCGTTAGCTCCTCCTTGTTCAGGTCAGCTGTCTCTATGTGTTTCTGCCACCTGGTCTTGTGCTCTCCCTCTGCATCTGGGTTATAGTTCGACTCAGTGTTTCTGTATGGGTGTTTGCTTCTGTTTCCAACAGGTATTAGATGAGGGTTCCATGGATAAGTTAGTTGATAATCTCACTATCCAGGAAGGGCATTTATGGTAACCTTTCTATAGACCTTTCTTTGAGTTCAATTTTCTCTTCAAACCAATATTGGCTCCCTCTTTTATGTTCTCTCTCTGTCTCTCTCTGTTTCTCTGCCTCTCTGTCAATCTCTATCTCCCTCTGTCTCTGTCTCTCTCTCTCTCCTGTCTTCTATTCCTACCCAGACTCAATCTTCCTAGTCACACGTGTTTTCCTCTCCTCCCCCTATTTTTCTCCTACTTCTCTCTCCATTCATTGCCACCCCTCCATATCCCCTGTGCTCTGGGGGACTTGTCCCTTCTCACTTCTGTCAGGGACTTTATATGAAACTCTTAGAATACACCTTGCCTCCTAGTTCCTCTCATGGTGTGAATTATAGGCTGGTGATCCTTTGCTCTAGGTCTAAAATCCATATATGAGTGAGTACATACTATGTTCCTCTTTTTGTGACTGGGTTACCTCATTCAAGATGGTTTCTTCAAGTGCCATCCACTTCCCTGTGAATATCAAGATACCATTATTTTTTTCTGCAGAGTAGTATTCCATTGTGTAGATGTGCCAGATCTTTATCCATTCTTCAGTTGAGGGACTTCTAGGTTGCTTCTGGTTTGGGCTATTACAAATAATGCTGCTATGAACATAGTTTAGCACATATATTTGTTGCATGGATGTGGATCATTTGGGTATATGCCTAAGAGGGGGATTGCCGGGTCCTGTGGTAAACTAATTCCCATTTTCCTGAGGAACCGCCATACTGATCTCCAAAATAGCTGTTTGCAGTACCACCAGCAGTGGAGGAGTGTTCCCTCTCTCCACATCCTCTCCAGCATAAGTTGTCATTGGTGTTTCTAATTTTAGGCATTCTGGAAGGAGTAAGATGGTATCTCAAAGTTGTTTGGATTTGCATTTCCCTGATAGCTAAAGATACTGAGTACTTTCCTCTGTTACCCACCACCCCCACCATCCCCCATCTTATCCCCTTTCTGCTCCCCAGGGAGGGTGAGGCCTTCCATGGGGAGTCTTCAAAGTCCATCATAAAGGGCCCACCCCCATCTCTTCAACTATATTCATAGGAGCATTATTTTTAATAGCCAAAACCTGGAAGCAAATTAAATGTCCCTCAACTGAAGAATGGGTGAAGAAAATGTGGTACATTTACACAATGGAGTACTACTCAGTGGAAAAAGAAAGAAAACACAAGGAATACTGAAATTTCCAGGAAATTTGATGGAACTAGAAGAAACCATCCTGAGTTAGGTAACCGGGTCATAAAAAGACAAACACGGTATGTACTTACTCATATATAATTTTTGGACATAGAGCAAAGGATTACCAGCCTACAATTCACATTGCCGAAAAAGCTAGGAAACAAGGAGAACCCAAAGAGAGACATACATGGTCCCCTGGAAAAGGCGAAAGGGACAAGATCTCCCAAGTAAATTGAGAGTGTGGGGGGAGGGGAGAGGGAGTTAGGAGGAAGAGGAGGGGAGAGGTGGGCATGAGGGAGCCGGAAGATTGAGTCAGGGAAATAATAGAGGAGAGCAAGAAAGGAGATATCATACAGAGGGGTTTTATGGGTTAAGAGTAATCTGGCACTAGGGAATTGTCCAGAGTTCTACAAGGACGAACCCAACTAACAATCTAAGAAATACTCATTTTAAGATTTCAACAATGATTTATAAATGTATTAATAGCCAATTGGAACTTCCCGCACTTGACATTAACCTTAAATGTTCTTCAAAGCAAAACCTAGAGTAAGCTTTCTGTAATTATTATATTTATGAAGGTATTTCCTTAAACCCACCAAGGAAACATTTATATAATGACTGTTAATTGTGTAACATTTTTCCCTAAAACTATAACAGGTACTATGAAGGGTCTAAGCATACCAGGCTGTGAAAATCATTGTTTTGGGATACAAACTGAGATGTGAAACTAGTTGCTAGACATTTTTGCTCTTTGATATTTCTCAAAATAATAATTTTAATCTTTATAACAATCATATAATCATATAAACACAATTGAAAATGTGTTTATAAAACTGCACATTAACTTTATAGAAGATAGAGTTGACCTAGAGAGTTTCATGCCTATAAGCATTAGGAATATTTTCAGCCACATTATTTTTAAGGGTCATTTTCCTAACTCCTGCTTTAAGAACTTTTCAAAAACAAAAATTATTCTTTCAGGAATACACATTTACATTTTTAATTTTTCTTTAGAGTTACTGACTAATTTCATTTAAGACTAACATTCAGATTTTTGTTAACACATTTTAAATTTTTTGCTTTCAAAAGCACGCTTTGAACAGAGAAAATGCATACTAAACTCTTATAAATCTATTTGTTTCTTAACCACCTGTAAAACTCACATTCAGTCACAATTAAAGTTAAAAACTAAAAGTAGTGTTTAATTTGTTTCTATCATTTCAATTTATGTGTGCTTTTAAAATGTTTGAAGGTATTTACAGTGACAGAAAACTATATGAACAAAAGTGATACAAACAATCAGGTGTGGAGAGAAAAGCTATTTTTCATATTTTTCTTTACAGGGAACACTATTTTGTTACAAAACATATTTTAAGATTATGTAATACTTGGGTATATTAAAATAGGAGTCTAGCATATCACCCTTTCTATTTACCCTAAGAAATACTTATTTTATTGCTGAGATTGAAATAATTAAAATATTAAAATGACATGGAACATGAACTACAAATAATGGTTGGATTGAGTTAGATATAACAAACACAAAAGGTTTAGGTGAGAGCTAAACATTGATTTTAAATCTGAATTTTCTTCAATAAGTTTTACTTAACAACAAGCTGAAACATTACATCACTTGGCAAAAGTGAAACATAAGATGATGACCTCCTTTTAAAAGAGCAGTCACTCCATAAGCTACAAAATGGTTACAATTGATTATGGACTATGATTTCATCCCTCTGTGAAAACAGACTCAAGTTTATTACCCTATGTTAATGTGCCATGGTAAGCAGGCTTAAGTAATTACACTTTGAGTATTTTATCTTTGAGTTATTGAACTTGTCTCTGCCTCCCTAAACACTAATGGTAGAGGTTAATAGCAATGTTCTGTTTTATCCTGTGCTTTACTTCACTTAAAGCAATGATGCATGGCTTTCATTAAAGCATAAAGCAAGTAACTGGAGGAAAAATAACATCTTGGTTCAGAGCAAAGTAATCTTACATTTATATGTATTTTTTTGGTTAGGTTTATCTAAGTATACAATGTAGGTGTCATGGTAGCTTCGCTTGATAAAAGAGAACAATAAATCACTTTGTGGAATTTCCAAAGCAATGTTTCCAGTATCTTTTATATGTTAATACTAGATATTTTAGATGAAATGTCTTTTTATGCCATCTGTTACTTTGGAGTTGTACCTTTATAATTTCAATGGGGTTCATTGCTCAGTAAACAGATTACTGGTGATGATGCTGGAGCATAATATAGCCTAATTGGCTGTGTGTATTTGAAACCTCATTTAAGGTGTTGGCTTTTATCTTAATTCTATTCTTTCATATGAAAAAGCCGTAAAACCTATTATTATTTTTTTCCTTTCTCTATGACATAGTCAGTATTACATTCCTGTGAAGAGATAATGTGGCCATAGTAAATTTTACAAAGGAAAGCATTTAATTGGAGATGGCTTATAGTTTTAGAAGCTTTATGCACTGTTTTCATGGGAGAGATCAGTGGGAAAAAATAACGCTGGAAAAGTAGTAGCACAGAGTCCTACATCAAGATCAATAGGCAGCATGAACAGAGAGAAAACAGGCCTGCCTTGGGCTTTTGAAACCCCAAAGCTCAACCCCAGTGACACACTTCTACCAACAAGGCCATATCTATTCCAATAAGTCCATATCTCACAATCCCTCTCATATAATGCCCCTCACCAATGACCAAGCCTTCAAATATATGAGCAAATAGGGGTCATTCTTGTTCAAACAACCACCAACACTTTTGACTTCCATTGCACTCATAGGCCCTTATAGCCATAACACAATGCAAAAAAAAAAAAAAAAAAAAAAAAAGCTTTCATTTCGAGTTCAAAATTCCCCAATGTCTGTAATAGTTTCAACACTGTTTTAAAGTAAGAAATTCTTTAATATCCAAAGTTCAAAATCTCTTTTAAGATTCTTGACAATCTCTTAAATATAACCCCTGTAAAATGGAAATCAAAGAGCAGATAATGTGTTTTGAAAATATAATGCCAAAAAAATACATTGCCATTTCAAAAGAAGAGAAAACTAACATAATGAAGAAATATGTGACCAAAGCAAGACTGAAAACCACCAGTGCAAACTTTAAATTCTGCATTTCCTTTTCTAATTTGAAGTACTATTAAAATCTCCAACACCTTTCAGTTTTGTTGAGTGAAAAACACTTCTATGTCTTGGCTATTACACCTGGTCTGCAGCTTTCCTGGGAAGATGTTCCATGTCTCCGGCATTTTCAAAATGTTCGGGTCTCTAGCACAATCTAAGTTTTACCTCTTCAGTTTCACACAGTGGCCTTTCTGATCCTCTATGAAGAAATACCTGGCCTCAGGAGTTGTCCTTAACCACAGGAGATTCCACACTCCCCCTTTTTTTTCTTGTGTGTGTCCTTGGCTCTTAAACCAGAACATGTGGCCAAATCTGCCAAATTCTTTTGCTTGCTAGGGCCTTAACTGGCTGTGTTCAAATACATTTTAAAAACCTTGTTTTAGATTTTTTTTTCTGTTTAAGATTTTCTTCAATTCCTTTCCATAAGTTGGAAGCTTACCTAAGCAGGGCATTGTCCTGAATTTGCTACTTACTTTTTCCTTTTACCATCAGCATTTTTTTAAACTTTTGATTTCTTTGGGCAATGAATACAACTCCATTACACTTTCTTGTATTCCTTTTCCTCCACAGACTGTACAATTTGTATTTTTTTTACTTAGCTTTCTCCTTTTCAATATGTATCTGCATAACAGTGGTCACTATTAGCCATGGGATACAATGAATACTAAGCTATCTTGAAATATCCTTTGCCAGGTCATTGATCTCAAATTCTTTAATGTAATCTCATGAAGATGTTTTGGAGAAGAGCAAAAAATCAGCTACCTTCTTTGCTAAAACATAACCAAAATATCTAAGTTGCTCAGAAATAATTTTCTCCTATTTAGCCAAATCAACACAATTCAAAATTTACTCTGCACTGTTTCCCATGTCCCTCTCAGTATGAGAAAATAAGTCCTGCTTAATGTGTCCAACTTCTTTCCTAATTAAAATCCTAAAATCCATATTCCATCAACCAGGAACATGGTCAGTCCTTTTATAGCATTACCCTGGTACTAACATCTATCTTAGGCAGTGTTATTTTATTGAGACACTAACTATATGACTACAGAAACTCTTATAAAAGACAGCATTTAATTAAGTCTAGCTTACAGTTCAGATGTTTAGTCCATTAGCCTCATGGTAGGAACACAGTGACATCCAGGTAGACATGGTGCTAGAGAGGTAGGTGAAAGTTCTACATCCAAATCTGAATGCAATAGGAAGATAGAAACTGGACTCAGCTTGAGCTTTTGAGTCCTCAAAACCCACACACAATGACATACTTCCTCTAAATAAAAGCCATATCTACCCAATAAGGCCATATCTCATAATATCTCTCAACTAGTGCTCCTACTAATAACAAAGCTTTCAAATATATGAGAATATGGGAGTCATGCTTATTCAAACAACTACATTGTGTTGCTCATTATTACATCTCTCTTTTTAGAATTAAACGTTTTATTCATTTATATTATGTAACAATGATTCAGTTATTTCTCATATTGGGTGATTTCAATTTCCTCGTGGTTTTTGAGAAAAAAAATATCATTCCCCTCTAGTCATAATCTTCCTTTTCCCAAAGCCCTCCTTGATCTAGAGCTTCACCTGTGTAAGGTTTTTGGTCATAATGTTTGCTGCATGTTATGGTGGATTTTGAAATTTTATTAGGTGTTAAATGTTTGCTTAAGTGGAATTTGATATTAATTTGATACGAATGCATAAATGAAGAAGATGAAAATGGGGCTTTTTGTATGAAGGTATTCTCGCTTCCTCTTCAGGCTACAATTACTCTACTCATATCATTATACCAAGAGTTTCTAGCAAGCTGCTGTGAAATCAGCATAACTTCCCAGGGCCAGATGTTTTCAGTGCAGAATTCCATCAGAAATTCAAAGAAGAGCTAATACCAATAATCCTCAAAGTGTTCTGCACAATGGAAGCAGAAGGGTCATTGATGAACTCTTTCTAAGAGAATACAATCATCTTGGTAAACAAATCACACAGACACATCTAAGAAGAAGAACTACAGACCAATGTTCATATGAACATTGATGCAAAAATACTCAATAAAATATTGGCAAATTGATTCCAGGAACACATCAGAAAAACCATCCACCATGATCAAGTAGAATTTATCCCAGGGATGCAGGGATAATTCAACATATTAAAATCAATCAATATAATCCCCCATATAAACAAACTGAAAAAGAAAAACTATATAATCATCTCACTAGATGCTTAAAAAGCCTTCAACGATATCCAACACTTCTTTATGATAAAGGTCTTGTAGAGTAAATGGATAACAGGAATATACCTAAACATGATAAAGGCAATATACAGCAAAACAACAGCTAACATCAAATGAAATAGAGAGAAATTCAACACTATTACTCTAAAATCAGGAACAAAACAAGGTTGTTCACTCTCTCCATCTCTCCATATTTCTTTAATATTGTACTTGAAGTTCTAGCTAAAGCAATAAGACAAAAAAAAGGACATCAAGTGGATACAAAGGAAGAACTCAAACTTTCACTATTAGAAATGATAAGATACTTTACATAAGTGACCCAGAAAATTCTAGGAATTCCTACAGATGATAACCACTTGAGCAAAGTGCCAGAAATCAAGATTAACTCAGAAAAAAATAAATGGTAAACAAACAAGTAAAAGACCTATATAATAAGAACTTTGAGTCTTTAAAGAAAGAAAGGAAAAAAGACACCAGAAAATGGAAATTTCTCCCATGCTCTTGGATAGGTACGTACAACAAAGTAAAAATACAAGCTTACAAGCAACATACAGATTCAATGTAATGCCCATCAAAATGCCACCACAATTCTTCATAAAAATTAAAAAAACAATAATCAATCTTCTCTGGAAAAAAAAAAAAAACAAAACACACCAAAAAAAAAATATATTAAAGAAATTTTTAAGTATTTTTTTTCCCCTTATTTCAAGTGTCTCCCCTCCAGGGGAGAAAAAAATGAAATCTTGAAATTTACAAGCATAGGATGCAACTAGAAGAAACCATCCTGTGTTATATAACCCACTCACAGAAAGACAAACATGGTAAGTATGCACTCGTGTATGGTTTTTAGACGCACAGCAAAGGTACCAGCCTGCAATCCACACCTTCAGAGCAGCTAGGAGACAAAGAGAACCGTAAGAGAGATATACATGTACCCCCAGAGAAGGGAAAAAACACAAGAGCTCCTGAGCAATTTGGGAGCTTGATTGGAGATGGGTGGGAGGAGGAGATAAGGAAGGGGAAAGGGGGAGGTGGAAGGAGACTATGAGGGATCAACAAGACTGAATCAGGGGGAAATAGAGGAGAGCAAGAAAAAAGATACCTTAATAGAGGTACACCTTATAGTTTTAAAGAGAAATCTGAAACTAGGGAAATAACCAGAGATCCACAAGGATGACTACAACTAAGAAGCTAAGCAATAGTGGAGAGGCTACCTTAAAGGCCCTTCCCCTATAATGATTGATTACTACCATAAAAGCCATAATAGAGCCTTCACCCAGTAGCTGATGAAAGCAGAAGGAGGGATCCATAGCTAAGCACTGAGAAAAACTCCTTTAATCCAGCTGTAGAGAAGGAGAACAAGCAAAGAGGTCAAGACTATGCTGGAGAAACCAACAGGTGACCTGACTAAGTGGGAGCACATGGACCCCAGTCATAAAACTGGGTAACCAGCATTGGACTGATCCATGCCTTCTGAGTGTGGGTATCAGGAGGCCTGGTCAGTCTATGTGACTTCTGATAGTGGAACCAGTATTTATCCCCAGTGCATAAATGGACTTTGTGAGCCCATTCTCTGAGGAGAATTACTCTCTCAGCCTAGATACATACAGATGGGCTTTGGCCCTGTCTCAAATGATGTCACAGACTTTGATGATTACCCATGGAAGGGCTCACCTTCACTGGGGTGCAGATGGGTGATGGAATGGGGTGTCAATTGATGGCATGGGAGTATGGGAGGGAGAAGGAACTTAGATTGATTTGTTTCTAATTTAAATAAAAAAATTTGAAAAAAGGTTAAGAAAAGAGACATGATCACAGCAATTCTTACAAAGGAATACATTTAATTGCTGCTGATTACAGCTTCAGATGTTTACTCCATTGCTGTTTTGACAGGAAACATGGTGTTCAGGAAGACATGGTGCAGGAGATTCTACATTTGGGTCAGCAGAAAATTCTACATCTGGTTCAGCAAAGGGCAGAAAAAGCAAGTAAAAAACAGTAGGTCTGGCTCTAGCACCTGACTTCACAGCTGGCCCACCAGTACCACTTCCTCCAACATGATCATTTTACATCAGCAATGCCACACCTCCTAATATTACCACTCCCTGTGAGCCAATGGAGACAATTATTATTCAATCTACCCATGCTTGCAAAAGTAGACACACATACAAAAGTAGAACCATTTTTTTTTAAGTGACTGAAAGGTTCAGGTTTGAACATTAAAAGTAGAAATGCAGTTTTTGTAAGCATGAAAGCAAAACAATTTGGTATCGTTTTCAATATTCTCTGAATGCCACAACATTAGCATAATGCTTTCTTATATAATTGTTACTAGGAAAAATAAATATCTAAACATCAAAACTAATGAATTATTAGTACTTTCTGGAATGTCTCAGTTTTTAATGTGGTTTCATTTAAGGTTTATAGTTTTTTAATGAGTTTCCATACAATGTAAAATATATAATATAAATATAAAATAGAATTAATAAGAAAAACATTACATTTACTAACTATAGAAAAGTAGGACTCCCTAATAAGAAAAATGACAAATGGAAGTTCGAAACTTTCAATTAAAAATTATAAAGAAATTTAAGAGTCATCATTCTTCATACAAAATTCAGCTTAGACACATGAATGGTAAGATATGTCAGTGTCACACTTTGGAGATAGCAACATTAATAAAGGTTCTATTGATTTTTTTACATAAGCATTTTAAATATTTGAAAATTAAAAGTATTGCATAAATAAGATATGAGAAACAACTTACTTTATTTTAAACTTGGAGCACCCTATGTGTTATGATATATATATATATATATATATATATATATATATATATCATATACCATGTCCCCCGACCCCAACCCCAGTCCTATTCTCCACCCACTCCACAGGGAGGGTGGGGCCTTCTAGGAAGGATCATCAAAATCTGTCAAGTCATTTGGAATAGGGTCTAGACTCTCCCTCCTGCCTCTAGGTTAAGGGAGTATCCCTCCATGGGGAATGTGCTCCCAAAGTCCTTTGTGTACCAGGGATACATCTTGGTTCCACTGTCTCTTAGACTGCCCGAATCTTCTAACTGAGACCCATGTTCAGAGAGTCTGAGTCACTCCTATGCTGGTTTCCTAACTATCAGTCTGGGGGTCCATGATCTCCACATTGTTTAGGTCAGCTGTCTCTGCGGTTTTTGTAGCCTGGTCTTGACCTCTTTTCTTATCACTCCTCCCTCTCTGCAACTGGATTCCAGGAATTTGGCTCAGATTTTAGCTGTGGGTGTCTGCTTCTATATCTATCAGCTACTAGATGAGGGTTCTATGATGGCATATAAGTTATTTATCAATCTCATTATCAGGTATTTTTAAACACACCTTCAAGATCAAATATTCAAATAATTTTCAGAGTCCATATAAAATTAGAAAAATATTATAACAGTGCTAAAACTTGTTTACAGTAACAATGTCTTTGTTAAATCTTTCATAATATAGTCAAAAATAAATGTGAAACTTTTTATTTGGTGTTCTGATTCATTATCTTGAAAGCCTTTCTAATACCTTAACATGTAACCAAATAAGACTATTTTCTAAAGTACATTTCAAATACATTTTTTTTTTAGATATAAAGCTGTTGATCTGTTACTAGCATTCCTTATTGGTTAACTCTGTCTTAAATATTAACCTATTTCTATCAACCTAAGTATTTCCATGTGGCATTATCTTTCTCTCCATTCTCCATGTTGAATCTCCTTCCTACTTCTTCCTCTCTCCTCTTTGTCTCCTAGTCCCACCCATCTTGCTTTCCTATTGGCCAACAGTGCTTTACTCATCAAATATATTTTTTAAAAAGAAAAGATACATTCTTAAAAGAAATTATTTACATATCAATTATTAATTATCTTCACAGTGGAAATCTCTTGCAAAGTGTTGAATTCTAGAAAATTTCATCAGGTGACCTATTTATGTGAGAGTATTTCAAAGGCTGCTCTGAGGGTCACAGATCCTTTAAGCCTATTGGACCTGTGAAGAAGGATTTCTGTTTCCTTGTCTTCTTGGATGGTTTATCCTCAGAGCTGCCAAGAGCATTCATACTGGTACCATTCTATCAGGAGTAGAAATTCAATTAGGAGTCAGGATGAGGAAGATGTCAAAGAAGGGGCTAAAGAGGATGAGCTACAGGAGCTCCCATCAGTGTCCTGATGCTTGCAGGATCATGCAGTAGACTCTTCACTTCTGCTGAACACTTACTATCTAATGTTCACTACCTGAGGTATTAGACCTAGTTATACACTTAGAACTTTTCATCGCTTTCATTCTCTTTGTATTACTTTCTCTAATGCTTTGTTATAATAATATTTCATAGTTCATTTCTTGTTATTTTAAAGCTTTACTTAACTATTCTCTTTTAGTATCTTATATGTTTTGTTTTTCACCGTGGAGTCATAAATTCAATGTCTAAAATATAAGCATTTTTTGACACCTTACATTTTTCTAATTTGTTCTGTTTTCAAGCTAAGAACAAATGCATGGGAGTCATTATCTTTAGAAAATCTTATATTGCAATGGTAAATCATGAATGATTTGCTCTGTGGGAAAAAAATAGAAAAATGGAAATCCAGAAATAATTAGCTTAGAAAGGTCACATCATACTCACCCAAATATTATGATTTGCTTAAAATCTTTCACCATAATGATTTTTCCTACTAAGTTTACAGTATGAAAAAAGGCTGATAATCATCAGGGTATAAAACTCAGTGGCTCATGGAGGAAAAAACTGCAACTCTATAGGATGAGCCCAGAGTCAAAAAATAACTAAGTTATTCAGCTAGATGGAAAATAAGCTTTTGTACACAAATTAAATAACCTTTAACATGCTTTTATAGGTAGGTTATAATAAGAATATATCTTCAAAAACAAAATAATGACTAAAGATAGTATACATTAATCCAGTAAGATGAATATTGTAACTTAAATGAGCGTGACTAGCAGTTCTGAGTAGTCATCTCTGAATGAAATTCATAGGACATATAGACAATGAATGGTACACATTGGCATCTGTACTTTCTTAAAAATACACAGTAGCAGCCCTACAACAATAAAAGCACAATGGGCAACAATCCAATGTCTATACTTAAGTTCAGCTCATTGTTTTCTATCTCCTTATTGTTAAAATTGTTTGTGTCAATAACAAACATGATAAAAAGGATAAGTGTTTTCCTTAAATTTAAATGAATTTTAAAAAATAGAGTCAAAGAATGATATATTACTGGAATGTAGCCATGCCCTGTGTTCTTTTGGCTCAGAGTTAAAATCTTGTGACAATGGCCAGATGGCTTCCATACCTAAATGTATGTATTCTCTGTTCTTTTACTGAGAAATTTCACTACTCCAATCAAGAAAAAAAAAAAAAAAAAAAGGACAATATCAAACCAAAACAAAACCCAGAATTTTATTAAGGTTCATACAGTGACTTTCATTACTAACCTCAAACTCAAACAATACTCATAAGTATTAACACTAATTTATCATCCAGTGTTTCGTGCTTTGTAGTATTATGGCATTTTTGAGAGATAGTTAAAAAGTAATGTATTTTTGTCTTCTAAATTCATATTTATTGTTTTATGTACTTCAGCAGAAAACAGTAAGTCACATGGTTGTTATATGAAAATATCATTAGCAAGATACTAATACCAAATTAATTCTGGATAAAGCATGTCTATTTGTCTTCTAATATCAATTCCCCTACAGTCTCACTTCTACTCCCATGTCATATATAAATTCATGACTCTAAATATCTTCATAAAATTCCACAATTACAACTAAAAGAACACACAGTAATTCTCCTTCCAAGAGTGGCTTATTTCACTTCATATGATTATACACAGTTGAGGGAAACAACTTTTTTTCTCTTTATGGCAGAAAAATTACACTATGTGTTATGACATATTCCCTATAACCATTCTTCCATCATTGGATACCTGATTCATAATGTTGCAGCTACCATTTACATGCAAGTATTCTTCCCTGTTTTGACAACTGCTGGAGAGAATGTGAAAGAAAGGATAGAAAATGCAATGATGTGGAATTGTAACGTGGTCCAGCTGCTGTGATGTGAAGACTGTCATATGGTCCAGCTATGCTTGTGAAATTCAATATTTGAATGCTGTGGAATAAAACTTTTGTATACTGTAAAGATTTGTCACTTGAAAAGGGATAATAAAACACTGATTGGCTTGTAGCCAGGGAGGAAGTATACTAGGGAAGCAAAACACAGGATGATAGGAAGAAGAGCAGACACAACGGTCATCAGCCAGATTCAGAGAGAGCAAAATGGGCACAGTGTACTGACAAAAGATATGGCCACATAGCAGAGCATAAATAAGCAATATGGGTTAACTTTAAAAATGTAAGAGCTAGATAAAAATAAGCCTGAGCTATTTGTCAAGCATTTATAAATAATATTAAGCTTCTATGTAGTAATATGGAAAGCAGCTGCCCTGTATTTGAGACTGAGCAGCTCCAAGACAGGAAACTTGTGCAAACATTCGAATCCTTCTAATAAATGACACAGTCAATTTGTACCTATTTGTTAGAATCTGGATCCTGGTAAATATCACTGCCTTATTTAGTGAAGATATATACGCAAAATTTCAAAGAGCATATATAGGAGACCAATGTAAGTTTCCTAACATCTATCAATTTAGTTTTAAAAAATATATAAATAAATACATAAATAAACCACTTGGCGTATCATTGCTGCCCTAGGGTTGCCTAATGTTCTAGAACTCAAATAAGAAAAAAAAAATAAACCAAATATATATAATTATTAGTCAGTCAACAAAGACAAACACAGAAGATGAATTTGGGTGGGCTGGGATATGAGGAATTATCTGTGATGAGCTGTGGGAAGGAAAAGACTAAGATCAAAATACATTGTGTGAAATTTACAAAGACTAAAAACACAATTAAAGATAATATTTAGGTTTTTATGATACTCCACTTGTATTAGAAATGGTATACAATAGAAGAACTAGTTTCTGAATTATAGTTATGAATATTTGTTTTCTTTATGTCAACTTTTCTGGGGTTTTTTGTTTTGTTTGTTTGTTTTACATGTCTATCCCAGTTCCCTCTCCCTCCTCCCTCCTTCCCTCTCTCTTACCCTCCCTCCTCACATGCACCGTGACCACTCTCACCTCCCAACCCCCCACCCCAGTTCCACATGTAGGGCAATGCCATCCAAGTGGGGTCATGTAAATCTGTCAAGTCATTTGAAGTAGGGACTAGGACTTCTCTCCTGACTCTAGATTAAGGCAGTATCCCTCCATGGGGGATGTGTCTGCAAGGTCCTTTTGTGCACCAGGAATACATCCTGGTTCCACCGTCTGGGGTTCCTTAGATTGCTCAGGCCTTCTAGCTGAAAACCTTATTAAGGGGGCCTGAGTCAGTCCCATGCTGGATTCTCAGCTATCATTCTGGGGGCCATTAGCTCCTCCTTGTGCAAGTCAGGGCCTCTATGTGTTTCTGCAACCTGGTCTTGTCTTCTCCCTCCGAATCTGGATTCTAGTTCAACTCAGTGTTTATGTATGGGTGTTTGCTTCTGTTTCCAACAGGTACTAGATGAGGATTCCACGATGGTGGATAAGTTAGTTGTTGATCTCACTATCCGGGAAGGGAATTTATGGTAGCCTTTCCACGGTTGCTGAAATTGTGAGTTGGAGTCAGTCTTGTAGGTCTCTAGACCTTTCTTTAGTTTCAGTTTTTCTCTTCAAACCAATAGTGGCTCCCTCTTTATGTTTGTTCTCTCTCTCTCTCTCTCTCTCTATCTATCTCTCTCTCTCTCTCTCTCTCTCTCTCTCTCTCCTTTCTGTCTTCTATTCCTACCCTGATTCAGTCTTCCTAGATGCATGTGCTTTCTTCTCCTCCCCTTCTCTTTCTCTTACTTCTCTCTCCATATGTCAACTTTTCTTATGGTTAAATATAATCACTTCTTATTGTTGGTTCTTGTTCCTATATACTTCTTAACTCTGACATTATACAGAATGTCTTGTATTCCTATTATTTCATCTGATTGGTTAGAGCCATATCATTATATTTTCATTTCTGTTATTTATTCCTATACTCACAGAAATGGTTTGAAATTATTTATCCACATATTAGTTTTATTTTTTAAATATGTCTATATAAACTTATACTGTTTTATATTAACGTCTAGAAAACACTGGCTCTTTTCAATACTGTTCATATCTCTGAGGATTTGATGCCTTTTCTAACATTTCTATTTAATTCTATACTTTGTATTTTCCTGTTTTGACTGAGAATGTCTTATTACATACAAATTATAACTCGTTTATTATTTGTACATCTTTGTTAAGTAAGCAAATTATGGAGATAATATTTGTTAGAATTGCTGATTTTATGGCTCTTCTTTCTCCAAAATAGGTATAGTGTGATCTTTGAGGACATAATTATCATTGCTTACTTGCTGAAGTGGGACAGTTTTTCCATTTTTCTTTCCTTTCTTGTAAATGTTTTCATGTTACATAGCAGTTGGATTTTTTTCCAATAAATGGCACCTACACAAAACAAGTCTTTTAACATCTTGTGTTGAGGATGGAACATTGCTGATCATGTAACCTACACAACTGGAATGTTTATTCACAGTGATTTTTAATTCTGTGTTATCCACCTTCTGTATCTATAGTTTAAAAGAATGATAATCTTAGTCAAAATTAGTAGTTGTTGGTTTTGTTGGTATCCATGTGCCATTTACTTGTTTCCATTTTCCAAAAAGAGGAGATATTTAGGTATTATGATATAATCCACCTTAACAGTTTGTTTTGTTCTGAGTATTTTGCTATCAATATCCCATAGTCATTATTGTCTGCTCACAGTAACACAGTGTAATTCTATTATCAACTCCTACTTCAGGTGCTGCTCTTGATTTTTCTACTATCCATGGTCTATGGAATATTATGAGCAGTTTCCCTGCCAGCCTCGTCCCACAGCAGTGTCAGCCCCAAATAACACACAGAGACACTGTTTTAGATATAAAGCAATTGGCCTGTTAGTAGCAATTTTTCATTGGCTAGCTCTGTCTTAAATGTTAACCAATTTCTGTCAATCTAAGTATTTGCACATGGTCTTATCTTACCCGAGAGAGGATATGAACCTAAACTCTCTCAAGTCTCTATATCTTGACTTTCCCTTACTATGTTTCCCAGAATACTCCTTGACTCCTAGTCCTGCCTATCTTGCCTTCCTATTTTCCAACAGTGCTTTTATAGAATGATATCTCCCATCAGTGGAATATTTTTCCTACATCATGGGTTTAATATGATTACATGTTTATATTTTATTTGATTTTACTATCCATTTGAAAAATAGCAAATTATTAGTGTTATGGTATGGAAATCAACATGAAAGGTGTTGATTAATTTGGTTAAATAATTTTCTTACATCCAGACTTTTGTGACAGTGAGTTCTTAGTGAATAGACTAATAGTAGCCTAATATGAGGTAGTTATTTCTGAAGAGTAACAGTTTGAAGATATTGCTTCATTATGTATGCCATTCTGTAAATATGTTTCTCTTAATGGTTAATGAATAAAGCACTGTTGGCCAATTGGAAAACAAGATAGGTGGGACTAGGAGACAAGGTGGATTCCAGGAGTAGTAAGGAGGAGTCAAGAAGGAGGATGGAGAGAGAATGCCAGCTCCTCTCTCCAGTAAGATAAGGCTGGAAATACTTAGATTAATACAAATTGGTTAATATTTAGACAGAGCCAACCGATAGGAAACTAGTAACTGGCCAACAGCATTTATATCTAATACAGCGATTGATCTATGCATTATTTGGGGGGCTGGAGTGGCAGTGGGACCAGACTGGCAGGGAAAACCTACTCATAAAATATAGTCCACAATTTATGAGTAAATTTCATAAAAGTTAATAATTCAGAGCAAATATGTAATTTTAATATTTTTCTTTTCTGTTTAGCAAATTACTTAATAAAGTCTTAAATATATTACATAATTATAAAGCATGATATTCCAAAGTCTTTCACACACTTATTGGAAATCATACTATATTTATGCTTTTATGAATATCTTTGTCATCCTTTTGTGATAGTGAGTTCTGACTTGGTCTTCCTAGTTTCTGAATACTGTGAATTTTATTTCAGTAGCTATTGATCAACATACTTGGTGGATATGTAAATTTGAAATTCATATTTGGTTGCTCTAGTCAAATAATGCATTGTTGATTTCACTTTCTACATGTTATTTTGAATTTACTATAAAAATCTGTGTTGAAAGCATCAGACTGTAATGAAAATATATTACTAGAAAGTAGAAAAGTTGAAATTATTTCTCAAAAACAGTAACATTGTCACAAATATAAAGAAGTAGTTTTAATAACCATATAGAACATCTAGATGTTATTTAGTGCTAATTATTAATTACTGAAAAGCTAAATAATTTAAATTAGAACCATTTCTTCTAATGAAAATGAATGAGGTTATGCAATTTATTCAGCAAAGGATATTTCTAAAAGATAGTGGCTCCATTCGATGTCTCTTTTCCTAGTGTAGTGACCTTCGCTACATGGTTATCAACTTTTATTGTGTCATGTCTTAAAATTACATTCTATATCTTTCTTCAGTATTTATAGTCTGCAATTATGTATATTATTAATGGTCTTTTTCAGTATGATAAATCCAAGTCCTTAGACTCTAAAACTTTGCACTTTTAATTTTACATTTTATTTCTATTATGTGACATCAGTATAAGAAAAACGACACTTTTAAGAGGCATTTGTTACAAGTATCTCTTTCCTGTTACAGCTCCTCACTGTATCATCTACATCAAAGAATACAGAAAAAAATTATCATTTGTAGGATTTTGAAACCCATAAAATATATTCTGAGAAACTTGATCATTTTTCAGTAACTGAAGTAGAACTACCACAGACATTTAATATGGCCAATAAAAGTGCAGATAAAGTGGAAGCACTAACCATGGTAATATATAACTGGAGACTAACATCTCAACGACTACTTCAAGTACTGAACCTAACATCAATTGCAGTAAAATGATCTTAACAGCTCATCAGGCAGCTAAAAAAGGGAATTTCAAAAATAATCTTGTACATCATTCTCAGGCATTAGGTTATTAATATAATGGCAAACATTTGTCATATCAAAGAGATTTAGAGAATGATTTATTCACAAAAATAAAAAAGTAAAAATGAAAGAAATAAGTTTATATTCAAGTTTCACCTTTAGCTACCTACTCCCTGTATTGGAGTATTCCACAACATTTGTCTCCTTAAATGCTCCTAAAAATACCAAATTCTAGGAAACTCTGTCTCTCAAATAGAGAGAATTTAACTGATTATCTACAGATAATGTTTAGGAGCCATATTTTCTTTTTAATAGTAATAAAATTGTGAATGTAATAGTTTGAAAATTAAAGCTATAATTATAGTAGGATGTGGATAATTACCTTTTATTTTGATCTCATATTCCTAAATTACTCATTGCAGAACTTTTGTAGAACATTGCTATATTTTTATTAAAATACTAATAAACCCATATTTTTATTTATTTACTTATAATTAAATTTTTATGCAATATATTTGGACCACATTATTTCTACTCTCCAACTTCCTTAAGATAGTTCCCATCTCCCTCTCTACTAAACTTCCTGTTCTCTTGCTGTTTCAGTATCTCATAAAAACTAAATTACAACAAACAAAGGAAAAAGAAAAAAACCTACAAAACAGAAGCAAAAGCACATAAAAACCAGAGCCTATGTCTGTTAAGGAAGCAATCTTGAAGACATTGGTCTTGCTTTTTCTGGTTAAGATAAACAACAATATTATTCTGGAGAAAACCGATTACCCCTTTATCAACAAGTATGACAATTACAAACAATTTCTTGATTAATGGGCGTCTTTGTGTCCATTTCATTCTGGGATTGTGACTGGTTTAAACCTGTGCATTTCTTGTGCATGCTATCACGGTCTCTATGATTTCACATGTGCATCTGCCCTCTTGTGCCTGTAGTCATCTACTACCTTTAGGTCTTAGAATCTTTCCACCTTCTCTTCTGCATAGATGCCCAAGCATAGGTATAATAAAGACCTCCCATTATGGATGAATGATCCAAAAGTCCTCACTCCCTGTTTTCACAATATCCAGTTTTTAAATTCTGTGTAAATTACCATCTATTGGAAGAACAGATTTCTTTTATAAGATTTGATAAATGAACTGATCTAAAGTTATAGTAATGTCATTAGGAAACATTGTATTGTTATTGTTCTTTAGCAGCCTAATGTCAGCAGTTTTTATGTTAGGATTCATGGCCATCTAGATTCAGGATATAGACTGCTTTACCAGTATCAGGTGTAGATTACATCTCATGAAGTGGGAAGCTTACTCCCAAAGTATCTGTTCTACTACAGTATACAACAGTATATTTTGTAGGTAGTTTGCTATTGTACTCTTGAAATCTCTCCAAATTTACTCAATTACCCCTTCCCAGAGAGTCTCTTGTGTCTCCCTTAAGACCTACTAATTACTTAAAAACAAAAACAAATAAAACAACAAAAAATTCAGAAGTTCTGTGATTTTTTTTTTATTTTTCAGAAACTTTAAGTACTTATTTGTAGATATATACAAAAAATATCAAAGCTGTCCATGTCTTTAAAGAAGTAATCTTGCTAGGATGTTAAATGTTATGAATTTTCTTTTTAATTTTTTAATTAACTTATTTTGGCTAACTACATTTATGACCTAGTTGCTACAGCAATCACTTTAGTGTCTGAAAATTACCTTTAGAAGAATTTTAAAAGTTAAATTGGTCATATATTCCCTCCTCCCTCTCTTCTACTGGGTTCCTGGAACTCAGCCTGGTGCTTGGTTGTGAATCTGTGCATCTAGTTCTGTCAATTACTGGATGAAGGTGTATGACAATAATTGGGGTATTCACCAGTCTGATTACAGGGGTAGGACAGTTCTGTCACCTTCTCCAGTATTGATAGGATTCTCATGTGGGGTCATCTTTATTGATTCTTGGGAATAACTCTAGCACAAAGTTTCTCCCTAATCGCTAACTTCCTAACTCCCACATGTTGTCCTCTGACCTCCATGAACAGGTATAATGCACACACACATACACACAAATAAATTAACTAATTTAATGTATTTATCTTTTTTAAATATATGAATATTTATAAAACATCTATCATGACTGAAAGTAATATAAAGATCCGATATAATATCTTAAAATGTGCAAAAGCATTTTTCATAAAAATAGTAAAGTAGTTTTAATTTGTCTATGGAACTACAAGAAATAAATCTAGATACAGCATTTTCTCTTACTTAAAGCTACATTTAAAATCTTCAGAAAGTCAAAGAATTGAGAACCATTATAAACCTAGAAATATAGGCCTATTTGATAGCATGGGAAAGCTGGATATATGTCTATGTACATGCAGATCACTAATATTTGATAAAACTCTGAAGACTATGTAATAAGGAATGACAATTATCTGTGCATAACAGAATATAATCAATGCCCTATGCCATGTACAAAAAAAATCTAAAAAGGGTAATTACATATTTAATTGTAGAATCTATAACTTAAAACT
This sequence comes from Phodopus roborovskii, assembly GCF_943737965.1. Taxonomy (NCBI): domain Eukaryota; kingdom Metazoa; phylum Chordata; class Mammalia; order Rodentia; family Cricetidae; genus Phodopus; species Phodopus roborovskii. Next base: position 1,289,468 of record NW_026126413.1, on the reverse strand, counting down.
CCTACAAAAATGTAGCAAACAATAATAATTTTGTCTTAATAAAAGGTTTTCTTAATTTACATAAAAATAATTACAGAAGCAAAAGCAAAAATAAGTACATAGTCTACTCCAGGGTAGAAATTTTCTATCCAGAAAGGGAAATAACTAATTAAAAACCTAGTTTAAGAAATATTAGACAATGTTTGGAAAACAAATACAAATGCTTTAAATAGTGTCCAAAACACATAAGGAACTCTTGCACCCCATAACAAACAAGGAAAGAAACATGGTTAGGTATGGTTAGATATTTTCACCAGAAACACACACACACACACACACACACACAAACACACACACACACACACACACACACACACAAACACCAAACATCCTACAGATGAGAGAAATTAAATTCAGGGATATATCAAGATTTCATCTCATATTAAATGACCAAGTGTAAATTGGTAAGCAGTATGGAAAATCATTTATAAATTCCAAGGCAAATGTGTCAAGGCAATATCAGTCAGACAGTCTAAATTGAGAAAATAACTCAATGTGGTCTATTGATCTGCTCTTTGAGGAGGAAGCTAAGAGAAGGCTTGATAGTAAAGAATATCGCAATTACCTTGTATCTTCTTTTGCCCAAGAAAAATTAGTGTTACTCTACGTATTCAACTGAGGTTTTAAATCTTCATGAAACAAAGTAAGCAGGCTGTTGTTAGCTTTCCTAGAACTACCATTCAACTGGTATAAGACAATGCCATCAAGTGACTAAAATAGCAGCTTGACCTTTTCTTTTTTCAGTGACTACTAATTACCTGATTTTATTAGTGGGGTGAATTTAGGACAGAAGACACACCTAGATACAAAACAGCTGTTTGTTTTCTGGTAGTGTCTTTTTCTGTTAGTATAATTTCTAACTATTTGCCATAATCACCTGAAGAGTTTCAAATGAAATCCACATGAGTAGCCTGTCAATTGAGGTGGAGCCTTCATTCCAATCTCATCACTGTAGCTCTTACAAGGCTTGATTGCTTTGCTGTAAAATGCTTTACTTTGGGGCTTTTAGTCTTAGGATTTAGGTAAACTTGGATTTTCCTTATTTTACAAACCAATGTTAAGGCCCAGACAAATGGCTTAGATGTAAAGAGCCTTTGTTACTCATTCATGAGGACCAGCATTTGAATCTCTATCTCTTTCTGTCTTAAGCTCTCTCTCTCTCTCTCTCTCTCTCTCTCTCTCTCTCTCTCTCTCTCTCCTCCATCTCTTTCTCGCACAGACACACACATGCACACAAGGTTCTTCTGATGTCTGGACCTTCTGCTCGAAAGGATCTAACACACTCTCTGGCTTCTTTGTGTACATGTGTTCGTATGTGCACACAAAAATAATATACTCATACAAACACATACACAATAACATTCACTGATGCAAATCAGTCAATAAAATCTTTAAGATGTCATCTTTTAGAAAGTTGTTTCTATATCAACCCTACACTTCATCAATACCAAAAATGGGTCTTATTGCGGTAAATAAGGGTCAGGATAAACAAATAGGCCGAATAGATGTTTATTCAGGGAGAAATAACTTACAACCTAGACAGATGAACACCAGGAAATTCAACCCGATCCTCTCCTGTCCGAGTCACGCCAGAAAGAGAGCGCCTTCCTGGCCCCCTCCGACCTCCTTCCTCAGGTCACCTCCCCCATCGCTCCACCCCCCAATGGGCGTGGTCAGTGCTACAGAAGGACTACCTCACTACAATTCCCCTTTTAGTCTAAAGAAAAGATTTAGGCTTAATACAAAACTATATACAAAACAGTGAATAACAAGTGTGCTCTAAGAAAAGGAAAATCGAGAACAAAATGACCTACATATCTAGTCCTAGGGTGAGGGCATAATGGAGTTTACAATAGAGTTGTCCTAAGCTGGAAAACGTAAGTCTAGTACCTAATATATCTAACTAGGAAGAGAGAATAATAGTTGTGATAGTTTAATCTTCAACCTCATCAAGACCTGAGAAGGAAAATAACAATACTAGAGTAGACAGGAAATGCGGATGGACAACTTCCAAAACGGTGCAGCAAGGACAGAAACAGCAAGCCACCTGAACAGTCACCCTAGGTCTCACAGCGACGTTGGTACACCCAGATTTGGCTAAGGCCAAGAGAACTTGACAGACCACAACAACAGCAGGGAAATAGAATGGCTGTCTTACCCTGACTTGGCAAGGTCAAGCAGTCTTCTATATTTGTCTCCTGCAAGCACATAGGACTGCATGTCCAAATCAGTGGTCAAGGTGGGGGCAATTCTATGCCCAACAGGCCATTAGCTGAGGCGAGAATGAACTCCAGCAGGAGCAACAACAGTGTCCAACATATTTTCGGGAAAATGCACGGTGCTGTCAGGAGCAACAGTGTCTCATGTCAATGGAGTACTAATATTAAAACATTTAAATGCCATGTTCTGCATGTCTATGAAGGATTGAAGATTAAGCATCTATATCTGACTAATCTCATAGGTACAGGAAATGTGAGTGAAGATAATCTGTAATACTCGGGAACTTAGCTAAAAAGACTGATTAAAACTTTCCCTGAGTAAAGCAGGAACAAATACTTAAACAATATAACTATTTACATATACCTACATGTAAATCCCTAAAATAGAGGTAGAGTATAAGTGTCAAGACAAGAGGTAGAACTATAAAGGGCAGCAAGATAAATATCCCAAATTGTATCAATATACAAAATGTCTTGAACACAAGAAAAGTATACATACATAGAATATGGTAAAAATAATGTGCATAAATATTATAAGTGGAAACATTTAACACAATATAACAAAATATAAACTTAATTTTACATAGCTTACCACATAGGAATACATAACAATGTAAGCTGTAAAATACTATCTCATTCAAACTCAAATTCTCAAGGAAATAGGCTAATACTTATATCCCATCTAAACCATACCTTTACCCACCATTCCCTATTCCTGTCTAAAAGATAAACCCGAGTGTAAGCATCACCCAATCCCAAATAACTAAAACCAACCCAAAGACGATGTCTATTATCCCAAATTTCCAAGGGTAGGGAAAGGGGGCGTAGTCATATTAAGATTACTTCCTGCTGAAATGGGACGATGATTGCTCCAATGGATCCTGTAGGAAGAAAATTTTTAGCAACCAAATTTCTCAACAGAACTGGCTGTGACATATGTAGTTAGTCACTGTGTGGCAGAAAATTCTTGACTGTAGTTCTATTTGAAACTGGCCAGGGTGTAATAAAAAGGTGCACCATTACAGCTAGCTAGTCATGAGTTGTCTCGAGCAAAACAGTCTCAAACCGGTTTTAGGGTGATGTTTGTAGTTCCGATGCATCAGGTTGAGTCAAGTGGAAATGATGATGTGGGGCCCCATCTTCTTTCCGGAAAGTTCAAAGACTGCTGTTAGGAATCGTTATTATTCCTTGTGGAAAAGTTACACATCAATATTAAAGTAAAATTTTCAAGTTTTAAGGTATGCATTAGGGAAAGACAACAATAAGCATTAAAAGTATGTGAGAAAATTAGGATTTCAGAGAGAAAATTGCATAAGATATGAGTCCCCAGATTTTGTTTCTTCTGCCTTACACCAATTGGCTTCTTGATTTAAGGCAGAAACCATGAATTTAATCTTAACAACATGCTTGAATTTAGAGAAAGAAAGCCAAATCCAACTCCAAAGCCAGCATTGGTTTACAAAATTTGGGACTTCAGGAATACTAGATAATAGAGAGAAATAGATTTCTATATAGAAATAGTTTACTACAATTAAATATTTTTTTTTTTTTTTTTTTTTTTACCATATATCAGATTCTGCTTCCTTAAGTGATTGTTTCTGAAGAGCTGTCTTCTCTCTGTAGGCACCTACATGTTCAGTGTCTTTTGGCTGTTTGATGATAGGTTTTCTCTGTTTTCCTGTAAAAACAAGAACAGAACACTTCCCTACCTTTGAGAGGCCTCCGCACACCTCATAGGACCTAGTTTGTTGGATGACTTGTCATTTCTCTTCATTAAGATGCTTCTCTTGTTCAACTCGGATCTTGATTAACTTAGATGGTATCCATAGTTTTTCTTCTCCTGTAGATACAAATGCAAAACCCCTACCCCAACGTAACACATATCCTGCTTTCCATTCTGAGGTCAGTACATCCTTGAAATACACTGGCTGATTTAGTTCAGAAGTTTTTTCTATTGTCCAGTGTCTTTCTGCAGCTGTTTTTCCTTTTTCATCAGCATTAAGAAAGTTTAATGTTAATAAAGCATTATGTAATCTGTGTTTGGGTGTTTTGGTTCCTCCTGCCTGTTTATGGAGCATTTCTTTTAAAGTACGATTGGATCTCTCAACCACTGCTTGTCCTGTAGGATTGTGTGGTATACCAGTTATGTGCTTTATCTTGTAATACTCAAAAAAACTGTTTCAATTTGCTGGAGACATATGCTGGAGCATTGTCAGTTTTTATTTGTGCAGGTATGCCCATAATGGCCATTACCTCTAAAAGGTGCGTTATAACAGAATCAGCCTTTTCAGAGCTCAGAGCAGTAGCCCACTGAAACCCTGAAAATGTATCTATAGTGTGATGTACATATTTTAATTTTCCAAATTCTGCAAAATGAAACACATCCATTTGCCATATTTCATTCCTATTTATACCTTTAGGGTTACTGCCTGGTGGTAAAGGAGTTTGGTTATAGAATGAGCAAGTAGGACATTTCCTTACTATTTCCTTGGCTTGTTCCCAAGTGATAGAAAAATCCTTTTTTAAACCTTTGCTGTTCACGTGGTGTTTCTTATGAAACTCTGAGGCTTCTAGCACACTTCCTATCAATAAACGATCAATTTCATCATTGCCTTGTGCTAGAGGACCTGGCAGACCCGTATGGGATCTGATGTGTGTTATATATATAGGATGAGTCCTCTTTCTGATAGTATCTTGTAACTGTATAAACAATGAAGTTAATTCTGTATTGTCAGGAATAAATTCTGCAGTCTCAATGTGTAAAACGACTCTCTCTGCGTATTGAGAGTCAGTAACTATATTGAGGGGTTCTTTAAAATCCATAAGTACCATGAGAATGGCATACAATTCTGCCTTTTGTACAGAATTGTAAGGGCTTTGAACCACTTTACTAATATTTCCTGATTTATATCCTGCCTTACCTGATTTATTTGCATCAGTGTAGAATGTATGAACTCCAGAAATAGGTGTTTTTCTTACAATGCGTGGAAGAATCCAAATCGTTTTCTTTATGAATTTGATTCTCTCAGTTTTGGGATAGTTGTTGCTAATTGTTCCCAAAAAGTTACTGCAAGCTCTCTGCCAATATTCGTTATCTTTCCATAAGGAAGAAATTTCCTCATTAGTTAAAGGTACTATAATTTCTGCTGGGTCCCTTCCTATTAGCTGACGAAGTCTTAATTTACCTTTTATAATCAAGTCAGAGATCTTTTCTATATATGTTTTCAGTTTTTTATTCTGTTTATGTGGTAGGAATATCCATTCTAATATGATATCTTCTCTCTGCATCAAAATCCCTGAAGGATATTCTCTAGATGGTAATATAACCAGAATACAGTCTAGGTTTGGATCCACACGGTCCACATGTGCTTCTAGTATCCTCTTTTCTACCCATTCTAATTCCTTCTCAGCTTCAGCTGATAGTATTCGTGGACTATTCAAGTCCTTATCTCCTTTAGGGCCATTTTCAAGTTTTTCAAATCATGCCCTTCTACTCCAATTATGGTTTGCAGTTGAGAAATCTCTCCTAGTAATTTTTGAAGATCATTAAGAGTCTGGTAGCGATCTCTTCTGATCTGTACTTTTTGTGGTCTAATTTTCTGTAGACCTATTTTATATCCTAAGTAGTTGATAGACTCTCCTTTTTGTATTTTTTCAGGTGCAATTTGTAATCCCCATCGAGGTAAAACTTCCTTTACTTTCTCAAACATTTTTTCTAATATTTCTCCTTTAGAGTCAGCTAACAATATATCATCCATGTAATGATAGATTATGGATTGTGGAAACTGTTTACGAATTATTTCTAACGGTTTTTGTACGAAATATTGGCACAGGGTGGGGCTATTTAGCATTCCCTGTGGCAAAACCTTCCATTGATATCTCTTCACCGGTTGAGAATTGTTATAATTAGGTACCGTGAAGGCAAATTTCTCTTTGTCTTGTTCTTGTAAAGGTATAGTGAAGAAGCAATCCTTTAAATCAATAACTATAATAGGCCATTCTTTGGGTATCAAAGAAGGCAAGGGCATTCCAGGCTGTAGAGAGCCCATTGGCTGGATAACTTTATTGATGGCTCTCAGGTCTGTAAGCATTCTCCATTTACCAGATTTCTTTTTGATCACAAATACAGGAGAATTCCAAGGGCTGGTTGATTCCTCAATATGTCCAGCATTTAGCTGTTCCTGAACCAGGCTTACTAAAGCTTCTAACTTCTCAGAGGTCATAGGCCATTGTCCTACCCAGACAGGTTCCTCTGTTAGCCATTTTAAAGGTAGGGCTTTTGGTTCCTCTGTTTGTTCAGCATTTGTATTTTGTTTTTGTACTGCCTGGATATTTGGTCTCTGTCTTGTATAGTACTTAACAGTATTCTTTCCACAATCATGAGGTCGTCTATGGTTCCCATCTAATACAGGAGGAATGTTAATCTGTGTATTCCATTGCTGTAATAGATCACGACCCCATAAATTTATCACTACATCAGCCACATATGGTCTCAACCTCCCTCTCTGTCCTTCTGGTCCTATACAGTCAATCCATCTCGTGCTTTGTTTTACCTGAGCCAGGGTTCCAATCCCTAAGAATTGAACATTTACCTCATGCAGGGGCCATCTTTGAGGCCAAGATTTATTAGATATGATAGTTACATCAGCTCCAGTGTCCACCAGACCCTCAAACAGTCTATTATTCATCTTAACTATCAATCTAGGCCTATGACTATTTATAGCAGTTTGCCAAAATATACGTTTTTCATTTCCTTCTGTCATGTTTGATTCAACTTCCGTCACTAGTTCGTCATCCAGAGCAGTATGAGTTTTTATAATAGGCACAGAATTTTCTAATTGTCCTGTGGGAGATTGTCTTCCACTGTGACTGGGAATGTTCGAACCACCTGTGATGTGGGGGCCTTCGAGAGGCCCCCAAGGAGTTTCCCCGATGGTAAAGGGTTTCCTTGCTTGTCTCTGGTCGATCTACACTCATTTGTCCAGTGTCTGCCTTTGCCACACCTTCTACATAACCCAGAAGGCTGAGGCCTTCTGTTTGATTCATTCCTGGGGGTGTTACTTCTAGGGAAGCTTTGCCTACAATTTCTTTTTAGATGTCCTATCTTACCACAGTTATAACATCTGACATTATGATATCTTTTCAAACCTTTGGGGATGGCTTCTCCTACCCAAGCTTCTAAGTCACCATAGTAAGGAACTCTGTTATCTTGATATCTTCTCTGACCTTTAGATATGGCTTCTCCTATCCATGCTTCAGTCTTATTGTCATTATACTCAATGTTGCCTGTATATAGGACCCATTCATCCAAGGGTGCTGATCGCATTTTTAAAGGCCAAAGCACCTGTTTGCATTGAGGATTCGCATTCGTATAAGCTAAAGATTCTATGAGTATTCGCCTAGCATCTATGTCTGCTATCTCTAATTGTACTGCCCTAGATAATCTTTCTAAAAAGATACTAAAACGTTCTCTAGGTCCTTGCTTTATCTTGGTATAAGGTTCTATCCTCTCTCCTAATTCATGAATCTTATCCCAAGCATTCAAAGCTGCTGTACTGCATAGAGACAAGATGTGTTCATCATAGGCAGCTTGGGTTTCTGGGTCAGCATAGAGACCCTCACCAAGAATTTTATCTTGGGGAGCTTTATACCCTTTCTTTAAGCCCTGAAGTTCAAGAGCTTTTGCTTCCTCTCTCCATAAAGCCCTCCATTCTATTTGAGAGGCGCTTTCAAGGACAGCTGATATTAATTGATCCCAATCCTTAGGGGTTACCTTGTTATTCCATGCCCATGATTCTACTAATTGCTTCACATAAGGTGAATGCATGCCATAAGAGACTACTGCTTCCTTTATACCTTTTAAATCTTTCATACGTATTGGTTCCCACTGATATGCAACGACACCTTTTGGATGTTTCTTCGTTGCTGGCTTTTCATGAATAGATACAGGGAAAGCTCCCCTGACCCTAAATGGTGTGGAAAATTTTAAATCTTTTTCATGCCCTATTACCTGTAGTTCTTCTTCTGATGTATCAGACTGAAGGTCTTCTAAAGCCTGAAATCTATTCACCATTGTTTCTTTGAGTGTCTGAACTTCTTGAATCAAATAACTTTCTAGAGACTTCATTGTATCAGTCAGTTTCTTACTTTCTCCAACTACAAATGATTCCATGTTTTTAATCTTATCATCCTTAGATATTATCTGAATGGCGTGTAAACTGCCTTCCAGAAACAATGTTCTATCTGCTAGCTTGTCATTATCCTCAGACATGGAAGAGATTCTGTCATCTAGTCTTTCTATCTGATGTTCCAGTTTTTTAAACTTATTAGTAGCTTCCTCCGACCAGGAGTGGGCTGTTTCTGCTAGTTTGTTAATGCATTGCATTGTTTCTGTTCTGGTTATTGAAGTATCTGACATTAAACAAATTATACCTTTCAGCTCGCCAACGCCATCTTCAATATTCTGAATCTTTCTTTCTATATTTTCTATGCTTTGAATTCTATCATGTTCAATGTTTCGAATCTTTGTCTCTATGCTTTGAATTCCATCATTTTCAATGTTTTGAATCCTTGTCTCTATGCTTTGAATTCTATCATTTTCAATGTTTCGAATCTTTGTTACTAAGTCTCCCATGGTTTGTACAAGTTCCTTATTGTTTGCTGTAATCTCAAACCATTTCTTTAAGAATATCATGTTAATGATGAAACCCATTGCTATTACAAAATAAAAGTATATATTGGTCCAGTCATAAGTTTCTTCTGCTAAAATCCCTTCTACATATGAAGTAAAATAATTCCTAAAGTTCTGCATAGTAAAATTATCTGCCATAGTTATAGAACAATTTATCTCAGATTTTATATCAGCTTAAATTGCAAAGGATGTTACAATTACCTTAGGTGTAATTCTGCTGTCCTGGAACTTTGATGCTTTTAGTTGTATATCTCCACTTGTGGTAGCTACGCCTGGAGGTGTGTCATCAAATAGCGCCTAGCCGCCCAGGCTCGTCTGATCCCGGTTCCTGTAAAAAGTTCTTAACAAACTATGGCAAGCAGAATTTTGTTAAAAGGGGACTTTTGGAGTTACTTGTAACACAAGACGAAACGCGTGCAAGCCGGGCGGGTGCCGCCGGGCGGGTGCCGCCGGGTGGGTGCCGCCAGGCGGGTGCCGCCGGGCGGGTGCCGCCGAGAGGCTCTTGCGCGAATGCAAAGTCCCGTGCGGAAATGGGCAAAAATGTTAAGCGGTAAGTGCCTTCTCAGGTCTGCTTTAGCGGCAAAGATCTCCTTTGCAGTAAGGAAGAGGCAAATGTCCCAAAGCTGTGGTGAGTCCACCTGGTTAAACCCTGCCCGTTGGGGAAGGTGGGGGAGGGGGGGCGGCTTCTGCCGCCTGGGGGCAAAACCCAGGTAAATTCCGCTTCTGACACCAGATATTGCGGTAAATAAGGGTCAGGATAAACAAATAGGCCGAATAGATGTTTATTCAGGGAGAAATAACTTACAACCTAGACAGATGAACACCAGGAAATTCAACCCGATCCTCTCCTGTCCGAGTCACGCCAGAAAGAGAGCGCCTTCCTGGCCCCCTCCGACCTCCTTCCTCAGGTCACCTCCGCCCATCGCTCCACCCCCCAATGGGCGTGGTCAGTGCTACAGAAGGACTACCTCACTACAGGGTCTAATTGTGGGACTCTTGTGTTTAACTGAACTTTTGCTTTTTAGTTCAAACCCCAATTTCCCATTTCCCCTGTTACCTTCATCTTCTGCTGGACCATTTTAAAAGAGTGCTATTGATATTAACTCCATGATAAATGCTTTAAGAGAAGGAAGAGAAAGAAATGTGTCCTTAGTAGTACAATATACTAATTAATTATTGTTGGTTTTATTTTCATCATTAAATATGGAAATGATGGGTTTTCTATTTTGAAAGTTCTCATGAGTGTAGAAAATTACCTTCCAAGTAGTCTCCTTAGGATTATTATCCTAGACTTTGTAAAATATACAAAAATCATTTATTCTATCTCTTTACCCCTCCAACAAAAATGTTTATTATTTATTTACATACTTATTTATTTGGTATTCACTGGATACTAGAGCATAAAAATGATGAAGGCAGACTCAAAAATTTTTATCAAATATTCTTTATTCTTTTTATTTTGTTTAAATATGCTTCTAACTGAAATAGCTTTATGTCACTTTCTTCCTTCTTCCAGCCTTTTCCCAACTGTCTTCCCTCAAATTATCCATTTCCCCCAACCTTTTTGAGTTGATAGTCTCTTTTATTTGATTATATTATTAACTGTGGATATGTATGTGTATGCACAAACATATACTTGAAATACCCAAGGAGACATTTTTTTGGTGGTTCAGATGATTTCAAGTCTGAACACTCCGTGCTGGATATGTGTTAAGGGAAGCTCATTACTGAGAGGGGATAGTTCTTTGTATAGTGTTTGGACTCCATGAAATTTCATCCCTTCCACATTCAAATGTCCACTGATATTGTCATTTTTTTCGATTTCTCGTTGATTTTGCTTTATACAGCCATTTCTATAATGCAGGAGCTGTGAGGTAGACACATACATTGGCGACGGGTTCCCTGCAATTGACCTCAGCCTGTGTCCAGTTCATGCTTTTTGTGATGGTCTCCATTTGCTGTAATAAGAGCCTCCTTTGATGAGGGTTCTTAACTATGCTTATCTGTGGATATAAGGATATGATACAGGAATGCAGTAAGAAATTATACTCTTCTAGCAAACAAAAGTTAATAGATTGTTTCTAAGTGAAGTCCATAATGCCACTAGCCCCAGGAAGCTGACTAACTTTCTAGTACCAGGAATTGTTTCCTTCTTTGAACTGGGACTCAAATTCAATTAGACATTGGTTTGTTATCAATGGCATGTGAATGCCACTTATTGCACCTTTCTGAATTTCTTTCCATGATGGTTTGCCGTGGCTTATATGTATTTCAGCTGAGTAAGTAGGGGTGTTTTATTACTTCCCTCCTTTGACAGCTTGCATAGCTTTTACTGGAAACAAGGAAACTCTACAACAGATCAAATCAAGATGGAGACATCCTGGCCCTGTGTCATAAGCATGTGGTATCTTTGGCAGTAGAGTTCCACTCTCATCCCACAAGAAGCAACCAATAGCTACATCAATAACCAATAATCTACATAAATGGCTAATCAGCAATACATTGTTTCGGGAGTTATATGGATTACCTGACTGGCAGTGGCCATGTTGAAAGAGGTGCAACCAGCAATGGAGCTTATGGAGTACAACTGACCTGATAGTATTGCTACGGTGAGTGTACTCTGGAGAGGAAAGCTCAGAGGGACTTGCTTCCAGAAAGTCTCTTGGTGCTTTTGTGTCTTCTCCTGCTTGTGGCTGTAATGTTCCTACTGTATTTGGTATGGTATAATTACTATCTGAAAGAATTCTGCTGTATATATAGTATAGTGTGATTGTTCCATGGAATTTACTCACAGATCATAAAGAAGATGATTTTTATAGTACAATAATGCTTAGAGATGTGAAATTTGATGAGGATGAAAAATAAAACCAAGAAAGTTTCATGCATTATAGTCCCATGAATTCTGCCTGTGCAAAAAAAAAAAAAAAAAAAAAAAAAAAAAGGTTGATGATCAAAGAAAGCAATTATGTCCCTATAGCCAAGGTTAGGTCTTAGCTCCTTATTCATTTAGCTCACAGAATTAGTCACAGGTTTCAGGATGTACCCTTAAAATACAAATCAGTGAAAGAAAATTAAATGACTCTATTATGTGTAAAGAAAAAGAGAAAATAGATGAGTGACTAGACCACTTGATTAAAATTTTGTAGAATAAGGATAAGCATTTGCTACTTTGAAAACTCAAACAGCTGCATGCTCATACAAAGTAACAGTCTGAAATACAATTATCGTGCATACAAAGTTGTTAATTGATAATAAATTAATCATTGCCTTGTGGTGAAGATGCCATGGTGGGAAAATTAATACAAAGGAAAATATTTAACTACATGTGGGTTTTAAGAAAAACATGTAACTTGTGATCATAACGTGTAATTTTATGGTGATTTCCTTCTTGTTTAGAGTTTGTTGTCATAGATGGTATAAGAGGATTAAGTGAAAAATGAGAAAAGAAGAAAAAAGAGAAGAATAAATTTTTTCCCTCACTTAACTCTGCTGTTTATGTTTAGTATTCATTAACTCCATATTTCCTTTCCAGTTTCTCTGACCTGCTGCAGCTGGACTCCAACACCTGACCAACTATTGAAAAAAGATGGTTTTTATATCTAGTATTCGGATTTTTCTTATCCCATCATGACTTTATATAGTATGTGCATTGTATATAACTTTAGATAAATATTTAATAATATGATTTTGTGGCTTTACTAAAAGAATATGTAATACTCATCCCTCATCTCTTCTGTATTTTCTATCCCTGACCTCTCCAGTTGGACTCCTCTCCCCATTATTGTTTACCACTTCATATTAACCTGTATAATGCTGTTCCACATTCAATGTTCACCATATGTCTTTATACTTTTCTAGTTTCTGTGGTTACTTAATGACATTTAAGAATCTGGACCTAGAAATTTCAGATAAGACATAGTCTTTCTGAGTCTGTGTATGACTAACACTAATATCAATCACAATACACAGTGCTTAAACATTCACTTGCGTATAAGTGTGTGTGATGTGTGTGTGTGTGTGTGTGTGTGTGTGTAGTAAGGCTTGAAATAGAAAACCTGGAATAGAAACTTACCCTTTTCTCTATTACTACTAATATCAATCAGTATTTTTCAGATTAAAATGACTCCCTAATTTTCTAAACCTGTTGTCATATCAATACTAAGTTAAAGATTGGAGGTTCAAAGAAGTTTCTAGCCTAAATAATTTCTGTTGATTGACAAAATCAACTCAAGTTCCCCGAAGTATTATTATTGTTTTACAAATATTACTTTATTGTAAGAAACTCCCAAATTTTAAAAAAAAATTCCCAATGTGATTTTTTAAAATATTTTTATATATTTATTTTTTCTTATCTTACACATCAATCCCAGTTATGATCTTTGAATGAGTACACACAAAATTGTGACATTGACAGAAACAATGGACACTTATTTATTAAATATGTAGTGACATATTCATCCAGCCCACGACTGTTGCAATGAGCACGCCCTTTGGGGCATAGGAACAGGTGTGGGCATGACCTGGAGGGACTAAGTCTGGTGTCCCAGACCCCAGCACTCTCTTTTGCTTCCTGGTCAGAGAAAGAGATTTCAAATGCTCAATAAAACATTGAAAGGACTTTCTTCTTTAATGTTCTCACATATTAATGTAATTACAATTATCAGTTTATAAAAAAATATATATATATACATATATATATATTCATCCTTTTTTTTGAAAGTCTGAAATTTTTTTTTGAAATTTGTGTAATTACAAATTTTCAAATAGCATCATAGAATTGACATTTAAAAGAAGTCTCAAAATTTGTTAAGGCAAAACAATATTGCATATATATATATATATATATATATATATATATATATATGATCAATTAAAAAATTATTCCTCAAAGTCATGCCAGCCATTTTTGTTAACATTGTTGAAATCCATGGTTGATAGGAATTATCTTTAATTTCAGTAGGAAAGAACAGAAAACTTAAAAACAGACTGAACTTCAATGACCCCTGAATTTCTCTCAAATCACTCTTTTCTCATTCTCTGTGAGTATAAAAGAGAAAGAGAGAAAGTACAGGAAGACCTCTACAGGAAAGCACAGTCAAATGAAGTGCAGAGTTGTGGGTATACCTACAAACCACACTTAAGGATCAGGAAACATCATGGAAGAGGGTCAGAAAGATTGTCAAGAGCTAGAGGATTGGGATGTTTGCTGTGAGATTACATCTCCAAGTAAAATACGAAGTATATTCATAAAGTTTCAGCAGTATGCATCCACATACTTGAGCAAAGATCATACCAACAATTCTGAGATGAATAGGAAAAGCCTATGAGGCCTCAACTCAACAGAAAAAAAACTACAGGCAACTGAGGAAGGTGGAAACTGGAGTTACCAACAGAAGAGCCCACCAATAGTCCTGAGAACAAAGTAGAATTTTATATGCCAAACATGGTATATTTAGGTATATTAATTTATGTACATGTCTATATATGCACACAATAGCAATCTGTGAAAAAGGAGGGCATGATTTTAAAGTAGAGTAGGAAAAGTTATATGGGAGACTTTGAAGAAAGGAAAGGAAAGGGGGAATGTTGTAATTATTTTATAATCTCAAAGATGAAATTAAAATAAAAAACATCTGGGAGGCAGATGTGTATCTTAAAGTGCACAAGGTCTAATGTTAAATGTCTAACTAGGATATACACACATGCACACACAAAAAAATCCCTCATTTACAAAATACATAATTTATAGAGTAAAACATAGAGGATAATCTTTACAGCATTATTTGAGTATTTATTTTAGGAAGCATTTCTTGACTATGACACAAAATATGGGCATAAAATTAGTAATACACAAAAAGCAATATATCTAATTTGTTTAGTAAGAAAAGTAAATGTTATTGTGAAAAGACTCTAATCATTATAGAAATATATGTTTTAGAGAGATAGATGAATTAACATATGCATTTCAACAATAACATCTCAAATAATACACATTGATATTTTGCAAGGGATTTGAATACATATTTTTATAAAAGTAATTTGAGTTAGCTAAAAATTTTATACAATAGTTATCATAATCATCTAGTCAGTATGAAAACACAAATTCAAATGAACAAGATATCATCTTTATTATTGACTAGGATGGTGTCTACAAAATAAACAAAACAAATGCACATGACAAAATGTAGATACAAAACTTGGAAAATAGAAGCTCTTATATACAACTTGTAATAATATGATAAATGATCCAATCACTGTAGGAAACACATAATAAATTGTCAAAAATTCCTATCATACATTCCAGCAAAACTATATCTCTGCACAAACCAAAAAATTAAAACCACTATTACAAACATATCCATGAATACACTGTTAAAACAATACCAGCCAGCTGGGTGTTGGTGGAGCACGCTTTTAATCCCAGCACGCTTTTAATCCCAGCACGCTTTTAATCCCAGCACTAGTAAGGCAGAGGCAGGTGAATCTCTGTGAGTCTAGGGCAGCCTTGTCTGCAGTGCCAGTTCCAGGACAGGCTCCAAAACAATATAGAGAAAACCTCTCTTGACAAACTAAACAAAAAACAAACAAACAAAAAATATCAGCCCTGAGTATTTAAAAGTAGAAAAAAAATACTTTTTCTGTGGTCGGTTGGAAAACATTGGCCCCCACAAGCTCATATATTTGAATGCTTGATCATCAGGGATTAACTAGTACTACTTTAGGAATTAAGAGTTGTGACCTTGTTGGAGTAGAAGTGGCTTTGTTTGAGAAAGTGTTGCACTGGAAATGGGCTTTGGTATTTCAAATGTCTAAGCCAGACCAATGTGTCTCCCTGTCTGCTGACACAGATTCAGGTGAAGAATTCTCAGCTTCTTCTCCAGCACCATATCTGCCAACAACCTTACATGCTTCTTACATTGCTGATAGTGGACAAAATCTCTGAAATTGAAAACAAGCCCCAATTAAATGCTACCGCTTATGTTTGTTGTTATGGCCATAGTGTCTCATCACAGAAAAAAATACAAAGGCAGGGACTGGAGTATTGCTGTGACAGACCTGACCCTTCTTGTTATGGTAGAATATGGACTTTGAGACTTCAGATTTTTAAAGCAGTTGAATGCTTTAAGTGAGGCTTATTGTGTCCTTCCAATAGGACCGTGGAAGTCAATGGCACAAAGAAAAATGTATTTTATATTGGTCTGGCTCCAGATGTCTTAGAGGAGAGGAATATTAATAAGTAGCTTAAATATCATTCTTGTGATATTTTGGCAAAGAATTTGGCTGTTTTTTCCCTTTTCCCTAAAAGTCTGTTTGAGGTTAAATTGAAGAGTTTTGGATTAATGACACTGGCAGAATAGAGATTTCAAAGCAGCCTAGTATTGACTGTGTCATATGGATATGAGTCTTATGCAGATCTATAATGAAAAACAAGTTGAGTGATGATGCACACAATATATCCAGCTTGAAAGAGAAATTAGGCATCATGAAGGGTAATAAATCTAAGCCCAATGCTCAAAGACCTCAAAAGTTTAAAGAAAAGCCTGATATAAAATCAAATAATAGGAGTGGGAACCTCAGAGCAAGATGTTTCCCAGTTAAGCTTCCAATTTGTGGCAAGGAATTAAAGAAAAGTTTAGGCAGTAAAGGAAACCATCAACAACAGAAAGTTGGGGAAAATGTATTTGAATGAAGAGCACAGGTTCCAGGTCCAGAAAGCAACAGAACATGGCAGCTTCAGCAACATGGTTCTGACTTTAAATCAAATATATGAGAAAGGGGTTATGCGATCTACCTCTGTAACTAAGAAAAGCTGCTGAGGCAAGAATTGAGTCACAATTTTGCTGCATGGAGTCTCAGAGCCCATTACATGAAGCTGCAATACCCAGATTGTCTTGGAGACCCCGAGATGCTGGAGATGCATGTGTTGTGGAATACTTGCCAGTAAAAGCTACAGACTGGTTGTGGAACCAACCCAAAGAGAAAGAAGTGTGTTACAGTCAACAAAACTGGAAGATATGAAGAGTGTTTTGACATCAGATATGGAAATGTAGATTTTGGGATTTTCCCAGCTAGATTTTGGTTTTGCTTTGGTGCAGTATTTCCTCACTATGATCCTTTCCTCTCTTTTAGAAGGAAAATAATCAAATCTGTGACATTGTTCCTTTGAAGTAGCTGCTGTTTGATTTTGGTTTTACAGGGGATTACAATTATGTTCTTGTCATGAAGATGAGGTTTATTTTTTATTGGGGGGGTGTTTTAGCAGTGTTGAGACTATTATAGACTATGGGACTTTTAAAAGTTAGACTGAATGCATTTTCAAGCTACAACAATTCTATGGGGGCCTGGGGAGTGGAATGTGGTAGTTTGAATAGGAATGGCCCCATATATACATTTGAATAGTTGGTAATCAAGAAGTAGTACTACTTGAGGGATTAACAGTTGTAGCCTTATTGGAGTAAGTGTTTTCTTGTAGGAGGAAATGTGTCACTGATTGTGAGTTTTGGAGTTTCAACAGCCAAAGCCAGACCCAGTCTCTCTTCCTCTCTCTCTCTCTCTCTCTCTCTCTCTCTCTCTCTCTCTCTCTCTCTCTCTCTCTCTGTCTGTCTCCTCAGTACAGATCTGGATATAGAACTCTTGACTTCTCAGTACCATACCTGCCTGTGTGCCACCATACTTCTAGTAGCCAAGTTAAAAGAACAGCAGGTGGCAATTGACTTCAGAAGTTTGGCCCACCTGAATACAAGGTAATGACCAGTGAATCTTGGATAAGCCAGGCACTAATGGCTTTACTCTGGGCAGTTTCGTGCTACTGCTATGCCTTTATAAGTTGACTACTGTCATTTTTCTCTGATATCTGGCATGGTGTGAATGGGTGTAGAAGAAACCCCACTGCCTTTAATGCAATGTGATCATTCACGGAAATACCTGTTCTACTGAGCATTTTTGGCTGTGGGTTATTATGATGATAATTTACTTTTAAGCTATAATGTTTAACTGAGCCATGATTTTACACAATAATAGTGTTAGTTTAAATAGAATTTTGGTGGTTAAGAATTTTTAACAAATGTAGTAATGGATTATGATAGAGGTTCATTGGGACAATTAATATAGGTAAATTAGGACCTGGTAATTAATATAGGTAAAGGTAGAGGCTGTAAAGGATAGAAAATAAGAATAAGGAAGTGTCATACAGCTAGGACTTAAAAGTTTCTTTTGATGATCACATAGACTGTGGTATATTTAATGATTAAGAAAAACAACTAAGTCCCAGAAGCTAGGCTAGCTCAAGTTCTTTTACTCTTAATGTTGGGAGATTGGTTCACGGGTTTCTGTGTGCATCATAGCAAAAAAATAAAAGAGCTTTGAATAATGATGTAAGATTAGGTTAAGATGTTTCTGTTAATGGATTTGAAGTAGAAAATCTTGGGGTACAATTTCAGTTTAGAAGGACATACTTATATTAGTTGAGGGAGCAATTCACTTAGGTCAGGGAACAAAGACAATGACACTCCTATCTGTCTATTGATGGCTGACATACCTTTCTTGCTAGGATAGGTTGTTGGTCAATGGCATTGACTAATTCCTTGTACCTATTTCTCTGTTCATTTTCCTGTTATAAAAAAACTATTGATGAAATTGTATGCAACCTGAGGATTTAAAGTAGAGCTAACTGATTGTTTTTCATATATAAGTTTGGATTTGGGAAACATCTGCTGAGAAAAATACCTTACTAACTTATACTCTGTGAATCTATAACAAGTTAATTGAACATGAATGTATGTGCATTCTAGGGTATAATTTGATTTTAATCTATAATAAATAAAATGTTTAATCATGTAAGGGATATGGAAAACATGCTGTGTTTTACTTTTATTCATTGTAATCATTCAATTGAAAAATAGAATTTAACCACATTGTAATTTTTATATTACTTGAAAGATTCTGATGGGATATTTATGATGAAAGAGAATAAATAAAGAAGAGAAAAGGAAGTTGTCAGGAAGAAGGGAGAAGAAAGTCACCAGAAGGAAAATGTTAGGGTAGAAGAACAGAACAATAAAGAATACCTCTAGCTCTCTGCACCTCTCTCTTTATTTCTCTATCATCTTCTACCTCTCTTCCTATGAGCCTTCTCTGCGTTCCCATTCTCTCTCATCTCTTCCCTTCCTTCCTTTACTCCCTTCCTTACTCCCTTCCATTAACCCAATAAAATTTCCAATGGGGGGAAAAAAAGAATCAATTAGAACAAGCAACAGAAAGAATAATAAAATGAAGACCTAAGATTTGACCCTCAGAAAAGTCCTTGTGGATCTGTTTGTCTGTCCAGGAGTTTGCCTACTCTGCATCACCTCTTCAATTTCTATAACCCACTGAAGGCTTGCCATCCATCAGCATCATAGGTGAGATCCTCATATGTTAGATGTGTGTGTGTGTGTGTGTGTGTGTGTGTGTATGTGTGTGTGTGTCTGTATGTGTCTGTGTGTTTCCCCTTTTCACTGGCCCCTAAAGAATTAAGTTTTCTCCTGCTCACCTATCTCAAACATCAAATAGATTTGTATTTTTATATGTTATGAGATCACTATTACATAGAGCTTTGTTTAGATGAAACAATGATCTCAGTGAATATTTGTAAATAAATGAATAGAAGGTTTTAAGGATATTTGTGCAATACATTGATTGCAAAAAAAATCTAAAAAATGGATAATACCTACTTGAGCAAGATATATAAGCTTAGTCTGTTGTTGGATTGATTTTGTAAACAAATAGATTAAATATTTGAATAATGTGGTCAAAGAAGAGTATAAGATATTAAGTAGAAAGAGAATAATAAATAAAGCATTCAATGCACACATGTAAATGATCAAATGAAATAAAAAAAACTAGACAAAGATAGCTTGAAATTACATTTAAATTGACTAATTTGTCATGACTGTGAAAAGCAATAAGGAACAAAACAAAATGGCTGAGATCTGGAACAGATATAAGAGTAAAGGACAGAATACAGAATCAAATGGAATTAAGTATCAGGTAAGAAGCTGACAAACAAGAAGAAGTATGTTTTTGATGCATGTGAACCTGAACTACACTGATCAAAGGGATCAAGATGTGTCTTCCTTCAATTATGTGCAATATCTAAACCACTGGGTAATGAGTAGGTACTCCAAGTAATTTTTAATCATATTTTGATTTCTCAAGTGTCTGAGAAGTTCCAGTACTTATCAAATAAACATAAAGACTAAGCAGTAGATCTCCGGTTTTCACACAAAGTAAAAATAGAAAAAGAAAAAAAAAATAAGCTTGTGTGTGTGTGTGTCTGTGTGTGAAGAGAGTTTCAATGGAGATACCCTACATGGTTGGAAAACTTCAAACCCAGAATTAAATATTAATGCTAGTTGTGACATACCTCATCTAAACTGATGACCAGCAAGGCTGCAAAAACCCCCTCAACCTCTTATGCAATTACCACAAATCTTGATTGCTTTCCATGAATCTTATATGACAAGATGCTACAAATAAGGCTAAATAGATTGACTCAGTGATTAATAGCTCATATTGTCTTGCAGAAGATTCAAGTTCTGTTTCCAGTATCCACCTTATGCCACCACTTACAACTGCCAGTTACTTGAGCTCTAGAGGACCTAACTTCCTTTTCTGGCCTTTGAGAACCACCCATGCATACTTAACCACACAGACTTGATATATCCATATAATTCATTTGGAGTGGTGTCTCAGCAGATAAGACAATTTGCTTCCCTAGCAGGGAACTCAAATTTCATTACTCTTGCAACACAGTTCTAGGGTCCTAATGCCAGGGCATCTGCAGAGACTATCATACAGAAGATGCCCACCCTGAGTCCACTCCTCATCATGGGTAAGGGCTCCTATGAGGAGTCCACATAGTCTGGTCAATAGGCTGGGGCAGACGAAGCCCCTCTCCCATGCATTACGAATGAGCATGTCATCCCCCATGGGGAATGGGCTCCAACAAGATAGCTCATGTATCAGAATTATATTATCATGGTCCTACTGCCACTGGGCATGCCTTCCCACCCTAAAGAATGAGCTACAACAAGCTCTTTCATGTGTTAGGTCTTACTGTCAAGGGACCCTCTGATAGGCCAAGCTTCACAGATGTTCCCCACATACAGAGGGCCTAGTTCAGTCCCATGGAGTCTCTATAACTGTAGATTTCTAGAGTTCACAGGTTTCCACAAGCTTGATTCAACTGTCTCTGTAGATTTCTCCATCATTATTTGGACCTGCCTTGTTCATATATTTCCTCCTTCATCTCTTTCACTGGATTCCCAGAGCTCTGCCTAGTTCTTCCTTGTGGATGTATGCATATGGTTCCATCAATTACTAGATGGAGGCTCTATGATGATAGTTGGGGTATTCATCAATCTAAGTATAGGACTAGGCCAGGTCAGGCATCCTCTCTACTATTACTAGACATCTTAGTTGGGGCCCTCCTTGTGGATTCTTGTGACTTACCCTAGCACCATGTTTCTGCTGAAGCCAAAAGTGGCTCTCTCTACCAATTTATCTCTTTTATTACTCTTCCACTCTATCACTTCTTGCCTACACCATTTCATTTTATCTTGTTCTCATTCCCACTTCTTTGACACTTACCATGGCCCCAAACCCATTTTTCCCAGTAGACTTCATCTCATTTTCTTTCCCAGGGTAGTTTATGTGTCCCTCTTAGGGTCCCCCTTGTTATCTAGCTTCTCTGGAGCTGTTCATTTTAGTTTGGTTATTCTTCACTTTATATAAAGTATCCACTGAGGAATGAATACATGCTGTGTTTATATATCTGAGTCTGGAATACTTTAGTCAGGATGATTTTTTTTGTAGTTTGGTCCATTTGCCTGAAAATTACAAGGTCATTTTTTTTCTGTTGAGTAGTACTTCATTGTGTAAATGTATCACATTTTCATTTTACGTTCTTCAGTTGAAGGGCATCTAGGTTGCTTTGCAGGTTCTAGCTATTACAAATAATGCTAATGCTATGAATGTTGTTGAGCAATTGTCCTTGTGCTATGATTGAGCACTTTTTGGAAAATACCCAAGAGTAGTATCATTAGGTCTTAGAAACCACTATACTGATTTCTATAGCTGCTGTACAAGTTTGAACTCCCACCAGCAGCGGAGAAGTGTTCCTCTTACTCCACAGCCTCTCCAATATAAGCTGACCTCAGTGTTTCCGATCTTAGCCATTCTCTCATGTGTAAGATTGTATCTCAGAGACTTTCTGATTTGCATTTCCCTGATGATTAAGGATGCTGAGCACTTCCTTAATTTTTTTTTATTTTTATTTATTTATTTATTTATTTATTTATTTATTTATTTTGGTCATTTGAGATTGCTCTGGTGAGAATTTGAATTATGTGAATAACAATAGACATAAATCTACTTGCATTCATCTACATGTTAACAGCCAGTTATGGTAGTACCATTAGTTAAGGATGTTTTCCTTTCTCAATTGTATCATTTTGGATTCTCTGTCAAAAATCAGGCATTCATAGGTGTGTATGTTGATATCAAGCTCTTTTATTCAATTCCATTGATCCTTCTATCTTTTTTTTAGGGTAATACCAAGCTCTTTTATTACTATACCTCTATAACAGTGTTTGAAGTCACAGATTGTAGTGCCTTTGGAATTTCCTTTATTGTACAAGATTGCTTTAGCTATTCTAAGTTTTATATTTATATATATATATATATATATATATATATATAAAGTTGAGTATTGATCTTTCAAGGTCTTTGAAGAATTTGTTGGAATTTGTTAGGGATTTCATTGAATCTGTAGATAGCTTTTGGTAGGATTGCCATTTTAATTGTGTTTATCCTATCAATCTAAAACATGTGGTATCTTTCCATTATCTGGAATCCTCTTCTATTTCTTTCTTTTGTGACTTAAAATTTTTCTTGTGCAGGTCTTTTAATTATTTGGTTAGTGACACTACAAGAAATTTTATACCAGTGGCTATTTTAAAGGGTGATGTTTCTCTGAAGTCTTTCTCAGCCCATTTATCATTTGTATATTGGTTGGCTACTGATATATTTGAGTTAATCTTTTATACAGCCATATTACTGAAGGTGTTTATCAGCTGTAGGAGTTCCCAGGTATGTATTTAGACATGGATTTATCTTATTAGAGAAGGCTCCAGCATGTTATTCCTTCAGTGACTATATGGTGTCTCTCTCAAGATCTCTCTCTGCATCCTCTCACCAGAATTTTCCTCATCTCATATCCCTGTCTATCCCCCATGCCTGGCTACAGGCAAATCAGTGGTTCATTCATCAACCAATAAGAGAAACATATTGTTTCTTCTTTTCTGTTAAATAAAAGAGTTTTAACTTTAACCTAGTAAAATTATATATAACAAAACAATTACCAAGCAACTATAGTTAACAATATTTAGTCCACTAACACTTGGCAAAATTTAAAGAAAATATACTAACATCTATCGTTGTCAGTCCAAAGTTTTATAAGTAACTTATCTTTTTTCATAACTAAGGAAAACAATAACCATAACTATTTGTGTACAACTCAACCAAAGACCACAGAAGGATAATAATGTAAAATGTAGAATTGACAGTGATATGTCGCTACTTGGACAGTTACCCAAAGTTCCTCTGTAAAATTGGGGCATCCATCTTCAGCCAGACTTCTAACTGAAGTAGTAAATTTGACACTGTCTTACATGTATTGGCACTTTGTCATATTTCCTGGGACCTGCATAATATCTGGAAGGCTCTTCCATGAATCAGGAACCCTGAAGGATTGTCCCATCTTGTTTTGGCAAGTTTAGCAGTCACTTTCCTATTGGTCCTGCATTCCCAGTTTATATAGCAGACAGTCAAACAGTCCAAGCAAGTGCAGTTTCTTACCCAAATGGCTACTCTTTCCATGTCAAAGGCAAACACCATACCACATTTCTTTGATGCCCATCTTCTTCTTTGACATAATTGGTGTTGCCAGGAGCAGTTGTGTTTCATTGTCATGAAAAACACAAGTAAACCAGTATATGTTTTGACTATTATAAGTGACTATATTCTTTATTTAATTACATTGGAATTTTAAAAGACCTGTATAAACAATATGTAAACAGGTGTAAAAATATACATACAACAAAATTGACCTTAGGTTTGTATAAATGAACAAAAATCCATACCAATGCATAGTATATTTTTTATATCACATTCCATTTCTTTGCTTTAGAGATTGGCTGTGATCTCTAACCATTTTTAAGCAACATCACTGAAATTAAAGCAAACATTTTAAACAGTATTTGGGAATGTGGGCATAGTTTTATCAAAACTGCTCCCTCTTGTTTGGGTGTGCTGTCAATCCCAAAGAGATTCTGAGAAAATCCAGAAACCTGGCCAATCCTGAGGCTACATCCTCTCAGCTGTTTTTGGATGTTAGATCACCTGGGCTGCTGCTTCAGGGTGTCTTGCTTGATCAAACTATATTAGTATGTAAAGAATCCACAGATTTGCATTTCCTGTGGAAACAAATACAGAACTTCATTTCCAAAGTTTTTAGACTTCAATTTTGAAGTAAAGGCATTTTTAAAATATATATATTGGATTGATCTTACAGCATTTATAATCAAGTGTCTTTTAGTCATTGTTGCTCCATGCTCAGCAAACAATTTAAAGACAAAATTAAAGCATAGAATATCCAGACTCTTTGCATATTTTCCACCTTTATGTAGCATTTTTATTGCTCTATTTCTTTTACTTGTAGTTCTTATTTTTGTTTGTTTGTTGAAACAGGGTTTCTCTGTATGTTTTTGCCTATCCTGAAATTGGCCTGCCTCTGATGTGCTGAGATTAAAGGCATGTGCTACCACACCCAGCTACTCTAATTCTTTTATAAAGGAATTTCTCTATCCTTTTTCTTTTCTCACCCAAGCCTATGTATGTTTTTTAAACACACTGTAAACCCTTTAGAGATTTCTCTTCATCAGCATTCATCTTTGCTGTATGTCTCTATCCTTTTCTAACCACCTGAGTCTTATATGCTAAACAGTATAGCTACAATTAAAACAGCAGTGGGCCCTGCCTTATTCCTTAGCTTTTCATACTGTAGCTTCATGATGGAGTACTGCTTGGAGCCATGCTTATTGCAACAGTACTGCAGAGTTTGTTGTCCATGACACCACCATGAAGCAGTTAACAGTATTTTGTCTTATCCTTATAAAGCAGACAGCTTAAACAAAGACAAGATTTACAATAACATATTTAAAGTATTGCTTTAACAATTGAATAGATTAAGAAATAAACCACACTCTGTAAAGCATCAAATTTTCATCAGGCAATGGTAGGAAAATAAATATTCTAGCCTGTAAAGTCATTTTAATTCCATTCTGTCCTGTGTAATTAGTCACTTGGATATCCATCACTTTTTAAAAGAAGCATTTTCCTGTGTCCCTTAGTAGAAGAGATAAGCCACATTAAAGGCTTATCTATACATACCCTGAGGAATCCCTTCTTCCTGAAGTGGAGTGCTTTGAATCATCTAAAGGTTTATTATGTTGGAATCTCACTTTGCTATTGTTTTACATAAGTAAAAATATAAATATAATCATAAAAGTCAAAATGACAATATCTCACATATTAGATAAATAGACTGATATAATTTGTAATTGAATATACTATGAAATATGGAATAGTCTGAAAATGGATTTCAAACTTAAAGTACCTCTTACAAATCTTTCATAACTTTCAAATTTGTGTTTTCCCAATTTGTAAGATTTGGGGGTAATAATAGCCATTAATTTATAAATTAACTTATAAGCAAATGGCATGATACCTATGCAAAATGTCATGCAACTATATTAAGATATCAAGATGTTGTTCTTGTCAAATTTGCAATACATACTAATTTGAATATTGTATAAAATTCTATAATATCAAACTGTTATATATATGTTGTGCTTTCAAATTCTAAAATGAGTTAAATATGGATCTAAAATAAGGTTAGCATTCCAGAAATTCTTGTGTCTGCATGCACATGTAAAGAAATTCCTCTTCCTTTTCCAAGCCTGGCTCTTTGAAAACAGAATAGATATCAAGATCTCCTAATATGGAAAAGGAAATAAGCAGTGATTTATCATTCAAAGTTTATCTAATTATACTGAAACTGCATAAATGAAGTTAATTAGGCAAGTAGTTCAAATATTTTCAT
Organism: Phodopus roborovskii; assembly: GCF_943737965.1. Classification (NCBI taxonomy): domain Eukaryota; kingdom Metazoa; phylum Chordata; class Mammalia; order Rodentia; family Cricetidae; genus Phodopus; species Phodopus roborovskii. The sequence continues at coordinate 1,263,316 of NW_026126413.1, read as the reverse complement.
TTGTGTTCCTCTATTCAGATTTTTTATCATTCTTGCATCCAATGTGTAAGCATAAATTGAATATATTATTGTTTTCAAATAGTTAGCATCAGGATAACCAAATATTACAAGCTTTGTGGCTGAAACCATAACAATTTATATTTTAAAATGATGACTGTCTCTGATGTGAGAGCAGAGTTCTGGTACTTATGGAGTGCATCCTCACAGAATGACCACTGTAGCCATGTTTCCTGGATCTGGTTCAGAAAGTACGAATTCCTATTAATGCTTTCTTTCATCCGGGGAACTCTACTTATCTTCCAAAGCTCATTCTTCCTGGGTATTCTGATTTCAGCTTATGAATTTGAAGGTGAAACTGTCACTTAAAAATTCCAAGAAAATAGCAACTGCTATCTATCAGCTTTGCAATATGAGAAGTGTGATTGGGGGGGGGGGGGCGGGTAGTGGGTAGGTTTTCATTCTCATAATTTATTTTGATATCCCTATTTTCAACCTTTTCACCAGATATTTTTTCCCTCTTTGGCTATAAAAACTTCGAATAAGAAACACCTTTTCTTATCTTTTAAGGACAAATGTGAAGCAGTCCAATAAATCACCTGCCAGCTGCTTAAGGGGGGATGCTTAATTGACTTGCATCCATTGATGCCATCAAGATTTGGAATGAAAATTGGATTAGGAAAAGAATATTAGATATGGGGCAAATAATATTAATAGGCAATAGAATAGGATACTGGCCATGACTGAGAATTTAACTTGTTTTAAGAAAAAGCTGTCCTACTCAAAAACTTTCTTATCCTTGATTTATTATCTAATGTTCAGGATCAATTTAAGTGATCTGTAAATTTAATTCAAATGCTTGACAAGGAAAGGTACACATATACACATATTTTATATGATGAGCTTCAAATACCTAAGATACAGATCAGTATAATGAGTATTATCTATAATCATAATTAAATACATATAAACATACATTTGAGAGTGAGATATTAACTTTGCAGTATTTTTAGAATCAATGATATCAAAAATGACAACAAACTATAGACATGTTAATTATCTTTATAAACAGAACAAAACAGCAAACATTTACATTCAACCTCTTGAACTTAAAATGAAATGTATATTTCATAAATTCAGTATTTATAGTACAATTTTAATTTAAATTAGCATTTAAAACATTTGCTTCAATAATGTACAGAGTATTTCTTTTTTGCTTACCATTATCTATAATACTTAATAGAAATATCATGAGAAATAATTATAGAAACACCTAATAATATTGATAAAGCAAAAGCTTCATAATGTCATAGTTCAAGAGTGTTCTATAATTTGTGCTTCTTATAACTGGTATGGTGCTTGGAATAAAATTGATTGCAAGCTTATAAAATGCTTTAGCGTCCACTAAGTATTATTCAGTACTATTTGAAATGATAATGCTTTACATGGCTGCAGATACACTCAACAATTTTTGTAAGCATATTTTATAATAAAGCAATTTTTAAATTTTTTCTTATGTTACATAGCGATGCCAGTTCCCCCTTCCTCCCTCCCTCCCTTTTTCCCTCCCATCCATGTTCCCTGAACCGCTCACATCCCATTCCTCCCAAATACTCATGTGTTGTAGATCTTAAGTTTGTATGTTCATGATTGTCCTTTTCTTAGAGCATATTTATTTTTCACTGTTTTGTATATAGTTTGTATCAAGCCTAAATCTCTTCTTTAGACTAAAAGGGAAACTGTAGTGAGATATTTACTTTATCCTCACCTGTGGCACAGACTATGCTACACCCACAAAGACTCACCAACATGTAGGCACATGAGCAAGGATCATACCATGAATATGCTGAACTGAACGGTAAAAAGCCCATGAGGTTATAGACATCTAAAGAAAACTTGCAATGGGGAAGGTGATCTTCCCCAGCTAAGAGCATATCAATTGGTTGACCAGTACCAGTCATTATGGAAAACATAAATACTAGTACCATTGTACAAAGTTAACATTTTATATTTAACAATATCTGTGTATATGCATATACATAGATTCATGCAACAACAAAAAGAAAAAAGATCCCATGAATTTTAAGGCAATTGGAGATAGGCATTTGGGAGTGTTTGGAGACAAGAAAGGAAAGGGAGAAATGTTAAAATTAAATTATAATCACACACGCCTCACACACAAACACACACACACACACACACACACACACACACAAACACACACACACACAATTTAGTCAACCCAAGAGAAGAAAATCAGATAATAACCAAGAGAGGGAATATATATATATATAAATATATATATATATATATATATATATATATATGACAAATTAACCTAAAGTAGCAAAATGTCCTATATAAGGAAAAGTTAATTTCTAAATATATAAAAAATATTCTTAATGTCATCATTATATGTGATGAAGCAATGATTATTCTTTCATTATCTCATTATATTTTATACACAATATCACTAGGATACACTAAGGAAATTATGTGTGTTATAAAGGTAAACTCTACTGCTTGGACTATTTGCTAAGACTACACTCTGATTTTATAATCAGAAAAGGAAACATTATAGGTTCTGAATTTAATTATTCTCATTCTATTTTGCTTTGCAGGAAAAATGAAATGCATCAGCATTGTAATACCTTACAAGTACAAGATGTAATATCTTACATGTTACATTGTAATTCAAAATAATTTCATATCCAGCTCTGGTTATTTTAAGATTTTGAAGTTTGCTTTTAAAACATGTACAGAGAAAAGAAAGAGAAATGCACCTTAAAAATGTATTGATTATCTTAAATTTCATTTTCCCTTCCAACCAATGTTTCCCCTCCCATCCCTCCTCTTCATCTCCCCTTGCTTTACTCCATGCCAACCCACAATCTACTTTTCCACGTGTAAGGACTTCCATGAGGAGTCAACAAAGTCTAGCACAATAGCCTATGCTTTAAGGCTAAGCATGCCAACCCACCATTCTGTGTGGGATTCAACAAGCTAGCTGATGTACCAAGATGATATCATGGTCCAACTAACATTTAGTATAACAAAGTGTGTGATCAGCATACAATGTCTTAAGACCATTACATTTCTGGAATTGCATATCATCATTCAAATTCACACATATAAGAGAATCAGTTTCTATTTGTACATGTAGGAGAGTTGTTTAAAAGATAATAGTGATCCATAGTAAATAAAATTATTTTTCAGAATACTTAAGTTAATAAGAGATAATTCAAGTAAAAGCCTGGAGAGAAGAAAAGTAGTAAAGAACTGATCAAGCACAACTACTGGAGAACAGATCTCAGCACACATGTAAAATGTTGGGAATAGCAGTAACTATTAATAACTCCAATACTTGATGGGATAGAGAAAAAAAGATGACTGGGTATTGATGGATGCTGTCTTATCTCCAAGTTCAAGGAAAGATCCTAATTAAAAAATAAATGCTGCCAATACCCACCCCTACCCATACTCACACACACAGACACACATGCACAATCAGACATGCATACACAGACATACATAGAGACTTATACAGAGAAGTAAAATATGTGTCAAAAAAACAGATAATATCTCATGAAGAGAAATGAACACTTAAAATTATATTTTGTTATGTCACATATCAAGAACTTCTTTAAAAGAAACTCAGTTTGCTTTCTATTGTTGTGATGAAAACACTTACTCAAAGCATTTATATCCCCTTACAATAATTTTCAGTACATGAAAAGGAGAAGCCGAGAAACTCTGAAGTAAAGAAAGAAGAAAGAGCTGTCTTTACCAAGAAAAATAGAGAAACTTTGGCATCCCTTACATGCTAAAGGCCAGTTCATATGCTCTCATCAAGCCAATGCCTTCTTAAGACCTTCTCTGACCAGATCAGAGAAAGTGAGCTTACCTACTGTGGTAGTCTAACTACTTATGTGACAGGGGTGGGGAAATGGTATTTCATATATTTACGGATGCTGAGAGAAAGAAGGAATGACAAATGAGCTCAGGGACACATTTCTTCTGCACGGGCATTCATAAATCAATAGCAAATGGATTGCAGAGTTCAGAATATAGGTTTATAAACTAAATACAGAGAAGGAAGTGAGAGGGTTTATGTAGTGTGTGCATCAAATCGACCAAAAGTATCCATATTGCTGATATTGCAATTGAACATCAAGATTGTTCCTGTCTTTAAAAATTCATCTTGCCCAACAGAATACAAGAGATCAAAGAGAAAATTTCAGGCACTGAAGATAAACTAGAGGAAAAAGGTTCATCAACCAAAGAAAATCATAAAACAAACAAATTCTTTACACAACACATCCATGAAATGTGGGACACTGTGAAAAAAAAATCTATGAAATGTGGGACACAGTAAAAAAACCAAGCATAAGAATAATAGGCATAGAAGAAGTCCAGCTTAAAGGAGCAGAAAATATATTCAACCAAATCATTTAAGAAAGTTTTCCCAATCTGAAGAAGGACATGCCTATGAAAGTACAAGAACCATACCAAACACCAAATAGACTAAACCAAAATAAAAAAAAAACAAAAACTGTCTGCTCACCACATAATAATTAAAGCAGTTAACATACAGAATAACATAAAGAATATTAAGAGCAGTGAAGGAAAAAGACTAGGTAACATATAAAGGCAGACCTATCAAAATTACACCTGATTTCTTGATGAAAACCATCAAGGCCAGTAGGTCCTGGATAGATATTCTACAAGTACTAAGAGTTCACAGATGCCAGCCCAGGCAACTATACCCAGCAAAACCCACAATCACTATAGATGGAGAAAGCAAGACATTCAATAACAAAGCCAGATTTTCATAATACATATCTACAAATCCAGCCCTACAGAGATTTCTGGAAGGAAAACTCCAAACCAAGGAAGATAACTACATTCACCAAGACATAAGCAATAGATAATCCCACTTTACCAGAACCAAAAGAAAAAGCAGAACAATATTGTCACAATACTACTGTCAACAACATATCTAAAGCAAACAAGAATTAACAATCAATGATCATTGATCTTCCTCAATATTAATGGTCTTTGCTCACCTATAAAAAGACACAGGCTAACAGAATGGATACAAAGACAGAATCTATACTTCTATTCCATACAGAAAACACATTTAAGCTTCAAAGACACTAGCTCATGGTAAAGGGTTGGGAAAAGTTCTTCCAATCAAATGGACCAAAGAAGCAAGCAGGTGAAGCTATCCTAATATCTAAAAAGTTAGACTTCAAACCAAAATCAATCTAAAGAGATGAAGAAGGTCACTTCATATTCACCACAGGAACAATCTATCATTTTGAAATCTATACCCCAAATACAAAGGCATCCACATTTGTAAAAGAAACAATACTAAAATTCAAATTCACATAAAACCGCACACACTCATAGTGAGAGACTTCAACACCTTACTCTCACCATCAGACAAGTCTACCAGACAGAAACTTAACACAGAAATAAAAGAACTAAAACAAGTTATGTCCCAATTGTGTTTAACAGACATCTGTAGAATATTCTATCCAAATACAAAAGAATATATGTTCTTCTCAGCACCACATGAAACCTTCAATAAAATCAACCACAAACTTGCAACATAACAAACTTCAACAGACTCAAAAAAATTGGAATATCCCCCCTATATCTTATCAGACCACCATGCTTTAATGTTGAAATTCAACAACACAAGTTGCAGAAAACCTGCAAACTCATGGAAACTGAACAATGCATAATTGCACCATATCTGGGTCAAGGAAGAATTAAAAAATTATAGACTTCCTAGAATTCAACAGGAATAAAAACACAACATACCTACCCTTATGGAACAATATGAAAGCAATCCAGCATGCAAACTTCATTGCACTAAGTGCCCACATGAAGGAAACAGAGGATAGTCACATTAGAGAATTAAAAAAGCACTGAAAGCCTAACAACAAAAAGAAGAAAATTTACCCCAGGGGAGTAGATGCCAAGAAATAATCAATTTGAGGAATGAGATTTAAAAAGTAGAAACTAGGAAAACAATGCAAAGAATCAATGTAGCAAAGATTTCATTCTTTGAGGAAATCAACAAGATAGACAAACCCATATCCAAACTAATCAAAAAAAGCAGAGAAAAAACATGGAAATCAGAAAAACCCGAAATGAAGAGGGGAACATAATAACAGACACTAAGGAAATCCAAAGTCTCTTCAGGTCATACTTTAAAAGCTTTAATCCACAAAATTTAAAAATTCAATGGAAATGAACAAATTTCTGGACAGGTATAAATTACCAAAATTAAATCAGGAACAGAGAAGCAATTTAAATACACCTGTAACCCCTAATGAATTAGGAGAAGTCATCAAAAGCCTCACAACCAAAAAAGCCCATGGTCAGATGGTTTCAGTGCAGAATTCTACCAGAAATTCAAAGAAGAGCTAATACCAATACACTGTAAATTGTTCCACACAATAGAAGCAAAAGGTTAATTTCAAAACTTTTACTACAAGGCTACCATTACCTTGGTACCAAAGCTGCACAAAGACACAACTAAGAAAAAAGAAATATAGGCCAATATCCTTCATGAACATTGATGCAAAAATACTAAATAAAATACTGGCAAATTGAATCCAAGATCATATCAGAGAAAACACTCACTGTGACCAAGTAGGCTTCATCCTAGTGTTGCAGGGATAGTTCAGCATAGAAAAATCTATAATGTGATCCACCATATAAACAAACTGAAAGAGGAAAAACACATGATCACCTCAGTAGATGTTGAAAAAGTCTTTGACAAAATCTAACAATCTTTCATGATAAATATATTGGAGTGATCAGGGATAACAGAGACATACCTAACCATAATAAAAGAAATATTCAGTATACCCACAGCCAACATCAAACTAAATGTACAGAAACTTAAGGTAATTCCTCTAAAATCAGGAACAAGACAAGGCTGTCCACTTTCTCCATATCTCTTCAAAAATGCCCTTGAAGTTCTAGTTAGAGCAATAAGGAGATCAAGAAAATTCAAACTGGAAAGAAAGAAGTCAACCTTTCATTTGCAGATGACATGACAGCTTAAATAAGTGACCCCAAAAAAATCTATCAGGGAACTTCTACAGTTGAAAATACCTTCAGCAATGGAGCAGAATACAGGATTAACTCAAAAAATTCAGTAGCCCTACAATATACAGATGATAAAGGGGCTGAGAAAGAAATCAGAGAAACACCATCATTTATAATGCCCACAAACAACAAAAAATGTCCAGGGGTAATGCTAACCAAACAAGTAAAAGACCTATAAAGCAATAACTTTGAATCTTTAAAGTAAAAAAGGAAAGAAGATACCAAAAAATTGAAAAGAACTCTCATACTGTTGAATAAGCAGGATCAACACAGTAAAAATGGCAATCTTGCCAAATGCAATATACAGATTCAATGCAATCCTTGTCAAAATATCAGCACAATTCTTCAGTGACCTTGAAAGGATAATAATCAACATTATGGAAAAACAAAAGACCCAGGATAGCCAAAACAACCATGTACAATGAAGGAACTTCAGGAAGCATCACCATCACTGACCTCAAGCTCAATTATAGAGCTATACATGAAAACAGCTTGGTATTGGGACAAAAATAGATGTGTAGATGAATGGAATCAAATAAAAAATCCTAATATTAACCGACGCACCTATGGACACCTGCTTTTTGACAAACCAGATAAAAATATACAATGAAAAGAGGAAAGTATCTTCAACAAATGGTGCTGGCACACTACACGATGGTGTGTAGAATTATAAGGAGTATGGTTTTTCCGCCCGCTGCCTGGTCTAGTCCCGCCGCCACGCCAGCCCAATTAACACACAGAGACTCTGTATTTTTTATAATTCTGTTGGCCAGGTACTTGTTTCTTATCGGCTAGCTCTGTCTTAAATATTAACCCATTTCTATGTATTTCCATGTGGTCTTACTGAGAGCGGAGGAATGGCGGTTCTGTTCCCTCCAGACTCTCCATCTTGACTCCTCCTTACTACTTCCTTTTTCCTCCTTGTCTCCTAGTCCCTCCTATCTTCCTTTCCTATTGGCCAACAGTGCTTTATTCATTAACCAGTATAAGAAACATATACAGAATGACATCTCCCATCATAGAATACTGCAGACAGACCCATACCTATCACCATGACCAAAACTTAAGTCCAAATGGATCAAAGACCTCAACATAAATCCAGCCATACTGAACCTCTTAGAAGAGAAAGTGAAAGGTAGGCTTTAACAAATTGGTACAGAAGACCACTTCCTGAACCTAATACCAAAAGCACAGACACTGAGACTGACAGTTAATAAATTGGACCTCCTGAATATGAGAAGCTTCTGTAAGGCAAAAGAAACTGTCATCAAGACCAAAGGGCAGCCCATAGACTGGAAAAAATCTTCACCATCCCCATATCTAACAGAGGGTTGATCTCCAAAATATACAAAGAACTCAAGAAACTACTCAACAAAACACCAAATAACCCTATTAAAAAATGGAGTACAGAACTAAATAGAAAATTCTCAACATAGGAATCCGAAATGGCTGAAAGACTCTTAAGAAAGTGCTCAACATCTTTAGGCTTCAGGGAAATGCAAATAAAAACAACTCTAAGGTATCTTCTTAACTCCTGTCAGAATGGCTAAAATTAGAAACACCAATGACAGTTTATGCTGAAGAGGATGGGGAGAAAGGGGAACACTCCTCCACTGCTGGTGAGAGTGCAAACTCTATAGCCATTTTGGAGATCAGTATGGAGGTTTCTCAGGAAAATGGGAATTAGTTTACCATAGGACCTGGCAATCCCCTTCTTATCCATATACCCAAATGACCCACACACATGCAACCAATACATGTGCTCAACTTTGTTGATAGCAGCATTATTTGTAATCGAAAGAACCTGAAAGCATCCTAGATGCCCCTCAATTGAATGATGGATAAAGAAGATGTGGTACATTTACACAATGGAATACTGCTACTCAGCAGCAAAAAAAAAAAAAAAAAAAAAAAAAAAAAAAAAAAAAAAAACAACTATGGAAATTTGAAATTCGCAGGCAAATGATTGGAACTTGAAGAAACCATCCTGAGTGAGGTAATCAAGTCACAAAAACAGGAGTATGTACTCATTCATATATGAATTTTGGACATAGAGCAAATGATCACCAGCCTACAATTCATACCCACAGAAACTAGGATACAAGGAGGAACCTAAGAGATTCATACAAGGTCCCTCACTGAATGGGAAAGGAACAAAATCTCCTGAGCTTATTGGGGGGGGTACAGTGAGTAGAGAGGGAGATAGGAGAATGAGAAGAGGAGGAAAGAAGTACCTATGTGACCAGATTGTGTCCAGAAACGAATAGATGAGAGCAAGAAAAGAGATACCATAATAGAGGGAGACATTATATATTTGAAGAGAAAACTGACTCTAGAAAATGAGCAAATACCTACAAGGATGACCCCAACTAACATCCTGAGCAACAGTGGAGAGAATAACTTAAATACTCTTCCCTGATAATGAGATTGGTAACTAATATATATATATGCGATCCTAGAACCTTCATTTACTAGCTGTTGGAAACAGAAGCAGATCCCACATAAACACTGAGCCAAACTGTAATCCAGTTGCAGAGAAGGAGGAGAAATATGTAAAGGCATCAAGACTAGGCTACAGAGACCAACAGGGACAGCTGACCTGAACATGGAGGAGCTCATGGACCCCTAGACTGATAGATGGGAAACCAGCATTGGACTAACCCAGACCCCCTGTATGTGGGTCTCGATAAAAATGCCTTGACAGTCTACAGGACCAGGATATATTCCTGGTGCATGAAAGGACTTTGGGAGCACATTCCTAATGTAGGGATACTCCCTTAGCCTAGAGGCAGGAGGGAGGGCTTAGGACCTACTCCAAATGACTTGATAGATTTTGATGATCCCTCCTGGAAGGCTTCACCTGCCCTGTGGAGTGTGGGAAAACATGTTATAGGAGTGGGGATCAGATGGCATGGGAGGGAGATGAAACTGGGATCAATATGTAAAATAGGAAAAAATTTTATATATATATATATATATATATATATATATATATATATGGACAAAAAGAAATAAAAAAAGAAATAGAAATCATGGTACATACCACTCAACTTACAATCACCTGAATGCATGAACTCACACACATACACACAGACAATTACATATATATATATATATATATATATATATATGTATATATACGTATATACATATATAAATATATGTATATATACATATATATATATATATATATATATATTATGTGAAGAACAACTCAATTAGAGAAAAAACATTGTTTATATCCATGGAATATTTATTGTAATCAGTTTCTAGGACACAGGCTCTTGGTGGGGGTGGGTGGCTGTGTATCAGAGCTCCAAGAGTGTTCTCAATGGGGACAGAACACAGAAGCAGCAAGATCCGGGGCCAACCCACGGAGTTCCCTGAGAAGGGTGTAGGGGAGATTCTACCTGAAATGGTCCTAAACACACCTCTAGCCAAGTCCTGGTGATGGGGTCATAGCCTTTTTTGATTTCTTAAAGCACCAAGTACACAAACACATATGTATATGCAAAAGAAACATACTTACAAAATAAAAACAAAAATCCTTAGAAACAATAAAATATTAGTAATAAATATTAAATATCTTAGCAAATGCTCAGTCCAACTACCAACTGAATTAGATGCACCATCAATAAAGATAAAAAAACAAAGGGAAACTTTAGAAATCATTTAAAAAGAACAAGCAGAGGAAAACTAGAAGAAAAACATACGATTCAAAGGCAGTAATCATTCCTCAGTTTTACTAGTACTTAATTATGCACAGTGATTTCAGATATGTAATTGTACTTGGAATAAAGAAACAAGAAAGTCCAGTGATGCTCTCTATGAAAAGCTCACTTTGGAAATAAGGGCACATAAATGGAGATTGAAATAGTATTACTTGCATAGTATTAACCCAAAAGTACTGGGGATCAACCTGAAGCAAAAGGATTTTTAAGTCTCTAGGAAATGGGAATTTGCCTCATTGGTATTGTGTTTGAACAGCAAGTATTGCTTCAGATTTTCTCAGTCTGTGTTACATAATCTCTTTGTGTCAAAGGACCCTTCCGCATGGGTCACTTAAGACCATCAGCAAACAAAGATACTTATATTATAACTCATAACAGTAGCAAAAATTATATTTATGAAGTAGCATCACAAATAATTTTATAGTTGGAGGTCATCAGAACATGTGAAACTATATTAAAAGATCGCAGTATTTTTGACACAGTTGTTTTCAAATTTTCTTATCTTCACATGTTGTATACTTGAAGGGCTTTTAGAATTTGTATAACTTGGTGATATTGGATTGAGGAGAAATTTCTTATAAATCATTTATGCCTTCTTCCAGCAGTGTTGTTTCCAACTTTTTCCATGAAAGTCCTGAGCTACTCTCTCCTTATTTTAGGGAGATATATTTATCTACTTGAATGTCTTCTTTACAACTTGGAAGTCATGATACATGTTTTTTAAAAAAAGCCAGATTTATGTTTATTACATTTGAAACATTATTATCTGGCTTTGTACTTACTCAGGAACAAAATAATCAAAACAAAGTTAACTTTAAAAATTCAACATGATTCAGTGAGCTAGATGAGTTGGACACAGGTCAGATTACCAAGCTTCAGACCCTACTATATACTCAGGTGATTATTGGCACATAGAACAATAAAGATAGATTTGCTTGAGTTGCATCTGCCCTACACAGAAATTTAAATTGCTTATAAAAGATAATTCTATTTAGTCACAGTTTATCAGTGATGATTAAAAGGTGTGCAATAGGAAGTGAAATCTTATCCAAAAACTAAAATTTTGTTATCTATGTTTTGGAACAAAATGAATCTATCCCTACTTCCTGTATAAATAAAAATGATAATCAGTCAGGCTTTGAGACTTTCTCAATCACCATGAGCTGGCTCAATCCTTCCCTCACCAAATCCTTATGCACTCTCTGGAACCTGACAATCAGTGGGGCTTGCCTCAGGCAATCTCCCTTATAAACAAATGGAAATTGACAATAAAATGGCGATCATAAGGAAAATTGTAGGTGAGATATTAGTCAAATGAAACAAACAAATTTGGACTATAGAAATGAGTTCAAATGAGAAATTATACAACATAGTGACTATGATTAATAACATATTTTAATGTTTAAAATCAACAGAGTAAGTTTTAAGTATATTCAGTATAGAATCTGAAAAAAAAGTTTGAATAAAGCCTGTGATGATGATAATTAGGTCATGTTAGACAATGTTTACACATTTCAAAATTTGAGATATATGGTATATATCTACAATTTTTCAATGAAAATAAAACTTCAGCTTATGTTATCATTTTATACATACTAATATTATCATACTAAATTGTAATATAATTTACCTAAATAAGTAAAATTCTTGTTTTGAGAGTGAAATGTATGTTTTCTGATGTTTTATCAAATACAAAGTTCTTGTTTTAACTAAGTAAAATTAAGGCTATGAAAATATCATGAGTATAAAAAGTTTTCCTGATTGTTATGTCCCCAAAAAAAAACAAACACAAGTAATTTATATATCTTTTGATGACCTTTTTTATACAAAAGTCATTTAGCATTTATTTTCAGTTTCAATTTCAATTGTTTTTGTTGTATGAAATATGTGAATTTTTCTGATACTTATAGTAAATACATAAATCCTTGTGTCCTATTAGATAAAATTGGTAATTCCTAAACCAAACCGGACTGTCTTAGTCATATTACTACTGACCATACAGCTAAGTTCAAATGTGTTTTGAGAAATATGTGTTATTAATCAGGAAGATAATTGCTCAAATTATTGCCTGGCAGTTTTATACATTTCTAAAGCATTGGCAAGCATTAAATCTTTTCCTTTTTAATGTTATGAACTCTCTTTTTAAAAGATTATGTGATATGCATTACAATTCATTCCTCAAATCCGTACAGCCTACCAAAGGGAAAACACATTAAATAAATCACTGCTTTCACTATGAGGTAGGAATTGTTCCCGTGTCTCATCAACCACAGTTGAGTGAGTGATGGCATTACATATGGTGGGGATAAGAACCTTAAATTCTTCCAAGCAGTTTATCCTCTGTTCTTTCACATTTGTAGTCAACAGGATAAGTTACTATGAATATGAACTTCATGACATTTTTCTTCTTCCCATATTTGATACATGCATATAATACAAAATTAAGTCTAAATTCAAACTTCAGAATTTGACTTGTGCATATTCTCCTTCATTCAGAATCCTTTATATATAATTTAATTTAATTTTCCTACAAAGTTTATAGACTCAATAGATCATCAAAAAAGAAATGGGAGACTCTCTGAGTTTCCCACATATTTGAATTTTATTCTATGTGAATTCTATGTAAAAGCAACAAGAATCACTTTTGCACAATTGTTTTGTGTGTGTGTGTGCGTGCGTGCGTGCGTGCATGCGTGTGTGTGTGTGTGTAAATGAATTGACAATATCAAAAGGACTTTCCTCCAGGGCTGTGAAAAGATTTTGAATTCGAGGGATTAATTTTCCTGATCAAGGTATCTTTTGTGTGTGTGTGTGTGTGTGTGTGTGTGTGTGTGTGTGTGTGTAATCCCTGGACCATAGCACAGTGTAAATTAATAATATGTCAAATCTTATGAGTTCCTGGAGGCTAAAGATAGTTACTTAGATAGTCATGTATCTCTCTATGACTGAATTTCAATAAATTCAACAAATTTCCAGACACCGAGACACCAAACAGTTACCAAATATTACCATACTTCATAGTCAGAAATTTGAGCCATGTTCTCAACACCATTAGAAGGTAGCATCATCCTATAATTCACACCCCCAGAGAAACTAGGATTCAAGGAGGAACCTAAGAGATTCATACAAGGTTCCTCACAGAAGGGGAAAGGAAGAAGATCTCCTGAGCATATTGGGAGGGGGGGCAGTGAGTGGAGAGGGAGTTAGAAGAAAGAGAAGGGGAAGAGAGGAGAACAAGTGTGACTAGGAAGATGAGAGCAGAGAGAAAGAGAGAGAGAGAGAGAGACTATTATAGTTGTGAAGAGAAAATTGACTCTAGAGCAATGTGCAGAGACCTACAAGGATGACCCCAACTAACAATCTGAGCAACAGTGGAAAGGCTATCTTAAATGCCTTTCCCTCCTAATGAGATTGATAAGTAACTTATATGCCATCATAGAGAACTTATCTAGTAGTTGATTGAAACAGAAGCAAACACCCACAGCTAAACACTGAGCCCAACTCCTGGAATCCAGTTGCAGAGAATGGGAAGTGATAAGAAAAGGGATCAAGACTAGGCCACACACAAAGACAGCTGACCTGAACAAGGGGGAGTTCATGGACCCCCCCCAGACTGATATATGGGAAACCAGCATTGGACCGACTGAGGTCTCAGAATGCCTGGGCATTCTAAGGGACCTCTGACAGTGGAACCAGGATGTATCTGTGGTGCAAGAAAGGACTTTGGGAGCAAATTCCCCATGGAGGAATACTACCTTAGCCTAGAAGCAGGAGGGAGGGCCTAATCATTACTCTAAATGACATTGCAGATTTTGATGATTTCTCCTGGGAGGCATTACCCTCCCTGTGGAGTGGGGAGTGGATGGGAGTGGGGTCGGGAGTCATGGGAGGGAGAGAGGAAGAGGGAACTGGGATCATTATGTAAAATAAGAAACATATATATATATATATATATATGTATATGTATACACATATATATATATATGTATGTATGCATGTATGTATGTATGTATGTATATATCCAGGAAAAGAATAATGTTTCTCATGCATTGTGGTTTTTTTTTTTTTTTTTTTTTTTACTTTGTTTAATTTTATCTGTATTTTAACTGCAATATGCAGGGTGCATGCATGTAGTGATTCTCAAGGAGTTTTATGAGTCATCCTGTAAATTAAAAACTGATAATGTTCATGGTTGCTATCAGAAGTAAATAAAGTCTCATATTAAAGTACAATAGAGCTAATGGTATGCTGATGGTATGCACCTGCCATTCAGTAATGTGATTGTTCGTTACACCAAGAATTATCACACATTGTTTATCAATTCATACCATTTTCACCATTAGAGATGAAATCTATCTCAATGTAAATGATGAACAGTTACTCTATTCCGAGAGTATTTTCTCAAACTAGTTAGGAGAATTTTTACTTCCGAATTCTTTACTTTTACTATGGAGATTCAATTTAAATTATAAGGCATGGAGACTATCATCAGTATATATGTTCCTTCTTGATGTGTAGTAAATTCTATCCAGTTTTCTAGATATGATTAAGGAATGCTTATTCAAATCATGAAAGTCAAGTATTCTGTCCAGGGATTTTCAAAAGTATTCAAAAGTTGTTTTAAGTTAAGGTAAGAAGTATGTGATATTTAAAATGAAAACATTTTTGTCTTCAATTGATTTAAGATTTTAGATGTAAGATTCATGATGTAGAGACTTGAGAGACAAGAGGTCCATGCCCTCTCTCCAAAAATGAAAAGCTGTGGATTCCTTCCAGACTAACATGGCTTGATCAAGCAAGACCTCCTGAAGCAGTGTCCCAAGTTATCCAACATTCAAAACAGGTCAGACAAAGCAGCCGTAAAGACCACTATAGCCGTGATTTTTGTATCTTCTTAGGATCCCCAAGACAGTGCCCCTACCAGGAAGAAGCAGTTTGCATAGAATGATACCCGAATTCCCAAATATTGTTTATAAATGTTTGTTTTAATTATTTGGGGTTGGTTATAAATGTTTAATAATCACAACCAATCTCTTTTTAAAGGTAAAAAGTAGATTATGGTATAGAAATGAATATATTGTTTTGGAATGGATTTTCATGTATTGATATAAATTTAAGGTCATTTTTGTGATATGAATATTTCTCCTCTTGTTTAGGTATTGTGTTTATATGTATTTATATAGCTCATTTAAAATGTAATTTATAATTAAGTACAGATTATAGTCGCCTATAATAGTCAAAACTTATACTTAAGTTAGTTAGGTTTTCTAGATGCACAAAAACTATATTTCAAATGGATAGGCATTCTTCAAACCTTTCAGAGACCTACAGAATATGGCATTTAAAGTGCTTTAGGGTATTTCTTAACAGTGAGGCATAACTGCTCCTGGCAATACCACCTTCATCAGAAAGGAAGTTGGACATCGAAGAAACTCATTATGGAGTTTGGTTCCAATATGGCAAGACTAGCATTTGGGCAAGATACTGCTCTTTTCAGGACTATATGACTTTATGCTGTATAAACTGGAAATGCAGGACCCACAGGAAAGTGACTGCTGATACAAGATGGACATTGATACAGGACATTGCTTCATGGAAGATTCTGCCAACCATTCTGCAGGACACAGAGAAAAGTGACTGACAAACTGCCAAAACAGGTAGACAGTTTAATGTTTCCCACTTTGCTGAGGAGTCTGCCAGAAACACTATGGCCTATAGGCTGAAAATGGAGCATTAAAGAACTTCCAGGTGGCTGACCAGGCAGCAAGTTGTCTCTGTCATTTCTAGCGTTTATATATTATCCTTCTGTGGTCTTTGATGGAGTTAAAGACAGTTATGCTTATAGATTTCCTTAGTTAGATTTAAAGATACATTACATATAAGACTTTAGAGTCATAAAGATAGGATAGATGGTAGAGTATTTTCTTTAAATCTTGCTAAATGTTAATGAACTAAATATTGTTAACTATAGTTCTTATTTGATAACTGCTTTTTATATGTATTACTATGTTAAAGTTAAAACCCTTCTTTTTATTTAGACAGAAAACAGGAGATGATGGGAGATACCATTCTATAAATATGTTTCTCTTAATGGTTAATGAATAAAGCACTGTTGGAAAATAGGAAAGCAAGATTGGCAGAACTAGGAGTCAAGGAGGATTCTGGAAGATGTAGGAGGAGATTTAAAGTGTAGAGCCTTGAGAGAGAAGAGTCGGGACTCTCTCTCAGGTAAGATAAGACCATGTGGAAACAATTAGATTAATATAAATTGGTTAATATTTAAGACAGAGCTAGCCAATAAGAAGTGCTAGTAACTGTCCAACAGCTTTATATCTCAAAAAAATTTTCAGGTGAGGTTCTTATTCAAAAATATTTTAGAAAATAATGTTAGAACCCAAAGTGCTGTAAATGAAACTTTCAGCATACAGTCAAGGCAAAGGTCTGAGCATCCTATGAGTCTAATGTTTAACATGCCCCTCCAAATATAAGTATTTCTCCTCCACAGGACAAATTGACAATTTAGGATACAAAGATCACTCCAGTATCTACAAAAAGGGCAGTAGTGCCTAAAACAGCTATTGGTTGAACTACCTTTTCACCTTTCCATGCACAGGTTGGCTTCAGTGACAGCTGAATTCTGCCCATAGGTTCCATCTCTGCACTTCTACTTGAGTCTTTCTACCAATGCTACCTTGTCATTTGGTCTTTCTCCTGATTAACCTATATAGTTGCCAGAGTCATTCAGAACTCCAGTACTGAACTCATTACTCACATTTTTTTCCTTCAATCTCTTCATATTCCTAGCATTCAAACTATCTGAACGTTTTGAATAAATCTTTAATTGGTATCTGCTTGATTGCTGTCCTCAGCATGTGTTCCATATGCAGTTCTAGCCAATTCTAAAGTTTGCAATGTCTGATTTAGGGATGTTGTATAAACATTAAAAAAAAAACTATATGTTCAAACATACAAATTTTTAGTTTAACAACATTGAATAATTTTATCTTCATTGCTTTATGTCTTTACTTTAAAATAACACAAAATTTAAGTATAAAAAGCTGTCTAAAAGAATGTGTGTAGCTGGCTAGATGGTCTAGTTGGTAAGAGCACTGATCTGATTTCTCTAGTAGAACTTGGATTTCATCCCTCAGTACCCATATGGTGTTTCAGCATCATGTATGATTCCTTGGGACCCTTCTTTCTTCCACTGCTACCAAGAATACACATGGTTCCTCAGCACACACATGCAGGGACACACATTTAAAACAAAATTAATAAATTTTTAAGTTTTAAGGAAGATAATTTTGTATTCAGAATTGTGTTAACTTGGGGCATTCACTTGTAAGTCAAATCTCTGCTCACTTGTTGAAAATGTAGAAAAGAGGAGGATGGAAGTTGGAGAATCAAAAATAGGAGTAATATTAGAAATAAGGAAGGAAGAGAAACTTAAAGAGAAGAGGGATAATCATAGTATTGTCATTATAAATTTTGTGTTTTCTTTTTTTCTTAGTTACTTCTGTGGTAATATGAATTACTGAAAAAACACATTTGACTTCCTAATATGTCTTGCAATTATTTATGGTTATAACAACAATTTTTGTTTAAAGTTTTAGGTATGAAACATTTTGCAAACTTTCCAGAAAAAAAAGGTTTACTGGCTGATAATTTTTCATATCTCACTTCCCCAAGTTCTACCTGAAGACTGTGGGATAATCTTTTAGGATAATACTCAGTAGCCACTTAGATAATCCTGTTGCTGTTTTCATTTAGAAAGATTGAGTCCTGTACACTTTAGGCAGCCACATAGATCAAAGAATTGGCCATTATAATTTGTAGATCCATTGTGAATGTCTAGACTTACAGTCTAGTTATTTACTTTCATGTAAATAACTAGTCATTCACGTGTTATTAAATATTACTTTACTTACTATCTTCTTTGTTCTTATTTATACAGGCATCTAATATATAGGAATAATCATCTCCCAACAATCCTAAATTAATTAATAAAATCAATAAAAATATATGCAATAATATTACTGTTGAATTAATAAGATTGGCCTTCATAACTTCTAAAGTACTCTACTAAAATTTAATGTTAATAGTGGAAAATTTGAGAGTACATTTTAAGTAGCATACATGTATCATAATAGGTCATTTATTAGCAAAGTATGTTTCATAATGATTAGCTGTCCAACTCTTCATTCATCTCCTCAATGAATTTTAATTAAAGTGTTATTTTGTAGAGAAAATTTTATTGAAATCATAATACCTCTGTGAGTTTTTAGACTTCCAATTTCTAAAATACATGGCAAGTTGTAGCATACAAAGCATGCCTTAGTGTAATTTCCATTTCAGTAAATGTCTGCTTAGGGGCAATGAAGTATGTTATCTTATCACATCTTGATATTTCCCAACTCACAACTCTTGTGGTCTTGAACCTTGACTACTCAGTAGACAGTAGACATGAAAATAAAATTAATTTCTTAGCAACTTGGCAGGTCAGGATTTATATTAAAACTAGGGAAGATGAATTGCTGTCAATGGAAAGTGAAGCTTGAATCAAAACCTAACAGCAACAGTTCAAACAGAAACCTTTATCCCCAAATGTTCTCTTAAACTGCAAATAAAATATCAGTGACCTCATATATATAAGTTTCAATGGACATCCACCAAGTGATAATTGTGGAAAGGAATAAATTTTGACTCTATTACATTTACAAATTTAAAGTTTTGGTTTTGAGAAAGATTCCATTATTTTCTAAGTTTTATAAGAAAACGTCATCTGCTCAAGGGACAGTGATCACAACCTCTGAATTTGATGTAATGTCTCACAGAGAATGCTAAATACAGCATATATAATCTGTAATGATTTTTACTTCAAGGCTCATATGTACTGATTTCTTTAACATAAACTATGTGTGTACCATTATGATTAAATTGTTTGCTTCTCTTTAAATAACTATTAAAAATTAAAACAGCCACAAAATGTGTCAATAATATTTTATATCTAAAATTAAACTAAACTTTTCAGTGAATTGAAACCATCTGTATTTTCAACTTCTATTTTATTAGCTCATGGTCTTAGCTCCTGTAGTAGTCGTTATTGTCACATAACTTGCTTATAATTTGTGAAATTATGGATGTGCATGTTTTATATCCTTTAAAAATAACAATTACTGTTTATTGTCTAGGTAACAGCACATTTCCTTTTGAAATTGTGAGCTTTATAATGACAACTGCCTATAAGGTGATCATTTACACAATGTAATCTAGAACCTGAAATACAAAGTTTTCTGTGTTACTATTAAAGGCACATTATTGAAATTTATCATTTATAAGAAAGACAGTATACAGAATTTTGTCATAACTGGATAATTAATGGTTTTCTTGTGATGCTCAGTCAGTGAGAAAAACCTCCATGTAATTTATAGCAGTAAGTACTTATTTTTGTCTCAAATTTAATATGGGTTAAATTCACAAACTACGTTACACCCAAATTACATAGATATTCTCCAATGAAGTACTTTAATACTTCAGAATAGAATTATTAAAAATACATCTAGTAACCTTTCAGTCTTCTTGTGTTCATAGAAATTGCTTTTGATATTTTGATTTTGGTGTTTCCCTATACTATAAACAATTACACAACATATATTTTTAATTTTGAAAACAGTATTTAGTTGAATTTGTAAGATTACTGTTACATATTTTATGTGGTTAAGAAATATTTTAAAGTAACCCAATAAAAATGTATCATTATTTGGTATTATCAACCAATAACATCATTTCAAGTGATGTAGCTGTCAATCTGTTTCAAGATGCACAGTAGTTCCAGCTCATTCACCATTTAAAATTCTCACAACATAGTAGCTTGGCATCACTGTTATAGGAATGTAGTTTTCATTATTCAAGAAGGACAATTACAATCTGAAGTAAGTTGGGAATTCTACCTTAAAAAGTGATTCCCACAGCTCATTATCTTAATATATTTTGCTCTTGGAACATTTGCATTCGGCAATGGATAGGTTTTTTTTCCCATTAATTTGATAGATTATTTTTTTATCTTCTCTAACAAGTACATTTTTTCTATTGCAATTACATTATTTACAGTTTTAGAATACAATCTAAGATTCTGAGTATACTATGTTTATATTCTACTTCATATTAGCATTCTACACAAAACTTACATATTTATTAAAGGAAAATAGTTGTTTACTTAGGAAAATATACAAGTGATGTATTACATCCACTAAACTGAAACAAGTTTTAATGAGCATGAAACTCTCAGGGATTATAAAAGCTCTGCATGAATTTTTCTTTTCTTCTTACTTATTGTATTCAATGTCACCGAGAACTATTTATTTGTAACAGAACACTACTAAAGCTTATATAGTTGTTATAGTTTCTTTTTGTTAATATCTTAGTAATTCTTGTGTATTCATTCAGGAAATGTAAATCAAAAATATAAATCAATCTTCTCTTTTGTTTAGATAAAGTATATATATTATGAATCACTTTTTATTGATAAATAATTGCATTCCAAAATAAAAAAAAAAAAACATTAGTAACATGACAACACTGAGCTAATTTGTGGAATGAAAATAACCATGATCATTGATATGTTATCATAGATCTTAGTAGCAGTAGCTCTGTGTTTCTAAAACTCATAGTATTGTGAACATAATTTTTTAAAGAAGTACATATGAAGGAATAAGATATATGAGATTCTTATTAAATTAGTCAGACTTAAAGAAAATTATAAAGCTAAGTAAAAGATTCAGTTTCTAAAATAGCAAGTGCTTCTTAAAGTACGTTTAGTGTTACAAGAAATGAAGGACTTCAAAAATTTATTTCTAAAATACATAATTTCCCTTTTCCTCCAACCCATCAATGTATACCTTGCACTCTCTCTCTCTCTCTCTCTCTCTCTCTCTCTCTTTCTCTCTCTCTCTCCATATTACCCATTTTCTTTCATTTTTAATATATATTATTATTGGATTAATCTATATATTGTTACCTATATGTATATTATCTCAGAGCTGAAAATTTGGTATTGGATATCAAGTTAAGGGTCCTCTTTCCTGGTGAAGAGAATTTATCCTCCTCTCAGCCTTCTCCAATTATCCACAGTTCTTTGTCAAGGGTTGAGGGACCACTATGTTGCATTATCTATTGGTATAGCTGTTGTTCAGGACATTTTTAGGCCACCATGTTGATGAAATTTCATGGGTGTAGCCTCTATTACATTTATAGGTGACCAATTTCACTGCAAGTTTCCTGCTACTCTTGTCCTTACAATCGTCTTTCCTCTTATTCACAATGATTCCTGAGCTTGATGTGTTGGCATCAGCTGGACCTATGCACCCACAGGCTCTCTGTATTTTGATTTGTTGCAGTTTTATGGAATCTACTGTTTTAAAAGGAGAAGCTTCTTTGGAGAGAATATATACTTACATGTGACTATAAGGACAAATAGAATTCAGTTAAGAAGTTAGTTTAGTAAAGTGGAAGCTGTAGGACCTCCTCCAAGATCCATAATTAAATACCCCAGGTAACTGCCTAGATTTCCATTATGACACATTATCTCCCTCCTGTTGAGTAGACCTTAAATACAATAAGAGTTATTGGATACTAAGCTGGGTAATTTTATGTCAACCTGATACAAGCTAAAGTTATCTAAGAGGAGGGATCCACAATTAAGAAAATCCCTCTATTCTGGGGCTATAGATAAGCCTGTAGCACACTTTCTAAATTAGTGATTCATGATGGAGGGCCCAGACCACTGTGGGTGATGCTATCCCTAGGCTTGGTTGTCCTGCATTCTATGTGATCTAGAAGTGTATGAATAATTAAACCCTTTTTCTCTCCAATTTGATTTTGGTCACAGTGCTTCATCACAGATATAGTAACCCTAACTAGGACAATTTTTATGAAGGTGTATATATCATGATTGCATCCTTAGATACACTGTGATAGCTGTTGTGATTCATAGGCATCATAGCTATTAGCGGTTGTTTGTTTACTTACCTATGAAACCTGCATGGCACCTTCTGTTACCACAAAACTTATCCCACAAGGAGGAGGCTAGCAGGTTTTATCTAGGTCAGATATTTGGAACCCATTTTAAAGTGTCAGTTTTTTTCAGCAATGGGAACTTCCCTCTAGCACTAGGGGAAACAATGCCAATCTTAATAGTCCATATCCTTTTGTGAGTCTCTCTGCAAACCCTGACCAGGAAGTCAAAAGAGAGCTTTGCATGCCTGGGGCTCTTACACACAATAGATATTGAGATTTCATATGACTTGGGGTTTGTTGTTGTTGTTGTTTGTGCTACTTCCACTTAGTGTTCCCTACCTCAGGATTGCAGATCAAGATGTAAATACTTAACTACTACTCTAGCACCATGCTTGCCTGCCTCATGCTGTGTTCTCTGCCATTATGATCATGGAATAACCCTCTAAATTTAAGCATCAAATAAACTCTTCCTTCTGTAGGTTGCCTTTGTCATAAGGTTTTATCACAATAATGAAAATAATTAAGAAAACTGAAAGCATGTTTTAAGAGTGACTATAATCACCTTATTATCCCTATAATTCAACACTTGATGAAGAATTAACTGTTAGCTCCCATTGAAGTTTTTCATTCCTATCTGCATAGCACATCTAGCAAAGACTCAAGAAAGATGGGAGTACTATACTAAGTGTTTATCTGGGTCTAGGAAGCAGAAAGAGAAGAAAGCAGAACTTCCAAGGCCTAGAGAATCATATTAGCCTATTTAATTTTTAATTTTGAAGTTGTGATCCCCCCAAAACCCACTTGTACAATGATCATATACCTCCTACTCTTTCTTACTTTTTAAAATAGATATTCAAATTAGAAACAATCAAGGAAAGCAGATAGAGTTGACAAGCTTTCATGAGAAATTCTTGGTAGAGTTAGAAGAATGTGTACATATGTAAAGTGAACTAAGATTCCTAAAATGAGGTAAAACAGTTTATATAAACTGATAAATTGTACACAAGCCATCATTATCTATTCTAATGATAACAATAGATAGTAATTTGAGAATATTTTATATTTTCAAACACTAAATAAAATAGTTGGAACAAATCCTTAACTTCTCAAAGATGTTCATGTTTCATTTTCAGAGTGTTAAAAGAATTTGAAAATCAAATACTGCATTGTATAGGTGTTTCAGCTTTCTTCCATAGAATAACCAAATCTTTTGTAAAGTACTCATGACCTGACCTTCAGTGGATAAATGTGTAAGAGACCAGGAGAAAAGGGAATTTCAATCAGTATTCATAATACACAGGATCATTTTGTGTCACACTGGTGCTCTCGTAATGCAAAATGCAATGAACCTTGTCTTGGGAAACTGAAGATGTAATATTTCCACTAATGCTCTTCTAAGAACTAGCTCACTAGTATCCAATATCTCTTCAGGTTGAATGACTAGAAACAGAATTTTGGAAAAGAAAGCAATTCTCAAGAACTTATTTGAATGGAGTATTACTCAGTGGAAAAGCATAACGGAATCTTGAAATTCACAGGCAAATGGATGGAACTAGAAGAAACCATTCTGTGTGAGGTAACCCAGTCACAAAAAGACAAACATGGTATGTACTCACTCATATATGGATAACAGACATAGAGTACAGAACTACCAGCCTACAATCCACACCACCAGAGGAACTAGGAAACAAGGAAGACCCTAAGAGAGACATACATGGACCCCCAAAGAAGGGGAAAGGTACAAGAACTCCTGAGCAAATGCAGAGCAGGGGGGGGGGGAAGGGAGGGAAGGAGGGAAAAGAGAAGGGAAGAAGAAGAGGGAGGAGGAAAACATCAAGGATCAGGAAGACTGACTCAATCAGGAGAGGAATAGAAGAGAACCAGAAAAGAGATACCTTAATAGAGGGAGTCAGTTAGGTTTAAAGAGAAATGTGGCATTAGAGAAATGTTCAGAGACCCGCAAACATGACCCCAACTAAGAATCTATGCAGTAGTGGAGAAGCTACTTTTGATGTCATTCCCTATAATGAAATTTATGAGTACCTTAATAGCCATCCTAGAGCTTCCATTCAGTAGCTGATGGAAGCAGAAGCAGACACCCACAGCTAAGCACTGAACCATATATCTACAATCCAGTTGTTGGGAGGGAGAGGGGGATGAGCAAAGCAGTCCGGACTGTGTTTGAGAAACCTACAGAAACAGATGATCTGACCAAGTGAGAGCACGCAAAACCCAGTAGTAAAGCTGAGGAGCCAGCATTGAACAAAACAAGCCCTCCGATTGTGGGTGCTAGTCAGGAGGCCTGGGCTGTCCATGGAACCACTAACGGTGGAACCAGTGTTTATCCCTAATGCACAAAAGGACTTTGGGAACCCATTCCCTATGAAGGGATACTATTGAGTTCAGATACATGGAGCAGGGCCTAGGCCCTCCATCAAATGATGTGACAGACTTTTATGATCCCCCATGGCAGGCCTCACTATCCTTGGGGAGTGGGTGGGTGTGTGTAGGTTGGGGATGTCAATGGGGGTCATGGGAGGATGGGAAGGAGAGGGAAAGGGGGAATTAATATGTAGAATAAGATTGCTTCTATATAAAAACAATTATAAAAAAAAGAAATTCTTGACCTGAATGGACATGGATTTTTTTTCAGTTTTATTATGGGGATAGAGTATCATAATAAGTATGCTATAGAGAAACAGTAAACAAAAGCTTCTCCTTTATGTATTTAATGTGATTTCATTAAATAAATATGACCAATTTGAAATATTATCAAACTCAACTTTTTGTTGATTCTTTTGTACTGCACTTTCTAAATCTTTAGGTATAAATATAAAAAAACAGGTACTGACCTTTTTTATAAGAAAATAAATTCAATCTTCACTGCTGGATGAGTAGTCTTTACTTTTTAGAACAAGGATATGTTCATAAAAATGAAAGGAAATATCAGCTTTCTATAAAATGTGTATTTCCACATATTTGTTAAGCACTCCCCTGTTGTTAATCTCATGACCACAGAAACAAGTTGTTACAGGTGGTGAAACTATCCTGATGCATCATTATTGCCTACAGCCTGTGATCTACACTTATTATTAACATTGGGTGATCTACATTCCCTGCCTTTAAACAAAACTACATTTGCCTGTTCCTACTATTACAGTAGCACAGTACAGTTACATTTTCTCAGGAATACTCCATATGTGTTGGCGAGATGGTTCAGCAGAAAATAAAACCTGACTTCAAGCTTTCCAACTTGAGTTCAATTCCCAAGACACACAAAGTAAAAGGAAGGAACCTATGACTTCCATTCATGTGCCCATAGCCCAATTAGTATCAGCACAATATTTAGTTGTTTAGATATACAAGCTTATGGACAATTTATATTCTTCCAAAAAGAAATGATGAATAAAGTTTTGGGGCGCATGTGCAGGCTACTATGTGGATGATAAGTTTTGTTTACTTTTGTTTTTATTCCACCAGTAGGTATCATAAACTGGGACTCCTGCACCATATAGTGAAAATATGTTTAGTTTTCTAAACTAAATGAATATACTACTTCACATTTCCACTATGGAAATGAGATTTTCTATTTCTCTGAAATATTGTGAGGACTGATGTCATTAGTGTTAGAACTTAAGCCATTATTATAAGTATGTATATTTACCTTATTATTATCTCAATTTCATGGCTTTTCAGGACAATTAGATGGCAATTCTTGACTTCCAACTTAAGTATAAATGGAAATAACTAAAAAGGAAATGGATGGCCACACATGTCAGTGATTTTTTTTTTCTTATATCATTTGAAGTTTGAACACTCTCTTGTATATTATATCATTTGAGGTAGGAAAATTTATCATTAATCCATATCTTTTGAGGTGGGAGTATTTGTCTTTAGTCTGTACCACATCTTTTCTTTGATGACAGTGTATATAAAAAACATGGAAGAAGAAAGCTTGAACTCACTATCTCCTTTCTCTAGCTCTTACTAGCAAGTCCATTCCAAAACTGGTATTAGAGCATATTTCTTTGGAATTATGCCATATACTAAAGAATGGCTGAAATATACAAAATTGTTGACTGAGAATATATATACATTAATTTTATAAGTTCTATAAGTTCTGTTCTTCAAGAGAACCTTGACTAATACAGGAAAATCCTCATATACATAAAATATGTGCAAATTAAATCTCAAACAAAACCTTATGAACCCATTTGAGACTATGTAGTAATTATTAAAATTTATGATTTTTTATTTTGTACCTGAATATAAAATGATTAACATAAAACCAGTTATAGCACTGCTGAAACTATGCTAGAATTTTTAGTAAAGTTTATTTCCCAAAAGAGGCTACTTGGCATACTTGTTGAAACAAGAGGAAGACTATCTTTAGATGCTACCTAACACATTCATTTAAATATGAAATGCATTTAGTGATTGAAATATGAAAAATCACTTTATTCTTTCAAAATAAATTTTCTCAGTGAATGCAAAATAAAAGTATTTCATAAATAGACTATATGTGGTAATACATATAAAATAAATTATTTTTTTGACATTTGTCCCCATTTTTTCATATTTTTCATATCGATAACAGTTCCCTCTCCCGCCCATCCTCCCATGCCCCCCTCACCGAATTCCCCTCCCCCATCCCCAATCCACTCACCAGGGTGTGTGATGCCTTCCAGGAGGGATCATCAAAATCTGTCAAGTCATTTGGGGTAGGGCCTAGGCCCTTCTGCATGTAGCTAAGTTAAGTGAGTATTCCTCCATGGGTAATATACTCCTGAAGTCCTTTCGTGTACCAGGATACAAACTAGTTCCATAGATTGCCTAGTCCTCCAAACTGAGACCCATATAGGTACAATGGTGGTTTCCCAGCTATCAGTCTGGAGTCTTCCTTGGTCATGACAGTTGTTTCTATGGGTTTAGCCAGGCTGCTCTTGACCCCTTTTCTCATCACTTCTCCCCCTTTGCAATTGGATTCCAGGAGTTTGGCTCAGTGTTTAGCTGTGGGTCTCTGCTTCTTCTTCCATTAACTACAGAATAAAGGCTCTAGGATGGTATATAAGGTAGTCATTAATCTCATTATCAGGGAAGGGTATTTAAGGTAGCACTCCACTATTGCTTAGTTACTAGGCATAACCCTAGTGCCAGATTTCCCTTTAAACTGTTATAGTATCTCTTTTCTTGCTCTCCTCTATTCTTCCCCTGACTCAATCTTACCGTTCCCTCTTGTTCTCCTCTTCCTCCTCTTCTCCCCTTCTTTTTCTCCTAACTCGCAATCCCTTCACTGCTCCTCCTATTCCCAATTTGCTTTTACCTTTACCCTTCTGTAGGGGACCATGAAAGTCTCTCTTAGGGTCATCCTTGTTTTCTAGCTTCTCTAGCAGTGGGTCTTTGTAGGCTGATGATCCTTTGCTCCATGTCTAAAATCCATATATGAGTGAGTACATACCATATTTGACTTTTTTTTTTTAACTGGGTTACTTCATTCAGGATGGTTTCTTCTAATCCCATCCATTTCCCTATGAATTTCAAGATTCCATTGTTTTTTTTTTTTTTCCTCTGAGTTGTACTCAATTGTGTAAATAAATGTACCACATTTTCTTTATCAATTCTTCAGGGGCATTTCATAGTTTCCATCTTCTATTACAAATGATGCTGCTATGAACAAGGTTGAACAGATGTCTTTGTTGTATGACTGTGCATCTTTTGGTTATATGCCCTAAGACTAGAATTGTTGGATCTTGTGGTAGACTGACTCCCATTTTAATGAGGAACTGCCATACTTAATTTCAAAATGGCTGTACAAGTTTACACACCCACCAGTAGCGAAGGAGTATTCCCCCTTCTGCATATCTTCTCAATCATAAACTGTCATTGTTGTCTTTGATTTTAGCCATTTTAACAGGAGTTATATGTCATTTTCCTTTGCATTTTTTTGGTGACTAAGGATGTTGAACACTTTAAGTGTGTTTCTTGAAATTTTTTTGGTTTATTCTTTCTTCTATTTCTTAAAGGGATTTTCTCATATCCTCTTTGAGTGCCTCTATCATTTTCATGAAGTTGCCTTATCTCTCTTGGGATGTTCATGTCTTGCTGGGGCAATATCCCTAGACTCTGGTGGTGTCATATAGGCCTTTTCTGTTGTTTGATGTGTTCTTATAGTGTTGTCTTCCCTTTTTTTTTTGGTGGGTATGGATTCAAGGCTGTATTCTCTCCTCTCTAGCAGAGGGTGCAGTGGCAAGACAGAAATGGCAGTCAATGCTTAATACTTTGTTTTGCCTCCAGATCCCTTTCTGGGATTTGGTGGCAGGAAATGTCCAGTGGTCAAAGGTCAGGACACTCAAAGAAGGGGAGGTAGTGGGGTGAGGGAGCCTGTAGAA
Source organism: Phodopus roborovskii (assembly GCF_943737965.1). NCBI lineage: Eukaryota > Metazoa > Chordata > Mammalia > Rodentia > Cricetidae > Phodopus > Phodopus roborovskii. The sequence goes on along the minus strand of NW_026126413.1, from coordinate 1,234,056 downwards.
CTAACCTCTCTACTCCAGGAATGGTGTCCATTTCTGGGTCCTATTTTCTGTCCCCAGGTCCCTCTCATGAATATATAGGGTATATTCATATATACCCTATAGGAATGAGCAGTTTTGTTTGGCAATATCCTGAATTAGCATATGAAATTTACTTTTAGGCACAATTTATTTAAATATATGTATTTATTGTTTCTTAATTTCATAACAAAATAAAGCCTACTTCCAAAACTAAATCAAGTTCATTATTTTTAAAAAACGTTAAATACACACATGCATGCATATTGGATGAAAATAGAAAAGCGTATAAACAACATCACCTGCAACCCTCTACTTCCAACAACAACATCAAACATCAACAGCACACAAACAGCTATGAATAACTTATATTGTTCCTAAACTGGGCTTTGTTATTGGTCACATAGTTTCCGAGCCATAAATTTTGTGAATCATTTATCTTTATAAATATGTTTGAAAGCTGTGAATCACATAGTGTTGTAGAAAAACAATCAATACTGACACAGGTCTCTATGTAGTATCTGTTTGTTTACCAGATTTCCCATATCCAAAATTTCCTCCATTTGTATTTTCTTTATTGCTTTTATTTCCATTTCCACATCTTCAACAGCTATCATCACCTATCTGTTTTTTCTTGCCTTTCTTGTTATTCTTTAAGGATTTATTCATTGTCCCAACTTTTTTTCTTTTACTCATTTTCTTTATGGGCTATTTTTAAACATTCCCTCTTTAAGAGTCTCCATCATCTTCATAAATTTGGTTTAAAAGTCATTTTCTTGTGTTCAGCTGCACTGGAATGTTCAGACTTAGGTTCCAATCCTCTGAAGCTGCCAAAGTAAACAATAGAGAGTATTCTTTAAAAGTCCTAGAAGAACTTTTAAAATAAGTCTTCAACAGTACAAGAAATAATGTCAATAATCTATAAACAATATCTCATAAAATTAAAGTCTGCTATACAATAAGAAACTGTGACATGAGTGAATAGGCAATCTACACAATGAGAAAATATGCTCATGTAGATAATAAGAGATATGAACTTGCCTTTTAGAACTGTTTTCATAAAGTCCCATAAGCATAAGTTTGGGTGTGCTATATAATCATGTTCATTGAATTCTACAAAAGTCTTTAATTTGTTTCTGTCTTGGCCTGTTTTTCATTCCGTAGAGTGCTCTTTGCCTTCGATGTGCTGTTTGCTTTCTGTGGCTTCTGTTGTTGATATGCAGCTTCAATTCAGGCTTGTCAGACAGGATGCAGGTAGTTATTTGAATTTTCATATATCTGTGGACATTTGTTTTGTGTCCTACTATATGATCAGTTTTGGAGAAAATTCCACGAAAGTCATGGTGCTGTCACCCTCTCCCATATTCAGGGCAGCACCCCTACCTGGGTCTCCCCTAAGGTCCCACAGTCCTCCAAGCCCTGTGCTATTACCAACTCTCTCTGTATGTGGCCAGGTATAAGTACAGGCCTCAAAGTGACAAGTCACCCCCCCCATACAGGCTAGAGAAGGGAACCCATGGCTCCTCCAGAGTGTGGGACACTCAGGTGGGACAGGCGTATCTGATGCTCTGTTCTTAATAACCAGAAGTTGGAAATATCACAGAAACAACTAAGCTATACTCCTTAGACGCACACAGTATAGGCATAGCGTGAGAGACTAGAAGGAGCAAACACATCTTGTGACGCTGGGTTTATCAAACACCCAGGCAGGCCTAGGCCCTGTTCAGAAGTAGTTGGTCAACATAAAATTGATCTCTACAGACTTTTAATGTATGCTTTTATTTGGTTACAGTTTATTGGTTTTGCTGCTACTGTTTGTTTTTTATGTAATTTTATTTATTTTTTCTTGATTTTAGGAACGGTGATATCAAAAAAAAAAAAAAAAAAGAAAAGAAAAATTTTGAGAGCTAAGAAAACAGATACTTATTAAAGTACAAGAGAAATATAGAACAGTAAATAGGAAGAGCAGAAAATAGCATATAAAATAGGAGTCAAAATACTGAATGTACAGTGCAAAGGATACCTAAAGCTGAATGAGAAGAAGTCTAGTCACATATAAGAGTAGACCATATAAATAGCAATTGAATTTTCAATGGAGACCTTAAGAGTCAGATGGATTGGATCAATGTGTACAAGTTATGAAAGACCACAAGCACCATTCCAGGATACTATAAGCAGCAAAAGAATCAGTCATAAGAAAACTTTCTATGATTAAATCCAAATTAAAGAAATTAATGACTAATAATCCAACTCCACAAAGGACTTGACAAAGGACAAATAATTCCACAAGAGTTAATTCATAGATATATAAGGAAGCTCCACAAAACAAGTTACATGAATTAATACATATTGTTCAACAAAACTATAATAACAGTGTCAAAATATTATCTATCATTTTTTGCATGCAAAAGTGAACCTGAGCATCTATGGTGGTTTGAATGAAAATAGAACCCATAGGCTCATATATTAGGATGCTTAGTCCCCAGCTGATGAATTATTTGGAAAGTTTAGAAAGTGTGGCAATATTAGAGGAGATGTCAACAGGGTTTGGCTTTGAGGTTTCAAAACCCCTAGCCAGGCCCACCCCCCGTCCTCTCTTTCTCTCTCTCTGTTTCATACACATACTCTGTGTGTGTTTCTTAGAGTCTCTCTGCCTCTGTTTATATATCTTCTCTGTCTCTCTCTGTGTCTCTCTGTCTTTCTCCTCCATCTCTTTCTACATGTTCCTAGATGCAAACCAGGATGTAGCTCTCAGCTACTTCTTCAGCACCATGTCTACCTTCATATTGTCATGCTTCCATGATAGTGGGTTGATTCTCTGATACTATAAGGAAGCTTCCAATTATAAAGATGTCTTTGTTTATGGTGTCTGTTCACAACAACCTAACAGTGACTAAGAGACCATCAAAGGCAGATACCATTTTCATGTAAAAGGATAGCTAAAGAGTATTCTGATAAATGTAACTAAGAAACAAACATATACAACCTCCTTAATATCTGAAAACATGCTGAAAATAAAAACTATTTAGCTCTGATAGCATATATACAAGTAAAATCACATGGGCTGAGCAGGTTATATTAAGGACTATATATGTATATACAGGATTTGGCTCTCTCTATATATACATACAAATAACATATGTTCTTATTTTATAGAAATAGAAAATCAAATGCCCATATAACAAATTCATGTTATTTTAGGACCTTCTCTTAGTATGCTTCCTGTTTTTGCTGCAGAATATCACATAGTAGGTGTTATTAAAAGACAAATTTTTAAAATTAATTCATTTCTTACAGGTTTAGAAGCCTGGGAATTCCAAAAGTATGATGCCAACCTCTGGCAAAGGACTACTGCTATATTTTAACATCTCAAAGTATAAATGGTAATGGCTAAGAAAGTGAGAGTGGAAGGAAGGAGATAAAATTGCTTTTAAATAACCAGTGATAGTAATTCATCCATGAAAGCATACCTTATAATACTCCCATTTTATTAGGTTCCATAACCCAATACTCAGAAATTAAGGATTAATTTTCTGATACATAATGATTTTAAAAATACAAAATATAGCAACTGCTGTTTCAAATCAATCAGATCTAATTCATGATGTGTCCTAGTTTAGTTAGAACAGTGTGAACAGTGTTCAATATGAATCAATATCTAAGATAAGTAGTAGATTCATAAAGTTCTCTTCCTAGGACCAAGGAATACTCAAGTCTACTGTAATCTATAGTCACCAGTTTATAGTCATTCACTGGATGAGTCTGCCTGACTCTGACACAAACATCATAGATAGGCTAGTTCCATCTGTCCTAGAGCTGTAGCTACTCACAATATCAGACTATGTCAAAATCTGAGATCATATTATGCACTGAGGTAATATAATGCTCCTATATGGTATCTGTTATAGTGGGCTCATTATCCAATACTACAAGTGATAGATGCTTCAATACAAACAAAAAAGATGGGTTAATGTGTTTTTTCTTCTGTTTCCAGGGATGTTGCAGATGCTTCATCTATAGCTGGAATGGGGAATGTAGGTCTTAAGATAGTTCTAATACCAAATTTCACTAACCTGGCAAAGAGTTATATATCAAAGTCCTATGTTGTTTACACTTTCTAGTACAGGAGTGGTATCTTATTCATCTTATACTACTTGAATTTGGGGTAGTGTTTGTACAATCAGTCTCATGACTACCTATAGTTAGGATAAGCTAATCCATACCTGAATCTAATAGCACAAATGACCTGTATGCTTACATACTCACAATGAGACCATTCTGAATTTCACAGTGAAGCAAAATTGAAATATCAGTCCATGTCATTGGGGTGCAGGGCCCTGTCTGGTGAAAGGACAAGCTTTCCCTGTTAGTACTCCCCAATGGTAGGTATGCCATATGAGGACCTAAGAGAGTTATTTCCTTGGTCATTAAGTTTGATTATAAAGTGGGTAACAGCTAAGATTCACAACTTCATGGACTTACATTGTCTCAAGAGAATGTAGATATATACTCAAAAATGATAATATGTATTGCGATATTTCTGACCAAGTATGGCAATACCCTTGGCTGACATTGAAGCATGAAGTAGGTGTGTGATCATGGATGGCAATATGCATGTTGGCATCTTAATGTAGCATGAATGTGGAGCCAAGATGACAATCTCATTCTGTACTACCATATAATAGCTGATGCAAGGGGTTGATATAGAGCAATGGCTCTCAACTTTCTTAATGTTGTGACCGTTTAATACAGTTCCTCATGTTGTGGTAACCTCTAGCCATAACATTATTTTCATTGCTACTTCATAACTGTAATTTCATAATGTTATGACCCATGATCTAAATACCTTTGGAGACAGAAGTTTGCCAAAGAGTCCGTGATCCTAAGCTCAAGAACCACTGGTCTAGAAGCCCTGCATTTTACTCTGTTAAGAGTGCTATTATATTTTGAACTGAGCTTCAACACAAAGTCTAAAACAAGCTTTTCCACTCTGTGCCTTAGAATATCATGCCTTACCCTCTGTTCTAACACACAAGCCTGAGGAAAGAGTAAAGAGTCAGTCCCTTGGTCACATGGCTAACACAGTTAAACTGTCTTAAATGCATGCGTATTGACCACATAGTAGATCGGACAGCTCTTTTGGGCATAGGGTTTCATGGCAACAGGTCTGCTGCTACAATTCAAGTCCGAGGCACAGATGGCATTTTTTTTCTCCATCCCTTAGAATAGAGGATAACGGTGGTATTATTGAAAACTTATTTCTTTAGTATGTATTTTTGTAATTATAAACTACCCTCTACTCCCTCATTTCATTTCTATTGCTCATCATCTATATTTTTACTAAGTCTATTATAGTCCAAAAAGTTGTGTTTTCTAAACATACTTAGGTATCTCCTTTGGCTGGAAGAGCACTAATATCTGTTGTTCTTTTACTACATCAAACTGAAAAGAAATTCACATTCTAATCTATCTCCCATAACACCATCCAAGTAGCTATGCCAGTTTATCTGCAGCATTGGTTAACCCAGTGTCTAATTAATCACTGCATTTCAGTATGATATGCCTCAGTATTTTATCTATGACCATTTCATTAAAATCTTGAATAAGAAAATTATATTAGTTATACCCACACATTGATCACTTAACCAATAGATGTAGAATTTTTCAGTGTTTTAGATGACATAGAAAACCTGATTTTCTTAATTGGATTATTTAACATGTAAGTATTTCATCAGTTCTTTATATATTTTAAAAATCAGTTCACTGTTGGATGTTGGATTAGTTAAGATTTTGTAGACTGCCATTTTGTCCTATTGACACTGTCCTGTGCCTTACCAAAAAAATGGTGTATACTCACTCATAAGTGGATATTAGCTGTAAAATAAAGGGTAGACCTACAATACACAGACTCAGAGTGACTAGGAAACAATCAGGGTTCATGGTACTACAACCAGAGAAGGGTAATCAGAAGGGATTTTCTGAGCAGATGGAGGGAAGAGAACATGAGTGATTGGGTAGTGGGAACAAAGAAAGGAAGTGGAGAGAGAGCTGAGGGAGACTTTTAAGGTTGCATTTAGGTTTGAATGGAAGCCAGGCATGGGAAAATCTCCTAGGAGTCAACACAAAGGACCCCAGCTTAGACTTCTAGCAATAGCAGATAAATATAAACTGGCCATTTCTTGTGACCAGGTAGGTACATGATCCAAATGCCATCAGAGAGTTGCCATCTAGCAATCATGGAGGCAGATATAGTGACCCATAACAAACATGAGATGGAGTTCTGGAGTCCTGTAGAGGAGGAGAAAGTAATGTAGGAACAAGAGGGGTCAAGGACACCACTGGAAGGCTTATACAACCAACTAACCTGGACTGATATGGGCTTGAAGAGACAGAACTGTCAACTGGGGAGGAAATACCTAAGCACTCTGCATATGTGTTCAGTTGTATAGCTTGGTCCTCTTGTAGGAGTCCTAACAGCAGGAACATAGAATGTCTCTGACTGTCTTAGTGGCTTTTGGAACCATATTGCTTATACTGGTTTAACCTGCCTAACCTTAATATAAGAGAAGGTTCCTAGTCTTAAAAAAAAAATCTTAAAATATAAATAATGGATGTGTAGAGATGTCTCCTTTAGAAAGTGCTTGCTGCAAACACATGAACTGAAGTCAACTGAAGCATTTTCTACAGGATGAACAAACAGAAGCAAACAAAAAACAACAACAAAATAACCTGATTATAGGTACCCTTTCCTGCAACCAAGCTCTAGGGAAGCTGAGTCACACAGATTCGTATAGCTTTCTGGTGATCAAGATCACCCAATCAGTGACCACATAGTTCAGTAAGGGACCATGACACAAAGAAGAAAGGATAGTGACCAAGAAAGACACTCAATGTCAAAATTTGGCCTCCACATGCATGTGTACACATATGTATACTCACTTGAGTATGTAAAAACATATACACATGTACTCTACATACACATGTGCATGCATGCGCGCACATGCACACACACACATGCACAGAATATCTAAATAATGCTTTTTAAGGAAAATTTAAGGGTGCTAGCCTTTAACTCTAAGGCTTCTGTTTTATGGATTATTAGTAAATCTATAGTACCATAGTTTGAAAGAAAAGATAATATTTTTAATTTATGTCTTTTAGTCAGCTTGCCTTAACTTTTATTTCTACAAAGACTGGAATCCTCTTTTTCAGACCCTTTGCAGACTCTCCTGCCCTCCTCCTCCTTCTCCTTCTTCATCTTTTTGATAATTACTTTTATTAAATTTGTGAAACAAGCTTGGTTTACATGTCAATCCTATTTCCAAAACCCTCCCATCCTCCCCTGTTCCACCCACCAATCCCCATCCCATCCCCTTTCTGCTCTCCAGGGAGCACACTTCCATGGGGAGTCTTCAAAGTCTGTCATATCATTTGGAGCAAGGCCTAAGCCCTCTCCCATATGTCTTGCCATTCTTATAACAACTCCTTGTAAGATAGAAAAATCTTACCTAACATAGGTAACTATTTTACAGTAGTTGACACTACAAAGCAAACATGCTAATATTAAAAGCAGGCCTGAGTACACTCATATTACAAATCAGATTTCTTTTTCAAAGTTAATGAGAAACTATATAGATGAATTACAGAAGCATATCCAAGAAAACCTAATCAGTTTAATGGGCTAGGTGGTGCTGGATATAAATTAAGCAAATAAGCAAAATGTCAAAAGAGAACGCTCACATTCACTTTAAGCAATTCTGAGTTTAATTTTAGCCTAGACATCTTTCTAGGAACTTGACTTTGTGAGAAATTCTCCTACACAATGGAGTAAGTATCAGAACGGAGCTTTGGCTTCTATTGCTAAACTGATGCATTGCTTGCTGCTTTCTGGTGATTTAAAAAGGAGGAAGAAAAGATTATACTCATTTATCTTCCTAATGATATCTGCCTTCTAGACCATACCCTGCATCTCTAAGTTGATTTTTTCAAATAACAAACAATTCAATATGGAAGTGACCTTTTAAAGGAATATTCCTACAGGTAGATAAATCGTGAGATATTAATTTCTGATATTTCACTATATATTTATGATTTCTTTTCCAGCAGTCTCTACCCTGCTTGCCTAGTCAAAGATTTGTGGTTCATCCCAAAACCATTGTTTTAAAAAAATTTACTGTTATCAATTGAGGAGCACATATTTTTGAAAGGAAGAAAAGCCATTAAGTATAAGAAATGTAGAAATAATGATGTATGAGAAAGTTTTTTTCTTCATCATAATAAGTATCACTATAGATGATAAACATACTTCAAGACTTAAACAATAGAGAAAGAAGAATTATTTGGATCATTTGCAAAGGCCATGCATGAACTGAATATTGTATGTGGATGGAATAATAGCATAAAATATGTTATCAAACTCTCCCAGGATTTTAATCTCTCCAGTATATGAAGTCATACACAAGATAAAATTTAACTTGAAAATATAAAGCTCACTCCTCTCTTGAGTAGGTTATGGTGTGTGTATGTGTGTGTGTGTGTGTGTGTGTGTGTGTGTGTGTGTGTGTGTACAGTGTGTCTGTGTGTCTGTGTACAGTGTGTGTGTTGTGTGTGTGCATAAATGTGAACATATCTTCATAGGTAGACATTAATTCACTGACATTTAAGCATTCTAAAAGCATGTAACTTGCATAATTATAAATTATAGTCATATAGTCATCCAACAAACATCCTTAAAAGTAGAACTAGAAAACTTCTTAGCAGCAAATAGAAAACTGTTGAAATGTTATCTAGGAGCTACAGTTGCAGAGTTAGTTATCAACACAGAAAGGTAATGCATGTTACTGTGCATTCAGATAAATTTTGATACCATAAATATAGTAAAAAGGACAAGAAATATCAATACAAGCCTGGCATGTATGGGGCACATCTTTAATCCCAGCAATAGGGAGGCAGAGGCAGGCTGATCTCTACGAGTTCAAGGTCTACAGAGCTAGTTCCAGGACATGCTCCAAAGCAATACAGAGTAACTCTGTCTTGAAAAATTAAAAAAAAGAAGAAGAAAAGAAAAGAAGAAAAAAAGAAATATCAATGCAACAAAACTGGAAGTGCATAAATGAGAACTCTGGTATGTCAGTGGAAGGTAAACCAAAAACTATATTGATTATAGGAAAATAATTACTAAGAAATGATAAACTCAATGTAAAATTTTGGTCACAGACAAAAGATAAGCAGTTGAATATAACTCAGGAGATGTACAAGGGAAGCTTTGGGGAAATGTGCACATGGGAAGAACAAAGACAAACAGGGCACAGGGTTAAAGACAGGTATTGAGATCAGATATACAAAGAGACTTTTCTCTGACATGAAAAGAGTAGTGTAGGTTTGAGAGAAAAGCTTGTAAGTTATATACTGGATATGACAATAAATGCATATCATACATAAATTTAAGTTTTCAGAGATAATGAAAGAATTCTAACTGGATATAATGATATGCTTATTGTTTATGCCATTAAAGAAGCATAAATGACCATACATATAGAATTTGTTGCGACTACTTTTTAATGAATTCTGTTACAGAAGCAAAATAATTAAATACTATTCTCTCCAAGAAGAGCAGGAGATTGTGCATTGAAGTATCTTGATGTGATGATATTTGATCTATTTAAAAACAATTTGATAAATATGGCCTCTTTAAAACTGAAACAAATTTATTTAAATATTAGGAATGTATCATCTTTATCAGAAATGTTTAATCCCTTCAGTTCACTAGTAGTAAAGTATTTTCACAAGTAACATATGTAGAATAATTGTGGCTAACACACAAATTTGGCTTTCCAATTCTCAACATTCTAGTCATATTGCCTAATTGTTTTTATCAGAAAATTATAAAAAGTGATATTCATTATTTCTTTTTACTAAATATTGCATCAACAATCTAGACAGTTGGCACTAGAAATATATCTAGTGACAACTGTCTATAATAACTACTCCTCCCACTACTGTAGCAAATATCTGAACAGAACAATTTTTGGCTCATATTTATTGGCACAATTCAATCTATCATGATGAAGAAAGCATAGTAATAGAAGGGTAAGTTGGCTCCTCAAAAAATTGTGATAGAATTAACATACCATCTAGCTATCACTTTACTTGGTGGATATAAAAAGGAAAACAATGAAGTATATATATATATATATACATATATATATATATATTATCTAATTTAGTACTTCGTGACATACTTTTTACATTATTGTTATGCCCCAACTACCACAGAATGACTTAAAGGGAGAAATTACTTGTTTGGGCTCATAGTTTCAGATCTGCTGTTCCATCATACCAGTAGGACACAGTAGAAGTAGAACATTCACACATTCACATCATATAGGACAGTAAATGGATGAATACAGAAATGGAGCAAGAAGTGAAGCCAATACTCAAAGACACACACTCGAAGCAGCTACTTCCTTCAATGAGGTTGTAAAAGACCCAGATAAAAATATTGGGGTTTAACATGAAGATCAGGAGCAAAGCAGCCAGTCACTATCTTTAGCTCAGGCTGTAAGGCTGAACCATGCACAAACTCTTCTCCAAGTCTCATGGTAATGCCTCTCCTCAGTGTGACTAGAAAACAAATGCCTCATACAGAATACTGAAGACACTGATTCTATATTTTATACCTTTCTAGTGCCAGGATTAAAGGCATGTGATTTGTTACTTTTTTTAGACTGATTCAATCTCATGTGTCCCAGGGTGGCCTGGAACTCAGAGAGATCCATCACCTCTTAATCTTGAGTCCTATGATTAAAGGTATGTACCACCACCACCTAGATTCTGGCTGCTGGGGTTATAGGTGAATAACTGGCTTTTATGGTTTGTGGCTTACTTTGCTTTCTGTATCCCCAGGCAAATTTTAATAAATCACAAATAATATATCACCACATGAGGTCACATCTTCTACTTTTTCCTTACCTCTCAATAGTATTATGTTTTCAATGTAGATATAGATCCACTTAGTAAAACGGTTTATAAGTCTGTATATTAATAAAAAGCTGTGGGAAGGCAGAAGTGAATCACTTATACATTCATGTCAGTCTGAAGATTTTCTGACTGAGTTAGAATTTAGACTAAGTATTTAAGTTGAAGTGCTTTTATATGAGATACTCAATAGGAAGGAACCCATGTTGGTACAATGAATCTAGACAACTCACTATGGAAATAAAATCATCCCAAGTAAGACAACCAGCCACATAAAGTGGCTATTGGCTGTTAATTAAATGGTAATGATATTAAATTCATAAATTCAAGGATACTAAACAACAAGGAGAGCTCTAGAGAGGATGCATGGGCAACATCTATATTATTACTCTCCCCTCCATCTACCCCTTAGCCCAATCATTTATTTTGTCACCCAGTCTATCCAGGAGATCTCTTCTATTTCCCCTTCCCAGGGAAATGCATGTGTCCCTGTCCTGCTTTAGATCTTAATCCTTTCTTAACTTCACATACCATTCTCTGCTGACACCCACAGGAGACCTGCCCCTTTCAGAACAGAAACAGGGAAAGAATGGATGGGGGGATTTGGAGGAGAAGTGGGGGAAGATTTAGAAGAAGAGGATGGAGGGAAAACTTCAGTCCAAATGTCCAGATGCTAAATAAATGTACCTAATACTAATAAGTAAATAATAAATAAGAAGATGCCTGGATTTCCCTGGGAATAAGAAATTAAATTTTGTGGATGGACTGGGGACAATTGGGAATGTGAACTGGAAGGATGGGAGAAAGAATGAAGAGAGATGTTATTGTGAATTTAAGAGACAGTTTGTGAGCATGGAAGGAGTTGGAAGACAAGCATGAGGAATGGAAATTATTTAAATATAATATTCACAAATGTGAAGTTCTCAAAAATACAAATAAATTACTGCAATCATCCTCAGTGTCATCAGAAATTAGACATCCAGCAGAATTTGTCCTACTCTCCAGTATATTACAATCATGCCATTTCATAGATGTTTATTTTCCATTTCAATTGTTCCTTTTTCTTCATTATACATAACATAAGTTGTTGGAAGGTTAAAGGAAATTGTGTTAATTCTTAGGGTTTAATTATTTACTTCTGGCCAACTGGTTTGCATAATTGTGGAATCAATTGTGGCCTCAAATTCTGCTCCCAAAATATTCTGATTTTATATCACTTTCATACATTGGACAGATTTTCATTTAGTTCCCTAAATAAATTAAGAAAATCTTAGTAGCTCCAATTAGGATCTGGAAAGAAATTGATGGTTAATGATGTTAAAATTACATAATAGAGTTCCATTCTTACTAATAAACATATGATCTTATCACTTACAATGCATTTCCAATTACTATAAGTGTAAACAGATGCTATCAGTTAGTAAAATGGTTCAATCTGATTTGTGGAGAAACTATATTACAGGCATCATAAAGGTATGTCATCGCTGTCATTAATTCCATTTAATGCTTAGATGTTTGTCTAAGTAGCAATCTACCTCAGTGTGCATGTTGCTGTGAAACATTTATCAGGTATTAACATTTAGAAAGAGGATGTTACACTAAATCATTCACCAAAACCTAATTGAGCCTCATTCTATAAGGTAAATATTTATTGCATTTATTCACACTGCTTAGATTTGACTCGTACCAAAGTAGGCTAGATGGATATATAGATGATAGATAGAAATAAATAGATATGTGGATAAGCATGAAGGTTGACTGACAAAAACAGATACACACACGTTTTCTAGAACAGGCCACTGAGAACCCAAAAGGAAAACTCAAAAGCCTTAGAAGCATTATTTCTGGTAATTCAGGTTGAATATTATTCCAGTAAATGATGATATGGAGTTATTGTACTATACTGTTTGCTACCAGAGAAATAAAGACTAGCACTATTATTTCAACAGAGTAGAAATAATAGTGCTAATTAACAATGTAGTTTTCAGTGCAAAGACAGTTTGAATTTATAATTATTTCCTTTTCAACAGACCTTAATCTTTTCTCTTAAGGTATTTTCCTTATAGATTGACTACTGCTTAAGTTGTAGAGAACAATTTACTGAATTCAAATTCCTCTTATTTAAATGTTAATATGTGATAAATGCTTTTTAGAAACATACACACTGATGTATACTGGTATTTAGCCAAGCATTTGAGCACCATATGTCAGCCTAGCTGAAAAATAAATTTAACCTAAGAGTGTTAACAACTCCTGATGGAAATCCAGTTAATTTATTTATTCTCCCTCACTCACTCACTCTCTCCCACCCTGCCATGCCCCCCTCACCCTCCCATACCATTGCCCACCCCTACTCCACAGGGAGGGTGATGCCTTCCAGGAGGGAGCAACAAAATATGTCAAGTCATTGGAGTAGGAACTAGGCCCTCCCCTCTGCCTCTAGGTTAAGGGAGTATCCCTCCATGGGGAACGTGCTACCAAAGTCCTTTTGTGCACAAGGGATACATCCTGGTCCCACTGTTAGAAGTCCCTTAGACTGCCCAGTCCTTCTAACTAAGACCTATATTCAGAGGGTCTGAGTCGGTCCAATGCTTGTTTCCCAGCTATCAGTCTGGGGGTCCATTAGCTCCTCCTTGTTCAGGTCAGCTGTTTCTGTGGGTTTCTGTAGCCTTGTCTTGTCCTCCCTCTTCATCTGGATGCCAGTTGAACTCAGTGTTTAGCTGTTAATGCTCTTCTCTGATAATGAGATTGATGACTAACTTATCCACCATCATAGAGCACGCATCTAATACCTGATGGAAGCAGAAGAAGCAGACACCCACTGAGCTATATCTTATGCCAAGGAAACCTCAAACCTGTACCCACGGTGACATGTTTCCCCCAAAAGGCCGTCTACCAAAGACACGCCTTTGAAAATACCAATATTTTTAAGTTGGGGGTTCAATTACATTGCTTCCATTTAACATTTGAATCCTTAAACAAACTTGGAAGAATATCTGTGTACTAACTTAGTAAATGGGAAAAGTGAGAGTTATTAGAAAGAACCAGGGTGGAAATCAATCTTTATATCTTTTATTCATTCTTTCCACTATATATTGTCTACTCTAATTATTTATGAATGAATACACAAAATATCACCAGAATCTATGCTGAATGCAGAAAAATCTATTAAAGTAAAGAGTCTCCAGAGAAATCCTTAAATAAAGAAGTCAGGGCTATTGAACATAAGCAATTCAAAAACTTCCAGAGTCCTGAAAAAAATATTTTGAATCAACATTTGCTAAAAATTACTTTAGAGACTTGGCATTTGGAACAAGAATTTGAGAACCACATGAACCATCTTTATGTGTTCTTCCCATATAAGATGAATCATTATAAAACAGCATTGTAAAATTATTCAATTTAGGGCACACTGGAAATATAGTAATATTTGTGTTTCAAAGGTTTGATGTAATACAAAATTACAAGACCCAGAGATTGGTGATTGATATTGGGGTTCAAGTTTTAAACTGAAGATAAGAAAAGCAAAGCAGCCATCTACTATTACTACTCTTACCTCTACCTCAGCTCAGCCCAAAAAGGTGATGCTCAAACCCCTCCAGACTTGACTGCACTTTCAATTCACTCAGACTGCTAGGCTCTCTGAATTATGGCTAGAGGCTAACTGTCAGACTAAATTCCAGCTCTGAGACCCTCTTCCTGTCTTACATGTTGTCTTAATTCTGGGATTAAAGGCATGAGCTCTGTTACTCTTTTAGACAGATTCCATCTCATGTAGCCATCGATGGCCTTGAACTAACAGAGATCTGTGTACCTCTTAATCCTGAGTACTGGGATTAAATTTGTGTACTACTAGCACCTGATCTCTATAGCTTGAAACTGGATTTGCATCCTGAATTCTCAGGCAAACTTTAATAAATCATAAATATATATCACAACATTTAAATATATATCACAACATTTAAATGAATTCAATGTAACATTTCAACAAGATCTGCATAAAGAATGATTCTATTTCACAAAAGGCATGGATAATTTTAGAGTTCATTTTGCTGCTGACACACATTATATAAGCTTATATACATAAAATTTTAAAACATCTTTCTAATTCTAATCAAATAAAATTGAACTATTTCTAAGTGTCTTGAGTTCTAACTATAAAATAGAAGATGGGAATCCTCATGTAGTATGTTGATGCACATTTTATACTAGAAGAGAACTTCAACATGGTTTTCATTAATGTTTGACATAGTCTAATAAGTAAATTTACAGAAAAATATTTTTACATTCAAAACAGTTTTCAGAATAGAAAGTATTTAAGGAAAACATTTTATATAATAAATATAGAAACTTGAATTATAAATAATAATTTACTAATTTAACCAGGAAATCTTTTTTTTAAACATAGGTCCTGTTTTCATAAAGATTTTTGTTGTTTTCTAATTCTGTACAAAATAACAACTTTTAAAAATAAATATTCAATCTGAGTAGTGGTGGTGAATACCTTTATTCCAAGTACTCTGGAGTCAGAGGCAAGTGGGTCTGTGTTCAAAGCCAACCTGGCCTACAGATTGAGTTCTAGGAGAGCTAGGATTATACGGACAAACCTAGACTCGAAGAAGCAACGACAAATAAATAAAGCTTCAAAACAAAAAAGGAAGAGAGCATTTCACCTTTAAAGAGAGCCATTCTAATAATGTAGCTATTCATGTTTCCAGATATTTTATGACAACATATTAATTTTTAAGCATTTTATGACTTCTATAAATAGCATTCTAACAAATCAGGAATTCGTTCAGACTTTCATATCAAGTAAATATCCACACTTATTTTGTTAGTCAATAGTTTTATAGTATGATTTGATATAGCCTATTTAAGTGTCAATCATGAGAATATAAAACAATTACCCACATATATTACTAACCATACAGTATCTCACTGTGTGTTATTACTGTGTCAATACTTGGTAACTAGTCTGTATACTAATTTCAGTCTTTGCTATAGTGAATGTCCATGCATTATTAAATTCTATTATGATACTGCATTTTTTCATCTTTTTCTAACTCTCAGAATTACAAATTCTGAGTTAAATATAAAAAATTTAATACTGCCAATATTTAAATCCAGGATTTAGACTTAGCAAGCACTCTTCAGCTCTACTTTGTCTATAAATACCTTATTGCTAAAATTTCCAGGTTTGACTGGAATTTGTAACTATCCAAAAGAAGTTAAGAATATAGTATGTACCACCAAGCCTGGTTAAAGGAAATAAGCAATACTAATTTTAAAGCAATATCCTTTCAAGATTCTGCCTCCATTTATTCTCTGAAAGTCCCTTCCTCACTATCTTCACCTGCAAATCAAGTTACTATCTTTCATTAGTAAAATAAAATTTCATTAAAATTCAAAGTTATTTAATTATATGTGTATGAGTGTTTCACACACACACACATGCACACACACACACACACACACACACACACACACACACATCCTGTCTGCAGTGTTCAAGGTTCAAGGAGAGTGTGTGTTAGATCATCTAGAGATGGAGTTACAGGTGGCCGTAAGTGTTCATGTGGATTCTGGGAACTTAAACCCAGGTCCTCAGTAAGATTAGTAAGTGCTTTCAACTACTGATCCAGATCTCTAAAATTTAATTGTTATGAAATAGAATTTTCTTTATTATTTTCTTTTTATTACAAAACTGAATGTCTTGCATGATTTTCATTATTAATTTGATATGTATATCAACTTGGGATAAGAAACTTGTAAAGAAGAACTGGGAAGAGACAAGTCCCCCAGAGCTCAGGGGAAGCGGGGGGGGGGCATCGAATGGAGAGAGAAGTAGGAGAAAACGAGGGGGAGGAAAGGAAAAAATGTGCAACCAGGAAGATTGAGCCTGGTTAGGAATAGAAGACAGGAAAGAGGGAGAGAGAGAGACAGAGACAGAGAAAGAGAACATAAAAGAGGGAGCCAATATTGGTTTGAAGATAAAACTGAACACAAAGAAAGGTCTAGAGAACTACAAGACTGCTCCCAACTAACAATTTGAGCTTCCGTGGAAAGGCTATCATAAATGCCCTTCCCGGAGAGTGAGATCAACAACTAACTTCTCTATGGAGCCCTGGGAAACAGGATCAAACACCCATACATAAACACTAAGTTGAACCCAGATGCAGATGGAAAGGACAAGACCAGGTGGCAGAAACACATAGAGACAGCTTACCTTAACAAGGAGGAGCTAATGGCCACTAGACTGATAGCTGGGAAGCCAGCATGGGACTGACTCAGGCCCCCCTGAATATGGGTCTCAGCCAGAAGTACTGAGCAGTCTAAGGGACCTCAGACAGTGGAGCCAGGATGTATCCCTGGTGCACAAAAGGACCTTGCTAAGATATCCCCAGTGGAAGGCTGCCTTAATCTAGAGATAGGAGAGAAGCCCTAGTCCCTACTTCACATGACCTGTCAGATCTACATGACCCCAACTGGATGGCATTCCCCTACAAGTGGAATTGGGGTGGGGGGGATGGGAAGGGAGGGAGGGAGGGAAGGTGGAAGGGAGGGAGAGGGAACTGGAATCGATGTGTAAAATAATAAATTAACTTTAAAAAAAATGCTTTGACTCCAAAATTTAAGTTTAAAGGAAAGTTACTGGAGAAAAGGATTTCTATTTTTTTTTCACAGAAAAATGAAAAGATGTGGATTCCTTCCAGACTAATGTGGTTTGATCAAGCCAGACCTTCTGAAATAGAGTACCAGGTGATCCTACATTCAAAACAGCTGGACAAAGCAGCCTAACAGACTACAGCCAGGATTTCTGAATCTTCTTTGAATCCCCCCATGACAGCGCCCCTTAACAGCAGGAAGTAGTTTGGAAAGAACAACGCCCAAATTTCTAAATATTGTGTATAAATGTTTGTTTTCATTTAATTGGACTTTGATATATAAAATAAATTTAAAAAGTAATAAAAAAGCAAAAAAAAAGAGAAACTTGTGAAGATCTAAAACATTTCATCTTCTATTTTTTCATTTTTCTAACATTTTAAGGAGTTTGTTATTTGACAATTTCATATGCACACAAATTATGTTGTGATTATCCTGCCCCCTCTTCCTAATTCCTCCTCTGTACAAGTTCTGTTCTCATATTCATGTCTTTTTTGTCTGATTTATTGTCTGTTTTTTGAGACTACTCGGTTTAAGTAGCAGCATCTGTGTGTCTTTAGGTTACATCTCTATTTTTTTTTAATGTACATAGATTTCGTTCTTGAGTAACCAACAACTTTGGAGATTATATGTATGGAATGAAATCCAGAGCACATAAACAGACTTTACAGTAATCAAGGACATGCTTGTCCTAAGCAGAGTGTCTTGGACAAAACATTTTACATTTATTGAAAGAAGACAAACATAAACAAGCCATTTTCATACTTGAGTTAAACCTATATGACTTTATTGAAAGTTAAAGTTTTTCCAGTTCATTTCCTGCAAGTTTCAGTTTTGATTTGGTTTTGTTTTTGTTTGTTGGTTTGTTAATACATGGATTAAGCCTAGACTGATTCTGCTTGAATGGAAATTTTCAGGAGTAACAACCAATTTGAAAATGAATCAAGAAAGTAGGAAAAGTAAAGTCATACCTTTTCTGCATTAATGTCTATATTCTTTGCCTTGGGTTGAGGTTATTTTTCTATGTGGCCATTGTCCATATTAGAGTTCCTAGGAAGTATTCCTCTACACAGCATGTTATCACCTTTGAGTTTCTTTAATTATCAGTTTCCTTTGCCATAGTCAAATTTAAATTGTCTTTGCATGGTAGAGATAACATGGTAGAGACTTGGTTGCATAGCAATGAAAGGGAATGCTTACTCAGACTGAGTTGACTACCAGTTGCCTTTTGAAAATAATTTCATTCATACTTTGGAAATTATCGATAGAAACATACTCATTGACAGGTTAAATTTTCATGAATGCACCTTTACTTAAGAAAGGGAACTCTAAAAGAAAAACCCTAGGACAAGTATCTTTTATCCACTCACATCAATAGAAAATACCAGGATGAAAAGAATAGTTCTTGGTCTGGAACATACCATGGCCATCATTTATATTGTGTTCACCTGTAACTTGGTACTTTGCTTCAGCAATTTAGGCCATCCACTCCTGTAGAATATAGATTTAATGAGAACTCTGTCAGGTTAGTCTACTAAGAATCTGCAATCTAACATAAAATGCTTTTTTCTGCTTCAGAGTGTAGAGCTCCTCGTGCCTTATTTTACTCCATATTATGACTTGTAACCCTGGATTGTCTTAAGGAACATCATTTTTAGATAATCATGGCAAGAATATTCTTTGTTTATTATTATAATTTAATTTTTTTATTTAATTTATTATTTCACATGTCTATCCCAGTTCCCTCTTCCTCCCTCCCTCCCTCTTACATTCTCTGCCCCGTAACATGCACCCTGACCACCCTCCCCTCCCATCCCCTCCACCCCAATTCCACTTGTAGGGCAATGCCATCCAGGTGGGGTCATGTAAATCTGTCAGGTCATTTGAAGTGGGGACTTCTTTCCTGTCTCTAGGTTAAGGCAGTTATCCCTCCATGGGGGATGTGTCCACAAAGTCCTTTTGTGCACCAGGGATACATCCTGGTTCCACTGTCTGAGGTCCCTTAGACTGCTCAGTCCTTCACACCCATATTCAGGAAGGCCTGAGTCAATCCCATGCTGGAATCTCAGCTATCAGACCCGGGGCCATTAGCTCCTCCTTGTTCAGGTCAGCTCTCTCTATGTCCTGGTCTTGTCCTCTCCCTCTGCATCTGGATTTTAGTTCGACTCAGTGTTTAGTTATGGGTGTTTGCTTCTGTTTCGAACAGGTATTAGATGAGGCCTCCATGGATAAGTTAGTTGTTGATCTTGCTATCCTGGAAGGGCACTTATGGCAGCCTTTCCATGGTTGTTCAAATTGTTAGTTGGTGGCAGTCTTGTAGGTCTCTAGACCTTTCTTTAGGTTCAGTTTTCTCTTCAAATCGATAATGGCTCCCTCTTTTATGTTTGTTCTCTCTCTCTCTCTCTCTCTCTCTCTCTCTCTCTCTCTCTCTCTCTCTCCCATTCTCCTGTTTTCATTCCTAACTGGACTCAATCTTTCTAGTCCCACGAAATTTCCTCTCCTCCCCCTCTCTTTCTCCTACTTCTCTCTCCATTCACTGCCCCCCACTTCCCCTGTGTTCTGGGGGACATGTCCCTTCCCCCTTCTGTGAAGGACTTTATATGAATCTCTTAGAATGCACTTTGTATCCTAGTTTCTCTGGTGGTGTGAATTATAGGCTGGTGATCCTTTGCTCTAGGTCTAAAATCCATATATGAGCGAGTACATACCATGTTCCTTTTATTGTGACTGGGTTACCTCATTCAGGATGGTTTTCTTCAAGTGCCATCCACTTACCTGTGAATTTCAAGATTCCGTTATTTTTTTTTTCTGCAGAGTATTATTCCATTGTGTAGCTGTGCCACATCTTCTTTATCCATTCTTCAGTTGAGGGGAATCTAGGTTGCTGCCAGGTTCTTGCTATTACAAATAATGCTGCTATGAATATAGATGTCTTTGTTGCATGGATGTGGATGTCCTGTGATTCAAGCACTAGAAAGGTGAGGTACAGGAAGACTGAGGTTAATGTCTGCATGAGCTAAATATGGAAAAACTGTTTCAAAAGGAATGACTTACCAATACATAAAAAACAATATGAAATTAATAGGCCTGAACGAAAATACCACACAATGCTGGACTCTGTGTAAATTAAGATCCAGAATAAGATAAACCATAAAGAAATGAAATAGAGAAGTGTGCGCCAGGATATGGAGGGAAGGGTGTAGGGGAAATGGGTAATTGTTATCAATGATCATAGATTTCTTTCTGGATGTTGACATTTTTCTAAATTTGTTATGGTTGTAAACTATTAATATATTTTCAGACTATAAGAAGTGTGAAGAAGTGTCATATATTTTGTCTACAGTGTCATATATTTTGTCACAGCTGGGAGACAAGTAACACAAATTTTGAGAAGAATAATATTTTGTTTCATTTTCTTATTAATGAATCATGGTTCTAGTTTGAATTCTATTATCTATAATTTATATATGTCATTGATTATGTTTTTCTACTGGAAATTCAGATAGGTTTAGGATAGTTCATTCCAATACTTCTAAAATCAATATTTTTGTCAAAATATTACCAGGCTATTAGCAGAAATTTTTCAAAATCTTTGTATTTTTAGTCTGTAAATAAAAAATCATAGCTTTTGTAACTTTTCCAGAAACTACATATATCACTGAAAACTAATAAGCTTTAAATCAAATCTTAATACAAAATACTGTTAAGGTACCCTATCTACATTGAGAATGAAAGCACTGCTAAATTTTGTGAATTATTAAAATTTCTTTCAGACATAAATCCCTGAAAATTAATTTAGCAACAGCTTTTCTGACACATAAGCTTTTATCTTTATATTAAAATATATAAAATGAGATGCTCCCATATAGAATATTCAAATTCATGGTAAATAAATTTCCAGAAGTTACAGTATTTATAAGTATGGACTTTAAAAATATCTTATAAATTACATGATTTTCTAATACAAGCTATTCTATTTTGGTTCATGAAATATATAATCAAAAATGTTAATTTACTTAAATGCAATATACTGGTGTTATTGTTGATATACAGATGTACATTTATTGGGGTTCTTTTAATTTTGCTTTAGATTTCTTGGTATTAACTCTAAATGTATCTATTTCTATATATCCCTTTTAAATAATTTCATATATTTTCTCCCTGGAAACACTCACACAAAATGCTCCATGGTCTCTTTAAAACATATGGCCTCTTCTTTCATTTTGTCATTATATGTACATATGTACATATGAACATTCATACATATAAATTCCAATATAACAAACTCAGTCTATATAGTTATACATTTATGTATTTTAAGAGCTTCCCATTTGGTATTGATAATGAATTATTGTGTTCTTCCCTGGGAAAGACTATTTCATACCCTCTCTGCATTTCTTAGTCATCTGTAATTATCTGTATATGGCTGAGGATTTGTGAACTTTGCCCTGTCCACTTGGGCATATCTTAAGTCATCATTCTTGATCAGCTTGTGGTCAGGCAGTCATATTGGCTCTTACAATATTTCTGCTTTCTATTGCAATCATCTCCAAGAATTCCATTGAGGAGAGATGCATGAACACACAGAGGTAATGGAAACCTACTTATTAATGGGTGTAATGGAAAATGACAGGCTCACAGTTTCAAAGTGAGGCCGAAGTCACTGCTGACCCCACACTACCTCTTCACCTCTTGAGTCTTCCATCATACTGAGTATGAGCCAGAGCAAGAGAGAGCACATTTTTTTCCTTTAGCCTTTTTAGTCCTCATGTAGAATCAGGCCATGCCCTAAGGCCAGTAGCTCAAAGCTGTTGGTGGGAAAAATTGCCACAATACTTCCTCTTTTTGTCTAAACAAGAAACTTCTAAACATATTACAAAACTAAATACAATAAGAACAGTTATTTAGTATTTTCCAGGAGAAAGAAAAGGTAATAACGTGCACAAAAATATAACTACAACCAACAGGAATAACAACAAGCAAGAAACACATACTGAATGTATTTGGCAAACTACAGAGATCATTCCAACACCTTTCCTATTCTCAGGAGTCTAAATCTTATGCCTCAGATGCCTGAATTACGATATAAGTGGATAGTAACTGTAAATATCTATCCTTTACCTTCAGCAAACATCAAAAAAAGAAAGTAATATATTACCAGAGGAACCAGGAAGTATAAGCAAGTGACTTCCAAAACATGCAAGAAATGGCAGAAAAGCTGGCTACATGAACAGTCACCCTAAGTCTCTCTGCAATATGGGGGCAAACAAATTTAGCTATAGGCTTGAGTATATGGCAGACCATTTTCAGAATCAGGAAAATTTAAAAGACTCTCTTACCCTATCTTGCCAAGTTTTAGCAGTTACTTTTCCTTGCATCTTGCTTATCCAGATTGGAGAGAGGGCTTACAGTTAGCACTCAAGGTGAGGGCAGTTCTTTGCCAATACACCTGTTTACAAAGAAGAAAAAAGCTCCATATTGAACGTCCCAGGTGCCCAATATTCTCTTGGGAACAGCTCAGTTCTGCCAGGAGCAATTGAGTCTCAAATCATCTTAAATTATTAAAAAATTGAAATGCCATATTCTGTAGGTCTTTGAAGTGTTTGAAGATCACCTATCTATGCAGTACATCTATGTGCATCTAGAGAACCTAACATAGTTACAAGTGTGACAAACCTGGTGACTATTAATCTGTAAACATTAATGACACATATAGCTTAAAGACTAAAGCTTAAAATATATAATAAACAATCTTTCAAACCAATATTGGCTCCCTCTTTTATGTTCTCTCTCTGTGTCTCTTTCTCTGTCTCTGTCTCTCTCTCTCTCTCTCTCTCTCTCTCTCTCTCTCTCTCTCTCTCTCTCTCCTGTCTTCTGTTCCTATCCGGGCTCAATGTTCCTAGTCGTATGTGTTTTCCTCTCCTCCCCCTTGCTTTCTCCTACTTCTGTCTCCATTCACTGCCCCTCCGACTTCCCCTGTGCCCTGGGGGACTTGTCCTTTCCTGCTTCTGTGAGGGACTTTATATGAATCTCTTAGAATACACCTTGTATCCTAGTTCCTCTGGTGGTGTGAATTATAGGCTGGTGATCATTTGATCTAGGTCTAAAATCCATATATGAGTGAGTACATTCTGTGTTCCTCTTTTTGTGACTGGGTTACCTCATTCAGGATGGTTTCTTCAAGTGCCATCCACTTGCCTGCGAATTTCAAGATGCCATTATTTTTTTCTGCAGAGTAGTATTCCATTGTGTAGATGTACCATCTTTTCATTATCCATTCTTCATTTGAGGGGCATGTAGGTTGCTTCCAGGTTCTTGCTGTTACAAATAGTGCTGCTATGAACATAGTTGAACATATATCTTTGTTGCATGGATGTGGATCCTTTGGGTGTATGCCTAAGAGGGGGATTGCTGGGTCCTGTAGTAAACTCATTCCCATTTTCCTGAGGAACCGCCATCCTGATCTCCAAAATGGCTGTACGAGTTTGCACTCCCACCAGCAGTGGAGAAGTGTTCCCCTTTCTCCACATCCTCTACAGCATGAATTGGCATTGGTGTTTCTAATTTTAGCCATTCTGTCAGGAGGAAGATGGTATCTCAATGTTTTGATTTGCATCTCCCTGATAGCTAAGGATGTTGGGCACTTTCTTAAGAAAGGTCTATAGAACTACAAGACTGTTGCCAACTAACAATTGCAGCAACCGTGGAAAGACTACCATAAATGCCCTTCCCGGATAGCGAGATCAACAACTAACTTATCCATGGAGCCCACCCATTACATAAACACTGAGTGGGCAATCCCCCATGGAGGGATAACTGCCTTAATCTAGAGACAGGAAAGAAGCCCTAGTCCCTACTTCACATGACCTGTCAGATCTACATGACCCCAACTGGATGGCATTCCCCTACATATGGAATTGGGGTGGGGGGATGGGAGGGGAGGGTGGTTAGAGTGCATGTGAGAGGGTAGAGAGGGTAAAAGGGACAGAAGGAGGGAGGGAGGGAGGGAGGGAGGGGAGGGAACTGGAATCGATGTGTAAAATAATAAATTAAATTTAAAAAAAATGCTTTGACTCCAAAATTTAAGTTTAAGGACAAGTTACTGGGGAAAAGGATTTCTATTTTTGTTTCCACAAAAAATGAAAAGATGTGGATTCCTTCCAGACTAATGTGGTTTGATCAAGTCAGACCACCTGAAACAGAGTACCAGGTGATCCTACATTCAAAGCAGCAGGACAAAGCAGCCTTATAGGCTACAGCCAGGATTTCTGAATCTTCTTTGAATCCCCCATGACAGCGCCCCTTACCATCAGGAAGTAGTTTGGAAAGAACAACGCCCAAATTTCCAAATATTGTGTATAAATGTTTGTTTTCATTTAAATGGACTTGGTTATATAAAATAAATAAAAAATATTAGTCATAAAAAAAATAAACACTGAGTGGAGCTAGAACCCAGATGCAGATGGAGAGCACAAGACCAGATGGCAGAAACACATAGAGACAGCTGACCTGAACAAGGAGGAGATAAAGGGCCACCACACTGGTAGCTGGGAAGCCAGCATGGGACTGACTCAAGACCCCCTGAATATGGGTCTCAGCCAGAAGTACTGAGCAGTCTAAGGGACCTCATACAGTGGAACCAGGATGTATCCCTGGTGCACAAAAAGGACCTTGCGAACACATCCACCATGGACAGGAGAGAAGCCCTAGTCCCTACTTCAAATAACCTGTCAGGTCTACATGACCCCAACTGGATGGCATTCCCCTACATATAGAATTGGAGTGATGGGATGGGAAGGGAGGGTGGTTAGGGTGCATGTGATAGGGCAGAGAGGGTAAAAGGGAGGGAGAGAGGGAGGGAGTGATGGAGGGAGGAGGAACTGGGATCGACATGTTAAATAATAAATTAAATAAAAAAAGAGGAAAAAAACCCAATCCTTAAACAGATGTGCAGCATGAAGACAGTGACCTCAAAACTGTAGCAACATGTAAAAATATCTTGATCAGAGGTAA
The DNA here is from genome assembly GCF_943737965.1 of Phodopus roborovskii. Taxonomy (NCBI): domain Eukaryota; kingdom Metazoa; phylum Chordata; class Mammalia; order Rodentia; family Cricetidae; genus Phodopus; species Phodopus roborovskii. Next base: position 1,208,388 of record NW_026126413.1, on the reverse strand, counting down.
ATATTTATGTGTAGTGCAATATGTGATAAATAATTTATATCAGTATGCAAAATATTTTAAGTGGAAGTAGAAACATACATGCAGTATGACAAAAATAATTTTACATTTGTGTACAAAAAATTTGTAAACAGAAATAGGAACATATACAATGCAACAAAAATAATTTTGAACTTGCACCAATATACAAATTATCTTAGACAGAATACAAAGATAATTTTAGATGTGTATCAATATACAAGAATCTAAACAAATTATATAATTAATAGTTGCTAACATAGTTTACAAATAGATATACTAATCAACCTTATGTTTAAAGATGTATCCATTGTGTTAGGCTCTACAGCTTTGCATTTTGATTGGTTGTAATTTTCTATAATGGCTTCTATAGAACTAATTTTTATGTTTAATCAAACTATAATTTCATTGGATTAAATCTTTCCTAAAAGTTCAGATATTCACCATCAAACCAAAGATAAAATAAATGTTTCTTCCCTGCACATTTCTTGTTCCTCATAGCCTAATTTTCATAATGTAATCAGAATAGCAAATAGAGCTCTCTACTGGCTTGCCTGCTTTGCTTTTCTAGCTTGACCTCAAACCCTAATACAGTCTGTGGCGTTGTATTAGTTATACTGCATATATCTTTTCTCTTCTTCCTTTAGCTCTCCAGAGAACATAGGTATAGTTCAAGTCCCAGTAATAAAATGGAAGCCCAGTGAGTTTACTGCAGCTACCAGCACCTGATTGGAAGATTGAGTTGATCCTCAGAACCCACAGAGTAAAAGGAGAGATTTGAATTGTATCATTGTCCCCTAACCTCCACATATAAGTGGGCACACACATGCACACACCCTTAACAAACACAAACACACATACAAACAAATAGAAAGCATGCTTACATGTAATAAAAAATGAAAATACTTTCTGCTTTTGGTGTTAATCTGTACATAACACCATCTTACTGACAATAAAATAGTACATTCTAACTAGACTTGATGTGCTTTCAACCATATTAATGAAATTTATGGATTTTGTTTGAAATGTAAGAAAACTCAAAATACTAAATAAGGAACAAATGTCAGAATCAAAGATAATTTCACATTCTCCCAAAAAGATTCAATTAGTTTAATTTGCATAGGAATAAGCCTTAATTTACTTGTTTTTATTTGTATGAAAAGTAGAAAGTCTTTACTCAAAATCTTGATGGAACAATGTGCTAGAAAAGTTACTATTCTGCTCTCAGGCTTATAACTTTAACTGATGTGTACATGGGTGTGAATATGTGCATGCTCCGGTGAGGCATCCCTTTTCTTGCAACCTTATCCCTGCATTCATTATAGTTCTCACACATAATAGCAGTTGTTCTCTGGGTAGCTAGAAATATCCACAAGAAGTAAAGCAAACAATCTAAGATCAGCATCCCAGGGGATTTGACTCCAGAAAAGCACTCTACAGCCTTTGATCTCTGAGGAAGGTAAGGAGACAAACCAGAAAAATCACTTTGAGCTATTATGGAGCTGCTCTCTTCCCTGTTATAGATAGGAACCACTGTCTTGCAGGTAAGAGTCTCTTCTGTTTGTATCTATCTAATTATGTTTGCCAATTTTTGTCAACATACAAATGGTGTATTTAGAAAGGAATTATGTATTTGCTAATAAATTGCTAAGAATTTCTAACAGAGCTAAATGTTTGTTTTAATTTTATACTTTTTTTTTTTTTTTTTTTTTTTTTTTACAAATGGAAGACAAAATTTAGGATCCCATTGTTCATTTAAAATCTACAAAGCTGTTCTTAATTCTTAGTATTTAGTGACTATTTGTGTTTGTGAAGTAAATTTCTAGTGGATTGTGTAACTTTTAAGTCTGAGAATAAGACAAACTCATAGACATTCAAGTCGTAATACATTCTGTGTGAATTTGGAGCTCAGTTTCCTAGACTCCCAGTTTCTTCATCCTCATATAGCAGCAGTACCTATCTTATGAACTGAAATTAAGTTTAGATGGCACACAATAAATATGTAATCAATAAGAACTATAATAATTATAAATATTGCTTTAATAGTAAAACAAAAGAAAAAGAGCATGCACCTCAATTGCTTAACTATTAATTTGGCTTAATTACAAAGCCTTCAGGAAAAGTTTTTACTTCTTTTGTTTACATAGAGACATTCACTTCACAGTTTCTTTTCTTATTCAGGAAGTTTTAACATTTTAGAAAAATACTTTATTAGCATAATTATTCATGTTAGGACATACATCACATACAAATAAAATTATTTGATTATTGCCAAGTCTACATACTCTCAGGATGTATTATGCTAATAACTCAAACACTGAGCAAATAAAACAAACACTGGTATATCCCCAGAGATTTTATGTTATCTGTAGAAAGTATGCAAACCTAATTACATTTTCATGGTCCATCTTTACAATGTCAGATATACAATTGTAATATAAATCAACATCACAGCATTGAGCAAATCAGAATGCCCAAAAGTATATATTCAAATGTACTTGTAAAGGTATGAATTCTAGTTATAGCCTTAGGATAGAAACTTACATATTGCATATAATTCAACATTATTAAATAATTGAAATTCCAAATATATTCATCTTGGCCGTAAAATACATTTAAAGGGTGACAGTTTTAGAAGGCAAAGTAGACATCAAATTATGTTACAGAATAATCGCAATGAATAGTTACAACTATGTGTGAACAATGCCACATCCATAAAAATGAATGTAGAGGAGGACAGTTCCTAGATTGAAATCTCTCGCATGATAGTCATTGCAGATATTCTCTGCATTCATTCCCAAAAGGGGAGTCAGACAATGAAAATAAAAATAAAAGTCTGCCACTAAAGCTGGTGACCTGTATTTTTTCTCTATTATGCTTTCTTTCAAAATGTCAGTGTTCTTTCTTATTTTTGTAAATTTTATTTGTATTTTTGATTATAATTACATTTCTCCCTCCCCTTTCCTCCCTCTTAATCCCTATCTTATATACTCCTTTACCACTTTCCTTCAAATTCATGGCCTTCTTTTTTACTGTTATTACATACACACACACACACACACACACACACACACACACACACCATATATCTCTGTGAGTTTGAGACCAGCCTGGTCTACAAGAGCTAGCTCCAGGACAGGCTCCAAAGCCACAGAAAAACCCTGCCTCAAAAAGCAAAAAAGAGAAAAGAAATATGCAAATATATATTTGAAGGCAGGGTTTAAATGAATCCACTTATGCAAATAATAGTAAATAACCACCATGATCTTTCTGCTCCAGAAGATGCAGTCTCTGTCCTTCTGGTGATCTGACTACAACACAAGAGAGCCAGCCCCTTCTCTTCCTTATAAAGGGGTCACATCTGCACACCTGAAGCCATGCCCATAGGATGTGGTCACAACCACAAAGTCACTTGCAAAGCAAGATGAGACTACATATATTATTATATGCTAAATATAACCTGCTCAGTCTTTATGATGTTACTTCAACTTATGTTTTCAGTACTGACCATTGCCCATTTGAAACTCAGTTGGAGAGTTCTTCTTTGTGGAAGACTATCTCTTCCTTTCCCTGATTTGCTTTGTTGCCTGTAATCTTTGTATAGGTCTTTTCCCCAACCACATTCAGTGGTGTCATCCTTGTTCAATGCACATATGGGCAAGTCACATTGTTGAGACTGTATGAGTGTAACGTTTACCATTGCTAGGAGCTACAATACAAGAAACAATCTCACAGCAAATCCCTGATCCTCTGACTTTTACAATCTTTTCACCTCCATTTTCACAGTGTTCTATGAGCCTTCATTGTTTTGTAGACATATTCACTGGGACTAAGCTCCCCAGCTCTGTATTTTGGTTGATGGTGGTTTTCTGTAATTGTCTTTGTTGCAAAGAGATAATCCTCTGATGAGGAGTAAAGACTACACATATTTGTATCAGTATATCTTCTCAAGGCCTCATTTTCTTTTGTTGTTGTTACATATACCTACACACATACACACATAAATACATATATGTATTTATTCTTCTTTTTTAATTTTTACATGCTTATTTAAATAAGAAAAAAATCTTATTTTATATGTATCAATCCCAGTTCACTCTCCCTCCCATTCTTTCATGCCCCCTACTGACCCGAATGCATCCCTCTTCTGCTCCATAGAAAGGGTGAGGCCTTCTATACAGTATCATGAAAGTCCATCACATCATTTGGGGAAGGGCCTAAGCCCTCCCCCCATGTGTCTAGGCTAAGAGAGTATCCCCCTATGGGGAATGGGCATCCAATATCCATTCGTACACTAGATATAAATGTTGTTCCATTACAAAGGGTCCCATAGATTGCCCAGGATATATATTTACACAGTCCATATATTTTCACTTTTATGTATGCTTTCAAGTCTGACCCCATTTGGTATTGGAAAACCAATTGCTGTGATTTTCCCTGGGGATAACCATTTCTCCTCCTCTCAGAATTCTGTGGTTACCTATGACTCAATGTCTATGTTTGAGGCCTCACAAACCATAGCTTTAACAAGGAATGTGAGCAACTTTTAACCAATAATTTTATTTCTTTCTTAAAAAAAATACATGTTTTCAACATAGTTTGACCACATCCACCCCCATTTTTATTTTCTAACCTCTCCTTGACCAAATTATCGGATATATTACTTCTCCATTTTGAAATTATCTTCTTTTTAATTTTCTGTTATAATTGATTGGATCTATTTGGTAATGTCCACATTTACAAATCTGTATCATCCACTAGAACAAAATCAGCCACTGAAGCAGCTGTGAACAGCCCAGGACAGTAATTATAAACATTCATATTTAAAAAGCACTTAATGATATGACCATTTAATAAAATGTTAATGCCTAGGGTCTCTATTTTTCTCAGACAAGTGTTTTTGACCAAGCACTAACCTCAATGAATCAAGCCTCAAATCCAAACAGAAACTGCATGATTAGCCCTATAACTGCCATCCTAATTTTTTATAGTGGTTGTATTTTGGTTTACAGGTGATACCCCATTTGCTAATAATTACTCTTATTTCTTATGACTGGAATCCTATCCCGAAAGTTCTTTCTCCTATAAGTTCCTCCTCTTTCTAATGGCAGTTTCAGGTTATGTTTTGAAGTTTGAAACATTTGATGCCCATGAAGTTGGGGTTTGCACAAGACAGGGATCACAGTTTGATTTTATTTTTAGGTGTTGAAAACAATAATTCCCAGGGCCATTTGTTGAAGAAATTGTCTTTTCTTCTCTATTATGTATTTGTCATAGTTAAGATTTCTATTGCTGTGATAAGACACCATGAACAAGGCCAAGACAACTTATAAAAGAAGGTAGTTACAATTCTATGGATATGTATCTAGGTCCTCTATTCTACTCTGGTTAGTTTTTTTTTTTTTTTGGAGGGGGCGTCTGTCCATGATAATATTATGTATTACTGTAGCTCTATAGAATATGTGGGGGAAAATAGTATTTCCACTAAGGTCAGACACAAGATAAATGTGTCCACTATGTCATTTATATTTAATATAGGGTTAGGAATCTTATATTGGATAAGACATGAAAAGGAAATAAAAGAGATACAAATAGAACACTAAATAAACACCCATTTGCTGATCTTATGATTATAAACCTAAGGGACTCATTGGTTACTTTTCTCTTGCTGTGATAAAACTTTGTGACCCAAAGAAATTTCTGGAATAAGGATATTGATTTGACTCATAGTTCCAAAGGCAGAAGCATTGATCTTGGTAAATAAAAAGTGGCCACAAGTGGCATGTTCATTGCTCACATCCTCTTTTTCAAGAATGAAGCAAAGACACCAAACTGAAGTGGTGTGAGTCTCCTTTCCCCTCCAGATCTTCCCCAGATGTTATCTTTATTTTCTTCATCCTTCAACAGCACCACCAACTAGTTGCCAAGGATTAAAATACTTGTAAATAGGGGGAAATTTTTTATTCAAAATAAAAATATTATACTTTCTGGACCCCATATGTTTATGGGAATATTATAACAGAAAAAAATGTATTTAGTTCAATTTTAATAGTTGCTATGTTCTTTCAGTCTCAACACTTTAAAAGTCCCTTCTGAGTCTGCAGACAATCTGTTAAATGTAATCATGTAAAACAAAACACAGATTGCATTTCCCAACATATATTGGCACAGATTATGTATTACTACTTCAAAATGTAGGAGTGCAGAGATGTCAAGATCAGAACAAAGCAAGGAAAACACTTAATTTTGTAGCTTCATCAAACAGCTTAGATGGATCTTTCTTCCAACAGCTTTGGGGCTTGTAACACCCCCTCACCTCCGCCTCAGGCTCCTTATGCTCCTTGTATATAACTCTCCTTTAGAGATCTCTTACACCTCTAGAGTCTCCAACATTTTGAGTCTCCATTGAAAACCAGGCTTTACTTGCTTGGTTTCATGTAATGACCTCTTAAGGCTTCCTTACCTCTCAAGACTTAATGCAAGGACTCCATGCACAATGTGATTTGGCCTCAGTAAATCTCTGAAACTAGAGGGAAAGACACAAACACCATTTCATCCTCACATGCTTTATACCTCTAAAGACAACAACATGTAGATAATATTGCTAAGTTTAGCTGCCAACTTAAAGTAGACTCTCAATTCCTTGAGTACATTAGCACCAGCTTTTGATGACAGTTGCCTTTCAAAACCTGCAATAAATCTTAGGCTTTATTTCACAATTTGAAGCTCACATCTGTGAGGTCTCCTCCTCAAGTCACTGTTCTATTCATAACCATGCATGAATATTCATGACTATTAATGAAATGTGCATGACTATTCATGAAACCTCTTCATGATGGTGCTATTCTCCTTAACAGACTCTCCTCTAGCATGTGCTTGGCTTGGAAAAAAAAGCATCATACAGCTCATCTTCTCTTCAAATTATATACTTTATTCACTTTTACATTTTATACTCTTTAAAAATTCCTCTCCCATATATTACATCTGACTGCAGTCTCTTCTCTCTCATCTCCCCCAGTCTCTACCTCCCCCACCCCCCTTTTCACCAGATCCACCTTGTTCCATATTACCTCAGAAAGGAGCAGGCCACCCAGGAACATCAAGCAAATAAGATACCACAATAATACCAGGCTAAATGAGGCAACTACTAGGAGGAAAGGGGTACCATCAGCTGGCAACAGAGTCAGAGACAGTCCATTCTCCCACTGTTAGGAGTCTCACAGGAACCCCAAGATACTCAACCATAACATGTATCAAGAGGATCTACGTCAGCCTCCTAGAGGTTCCCTGATCTCTTCAAGCCTCCATGAGTCCTAGTCAGTTGCTTCCGTGGGCTGTGTTCTCATGATGTGCCTGTCCCTCTGGTTCCTCCAATCCTTACTCCCACTCTTCTATAGGACTCTCTGAGGAGTTCATTCTAAAGTTTGGCCATGGACCTCTGCATTTTCCCCCACGGCTTGAAAAATAAATGGAATAGGGAAGCATTTGGAGGTCAAGATAGAAACCTAGTGCAATCAAAATTCCACGTAATTTGCCAGAGTAAACCTAGCAAAGACTTCTAATTATGGGCATCAAAGAGCGTCAACTGCCCATCTTCTGTATCTAGGCAAGGCCTCATGTGGAAGGATTGGGACACCAAGCCACCCCCAAAGTCCAACGTACAGGTTTTCCTGCCTGCAGAGTCTTATGGCACTGGAGCCTAGCAGAATCTTTATCAAGGACAATCAGAAACTTCATCAAATTGTATATTGTTTTTATTTCTTTCTACCCTACTTATTACATTGTAGACATGTATTAACAATAATAACCAAGTCACAAAGTTAATATTATACTTTCTCAAAATTTCATTCACCAAAGAAATTAGGTAATCACTTCAGGATATGAAAAACAAAACAGATTATTTTACAAACTATCACATAAATGGCTGCTAGGCTAATTGCAAATATTGTTGCCCTCAGAAACCACTTGAACTGAATTTCCATAGTCAACATTGCTTTCAACACAGTATCTTGCAGGATCTTATCAGGATGGCCCATTAATCTCTGCTTAAAGTACTCAACCACTTTTGTAGTCCAAATTTTCAAGGTATTTTTGTGGCAATATTTTGTTTGTGCTTTAACAAATAAAGGTTGCATGAAGATCAGAGTGAGGAGCTAACCATTAGCTAGCCAGAGGCCAGACGGTAGTGGTACATAACCTTTAATCCCAGCACTAGAAAGACAGGCAGGCAGATCTCTGTGAGTTCACAGCCATCCTGTTCTATACAATGTTGATCCAGTCTAAAAGAGAAACAGAGAGAGCCAGGTGGTGGTGGCTCACACCTTTGATTTTTATACTTGGGAGGCAGAGACAGGAGAGAGATTACTATAAGGCAAGAAGAGACGAGAGCTCATTGCATTCAGTCTGAGGAGCAGTACAATCTGAGGAACAGTGCAATCTAAGAAGTCTGAAGAATCAGTCTGAGGACAGGATCACCCCTTTAGTCTGAACACTGGCAGAAGGAAAAACTGTAGTGACAGGATATTCTGCTTCTCTGATCCTTCAACTTTCAGCCCCTGAGAGATGACTCCAAGTTTGTATTATTAAGACCAAGCAGAATTCACACTACTGCATTTCACATTTTTCCAAAAAGCCAGACACCATGGTCAGTTTCTTCAACGTGATTTTAATTTTACTTACCTTTATATTGCTATGATAAAACATGACTGAAATCTGCTTATGGGAAAAACAGTTTACTTTGGCTTATAGTTCCAAATAATAAGAGTTCATCATGGTAAAGAAGCATGGTAGTTATTGGCAGGCATTGTTGCTGGAGTAAGAAACTGAGAGCTCACATTGTTAACAAAATAACCCAAAGCAGAGAGACTTAAATGGAAGTGGTTTGATGTGATTTTGTTCGTTCGTTTGTTTGTTTTCTTGAAGTCTGTCTCTAGTAATTTACTTCCTCTAACAAGGATACACTGCCTGAACTTCATGGATCACAGACTGAACCCAAACATATGAGAGACTTCTTCAATCAAACTATCACATAGCCTAAAGACTCCACTAAAAATTAATTTAAAAAAGAACACATACAAAATCAGCCTTCCTATATACTAATGACATGCCTACTGAAATAGATTGGGAAAGTTTTCTTCAATGATTTTGTTGAATATGTTTTCTATACCTTTGAGCTGGGCTTCTTCGCCTTCCTCTATGCCTATTATTCTTAGGATTGGCCTTTTCACGGTGTCCCACATTTCCTGGATGTTTTGTGTTTTGTTGTATTTAAGATTTTCTTTGGTCAATGAATCTATTTCCTCTACTGTATTTTCAGTGCCTGAAATTCTCTCTTCCATCTCTCATATTCTGATGGTTATGCCTGCATCTGTAGTTCCTGATCATTTGCCCAGTTTTTCTATTTCCAGCATTCTTTCAGTTTGTGTGTTCTTTATTGTCACTGGTTCAGTTTTCAAGTCTTGAACTGTTTCCTTCATGTTTAATTGTTTTTTCTTGGCTTTATGTACTTTCTTTAAGAGATTTGTTCATTTATTCCAATTTTTTGTTTGTTTTTTCTTCCATTTCTTTAAGGGATTTTCTCACATCATTTTTGAAGGCCTCTATCATTTTGATGTAGATATTTTTTAAGTCGTTTTCTTCTGCTTCATCTTGCTTTGTTGTGTTCAGGTCTAGTTGGTGTAGAGTCCCTAGATTCTGGTGGTGTCATGCTTGTCTTTGTACTGTTAGGTGTTTTCTTCTTTTGTCATCTTCCCATCACTTCATCCAGTGGGTGCAAGTGGAGTCTCTCTCTCTCTATGGTACTCCCCTGGTGGGCTTAGGTGGGTGTGATGTCAGTAGCTCTGGATGGTCTAAGCTCTCTCCTAAGGCAGGGGTTCAGCGATAGGGGTCAAAAATCAGGCTCCAGCAGAGGCCCTCCAACAGAGGACTGGCAATGGAGATCAGAAATAAGGCAGTTGGGGATTCAGGGTTGTCCCAGGGGGATAGGCCGGTCTAGTGTGCTCAGAGCGGCTCCAATAAGTTTCCTGAGGGTGGTGGGATTGTTGGATCTGCCATCTATTTCAGTACTCAACCAGACAACAGACAGAGACAGGGAGAGAAAGACATGCAGAATTGGCAGGGTTCTAGGGCAGGAATTACATTTTGAAGCCTAAATATTCACCCTCAATGACATACCTCTTCCAAAAACACCATAGATTCTAATCCTTCACAAAACTGTTCAAACAATTAGGATCAACCATTTAAATATATGAGTCTATAGGGTTAGTCTCATTAAACTATCTCACTAATTTTGTTATATGACATTGCTTAAAGTTTTTGCTTTATCTCTACTTCACAACTCTGTATTAAATGTTATTATTTCCATTCTCCAGATGAGTAAAAAAGAGAACAGTGAGATTAATACTTTGCTGCATCTATAAATTAGTAAATGAAAGAAAGTAGATTTTTCTCATATCTATTTTCAAACTTATGCTTTTATTCACTACATCATTCTATTTAGTACTTCTTTATAACATCTAATAATGTTCTACAGAAATAATACTTAATCTAGCTTAATTTTATATAAATACTAGCACAGGTCAAAATTTAGGTCAGCCAGTAATCTATCACTGTGATGAAATAGCAGATAAAATCAAACTAAAGGAGAAAATATTTGAGCTGTTTAAATTTCAACTACTCATTTGCAGTTGAGTTGTGCTCTTTCAAAGTCTGTAAAGAATTGCGTTGGAATTTTGGTGGGGATTGTGTTGAATTTGCAGATTGCTTTTGATTAGATAGGTATTTTTACTATGTTAATCCTACTGATCCATGAGCATGGACAATCTTTCCATCTTCTGATATCATCTCTCTTCAAAGACTTCAAGTTCTTGTCTACAGGTCTTTCATATGCTAGGTTAATGTTTCCCCAAGATAATTTATATTTATTGTGGCTACTCTGAACAGTGATATTTCCCTGGTTTCTTTTTGGCAATTTATTATTTGTATATAATAGGGCTAAAGATTTTTTTTTGATTTAATCTTTGCTACTTAGAAAAACAACTGAATAATGATGGATTTAACTCAGCTCATGGTTGAAGAGTAGAGTGTATCATAATGGGAATGCCCTGATAACAAGAATTGGAGGTAGCATATTGCCTTGTGTCTACAAGCGAGAAGCAGGCAGTGAGGAAAGATGATGCCCAAGACATTTGTTCTTTTTATTCAATTGAGCACTTCAGCCCATCAAAGTGTCCTATCCATATTTAGGGTGGATCATCCCATTTTGGTAACCCAAATGCAGAATATCCCTTATAGCCATGTTAAGAGGATAGTTTCCATGATGATTCTAAACTACATCAAGTTGACATTCAAAATTAATTATGACAGAGATACACAGTGCTTGGAAAGAATGAGGTATGAATACCACAGGGTTGAGGTGAGCTTATAAAATGTAAGAAGAGTGACTCAAAACAAAAATGAAAAGGAAGTCAAAATAAACAAATGGCAAAGTTTTTCTTCTACTCTCTTATTTGTTTTTCCTTCTACTTTCTTTAGAGTGTCAAAAATAATGGTGTGCTATTGCCACTACTCAGTACAGTTAATTTTATATTTTATGATCAGTACTTAGCTATTACATATATGCTCAACTTTCTTCTTTGAACTCTAACATCTTTTATTATTGTATTATAGTGAAAGGTAGTAAAATTCTAGTCACATGCATGATTCCATTCTTCTATTTAATATTATTTTAATAAGTGCAAAAATGTATAAGAACCTATGCTAGTACTTGAACAACATAGAGGATCAAGCCATTCAAGTAATCAGTGTTCAATTTTTCCTTTTTATAATTCATTTGGTTCCCAGATTAGAATCAAAGTGAAGTACTTTTCGAGTTGATGTACATTTTGTTTCAAGTCTTAATCTTTGTATTTTCGCAACACTTACAAACAAGAATTTAAAATGCCTAGGAATTATAACTTGTCAGGAACATTCATACACTAACTTATTTACTTCAGTGTAAGTATAACTGTAAGTGTAAAATTGATTTAGAACTATATATAAAACTATATTTTCTGGTGATTTGCATTCATTTTCTTGCCTGAATTACCTCTAATAATTAAATGATTTTCGGTATCTTATTACTGCTTTAAATTGGTGTATACTTTAAAAATATGTATTTATTTACTTTTATGTGTACAGCATTTTGCTGCATGGTACACACAGAGACCAGAATAAGAGGCTGAATCCCCTGGAACTAGAGTTACAAAGTGTTGTGACTTATCATATTGATGCTGAAATCAAAGCTAGGGCATTTGGAGGAGCAGCAAGTGCAAGTACTCTTAAATGTAGAGCCATCTCTCCAGTTTTTTTTTCCTCTAGTCTTAAAGTTACTCTGTGGAAGAGAAATTGCAAATAGATGTTCTATGGGTCTGTTCTTGGACCACACCTCCATAGCTATCTAGAGTTTATCTTATAAAGAATTACTATTCCTTTTATACTGAAAAACATTACATCTCAAAAAGGACCTCTAGAATACATAATATTTGTAAAGCCCATGCTGTAATGAGATAGTTACATTGTCTCCTTCTGTGGCACTGACCATGCCCACTGGGGGTGGAGCCATGGGTGACCTGTGGAAGAAAGTCTGAAGAAGAACCAGGGAATGCTCTCTGGCTGGTGCGACTCAGACAGGAGAGCATCTGGTAGAACTTGCTGGTGTTCATCTGTCTATGTTGCAAGTTATTTCTCCCTAAATAAAGATCTATTCGGCCTATTTGTTTATCCTGATCCTTATTTGACCACAATAACATGCATCTTGGTTTTTGAAACACCAGGAATTTAAGAGTACAGACACAAATTATGTAAATGTTCAGGTGGGTCATGTTTTCATGACCTCAAAATTCAACACATTCCTGTATAGGAATGAAAGAGGAAGGGAATTAATTAGTCTTTGTAGGGGTTCACTGCAGCAGAGCAGTCACAAGGAGTTGTGACCAAGTAGTTGGTCACAGGACAAGAATTGTGTGATTGGTATGCTCAGTAATACTGTATTTTGCCAAAGCCAACCATTATTTATCATTCATACTCAGAGCAGGGGAAAAGCATGTCATTTTGCTGAGTCCTTTCTATCTTCATGAATCTGGGACACTAGCATTCTTTATATGGCCACATTTATGCCAGTAATATACATCACTCAGAATATCAGCCACTTTTCACAAATATTTCTAATGATTAGATTTTTTAGGACTCAGAAATCCACACACACATTCACACATTTGAACATCAGAGAGACACCAAAGATCCTTGCCAGTATACTAATATTGAAGGTATCATTATTTTACTAAGCTTTTACTTTTCTTTTCATTAACACTTTATTTCTCAAAAAATAATCTTTTCCTGAAGGGAAACATGAAAAATGTAAGAGAATAGAAAGGAAAACAGAAACATGGCTTATTACATAAAGGGGTATGTTACCTAAACTTGACTGAGGTTAGAGCTTACATGGTAGAGACAAAGAGAGCCAACAGAAATTTAAGCTTTTACCTCCAAATGTATGTGTTAAAGTTCAGAAATGTATAATCCATTGAAAACTGTGCTCAACCATACCCTCCCAAGCACTTGGATTTATTTGGCTATCATAACTTTGATTTTGGCATGGTTACGATGCTCAAGGTTTTTCCCTCCTAGGAATTACATATCCACAATAAAACATAACAAAATCATACACTAAAATTTTAAGATTTAAAGAAATAAATTGTTCTTTTCCTCATGCCATACTACCTATAAATGAAGAGATTCAAATATAGTATGTTTTGTAGACATATCTCTTTATCAGTGATTTATTAGAGAACTGCGATCCTAATAAACATGGAAAGAAGAACTTACAGTCTTGAAGGGGGCATATACAAGAAGAGATATAATCACTTCAAGAATGGCTTACCTTAAACATACACTTATGGGACATGTTAGAACAGTAATTATTCAGAAAATGTCATTGTTCCTACAGGTAAGGAATGTAGACTTTGATTCTTCTGCTGCAATCAGTTTTTGGATGCTTGACACTGAGGAGACTTAACTTACCATAAATTATGACTCTCTGTATAGGAAAAACATTTAAACTGTTAAAGCATTTTCCTCTGAGCAGGGCTTTTGATATGAGTAGCAAGAAGGTAGCTGGAGGAGTTGTGCATTGAACCAGTTCTTACATCACAGACTGAAAACAAATGGATGTAAGTTATATAGAGAAAATGCAGCACAAGAAAAACATTCACCAATTAGCATATGAAAAAAACAGTAGTGTGCAGCTAAAGATTTTACCCAGTTGGTTTGTGACAAAAAAAATTGAGTTCAAATAAAATAGAAGCAAAGAAAAGTATTAAGGGAAGGTACTCACATATTTAATATAAATGCTTAGGTTCATAGAATGATCCAAATTATGAAAGTAGAAAAGGGGAATGAAGAATATGAAGGCAGCTGAATAAAAATTTTAAAATATATATTATAAATAATACCATTTGAAAAATTGCTAGTGACATATGTACTCTAGGAAACAATTATGATCAATTCTACACAGATTCTAGCAGAAGTATAGAAAAAGTAAACCCTTATTAAAATTACCCTATCAGGCCAATAATTGACTCCAAGCATAAATGATAATTGCAAGGTATAAATGATAATTACAAAGATAAATGATAATTGCAAGGCTGACTAGTATATGCATGCAATCTTATGAGCACATACACACATATTAGAAATAAATAATTTTCAAAATGAACCTAATGCAAATGACTTCAGTCACATTGTGAGTCAGCAACAAGCATGATATCCTTACTGTCCAATAACACAGCTGTTGGTGACTAAGGACATATAAATGCTGCTTAATGAATGGAAAAACTTTGTCTTGGAAAGTCTGTGTGTGTGTGTGTGTGTGTGTGTGTGTGTGTGTGTGTGCGCGCGTATGCGCACGCGTGTGTGTGTATGTGTATACTTGCATGTGTATCCTGATATAATTTTTTCCTCATTGGGATTTTTAGATGGAAAGACCATTTTTGAAAAAGGAAATAGTAATATAATTTTCTAGAAAAGATATCAAGATATTTTAAGGCTGTAGTCTAAAGATTCCCTTACATGCCTGCTTATTTTCTAAAGAGAGACTAAAATAGGGTGGATCCAGATAGGAGAGGAGGTGCTGAAGAAGTGAGATAACTTGGGGGAGTAGAAAATATAATAAGAATGTATTTTATGAAAAAAGTCCATTTCAGTGAAATAAATGGAAATAAAATAAGTCTATTTGGGTTTATTGACCATTTTAATGGGGGTAGGTTGGATTTGTTTTACACCATTCAGGTTTGTTTAGTTCTGCTTTGCTTTGGTTTTCTTTCTGAAACAGGTTCTAACTACTAGGTACTTCAGAAGTGTTTCAAACTTGGAAATTCTACTGTATTCGAATCCCAAGTGCTAGTGTATGTGCATGTGTGTGCACATGTATATGGAGGCAGAGTGGGAGTTGGGTTCTTCTTCATTTGCTCTCCATTTAGATTTTTGAGACACTATTGCTCTCGAAAGCTGTACTTTGATGATGCTTGCTGGCCAGGATGCAAACTCTGACTCCGCAACTGCATTACTCTGATTACAGATGCCCACAGTTGTGAGTTGTGTCTAGTTTTTTTATTTAGTGTGTGTGTGTGTGTGTGTGTGTGTGTGTGTGTGTGTGTGTGTGTGTGCGTGCGCGCATGCATGTGTGTGTGTGTGTGCTTATATATAAGAATCTAAACTTATGTCCTCATGCTTGGTGGCAAGCACTTGACTCATCTCCCCAGTCTTTCACCATCAATTTTAGAAATTTCATAAGAAGCCTACCCAGGAATTTCTACGTTATAGCTTCAATTATGGTTCTTTGGTTTCTAATTGGATGTTAAGTACTTTCTAAATTAGTCAATTAAGAATCAGGATTCATACAGCGTATAGAAAGAAAATTTTCTGAAAAATATGTGTATGTATTTCAGATTTTTTTCCCCTGGAGACTATAATATGTACAAGGAAAACAACAAGATAATGATAGAATTTTATGTTCTTGTCTTATAGCATTATATGACATTTAAAAAAAAACATGTTCAAGGGCAGCTTGATAACACACAATGTAATATTTTAACATGTTAATCAATTTTTCTAACTCTATTCTTAAAAATATAGAGCAAAGGATCACCAGCCTATAATTAACACCGCCAGAGAAACTGGAATAAAAGGAGGATTCTAAGAGCTTCATACAACGTCCCTCACAGAAGGAGAAAGGAACAAGATCTCCTGAGCATATTGGGAGTGGGGGGTGGAGTTAGGGGTGGAGAGGGGGCTAGGGGAAAGAGAAAGGGAGAAGAGGAAAGCACATGGGTATAGGAAGATTGAGTCAGAGGAGGAATAGAAAAGAGAAAAAGAGAGAGAGATACCATAAAATTGGGAGCCATTATAGGTTTGAAGAGAAAACTAACAATTTGAGCAACAGTGGAAAGGCTACCAATAATGCCCTTCCCTGATAATGAGATTGACAACTAACTTATCCACCATCATAGAGCCCTCATCTAGTAGCTGTTGGAAACAGAAGCAGACACCTACAACTAAACACTGAGCTGAACTGGAATCCAAATGCAAAGAGGGAGGACAAGACCAGGTTACAGAAACCCACAGAGACAGCTGACCTGACCAAGGAGGGGCTAATGAGCCCTCTGACTGATAGCTGGGAATTCAGCATTGGACTGACTCAGAACCCCTGAATATGGGTCTCAGTAAGAAGTCCTGGGCAGTCTAAGGGACCTCGGAAAATGGAACCAGGATGTATCCCTAGTGCACAAAAGGACTTTGGAAGCACGTTCACCGTGGAAGGAGGGCCTTCCCTCCTTGAAAGACATAGATGACCTCTCTAGAAAGGCATAACCCTACATGTAGATTGGGTGTCATCTACCCAATCTACATGTAGGAACGGTGGAAGAAAGGGAGGGAGGAAGGGAGAGGGAACTGGGATCGATATGTAAATAAGAAAAATAAATAAATAAAACAAAGAAGACTTTCTACCAAGATGGACCATATGCTAAGGTGGTAACCATAAGTACAAGATTTTATTCTTCTAATGATCTGCAGAAAAAAATATTTCTAAGAACTTTAAATCTCCTTTGAAATTATTTATCTAATAAATTCTTGTTATTATAAATACTACAGATTATTTTTAAATCTTTGTATAAAAATGCATCTTGCTAGATACAGCTGTATATATTTATTTTATTTTCTGTCATAATATAGAAGCTTTATAAAAAACAAAATTCAATAAGCATAGAATAAAGTACACATTGTACTCTACAAAGTGGCCCAAATAAAGACTGGAAAGAAGACTATGTGTGTATTTCAATTTTAGCAAATTAGTATTATAAGGTCTATTGCAGTTTTCAAAGTTATATTTTAAGATGGGAAGTGTTTTTGTTTTGTTTTGTTTTAATGATAATATTTTCTCATTTAAAACTGAAACAAGCTCGTTTTACATGTCAATCTCAGTTCCCTTACCTGCCCCTCTTCCCCTGCCCCCCAATTAACCCCCATCCCATCTGCTTTCTGCTCACCAGGAAGGGTGAGGCCTTCCATGTGAGATCTTCAAAGTCTGTCCTATCATTTGAAGCAGGGCCTAGGCCCTCTCCCATATGTCTAGGCTGAGGGAATATCCCTTTATGTAGAATCGACTCCCAAAGTCCATTAGTATACTAAGAATAAATATTGATCCACTAATAGAGGCCACAGAGACTGCTCAGTCCTCCTAACTAACACCCTAGGTCTGGGTTGGTCCTGTGCTCATTTCTTTGCTACCAAACTGGGGTCCATGAGCTCCCTCTTGTTCAGGTCAGCTATTTCTGTGCATTTCTCCAGCGTGATCTTGACACTTTTGCTTATCACTCCTCCCTCTCTGCAAATGGATTCCATGAGTTCGGCTCAATATTTAGCTGTGGGTATCTGCTTCTGCTTTCATCAACTACTGAATGAAGGCTCTAGGATGTCATCTAAGGTAGTTACTAATCTCATTTTCAGGAAAGGGCATTTAAAGTAGTCTCTCTACTATTGCTTAGATTGTTAGTTGAGGCCATCCTTGTAAATTTCTGGACATTTACCTAGGGCCAGATTTCTCTTTAAACCTATAATGGCTCCCTCTGTTATGGTATCTCTTTTCTTACTTTCCTTTATTCTTCCCCTGACTCAATCTTCCTGGTCCCTCATGTCCTTCTCTCCCCTCCTCTTTCCCCTTCTTTTTCTCCTAACTCCCTTTCCCCTCCACCCATATTCCCAATTTGCTCAGTAGATTTTGTCCCTTTCTCTTTCTCAGGTGTGTCTCTCTTAGGGTCCACCTTGTTTCCTACCTTTTCTGGCAATATGGATTATAGGCTGGTGATCCTTTGATCAAGGTCTAAAATCCATATATGAGTGAGTACATACCATGTTTGTATTTTTTATGACTGGGTTACCTCACTCAGAATGGTTTCTTCTAGTTACACCCATTTGCCTGTGAACTTCAAGATTCCATTCCATTGGAGTTTTTTTTTCACTTAGTAGTCCTCCATTGTGAAAATGTACCACATTTTCTCCACCAATTCTTTAGTTGAGGGGCACCTAGGTTGCTTCCAGGTGCTGGCTATTACACATAATGCTTCTATGAACATAGTTGAACAGATATCCTTGTTGTATGACTGTGCATCTTTTGGCCAAAGAGTGAAATTGCTGGATCTTGTGCTTGACTGATTTTCATTTTCCTGAGGAATCACCATACTGATTTCCAAAGTGGCTGTACGAATTTTGACTCCCACCAGCAGTGGAGGAGTGTTCCTCTTTCTCCATATCATCTGCAGCATAAACTAACTTTGGTGTTTTTATTTTAGGTACTGTGACAGGAGTGATGATATCTCAAAGTTGTTTTGATTTACCTTTTCCTGATGGCTAAGAACATTGAGCACTTTTCTTAAAATTTATTATTTAAATGTCAATCCCAGTTTCCCCTCCCTCCCTCCTTCCCTCCCTCCCTCCTTCCCTCCCTCCCTCTAAGAAACTCCCAACCAAGTTACATTCCTCTATTGAGAATTCTCTATTTAGTCTGTACCCTGCCTTTTAATTGTATTATTTGGTTTTTGGTAAACTAGCCTCTTAAGTTCTTGTATATTTTGGAAACTAGCCAGGATTGCAAAGTGTTTTTTTAAACGTTTCCTTGTGCTTCCACATATTCAAGTGCTAACCTAGCGCCAGGATGCAAATTTTAGATTATTTCTTTCCTCACCACAGTTTAGTACATTTCATAAAGGAATTTCTTTCTGAACAAAGATTTTTTAAGGCCTTCTTGTTCATTTATCATTCATTTAGCTTTTGCTCACAATGTAGGAAACTCAATTTCTATGATAATTAATGTAACTTTTGACAATTTAATGAAGAAACTTTTCAAGAGTCAGAGGGTAAGCAAAGGGATGGTTTTCCCCTTGTATTAGAAGGGAATGTTGAAGTTGTAAGTATGAGATTGTATTTAGGTTCTTAGCACAGTACCCTGGCCTGCCTTCCCTTAGTTTTAAGTTGGTAAGCATTTCAGAGAATTCCCTATACAATAATTTTTTTCCATTTTGTCATGGTTTGCTACTTCTATTTAATAGAAGTAGGAGGCACTCACAGCTAGATTGAAGTAGAGTCACTGCTTTCTAACATCTAGTTCTGCATTTTCCCATCCTCACCTCTAGATGTTCAAGGAAATTCATTATAAAAAGTAGATTTGAAGAATTTCAAGTTGCATTTTATTATACTATGAAAACTTGTGTCAGAGACATGACCTTAGAAAAACAAGGGTTTTTCCAGTTTGCTCCCTGCCTCCTTTGTGATTCTATGTAAAAATAGCTTAAAGAGTCTATTTTTAAAGGTAGAAAGATAATCTATAGCACTCTACAATATAACACAACCAGGCTCAATTGCTCCAAGCTCCTCCCCACCATATGCTGACATAATCCATACCTTCCTTTTCTGTCTCACCTTGGAAAACAAACAGGCATATAAAGAATAACAATGAATTAAGATAACTAAAATAAAAGCAAACACACCAGAATAGAACAAAACAAACAAAGAAACAGAAGAAAAGGAGACAAATAAAAAGCAGATATCCTGAGAAAACATGACACAAAGAACTGCTAAAAATGATATTGAGTTCTTTTTGTATTGACCATCTACTGTTAAGGGTGGTGCCTGCTATTAGAAATGGTTTGTGTCACCAGTGAGACCCTATTGAAGAGACTAATTTTTCATTTGTAAATGGTTAGAAATTGGAGGGATCCTCTGAGTTACGAATGGTGGCTTCTGTTAACTTTTGCTCCCTGCACTGGGTCCCCATCTAATACTGTCTCATGCAACCACAGTGCATACTATCACAGACTCTGGTTATTTCTTACTTAAGGTGCAGGATATATTTATATCATATTTAAGACTTTAGTATTAATAGTATGGGAGACCTGCTCTTTCCTAAACAGAAATGGAGGAGCAGTGGATTACAGGGTTGAGAAGAGGGGTGGGTGGGTGAGGGACTGAAAGGAGAGGAAGGAGGGTAAACTGGTCAGGTTGCAAAACAATAAATAAATTTATTTAAATTATGAGTATATTCTAAGTTCTACTAATTATATTTAATATACATAAAATAATTAATATGTACCTTATCCTTTTTAATTCTTCTCTTCCTCCCTTCTTCACCCTCCCTCTCATTCTTTCTCTCTCTCTGTCTCACTCTCTTGCTATCTCTCTCTCTCTCTCTCTCACACACACATATACACACCATTATAGGGCAGAAGTTTTTGCTATGCAATTAGATGCACAATTCTTTAAACAGAGCATCACGTTTTCATGACTGAATTCCTCCCACAAAAACACTGATATGCTATTCAGAATTTCTTAATTTCCTCATTCCTTTCTATCAATATAAAAATCTCTCCTCACACTGCTTGTGTTACCTGGAATTCTTCAATGAATCATAGATATTCCCTACTCATGTCTTTATTATGAAGGAAAGGCAAAAATGTCTTCTCATAAAAGTATTACAAGTTTGTTTTCTAATGAGAGAGAGTGAAAGGGTATGGATATGACTGAGTGAAGATGTGGAGTGAGAAACCTGTAAGAGCTCTGGCAGGAGAAAACATAATCAGAGTATATTTTATGAAAAACATCTATTTTCAATGAAAAGAATAAGATTTAGAAGAGTTAATAATATTTAAAATAAAATTTAGATGCTAGTGATATAAGTCAGTGCGTAAATTTGCTTACTACCAAGGCTGAGTACTTGAGTTCAATTCCAGAAACCTTTTGGTGGAAGGAAAAAAACAACTGCAGTCCCTCAAATTGTCCTCTGAGCTCTACATAGACACTATTGTACACCACAGTCTCAGAATAAGTAAATTTATGCAATACAAATATAATTTACTATGTAAAGTATTTAATAAACTTTAAAATTCTGTGTAGAATTTAAACAACTAACAATTAAAAACAATTGAATTTTATATTTTGAAAGCTAGAAAAAAAACTGTTTTTTGAATAACATTCAATCGAAGCTAAAATCAGATACTGCTATAGCTAATTTAGTTCATTCTTGAGTAAACTAGAGAATTGGATTTTATAAGTCAGAAAGAAAACAACCTCTTACAAAGATAAAGTTAAAGTAATGATGATGATAGAATATGGAAGAAGAGGATAAAGTATATGAACACATTTAAAAGCATCACAGAAATCTGTCAGAGAACAGAATAACATAATGTGCTCCAACAATGCCTTTAAAAAAACACTAACAGATGTTGACCAATTCAGAATTGACTCCATGATTTATTTCTGAGGTTTTTGTTGTGTTTTAGTTTTATTGGTTCTTTCCTTTTTTTGTTTATTTTTCTTTTCTGGAAAAAATATTCAAGAGCAGGCACGAATCAGAGACCTACTTGGTCTCACAGTCAGGAGTCCCATTAAAAATAATAAGCTAAATGCTGAAATATAAAGGCAGAACATCTGGTCCAGACCCATATAGGCCCTGTGCTTGTTGCTTCATTGTGAGCTCATTCATATATGCCTTGCTTACTTGTGTCATAGGACTTTGTTCCCTTGTTGTCTTCTATATCTTATGGCTCTTACAATCTTTCTGCCTCCTCTTCCTCAGGATTTCCAGAGCCCAAAGAGGAAGGACTTGATGGAGACCTACAATTTAGACACTGTCCACATAATGTCTGGTTGTGGCTCTCTGTATCTGTTCCCATCTGCTACCAGAAGAATCCTCTCAAATGATGGATAAGGCACTATCTGTAAGTGTAGCAGAATACTATTAAAAATCATTCTTATGTATTAACCAATAAGAGAAACATCCTGTTGGCCAATAGGAGAGCAAGATAGGCGGGACTAGGAGACAAGAAAGATTCTGGGATAGAGGAAGAGTTTCAAAATGCAGGACCCAGACAGAACTCCAGAACCTCTCTCCGATAAACCAAGACCACATGGAAATACTTAGATTAACATAAATGGGATAATATTTAAGACAGAGCTAGCCAATAAGAAAAACTAGTAACAGGCCAACAGCTATTAAGAAAGAAATCATTCTAATGATTTTTTATTCCTGTCTCATACATTATATCCTAACAACAGTTTCCCCTTCCTCCATATCTTCCAGCACCTCACCTCCCATCTCCCTAAGACCCATTCCTCCTTTTCCCTATAGATAAAAGCAGGACTTCCAGGTATATCAATTCAACTTGGAATAACAAGTTACAATAAGACTAGTCACAAACTCTTATATCAAACCTAGATGAGGCAATTCAGTAGGAGGAAAAAAGTACCAAAAGAGCCAGTGTTAGGAATCCCATAAGAACACAAGCTATACAACCATAACACATATGCAGAGGACCTAGCTCAAAACTATACAATCTCTGTAACTGTTGCTTCAGTCACTGTGAACCCTTCCTTATAAGCCCTGCGTATTTGATTCTGGGGACTGTGTTCTCCTGACATCCTTTACCCCTTGAGCTCTAACAATCCTTCCCTCTTTGTGGGGTTTCCTGAGCATTGCCCAATGTTTGTACGTATGTGCATCTCTTCACATTAGTTGCTAGATGTGTCCTCACTGAAGATGACAGTTGGGCTATGCTTTGATCTATGAGTATAGCAGAATATTACTAGGAATCATTTAATTTACTTTTTCAGGGAGGTGGAGTCATGTTTGGTCATGTTCTACATCTCTGGTCTATCCTGCCTCTGGTTCCTGTTTGTTCAGGCACTGTTGGTATGGGTACCTTCTCATGGCTTATGTCTCAAGTTACACCACTCATTGGTTGGTCAAATCCCTTAAGCTCTGAACCACATTTGCCTCAATTCATCTTTTGGGCAAGATAGGTTGTGGGGTTGCAGGTTTGTGACTTTCTTGGTGTCCCAGTCCCACTACCAGAAGCCTTGCCTAGCTACAGAAAATGGTCATCTTGGGGCTTTTCAACTGTACTAGGTTTCCACACTGCACATACTAACCCCCAATTCCAGTTGTCTCTCCTAGTACTCTCTCCCTCCAACTCCTACCTGATCCTATGTATCCCATCCCTAGATCATTAATAAATGGAATGTCATTAAACTGAAAAACTTCTGTAAGGCAAAGGACACCATCAAAAAGTCAAAATGGTAGCCTACATAGTGGAAAATATTTTCACCAACTCCACATCTGACAGGGAGCTAATATAAAAAATATATAAAGAAATAAATAAACTAGACACCAACAAACCATATGATACCATGAAAATTGGTATACAGTCTCAACAGAGAAATCTCAAAAGAGGAATTTCAAATGGCTGAGAAACACTTAAAGAAATGTTCAACATCCTTAGCTATCAAGCAAATGCAAATTAAAACAACTGTGAGATTCCATCTTACACCAGTGAAAAGTGCTAAATTGAAAAAGAAAAGTAACAGCTCATGCTGAAAAGGATGTGCAACAAGGAGGGAACCTCTTCCTTTGCTGGTGGAAATGCAAACTTTTACAGCCACTGTGGAAATCAGTATGGCAGTTTCTCAAAAAACTGGGAATCAATCTATTTCAAGAACCAGTCTAACACTGTTGGGCATTGCCTTATTTATGGTTTCTGTTGCTGTTAGCAAAAACCTTGATCATGGCAACTCTTATAAAGGAAAATATTTAGGTGAGATGGTGGCATATAGTTTCAGAGGTTTCACCTATTATTATCATAGTGGGGAACATGGTGATGTTAAGCCAGATATGGTGCTGGAGAAGAAAGAACTCCATGTCAATATGCAGGCAACAGAAAATAGACTGTGACACTGGGATAAACTGTTCACAGTAGAATTCAAATTCTACCCCCACAGTGACACATTTACCCCAGCATGGCTACACCTACTACAACAAATCCATTCCCCCTAAAAGTGCCACTCACCTTGGCAAAATTTCTCTTGAACCACCACAGTCAAATACACAAATGATGTTCCAACCAACCACAAGGATACTTGTTCATTACAGCTTTATTCGTAATATCCAGAAAATGGAAACAACCTAGATATTTCTCAGTCAAAGAATGGATACAGAAAATGTGCTACAATTACACAGTGGAATATAATTCATGTCTTTAAACACGATGACTTCATGAAATTGTAAGACAAGAAAAATCATCCTGAATGTGGTAATACATACCAAGAAAAACAAAACCAGAAGCATGCTCATAAATACTGCTGACCTTATTGGATGTCTGTATAGAGAAGAATGCAAATAGATCCATATTTATCACCCCTCAAAACACTCAAGTCCAAGTGGATCAAAACCTAATCATCAAACCAAAAACACTGAAGATTTTAGAAGTTTAAGTGGGTAATAGCCTTGAACAAATTAATAGACAACTTTCTGACTAGAACAACAATAACACAGCCATTAGGTGCAACAATTAATAAATGGGACCTCATGAAACTGGAAAGCTTTTCTAATGCAATAGACATTATCATTTGGGTAAAATAGCAGTCCAGAGAATAACTATAACTCCACATCCAATAGATGACTAACATACAAATATATGAAGATTTAAAAACTCAGATATCAGAAACCCAAACAATTCAATTAGAAATGAGGAACAGACATAAACAGATAACTCTCAATAAGCAACATTAAATTGCAGAGAAACACTTAGTTATCTTTAAGTTTGTTTTATTCTTTTTGTTCTGTTTTTGTTTTGGTTGTTTGTTTGTTTGTTTGTTTTTGGTTTTTTGTTTTCTAAGACAGAGTTTTTTCTGTGTAGCCTTGGCTGCCCTGGAACTAGCTCTGTAAACCAGGCTGGCCTTGAACTCAGAGAGACTTGCTGCCTCTGCCTCCCAAGTGCTGGGACTAAAGGCATGTGCCACCACTGCTCAGCTTTATAATTCCTTTGTGGTCTGCTTTGATTTTCATTTTCCAGAAGTAGAAAAGAATATGAAATTGGGTGGTTAGGGATCTGGGGATCTGGGAGGATTTTATTCATGATTAATAAGCAGCGACAAAGAAAAAAGTGAATTGAGATAGATATATTTTGGGTATATATTATAGAGTTTCTTGATCTTCCTCATTTAACTTTTTTCATCTAATATAATTTGATCATGTTCTTTCCTCTCCAACTGTCCTCACATCCCCAATTTCATGTTCTTTTTCAGTCTTTTGAAAAAATAAACAAACCAAAAATGAAAAAGCAAAATCAATAAGACAAAAAAAACCAAAACAATATAAAAGCAGACAACAAATTATTTAGCTTATTTTGTATTAGTTCCTCTAGAAATGAGGCTTGTCATAAAGAGTGGTTCATATATTTAATAGCGAAAACTAAGTTTCCTTTTTGCAGCAGTTATCAGCTACAAAAACCTTCTTTCTTAGGGGAGGGATTTTCTGTCCATGACCACTTCTCAGTGCTAGGATTTTGGATGGTTTGAACCTATAAAGACCATATGACTGCTGCAACAGTTTATATGAGTTCATATGTGTATTAGTCATGCTGAGTTGGAATCATACTTTTTCATTGACATTGTCCACTACATGTGTCTCATAATCTTTCTGCTTCCTTTTCTGGATACATGATGTGGCTTCAGAGGTTAAGTTTGATAAAGACACCCTATGTATGGTTAAGTAGTTCAAAAACCTCTCTCTGTATTCACAATATCAAATTTTGGTTTCTGCCATCTACTACAAGAAAGTTCTATGATGAAGGCTGAACAATATACTTATCTGTAGATATAGCAATATGTCATTAGGAATCAATGTATTGCTATGCTCCATTAACAGAATAAGAGTAGTATGTTTTCATCTAGGCCTATGACCAATATAGTTCCATGTTCTTTGTCACTTTACTAATATCAGATACGGTTTCTATTCCATTGAATAGGTCTTAAATGCAATAAAAATATTGTTAGTTGATAACAAGAATTTCTGTGCCTTGATTGCACCTGTATATCTCCTAGGCAGTTCTATGTTGTAGGTATCTGGGTGTGTAAATGGGTGATATTGATGGTTACATGTATCCTCAGGTAGTATGCAATGTATCTTACAGTATAATGAATGCTAGTATGTAAAAATAAAGTTTCTACTTGGGCACCAACTTTATTTTTTCATGTTTCATGACAAGTTATCA
Source organism: Phodopus roborovskii (assembly GCF_943737965.1). Taxonomy (NCBI): domain Eukaryota; kingdom Metazoa; phylum Chordata; class Mammalia; order Rodentia; family Cricetidae; genus Phodopus; species Phodopus roborovskii. The sequence goes on along the minus strand of NW_026126413.1, from coordinate 1,181,740 downwards.
CTTCATTTACAGAGAGTAACCAGTATAATTGGTAATAGATAGTGATGTTGTGGACTTAGGGGACCTATGGAATTCTTTGGTCAATGATTCAATAAAAAGTAAGGCATTCCTGGCACTGAAGGCGTTACTTGGTGCTGTGTCTTATTGGGTCATGAGAAAAAATAGATAGTATGTGTTTTTCAGTTGATTTACTGATTTTAATTTTTGAGATTTGAAAGTGAATCATACTACACAAATGAAGAAAAGACAAACAAAATAGTGAAAAAGTGAATTTGTTTACCATGGAGCTACTGTTATTTTTTTTAAAATGGGGAGATACTTATGTAAGCTGTATTTCATTAGTTTATTGTGGTAGATATTTTTAATATGTTTGCTCTTTAAGAGAGATAAATAGTTAAATAAATGTTCATTGTCTTTATATTAAATGACCTTTCACTCAGTCAAAAACTCTGCACATGCAACTATGGCTGACGTATAGATCCACAACTTAGGTTAGCCTTCAAGTTTTCATTTGCCTTATACATTCCCTAAATCATTTTATACTGGTCTATGTTCAAGAAACTCATGATAAATATTGACTTGCTATATGGATCAGTGCTCTCTACCTATGTGAGCACAGGAAGTTATTCCTTTAAATACTTTCTATTAAATCATCACTCAATTTGGTAGAAGATTTCTTGCCTACCTAGCAGGACACTCACCCTGTCATGTCAGAGGCAGCCTCTCAGTGCTAAGAACAGCAAGACATACTGTGCACAGAAACCGTGCCCTGCACAGATGAAGACATAATGAGAGCAGGGTAATGAGCAGAATAACAGTGTGCCAACACAAGACAAATTTTCTTCCCTTGGAAGCAAGGCCTACAGAGAATTCCAATGAGAAAACACAATACTTCAAACTGCTTGGCTGGGATATATATTCTTATCAAGCAACACATTTCTTATCATGATGGAAAAGAAAATGGATCTCTGGCTAATGCCGATAAGTTAAGAGAGATAATGTGATACAGTAAACATTAATATATCATCCTCTGCTAAGTCATAAATGGAAGTAAGATAATGAAGAAAAAAGTGTAAAATCAACTGTATGCCCATAGAATGCAAGAGACCAAACAAAATGATGATAAAATAAATATCAATTCAAAATAAGAAATTCTAAATCAACTTCCCTGATTTTGAAAAAAATGAATGAAATTTTTCATCCTTAAATCAATATACTAATTATTTAATAAAGCTAACAAACAACAATGCAACTGTGCAAAGAAGGAAATGAAACACTCTTGTGTCCAATAATAAACTGAAGTAGAAATTTTCATTATCATATGAATTGTTTTCATGATATAATAATCCATCAAAATAATGATAATTCTAGTGATAATAATAATGGTAGCATTAAAATGTCCTATTGTGGAGAGTTTTAAGACATTTTTTGAGTGGCATTACCTAGAAAGAAAGAACATGTCAGTATTAATTGAACATTCACAGGAAGATCTCCACCTGAGTCATGAAAGCTACACCAGCCATGAGATATTCATTCTGAAAAGGACATTATCCAGATCCTGCCACCTCATGTCATCTCCCTCTGATATGAATAAGTTCATATCCAGATTCTATTTTTTATCTTATTTTTCCTTTATTGAAAACATATTCTTCTCAGTGGTGTCACATACCTTTAATCCCAGAAATCATGAAGCAGAGGTAGGCAGATGTCTTCTGTGTCTGAGGCCAGCCTCATCTATAGAGTGAGTTTCAGGGTAGTCTGGGCTACTCTGAAAACCCCTGTCTAGAAAAACAAAAACAAAACATTATTTTCTCATACACTACATGTTGATTACAGTTTCCCCTCCCTCTACTGGTCCTATTCCCTTACCCCATTCCATCCCCTCCAGATGCACTTATTTCTTTTGTTTGAAATGAACAGGCTTCTAGAAGAAAACAACCAAACATGACAAAAAAAATAGTAAGATAAAACAAAAACCATTACACTGCGGCTGGACAGGGCAATGCAACAGAAAGAAAAGTATGATATACTCAGGTACTTTGGGTGCAACTGTGGAAGCCATTTTACATGGCTAGCGGGAAGACAGTGAATTATGGCTCCTTCTTCAGAAGCTCACATGTATGCTCTCAGGTGAATGCTGGTCTTTCCTTATGCCTCTCTCTTTCTATAAAATCCTCTTCCTAAAACCTACATGAAAATACATTTCAATTAATTCCAACTCTGATTTACAGTGGCTTCTCCAGAAATTATTTTTTAATGGAGGAATCAAGAATGTGGCTTTATATCAGTGGGGGTCCCCAGAATACAAAAGAGCTCTTGAGCTGCTGCCTTAATATGAAACAACTGGAAATAAGGCAAAGACTCACAGTTTTGACATTATAGAAAAGCTTGTTTTACCAGAATTTTATTTATTTTGTCAAATCTATTCCAGCAATATCCTAATTTTTATATTATCATTTTTAACTATATATATATATATATATATATCTTTCATTTATACTCCTTTGGATTTGATTATCGAACAGTTGAGTAGTTCAGTTCAATGACCCCATTGCAAGTCTCTATTCCATTCAGTTTAACTACTTTAAAATATAATACTTACATTACAAAATTTACTAAAAATCATTCTCTATGCTTATTTAAACATGTTTATTCAATTATTAATCACTTCACTATGTTTTATTCATATATACATCTATCATTCTTTGAAATTAATATTTAGTTTTGTGTTTGCTACATAGTCCTGTAAATCAGTGGAATGACACTCATGAAAATTAATTAAATTCTACTTCAAAATAAACTCATAACTACAAGAAAGGAATATTTAGTTAATATTTAAATATAATGAACAACTTAAATATAAGAACATAAATAAGATTAATACTGATAAATAGTGAGGCCAGCAAGATGGCTCAATAGGTAAAGGTGCTTGCTGCAAAAGCCTCAAGATGCAAGTATGAAAAAAATAAAAAAAGACTTAAGTTTCCGAGTACCATACCTGAAAGCCACATTAATACTGGAGGAAAGAAATAATACCCGTAAATTGTCCTCTAGTGACCACATGTGCGGGACTGTCTTTCTCAAACACACAACATGTACATGCATGCACACACAAAATAGTAATTATTGAAATGAAGATATAATACAACATAAGACACTTTCCACTGAATATAAAGATGTAAAAATAAGCATTCTTTTTTCATGAATGAGTCATAAATACCATCTCTCCTTCAAGTTTGTATGTTTGTGTGTGTGTCTGTGTGTGTGTGTGTGTGTGTGCATGCAACTTTTATTGTTTAAATGTATAGAAACACTGTAAGGAAGGATGAGAAAAGGGAAGCTAGTGGAACATGTACAACATACACCTGTATGAATCTTTTTTAAAGAGTAAAACTTATGAAAGTAGAAACACTAGCATAAAAGTACTGAATTAAGTAAACATTAAAAAAACAAATACATTACTCTCTTCTCAATTCATAACAAAGACAGATTACAATACATGCTGCTCAAATAGTCATTGACAGGGAGGTCAAGAGAAAGCAGAGTAGGCTGTATTTGTGTACAACCAAAGGAAAAATGGAAAGAAAATCAAGCTCAGGACCAGTCTGTCGACTTCTGGCACATCTACAGCATAATTTCTAAGCTGTCTAAGCCACTGTTATTCATCTGAATGCATCAAACATCATCTAACTTCCCTGCTTCTCACAGTCTTCTCAGAAATTATACTCATTTGTAAACAAATTAGTAGTCATGTATTGTTTATCCATTTCAAAAATACTTATGTCTTTATCTTCTCTATTTCAAGCTTCCAAGTTCTTAGCATCTCTACCTCATGCTAATCCTTAAGAAGTTTCAAAACTGAAGGTCAATGTCATTGAAACTCATCAAGATCCCTGAGGTTGCACCAAGATGCAAAGATGGAAGCTGCTTCTTCTCTGATTCATCTTTCTTGCTTGACATACTTTGCTTGTAGCTTCACTATCCTCTGAATAATCTGCCAGAAGTCTAGGAGACCTTTAGATATGGGTTTCTTTCTTCCAAGTCTGTGTAAATGATTCACAAAATATTTTTTTACTTAAATACATTATATTTAAATTCAAATTTTGGTATGACTAAGTCTTACTGAAGTTTATTCTAGACCAAGCTCAATCGTGAACAAAAAAGTTAAAGTCTCATCAGAAATAATGAAAATATTTATTCCAAGTTGATGCCTGGTCCAGTACTAAGGACTATATTTCAAGTAACAGCGCAAACAGAATTGGGGCCTTTCTTCTAGGAACCATTTCCATTACGACTTCTAACATGTGGAATTGCCAGATATCTTCTTTCTAGCAATGTAACCACTGATTGTATGAAATATTCATTTTCATTCAAACAAGGTAAAATATTAATATTCTTTACATTATAACCTTCCCCCCATTCCTAAGCTACAGAAACAGAAAGTATTTAAGTTTTCACTTTTGCAAGCATGGTTAATAATCATATGGTTGAGCCAATATGTTTTGAGGATAATAACTCTCTTATGTTCATTGTTCATTTTATCAAAACAGATGCCACCTAGAAAACATATTTTACTTTTGAAATTTTAAAGCTATTACCCACATGGTTATGAATGGATTTAAAATTTATCCATACTATCCATATGGATGCTATGTAAACCAAAAACTTACAATTTTAGAATTAACTGTTAATATTTTTTTCTTTTTATATTTCTTTTTTTTACTTTTTTATATTTTTATTTTATATAACCAGGTACATTTAAATGAAAACAAACATTTATAGACAATATTTGTGAATTTGGGAGTTGTTTTTTCTAAGAAGATGCAGAAATCCTGGCTATATTCTGTAAGGCTGCTTTGTCCAGCTGTTTTGAATGTAGGATCACCTGGTACTCTGTTTCAGGCAGCAGTCTGGCTTGATCAAACCACATTAGTCTGGAAGGAATCCACATCTTTTCATTTTCTGTGGAAACAAAAATAGAAATCCTTTTCCCCAGTAACTTGTCCTTCAATTTAAATTTTGGAGTCAAAGCATTTTTTTAATTTAATTTATTATTTTATACATCATTCCCAGTTCCCTCTCCCTCTCTCCCTCCCTCCCTGTATACCTCCCTCCCTCTCTTCCTCCATCCCTCCCTTCCTCCTTCCCTCCTTCCCTCCTTCCCTCCTTCCCTCCCTTTTACCCTCTCTGCCCTATCACATGCACTCTAACCACCCTCCTATCCCATCTCCCCACCCCAATTCCATATGTAGGGGAATGTCATCCAGTTGGGGGTCATGTAGATCTGGCAGTTCATGTGAACTAGGGAATAGGGCTTCGCTCCTGTCTCTAGATTAAGGCAGTTATCCCTCCATAGGTGATGTGTTCCCAAAGTCCTTTTGTGCACCAGGGATACATTCTGGCTCCACTGTCTGAGGTCCCTTAGACTGCTCAGTCCTTCTGGCTGAGACCCATATTCAGGGGGACCTGACTCAGTCCCATCCTGGCTTCCCAGCTATCCGTCTGGTTGCCCCTTAGCTCCTCCTTGTTCAGGTAAGCTGTCTCTATGTATTTCTGCCACATGGTCTTGTCCTCTCCATCTGCATCTGGGTTCTAGTTCAACTCAGTGTTTAAGTATGGGTGTTTGCTCCTGTTTACAACAGGCATTAGTTGAGGGCTCCATGGATAAGTTAGTTGTTGATCTCGCTCTCCAGTCTTGTAGTTCTCTAGATCTTTCTTTGTGTTCAATTTTATCTTCAAACCATTATTGGCTCCCTCTTTTATGTTCTCTCTCTCTCTCTCTCTCTCTCTCTCTCTCTCTCTCTCTCTCTCTCTCTCTCTTTCCTGTCTTCTATTCCTAACTGGGCTCAGTCTTCCTGGTCACACATGTTTTCCTTTCCTCCCCCTCGTTTCCTCCTACTTGTCTCTCCATTTTCTGCCCCCCCCACTTCCCCTGTGCTCTGGGGCACTTGTCCCTTCCTGATTCTGTGAGGAACTTTATATGAATCTCTTAGAATATACCTTGTATCCTAGTTCCTCTGGTGGTGTGAATTATAGGCTGGTGATACTTTGATCTAGGTCTAAAATCCATATATGAGTGAGTACATACTATGTTCCTCTTTTTGTGACTGGGTTACCTCATTCAGGTTGGTTTCTTCAAGAGCCATCCACTTGCCAGCAAATTTCAAGATACCATTATTTTTTTCTGCAGAGTAGTATTCCATTGTGTAGATGTGCCACATCTTCTTTATCCATTCTTCAATTGAGGGGCAGGTAGGTTGCTTCCAGGTTCTTGCTATTACCTGATTTTCCACAAATCAGCTAAAATTATACAATGGAGCAAAGACAGCATCTTCAACAAATGGTGCTGGCACAATTGGATGAGGGTGTGTAGAAGACTGCAGATAGACCCATGTCTGTCGCCATGCACAAAACTCAAGTCCAAATGGATCAAAGACCTCAACATCTTTCTAGCCACATTGAACCTCTTAGAAGAGAAAGTAGGAGGTACCCTTGAACAAGTTGGTATAGGAGACTGCTTCCTGAACATAACTCCAGGGGCACAGACACTGAAAGAAACAATTAATAAATGGGACCTCTTCAAACGTAGAAGCTTCTGTAAGGCAAAGGACACAGTCGACAAGACCAAACGGCAGCCCACAAACTGGGAAAAGATCCGACAATGGGCTGATCTCCAAAATATACAAAGAACTCAAGAAACTAGTCAACACACCACCAAATAACCCTATTAAAAATGGGGTACAGAACTGAAGAAATAATTCTCATCAGAGGAAATCAAAAAGGCTGAAAGAAAATGCTCCACATCCTTAGCTATCAGAGAAATGCAAATCAAAACAACTTTGAGATACCATCTTACTTCGGCCAGAATGGCTAAAATTAGAAACACCAATGATGACACATGTTGGAGAGGATGTGGAGAAAGTGGAACACTCCTCCACTGCTGGTGGGAGTGCAAACTCATACAGCCATTTTGGAGATCAGTATGGCGGTTCCTCAGGAAAATAGGAATTAGTTTACCACAGGACCCGGCAATACCCCTCTTAAGCATATACCCAAAAGATCCACATCCATGCAACAAAAACATCTGTTCAAGCATGTTCATAGCAGCACTATTTGTAATAGCAAGAACCTGGAAGCAACCTAGATGCCCCTTAAGTGAATAAAGGTTAATGAAGATGTGGCACATCTACACAATGGAATACTACTCTGCAGAAAAAAATAATGGCATCTTGAAATTCGCAGGCAAGTGGGTGGCACTGGAAGAAACCATCCTGAATGAGGTAACCCAGTAACTGTTAATATTTTTATAAGGTGCAATTATGCCTTTTACTTAGATTGATATATTATGAGAACCCACTCCTTTCTGAACTGAAAGACTATTTATTTTATAAAGGATTGAGACCTAACAATGGTAATGCCATTATAATGAAAGTGCACTCTGATCCCTTTGGATGTTACATAAGAATAGACATCTATTAATATTAAGCATGGTAAATACTGGAATTACTTGCACAGAAATGAAAGGATACTTTAAAAAGAGATGGAAGTTCAGCTCTCTTTTTTTTAATCACTGAGTAATTAACGCTTAATGTTTAAATAGGCTTTACTATAGTATTGCTTTGTTTAAATTGTTGGATAACAAGGTATGACAATCTTGAAAGTTTAATCACACATACACACTCTTGAAAGTGTTGACTTTTTCACTAAGACCTTTACATTCTTTCCATATATCAAGTACCATTTTACTTCTCTCTTCAAATGTCAAGTATTCACTTACATCTTCTCTCAAAAGAGTTAATCTGGAAGTAAATTAATTCACTGAGTGAAAGAGTCAAAATTCTAAAGAACTACAAAGCTAGGAAACAAGGGGGACCCTAAGAGAGACATACATGGTCCCCCTGAAAAAAGGGAAAGGGACAAGATCAGGTTTCTCTGTAATTTAGGGCTTTACTAATGACTCATTATTGTGAGAAATAATAAAAAACTTAAAATGCAAAACAAATGTAGTATATCAGTGACTATAATTTGGTTTGAAAACAAATTAAATTAATATTGCCATCTATTAATAATGAAGACATTATTACCTAAACCACATGGTTAAATAATAGAGTCAAAGTTTTTGTTGTAGAAAAGAATATAGGTGTGAAGTCATCAAGTCAGAAAATAAAGACCAACTAATTTATCCTGCAGCAGAAATAATAAATCCAATGTTTAAAAAAATCCACAAAATCATAAATGTGTTGACAAAAACAACATAAATAAGTAATAATAATAACACATAGTGAACAAATATGCCAACTACTATAATAAACCTTTGTGAACAGGAAACCATTAGTCTTCTGAAGGGTACTTCTGAGATGGTTCAGAGGATAAACATGCTTGCTCTGCAAGCCTAACAATCTGAGGTGAACCCCCCCAGAGCCAAAGGTGAAAGTATTGACTTCAAAAATTTTCACCTAACCTTCACACAAAAACCATGGCAAGCAATGCAATACTCCTAGACATACATAACAGAGAGTGACAGAGAGGGAGGGAGGGAGGGAGGGGCATATGCCTCTCTTTTTGTTCTCTTCTCCTTCAACTTCTTTCATTCTTTTCGACCCTAGATTTCCCCTACTATTTATTCTCTCTCTGCCTGCCAGTCCTGCCAGGTAAGGAACTCTTCTGCCTACCTATTGGCCATTCAGCTCTTTATTAGGCCAATTGAGTACCTAGTCTGACAAGGTGAAACAAATGAAACACATCTGTAAATAATTTAAAAACAATACAATATAAATAAAAGTAACACACCGTTACACAGTTAAAGTAATATTATGCAGCATAAACAAATATAACACATTTTACATAATTAAAATAATACAACACAACACTTTAACTACACATTATTAAGTAGCAGGAACAGGTTAAAATGAAAACAACCTGGTATGGTTGGCCATCCATCCCCACAAGTTCTATGACACCGTTGCCACAACACATCTTGCAGTCAGGACAGATTATAGGTAAAAGGTTTTGTGTCTGAGTTAGTGTTCAGGTAAATTATTTTTGTTTGTTTGTTTTTGTTTTTGTTATATTTCCCTTTGGATATTCATACCATGAGAGGGAGTCAAAGCCTCATATTGCCAAGATGGCCAGGAACCAGAGACCAAAAGTTCAGAGACCAAGGGTGCAACTATTATTACTAGCAAAATAACCAATGAAATTGTTCATATTATATTATGCTATATTAATAGATTAGTGCCTGTTGAGTCATATCAAAGAGAACTATTCCAGCAGAAATGGGAGTGGATATAACACAGAGACCCACATTCAGGCATTATGAGGAGAGAAGAGACTAAATTGGAGGTCTGCATCAGGTCCTTGGAGTGGGGAACCCTATGGAAGAGAATATTCTTAAGAGAAGGAAGAATATTGTATGAGTAAGGAGGATTGAGGATAATAGAAGAACATGACCCACCAAATCAACTAAGCAGCACTAACGTGGGCTCGCAGGGGCTCGCAGATACTAAGGCAGCAAAAATGTGGGGCCTGTATGGTTCTGTAACAGGTCTCTGTTGTGGCTGTTAGCTTAGTATTTTGTGGAATGCCTAGCCTTGGGACTGGTTTTATCCCTGGCTCTTTTGCTTGCACTTTAGGACTCTTGCCCTTCTATTGGGCTGCCATGTTCAGCCTCTATTAAATGGATTTTGCCTTTTCTTATTTTGTCTTGTTTTGTACTATTTGATTACTGTCTCTTGGAGGCCTTCTCTTTTCTAAAGGGAAATGAAGGGAGAGTGAATGTGGAGAAGAATGACAGTGTGGAGGGGGGCTGGGAGAAATGGAGATATGGGGAATTCTGATGAGGATGCATTGTAAAGAAATTTAAATTTAAAATGAGAAACATCTGAGCTCCACAGACCCACTCATATAACTAACAAAATATTCCCTTGGTGTAGTGTGGCAAGTGGATAACCAAAATGTCTGTGTTTTCTATACATATGTCTCCTACACAATTCAAAAGATAATGCTGAGTGTGGACAATGAATTGTAAAAGAGCATACACGATGGTTAAGAAGCTTTGTAGAACTTTAGATAAGAAATAATAGTTTACTCAAATGAGAAAGTTATGTAAAGAGATTGATAACTTAAATAGCTATAAATAGGTATTATTAGAAGGCAGCATCATTACTTAGATCCTAGAGTTGCCTGACTGAGGCTAGTAAAGGAGAGCTATGCTGCCCTCACCATAGTGATTTACTATTGAGATTTGAGATGACTAGTAGGCACTTTATGACAATATCAAGATGATACCCAACTATACCACGATTTTGCTGACACTGAGTTTTCTGCTGGACAAACAGTTTTCACAATACAGATGTTTGTGTGATTCTGTACCATTGACTAGAGGTCTCAGTCTAAAATGATGAGGTTAGCAACATATGCTGAGAACTGGGGGTCAAGAGCAAAAGCATGTGATTAAATGGAACAGACAGGAGAGGTTAGACTTTGACTAGTGGGAATGAATAAAATTTCTAAAAGAAACTATTTTGGTATGTTGAATTATTCACCATAACATTTTCCAAACCAAAGCCATGAATAGTAATTAAAACTCTCTAGTTTGAATGTTAGCTTAATTTTATTTTTCAAATAAATATTGCAATGATCATAAAGTGCATTAAAATTAAAGAAACCAGAGAAAGAAAAGAATTCAGAAGAGTAGATAACCTGCATATGAAAAAAAATCAAGCCCTAAAAATTTACTTTTAAAATAATAATCAAAGACACCTGTACTACTACCTTTATGGATAAAACTACTCTATCCCTGCTACCATTTCTCCAAGCAGAAATAGGCAATGTTTCAACATTTGACTTATTAAAAAAATGCTAAATGAGCTGAAACAAATTAAGTTATTTATCCATTTTTTATATAAATGATAATAGAGCACCTGCCATGCTCTATTCTAAATCTGGAGATAAAACTGTGTTAAGTAAATGAAAAAAGAGCCCATGAATATCGATCCACTTACACTTTCCATCTTTTCAGAGTGAGGAAGCTGTTTTCTCTGGGTCTTGTGAACTTTTCATTAATTTGGGGGTATGAAGATAAATTGCTCTTTTTTTTATAATATGAGTGCTTTGCTGTCTATCAGTAGAGAAGGGGGGATCTGACTTAGGTACTGCTAAACTCTTTTCTCTATGGAAGAAAAATATATTTCCAGGATTCATGTAAAATGCAGCTTGGATTATTAAAAAAGGAAAAAGTGAAAAGAGATAAATTTTAAATAATTACTTTTAAATCTCCAATAAAAATATATTACTGCTTTTATTTTCTTTTTGAAAATCTTCATTAAAGATGAAATGTCTTAATGTATTTAATTCATAGTAGAATCATTTTTGGTGATATTGAATCCACATTCCTCAATGTTTAAATATAGGAATAGATTTTTACTTTAAAATTTAAAAGCATATTCATTAACAGCATTTTCACACACACACACACACACACACACACACACACACACACACACACACACAAATGAAATGCTAGCTTTCTTTCTTACTTTCTCTTTTTTGTTTGTTTTTTTTTTTTTTTTTTTTTTTTTTTTTTTGAGATGGGATCTTAAACTCCAGGGATGGCCTCAAATATAATCTGTAATAAACACTGGCCTTAAGTTCTTACCCTCCTGCCTCTGCCTCCTGAGTGCTGCTGCAATTATAGGTGAGTGGCACCATGCCTGACTTATGCAGGTAGCAATTGAACACAGGATTTAAGCTGTCAAGTCTCAGATATATCCTTAGCCCCCAAATATTGATTTTCTAAATTTATGTGAACCAAGAGTTGGCTACAGCTACAATGCTCCATTCCTAAAACTTGCCTCTCAGTTACAAGAGGAGATACAGAAAAGAGAATATTAACTCACTCCAGATCATGTCTTAGGACTTCATTTTCTCTATACCCATCAACTTGTAAAAGTCTAAAAGATATCACTTACTTGTGGTTCTAAAATGACACAATCACTGAATGGAATGGGGAAATTCATGAAGATGTCTTCTTATTGTGACATAGCCATTTTACTGTAAGTTCACTGCAGTTGTGCTTCACAAGATCTACATGAGATTTGGCTATTAAATTTTCACTATTAATGGGGAAAACAGCTCGTGAAGGGATTCTTGGCAGTTAATGGTCATTGGAAGAAGGGTTGCTTTTTTCTTCACTAGTTTAGCTACTACTAAGTTGAAACAGTGGCTGATATATCAACCAGAGCCATGCTTTGGTTAATCACTCCCTACCTGTGAAAGTATAAGAAAGTCTCATTTAACCTAATGGAGTATGTACAAAAATAATTCTTTAATGAAAGTTTCTTATAGGAGAAGAAGTAATTGAGAAAGGAGACTGAGAGGTTAAATGAATAAATCTGCCAAACAACAACAAAATTAATCCATTAGTATTCTTATCTTAGTACTACAAAATGACAAAAATATACACAGAAACTTCATTTGCTTTGCATGATAAATGCAACCTATATTGTGAATATCTGTATAGAACGAAAACACAACTTGTATGCCTTTAAGTTACTCCAGTTCAATGAGTAACCCCATGTTCCCTGTATTTGAAGTCTTCTAAAGATGAATCACAGAATGGGGTGCCAGTATTCCTCACTGTCCACAGGGTCATCTACTGTGATGCTTTCTCTTATTTCAGAAAATAATGTCAAATCATATCCACTCCTGAAAACATGAAGTCTTATCCAAAGTGATGTGTTTATCAAATTTGTTGAATCATTTGATATTGGATAACCAATTGATGAGCTCTTCCTTAGGATAGATTATTTCTCCTATTCTTAGCATTCCTTCATTGTCTGTGAATTCAGTCAGGAAAGCACAATGTTAATCAATGTGGTCCAAGTGTAGTTAGTGGAGTGATGGGGGATATTTTCTGTACGTTGTGGATATGTGTTTCTCTTTTTGGTAGATGAATAAAGCTGTTTTGGCCAATTAACAAGCAAGACATAGTCAGGTAGGAAGTGTAGGCAGGGCTACCAGGCTAGGAGAATTCTGGGGAAATGAATACAGGGAGTGAGTCACCAGAAGGAGGCATTTAGCTGCCAAGAAGAAAGAGACCCAGACATCACTTACTGATGAACACATGGAAATACACAGATTAATAGAAATGGGTTAATAATTAAGAGACAGCTAGCCAATAAAAAGCCTGAGCTATAGACCAGCTTATAATTAATATGAGCAACTTGTGTGTCTATATGGGTCTAAATGGCTGCAGGACCAGACAAAACAGAAACTTTTGTCTAAAGTGGAGTTACTTTAAGGAACTTTCTTCCACATTTGTAAGCACATATCTTTCTCCTCTGTTCATTTGCAAGTTTCCTCCAAGAATGTAGAGCACAACTTTCATCAGAGCTGAATTCAAAAGGCTTAGGAGAGTATTGTCTTATAGTGCAATCAATTGTTTATCCAACAAATAAAAAAAACATAAGTAACAAATATTCATATTCATTTTAGTTGTACTTCTATCGTTTAAAAAATCATGTAGATCTCATTACAGTATTTTGTTCAGTCTTGCTGTTGCATCTACTTACTCAGAATTAATTGGACAATAATATGTGCTGCCTCCAGGCTTTGGTCAAATGATGAGTCATAAGATGAATTGCTGGTGTACATGTGACACTTGCTGTTTTAAGACAAGGAATCAAATTATGTATATAACTGCTCAAAAGTAAAAAAGCTTTGAAGTATTTTGAAGCATTCCCAAATTTCTACCAGAATTAGAGCAATTATTAGAATAGAAAAAAACTACAGTCACAGTTCAAGAAAGTGAAAAAGCTATTAAAATCCTTACTGCCATTGGAATAAGTTTTCTGAATCTTAAGAATATTGATGTATTTAACAAGTATGTCATGATAAATAAATACCATGACAACAATTCTGAGTGTTTTTTACTAAGTATGTATTTGTAAGATTAATTAATTTCATCTATAGATACACAAAGCATAATAACCCCCTTTTTTCTAAAGTGATCCTAAAATATCAGGTTATTAGTATGCCAACTTGCAACCTTCCATCTCCAGCTATTCCTTGTGAAGTTTGGAGATGAAAGAACATTTAAAAATAAATTTACATTTCAAACCATTAAAGATGAGTGTTTTTACTGATTCCATTGGGACTTACCTGTTGATTCCCTGTGTATATGGTAGCCTAAAACTAAAATTAAAAAATTTAATAAGCCACATGGTTCTCAAATACCTGGAATCATGGCATCATATGGATAAAAAAGCTTGCTTAATAATATTCCATGTGCTATTTTCACTCAGATAATTTCTGTATAGTAAAACAATTGGTTTGAGTTTCTTCCCTACTGTGCAACAATTATCATAACAAAGCATAATTATGAAAATGAGCATCTTTCAAGGAGCATGAAAATTATTGTTATATTTTTATAAGGTTTCTGCATATAAACACACACACACAAACACACATTCATGCACATGTGTACACACATGTGCACACATACTCATGTATGTACAACCTGATACTCTTGGGCAAACACACACACACACAAACACACACACACACACACACGGGCAAAAAAATGCAAACATAATTTAAACAGTTTTCTTTAAAATGGCTTTCTTAAAAAATTCTTGTTAGTGTGGTCTTTCTTATAAGAAAAGAGAAATTGTTCCTTTGTTTAAAAAGTTTTAATGCTGTATCAGTTTACACTGGTTTCAAATTTTAAGTATTGTCTCTATGTAGTTATTTATTTTAGTGTGTTGGCTATCTTTCTGAGAAGGCTGTCAACTTTATTCTTTTAAGAAAGGGTTTCTCATTGAATAGAAAGCTTACCTTTCTGGTTTGGCTGACTGGCCAGAGAGTTATGTAAAATACCGTATCAACCCCCATTGCTCTGGTTATAGCCAAGTGATCAGCCGTGCTTGCTTTTTTATGTGGATGAAGGGAATTTGCACTCAGGTCCTCAGGATCCCATAGCAATCACTGTTACTCACTAAACCATCTGTTTAGCCCCTATCAGAAGCAATTTCAGTTGTAAAACTTTTTTTTCTTAAACAAACTTTCATGGATTCTCATTCTGCAAAATCTATGATTTCCATAAACGTAAAATAAATGGCACTCACATGTTGGTGGTAACCAACAGCTGTCTAGTTGGATTGAAGTCCCACTGAGCAAGAAGGAAATTATGTCTAGTACTAGAAAATGAGGCAATTTCCTGGAGCTAGTAAGATTAGGGAAAAGAAACTATTGGAAAGAAACTATTTCCACTTTGCTGAATGCAGTTTCTTGCTACATTCTAAATCTTATTTTTATATCCACTAATAAATATAGCCTGTACCCTTCATCAAAGAAACCCTCTTTACACCAAATGCAGAACATTGCAGAAAACCACAACTAGACAAAATACATATAACAATGATCATGGGGAGCATAGCCCCGACAGAAACATCTACATCACCATTCCTGCATATATGACACAGCAAACATCATAGAACATGAGGCAGAAGGATGGTAGTAGCCTGAACACCATGAAGTTGGCTGTAAAACAGTATCCCCTTGACACTACTGTATAAAAATGACCAAGTCAAGGTAATAGGAATGGGCATGATTGAACCAGGCTATCTCTTTTGGGACACAAACCAGCTACCATAGCATGACACAGAGACTTCTTATTCTTATTCTTATAAATGCTAGCTCTTTTAACTTAATCTGTTTCTCTTTTTGTATGTTTTGCCAGGGCTTTTTACTTTATCTTACTTTTACTGTGTTTTCTGTCTGGCTGGTCCCAAATGTGTCCCTTTCCTTTTCCTCCTTTCTCTCCTCTTTTTTCTCTCCTTTTCTCTCCTATTGAGTCTATCTGCCTGCCAGCCCCACCTAACCTTCTTCTGCCTAACTATTGACTGTTTAGCTCTTTATTAGACAAATCAGATACCTTAGGCATTCAAGATGAAACAAATGCTACTCATATTGACATAATTAAACAAATGCAGCATAAACAAATGTAACACACCTCTATGCATTTAAAGTAATTGTCTCGAAAATATGTTAGCATCGAAGAAAGAAAACTTTGTGGCACCCATCCCCAGATAAAGAACTATAGGCAACCAAAGTGCTGGGAGGAGAATTAGCCTCTCACTGAGATGAACCAACTTACTGATTATTGCGAGCCATCCCTGAAACCATATACACACAAACAGTAAAAAATGAACCCAGCAGATTGTATTTATATATTTGTGTGCTTCTCTCTTCCTCTCCCTCTCCCTCTCTCTGTGGTGTGTGTGTGTGTGTGTGTGTGTGAGTAAAACAATGATAATCAAATAAAAAAAGCTATCACCTTGGGAGATGGAAAAGTGTACTGGACAGAGGGTACCTGGTAGGGGTAGAGGAAAGAAAGAAATTTTCAAGAAAGATATAGTTGCATTTTAATTAAAAATAATTTACAATCCTACCAAACTCCTTATGAATGGGTCCTATAAAGCACATAACTGAAGGCAGTTATATATGTAACAAAAATTTTACATCTGCCCTTATGTTTTGCTTTTTTCCATCTTTCATTTCTTCATTATTAATTATTAGTAGTAGCTCTGTGAGAACCACTGGGAAGTTATCTTTAAAACTGACTTACCCCTCAGAATGTTATTTTTCATGAAACAAAAAGAAGTTAATTTTAATACTATAAATCTGTAGATACACACATGTCCAAACACAGTCATAGTACACAAAAAAGAATGATTAATCATTTATGTTGAAAAGAGATGGAACTTGAACAACATGTTCGGATAGGGGGACAAGACATAGGAAGCAGGTGCACTGAAAATGGAAATTTTCAGTCACGAAGGCTTATGAATAAAAATGGTGACTTTGAATAACAGAGAACTTTAGTTGGGCAAAATTTATGATGATAATAACTGTAATGCACAAAGAGAATGAAACAGTACATTTCTCCATTATAAATATGAAATGATCCTTGACCAATGGGTCAAAAGTCCTGACAATCTGAGTGAGGCTCTGAAACCTGTTGTCAGGAAATAACGGACTTTAGGATGTTGTTTTCTTTCCTCCACATTTGTACTGTAGCACATATACATGTACACACACACACACACACACACACACACACACACACACACAAATATATATATTTCCTCACACATACAATAATAATCAACAGAAGGATTTCTAAACAATAAAAATTGCATACCAACATTATTCATTTGATATTGTATGAACCTTAATTTGATGTCTAGTACTTTTTTTTTTAAATATAGTATGATTGGTTGAATAACCATGGCTCCTATGTTGGTTAAGGTTTCTATTGCTGTGAAGAGACACCATGAACCTGGCAATTCTTATAAAGGAAAACATTTAAGTAGGGCTGTGCTACAGCTTCAGAGGCTTAGTTCATTATCATCATTGTGGGAAAGGGAAGTATGTAGGCAAACATGGTGATGGAGAATCTGTGAATTCTACATCTTGATTTACAAGCAGCAGAAAGATACTGTATCACACTGGGCATAGCTTGAGCATATGTAAGACCTCAAAGCCTGCCCTCAAAGTGAAACACTTCCTGAAACAAGGCCATGCATAGGACAAACAGCCACATCTCCTAATAGTTCCATTCACTAAAGGTCAAGCATTCAAATACATGAGTCTATAGGGGCCATACCTATCCATACTGCCATATTAAACTTCCTGGTACACATGGGCTTATAGCTATAATGATGTGAAATGCATTTAGTCCAACTTCAAATGTCCCCATACTGTATCACAGTCTGAACAATTTTTATAGTCCAAAGTTCAAAGTCTCTCTGGGCCTATTCCATGAGATGCAAACCATACTCAATGTTGCTTGGGTTAAAAAGAACATTAGCCTAGATAGCCCAGGAACCAAATAATCGTAAGCTAAATAAAAAGATTTGTCCCTTCCCGGTTCTGTGAGGGACTTTATATGAATCTCTTAGAATATGGGAAGCCAGCATGGGACTGACTCAGGCCCCCTGAATATGGGTCCAGGAAAGAAGGACTGAGCAGTCTAAGGGATCTCCCTGGTGCACAAAAGGATCCTGTGAACACACCCCCCATGGAGGGATAACTGCCTTAACCTAGAGACAGAAGAGAAGCCCTAGACCCTACTTCAAATTACCTGTCAGATCTACATGACCCCACCTAGATGGCATTGCCCTACACATGGAATTGGGGTTTGGAGATGGGAGGGGGATGCATGTGAGAAGACAGAGAGGGTAAAAGGGAGGGAGGGAGAGGGAACTGGGATCGACATGGAAAATAATAAATTTTAAAAAATGACACCTAATGATATTCTGCTATACTCATAGATTAGTGCCTTTTTTCGATGATCATCAGAAAAGCTACCTCCGGCAGAAGATAAGAGCAATTACAGGGAACTACAGACAAACATACAGAGTGAGAGATCTTGGAACACTTAGCCCTAAATGATATGTCTTATTCCAATTCATCTTCTTGGAGTTCATGAAACTAAATCAGTTTTCTCCAATGGAGTGACACAGAGTATATGCTGCTCAGTGGTTGACTAACATGTAATATAGGAGTTATTGTTTGTATGTCTGTGTGTTTTTATACTTTTATACTTTAGCTTTTTTTGTTTTTTGGTAAGTTTTGTTATTTTCTCTTTGGGTAATGTATTGTGTTTTCTAGGATTTGTACCATTTGTTATAATATTGAGTTATTGCTTGTTTGTCTGTTTTGAGAAAGAATTTGAAGTAGAGTAGGTAGGAAGGAGGAGAGGACTGGACATACTAGAAGGAGGGAAACATATGACCAAATATGTTTAAATATTAAACATTATTTTAAATAATAAGAAATTTAAAAATGAAAGAGACACAAAAATTTTATATTTTAAAAATTAAAAATATGTATGAATATTTGTGTCTGGAATATAAATTTCATTTAAAAAAGGTATTTTTACAATGAAAGTTAAAAAGGAAGAAATACTTCTGCTTAATTGAACTCTAAATATTTATAGTAAGTGAGGACTTTGCAGGACTGAAGTCACCAAAATGTTAATACTTTCAAAGAAATCATAGTGATGCCTGTTACATAAGTCTGATAAAGTAGCATAATATAGCTTTTCTACTGAATACATAAAGAGAGTCCTGGCTGGCCCAAAAATGTCAGTGGTACATGATTGTATATGGTGTATGCTACAGCTGTGTTTCACCTCCTACTCTATAAGTCTGGGTCAGAAGAGTCAACTAAGACAAGAACCCCTGATAATGACTTCCATTCTTATGTGCTTGGGACTTGTCCTAATCTCTAGCCTTCTACCTCCTATTGAAGGGAATTCTACAAAGATTACTTCCTTATTATTAGAAAAAAACATACAACATTTGTAAATGTATCAAGAAAATTAACACCAGAAACAGGAGGTTGAGGCTAAGGCCATTGTATACATACAGATATCTTCATGTTTTTTTCTATTTAAGCATGTTATTATAAACTACAACTTTAATCAAATGATAAGCCTGTGGAAATGTATCTTCTTGGTTATCTTCACTGAGAAAACACATTTCCATTAAATATCTGCCTCTTCTACCCCAATGTAGGGATCATGATTAATTGAAGCTCTTGCACAAGCATCTAAAGAATAAAATCAAAAGAGTAACTCTTAGCCTTGTGAGATATGAATTCATACTGCCTAATTACTCAGGACTCAATAATTTTATCTTCTTCATATCTGGTGAAGCTTCTTTATGGAAAACCCAATCAGAGGACAGTGATCAATTGTGATGAATTTGGTGTTAAATTGCCCTTCTCAGCAGTGGGATTCTTTCTAGTTTGAAACTGCAGATCTTATACATACTGCCACAGTCTTTGAGTTTATATAGGTATAGGTCCTATCTCGTCCGCGTTAATAAAATAATTTCAGAAAGAAAGTCTGCATAGCTACCATATCTTTAATGTAGTTTAGTCACCAGATATATTGTAAATAATGTAAGGCAAGTTGACCATGAATATCCCCCTCTGAAAATGTGTTCAACATTCTATTCAATTCTTGTGCAATATTTCAAATGAACCCAAAAACCCTTATATAGTTCTTCTCATTCAGCAGGTAGTTTTTCAGTGGCCTATTAGTAATTAAGCAACTTATTTCTTAGATGAGACAATTTACACACTGAAATTAAGTCACAGGTAGTAAACTTAATACAGGTAGTAAATTCCTGAACTGGATCTGTACTTGGTCTGTCTGCACCTGGCACACATTTGCCCAAACACATGACAATGTCACATAGCTTAGCTTTATTAAATACAGTTTTAACTGATCACATAATGCTATATTTGTGAAAAATATGATGAGTTCTGTTAACCTGTATTAAAATTTGTTTTGTGAATATTGTCTTATGACCCTTCTATATTCTTTTGGAGATTAAAATATTAAGCCATTATTTGGACACACATGGACAAATATATATATATATATATATATATATATATATATATATATATATACACTAAGATATAGAAAGTGAAACCTTACATAAACAAAACAGGTGAAAACATTTGAATTGGTGTATCTAGCTAATTACTTAGTCAACATTTATTGGCCAAATGATGAGGCTTTTTTATACTAATCTTTGGAATTTTTTCAGGAGTTACATAGAATTTCATTTTTTCCTATTATATTTTTTTAATTTAAGTGAGGAACAATCTTGTTTTACATGTCAATCCCAGTTCCCTCTCCCTCCTCTCCTCCGCTGCCTCCTACACACCCCATATCCCATTCCCTTTCTGCTCTCCAGAGAGAGTAGGGCCTTCCATGGGGGAACTTCAGTCTGTCACATCATTAGGAGAAGGGCCCAGGCCCTCCCCCATGTGTCTAGGCTGAGAGAGTGTCCCTCTATGTGGAATGTGCTCCCACTAGGGCTAAATACTCTTCTACTACCAGAGTCCACATATACTGCCCAGACCTCCTACTGTCACCCATGTTCATGGGGTATAGTTGATATGCTGGTTTCCCAGATTTCAGTCTGGTGTCCATGAGCTACCCCTTGTTCAGGTCAGCTGTTTCTCCAGCATGGTCTTTGAATATTTTAACAGTTTTGAGAACAAATGGATAATATGTTTGTAACAATTACTCTGACACCCAATTAATAAAAAATATTTGTGAAATCATTAAATCTTTCCAGAGAAACTGTCATTTTCCTATATTTAAAAAGGCATTCTTCTTGCTATAAACTCAACTAAATACTGTCTGTGTACTGAAATCTTTGACATTACACAGACAAATTTCAAATTGATGTACTAAAAGCAAAACTGGCAATATTTTCACCAAATAAAACAGAGAGGTGATATCCTCAATCTCTTCCTAATTTCAAAGTCATGAGGAATTAAATGGTCTATAAAAAATTTTGTTCTTTGTGCCATGTCCAAAGATTACAAAGAAATAAAATTGATTCTAAATGATAATGTCAATTTTATCATGGGATCTAACAGGCATTCCAGAGCAGAGTAGTGTTGGAAATGATCTATGTCATTTCATATCATTGTATATTCTTGTCACTTACACTTTCTTTATAGGATGAGGAGATGCTAAATATATCAGAAAGCACTGTACTTGTAACTGAAACTGGGGAAAAGATGCACACTCTAGTCTGCATCAACCAGTCAGTGTCTTGTTTTTTCTAGAATTTATCTTCTTAGAAGGAAAGCCTGTGAGAAAATGAGCTGCAGCTAGAGAAAAATACACATAGCACAGCCATTTTCTGTGGTCTCTATTTCTAAACCAATGAATGTTACACAGAAAATTACAATAGGTCTTCTGTTCAGGTTGCAGTTGTGAAGGAGACTAAAGTAGGAGTAGCTATTAGTGACAAAGAAGAAGAGAGCTACAGGAGAATTTTCCAAAGTGCTTTGTTTTGTGAATGCCTTTGCAGAATAACAATTCCTTAAAAGCAAATCTATCTTTTCCTTATTAATCTTTTATTATTTAAAAATTCATGTGTTTAATAATTTCTCTATAACTGTGAATATTGAAAGCATTGCTTTCATAAATACCAAAGGGAGGTAGTTTAGCTGTGAAGACAGATATCCCAAATATGTATTTCTATTTATCATTGGGCTGGATGAGAATAAGTTCCCAGCATGAGGGAATTATATGTGCATAGACTTAAAATGTACATTCGCTGTCATAGTTGTGACTCTAGGAAGGAGCAATACAAATTCTAATCTTTGGGAGTGGGATAAAGGAGATTATGGAGAAAGAAGGCTCATTATTAACTTAATTGATGATACATGTTCTGTAAAATGACAACAAGGAAGGTAGTCATTAAAATTGAAGACAGAGAGAGGAGTGACAGAAAGGAAGTTTTTGTTTACATAAAACATGAATAACATAACCATGGGTATTCTAGACTATGTTACAGAAAACTTTTCTTTGGCATAAACATGGCACAAAAGAATAAAGATTAGTAGGTTATTAGACATGTGTGTGTGTGTGTTGTGAAAACATTGTCAATATAATTGGAATATTATCTTATTTTCCTGAGGTCATGTCTGGCATCTGAAACTAAAGATGATATTGATGGTTCCCTACAGTTATGGTAACCAGCATATTCATCAACCTTTTTGTCTTTGAGCAGCGTTTGCTTGGAAAATACTCAAGATGGAGCAGTAGAAGAAAGTATACCACAAGCTTGAATATAGCTGACTGAGCTCTTGACTATATTCATGGAGTAGAAGCTTTCTGCCTCTCTCCTTAGCAAAATTCTCCAGCCACCATTTTTAATATAGTCCCTCATCCTTTGGGCAAAAGACTTCAAGAGGGCCTCATATAGGTCAGGCTGACTTCAAACTTGCTATAGAGTTAAGAATAGTCTGGAACTTCTGACACATTGAAAGGCTAGGTCTGTAAGTGTGGTGCCACCATTTGCAGTGTCACATTTCATTTGTTTTGTTTTTAACATGACCAGTTTGTAACTCTTCAATCAATAACAGACACTATGTAAATGCCAACACAAGAATAATGGCTGATAGTCAATGAAAGCTTCCTAATCGACTCTCATCATGAAGCTGGGTGGGTAAGAAAGTGGGAGGAATCTGGGAGGAGTAGGGGGGGAGGGGAAGGATATGTTCAAAATATGTTACATATTTTAATTATTTCTTTTTTATTACAAATACTCCAGTTTGCTCTTTACTTCCTTTGCTCTAAACAATTCCATATACCTACACTTGTCTTTTTCAAATTCATGGCATCTTTTTTTCTTAATTCTTGTTACATACATACATACACATGCACACGCATATAATATATACTTAAAGACATACATACATATATATGTACATATGTACTTACACAAATACACACAAACACACACACACAAACACACACACACAAAAACACACACATTCCTAAGTACATAAATACAGCTGGTACAGTCTGTATATTATTACTTGTATGTTTTCAGGATGACCATTTGGTATTGGATAACCAGTCAACCCCAGGAAAGACTACTTTTCTCACTCAATATTTCTTAGTTTTCTGTAGTTCTATGAGTAATAATGGACTTTTAATGTCCAGCTTAATGTTTCTATTATTGTCCTTCTTACACTTGTGTACTTTTTAAATAAAAATATTGAAAATATTGTGAAGTATCAAGACGATAATTATACAAAAATATGAAAAATTTTACACAAATATACTTCAATTATAGTATATCTAAGGCACACAGATGCAAACTGATCACAGAAGAATACTGTTTTGTGAGACAAAATTTTAAGTGTATAAATGCAAAAGTGGAAGTCACACTCAGTGTGTTACATCATTTATTTCTTTATTTCATTTTACATTCCAACCATACTTCTCCCTACCACCCTTGATTCTATCCTCCCAAGCCCACTCCACATCTACTCCTCCTAAAGGGTAAGGGTTCCCATGGGGAATCACAAAGCCTGGCACATTAAGTTGAGGCAAGACCAAAGTCCTCCCCCACTGCATTAAATCTGAGCATAGCATCCACCCATTGGGAATGTGCTCCAATAGGCCAGCTCATGCACCACGTATAGATCTTGGTTCTAGTGCCAGTGGCCTGTCAGATAAACCAATTTTCACAACTGTCTCCCACATGCAAAGGACCTATTTTGGTCCCATGGATGATCCACAGCTTTTGGTTTATAGTACATGAGTTCCCACAACCTTGGTTCAGCTGTCTCTGTAGATTTCTCCTTCATGATCTTGACCTCTCTTGCTCTTATATTCTCCCCTCCCTCCTATGATGGTATTCTCGTAGCTTAGCCTGGTATTCGGTTGTGGATCTCTGCATCTGGTTCTGTCAATCCCTGATGAAGGCTCTATGATGTAAGTTGGGGCATTCACCAATCTGATTACAGGGGAAGACCAGATAAGCACTATTTCCATAATTGCTAGTAATCTTAGCTAGGGTCATTCTTATGGATTCCTGGGAATTTTGCTAGCATCCGCTTTCTCCATAAAATCATAATGGCTGTCTAACAAGATATCATTTTCATTGCTCTCCCATTGTGTTGCTCCCCCAACTTGACTACCCCATTTTCTCTTGCTCTCATTCCCCCAGCCTCCTTCCCCTTTATCACCCCAGTTCATGCCCAGTTCATCCAGGAGATTTCATCTAATTCCCCGTCCAAAGGTGAACCATGCATCTCTTAGGATACTCCTTGTTACCTAGCTTCTATGGAGTCGTGGACTCTTGTTATTCTTTGCTTTATATCTACTATCCACTTATGGGTGAGTACATACCATATTTATATTTCTAAGCCAGGGTTACCTCATTGAAGATTTTTTCTAATTCTATCCATTTCTCTGCAAATTTCAAATTTCATTATGTCTTTTTTTTTTTAATGGCTGAATAATATTCCATCATGTAAATCTACCAATTTTATTCATCCTTTCCTTGGTTGAATGGCATCCAGGTTGTTTCCAGCTTCTAGCTATTATGAATAATGCTGCTATGAACATTGTTGAGAAGTGTCCTTGTGGTATGATTGCACATCCTTTGGGCATATACCCAAGAGTGGTATCACTGGTGAGATAGATTGATGATTGCCAATTTTCTGAGTAGTCACCATACTGATTTCCAAAGTGGCTGTACAAGTTTGCATTCCCACCAGCAGTAGAAGAGTGTTCACCTTACTCCATATTCCCTCCAACATAAGTTTCTTTCAGTAATTTTATCTTAGCCATTCTTACACATATAAGATGGTATCTCAGAGTTGTTCTAATTTGCATTTACCTGATGATTAAGTATGTTAAACAATTCTTTAAATATCTTTTAGCCATTTGAGATTCTTTTTTGAGAATTCTGTGTTAAGCTCTGTGCCCATTTTTTTAATTGGATTATTATGTATTGAAAGGGAGATGAAAAATGCAACAGAATTTGGCCAAAACGTATAAATACCTCCTGAGGTAACACAATTAGTTATACAGAACTATTTACACTATAATCCAGAGTCTTACAATGCTTAATCATTACTTTAAGTTTTTATTTATATCCTAACTAACCAAACTCTCCATCCATTTCTGCTTTTTTTTCTTCGTTTACTCACTAAGCAATTGCTATTGAATGAGCCTCAAAGCATAGTATTATATAATTGCTACTCCTTTTAACTTTCTAGAGGAAATGACACTCCTTGTTGGTATTTATAATAGAGGTAGATCATCTACTATTTATATTTACATTATTCCAGGCAATCTTTTCCTTTTAGACACTTTTATGTGTCTGTTTTCACTAGATGTAGATAAAATATGTATTCCCAAATGTCAGAGATAGGTTAAATAAGCTAAACTCCAATATTCTCAAATATCAACTAAAAATTATATTATTACTGGTATATTACTGGATGAAAAGAAGAAAATAAAGATATTTATTTATTCTTTTTTATATTTAAAAGGCCTATCACTGTTACTTTTAAATCAAAATATTATTGCAGTCCATAATATTTTTACCCAATCAATGATGTACTTGATATGAAAATTTCCTATGAAATTTTCATAGTAAGAGCAAATGATAAAAGTGAAATGTTGCTATATTAATACTTGTTTTCAAAGAAGTATCTTCTACTCTCAATATATCTTAAAGAAATTGCATTTAACTTTCCTTAAAATATTTTACTTCTTTAACTTATAGATAGGTAGCAGTTTGCATGATTATACTTGCCTTGTAGTAACATTCTGTCATTCTGTCATTCAACCCTTAATTTTCTATAGCCAGGTGACAGACAACCTCAGCCAAACACATTTAGTGTTAAATCAAAGTCTGTCATTCTCCTTGCCCAGGGCCTGAATGTAAAAGCTGTCTGACTCCCAGCAAGTGACTGAAATTCAATCAAAATATAAAGTGTGTGTTGGGAGACTGGAGTCTCTAAGGATCAGATGACAAAGGATTTTGTAATTGCTGCTAATGCACAGGATGAGATTTGGTCCTACAAAACTAGTTCTCTTTTTAGTTAGACACAAAGTCAACAATTTGTAATCACTGTAATTAATTCATTACTCAAAAAAATGTAGGCTCATATGGATGAGTTTGCCACTAATACTTATAGAAACAAACAGAAAACTCAAACTGCCTTGAAAGGTAAACACCAACCCAACTACAAAGCCTGTGATCTACAATAGTGAACTGCCTTCATGATATGCTAGTGCAATAGAAACACAAAGCTTGAGGTCATAACCAACCACTCTCTGATTGAATATTAGGCTTACTCCAAAAGATAGAACTCATGTACAACACTGCTTCTATGACCAGAATCTGAGACTGGATAGGACATAGGCCAAGGAGAAAATAAAACACTATTGTTCTTCTAAAGAAACATGACTCATAACAACATTCTGCTATACCTAAAAATTAGTAACCCATTCAGCCATGATCTGAGAAAATTACTCTTGAAGAATATAGATATTAACAGAGAGACACACAACTGTACAATGGAGAGAGAGAGAGAAAGAGAGAGAGTGAGGTTATCACACCCTATAGACCTCAAGAAAGCCTTTTCTTCATTGCTAAGGTAGTAATGTAGAAGAGGAATTGGAAAGATTTCAAGAAACAAAGGAGATGTATTATTCTGAGGATGATTATTCATAGGATGCATGCAATATGCACAGGACCTGTAAATATAGGGTCACAGTGCTGAAATGGGGAAGTGGACACATGCTCTCAGACCTAACAACTTAGGGATGTAATATGAAGAAGAGAAAACTAAATCTATTGGTTTTACTAATAGACAGACTGTCGCGGTTTACCTTACAGTATTTAAGTTATTTGTTTCAAACAAGGATAGAAAAAAAAACATGCCCCTAATATAATTGGCTTCTGCTAAATAACTACTAACATAAGTAAATAAATGAGATAGAGAAGGAGAGACTAGAAGAGGAAAGAAGTCATCCAGGGAAATACACAGCAGGAGGAGAAAATGGCCTACAAGAAAGACAACAGGTCAGAGGCAGAAAGGAAGAGCCAGTCTGCCCAAACATACATGCTTGCATGAACAACTTTCCACAAGATATAGAGAAGAAAGAAGAAATATCATGTTCCATGGTTCATATGTGGTACCATCAGTGTGTTTGTGTTTGTGTATGTATGTCCATATGCATATAGAATGTTATAGAGACTATGTATACATAATTATACAATATGAATTTCATTAAAGGTAAAAATGATTCATTCATACTTATTGTTTACTGGATACTCTATTAAATCCTTTAGTTCAAAATGAAATAACAAAATACATTGCATACACGTCTTTGACCTCCATTTTTTTCACTTTAAGTGGAAAGTTAAAATTGAGTTTTTGTAGTCTGATGTCAACATGCAAGAGATAATGAGATGTACATTTGTAATAAGACCAAGAAAAATAGCAGCTTGTTACTAATCAACTGAATGGAAATCTGACTTTCTAGTTTCCTCATATATTTGTCTTCAACAATTGAGGCAAAAGACTTTACTTATTCAATATATTATCATTATTTATTGTTCCCTGATTGTAAGAGGAGCTAGTAATTTCAAGAACTGAGACTGATTTACAATAATTAGTGACTTCTCTCCCAATGTTTTTTAAGTAGACCCTGTCACAATCCCTTCTGACTACATTCATTGCTCTCAATGATTAGAAATAACAAACAATGAAAGCAAGAATAATTGTGTTTAAAATAAGTATCCCCAAGGACATTTTATACAAAATGTCAGAGATCTTACTTGTAAATTTTTTCTACATTCTGATGTTTTTAAAGAAATAATTCATATTTTATTTTTGTATTTGCTCCTTTCAAATTGGAAAGAAAGCGTGAGCCAGGCATGTGCACACTGTGAACATCTATTCTGTTATTGTTGAGATTTATAAAGTGTTCTTTCATCTGAAACACATCAACTTGGTAGAAATCATTAAAGGTGTCTTTTTAAAGCACTTAAGCTTTTTTATTTACTGAAATAAAAGAGTATTCATTTTTAATAGAGTACATAAAAACAAGTAGTTCTTTAGAGAATGAATAGAAAAGTGACTCAGAAGACATGGACCGATCTAATATCCTGAAAGATAGTGATTTTGAATGCAAATTCAAATGAAAATAACAGGGAAAAATACATGTATTTATGCACATACATATATAATTATTTATATATACACACATATAGGATCAACTTCCTTTCTCTTTCCCTTGTCACTTTGTCATTTGTTTAACTTTTCTGCTTGCCCTGGACTTCTCATAAGATTTTTCAGTAAGTTACATAGTCAATCATTGCATTTAAAGTTAGAAACTATGAGATTACTCATGAGGCACTCTTCATTCACCATACATACAATTAGTCAACATGTCTCTTAACACATTGCTTGAAATACCCCTTGGACTGTTTCCATGTACTCTTTCTCTGGTCATTGTATAGTTCATTCTGGATGTAGCCCAATTTTATTTCTCCTAGCATGAGTGCCAAAGTCAACTTGTAAAAATGTAATTTTTACTATAAAACTTCCAAGTTCCAAATTATGCTTTTCATTTATAAACAAACAAAACCACCTGTCAACCATGTAATATACCACATTTTTCAAAATGTTGTAACATATATCATTTTACACTTCACTTCATCCTTACTTGACTACACATTGTATACTTTTCCATTACTAATGGGAGATAAGGTTAGCTATAATAATGTTCAATAATTTCAACAAGGACAAGAAGAAAACTGTCAAAATGACCCTGACCAGAGCAGAGTTCTACCACCTCCAATACTGTTTCCATGATCAAACAAAACTTGTCATTGAGGAGTGAGGCTTACCTGCCTCATCATATCTACTTAAAAGTCATCTATGATTACTCTAAGTATCAAATCATGAACATCTACTGAGGCTCACAAATGGGACATTAAAGGAGACAAAGGGCAATAAATCCAGTAGGAATACCATTGTAATTTCTTCTTGTCATTAAGTATATCAAACCATAAAACAATAGTTATAGCTATCTACAAGTTTAGCTACCTTAAACTGTGGCTTCTCTGCAGGGTTCTTAGGGACATCTACCTGAATAATCTCAGCCTACATTGCTATGCTAAAAAGGCTACTGGAAGAGAAGTGTCACAAACAGCAGCACATAGATGTAGACCCCATGTCCTGTCCTAGCAACATATCAGTCAAAATGTGTCAGGATTTTACCATGGTAATTGACTAACTCATAACTGGATTTCAGGTCTGCTCCACTAGAAGGAAATCATATTTGATACTGTAACTCAGGGCAATAATTCTGTGGCACAGAAGGACATTAACTATAGTGAGAAATCTGTTTCTGGGTTATTGTTGCTTGGTTGGTTTGATTTGTTTGTTTTTTGCTAAGCAGATACTCTGTATCTAACAAGTTGTCTTGCAATCACTGTGTTTATATTTATAGATGACTACTGATATTAGCCTTAGGTTGAAAGAAATTTTATCTTATTTTTCATGTTTTTGTGGTGGATGGCGTTATTACTGTGGTGATGCAAAAGTGGTCAAAATTCTGATAGTAAGTGACTATCTTACTGTGCTGTAGCACAGTAAACCCATACTCTGCATAAGTGGAAATAAAATAATCACTCAACATATCAGTTCTGCTAAGAGTCAGTTTATAGAATAAAGACTGAGGAGTATCCAAAAGACAGAGAAAGGGGTAGTAATGTAGCTATTTACTCAAAATTAAAATATAATCTCCTGAGGAGTTGAAGGAGGTACACAAGACACAGAAAAATAATAAAACTTTAGACATTCTGAAACAAACTTGTCACATAAAAACTGGAGGAATAGTAATGCTGTCACTAAAATGCTCCATAAGCAGTAACAACTACAGGGAGACAGGACAGACACTTTTTCATTGGATCTGCCTGCATGTGTAAGAGACCTCCTCAGGAGCTGCTGTTTTAAGGCAACATTATGAGTCCTCACCCACACATGGTGGGAGTGGACCTTCCAGTTTTGCAGTTGCTTTGCAGTCACCCATGTTCCTTTGAGTATTACTCACCCATATACCTGCTAGGTGATTCGCCAATCTAGATGATTAGTCATTCCTTTGGTCTGTCATTGGTGCTCTCTCTGGCATAAAGAGATATTTGTTCATATAGTCTAAGGAAAAGTCAAACAAAGTATAATAATAAATATTTTCCACCTTGGACAGCTTTGTGACTCATAACTGAAAAATACTGTTAAACACTAATGACAAATATACAAAACACAATCATGAAAAATAAATTTAGCCAAGCTCATAAACATTATGTAATATGTTTATTACATATTACATATTCATATTATTACATAATATGAAATAAAATTAGCTGAGATATGTAAGATATGAACTAATAACCTTTGCAAACATCACTAAGACTTCACTCAACTTATTATGCATGAGTCATCTCACCAGCCCAAGAACAATAGACACATTTCCCTGCAGACCAGCTGATCATGAGGCTTACGTACAGAAGAGATACAGCACACACATAAACACACACAAACACACAAAGACATAAAATTCATAAATTAAATAAAAGTAAACCTAACGAAATTAAAAATTTCTAACAATTTTATTTACTAAGGTGGGTTTAGTACAGTTATAGCCTTGATCAAGTTCTTCCTTCTCACTTGAATCTCAAGAATATATTTTCTTCATATTTTCCTGGTAACACATCCCACATAAATATTCCAATTAAAGCTCACCTCAAAGCAGCAAAACCATTCTGCAAATTTCTCTTTTCTCAAGATCTTTTATTGATATCTGCTGTTTAATCACTTGATCTGAACATTTTAATCCAGAAGTTACCACAACCAAAGGGTAAGACCTTCAGTTATCTTCAGTTTAGAAAATCTTTATTCAAATCCAGGTATATATCAGTGTAGTTGTCTGGAAACATCACTGAGTTCTCTATAAATGAATATGTGGAGTAAATATATGAGAATAATTTTTGTCATGTTTGTTTTAAACAAACAAGTATCATTAATAAAACTTTTGATATTGAATAATGTACACTAAAATAATAATCAATATTCAGCACTTTAATACATATACAAATTTTTAAAAGAAGATAAAAGTTTTAATGCAAAAATGAAATATAAGTATTAATAAATTCCATTTGAAGAATTTTTACTCTCTTTTTTGTGGGGATTTAGATTGTCCCTTCTGAAAGTTATGTTCAGTCAACTAGTAAATCATCTCATCCCCAAAATCACATGAACCTAATCTTCACATTCCTCAGTAATCAGAAAGCCACTATATTTAGATCCTGCTTCTCTGGATTTTGAATATTCTTTCTATCTCTGAAATTTTTCCCCTCATATCACATTCTTAACTTCACATTCAAGACTTGTGATAACATATTAACATTATCCTAAATAAAACCAGATTTTGATCAAAAGTGTTTTTGCAAGCACTGAAGAAAAATTAGATGCAAGTAATTTTAATTACCAAAAAATGTTGTCTTCAAAATAATGAGTTTATAAAATATTGAAAGTGTCTTATAAAATTATAAACATGGTCAAAAATTGAATATTTATCCATC
Organism: Phodopus roborovskii; assembly: GCF_943737965.1. Taxonomy (NCBI): domain Eukaryota; kingdom Metazoa; phylum Chordata; class Mammalia; order Rodentia; family Cricetidae; genus Phodopus; species Phodopus roborovskii. The sequence continues at coordinate 1,149,731 of NW_026126413.1, read as the reverse complement.
AGACAAAATTACTAAAACTGGGAGTCCATTGTATTCTAATACATTCTTTTAATCAATAAATGTGCTCTAAACATGTAGTGTGGTTGGATTCTAAATTTCTGAAAAAAGACAGCAAAAGAGCAATAGGTAAAGTCATTCAGGTTAAGCATAGAAACCTTTATCGGGCTGCCAGCATCCTAGTCCTGCCTCTACCTGCAGGAGGAGGCAACCAAAGCCTGTTTCCAGTCTACCTTCCTGTGCTCTGCTCAGAGCCTCTGGAGGCCAGGGAAATGTGCACAGGGAAATACACTGGAAGAGAAGAGCTATTGGAATTTTGGACCCACTTACACTCACCTGAAGAAAACCTTGGTCAGTCCAAAACTGGGGGGAGAGACCCCACCAGTATGCACTGGGAGAAGACATGAGTAGATAACAGTCAACAACAGAAAAATCAATATGATGTCACCAGATTCAAGGTACTCTACACCAGCAAGAAAGACCTAAACAACTCAACACACATGAAGCACATTTATGATGACGCCAAAGACCCTCAAAGAGGTAATAAGAAAATCCCTTTAAGAAATGGGAGAAAAAACAAAAACAAAAATTCAAGAAATGGAAGAAAAGACAATACAAAATTGTAAGAAACAATTCAAACAGTGCAAGGTTTGAAAACTGAAATAGTGACAAATAAAAAAAAAAAAAAACACCATCTGAGCAAATGATGGAATTAGATATGCTAGGCAAATGATTAGGAACCACAGATAAGTGATAAGCAATTTAAATAGATTTGTAACCCCTAATGAAATAGAAACAGTCATAAAGTCTCCTAACCAAAAATACCCCAGGACCAGATGGTTCCAGTGCAGTATTCTACCAGAATTTCAAAAATAGTTAATACCAATTACTCCTCAAAGTGTTCCACACAATAGCAGAAGGTTCACTGACAAACTTTTATGAGTCTACAATTACATTGGTATCCAAGCCACAGAAAGACACAAATAAAAAAGTGATCTACAGTCTAATATCCCTCATAAACATTAATGCAAAAAGACTCAATAAAATACTAGCAAATGAAATCCAAGAACACATCAGAAAAATCATACACCATGATCAAGTAGGCTTAAATCCAGGGATGCAGGGATGGTTCAGCATATGAAAATCCATCAATGTAATTCACTATATAAACAAACAGAAAAATAAAATCTCACTAGATGCTGAAAAAGCCTTTGACAAAATCCAATGCCCCTAGAGAGAAGCTTAAGGCAATTCCTCTAAAATCAGGAACAAGACAAGGGTGCCCTCTCTCTCTCCATATCTCTTCAGTATTACACTTGAATTTCTAGCTAGAACAATAACACAGCAAAAGGACATCAAAGGGATACAAATTGGAAAGGAAGAAGTTAAACTTTCACTATTTGTAGATTGATATGATAGTTTACATAAGTGACACAAAAGTGGGCTGAGAAAGAAGTCAGAGACACATCACCTTTTACAATAGCCACAATCAACATAAAATATCTTGGGGAAATGTTAACCAAACAAGTAAAAGACCTATGTAATAAAAATTTTATGTCTTTAAAGAAAGAAATTAAAGAAGATACCAGAAAATGGAAAGAATTCCCATGTTCTTGGATAGGTAGGACAAACATTAAAATTCTCAATCTTGCCAAAAGCATTTTACAGATTCAATCCAATTCCCAACAAAATTACAGCACATCTTTTCACAGACTTGAAAGGACAAAACTCAACTTTATATAGAAAAACAAAACAAAACACAAAACAGGATAGCCAAAAACAACCCTGTGAACCAATTTCTTAAGTGTCCTTTGGCAAATTGTGATTCCTCTATTGAGAATTTTCTATTTAGATTTGTTTGTCATTTCTAATTGAGTTATTTGATGTTTTGATAACTTACTTTTTGAGTTCTGTGTTTATTGTGGAGATAAGCCCTCTGTCAGATAGAGAGACATATAAGGACCCCCCCAGAGAAGGGAAAAGGGACATGATCTCCTTAGTAAATTGAGAGTAGGAAGGAAGCTGGGAAAGGAGAGGGAGGTACAACAAAGAGGAGGGGAGAAAAAGAGGGGAGAAGAGAACATGAGGGATCTAGGAGGGCGAGTTGAGGGAAGAACAGAGAAGGAGAGTAAGGAAAAAGATATCTTAATAGAGGGAACCATTATAAGCTTAAAGAGAAATCTGGCACTATGGAAATCTCCAGGGTTCCACAAGATGACCACAACAAAGAATATAAGCAGCAGTGGAGAGGCTACCTTAAATGTCCTTCCCCTATAATGAGATTGATGGCTATCTTATATGCATGCCATCATAGAGCCTTCATCCAACAATTGATGGAAGCAGAAGCAGATATTCACAGCTAAGTACTGAGCTGATGAACTCCTAGAATCCAGCTGTAGAGAGGGAGGAGTGATGGTAAAGGGGTTAAAACTGTGCTGGGGAAACTCACAGAATCAGCTGACCTGAGCAAGTGGGATATCACAGACTCCAGTCTGACAGCTGGGGAATCTGCATAAGATGAATCCAGGATCCCTGAACATGGGTGTCAGTTGGGTGACCTGGACAGTCTATGGGGTCTCTGGCAGTGGAGCCAGTATTATCCCCTGTGAATTAATGTTCTTTGGGAGCCCATTCCCCAAGGAGGGATACTCCCATAGCCTAGATACACAGAGGAGGACCTAGGTCCTACCCCAAATGATGTGACAGACTTTGATGATTCCCCCATGGGAGGCCTCATCTTCCCTAGGAAGTAGATTGGGGGTGGATTGGGGGCTTGGTGGGGGAAATGGGGGGGGAGAGGGTACTGAATGTGGTATGTAAAATAAGATTATTTTTAATTTAAATAAAAATTAATTTTAAAAAGAAGGCATACACATGAAAAAATAATCTATGACACAATGCATAGAGCCAAAATACTTGAAATATTTCACGTGAAGTTCTAGTCTTACTGTGCTGTCGTATTTTCTCATTCTGCCTTGATTTCTCCCTTTCAGAATGGGAATGAACGTTGTATATTGTAAACATGTATTTCATTTTTTTTCACGTTATAAGGTATGCAGCTATTTCATTGAATCTCAAACATGACAGCTTTTAAACAATGTTCAGATGATGAAAGACTATGAGGACATTTGAACTTGTACCATATAAAATTTACATTATGATATATCCTTTAATCCTATGGACAGCAAAAAATGAGATGGGTTTATATAAGAAATATCCGCTCCCCCCCCTTTTCCTCATCAGCTGCTCTTTGCAGTAATTTGAAATAAAATGTCCCTCAAAGGGAGTGGCACTATTAGGAGTTGTGGTTTTGTTAGAGGAATTGTGTCACTGTGGGGGTAGGCTTTGAGATCTCTTATGCTCAAGCTACAAACCCATTATCACAATATACTTCTGTTGCCTGCCAATCAAAATGTAGGACTTACAGTTTTCCTTTTCTAGTACCATGTCTATTTGCCTGCTGCCATGTCCTGCTATGATAATGGACTAAACCTCTTAACTCTAAGCCATCCCAATAAAATGCTTTCCTTTATAAGAGTTTCCATGGAGGGACTAGAGAAATATATCAGGGGTTAAGAGCACTGGCCACTCTAGTCACTCTTCCAAAGGACCTGGGTTCAATTCCCAGAATCCACCTGGAAGTTCACAACTGTCTGTAACTTCAATTTCAGACACACATGCAGACAGAACACTAATGTACTTAAAAAACAAAAACAGACAAACGAACAAACAAAAAAACAGTTCCATGGTACTAATTAAGACAAAAGTTGGTTCTAGAAACTGAGGTGTTGCTGTGATAGGTATGCCCATGTTTTTGTTTGGAGGAATTTCAACTTTGGTATTTTGTGTTAGGAAATCAGTGGAATATTGAAGCATGGCTTAATGTACCATACTTGTAGGGTCCTGGCTCAAGAGTTTTCATAGGTGAAGAATTTAATACGGAGCCTAGCAATTGTTCTTATGATGTTTTGGTGAAGAATGGGGCTTTTTTATGCCCTTGTCTGAAATATCTGTCTGAGTCAAAAATTTTGGATTGATTGAACTGGCTATAGAAATATCAAAACAGCCCAGTTTAGACTTTGTTGCATGGTTACTAGTGTTAACTCTAGTGAAAATTTATGATGAAAAGGAACAAACTGAAAAAAAAAATAAATAAAAATGTATAATTTAAGGAGAAAAGGACCACCAGGAAGTGGAATGGAGCCAAGGATATTTGAATTCTAGGAGATAAAGAGTTTTAAAACTAGAATAAGTTTGTGGTGACCATAAGTTTAAGATTCCACCCAGATAACATTCCAACTTGTGGAAAGATATTAAGAAAAGCTTAGAGCTGGGTATGGTGGTGCATTCCTTTAACCCCTACACTCCAGAGGCAAAAGGTGGTGGATCTCTGGTATTCAAGCCAGCCTGTTTATAAATCTACTTTCAAAATAGTCAAGCTTAATAATTAAGAAAATCATTCCAACGAGAGAGTGGGTAAAGATATTGAACAAAGATACTATGTTCCATCTCCAGTAGCACAAGAATTTGCTTGCTTCAGGAATGTGGTCCTGACTATAAGGAAAGAATAAAGAGGTCATGTATTCTCCCTTCAATACTAAGGAAAGCTGCTGAGGGCAGGCATGTGTCAGGGGTGGCCGTCAATGGAGGCCTAGAGAGAGCATTGTACAAAGCTGTGAAATTGAAGCCTGAATTTCTTTGGAGACATCAAGGTATTAGGGACAGCTCAGCTGTGGTGAACCCGCCAAGGAAATCTGCTAACAGACTAGAACCAGCCCAAGAAAGAGAACTATGGTACAGTCATCAAAGGTAATATCAGACATAAAGATGAAGAGTTTGGCGTTTGCCCAGCTGGTTTTCAGTCATGGTTTGGTCCACTACTTCTTCAGTGTGATCCTTTGCCTAGGTTTTGAAATGATTATGCACATCCTGTGATATTACATGTTGGAAGTATGCGATTTTCTTTTTTATTTTGATTTTATAGGGGATTACAGTTAAGATTGCTTGAATCTCAGGAAAAACTTTGAACTTTACATTGTTAAATAAGTTCAAGGCTGTTAGAGACTACAGGGATTTTGAAGTTGAACAGAATGTGTTTTTGAATTTTGCATTTTGATATGGTTGTAAACCTTGAGGGCCAGGGACTAGAATGTTGTGGTTTGAAGGAAAACAGGCCCCAAAGGGAGTACCATTATTAGGAGATGTGGCTGTATTGACTAGGCATGACATTGTTATAGGAAGTGTGTCACTGTGGGGTGGGCTTTGAGGTTTCTTATACTCAAGCTATGCCCAGTGTCACATGGTAAGACTGCATAATGTTCCATTCTATCAAAGAATAGCATTACCTAACCATTTATTCATAGCCTAAGCTGTTTCCAATAATGTTTACATATTAATAAAATCATTTACCAGTGTTTCCATGTATTATTTGTAAAATACATTAGTAATTGTACTTATATAACATTTACATAGATAAAATACATATAGAGAGGATTATACATGTAATAAATATATATGTATATATAAGATACATATAATTATATGTTTGTTCATAACCATGAGCATGTAAACATATATGTCTTAACTTTATTGAAATATCTTCTGGCACTACAGAAAACCTAATTGCATGTCATCCATAAAAATTTATTTCTTTCCTTAATTACACAATTCTTAAGAGCTGTATAAATAAAACACTGCTATTCATACATACACATCACTACACTTAAAGCAAAGGAGATGATTTCTAAAGAGCCTTGTTCAAGGAGAGTAACAACAGATTTTCTGCATGATCCTAATCTTCTAAATATGTTTATTTCACTAAGTATCATGATTCACATATCTCTTGGGTAGTGCACTTACTTATAATGAAGACTAAATCAGGTTAAAATTACTGTAAATCAAGTTTCTGCAGATGGATTTCTCTGCTTTAGAAATGCTAATATGAGCACCTGCTACATTTTGTCAAGATGGTTTGAGTTAATTTGCAGATGTTATTTTTCTACTACATATGATTTGAGAACTGGTAGTGATTGGGTGACTATCACCTTGACATAAGAGAAGCCAAACCACCTGTTTGCTAGAGGAATTAAATAAGAAGCATTTCCTTTGGAAAAAATAGCATATAGTATACTAAAACCTATCAATGTGAAAATAATAAGTCACCATTTATTCTAAAGTGAAGTACACAAAATGAGGCTATTAAGCTTTAATTTAGTTTTATTCTCACTGACTTAGAGCAAATGAAAATAATGCCAAAATAATTTAAATAATAGGAAGCCAATTATTGAGGGGAAATATATATATGGTCATCTTGAGTTTTTTGCATAAAGACTATATAAGGAAAACGCATCTTTTAAAACCCATCCTTTTAATTTTTTGTAAAAAAAATTATTAGCAAAAGGATATGGTAAAGTTTTACCTCATGGAGCATTTTTAGTATTAAATAGAAAACAAATGCTATAAGTTTGAAGCTTCTATCTAAAATGGTCTAAGATTAGCATTAAATACACCATACTTTCTATAATATGAAATTGATATTTATGAAAAATATCTACACACATGATTTTATACATGTGAGGAAATAGCCCATAAGAAATGTGAAGCATGTACATATCGATCTTTATGAAGAAACACATGAATTTTCTTTCTATAGTTTTTCTGAAATATTCAGGAGTGTTTGGTTTTTACCTTTACTCCTTGAAATGCCATACAGATATAATGAATTTTAGTTGTTATAATTCTCCATTACTATTTTTTTTTTATTTCCCCTCTCCTGCTGAAATCCTTCCTTTTTCCAAAATGCCTTCCTTGTTCTGGATTTCACAAAATATACTATGTATTTATATTAAAAACTTGTATATGTATGCAAAAGGTTAATACATTAAAATGGTAATTGTGTCTAGGAACTGGCTTGGATGCTAAAAGCATGTATACATCTTATTGGAGACTTGTGTTTGGTGTACAACACCCATGTCAGACAACTCATGACTAACTATAACTTCAGCTCTAAAGCATACAATGAGCTTTATAGACACCTACACCCACAACTTCGTATGCGGCAAGATCTTGTTTATGCTCTAACAAATAAAGATTGCCTGAAGATTAGAGATCTGGAGGTCTGTACAGATAGAGAGGAAGTAAGATGACTGGTTGGACCAAGGAATATAGGTGAGAAGAGATAGGAAATTAGTCTCTTTTCAGTCTAAGGATTTCTAGAGGTCAGAGGTCTAGTGGCTGGTTGTTCTGCTTCTCTGACATTTCAGCTTTCATCCCAAAATATCTGACTCTGGACTCTTATTATTAAGACTTATTATAACTCATTCTATATATTGGTGCCCAACTTTATGGCAAGAATTCACACACACACACACAAAAAAAAAAAAAAAAAAAAAAAAAAAAAAAAAACTTTCCTGTGGCTTTACAGCCACTGGCACACACTGGGGCCACACACAAAAAGATCCTGCCAGAGTCACCTGCCAGCCCAGCTAGGTTTTCTTCTTTTCCCAAGCCTCTTAGTGAGTTTGGTATTTTCCTGTTGTAGCCTCTCTAAAACAGTCTCCAGCTACCACTCAAACTCCAGAAGCATCTGGGCTTCAAACACCACAGCACTTAATAGCCCTAGACCAGCTGGTTCTGCCTCTGGCAGCTCTCACAGCACTTGCTTCTGCTGCACAATCCCATGTGCTTTTTATCAGACAGCTCTCTCTCTCTCTCTCTCTCTCTCTCTCTCTCTCTCTCTCTCTCTCTCTCTCTCTTTCCCCTTGGGTTACAGGTTTTCCTTACAGCCCCTCTCCTCAGGCTGCCACTCTCAGCTCAAGTCCCAAAAATAAGAGTGACATGACCTATTAGTAAATCACATCTCCAACAGGACACAATTTTATAAATCATCCCAAATATTTGTTTCTGCATTTGTGTACAGATAAATAATGCAAATGTTTTTTAAAGTCCTGGTCCAATTAAAAATTAAAGCTGGCTTTGGATTTAAAGTGTGGCTCTCTCCTTCTCTAAACCCAAGTATGTTTGTTAAAGTAAAATTCAAAATCTGTCTCATGTTAGAAGAGCCACCTGATATGGGATGTAAGAAAACAAATATTAAAGGACTATTTTATTGCCACCAATGTTGTAATCCTTTAGCTGCCTTTTGAGTCTAGAAGCTTTTCTAAAGGTGTAAATATTACCTAAACATTGGTAAGATTTATATATGTGTATATATATATATGTATATATATATATATATATTATGTTTTATCATGATATTAATGGTCATATAGAATACCAACTAATTCTAGAAAAAATGCATCATCTAGCTTCCTATACATGATTTTAGATTTGAGTCTATCAGTTAAGTAATTAAAAATTAAGTTTTTGTAGTCTGGATGTACATAACTGTAGCAGGAATAATGAAAACTCAGAGACAGTTATTGGGGTTCAAACTAAAGATCAGAGAAGCAAAACAGCCACACATAGCCCTTCCCTCCACCAAGGCTGTAAGGGAGATCCTGATCTCAATATGCCTGGAGACTAATTACCTTCCTGTCTTTAGTGTGGTTTGAAACTAATTGCCAGCATCCAAGACCGTGTCCATCTTACATATCTCTCTAGTGCTGGAATTAAACACATAATCGCTGTTTCTCTTTTAGACTGATTCACTCTAATGTAGTTTTGTGTGGCCTTGAACTCACAGAGATCGATCTGCCTCTGTCTACTGAGTCTTGGGATTAAAGGTGTGTGCCACCACTGCCAAGCTTCTTTAACTGACATTGCATTCTGATCTTCAGTGACTCTATTAGATCATAAACAATATATCACCACAAATAACAAATATTGATCCTTTGACCTCTTTGAGATATGTTACATATGATACATATGACATTTAATTTGCTTACACTTTTGGGGGGGGTTGGTTTTTTGAGACAGTGTTTCTCTGTGACTTAGGAAGCTGTCCTGGAACTAGTTCTGTAGACCAGGCTGGCCTCAAACTCATGGATATTCATGTGCCTCTGCCTCCCAAGTGCTGGGATTAAAGGTGTGCTCCACCAATGCCATGTCTAACAGTGACCTTTGAAGGTACTGAAAGGATGATGGGGGCCTCAAAATGGTGATTCCATTAAGATTATGACGATACACTAAGCTGAAAAACACCATCTAAAGATTGCTTTGGACAAAAAGTCTGCTTAGGAGAGTCTGAGGTAGCTAGCTGAGATGATATAGCCTCACAGGCTACTCTAGACAGAACTTGAGATAAACCCTACACTTTCCCATTACCAGTAGACTGGGCAACAAATGCTACAGCAATCTCTCCCAGGATTTGACAATTAACCCATATTTTTCTTTTCAGTATCTCCTGAAGATACCATCTCCCCTGCCCCCGTACCCAGACAGCAGGAAGTAAATTTAAAAACAACCACAGTCCTAAGAGGCAGGGTGGGTGATTTTCAATTGTTCAATGGTTTATGGATATTTTTCCATTGTTTAGGGGATTTGTTACAAGTTGTGATTGTCAATGGTCAGAAAAACAAAAGTTGAACATAGCTTAGATTCAAAGTTCTTGTCCTGAAAATAAAAACGGGGGAGGGGGGCATAGCTAAAATAGAATATACTGGTAGATTATTGAATCTACCCTGAAAAGAAATAAGGGGGTTATAGAAATAGGATTTTTAAGAGATAGATAATTGAATCTACCTTTTAAACAAAAGAAAAGCAACTACTAGTTTTAAATTGAATTGGATTATTTGTATATTGATTTTTGTTAGAACATACTATACATACAATTCTAATTTTGTTCAAGGTATATTAACTGAGCAACTCACTTAACAATGCAATGCAAATTTATATGCCTTAAAAGTTATTATTGTTAACCACTAAGAATAATAATGAAATGTAAGTTAGCAAATAGTCACCTATTACAATTGAACATAGAGTCATATTAGGTACGTTTACAAGGTCAAAGAGAAAAATATTTTAGATATACAGATCATCTTCAAACATTTCAGAGATCTACAGAATATGGCATTTAAGATGTTTCAATAGCATAAGTTCCTTTTTTTCATGGCAATGAGACATGTTTGCTCCTGGCAGCATTAATCTACTTCAGAGAAGATTTTGGGCACTGGAGAAATACGATGTGGAGTTTAAAAAGTTGTCCACTAGGCAAGAAAATGTTCTTGCCTGGACAAACAGGACACAAAAGAAAAGACTTCCAAACTTTGCCAAGAGAAGGTAAGACTGCCCTTCAGAATATCCTGCTTCACTAAAAGTCAATTATACTAGGCCTATAGGCTAAAAATGGATGACCCAACATGGCAGAAGAACCTTGGCTGCCTGTCCAGGAAGCCAGCTCTCTCTCTCTCTATATATATATATATATACCTACTGGAAGTCACTTACTTAGACTTCCTGCTTACTCAGATAATATTTCCTTCTTTGGTCTCCAATGGAACTAAAGAGTTTATAGTTATAGTTTTCCTTGTTACCAGATTCAGAAAAAAAATTCACTAAAGTAATGTAAAGTGTGCAAGTTGAGAGATATAGAAAGATAGTTTCATTAATGCAAGTTAAAATAGAAAGTGAATTACGTACAATGTTTTGGACTCTACAAAATAGGATAGATATAGAGTATTTTCTCTAAATTTGTCAGTTGTTAATGGATTAGAAAATGTGATGTATTTGTTACCTGTGTATATTATATAGTTATTGTACTTATTGTATATACTTTTTCTTACATTAGTTATAACTTTTTATTTTTAGTCAAAAAAGGAGAAATGTGATGATACCTTGTTTATACACTAATAAATAAAGCTTGCCTTAAGATCAGAGGGCAGAGTAGGTGACTAACTATTTTACCATAGAGATCTGGATGTCTATGCAGACAGATAGAAATTAAGATGGCTGGGCAGAGAGAAGAATAAAGGTAAGAGGGAACAGGAACTCAGTCTCTCTTCAGTCTAAAATCCATACAAGTAAGAGCTTTAGTAGCTGGCTGCACTGCTTCTCTGATCTTTCAGCTTTCATTCCTAATATCTGACTCTGGGTTTTTACTACTAGGACTTATTTGCACTCATGTACATATACATATACATACGCATACACATACACATACACATACACATACACATATACATATACATATACATATAGTGTGTGTATATTCATATGTATATATATAATTAAAAGTAAAATAAAATTTTAAGATGCTGATTATATTGAACAACCTTGAATTTACCACCCTTCTATATATATTAGTGAGTATTGTATGAAGCAGTATTAATTTTATGTTTTAGTTTTTTAATTTTCTTTTTTAAAATTTAAATTAAAAACTTTCTTATTTTATATATCAATCCCAGTTTCCTCTTCCTTCCATTCTTCCACCAACCTCCATCCCATCCCTCTTCTGTTCCATAGAAGAGTGAGAACTTCATCAAAGTCTGTCACATCATTTAGGGCAGAGCCTAGGCCCTCTCTTGTGTGTTTAGGTGGAGAGAGTATCCCTCTATAGGTAGTGGGCCCCCAATGTCCATTCATACACTAACTATAAATCCTGTTCCATTACCAGGGGCCCCATAGACTTCCCAAGCTTTCTGACTGTCACTCACATGCAAGGAGCCTGGTTCCATCCTATGCTGGCTTCCAAGCTGTCAATCTGGGGTCCATGAGCTTCAATTGTTCACGTCAGCTGTTTCTGCGGGTTTCTGTAGCAAGGTCTTAACACTCCTCCCTTTCTACAACTGGATTCCAGGAATTCAGCTCAGTGCTCATCTGTAGGTCTCTGCTTCTGTTTCCAACAAATATCAGATGAAGGCTCTATGATGGCATATAAGGTAATGAGATTTCATTATAAGGGAAGGGCATTTAAGATAGCCTCTCCCCTATTGCTTAGATTCTTAGTTGGGGTCATTCTAGTAGATCTCTGGACATTTGCCTAGTGCCAGATTTCTCTTTAGACTTATAATGGCTCCCTCTATTATGGAATCTCTTTTCTTGCTCTTCTCTATTCTTTCCCAGACTCAATCTTCCTGTTCCCTCAAGTCTTATTTGGCATTTTCATCCATGTATAGAATGTTTATCAATTGTTCTATCATTTTCCCTCTCTAACCTTCCTCACATTCCTATAAACTTATCTTCACTATGTCATTTTCCATGGTCATATTTTCAAAACATTCATTGCCATCTGTGTGACCTTGTGTTTGAACTATCCATTCAAATCTGTTGGTATCAGTGGGTACACAACTAAAGGCAACTAAAGGCAGTGGTTTCTCCTCTCCTTGAAACTATCAGTAATAAGTGGTTCAGCAGCAAAAAGTAATGTCTGTTACTCCATTATTGTCTTATTGATGCTGTGCCCATACTCTCGCAGATCCAGTGGAAAAATCCATAGCAGCTTGGAATAATTGATTGCAATAGCTATGTGTTTCCAAGGATGACATTTTGGAACTTTTCTTCTATCTTCCAGCACATTTCTCCTAATCATTTACTCACCGTTCCACAATGTTCCTTTACAGAAGGAATGATATACATATCCATTTAAGGATGGAGAACCCATCCATCATGTATTCTCACCACTCTGTGCAACCAGGAGCCTCCACAGTCACTACCATTTACTGGAATGGAAAGTTTCTCTGACTAGGGAAGTCTCATTTGTACTAAAAGAATACTCTTTCATAGGAAAGGTTCTCTGGAGGGTGGTTGACCTACCAGGGGGTAAAATATTTAAAGAAACTGAATCTCTCCCATTAAGCAGCTATCAAATGCCAGTAGTTCCTTAGCAATCAGTAAAATTTCTTGTCACCTTCCAGGACTATGTTGGTATTTGTGTGTCTTGATTTGTATATGTCTTATATTGTCATAATCACTGTAAATTTATTTTCAACTGCCCTATCAAGTCTGAAAGACCCTGTTTCCTTTTTCACACAATGTGGCTCCTAAAATATTTAAATTATCCCTTTCTTGAAGATATGTGAGCCTTGAGGAAAGAGCTTGTATGTTTGTCTATACAACAATTTTCATTAAAACATGCTAGATTTTTTGTCAAAGTGTTTTGTGCATCTGTTTCAATGAGCATGTGAATTTTGTTCTCAAGTCATTTTATGTGATTCATCACATAGCTTCTCCCCAATTGCTTAGATTCTTAGTAGGGGTCATCCTAGTATATCTCTGGACATTTCCCTAGTGCCAGATTTTTCTCCAAAACTGTAATTACTCCTGCTTTTAAAGGATCTCTTTTATTGCTCTCCTTTATTCTTCCCCCATCTCAACCTCTTGTCCCCTAATATCTTCCTCCTCTATCCTCTTCTCTACTTCCCTTTCTCCTAACTCCCTCTTTCCTCCTCTCATGCTCCCAAATTGCTCAGAAGATCTTGACCCTTTCCCCTTTGGACACCATGTTTGTCAGTTGGGTATGTTGTACCATTTCCAGAGTAAACTGATGCTTGTTTCAGTAAATGTACATTTTTTGTTCTCCCATACTAGGTTTTCAAATATTTTTGTTATAATTTTTCCATCCTTGTTATTCAGAAACAATATGGAAGTTTCATGCTTTATTTATTTGTCAAAAAGAATGCATGGAGTTATTTCAAATTTCTTAAATTTGTTAAAAACTAGCCTTCAAGGCAATTATGTGATGCATTTTAAAGAAAATTGCAAGGATTACAGCACTGCTGAGAAGGGCAGGCCTATGGTCATAGGATAGACTATTCTGTAGATGTCTCTTTGGTCCATTTGGGGAATGATGCTTTTAAGCCTCAAAATTTCTTCATTTTTATTGAGATAACATGTCTATGTGATAAAAGTGGGTCGCCTGCTATTACTGTGTTGTTGTTAACCTATGGCTTATAGCTTCCAGTATTTGTTTTATGGGAATGAGAACACAAGAGTTTAGTGTTTATATGTTATATGTTTACAATTACAATATCTTCTTTGTGGATTTATGCTTTTATCAGAATTAAAGGGATCTTCTCTGTTCTTCCTGATTAGTGAGGCTTGAAGTCTGTTTTGTCAGAATAAAATAGAGATACCATTTTCATGGGAAACTTTTTTTTGTATCCTTTTATCTTAGGGCAGTATTTACATCTGAATATGAGGTATGTTTCTGCACACAGTAAAAAGGTAGATACTATTCTCTGATCCAATAAGCAAGCCTGAATCTTTTTTCTTTTTTTCTTGTGGCTTTTTGATGAAGGCAGAGTTTCTCTGTATTGTTTTGGAGCCTGTCCAGGAACTAGCTCTGTAGGCCAGGCTAGCCTTGAACTCAGAGAGATCTGCCTGTCTCTGCCTCCTGAGTGCTGGGATTAAAGGCATGCACAGCCAATACCTGGCAAGCCTGAATCTTTTGACTAGAAATTGAGTCCAATAATTTTCACCATTACTCTTGAAAGATGTGAATTAAATGTTGCCATTCTGTTGATTTTGAGATATTTGTTTTCTACTTTCCATAAACACTACCAGCATCATTCATTTTTAATCTTTACTATCTTGTGTGTGCTTTATTCTTCCATTGATTTGAAGTATCCAGCATTCTCTGTAGGGCTGCTTCAGTGGCCATAAATTCAGTTAGCTTCTTTTTGTCATGGGAAGACTTTCTCTGTCAGTTATGATAGATACTTCTTGCTGGATAAAGTAGTCTGGGGTAGCATCTGTGTTCTCTCAAAACTTGAAACATGTTTCTCTGAGATCTTCAGGCTTTTAAAGTTCCATTGAGTAGTTGCTGTTATTCTGGCTGATCTGCCTTTATATGTTCCTTGCTCCTGTGTGTTGAATCTTTCTGTCAATGCCCTCCATTATTGTGTATGTTTAATATTTTAATTTTAATATGTTATTGATAGTTTCTTTTGCTTTCTGGTCTATTTAGTGTTTTGTGTCCCTCTTATGTTAATAGGAATTACATTCACTGAATTTGTGAGGTTTCTTTTTTCCCAGAGTTTCATTGAATATATATATTTGTTCTTTATGTCCATCATTTATAGTATTGGTATTTTGAAGAGCTTCTAGAATCTCTGCATATTCTGTCCATGACACTTAAATTATGTTCTATTTGACTGTGTGACCCAGAGCTTCTTTCTGATGTTTAAGTTTGACCTTCTATATGATCCACTCTCTTACTGATGTCTTCTACTGAGATTGTTCTGTGAGACTAACTGAATTTTCATTTCAGTTCAGGTTTTCATCGAGATTCCTATGTTGAATTCGATTTTGATTAATTGAATTCGTTATTCAGTTATATTGTCCTTGGGCTTCAGTCAATAGTTTATTCTCAGTCTTTTTAAATTCAGGTATGTGTCTATTCATTCTTTGTATTTCGTGAACACTTTGAATGTGTCTATAATTATCTCTTTGAAGTCTATGTCTAGAGTTTAGCGTAACTTATTTGTGTTGGCTGAATTTATTACAGAATTGGTGATCTTCAGGGAAAATGTTTTGTCTTGTTTGTTTTTGTTGCTGTTTGTTTGTTTTTATTGTTTGTGTTTCAGTGGTAGAATTTAGACATCTGTAGTTAAGCTGATGGCTGTGTCTGATATGAGATTTTAGTGCACCAAGTTACAGATAGTAATTGGAGTAGTGGGTTGGGTGTGGTGGGGAACACCTTAGAGAAAAATTCAGAGAACAATCCTCTACTGGGCTTCTAGAGACTGTCTTGTGGCAGACAATAGTGTGGGTGGGTTACAAAGTTTCCTTCCATGGTTTGAGGCTTAGATGACCAGTTATTTTTCTGTGGCTGACAATATGGACTAGAGGCTTGAAGAGGTTTACAAGTAAGAGGCAGACATAAATATGACTGCCTTGGGTCTCTTAGTAGGAGCAAACTGTGAGGGCTGGGTAGCACCTATATCCTTTTTCTCTGCCAGAAAGTATATAACTTTAATTATAAAGGCCTTTGACCATATTTCCTACTCTGTAATATCTGTTAGTATTTCATTTAATCACTAACACACCAAAGTATTGTGTGCATTTTGTGTTAATGAACCATGGTGTTATAAATTATTCAATTTCATTTTTAAGATATTTTTATCCCAATTGTGCTTAATCACTTTAGAAACTTTATAATTTCCTAATGTATTTTCACAAACAAAATAAAAATAAAGTAAATTTACTGGGAATTTTATAAGGATACTATTAAAACTATAATTATCTAATTATATCTAGTCATTATATATTCAATTTTCCTTGACTTAGACCGTCATATTACTCACTATTGAGGGACTTACAGTTATACATTTTAGGATTGGTTATATATATTTGATGTTTTTATGTATATTGAAAACTGCACATTCCCTAATAACATGAACATGTTTTGCTATTTATAAAATAAACATTTATGCATGCGAATCAAGCTTACAAATTGAACACACATTCTACTATTATTCTATATATCTGTAAAGGTGTTTCATTTCTATGTAAACAAATAAATTTTCTTCCTTCCCGATATTTCATATTTATTTATATTGCATTCTACTTAGCAAGTACTTTTTCACAATATTAAATATTACTTTCAAGAAATAATACTACCTCTTTATAATCTCCTGAGATATCTTTTAATATTTTATTACAGCATATTTGCTTTAGGATTTGTAAATTTGTTTTAATTAAAGAACGTCTGCTATTGTATTGAAGTTAGTAAGAGTTTTTTGAAATTGGATATTGAATTATATTCAAAGTTATTGTATATTTTAAGACAAAGCTAAATGTGTGGCTTTTCTCCTTTGTTCTGTTAATGTGAGGGATTACATTGGATTTACCTTTGTTAGGCCTTTTTTTCTATTTCATCTTTTACACAGTAAACTTTGTTACTAGGGTACAACTTGCATTTTTCAAAAGATAAGTATCTTTGTGCATTTTCTTCATATCTGTTGATAACTTATATGTATTTTTGAGAAATGTTTATTTTGGGTTTATTGCCCAATTTTTAACAATGAAATTTTTAAATTTTCCTTGGTTTTGCTACTGAATCTTTGGAATTCTTTATGCATCCTTGATATTACCTGTTTCTTAGATGTGTTTATGTGAATTTTTTCTGCTTTGTTTACATAGCATGAACTCTTGAAGAATCAGAAACAAGTTCTTTGCCTAAAACATATAGTATAACTCAGCATAAACAAATACCAAAGAATATGGATATCTTTAAAAGATTCGTTAGTATTGGTGTAGTAAGCATTTAGTGGGGAAATAAGCTGACAATTTCATCATATACTTCCTGTGTGTTTCCAATTTTATGTTTCAGTTATTTCCACATGTTCATCCCACCTCACTAAACAGAAAGTCGTTGTAGTTTATGGATGAGAAGTTGATATTACTTAATACTACTCATCATTTTCCTCACTCAAAGTAGTTCTTTTTAAAGTAATCAATACCAAGAGAAAAGATTACAGAATTCAAATAAAAGTTAAATCAGAGGTTACTGTATTGAGCACTTAGCATTTTTAATATTGTGTATGTCTATATGTCTGCAAATAGGTAAAGATTATTTAGTGTTGATAATTACAAAAACCACAAAACTCTAGAAAATGTCTGTGTGTGTGTGTGTGTGTGTGTGTGTGTGTGTATACGCGCTCATGCATGTGTATGTGTGTATCTGTATGATGTGTGGTTGCATGCTTGTATAGATCAAATCAACATATTTGGTATCTTCTTATAGTCCTCTCTGGTTAATTGCCTTGAAACAGAGTCTCACTGAACTGAAAGCTCACCATTTCAGACGGGCTGTCTGGCCAGTCGGCTCTTGGGATCAACCCAGCAATGCCCTCCCAGATTCATGTATGTAAAAACATGCCAGCTTCTTGGGCTGCTGCTGGGAATTCTAGGTAAGATCCTCAAGTTCACATGTCAAAAGTGCTTTTACTCACCAAGTCATCACACCAGTCCCAGAATAAAGTGTTTCCAAGATGGGACAATCTGTGAAGGTTTCTACTAAAATGTCAAGAGAAAAAATATCAACAGATTTCATTAAATATTATGAATTTTGTTTTCCTAAAGTATGAGGTATTCCTACTTTGTGAAAAGTAACTGTTTTTTAAAAAATCATATACAGAAAGCTAGTTAGCTAGAATATATTTCTCTGAAAATACCATGTACACTGAAGCTTTGTTGTTTGGGAGGCAAGCTAGCAGCTCTCGAAAGGCCAGGAAAAGCAATCCAGTTTGAGCTTAGTGATGTAGAACCATGGCATGAGTGACTCTATTTTGGTTTGCTCTGTTGAGGCTTAAAGCTTTAACTCATATCAAAGCAAGAGCTCCAATAAATTCCTTTGAACATCATCTTGCATTATTATGTATGTAGTGGGAAAATCAATATAGTTCTGACATCTATCGAAAAAAGAAATGGTGTAATGTTCTGCTCATACTTCCAGAATGATTTACAAGGAAATAGCCAATTTTCTCAGTGATTTATATGAGTTATAAATACAATAAATGAGCTCCCAGTACATTTTCTCACTGTTTCATTAATCAAGTATAATTGGGGAGGACTCAAAGTTGATGTTTATTTTGGCCTTTTAAAATTAGTCAATTATAATCTTATATTTACCAGTGATTGCATTTTCTTACCAATAGCTATATACATAAACTTCAACAGATAAAGATTCTTATCTGAGTCCTTAATATTTACAAGTTGTGACACTTTGAGCAATTTGCAAAGTGTGAGTTTCTTTTGTTGATCTTTCCAAGTTACATTTAATTAGTAAGTAACTACATACAAGTAAAATATATGACATATAATTTTTACTAGTTTATTATATTTTATAAGACAGAAGGTATGTATAATGAATAAAATTTTTATTGAGATTATTAAGCAAATTTCAAATCTTTTATTCAAATAGAATATAAGGTGTTATATGTCAAAGAAGATACAATGGGTACTCCTAAAAATTTTACAGTAGAATGCTAATTCAACAAGCATAAAAAGTATAGTGTTTTCATGAATTATATATTTTCATCATATTTACCTCAATACATCCTACAAACTCCTCATTCAAGACTACTCCCAAGTCTATCCCTCCAACACCTACCTTGACTTCATGAGTTCTTCTATTTAATATATATGTTGTATAAATTATTTGGAACTGTATGTAATTAATTAGACCATTTTCATCCATGATTTCTCCTCATAATTCCTCCCAGAGCCACATTACTTTCTTATTTACTCTAAATTTGGAACCTGTTTTATACATATAACTCATTGACTCAAATTTATAATGACCATATATATTTACACAGTGTGAGGCTATCTACTGAAGATATACCCCTAAAGTTAACTGACTCCTTCCTGAAGAAGCTAATGATTTCCTATAGTTCCTCAGTTAGGTATGAGGCTCATGAGTCTCTTCTCATTCTGTAATACAGTATTGCCTGATTTGATGTTGTACAGGTTTTGAGACTGCAAACACAACTGCTGTGAGTTCATGAGCAAAGCAGTCCTATGACGTACAGGAAAAACAAAATGTAATCTTCCAGTTCTTACTGTTAAGTGGCTATTAAAATCTTTCCATGATGGCCCCTAACTATGGAAAGAGGGTATGGCAGAGATGACCCATTTTTGAGTGTGCACTCCACTGACACATTCTTTGCAATTTGTCCAGTTGTGAGTTTCTGTGTTTACTACTGCCCACTATACAAAGAAACTTAGCTAACGAGTCCTCAGATCTGCATTAATCTAAATACAAATTCAGAGACCAATTTGATAAGTATGTTCATTTAACACAACATTAGCAGTTGATTCACCTCTAGTATTTCTTCTCAACTCCTCAACTCTAGGTTCTTAGTTATAGTTACAATACCAGAAACAGATTCATTCAGTGGAGGAGGCCTTAAACCCAACCAGAAAGACATTAGTTATACCAAAACATTATGTCGCCATTGCACACATGGACATGAGGTGAATGGCAAGAGCATCAGTAGCTGCAGAATAGAACCAGCCTGGGACTATGAGATGGGCTATATGTGCTGTGAATGGCAGAATCTAACAATTATAGCTGCAGAAACCTTTGGAGACCATGGAGGATGGAGAAAAATACCACGTAGAGAGCACTGAGATACAGGATTTAATTTATACTATTGGAGTTTGACTTGATTTGTTTTATTCATGTTTTGTGACTATGCCCTAAATATCCCGTTAGAATAAGAAATAAGTAACAAAATTTTTTAATTTAAAGAATATGATGGCTAAGACATTGGGTTTGTAGAGAAACTGAACTTTTAATGACTGTGTGGCTTTTATAGTTATATTTGTTTATATACACTGTTTAATATTAATAATAATAGTGACATGGCATCTCAGAAATAAATTTAAAAAGTAATGTTATGGTTTAAGAATAATGCTATGGTTTAAGAGTAATATCAAGTTGATATAGCTTTTTGTCATCTTTAGCTAGGCTAAAGTTATCTGGGAAGAGGAACCTCAGGTCTGCAGGTCATTTTCTTCATTAATGATTGATGCAGAAGACACAGCCCACTGGCTAGAGAGCCACCTCTGAGAAGGCATTTTTGGGTTATAAAACAGGCTGACAAGGCCATAAAAAACAACCCAGTAAACAGTGTTTCTCCATAGTCTCCACTTTAGTATCTGATCCAATCTCCTGCTTTGAATTCTACCCTTATTACCTTCATGTTGGCATAGGACTATAATCTGAAATAAATCCTTTCTTTCTCAAGCTGCCTTTAATTGTGGGTTTATTACATCAATAGAAATGAACTAGAAAAATCCCTTTATTTAACTTTCTGCCATTAAATACATCCTTATATTGTAAATGTTCAAAATAAAGGAATGGGTTTAAAATATTAGCCTAAAGGGATCATATTCATATTAAATGCTATTATTATTATTATTTTATTTTTATAACCTGACCACAGTTTCCTCTTCCTCCTCTCCTCCCAGTCCTTTCATTCACCCTGTGCCCACCCATCCACTCATCCTTCATTTCTCTTATTAAAAGGGAAGACATCCAATGGATATCAACCAAACATGTCATATCAAGTTGCAATAGGACTAGGAACCCCTCATGTTGAGAACATGGGTCTTAAAACTAGCAAAAGATTCAGATATTGCCACCCTGAGTCCCTGCCTGCCTGATCTCTGACCCCCACCATCCATCCTCTAACAGAGCTACAGAGCTCCAGGCCCCTGCCAGAGATCCACCTATCCCCACGAGACAATCCTGAGTTCCTGCCTGCCTGATCCGATCTTTGACCCCCATCGCTGGGCCTCTGCTAGAGAGCCTGTCCTCCCCCCACCCTGTGCCCTACCTAGCCCACTGCCCCACTGCTCTGGATGAGCACTGGAACAGAGGGCAAATCCAACAATCCCGACATGTAAGGAGTATGGTTTTTCTGCCTGCCACTGGACTTGTCTCCGCCAGCCCCAAATAACACACAGAGACTCTGTATTTGATACAATGCTATTGGCCTGGTACTTGTTCCTGATCAGCTAGCTTTGTCTTAGGTATTAACCCATTTCTGCTGATCTATGTATTTCCACGTGGTCTTACTGAGAGCAGAGGAATGGCAGTTCTGTTCTCTCCAGACTCTCTATCTTGACCCCTCCTTACTACTTCCTATCTCCTCCTTGTCTCCTAGTCCTTCCTATCTTCCTTTCCTAATGGCCAACAGTGCTTTATTCATTAACCAGTATGAGAAACATATTCAGAATGACATCTCCCATTACCGACACCTCGAGGGGAACTTTGTGAAGCTGCTCTGAGCACACTAGACCCACCTATTCATGCAGGACCACCCTGAGTCTCAGTCTGCCTGATCTGTGATCTCTACCACATTGGAATTGTCTGGCTCCTTGAGTTGGTATAGAGCTCTTTGAACCTGGTACAACAGATAATAGAAGTCTTTTGCCATTTTGTCATCGCTGTTGGTGGAATACATAAGATTGTGTAAGAATAAACTAAGAGGCATTTTCAGTATGGATTGAATCTGCCCTCCAGACAACTGTCCTGTGTCTCCGCCTTGGATTTTTAACCTCCTTTTACTAGCCCTTCCCTCATCCCACTCAGATACAAACCTGAAGTTGTTCAGCTGGCTCTGAGTGCAGCCCTGAAAACACAGCTCCCAATATTCTCCTTATTATTTAGCTTCTCTGGGCCTTTTGATTTGGCATGGTAATCCTTTAATTTATAGATAAAAAACAACTTATAAATGAGTACATAACATGCTTGTCTTTCTGGGTCTGGATTACCTCACTGAGTATTATTATCTTTTCTAGTTTCAAACATTTACAGGCAAGTTCCATGATACCATTTTTTCCAACAGCTGAGTAATCTAGGGTGTCTTGTTTGAACAAACCATGTTAGTCTGGAAGGACTCTAGAGCTTTTTATTTTCTGTGGAAACAAAAATAGAAATTCTTTTTCCCAATAACCTGTCCTTAGACTTAAATTTTGGAGTCAAAGCATTTTTTAAAATATATAAATTGGATTAATCTAGCAGCATTTATTTTAACAGTAGTTGCTATTTCCTCAGTAGTCAAAAACAACAGAACAGCATATAGTATCCAAAGTTTCTATTTGTTTGAGGAACATCTAGGATGTTTCCAGGAGTAGTATAGCTTGAGATATACAAGTTTAGATGCCCAGTGGCAATGGAGGAGTGTTCCCCTTGCTCAGCATACTCTCCAGCATGAGCTGTCACTTGTGTTATTGACCTTAACCATCTGACAGATGAACTCTTAGAGTCATTTGATTTGCATTTCTCCGAAGACTACGCATGTTGAACATCTCTTTAAGTGCTTCTTGGCCATTTGAAATTCCTATGTTGAGAATTCTCTGTTTAGATTTATACCCTATATTTAATTGATGCTTTTTAGTTAATCTTGTGGTCAATAACCTTAATAAAGATTTTATCAGTTGTAAGAGTTCCCTGGAAAAATTTTTGTGGTCATTTATATATGATATCATGTCATCTGCAAATAGCCATACTTTGGCTTCTTTTCCTTCTTCCTTTCAAATTTTGTTCCTTTAATTGTTTTTAGTTGCCTTACTGCTCTACCTAGAACTTCAAACACTATATTGAATAGGTATGTAGAGAGTAGTCAGCCTAGCCTTTTCCTGATTTAGTGGAATAGCTGTTTCCTCTCCATTTAAATAAATGTTGGATGTTGGCTTGCTGTATTTGCCTTTGTTATATTTAAGTGTTTGCCTTGTATCCCTGATCTCTCTAAGATTCTAATAATGAAGGTGTGTGGGATTTTTTGAAGGCTTTTTCTGTGTGTGATGATATGATCATTTTGGGAAGAGAGTGTTTTGTTTTGTTTAAGTTTGTTTATATGGTGAATTACCTTGATTTATTTTCATATGTTGAAACATCCCTGAATCTCTGGAATGAAGTCTACTTACTTGATGATGGTGGAAATCTTTTTGATGTGTTCATGCATTTGGTTTGTATTTTATTGAGTATTTTTACATTAATGTTCATGAGGGATATTGATCTGTAATTTTCCTTTAATTGTTGCATCTTTGTGTGGTATGAGTATCAGGATGACAATGGTTCATATAATAAATTAGGAAATTGTTCCTTCTCTTTCTATTTTGTAAGATAGTTTGAGAAATGTTGGTATTATCTATTCTTTGAAAGTCTGGTAGAATTGTTCAACAAAACTGTCTGGTTTTGGGATTCTTTCTAGTGAGGCTTTATAAGTGACTAGTTATAACCTTAGGGGTTATAAGTTTATTTAAATTGTTTACCTGATCTTGGTTTAACTCTGGTAAGAGGTGTTTATTGAGAAAATTGTCCATTTCTTTTAGATTTCTAATTTTGTGGAGTACAGGTTTTTCTACTATGTCCTAAAACTTCATCAGAGAAACTTCCTTTTGTGGTGAATAGGTGGTGATCACTATAGAGATCTATAATTAGTCTCAGTTCAGAGAATAAGGACCTACAAAATGCTTAGCCTTGGGTGGGACACCTACACTGTATCTCCTCTTTCCAGGATTCAGAGATCATTGCAGAAGTAGGACCAAAGAGATTGTTAGAGTCAGAGGCAGTTAAACAGTGTTTTCCAGACACAGCAGGGAAATTAAACATATAAAATCATAACAACATGCACAAGACTTGTGAAAACTCAAGCTAGACAGAATGTTAGCATGGGGCTTGTAGATGTAATTATGAAATTCCACCCCTATGTGAGGTGATATTGGTAACTAATAGCTGCCAAGAGAAGAGTGAGTTTTCTTTAAGGATGCTGTCGCTCATAGCTGGAATCATAGCTGGAACATGCTGTAGTGGACATGTACCCAAGAGTATATAGTCAGTATTAATTGGATTGAAAATTTAATAAAATAATGAGGACATAAAGTTGAGAAAATTTGACATAGGGAGTTGGATCTAGTAGTAGTTTGGAATATGAACAGATACAATCAAAATACAAGGTATTAAATTCTTAAAGAATATACATATGTATGTATTTTCTATACAGATATAATCTCCCAATTCTTCATGTAATACTGAGTAATAATTTGCTCATGGAAATATTTCCATACTAGTGGGCTAGTGACCAGGGATTACTTGAGTTGACAATTTGAATTTATTTAAATTTTCCAGCATGACTCATTGTTGTAAAAGCATATATATGTTTTTAAGATATATGTGTTGAAAAGTCATATACCTGGTTAGCAAGATGGTTTGATGAACAAAAGTGCTTTCAATGTAATCCAGAAGTGTGAATTAAATACCTGGAACCCATAATGGAAGGAGATAGACAATTCATCTGACTCCCCACATATACCATAGCATGTGCATATTCACATTCAAGATACACCTTACCCCCCCACACACACAATAAACAAATAATACAATTTTAAAATACATTCCATTTTCCAAGTTTTTAATCATAAAATCATAATTTCCTGAAAAGTAACATTCCAACATGTAAAATACATATTATTTCATCTAATGATACGATTCATACCATGGGAACAGAAGAGAGATGGGATGGGGGTCAGTAGGAGGCATGGGAGAATAGGAGGGAGAGGGAACTGGGATTGATATATAAAATAAGATTGTTTATAATTTAAATTAAAAAAGAAACCAAGCTAGCCAGGCATGGAAGCACACAGTTTTAATGCCAGTACTTTGGAGACAGAGGCTGGTGAATCTCTGTGAGTTTGAGGCCAGACTGGCTACACAGATAAAAGAAACTATGAAAATGAAGAATGACAATGTTCAATTAAATTAAATAGTAAAATAATAAAATAGAAAAGATTCATACTATGTAAATATTTAATTAAGAGAGAATATATAGTAGCTTTACCCATAAAATATTCTGTTTATCCAACCTTCATGTGATCATGACATGGAGAATGACCACAGGGAGCATTTCAGCAGGGAACTGCTGTGGTTCTGGAGCACTAGCTAAGAGCTACACCCTGGTCACTCATCCAGAAAGAGTAAGAGAGAGGGAGGAGGAAAGAGAGGGGGGAGAGAGAAAGAGAGAGGGAGACTTTGGATCTGGTATAGGCTTTTGAAACCTCAAAGGCCTTTCCCAGTGGCACACTTCCTCCAACAGGATTATACCCACCTAATCCTATCCTTCAAATATATGAGACTAGGAGAGCCATTATTATTCAAATCATCACAAATTCCTAAATACACTTGATGGAAGGAATAGGATACACCTGATGAGTAAGTATATACTCTCATTTAATAGTATCATTCTTCAATGAAAATTCAAATCAAACCCTACAATCAATACTGAGAAAACTTTTAAACTTAGTCCAGTAATCTATTGTTTATCAAATTATCAATGTACAATATAAAGATAAATGTTCTAAACTGTTAGTTTTTTTGCATCATGATCTTTCAGGATTGTGGAAATTTCCTTAATTCTAGTACCTCTCACTTTATTACAAATGATATGATGGTAGCCATTATGATTGATAAGTATATTTTCATCATCTACACACTAGCATTTGGGACACCATAATGAAATAAAATGAAGTGGTAAATCATGCTGTGTACTGTACAGTGTACCTTCCAGAACTGTTGAAATCAATCAAGACCATTTGACAATCTTTGCTCAAAGATAAATGAGGGGAAGTGACATGTGTCACGTTTTGGTAGAAACTTTAAGCTCAATAGAGAAAGCAATTTATCACTTTAGATTTTTCAGCCTACATCATCACAGACATGTTTTGAGATAAAATTTACTGTATCTTAGAGACCTGCATAATGTATATACATAAAACCTATAAAGGATTCACGGCATATATTGCATTAGAAAAATAATTTTGCTGATTTTAACCACAAAAAAAATTTAAATTGTTTCTTACTGCAACATAA
Source organism: Phodopus roborovskii (assembly GCF_943737965.1). Classification (NCBI taxonomy): domain Eukaryota; kingdom Metazoa; phylum Chordata; class Mammalia; order Rodentia; family Cricetidae; genus Phodopus; species Phodopus roborovskii. The sequence continues at coordinate 1,123,474 of NW_026126413.1, read as the reverse complement.
CTTCATCTATTCTGTTAAGCATATCTGTCCCCAAGGATTACCCACTTATGCAGAAGAGACAGACAACAGGACTAGAGAGTTTCTAGTGTCATTGAAGATAGTTAATAGTGAGGAAAATAAAATCATGAGCAGGTAAAGTGTATTAATAATGAAGGGGGAAAGTAATCCTGAAGCAACCTTGTTACAGAATTCAATACAGTTAACTAATTAATGGACTATGAGGACTTAGAAAAATGTAGATTATACCAGTTACCCAACAAAGTGTTATAGTTTGTTTTTCTGTTACAGAGATTTAAAGTATTATACCTATTGATCAAATAGTAACATTGTTTAACCTTTTCCCCCTCATTACTTCTTTCAAATCAAAGGTATAATTGCACATGCCATTTTTTAAGTTAGAACCTTGCCAGAGTTCAGAACATTTCTTATTTAGCCTCCAGGCATACAAAGAATGTTGATATTAGGTTTAATGGCAAGGGTGCAATCCCACCTGTGCTATGAGAAGAATTATTTCTAATATCACTAAGAAAACCCAGGTGCAGAAAGTGTATTAATTCAGACTGTGTATTTATCTGCTCAGCTGGTCAGGCTCAGAAGAAGCTTGGCATGTTAATATTGCTGTAAAGCTCTGTTCTTCACCTTGCTGTCAGTGAGAACACTATATGCAAAGAAAAACCAGAGAAAAAGAAAGGACACCTAAGGAAGATTTCCCTTCCCCCTTGGCTTCTTTCAGCTTGAGTTGGACAAGTTTTAGAATACATATGTAATCATTTTTGAAGTGTTATTGTAAAAAGAAAATTTATGTTTTTGAGTTTGCTGTTTAACTCAAAAGAATGAAAATTGGATTTTATTTTTCAATTAAAATAGTAACACTTCATGTAGTGAGTGGGGAGAGAATAGGATGGGATGGTGGTCAAGGGCCATGGGATGGTTGGAAAGAGGGAGGGAGCGAGAGGAAACTTGGATCATTATATAAAATAATAAAAAAAAAAAAAGATTAACACTTCAAACTGTATCTTTTCCACAATTTTCATTGGTACTTAGCTCTGTCATCTTAGAGAAATTGTTAACTGTTACACTTCTCAGGGGAAAATAAAATGTAGGAAAGTTTTTTTTGTTTGTTTGTTTGTTTTTAAATAGGTACTAAAGAGTCCTTAGTGGTTCATAAATAGAAAATGCCATTTAAGGTGAAAAAACACACCTTTTAAAATATTTTATTAATCATTTGACAGTGTGGTACAACACAAATTAATCATACTCATCCCTTCCCAACTCCTCCCGGGTCCTCCCACCTTCTAGTTCACACTCACCCTCTCTATAACCATTAAATTATGTTGCAGTGGCAGGTTACTATGGGGCATTACCCCGCTTTAGAGAGTGATAGTTACACAAGTTGTCCCACTTTTAAATAAAACTGACTTTCCTTCATCCAGCACCAATCAAATGATGATATCTCTTTAGCTAGGGGTGGGACTTTGTACCCACATCCTCTCCTCCTTGCTGGGATTTTGTCTGGTTTGACAAGAAGCAAAATTTCAAACTTTCTTTATTGTTAGGTTATACTAATAAAAAAATATGTATAGAATATAACTGTATGATGTTTATTATTCAAAATAAGAAAGACCCTATAATAATTGCAAAGTACCCATATTTTTATGTGGAAATAATTAATCTATTAAACATATATATATATATATATATATATACGTGTATATATATACACGTATATATATATATATATATATATATGAAAAAAGGCTATATTGGCTCATGTTTGGGGTTTTGTTTGTTTGCTTGTTTGATTTGGTCTTCCAAGACAGGGTTTCTCTGTGTAGCCTTGGCTGTCCTGGGTGTCACTCTGTAGACCAGCCTGACCTAGAACTCATAATCCACATGCCTCTGCCTCCTGGGATTAGAGATGTGCGTCACCACTGCCCAGCATGTTTGGATTTTATAAAGATGAAATACAGCCATGTCTGGAAATATAAACAATGCTATTTCAATTTGCTGTCTTCCCAGTAATCAAATTTCCTTTAATATAAATAATCATGTAAACATAAACCCACAAAATGTCATGTTAGCCATTGAAGTGATATAATTGTTGATACACTTATGTCAGAATTTTTTCTATGTTATTTGCTTTATAATTTTATTATTTTATGTCATCCTAATATGTTTATTTGAATATAATAGCAACAATAAACTGCAAGAGGAAGTTTGGTGGATGGACATTTCTTTCCCTCAATAATCCAAGTGCTTTTCAGAGCTGGACAATTTATCTGGCATAGACACAGGGACAAATAAATAAAAGTAATAAGCCCTCTGCTCTTGTGAAGCTTTCAATATGTAGGGAAGAGAGCAGACAATAAACAAGTCATGAAGCTCATGATTAAGATGACTCCATATAGCCATGGGGAAAATGAATCAAATATCATCAAGTGACATTACAAACACTGACTACTGATGGAACCCCACTGAGAAAAGCCCTTCATAAATAGTGTGTTGTGAGGCCATTTAAGTTGAAACCTGAAGTACAAAACACACCAAGCCAAATAGAGATCTGTGAGCATTACTTTGTATACAACAGGGACTTATCAAAAACTCTGTGTAGAAGAAATGGAGGCCACAAGAACAGAAAGGTCAGAAGGACAAGGCTGCTGTAGAGAATAGAAGATATTGAGGAGAGACAGAAAGAGTAGAACACTTATCCTTGTGTGGAGAGACTGAGACTACTTGGTGCTTTAGAAGGCTCATGCGGAAGACTAGGTTTTCAGTCCATGTCAGGCAGCCACAACTGTCTGTAACTCCAATTCAAGTGAAGTCTACAAAATACTCATTACGGTTGTGACTTACACTATCTACTTTTAGGTCAGATACTCTCTGTTTCAATTCCCTGTTTCAAAAGATATGAGTTAAGGTCATGTGATGGATTGGCAGTATTTATTGTTATGGCGTTTTATCAGCCTCATCTACAAATTGAGTTCTAAGACAGCTGGAGCTGTTGCACAGATAATCCCTGACACAAAAAAAAGAGTAATAATAATAATAATAATAATAATGATAATAATAATAAATTCTCTGTTCCTTGGTCTAGGTGCTAGTTTTACAGATGTACTTTGCTGGAATACCCTTAAGCTAGCATTCCTATGAACATCTTGTAATTATAGTTTATCATGTTAAAATATTGGAAAATGATAAAAAGTAAGATATCTAGTTAAAGTATTTACTTTTTAAAATAAGCTCAGTGCAAAACACTGGCAAGATACAATGCCAATACATAACCACTTCTGGCTGTGGAGGTCCATGAACATGCATGCATACATAAATGCAACTAGTAAAATCTTTAAAAAATAACAATAATTAGCCTTAGAAACTAATGTGAAGGATAAATATTGCAGTTAAATAAGGATCAGGATAAATAAATAGGCCAAATAGATGTTTATTCAGGGAGATATAACTTACAACCTAGACAGATGAGCACCAGCAAGTCCTCTCTGTGACCCGCCAGCAAGAGAGCTGTGGTCACCACTCTGGTCTAAGCTGCCATCCAGCAGCATAGCATGCTGCTGGCTTGGAGATGTGGTCACTGCCACTGTCAGCTCTCATACACACCAATAAATTGTTGGCTTTGCTTTTTAAAAAGCCCTGTGGGTTTTTTGCCGTTCATGCTGAGTCAGGAAATCTCCCTTAAAGGAGCATCGCAAATATCGGCTTGTCTCTCGCAAAGCAGAGTCCAACCGAGAAAAATGCTGATACCAAGAAACCTTGCTTGTCTCTGTTCTTTTGTTTCTTTTTTTTTTTTTTTTTTTTTTTTTTTTTTTTGCATATAGAGTATTTTTTTATTTAATTTTATATAACAAAGTCCAATTAAATGAAAACAAACATTTATACACAATATTTGGGAATTTGGGCGCCGTTCTTTCCAAACTACTTCCTGCTGGTAAGGGGCGCTGTCTTGGGGGATTCGAAGAAGATTCAGATATCCTAGCTGTAGTCTGTAGGGCTGTTTTGTCCAGCTGTTTGGAATGTAGGATCAGCTTGTACTCTGTTTCAGGCGGTCTGGTGTGATCAAACCACATTAGTCTGGAAGGAATCCACATCTTTTCATTTTCTGTGGAAACAAAAATAGAAATACTTTTCCCCCAGTAACTTGTTCTTCAACTTAAATTTTGGAGTCAAAGCGTTTTTTTTTTTTTTTTTTTTTTTATTATTATTATTTTACATGTCGATCCCAGTTCCCTCTCCCTCCCTCCCTCCCTCCCCCCAAGCCCTCCCTCCCTCCTTCCCCCCCCTTTGCCCTCTCTACCCTCTCCCATGCACTCTAAACACCCTCCCCTCCCAACCCCCCACCACAATACAATATGTAGGGGAATGCCATCCAGTTGGGGTCATGTAGATCTGACAGGTCCTGTGAAGTAGGGACTAGGGCTTCTCTCCTATCTCTAGAATAAGGCAGTTATCCCTCCATGGGGGATATGTTTGCAAAGTCCTTTTGTGCACCAGGGATACATCCTGGCTCCACTGTCTGAGGTCTCTTAGACTGCTCAGACCTTCTGGCTGAGACCCATATTCAGGGGGGTCCGAGTCAGACCCCTGTTGGCTTCCCCAGCTATCAGTCTAGTGGCCCTTAGCTCCTCCTTGTTCAGGTAAGCTGTCTCTATGTACTTCTACCGCATGGTCTTGTCCTCTCCATCTGCTTCTGGGTTCTAGTTTGACTCAGTGTTTATGTATGGGTGTTTGCTCCTGTTTTCAACAGGCATTAGTTGAGGACTCCATGGAGAAGTTAGTTGTTGATCTCACTCTCCGGGAAGGGCATTTATGATAGCCTTTCCACGGAAGCTGAGATTGTTAGTTGGGAGCAGTCTTGTAGTTCCCCGACCTTTCTTTGTGTTCAACTTTATCTTCAAACCAATATTGGCTCCCTCTTTTATGTTCTCTCTCTCTGTCTCTGTCTCTCTCTCTGCCTCTTTCCTATTTTCCATTCCTAACCAGGCTCAATCCTCCTGGTCGCACATGCCTTCCTCTCCTCCCTCTCATTTTCTCCTACTTCTCTCTCCATTAGCTGTCCTCCCCCACTATACCTGAGGTCTGGGGGACTTGTCCCTTCCCAGTTCTGTGAGGGACTTTATATGAATCTCTTAGAATACAACTTGTATCCTAGTTCCTCTGGTGATGTGAATTATAGGCTGGTGATCATTTGATCTAGGTCTAAAATCCATATATGAGTGAGTACATACTGTGTTCCTCTTTTTGTGACTGGGTTACCTCATTCAGGATGGTTTCTTCAAGTGCCATCCACTTGCCTGCGAATTTCAAGATACCATTATTTTTTTCTGCAGAGTAGTATTCCATTGTGTAGATGTGCCACATCTTCATTAACCATTCTTCAATTGAAGGGCATCTAGGTTGCTTCCAGGTTCTTGCTATTACAAATAGTGCTGCTATGAACATAGTTGAACAGATGTCTTTGTTGCATTGATGTGAATCCTTTGGGTATATGCCTAAGAGGGGGATTGCCGGGTCCTGTGGTAAACTAATTCCCATTTTCCTGAGGAACCGCCATACTGATCTCCAAAGTGGCTGTATGAGTTTGCACTCCCACCAGCAGTGGAGGAGTGTTCCACTTTCTCCACATCCTCTCCAACATAAGTCATCACTGGTGTTTCTAATTTTAGCCATTCTGGCAGGGGTAAGATGGTATCTCAAAGTTGTTTTGATTTGCATTTCCCTGATAGCTAAGGATGTGGAGCATTTTCTTAAGTGTCTTTCAGCCTTTTTGATTTCCTCCATTGAGAATTCTTTCTTCAGTTCTGTACCCCATTTTTTAATAGGGTTATTTGGTGTTTTGTTGACTAGTTTCTTGAGTTCTTTGTATATTTTGGAGATCAGCCCTTTGTCGGATATAGGATTAGTGAAAATCTTTTCCCAGTCAGTGGGCTGCCGTTTGGTCTTGTCAACTGTGTCCTTTGCCTTACAGAAGCTTCTAAGTTTGAAGAGGTCCCATTTATTAATTGTTTCTTTCAGTGTCTGTGCCCCCTGGAGTTATGTTCAAGAAGCGGCCTCCTATACCAATTTGTTCAAGGGTACCTCCTACTTTCTCTTCTAAGAGGTTCAATGTGGCTGGATTGATGTTGAGGTCTTTGATCCATTTGGACTTGAGTTTTGTGCATGGCGACAGACATGGGTCTATCTGCAGTCTTCTACACACCCCTCATCCAATTGTGCCAGCACCATTTGTTGAAGATGCTGTCCTTGCCCCATTGTATCATTTTAGCTGTTTTGTCGAAAATCAGGTGTTCATAGGTGCATGGATTAATATCAGGATTTTCAATTCGATTCCATTGGTCTACCTGTCTATTTTTATGCCAATACCAGGCTGTTTTCAGAACTATAGCTCTGTAGTAGAGCTTAAAGTCAGGAATGGTGATGCCTCCTGATGTTCTTTTATTGTATAGGGTTGTTTTGGCTATCCTGGGTCTTTTGTTTTTTCCATATAAAGTTGATTATTATCCTTTCAAGGTCGGTGAAGAATTGTGGTGGGATTTTAATGGGGATTGCATTGAATCTGTAGATTGCTTTTGGTAAGATTGCCATTTTTACTATGTTTATCCTACCTATCCAAGAGCATGGGAGGTCTTTCCATTTTCTGGTATCTTCTTTAATTTCTTTCTTTAGAGTCACAAAGTTCTTATTATATAGATCTTTTACTTGTTTGGTAAGCGTTACACCAAGATACTTTATGTTGCTTGTGGCTATTGTAAAGGGTGATGTTTCTCTGATTTCTTTCTCTGCCTCTTTGTCGTCTGAAAAAAATAGGGCTACTGATTTTTTTGAGTTTATCTTGTATCCTGCTAGTTTGCTGAAGGTGTTTATCAGCTGTAGGAGTTCCCTGGTAGAGTTTATTGGGTCGCTTATGTAAACTATCATATCATCTGCAAATAGAGACAGTTTGACTTCTTCCTTTCCAATTTGGATGCCCTTGATCTCCTTTTGTTGTCTTATAGCATTAGCTAGAACTTCTAGTACGATATTGAAGAGATATGGAGAGAGAGGACAGCCTTGTCTTGTTCCTGATTTTAGAGGAATTGGCTTAAGTTTCTCTCCATTCAGTTTGATGTTGGCAGTTGGTTTGCTGTATATTGCTCTTATTATGTTTAGGTATGTTCCTGTTATCCCTGACCTCTCTAATACCTTTATCATGAAAGGGTGTTGAATTTTATCGAAGGCTTTTTCTGCATCTAGGGAGATAATCATATGGTTTTTCTTTTTCAGTTTGTTTATATGGTGGATCACGTTGATAGATTTTCGTATGTTAAACCATCCCTGCAATCCAGGTATGAAGCCTACTTGATCATGGTGGATGATTTCTCTGATGTATTTTTGAATTCGGTTTGCCATTATTTTATTGAGTATTTTTGCATCGATGTTCATCAGGGATATTGGTCTGTAGTTTTCTTTCTTAGTTGTGTCTTTGTGAGGTTTGGGTACCAAAGTTATTGTGGCCTCATAAAAAGAGATTGGCAATAAACCTTCTGTTTCTATCTTGTGGAACAGTTTGAGGAGTAGTGGTATTAGTTCTTCCTTGAATGTCTGGTAGAATTCTGCACTGAATCCATCTGGCCCTGGACTTTTTTTCGTTGGAAGGCTTTCGATGACTGCTTCTATTTCATTTCGGGTTATAGGTCTATTTAAGTTGTTTGTCTGTTCTTGATTTAATTTTGGTAAGTGATAGTTATCCAGAAACTTGTCCATTTCCTTTGAATTTTCAATTTTTGTGGAATACAGATTTTCGAAGTATGACCTGAAAATTGTCTGGATTTCCTCTGTGTCTGTTGTTATGTTCCCCATTTCGTTTCTGATTTTGTTAATTTGCATGTTCTGTCTCTGCTTTTTCGTTAATTTGGATAAAGGTTTATCAATCTTGTTGATTTTCTCAAAAAACCAACTCTTTGTTGCATTGATTTTTTGTATTGTTTTCCTGGTTTCTATTTTGTTGATTTCAGCCCCCAAGTTGATTATTTCCTGGCGTCTGCTCCTGCGGGGTGAATTCGCTTCTCTCTGTTCTAAGGTTTTCAGTTGCGCTGTTAATTCATTTATGTGACTATCCTCTGTTTTCTTCATATGGGCACTTAGTGCAATGAACTTCCCTCGGAGCACTGCTTTCAAGGTGTCCCATAAGTTCGGGTATGTTGTATCCTCATTCTCGTTGAATATTAGAAAGTCTTTAATTTCTTTCTTTATTTCTTCTTTGACCCAGGAGTGGTGCAATTGCACATTGTTAAGTTTCCATGAGTTTGCAGGTTTTCTGCTATTTGTATTGTTGTTGAATTCCAATTTTAAAGCATGGTGGTCCGATAAGATACAGGGGACTATTTCTATTCTCTTGTATCTGTTGAGGTTTGTTATGTCTCCTAGTATGTGGTCGATTTTAGAGAAGGTTCCATGTGGAGCAGAGAAGAAGGTATATTCTTTTGTCTTTGGATGGAATGTTCTATAGATGTCTGTTAGCCCCAGTTGAGACATAACTTCTGTTAATTCTTTTGTTTCTTTGTTGAGTTTCTGATTTGTGGTCCTGTCTAGTGTTGAGAGTGGTGTATTGAAGTCTCCCACTATAAGTGTGTGAGGTTTTATATGAGCTTTGAGTTTTAGTAGTGTTTCTTTTACGAATGTGGGTGGCTTTGTATTAGGGGCATAGATGTTCAGAATTGAGACTTTGTGTTGATGGATTTCTCCTGAGATGAATATGAAATGACCATCTTCATCTCTTTTGACTAGTTTTGGTTTGAAGTCTAGTTTGTTAGATATTAGGATAGCTACGCCTGCTTGCTTCTTATTTCCATTTGATTGGAAAATCTTTTCCCAACCCTTTACCCTGAGGTAATGTCTATCTTTGGAGCTAAGATGTGTTTCTTGTATGCAGCAGAAGGATGGATTCTGTCTTCGTATCCATTCTGTTAATCTGTGTCTTTTTATAGGTGAGTTAAGACCATTAATGTTGAGGGGTGAGTAAGGACCATTGATTGTTGATGGTTGTTTGATTTAGGTTTGTTGTTGGCAGTGGTATTGTGAATATATTTGTTCTGCTTCACCCTAGGTTTCTGGTGTAGTTGGATTATCTGTTGCCTACATTTTTGTGGGCGTAGTTACCTTCCTTGGGTTGGAATTTTCCTTCCAATACTTTCTGTAGGGCTGGATTTGTAGATACATATTGGGAAAATCTGGTTTTGTCATTGAATATCTTGTTCTCTCCATCTATATTGACTGAGAGTTTTGCTGGATATAGTAGCCTAGGCTGGCATCCGTGTTCTCTTAATACTTTTAGAACATCTATCCAGGACCTTCTGGCCTTGAGGGTTTCCATGGAGAAGTCAGGTGTAATTTTGATAGGTCTGCCTTTATATGTTACCTGTCCTTTTTCCTTCGCTGCTCTTAATATTTTTCCTTTATTCTGTATGCTAGGTGTTTTGATTATTATATGTCGAGGGGTCTTTTTTCTTTGGTCCAGCCTATTTGGGGTTCGGTATGCTTCTTGTACTTTCATGGGCATGTCCTTCTTCAGATTTGGAAAGTTTTCCCCGATGATTTTGTTGAATATGTTTTCAGCACCTTTGAGCTGGGCTTCCTCACCTTCCTCTATGCCTATTATTCTTAGGTTTGGCCTTTTCATGGTGTCCCACATTTCCTGGATATTGTGTGTTAAGGATTTGTTGGATTTATGGTTTTCTTTGGTCGATGAATCTATTTCTTCTAGTTTATCTTCTGCGCCTGAGATTCTCTCTTCCATCTCTTGAATTCTATTGGTTATGCTTGTGTCCGTGGTTTCCGATTTTTTGCCCAGCTTTTCAATTTCCAGCTTTCCTTCCATTTGTGTTTGCTTTTTTTTTTTCAATTTCGGTTTTCAAATCTTGAACCGTTTCCTTCACCTGGTTAATTGTTTTTTCTTGGCTTTCTGTACTTTCCTTAAGGAATTTGTTCATTTCTTCCACTTTTTTGTTTGTTTTTTTCCTCTATTTCTTTAAGGGATTTTCTCATATCTTCTTTGAGGGCCTCTATCATTTTTATGATGGTGATTTTTAAGTCATACCCTTCTGCTTCCTCTGCTTTGTTGTTGTGTTCCATTCTAGTTGGTGTAGATTCCCTAGATTCTGGTGGTGTCATGTTTGTCTTTCTGTTGTTAGGTGTTCTCTTGTATTGCCTTCTTCCCATAGCTTCTTCCTGTAGGTGTTGGTGGTGTCTCTTCCCTCTCTCTATGGTCCTTCCCAGATGGGCTTATGTGGATCAAAGATTCAATGTCTGTATCTCTGTGTGGTCCAAGCTCTCTAGGAGGCTTCTCTCTGGCCAATAGCCGGGAGAAGAGGACGAGGGCTGGACTGGAACTTGAGAAGTTTTTGCAGGGTAGTGGGATCTCACTGGAAACTGGCGCTCCCAGCTGAGACCTCGTTCTTTGGCAGGGGCCCGGATTTGGGGGTCAAGGATCTTGCCTGCAGGAACTCCAAGTGGACCCGCAGAGATAGGCGGATCTCTGGGAGGGGGCCTGGGACTCCAGCAGAGGACTGGAGGCGGGGTCAGGGACCAAGCCGGTGGAAATTACAGGTGGTCCCACGTGGATAGTCAGGTCTCCTTTGTTCGGAGTTGCTCCGAGAGGTCTCCGAAGTAGGGTGGACTGTTGGCTCCACCCTCTGTCCCAGTGCTCAACCAGAGCGGCAGGACCGTAGGTGGGGTAGGGCACAGGGTGGGGGGGGTAGGCTGGAGGTTGGGATGGGTGGGGGTGTATCAGAGCTCCAAGGGTGCTCTCAAAGGGGACCGGAGACAGGAGCAGCAGGATCAGGGGCCAATCCAGGGAGTTCAGGCGGGGGAGGGGGGGAAAGAGGTTGAAGGGGACAGGCAGCCCCGATTGGGCCCAGACTCACCTCTGGCCAATAGCCGGCAGAAGAGGACGAGGGCTGGGCTGGAACTTGAGAAGGTTTTGCAGGGTAGTGGGATCTCACTGGAAACTGGCGCTCTCCAGCTGAGACCTCGTTCTTTTGCAGGGGCCCGGATTTGGGGGTCAAGGATCTTGCCTGCAGGAACTCCAAGTGGACCCGCAGAGATAGGCGGATCTCTGGGAGGGGCCTGGGACTCCAGCAGAGGACTGGAGGCGGGGTCAGAGACCAAGCCGGTGGAAATTACAGGTGGTCCCACGTGGATAGTCAGGTCTCCTTTGTTCGGAGTTCCTGTTCTTTTGTTTCTAAAACCCTTTTTTTTTTTTTTTTTAATCTTTTGTTAAATTTTAAGTGGAAATTCTTATTATCCATGTGCCCACCATATGTTTTTCTGCCCTCTGCTGGTCATGTCCCGCCACCGCGCCAGCTCCAAGTAACACACCAAGACTCTGTATTTGATATAATGCTGTTGGCATTATTTCTTATCAGATAGCTCTGTCTTAATTATTACTCCATTTCTATGTATTTCCACATGGTCTTCTCTTACTGGGTTATGGGGCAGGCGTCTTGTCTCCCCAGTCTCTACATCTTGACTCCTCCTTACCACTTCCTCTTTCCTCCTCATCTCCTAGTCCCACTTATCTAGCTTTCCTATTGGCCAACAGTGCTTTATTCATTAACCAGTATGAGAAACATATTTACAGAATAACATCTCCCATCATCTCCTCTTTTTTGTCTAAAATAAAAAGAAGGGTTTTGATCTTAACATAGCAAAATATATAACACAACACTTATCAAACAAGAATCACAGTTAACAATATTTAGTTCATTAACTTTAGCAAGATTTGAAGAAAGTATTCCATCATCTATTCTATTTGTGGGTCTAAAGTCCTATATATAACTTATCTTTAAGCCTAACTAAGGAAAATAGTTAAGGAAATAGACCATAACTATTTGTCTTTAACTCCCTCAAAGACCACAGAAGGATAATATATAAACTCTAGAAATGACAGAGACATCTTGCCTTGTCAGTCACCTGAAGTTCTTCTGTAATCTTCCATCTTCAGCCCATAAGCCATAGTGTCTCTGGCAGACTCTTCAGCAAAGCAGAAAAATTTAAACTGTCTTCTTGTATTGGCAGTTTGTCAGTCACTTGTCTCTGTGTCCAGCAGACTGTCTGGCAGACTCTTCCATGAGCAGGAACTCTGTAGCAATATCCATCTTGAATCAGCAGTCACTTTTTTGTAGGTCCAACAAGTCCAGTTTATACAGCATAAAGTCAAACCGTCCAGACAAGAGCAGCATCTTGTCCAAATGGCTAGTCTTGCCATATTGGAAGTAACTTTATAATGCGTTTCTTCGATGTCCATCTTCCTTTCTGACACAGGTGATGTTGTCAGGAGCAGTTGTGCCTCATTGTCAAGAAAAACCCTAAACCATTTTAAATGCCATATTCTGTAGGTCTTTGAAATATTTGAAGAATGCCTATTTATCTCCAAATACATCTCTGTATATTTAGAAATCCTAAGTAACTTAACTATAAGTTTTGACAATTATAGGTAACTATCAAATCTGTACTAAATTATACATTGCATTCCTAAATGAGCTATATAAACACAATGCCTAAACAAGAGGAGAAATATACATATCACAAAATTGACCTTAAATTGTATCAATAAATGAAAATCCATTCCAACACAAAGTATTCATATCTATACCATAATTACACTGGCAAGACACAATCCCAATATGTAACCTCTTCTGGCTGTGGAGGTCCATGCACATGCACACACACATAAATAGTAAAATCTTTTAAAAATAACAATAATTAGCCTTAGAAACTAATGTGAAGGGCTATCATTACCCTGCCTGCCAATTAAAAAAGAATGACAAGAGAGGATCTAACTCTTCAGCTTTTTTATGTGAGGAAGCCTCTACCATGACGATTCATCCTGAGGAGTCCCTAGCATTGACGATGTTAAAACCAGAGAGTGTGTGACAAAAACAAGCAAAATAAACAAATTATCAAGTAAGAATTTGGATGCTTTCTCTCATGACATTCAAATCAGAAAATGTCTCTGTTGAAGTACTTCCTAGTGATTACTCCCCTTAGTAGAAGAATGTTGCTACAGAGTTCGTATGCAGTTATCAGTCTCATTAGCAAGCAAATCCACAGAGACGGCTATTTTGTTCATAACATTATCTTCTATTCTCAATATAACCAGATGATTCAAAGACCTTGCTCTTTGTGGGATAACTATATATTCTCCGTGTTAGAAGATGTCTTTGGCATCTGTTGCCTATGTTTTTACTTTGATATTAATTTGTAATTACTGAAATATTGTGTTTGTAAGATTATCCAGACTTTTCATTCATGAATGCCACCTTTCTTCCACTAATCTTCTGGTCCCTGTTTATAGACTTCACATTGGCCTTTTCTGTGTACTGGCAGTGAAATTTTAAACAGTTTTGGCGCTGCAGCGATTCTGCCCTTTGTTACCCACAGCACGATTTTGATCTATGCTCATGAAAATAATGTTGAAAAGACAAAGAGAAGATCCTCAGTGGGAACGGGGAGCAATATAGGAGACTTGAAGGAAAGAATCTGTAGCCACTTCTCTGTTCTGTTCTCATATTGAGCTTATTACATGTTAGTCCCACCTCAGGATAACTATATTTCACAGGAAATTACAGTCTGCCATAAGACATGTCAGAGTAAGACGAAGAAATTGCAGTCACCGATTGATCAATGGAGAGCAAATATTTAACTTCAGAAAAAAATCAAAACTAAATTAAAGTCTAACCAACTTTATTTCATCTGCAAAGATTTAGCAGCCTAGAAATTGAAGCCAGGACTGACAGTGCATTCAAATAGCACAGACTGCTTCCTCAGAGCAATCTTCTCTAAGGATTCTGAAAATTTCCAGCAAATTTGCAGACTTTCAGATGCCTACTGGAGTTTCATTCTTTGTAACTGAGGAAGAAAAACTTCCCAAGTCCTGACTAAAGTTAACACAAAAATTTTAATATTGCTTTAGCAGAGACAATGAAGTGGGGTGTTTTGCTGCTGAAGCTGGGCATTGGTGGTGCATGCCTTTAAACCCAGAACCTGGGAGGCAAAGGCAGGTGAATCTCTGTGAGTTCAAGGCCAGCCTGTTCTACAGAGAGAGTTCCAGGACAGGCTCCAAAGCAATACAGAGAAACCTGTCTTGAAGAAAAATACAAACAAAAAAGTTTTGCTGCTGAATTTTTTAAAAATATTTTTCGTATTTGTGAAAGTTGGTTTCTTCCAGCACACAGCTAGGGTATAATGGGCATAATACTGACAAATTTATGAAATCTCATCCTGTCTTCTAAGAAGGGAAAGTATACAGTTAATATAAGTCAGGTAAATGATTATGTAAAAATGACAGTGAAGAGAAGGGTACATAACTGTGGAAGAGATAAATAGCTGCTTTACATTATTAGAAAAGGAACTTGTAATGAATTTGATGATACATAATTCTCTGAAGTCAAAATAATACCTCTTTATGCAAAAAATGGGGGGAAAAAGTCTGTCCTATGTCCAGGCTGCATAATTTGAGATTATCATGAAAAAAAAATTATCTGTAGTACTGGTTTGAGTGTCCTGCGTGCAGCTGTTCTGATGCCTATCTCTTGGGAAGTAATCAGCTTGTAATAACTTGTTTGTTCATAATCAGAGCAGCAGATAAAATACACATGCAAAGTCAAATAGCTTTCCTATAAAACATGTCAGTATAAAGATTTAATCCGAGCATCCATAATGATCCTGCACTCATGAATTGGGGAAAAAACAAAGAAACTATCTTTAGTTCCAAGAAAATGGCTCAGAGAATCTATTGGAATGACAATGAAAGGCAGTGCCTGATTAATAAGAAGAAAGCCACATAACAGAAGAGGAGTGGCTGAGGGAAGTGGTGTGAGGGAAGAGGTACTTTGCTTTCCTACCTGTCCACAGCAAGACTAACAGAAAGCATTTCCTTGGCTTGGTATCCAAAGAGATATCTATCTTAGTGTTACAAACACTTACACTTTATACCTCAGCATCCATATACAAACTCTTGAGAATTCAAGCACTCACCATGTAGATATAAAAGTCTTAGGAGAACAATGGATTTGCAGGGTCTATGTGCTTTTATATACAGGTTAATGCCAGTGTCTTGTTTATGAGTATTGGTACTTTATGTCCTTCTTCTGCTCTTTCACAAATTGCAGAATCAAGTCAAATCTAATTTTAGGAATGTGATTCTTTAGAAAGTAATGATGTTTAAATTAGATTCATTTATATATGTCAATGAAAGAATTTTCACCCATATTTCTGTAAGTATATCAATTGGTTGTCTTAATTAAAGGGATGTTTCTGGAAACATTCATGGTACTTTAACCTTCTCAAGAATACAAGAAAAGACAGTCTGAAATTAATTTTATTAATTTGCCATAGAGTGAAATTGACTTTTCAGTCACACAATTCCATGAATTTTAATACATGTACAGATCTACAATGTATGTCTACCACCCCAACCATGATTCCAAAGTTCATATTTACCATGAAAACTCTCCTAGAATCTTTATAGCCACTTTTATTTTTACCTTTGACAATAAATGACTTCATTCTCCTATAGCTTCATGCCATGCTCATATCCATATTGATAAGGCATGCATTCAAATTTCCCCCATTTATAGATTATGATTTTATATTTTGTTGTTGAATTCTGAATATTCTTTGCATATTCCAGGCTCTTGTTCATATTTCATCCTCTTAGCTATGACTCAAAAATCGAAAGACCTATTTTGTTTCTTTTTTGACACATTGCTATTTCCTTAAAAATGCTATTTTAAATTTCATTTTGGTATCATTTCCTTTTTGCCTTAAGAACTTCCTTTCAAAATTCTTTTAAAGCATAATTACTGACTGAAATTATTTCAGTTTGCTTTAAGTTACTTTCATTCCCAGAAGAGAATAATTCAGTCTGAAGAGAAGAATAAATAAATAAATTATTTATTTATTATTTGTTCACATGAATAAATAAATGATTCTAAAATGGTTAACAAAAAGAAGTTTGAGAAAATACTACAAACAACCAAATGACCGCAATTAATACACACCATTCCATAATAACTTATTTTTATTTTTCTTATTTTACATATCAATCCCAGTTCCCTCTCCCTCTGTCCATCTCTCTCTCCTTCCCTCCCTCCCATGATCTCCCGAGCCCCTTCCCATTCAACCCCACCCCACTCCACAGAGAGGCTGATGTCTTCCAGGAAGGATCTTCAAAAATCTGTCAAGTCATTTGGAATGGAGACTAGACCCACCCTCCTGCCTCTAGGCTAAGGGAGTATGACTCCATGGGGAATGATAGAGATAAGTACTAAGTTGTTCTCAAATTTTAAACTATTTTTAACTGAAAAAATGGTTTTTCTTATAATAACATTTTATCATAATTCATAACCTCCTCCCCAATTTGTCCCACTTCCCTACCCATCATACCCATGTTGTCTTCTCCCCTCTTTCAATGTCTCTTTTTCCAAAAGAAAAGCCCCCCAGAACCACAATAAAATAAAATTTAACAACAACAACAACAAAAAAAAAAAAAAAAGACAGCAGTTCTCTGCCAGAGCTCCAGGCCCAAGACAGAGATCAGCCTATCTCAACAGGACCATCCTGAATCCGGAATGTTGGGTCTTTGACCCCCATCGCCAGGCCTCTGCTGGAGGTGAGTCTGGGACCAGTATAGGTGGAATCCACCCCCCACAACCTTCCCTGAGAACTCCCTGGATTGGCCCCAACTCTCCTTACCCCAGAGAGAGCACTCCTGGTGCTCTGATACACACACACACACACACACACACACACACACACACACACACACACACACCCGCCCAGGCCAGAAGAGCCTACCCTCCCCCACCCTGTATGCTTACCTAGCCTACTGTCATAGGGCTCTGGTTCAGCACTGGAACAGAGGGTGGATCTAACAATCCTGCCACCTTCAGGGAACATCTTGGAGCTGCTATGAGCACACTAGACATATCTATCCATGCAGAACCACCCTGAATCCCCACCTGCCTGATCTCTGACCCCACTGCCAGTCCTCTGCTGGAGCTCTGGGCCTAGCCCAGCAGGACCTATCCCAGCAGGACCATCCTGAGTCCCAGCCTGCAGGATCTTTCACCCCCATCACCAGACCTCTGCTGGAGCCTGATTTTTGACCCCCGTCACTGAGCCCCTGCCTAAGGAGAGACATTCTGGAGAGTTTCAACCACCCAGAGCTACATACATCGAACTTCTGACCCAACTGAGACCACAGGGGGAGTAGCATAGAGAGAGAGAGACCCCACCTACACCCACTACAAGAAGCTATGAAAAGATGGCAATGTAAGAAAACACCTAACAATAGAAAGACAAGCATGACACCACCAGAATCTAGGGAATCTACACCAACTAGACCTGAACACCCCAAAGCAGATAAAGCAGAAGATAATGACTTAAAAAAATATCTACATCAAAATGATAGAGGACTTCAAAGACAATGTGAGAAAATCACTTAAAGAAATAGAAGAAAAAACAAACAAACAAAAAATTGGAAGAAATTAACAAATCTCTTAAAGAAAGTAAGAAAAGCAAAGAAAAAACATTAAACACATGAAGGAAATAGTTCAAGACTTGAAAACTGAAATAGAGACAATAAAGAAAACACAAACTGAAGGAATGCTGGAAATAGAAAAACTAGGCAAACGAATGGGAACTAAATGCAAGCATAACCAACAGAATACAAGAGATGGAAGAGAGAATCTAAGGCGCTCAACATAAATTAGGAAATCATAAATCCAACAAATCCTTAACACAAAACATCCAGGAAATATGGGACAATGTGAAAAAGCCAAACCTAAGAATAATAAGCATTACGAAAGGGAAGAAGCCTAGCTCAAAGTTGCAGAAAACATATTTCAAAAAAACACTGAAGAAAACCTTCCCAATCTGACAAAGGGCATGCCCATGAAAGTACAAGAAGCATACCAAACACCACATAGAATGGACCAAAGAAAAAAGACCCCTTGACACATAATAATCAAAACACCTAACATACAGAATAAAGAAAGCATATTAAAGCAGTGAAGGAAAACAGACAGGTAACATATAAAGGCAGATGTTCTAAAAGTACTAAGATTTCATGGATGCCAGCCCAGGTTACTATACCCAGCAAAACTCTCAATCACTATAGATGGAGAAAACAAGGTATTTAAAAACAAAGCCATATTTTCACAATACATATCTCCAAATCCATCTCTACAGAAAGTTCTGGAACAAAATTCCAACCTAAAGAAGTTAACTACACTCATAAAGACATAGGCAATAGATAATCCCACTTCACCAGAACCCAAGGGTAAAGCAGTACAAATATATTCACAAACAGCTAAAAGTATACAATGGGGTAGGAAAGCATCTTCAACAATGCTGGCACAACTGGATGATGGTGTGCAGAAAATTGCAGATAGACCCATGTCTATCGCCATGCACAAAATCCAAGTCCAAATGGACCAAAGACATGAACATAAATCCAGCCACATTTAACGTCTTAGAAGAGAAAGTGGGAGGTAACCTTGAACAAATTGGTATAGGATTCCACTTCCTTAACATAACTCCTGTAGTACAGACACTGATATACACAGTTAATAAATGGGACCTCCTCAAACTTATACACTTCTGTAAGGCAAAGGAAACAGTTGACAACACCAATTGACAGCTCACAGACTGGGAAAATATTTTCACCAGTCCTACATCTGACAAAGGGCTGATCTCCAAAATATACAAAGAACTCAAGAAACTAGTCATCAAAACACTAAATAACCCTATTAAAAACTGGAGTACAGAAGTGAAGAGAAAATTCTCAATAGAGGAAATCAAAAAGGCTGAAAGACACTTAAGAAAGTGCTCACCATCCTTAGCCATCAAGGAAATACAAATCAAAACAACTTTGAGATACCATCTTACTCCTGCCAGAATGGGAAAATTAGAAACACCAATGATGACTCATGTTGGAGAGGATGTGGAGAAAGGGAAACACTCCTCCACTGTTGGTGGGAGTGCAAACTCATACAGCTATTTTGGAGATCAGTATGACGGTTCCTCAGGAAAATGGGAATTAGTTTACCACAGGACCCGGCAATCCCCCTCTTAGGCATATACCCAAAGGATTCACATCCATGCAACAAAGGCATCTGTTCAACTATGTTCATAGCAGCACTATTTGTGATAGCAAGAACGTGGAAGCAACCTAGATGTCCCTCAATTGAAGAATGGTTAATGAAGATGTGGCACATCTACACAATGGAATACTACTCTGCAGAAAAAAAATAATGGTATCTTGAAATTTGCAGGCAAGTGGATGGCACTTGAAGAAACCATCCTGAATGAGGAACACTGTATGTACTCACACATATATGAATTTTAGACCTAGATCAAAGGCTCACCAGCCTATAATTCACACCACCAGAGGAACTAGGATACAAGGTGTATTCTAAGAGATTCATATAAAGTCCTGATGGGAGATGTCATTCTGTATATGTTTCTCATACTGGTTAATAAATAAAGCACTGTTGGCCAATAAGAAAGGAAGATAGGAGGGACTAGGAGACAAGGAGGAAATAGGAAGTAGGAATCAGGATGGAGAGCCTGGAGAGAACGGAACTGCCATTTCTCCGCTCTCAGTAAGACCACATGGAAATACATAGAAATGGGTTAATAATTAAGGCAGAGCTAGCCGATAAGAAACTAGTACCTGGATAACAGGATTATATCAAACACAGAGTCTCTGTGCATTATTTGGGGCTGGTGTGGCAGCAGGACAAGACTCGGCGGCGGGCGGAAAAACCATACTCCTTACAAATTCCCTCACAGAACTGGGAAGGGACAAGTCCCCCAGAGATCACGGGAAGTGGGGGGAAAGGGAATGGAGAGAGAAGTAGGAGAAAACGAGGGGGAGGAAAGGAAAACATGTGCAATCAGGAATGAATAGAAGACAGGAAAGAGAGAGAGAGAGAGAGAGAGAGAGAGAGAGAGAGAGAGAGAGAGCATAAAAGAGGGAGCCAATATTGGTTTGAAGATAAAATTGAACACAAAGAAAGGTCTAGAGAACTACAAGACTGCTCCCAACTAACAATTTGAGCTTCCGTGGAAAGACTATCACAAATGCCCTTCCCGGAGAGTGAGATCAACAACTAACTTATCCTTAATGCCTGTTGGAAACAGGATCAAACACCCATACATAAACACTGAGTCGAACTAGAACCCAGATGCAGATGGAGAGGATAAGACCAGGCGGCAGAAACACATACAGATAGCTTACCTGAACAAGGAGGAGCTAACAGGCCACTAGACTGATAGCTGGGAAGCCAGGATGGGACTGACTCAGGCCCCCCTGAATATGGGTCTCAGCCAGAAGGACTGAGCAGTCTAAGAGACCTCAGACAGTGGAGCCAGGATATATCCCTGGTGCACAAAAGGACTTTGCGAACACATCCCCCATGAAGGGATAACTGCCTTAATCTAGAGACAGGAAAGAAGCCCTAGTCCCTACTTCACATGACCTGCCAGATCTACATGACCCCAACTGGATGGCATTCCCCTACATATGGAATTGTGGTGGGGGGATGGGAGGGAAGGGTGGTTAGAGTACATGTGAGAGGGTAGAGAGGGTAAAAGGGAGGGAAGGAGAGATGGAGGAAAAAAGGGAGGGAGGAAAAAAGGGAGGGAGGAAGGGGGGAACTGGTATCGACATGTAAAATAATAAATTAAATTTAAAAAAAAAAAAATGCTTTGACTCCAAAATTTAAGTTGAAGGACAAGTTTCTGGGGAAAAGGATTTCTATTTTTGTTTCCACAGAAAATGAAAAGATGTGGATTCCTTCCAGATTAATGTGGTTTGATCAAGCCAGACTGCCTGAAACAGAGTACAAGGTGATCCTACATTCAAAACAGCTGGACAAAGCAGACTTACAGACTACAACCAGGATTTCTGAATCTTCTTCGAATCCCCCATGACAGTGCACCTTACCAGCAGGAAGTAGTTTGGAAAGAACAACGCCTAAATTCCCAAATATTGTCTATAAATGTTTGTTTTCATTTAAATGGACTTTGTTATATAAAATAAATTTTAAAAAATTACATGTTATGCAAAGGAATGCAGAAATCACTGGTTTTCCACAGAGTACACACTAGCACCAAAACAGCATGCCTTTATCAAGAAGCCAGACAAAAGCAAACACTCCTCAATGCACATAGAAGATGGTCTAAAGAAGTCAAAGCTAGTTTACTGCTACAAGAAGATCTGTCATTGCCTGAAGAGAGAAGACTAGCTACATGGCTACAAAGAATGCATAACTTTCTTGAAGTATGGGAATGTTTTATATCTTGATTATAGTTTTAACTATATCAAATATAGTTTTAATGTGAGTGTTTTATTTCAGGTAAATTATAATGCAATAAATTTAATTTTTCAAAAAGTGTCTCTCATGTTTACTCCACCTTGTTCGTTATAGTAATCTCCATCAATATAGCAAACGCTCTGTACTAAGCAGCTATAATGTATGTAATGTATCTTCTTTCCTACTGCAGAAGTCGTCTCTGTGTTTGCCCTGCTCTCTCTCTCTCTCTCTCTCTCTCTCTCTCTCTCTCTCTCTCTCCTCTCTTTCTCCTCCCTTTCTTTGCCTCTGTCTTTCTCTTATCTATCCATCATTTCTCTATCTATCTACAACCTATCCACAACCTATCTATCCATCTTCTACAACCTATTTATGTACGCATGTAGCTGCTGTCTCTCTGTCTCAACATCTTGCACACAATAACCAAACACATTATCACTGAGACACACACACAATCCCCTGCTTTTACTCTTAAAAATGGGAAGCCATTGTTGTCTATAAACCAGTGAAAATTCCTTAAAGCACATTGCTCTACAAATGATAAGTTATGAGCCAAAAGATCAAAACTAGAAGTTTAACACAGTAAAACATAAAATAAAATATCAGAGTATTCCAGGCCTAAAAAAATAAAATAAAATATTACTTTGATATAAATGAGTGTGAGAAACTATGAAATACTTCTAACATATATATTTAGTGTTGGTGACATTTGCAAGAATACTTCTATATGAAGAAAATAAAATCTTAAAAAAATGTTTTCATGTTTTCTTGTACATGTAATTCTTTGAGGTGATGCAAAACAATGGAGAAAAGCTTTCTCTTCATCATGGGTGAGAAGATTTAACAGGTGGCTAGGACATTTTTTCTTTATACACATTAATATATGTAATTGTGTTGCCTTCCTAATATATTCTCATATGAATGGATGAATAGACAGTGAGATAGAGATGGGAATAGTGAAACATGCCTGTAATCTCAAAATTTGAAATCTTGAGGAAAAAAGAATGGCCATGAGCTCAAAACCAAGCTGAAGTAAGAGTCTTAGCCCAGCTGAAGCTATGTGGAGTGAGAGACTGTCTCACTAAAATATCTAAAATATGCATAGCTTCTACATTCATGTTCAAAGTTGTCCTGTACTATGTAGTGCTTTCCTTCATACACATACTTACTTAATGGTGTTAGTCATCATGGGGAGAAATAATGTCCTGTCTAAAGAAAGAAACAAGAAAAAGAGAATGAGACAGGGAAAAGTACTTTTTAATCTATCATTAATACTAGATAGTCATTTATGAGAGAATAAACGTTTTGTTTATCCCCTAGCTTCCCTGGAGTTGCAGCACAGTTTCACCTTGAATTATTAGCAATGTGCCCTGAGTATCCCCTAGGAATGGATGTGGCATATAGTGATTCAGAACTCACACTATCATTATCAGGTGATAAGGTAGACTGGGGGGGAGGGGAAACCAGTTGCTGAGATAACAAAATTAAAAATGCTAATGGATTGGTCAATCCCTTTAAAAGTAGTTCAGAAAAGGGTGGGAGGGTATGTGATATGGGACAGATAGAGAAAATGGGAAGCTAAAATATGTAGGTATGGCCATAAGAGAAATCATTTTTGGATTTGAAATCTATTTCCACTCTCTAAAAGTGAGTGTAGCTGTTTGGCAGTGGCATTACTGACTGCTAAATCTGATTAAATCGGCGAATCATTTTTAAACTACAGATTAAAGGAGGTAAAGGGAAAGTGAGGACCAAATGAAAATACCTACAATTTTTCAAAAAATCATTTCGTAAAGGCCATCTAGTTAATTTAAGAGGCACTCTGATGCAGCCATGGCTAAATCTCTGATATCTCTTATAAGAAGTGTCATTCCTAAAGTGTAATTACATAACACATTGCTAAAACAGTAATGAAAGAATTTTGGTGCATCAATCAGAGGACATGGAATGAACAGTATTGGTTTACGAATCCCGAGATTGCCTGTAGGAGAACACCATGGTGCTTCAGACAGCACTGCCCCCTGCAGGCTAACCTGTCTTACTGCCGGGGCTCAGGGAAACTGGTATTTATTATTTTATTTCCTCTAACCAAAAACAGTGCTCAGGGCAGATCTTTACAGAATTTATTGTTATGGAAGGCAGCATCAGTAAGGGCTGAAAGACATCAATCTGGTTTGTTTGACATCTACTGTTCTGTTCCTGATAAACATGATGGGTAGTATTGCTGAATTCCTGGTCTTTCTACTTTGTGGAAGGGTGAGAACAGACAGTAAGGAAACAATCACACAATTTAATAAAAAATAGCCCTCCACCATTACAAATTAAAAAAATTAAATCATAAAGTTGATTTTAACCGAAGGAGGTGATATATCAATGACAACCAAAAATAAAGAGAACAATCTATGTGATCAGTGGGTAAAAGTGGGTGAAATGACATATGTAAATGTTCAGTGGGAAAAAAAAAATGAGATGTTCCCAGAATAAAACAATCTGTACAGAGAACACTGAGCAAATAGGACAAAGATCACTTAAAGGTGGAAAGCTATATAGGAAAATGGTCTAAAAGATCCTACTTACCCTTAGGTTCTATTAACAAAGCCAAATTTTATTTTAAATTCTACAATGTCCTTTCCAAGTGCATTCAGTAAAATGTAAAGTTCCCAGTGGCCATATAGTTCTAAAGTCAAGCTGCACCATGTAGACATATTACAAAGTTTTGGAGAAGCCATGTCCAGACACTTCTCACATAACATATCTACAACACAGCAAGCAGAAACAGAAGTAGAAACCATGTAGTAATATTGCTTACGAGCTCACTTACTGGCTCGTGTAGCATCCACAGACACACAACCATACTGATCTGAAAATGTTCTCAGATGAATGTCACTCTTTCCAAGTGACTCTATATTGTGACAAATTGACAAGGACCAACCCGAGAGACAAGTGTGAATGTCAGGTACATTTATCTACTATGACAACAGAATGGAAAGAGAATTAGTGATTTCTTTAAGCAATAACATAGTTCACTAATTTTTCAGAATCTCACAATCTTTTCTCCTTTAATTGCATGTGGGGGTGGCTATTGAAAGAGACAGATAACATGAGGACTTTGCCTGCCATTACTTCTTCAGAATGTCTTATCGCTGATCACAACAATTCAGCAGTATTATCCTTGATAGATTTCCATGAAGAAAATTTATTTTCCATAAAATGTGAACATTAAAGTTTTCGGTTTCTACTTGCAGTATTAATGAGCATTTTAAGGACTTCTAGAATTAAATTAGATGTCCTAGTTCTTTGAAATTATTCAGATTTCTTTGTCCAGGCTTTCACACTTTCCAAGTGTTTGAGTGGAAAAAAACATAAAAAGGGAATATTAGCAGACTTATTATGAGCCTTCCAGTTGGTGATCCATTGGTAAAAATAAATAAATTAGGTTAATACTATTGGTAGTATTTTCCACATTTGGTGCACACAATTTTCTATTTTAATCTTCAACACATCTGTCATGCTTTATGTCCTTTTATGTTTAAGTTAATATAAATAACAAAAGGCTGGCACTCATGTAATACTAATGCTTTTTATGCAGCAATAAGCAAATAATTTCTTGCATGAATATTATGTAATTTATCAAATATCAGTGTGTGTGTGTGTGTGTGTGTGTGTGTGTACAATTATATTATCAAATCCAGACTCTAAGTAATGGTCAAAATATAAGTAATGCCAGTACCTGATGGTCAAAGCTATGATCACAGATATTCTAGAGACTTAAGAAGGAAGAGTTCAAATTCAGAGACATCCTGGGATATAAAGAAAGCTCATGATTAAATAGACAGCCGGAGAACCCATGGTGATGTTGTCCAGATGGTTGCTTGGGACCTCACGCAGGATCGATAGAGGCTGCGCTTGGAGGTTTGAAGTCAGTATGGGGAGGTAGCCAACATTATTGCCCTCCTCTTTCTAAGGATGTCACTTATAGGAACCTAAAAAACCTACTGAACTCCAAAAATATTATGTGAATTGATGTTAGAGATGCATGGGAAATTCTTGAGCATGGAGAAATACCTGGATCAATCAACATACCATTGGATGAGGTAAGGGAAGCTCTATAGATGAACCCAAGAGACTTCAAAGAGAAGTACCATGAAGTGAAGTCATCCAAACCTGACAGTCTAGTGTTTCCTTGTTTCTCTGGAGTAAGAAGTAAGAAGGCTATGGACACAGCATTATGACTGGGCTTTAACAGTGCTCAGTACTATGCTGGAGGCTGGAAGGAATGGGTAACCTATGAAATGTCAGAGAGCAAACAAGAAAATTGAAATTTGGATGAAGCAAAAGAAAACACCAGTCTTGGCACCAAAGGCTGATGATGGATTCCATATAACTATGTGGCATCTTGTTTCCCCATCTGTTCCCCTGAACACTTTGAGGTTCTTCTGAGGACTGAGATAATATGAACTGCCAATGAAATTTACAGATTCTACAGTGAATTTTTAAGTAGTGGCTATTCCAAAAGATCAAGTAACTTCTATTATCTAATCCAGTGGAATCATCCACTAATCCAGTGGAAGATACTGTGTAAACAAGCAGTCTGGATCTTATGCAATAACTAATCATCGGTTTTAGGCACATAATTGTAGTTCCAATACTCAGGTAATTGAGATAAACAGATGGCTGTAAGTTTGAGGGTGGCCTGGACTTTAGAGACCCTGATGCACGACCCTAATTCGGCTTAATAATTAAAACCAGGAGTCAGATATTGGGATAAAAGCCGAAAGATCAGAGAAGTAAAAGACAAGCTGTACAATCATCTTTCACCTTTCTGACTCACTCTCAAAGGGGCCAGGCTCCTATCTATGCTCCATTTATCACTTCCTCTCTCTGCCCAGCCTTATTATTTCCTGTCTCCTGTCTGTACAGACCTCCAGACCTCTATGATTAACTAGTGGCTAGTTCTACCCTCTGATCTTTAGGCAAGCTTTATTTGTAAGAACACAAACAAAATATCACAAGACCCTGTTTCAAAAGAAAAGAAAAGAAAAAAAAAAGGAAAGGAAAGGAAAGAAAAGGAAAGGAAAGGAAAAGAAAGGAAAGGAGAGGAAATAAGGACAGGAAAAGAAAGGAGCTGAAGTCCAATGAAGTAAACTCTAAACACAAAAAAAAAAAAAAAAAAAAAAAAAAACATTTACAGCATTTGAAGACTTATGGCAATGTGTGGCCACAATAGTACCAATGTAACTAATTTTAAAAATTAACGTTAATGTGATGATACAAAATTAATGGGTTATGACAGTGGAAGGCAAACTAACCTGAAAGAGTTCAGGAAATTTTTAGGATAGTAGAGATGTTCTGTTGCAAGATGACAAGATCTGTATATCTTTATGTGAACCAGGATCCATTGATATTTAGTGAGTGACTTACATATTAGTGGTGCTAGGTTTAGATCATCTTTCCTAGAACTAATTCATTAAAAGAAACCCAATACAATTTCTATCTTTAACTTCTCTGTTTAAAAAGTTAGAAAACAGACTTACAAAGGCTTAATGACTTATTTAAGGTCACTGGAGTATAAGCTCTCTTAAGCTTACTATCCCCCATTCTCTGAAAATATTTATTCCACACACTATTATTTTCCTGTAACACTTTGTGTTTTACTATTACTCATCTCTATCCATGTATAGGAAAATCAAGACTGAGGGAAAAGAGAAATAACATATTTAAAATCACAGAAAAGTCATGTGTAACTCAAAACCATCAAATAAGGGTTTCAAGTCTTCTTAAATCCCACATTAGGAGCAAAGGAAATGGCTCAACAGGTAAAAGCACAAACTGCAAAAGTCTAATGGCTGACTTGATCCTTGGAACCCATGTACAAAGCCAGATGTGCTGGTGTGCGTCTGCAATCTCACCACTCCCACATCAAGGTTGAAGGCAGACACAGAGAACATCTGGGATGCTCTCGGGCCAGCTGGCTATGCCAAATCATCATGCCTTTCTCTCCAAACCATGCCTTCACTCTCTCTCTCTCTCTCTCTTAAGCACACACACACACACACACACACACACACATGCATACACACACACACACACACACACACACACACAAATACATCAGTATTTAAATCAAACATTATAACAGTTTGTGTTACGTTATAACTTTTTCTGTAATTATAGTTTCTTCTTTGAGAAAATTTTAATATGAAAGCTTCAAAAGCAATTCCTCACATGCCATATTTTTCTGTATGAATAAATCAAAGTAATAGTCATTCCAGGAGAAGGAAAAGATAATCTTTGAGAGCCAGGGTTAGTGTTTATATAATATAACAACAAAATAATAAGCCAAACTTTTTCCTGTGTGGGAGTAGGAGCTACATTAAAGCTCTATTCCTCCCCTGAATTTTACTGTAAGCCCAAATCTGGTTATTAAAATCTTCAGAGGATGAAAAGTGAATACATATTTTTGGTCTGACAACATGTCATCGATTGTTCTGGTATAACAGAAAATGAAGAACTATTTGCACTTTTAAAAAGCATTTGTAAACATGAAGTTTGCCTCTGGCTTCCAACCAGTGCTGCCCATTGTTCTCAGTAGAACAGATTAGATTATCCATACACTGTCGTTCCATAGTGGTGTCATCCCCTCCAGGTAAATTCACCCATTCTCCTCATAACTTTAGAGAAATTAAGACTTAGAAGATCTCACGGTACATTATGATTAAGTTTGGAGTCCACTGAAATAAAACTAGATCAGATTCAATTTGAAAAAGTCTTATTTTGCAACAGAGTACAAATCACAGCTTTAGAAGCTTAAATTGGAAATGAAGACAAGTTCAACTCAAGTGGCAACAACATGGCTTACAAAGTAGAGCAGAAGGGAACTGTGGACAGTGATAATCTTATAGCAGTATAAAAGGCAACTCAATTTTCCATTGTGTTCTCCAAAGTCTTTATAAGAAAATTTCTAAGTTAAATATCCTATACCATAAAGAGTAGATAAGATTAAGTTTTGTTATGTTGCCTGAATTTTCCCATAGTCTCCCCTTTATTTTAACAGTATCACAACTTAGCAATACTCTATCATGGGCAACTCAACTCTACAATGAATGGGTATAGCAGATAGGTGCTCAAGTCAGAACCCATCACTGCTGTTTCTAAATTTCTATTTGCTGAGGAGGCAACAGTCCTATTTATGGACTCTGATTAAAGAAAACATCACCAATTAATGTTTTAGCATTGACAGAGCTGAATCAGGTGGCTAGTAACCAACCCACTTCTCAATTTCTTGGTCTTGGCAGAAATATGTATTTTCTTAGGTCACTAGAGACTAAGGATCAGTAGTATGGAATTTTGAGCAGCACTACATAGGTTCAAAAGACAGCTTTGTTACATATTATCCATGTGATTTCTTCAGAGGAATAATTTCATCTATATATGTAAAATAAAAGATAATCTCTGGACTACAGATAGAATATCAATCTGTGTATTGCTTGTTTGTTTACTATAGTATTCTCTAGGAATGATTTCTTCATTCTCATCCTGAAACAACTATCTCTATCCCTTCCTACAATGTATAAGTATTCAGTTTTCTAGGTCAAACTAATAATATATTTGTGGTGGTTTGCATGAGAATGGCTTCCATAGCTGCTCGTGTATTTGCACACTTGATTGCAAGTTGATATAGATGTTTGGGGAGGATTAGGTGTGTGGCTTTGGAGGATGTATGTCGTAGACAGTCCTTGAGACTTCAAATGCTTTCTGCCATCCACAGTGAGCGTTTTACCTCCTACATGCAGTTTTGACCTGTGAGCTCTAGGTTGTTCCTGCTTGCATATCTTAGCTCCACTACCATGCACTCTAAACCTCTGAAAATGTAAGCCTAACTGTATGCCTTCTTTGCCATGTTTTGGTTACAGTGTTTTATCACAGCAATAGAAAAGTAACTAAGATACAAATTAGTACCAGGGATTGAGTTATTGCAGTGACTGTCCTGGCCATGCTTGTTTGCAGAGACATGTGGAAGACATTGGGAATTTGGGACAGGAGAGTGATTGGTTACTATAAGCAGAGCTTAACTGGCCCCCCCTAGTAGGATCTCAGAAGACAGCAGTTTTGAGAGCTGTGGAGGACCAGCTCACACGGCTTGACAGGGAAGCAAGAACATTAACAGCAACTATGCTAGAAGCCATTCTGTGATATTATAACAAAGTGTGTCTACATCTGCCCTTGACCTGAGACTGAATTGAAAAAAAAAAATTGGCTAGCTACCTTGAAGGGACAGATGTCAAGACAACCTAATATTGACTCTGGTGCATGGTTACTGTTGATCACTCATAAGAAAATCTACAATTAAAAGGAGCAAACTAGGCAGAAAGAAAAAATGAACAAGAAAAAGAACAAGGTTTGAGCTGAAAGTGACTAAGAGACCAAGTTACATTGAAGTAAAGAAAGAGTCCCCTCAGGGTAACATCCCACCCAGCTAGCTTTCAACTATGGAAAAGAAAAAGCCTAAGGAATTTTCTGCTCCTAAAAATCAACAACAAAGAAGTGTGTTTGAAGGAGTACAACATCTACACCAAGAGGGCAGACAAACCTGGCAGAGCTATCCGCCTGACTCTGGATTATTTATTTTATTTTTACTTGTTATAATTTACTAGCAATATCAGTATTTTTAAATTAAATTAAATTTGACAAAAAATTGTTTTACATGTCAATCTCAGTTCCCACACCCACCCATCTTCCCCTATTCCCCCAACCAACCTCTATCCCCTTTCTGCTCCCCCAGTGAGGGTAAGGCCTTCCATGGGGAATATTCAAAGTCTGTCATATTATTTGGAGCAGAGACTAGGCCCATCCTATGTTTCTAGGCTGAGGTAGTATTCACCTATGTAGAATGGGCTCCCAAATTCCATTCCTATACTAGGGATAAATACTGATCCATTTAGAGGTCCCATAGACTGCCTAATCCTACTAACTAACACCCACATTCAGGGAGTCTGGGTCAGTCCTATGCTGGTTTCCCAGTTATTATATTGGAGTTCATGTGCTCCCCGTTGTTCAGATCAGCTGTTTCTATGGGTTTCTCCAACCTTGTCCTGACTCCTATGCTCATCACTCCTCCTTCTCTGCAACTGGATTCCAAGAGGTCAGACCAGTATTTAGCTGTGGGTGTCTGCTTCTGCTTCCATCAGTTACTAGACAAAGGCTCTAGGATGGCATATAAGGTAGTCATCAATCTCATTATCGGGGAAGAGCATTTAAAGTGGCCTCTCCAGTATTGTTTAGATTATTAATTGGGGTAATCCTTGTAGATTTCTGGACATTTCCCTGGTGCCAAATTTCTCTTATAGCCTATAATGGCTCCCTCTATTATAGTATCTCTTTTCTTGATCTCCTCTAATCTTTCCCTGACTTAATCTACCTGCTCCCTCATGCCCACCTCTCCCCTCTTCTTCCTCCTAAATCCCTCTCCCCAACGCATGCTCCCAATTTGGAGATCTTGTCCCTTTTCCCTTCTCCAGGAGACCATGTATGTCTTTATTAGGGTCCTCCTTATTCCCTAGCTTTTCTGGCAGTGTAGGCTGGTGATCCTTTGCTCTATGTCTAAAAACCATATATGAGTGAGTACATACCATGTTTGAATTTTTGTCACTGGGCTACCTTACTCAGGATTGTTACTTCTAGTTTCATCTATTTGCCTGCAAATTTCAAGATTCCATTGTTTTTGTTTGTTTTTTTGTTTCCCACTGAGTGGTGCTCCATTGTGTAAATATATCACATTATCTCCATCCATTCTTCAGTTGAGGGGCATTTAGGTTTCTTCCAGGTTCTGGCTATTACAAATAATTCTGCTGTGAACATAGTTAAACAGGTGTCCTTTGTGTATGAATGAGCATCTTTTGGGTATATACCTAAGTTTGGAATTACTGGATCTTGAGGTAGACTGATTTCCATTTTCCTGAGGAACTGTCATACTTATTTCCAAAGTGGCTGTACAGATTTGCACTCCCACCAGCAGTGGAGGAGTGTCCCCTTTCTCCACATCCTCTTCAGCATAAACTGTCTTTGGTGTTTTTGATTTTAGCCTTTCTGACAGGAGTAATATGGTATCTCAGAGTTGTTTTGATTTGCATTTCCCTGATGGATAAAAATGATGAGCACTTTCTTAAGTGTCTTTTAGCCATTTTATATTCCTTTATTAATAATTCTCTATTTAGTTATGTACCCCACTTTTTAATTGTATTATTTGGTGTTTTGGTAACTAGCTTGAATACTTTGTATATTTTTGAAATGAGCCCTCTATCAAATGTGGGGTTGGTAATGATCTTTTCCCATTCTGTGGGCTGTCTTATTGCCTTAAAGAATCTGACTCTGGATTTTAAGTCATGAAGGATACTCAAGTAAAATGCTTAGATAACCTCACTTCATACCAAATAACAGATACTGTAGCCAGGAAATATGTGGCTGAATATTCTCTGCATGAAGGCCCTAAAAATGCAGGATAATTTGAAAGTTCATTGTGCCAAGCTGTGAAAGCATAGCCTGACTTTTATTAAGATCACAAGATGCTGGATATGCTAGAGGCCTGGGGCATTTGGCTAAAGAGATCCTCACACAAAGCATGGAACCAACTCAAGACTATTGCAGCCAGAACACCTGGAGGGCCAGAGCCACCTAACCATTTTGATATCAGACATGGAGTTACAGGATGTGAAATTTGCTATGCTAGGTTTATATTTTGCTTTGATTCAGTATTTCCTCATTATGCCCTGATTCTTCTCTTTTGTAACTATAATTTCAATTCTTACTTTTATGTTGGAACTATGTCATTTTTTTTTTGACTTTACAGAGAATTGCAAATAAGAGGTTGCCTTGAGTCTTAGAATAGAATTTGGATGTTGGAATTTAAAACATTGCTGAGATTATGAAAGATTACAGGGTCTGTTCAAGTTGGACTAAATGCATTTTGCATTGTGTTATAACTCAAGTCTATGACAATTAGGAAGTAGAATGTGATAGTTTGAATGAGAATGACCCCATAGGCTCACATGTTTGAATAGTTGGTATCCAATTGGTGGAACTGTTTGTGAAGTATTAGGAAGTGAGGCTTTGTTGGAAGAGGTGTGCCACAGAGGTAGTCTTTGTTGTTTCCAAAACCTCCTGCCAGCCATGCTGTGTTCTCTGCCTCCTACTCACAGTTTTGAGTTTTGAATTCTCATTTAATTGCTGTTGTCATACCTTTGATCTGCCACCACAGATTTTAAACCTCTTAGTCTATCACTCCAACTATAAGCTTTCTTTTAGAAGTTGCTTTGATCATGCGTCCTGCCACAGCTAAAGAAAAGTAACTAACATGATATTTTTTCTTTTCCTTGAGTCATAATTGACCATAATGTTTCCTCTTAAGTATTAGTTGCCAAATGATTTAGAAAATCTCATGAAATTTAGGACACAAAGCAGCTTAAAACTGAGAAGCATGTTGATAGTGTGTTAGGACAGATATTGATTCACATCAGTGTTAAGTCCCTAGTGGGTTGTGCAATACCTATTGGTCAGTCCTGAAACTATACACACACAAACAAAAACAGGCTCAGCCAATTGTATTTGCATATTTGTGAATACATAGAATGTACAAATAATAATCAATGAAAAAGGCTGTAGGTTTGAGAGTAGGTGGGGCATGAGGGAGGTCTTTTGGGGACCCAAGGGACGAAAAAGAAAGGGGAGAAGATGGAGTCATATTTTAATTAAAATTTCTAAAATACAATTCCACAGAAAGCAAATTATAGACCTATTCTCCCTACAGTCGCTCTCAGATACTCTTCTCCCTCCAACCAATAACCAGCATAATTCCTTAAAAAATTCTGAAAATATATTTTCAAAAAAATTAAAAATTTTTAATTTTGCATGCACACACAAATGCACCATGGCATGTGAGCTGAGATCAGAGGACAGTTTATAAGGTTGGGTTCTTGCCTTTCTCCACGTAATTCCTGAGTATTGAAGTTGGACTGTAAAGTTTGACAGCAAGTATTTTTACCATCTTTGCTAAACCATCTATTTACCTCCTAAAATGAGCTTCTGAAACTGATAGAAGCCTCATTTAGTTAGTACTGTCTAGTAAATGTTGCTATTATTCATCCTGTGGTTGGAACCAAACAGCATCTGTTATATTTATTGCTGCCTTTTTCTCTTTCTCTTAATATACAACCATTTCATGAGACTTAAAATACAACTCAAATAATATTTTGTTTTAGATAGAGAAGGCTAAGACAGGGTCTTATTATGTGGCTTTTGTGTGTATTACACACACACACACACACACACACACACACACAGACACACACACACACACACACACACAGGGAGAGAGAGAGGAAATAAAATAGAGAAAGGAAGTTTAAAAGCAATAAGCACTTATATATTCTTTTTAAATTTTTGAAATAACACATAAGGACTGCCACATTAGTGGCTCTTTTCCTTTGCTGTTCTTTCTCAATTCCTGCAATATCTACTTCCCTTACCTTACCTTGAATGGCAACCCAATGTCACCTTCAAGAGTCCTTCCCCAAATACACCATCTAAAAGAACATTTCCAACTCTTGCCCTATCCATTTTCTAATTCTTCTCTCAACATTTTTTGTCAAGAATGTTTAGTATGACATATTGTTACAATATGTCACTTATTTAATTACTTTGCCTTTTCAAATATGGTCTCAATGTGTATGGCTTACCTCAAACTCTATATATACCATGATGGCCTCAAGCACAGAGGGATCCACCTGCATCTGTGTCCTAAGTGCTGGAATTAAAGGTGTGTGCCACCTGTCCAGCATGTGTTACATAACTATTGATTTGAATGTTTATTTTTTACCTTCTCATTTAGGAAAATAGTACCCTGTGGGTAAGAACTGTGAAGGGATAACTACAGAATTCCTAGCACCAAAAATATATGTGGAGATGAAAAATATTTACATAAAGGTAGAATAGCCACACTATCACATATTTGCCTACCTTGAAAATATATTTTCTAGTGAAATATACTAAAATTCCAGTTGTATATGTCTTCCACATCACAATTGATCTAGACCACACTTGACATTCTTTATGGCTGTTTCACATGTTCTACATAGTAGCCAGCAGTGGGTTCAAGCCAAAGGCTCAGGAAAGGTCAGTAAGGAATACTTAAATTGAGACATTTATCAGTTCTAAAAAACTCCTTAACACAGACTTACGGTTAGAGAGATTCGTTTCAAAGGAAAAGCATCAATCACTGCATCAGAGAAGGAAAGCTCTGAGAAGCTTCACTACTCACTCTCTGTAAAAACTTGATATTTGTGGATATATTGTTTTGAAACTTTGAAATTACTTACTACTATCTTTTAAATGAATAATTTGCACCAGCTACTATATTTTCTTTTTTGATAAGGGGTCAAGTTTGAATATTATCATTAGTTTATCTCTGAAGTTGCAATATTAATTTAAAAGTAAGTTTTTTATCCTTGTTTAACATTCTTAAAATATTTATGATTTATCTATATTAACCATTGAAACATTAGAACAATAATCTATTAAATTTTATATTGCTATAAATTCAAATTTTTATATAGTATAGAGTGTGATTATAAGCCTATTTATAAATAAAATATTTAATTTTAATAGATTATGGTACATATGTTGTTTTCAATTTAAGGATGAAGAATAACTGAAAAAATATTAGTTGTGATTATAAATCCATAAGGACACGTAGTGCTAATGCTGGCCCATCTGGTAACGGTTTTCAAATACTATACAGTACTGTTGTGGAATTAAGCAGAAGAATAAGACACAGACACAGCCCAGCAAGAATATGAGAGAAAAAAGTGTAACACAGAGTGCTAATTCACAGAAGACAGTGTGATGGAAGGGACATGGAGAAAAGTATCAATGGTCACGTCTGTGGGTTTACTCTGCCAGATACTGTGGGTGAGTATTTAACGATTCTGAAAGTGAAACAAAATGAAAATGTGGCCATCAACAAATCACATGAAGTCTCAGCTTTGGTCAAAGATAACACAGATGCTGATTCAAATTCCTGTATACATGATTCTACAGCCCATGCTCTAATACTGAACTTAACTCTTCAAATGACAATAAGAATGGTTATAGCTCATTGGGAGAGTATTTTCTTATCCTATATAAGACATTGGTTGTAGGTAAAAATAAAGATTGAAATTGAAGGGAATCATATAACTTTCTAAGTAGGCAGCATAAACATAAAAACAAGCAGAGTACCTCCGGGGAAAACTGAAGAGCTCTGCATGAAGTGAGAAATGTTTTAGGTTAAGAAAATACATAGAGAGTTTAATCAGCAACCTTGATGTTTTGTTTTTTTTTTTTTTTTTTTTTTCTGGTATTCTTTGAAAAGACAGATTTTTTACAGTAATTAAGCTTCAACTCTTAGTCCAACCCTGTTTGTAAATATTAGAAACACCATAAAAAAAGAATAAATCTAGGCCAATTCTTGCCTAGCATGAAAGAAGAATGTGGTTAATTAGTATCTGTTGCATTTAATGACAGGAAATCAATGTAAACATATTTTTGTCTATCATAATAGACATCAAAACTTTCTCAAATAAGTTATGTACAAATTAGTCATAGATGTTAGATTCAGTTCATAATCACTCTCCTATCTGCCCATTTTAATATATATTTAGATCTCCAAACTGTATTTTCCATAATTATTAAAAATACATTTCAATCCATATCTTTATTAATCTATCAGTACAATTTTTGGCAGCTAGCACAATGCTTCTTTAAACTGAACTCAAAACAGATTATTACACAAAGCACAATTTAATTGTCTATACACTGCAGAAAAACTTCATTAGGACATCAGATAATCATTATTTTTGAGATTGGACAGAAAAATAAGGTAAGAAAGAAAATGAGTAACTGTTAGTAAGTAGCCCTCTTAACTAATTTTATTCATTTATTTATTATATTGGTACTTTCTGCAAAATATTTTAACAAAGAAAAGATGTGTTAGATTTGTTTATGCTGCTGAATATTACTTTAACTATGTGTTACATTTGTTTCTGATACCTTGGTGAAATAATGTAAAGATGTGTAACATTTGTTCCACCTTACCTGCCTAATATAGATCTAATATGAAGCTGAATAGCCAATACCTACGTAGAAGAGGAATAGGTCATTCTGGCAGGCAGAGGTAATAAGTAGGAAGAGAAATCTAGTCTTGAGAGAGAAGAAGAAAACGAGAAAGAAAGGGACATGTCTGAGGCCAGAAGCTGGCAGCTGCCAGACAGACAGACATTAGAAGCAGGGAAGTAAGACATGTAGGAAGAAATTTCCAAAGCCCCAAATGTAAGCAAATCCACAAGAGCCCTTTTAAAGTGTATCAAGGATTTATTAGGCTATATTCAAAGATTCACAACAAGGTGAATAGTAAATGTCCACCACAGTCTTTCATTCTGCCCAGGTTGGGAGGGGTAAGGTAATGGAACCAGCAGTCCCATGAGAGAGTAAGTGATCATCCCCCTTTTCCTTTTAAAAGGTCAAGTCAGCAGACAAGAAGTTATGCCTCTATCAGGCCAGATAGCCCAAGATCATGGGTGGAGCAAGCATCTACTACACACCCTCCTTTGTCCAAATAAGAAGGTTCTAAACCTAATATTAAACCATATACCATAAAGATAATTATCAAGTATTATCCAGGAGAAAGAAAGGGTAATAACATACACAAAAAATAGAACTACAAAACAAGAAAAATGTCAAATGAGAAACACATACTAAATGTCCATTTTATAGGTAACAGGTAAATAAAGAGATTATTCAAATAGCTGTCCTATCCTGAAAAGTCTAAGTACCCTTCATTTTATGTATCTTTGTGTTATCATTACCTAAACAAACCTAAAATAGAGCTAATAATAAGTTTTAAGATGAGTTTGTAACCTAGTAAATAAAAGTTATATTTTTTAATAATAATTTTAATTTGCACATCTAGTCTAATGTTTATTTTCCTAAACACACAATCTCTCTACTCCAAAATTGCACATGTATTCTACATTAAGAGTTATTCCTCCTGCACTAAACTTTCCTTAGTTGTCTATAGTTCTTTGTGTAGGGTAGAAGACTTGGTAGGCTTTCCTCTGTCCACTGAGGCATATCTACTGATGCTGTATCTGTTCAGCTCCATAGTCAGTGCTAAAAAATATACATATGAGTAACACTATACAGACTAACCAGGTTATATTTAGGAGTGTGTGTGTGTGTGTGTGTGTGTGTGTACATATATGTGTGTAACAGCAATTTTGTAAAAGAGCAAGAGGGGTATATTTTAGAGGTATAAAAGAGAAGGGAGAAGTAGTGAAATTATATTGCAATTTCAAAACAAAAATTATAGTAAGAAAATTTTAAAATACTTAGATTAAGAAAGTTATCATAAATTAGGCTGGGAATTGTGGTGCCCACCTTTAATCCTAGCACTCACAAGGTAGAAGCAGGCAGATTTCTGTACATTTGAGACCAACCTGGTATATGTGGTAAGGTCCAGAACAGCCAAGACTTCATCTTCACACAAAACAAAAGAATTAAAAAGTTACAGTAAATGGATGAAAGCAAGTATTATACTGATCAATTTTTCAATCTTTAATAAATAGACACATTTAAAAAGTGTCATTCCTGAAATGACTCAGCTATTTTAATAAATGTTTTCCTCTCAAGCTTCAGTATTTTATTTTAAAAATGCCTGTACCTGGAGCATTTTCTAATATGATAAAGAGTAAGTTCCCAGTGAAATGATTTGATCAGCTATGGATTTAGGTAGGATTTTAGGTGGCATTTTAGGTAGAATCTACAATTCTAGAAATACAATCAGGTACTAACAAAATCCAGTTATTAGAATCTTCTTTCTTGAAAAGGGCCCCTGATTTTCTAAAACCTGGACTGCTGGCATTTAATTATTTTACTAGGTTGTTCTGAAAAAGCATACACCCAATCACCAATTAGCACATTAGCATGCATATGTTTTGACTATGTTCATATATCACCATCTTTATGTATATTTTTGAAAATAAATTATTCTGCAATATATTATGATCATAGTTTCTCCTCCCCCAGTTCCTCCCAGAACCTCCCTCAACCTCTGCACTCACCCAACTCCTTTTATCTATATATCTTTATTTGCAAGTGTTGAGCGCAAAGAGTAATTGGTCTGGTTCAAGACCTTGGGCTTCTGCTGCACCCTCCATACCTCACCGGGACTCCTCTGGGATATCCTCTTGCTGTCTTGTGTTATAGAGATCATGTAGCTTTGGACCTCCGGGCCCAGGCCCTTCATATGCTCCAGCAGTTCAAAGATGAGGTGGGTGTTTTTGTGGGCTACCTCATATGTCTGTCTCTGGGCCTGGATGGCAGCTGGGTTGGCAGCCTGACGGCTTTCCCTCATCATCACCACCAAGGTGAGCTCTCCATCAGTGTTCCAGCTGGCTCCACCCAATGTTTCAGACAGGAAGGAGCAGGGACCAGTTCTCCTGCTCTCACACCATTGAGTCCAGATCATTCCCACTCCTTTCACAAGGGCCAGCTCTACTGTTTTGGCCAGTTTAGGTGAAGGGCCCTACACTTGGTGAGGGACACAACCAGCTTTTCTGTTCCCATGCTCCAGAAGTTGGCTCTCTTGCCTGTCATGGGTGGCAAGGGATATAGGATGGGCAAATTTCCCTTACCCTTGTCACTCCACGGCATATGAAGGAGGGGGTAGCTCTCCTGCTCTCATGCACACAGGCTCACCTGTACACCCACCAGCAGGGTCAGCTCTATTGGTTTTCCCAGGTGAGGTACAGAGCCTGTTCCCCTGAGTGTGGCTGCCAGTAGGGGGCAGTGCTAAATTCTCCCACTCTTCAGGGCCAGCTCTTCCACCCACAGCAGGCATTGTGGGGTGGAGGGGTCATCTTTCTCTCACCTACTCCACAATATGGCAGAAGAGATGTGGGGCCAGATCTCTCACATACGTTCCTGGCACCAGATCACCTATGCCTCTGTCAACCAACATTCAGCTCTACTACGTTGCCCCAGCTAGGTACAGGGCCTGCTCTCTTGAGTGATGGAGTCAGGGAGGGGCAGGATCAGCTCTTCCACTTTCATGACCCCAGGAACAGCTTTTCCTGTGTACAGTAGGTAGTGAGAGATGAAGGGCAAGGGTCAAAGGTGGTATCTCCCCTTCACCCATGCCACCACCTGACAGTCTATTGGGCTAGTTCTCCATTCTCACATCTTCAGGGCCAGCTCACCCACAGCCCTATCAGCATGTACAGCTCTCTCATGCTGCCTTGGGGAGGTGAAGTGATGGGAGATGCCATTATGTATATATGTTTCTCATACTGGTTAATGAATAAAGTACTGTTGGCCAATAGGAAAGGAAGATAGGAGGGACTAGAGAAAAGGAGGAAAGAGGAAGTAGTAAGGAGGAGTCAAGATGGAGAGACTGGGGAGACCAGATGCCTGCCTCACTCCCCAGTAAGGAGGCCACGTGGAAATACATAGATCAACAGAAATGGGTTAATAATTAAGACAGAGCTAGCCGATAAGAAAAAACTAATGGGCCAACAGAATTATATCAAATACAGAGTCTCGGTGTGTTAATTGGGGCTGGCGCGGTGGCGGGACCAGACCAGGCGGCGGGCACAAAAACCATAGTCCTTACAGTGAAGGGTCCATGTTCCACGGTGATGCAATTGGTGAGGAACTGAGGAGCACAGCCAGTTCTCCCTAGTGCTGCAACCTGGAAGGGACGGGCCAGCTCTGTGTAGCCCTATCTCACTGCTTTCAGTGGTGACAGGTGTTGTGGATATCAATGCAGAGACATCGACATGGCCCCTGGCAGCAGCTCAGGACTAGATGACACTATGGCCCAGGGTGGCAATGTAGGCAACTCAGATCTGCATGGCCCCAACAGAGACTCAACCCTTAGATGCTAACCTGGCCCTGTGTGGTGGCCCAGGTCACTAACATCATTGTGGGCCTTAGTCACACCATGGGCCATGGACATCAACACAGATTCAGCTGTGACTAGACCATTGACCCAATCATGGTCACTGGCAGTGCTTAACCTTTTAACTACAAATTCTGAGTAAGAAAACACCTGAATTCATTCACATCGCTGCTTATTAAATAAAAAGTATGAAATAATTTCACTATATTGTTAATTCTGGCCATTTTCATGGTGAGCTTACACATTAAAAATTGCAGAGTAAAAATTTCTCTCTTCAAAAGACCAAGCACCTAATATATATTTTTAAAAGAATGCTTTTCTATTTTCCTTGAAATGTTATAACAATTCCTGTGTGTCTTTGTTGGGGTTTCTATTGCTGTGAAGAGACACTATGACCACAGCAACTCTTCTAAAGGAAAACATTTAATTGGTGACAGCTTACAGGTTCAGAGGTTTAGTCTATTATCATCAGTGCAGGAAGCATGGTGGTGGGCAGGGAGACATAGTGCTGGAGAAGTCAAAATTTCTACAACTGTATCCACAGGCACTAGGCAGAGAGACATGCTGGGCCTGGCTTGAGCATCTGTGATTGCAAAGCTGACCCTCAGTGACACATCCTCTAGCAAGACACATCTTCTTCAACAAGGCCACTGTTCATCCCTGTCAAATAGGTACACTCTCTAATGACCAAGCATCCAAATGTGATAGCCTATGGAGCCATTCTTTTACAAACTAACCACATTGTGTCTTAGACTGGTTAATTTGAAAATTATTTTTGCATATATATATACATATATATATATATATATTATGAATGTTCATATGTATCAGAGTACATGTGAATATGGGTGTATACATGGATATGAAGCTAGCAATTAACATCACTTACCTTCTTTGATTCCATTCTTATTCAGGTAGGGTCTTTCACTGAAACCATGCTTTACTATCATGTTAGTTGGGAGAGCAGAATTTAATCAGAAAATAGGTATTAACTCCAGGATGTGGGTTACAGAGAGAAACAAACAGAAGGGAAATTTGTATAATCAGAATGTCAATAGTAGAAAAATCAGTGTGTAATTAGGGTCACAGAGAGTAGTTATGAGGTGTGTATGTATGTGTGTGTGTGTGTGTGTGTGTGTGTGTGTGTGTGTGTAAAAGAGAGAGACTGTTAAGTTTTAGATGAGATCAGATAAATTTTTCAGCACTGCCAGTTACAGAAGTATTAAAAACATAACAAAGAATAGAGCTATAAAGTTTTAACTTTGCAATGTAAAATTATGATCATCTGTTGTCTATTCAGGCTTAATTACCATGTAGCACAACAGCAATTATGCATATCATTAAGTAGATAATGGGTGGGTTAATCTCTGATTCAGATCAAAATAGTAACATGCAGTCTGAAGGATACTCATGCTTTACAGGTTGTAGCTCTTATAACATAGGTCTGCACAAAGTTGAAGTATTAGATGAATTGATTATGAAACTTTATGATATAATATTGGTTAATCCATTTATGGCATTACATAAACAATGTAAAAGCAGGTGTTAGCACGATTATCTGTTACTCTGCAAAAATGCTTGGCTGAGGAAAAGTATCTGTCTTCATGGCAGAAATGAATTCTGACAATTATCTCTAAAATTCTGCTTTTAGCCCATGTA
This sequence comes from Phodopus roborovskii, assembly GCF_943737965.1. Taxonomy (NCBI): domain Eukaryota; kingdom Metazoa; phylum Chordata; class Mammalia; order Rodentia; family Cricetidae; genus Phodopus; species Phodopus roborovskii. Next base: position 1,081,459 of record NW_026126413.1, on the reverse strand, counting down.
CCATTTTAATACCACCCAAAATTTATAATTGACATTATCTAGGGATGCATGTGTAAAGATATAACCATGTTAATTTGGATGAATGCTAGAGATAACTTTCATAGACATCTATTTTTAAAACTTGTCAGTTTTTAATTGATTTTACTTTATAGTTAAATTTTGACAGACTGAATTATATGTATCAATTAAAGGAAGAATTTACCAGGAAATTGTTCTAACTTAAAAGACCTAAAGAACAATGTAAAGTTAACTATGGACACCACACTTCAAACAATGGGGACTTAACATTCCTGGACCTCAGTTTCCCATATCTACAATGTGCTTAACAATAGTTATAAATAATCCCTACTGTGCTAATGCTTGCAATGTGCAAAATAGTTCATTTGATGCACAAATTCTCTTCCTGACACAGTGTAAACTTTAATAACTGTAATCAACTATTATTGAGTGGCTATGTTTTTCTACTTTTTTTCTCACTTTTGTAATAGATTTGACTTTTTATCCATACATGATTTATCAATTGGCCATTAATTATACACAAATCCTCAATAAATGAATATTTAAAGTATTTTTAAAAGATATTTTTGATTTTGTGCCACTATAATATAATTGCACCATTTTCCCCTTCTTTTCCTTCCCATAAATGCCAGTCCTTAACCAACCTAATGCCCTACTTTTTCATTCATTCATATATGAGTGTGCATACATATTCCTATGTAAAAACAATGAGATCAGGCTGTATAATGATACTTGTATATGTGTTTCCGGGACTGACTATGTAGTATTAGATAACCAATTGGTGTGCTCTTTCTTAGGAAAGAATATTTTCCCTCTGTCAACGAAAAAAAGAAAAGAAAGGGAGGGAGGGAGAGAAAAAGAAAGGAAGAAAGAAAGAAAGAAAGAAAGAAAGAAAGAAAGAAAGAAAAGAAGAAGGGAGGCATGGAGAAAGGGGAGGAGGAAGAGAGGAGAGATGGAGAAAGAAAGAAACAAAGGCAGAAGGAAAACATGAAAGAGAAAATGGGTAGGAGAAAAGAGACAAAAGTGACTGGGAAAGCTAGAAGTAGTTCTCCCTACTGCTTCAGCCATAGTTACAACCTGGTGAAAGATTTCCCTGTGTCCCATTAAAAGCCTGATGATAACAATTGCAAGGAGGCATTACAAAACATCATTATTTTTAAAAATATAATATTTTATTCTTTGAAAATTGCACCTAGTGTGTTTTGTTCATGTTCATCTTCTCTCAACTCCTCTCAGATTTACTCCTTTCTTATGACCCACCCAATTTCAAGTCCTGTTGTTATTTAAGCCCATCAAGTCCTATTTTTGTTGCCCAACCCCTAGAGTATGATGAAAAGTTTTCTGCCTTGCCCAGCTATAGATACTCAACTAGAGGTGAGACTTAGAGTCCATCTTTTTCTTCTCCATGCTGGGACTTTGTCTGACTTTCACAGTTCTTGTAAATGTTGTTACAACTGCTGTAACTTCATACATGAAACTGTCCTGTTTTGTCTCTAAAACACCATTCATTGTTTTTTCATTCACAATATCCAGGAAATAGAAACAACCTAGATGTGTATTAACTGAAAAATGGGCAATAAAATGTGGACCTCTAAATAATGTAATATCTTTCAGTTGTTAAGAAAAAAATATGAAAATTTATGATAAATGGGTGGAGTTGAAGACAATCATCCCAAGTGAGGTAGCCCAGACCAACAAGAGAAATATCACAGACTTTCTTTCATATGTGGATGCTAAGTTGGCCTCAATTTTATCATATGTAAACTGAAAGATTTCATCCAAAAAGACTTATAATGTTATATTTTTTTCCTTAGTACTTTAAAGTCTGAGAAAAACTTAAAGGCATGTGATCAAAAGGGAAAGACAGATTTCTTCTAGATTATTCAAAATGGAAGAATCAGAAGTAAGCAATGGAAGTTAGAGAAAAATAAACAGAGAAGTCTCTGTCTCATCCTGTTCTGTAGCCATTTAGTTCCAAATAAACACACAGAGGCATATATTAATTATAAACTGTTTGGCCAATGGTTCAGGCTTCTTATTAGCAAGCTCTCTTAATTATTAACACATTTCTATTAATCTATTTATCTCCACATGATCTTGGCTTATCAGAGAATGCCCGAGCATCCTACCTTTCCAGCAGCTACATGGCACCTCACTGGCAAATCACTCTCTGCCTTCCTCCTCCCAGCCTTCTCCTAGTCTACTAACCCCAACTATACTTCCTCTTGGCTATATCCTCCCTGTCCATTGGCTGAAACCCTTTATTCATCAACTAATAAGAGAAACTTATATTCTCAGCATACATAAGGACATCTCTCATCAGAAGACCATTTGGATAGTGAATAGAAAAGAAAGTTATATGACTGACAAAGTAAGTATTTGAAAACACATCATCAGTAATTTAATTATGCAATTGTAGGTCACACTCCCCTACCCCTTTCCATCCAGCTTCACTGTTGATTACTCCTGGTTTTTTAAAAAGATTGTGTGTTGCCTATGTACCTAACAGGAATCAGAGTACCTTTGCTTATAAATGTACATGCTCTGAGTACAGTTTCAAAGGATAAACATCTGAGTATTACACATGAATTTCTATGCATATTTTCAAAATTTGCCTGGTTTCAAAGAAAGATCAGTTCTAAAGTCCAAGCATCCCTGAGTCAAATTACAGTCCTTCAGTGAATGAATTTGTAGGAATAAAGCTGGTGCATAAGAACAATACTGCTTTAAGTGTTTCAATGAAAGAGATTCTGTGAGGCACTTTTTACTATTACAACATCTGCTTTAAAATGGCTCAGGTAACACTTGCAAAACAGTTGGGTTCATTTAGTGATAAATTACAGAAAGCTATTCACCTTAAACCTGATGAATCAAAAGAAAAATACAAAGGGAAATATTTCTGCTTATGCTACTATATTCATCTTTCTTATTATGGTATTTACTGTAGAAAGAATTGTATGATTAATATGTGACTGTTTTAAACACTGAAAATCACAAGATATATTCTTGTACAAATAATAAAGATAAATGGAAAAATTCTCACTCTGGACTAATGTTCTGAAAAAGAAGCAAAATGTTAATATTGCAATATTCTATTTCCCAGCATCTGATTGTATATCAGCAAAATATCCTAAATAGAAATATCCAATCAATTTCTTTAATTACCTGAGAATACGTAATCACTTGTCTATTCAAAACACTACAAATATGCCTAGAGGAATGTTGTGCAGGGAAGTCAACCTTCAGGATATTCCATTCAATCTGAATAACATCACTGGCAATGCGATATAAGGGCAATTCTGCCAAAGTCATTATCCAAGATCTCTATGTCTACACAACAGCTTTCCCTGTGCTAATAGTGTTTGTGCCATCTGTCTGTTTCCAATTAAAGTCCATTCTTGATTCAATGACCAGATGTTCCATAATGTGGGGGCTGTTTTGTTACCCTGTCTTTACCACAAAAGAAATGCATTAACTCCTGTGTTAATGCAGGTTTCTGGGTTTTTTTACCCCCTTCTTTTTGTAATCCTGTATCGTAAAATAGTACATTATACTTTGTGCAAATAACAAAGTAGATTTTTTTTATTTTCTCCATTTATATGTAATTTCCCATAAAGTCACATTTTTGAATGTTTATATATCTAATATCAGTTCATAGTTGTTCATGCACTTTACAAGTTTAGTTAAATTTTAAAAAACTGAGATAATTTCTAAGTATAAACAATATACAAACAATACATTTTAAATTAATGCAATATATGGTTTCCCAGGAAAGGAATTGTTGTCAATCACTTAATTCTGTAATGTTATTACATTATTTTATGAATTCTGTTTATAAATTTTATGATTTCATATACTTCTTATTTTAACTCCATGGAAAATAATGTTTGCTTATTTTTAGAAGAAAGGATAGACATTAAATTTTGAAATTAGATTTTTATCTAATAAACTACTAATATTTTATTGGTTATCTCAGAGGACAATATTCAAACAGATTTTGATGTTTCTGGTGTATTATATCTTGTATAACCTCAGCCTGTGGCTGTATTAAGCCTGAATTAAAAGTCTAGGAATAGCAACAATAATTTTTAATTATCTACTTTTCATTTGACCTTAGAGAACAGATCACAAAATTTTCAAGGAGGTCCTGGTGTTCCCATACTATCATGGATAAATTTGAATATTCTTCAGGCACATGTACCTGAGTCCAATATTTTTATCATATTTATAGAGGTCAGACTCCAGACAAGGGATCATTTAAGAAAGGAAGCAAAAATTGTGACATTCTGATGGAAGATGTCATTCTGTATATGTTTCTCATACTGGTTAGTGAATAAAGCACTGTTGGCCAATAGGAAAGGAAGGTAGGAGGGACTAGGAGACAAGGAGGAAATAGGAAGTTAGGAGGAGTCAAGATGGAGAGACTGGGGAGATGAGACGCTGGCCCCTTTCCCCAGTAAGAAGATCACGTGGAAATATTAGATTAACAGAAATGGGTTAATAATTAAGGCAGAGCTAGCCAATAAGAAATTAGTACCTGGCCAACAGCATCATATCAAATACAGAGTCTCTGTGCATTATTTGGGGCTGGCGCAGCGACAGGACCAGACCAGGCCAGGTGGAGGGAGGAAAAACCGTACTCATTGCAACATTCAGACCCAGAATCAAGAAAGAGTCAATAACAACTTTCAACTACTGCAGAATTCATAACGCTTGCTGGAGTAAAGAGTTCATTCAGTGTTTGACACAACCTTCTGTTATATCGGGATTATGAGTTTCTAGAATTTCCTCATTATTTTTACTTTCTGTTTTGAGAAGCATATTTTGTAAGTTTTTTTAAACAATTGCAATATTTATATCTATATACTTCAACTATGCAAAATGATTGCTATAATATGAATATGGAAAAAGAAGTTTGCATCTGTGATCAGTATTTATACTGTTCTATTCCTGTCTTTTGTTCCTATTAGGGGATATAGTTTTATCATGTATACCACTGGTCTTAGGTTCCTTGTATCTTTCTTGTATCCAAATTCAGTCTACAATGAGGCAAGATTGCATGTTAGGTCCTCAATGAAACATTATGAACTACTTTTCCCTATCTTAGGAATTTCTGTGTCTTTGAATGTTTTTTCTTTGCCAGTGTTCCAAACTCAGATATTTTATTTTGGCAACAACAAAACAAACAAACAAACCAGATATAAATGGTCACCCAGTGGAGTGTGTAATCAGTGGCATTCTCCGGTTCCATCCCAGCATGGAAAACAATCCAACTGCAATTCTGATCACCAATGTTCCTGGTTCCTGCCAAAGATTACAATATGAACATTGGCTCAGTTTGGTATTTATAGAGGGACTTCCAGCTTGTTACCTTTCTTTCCTATTTTGGAAGTTTAAAAGAAAAGGCTTCAGCGTCTTCTGGGGAAGGGGTATTTGCAGAATCCATCCCAGAAAACTTAACATCTCAAAATCCTTAAAAGAATCATATCTGTAGCTCACATTTTTCAGGTTAGTGGTATAATTCAGACAGCACACACCCATGTCCACAGGGAATCTCCTGTCTCACAAGACTCTGCTCAATATAAACAAATTATAACATCCCCTCGTCCCAGGTCAGAACTAAGAGAAACCTGATAAAACTGTGTGCAGTCTCCATAAGTAACAATGTCAGGCTTACAATATAACACCAGGCTTAACCATATTTTTTGTCACTCAGGAACTATCTCTCTTTCTTAGGGAATACTACAATCTGGAATCATCTCTCCTTTCTGATATTCACCAGTTGTGAGACCTGGGGATGTCCTTAAACTATATCCTGTCCTTGCATACAAGTTTAAATGAAAGTTACACTTCTAATGTACAGAAACAGAACTAAATGAATTCATATTTAAAATTCATACATTTTGTGGCATCCTCCACACATCTTTGCAGCAATTTATACATAGAAGCTTTGGGCATATATTTACATTTTCCTGTATTTTTAATCTCATCATGAAGGATAAATGACCTCTTTTACTTTCCTGTAACATTTAAAAATAATCTAAAATAAACTGATATGTTAACCAAATTTTAGTAAGCTGATCTTCCTTGTGGCTGATCTTTGCCCACAGATAAAGTTAAATTCTCTGTGTCTCAGCAATTTACAAACTGCATTGTTCTAAAAGACTCTACTGAAATAATTTGTGCTAAACTCTTAATTCTTATAATTTATTCAGTTTTAAAATAACATGTTTAATTTAACACAATATGAGTTTTCTTTAAGCTTGAAATAAGATAATTACATAGATGTATAAGCAAGCCCGTGTATTGAGATATGGCATCACAGAGTATAATGTACTGTCCTTCCCCTCAGGTAAAAAGGTTCATTTTCCACATTTACTCAAACTATACCTTAAATGACATAATTCATTCCTATGAACTCCGTTAATGTCTGTTTTGGATGATGTCACTTGATTTCATTATAAACAATATGTTTTAATTCTCACTCTTTGTTTTATTTTGTATTAATGTGCATTTATCACTCGCATTTCAGGAGGTCTCTATTTACTAGGAACTTTGATGATAAGAAGGCAATATGTATATATGTATACTATAATTTTCATAAAAATTAATTCTAGTTAGAAGAACGTAGAAATAACACATAATAATAGGCTTAATAACAATGACTACACAAATGACCAATATGAGTTGCACATATTTAGAAATGGGTCCAGAGATGACAATATCACCTGTTTAGTCAGTAGAAGTACTTTTAATTAGAAGACAAATGTTCAAATGGAGCTGACATATAATAGAAGCAAAGATAAAAGGTAAATAAAGTAGTTTAATAAAAATACCTAAACTACAGTGAGTTAGATATGCTCTAATAGAAATTAAAAGAAGGAATGAAACAGTGATTAAAACAGAGCATTTGGCAGTAGATACATAAAATAACTGCTGAAATTAGGCAGCAGCCAACCCACACTGAAATCACAAGCCAGGATAAAATATTTGAACTTGGAATTATGAGCAGTGGGAAATCATAAACAGATTTTAGTTTAAAGTAAGGAGGTGAAATGATAAATGTATATTTTAGTAAATTCTGATAGCTGGTATGCAAACAAACAGTTTTAAGGGCACAAACTGAAAGACAAATAGACCCTGTCAGACTTCCTCATCCTATATGATGGTTCTTGGCAAAACCAAGTAAGCACAGTAGATATTTAAACAAAGTTCATATTCCTTTATTCCTTGAATTAGGTGCAGATTTTTACTACAGTACATAAAGCCAGAGATGGAAAGGGAGCAAGTGGTGAGGAGGGGAATGGAGTACAATTGTGGCTTTAGATTAGTTATATTTAAAATGTTAAACAGAGTAATTAATAATGTAGTTATTGAGCGTTTAAAGTTTACCAGAGCAGGCAAGAAATAAAAATTTCAATTTTATTTAACTTTAACTGGTTTAAAATCAAATAAACACATTCAACTGGTAGATACCTATTGAATAACACAGCACTAATTTGCTTGAAGAAATGGATGTGTAGCAGCCAATTATTTCTGTAAACAAGATTGCATCACAACAGATCTGAGACACTGGAAAATAATTAAAAAACAAAAGACACACTTCAATGCTAGAACAATAAATACTTGTACTCACGTGGCCTACTGGCTACAGTCTCTTACTGCTGGAATGTGCTATGAACACCAATGAGGAAGAACTCTCAAACCAGCTGTGAGCTGTGAAAATTATAACAGCCTTCCTGGAAATATATACCCAGTGATGCAATACTGGCACAAATGATATAGGATAAACCAAACACCTCATATAGAATTTAAAGCCTACCTCAGGTAGCACCTGTGATGGCATAAGTCAAGAGCCTTACAGAAAACTTACTACGATTATCATGTGAAATGAAAATAGCATTAAAATGATCCTTAATGGCTATTTGATATAGCCATAGGTAAGTTCCTTTTCCAACCTTGATCACTGAAAATTCTTCTAGAAGTAAATACATTTAATATTAACTGGTCAGTTTTCAGCCCTAACTGAGTTGCCTTTATCATTCTCCTCCCTTCAAGGTTTGGGGCTCATAAAGCACATAAAGACTCAGAAGTGATGGATAACTTCACAAACACAGAATTTTCTGGACATGATATTCACAAATGAACTCCTAGTGATAGTGACAACATGCATAAAATCCACTCAAACTCAAGCTTGACAAAATTCCACAATGGAGAAGTAGAGATGAGCTCGAAGTTCCAGCCCTTGCTGAGAAGCCATGGACATACAGTTACCCTTGGAGAAGAAAAGTCAATTTTCATTAATGGTAAGATACCTGATATATCACCTACACTTCAGGTCAGATCTCATTCATGCTTGTATGAATAAGACAGCACAAATTGGATTTGATGGGTGAGAAAAAGAAAATGAGATGAGTGGGTAGAAAGATAGGGGATTACCTGGAATGAGTTGGTGTAGGAAGATGAGCATGATAAAATTACATTGCATAAATTCTCAAAGAATTAATAAAACCATATTAAAACTATACAAAACCAGAAACAAAGAAATACAAGTTAAAATTGGCAACCATAGGTTACTAAGCTCCATAAATGTTGATTATAGGAAACTATCATTAACATATAACCAGAACTTTTTCTAGACTGTAATGAGAATTTATAGTATGTTCAGAAACTGTAACTTACTTTGGGACTCCTGTAGAGTAACTAACAAATTCTGATCATGTTTAGAAGAAAAATGCATATCATCATCCTTTGTCAAACCACTGATTTTGTATTTTGTGGGCATTATTCAATTAGTCATAACCCTTCTGTGTTTCATATACATAAGAGGCTCAGATAATGATGCTGACACAACACAATGCTTAAGTTTTGCCACACTGCACAAACAGAGAGACACAGGCAATAGTTATCCCTTTATTTTTTTTTCTTCATGAAAAGTTCTCTTATCTAACTAAAGCTTTAAAAATATTTGGTTCCCTTTCTAAAATAAAAATGCACATGTCACAAGAACAAAGACAGACTTCCATCTACATAGCTGGGAAAATTTCTGTCACTTATTGTTTTCTAATTTAGTGTCAGAGAAAATCATTTTCAGTTCGTTATCTCTTCTGGACCTAGAGAATTGCACATATGCATATGTGTGTATACATACAAATTGCAAGATTATATAGGTATATAGATAGACAGAAAAATGATGATGATGATAGATGTAGATAGATAGATTGATATACAGATATTTAAAGGACAGATAGATGATAGATAACAAAAATATACATTTACATATATTCAGAATTAAATATAATTAATTTATAAGATAGATGATAGATAGATAGATAGATAGATAGATAGATAGATAGATAGATGATAGAGAAATGATAGATGATAGGTAGATACTTATGAATATATATGATAGATATGTAAACACATAATAGATAAATGGTGAATACAGGAATAATTTAAAATCTAAGATGTTTAAAATTAGTATTGAAAATTGGAAAGGGAGTGTTCTTATGGTCTCCACAACAGTGATCATGAAAAGATTAAACAGTAAAACTCTGACAACTCTGTCAAGTCTTGTTTAATTTTGTACTACAGGAAAGCTTCTCTACAGTCTTGTCTAACAGAATCAATTTATACATCTGATTCAAATAGGAAGTATTTTCCTACCTACAAACTCAGTATAATGAAACTCATTATTCTAAAACAACAGAACCAATTAATAGGAAATGAACAAACAAATCACAAGGAATCCATGTAAGACAAAAACTGTGAAAGGCTTTTACCAAGATGCAGAAAAGCAGAACAGAGAATAACCAAGAGATACAGAAAAGCCATAGATATAGGGCAAGGGCATATGAATCATCACTGAGAAACCCACAGAAGGGAAATAACCATAAGAACTCTTGGTCACTTTTGGAAGATGCAAAACTCTATAAAAGTGCACTGAACTGTGTATAAATCCAAACAAGAAATCCTATCTCGTGTTTTTAGTGTAATAATGATATTACAGTAAACATGATACAGAAAGAATAACCCATGAGACTAGTGTTCTAATGTGCTCAGAATAAAAACCTAGATTTCTAAAATTCAGGAGATTTCCTAAAAATAAGGGGAAAGGACAAACCTTTTGTTGAATCACATCTTAGGAGTGTTTCCATCTCTTCCATGTTAAATAATGGCCACTCTGAGCTGGGCATTAGTGGTGCACACCTTTAATCCCAGCACTCAGGAGGCAGAGGCAGGCGAATCTCTGTGAATTCATGGCCAGGCTGGTCTACAAAGCTAGTACCGGGACAGGGTCCAAAACAATACAGAGAAACCTTGCCTCAAAAAAAAAAAAAAAAAAAAAAAAAAAGAAAGAAAAAAAAAAAAAAAAAATTAATGGCCACTCCAAAATAAAAATGTAAGGTATTTTATTTGGAGTTAGCTATCTTTGTAGTGTTAAAAATCACAAAATAATCTGAATATGCTATATTACAAGTGTGACATCATAAATCTTAATATTCTGATACTAACCTTGATCACTAACTTTCAGTTACATGAAAAAGAAACATAGGGATTGATAGATGCCTTTGGGCTTTTAACAATGCAGTCAAAACATATAATGTTGGCTAAATAACAGTGATGTCTAAGAAGTTTACCAACACATATGTCATATACAAAAAAGCAGATAGAATTTCATGAACGTATATTTTGATTTAAAGTATAGACATTCATTTAACAATTTGAATCTTGTCCAGGGATGAATCAGAACATTGATTGACCAGTTCAATATGGCATAACACACATGACATCTCCAATTTGTAGTTTTAGTTACTTCAAGAAAATAACATAGCATAGAAACATTTATAAACCAATCAAATTGAAAAACTTCTTTTGCTTCTGCACTTTCCTGATGACCACACAATTCTTTGCAGCTTACATATATCACCTTCTCAAAGAAGTCAATTTAGCTCACACCACACTACTGCCTCTTTACATGCAATAGTAAATGTCATTCAACATACACACATTTCATCTTTTTGTGCTATATTTAAACTTTTATGTTTGCCTGAGTAGGTAGTTCAGACACAAACATTTTCAAACAACCCTTCAGTTCAACAATATTCTTTAGCATGTAGAACATAACCTATGAGCAATAAACTAATAGCGAGTCACAAGTTTTTATATTATATAGTATTTATTTAAAAACTTGAAATATATCTGTTAAATTGATTGAATAAATAAATATTAGAAAAATATATTACAGGTAATCAAAAGATGTATGGGTAAATAAATATTTGAACGTATTCATATTAACAAGCAGCTGGCTTAATGAATGAATACAGAAGAGAAAAATATCATACAAGTTATAAAATTGTCATAGTGTTCTAACTTAGGACAGAGAATTTTTAGAATTAGATTTTACACTTTTCAGTATTGATTTTATTAAGGGGTAAGAAAATTTTAACCCATTTCTATTATTCTAAGTATTTCCACGTGGTCTCTCTCACTTTACCAGAGAGTGGGCCCGGACCCCTGTTCTCTCCAGTCCCTACATGCTGACTCCTCCTCACTACTTCCTCTTTCCTCCTTGTCTCCTAGTCCCGCCTATCTTGCTTTCCTATTGGCCAACAGTGCTTTATTCATTAACCAGTATGAGAAACATATTTACAAAATGACATCTCCCATCACATTTCAGCCAAAATCTCATCTCTATTGATTTTTTGGTTTGTACTTTAAAAATGCAAACATCAGATCCCAAACTCATGACCTCATCTAAAAAATTAACTCCAAAGTTGTCCCTTAAATTTCTATTAATATGTTTTCTTGCTCAATGTATATTTCCTAGAACCTAGTTGAAACCATGTCTTAAATCTATAGCCCACAGATAGATTTACAAAAAGTGTAATGCAATTTCTAATGTTTCTTAGATTTTTGCTTATCAAAGTTTAACTGGTGTATATAACTATGTCGTGGTCTAAACTAATGAAATACTTGAAAGTCTGCTATTGAATGTAACATCATTTTAAGTCATTTTAGAAATTTACCCATGTTCCCATTTTATATTTCTAGATCTTCATACATGAATCTCACGTCAATTCATATTTCTGCTAAAGCTTAGCTGAGTGTTTTCTGTTGTTGTGTAGGATTTGTTATCACTGTGCATTTGTAACTATTTTTTAAGTTTCCCAGTAACTTGATGTCAGTTTGAATAAAGGATTGTTAACCACAACGTATTTTAAATCATAACCAAACTGATTCAAAAATATCTTTACTATAGGATTTTTTAATTGCCTAACTTAATACAAATTGCTGTTTTAAAATTCTATTCAATGCCAGTTGCTTTTCTTAAAAAAGGTAAGAAAAATACTAAAAATCTTCATGCCTGTAGCATAATTTGCATGTATATTTAATATAAGAAGAAACAAAAGACAAAAGAATTTTTGTGCCAAAATATTGAAGATATTGCACATTTGTTTTAAAAAATAAGAAATAATTTCTAAAGCTACCTAATTAGTATTCAATATTACCTAGACTAGAAGAAGCCAAACTTTCCATTGATTCTAAGGAGTATCTTGGGTTTTGCTGATTTAAATTACGACAAAAAAAAACTTCAAATCACACCATTCTGCTTTTGAAATTTTCATTGAGCTGTTTGTTATTCCATTTGAACTTAAGCAGATGTCCACACTGGCAGCAATTTTCTCCTAATAGTTACACAGCATATGATTTTAAGCCCCTTGTGGGGCCAGATTGCTATCATTATCCAGCCATTCTTTATAAAGAAGATGCTATCAATCTTCCTTAATGAAAAGAAATTATGTAGAAGCGAGATCTTGTTGACCATTGGTGATCAGACCACTCTACTAATAGTGCATATATTCATCAAATCACTGGCATGCTTTCCTATCAATGGAGAAAAGTTTCAGTTCATAAACTAATCCCATAGCTCTGTAAACATGGTGACAAGAGCACATGTCATTTCAGCACTATGTGCATATGACATAAATACCACAGACTGACCAAAAGCAAAGGAAAATTTGATAACTGGAATAAGAAATATAAAGTGTGACAAAAGATTCTTCTAAATATAGAGGGATGGAGGACTAAACATAATGCTGTATGCTACAATAATGAAAATGTCCGGAACATTTCATTCCCACAGAAAAACATGTTAATGTCTGTGTCTAATGTCACTTTTGTCAATTGACATCAAAGGAAGCACCCCTTCTGGAACCACAAAATGTTCAAAGATAAAGATCAAAACTGCTTATCCCCTGCCTTTCTGGTGGCTGTAACTGATGTGCTGTGTCAGAATGGCCATCATTACTGAAAATGGCTGCTTCACTATCACAATCAGTGTGCAATCTTATCATTTCCACTCTTGAGAACTAGCAAATCATGAGTATGTACTTGCTGGAAATGTTCTGTACAGCATTCTGAGATGAAAAAAATGCACATCTGTAAACATTTCATTCCTACTTGTTCTTCAGAGCTTAACTACAATGTCATAGTTTAAAAACAAACAAGCAAAAAACCCTTTTGTTTACTGTAAGAGCAGGGCAATTTGAACCCTGCTAGAAATGGGAAAAGCTGGGTATAAGTGAATTATCAGGGATATTTGGGTGGATTTGAAAGAACAGAGATTGAAATGAAGAAGTAAAAATTGTTCTAACATCACTAGTGGGAAACTATAATCACTTAGGTTAAACATGGATAAAAAGAGATAGTGAACCTGGAGTTTAAGAGCAGAGAAGGCTAGCACTTAGGCTGGAATCCTTAGCCTGGTCAGCTACAGCAGTATTATCCACCAGGGGGACTAATTTGAACATTTTCCCATATTCATGGCTTTGGTATTTCTTGAAAAGTCCTTGGTTGATCCCACCATAAGAATTCTAAGTGAATTTGGTGTACTCTCTTAAGACTTGTATTCTGTGTGTCATCTTTATAGATAGTCAAACCTTAAGTTAAACAGCATGTATTTCTTTTTTGTTAAGAACTTGACATTAGATAGCACTGACTTGATCTTCCTAAAAGCTCGCAGAAGCAAAATTATTGTCCTTATAAAACATTAAAGGCACTGAGACTCAACACAGTTAAGTAGCATGCCTAAACTAGAAACAAAATGAGTCAGCCTCACAAAGAAAACAATTTTATAATAAAGCCTGTTTTACCAATATGAATATGGCCAAGTACTTCACTTCTCCAAAAACAAACATTTCTCAAATGTTTGACAGCTTTTTCTACTTGGAAAGAGTGTGCTATTCTTTCATGAATGTAAGGCAGGCAAAAGGGTAGGTGTGTATGTAAGTATGTGTGCTTAAAATTGAAAATTTCAACTTAAAAGGGGGAGGAACTCAGTCTTAGAATATAATGAAAATTTTAACCTTATTTGAATATATCTTCAACACTACTTTTGTAATAAAGTTTCTCTAGTATAAGCATTTTGTGTGTGTGTGGTTTTTCAAGACAGGGTTTCCTTGTGGCTTTGGAGGCTATCCTGAAACCAGCTCTTGTAGACCAGGCTGGTCTTGAACTCACAGAGATCCCCCTGCCTCTGTTCCCAAGTGCTGAGATTAAAGGCATGTGCCACCACTGCCCCACTTGAATTTAAGGAACTTAATATATTACAATACATGCATAATTTTTCTAGGAATGATAGATTTAGTTGCCAAAGGAAAAAAAAAAAGAACTTAATGTAACACTCATACCTAACCGAAGGAAAAAAAAAACTTAATGACAGACCTTGTAACACTCATACCTAACCAGGATGTCTCCATCAACTCTTTCCCTTTGGGGACCAAGGAAACTCATGAAAGAGGAATCAGAAGGGGTAAAAGAAAAAGCAGGGATGGAGGACACCAAGAGAACAAGACCCTCTCATATAAATTCAAAGGGACTGGGGGAAGCATGAACATGGTCTACACAGGTCAGTACCAAGTCCTCTCTCTATGTATTATGGCTTCAAGTATAGTATTTTTCTGGAATTCCTGAGTGTGGAAAAGAAAAAGTCTCTGATTTTTATGTTTCTTTGGCTCTTTTCCTTCTTTCTGTTTATCTTGTCTGATATATTAGTTTTTCTTTTATCTTTTATTACTATCCCTTAGAAACCTGTTTTGTTTTTTTGGTTTTTTTTTTTTTTTTTTTTTTTTTTTTTTTTTTCCTAATGGGAGACAAAAAGTGAGTGGATCTGGATGGAAAGGGATGTCAGGATGAGTTGGGAAGAGTAGAGACATGGGAATGAATAATCAGATATATTATGTAAGGAAAAAGTCTATTTTTAATAAAATGGAAAAATCTACTAACTACTTTAATCTAACCATCCTCATAGAAGAGATGCAACCATTATGACAAAATTTCAGTGTCATCCATATCAGTCACAAAAGACATACAACAATAGAACATAAATCATTCACTAAGAATATGAAGCAATCAATTGATAAATTTCATATAAAAGCACATGCATTTAAAGTCTATAGTTGTTTTCTAGCTCCACCAATCATTCCACATCAGTATTTGTTCTCAGAACAAGTTCTGGGTGAATAAATTCTCTCCCTAAATTGTTGCCTTTATATATGATCTTGGCTGCAATTGAAATGTGATAGATAGTCTCCCTTTGGTCAGTATTAGCAGTGAAGACAGAAGGTGAATTCCACCTCTATATTCTTCAGTCATGATGATAGATGCTGATGATTACAAATTCCAAGAGCTCACAGACAGACAGAGGTTGAAAGGGTACTTACCAGACAAAGGTCAAAGACTGTAAGATTAAGCTGATTAATTCTGAAACCCTGGGAAGCATGCTCTCCAACAACCTTTGAGGGAAAGGGAGAATCATATTTGTGAGATTGTGTGATTTTTAAAGCTTCTCATGTGAGATTCCTTCTGCAAACTATTCATTATTAATGTCAATGTGAGTTAAGGGACTCTCTGTCTTTCCTCAGCTGTTATTCTGCACAGAGTAAAAAACACAGGATGTCTAATCATGTAGTCTTTCTTTGGCTTAAGTCTATCCCAAAGGTGACAATGACAAATGGAGGATAACTAGTCTTCTATGATAAAGTAGAATTCTTCCTATAATAGCTAGTCTTATCACATACAAAAGGAAGACATAAATATATATTTCATAGAATTGCTTTGATAAAAAGGTAAACTGGTGTGATATGCATAGCTCAATGAAGAACCCAGGAAAACACTCAGTAAATCTTAAGCCATTATTATGTTAAGATTTTTGTGTTATATATATATACAAAGCAAAATCATTGCATTTCCTTGATGTTTGTACATTTATAAGATTGATATAGGTTCATAAAGATCTCTATCAATGCTTAAAATTCTCTATCATGGTGCCTGACTTGCCAGAACTATTATTTTATATGATCTGGTAAAATTCACTTAATCATTACTGAATTCATTTTTCTTGTCAGTGATATATGCAGTTGTGCTGAACAGCTCAACAGCTCTATCTTCCTGACCTCTGGGATCATTTAAGTCCTGTGACCAAAAATAGTCTTAGTTGTTTATGAAGCCATATTCTAAATTGAGGGAATGTATCCATTATGCTGGCTTTGATGATAATAGCATTGTAAGTAAATATTTCCTCTGTCTACATACAAGATTTTTAAAATATGGCTAATGATGTTCTGCTATATTCACAGGTCAGTGCCTTGTCAGTTTTAAGAGGTTCCTTCTGGCTGCAGATAGGAGTGGGCTTGGAGACTCAGATATTAGGTGCAGAGAGAGAGAGAGAGAGAGAGAGAGAGAGAGAGAGAGAGAGAGACTAAATTGGCTCCCTTCTCTCCAAGATGTGGAAACAGAAGAGGGGACAGAAAGACTGTAGGTATCAGAGGGACTGAAGAAAACCAAAGATCATGGCCAGTTAAATCTATTAGGCAGGACTCACATGGGCGGGCTCTGGGAGACTAAAATGGTAAGCATGAAGCCTGCATAGGTCTGCACTAGGTCCTCTGAATATATGTTATAGCTGTGATGCTTCTGTGGGACTCCTAAGAGAGGGAGCCTATTTTTGAGACTCTGTTCCTCCTACTGTGTTTCCGTGTCCAACTGTGATGTGATGGTGTTTGACTTGTCTTGTATCTTGTTTTGTCCTGTCTGACTTCTCACAGAGATCTCTTTTCTGAAAAGGAAAAGGAAGATATGTGGATCTGGGGGAGAGGAGAGTAATGGAGAGGCAGTGGAGGGAGTGGACACTAGGGTTGGCATGTATTGCATGAGAGAAGAATCTATTTTCAGTTAATAAAAAGCAGACAAGCTATCACCACACAAATGATAAAACATGTTGGCAATGGCATTAACATCAATATTAAACCCCTCCAAGATTAAAAAGTGACCTTCAATAATATACATATTAACTGTCTCTTCATAGTCAACACAAACTGGCTGCATTGTCAATGACATATTTTAATCTGGGAATTTCCCTGTCACTGGTGCATTATTAAACAGTATACATTTATAAAGTAAATAAAACTTCTCTTAATTTTTATGCTAATAAACTATAAACAATCTGTATATATGATAGTGATTGCTTGAACTCCTCTTTGTTTTTAATAAGTAATCCTATTCCTATCCATATTTCACCTATAATTGGGGGTACATACAGCCTCTCTCCTAGTGAGGGACTATTTACAGTTAATGCATGCTAAGAAGGTAGGAGTCATGTTCACTCAGGGATAACTGCCCATCCTCTAGTAAAATGCCACTTTGTGCTTATACAATAAATTTTAATTAAACTAAAAACCATGTAAATAAATTTAAATGAATAATAATGTACAAGGTCATGAAAAATGGGGATATATTGTGGAAGAAGGGACTCGGGAGGAAGAGAAAGGAAAATGGGCTAAATTTGTTTAAAAGAATTACATAACTGAATAAAATTATCAAAGAAAAATAAAAATATTGTTTAAATCTTTAAGAAAGAAAGTTCCTATAACAGTCCCATAAGTCCAAACAATCTGTGTTAATTTATTTGGTAATTTGTAAACAAAATATCAATGGCTAGCCAATAAAAAAATAACTGATATAGAATCCTCTTCAACACTTTTGTTTTAAATTTTTATTTAAATAACATGGTTTTCATTTATTTTACATACTGACCATAGTTTCCCTTGCCAGTCAAAGCCCTACCCTCCACCTCATGCCACCCCACCCTGCTTCCCATCTATATTCTTCTCCTTCTACTCCTCTTCTGTCTTGTTTAAGAAAGGGACAGGCCTCTCATAGACTTGAACACACCATGAAAGTCAACTCAAAGTAGATTCAAACTCCTCTCTTGAACCAAGGCTGAGAAAGGTAATCTAGCATGGAGGAACATGTTCCTAAGTGTCAGGGACAGATTCTGTCCTCACTGCTAGGAGCCTTACAAAAAGACTAAGCTACACAACTATACACACATGTAGAGGGCCTAGGTTGGTCCCATGGAGGCTCCCTAATGCTGGTCCAGGGACCATGATCTCCCAAAAGCTCAGATTAACTGTCTCTGTGGGCTTTCCTGTCTTGACCCCCTGGCTTGTACAATACCTTGTTACTTAAGTCAGTAACACTCCTGGAGCTCAACCCAGTGCTTGGCTGTGGATCTCTGCATCTGCTTCCATAAATTACTGAATAGAGAGCATCTCTGATGACAATTAGGGTAGTCATTGATCTAATTACAATATACAGCCAGTTCAGGCATTCTCTCCCTATTGCTAGGAGTCTTTTCTGGGATTATCTTTGTAGATTCCTGGGTGTTTCCCCAGTGCCAGGTTTCTCCCTCCAAATGTCACCCCCATCAATATGACTCTTTCAAAATCCTCCCACTCAAACCCACCCCCAATTTACCTCCTGTACTCAGCCAGCCTGCCCAACCCCCTCCCTCAAATTTCATCACTCCTTCCTGCCTCCCCCTCTTTCAATTTACCCAGGAGATCGCTTGTATTTCCCCTTCCTAGGAAAATCCATGCATCCCTCCTTGGGCCCTCCTAGGTATCTAGCCTCTCTGGAGCTATGGATTGTAGCTTGGTTATCCTGTACTTTTACTCCTAATATCCACTTGTAAGTACATAACCGGGTTGTATTTCTGGGTCTGGGTTTCCTCACTAAGAATGATTGTTTTTCTAGTTCCATCCATTTGCCCTAAAATTTCAAGAGGTCGTTGTTTTCTACAGCTGAGTAATAATACTCCATTATGTCAGTGTACCACATTTTCCTTACCCATTCTTCAGTTGAGGGGCATGTAGGTTGCTTCCAGCTTGATCTTTGATGTTCATTAATAGATAGAATTAACATAGTAAAACTGTCAATGTTACCAAAAGCAATCTATATACTCAATGTAATCCCCATCAAAATTCCAATACAATTCTTCACAGACCTTGAAAGAACAATATTCCATTTCTTCTGGAAAAACAAAAATTGAGGATAGCTAAAATAATCCTGTACAACAAAGAAACTTCCAGAAGTATCACCATCCCTGGCTTCAAAATCTACTACAGAATTATAGTAATAAAAACAGCTTGGCATTAGCATAAAAAACAGACACGGGTATTAGATTAAATGGAATCTAATACAATACCCTGACATAAATCTGCACACCTATGAACACCTGATTTTGACAAGGGAAAAAGAAAGCATCTTCAACAAATTTTGCTGGAATAACTGGATGACAACATGTAGAAGAATGGAAACAGACCCATATCTATGGCTCTGCACAAAACAAGTACAAGTGGATCAAACCTCAACATAAATCCAGTTACACTGAACCTGATAGAAGAGAAAGTGGGAAGTATCCTTGAATGCATTGGCACCTGAGATGTTTTCCTGAATATAACACCAGTAGTACAGACACAGACCAACAAGTAATAAATGGAACCTCCTGAAAAGAGAAACTTCTGTAAGGCAAAGGACACAGTCAATAATACAAAATGGCAGCCTACAGAAGGTAAAAAATATCTTCACCAACTCCACATCTGACAGAGGGCTGATCTCCAACATATATAAAGAACTAAAGAAACTAGACATAAAAATACTAAATAATCTAATTATAAATGGGGTGTAGATTTTAGACAGAGAACTCTCAACAGAGGAATCTCAAATGGCTGAAAGACACTTAAGGAATTGCTCAATATCCCGAGTCCCTTAGCCATCAAGGAAGTGCAAATCAAAATGACTCTGAGAGTCCATGTTATATCAGCCAGAATGGCTAAGATCAAAAACATAGAAGACTGCTTATGCTGGACATGATGTGGAGTAAGGGGAATACTCCATGATTGCTGATAGGAGTGCAAATTTGTACAATCATTTTGTAAATCAATATAGTGGTTTCTCGCAAAATTTGGTCTCAGTTTAATTCAAGACCCAGCTGCACCAGTCTTGAGCATATACCCAAAGGATACTCAAACATGTCACAAGGACACTAGTTCAACTATGTTCATAGACGAATTACTCATAATATTCAGAACTTGGAAATAGGTCTTAAATCTTGTATTTCTCCCTGTAATTTCAATTTGTCATAGGATAAAGCCACTTCCCTCAGCATGCCTTTTGCAACAATTCACTGTGTTAATATCTCAGTTTCCCTAGGAGCTGCTAAGCTAGTAAGAAAGATGGCACAGCCATTCTGTAGCAGTTTACACTTTACCAGGACAAAATGCTAGGAGTCAGGCTCTAACTTATAAGTTATTCACCAGTGGTATCCCCTCCTCTGCCAGAACCATACAGTCACATACACTACTACCCTACAATGATTCTAGGTACAATCCACTGAAGTAGGTGGACTGGAAACTGTTTCAGCCCTGGACTTAAATTCCCCTATTATTTTTAATGTTTTTCTTTTTGGCTACCAACAATAAATATGAATAATTACTGAATATATTATCAATGCTCCTCTTACAGATACTTATTATGCTCTCTCTCTCTCACTCTGTGTGTGTGTGTATGTGTGTGTGTGTGTGTTTGTGTGTGTGTGTGTGTGTGTGTGTGTGTGTGTGTGTGTGTGTATTTGTGTGAGTGTTCAGATATTCTCAGTGGCCTCATTTTGCATAGTATATTTTAGAAATAAAGTTGCCAGTGCATCAAAGCAGATCAGAGATCAGGCACAAACACAATATAGGTCTCAGTAGTCAATATCTAGTACTTATGGGAGAAAAGAAAAACTGAATAAGACAACAGTGATCCACAAAGGGAAGATTTCTCATGTCTGGTGGTTGACAGAAAAAGTGAAGCAAAACCAATCCCATTACCAGTAGTTATGCTTCAGTCACTCCAATTTCATTCATTTTGCTTTTGTTTCTGATGTGCAGAGACTGTGTGATGAATTCCCTTCTGGGGACAGACAAGTCTTGAGAGAATATACATTAAAAAGTTATGAAGACTGCATAATTTATTGAACCTGATTCATTATTGGAAGCTGTTAGCATACAATTCACTTAATAGGAATCATTGGTGGGGAAAATGACTGTTGTTTTGATCTGATCACATAATCTGTGGCATAATTTTTCTTGCCTGGAGTGGTTTACCTCATCTTGAACAACAAGAATACTCACAATACTCACACTTGGCTTGCTGTTAGAAAACAGATGTACATGTTTTGTTATTTATTAATATCAGTGGCTTTACATTTTCATTATGTTCTGTAAAAAAAAAAAGCTAGTTTTTCAGTGAACTGATTGAATAATTGAATAGAGAAGTTATGTTATAAGTTCATATAGACAGAAGTTTACAAAGAGGCTTTTACCTATTAGCCAAGTTTGCTCAAAATAAAAATCAGCAGCCAGGGCTACATGAGATCCTGTCTAGAAACAAAATGGAAATAATCAGAATGTTTAGCCAGCCTGACTGCTCTTCACAAGGAATAAAATAATGTTGTGAGACAAGAGGCTAAGAGGACGAGTTACATACATGAACTTAGCTTGTTGCACATAAAAGGCAGCTTATCATCAAATCATAAAAGCTACAAACACTAGAAGAGGTGAGATTTAAGTGGTATGATAATTTCCTGGGATTTTTTTTTGTGTGTGTGTGTCCAGAAGCCCAATTTCTGAACCTAGACAGACTTTGTTTCATATAATATCCTAATTCTTTTTCAAGCCTATGGGAACATTTATTTTACTCCTAGTTCTTCTCACTGCAAACATGCTGCAATTTTACAGCAGTTTTCTTTTTATATATAAAGACAGAGTCCTAGACACAGAAGAGCTCCTCCAAAAGTTCTGTGTGGTTTTGTTATAAACACATTATCATATAATGTTACAAAAAATGATTCATGTGCACCTCCCTGGAGAGAAGGTATGAGCACACTTTTCCTAGCACTACTGTAATACTTTTCAATATTTCCCATTGGATGAATAGGAAATAATATATTGTACATTTTGTTTTCATTATATATATATATGTATGTATAAAAATAATTTGTCATTGTAATTACCAATTACAAACTTCTATCTTAACTCAAATAATACATAAGCATATTTTTAAATATTATGAATCTAGAACTGTTGCTGAGTAAATGAAATATATAATTAGTCATGGGCAATAAAGCATATTCACATCTTATAAAAATATAAGATATATATGAAATATACACAAATGTAACAGATAGTAAATGCCAAAAATAAAAAGTGCCATAATTATTAATAAAGTAACAGAAGAAAATTTTTGTCTCTCTAACATGGTCAAGAAAATTTTTCAAAGAATATGGCTTTCAAAGAGTGATATGATTTTGATGAATGTTATGTGATAAAATCCAAATATATATAGAAATAATAAACCAAGGGAGTTGACCTAAGAACTATGGAGTTATAAATTTTCAATAAAATTATTTGGTATAATAGCAAAATGTATCATGGATTATAGATTTTTAAAATGTCTATGCTTACTAAGAAATGCAAAAGTATCAGTTCTCTAGAGATTATCATTTTAACAATTACTGTTAAAGCATGCTGTTATTACTATTGAACTCAACTATTGGAAAAGTTCAAACATGAAATTAAACCTTCACTCCTTTCAGCACACAGAACTACTAATAGTAAGAAGGTCTTATGACAATTAATGCAACTTTCTAAATTTTGTAATATGAAATGAAGTAGAATTACTAACTCAACCTGAATTATAGTTTGATTTAGTATTTAACATATTGATATTTACTCTTTATGCTATCCACATGTTACTGAAGCCCTCACACAATTCACATTTATGAAAAGACTTATCAAATACAGGGAGACAAATAAGTAACACCAGTGATTTACCTATACAAAATTTTTCCTCTTTACTCTAAAATTCAGAGTGTATAGCTGTTCAAAATATCTCAAAGTCAACATAGAAGTTCAGGGAATCTATTATCAAATCAAATATGCTGTCCACCTATGTTTTGTTGTAAACTGTCACAGTAGCTTCTACCAGAAGTAACATCACTGTCACTGGCTATTTCTGGATTCTTTTCATGCCACTACAACTTCCATAATCACAACTGGATGATATTGGTTCCATGAATTTTGTCATCAAAACTATCACTGTCTCCTTTCGGTTAAAGTGCAGTAAATATGGTGGAAGATCCATAATACTTATCTTATGGAATGAATGAACTTATCAGAGACAGAACTTAAGTATATATATATTTAGTAATCCCTCATACTAGCTATTAAAAATTAAGCAAAGCACCCCCAAAAGTGCTTCCACTAGGATGCCCCACAGTGAGGAACAATAATAGGTTCTACATTGTGTATTTTAAATAAGTTTTATGAATATTTATAAGGTGGGTATGATATTCTTGAAGTGAGGTGACTTTTCTTTATCTTAAATCATAGTGCACAGGCTCTTTAGAGTACTTCTGAGGATGGCCACAAAAGGTAAGGCATGTTGAAATTGTAATGCCACTGATATTATACTATCAGTTCTTCCAGGGAACATAGTTTTTGTTTGTATATATGTGGGCTGCTATAGCAGGAAAACCCCATTACCTTAAGGATGTCCTGCCACAAATGAGTGTTCATAATGTCATGAGATACGGACAGGCTACTCAAATGAAACTAACTACCAACGAGATAGGACTATCAAGTTGACATGAGATAGGCTACTAAGTTCTAAAGACCAATTTCCTTGGACACTTCATATATAACTTCTTGTCTATGTGCATCTAGAATGATCTCCTCCCTGGACTAGCTTTCTTATTTTCTTAGAAGAGATTCCTATTATTTTTGTCTCACAATTAAAGTATTATAAGTGTATATGAAAGGGTAACAGTGTCTTGATTATGTTCCACAGAGCTTCATGGGAGCCAGGTGAGAGCCTGTGATGCCAAGGGTAGTTGTTTTTCCTATATTATGTTCTTCCTTTTCCTTGGACAGCTTAGGTCCCTCAAAACCAATTGCTTTTATTTTTATGCCCTAGCATTCACAACCTTGTTGTTTTAACCTCACATTAAACCTTACCATTTATTTACACAGCAACAAAGGAATGCTTGATTTTTTTACTATTACCAGAATTTCCATCTTCTTGCCTCGACCTTGCCTCCTGTAAGACACTAGTGACAGAGCACTGGAGGTCAAGAGATACCAAAGTTGCCCGTCAGCCAACTTTAAGAATGAAAGCATGCCTTCCATTGCACTAGGAGACTGTTTGAAGTCTCTAAAGATCTGCCCCCTGTCAAGTGAATCTGGCTGTTATTAATTTAAATCCCCTTCCTCCGAGGGATTCATAGAAAATAAGGGAGAGAAAGTGAGGACATGTTATAGTGCCCTCAATATTGATTCTGAATCACACTAGTCTGCTATGGTCTTAAAAGATAAGGACCTTCTAGGATCCTACACAAAATCCAATATACCTCTGTTAAAGGAGAACAGAGTTAATTGTTCAGAACTGAAAAAGTGAGGCCACTTTAGCAAGCGTCTGCTTTTTGTGAAGGTTGAAAACAACAAGGAGTTGTGTGTACAGCAGAATTCTTTATTAGTCAAGATTTCTATTGCTAGGACAAAACACCACTAGCCAAAAGCCAGTTGAGAAGGAAAGGACTTATTGGCCTGTGCTTCCATATGACTGTTCATAACTGAATGAAGTCAGGACAGGAACTCATACATGGCAAGAACCCTGAGGCAGGCAAAAACAGGGGCTATGGAGGGGTGCTGCTTACTAGGTTGCTCTCCATGGCTTACTCAATCTGCTTTATTAAAGAGGTCAGGACCACCAGGGATTGCAGTATCCATAACGGGATGCCTCCATCATCAGTAACTGATTAAGGAAATGTCTTAAGCTGGATTTTATAGAGATGTTTTCTTAATTGAGGTTCTCTCCTCTCAGATGACTTTAGCTTGTGTCAAGTTGGCATAAAATTATCCAGCATAAATTTGTTACCCAAGTTCCTAAAACCTAGGGAACAATGGTCCTGATAGACTGCTTCTGAAAACCTCTACAAATGTCCACCAGAAAAATAAATCATATCTGAATACATGCATTGCCAGAAATATTTAAAAAACAATATACAGAATCACCTAGTTAAAAAATTGCTTCCATATTTCAATACCTCAAAACCTGGACTAGAGAGCAAGGGGGAACAATGGAGTGTTCAGAAAATCCAAGGAATGCTACGCACAGTAGAGGTGCCATCACTACATTTGACCAGAAATGGAAAAGGGACAAACTATATCTCTATAGTATTTATGAAACATTCAAGTTCTCAAAATGAGATTCTTTGGCTAAAATTTCTGGAGAATTATTTGAATCTCAAAAAAATCTGGTAGAAAAGCACCAGTTAAACAGCACAAATTAAAATTAGAATTTTTTTTGGAAACCAATATTTTTGTTGGTTTATTTCAATGAAATGATTGTTAAATTTTCATTACATGCTAGGCATTCCTCCTAGCTACAATGATGAAGAAAACTGTATTGCTTAGCCTAATCCTTGATACAAGTCTACAAGATGAACACTGTCATTATCCATGTCATTTCAGAGACAAGAACATTTAAATTAACTTGCCAAAATCATTCAGATGGGGAATAGTCCAACTGAAATGGACTTTTCCTTATAAAAATGAGTGAAATCAGGCCAAACAGACATTCTGAAACACAGAGAATATTATCTGTACTTTATTAAAAATTGTCAGTTGTTCCCTTCTGAAATACACTGAAGTAAATAAGAAATATAAATATCACCTTACATGAATAAATTATCAGTAAAGTGACTAATTAAAGTAAATTATACATATATATGTAATTCCTAAACTATGTTCTCTGAACTTTAACTCTAACAAAGTGGGAAGCATATTGAGAAAATCAAATTAGCAATTCAAAAGAACATGTGAAATACTTATAAAATATAGAGAGAAGCAGTAACATAATATAAAATGTGAAAAATAAAAATGAAGAATAGATTCCTGAAGCGTAATTTAACTATACAGAAATAGCGAAACATAACTAACAATCTAACAATTGGAAATGTTTTCAATGTAATAAAATTCATTCTGAAATAGGAGAGGGTTATATTAAAAATATCAGTAAAATTAAGCCTATATCTGAAGATGGAGTTTAGCGTTTAGCACCAAATAAACACACAGAGGGTTCTATTAATTAGAAGCTATTTGGCTCATGGTTCAGGCTTCTTATTGTCTGTCTCTCTCTTAATTATTCACCCATAACCACTAATCTATGTATTTTTACATGGACTTATCTGACCAGAGAATGTGTGGTGAGTTCTACCTTCTCAGTAGCTGCATGGTGTCTTCTCTCTCAGCTTCTCTTCCTGTGTCCTCTCCCCAGAATCCTCCTGTTCTCATAGCCCTGCCTATACTTCCTGCCTGGCTACTGGACAATCAGTGTTTTATTCATCAACCAATAAGGGAAATATATACAGGAGGAAATCCTCCATCATATATCTATAAATATAAGGTCCTCTGAGATGACATAATGAGTAAAGGCAGTTGCATTCAAGCTTGAAGAGCTGACTTCAGTTCATGAGAACCATGTGGTGGAACTGGAAAAGATAACCCATGAAGTTGTTCTCTGCTCTGTCTACAGGTGCTGTGGCACACACATATATACAGAGAAATGAATATGCAAAAACATAAAAATGTATAATTCCATTTCTAAGATAAATATAAAGACATGGTGATTAAGGCCAATGTTACCAAAGAGTTCATCTTGGATAAATATGCAGAAGAAAAAACTTTTTCACAGCATGAATCTTCAGAAACTACTTGTGAAATGTTTCTATAAAGAGGTCAATGGGGAAAAGAGAGGGATCAAAGAGGGAGCTAATGTGAATTGTTTAGCTGATGCTCAGCAAAACAGCTGGCAGTTACTGGATCTAGGGGTTCAAAAGTCAATAGTACTTCAGACCTAAATTTAAGATTGCAGTTGATCAGTCATCAGCACAAATGGGGTAGGTTTCTTAGGATATAAAAAAGCAGGCAGGCACTAAGTAGCCAAAATCTCATGTAGGTAATTTTGAAAAAAAAATGGATGGGTCAATCTTTGAGATAGTTATCAGTGGATTTCTGAACCAGCTTGCAATGAAGGAATACCCTAGGGATTAGTCCACAGGATCATTTTTGGTCTTTCATAAGATAGGTACATCAGATTTGGTATATATGTATATATATTCAAGTATTACACACACACACACACACACATAGATATAGATATTTGTGATATTCAAAATGAAACTAACTAAACACAATTGTTATATATATCACCTTTAAAAATGAGATTTGAATATTAACTTCTCCTCAGAGAGACAATTCAAGTGAGCAAAAACAGTATTCAGAGACGTTATTAATTAAGCATTTTTAACAATTACAAACATATATTTTACTGTGGGTAAATAGATATAAGTTATTTAATTATAACAAATGACCAAAATATAGACTACTGACATTACTTTCAGAGAAAATTCTATTTTCTCTCTCCCATTCTAACTTTTATTCTTCTTGTTTCTCTAGAATTACTGTGACATAGTTTATGGGGGAAAAAGAATCTACTGAAGTATGAATTATTGATGTTTCATCAACAGACCTGAGTACTAACAATGTGAGCCATGAATATAACCACATAAAACACAAATGTCCTTAATGTACTGGGGGTAAGGGGAGAAAATAATAAATAATTGCTTTAAAGTTGTGGGAAATAGAAATAAAATATTATTCTAATAAATTAACAAACAGGACCAATAGACTTATAAAAATTCAAAACACTAGGCACTTTGAATGAAGTTAATAAAATAACATAGGAAATATTTTATTAAGAAGCTTTTAAGAGAAAATGTCTTCAGAAAACAGTGGGTTAAAAACATGATCTGAAACTAAAATAATAATAATAGGATAGCCAGAAAAAGAAGAAAAAACTGGGTATCTCAGTTCTAACTATCAAGGTGAATTTATTAAAAGAAAAAATATTTCATGAAAGATGCACACATGGAGCCAATATTGTTTTTTTATATTATATAATTTTTATTTAAATGTGAAACAAGCTTGTTTTACATACCAAACCCAGTTCCCACACCCTCCTATCCTTCCCTGTTCCCCCCACCAACCCCCATCCCCTACCATTTTGAACTCCAGGGAGGATGAGGCCTTCCATAGGGAGTCTTCAAAGTCTGTCAAATCATTTGGAGCAGGGTCTAGGCCCTCCCCCATGTGTCTAGGCTGAGGGAGTATCCCTCTGTATGGAATTGGCTCCCAAAGCCCATTCGTATACTAGGGATAAATACTGATCCATTAACAGAGGCCCCATAGACTGCCCAGTCCTCCTAATTAACACCCACATTAAGGGAGTCTGGATCGGTCCTATGCTGGTTTCCCAGCTGTCAGAGTGGAGTCCATGAGCATCCCCCAACCCCCTTGTTCAGGTCAGCAGTTTCTACGGGTTTCTCCAGCCTGGTCTCGACCCCTTTGCTCATCCCTCCTATCTGTCTGCAACTGAATTCCAAGGGTTGATTCAGTGTTTAGTTGTGTCTGCTTCTACTTCCATCAGCTACTAGAGAAAGTCTCTAAATGGCATATAAGGTATTCATCAATCTCATTATCAGGGAAGGGCATTTAAGGTATGCTCCCCACTATTGCTTAGATTGTTAGTTTGGGTCATCCTTGTATATTTCTGGGCATTTCCCTTGCCAGATTTCTCCTTAAATCTATAATGGCTCCTTCTATTATCGTATCTCTTTTCTTATTTTCCTCTATTCTTTTCCTGTCTCATCTTCCTGTTCCCTCGTGCCCACCTCTCCCCTCCTCTTCTCCTACCTTCTCTTTCTCCTACATCCCTCTCTCTTCTCCCCATACTCCCAATTTGCTTGGGAGATCTTGTCCCTTTCCCCTTCTGTAGGGGACCATTTATATCTCTTAAGGTCTCCCTTGTTTCCTAGTTTTTCTGGTGATATGGATTATAGGCTGGTAATCCTTTGCTCTATGTCTAAAAACCAATGCTCTTATTTTTAAGAAGTGCAAAGCACATGAACAAGAAATAAAAGTTTACATAATGTACTCTTGTTTTATCTCGTTATATTATGGTTGTGTCTGTTTTAACTACAGATTACAAGCTCTTCAATACAGGAACTACATTAGCAGTCTCTCTTGTATATCTATAACAATTGTCCAGCCACATTTGTGGGTATAAAGGCAGGAAGCACATGCAATTGATTAAGAGTAGGGCAAGATATCTGATACCATACTGAGGTTCTTGATCCATTTGAAATTGTTTTATTATAGTGATAAATATGGGTATAGGTTCATTCTTATATATACAATTATCTAGTTTGACCAGCACAATTTGTTGCTGTGGCTGTATTTTCTTCTGTGTGCAGATTTTGTTCTATTATTAAAACTGTGGTGTCCATATGCTAGATGCACATTGGGTGTCTGTAGTTGGAAGGTGTGTGGAGTTATGATATTCAGTCTTCAATTCTATTCCATTGATCATCATGTCTGCCTTTATGGTAATATCATGCTGTTCCTGTTATTAGAAGTTTGCAATAGAACATGAAATCTAGGATGGTGATATCTTACAGATTCATAGATTTAGTCCTTTATGGCTAGAAGCATGGGGATGTACAGGCAGATATGTTTCTGTAGTAGGATCTGAGTTCTACAAATGGATCTGCAGGCATCTGGAAGAATGATTGTCATTGGGCCTGGTTTGACCCTTTGAAACCTCCAAGTCCAGCTCCAGTGACACACTTCCTCAAACAAGGCCATACTTATTCCAACAGGGCCACATCTCCAACAATGCTATTCTCTATGAGTCTATGGGAACCATTTTCTTTCAAACCACCACCGTAGTCTATTTCCAATCTTATATTGTCAGTGCCCCTTCTCAAGATCTTTTGTGATTTAGAAAAGAAACAAGTATTGCACTTCTCAATATCACCTACCCTAGTTGATTTTAGACAGGAATATGAAAAAGGGAGGCACTACCATGAGATTTAGAAAGTGGAGACTCCTTTAGACAATTGCAGTTAAGGTCAACTGGGTGGACAGACATCAGTTTCATACTACATTGCTCATATTTTTTGTTCAAACTAACCTTTCACTATTGAAGACTTAAAAAACTTCTATGAAGTATCCATAGATTCTAGATAATTAAAGTGGGTTCCTCGCAAATGATTACAAAGTACCTGATATTTGAATCTTTAGTGCTTCAGGCTGGGATCATTGTAAGAGATCTTGATATTTGTCCTCTTGTCTCTTTCTTTTAACAGTTGTTTCTGTAGTATATTTTGTATCTAAATCTTGTAGTGGATGAATAATTAAGTGAATAATTTCAGATATTATCACTATGTCTGCCACCTCCAGTGTTGAGAAAAGATGGAAAGCAACAGTAGAGATCTCATGTGGTTGTAATTATTTCTAAAATAACAGCTAATTCAAAGATAGCTGTGTGAACACTAAAGAGCTCCATATCAGTTTCAAGGGTTTCTAAGCATTTTCTAAGAACAAAATCTAGAAATTGTAACAGGATATAAGTTCATATAAGGTAAATTTACTTTGTCCTCTCTTAGGGCCCATAGAAAGGACTCCTCGCCCCTTTTGAGAAAGAAAATTGTAATTGACTTCTTACTCAGCATTTCCGTTATTTCAAGTGCATAATTCTCGTACATATAAGCATTTCTCTGATTATAACTGTTACTTCCTGAACTCAAAGACACACTTTTTAAATCAATATTATTATTACACACTTCACTCTGATTTAAAGCAATGGCTTTACATTTTAGGTTATTCTCTTTGCTTTCATTATCCTCTGAGGCTTATAGAGATATAAGTATATTATAAATACTTGCATAATAACTAATATGAAGAATGTCTACTCTATAGTTTTTTTAAATTATAGTGTTGTCAAATTACGAATCCAATTACTTGAAAATGCTATTGGCATAAATTCAAATTGAGAAATTCTATTTGGAATTCAGTATTCTCTTATATGGTCTTCTCACCTCTAGTTTCTGCACCACTCCAGTTTTGTTTTTGTTTTTTGTTTTTTTTTTTTTGTTTGTTTGTTTTGTTTTGTGTTTTGTTTTGTTTCTTTTTTTTCCAGATTATATTTTCTGTATTTTCCAGAGAATTAGGATATCCTGAGATTTGGTCAGAACATATAGTTCAGATCTGAGACCACGTATACAAAACATAATGTTCTATCAGGCACAACCTCTCACAGAACTTCAATGTTTATTCCAAATGGAGAGGACTCAATGTGAGCCACGAGGTATCAAGAGTTGGTGGAATGACTGTTTGAAATGAAGCCTCCAACTGACCCATATTGAATAATTTCATAAACAGGAAGAAATCAATCTTTTGTTAAGGCACTGAGATTTGGTGAGTTAATGTTTAAAAGCATATTAGACTAATCTGATTGAATATAGTAAATAAATCTACCTCTATTCCAATATTTCTCTACACAACAGGATATTCTAGAATTAATATTTTCGAATGATTTTCAAAGATGTCTCTCTGTGTGTCACATTTAGTAGTCAGGATGAGTATTCACTATTTTTTGTGAATGTCTGTATATATGCACACAAAATACACACTTTTAAAAAATTATTATTGTGCACCATGATAATTGTACATGCTGTTAATCCCAGCAGAGGAGTGGTTCTCAGTGAGTTTGAGGCCATTCTGGGCTACAAAGCAAGTTGTAGGACAGCCAGTATTGTTATACACAAACAACCCAGTCTCAAAAAAAATTTGTTATTAAGACTAACAATATGCCACCATGGATAAAGGCTTTGCTGCCAAACATGAACATGTGAGCCAAATTCCCCAGAAACCACATGGTAGAAGGGAGAACTGTCATTCTGTTAATATGGTTCTCTTATTGGTTAATTAATAAAGCACTGTTAGACAATAGGAAAGCAAGATAGGCAGGACTAGGACAGTAGGAGGAGAGAGGAAGGGTAAGGAGGAGATTCAAGACAGAGAACAGAGAGAGGAATGTCGGGGCCTCTCTCCGGTAAGATGAGTCCACGTGGAAATACTTAGATTAATAGAAATGGGTTAATACTTAAGACAGAGATAGCCAATAAGAAACATTAATAACTGGCCAACAGCATTATATCTAATACAGCGTCTCTGTGTTTTATTGAGGCTTTTGTTTTGGTAGGACCAGACCGACAGGAAAACTACTCATAACATAATGGTGCCTTCAACATGACTAATAAAAACTTCCACTTAAAACTTAAGAAAAGCTTAAGAAAGCATTTTAGAAACAAAAGAACCGAGGCAAGCAAGGCTTCTTGTCTTGGTTGCATCATTTTTTTTTTTTTTGGGGGTTGGACTCTGTTTTGCTAGAGACAAACAAAGACTTGTGCAGCTCCTTTAAGGGAGGTTTCCTGACTCAGCATAAGTGACAAAAAGAAAAAAGAAAAAAAAAAAAAAACGCAAAGCTTTAAAAAAAAAAAAACTCTGTTAACAACTTACTGGTGTGTAAGACAGCTGGCAATGACAGTGACCATATCTCCAAGCCAGCATCATGCTGCTGAAAGGCAGCATAGACCAAGGCAGGGAACATAGCTCTCAGTTCTAGCTGTAAAATACCTGCCGCCATCTTGAATAGACCGTGGCTAATACAGCTGTGACTTTCATTTTAGCAATGTTGTTGTTTACCAGATAAAAGACTCATGACCACAAAAGGCTAAAGATCTACAGTAAAGACAGATTCAGATTAAGAAACACTTCTAAAGGTTTATGGTACATTTTAAAATATACGTAGACTTGGGAGAGAAAAGGAAATAGGATAAAATGGTTTAAAAAAGAATAATAAAAAGAAAGAAAGTAGCTGGTGTGGTGGCACATGCCTTTAATTCCAGCACTCAGGATGAAAGACCTAAAAAGTAATGTTAATGATGGACTAACCTAGAAACCAATATCTGTTCCTTGGAATTTGCTAGCTTCCTCTCACAAGGCCCTGAGATAAGAATTCACACTGCCCCTCCTTTCCTGTGAGTCAACAGGTGGTAAATAGGGTCAAGAGATAGCTGTAACTCTGGTTTGCCCAGACAAGATTAATTAGCACACCTGAGGCCCTAAGGTCTCCTGACCCAAATAGCAGACCATCTGGCCTCCAAGGGTTACTTACTCAATGGACAGAGGGTCCCACCCCCTCCCTAAGCTTGTGGGGTTGCCTTTAAAAACACCTGTGCCCTGGGGAGGGGGCTTCTCTCTAGCTTGCGTGCTGGAGGAGCCCGTTTGCACAAACGTTTCCTGTTCATTAAAGCCTCTTGCATTTTGCAGCAACTGGACTGGACATTGAGTTCTTGGGGTATCGACCGAACCTGGAAGATTCCTCATTCTGAGTGTCTTACAAGGAGACAGAGGCAAGCAGAACTCTGTGATTTCAAAGTAAACCTGGTATACAGAGTTAATTCCAGGACAGATAAAAGTTACACAGAGAAACTCTGTCTCAAAAAAATGAGAAAACAGAAGTAGAAGAAATAGAGTAATAAAAAAGCCACATAAAGATAGAAAGCACAGAGAGAATCTGGATACTGTATGGTATTATATTGTCTTTTTATTGTTTGACTGCTGAGGAAATAACAACTGGCAAAAGAAATGCTGCTGAATTAAAACAATTTATATATTTTAAAAATGCTTTGACTCCAAAATTTAAGTCTAAGGACAGGTTACTGGGGAAAAGGATTTCTATTTTTGTTTCAACAGAAAATGAAAAGCTATGGATTCCTTCCAGACTAATGTGGGTTGATCAAGCCAGACCCCCTGAAACAGAGTCCCAGGTGATCCAACATTCAAAACAGCTGAGACAAGGCAGCCTTGCAGACTACAGCCAGGATTTCTGCATCTTCTTAGGATCCCCCATGACAGTGCCCCCTACCAGCAAGAAGCAGTATGTAAAGAATGACACCCAAATTGTTTATATTGTTTATAAATGTTTGTTTTAATTTAAATGGGTTGGTTATGAGTGGTTAATATCCACAACCAATCTCTTTAAAGGTAAAAAGGGGATAATGGTATAGATAGGAATACTGTTTTGGAATGGATTTTCATTTATTGATACAATTTAAGGTCAATTTTGTGATATATATATTTCTCCTCTTGTTTAGGTATTGTGTTTATATAGCTTATTTAGAAATGTAATGTACAATTTAATACAGATTATAGATAGTTACCTATAATACGCAAAACTTAGAGTTAAGTTAGTTAGGATTTCTAGATATATAGAGATGTATTTGAGATAAAGATGCATTCTTCAAACCTTTCAAGGACCTACAGAATATTGCATTTAAAATCATTTATGGGTTTTCTTGACAGTAACACATAACTGCTCCTGGCAATACCACCTGAATCAGAAAGAAAATGAACATTGAAGAAACTCATTATGGAGATTGCTTTCAATATGGCAAGAGCTGGACAAGATACTGCTCTTGTCTAGACTGCTTGACATTATAATGTATAAAGTAGACATGCAGGACCCACAGAAAAGTGACTGCTGATTCAAGATGGACAATGCTACAGAGTTCCTGCTTCATGGAAGAGTCTGCCAGACATTCTACCAGGACACAGAGACAACTGACTGACAAACTGCCAATACAGGCAGACAGTTTAAAGTTTCCTGCTTTGCCGAAGAGTCTGCCAGATATACTGGCCTATAGGCTGAAGATGGAACAATAGAGACAAACTTTGGGTGATAGACCAGGCAGTGAATTGTCTCTGCTATTTCTAGAGTTTATATAGTATCCTTCTGTGGTCTTTGAAGGAAGTGAAGACAGATAGTTATGGTTATAGTTTTCCTTAGTTAGGATTAAAGATAAATTACATATAAGACTTAGACTCACAAAGATAGGTTAGATGATGGAATATTTTCTTTAAATATTGATAAATATTAACAGACTGAACACTGGTAACTATGGTTCTTATTTGATAACTGTTTTGTTATATATTTTGCTATGTTAATGTTAAAACCCTTTCTATTTTAGACAGAAAAGAGGAGATGATAGGAGATGTCATTCTGTAAATATGTTTCTCATAAAGCACTGTTGGTCAATAGGAAAGCAAGATAGGCAGGACTAGGAGACAAGGAGGAGAGAGGAAGTAGTAGAAAGGAGATTCAACATGGAGGACAGAGAGAGAAGAATGTCGGGGCCTCTCTCCAGTAAGATGAGACCAAGTGGAAATACTTAGATTAATAGAAATGGGTTAATACTTAAGACAGAATTAGCCAATAAGAAATGCTAGTAACAGGCCAACAGAACTATATCTAATACAGCGTCTCTGTGTGTTATTTGGGGCTGTCGTGGCGGTGGGACCAGGCCGGCAGGAAAAACCTTCTCTTAACAAGAACTGACATCAGGAAACTTCTAATTTACACACTTGCAACATAGCTTCTCCCCCTCTCCTTGTCTCAAAAAAAAAAAAAAAGAAAGAAAGAAAGAAAAAAAACAAAAAAGAAAAAAAAGAATAAATAAATGCAAAAAAAACTTTAACCTTTCATGACAATATAGCATCTGAAGAAAATAAATAATGTCCATCAGAAATGAAAGTTATTATCTGTAAAACAGAGTTTGCAGTAATCTGCCTTTTTAAATGATAGATGCAAAAGTTTTCTTTCCCTGTGAATGAAAAGCCAAGAGTTATATTCTATTCCATATTATGTGCCACAGTCCAAACTACAATACATTACTCAGAAAATCTGATTGTCAGTTGAAATTTCTGAACTGCCTCTGGTTTTCCATTTAGATGTGGGAGGTACATTATGCCAATGACATTAATCTGTACTGTGATTTGCAAAGCAAAAATGGAATCCATTACCAAAATGAAAGATACTACAGCAAATGATGGGATGTGCATTAATGCTATGTGCATATAGAAATTGTACATAAACATCCTTACATTGCCTAATTCAGACTCATCCATAAGCATCTTAAGATGCTCAAAAACATGTGTACTTACTGTTCAGTGGGCTTTATGAACTATTTTCACACTCTGTGGTGTGTCAGATTTGGCTTCATGCTTGGGAAAATATGGACCCTTAAGGCTCTATTGACATTTGAAAAAAAAAATCAATCTGTATTCATAGAGCACCATCTGTTTAACGTATTGTCTACCAAAAAGATACAGGATGGTCCCATTAAGTTGTGAACAATTGCATAAGAAGTCATTGCATTTTTTCTTTTTTTTTTTTGAGTAGCTAAGTAGCATAAAATATCACTTTACTAGGAAGTAGGCCCAATTTCCACTTTGAAAACAATTAAGGAAACTTAAATTCCAGCTTTCAGAATCTAAATCACTTCCTAAATTTTTTTTTATATTTTTATATTCACAAACATTTTCAGAGTCAAAATTGACCTTGTATATGATGACCAAAACCAGAATAAGTTCATATCATGTTTTTCTGAGCATCTTAAATTGTGAAAGATACAGAAATTATTTGATAGTAGTGTTGCTCATGAAAACCCAAGAAATGGCAGTGAGAAAACTTAGGGCTTCAGAGCACTTGCTGTTCTTGCAGAAGTCCAGGATTTGGCTGTAAACACACCTGGTGGCTTAAAACTGGATGTAACTCCAGCACCAGGAAGTCTGATACCTTCTTCTGGTTTCTATAAGCCCCAAGCATGAACATGGTATAATACATACATTTAGATGGAACTCTCATACACATAAAATAAGAACAAATAAATCTCATACCCCAAGTTAATGTCCTTTAATGCTTTTTATATAAAATAGGCAAATAGTTACTGAATGTAATTTACCAAAATCTGATGACACATCAAAACACAAATTGGGATTTTGAAGAAAACATAAACATATTAAGACTAAGTAGGTTGTTGGTTTCCTCTCTTGTTTGGCATAAACAAAGACCAATTAAAAAAAACTATGAAAACTAGTCTGCTATTTTGGAGAAGGATGAAAGCAATATAAGTCCTGCTGTGTGTGAACATAAAAGAAAATTGCTTATCTAACTCAGTAAGGAATTGAATTAACTCTGGAAATATCATTCCTTTTAAATAAGTTTTTTTTTCTTTTCACCCAGCCCTGAATTTTTAAAGCTGAGATCACCTATGCACAAGTTTCATAATATATTTAAATAGGAGCAAGGGCTAATGAAGCTTTTCATACAGTATGGATTGGAAGGAGATAATTTTTTAGAATCCCAGCTAAGTCTACTTGCCACCTTTTTTGCCTTATTTTGTGGTGGTTTGGCTTAGTTTAGTTTTTTTGATGCTGTTGTTTTTCAAGAAAGGGTTTCTCTGTATATCCCTGGTTGCCCTGAAACTCACTCTGTAGAAAAGGCTGGCCTCAAACTCATAGAGATTCACCTTCCTCTGCTTCCCTAGTGCTGGTATTAAAGGCATGTACACTACCACCTGGCTATCCCCCACCATTTTATCTCTAACAATTATATAATGAATACATAAATATATAAAACAATACATTTTATGGATTGTGCATTTGGAAAATGTAAAAACACATTTTAAAAATTAGTCACCCATATACAAAAGGCAATCTAATCCTTTAAAAAATTTACTGGGAAAACTAAATTTGCATTTTTTGATATCTTATCAATTGTTATAATCCAAGTTCCCTGTCCCTCCCATCCTTTTATGTCCCCAACCATCTCCCATCCCATCCCCCATCCACTCCCCAGGGAGATTGAGGTCTTCCATGCAGGATCATCAAAATCTCTCAAGTTATCTGGGGCAGTGCCTAGGCCCACCCCATGTATCTAGGCTAAGAGAATATCCCTCTATGGGAAATGGGCTCCCAAAGTCCATTCATGCACTAGGGATATATCCTGGTTCTACTTGCCAAAGGCCCCATAGACTTCCCAGAACTCCTAGATGACACCATATTGAGGGGGCTTGGTTTTGTCCTATATTGGTTCCACAGCTGTCAGATAGAGGTCCATGAGTTTTCACTTGCTCAGGTCAATTGTTTCTGTGGGTTTTCTCTTCATGGTCTTGACCCCTTTGTTCCTCACTCCTCCCTCTCTACACCTGCTTTCCTGGAGTTCAGCTATGGGGTCTGCTTCTGCTTCCATCAGCTACTGGATGAAGGCTCTAAGATGGCATTTAACATAGTCATCAATCTCATTATAGAGGAAGGGCATTTAAGGTAGCTTCTCCACTACTGTTTAGAATCTTAGTTGGGGTCATCCTTGTGGATGACTGCATATAATTCTAGTGCTATATTTCTCTTTAAACCTATAATGGCTCCCTCAACTGATGTGTCTCTTTTTTTGCTCTCCTCTATTCATCACCTGACTCAATCTTCCTGATCCTTCATGGTCTACTACTCCTCCCTCTTTCACCTACCTCCCTCTTCCCTCCCCCATGCTCCCAATTTTTTCAGAAGCTGTTGCCGCTTTCTTCTTCAACATGGGACCATGTATAACTCTCTTATGGTCCTCATTGTTTCCTAGCTTCTCTGGAGGTGTGAATTGTAGTCTAGTAATCCTTTGTCTAATATCCATATATGAGTAAGTACATGCCATATTTGTCATTATGTAAATGGGTTACCTCACTAAGGATGGTTTCTTCTAGTTCCATCCATTTGCATGTGAATTTCCAAATTCCATTCTTTGTTGTTGTTGTTGTTGGTTTTGGTTTTCTTGTTTATTTTTTGTTTCATTTTGTTTTGTTTTGTTTTGCACTGTATAGTAGTCCTTTGTGTAAATGTATCACTTTTTTTTTTTTTTTTTTTTTATCCATTCTTCATTTAAGGAGCAACTAGGTTGCTTCCAGGTTCTTCCTATTACAAATAATGCTGCTATGAACATTCTTGAACAGATGTCCTTGTTGTACCAATGTGTACCCTTTGAATATATGCCTAAGAGTGGAATTGCTGGATGTTGAGGTAGATTGACTCTCATAATCTGGAAAAGCCTCCATACTGATTTACAAAGTGGCTATACAAGTTTGTACTCCCATCAACTATTGAGGAACATTTCCCTTTATCCACATCTTGTCAAACTGTCATTGGTGTTTGATTTTAGCCATTCTGATGGATGTAAGACATTATCTCAGAGTTGTTTTGATTTGCATTTCCTTGATGGCTAAGGATACTGCGCACTTTTTTAAGTGTCTTTCAACCATTTTAGACTCCCCTATTAAGAAGTCTCTGTTGAGTTCTATACCCCACTTTTTAATTGGATTATTTGGTGTTTTGTTGACTAGTGTCTTGAGTTTTTTGTATATTTTGGAAATCAACCCTCTGTCAGACATAGGGTTGGTGAAGAACTTTACTCATTCTGTAGATTCCCTTTTTGTCTTGTTAACTGTGTCTTTTGCCCTAGAGAAGCTCTCAGTTTCAGGGGCTCCCACTTATTAATTGTCAGTCTCAGTGTCTGTGCTAGTAGAATTATGTTCATGAAGTGATCTGTACCAATTTGTTCAATGGTATCTCCCACTTTCTCTTCTAAAAGGTTTAATTTGGCTGGGTTATGTTGCGGTCTTTGGTCATTTGGACTTAGGTTGTGTGCATGGCAATAGGTAGGGATTTATCTGCAATCTTCTACATGTCTGCACCCAGTTATACCAGTACCATTTGTTGAAGATACCATCATTTTTCCATTGTACAGTTTTAGTTTCTTTGTCAAAAATCAGGTATTCATAGGTTTGTGGCTTAACATCAGGGTAGTAAATTCGAATCCATTGGTCTACCCGTATGTTTTCATGCCAATACGAAGCTGTTACTATAGCTCTACAGTAGTGCATGTAGTCCTGGATGGTGATGCCTCTAGAAGTTCTTTTATTGTACAGGGTTGTTTTGGCTATCATGGTTTCTTTGTTTTTCCATATAAAGTTGAGTATTGTTCTTTTAAGATCTGTGAAGAATTGTGGTGATATTTTGACAGGGATTGCATTGAATCTGTAGATTGCTTTTGGCAAGATTGCCATCTTTACTATATTGATCCTACCTATTCAAGTGCATGGGATATCTTTCCATTTTCTGATATCTTCTTTAATTATTTGTTTAAAAACTCAAAGTTCTTGTCATACAGGACTTTTACCAGTTTGGTTAGAGTTACCCCAAGATATGTTATGTTGCTTGTAGTTATTATAAAAGATGATGTTTCTCTGATTTCTTTCTCAGCCCCTTTATTGTGTATATAAAGTAGGGCTACTGACTTCTTTTCTTTTTTTTTTTTTTTTTTTTTTTTTTGGTTAATTTTGTATCCTGCCACTTTGCTGAAGGTGTTTATCAGCTGTAGGAGTTCCCTGGTAGAATTCTTCCAGTCACTTATGTAAATTATCATATCATCTGCAAATAGTGAAAGTTTCACTTCTTCCTTTCCAATTTGTATCCCCTTGATATCCTTTTGTTGCCTTATTGCTCTAGCATGGACTTCAACTACAATATTGACAAGACATGGAGAGAATGGAGAACCTTGTCTTCTTCCTGATTTTAGAGATATCACATTGACCTTATCTCCATTTAGTTGATGTTGGCTTTTGGTTTGCTGTATATTGCCTTCCTTATGTTTCATATGTTCTTGTTATCCCTAGTCTTTCCAAGACCTTTATCATGAAAGGGTATTGAATTTTGGAAAAGGCTTTTTCAGGACCTAGTGAGATGATCATATTTTTTTTTCTTTTTAAGCTTGTTTATGTGGTGGATTACATTGATGTACATCTATGCCCCAAAAACAAAGGCACCCACATTCATAAAAGAAAGATTACTAAAACTCAAATCACACAGTAAACCTCACATACTTATAGTGGGAGACACAAACTTTTCAAGGAAACAAAGGAACCAACAGAAGTTATAACCCAATTGGATTTAATAGGCATCTATAGAAAATTCCATCCAAACACAAAAGAATATACCACATGGAACCTTCTCTAAAACTGACCACATACTATGCAACATACCAAACCTCAAAAGATATTAAATAACTGGAATAGCCCACTATATGTTATCAGACCACCATGCTTTAGAGTTAGAATTCATCAACAACACAAATTGCAGAAACCCTACAAACCCATGGAAATTTAACAATGCATAATTGCATCACTCCTGGATAAGGGAAGAAATAAAGAAAGAAATCAAAAACTTGTTAGAATTCAATGAAAATTAAAACACAACATACCCAAACCTATGGAACACTCTGAACGCAGTACTAAGAGGAAAGTTCACTAAGTGCCCACATCAAGAAACAGGAGAATAGACACACCAGAGAATTAACAGCACACTTGAAAGCTCTAGAACAAAAAGAAGCAAACTCACCCCGGAGGAGTAGATGCCAGGAAATAATCAAATTGAGGGATGAAAGTATTAAAGTAGAAATAAAGAGAACAATACAAAAAAAATCAATGAAACAAAGAGTTGGTTCTTTGAGAAAAATCAAAAAGATAGATACACCTTTATCCTAACTAACCAAAAGGCAAAGAGAGAACATGCAAATTAGCATAATCAGAAAC
Source organism: Phodopus roborovskii (assembly GCF_943737965.1). NCBI lineage: Eukaryota > Metazoa > Chordata > Mammalia > Rodentia > Cricetidae > Phodopus > Phodopus roborovskii. Next base: position 1,039,617 of record NW_026126413.1, on the reverse strand, counting down.
AAAAAGAGGGACATAACAACAAACACTGAGGAAATCCAGAGACTCTTCAGGTCATAATTTGAAAACCTGAACTCCACAAAATTGGAAAATTTAAAAGAAATGTGCAATTTTCTGGATAGATATCACTTACAAAACTTAAATCAAGAACAGATAATCATTTAAAATAGATGTATAACCCATAATGAAATAGAAGTAGTCATCAAAATTCTCCCAACCAAGAAAAAAAAAAGGCTCATGCCCAGATGGTTTCAGTGCGGAATTCTACCAGAAATTCAAACAGTTAATACTCCTCAAATTGTTCCACACAATAGAAATAGAAGGGTCATTGACGAACTTTTTTTAATGAGGCTACAATTAACTTGGTACCCAAATGACACAAAGACACAGCTAAGGCAGAGAACTACAGACCAATGTCCCTCAGGAACACTGATTTAAAAATACTCAATAAAGTACTGGCAAATCAAATCCAAGAACACATCAGAAAAATCATCCACTATGATCAAGTAGGCTTAATTCCAGAGATGCAAGGATGGTTCAACTTGTGAAAAAACTAAATTTGTATTCATGAGTTATTTCTGCTAAGATTTGATTTTGAAGCCAGGCAGTGATATTGCATGCCTTTAATCCTAGCACTGTGAGGCAGAAGCAGGAAGAGCTCTGTTAGTGTCAGGCCAACCTGGTCTACAAAGTGAGTTCCAGGATAGCCAGGGCTGTTACACATAGAATCTCTGTCTAGAAAAACAAACAGCAGCAGCAACAACAAAGGATTCCATTTTGCTTATGTTTCCAAATGAATATTTAAGTGTATCTATAAAGACACATTTAAGTGTTAAAGTAAATGATGACAATTGAATATAAACACATTCTGTCATCATGAAGAAACAAGATTAGAGCACAATAAGCTAAGCAAACCTAAAAAACAATCTATTTAACAACCTCTTCAAATTTAGCTAATGATATTCTGTAATTAAATATTCTGACATCCTGTAGCTTATATGATAAAATTAATGAAATAATTAAAACTTTCTAAAAACCAACAAAAAGACAAAAGAAATATCCAATTGCTTAAAAGTAGTGCACTGTAAAAAGATTGCTCTGTAAACTTAGACATATAAATTCAACAATATACAATTTAGTTTCTGTTTGCAATTGAACATCTAAAGAGTAGAAATTAAGGAGCTGGAGAGATTGCTCAGTGGTTAAGAGCAATTGCTATTCTCCCAGAAAAGAGCAATTGCTCTTCTCCCAGAAAACTACAGTTTGGTTCTCAGAACACAGGGCAAGCAGTTCAGGAGTATCTGACCTCACTGGTATCGCACATTCATGGGAAACTATCACAGACACAAAGGTACACAAAAATAAATTAAAATAGAGTAACCACAAAAGGGATTTAAATTGAATCTATATTATTTAAAACAATGTAAGGTATGATAAATACAAGGAAGCAGTAGCAAAATAAATAACAAAGACAGGAAAATTTTGAGCATGACCTGCAACAGCAGGTGATTCCTCAGTGACAGGTTCCCAAGAGGGAGGACAGAGGATCAGAAAATGAAGAATATAGGAAAGTTAGAGATCAGGAGGTCTAGCTCAAGCTACTTCTGATGCTATGCAAGTCCATTTAGAAGTACAAAATCTTTTACACAGTTTGCAAGGGGAATTGGGACAAAGTCAGCAGAAAGTTGCCATATAATGGGCCAAACTCAGCAAGAAGCTAGTCAGGTAATTTTGCACAAAGATTAACACAGGATGTATCATGTACCACAAACCAAGCACGTGGACCTTTGAACTAACTCCAGACTATGGTGGTAAAATCAGGGTTTCCACAAACAAAAAGGTTAACCCCTTTGAGTCTCTAGTTCCTACCCCAGACAGGACCTTCCCATGTCTGTCCAAGTGCAAGGACTCAGGGGCAGCATTATCTTTGTTCATTCACTGGAGCATATGGGAGAGTCTCAAACGATTCTTGCTTCAACACATAAAGATTAGAAATTGAACTAAAATGGTAGGAATATATCCAATTGTAACAGAAATTACTAGATGTGAAAACTTGATAGTTTTATAAGCATAATATATAAGTGAAATAAGCCCAAAATAGGTGCGTGTGACATGCTTGTAATAACATAAAAAGAGAAACAGATGTATCACTAAGCAGTGGTGGTACGCTAATAGATTAAATATTCAACATAATTTGCATAATACATAAAAATTTGATTATAAAACAAAAAGTCTAGAATATCTAAGCAAATTTGAACAGAATAAATATGGAATAAGTTGCCATTATATGTATATATAGCACTTCTAATCAAGAGGTATTTTCTGATTGTATTATGATGAAATTTGTATATGGGAAATAGACATATAAACAGACTAATTCAAACTAATGAGTCTCTCTGAAGGAAAAGAGATATAGAATAAATATACCATCCTGTGCTTGAGAGCAAGAGATAAAATACACAGAATAATACAGCTGAGATATCTTATTATCTATATAAAAAACAAAACAACAACAACAAAAACAACTGAAGTGTATTCTTACCACACTGAAAAAAAATCAAGTTTTTTTTAATTAAATACCTAGCATTAAAAAGGTTAAGTTTAAAAGATTTCAAATATAATTATTTCCTATTTTTATAGTAAAATTTCTTAATACAATTAAATTGACAAAAGTGTAATGAAACTATTAAGACACTTGGAGAGGTGGTTCAGCATTTACTTTGCTTGTCCCAAGCAGAAGCGCAGGATTCCAATCCCCAGCCCTCAGATTTAGAAATGTCAAGCATCTATGGTGTCATGTCTGTAGATCCAAGCTGGGAAGGAAGAGGCAGAGAATCCCCAGAGCGAAGTTCCTGGTGAAAGTAGTCATTTCAGAGAGTAAAAGAATCACCTGTGTCTGTCATCTCAAGACCAAGACAAAGATCAGCACCTTAATTATTATTGTGCCCAGACATTCCAGACTGATGCAAGTGCAGCTTACAATCTAAAATGTCAACAGGCACAAACTAAACATAAAATTGAAAACCTGGGCTTTAAGAGATCAGAAAAGAGGCATAGTTAAAAAAGAAAAGAAAAAGAAAGTATATAATAGTTATTATAGGAAAATTGAAATAGTCCATACATAAATCATTCCCCAGGTCACCCCACACTGATAAATATAAAACCCAAATTTCAAGCTCTGTTCTACAGTACTGAGGTATCACAGTCCTATCTTGGATAGTTTAAAGGAAAAAAAAAACACATGAGAGAAGAACTTTTATCCATGCAGAGCTGGAATATGACCCTTCCCCTGCTCTTTGTGGTACAGCATAAAGGAAGTCAAAGGAGAGTTAGGTTTCATACTACTAACATTAAATCTACATCTCTTGCACACAGTGTCTCCAAAAAACATTCAGAGAACAGAAAAAATCTTTGGCCTCCCTGGCTAAAGCCAACAGAGGTCTCCTACAGTTTGACTTTCCACCCCGTTGAAACAATGATTAGGACTAATTCAGCATCATCAGGCATTCCTCAGACAATCTGAAGAATCCCATCTCTAGGAGAAAGAAGATCTGTTGTTTTCATGGTGCTAGAAGAGACCTGCTTCTCAGGAAAAGACTCAGGTAATAGCCTGGGTCAAAAAAAAAAAAAAAAATACACAAAAGCTGCACTCATTACCCAAGTAGCACTCATAACAAGAAGCAGAAAGATCTCTACCTGAAGTTGGAAGGACTAGTACCAGATGGCAACACAGATGGTACAGATGTCACACTCTCTTACTGGGATGGTAATCGAAAATGACCTCAATGGATATTTTAGAACCAACACTGATAAAACAGATGTAGTAAATTGATCTCAATAGATATATTAAAAGCTAGGCAGAGCAAACAGTGAAAGGAAGTATTGAACTTGAACAGAGGAAAACATAATTCAATCTGCATAAGACAGACATTTATGAATAAAAATGAGTAAATCTCAGGAAAAGACTTAGCATTTATACAAATGAAGTGACAGGAGATGAGTTTGAAAAATTATTCGATACAATTGAAACTTTTCTGAATGTGATAAGAGATGTTACGGATTCAAAATATTGAAGAGGCCCCTGATAGATGATCTATCTTGCCAAACTGATAGGACCTAGAATCCCCTCTACAAAAAGCCTCTGGGTATGTCCTTATGGGGCTTTCTGGATTAGATTAACTGAAAGGAAAGATGTGAATAGCAACATCCTGAAGGCCTGTGTGTCAGACTGAATATTAAGACAAAAATAGCATAAAAGTGAGATCTTATCAGACTGTTTCCTGCCTGCAAACACAGTGCGGCTGGACGCTTCTCCCTCCTGCTTAATGTGATGGACTGTACCTCCTGTGAATCAAAATAAAACCATCTTCCCTTAGATTGTTCCTGTTGGGTATTTTGTCACAGAAACAGAGGAGTAGCTAATATAACTCCATCTATGACAAACAAGAAAGTCCAGGCAGAGATAAATTTCTAATTAATTCCATGGAAAATAATTTCATGCAAATACATCACAAAGAAGATTCTATGTAAATTAAACATGTAAAAAAAAAAAAAACAAGGAAACAAAGAATCTTGAGAGGATCTAGCAAGAAAAGAAACAACTCTCCCACTCCCACTGATGGACCAAAAATTAAAATTAATAAAAGTTTAAAAACTTGGGCCTAAATCTATACAGAAAAGGAACTCCTAATTGTAAAGGAAAACTTAACTCCTTAAATCAGGAGTGCCATGGCTGGTGTCTGAGCCCCCTCTCAGAGAAGGGGAGGTGACTGGCCACCACTTATGTCAACATACCTATGTCTGCTAATTGCTAGTCATAAAGGCCCAGGGAATAACTGGCAGACCCTGTAGCCCTATAAATCTACAACCCCATTCCCTGTCTTATCTTACTAAAATGTATCTTGCTTAAAATATAGTTACTGCTTTACTCTGTGCTTTGTATGACCTTAAGTAACCACGTGTGTGTGTGTGTGTGTGTGTGTGTGTGTGTGTGTGTATGTATATATATATATATACATATATATATATATATATATATGAGATCAGGACATATGTTTACATGTATGTGTGTGTGTGTGTGTGTGTGTGTGTGTGTGTGTGTGCCAGCCATAAAGTTGGGAATGTGTGTGCCATGAAGTTGGGAGAAAGATATGTTGGAAGAATAGTGCTAGTCAGTAGTCAAGAAAATGAAATGAATAATTGTTTTAAATAAATCTTGTCTAGTGTCACAGTTGCAGTTATAAGGTTACCATCTCAAGACCAACAGTCCATACAGAAGCTGAATTAGTAACTCAAACAGGTACCATAAAGGAAACTATCTTAGGAGGAATCTTACAATTTAACCTCACTATATTTTTAAATCTTCTAGTCCCTAAGTTTTGTCCTCTTCACATGTTCTGTGGAAAGGCAACTCTACAGTTTGGGTCTAGCAGAACTGATTGTGACATAAACATGTTTGCAGACACTGCTTCAGAGTGAAAAACGTAATTCATATGACACAGATCCCAATATGAAGTCTACCCATGTAAACATGGAAAAAAAAAAAAAAAGAAAGAAAGAAAGAAAGAAAAAGATGCCAGCAGTAATGGCACTTACTATGCAAGCTTATGACTTAAGTTTGATCCCAAAACCCATCCAAAGTTTAAAGGAGAACACTAACTCCACGATAGAGTCTTCTGACCTCTATATGTGTGTTGTGGCAGAAAGGCCCATATACATCATATACACAAATATATACAAACAAATTAAATAAGAGATATACATATAAGAAAAAATACAAATTGCAACATAGGAGCATAATAAATATGGAAAATAATAACTCAAAAAAATCAATAGCTCTTTTATAACTAAATATAAGAATATTGACAGGAAACAGTTTCCTTTTATAATACAGTGAGATGGCTATACACAATCCGCACTTTGATTTCTTTTGAAGAATGTATGATATAAGCAAAGTATTCCATTGTAGCTTTGTAGCATGCTTTAGTTAATCAATTCCTCGCATTTATCTATATTTTTACTATTATTTGCAAAAATAAATATTGTTAAAAAATAAAAACACAAAAACATTAAACAGATGAAATGCTGGACAAATAATTTGAATCTACTAATTTTTAACATGTATGACTTTAATGAGGAAACAGTCTAGTTTCCTTAGAAATTCAACAAAGATAAAAATTATATGTAGTTAATAAATAAGAATAAGGAGGGAAACTTGGAAATTGAAAGCTTAATAAATTATTTTTTACTTCAGTGTAAAGCATCATCAACAGATTATATCAAAAGAAAAAATATGGATTCAAAAAAGTTGATAAATTATTAGCTTCAAATATTTGTTCAGAAAATATAAAAATTATGGCCACATAGACTAAAGACAGGCAAAAATCTGTTCAACTGAACGAGATTAGAAAATTTCTCAAATACAGGAAAAGTAAACAACCCCATACAAGAAACAATTAGAACACTAATGAGCATGACCAAAGTGAACTTCTCCAAGAAACATTGTAGTTCAAATGCTGGCAGTATGGGACAAAGAAAGTTAGGAGAGCTGCAAAGGAGAAGTACTAAATTACAGAGAGAAGGATACTAGCAGACTTCCCAACAGAGAGCCTAAAAGCAAGGAGATCACAGAACATAGTATCTCAAACCCAAAATGAGCATAACTGCCAACAGAGATTAATATATTCAGGAAAGCCAATTTTAAAACATAGAGAGAGAGAAAAATCTTCTAGGATGAACATTAATTAAAGCAACTCAGAACATGCAAGACAACATGGCAGGAGATATCCAAGGTAAAGCTGAACCACCGAGAAGAGGAAAAATACACACACAAAAGGTTGAATAGTAGACAAATGGATGGGGATATTAAAGAATCAAACATTATTAACTAGGCAAACCGGCAAAATGTCAAGGTAAATAAGGAAGAAGAAGAAAAAAATAATAAATGGAATATTCTAGCAAATAACCTGGGATAAGTATATACTTTCCAAAACCAACCCTAAATGATTTTACTCTTCGACTGAAAAACATGGACTGTGGTGTTATTTTGTTTGTGTTTTAACAAATAAAGCTTGCTGGAAGATCAGAGTGAGCTAGCCACTGGTTCGCCATACAGGCCAGGCAGTGCTGGCACACAACTTTAATCCCAGTACTAGAGAGGCAGAGGCAGGTGAATCTCTATGAGTTCAAGGCTACCCTGGGCTACACAAGTTTAATCCAGTCTAAAAAAACAAAAACAAAACAAAACAAAAAACAAAAAAAAAAAAAAACAAAAACAAAACAAAACAGAACCACTGTGGTGCATCACACCTTTAATTCTAGTACTTGGGAATCAGAGACCTTTAATCTCGGACAGGGGTGATAAGGCTGGATGGAGAGGAATATAAGGGGGTGGTGAGGAGACAAGAGCTCATGACACTCAGTCTGAGGATTCCTAGAGAGAGGATCTTGCCCCACATTCACTCTGAGGATTCAGTAGAGGTACTGCCCATCTACTAGCAGAGGCAAGCTCTGTGAGTTCAAAGCCAGCCTAATCTACAGAGTGAGTTCCAGGATAGGCTCCAAAGCTACACAGAAAATAAAAAAAAAAAAAAAGAAAAGAAAAAAACAAAAACAAAAGTCTCTCTAGTGGCTGGCATCTTTACGTCTCTCATTTTTCATCATTTACCAACAATATCTGACTCTGGGTTTTTATTATTAAGACCAATTAGAATTTGCCCTACAATGGACTAGATGATTTGTTAATAAAAGTATACATGAATTTATATTATGGGGAGAAAAAAATAAAGAAAAACTCAATCAATGGTATGCTGCATAGCTTTATGTCAACTTGACACTAGCTAAAGTAATCTGAGGAAGGAACCACCTCAATTGAAATAAAAAAAAAAAAAACCTCCATAGAATCAGGCTGCAGGCAAGCCCATAATAAGTGATTGATGGGGGAGAGCCAAATACATTGTGAGAGGTACCATCCCTGGGCTGGTAATCCAGAGTTCTATAAGAAATGCATGTCAAAACAACTCTGAGCTATCATATTACTCTGTCAGAATGACTAAAATTAAAAACACCAAAGGCAGATTTGATGCTGGAGAGGATGTGGAGAAAGGGGAACACTCTTCCACAGCTGGTGGGAGTGAAAACCCATAAAACCACTTTGGAAGTCAGTATGGCAGTTCCTCAGGCAAATGAGAATTTGTCTACCACAAGATCCAGCAATTCCACTCTTAGGCATATACCCAAAAGATGCACATTCGTACAACAAGGACATCTGGTCAACTATGTTCACAGCAGCAACTATGTTCACACAGCCAGAACCTGGAATCAAACAAATGCCTCTCAACTGAAGAATGGATAAAGAAAATGTGGTACATTTACACAATGGAGTACAACTCAGCTGAAAGAAACAAACCAAAAAAAAAAAAACGGAATCCTAGTAGAAGCCTGGGAAATAGTAGAAGCCTGCTGAAAACTATGTGGACTATTTAGACCTCCCTCACTCCAGAGGTTTCAAAGGTAAAGAATATGAGCAATTGGCAAAGAAATAATTCTTGTGGATTTTGAATGTGGCAAGTCTGTGCCTTTGTCATGAAAAATCTGCCTGGAGCTAAAAAGTTCTTTTTTTCTTTCTTTCTTTTTCTTTTCTTTTCTTTTTTTTTTTTTTTTTTTTGTTAACATCCATTGGCTGGCAGAGGAGATTTCAAGACAACCCAGTATTGATTGTACCGCCTAGTTATTGGTGATGCTTCTTGGACTGAGCTACAGACAGAAAAAGAAAGTAGGACAGAAAGATTGGAGCCAAGTCCTGTGCTCAGACACATAAGAAGCTTTTAAAGAAAGTCCTGATGCTTAATGGAATAAGAGAACTGGTAACCTCCTGAGGGAAAAACCCCAGACAGCTAATCCTGAAACATTTGAAAGAAAAAAAGTGAAGGATTTCCTGGGCCTAAAAAACAATGGAGAGTTGATGGAAATGTAACCAAAGGTGGTGTGGGGGTTGTAGGTTTCACCCTAGCAATCAGGAAAATGTGGCAGGTTCAGCTTTGTGGCTCTGACTTTAGAATCTACCAGGCAGTAAAGCACTTATAGTTAAGGAAAAGCACCACAGTTAAGGAAAAGAGCTGATAGATAGATCCATATCTATCACCAAGCACAAAACTTAAATCCAAATGGATCAAAGACCTCAACATAAATCCAGCCACACTGAACCTCTTAGAAGAGAAAGTGAGAAGACCCCTTGAACACAAAAGCACAGGAGACCACTTCCTGAACATAACACCAGTAGCACAGACACTGAGATAGGACCTCTTGAAACTGAGAAGCTTCTGTAAAGCAAAAGACACAGTCAACAAAGCAAAGCAACAGGACACAGAATGGGGTGTTGGATCCCTGCACTGGGGAGACCCCCATTCGAATCCCATTCCCCAATACAATGATCTTTCCCCAAACCACAGAAATTTGCATTTGATGCAAAACAGCAAGAGGCTTTTTATTCCAGCCAGCTGGGGCTCAATTCCTACCACACAAAGGAGGAGAGAGAGAACCTGGAGCCCAATTTTACATGAGCTTATGAAGACAAAAACCGCAAGTGGGGGAGGGGGTCTGAGGTTAGGGGCTAGCAGGCTCTTGATTGGTTGGGCCCAGGTGGCCAATTGTTGGCCAGGCTCAGGCTCCTTATCTGACACCTGCATCTGTGTTTCTAGGAAATGTTTTTGCAAGCCCATTCCCCAGGGTCCTTCCTGGTCAGGAATGCATGTTCTCAGGCTATTTTGGGATCTAGGGCAACTGAAAATTTTCCATCTTAACAGGAGGAAGATCTTAACCAACCCCACATCTGACAGAGGGCAGATCTCCAACATATATAAAGAACTCAAAAAGCTAGTCACCAAAACACCAAATAATCCAATTTTAAAAATGGGCTACAGATCTAAATAAAGAATTCTCAATAGAAGAATCTCAAATGGCCAAAAGGCACTTAAGATATTACTCAACAAGATCTCCTGAGCATATTGGGAGTGGGTGGGGGGCAGTGAATAAAGAGTAAGCTAGGAGAAAGAGAAGGGATATTAGGAGTTGGTTTTCCCCTGCCGGGCCTGGGCCCACTACTGCCAGCCCCAAATAACACACAGAGACTCTGTATTAGATATAAATGCTGTTGGCCTGTAACTAGTTTCTTATTGGCTAGCTCTGTCTTAAATATTAATCCATTTCTATTAATCTAAGTATTTCCACGTGGTCTCATCTTTCCAGAAAGTGGGGCCGGCATTCTGTTCTCTCCAGTCTCTACATGCTGACTCCTCCCTACTACTTCCGGAATCCTCCTTGTCTCCTAGTCCCACCTATCTTGCTTTCCTATTGGCCAACAGCACTTTATTCATTAACCAATAAGAGAAACATATTTACAGAATGACATCTCCCATCAAAGGGGAGGAGAGTAAAGCATGTGGGACTAGGAAGATTGAGTCGGGGAGAAAAAGACAATATACTGAAAGACCAAAAAAGTAATGTTAATGATGGACTAACCTGGAAACCAATATCTGTTCCTTGGAATTAGCTAACTTCCTCTCACAAGGCCCTGAGATAAGAAGAATTCACACTGCCCCTCCTTTCTTGTGAGTCAACAGGTGGTAAATAGGGTCCTTAGGAAACAAAGAGATAGCTTCAACTCTGGTTTGTCCAGACAAAATTAATTAGCACACCCTGAGGCCTTAAGGTCTGTTGACCCCTAATAGCAGATCATCCGGCCTCCAAGGGTCACGTACTCAATGGACAGAGGGTCCCACCCCCTCCCTAAGCTTGTGGGTTTGCCTTTAAAAATACCTGGGCGGGGGGGTGGGGGGGTGGAGGGGGCTTCTCTCTAGCCTGTGTGATGGTGGAGCCCATTTGTGCAAACGTTTCCTGTTCATTAAAGCCTCTTTCGTTTTGCAGCAACTGGACTGGACACTGAATTCTTGGGGTATCGACCGAACCTAGAAGACTCCTCATTCTGAGGTTCTTACAATACCATACAAGATACAGAGAAATACCATAAAAACAAGAAGCCATTATAGTTTGAAGATAACACTAACTCTAGAGAAATGTCCAGAGACCTACAAAGATGACCCTGAAAGAATTAAACTAGCAAAGAAATAAAATGGAGCCCAAATAATTGGAATGCAGGGCAGTCTGACCCAGAAAGCTGACCAAGGCCACTGTGATTTAGTTCCTGGAATTTGCTAACCGCCTGCCACCTGTCGCTTACAAGGCCCTAAAATAGTCAGATACCAAGAATTTCCTGATGGTCACCCTCCCCCAGAGAACACAAAGGGGAACAAACTGCCCCTCTGGTCAATGTGTCAGTAGGGTCCTAGAGAAACAAAGAGATACCTGCAACTCCCGTTTGCTTAGGCAAGATTGATTAGCACACTCTGAGGCCTACTGAACTAAATAGTGAGACCATCTAAAACGATAAAAAGCATGCTAGAGCCCATGACTCTGGTCGCGTACTCAATGGTCAAAGGGTCACAGCGCCCTCCCTAAGCTTGTGGTTTTTGCCTTTAAAAATACCTGTGCCCAGAGAATGATGCTTCTCTCGAGCCTGCATGCTGAGGGGGCCCATTTTCGCAAATATTTCCCGTTCATTAAAGCCTCTTGCATGTTGCATCAACTGGGCTGGACATTGAGTTCTTGGGGGTACTGACCACTGGGGAGACTCCTCATTCTGAGGGTCTTACAACCCCAACTAACAATCTGAGCAAGAGTGGAAAAGCTACCTACCTTAAATGCCCTTTGCTGATAATGAGATTGATGACTAACTTATCATAGCTCCCACATCTACTAGCTGATGGAAACAGAAACAGACACCCACAGCTATACACTGAGCCCAACTGGAATCCAAATGCAGAGAGAGAGGAGAGATAAGAAAATGGGGACAAGACCAGGCTACAGAAACCCACAGACACAGCTGACCTGAACAAGGGGAAGGTAATGGACCCCCAGACAAATAGCTGGGAAATCAACATTGGACTGACTCAGAACCCCTGAACATGGGTCTCAGTTGGAAGGCCTGGGAAGTCTAAGAGGCCTCTGTCAGTGGAACCAGGAAGTATCCCTGATGCACAAAATGACTTTGGGAGCACATTCCCCCTGCCTTAACCTAGAGGCAGGAGGGAGGGCCTAGTCCCTACTCCAAATGACTTGACAAATTTTGTTGATCCCTCCTGGAAGTCATCACCTTCCCTGTGGAGTGGCAAGTGAGTGGGATGGGAGAGTGGTCAAGGGCATGGAAGGGAGGGAGAGTGGGAGAAATGGAAGGGAGAGAGAACTGGGATTGATATGTAAAATAAGAAGAAAAAAAAAGAAATTATTCAACATCTTTAGCCATCAGGGAAATACAAGTTGAAACAACTCTGAGATACCATCTTATACCTGTCAGATTGGCTAAAATTAGAAACACCAAAGATATTTTATGCTAGAGAGGATGTAGAAAAAGGGGAACAATCCTCCATTGCTTGTGGGAATGCAAACTTGTACAGCCACTTTGAAATACAGTAATGGGATTTCTTGGGAAAATGGGAATCAGTCTACCTCAAGATTCAGCAATTCCATTCTTAGGCATACCCAAAGTATGCACATTTATACCTCAAGGACATCTGTTCAACTATGTTCATAGCAACATTACTAATTGCCAGTACCTGAAAGCAACCTAGATACCACTCAACTGAAAAATGGATAAAGAAAATGTGGTGCATTACATAATCAGAGGCCAATGTATGGAACTAGAAGAAACTATCCTGAGTGAGGTAACCCAGATCCAGAAAGACAAACATGGTATGTATTCACTCATAAGTGGATATTAGACATAGAGCAAAGGATAACCAGCCTACAATCCACCATCACAAAGAAGCTGGGAAAAAAGGAGGACCCTAAGTGCATGGGGAAAGGAACAGTAAATTGAGAGCAAGGAGAGGGGAGTAGGGAAGTAGGAGAAAGGGGAGGGGAGAAAGGGAGGAGGAGAACATGAGAGATCAGGAAGGTTGAGTTGAAGGAAGAACAGAGAAGGAGAGCAAGAAATAAATACCTTACAAGATGGAACCATTATGTTCTTAACGTCATATCTGGCACTAGGGAAATCTCAGGAATCCACAAAGATCATCCCAACTAAGAATCTAAGCAATAGTGGAGAGGCTACCTTAAATGTCCTTCCCTTAGAATGAGGTTGATGACTACCTTAAATGCCATCATAGAGCCTTCATCCAGCAGCTGATGGAAGCAGAAGCAGAGATTCACAGCTAAGCACTGAGCTAGAATCCTGGAATACAGTTATAGAGAGGGAGGAGGAATGAACAAAGGGGTCAAGAGCATGCTGGGGAAATCCACAGAAACACCTGACCTGAGCAAGTGGGAGCTCAGGAACCCCAGTCTGACAGCTGGGGAAACAGCATAAGACTGAAACAGATCCCCTGAACATGGGTGTCAGTTGAAAGGTCTGGGCAGTCTATGGAGCCTCTGTCAGTGGAACCAGTATTTATCCCTAGTGTAAGAATGGGCTTTGGGAGCCCATTTCCTGTGGACAGATACTCTTGGCCTGGATACACAGGGGAGGGCCAAGGTCTTCCCTAAGTGATGTGACGCACTTTGATGGTCCCCTATGGGAGGCCTCATGCTCCCTGAGGACTGCATAGGAGGTAGAACAAGGAGTTGGTGGGGGGAATAGGAGGACAGAAGAGAAAGGGAACTGGAATTGGTATGTAAAGTAGGATTGTGTCTAACTTAAATAACATTTTATTTTTTAAATAAAGAATTGGAATATGGAGAGGAAATCAAAGTGCAACAACTTTTATGTTAAAATTATTGTTTTTGTTATAAAATTATCTTATAAAGCTCGGAGTTCCTGCGGGCAAGATCCTGGACCCCCAAATCTGGGCCCCTGCCAAAGAACGAGGTCTCAGTGGGAGAGCGCCAGTTTCCAGTGAGATCCCACTACCCTGCAAAACCTTCTCAAGTTCCAGCCCAGCCCTCGTCCTCTTCCACCGGCTATTGGCCAGAGGTGAGTCTGGGCCCAATTGGGGCTGCCTGTCCCCTACAACCTCTTTTCCTCCCTCCCCTGCCTGAACTCCCTGGATTGGCCCCTGATCCTGCTGCTCCTGTCTCCGGTCCCCATTGAGAGCACCCTTGGAGCTCTGATACACCCCCACCCATCCCCACCTCCAGCCTACCGCCTCTACCCTGTGCCCTACCCCACCTACAGTCCTGCCGCTCTGGTTGAGCACTGGGACAGAGGGTGGAGCCAACAGGCATAGACGAAGGTGAGGAAGCCCAGCTCAAAGGTGCTGAAAACATATTCAACAAAATCATCGAGGAAAACTTTCCAAATCTGAAAAAGGACATGCCCATGAAAGTACAAGAAGCATACCGAACCCCAAATAGGCTCGACATATAATAATCAAAACACCTAGCATACAGAATAAAGAAAGAATATTAAGAGCAGCGAAGGAAAAAGGACAGATAACATATAAAGGCAGACCTATCAAAATTACACCTGACTTCTCCATGGAAACCCTCAAGGCCAGAAGGTCCTGGATAGATGTTCTAAAAGTATTAAGAGAACACGGATGCCAGCCTAGGCTACTATGTCCAGCAAAACTCTCAATCAATATAGATGGAGAGAACAAGATATTTAATGACAAAACCAGATTTTCCCAATATGTATCTACAAATCCAGCCCTACAGAAAGTATTGGAAGGAAAACTCCAACCCAAGGAAGGTAACTACGCCCACAAAAATGTAGGCAACAGATAATCCAACTACACCAGAAACCTAGGGTGAAGCAGAACAAATATATTCACAATACCACTGCCAACAACAAACCTAAATCAAACAAGCATCAACAATCAATGGTCCTTACTCACCCTCAACATTAATGGTCTTAACTCTCCTATAAAAAGACACAGGCTAACAGAATGGATACGAAGACAGAATCCATCCTTCTGCTGCATACAAGAAACACATCTTAGCTCCAAAGATAGACATCACCTCAGGGTAAAGGGTTGGGAAAAGATTTTCCAATCAAATGGAAATAAGAACCAAGCAGGCGTAGCTATCCTAATATCTAACAAGTTAGACTTCAAACCAAAATTAGTCAAAAGAGATGAAGACAGTCATTTCATATTCATCTCAGGAGAAATCCATCAACACAAAGTCTCAATTCTGAACATCTATGCCCCTAATACAAAGTTACCCACATTCGTAAAAGAAACACTACTAAAACTCAAAGCTCATATAAAACCTCACACACTTATAGTGGGAGACTTCAGTACACCACTCTCAACACTAGACAGGACCACAAATCAGAAACTCAACAAAGAAACAAAAGAATTAATAGAAGTTTATGTCTCAACTGGGGTTAACAGACATCTATAGAATATTCCATCCAAAGACAAAAGAATATACCTTCTTCTCTGCTCCACATGGAACCTTCTCTAAAATCGACCACATACTAGGAGACATAACAAACCTGAATAGATACAAGAGAATAGGAATACTCCCCTGTATCTTATCGGACCACCATGCTTTAAAATTGGAATTCAACTACAACACAAATAGCAGAAAACCTGCAAGCTCAGGGAAACTGAACAATGTGCAATTGCACCACTCCTGGGTCAAAGAAGAAACAAAGAAAGAAATTAAAGACTTTCTAATATTCAACGAGAATGAGGATACAACATACCCAAACTTATGGGACACCTTGCAGTGCTACGAGGGAAGTTCATTGTACTAAGTGCCCATATGAAGAAAACAGAGGATAGTCACATAAAAGAATTAACAGCCCAACTGAAAACCTTAGAACAGAGAGTAGACGCCAGGAAATAATCAACTTGAGGGCTGAAATCAACAAAATAGAAACCAGGAAAACAATACAAAAAAATCAATGCAACAAAGAGTTGGTTTTTTGAGAAAATCAACAAGATAGACAAACCTTTATCCAAATTAACGAAAAAGCAGAGACAGAACATGCAAATCAACAAAATCAGAAACGAAATGGGGAACATAACAACAGACACAGAGGAAATCCAGACAATTTTCAGGTCATACTTTGAAAACCTGTATTTCACAAAAATTGAAAATTCAAAGGAAATGGACAAGTTTCTGGATAACTATCACTTACCAAAATTAAATCAAGAACAGACAAACAACTTAAATAGACCTATAACCCGCAATGAAATAGAAGCAGTCATCGAAAGTCTTCTGACGAAAAAAAGTCCAGGGCCAGATGGATTCAGTGCAGAATTCTACCAGACATTCAAGGAAGAACTAATACCACTACTCCTCAAACTGTTCCACAAGATAGAAACAGAAGGTTTATTGCCAAACTCTTTTTATGAGGCCACAATAACTTTGGTACCCAAACCTCACAAAGACACAACTAAGAAAGAAAACTACAGACCAATATCCCTGATGAACATCGATGCAAAAATACTCAATAAAATAATGGCAAACCGAATTCAAGAATACATCAGAGAAATCATCCACCATGATCAAGTAGGCTTCATCCCTGGATTGCAGGGATGGTTTAACATAGGAAAATCCATCAACGTGATCCACCATATAAACAAACAGAAAAAGAAAAACCATATGATTATCTCCCTAGATGCGGAAAAAGCCTTCGACAAAATTCAACACCCTTTCATGATAAAGGTATTAGAGAGGTCAGGGATAACAGGAACATACCTAAACATAATAAGAGCAATATACAGCAAACCAACTGCCAACATCAAACTGAATGGAGAGAAACTTAAGCCAATTCCTCTAAAATCAGGAACAAGACAAGGCTGTCCTCTCTCTCCATATCTCTTCAATATCGTACTAGAAGTTCTAGCTAATGCTATAAGACAACAAAAGGAGATCAAGGGCATCCAAATTGGAAAGGAAGAAGTCAAACTGTCTCTATTTGCAGAGATAGTTTACATAAGCGACCCAATAAACTCTACCAGGGAACTCCTACAGCTGATAAACACCTTCAGCAAACTAGCAGGATAAAAGATAAACTCAAAAAAATCAGTAGCCCTATTTTTTTCAGACGACAAAGAGGCAGAGAAAGAAATCAGAGAAACATCACCCTTTACAATAGCCACAAGCAACATAAAGTATCTTGGTGTAACGCTTACCAAACAAGTAAAAGACCTATATAATAAGAACTTTGTGACTCTAAAGAAAGAATTTAAAAAAGATACCAGAAAATGGAAAGATCTCCCATGCTCTTGGTTAGGTAGGATAAACATAGTAAAAATGGCAATCTTACCAAAAGCAATCTACAGATTCAATGCAATCCCCATTAAAATCCCACCACAATTCTTCACCGACCTTGAAAGGATAATAATCAACTTTATATGGAAAAACAAAAGACCCAGGATAGCCAAAACAACCCTATACAATAAAAGAACATCAGGAGGCATCACCATTCCTGACTTTAAGCTCTCCTACAGAGCTATAGTTCTGAAAACAGCCTGGTATTGGCATAAAAATAGACAGGTAGACCAATGGAATCGAATTGAAAATCCTGGTATTAATCCACGCACCTATGAACACCTGATTTTCGACAAAACAGCTAAAATTATACAATGGGGCAAAGACAGCATCTTCAACAAATGGTGCTGGCACAATTGGATGAGGGTGTGTAGAAGACTGCAGATAGATCCATGTCTGTCGCCATGCATAAAACTCAAGTCCAAATGGATCAAAGACCTCAACATCAATCCAGCCACATTGAATCTCTTAGAAGAGAAAGTAGGAGGTGCCCTTGAACAAATTGGTATAGGAGACCGCTTCTTGAACATAACTCCAGGGGCACAGACACTGAAAGAAACAATTAATAAATCGGACCTCTTCAAACTTAGAAGCTTCTGTAAGGCAAAGGACACAGTTGACAAGACCAAACAGCAGCCCACTGACTGGGAAAAGATTTTCACTAATCCTATATCCGACAAAGGGCTGATTTCCAAAATACACAAAGAACTCGGGAAACTAGTCAACAAAACACCAAATAACCATATTAAAAATGGGGTACAGAACTGAAGAAAGAATTCTCAATGGAGGAAATCAAAAAGGCTGAAAGACACTTAAGAAAATGCTCCACATCCTTAGCTATCAGGGAAATGCAAATCAAAACAACTTTGAGATACCATCTTACTCCTGCCAGAATGGCTAAAATTAGACACACCAGTGATGACTTATGTTGGAGAGGATGTGGAGAAAGTGGAACACTCCTCCACTGCTGGTGGGAGTGCAAACTCATACAGCCACTTTGGAGATCAGTATGGCGGTTCCTTAGGAAAATGGGAATTAGTTTACCACAGGACCCGGCAATCCCCCTCTTAGGCATATACCCAAAGGATTCACATCCATGCAACAAAGACATCTGTTCAACTATGTTCATAGCAGCACTATTTGTAATAGCAAGAACCTGGAAGCAACCTAGATGCCCCTCAATTGAAGAATGGTTAATGAAGATGTGGCACATCTACACAATGGAATACTACTCTGCAGAAAAAAATAATGATATCTTGAAATTTGCAGGCAAGTGGATGGCACTTGAAGAAACCATCCTGAATGACGTAACCCAGACACAAAAAGAGGAACACAGTATGTACTCACTCATATATGGATTTTAGAACTAGATCAAATGATCACCAGCCTATAATTCACATCACCAGAGGAACTAGGATACAAGGTGTATTTTAAGAGATTCATATAAAGTCCCTCACAGAACTGGGAAGGGACAAGTCCCCCAGAGCTCAGGTGAAGTGGGGGAGGACAGTGAATGGAGAGAGAAGTAGGAGAAAAAGAGGGGGATGAGAGGAAGGCATGTGTGACCAGGAGGATTGAGCCTGGTCAGGAATGGAAGATAGGAAAGAGAGAGGGAGAGAGACGGAGACTGAGAGAGAACATAAAAGAGGGAGCCAATATTGGTTTGAAGATAAAGTTGAACACAAAAAAAGGTGAAGAGAACTACAAGTCTGCTCCCAACTAACAATCTCAGCTTCCATGGAAAGGCTATCATAAATGCCCTTCCCAGAGAGTGAGATCAACAACTAACTTCTCCATGGAGCCCTCAACTAATGCCTGTTGAAAATAGGAGCAAACACCCATACATAAACACTGAGTCGAACTAGAACCCAGAAACAGATGGAGAGGACAAGACCACGCGGTAGAAGCACATAGAGACAGCTTACCTGAACAAAAAGGAGCTAAGGGCCACTAGACTGATAGCTGGGAAGCCAGCAGGGGACTGACTCCGGCCCCCCTGAATATGGGTCTCAGCCAGAAGGACTGAGCAGTCTAAGAGACCTCAGACAGTGGAGCCAGGATGTATCCCTGGTGCACAAAAGGACTTTGCAAACATATCCCCCATGGAGGGATAACTGCCTTATTCTAGAGACAGGAGAGAAGCCCTAGTCCCTACTTCACATGACCTGTCACATCTGCATGACCCCAACTGGATGGCAATCCCCTACATATGGAATTGTGGTGGGGGGATGGGAGGGGAGAGTGTTTAGAGTACCTGTGAGAGGGCAGAGAGGGTAAAATGGAGGCAAGGAGGGAGGGAGGGCTAGAGGGGAGGGAGGGAGAGAGGGAAGGAGAGGGAACTGGGATCAACATGTAAAATAATAAATTAAAAAAAATGCTTTGACTCCAAAAATTAACTTGAAGAACAAGTTACTGGGGAAAAGGATTTCTATTTTTGTTTCCACAGAAAATGAAAAGATGTGGATTCCTTCCAGACTAATGTGGTTTGATCACACCAGACCGCCTGAAACAGAGTACAAGCTGATCCTACATTCAAAACAGCTGGACAAAACAGCCCTACAGACTACAGCTAGGATATCTGAATCTTCTTCGAATCCCCCAAGACAGTGCCCCTTACCAGCAGGAAGTAGTTTGGAAAGAACGACGCCTAAATTCCCAAATATTGTCTATAAATGTTTGTTTTCATTTAATTGGACTTTGTTATATAAAATTAAATTAAAAAATTATAAAAAAATTATCTTATAAATACATGGCAACAAGTATATTCCAACATATACATAATCCAGTTTTAAAAAATTGTATTTTATCATTGTTACTTATTTGTCTATCTTGAGTTTATGTTCAATTAGTTTGAAAAATAATTTTAAACTACAAAACTCACTTTGTTTATATCTAACTATTAATGCTGGAATATATCAAAAGCAGCCAAGAAAAAGTGGCAGTAGTATTAAAAAAAAAAAAAAAGGTAAGCATCAAATTAATTGTATAACTGTAAAAATGACTTTACATTTAGAATAGAAAAAAAAAGTGAGGCATGATGACTCACACCTGTAACTACACACTTAGAGAGCTGAAGCAGAAGTTCTAGGACTTCTAAACCAGCCTTTGATACAGAAGGAGATCCTATCTTTAAAAGGAGGCAAACAGAAAGATCCTTCTTTCGACTAACTTCAAAATACGGAACAGTTGACTTTATGCAGCAATCAGAACTTTGTAATCACTGAAATACATTATTAAATGCAGAAGTACAGGTATAGTACAATCCAGACATGTGTTTTCAACTTCATTGTCTCTTGCAAACTTAATGAGAGGTGTATCACACGAGATTAAGAATGAAAAGAACAATCCTGGGGTTGTTATCTTGTCACTATTTATCCAGATTTACTCTATAGCCATTGTTTTAAGTGAATGGAGAATTACACACCATCGACATCTTTTTAAGACCTCTTTTCTGATTTACTCTTTTTTCTTTAAATGATTGGATGCAAGCCCATAGTCTCATGTCAACACACTCATTGATGGTGCTGTAAATTAGCTCTGTGTCAGAATACTTCTCTGTGATTTATACAAATGTAAACAAAATCTATTCACTATCCCTATTTGAAAATCTGAGCTTATCAATTTCAACATACCCAAAATTAAACCACAGTTTCTTTCTCCAGGAACTCCTACTTTAATATCCTACATACAGACATTTTCTCCGTTCATTTTTCTCTACTTTCATTGTGAGTTGTTCAATCTGATTGCTTCTGTCAACTTCACTATCCCCAATGGGCCTTCCAAACACACTCCCAGTAATTCACTTTTGCTACTGTCTTAGCCATTCCTTATTCAACTGTTAGAAAGATAACTTTTATGATTAAAAATCATTGTCTGGGTACAGGGACTGGTGAAGTGTGAATTTATACTATTGTCAAATGCAAAGATAAATGGCCAGAAAAAATCCATCTGAGGTATTTATATGAGTGGTTGGCTTACATGTTTAAAATCGGTGTATTGTTATAGATGTAATTATAAAATGAAAGAAACAGGAAGAACTAAATGAGTAAAACAATAAACAACATAAAAGCAATAATTTTAACAATATGAAACAGAAAGAAATACAACAATAATGCCCTTTGAAAATGAATTATGAACTTCTTAGGATACAAGGTAAGAAAAAATATTTTATGCTGACTACATCATACCCCAGTTAGATAAGATTAGTGATAGGGGAAATGTCAGTTTTATTGGTATTTAAATAATTTTTACAACAGATCTGTCGTTCATAGACCATTCTTCACTGAAAATGTTCACCTATGAAAAAGGAGGAAAGTATAGCCTTCATTTATGGCTTCCTATCCATCGTCCTCTGCCCTTTACTCAGGACTGATGAATGTAAGTTATCAAATGGCCATTCACTAAGTAACTGAGTGATGTTAGCAAGTGTCTGCTGTAGAACTGTGCCACTTGAATATAATTACAAATTGAGAAAATTGAAGTAATATAATTGTTGTCTAATGAAGCATTTAATAACCAGGCTCATTTTTCAGATTTGTACATTTAAAAAATCAGTCTTTCAATCTTAAAAGAAGGTAGATGAGAAAACAGAAGGCTGGACCCAGTACCAAAATTATGATGAAGTAAAATAAGGAAAGCTATAATTTCTATACTTGGAAAGTTTCAGCTTTTTGTAAAAGGCCAATCTTTAGAGTTAACTCTGTTCAAAACACATGTCTTCCCCTGTAGCAGAGTAATTTTAGTCACCTAATCTCTTGGAGGGTTGTTTACTTTCGCTAAAATCTTAAATCAAAACTATAATAATTCCTAAGATGTAAATAGATTGGTACCTGAAAACACTTTTCAAGCATATGGTCTAGGTTACTGATCAAAAAAATTAGTTCCCTATGTGGGA
The DNA here is from genome assembly GCF_943737965.1 of Phodopus roborovskii. Taxonomy (NCBI): domain Eukaryota; kingdom Metazoa; phylum Chordata; class Mammalia; order Rodentia; family Cricetidae; genus Phodopus; species Phodopus roborovskii. The sequence continues at coordinate 1,017,446 of NW_026126413.1, read as the reverse complement.
ATATTCCTTATGAAATATTGCCTAGGGAGGCTCTAGAGCCCCCAAAATATAGACACTTGCCATTCCTTTTTGGTTGCCTGCTGTAAATAGTGGATTATACCATATTACTGAAGACATTGCATACTTTGGTTGTAAGATGCAATGATATCAAGCTGGAAGAAAGAGGAAGCATCTTTCCTGGTGGCCACCTTTCATAGTGTGGGATGCTGTGCATACTACTGAGAGAAAGGGGGAATCTAGGTCTTCCAATAACAACACATCAAGAAAGATTGGACAATACTGGCACAACTACTATGAATACAATCAAGAAAGAAAGAAAGAAAGAAAGAAAGAAAGAAAGAAAGAAAGAAAGAAAGAAAGAAAGGAAAGAAACAAAAAAAGAGAGAGTTTATCTGGCTAATATTACAGTAACTGAATAATTGTATAAACAATTGAATAATTGTAGTCCATTATTATGGTAAAGTCCAGGCACAAATTTCAGTTTTTTTTCACTGAACATTAAATGTAAAAAGCAAAGAAAGAATATTAAAAAAAAAAAACCTCACTTGCTTGCTTAGGGCTCAGCCTAGGACAGTGGTTCTCAGCCTTCCTATTTTGCTACCATTTAATATAGTTCCTCATGTTTTAATGACACTCATAACATTATTTTCATTACTGCTTCATAACTATAACTTTGTTACTGTTATGAATCATAATGTAAATATCTGTTTTCAGATGGCCTTAGGCAATCCCTGTGAAAGGGTTGTTGAACCTCCAAAGTGGTCAAGACATATATAATGAGACCTGCTGGCCCAGAATGTGGGTCCACTTACATTCAGTTGAGTTGTCCTACAGTCAGTAACAATCATGAAACTCCCAAGCCAAATTGGCCACAGGCCAAACTGAGCTAGATGCTTCCTTTTGATTTCCCTTACAAGTCCTTTGAACATATACTATAGTTTCTGGTTTTGTGTATTTATGGAATTTCTATGTGTGCAAACATGTGTGTCTCTGCACCCATGTTTTTCTTGTGCTTTTCTTTGTTCCTTAATTTTATTTGTTTGTTTACCCGGTCATATTCTGGTTTGTTTGTTTTTGCTTTGTCCCATCTTATTTTATTAATTTTTTATATTCCCATTTTCATTCTAAGAAGAGAAAGAAATGGTGGGGATTCCAATGGGAGGGGAGATGGGGAGGATCTTTGAGGAGTTGATGATAGGGAAACTACAATCAGAATATGTTATATGAAAAACCTATTTTCAGTAAAAGAAAATTATAAAAAACAAAGTCAAGATAAATAACTATTTTTTTTTCACAACTGTAAAATGTTATTGAAATTTTATTGTTTTTCTTCCTTTTCTTATATACATTTGAAGCCAGGTTGGTATACATGGCAATCCCAGTTCCCTCATCCTTCCATCTGCCCCTACCACCCCCACCAAACTCTAGCCCATCCCCTTTCTGCTCCCCAGGTAGTGTGATTCCTTCCATAAGGAGTCTTCAAAGTCTGTCATATTATTTGTTGTAGGGCCTAGGCCCTCCCCCATAGTCTATGCTGAGAAAGTATCCCTCTATGTGGGATGTGCTCCCAAACTCCATTCATATACTAGGGATAAATACTAATCTGTTACCAGAGGCCCCATAGACTGCCCAGGCCTCCTAACTAACACCCACGTTCAGGGGGTCTGGGTTGGTCCTATGCTGGTTTCCCAGCTATCAGACTGGAGTGCATGAGCTCTCCATTGTTCAGGTCAGCTGATTCTGTGGGTTTCTCCAGCCTGGTCTTGACCCCTTTGCTCATCACTCCTCAAAGCTCATATAAAACCTCACACACTTATAGTGGGAGACTTCAATACACCACTCTCAACACTAGACAGGACCACAAATCAGAAACTCAACAAAGAAACAAAAGAATTAACAGAAGTTATGTCTCAACTGGGGCTAACAGACATCTATAGAACATTCCATCCAAAGACAAAAGAATATACCTTCTTCTCTGCTCCACATGGAACCTTCTCTAAAATCGACCACATACTAGGAGACATAACAAACCTCAACAGATACAAGAGAATAGAAATAGTCCCCTGTATCTTATCGGACCACCATGCTTTAAAATTGGAATTCAACAACAATACAAATAGCAGAAAACCTGCAAACTCATGGAAACTTAACAATGTGCAATTGCACCACTCCTGGGTCAAAGAAGAAACAAAGAAAGAAATTAAAGACTTTCTAATATTCAACGAGAATGAGGATACAACATACCCGAACTTATGGGACACCTTGAAAGCAGTGCTACGAGGGAAGTTCATTGCACTAAGTGCCCATATGAAGAAAACAGAGGATAGTCACATAAATGAATTAACAGTGCAACTGAAAACCTTAGAACAGAGAGAAGTGAATTCACCCCGCAGGAGCAGACGCCAGGAAATAATCAACTTGAGGGCTGAAATCAACAAAATAGAAACCAGGAAAACAATACAAAAAATCAATGCAACAAAGAGTTGGTTTTTTGAGAAAATCAGCAAGATTGATATACCTTTATCCAAATTAACGAAAAAGCAGAGACAGAACATGCAAATTAACAAAATCAGAAACGAAATGGGGAACATAACAACAGACACAGAGGAAATCCAGACAATTTTCAGGTCATACTTCGAAAATCTGTATTCCACAAAAATTGAAAATTCAAAGGAAATGGACAAGTTTCTGGATAACTATCACTTACCAAAATTAAACCAAGAACAGACAAACAACTTAAATAGACCTATAACCCGAAATGAAATAGAAGAAGTCATCGAAAGCCTTCCAACGAAAAAAAGTCCAGGGCCAGATGGATTCAGTGCAGAATTCTACCAGACATTCAAGGAAGAACTAATACCACTACTCCTCAAACTGTTCCACAAGATAGAAACAGAAGGTTTATTGCCAATCTCTTTTTATGAGGCCACAATAACTTTGGTACCCAAACCTCACAAAGACACAACTAAGAAAGAAAACAACAGACCAATATCCCTGATGAACATCGATGCAAAAATACTCAATAAAATAATGGCAAACCGAATTCAAAAATACATCAGAGAAATCATCCACCATGATCAAGTAGGCTTCATACCTGGATTGCAGGGATGGTTTAACATACGAAAATCTATCAACGTGATCCACCATATAAACAAACTGAAAAAGAAAAACCATATGATTATCTCCCTAGATGCAGAAAAAGCCTTCGATAAAATTCAACACCCTTTCATGATAAAGGTATTAGAGAGGTCAGGGATAACAGGAACATACCTAAACATAATAAGAGCAATATACAGCAAACCAACTGCCAACATCAAACTGAATGGAGAGAAACTTAAGCCAATTCCTCTAAAATCAGGAACAAGACAAGGCTGTCCTCTCTCTCCATATCTCTTCAATATCGTACTAGAAGTTCTAGCTAATGCTATAAGACAACAAAAGGAGATCAAGGGCATCCAAATTGGAAAGGAAGAAGTCAAACTGTCTCTATTTGCAGACAATGTGATAGTTTACATAAGCGACCCAATAAACTCTACCAGGGAACTCCTACAGCTGATAAACACCTTCAGCAAACTAGCAGGATACAAGATAAACTCAAAAAAATCAGTAGCCCTATTTTTTTCAGACGACAAAGAGGCAGAGAAAGAAATCAGAGAAACATCACCCTTTACAATAGCCACAAGCAACATAAAGTATCTTGGTGTAACGCTTACCAAACAAGTAAAAGATCTATATAATAAGAACTTTGTGACTCTAAAGAAAGAAATTAAAGAAGATACCAGAAAATGGAAAGACCTCCCATGCTCTTGGATAGGTAGGATAAACATAGTAAAAATGGCAATCTTACCAAAAGCAATCTACAGATTCAATGCAATCCCCATTAAAATCCCACCACAATTCTTCACCGACCTTGAAAGGATAATAATCAACTTTATATGGAAAAACAAAAGACCCAGGATAGCCAAAACAACCCTATACAATAAAAGAACATCAGGAGGCATCACCATTCCTGACTTTAAGCTCTACTACAGAGCTATAGTTCTGAAAACAGCCTGGTATTGGCATAAAAATAGACAGGTAGACCAATGGAATCGAATTGAAAATCCTGATATTAATCCACGCACCTATGAACACCTGATTTTCGACAAAACAGCTAAAATGATACAATGGGGCAAAGACAGCATCTTCAACAAATGGTGCTGGCACAATTGGATGAGGGTGTGTAGAAGACTGCAGATAGACCCATGTCTGTCGCCATGCACAAAACTCAAGTCCAAATGGATCAAAGACCTCAACATCAATCCAGCCACATTGAACCTCTTAGAAGAGAAAGTAGGAGGTACCCTTGAACAAATTGGTATAGGAGACCGCTTCTTGAACATAACTCCAGGGGCACAGACACTGAAAGAAACAATTAATAAATCGGACCTCTTCAAACTTAGAAGCTTCTGTAAGGCAAAGGACACAGTTGACAAGACCAAACGGCAGCCCACTGACTGGGAAAAGATTTTCACTAATCCTATATCCGACAAAGGGCTGATCTCCAAAATATACAAAGAACTCAAGAAACTAGTCAACAAAACACCAAATAACCCTATTAAAAAATGGGGTACAGAACTGAAGAAAGAATTCTCAATGGAGGAAATCAAAAAGGCTGAAAGACACTTAAGAAAATGCTCCACATCCTTAGCTATCAGGGAAATGCAAATCAAAACAACTTTGAGATACCATCTTACCCCTGCCAGAATGGCTAAAATTAGAAACACCAGTGATGACTTATGTTGGAGAGGATGTGGAGAAAGTGGAACACTCCTCCACTGCTGGTGGGAGTGCAAACTCATACAGCCACTTTGGAGATCAGTATGGCGGTTCCTTAGGAAAATGGGATTTAGTTTACCACAGGACCCGGCAATCCCCCTCTTAGGCATATACCCAAAGGATTCACATCCATGCAACAAAGACATCTGTTCAACTATGTTCATAGCAGCACTATTTGTAATAGCAAGAACCTGGAAGCAACCTAGATGCCCTTCAATTGAAGAATGGTTAATGAAGATGTGGCACATCTACACAATGGAATACTACTCTGCAGAAAAAAATAATGGTCTTGAAATTCGCAGGCAAGTGGATGGCACTTGAAGAAACCATCCTGAATGAGGTAACCCAGTCACAAAAAGAGGAACACAGTATGTACTCACTCATATATGGATTTTAGAACTAGATCAAATGATCACCAGCCTATAATTCACATCACCAGTGGAACTAGGATACAAGTTGTATTCTAAGAGATTCATATAAAGTCCCTCACAGAACTGGGAAGGGACAAGTCCCCCAGACCTCAGGTATAGTGGGGGAGGACAGCTAATGGAGAGAGAAGTAGGAGAAAATGAGAGGGAGGAGAGGAAGGCATGTGCGACCAGGAGGATTGAGCCTGGTTAGGAATGGAAAATAGGAAAGAGAGAGAGAGACAGAGACAGAGAGAGAGAACATAAAAGAGGGAGCCAATATTGGTTTGAAGATAAAGTTGAACACAAAGAAAGGTCAAGGGAACTACAAGACTGCTCCCAACTAACAATCTCAGCTTCCATGGAAAGGCTATCATAAATGCCCTTCCCGGAGAGTGAGATCAACAACTAACTTCTCCATGGAGTCCTCAACTAATGCCTGTTGAAAACAGGAGCAAACACCCATACATAAACACTGAGTCAAACTAGAACCCAGAAGCAGATGGAGAGGACAAGACCATGCGGTAGAAGTACATAGAGACAGCTTACCTGAACAAGGAGGAGCTAAGGGCCACTAGACTGATAGCTGGGAAGCCAACAGGGGTCTGACTCGGACCCCCCTGAATATGGGTCTCAGCCAGAAGGACTGAGCAGTCTAAGAGACCTCAGACAGTGGAGCCAGGATGTATCCCTGGTGCACAAAAGGACTTTGCAAACATATCCCCCATGGAGGGATAACTGCCTTATTCTAGAGATAGGAGAGAAGCCCTAGTCACTACTTCACAGGACCTGTCAGATCTACATGACCCCAACTGGATGGCATTCCCCTACATATTGTATTGTGGTGGGGGGTTGGGATGGGAGGGTGTTTAGAGTACATGGGAGAGGGTAGAGAGGGCAAAAGGGAGGGAAGGAGGGAGGGAGGGCTTGGGGGGAGGGAGTGAGGGAGGGAGAGGGAACTGGGATCGACATGTAAAATAATAATAATAATAATAAAAAAAAAAAAAAAAAAAAAAAAAAACGCTTTGACTCCAAAATTTAAGTTGAAGAACAAGTTACTGGGGAAAAGTATTTCTATTTTTGTTTCCACAGAAAATGAAAAGATGTGGATTCCTTCCAGACTAATGTGGTTTGATCACACCAGACCGCCTGAAACAGAGTACAAGCTGATCCTACATTCCAAACAGCTGGACAAAACAGCCCTACAGACTATAGCTAGGATATCTGAATCTTCTTCGAATCCCCCAAGACAGCGCCCCTTACCAGCAGGAAGTAGTTTGGAAAGAACGACGCCCAAATTCCCAAATATTGTGTATAAATGTTTGTTTTCATTTAATTGGACTTTGTTATATAAAATTAAATAAAAAATACTCTATATGCATAAAAAAATAATTAACGAAGAATGGAAAGACTTCTTAAATGAAGAAAAAAGATCTTTTGATGTTCCAAATGTCTTTTATATGAGAAGTAGAATCTACCTATCTTTATTTCTTTAGCTAAAAATAAAACATCACATGTTGTATAACTCTAAAAAAAAAAAAAAAAAGGAAAGAAAGAAAGAAAGAAAGAAAGGGGAAAAAGAAAAAGAAAAAATAAATAAAGAACTGAAAAAAAAAGAAAAAGGAATTAACCTCACTGAAACAGGTGTCAATTGTTCACAAAAAGCAAAAAAGGGAAGCTTTCCAATAAATGGTTCTGAACTAACAAAGTAAATAAATACAAATAAAAAGGAATTTTTATCCTACTACCTAATGCTAGGCAAGACTATAAATTTTAGATGACTCATACTTAAAGATAAGACTAAAATATTTAAATGCTTTAAGAACAGCAGTTTGGAAATTATCTTCATCCTCTATGTTTAGGTAAATAATTTAGTAAGACAGATGAAATAATTGACAAAATAATTTTACCAATTCTTCAACATTATAGGGGTAACATTACAGCTCGGTGGATCTGAATTCAATCTCCAGAGCATAATAAATAAATAAATAAATAAATAAATAAATAAATAAAAGATAGATAGATCACAGATACATAGATGATAGGTAGATAGATAGATGATAGATACATATAAATGAATAAATAATTATTAGATAGATAGATGATATAAATGAATAAATACTTATTTTGACCTTAAAATATATAATGAAAATATTTCTGGAGACCTGGTAATGTGGCTTAGTGGATAAAAAGCACATGGCCCTTAAGCTTGATGACTAGTATACCATCCCCAGAATCCATAGCAGAAGGGAAGAATTAAATCTGAAGAAAAGCCCTACCTCCATATTCCTGCCATAGCATGTCCATGCATACACACACCCATAAACATACATAATAATAGTAAATATTTTTTAAACCACTTGCCATGGTGGTATGCATCTGCAATCCCAGAATAAGAGGTAGGAGTGTTACAAGTTAGAGGATAGCCTAGGCTGTAGAGTGAGATTCGAGCCAATCAGACTTCCAGAATAACAAGCAAAAATAAATGAAAACTGCATAAAATAAAAAATTTAAAATATATGCCCGAAAATGGGAGAAAGTATTCATGAAAGTAAACACAAAAACATGCATTTAAAAATATAAATATTTATATATCCTCCCATATATTAAAAATTTCACAAGATATTTATTTATATATTCATGAGTTTTCAAGTATTAACTGTGAGTATAAATATAATCAAGTGTTGCATAATCACATGAGAGTCAATGAAATATTGTGTACATTGCTATAACATGGTTGCCTTCTAGGTTTGTATAATTACACCACACAATGGTCACACTATTTGAAATCACCTAAGCAATGCATTTCCAGGAATTAGCCTTGTCACTGAGTGACTCATAAATGTATGTATGAAAATATATACTTTTTACATATATATGTATATATACATATATATAATAAAACAATGTAACAATAGTTATAGTGTATACTATGTACAAATAATATATGCTTAGTTTATTATTTACTCATTTAAGTTAGTCATTGAGGCTCTTCTTTTTCTAGGCACAGTACTAGGCACTGTCTAGAAAAAGGAGGGCCTTGGATCCTGTACACATAATGCATTTATTTTCTCTTGGACTCTTTCTGTATATGTAATACTTGTGCTTTGAATTCATTAAGCATATACAGGATTTAAAATATCTTCAAGTGACAGTATATTTCAGGTTTCAGAGCTTTTCTGTGAAGAATGTACTTTCATTTGGTAAATCATAACAGTCCATAGACAGACTATGGCGTGTTAATTACTGTTGTTAATAAAAATGTATTTGGATCCTTTTGTAAGAATTACCTCTGGCTGCTTTCCTACTATAGTAGGAGAGTTGAAGATAGACCAAGTGAGCCATAAAACTAAAATACTGCTATTTTTTATTAGTATTTATTTTAATTTTTTAAATACCTCTATTAATTTGTGAGAAAAAAGTGAATACTGCTCCTGATAATCAGATATCCCTGTTTGATGAGAATTGCATTCTACAAATTTTGGCTTTAATAAAGAGAAGTCAACTAAAGTGATTATCATCATCATACTATTTCACATACAAGAAACAGGATGATCTGGTACAATAACACCAGCTAATATCAATAACTCAAACTTCAGCCTAAGAAGGTACAAACATTTTGTCATCTTGAAAGCATTATTTTAAGGCTGACATTAAACTGAAACTCAAACTTTGTTATAGACTTTTAAATTTGTAAGATTCTCTGTCAGTCTTCTAAGTTGATGTTTCCCTTCACACTTTCTACACTCTTAGTAGCAAATATTTTATCAGCTTTTGAAGCAAAGGTGGTATTCTAAACAGGATTAGTGGGTGGCATGCTTTTTTAAATATAATGATCTGCTTATTGCCATTAAGACAAGGAAATTACTGTTGCAAACAATCATTGCTTGCAACTCTAATTGCAGACATCCTGAATTATCTGTTTAGGAAAATTACCTTTAGGATATTTAAAGGCTGCTTTGAGATACACAAATTACAGATAGACAACTTTTTTTTTTCCTAAGGAACTAATCAATTGTAGATAAATACAGCTTGATCAACAGTTCAAAATAAGAGGTTGCTACATTAACTTTAAAGACAAGTATGTTTCATTCTTAATGGTTGTTTTATAACAGCTCTGGCATATGTCTGACAGAACTTCACTCAGGATGTAATTGTAGAAGTACTTGTCAACTTCCATGAATAAATGATTTAACTAGTGAATTAAGAAATATATAAGTAAATAGGAATAAAATTTATAAAACCAAACATTGGGTGTGTTATAAAAGACCTGTTTTGGAACACTTTTGCATTTTGAATTTTAACTTTCATTACATCAACATCTCAAGGAATAGTGGCATACCTGTCATCTCTGCCATGATCTATATTGTGCTCTATCAGAGATTTAGCATGTAGTGGCTATTATTTATTAAACTTTATTTAAAATGTAGTCAATCTTTCCCATTAATCAGTAATTAATTGTGTAACTTTTCTTGAAAAAAATAAAAAATGTCTGTCTATCCCAGGTAGAATGTCAACAATAGACTGAAGAAAATTTCAGCTAACTCTGGTTTTATGAACCAGTCAGTGAATTTACTGAGGTTACCCCCAAAAAACTGGAAAACCCAAAGGTATCATCAACACTGAAAATCCCACTTTATTATTGGTAATGACACAAAAATTGCATAAATGTAGACCTGTTTATAGCTTGACCAGTCAGAGCATCTCCTTTCTTTAGCAGCTAGTGCTTATATGATTTTGGGAAGGTGCTATGTAAAGCTCCTAACTTTCAGGAGTTTCCTACACCTTGTAGGTTTCATTTAACTCTTAAGTCTTAACAGCCTCCCTCTCTTGTCCAATAGAAAAGGTTTTGATTTAGGGGAAATGGCTATACAACAACAGTTATCTTTAGGCCAGGTCTGCGTTATTAACAACCTACCATGATATCTAATATCTAATTTTGTATTACATAATATCCATTAAGTTTTAATAAATTAAAATATACCATCTGGAATGAAATGGCTTGATATAGAGGTTGGCATGGTAGGGAAGGCTACCTATATCAGTTCACTACATCAGTAGTTTAGCATATTTAAATTACAAACTATTGGAGGGCAGTTAGAGTGCATGTGAGAGGGCAGAGAGGGTAAAAGGGAGGGAAGGAGGGAGGGAGGCAGGGAGGAAAGGAGGGAGGAAGGGAGGGAGAGGGAACTGGGATCAACATGTAAAATAATAAATTAAATTTTAAAAAAAATGCTTTGACTCCAAAATTTAAGTTGAAGGACAAGTTACTGGGGGAAAGGATTTTTATTTTTGTTTCCACAGAAAATGAAAAGATGTGGATTCCTTCCAGACTAATGTGGTTTGATCACGCCAGACCGCCTGAAACAGAGTACAAGGTGATCCTACATTCAAAACACCTGGACAAAGCAGCCTTACAGACTACAGCCAGGATTTCTGAATCTTCTTTGAATCCCCCATGACAGCGCCCCTTACCAGCAGGAAGTAGTTTGGAAAGAACAACGCCCAAATTCCCAAATATTGTGTATAAATGTTTGTTTTCATTTAATTGGACTTTGTTATATAAAATAAATTAATAAAAAAACTTGTAACAAAATGATTGATGATTAAAATCCCTACACATAGGTAAAAAAAATAAATAAATAAATTACAAACTATTGAAGAAACAGAGAATGCATAGATGCTTTCAATTAGTTGCTAGCCTGAAATGAACTATTTGCAGATACAATCAAATAAATGTAGATGTAAGGGCAGACTCTAATCCACTTTGAACATGTATTTAGATGTTGCATCTGGTAGTACCTTGAATCTCTAGCAAGTAGTAAAATCCAAATCCATGGGGGTGGGAGGAAGACTCTTTCTGGGACTTAGAAAGGTCCATGACCCTGCCTCCAGAGCTCTGAAGCAATCAGTTTCTGATATTTTAGCAGCTATGTTCATGACGCTTTGGTATCCACACCATGAACTCACATGCTGTAACTCACATGTGTAAACACACACAGCACTACCAGTTCCATAAGAGATCATTTATTCTAGATGAATGCATGACAGTAGGATACCTTCTACTCATTTCCTCAGATTTTTTTTCTTTACTGATAACCTCCTTAAGTAAAAAAGACATGAATTCCGACCTTAGACACTTCTCACATAGAATCTAGACTAGCAAAGAGCCTATGGTACTGGATCTTCTATATATTTAAGAAACTGAGAAACTGTTCTAAAAGAAATGACACTATATTATTACAGTCAAAAAAGCAGGCATAGATTATGCCTACAAAAAGTATATGTCTGTAATTAATTTGCCTAAGATAGCCATTGTATAGCTAGCTGTTAGTGTTGCCAAATTATTACTTATTGTCAGAAGTACTCATTTCAATTACAAAAAGCAAAATATTATCACAATCATCCTGCATAAAGATATACAAATTCAGCAAAAAAAAAGCTTAAGATGGGAAATGATTAAATTTGTTATAGAATACTAGGTAATTATGTGGTGCTGCCCAATGATGGAATGGTGATCAGGATGCCTTTACTGAAAACCCATGAACTGAATTAACTATTTACTATATACATAGTAATATAATACATGTGCCCATTGAAAAGAGAAAAAAGAATAAAAAAAAATCCTTCCTCTACAGAAATTTTGAAATTGTTCTGCATATGTATTGCTAGTTTCTGGATTAAGGTCCAGTTCTTCTGCCTGTGCATAACATATTCACCACTCTTAATTTGGATATTTGAGGCACTTTTACTATTTCAGTAAGAAATATTCTACATCTGCACCTAGCTGATTTTCTTATTCAGCTTTCTATCCATAGAAAATTGGTTGAACTAATGACCTATTCTCATTGTAGACTCAGTACACACTCATCCCAGGTAGGGTAATACCCTCAAAAATAGTATGGACTTGACCTGTGTCAGGACCATGCATAACCATTTTTTTTAGTGAAGGCATTTTTTCACCTTAGATCTTCTCATAGGATTTGAAAAATGTTTTTTGACTTTTTCCAAAGACTCAATGTTTAAAAAGACTGTTTTTTTTTTTAAGCTCTTTTGTGTAATAGAAAGAATTTACGAGAAGCCTTCTTAAATTTTCTTGGAGTGTAAAGAAGACCAAAGGCATGCCCTTACCTATGACACCTCTCTTAAAGTTTACATTCTCAGAAACTTCTGGGATTTGATCTATACTTTAATGCCATATCTTATTTTGAAAATTATTACTAACTGAAAATAAAGGGTTGTTGTCATTCCTCTAAATGTTTCTTGAAATCCAGAGTAGAATCACTTCCTTTGTTTTTTTGGAAGCTAAACAGAGTAATTCAAATGAATTTTCCTTGAAATGTTCTTGATAAGCCAAGTTCATTGTTACTTTATACTTCCATATTTTCCTAAATCAAAGTATGACCAAACTTAATGTAACTAACATGTACATCTTGTTCTTCTGCTGTGGAACAATCTTTGTACACTGTATCTATTGCTTGATCCCTAGTTGTGGGTGCCATCTCCTTTTCATGGATTGCATTTTGTCCCTATTAGTTATTGATGTACAAAGACCACTAAAATTTAGCAGTTTTAGCAGCTCTTTACTTATGTGCATGTGAATTTGACTCAAACAAATGCAATTAGGGAAACCCATGGAAACTCTGATCTTTGTGGCTGTCCCCATGAACTTGAAGAAAATGACTGGATGTCATTATACAAAGAGACAACCTGGTGGGTGGACCAGTGATTTCATGAGTTTGAAAATTCCTTTGGTGTAGCTTTAATCTTTGCTCCTATATTATTATCCTTAAAGACAGAACTTAAGAACCAGAAAAGAAATTGGAACATGAATTGCCAACAAGTCGAACACGCTTCTTTTACAAAAGTTCTACTGCCTCACTCTGTTTAACTTTCTGCTTCATCTCTCCCAATGATTTTATGGTTTGAAGCTATACAGAGTTGTAATTAAAATCCAATAAAAAACACCCATAATTCTTTATGATTTCTGGTGACATTTATGCATAAGCATGCAAGAATATTTACTAACATAACTGATGAGGCTTTTTTAATGTGGCAGTAAAAAATATGCAACACTAAAAAATATTAGACATTTTCTTTCTCCTGTTTACATCTTTATTAGTTCTGATATGTTCTATGTACTGTTTGTAAAGTGAAAGTTTTTCATCTATTGGTTAAAAATTATTGGCATTCATTTGGAAAATTTCAGACTTAAGGTAATTAAGTGTTGAACATCTTCCAGAACATTCTCTTATACCCACTAGCTACAAAAGCATATAGTAAAAAGAAGTACTGAAATCAGCACTCATATCACACTGTCCTGGCCCATATGTACTCCTTCAGTGAGCAAAAAGAAGTGGCCCCTTAAAGATGTACAATTTTGGAGGAAATTTGTTGTATAACTTCATAACTTAATGATAGAGTCCATTCATTCTCTTCATTAAAAAGGTAACTGGTTATTTAAAATAAAGTCATAAAACATAATAAAAAGTCATAATCCACCCTTTCTGTTTCTGTAGTGAAATTTATCTAATTTGTTTATATAAAACATGCTGAAAATTTTATGAATAAATTTGAAAAGAATGTAAATACTACCTTTCTATATTGTTAACTGAGAATCAATTAATTTAGAATCAGTTACTTTAATATTTTAGCAATTCATTATTCACAGAATATGCAATTTTAGAAGTTTAAATATGCAGAAGACTACATTCTCACATTTGAAAATTATTGGTTATAATGAATATTTAAAATATATCTTATTCAAGAAAAAATAATTTGTTGACATGTTAAACTTGAAAATATTCAGACTTAGTTTTGTTGACTATTTTAATTAGTGAGTATTGAAAATGTGGTATGTGAATATATCAGTGGCCAAAGGAAAATAAAATGGCTCCTTAAGATTTGAAACAAAATCTATTTTGTTGTTTCAGTTATCTTAATATTGTGCATACATAAGATTTTACCTAATCCTTACATTGCACTTTTGTTATTTCTTATCTTTGCACATTATTGTACGAGTTTCTTGGTCTTCATGTATTAAAAAAAAAAAAACCCTAATACTTAATTCTCTATGTATATATTTTTAATCCCTCTTTGAATTGTATTTTTACAGTGGTTTGTCTGAAAGGAATGGGGATAATTCAATGTAGCCAGCAAATGAAAGTGTATTAAAATTTTAAATGACATTTTTGCTTTTATTTTCAAGTTCAGTATACCTTTTTATCTAATATGGAGAAATTAAAGTCTTTTAAAATTACTATAAAAGATGCAATTTAAATGTTTAAGAAACTTATAAATGTAAAATGTAGAATGTAAATAACATAGTTGTACCAACCAAGGAGAGAAACCTATTTCATAAAATTCTCCAAAATTTTCCAATACCTGCATATTATAGAACAACTGTGTTAAATATTTTCTGAAACAATGATTGCCTCATGGTTAAGTAAACCAGCACAGAAACAAACGTTGTCCTCTTAATATTTTCTGAAGTTATCTATAAATACTTCAGCTGTTTTGCTTAGGCATTAGTTACTATTAACCTGGAAGTTTTTCAAAGAACATTAATACTCCAATATAATGGCAGTGATTTATATATTTGCATGCATTCATTTTTTATTTCATATGAGTCAACTCACTGCTTCTTCACAAGCAAAATAGTATGTGTCTTGAAACCATGGTGAATGATGTGCAGAGAATAGCCAGGTTAATAAGACCAGCACCAAGCTCAAGGCTAAAGGAATCGATGCAGCATTATTTTCTTACAGTTCTGTTTAAATAGATATTGTCTTCAAACCCTAAAGGACATGACCCTGAACATAGACTATAGAAAAAACAACCTTCAAAAATCCCTAAGTTTCTTACAGCAATGCAGGAAGTAGATTTTATTTTTATCCTTCTACTAGAGGAAGAAAATCTAGTAAGAAAATATGCCTGTTCTCAGAGTTATGTGTAAAACTGAAACTGAGTTAAATCACAAGCACCATTCAGTAATGACTAACCATCATTGAATGGTGCTTGGGATTTAACTCCGTTGATAAGGGTATCTTCCTAGCATTGAGGAATTTTGACCCACAGTACAGAATAAACCATGTTTATAGCAAAGCACTCAGCTGGTAGAGATGAGAAAATCAGAAATCCAAGGTTATCCTTGGTTATACAGTGAGTTTCAGGCCCACTTGTTTTATTAAGTCTTGTCTCAAAATCAAAAGACAAGGCTATTGATGGGGAATGCTCTTCTGTATATATGTTTGTCTTATTAGTTAGCTCTATCTTAAACATTAACACATTTCTACCAACCTAAGCGTTTCCACATGGCTTCTCTTACCAGACGTTCTGGACCTCTTCTCTCACATACTACATCTTGTCTCTTCTCTACTACATCTCCCAGAATCCTCCTTGTCTCCTAGTCCCACCTATCTTGCTTCATACAGGTCAACAGTGCTTTATTCATTAACCAATAAGAGAAACATATCTTCAGAATGACATCTCCCATCAGGCTATTTTTCACTTTGTCATCTATCAGATTCAGTGTACCTGTTTTTACTGCAGTGGGGCCCCATGGGAGGGGATAACACTCATTTAACATGGAGCAGTCTAGTTGGTACCTATAAGGAGTGAGTCTTCACCCCTACTTTCTAATATCTTTGGTGTAGAAAGATACTCTACAGGCTCCCAAAAGAGAAATGTAAACAACCAACCCTGCCACACAACCTTTGACGTAAAATCTACCCTTCCTTTAAGATATGCTAGAGCAATGGTGGTACAGAGCATGTGGGAGTAGTCAACCAATGCCCTATTTGACTTAAAGCCCCCTCCTGAAAATGGAACCCAAGAACACTGCTTGTGTGACCAGAGAATAGATATTCCAGAGACCTAGAGTATAACAAAACACTACTACTCAAAAAAATTTTAAAACTCTCAATAAAATGACTCCTAGTGATATTCTGGAGTACTGATAGATCAACACCTTATTCGGTCATCAACAGAGAAGCCTTCTCTTGTAGTGGATATGAAGAGACGGAGAGACCCACAACCAGATTTTACACAGAGAATCCTGGAAACACACAACTCTAAATAGAATGTCTCCATCAAATTCCTGACCTCAGAGCTCAGGGAACTCTGCAGAGTGAAAAGAGCATAAGAACCAGAGAGGATGGAAGACACCAAGAATAGAAAGTCCTCTGATCAACTGAGGAAAGTTCATATGAACTCACAGAGACAGCGGCAACAAGCACTGGACCAACACTGGTCTGCAGCAGATATTCTGTTTATATATTATTGTTTTCAGCTTAGTATTGTTATAGTATTGTGAATATATGGGCCTCTGATTCTTGTGCCTGCTCTTGGGGTTCTTTTCTTTCTTTTGGATTTGACATAGGTTCTTTGAATATGCCTAATGGTTATATGCCTTGGTGTTCTTATGGAATTCCCAATAATGAGAGAAGACTGTCTCTTGACTCTTTTGCCTGTGCTTAAGATCCTTTTCCTCCGAATATGTGGTCTTGTCCAACCTTGATATGAGGTTTTGTGCCCACTCTTGTATCTTGTTAGGTCATGTTCAGATGATTTCCCTGAGAGCCCAGATTGTTTTTGTTGTTGTTGTTGTTAATTTATTTTTTGAATGGAAAATGGAAGAGGAGTTGATCTCAGGGAGAGGGATGATGTGGGAAGAGAATAGCAGGAGAGGAAGAAGGGGAGGCTGCAGTCAAAATCTAATGTAAAAGAGAAAAATAATGTTTTAAAAAAATAAATCAGGCTTCTAATCATTAACAACTAAGCATGACAAAATAAAACATAATAAGATAAAACAAAATCCATCACATGAAGGCTGTAAAAGGTGATGGTGATAGATATGGATCTATCTGAAGTCTTCTACACACCATCATCCAGTTATGTTACCACCATTTTTTGAAGACTCTTTTTTCCACTGTATAATTTTAGCTTTACTGTCAAAAATCATGTGTTCGTAGGTGTGTGCGTTAATATCGGGGTTTTCAATTCAATTCCATTGGTCTACCTGTCGATTTTTGTGCCAGTACTAAGCTGTTTTCAGAAATACAGCTCTATAGTAGAGCTTGAAGTCGGGGATAGTGAGGCCTCCAGAAGTTCCTTTATTGTACAGGGTTGTTTTGCTATCCTGAGTCTTTTGTCTTTCCATATAAAGTTGAGAATTGATCTTTCAAGGAAAATTGTGCTGGGCTTTTGATGAGGATTACTTTTCACAAGATTGCCCTTTTTTCTATGTTGATGCTACCTATCCAAAATGCATGGGAGATCTATCTGTTATCTTCTTTAATTTCCTTTTTGAAAGACTCAAAGTTTTTTTTTTTAAGACTCAAAGTTTTTATTATATAGGTCTTTCACTTGTTTATTTAGCAGTACCCCAAGATGTTTTATGTTGTGTCTATTATAAAAGGTGATATTTCTCCGATTTCTTTCTTGTTCCCTTTGATGTCTGTAAAAAAATAGTGCTACTGATTTTTTTTTTTAGTTAATCTTGTAGCTTGCCACTTTGCTGAAGATGTTTATCAGCTGTAGGAGTTCCCTGGTAGAATTTTTCAGGTCACTTATGTAAACTATCATATCATCTACAAATAGTGAAAGTTTGACTTACTCCTTTCCAATTTGTATCCCCGTGAACTCCTTTTGTTGTCTTATTGATCTAGCTAGAAATTCAAGTAAAATATTGAAGAAACATGGAGAGAATGGACAGACTAATGTTATTCCTGATTTTAGAGGAATCACATTGAGTTTCTCTCCATTTAGTTTGATGTTGCTGTTAGTTTGCTATATATTAATTTATTGTGTTATGTATGTTCCTGTTATCCCTGATCTCTCCAAGACCTTTATCATGAAGGGGTATTGATTTTGTCAAAGGATTTTTCAGCACCTACTGAGATGATCATATGGTTTTTCTTTTCCAGTTTGGCTATATGGTGGATTACATTGATGGATTTTCATATGTTGAACCATCCCTGCATCTCTGGGATGAAGCCTACTTGATCATGGTGAATGATTTTCCCATGTTTTCTTGGATTTGATTTGCAAGTATTTTATTGAGTATTTTTGCATTAATGTTCATGAGGGACATTGGTCTATAGTTTTCTTTCATAGTTGTGTCTTTGTGTGGCTTGTGTACCAAGTTAATTGTAACCTTGTAAATACAGTTTGACAATGAACCTTCTGCTTTTATTGTGTGGAACACTTTGAGGAGTATTGGTATTAGGTGTTCTTTGAATTTCTGGTAGAGCTGTTGGTATTCTGTACAGAAAGTTGCCTTCTCTGCCACTGAGTTCAAGGCTATTTCCCACTTTCTTTTCTATCAGGTTTAAGACTATTTGATGGGGATGTCCTTCTGTATATATGTTTTTCTCATTAGTTGATGAATACAAAACTGTTTGGCAAGTAGCCAGGCAAGAAGTATAGGCAAGGCTACCAGACTAGGAAAATGCCGGGGAAAGGATGCAGGAGAAGCCACCAGAGGGAAGCCATGTAGCTGTTGAGAAATAAGGATACCTGACATTTTCTGGCAACAAACAACAACAAAACAAAAATTCATAGATTAATAGTTATGGGTTAATATTTAAGAGAGAGCTAGACAGTAAGAAGCCTAAGCCATTGGCCAAATAGTTTATAATGAATATAAATCTTGCATGTTTATTTGGGCTGAAGGGTGGTGGGACCAGGTAGAAGAGAAACTTTCACATAAAAGTACTGATTTATCTTTAATGAACCAATGAAGATTCTTTTAATGCTTTCAAGATAAACATGATTAACTAGACAAAGTCACTGAAAACAAAAACTAAAAAATTATCAAAAATAGAAAAATAGTTAGTTTGCATTCTATAGATTGTCTTCTTAATGATACTTGGGAAAGTAGTTCATTCCCAGTTAAATGATGATAGGGACTTCTAGAGAGGACTTGGAAATGAACACATACACATATACACACACAGTCACACAAAAGTAAATTAAAATTTTAAGTGAAAGGCTGAGAAATATATGATTGAATCCCCAACAGACAAGGAAGGCAAAGGTAAAGGTGTCATGATGTAATGAATATATTTTAAGTTTCTTTCCAAGAAATTAATACAAAACCAGATGATACATATAAAGAAAGTATGGTATGAATAAGAAAAGACTACCTTAGCACATGATCTAAGAACAGGAAAATAGTGGAAGAGCAGCATAGGAAGGCAATGGTGTGAAATGCGATATTCCTTGGGACTCCATGCTGAGTCTAACTGTAACTGCTTGCCTGGTGCAATTATAGGCACAAAAAGTTCACTTAGTTAAAAGCTAATTGTCTATTTCTGAATGAACTTCTAAGGATATGTTTACTGTTATATATTGTTTGAGACATTCACTCTGTAACCCAATATGGGATACTGCTTACTATGTAACCCAGGCTGGCCTCAAACTCACCAAACACACCATCTGTTTCTGTTTTCAAAGTACTAAGATTAGAAATGTAAGTTATCTCACCTGGTTGTTCAATGTCTTCTAAACGAACAGGTTTTAGAGATGGCACATTTATAAAGTATCCATAATGCATAAGCAAAGACCAGGGGAAAGAAGGACAAAGAGAAGTAGCTGTGTGCTACTCACAGTTACAGAAAGTACAATAATGGTTGCTGCTGTGGACTACATGATCAATCCCAATACAACTGGGTCTTGAATCAAAAAGGCAAAACCTCCTACCATTGGATTCCTGCTGGTGCAGCAACACTGTTAAGAAAAAGTGCATGTTTTGTTGAGTCAGAGTGATCCTCAAATAAATGACTGTAAGATATAGTGATGAATTTCTAGACAAAATATTGTCCTGTAAGGCATTTGAAGATATTGGAAGATATATTCAGTTGGCATCAGCTGCTGGTGAGGGAAAGTAGGGACTGATAAGTAGCATTACTGGCATCTAATGAATAGATCCAGGGAATTGAGCTAAATATTCTATAACATAGAGAACATTCTCCTCTGCTCTGCAAACAATTATCAGGCCCATAATGTTGATAATTCAGTGTGAACAAATCTGACAGTATGACCTCATTTACATGATGCTAAGTAAGGTTCTTCTCCCATGAGAGAAGGCAGGCACCAGAGCAATGGCACTCAGAAACAATTAATACATAATTCAAAACTATACTGGTTAAAAAAAGCATGTCTTAGAAAATTCACATTGTATATACCTATCAAATTATCATACCAAAATCCACAAACACATGCAATTAAATGATAACTAAAGTATAGGTTATTTACTGGTCTGTCTTAATTATGGCTCTGCTCAATAGGTATGTACAATGGTTAAACTCATTGAAATGGTATCTCTTATTCCATGTAAATTATGCCTCATTGAAACTGATTTTATGAACAAATTCATAAGCTCTCACACTCCAAGTAAGTTGTTTGATTAAATTCAAATGAGCATCTTATTAAGTCACTACTTCCAGTAAATATTCATTGAGTGTGTTTGTGTGGGATAGTTAGGGTATCAGTAATCAAAAATGTAAAACTCCTTTCCTTCTAAGAGATCATATTCTAGTTATGCAGCAGCCTTTTATATTTGTGTATGCATGCATTAATTAATAGACTGGTTCTTCTGTAACCCATGTTGACCTTGAACATGCTATGTAGCACAGAATGACTTGAACTTCTGCCTCCACCCAGGAAGAAATGGGGTCACAGGAATGCACCATCTTGTCCAAGACATGCATTGCTGATGGTTGAAATTGATGTTTCTAGTTAGCACTTTACAAACTAAACTACAACCTCTTTCTTTTATTTTTCTATTTTAGGTCTATAGTACATATTTGAATTGGAACCCTGTTGGACAAAGAAAACATTTTAAAAAGTGACATATGTGGAAAGACACACACACACACACACACACACACACACACACAATGGGGTTGTCATGGAAATACTGTCTAGTAGAATTTTTTTCCTTTAGTTTTAAATTAATTTTTATTTAAATTAAAAACAATCTTATTTTACATACCATATCCTCCCATTTCCCCCACTGACACTCCCATCCCACCCCCACCACCTCCATCCACTCTGCAGGGAGGGTAAGGCCTCTCATGGAGGATCATCAGAATCTGTCACATTGTTTGGGGCAGGACTCAAGCCTTCCCCAGTGTATCTAGGCTGAGAGAGTATCCCTCCATAGGGAATGGGCTCCCAAAGCCCATTCTTGCATTAGGGATAAATACTGGTTCCACTGCCAGAGGCCCTGTAGACTGGGGACCTGGTTCAGGCTTATGCTGGTTACACAGCTGTCAGACTGGGGTCTGTGAGTATTCACTTGGTTAGGTCAGTTGTTTCTGTGCGTTTCACCAGCATGGTGTTGACACCTTTGCTCATCACAAAACTTAAGTCTACATGGATCAAAGACCACAACATAAATAAATTCAGCCACACTATAGCTCTTAGAAGAGAAAGTATGAAGTATTCTTGAATGCATTAGCACTCTCTGAACATAACACCAGTAGCACAGACACTGAGATCAACAATTAATAAATGGGGCATCCTGAAACTGAGAAGCAAAATGACAGCCTACCGAATGGGAAACGATGTTCACCAACCCCACATATGACAGAGGGCTGATTTCTAAAATATACACAGAATTCAATAAGCTAGTTACCAAAATACCAAATTAAAATGTAAGGTACAGAACTAAATAGAGAATTCTCAATAGAGGAGTCTAAAATGGCTGAAAGACACGTAAGAAAGTGATCAACATCCTTAGCTATCAGGGAATGCAAATCAAAACAATTCTGTGATACCGTCATTCCTGGTGGGAGTGCAAACTTGTACCGCTACTTTGGAAATCAGTTTGGCAGTTTCTCAGGAAAATGGGAGTCAGTCTACATCAAGATCCAGCAATTCCACTCTTAGGCATATACCCAAAGGATGCACATTCATCCCACAAGGACATCTGTTCAACTACCTCCTATTCTCCCAATGTTCATAGCAGTATTATTTGTAGTAAAAAATTTTAAACTAGAAAACATTATGATTAATCCCTCTACCAAATGTTACCAATAAAGTAAGAAATATTGATTTTTTTCATTAAGGCCAACAAAGTCCTTCCTTCAACATTTCAGGGAGCATACTGCCCACTCAAACTAAGTTGCAATGGTAAACTTGGATTTGATGTCTGACCATTCTCATTTGATGATATATCACGGTGTTTGGAGTGTGCAACCTCTGGGAAATGAATAGAAGCTATAAAAAAATTATGAAGCTTTAAATCCTTTGTATAGAGTCCTCATGTTTATATCTTGTCACTCCAGAAAGAAAACATAAGACCTCTTTTGAGGAGATGATGTGTTCTGCACCCCTTTTCTGATTTGATCTCAGAAAAACAGAACCTTTGTTCCTGAGATTTGATGCACTATATTATCAGCATTATAGGTTTTGACTAATGAAATATATGCCACTTATAGGCTGCCCCTGAAGCCTTCTACTTAGCTCTCTCCTAGTGCATTGGCATTTAGTCCATAGGGATGAGTAGTAAACTAGAGTGTATGCTGAATATATGATCCACACTGTGACATCATCATGAATGCAAGCTCTAAATTTTGGGGTTCTTTGTTCCATCAGCTAAGCTATAATTATCTTGCCTATCCCAGGTCCATAAAGCAAAAAGAAAATTTGATAAATAACACTGGAACAATTTTTATGTGAGCAAAATATGTGATTTATTATTTTATTTGCATGCTAATACGGCTACAGGAAACATCTGAAGTACAAACAAAGACACAGGCTATAAAACAAGATAAAAACACTTTTAAAATTCACGAGAAAAAGTAAAACAAAAATAAATAAATTAAGAAAGAAGGTAGAGCCAAATATATATATCCATCTCCCACTGGAGGTGGATCACACACTTGGCTCTAAGCTTTCTAGGAAGCGGTCTGAGTAAGGAATCATGGTAGCATTTGTTATTCACAGGACCCATAAAGCAAAAGCAAATCAGATACCCAGAAAAAACATGTTTGTCTTAGTATGAAGACCAGGGAGGTATTTCTACATGAAATGTATTAAAGCACATCCTCAGAAAGGAAAAAAGGACATTAAGCAAAGTAATGAGTTTTATAAGCCTGTCATTTATAAAATCCCTTAGCACAAGGTGGTAGGAATATGGTTGAGCATAATTCAGGGATAATAATACAGTTTAAAATACTGTTCAATGAAGAATGTGAAAAGAATTGGTAATTAAACCTAATCCGATTTGTGTAATAATTTTGTAATTAGTTGCCATGTTTAAAACACCTCTAATGAATGCAGTCATAATTTACTCCAAGGGCATGAATGTTTCCCTCCAGCAAATACTGTTTTTCCTAATCTTATAAGTATAAACTGAGAAAGCCAAGTACAAAAACCACTCATATAAATGGGTATATTTTGTGAACTGTGATTGTCAGAAGTTTACACCCCATAGCAAAATGAATCAATTTGGGTTCTTGACATTTCATCTATACAATACAAATATTGTATCCAATTAATTAATGTCAAATTTTCAGATATTTAGTTTATAGAAATACATTTATCATCTAAGAAGCAAAAATTTGGTTCACCTTTCAAATTAGTTCCCTCCCATATATAACATATACATTAATTTAAGCCCAGTGGATCCTGAAAATACAGGTAGTACCAACCCATAGATGCTGTTTATCTACTACATGTAAGTTGCTATGGAAAAGTTTTGTGTATAAATTTGGAATATATCTTAGGTTTTTTGCTCTCATAAAGTACTTTGAAAAAATAACCTAAGGAAGGTTTTCTTTTAGCTCCATGATCTCTCTATCAGTTCCTACTTTGAGATCCTGCCCTGACTTTATCAGTGTTGTACCCTTGTTTGTTTTTATAGTTTCCCTATTTTTGTCTAGAAAAAAATGTCAGGAGTTGTTTATTTATAGACTGGTTTTTTTTGTTTTGTTTTGTTTTTCAATTGTCTCTATCTTCTCAGATCCAGCTTAGGCAGGAAAAGGACACAAGCTAATCAAAGAAGATGAAATGACCAGAGCCCTTCATGTGGTGTGAAAGACATCAGCTGAAATAACCATTTTGTCTCCAAGTCTTTGGTTTAAAGCTTAGAGATGCATCGCAATGAGAAACATGGAG
Organism: Phodopus roborovskii; assembly: GCF_943737965.1. NCBI lineage: Eukaryota > Metazoa > Chordata > Mammalia > Rodentia > Cricetidae > Phodopus > Phodopus roborovskii. Next base: position 993,093 of record NW_026126413.1, on the reverse strand, counting down.
TCAAACACACACACACACACATACACACACACACACACACACACACACACACACAAGAAAATAAATAGAAATTTATGAAATTGTTGTTGACAAAGTAACTATAAAAAGCATTACTAAGTAAGGATTTTTTTACACAACCATAGACATAAAGGTGAAACATAGATTAGAGTGAACCATAGAAATAGAGAGAAGGAAGTGAACATAGGAATCATTATAGAGATATCAAGGTCACTGCATTATATTGGTGAGTAGTTGATATCCATGGAAGACAAACAGGTGGAAGGAAGCAGGGAGGGAGGGAGAAGAGAGGGAGGGAGGTAGACCAAAGGAGGGCAGGGAATAAGAGTGAAGAAAAGACAGAACAACAAGAGAGTGGTGGGGGAGAATAAGATGGGTTAAAAGTGACAGAAGAATAAATGAAAGAGGACTAAGAATTCCAACCCAGTCATCCCACTGGAGACTGTGCGAGGTATGAAGCAGAAAGTGGAGACAAACACATTCTGAATTCAAACCATAGATAAAATTCTGAAACTATGCTGGATATAATACATGAACGAGCCTATTTGAGATACTAAATGTTGTATCCTCACTGTGAAAGAAGGAATATAATAGTTTAAACTTGGAATAAATAAGAAGAACTTATAATATGGATTTAAAATGATTGTATTTGTAAAAAAATGATTTTTAAACTATAGATATGCAACAGTATGTTCATGTTTACGTACAAAAATATGTACATGGATATCCACTAAAAAGGAAGTACATCCTAGCATCAGACCTTGGTCTCTATTACCACTTCCTACTTAAAGAAAGAGGGGTTCAACTATGAACCACATCTTAGTTCTCAGGACTGGAATAGGATGTATGGATTTAATGGGGTTAGGAACATTTCTAGTTAAGATAAGAAAACACTAAAAACCATGAAATAATGAGAACAAATAATTGCCATATGGGAGACAGCTAGAAGTGGCTGCCACTAACCAAATGCAAAATGATGAAAACACTATATTTCAGTGAAGTCATGAATTATAAAACATTTTTTTAAAAGCAACCATTGAACTACTTTAATAGCAAATAAATAAATAAAAAACAATGGGAAAAGAAACTCTTTAGTTTCTAATTGAATGCTAAAGGGCAAGTAATAAATTGGAGGAATTTTGGAGATTGAAACTCATTTCACAAACTCATTTCATGGCAATAGTTAATAAAGAATCACTGGATGCTACTGTAGGAGTCCTTCTTTCTTCTGCTAGTCAGATCCCTGATAACCACAAAGAGACTTATTAATTATGAAAGCTCAGCCTATAATTTAGGCTATTTTCTAACTAGCTCTTACAATTTAAATTAACCCATATTTTTACTAATATACATTCCACCATATGGCTTTTATCTCTATCCCATTTTGTGTGTCCAACTCATTTTGCATCTAGCTGGCTTCTCCTGTCTCTACTCTTCTTCTTTTCAGCATCCTCTCTGCACTGAAAATCCTGCCATTCTGCTTTTTATTAAACCATTCTGAGTTACAAATCTTCACAGTGTACAAAAAAAATTATTCCACAACATGCTACACGTGGAAGAAATTTTCTCTGAGGAATTCTTAACAAGATTTCTCAGTGCTGTGTTGAAACCATATGCTAGAGGGAAAGTAAGAAGTCTTGTAGCTAGGTATGGGATAGCCAAATGATTGGTTTAGAGGAAGATCAGAACTCTAGGAAAATAAAATGAGTAAGTCAGTTTTGAGTTAGTCTTGGCTCTCAGGTAGACCTCACTTTGCCAAAACACGAGAGTACAGGCATTGTTGACGTTTCACACATTTTTTTGCATCTACCTGGAATGACTATATTGAGGGTAAAGATGGCTTCTAAAACGCCTCTACATATTCCAAGAAGGAGATCATGTTGTACTATCCCTATGTAAGAAGCTAAATATGAATAAATCAACAAGAAGTTTAGCTACATTTTAGCAGTTGATATTCGTGTTTCTCCTGCATAGGCAGCAATGCCTTGGACCATGGTAAATTACCAGCTGTTCACACAACCTGAAAACCAAGAGAATATGGTTTAGTTCATGACTACATGTTAATCAAAGTCTATAGCTAACAAGTTGAGTCAATTCAAATTCAAAAGAGAATGAACAGGACCTATGACCACTCTCCTGCTTAGATGAACACACATCTCCTTCTTGTGACTGGGGACATGTGCAGAGACTATACCTATAGTTCAGTGTACAGGATGTTCAAAAGTCAGGCAAGCACAATAGAAAGTACTTCAGTCTTTGTCCAGTTTCTGCTATAAATCTATAAAAATCCCCAAAGGCAAGCTGTTTTACACTTTCCCTTCATTCATGACACCTCCAACTCCAGGGAGTCTTCCTTACTTTTCCTTAATACATATATTTTCATTTTGCTCACTTCTTCATACATGTCTTTTTCATCATCAATGTGAGACTAAATTCAAAGACCACTGATGCAAGCAGCCTGGATGATCCTTGACCATCCTGCACTTTAGTTCTCTGCCTTAAGTCCTCCTGTGTCATGTCTACCTCAGCCAGCAAGGAAACACGACCATGACTCTTCTTCAAGCAGTTTATTCAGGAAACTTGTACATCAGCTTCTGCTCCTCCCAGCCCCAGCAAGCCCTTAAATATGCACTCACTGTCCAATCAGCTCATGCCACCTGGTGATCCCGGATAGGCCACAGAAGGAGGAAGCACACCAGATCTGTCAAGCACTTCCAAATAAGGCTTGTTTACAGCTAAGCTGGGACTACCTGGCATCCAGCCAGGCACCACCTTGGGGCTGTGGCTTCCCACACTCCTGTGCACAGACGAAGTCTATAACTTCACTATTACCATGGTGTTTATATTAGTTTCAAGTTAGGAAAATATTAGTATACAGTAGGATAATCAGGCAGGACTTTGACTTTGTGATTAATAATTTCACCAGTGACAGGTAAATAGACATACAATGTTCCCCACATGTAACCCCACAAAAGAACATTTGGAAAAGAATGTAAAACCTCAGTCTATTCATAAAGCAACTTTAGACAAACACAAAATGAAATAATAAAAGTGGTGTTGATGGCTGTACTTTACACTGTGATAAAAGACAAAGACTGAAGAAATTCTGGTAAACAGAACTAAAGTAAAAGACACAATAGCTAAATAAAATAAAATCTCTGCCTATCAATTATATTAAGCACTAGAGATCAATGGCATCATAAAGATGACGAGATTGATAATAAATCTTCTGACAAGGTTGGAATAAGCCTCATACATTCAAACTTATGGCATTGATTGATATTGTGGTCATATATGAGAATATGATGCCTAGTCATCAGGAACGTACATTAAAGTATTTGGGGGTTTAGTATCATGCTATAATTTTTTTTTTTAGAAAAAGTATGGAGAAATAAAAAGAGTAAGCAAGAATTATAAGTGCAATAGAATATAATATTTTAAAACATTCCAAATTTTGTTTAAGAATATATATATGTGTGTATATATATATGTGTGTGTGTGTGTGTGTGTGTGTGTAGCTTATGCTAATATTACCTCTGCAATATTTTTATAACTATTTATCAAATCAAAACCTAATAATCCAAAATGAATTACCTTATAATAAATGGAGGAGAAGGTCATAGGTCCCCACCTTGCCAAATGAAACTGAATGTCCTTTTCTAAAGTAATGCAAACATGTATGAGTTGCCCTTTATTTCAGTAAATAATCTTCCATTCATGCTCAGGCAAGGAAATTGGATCTCAGTGGGCTACACACACACACACACACACACACACACACACACACACACACACACACACACACACTAAAAGACATGAAAGCAAAAGAATAACTCACTGATAAGGATTCCAGAACATACAGGGAAGAGAGAGGGTGACTGGGGGTAGTGATCTTAACTAAAATTCATTTATAAATGCTTAAAACTCAAAAACAAAAATGAAAAACTTTAAATTCAAGAGTTCCTTCCCTCATGCTTATGGAGAGGCACCATGAATGTGGCAGAGTCTAGCAGCCTGCCGAAGAAGACATCCAACCCAACGCCAGCTGATAGCTGAGAAACGGCAATGAGAAAACACCAAGAAGCTGTATAAATTCAAGACCAAAAGAAATTTGTTAATTGGAATTTTGCAATTTAAGTTGGAAATCTTCTTCACTAAATAATTCATTTTTTAATAAAGTTGAACCTACTTCTTGAAAATGTTAAGTAATAAATGCTGTTGAGAAAAATAACAAATATTGTATTTTAATTTTTAGTTTTACTGCTCTCTGTTTTAGTCTCCAAACAATCCTGTATCTCTAAAGAATGCACTACTCACTTTTTATACCTTTCTCATTACTTAAAATAATTCGATTTTATTTTTAAAATTTGACTTTGGAGTGAATCTCATGTCCCTAAGGATGATTCTTTATTTCATCCTAGTCAATTCCTGAAAAGTCACATTTCTCTTATAATGAACTTCATAGTAAAAATATATCACATTTATTTCAAAGGTTTTCCAAGGAAATGGCATTTTCTGCCCAGTTACTGTGATAGGAATATAGATTGCTAAGCTTCGTCTAAAAGATATGGTGCATCATCCTGTTGCAGGTTTCCATATTTGTCACGACTTACCACAGAGCTTGGTGGCTTGTAAGCAATGTGTGATATTCTCTACCCTTCTGGGGATGTGACATGTTTTGTAAATGTGTGAGTCAGTGAAACTGTGGGGAGAATCACCTAAGGCCCTTTTTATTCATGTGCTTGCAGTATGGGTGGGTGGAGGAACATCCGTGGGTTGGGCAGAAAGACCTTCCATCTTCCTTCTCCTAGTTTCCCCATCTGCCTCCTGACTCTCTCCATTTCTCTGTCCAGACTCATCTTCTTCCTGTCCCCTCCCCACTTCATGAACCTCCTGTGTTTTCTCTATATCATTAGCTTGTACTTCTCAGTTCTCAAAGGCTTAGGACTGATCTCTTGTAAGGTGATGAACTAAAAGGATTTGAATGGATTGGCAAGTCCAAGAAATACTGGAATGTCAGTCTATTGGATTCTGCTGCTGGAGCTCAGTATAAAAAAATCAAGAAAAGGCCCACTGTGCTCTTCACTGCTCAGGGAGATTTTAGGAGGAATCTGTGGTTAGCTGTTTTATCGTACTGCTGGTTAAAGAATAGAATAGTTTCAGATGGCTTTTAGCTTTTTCTCCTTAACCTTATAGTGAATTTAAAAGAGACTAAGATAAGCATAAAATCTATTCTCAAACTATTAATTGATAGTCTCTAACAATGAAAAAGAACAATATGTATGTAAGTGTGTGTGTGCGTGCGTGCCTGCGTGCGTGCGTGCGTGCGTGCGTGTGTGTGTGTGTGTGTGTGTGTGTGTGGTGATTTTGTTTAAATAAAAACACACTTTGCAGGCATGGGGAGGTGGCAAAATGTGTAATAGTACTTGTGCAATCCTAAGGACCTGTGTTCAGATCCTCAGAATCCAATTAAAAGACGGACATAGAAGCACAAGTTGTCAGTGAACTCAGCATGCTGCAATGAAGAAATGGAAACAGCAAAGTCTGTAGGATCTCAAAGGACAGTTAGTCTGTCTTACACAGGAGGGAAGAATTACTTTCTCAAAACAATGTCTAATGAAAGGACTGATCCTAAAGGTTGTCCTCTGACATGCACATGTATGCTGTGGCACACATACACTCCCACACACATCAAATAAAGAAGGAAAAATGAAAAGAATAGTTTTTTTTTTCAAGTGTATTGAAGTAATTGTCATGAAGGTACTCTTAGGGCAACAGTAGCCATGAACACGAAGTCAGAAATTTTCCTAATATTATATGATCTCACCCATTTTTAATCCCGTGCCTATTCCCCTGAACTCACTGAGAATATCAGAAAGCCAGAACATGCATTTCTGAGCATGTCTAGTGGCCTCAGACATTGGGCGGTATCTTAAGCATATATGAGACCACAAAGCCTGCCTCTGCAGTGACACACTTCCTCCAACAGGATCACACCTACTCCACATGGTCACACCTCCTAATAGTGCCACTCCCTTTGGGGCCATTTTCTTGCTTGTTGTTGATTAACTTGGGTATCACTTCAAATCTTGCTCTATAGGAAAAGAACTGAAACAAAATTAAGGTTGGAACAATAAGATGTAGAAACAATTATATTTAAAAAGTTCTGTTTTAGGTTGATGATAGATATAGATATATAGATGCTAGATATAGATAAATGATAGATAGAAATAGACATATAGATATATACATATATAAAACAATTATATTAAACACATGTTATGGTATTTGGCCATTTTCTCTCTGTGTGTCTGTTATATATGGGCAAGACCGTGGTACACTGTTAATTCTGGCTTGCTCTTTTAGTGACATACTCTCAGGGAATCCCTCTAGACTCAGTGGAAAGCCTCCACCTCTTGCTAGACTTTCCAGCTGTGTTTAACAAATAGATCCACAGATATGTGGATGACAGATAGACAGATGATTGTGATAGATAGGCAGATAGACTGGCTGACAGAAAGCTAGATGACAAAGTTTGACCCTAGTATTTGTTTAACTCCTGTTACTGGTTGAGACTTAGTTGCTTGAATGCAATGTTTTTACACACTCCTTAGGATATAGTTCACTATGTACAGAGGGCACTTTCTGCTAAATTTATCATCAAATATGAAACATAATTATACCTTTAAAATTTATATTTTTGAGATTATAATATAATTTAATCATTTCCCCTTTCCTTTCTCTCCTTCAAATGCCTACTATGTATTGTACCTTGAACTCTTTAAAATTCATGGCTTCTTTTTTCATTTGGTATTTTCACATACATAAGTAGCATTATACAAACTGAGAATATATATATATATATATATACATACATACATACATATATATATATATGTTCAACCTCTGTATTAAAAAAATCAATGTGTCTAATGCTGATGCTACATGAAACTGTTATTTTAGCAGGAATCCACCCTATACCAATATGCAATACAGGTTAGGTCTAGATGTCATAGGGTATTTATCTCTTCCACAATCTACTCATGCTGCATATAGGAGTTTTATCTGTTCTCTGTGTTCTTTTATATTCAATGCTTGCATCTTCAAGAATTCATCTCAGCATTTCAGTTTTATCAGTGAGTGGAGAGGGAGCAAGGAGAAAGAGAAGGGGAGGAGAGAAAAGCATGTGGGACTAGGAAGACTGAGTCAGGGGAGGAATACGAGAGAGAGAGAGAGAGAGAGAGAGAGAGAGAGAGAGAGAGAGAGAGAGAGAGACCATAAAAGAGGGTGCCATTATAGCTTTGAAGAGAAAACTGACTCTAGAGAAATGTCCAGAGACCTACAAGATTGACCCCAACTGACAATCCAAGCAACAGTGATAGGCTACCTTAAATGCCCTTCCCTGATAATGAGATTGATGACTAACTTATCTACCATCATAGAGCCCTCATCTAGTAGCTGATGGAAGCAGAAGCAGACACCCACAGCTAAACACTGAGCTGAACTAGAGTCCAGATGCAGAGAGGGAGGAGTGATAAGAAAATGGGGACAAGACCAAGCTACATAAACCCACAGAGACAGCTGACATGAACAAATAGGAGCTAATGGGCCTCCAGAGTGATAGCTGGGAAACCAACATTAGATTGACTCAAATCCCCTGAACATGGGTCTCAGTTAGAATGCCTTGGCAGTCTAAGGGACCTCTGACAGTGGAACCAGGATGTATCCCTGGTGTACAAAAGGAGTTTGGGAGCACATTCCCCATGGAGGGATACTCTCTTAGCCTAGAGGCAAGAGGGAGGGCCTAGTCCCTACTCCAAATGATTTAACAGATTTTGTTGATACCTCCTAGAAGGCCTCACCCTCCCTATGGAATGTTTAATCATGACATCTCTTGTGCTACATGCTGTGTGTTCACTTGTTTGTGGACCCTCTGGTGGGACCACACTGCACATCCTACAGTGTTGTCAAAGTACTGCCATAAAAAAACATGAAGTACTCACAGGAAAAGTAGTTTTTTGTTTGTTTGTCTGTTTGTTTTGTTTTTGTTTTGTTTTCCTTGTTCCACAAAGCTGAACACTCACGGTAAAACAGCCTCAGTTTTCTCAATAAATTGTTTCTGGAAACAAACCCCAAGAATTCTAGGTCTGAACTCAGAAAACAGACCAGCACCTGAGCTGGTGATGGTAAGATACCATTTAGTTCTGTGGCCTGCTTGGGCGGGGTCCACAGCCAAACTACATTTCCCACAATCCTTCGGAGCCGACATGGCTCCGGGTGTCATCTGGACTACAAAGCCCACAATCCTCAGGGCTCGCCAGTGGGCTACATTCCCGGGAGCCCCTGCGGTAGTTCCCGTCTCCCCTTGCGGTCTTCGCGCTGTTAGAGCAAGGTCGTGAAGACAGGCGAGGGTGCCGGTGCGTCCGTTTCTTCCGCCTTGCAGCTCTGCGGCCCTCGCGGAGCCTCCAGCGGCGCCATGTTGGGCCAGAGTGTCCGCAGGTTCACCACCTCCGTGGTCCGTCGCAGCCACTACGAGGAGGGCCCGGGGAAGGTGAGTGAGGCCCGGCTGCGCAGGGGGATGGGATGCTGGGCGCCCCGCGCTTACCTGAGGGCCGGCCTGGAGCTCAGGAGGACGCGGGGGAGCCCCGCCGCGGCCTCGGGGCCCCTTGGCAGCCACTTCCGCCCCGCGGCCTCGGAGGGCCCCGGCTTGTCGTGGGCTGGTCGCGGTCGGTTCGGTTGAGCTGGGCGGCGTCGAGCGAGCAGTGAAGGTCACTGGGAACGGAAGGGGCACGGGGCCCGTGGCAGTGGGTTAGCCGCTCGAACCAGCAGACTGCATTGCGCTGGGCCCGGTTTAGGCCGAACCGGGAATAAACCGCGTAGTTAGCAGCTGCCCGCCACTGTTACACGCGAGCCCGGGTAAGGGGATGGGAGGCGGCCTGTGGAAAAGCCGAACGCCACTGTGAGCAGAACCGTCTCCTCCTAGGTGGAGAAGTTCTAATCGCAATGAGCTGCAGTGGGGTGTTTGTTTAATGATCGAAAATACGAGACTAAATGGACTTTTTATTTTTTTTGCACTTAGTGACCTTACAGGTGTCCAGAAAACCCGGATGTTTATTTTCATATTCTGTCAAATGCAGCTGCTTGTAAATTACATGTGCATAATACACACAGTTGCCCCCAGTCCCTTCTGTTCGGTGAACTCAGATTCTTTGAAGGACTGTTTTTGAAGCTTTTCTTTTTCTCTCTCTCTCTCTCTCTCTCTCTTTTTTTTTTTTTTTTGCGTTCCCAACAGAATTTGCCATTTTCAGTGGAAAACAAGTGGCGGTTACTGGTTATGATGACTGTGTACTTTGGATCTGGATTTGCTGCTCCCTTCTTTATAGTAAGGCACCAGCTACTTAAAAAATGAGAATATTTAATTCATCCCTTTAACAGGTAATTGGGTTTCTGCTTCTTCTAAAACAGTAATTTCTGTTGTGTGCCATGTAAACTCCCCACCCCAGGACACAATAATTTATTATCTGTGTGCTGATTCCTGAAGGTAAGTGTAATATTGGTAAAGGCAGTCTAGCAAACCTATAAATACTGTTTTGATAAAAAAAAAAAAAAAAAATAAGGTCATTGTTTATGGAGTATGACTTGAACTGATGATCAGAACAGATTCCTCATCAAACTTATAAAATGAGCTATATTAAAACTCCATAGAAGACACAAAAATAATTTCACTGAGATTCTATAGCTGGTAACATTAGCCTAAGGTTCCCACTTAGTGTTTAATTTTGTACTAAATTTCATACTTTTTAAATCACTGTCTTGTCTTGTACTAAAATAACTGACTCTTATGAAATAAAAATACGCTAGGGGAATCCAACCTTTGACATTTAAAAAAATGGCATCATCATCTACAAAATTCACAAGGAATTCCACAGTTGAGCTGCTAAACTGCAAAAAAAAAAAAAAAAAAAAAAAAGTCAAAATAGATTGAGTTTTGGATTTTCTGTTGGTCTGCATTTATATCAGCTGTTATCCTTTTGGGGTAGAGGGGATCATCTAAGACCATCAGAAAACACCAATATTATGATTAAGAACAGTAGCAAAATTACAGTTAGGACTTAGTAATGAAAATAATTTCATGCAAAGCATGAGGAACTATATCAAAGGGTTGCAATATTAGGAGTTGAGAACCACTGATTTCTAGCTATCTTGGGGTACATACAGCCTGTAAGCTGCAGGCCTGAAGAAACCTTTAGGTTTTTTTTCTTTTGTGCAGAGATCAATTTGTCAGTCTTTGGTTTCCCTATACAGGGTTTCTCTGTAGCTCTGGCTGTCCTGGACCTCACTCTGTAGACAAGTCTGGCCTTAAACACACAGAGATCCACCTGCCTCTACTTCCTTGAGTGCTGGAATTAAAGGCATGTGCCACCACTGCCTGGCTACTTTTTTCGTCTTAACACCTAGACATGCAATGTAGATATTTTGTGACACCCCCCAAGAAGGAAAATGCTCTGGTGTTTAATTCTATCAATCTAAGATAAAATATCTGATATGGTATTAGTAAATTACCCTGCTAAGGTTGAGAAATACTGCATTAAGGAAATATATGTGACTATATCTTATAAATGTTTCATACTGGTAGCTTAGAAAATTTCTTCCATATATGTAATGTAATTATTTATTAGCATAATTTATGCAAGGTTTTGGTACATGTGATGAAGCAAATCAGTATGAAAACTTCATGATACTGTAAACGCTTTCTGATGTATCAAACTCATAGAAAATAGAAAAATACTGTTACTTATAGAAAGTAGATGGCCTTCTAATGCCATTAATTTTGTTCTTCTTTTTCAGAATGAAGATTGTTTAAGAGATGTAATCTCAAAATTGGATTAAACTCTTGAACTCTTATTACTAAATAAAATTGTAAATAAACTAATGACATAAATATGTAATGTCTCTTCTCTGAAATAAGGAATGTGACAGGGATAAGCAGTGGCTTTACCATTAGTAATTTCACATAGGCTTGTGGCTAGTATAATTTACACTAGAAAAAAATTTTAATGGAAAAATTTATTTTCCTAGATGCAAATTAATAGACCTTTTGCAGGTATCCCTCAGACTCTAGAACATAGCTATTTGGTCAAACCACTCTGAAGCTGGGATGGGGTGATAGCCTGAAGTTTGCTTCAGAGTATCCAAAGAAGGGTTGTATGCTTTGCAGAAAGGCATGTGTGGCCCAAAATCTAGTTCAATATGTTAACAAGGGGTTCTTCCTAACTTTCCTTAAATTCCAACATAAGTATTCAAAACTACTTGTGAGGATCAGGAAAAGCATACATGGGCTGGTTAAGAGGTAACATTTGGTTTGCAAGGATGAGAACCTGAGTTGAGATTTTCCAGATTCCATTTGAAAGCCAATGTGAAGGTTCCTGCCTTTACCACATCTGAGAGAGGAGTGGTAGCCCCAGAAAAGTAGCTCATGGGACAGCCAGTACCTGTATCTACATCTCAGTTCAGTTGAAGCCTACGTCAAAGGTCTCCAAACCTGCATTTAACCACACACATGAATGAAAAACTTAAATTTATGTCTAGGATTTGATTATAGTGTTTTAACTGAACAATTAAATGAATGCATTGTTGAAGATGGTTCTAAAACCATTCAGAGATGAGTGTTAACAATTACTGGCCTCAGCTCAAGTTTGTACTGCCAAAAGACAGTTCAGCTTTACAATGTCTAAAGGTAATGGTGTTATTGAAATAATTCCAATGTGGAAACCACAAGAAGATAGAATCCATGCCAATAGTAATTCAGGTGCACATGGTTTATTTCATCTCACTACTTTGACCAAGTTTCACTGCCGATTAGCAGATTTATTAATTTGTCTTCTGGCAGACAGGGTGGGTTTTTTTTTTTTTTTTTTTTTTTTTTTTTTGCTTTAAGAAGAGCTCAATTACACCTAAAGAGACAGGAGTGTCATAGACTCACTGACTAGCCAACCCAGCCAGAAAACCATGGTGAAGTTCTCGAAGGAGGTAGAGTGCAATAGAGGGCACCGAAAGTCCTCTGACTGTATGCACACACAATTTTAAAAATAAAGTGAATCCCTAGGTAATTCCATAAATACTGAACTTTGGGTGTTAGCTTAAAATTTTCACATATTATAGCAAATGATACTTTGTTCTCATAATTTGTACAAAAAAAAAAAAAAGGAAGCAATACCTGCTTTCTTTGTTAAATTAAAGATCTTTAGAATAACTCAAAAGTTGATTATGGATAGATGAGTCTATATTTAAATATGGTCCAAGCATCCTGGCTTTTACGGGTCCTTTTGATTTTTTATAAATATGTGAGAAGAAAACTCTTGTTTTGGCAAAGCAAAATTAAGATCACAAAAATTTGAACACTGATGTTGTTGAATGGCAATGCACTAACCAACCTCCCCGTCAATGAGAGACTGGTGAATAGAGGTCTTTATCACATGTGTGGACGGAGCAAGAAAGCATTGTTTTAAGCCTGTGGTGTTTCTTTTAAGATCAACTTCTGTACACCTCTTAATTCTGTAACATAGAATGTGGCAAATAGATCCCCAAGGCTTTTTTTTTTCTTCAATTTCAAATATGTGAGTCTCCAATTGTAAATGGAAGCAACCCTCTCAAGAAAAAAATCTCTTAAAACACCCCTCTCTGTGAATAGGATCCAAAAAGATGAAGGGCAAACACCTTTGAGCTTTGAAACTGTTTTGTTTCAGGTACAGTTATTACAAGTTGCTACTCTATCATTTTGATGGGCCTTGTTCACTTCTTCGAACCTTTGTAAAAATTCCTAGTCCTATGACTTGGTACATTTTAGCAAACAATACAAATCTATTTTGTTTTCCTAAGTAGTTACTTTAAATTTTCTACTATTCCCACAAATCACTGGCCATTCCAAATTTGCTCAGATGTAACAAAAGATGAATATTAATGATTTGAAGTTTTAACAGGAGTCTGTGTACTTTAGGATAAGCTTTGTGTGCCTTCTTTATTGGAATCAAGATATACTGCCATGATAAATATTAGGCATTCCACAAATGCATTTAGATAAATACTGAGTTCAGGAACATGGCAAATAGATACCATCCTAAGATGCTCTTAGACTCACTATGGCTTCCTAGGAAGAAACAACATACTAATAATCTTAGTAGGTTCACATCATATCCCTAACTTGTTTCACCTAAAATTAGCAAAATTTCCTATATAACCTGTTACAACAACTTTCCAGTTTAATTCCATCCAGTTTTAACTGTTAGTGTAAGATCCATCTCCAATCTCAAGGCTGCATCCAACCAAAGCAATTTCTGTATGTGAGCACACTTAGAAGCCTGTTTGGGAAATAACAGTTTTTTGTTTGTTTTATCACCATCTGATTATGGGACTAATAAACAGTCACAGAAATAGAGCTAATTAGTTCAAAATGGGAAAATTTGAAATTCCTATGTGGTACTGTCTCCCTATCCACCTGCTGTTTGGGTACACAGTTCTCAATTACAGTATCAAGAATCCTTTCTGAGAATAGGATGTGCTTGGAGCAATGGTTAGATTTGCGAGGTTTACCACTATGGGATTTAGTGGTGTTTCCTGGATTTCAGAGAGGACATTAGGTAAGATGGCCAGTTCTGTAACCAGGCAAGGCTTCCAGTAGTGGGACTGGGACACCAACCCAGCCACAAAATCTTTGATAAACAATTTGTCCTGCCTAAAAGCAGTGTTGAGGTAATGGTGGTGCAGAACTTGTGACTGGTCTAACTTGAGGCCCATGCCACAAGAGAGAGCCCATGCTAGACAGTGCCTGGATAGCCCACAGACCTGGAACCAAACATGACTGACAGAAAAACAAAGTCAATGAAATGACTCCTAATGATAGGCTGCTATACTCAGATCAATGCTGGCCGGATCGTCATCAGAGAGGCTTCAGCCAGTCACTGATGGTAGCAGACATATAGACCCTTAGCCAATCATTAGGTGTAGTTCAAAGAACCCCATGGAAGATAGTGAGGAAGGACTGTAGGAGTCAGAGGGCTCAAGGATACCATGAGAACATGGCCCACAAAATCAACTCTTCTCAAGAGGGTTAGTTTCTAGAATATACACAGAACTTTAAAAACTGGACATCAAGAAAATAAATAACCCAATGAGAAAGGTGGAACATAGAACTAAACAGATAATTATCAAAATTGAAACATGTATGGCTGAGAAAGACTTAAAAATGTTTAGCATCCTTGGTCAGCAAGAAAATGCAAATTAAAACTACTTTAAAATTTTGTCCTATCCAAAATTAATTAAAAAAAAAAAAAAGGTCAAACAGGAAAAGTATAAAAACAAATGACAGCAGATTCTGGGGAGAATGTAGGGAGAGGGGAATACTTACTTGTTATGAGTGGAAATCGGTAAAACCACTATGGAAATCAGTGTGCAGGTTCCTCAAAAAGCTGAAAATCTACCACAAGATCTAACAACTCCACTCTTAGGCATATACATCTTACTACAAAGATATTTTCTCATTCATATATATAGCTGGTCTATTCATAATAGCCAGAAATTGGCAAGAGTCTAGATCATTTATCACTAGATGACCATATAAAGAAAATACGGAATATTTATACAATATAATATTTTTTAGCTGTTAGAAAAAAATGAAATTAGTAGGCAGTGGTGATGCATGCTTTTTATCTCAGCACTCATGAGGCAGAAGCAGATGGATCTCTGTGAGTCCAACACCAGCCTGGTCTACAGAGTGAGTTTCAGTACATCCAGAGAAACACAGAAAACCTTTTTCAGAAAAAAAAGAAAGGAAGAAGGAAACATATACATATACATAATTGTCATCAAATGGATAGAGCTAGAAACAATTATTCCTCAAAGAGCAATACTGCGTGTCTCTTTTATGTATGGATGTTAGAATTTAAATTTAAATGTGTGTGTTTCAATTCAGGGACCAGAGGGAAGGAGGGTAACTTCTAAGGAAGAATAAACAGAATATTATTATAAAGAGATAAAAAGAAAACTAGTGTAGGATTGAATGAGGAGGCATTAGGTGACTGAGTATATTGGAGAATGGTAAGGGCAAATAACACTAAAGATCTTTTGAAAATTCATATGGAAATCCACTACTGCAGGAGAGTCCTAAACTATTTTTTTCCAGTTATGAAAGGAATTTAAATGAAGTTTTTATAATAGGGAAGTAATGCCCAAAATACACATCATATCTCACCAAGCAAAATATCCAGTGCCATATGGGTTATACTTTCCTGAGTTGCTGGAAGAAAGGGGTCCCATAGCCTGCCCTTTCCCAAACATTACAGACTATTGCCATGCTATTGGTTAACCTCCACAATATGATAATAAGGCCCAATTACTGAAGAAAAGAATCTACTCATGTTATCAAACAAGGAGGGAATAGTTGAGTGGTAGCCCAAGTAGAAGCTTCACCATTTCTGACAAAATTTCATGGTGCTGGAAGGTACATTGTGTGCTATCAGGGAAGAGTAAGCATCAAAATTACTCACCTATGAACCTACAACAGTGACATGCCTGCAAGATACACTAGTGCAGGCGTGTGGTGGCACAAATGTTAGGGTGTCACTAACCACTTTTAAAAATTAGATTTAAAACCAACTCTATTAAATGAAACTCATATCTAATACTGTGAATGTGGCCCAAGAACCTGAAATTAAATGAAACATTTTCAACTACAGAGAAGAAAAGACACTTGAGTTAGAAACTTAACAGCTAAGAGAAAGAATTTTGTTTTTCCAAACAGGAAAAGAAAAAAAAATTACAAGATATATAATAGTGGATTTTCCTGAAGCTTTGAAAAAGGAACTGATGGAAAGGAGCAGGAAAGAAAAAATGTAAAATAAAATTTACAGGTAGTGGCATGTACATCTATTCAAGGAACTTAAACACAGCACAAATCCATATAATATAAAGCCCTATACAGATGCAGAACATTGCATTAATCATGGATTAATTTAATATATTCTAGATTAGTTTATGTGTCTTTTTGTTCGTTTTTTGTTTTGTTTTTTGAGACAGTGCTTCTCTGTATTGCTTTGGAGCCTGTCCTGGAACTAGCTCTATATACCAGGCTGGCCTCAAACTCACAGAGATCCAAGTGTCTCTGCTTCCCAAGTGCTGGTATTAAAAGCGTGCACCACCGATGCCCAGCTTTGATGTATCATTTTTATATACGAAAGTGTCATAGTATAGGGACCACAGAGATGACCTAGTGAGAAAAAAAGCTTGCCATGCAAGTTTAAAGACCGGAGTCCAGATCCTCAAAATACATGTAAAAACCAGGCAGGCATGGAGGCTAACTGTAATCTCAGTATTCAGGATACAGAAATTTAGTATCCCTAGGGCAATCTGGCTAACTAGACTAGCTCGAATCAGAAACCTATGAGAAACAATAGTCAGGAAAAAGTTATCCCAGAATCATGCTATGAGTTGTCTTAGTTTGGGTTTCTATTGCTGAGGTGATACATGATGTACAAAAGCAAGTTGGCAGGGGTGGGAGTGGGGTGATCAGTTGGCTAACACTTCCATATTGCAGTTTATAACAGTAGAATGCCAGGACAGGAACTCAAACAGGGAGGAGCTGATGCAGAGGCCATGGAGGATGGTGCTTACTGGCTTGCTCCTCATGTCTGCTTTCTTATAAAATTGAGGACCACCATCCCAGGAATGGCAGCACCTTCATGGGCTGGGCCCTCCTCCATCAATCACTAAGAAATATGCCTTACAGGCCTGACTACTATCTTATGGAGTCATTTTCTTAATTGAGGCACCCTCACAGATGGCTTGTGTCAAGTTGATATAAAACTATCCAGCACCAGAGAGTTCAACAGGGATAACATATTGAAGAATAAAAGGCTGAATATTCAGTATGGAAGTTATTTGGAAACAAGGAACAGGAACATCATGTTTCTGTTGCTCTTAACTGGCCTGTTTCAGAAATAAACTTGGTGGATATGGGAAACTTAATACAATTCTTAAGTACTAAGTACATGTGCAAAGCATAATAATAATAATGATAATAATAATAATAATAATAATAATAATAATAATAACCCTGTATCTTTATTTTGTAACTCAGATAAATAAGAGAGAGTAGAAAACTCTGTGAGAGACCATTGTGTGGGAAGTGTTCTGGCTTCTCTATCTCCATGCTTAATTTCATTCTTGCTTTAAAATCAGAGAGCCTCTACACACTAAAACCCACACTAAAATCTTTTGATGTCTTGAATACTTAGCAGTTTCTCTGGCATTATAAAATAACTTTATAGGGCAGTTAATCAAGTGACAGTAAGAGGCAATACTCTACAGAGAGCTCATTTTAATATTTAATACAATGAATGCTCAACTCCAAAGTTGAAGACAGTCCCATTTGCATATGCACATAAGATGTTAATACTCCATCAAAGCGGTAACTATCAGTGACATGCCCTGCTGAATCAAGGAATTGGCAAAAGACAGATCTATTCCACTCAATATCTATTCAACCATCTTGTTTGTAGTACTGTGGC
Organism: Phodopus roborovskii; assembly: GCF_943737965.1. NCBI lineage: Eukaryota > Metazoa > Chordata > Mammalia > Rodentia > Cricetidae > Phodopus > Phodopus roborovskii. The sequence goes on along the minus strand of NW_026126413.1, from coordinate 975,514 downwards.
AGTCTCCAGGAGAAGACACAAAGGGAAGCAAGATATTCCCTATCTCTCAGGAGTGCACAAACCTCAAGTAAACACAGATGCTTCCATATACCAAATGAATACAAATTAAAACATTGTAAATGCTGGGAAAGAGGCTCAAGAAGCATAAAGAAAACATGATTGAGTGTGCATCCTAGCATATTGCAGACAATGTTTGGAATTCTTAGATTTTTAGCTACTACATATTTGGGGAAGAGGGTATAGCATACATATTTAAAATATATTAAATATATAGACACATAAATATCTGTAGGCACATAAGGATATGAATTTAACAGCTGTATTTACATGAATTTTCTTTAATTTGCCTAGTTAATACTCAATATTTACTAGAATATATTATAAGTAGTTTAAAGCAATGTAGATGAATGTAACTGCTAGTCATATATATTAAATTTTGAGCATTAGGCTGCTAAATTCTGGTTCTTATGATGACAACTTCTTCATCTAGTTTTAAAATAGTGATATCAAAATACATATCAGGATATTAGGACACTTGTTTACAATAAAACTTCGGACATCAGTTTGGAACCAAATCAACCATCTGTTTGCAAATGTGGAAAATTTCTCAAGCAATAAGCTACAGAATATTTTTAAAAACTTATCTATTGGGCATGGAAGTCAGGATTCACTGGACTCTGTTTATATGAAGTAGAGTTTATTAGGGGGAAAACAAGCAGCACTCCAGCTCCAGGGAAGCAGACCCTGACACCTTGATGCTCTCCACCACCTAAGGGGCTCTGGACCCCCCCTCCAACCTTTTACTTTTTCTGGTTAAGTCCCCACCTGTGACCACACCCAAAAGGCGTGGTCAGTGCTACAGGTGTGGAGGCAGATCTATCACTACACTTATCTGATTAAATATAACTTATATATAAAAAAGCTTATTAGAAAGTAATGGAGGCAAAATTGTACAATTTAGAGATCATTGTCACATTTACCACAGACTTATTTTGGTCATAGAACAATAAATACATTATTTACCTATGCCTTAAATGAATACTTTGTAAGAATTTTAAGCATATATTTATGTATATATTCAAACATATTCATGAACACATGTATATCACAATTATTTGATTCTCATTGTCTTGATATATAGTCCAGGATGACCTCAAATTTTTCATTGCCCTGTGTCTGCTTCCTAATTGCTGTGGTTATGGGCATGCATGCTCTGTCACTCCAGTCTTATAATCAAATGAGTAAGTAAGAAATTCAATGAAACTATGACTGAGACTCTCCTAGACAAAGGAAACTATGACCTTAATTTTAAACATGTGTGTGTCCCAGACTCTAGGTGGCAAAGAAATTCTGAGAAGTATAACCCATTTTAATCTTTAAAATAAATGTATTTTACCCCATCATTTTTAATCCCTTTGTCATTTAAGAATGTGTAAAAACTAATGGCTTTTTATAAAAAGCAAAGTTTAGGTGAAGTAGTGTTTTGTAGGTCTGTCCTTTGGAACTGGGCCCCACAACTTTGCATTTTGGTGGGTTGTATTTTTCTATTGCAAAGACAAGTTTATTGATGAGAGGCAAAAACTACCCTTATCTGTGACAAGAAGGACAAATGTCTTTAGGGATTAGGCTGTTTTATTAAATTAGTGGATGTGGATTCTCTTCCAAAGGGAACATCGTGGAAGACTTGTCAGAAGGATTATAAAAGTCAAATAGAGTTCACTAGGAGATTGTGTCTTCTAACAATCTCAGAAGTTACAACTATAAAATCTCACCTACATGACTACAGAAACATGAGCTGAACAGGGGTGACACATGCCAAACTGTGAATAAACCCATGGTACCTCAGCATTACACAAAGAACCATGGGCAACGGGGGAAAGTGGGAATGGGAGAGGTGATCTTTGCCAGGGAAGACCACACCAACTGGTTGTCCAGTGCCAAATGCTCAACCCTGGAAACACACATAAAAGTAACATTATAGAATGAGCAGGTCTGTATATACTTTGGAATATATACATACACACACATGTGGATACAGTAACAACTAATGAAAAACAGTACATGAATTTGAAAAAACAGGAAGAATAGGAAGGTTTGGAGGAAGGAAAGGGAAGGGAGAAATGGTAAAATTGTGTTACAATAACATTTTTTTTCTTTTTATTTACTTTTATCTCATATGATGCATACTAACCAGAGCCTCCTATCTTTCCTTCCTCTCAGTTCCCTCACCATTTCCTTCTCCCCTTAGATCCACTGTTCTTCCGTTTCCATTCATAAAAGTTCAGGCCACCCAGGGATAGCACACAAATGTGACAGAAGAAGATGCAATAAGACCAGGTACAAACACTCATTTTAAGGCTGAATGAGGCAACTCAGTAGTGGGGAAAGGGACCCAAGAGTTGGAGCCAGAAGGATAGAGAACATCAGGAGAGCACAGCCCACAGAATCCACTAAGCCAGGCTCATAGGGGCCCACAGAGACTGAAATAGCAATCATGGAGCCTGCCTGGGTCTGTGCTAGGTCCCCCACATATATGTTATGATTGTTTAGCTTGGGGTTTTGTGGGACTCCTAAGATTGGTTGTGTGTCTCTGACTTTTAAAAAAGTACTTTTAAAGCAAACTTTAGAAATATCTTGTAAGAGTACAAAATTCAACAGACCAACATCTCTTTCTTCGTTGAGTTAAAAATCCTAAGATTTTTGAAGGGTGGATAATTACAACAAACACAATTGTGTATTGTATAACATTAGCGAGCTATATGGGACAATCTGCTGGGAAATGATAGTGGTTAGGTTAGGGAGGGCTAGACTACATTTTAAATAGAACGCTCAGTATATACCTCATAAAGGAGTTAACATATAGTAAGACCTAGATTTATCATGGGAAGTGTTCCTAAGGCAGGAATGTGCCTCTCTGGCTCAAGCAACAACTTTAGGTCAGTGTTTGAGATATCAGCAAGAGACTTCCTAGTATGACAAAAGCCACTAAGGGCTGTCAGGTGAATTCCTGCAAGCCTCTTATGACCTTGACTCTTAATGAGAAGGAGGGTAAGTATAGACTTTGTAGAAAAGGGAGTCACAGTCTAACTTAACTACTGAAAGGCTCACTGTGTGTTAAGAGTAAAGACAAGAAGTAAGATCGGAAGCCAGCCAGACATATATTGCACTATTCAAAAGAAAGATAAGGAACCTTGAATGAATCTGAGCAGAGACTATATTTTTCAGGCTTATTTAAAGAAATAGAACAAAAGAGAAAGAAATAGAGATGATTATGGAATTTGAATAGCCTTAGATCTGCAGTGAACATCTTCCTGGATACCAAGGAAGAACTGATGATTAGTGACTGGTTGTGTGTCAGTTGAACTTCATCCTGGATCAAGAACAGGCAAGAGACAAGAAGTCTTCGTCATCAGGCTTTTATTATATTTGGGCATTGAACAGATTGGATGATACGGTTGTGTACAGAGTACAGAAAAACATGATCATAAAAACATGTAAATAAATGAAATAAATGTAAGTACATACTAAATATTAACAGAACAGCCCTTTCCCAGAACTTTCCCATGATAGACCAACTTAAACAAAATTATTTGTGCAGCCCCTCCTCTCTGAGGCTGACTACTAATGTCCAACTCTCAAAGTATTGAAATCTAGCAATCAAAAGCTTCTTTGGCTCATTTAATTATAATGCCCAATTAAAAGTAAACACATTATCCTAACACAGTTTCCCATTTTACCTTTACAAACCATTTTCCTAGTGCCAGATGTTTTTCCTGTATATCGAGGCATTCCTTTGTCCTGTATATCCAGAGGCAAATACCATTGCCCCTTTCCTTTGTTCCCTTCCCCTTCTCCCTCTTCCTGTATCTCCTGTCTTTGTCCCTTAGCTCTGTCCCTCTGGGGCAATTAAATCTCCTTTGTGTTGAGAACTTGGTCTGAAAACTTGGTCTTAGGGATCCCGAGCAGATATCTTTCCTTTTACTGACCAGACTGAGTTGTATAGCTATGTTCTGACATTCAACAAGAATGAACACATCTTAAAAGTTGAATGTGTTTGTCAACAGGAAGCACCAAATCAATCCAAGAACAACCCTGGGAACAAAATGTACCTGAGGTAAAAGGTCCTCTACCTTTTTTCCTGGTGCCTCTTTCACAGTTCCCAGAGACATTGTTCAACATGGGTTGTTGTGTGTTCTGACACCCTGTGTGCTGGTTTGAACCAGAATGGTGACCATAGGTTCATATAATTGAATGCTTGGTTGCCAGTTAGTGTAACTCTTTGAGAAGAACTGAAAAATGTGTGGACTTGTTAGAAGACGTGTATCACTGGTATAAGCTTTGAGATCTCAAGAGGTTTATGCCATTCTCAGTGTGCCTCTGTTTTTGTCTTTGATGTGTGTTAAGATGCGAGCTCTGGTCTGTTCTTTTGTTCTACTGTCATGGACTCTAAACCTCTGATGCCATATGCCAAATCATATGCCTTCTTTTATAAGTTGTGTTGCTCATAAAAGTAACTAGTTCAACTATATGGGTGGAATAAGTTTATATATTGCAGGAAAAGTTATACAACAGTCATCAATGTGGCCACAAAATGCCCTCTTTGAGAAATAATAATTATATATCTAGGTAATCTATAGTCTAATCAAGAAAATTCTTAGAATTAACCATTAGTTGTTTTGAAAATAAGATTTCCTAATCAGAATTTCCCAGGAAATTATTTATTAAGCTATAAGATAAAGGTAAAATAAATATTTTTACTTCCATTTTGGTTTTATAGGAAAAAAACCAAACAAACAAACAAACAAACATGGCCAAAGACTGTCCAGGCATAGCTAAGTATATCACCTTCCAAATATATAGGACTTTTAAACTCCAGCCTTGCTCTTGGCATGAAAACTCTTGGCCTACACTTGCAGGGAAGAATTACTGGAGATTTACCGTTCCCCCTCCAGAAAAAGTATTTATTTTTTAAATAGCTTCTCTATTTCTGCAAACATCCAGCTCTTTCTCATTTGCTTGATTTTACTTTTAAATTATATAAATTGGCTTTCTATTCAGTTTTCAACATATCACTCTAACATTTGAATGCTTACCAAAGACAAAATAAATAGTCTTATTTGAAGCTACACTTACACTGATAATACAATTATAAAAAAAAAAAAAAAGCCATCAAAAAGGCTCTGTCAAAAGACTTAAGAAAAAAAAGCTCCTTATTTATGTTTGATTTTTGATATGTAAATTAGCCTGTGCTTATCATCCTCAAGCATATTGTTTACATGTCAATTAAGTCTACAATGCCTATGAATCTCTTAATTATATCACTATTAAGAGCAAGAAAATTGCAACTAGTCATGCTTCAGTTAGTCTTTCACAGATGTCAAAGTAAATTACAGGTGAAGAAAAACAAACAACTTAGGAAGTACCACAGGGATACATAAAATTTATGTAAGATATACAGTCATTTGTTTACCACTTCTTCTGAGGCTATAGATTTCGTAGAAAAGAGGATTTCCTTCTATTATTTCTATTGCAAATTTATCCTCAAGACAGAAAGTTGGGATAGGGGTACATCCCTGTGGTCCTCTGTTGATGAGCTGGATTCAAGAAGCAAAGAATAAAGCAAAAATGGAGGTCATGTCATTTTATATTATGTTCTGTGTGACTTCCTACTGAATGAAGGAAGAAGCTCTGTAGACGCCACATACTAGAGATTCATAAACTCTGGGCTCCTTAAGAGAGCCCCAGATCCTCTTTAAAACTCAAGTTAGTCTTTGCACTTAAAAAGAGTTCACAGCTGATGTAGAGATTTCTATTTAATTTCACTTAAAAAAAATAAAACATTTTCACAGTTTGAAAAGCTTTAGTTCCTAAAAGAGAAAAAAAAATGTCAAATTTGTTTTGTTGCTTTTGATAGCAATTCCAATTTACCAAGTCAGTCTGAGTAATAACAGCTGAAATTCATCCCTGGAGAAATGCTTCCTGCAGCTCTCAGCACAAGGCTGCCAGGGGAGGAGGTCATTATCTTACTGCACATTTAGGCCAGCTCCAAAACTGCCACCATCTTTTGAAGTCAAGAGAATCAGCTTTTTCTACAGACTGTGCTTTGACTGAAATTGGAAGAAATCTCTGTTCTTCACCACAAGGACAGGGCTTTAAGTCTCACATCTGAATGTATCACAAGCTTTTTAGACATATTCAGATTGATACATATACTTTGGATAATAAAACCTCTAAAGTTATTGTCTCTTACCTAGGCAATAATACCCCCAAACCATAGTATTGTATTGTTTCTTTCTAAAATTTAAGAACTAAAATTGTGGTAATATATTGTTTATGATTCAATAAAGCTTTCCTGAGGGTTCAGAATGAAAAACTAGCCAAAAGACATCAAGGCAGGCAGTGGGGATACACACCTTTAATTCCAACAGGCAGACTAGTTAGCCATAGAAGCCAGGTGGTGGTGGTACATACCTTTAGTCACAGGGCTCAGAAAACATACAGATTGGTAGCTATGAGTCCAAGACCACCCAGACCTATAGGAGAGTGAATCACAGTTCACAGCTTTAACTCCAGGATTTGAGAAGTATAAAAAGAAGAAGCAAAGGATCTCATGAGAAATTTAGTTTTAAGACGAGGAAAGAATTGCAGTCTGAGGTTTGGCAGAGAGCATTGCATTCTGAGGATTCATGGAGACAGAATCACCCATTTTCTTCTGAGGTAGAGCTAAGAGTTGGTGGTTATCTGCGTTGCCTCTCTAATCTTGAACCACAGTGTAACTGGGTCCTTTATTATTCGTGTTATACAAAATACTAGTTTTAGAAGGGTACATACATTCCACCCATAGCATCCACTGATTTCACCTGGCTATCATGAAACATCCATGCTAGGAAGATCATCTCCATTATTAGAGATGGAAAAGAATATTCAAAGAGCCCCAACTGCTTCAATTCTCAAAAGTTATATTCTTTGGAGATCAGATTCTCATAGTGGAGGCAAATATGACTGCCAATATATAACTGCAATCTCCTTTAATTTAAAAGATTAATATTTTGAGAATTTCATACAGTATATCTTATCATATGTTTTCCCATTTCAAAAACTGACTAGATCCTGCATCCTATCCTACTGTCCACCAAACAATGTTCTTTATCTCACCTAAAAGAAAATAGTTACAAAAGAAAAGAAGCACTAAAACACAGTCTGATTTGTTTGAGGCAACTACTCCTGATGAGGGGGCATATCTCAGAGTGTGGTAGGTATGTTTATTGCATTAAAGAAAACTGATTTTAATCTCTCTTCACAGCTACATTTGTGGATAGCTTCTTGGCTAGGGATGAGACTTTGCACCCACTTTGCTTCATTGATGCTGGGAATACTTTTTTGTTTTGTTTTGTTCTTGGCTTGAGCTTGTGTTCGAACCATGTTAATGATGTCACAGTTGTTTGAGTTGCTATTTGCTTCTATTGATGGGAGATGTCATTCTGTAAATATGTTTCTCATACTGGTTAATGAATAAAGCACTGTTGGCCAATAGGAAAGCAAGATAGATGGGACTAGGAGACAAGGAGGATTCGAGGAAGGAGAAAGGAGGAGTCAATATGTAGAGACCAGGGAGAGCACAACTCCAGCCCCTCTCCGGTAAGATGAGACCACATGGAAATACTTAGATTAACAGAAATGGGTTAATATTTAAGACAGAGCTAGCGGATAAGAAACAAGTAACTGGCCAACAGAGTCTCGGTGTGTTAATTGGGGCTGGCGCCGCGGTGGGACTGGCGGGTGGAGGGGGGGCTACTCGTAACATCTTTAGCATAGAGTAAAGTGTAGTATCTGCTCTTCTGAGTTCTCTTGCTGTCTCTTAAGGAACCCCAGGAAGAATTTTAATAGCCAAGTTTTCCCTGAAGTAATGAGCTCCCCAAATTGTGAGATAAAACAAACAAACATGGAAGTGATTTTTTTACACTTAGGAGGCAGAGGCAGGGAGATCTCTGTAAGTTTGCAGACAACCTCCTCTACACAGTGAGTTCCAGGTCAAGTATGCTTAGTGATATTCTGTCCAAATGAAAGAAAACAAACAAACAAAACAACATGGGCATAATTTTGAATGCTGTTAATATGACTAAAAAGTGTGGGGTGGGGGGGAGGTGAACCACTGCAAACTTTGAAGGATGAACACAATAAAGTGATGCACATTTTACCAACTGAAAGAGGCTGAATCCCAAATTCAGCTTTTGTTTCTCTGACAATTCAATTTCAAACGGGGTCTCATCTTTGCTTTATAATTTGAACATGTAAGTAGTTTGTATTCAGTGTTGGAGTCTCTATGTGTAAATGTGTGAGAAAGTTATGATTGTGTACCTAAGAATATAAATCCTATTGCACAAAAATGTACAATATCCAATTAAATTTTATAATAAAATTTTGAAGTAAAACTTGCCTTTAATTCTTAAGGTTTCTGTATATTTGTATTATGACAGTAGAAAGTATTATGAAAGAATTTGCTTTTGATTTAAAACATATTAACTTAATTGCTTCTTGGCTTTTATCTAAGATCAAGTATAAAAAGAACAGATCAAGATAATTTCTATTTTGCATTAGATACATACATTTTGTTTTTTACTCTAGGTTTTCCAGCCCACATACTCCATCAATGTTCTTTATCATCATTTTTTCTCTAAAGCTATTTCCGATGGTTATTATCTCAGAGTAGTTTGGTGAAGTTTTGATTTAATGAGTTTTTGTAACTCCAAAAATACTTATTTTCAAAATAAAAGCACTGCTTTTGTTATTTTTAATTTGTTGCAGCAAAATAGTCCTCATGTCTTTTTTTTTTCCTCCCAAATTCTATAGATTCATATATTTTTATAACTATCAGAAAACTGGCTAATTCTGTTACCAGTTTTCTTTTAAAATATTTATTTAATTATTTAAGGTTATAGGTCTGTATGTCTTATAAACATGAAAATTGAAGGTGCCCCCAGAGGCCAGAGGAAGGTGTTGGATCCCCTGTAGCAGAAGAGGAAATCATAACTACTAAGGAATTTGCCCACCTGTCACCTACTATTTTTTATGATATTAGAGGGAAAAATGAAGTTCTGTAAGGAGTAAGAAACAACAAAAATTGAGAGTTTAGTGGAAATTTCACCTGACAGAAATGAAGTGGAATTTATCACTAGCTTTTTGTTTGTTTGTTTTGTTTTGATAATATCTCCAACAATAGCAGACTACTTGGCAATATTTGTGTTTGCCAAGTAGGTGAATTTGGGCTAATAGGATTCCCACCTAAAGACTTATTCCAACTGCCTCTGCTACATGCATGAGATAGCGAGGATTACAAACCCAGTCAGAGCTGTGCCCTACCACTTCATTACTTCCTCAGATATAATAGAAAATCAGTACGTCATATCAAATGTTTTCATACTATAGCACATCTGAAGACCTTACTTGATATTGTAACTACTAGCAAAGTCTAATGTTGTCACTAGCCTATGTGTTAACTGTGTTTTTCTACTGTATGAGTTTAAAATCCCATTGAAAATCCAGTGATGAGAAATATTAGACACCATATGCGCAAGGGTAGAACTAGTCCAAAGCTGATCTTACATTATGCCAAAGTAGGGCAGCATCAAAGGAGAATTTTAACTTTAAAAAATAATAGATCTTTGTAAAGAGGTGGGAGGAAGAGAGTATTATTGAACTCTTTGTCCTCTGCCAGGAAACTGCCTTGACTCCCACTTCAAACTAGATTTTGGTCTGACAACCAGACCCATGCTGGTCCTTTGCTTTTTGATGGAAACTAATTTAGTTCCTGGCTTCCATGAACTGAAGTACAACTTAGAAAGGATACTTTTATATTTAAAGCAAACTTCTAGCTTTCTGTTATCATTGAAATCTGTATATGATGCTGTTGTGGTTTGAATGAGAATGCCCTCACCTGTTCATAAGTTTGAATGCTTGGTTCCAGTTAATGGAACTGTTTAGTAAGGATTAGGATGTTTGTCCTTGTTGGCAGATTATGTCACTAAGGGATTTTAAAAGCACACACTAAGCTCAGTCTCTCTCTACCTGCAACGTGTAGGTCATATGTGAATATGTGAGCTCTCAGCTGCGACTCCAACACCATGCCTGCTTGACTGCCACCACACTCTGACCATGATGATCGTGACTAGCCACCAAAAACGGTAATCAAGCTCCCAATGTTTTATTATAAGTTTATTTATAAGTTGCCTTGGTCATGGCATTCTATCCTGGCAATAGAACAGTAACTATGATATATACCATTCTTAATTTTCAACTCCAATATGCTATTTAAAGACTCCTTTATGTGGAATGAGTTTGCAGGAACATTTCTTACCTACCTCCAAAGAAATATTTTTATATCCATTAGTGTTCATATGATAACATGAATTAAGTTAGGAAATCTTATTTAAATTTTATGAACTTTGTTTTAATGAACTTGCAAATAAAAAGCACAACACACATCGAAAGAGAACCAAAGTGTATATTTCATAGTGAAATCCTTTAACTTAGAACAGCAGATTTTGTACTAATACAATGAAGAAATTCATACTTATGGAGAATTTTCAAGATACTCTTAGATATTCTGGTAAAGGCAGAAGGGCCAGTAAAGTCAAACATAGAATTTTAAAAGTCAATCGTTTAGAAATTGAGACAACAAACATTATCTAAAAGGAGACATAGAGGAAGGAGTAATGGAAAGTGAATATGGCAGAAATCCTTATGATACATGAGTGAACTGTCACCATGAACCTCATCACCTGTTATAGAAAGCAGTGCTGAGTTCCTAAATGCTCATGCTTTCAGGAGCACCTGTACCTTATCTATTCTTAGATGCCCATAGCCCTAACATCCCAGAGAGTGGCGAGGGTCATCAGCTGATAGTTCTAGAAGTCTGTAATCAGGATAGCACAAGGATCCTGATTCTTCTGGTGTTTTTGCTGATGTTGTGCAATAAAGTTGCAAGGCTTTAAATATAAGTAAATACATAATGTTAAATGAAGATTTTCAAATTGAAGGCGGGGAACAGAGCTCAGACATGACAGTGGAAAATGGTGCTGCTGTTTCTGTTCCCTCAGTTTCCTTCTGCTTAAATACAAAGTGATTCTCTTGTACAAGGTTAAATTTAGAGATAAATTAGGAGAGGGAGAGACTGTGATAAATAAAGAGAAAAATGAAGTGATAGAAAGTGTTGTATAGACAGCAGAATTTTCAAATCAGCACTTACTATTCCAAAAATTAAAAAAACTTCAAGTTACATCATAATGATTATGTATTTTTTGAATATTAGTTAAAATAGGACATAAAATGAAACACTACATTCTGTTAAAAAGAAAGAACATATTAACAATAGATGATTGTTTTCTGTATCTGTTATCTTGTTTTCTTTAGTTAAGAATAAACTTTAAGTGAAGTTCCCCCTTAAATTCTGTTAAGTTTGTAATTAAAACAATTAATTAGATGGATTTAAAAATTAAAGAAAACTGTGTTCTTCATTGGAAATCAATTGACTGTGGATAGATCAGAGAAGACATAGTAATGGAACACAATCAAGATAAATTAAAATGATAAAACTCCTGTCTTCCTTTTCAATCTGATAAACAACAACATTAGGTGAAACTACACATAGGAAACATGCAATGTAACAAAGTAACTACCAGTGAAGTCTAAATCAGCCCAGGACTAAAACCATGTATTGTCTGAGGCATGTTTCATTGCTCTTCTTCCCAGCTATATCATGTCAATAGAGTGACACAGATAGCTTCAAACTATCATGGAATGTAATTTAGTAAGAAAGTAATGTACCTGATCCCCTGCTACTGCAGCTAGGTAATAAAAAAGGGAAACGTGAAATCATTAATTACTGTATAGAGTCCTATGATTTTAAGTGGCCTATATAGGCTGAGGTCTCACTATCTGTGTTCTCCACTCTCACATATTGGCCATGGTCTATTCAAAAATGTAACTGAACAAAATTAAGCGAGTTAGAAACAGTGAAAGTCTTAAATTAAGCTCTGTTAGATTCTTGCCACAGGGACTTAGGAAGAAATGTGGTGGTAGATAGAGGCTCAAGACTCTGGGTTCACTTTATGGATGAACAACTCTGATTTTTCCCACTGCTGTTTATAAATTGTTTCCCTAGCTACTATAAACAGTACTGCAAGAAGAGCTTGAGCAAAGAGTCTGACTACCTTATCTGAGTTCCTCCTTTCACATTCCCCTGCCTCTGTCACCTTCCTTTACCCTGGAGGACATTCTTCTTAGGCCTTATCTAGGACCTTCAATCTTATTCCTTTACCTGGCCACATCTGGGCCAGGGATTGTGCCTGAGAAAGGAACTTCAGACCACCTGGACCCTAACATATGACAAATGCATGAGATATTTAACCAACAAAGAGAATGCTGGCTTCTGTTTTTTTTTTTTTTTTTTTTTTTTTTTTTTTTTTTTGGTTACCTGCTTGCTTTAGTTTGAACCAGCACAGCTTGGTAGGGGGCAGAGTCCAAAGATGGTTGTAAAGCAAATGTCCTACCTGTGAGTCACATCCTCTCCCCTTGTGAGAGTGTAGTGTGAAAAAAGAATTATTGCACAGTTTGCAAGCAAACAAAACATAGGAGACAGAGTTTCACACTATACTTTCCAAAAGAGTGATCTATATGTTAGGTTCAAAGAAATGTCTAATCCTCCAAACTCCAAAATGTAGTCTAAATATCCAGAATGTTCTCAACCTTTCTTACAGGAGGGTTTCTGGCAGACAGACAAATGCAGCATTCTTCAGGGACTTGTGAAACTGGTTCCCATCTACCAAAAAGAGTCATTTCCCTTAGCTCTGGCAGAAGAAACATAGGGCTACCTATGATATCTATTAGCATAAGAAAATTCACATCAGCCTCTGGGCTTCCTCAGTATCATATCACACATACCTGTTATACATTTCAAAGTCTTTGCTAACATGATAGCCCTTCTCACCTCTCACCTACCCTAAATTCCCTCCCTCTCATGGGCTTCTCTCCCCATGATTATCTTTATAAGTGCTATTTCTGCTCTTGTGCTCTCTCTCTCTTCCTTCTTCACTTACTATTCTTGTTGGAAATTGTCTTTGTGGGGCTGCAATAGGAACCAGCCATGCAGCCCCAAGTTTATACCTGAGTGGGAGTGTGTGGATATGGGAAAGGCTAGCTATAGACAATAAGGAAAAGAAAGAGACACAATAAAATCAGGAGGGCAGATTCAGTTAATACTGAATTGCCACGAGTTTATTTTTCACCATTCTTATATACGTTAACCAAAAAGGGGAACATGATGTCATGTATTCAGAACAAATAGACTTTTTTTCTTCCTTATTCTAAGGGAGAGTAACCACACCTTAGATCCTCATGCAGTAGCCTCAAGGATCAGGAGTAGCAACACCTCAGACCAGTTCTGTTGTTGTTTAGAATACAATAGCCAAACACCATACTGTAACCACACCTTTGACCTTTAGGTCTTATGACTTGCTGAGGACAGTTTTTAACTCTCTGTCCTTGTGCCAAGATGGAGTGCAGCCATCTTTATGGGCACCAGCATATTCTTTCTCTATTATCTATTCCTTGCTATTCTCTTCTCCCAGAGATAGCCCTGGCCAGGTCCAGTCTGCTGATCATGTCTATATTCTCTCTCCGTTCTGAGCTCATCCAGTTGCCTCTGTCCCTAAACTATTCCATGGAGTGGTCATGTCACCAGTTTATACACTATAGTTTGGTTTTCTTGTGTAATATAAGAAGAGCTTGAGGCTCACAGAAATGTCATGTTTTACCAAGAGGCAACTTACTCAGGGGGGTGAAGTTAGTAAGGAAAATGTGTTCTTGTGAATAGAGCAGAGTTGTCCCTGCTTTGTTTTATATCACACTTTCTTCATCAAGCTTTGATAAATTTACTTAATTCTCCTTTTCCAAAATATCCAATGTATGAGGCCTCATAGACTTGAACAGGATGTTCAGTTTTAAGCCCATCAAGAATCTCTGAGAGCTAGTTCAAATTACTAAGATATTTTGTAAAGTAATCCTTATATATTTTATTGAACGCCTTCAGCAATTTTCATTTTCACAGCTCTTTATTATATGAAGTCCATGATTGACTGGGAAGTAGTAGGGTCAGTACAAGGAGAAATCAAGAAATCATGGTGCATCTCCTTAACTCTATTTTCCAAGAACAATAATGGACACTTGTTTTTGAAAATCTAAACCGTCTAAGGCATTTATTTGTCTTGGAGGAATAGAATAGATGGAACACAAATCTGTCTAGAAAGGGTTTAGCAGAGTCCTAAGACCATCTGTCTCAGCAAGAGTCAGTAGGAAAGCAAAAGACAAAGAAGTGGTAGAAAAAGCAGAAAAAAGTATCAGTGATGGGGTCTTGCCCATACTTGCAGCAAAAAACAAAACAAAACAAAACAAAAAAACACATTTTTTTCTAAAATAATACAATTTATTGTTGATTTTGATTTTTATTGCCTCCTAAAAGGTGAGGGCACATCCTTTCTTCTGATAACATCACACATTTCACAATATGACTTGGAGGAATCAACCTGAACTTTACACAAAAGCCTCCTCCATAAGTACTAGCGTTTGTAATATTAGAAGGTGATCTGAAAGATGGCAAAGGAGTAAAACAATCAACAGATTTCCCTGCTGTCATGCCTTCAGTAATATTAACAAATGTACACAGATATCCATAAAGGTATTAATTCTTGGTGGTAGCCAAGAAATGTCAATTTTAGTTAAGGCCCATTCAACAGGAAGGAATCCTGCCTGGTACTGTAAGTGCAGTATATTGTTGGTAGCTATTCCAGTAATAGATTTTGGTGGAGAAATATCTTCTGCTACTTTATTTTTATTTATTTATTTATTTATTTATTTATTTATTCCATTCTAAAACACATTTTTGGTTGACTATATCCTTCATTATCTGTTGAATTTTCAATATCAGTATCATAGATTGTGTTTATCATTATTTAGAAAGAATGCATTAATGAAAACTTGATTGTAATTGTATTTGGTTCCTCTCCTTTATGATGCTCTTGAATTCAATATTGTCATATAATTATTTAACTGCTCTATAAAGATGAGTGCCTGATAACACTCAATTAAAAACAGCACAGTGGCTATATGAACATGGCTATTTCAGTCAACATAACATCATAGTTTTTATTTTCTGAATTACCACAACCTATTAAAGATAATTGTACAAAGTACTGTATTATATTATATGTGGAAGGGATAAAATATATTTTTAAAATCTAAAAATCTGGTATCTTTCTTAAAGGAGATATATAATATAATAAAAACTACAGTCTCTCATTATATGCAGCTTCTGTTCCCATGGCCTCAGTCACTGAAACAAACAAACACATAAAACAAAAAATAATAATAATACATTCTGATTAGCATGATGAAAAATGAATTGTCTCACTCTACCTGCTCAGAAGGTGACTTTTCTGTTTTTCACAAATGTTCATACAGTATATTCAGTTATCATATTAACTGAATACTTGCAGGCCTTGTGTTCTAGTAGTCATTATTTTATGTAATGATGACTCCAAATCACAAAACTATGATACAAAGGAGGCATGAGAGTGTTAACAGGAAATACAAATTGATACTATGTATAAATACTATAATCTGTATATAAAGAAAATTGCTATGTATAGGAATTCAGGCATTCACTGGAAGTCTGAATATTACCACACACCTATCTGTAGTAAAAATGTCACTACTAAAAAACCTTGTATATCATAATTATTTCATAGAAAGTACCAAAAATGTTGTTGGGGCTCAGAAGTAAGAATAGTTCAACATGAGGCTGGGGATAGAGAAATAGCTCAGAGATTGTCTGTTCTTTCAGAGGACCCAGGTTCAATTCCTAGTACCCACCTGGCAGCTTATAACTGTCTATAACTATAGTTCTAGGGGCTAGGACACCCTCACACAGACATGAATGTAAACACAACACTAATACTCGTAAAGAGAAAAAGAATAGTTAAACATGAGGATATGAGGACAAGATGAAGAAGATAGTTCCTGGGAGAATGTGAAAAAATGCATCTAGAGAGATTAGGAACTAGTAAACACAGATGCTTTGAAAAGAGTTGTGCGGGAAGGAAACATTCTAGTTGGAGAGAAGTATAGCCAAGGAATGCAGACAGAAAATCTGGGAGTATATTTGTGAAGCAGAAAATAACTCCCTTAAAGCTACAAGGTCATATGTTATAAAGGATTCAGTAGCAAATGCCAAGGAAAATAGAACAGAATCCAATAATAACTATTGCATTCTATGAACAGGAAACTTACACACTTAAAGTTCTGCATTAGAGAGATTGATTTGGCATTAATAGATAGAATTGATTGGCATGGGAAAAAATAAAGAGCAGTAAAGATTATAATGATTAGTCACCAGAAAAATATGCAAGAAGGAACCCTTGTGCTAAAACTTAAAAGACCATTCCAGGAGATTAAGAAAGTCAAGTCAATGGAATGTAGTGATTAACTGTAGATAATTGCAATGGATAGAGGAAACTGAATGGCAATATGATTTTAAGCTTAAGAGATAAGAAGGTGATATTATTAACAAAAATAAATTTTATGGGATGTACTGAACCTACTTTGGAGTTCTATTCAGAACTTGACTTCAGGTATGTGGAAGCCAGACACAGAATATGTCATAAAAGTTAGAAAGATGGTATTTTGTGATGATGGTTTGTATGTGTGAATGAGTGTGGGGGGGGAAGTTAAAGGAGCAGGGGAGAAAATATGTATAACTGTTGACATTGCACTTCTGTGAACTCACTAAAGGAGAAAGAGTGAACATCTGTTACATAATAGCCCTAGAAGAGGGAAAAGGAGTTATGACAGAAGTTAGAGCAGAAAAATACACCTAAATCTGGGTATGTATTCTTAGTTAAAAAAAAATAATAATAAATGTGGAATTGAAAGATCTTTAAGACTGGTTTCAACTTTCAGATACATTTGTCTTCATCTTAATAATATAATTAATAAAATAAGAGCAAGTGTATTGCGGTAAATAAGGATCAGGATAAACAAATAGGCCGAATAGATGTTTATTCAGGGAGAAATAACTTACAACCTAGACAGATGAACACCAGGAAATTCAACCCGATCCTCTCCTGTCTGAGTCATGCCAGAAAAAGAGCGCCTTCCTGGCCCCCTCCGACCTCCTTCCACAGGTCACTTCCGCCCATGGCTCCACCCCCAATGGACGTGGTCAGTGCCACAGAAGGACTATCTCACTACACAAGTGAGTGATCTTCACTATAGATCAGAAATCTTAAAGTATCAAGGGTGTTAACTTCTATTACATAGAGATTAAAATGTGGAATGCATTTTGTCAGAAAACTCATGAAATTCAGGCATTTTACACTTAACATGTATTTGTAAACCTGGAGAACACCCAATATCAGGTTGTCACCCACTGTACTTTGGTAATAAGGGAAATAGAACATTGCCACTGATAGAACAAGATATGTCTGTGTATTATGGCAAGAATAGCAAGCCATTCATTTAAACTACTAGCCCTCATATATGGTAGTTTACATTCATTCCTAGTATTGAGCTATTGTTGCAGATAAGCAGAGAAAATTGTCTCTACCATTCTTTTTTCTCTTGGTATGTTTTCTTTTAATTATATCACTTTTCAAAATTATCTCACTCATAATTCAAAATTGATACAAAAGATATTAACCTAAAATATACAGTATTACAAACATAATTCTAGATTTTTCAAGTCAAATCGATTTTTAAAAATTCTGTCTTCTTGTAGTTTGTAATCCAATGAGAATTTATACTGAGTGTTAATCAAAATTTTAACAGACAAAAATGCTATCTAATATTATATTTATTCCTATATTTCCATAATACAAAATTACAGGTTCATATTTTATATCTTAAGTAGTGAGGACTCAATAATTGAATTGAATCATTTTTATAATTGTTTTCCAAAAAGAAATAAAGAAAATATGCTTGTCTATTTCTTGCTTTTTATAAAATCATTGCCATTATTTTGAATAAGTTATTTGTTTACAGCAAGTACAATTACATGATCGTATTTGAGAAATATAACTAAGAAACAAAGAAGGTATAATAGAATTTGAAAACACCTTTTTCTCAAACTCTAGTACAATGTGGACAACAATCAAGAATGATGGCTAGAACTGCTAGAAACATTATAGGAGATGAATTTAACTGAATTTCCTAATCAATCTTAATATCATTAAATGTGAGAAAATCAGAAAGTATGTCTTTTGTTCTTTTGTTGTGATATAGAATCACATGCCAAATAAGAAGCCTCCATCCCTGAATCTAATCAAGCTTTTAGATCCACTCATTATGTACAGAAAATAAGTCTAGATCAGTATGCTAATGAATCCACAAAAATATCAATCAACCAAATTTAAAAAGTTATACATGACAAATAATCAACAGTAAGATGAGGTGGATTTTCAAGAGAAAATGAGGATGATTGAAAGTGTTTCAAATTAGAAATAAGACATATATCAATCAAATATGAGATGCATAATATGTTTTCAAATTCATGTCAACTCTAATGAGATATTTTGTGAGAATTGGAATGTATAAGCATGCTCCTCTGGGTTTTAGTCCATGTAAATTATTAATAATCTTTTAGGTATGATCATGATACTGTCAATATACTTTAAAGTTATGTTAAATAAACATATTAATTCTGATAAAAGTGACATGATGTTTGAAAATTTACTTAAAAGTCCACTAGATAAAAAAAATACAGAAGTTCATTAGCAGAAGATGTAAAAATAAATAGGAGTGGGAAACTGGAGAAAGATCTTCAGAATATATAATTGTGAAATGTGGGATGTCTTTCTTCTACTTTATTTTTAAATCTTTCTATAATTAAATGATTTTATAAGAGGAATTGAGCATGTACTTTATAATTCAAGGGTTATTTAATCTCTGAATTTTTTCATGTTGATATTAGGAAACTCTCAAGTGCTATTCTTGGATAGGAACACAGTGTCAAATACAGCTTCAGAAAAATGTGCCTTTTATTCTAGTGATTGACAGCTAGAGAAAAAGAAGACAAAAATACTTCAAAATGAAAAAGTTTATGATGACTGAATTTGAAAGAAACTGGAGCAATGAAATACCCTTAGCCTTGACTACATGACAGGATATATAAAGACTTCTTTAAAACCATCCCTTCCTTTTACTCCTCAGTTGTCATTAGCTCTAAACTTACTTGACTATTTTTGCTGAAACTGGCAGTTGGTTTGGTAATGTGTAGCTATCACAAATCATCTTCACCATGTGGGTATACCATTAGTCATCATGAGGTGACCTTTCCCAAGAACAAAAAATTCCTGCGTGTATCTCAAGAAATGTTGACAAAAGCCTGCGAGGACAAGAGTGTGGATAAGATTTATCACACCAAGGCACTGGATAATAGAAATTCTCTTGCAAATTAACAACCATAGTTGAAATTATTTGTACATTTCTGCAAATGCCAGCACAGTATAACATCTGTCCTCGCAGATAAAACACAAGTCATTTGATGCAGTTAGTGTGCTGTTCATTCCTGCAAAGGTCACTTGCTCTTTAGCCTGTCACAATGAAGATAGCTTTAAATAGATAGCCGAGACCTACTGCTATCACACAGCTCAGACTATGATATCATACAGCAGAGAGTCTCTTTGTCTCCATTCAATAGCTTCAGGACACTAACACTCAGTTCTTCCAATCATTATCATTTCTGTACATTAATTAAATTATATTATATTTCATATACATGCAAATCAAGAACAATTGCACTTTAATATCCACTGATATTTTAATACAGATTCAAGGATATATTCACATTTACCTAAAAATAGAGGATAACTCTAACTAATCCTTATGAGTTTCTTTTAGCAACCTATTTTTTACTGCCTTTTGCAGAAGAGATACCACATGAACATGCCTGCCTTTCTGTACAATAATGGATGAAATATTATGACATAGTATCTGATGTTATCTTTATTTTGTGGATATCTCTATGCATCCCTCATGTATTTTCCTCTAAGCAAACAATCCAGGGTGATAACAAGAATGTGGCTTGCAACCACACATTCTTCTTATCTTGATCATCTTTTTTGATCATGACTTTGGATTTAGAATGTTGAAGATATAGAATATATTAGGTGTTTATAACATGAAAAATAAAGGACCTGCCAAGTGGTGGTGGCGCACACCTTTAATCCCAGCACTTGGGAGGCAGAGGTCAGTGGATCTCTGTGAGTTCAAGGCCATCCTGTTCTACTGAGCAAGTTCTAGGACAGAAAAGCAAAGCAACTGGCCACTAGCTTCTTACCTCTACCTCAGGCTGAATGGGCTGATCCTGCTGCCTCTCCTCAGCCTGGCCATAGACTCCTGAGACCAAATGTCTTCCTGTCCTCTATGTGGCTGGAGAATAAATGCTTGATATTGAGACCTTGCTCCCATCTTATATACTTCCTTAATTCTGAGATTAGAGGCATGTGATCCCAGGTACTGATGTCATCTTGCATGAGCTGTTTCTCTTTAAGACTGGATCAATCTTGTATAGATCTGAGTGGCCTTACAGAGATCTGTCTACTTCTTATTCCTGAGTCCTAGGAGTAAACCACCACCTCCTAGTTTCTAGCTGCTGGAATTAAAGGCATGTGTCTGGCTTCTGTAGCTTTTGCTTGACTGGCTTTGCTTTAAGAATCCTCATGGAAGCTTTAATAAATCATAAATAATTTGTTACCACAGATGTTAGAGAACACATTCATTCTATGTTTAGTAACAGAATCAATACAGATATATCAAGTGACTGGTACAGGTTGGGAGGTGGTTTTCAAAGCCACAAAGACCTCTCAAAAGAAGTTAGCACATAATAAATAGAGTAGAACAGACCACCCTAAACCACACATACATGGTAAATTATTTTCAACAATGTCATAAAAACTTCCACTATGCGATGTATATCAAATATAACTCAAGGTAATAAGGACTGATTCTAGTTATATGACCTTCTCAATGGATGAAAGTATAGGTACAGGAAAAAATCATCATCCAGGCTTTGGAATTAAGGAAGAGGGGCTTATTATAAAACAGTATAAAGAAAGTTCTGAAGCATAAACCATACAGGTATAATGAATTCACTGTGGTTACATCAATAGACCTAAAACTAACACAGAAAAGCATATGATGGAGTCAAAGGAAAAAAGAAAATAGTACCTGCTCATGAAGTCACATGAAGCATTGGCAACCTGAGTAATACAATATTCAGACTTGACCCAGGGATCCATTCAAAACCAGTAATGAACGAAATAGGTAATCTTGCTGAGGACAGTACTGTGTAAAGCCTTTAATAGCTTGCCAAAGATGCAATACCTTATGAGCTCATTCTAGAAGCAAAAGTATACTTTGGGATCTTAATGGTAGTCATCTATACTCAAAAAGAATACCTATAGATTCCTACAATGTCTTACACATTAATTTCTGCCTCTCAGTAGAGAGTAGTAGCCCAGGAATTTTAATTTTCAATAGAATCTTTATCCCCATCTCTGCATTCACCTTTGTCTCTTGAATGCCACTGGACACTTCAATGTTGTTGTAATTATTATCATGCATACACCTGACATCATTTTTTGATATCTCAGATATGGGAACTAGGAATTCAAATACTCCTTACTCTACAGTTACTGTGTGATCCTGGAACAGTTACTGACCTCAGAACCTGAATATAGCAACAGCATGCATGTATATGAAAGTGCCTATCATCCCTGCCATAGGATGAGTGAACACTCCTTTGCATTAATCCACTACATGCTATACAAACACTTAAGGCTAAATTATTAAACCTCCAGACCAGTATTTTTAAATGTAAATATGTAGTATAAAAAGTATAATATTAACATATTTATTAGAATAATAGTTATGTATTTTGTTCATTTTTTTTATACTGAATAAACTTGACACTGAAGAAAATGAATGGTGAGTCTATTGTTACATTTTGATGGAAGAAGGAAAAGAATAAGAAGGAAGCAAAAGAGAAAAGAGTTGGGAAAAATTCAGTGCATGACTCAGAAGTTCATGACCAGGAAACAAAAAAGTGAAGACAAAAACATACATGAAAGAGTTTAAAAGCTAGAAGTCTTAGCTGGATATATTCCTATTCCATTTAACTCCTTGTATACTGAAGAAAAATTAATTATAACTTGATTTTACCCATTATACCCCTTAGACTCTCCAGAATTAAGGAAAGGAAAACCCTGAGTTTGTATCTATTAGCACAGTCCCAATTTATTCTCCCATCTCCTGATACCTAGAGTGATAGTTTTATTTATTTATTCATTTTTCTTATTTTACATATAGATCCCAGGTTTCCCCCCTTCCCCCCAAACTCCTGTGACCCACAGACCTCCCCATAACATCCCCTATCCACTCCCCAAGGAGGTTGAGGCCTTCCATGAGGGATCATCAAAATCTATCATTTGGGGTAGGGCTTAGGCCCTTCCCTGTGTCTCTAGGCTAAGGCAGTATCTGTCCATGAGGAATGGGCTCCTGAAGTCTGTTTGTGCACCAAGGGTACATCCTGGTTCTACTGTCATAGGTTCCATAGACGGTTCAGGCCTCCTAACTGAGACCCAAGTTCATGGGGTCTGGGTTGATCTTATGCTAGTTTCCCATCTATCAGTCTGAGGTCCATGAACGGGGCCCCTTTTCAGGTCAGCTGTTTCTGTGGGTTTCTCCAACTTGCTCTTGACCCCTATGCTCATCAATTCCAACTCTCTGCAACTCGATTCCAGTTCGGCTCAGTGTTTTTAGCTGTGGATGTCTGCTTCTGCTTTCTTTAGTTACTGAATGAAGGCTCTATGATGGCATATAACGTAGTCATCAATCTCATTAACAGGGAAAAGTATTTAAAGTACACTCTCTACTATTGCTTAGATTGTTATCTGGGGTCATATTTGTAGGTCTCTGAACATTTCCCTAGTGCCAGATTTCTCTTTAAACCGATAATGGCTCTCTCTATTATGTTATCTCTTTTCTTGCTGTCCTCTATTCTTTCCCTGACTCAGTCTCCCTGGTCCCTCATGTTCTACTCTCCCCTCCTCTTCTCCCCTTATCTTTCTCCAACTCTCTCTCCCTTCCCAGCTGCTGCCAATTTGTTCAGGTGATCTTGTTCCTTTCCCATTCTCCAGGGGACAATGTATGTCTTTCTTAGGGTTGTCCTTGTTTCCTAGCTTTTCTGACAGTGTGGATTGTAGGCTGGTAATCCTTTGCTTTATGCCTAAAATCATTATATGAGTGAGTAACTACGATATTTGTCTTTTTGTGACTGGGTTACCTCACTCAGGATGGTTTCTTCTTGTTCCACCCATTTGCCTGCAAATTTCAACATTCAATTGTTTTTGCAGCTGAATAGTACTCTATTATGTAAATGTACTATATTTTCATTATCCATTCTTTAATTGAGGGACACCTAGGTTGTTTTGAAGTTCTGCTTATTACAAATAATACTGCTATGAACATAGTTGAACAGATGTCTTTGTTGCATGAATGTGCATCTTTAGGGTATATGCCTAGGAGTGGAATGCTGAACCTTGAGGTAGACTGAATCCCATTTTCCTGAGGAACTGCCATACTGATTTCTGCAGTGGCTATACAAGTTTGCACTCCCATCAGAATAGGAGGAGTGTTCTCCTTTCTCCACATCTTCTCCAGCATAAACTATCATTGGTGATTTTGATTTTAGCCATTTTAACAGGTGTAAGATGGTGTCTCAGAGTTGTTTTGATTTGTATTTCCCTGATGGCTAAGGATGTTGAGCACTTTCTTAGGTGTGTCAACCATTTTAGATGCTTCTGTTGATAATTCTCTATTTAGTTCTGTACCTCAATTTTAATCTTCTTGAATTCTTTGTATATTTTAGAGGTCAGACCTCTGTCATATGTGGGGTTGGTAAAGATTTTTTCCCATTCTTTGGGCTGTGGTTTTGTCTTGTTTCTTTGATGCCTATCTTACTTTCTGACACAGTTGATGTTTCCAGAAGCAGTTGTGCTTCACTGTCAAGAAAAACACTAAACCATTTTAAATGCCATATTTTGCAGGTCTTTGAAAGGTTTGAAGAATGCCTATCCATTTGAAATACATCTTTGTATATCTAGAAAACCTAACCAACCTAACTATAAGCTTTGACTATCATAGGTAAATATCTACAATCTGTACTTAAATATATATTACATTTTTAAATGAGCTATGCAAACACAATACTTAAACAAGAGAAGAAATATACTTATCACAAAATTGATCTTAAATTCATATCAATAAATGAAAATCCATTCCAAAACAAATGTTCTTTTCTATGCCATAATCCCCTTTTTACCTTTAAAAAGAGATTGGTTGTGAATAGTCACCATTTATAACCAACCCCATCTAAATAAAACAAACATTCATAGACAATATTCAGGAATTTGGGCATCATTCTTTCTGAACTGCTTCCTGATGGTTGTGGATGCTGTAATACCATGGCAATCCTAAGAGGATGCAGAAATCTTGGCTGTAGTCTGCAAGGCTACCTTGCCCCAGCTGTTTTGAATGTTGGATCACCTGGGACACTGTTTCAGGGGGTCTTGCCTGCTCAAACCATGTTAGTCTGGAAGGAATCCACAGCTTTTTATTTTCTATGGGAACAAAAATAGAAATTCTTTTCCCCAGTAAGCTGTCCTTAGACTTAAATTTTGGAGTCAAAGTATTTTTAAAATATATAAATTGTTTTAATTCAGCAGCATTGATAATGAAATGTATTTTAGCAGTTGTTGTACCTTGCTTAGCAATCTTTGAGCAACACAATAGTATATAGTATCCAGACTCTCTGTGTATTTCCAATCTTTAGGTGGCTTTTTTATTTCTCTATTTCTTTTCCTTCTATTTTTTCATTTTTGGAGACAGCATTTCTCTGTGTAATTTTGGCTGTCCTGGAATTCACTCTGTACACCAGGGTTGCTTTGAAATCACAGAGATCTTCTTGCCTCTAACTCCTGAGTGCTGGGATTAAAGGCATGCACCACCACTGCCCAGTCACTTTAAGAAAAAAATTTTAACCAAATATCCTTTATATTTTCTCTTCCAAGCCTATGTATACTTTTAAACATTCTGTAAAAAACCTTTTATGTTTTACTTTATCTTATCCTGTCTTTACTATATATCTCTACCTTTTTTTCTAGCCACATGTCTTTTATCTGGTAAACAACATTGATAAATTAAAGGGGTGTCTTGCTTTACAATATGGCAAGGGTACATTTACTGTCAGCACTGAGAGTTGTGCTCACGGCCTTGGTCTATGCTGCCATCAAGCAGCATGCTGCCAGCTTGGAGATGTGGTCACTGCCATTGCCAGCTGCTTGTACATATTATTGTTTGATATCAGGGCCTCTGCCGAGTGATGAAAACGCCTTTAAAGGAACCAAGCAAGACTGCTAGTCTCTAGCAAAACAGAGCCCTGCTGCTACCAAGAAGCCTTGCTTGTCTTTGTTCTTTTGCTTCTTCAATCCCTTTTTAAGCTTTTGTCAAGTTTTAAGTGGAAGTTCTTAGTACCCATGTTGCTGGCACCATTTTGTTACATGCACTTACTTGCCTGCCAGCCTGGTCCCACAACTGCATCAGCCACAAAATAACAAACAGAGATGCTGTATTAATTATGAAACTATGGGCTGGTTACTAGTGTTTCTTCTTGGCTATCTCAGTCTTAACTATTAACTCATTTCTATATCAGAGAGATGGTCTGGACCTCTTCTTTCACATCCTACATATTGACTTTTCTGTACTACATCTCCCACAATTTTCCTTGTCTCCTAGTCTTGTTTATTATGCTTTCCTATTGGCCAACAGGGCTTTATTCATTAATTCATAAGAGAAACATATTTACAGAATGGCATCTTCCATCAGTGGATAATTTTTCTGATGTGTTGTTGGATTCAATTTGCCAGTATTTTATTAAGTACTTTTGCATTATTGTTTATGAGGGATATTGGTCTGTAGTTCACTTTCTTAGTTGTGTCTTTGTGTGCCATGGGTACCAAGGTGATTGTACCCTCATAAAAAGAGTTGGCAATGAACTTTCTGCTTCTATCATGTGGAACAATTTGAGGAGTATTGGTATTAACTGTTCTTTGAATTTCTGGTAGAATTCTGTGCTGCAGCCATATGGCCCTGGGCTTTTTTGTTGTTGTTGTTGTTTTTTGTTTTTGTTTTTGTCTATTTAAATTGTTTACCTCTTCTTCATTTAGTTTTGGTAAGTGATATCTATCCAGACAATTGTTCATTTCCTTTAAATTTTTAATTTTGTGGAGTACAGGTTTTCAATGTATGACCTGAAGAATCTCTGGATTTCCTCAGTGTCCATTGTTAGGTCCTTTTTCTTTCTGATTTTTCTAATTTGCATGCTCTCTCTCTCTCTCTCTGATTTTTGGTTAGTTTAGATAAAAGTTTGTTTATCTTGTTGATTTTCTCAAAGAACCAACTCTTTATTGCATTGATTCTTTGTATGTTTTCTTTGTTTCTATTTTATTGATTTCAGCCCTCAAATTGATTACTTCCTTGAGTCTACTTCTCTCAGGTGAGTTTGCTTCTTTTTGTACTAGAGCTTTCATTTGTGCTTTTAATTATTTAATGCAACAATCCTCCAGTTTGTTCATGTACGCACTTAGTGCTATGAACTTTCCTTGTAGTTCTGCTTTCAAAGTGTCCTGCAAGTTTGGGTGTATTGTGTCTCCATTTTCATTGAATTCTAGGAACTCTTTAATTTCTTTATTTCTTCCTTGACCCAGGAATGATGCAATTACACATTATTCAATTTCCATGACTTTGTAGGGTTTCTGAAATTTTGTGTTGCTGAATTCTAACTAACTTTAAAGCATGGTGGTCTGATAAGATATGGGGGGGGGAGTATTCCAATTTTTTTTTTTTTTTTTTTTTTTTTTTTTTGGTATCTGCTGTGGTTTGCTTTATCACTCAGTATGTGGTCATTTTTAGAGAAGATTCCATGTGAAGCTGAGAAGAAGGTATATTCCCTTGTGTTTGAATGGAATGTTCTATAAATGTCTTTTAAACAAAATTGGGTCATAACTTCTGTTAGTTCTTTTGTTTCTTTGTTATGTTTCTGTCTGGTGGTCCTGTCTGGTGGTGAGAGTGGGGTGTTGAAGATGAAGTTCTGATGAAGTTGCATCCTAATCTTTTAATACAGGACAGTTGTTTGGCTTAATGGCAATTGTGCATCACACTCTGTAGTTTTGGGCTTCTCGGTTAAAGCAATGCACTTTTACATTTAGAATACCAATGATCAAAACAGCTCCAGGCTCCCAGTTCCCCGTGCAGGGAACAGCTGAGTCCTTTGAAGATGGTCCTGGGCATCCTGCCCTCCAACTCAAAGCTTCTAAACAAAAAGCGGCTCTGAGTAGAATATGAGAGAATCACAGAAAAAAATAAGTCTTTCAAATCAAGTCCCACAGATCCTTATTTAATCATCATTCCCCAAAGGCCCCCAAACATAGAATTAGCAAGCGCAAAGCCTTGGCACGTGTCTTTATGCTCACACCTGACATTTGCTTGTAATACACAAACATCTCCCTAAAACTCATTTTCTTTCTCTTAAACATTATGCTAAAATTTTTCTGAAAAGTAGATAGCTCCCATGACAACACAGCTGAAATGTAAAGTAAAACCAGTCCTCTCTCTCATTGTAGTCCACAGCCATCTGTTCTTTGCACAGAAGTAATCCTGTCTCTTAATTGCAGAGGTAGTCTCTGTGAATAAACAGGTTTGTACTGTGCAAATACACAGTCTTTTCTCTCTTCTCTTATATGTGTACTATAAATACTTTCTTCCCTCTTTGTATCTACATCAATGTTTCTCATTATAAGATTATAATTTGATCTTCTGCAGTGATTTGAATATGAATGCCCTCCATAGGATCTTGTGTTTTAATGCTTGGTGATCAAGGAGTGGTACTATCTGAGCAGGATTAGGAGGTGTGGCCTTGTTGGAAGAAGTGTGTCACTGGTGGAGGGCTTTGAGTTTCAAAAGCCCATGTCTGGCCCAGACTCTCTCTAGGCCTATAGATTAGGGTATGGGTCTTAACTACTTTTTGAGTACCATGTCTGCCTGCCTTCATGATTCCCACTATGATAATAAAGGACTAAGCCCCTGAAACTGTATCAGAACCCCACATATGACACCACTTCCCAGATTGACCAGCCAGCCAGTGACATAATGGCAGTTTGATTACATTAAGCTGCTTCCTTTGTGGAAATGAAAACACTTTGTCCTCATGTGGTTATGGATTTGTATTTGCAGAAAGATACTTTTCTCTCTTGGGCTGGTTCCAAGCATTTCTGTAGGCCTCCTTGGCAGGTATTCCACAACTCTGGTATCTCCAACCTCTTAGAGTCTTCAAAATAATTCAGGCTATATCTTCACAGGCTCATGCAATGGTCTTTCTTGGCCTCCATCCAAAGACCACCCGGACACACACCTGTCCTCTGTGGCTTTCCTTAGCCATTAATATATTTCTTGTATTCCTGATTCTAACATGACCATGATGATAATAGACTAAGGCCCTGAAACTGTAAGCAAGCTCCCAATTAAATGTTTTCCTTTATTAGAGTTTTCTTAGTCACATAGAGTCTTTTCATAGCAATAGAATAGTAACTAAGACATCTATGTGAGTTATTTGTAAATCTCATTGTTATTTTCAACTGATATGTAGCAGTCACTTGTATGTATCTAGCATAATTTGGGCGACTTCCAAATTCATAGCTCTTTATCATGACACGTGATACATGATAGTCAAATAAAGAATATAGTACGTAAATTCCTAAAATAATTTCTAGGGAAAAGAACACACGTTTAGCAGTTTGAGTGTGTGTTATAAAACCCCATTGTCTACATAAGTATATATTGACAATTCACACAATAACAGCTAATATTTTTTATTTTACTTTGAGGACTGTTCTAATCTTTGGTGATTAAGTTGGTGATATTACAAAGTTAATATTTCTTTCCTGTGCCTTTCTCCTAAAATAAGAGAAATTAAGTATCATTGTTTATAAGCATATTTATGTATTTACTTATTATTTTTAGGTGTGGTATCTATTTCTCTGCCCATTTTCCTACTGTGCTGTTGGTCCTGGTTATTTATAGGCTCTGCTTCTAGGTTAACTTTTAAGTGAATTGTAAGTGTTTCCCTCCAAATTAAAAAAAAAAAAGTAGCTGTGTCTTTTGATACTGTTTGCTTTTGACATACATTTTGTTATTGTTAAATTGAATGTTCACTCTTAGCATTTTTATAATTAGTTATCTGGTTTTCTTGTCTGATTTAGAATATACTTCTTTAAACAATAATCAATTCTTAGAGAATTTCATACATTGTGTTCACCTCCAAACTCTGCCCATTCCAACCCTTTTTCTTTCTCTCCTTCCTTCCCATCCATCTCTGAGATTCCACTTGTTTTGTTTTCTTTCTCTGTAAGTCTTGATTGTTTTACATAGTTAGTCTTCAGAAGCAGATCTATACTAGTATGTGGTCAAGCTACCAAAGGTGATATCATCAAAACAACAAATAAAAAAACTAAATAAAAAGTGACTCCTCCCAACAGCTCTTCAGCTAGTGGTGAGATTTTCTAGCCACATTTCCCCTTCTATGCTGACATAGTATGAGTCTGAAGAGTGTGTAGGGCTTGTGTGTATTGTCACAATCACTGTAAGCTCATATATGTAGTTGTACTGTTGTACCTGGGAAACAGTGTTTGCTTGCTGTCATCCGTTACATCTGCTCTTGCCACTCCTTGTGAAGATTCCTGAGCCTTGCCAGGGAAGGATAGGATACATGTGTCTCATTTGGGCTGAGCACTCTATAGTACCTTTCAATACCAATTTTATTTCATCTCATTTTATTCTATTATTTTATGGCTTTATGTAAAAATTTTACTGAGCTTATTTTTCCATACAATAAATTTAGGGTATACCTATAATGCTATCATAGAACTCTATCTAGTTGTTATAACGCCATTTAATAACAATTTCCTTTAATCAAAAACTGCCACTTATATTATAACCCTATTCATTATCCATTTTTGTTTTATTGATAGTCTTTTAAATCATCCCTGGTCTGTATGGTTTTGTCTAGCATCACTCTATTTTCACTTCACTGTTAGTCTAAATATTTGATAAGTTAAGTCCTACTTTTCTCTTTGTTTTTTTTCTCCTGTCTCATTATTATTCTCTCCCATTACTTTATTCAAAACACCCTTTACATTTTTCACATTTATGATGTTTTTGCATATTCTATTTTCCAGTTAACTTTAGAACCACCTTTTACATGCCTAAACATTATTTCCAGTAACTAATATATTGATAGAATAGTAAATCATACATTAATAATTCATTTTCTGTATGTGAACAATCAATGAAAATGTGAAATAGCCTAAATAGAAAGAGTCATCCTGCCACAACACACCCATGACAAAAATTTGCATAGACATTTTCAGACTCCTTTGATCTCCTCCATTTCCCTGCTTGCTCAGTGTGGTCAAATACCTATTAAATATTGTAGAAATTGAAATAGGAAAGCATTTTCTCCATAGATGAGAATTCTGTGAGGCTTCCTGATACTTCCAGTGCCAGAGCCATCAGAATAAGGGTTCCTAATGAGCCACCTTTCTAGAAGCAGTAGAATTCCACAGTGTAGAGCAACTGAGGGTATGGAAGCAGACAGGAACTGGGTGGAAGGAGGAGGTGGTGACTGAGGCCTGTCTCTGACATAGCAAAAACACTTTCCAGCTTATATTTGGGAGGCTACTTCTAAATGAAGTTTTGACACATATACTGCAATGTTAAAGTATTAATATTAAAACAGTTTAATTAATATAAAATCTTCACAAAAATGAAAGAAAGTGTGCCACATTTCCTTTATCTTTTCAGTGGTTTTTCTGCTTCCCCATATTCCATGTTCTCTCTCTCTCTCTCTTCTTTATTCCTCACAAAAATCATCTCAAAAGATGAAAGTGCTCAAAATTGTTTTACATTTTCAAA
Organism: Phodopus roborovskii; assembly: GCF_943737965.1. Lineage (NCBI taxonomy): Eukaryota > Metazoa > Chordata > Mammalia > Rodentia > Cricetidae > Phodopus > Phodopus roborovskii. The sequence goes on along the minus strand of NW_026126413.1, from coordinate 944,380 downwards.
AGCTATATTTGTAATGTAGTCTACTAAGGTATTTGAGTGAAGTGTTTTCATGTTAGATATTTGGCAAAGGAAAAACAAAATGAGAACTTTAGATAAATCTTTAATTTTAGTTAAAGCCTTTTTGGTAAGCTCTAGGAAAATTGTGTTAGAGAGTAGGAATAGATAAGGGAAAAATTAAATAGTGATTACCAACAATGAACACACAGTAATGTATGAAGTCAAACAAGTGGAAAAAATTGTTGTTCAAGTATAAATTCAAGCAAGAAAGGACTGACACATCAATAAGAATACCAAGGTTCTTTTGGTAGAACACTGCACATGTCACTTTTTCTGTGATTTTTGTAAACATTCAACATTTCATAATAAGTCAGGTAGTAAAATAAAAAGTAGATTCTGAAATCATGCAAGGATATCATTAGCAAGTAGACCTAAATTATAGGATGAAAATTAAATTCATATTGCAGGATATTACTTTTCCAGGACAGTCTAGATTTCCTATTCACATCTAGATTTTATAGAATCTAGGTCAAGAAATTTCTGTATTTTTCATAGATCAGAGTTCAACAACTATTCTTTATCCCATTATTTTGACAGCTTGGTTGAGAACTATCAAGTTTTCAACTGTCTATACTGTATTTTTGGTGAGCAAGTATGTCATATAATTAAATTAAATATTTTTAGGTATACCAGTTCTTGGGTTTTGGAATAATAGTTCTTCTCTAACTTAGATAAATTTCTGGTTTTTTATTTCTATAAAGAAATATGATTATTACTTCAAAACATTATCATTTTGAAGAACATAAATAAAATCCTTGACACAAGAGTAATATTACAATGTGTTGATGCTGGGAGTGTTTACCAGTTTTTCTCAGCATCTGAAGTATAGTACTTATAACAATCTCTAACAGCTTCAGCCAACTGATTAATAATTTTTTTTTGGGTGAACAAAACCTTATTTTGATCCCTTTCCTGCCCTTCTTTTTTTCATAGTTCGGTATTGTCATAGATTTTATTATATTGTGAACATAATTATTGGAACAAATTCTTTAAAAGACCATCATTTAAAACATACTGTGATTGCTTGAAGATAGGATTCTCTTGCTTGCTGCACAATGTACAGCATGTTAATACAGGGAGCGTGGTACAATAATCACAGGAATGCCAAAACCAAAATTTACATCACACATTAGAAAGATGCAGAGAGCTAAAACTTTTATCCCACTGTAAGATAAAAAGACTATTTCTCAATCAGCTTTCCATGCTCACCCCCAGGAAGTAACAAGAGTCAACATCTAATACCCTCTAGAAATCACCTGTGCCCTTAAAAAGAAATATATTCTCAAACTACTTAATATCATAAAGATGATCATGCAATGTTGCACCACAGTGGTTTTTAACTTAAGTTTTGAGATTATAATATAATTACACCATTTCCTACTTTCTCTCCACCCTCCAAACCCTCCCACATATACGTTTTTGCTCTATTTCAGATACATGGCCTCTATTTTGAAAACTGTTGTTACATGCATATGTTATATACATACATATTCATAAGTACATAAATAAAACCTTTTCCATTATATTCATATAGTGTTACCTGTATGTGTGTTTTCAGTGAGGATTATTTGGTATTGGATAAGCACTTGGTGTGTTCTTCCCTGGGAAAGACTATTTCTCCCCCTCTCTGTATTCCTTACGTGCCTGTAGTTCTTCGTGTAGGATTGAAACATTATAAGTGTTTCTCTGTCCACTTTACTATATCAGGAATTGTGTTGGTAAAAGTTCATGATGATACTGCACAACAAGAGGGAAATTCTCCAGGATGAGTGAATTTATGAGTCTTAGTCTATAACTTGCAATCACATGCAATTGCTTAAGTCAGAATTATATCTAACTACATCTTAAATATTTGTTCTTATACTCATAAATAAATGTAGTTCTTTGCAGCAGATGGAGACTATTACAGAAAACCACAACTAATCAGAACAGTTGATTTTTGTTTTGCTGAATAGATAAACCATTTAGTGATTACAATTCATAATTACAAATATTTACTTAGTTAAAAATGCAAGCTATTCTAATTCTATAGTTATAAAATTATGTATTTTAATTTCTTTTGTAAATCATAAAACAGAAAAATCAGGACTTATTTTTCCTTCCACTATACTTAGTATCAGTAGCAAGAGGACTATCAAACTTAAAACTTTAAGGAAAATTAAACACTTTTTAAGCAGAATATGTTAAGAAAAATTATTTAAGTTAAGAAGAAGGAAAATTTTCTTCTCTACTTTCTGGTTCAGATTTTTCTGACTCCTTTCACCTCTGCCAGCACCTTCACTCATATCCACATAGTGACACATATTATAGAGAGGAAATAAAATAAAAATACCATAATTTAGTTTTTTAAATTTAATTTATTATTTTATATGTCGATCCAAGTTCCCTCTCCCTCCCTCAATCCCTCCCTCCCTCTATCCATCCCTCCCTCAATCTCTCCCTCCCTCTCTCTTGCTCCCTCACTTTTACCCTCTCTGCCCTCTCACCTGCACCCTAACCACCCTCCCCTCCCATCCCCCCACCCCAATTCCATATGTAGGGGAATGCCATCCAGTTGGGGTCATATAGATCTGACAGGTCATTTGAAGTAGGGACTAGGGCTTCTCTCCTGTCTCTAGGTTAAGGCAGTTATCCCTCCATGGGGGATGTGTTCTCAAGGTCCTTTTGTGCACCAGGGTCTCAGCCATAATTTAGTTTTAAAAGCTGTGCCCCAACATTATGAGACAAAGACCTTTAAAGATGCCATTGCATTTTGTTTTCTTTTGATCATCGACTACTGGGAGTGCTGCCTCCCCTGAAGCACAGGTTGCTTCCCCAGTGAGAATCCTTTGGAGAAAACTAAATTTTCATTCACGAGTGGTTATCAATTGGAGATTGCTTCTTTGTTAGGGATGGGGCATATGTCACTTCCTTCCTCAGTGCATGGACAGAGCTGGTGCTGACCCACACAGGCCCTGTGCATGTTGCTTCAGTCTTGGTAAATTCATATGTGTGCCAATCCTGTTTTGTTTAGCAGGCCTATTTTTTTCTTTTTCTTCAGATTTTGGAAGTTTATTTTCTTTGTACCTTCTTTTTCTTTGCTCATGTGTCTGCAGAAGAGCTCAGGACCACTCCAGTGAGGTGGTGGCTCCAGCCTACTTGGTGGCTTGTGCTCTGGAAGCTGCTGACCAGTCCTCAATGGCTGGCTGGGATCTCCAGTCTGCACTGGGGGAACTGCTGGATAGGTGCAGAGGGCACCTTCCCTCCTTCAGACCTATATGCTACTGCGGGTTGAGTAGCAGAGAGCTCAGGAGCTGGTGTAGTTCATTTATCATGAAATTGCTCCCGAGTCACAGCCTTCTCAACACTAGCCTGCTCCTCTTCAATCTCTTACTGTTCTCCATAGAAGCAGAGATTGCGAATAACCTCATAACCTGCCATGATATACAAAGGAGATTGTGTCACCCATGCAGAGGACTTTACTAGCCAGCATTCAGCATAATATACTCACTGTGGAGGGCAATGCTCACCCAGCACAGAGGAGAGTTTGTGGAGTAGATTGATACAAGGTGCCTCTGTGAGGAGCTGGAGGTCATCCCTGGGATCAGGCACCACCAGAAGCAGTAGCTCCCTGAAGCCTTCCTAGATCTAGTTAGTGAACATCTCAGGCAAAAAGCAGCTAGCAATTGGGGTGACTCCAGAGGAGCAGCAAACTTCTGTGCAGCTGGCGGGGTGTTCTAGTTGCTGACATTAGCAGGGTTCTCAGTTTGTGGCAATTGCTTGAGCTGTGAACAACAGATTTTCTCAGGTCCTCTTCACATTTATGATGTGGATTTTATCACTTTTTCTTGTCTAGATGTACTGCTCCATATGGAAGTCAATGTTGGTGCCACTTAAGGGGGTTTGGGGGCAGGGAATTAGAGGACATCCTCCTTCATCTGCAGGACATTAAGGCCTCCAGACATTCTGTGAATTTCCCTTTAAGTTATGATGGGAATCAAGAACAACACCATATGGACCTGTCCGTGGACAGTACAAAAAGGCAAACTGAGTAAATTTTAAGTATGGAAACATGATTAATCAATGGTAGTTTCAATCAGTATCTACAATTAATTATAGACTTACTGTCAGCTACTGTATTTGGTTCTACTTAAATTTCATTTAGTCATCATATTAGTCAGTTCCTTTTAGGATAACAGAACTGACAGGACTCATGAACACACATTATATATAACATATAATATATTAAAAGGAAATTAAATAGAGTGGGTTATAGCTGTTTATTGTTCGGTGAGTCTAACAATGGTTGTCTCCTGATGGAAGAACCAAGAATCTAGTAATTCAGCCCACTAGACTGAATGCCTCAGTTCAATTGGAATCCTGAAAAAGTAGGTTCTGATGGGATGGTGGCAATATCTCAGCAGCAGGATAAATGAACTTGCATTTAACCTCCCAGTGATGAACTTCCTCCAAAAAGGCCACATCTAATCCTTCCCTAAGAAGTCTTCCAACTAAAGACTAGACATTCAAATATGTGAGCCTGTTGGGGCCATTCTCCTTCAAATCAGCACAGATGGAGAGAGACAGTTTTCAAAGGAACAGGATAAGGTTGAACAATTTGCTCTTCAGCTGTGTCCATGATAAGATGATACATAGAGAATCTTGCTTTATTTTCAAAGCAGGCAGAAAATTCTAAAATTCTTAGACATTTGTACTGCCTTAAGCAGACAAATGAAACTTTCCTCTTCATCCGCACCATGAACTGACTTGTTTTTACTACTGAGAACTTAAGCCTAGGATCACATTTGATATGATTTCCAAGCACAAAGTAGCATGACATTTCACACTTTTAAAAAGCATGATAGAAGAAACTTTGCATCTCTGCAGATGGCTACTATAGCTTACCCTCTACAAATAACATAATCATGGCATCACTGGCAAAGTAAATCACACTATTCCTGGGTCTCCTGGCCATTCCCCTTTCCTCTGGGAGTAGGCCTGGTCATTCCTTAGACAATTTCATGTGTGCAGAGGCAAGTATTACTTTTAGGTGAACACAATGAGAAAGCCTATGCCATCTGCCTAAATGGCCTCTCTTACTTTTAACTCTGCCTCTATGGTTGGCAGTAATCTGAAGGGTGGTACATTGGGCAGCTTGAGTTCTAAAGTGGGGATGATACCAAAGAGGGAAGACAGACAACCAATGAAAACATGACAGAAATAAAAGTTAAGTCATGTTGATTTTAGATGTTACTGTGGTTGTTTTCATAGTTCCTGAGTAATGGAATAAATAGTGAGACTCAGAGAGAGCAGGTCTTTACTTCTTGGTGAATATATGCTGACTTCAAACTGGACCTTCCTTGCAAAGGATACACCCTATGGAAATTTTTGAAGGTTCAGGGTTGAGCCATGCAGGTGGGTCCTGCATTAGAGGGAACCACTCATAGATGGCTTACCTGTTACTAAAGAAATTGACTAGACATGGAAGCTCACTATAATTCTGGCACTCTCAAGGAGCAGATTAGGAATGCTCAACAACATGTCAAAATAATCTGAGACACCTTGAACTGCATGAAACTGTGTTCCCCTATGTCTCCAAAGGGAAAGAATTGAAAATAAAGGAAGAAAATAAATTTTCCAAAGCCTCATTCATACACACTAACTTCCATTTCAGCTGCTTCTGACCTACACAATTACATGTAAGATATCCGAATACAGTTGTTCACCCATACTTTTGGAACCTCCTCTTTTCTCTATCTTAGAATTTAACAGCAGCAGTTACTTGATCACACCTGCAAGTCATTTAAATATCCTGGGAAATAATTTATCTAAGCCTGAAAGCTTAAATTAAAGCTGTAAAGTGCTCCCTTATTATCTCTGCACCTATCTTGTACTTCAGTTCCCTCCTAATGATGTTTGTTCTAGATCTGCCAGCTTGAAAATAATTTCCTTGACGGAGAAAAAAGAAGCATAACAGAATATGAATACATCTCCAGGCTCTACTATGCTGTGTAACCTTATATCTTTTTTCATAAATTACAGACTTTCCCCAAGGGGCGTTGATTGTTTTGAGAAACTATGCATTTCTATAATATGCTAAAAAATGGCTACTTATTAAGGATGAAGCCTAGTTTAAAACCTACTGGAGCTGCAAATCTATTGAAAAGAACTGAAAGTGATGATGTGAGCTTGATGAGATTAGCCTGTGTCAAGAGGTTCCCGGGACATTGTGCTGTCTGGTCATATCAGTTTTTGATTCCAGGCAGCCAAAGATGCAGCCAGGACAGGAATCCAAGATCCTTCTCTGTTTTTTTGTTTGTTTTCTTGTTTCTGATTGTATTTTACTGTTGCCTTCAGTGTTGACAGGAGTAGAAACTGAGAATTCCTACTACCGGTGATGGAGTTCAGTGTTCACCGTGTTTGCTATCCTTTTATCTTCTCATCTCTCATACAAGAGCAAGCTGCTGAAGTTAGCTTGATAATTCACAGAATTTATCTCTGCTCAGGTCACTCCCAGGGTCAATCATGGTGATTTTCCCTTTCATTTCTTATTGATGGATTTGTTCAGGACTCACACTAAATTTATAGTTTGAGCAATTACTGATTTGAATCTGTGACTTTCCTCTGGTCGCATTCCCTTTAAATCTCCTGGATATGCAGAGTCATTTGCTTCACAACTTCAGAAATCTTGTTAAATGTAATGGTTTGCCTTTCTTGAATGTCACTGGCACAAATTAATTCTAAGCTAAAATGATTTTATCTCCTGTGGTTTCTGTTACCTCCATATAACATACAATGTCTTGCTTGTTATTTTGTAATCTTCATAAGAATTGTTCAGAGACTTCAGTGTGTATTGCTGAGGTCTGCAGACATCTGATTCAAAAGCATACAGAAAGATTATTCACAATGCAGATTATCCAGCACTCCTTTTTAGGGCCAGCTACATAATCAGCAGTGCACCTTATGGAATGAGAGTATGCAACCCTCTATTCAGAATCTAATGTAAAGTTCAAGACGGAGAGTGCAGAGCACAGGACTTTCTTTATCTTTATCATATAGCTGTGATAATTGACCATTTTCTCAAAATATACACATAAGCAAAAGGTTATCATGAATCTTCGTTATTTTGTGTGAGATGTGGAAAAATAAACTATTAGAGCACCAAGTAGTTGACTCATATTGACTTGATTTCTGACATTACAAAAATCAATACATTAGTTACTATTACCTACTCAAACCCAAGGAACAGGTATTTGAACTCCAGGAATCCCAGTGCCTCCAACATGTTATTGTCAACTTTTCTGTATTGTCACATTAAAATGAAATCTGTCATTAAGGGTTTAATGATGCTATAGATAGTGTTGCTGTCTTCAAGTCCTATAAGCACTAGAGTTTGTAGCAGAAGTTATTTTTTTAAAAATTTTCCTTTTCACACAAAATAGTACAGTTACTATAGTTTATAGGCATGAAGAAGCTTTACTTTCAAAATATAAAATTGAATTCAGCAATAATTTTTTTTTTTGGTAAATTTCCTTTTATCACTTAAGGTAAGATGGTAAGATTTCAGGGGAAAATTATTATCTTGTTAATTTTTATTTGTTTGTACCTATGCTTCTACTTTGCTGGAAAAAAAAAAACTAAAGAAAACCAAATGAGGGAAAACTATTGTACATGGGTCACTTACAGTATGACACACACACACATACACACACACACACACACACACACACACACACACACACACACATATATATATATATACTCTACTTGGTCGAAACACCTCACCTTCTAATTTATAATATTTACTTTTTAAATACACTCCTACAAGTATTTATTTTTAAAAGTATTCACACAATTAAAACATTGAGACAGCTTTTAACATTTAATATTTTGTTGTTTGAAAATATATCTTCATATATTTGTATACTTTTTAACTAAAGATTATGTTTTAGCTGCTTTTCTCATCACTGTGACAGAATACTAAACATACGAATCCTAAGGGAAGGAGGTCCAATTAGAGTTGAAAGGGAACAACCTGTTATGGTGGGAAACAACAGACACAGGACATATTTTGGCAAGGCCAATTTGCAGTTTAAGTGGCTCTCTTCTTGACTGGCTGAGAAAGAGAAAACCAGTCAGGAAGTAGGGCCATCTATAATCCTCAAGCTTTGTGTCTGTGGTCCAGTGTCCACCAGCTAAGCTTCATGGCCAAAGAGTTCTGTGTCCTCTCCTACCTGCGATATTAGCTAGAGACCACATATTCAAACACTTGGGACTTGGGAAACACTTAACATTTAAGCATAGCAATATGGTATTTGGTTATATTTAAAGTTCTTTTTAGCATTAACAGTTCAACATGCAGTTTCAAGAAGCTAGCTCCAGTTATCTGAGCACATCAGGCACATTAATACTGCTTTTTTCCTTCTTCCAAAGATCAGCCAGCATGAATTTAATCTACAATTTATTTGCTTCTTTTTTTTCCATTTCAGATCATCTTCTCTGCTTGGGTTTCCATAGTAGCCACTAACCTTAGAGATGTTTCATGCAAATACACAAAGACGGGTACAAGCTACATCAATATAAAGAGTCACAGAAAAGAAAAGGCTATACTTTCACTGTTCATGAACTTTATAATTTTATTCATAAGCATCATTTGTCAGGGAGTGTCTGCATGAAAGTACCATCATGAATGCATTTACTATAATTATAATAATTTGCAATAATTCAGCGCTCTTGTGGTCAAAGGGAATCACTCCTCTGCTTGCACTTCTGTGTTTGCCAGTGTGAATTGTAAAGCTCATGGGTGGGCACTGTAACCTGTGTGTTCTATTCATAGAAGGGCTTCAAATTACTTAACTAATTTGAAAAGACACGAAAAACGAAATCAGGAAAGTCCCTTCTGATCTTTCCAAATGTCAGTAATGACCTCATAACAGTAGTATTTCTTTGGGGAGTGTGACAGAAACAGTGTTTTCAGGAAAGGAGTAGCTGTAGAGAATTTAATAATCATGCTAATGAGGAAGGGAAGCTAAAAGTATGCTTGTTATAATTAGAGGCGCTGCCTTCATTGTGACTGAGTAATCAGAGCCATAGAAAGAGCAGCTCACAGGAGATGCTATGGAGAGAAAGAGGCCAAGGAAAGGTACTTGGGCAAATGAATGTCAGAGATAGAGATGTCCAATCCAATGGAAGCAGTAAACAGACAGCTGACTCCATATGCTCAGTGGAGAGAGGTCCTTAGCCAGCTGTGGATGCAGGTAGGAGTATCCTGTTGGAAAAAGGTAGCAGTTCTTTATCATACTTTTTCTTGTCTTAGGTGACAGTCTTCCTATTTGTATCCTAGAAAAAAATTGTCCCTAAGTCCAAAGCAATTAATAGCCGTAGTTTTAAATTGAATTCATATTGACACTTAGACAATATATTTGGAGTCAACATGATTGATAACAGGTCACATGAAAATAATAATACATCTTACAAATTTGTTCTTTTCTAATATCCAACCAACTTTATTTCTCTTAACACATTATCTACAATAACAACATGAGAGTGTTCACTTAATTGAAGCAGTGTCAAGCCAGAGTAAACTCTGCATAGCTACTGGTTGGGAAAATGTGAGAGAAAGAGAAGAATACCTTAACAAGGCACTCTTCACATGGGGGAGGGTGTAAAGAGTTTATTAGACAATGGAATTTTTTAAGCAACTGTTTTAAATAACTTCTAGAATACTATTATAGCATACATTAAATTTGTAATTGTGAGATACTCAGTTTTAATGGAAATTATTTTTACAAAACAATGCATCAGAAATAAAATAAAAGTGAATTCACATTTAAAACAAATAAGCAAACACGAAAATGCAAGCTTTCAAGAGGTAGAAGGATTAGAATTTCAAGGGCCCTTGATAACTAGAGAGAATATATCATAAATAAGCAAAGTTCAAAATGACTCCAGACTATACTAATGCTTAAAATACATTTTAGTTAGGAAATTAGTAGGAACATATTATATTTCAATATGTGTAACAAAACAGATGGTTGACTGAAGTGAGTTAGTAGGAACTCACAGACTATGGGCTGACAGCTGGGGAACCTGTATAGACTGAACTAGACCCTCTGAATGTGGGTAACAGTTATGTAGTTTGGTCTGTTGTGGTGGGGTGAGGATAGGGCTGATATTGGGCCAGGACCAGTACCCCAGGTGCATGAACCGGCTTTTTGAAGCTCATTCCCTATGATGGGATACCTTGCTCAGCCTCAGTACACAGAGATGCTTGGTCCTGCCTCAACTAAGTATGCCAGAATTGTTGCCTTTCTAAGGAAGGCCTTACCCATTCTGAGAAGTAACTGGGGGTGGAGTCTGAAGAAAGGAGGTGGGGGGGGGGCTGGAGGAGAGGGAGGAGAAAGTGGGATTGGCATATAAATATATAAAGTGAAAAATATTTTTTTTAATTAAAAATAAATCACTGGATGAATTTTCTGTGTAAAGATTGCCCCCTTCTGTTCAGGCCGTGCAATGTAATGAGGGGCTTTAACCAAGCACTGGGAGACTCATGGGCAAGACAGTCATAAGGCTGATAGGACTGCACCTGGCATGTGGACAGACTACTTCTTTCTCGGCATTACTTCCACAGAAGCCAAGGTACTGTGTCTGGAGCCTATAGGATCCCAAACCGGTGTTTATATAAGGCATTCACTGATGGGTGCTTAGTGGCAGCGAATGAATTGCGTCTTACAGGATTTCCATGAAAATGACACAGCCCCATTTTAATGACTGTAGATAAAAGAAAAGGATACTGTGAGAGCCTTTTTCCTGTAGAGATAAAGAGATGCAAACTGAAAAATATTGAATTCAGTCAAGCTTCATAGTTGATTTAATGTTTAGCAAAGTTCTGTCTCATGAGCAGGCTGATATATTGCAGAAAGCTTATCTGCAGAGGGTTTGGTGAACTCCTGAGAAATTTCTTCAAGGAGATATAATTTAGAATTTTATTTTTAAGGATACCATTATTAATCATTTTAACAACTACAAAATATAACCACAAACACTTTTAAAAACTCATTCCAACTCTATGAAACTATTTAGTGCTTTTGTAAAGCATCTTCTGGCTTGCACCAGACTTGAAATAGTTTATGGAAGGAAAAGGCTCAGATGCACTGTTTGTCACTACATGGCTTAATATTGTATGAAACTAGTTTTGTTCTGCTGGTTTCTTCCTACTGTGTGCAGTTCCAATAGACCAATAAAACTTAAATAGTACACCTCCAAACAAAATTATAATATTCCCCTCCCAAGTGCAGAAGAAGGGGAAGCCAGTATTATGGGCAGAGTGTCCTTATACTATTAGCCAAAACCAGCTCTCATTCCCCTTTTTACAATATTTAAGCAAAGGCTATGGTTTTGAAATTTATATATATACATTTTTTTCTCGTTTTACATATTGTTCCCAGTACCTTCTCCTTCCCTCCCTCCCATACCCCCAACCCCCTTCCACCACCCCCCTACACATGGAGGGTGAGGCCTTCCAGGAGGAATCATCAAAATCTGTCAAGTCATTTGGAGTAGAGACTAGGCCCTCCCTCCTCCCTCTAGGCTAAGAGAGTATCCCTCCATGGGGAATGTGCTTCCAAAGTCCTTTCGGGCACCAGGGATACATACTGGTTTCACTGTCAGAGGTCCCTTTGACTGCTCAGACCTTCTATCTGAGGCCCACTTTCAGGGATTCTGAGTTGGTCCAATACTGGTTTCCCAGCTCTCAGTCTGGGGGTTCATGAGCTCCCCTTTGTCCAGTCTTGAGGTTTCTGTAGCATGGCCTTGACCCCTTTTCTTATCACTCCTCCCTCTCTGCAAGTGGATTCCAGGAGTTAAGCTCAGTGTATAGCTGTGGGTGTCTGCTTCTATTTCCACCAGCTTCTAGATGAGAACTCTATGATGGCAGATAAGTTAGTTATCAATCTCATTATTAAGGAAGGGCATTTAAGGTAGCCTATCTACTATTGCATAGATTGTTAGTTGGGGTCATCCTTGTAGGTTTCTGGACATTTCTCTAGAGTCATTTTTCTCTTCAAACCTATAATGGCTCCCTCTATTATGGTCTCTCTCTCTCCCTCCCTCCCTCTCTCTCTCTCTCTCTCTCTCTCTCTCTCTCTCTCTCTCTCTCTCTCTTCCCTGCTATTGTCTATTCATCCTCAGACTCAATCTTCCTGGTCACACTTGTTTCCCTCCTCCCCTACTCTTTCTCCAAACTCCCTCTCCACTCCCTACATCCCCTCTACTCCCAAAATGTTCAGGAGATCTTGTTCTTTTCCCTTCTGTGAGAGAACTTGTATGAATCTCTTAGGTTCCTCCTTGTATCCTAGTTTCTCTGGTGATGTGAATTATAGGCTGGTGATCCTTTGCTCTAGGTCTAAAATTAATATATGAGTGAGTATATACCATGTTCTTCTTTTTGTGACTGGTTTACCTCACTAGGTTTGATTTCTTCAAGTTCCATTCATTTGCCTGAGAATTTCAAGATTCCATTGTTTTTTCTGCTGAGTAGTATTCCATTGAGTAAATGTGCCATATCTTTATCCATTCTTCAGTTGAGGGGCATCTAGTTTGCTTCCAGGTTCTTGCTATTACAAATAATGTTGCTATGATCATAGTTGAACAGATGTCTTTGTTTCATGAGTATGGATCATTTGGGTATATTGCCGGATCCTGTGTTAGACTGATTCCCATTTTCCTGTGGAACCTCCATACTGATCTTCAAAATGGCTGTACTAGTTTGCACTTCCACCAGCAGTGGAGGAGCATTCCACTTTCTCCACATCTTCTCTAGCATAAGCTGTCATTGGTGTTTCTAATTTTAGCCATTCTGACAGGAGTAAGATGGTATGTCAGAGTTTTGTTTTTGGTTTTTTTACATTTTTCTTGATTGATAAGGATGTTGACCATTTTCTTAAGTGTCTTTCAGACAGGCTTCATCCCAGGGATGCAGGGATGGTTCAACATATGAAAATCTATCAATGTGATCCACCATATAAACTGAAAAACAAAAACTACATGATCATCTCATTAGATGCTGAAAAAGTCTGTGACAAAATCCAACACCCTTCATGATAAAGGTCTTAGAGTGATCAGTGATAACAGCAACACACCTAAATATAATAAAAGCAACTAACAATCAATATCAAACTGAATGGAGAGAAGCTTAAGGCGATTACTCTAAAATCAGGAACAAGACAAGGCTGCCCCCTCTCTCCATATCTCTTCAGTATTGTCCTTGAAGTTCTAAGTAAAGCAATAAGACAACAAAAGGAGATCAAGGGGACACAAATTGGAAAGAAAGACGTCCTACTCTCACTATTTGCAGATATGCTAGTTTATAGAAGTGACCCAAAAAAACTCTACCAGGGAACTCTTACAGGTGATAAACATATTCAGCAAATTAGCAGGATACAAGACAAACGACAAACTCAAAAAAAAAAAAAATAATAATAATAGCCCTACTATATACAGACAACAAAGGGGCTGAGAAAAAAATTAGAAATAGCCACAAACAACATAAAGTATCTTGGGGTAATGCTTACCAAACAAGTGAAAAACCTATATAGCAAGAACTTTGTGTCTTATAGAAAGAAATTAAAGAAGATACCAGGAAAAAAAAATCTCCCATGCTCTTGGATAGTTAGGCTAAACATAGTAAAAATGGCAATCTTTTCAAAAGCAATCTACAGATTCAATGCAAACCCATCAAAATCCCAGCACAATTCTTCACTATCCTTGAAAGGATAATACTCAACTTTATAAGGAAAATAAAAGACCCAGGATAGCCAAAACAACCCTGTACAATACAGGAACTTCAAAAGGAATCACCATCCCCGACTTCAAGCTGTACTACAGAGCTAATCCTGAAAAAAGCTTGGTATTGGCACAAAAATAGACCTTTAGATGAATGGAATCAAATAGAAAATCCTGATATTAACCCAAACACCTACGAACACCTGATTTTTGACAAAACAGTTAAAAGTGTACTATGGAAGGAGGAAAGCATCTTCAACAAATGATGCTAGCACAACTGGATGATGGTGTGTAGAAGACTGCAGATAGATCCATGTCTATCGCCTTGCACAAAACTTAAGTCCAAATGGATCAAAGACCTCAACATAAATCCAGCCACACTGAACTTCTTAGAAGAGAAAGTGGGAGGTACCCTTGAATAAATTGGTATAGGATTCTGTTTTAGAAATCTTTTAAAGAAGATATGACTCAAATTTATCCTCAATGATAATTCCTTCAAAATTCTTGTGCAGCAAATTAATTTCTGAAGAAATCTTCTAAGAGTAGGTCTACATTCCTTCTTAAATTTTATTCTTTGCTTTTGTTGTTGTATATCTTCATAAAATGAATTTTCTTCTCTGATAAAACACTAGGGCATTCTGACAGTAAAGATTTGAAAATGTATGAATGATAGGGAAAAAGAAAGGGATGCAATACATACATAATACATACATGTATATAAATATATTTCATGTTTTAGTATTTTAGTATTTTTCTTTATTGCTGACTTTATTGATAAACCCAAAACTTTGCATCACCTCATCTTTTTTTATTTGTCAGTGGTTCTTATTATTTAAAACACTTTACACTCAATTCTGTTACCAGAATCTAAAATGATTTTGTTTGTTTGGCTGGTTGTTGAACTGGGAGCTCTATGAATTTTGGACAAGCACTCTACAACCAAGGTGTATCTGCTGCCTAAAAAAGCCTATTTTTACAACCAACTTGATAATGATGATATTATTCTCTTTGAATAACTTCCCAATTCACTTTAAAGAAAAATGAAACTTCCCTGTCATGAAACTCTTTATCTCATTCTATAGCAGTGGTTCTCAACCTTCGTAATCTTTTAATGTAGTTTCCCATGTTGTGGTGACCCCCAACCATAAAATTACTTCATTCTACTTCATGACTGTAAGTTTGCTACTGTTTTGAACAGTGATATAAATATCAGATACTCAGGATAACTGATATAAGATCCCGAAATAGGTTGGAACCCAAGGTTGAGAAACACTGCTCTATAGAATCTATCTACATAGGTTCCCTGCTCTTCCTCAGATGCCCTTTCCTGTTTAGAATGTATACATGCTATAACTCACATTAGGAAGGTTTGCCCTGTTTCTCACATTCAAAACACCTCATTCCTCACATTGCAGTTGATGCCTACTGAGAAAAACCAACCTTTTAAGGTATATTCTTCTATTATCTTTTTCTTTAATATTCAGTCCCATCAAAACACTTATAAAATGCTAATTTGTTTATTTGTATGTTCACATGTTCAGTCTGTTTATCAACATGTCCCCAGAGTAGTTGAATGAACGAATAAAGTTATGTCCCTAATCAAAATTTAAACAGTATTGATTAATGTACTGAACTAAAGGTAGATCTCAGCATGAATAAGAAATTATTCCAATAATTTATTCATTGAATTGGTGGCATGATAAATATTTATTGGCCATCTATTTTATTCCAACAACCAGTCTTGTTTTGTAGAATATGAAGAATTTTTAAAAGATGTGCTCATTGAGTTTATATTCTGAGCACAGGTAAATGGGTAGATGGGAAAGTCATGGGATAAATTTAAAGTTCAAAAGTGCTACCAAAACAAAACAGGAATAAGAAAGTAGTGTGGAGTAAACAGGACCAATCATAAATAAACTAGAGACAGTTTCACTAAGATCTTGTATCAAAGGAGGGGCAAACCGGGAATACCGTGTGAAAGATTCATTCCAGGAAAATAACACAAAGAAAAATTACCAGCAATGGGGTACCTAGAGCATAGAGTAAACCATTGAAAGGACAAAGGCTTTTATTTTGTTTGAAGTAGAGGGGCATTATATGTTTTAAATCTTTAAGCTAAGAAGTGACAAATACCTTAAGTAGATTCTTCTGTCTCTGTGGATCATAATAGTCTGCAGAGAATGTTGTGTGGAGCTGGGAAACTGTGAAGGACATTACAGGAATAATGCAACAGAGACAACAGTGACTGGGCCAGGATGCCAAGTGGAAGAGATGAGCAGCACTTAAATCCTATGCTAGAAATGCCAGGTTAGGTGCATCATCAAATGCATCCCTATGAAATGACAGTTTATACATTGTGGGATAATTGATTCTTGGAAGAAATACACTCACAAAATTTCCTCTAACAGTGTCATCTGTATTTTAAAGATGTTCCTTGGGAAGTTTAATTAGTGGGAGAAAGTTAAGCACAGAGAGCTCAATCTCAAAATAAAAAGAGGTTCTTCCTGAGAAAATGGGGAAGCAGATGTTGTCAAGACTTTAGAAAAGCAAAATACTAAAAGAATTAAAAGACCATGGTTTTGACATGCAGATAACAGAAGACAGAGTGCTTCCAGACATGGCCCTTTCCTCTACTTACCCAGATCATGAAGACCTGGTTGGAATGTGTAGGACAAGGAATCAGGCAAAAAGACAGAATCAAGACACTAAGCACACTTTGTGACTGTTATATAATCCTTCCTTTGCCCCATTGATTAAGCAACCAGAGGACATGCCAATAGTAAAAACCACAACAACGAAAACCCTTCTTTTTGAAACATTTTTTGAAAGTTAATATTGTTGATAAGTTTATATAATAAAACATATGCTATGCTATACTTTAAAAGATGAAGTTATGTGCAAATTATATCACAAAACCATTTTTAAATGGTATTTATAACAGAAGTATACCTGAAGTGTGTTATATGGCAAAAGAGCCAGAAGCAGATGATAAAACCTATCAGAAACATTGTGCTAAAAACATTTATTTCAATTAAGAGAAAGTTAGGATATCTACAGTACTGCATGGTACATATAGTAACAATGATTGTATCTGTAAAAATGCCTGAGAGATTTAAATACATTCTCACATAAAATATCCCCTGTTGGGTGATGATTATGTTAATTATATTGATTGAGCCATAACATAATGTATAGGTTTTTCATGTTGTACAGCATGAGTATACAATGTTTTTTATATTCAATTAAATTAATTTTAATATGAAGAGATGAGTTAAGATGATGAAATGAAGATATTTGATTACCTAGACAGTCACTAAGAACTAGTATTTGAACTTTCAAATACTAGTTGTTCAAAGATGTAAAAGTTTGGTTCCATGGGGCATGATGATGTCACAGGAAGCATTCAACCACATGTTGCAGAATAACAGGGCCATCAACAGGGGATCTAAGCATAAAATGGCTGTTAGGTTTATATGATCTGGGAGATTACAGTCAACCTCAAGGTTCTGATTCAACAATGCTATAATCATTGTGACAAAATTAGCCAAAAACCTAAGGGTATCTAGGCCCCATCAAATGAGAAAAGAAAATTAGATCAAAGGAGATGGAATTCTCATATAGCAGTGAGTGCATGCGTGTGTGCATGTGTGCATGCGTGCGTGTGTGTTTAGAAACAAGGATCATATAGCATATGCTGGTCAATCTTAAGTACTATTTAATTGAGAATGACCTTGGGTTTCCAACCTTCCTTCGTCTGCCATGTTTGACACATTGTAGTGCTTCTGTCCCAACTGCCATGTGTACAGAGCAGCTAGATCCAGAATCTAGACTGTAGTGCCTACAGCCAACATAGCTGCAGGGGCTCTTAAAAAACTGCAAAATTCCAAAAGAAAAATCACCTACAAAAATTAGTATTTTGAGTGAGAAGAATTCACAAATTATGAAAAGCTGACAGATGTCCAAACTTTCACAAAAATCCAAAGGTATTTATTGAGTAGCCACTCAGGAAATGATTAAAACATTAGTTGACAATGTGGAAACTTTTATTACCTCTGTATATGGTAGCACATTGTAAATTTAAAATATTTTTGGAGAAGCAAAAAATAAATAAATAAAATAAATCCAAAATGTCTCTAAGGTTTAGTTGGATTGTTGGACTTTGTTTTTATTTTGGACTGCTTAGAAACATTTTCACACCCTTAGTCATTTGGAACGGCAAATTATCCTCAATGTTGAGGATAATTGTAACGTTTAAGAAAATGCTCTTCAGTTTCCTTAAACATGAACTCTAAGTTTCAGATCATTTTAAGACTTTTGTGTGTGCTAGTTTTCATTCCTCTTCAGTCACAATACTTGGAACATTAAAGAAACAGATATAGGAAGATTCCATAGAAGAAGCCACTTCTATGTTGAGAGAGCCAGCCCCAACTTAGCAATCACATAAGTGACTGCATATCATTGTTACAACCTACTAAACTACTAAAACAGAGCCCCAAACTAGCCAAATTTATCCCCCAAAAAAGCCTAGGGCAGACACAAAGCCACTTGACTTTATCACTGGAAATATGTAAATTAAGAATAGTCCCTTCCTCTTAAGATTTAAATGGTGACATTCACAAAGCTTACTACTTTGGAAGTGTATTGCTTTACCATTTCATAGCATGTATGAGGGGCCCAGGCATTTGCAGGCTCAGAGCCCTTAGCATTTCAATGAATGTAATTCAGCCAGAGAATAACTTTTATGCTCCTTGTTTCTTTATTGAAAATAGATAAAAAAAAAAAAAAAACTTTACCCATGTATTTTTTACATGCAGACATTTATGGGAAAGAATCATTGGTCTGGCTCAAGGACACCAGTCTCTGCTGCACCATGAACTCTGAGCCCTCACTGGGACTCTTCTTAGACATCCCCTTGCTGCCCTGTATTATGGAGATCCCCCTCCCATGCTCCAGCAGGTCACAGATAGGGTAGATGTTGGAATGGGACAACCCATAACCCTGGTTCTGGGCCTTGGTACTTGCAGGGTTGGTCATCCCACCAGCTCCCCTTTCTCTTCATCACCAGGGTGAGATCTCCAGGATTTCCCTGGCTAGTTCATCCCTTGCAGCAATGAGACAGGGGTGGGGCCAGTTAACTGGCTTTCATGTCCTCAGGGTCAGTTCTCCCACATGCATATCTTCAGGGTTTGCTCTACTGTGTTGTCCAGGTGAGGTATAGGGGTCATTCTTCCAAGTGCTGCAGCTGGTGAGGGGCAGGGACATCTCTATTGCTCTTAAGAGCTCAGGGTTCGCTTTCCCACCTGGCTCAGGCATTGATGGGTGGGGGCCTGGGAGGAGGGCATCCCTCTCACCCCACATTGCTGCCACAAGACAAATGAGTAATGAGGAATGTCTTCCATGCTCACAATTTCTGAGCTGGCTCACTCACACCTCTGCCAACAAAGTCAGCTCTATTGTGCTGGCCAGACAAGGTACAGGGCTGCTCTCCTGAGTATTGCAGTTTGTTGGGGGCAGAAACATCTCATCAATGCCCGAAGCAGGAGGGAGAGATGGCCCTGAGGTCAGAAGAGCCATAGAGGTGTCCCCACCCATAAACACCTAAGGCAGGTGGGAGAGATGGCACTAAGGAAAACAGATGTTTTTTACAGACAGTATATTCTAAATAGTTCCACCTCCCCAAGCTCCTCCAGGATCTTCCTCACATCCCCAGCAACCCAAATCTATTCTTTCTTTTCTTTCTCTTATTGGAAAACGAACAATCATCTAAAAGAAAAGTCATAAAATAAATCCAAATAAATCAGAATAGGAAAAAAATAAATGAACAGAAATAAAAGACCTGAAGAAAAACACAAAAACCATATACAGATGCAGACACACACACACACACACACACACACACACACACACACACACACACACACAGAGAGAGAGAGAGAGAGAGAGAGAGAGAGAACATGAAAACAAAACAAAACAAAATTGCAAACCATAATATATGAGCAAAAAGACATGTGAGATCGAAAAACATGCCCAGAAAAGCATTATTTAGACAAAAACAAAACAAAAAAACTTAAAAAGTACAATGAGTTTATTTTGTATTGCCCATCTACTGCTGGACATAGGGCTGTAGACAGAAGTCCCACAGCTGTTCAGTCCCAAATAAATATACAGAAGCTTATATTAATTATAAACTGTTTGGCCTGTCGCTCAGGCTTATTACTATCAAACTCTTACAACTTAAATAAACCCATAATTCTTTAGCTACATGGTGTGGTACCTTTTCTCAGTAAGATAATTCTTATTTTGCTTCCTCTGTGTCTACTGGTGACTGCATTTCTGCTGTTTACGGAGTTTCTTGTCCCACCAGGTCCTACTGCCATTCTCAGCTTCAAATAAGCCCACAAAGACTTATATTAATTATTAAACTGTTGGTTGATGATTAAACCTTCTGATTGGCTAGCTCTGTCTTAATTATTAACCCATTTGTATAAATCTAAGTATTTCCAGGTGGTCTTGACTGACTGGAGAACGCCCAGACCTGTTAATCCTTTGTGGTCTACATGCCATCCTCTTGTGGTCTCTCTCTGCCTACCTTTCCCAGAATTCTCCTCGTCTCCTAGTCCAGCCTATCTTCCTGCCTCTATTAGCCAAACAGTGTTTTTTCATCACCAATAAGGGAAACATATATCCAGAAGGGCACTCCCCCCCATCTGTCTACCTTTCCTCTTCTCAGAACTCTCTTAGTCTGGCTATTTTCTGCCTGGCTACTGGCCAATCAGTGTTTTATGAAGTCAACACCAGTGACAAATGTTTACAGTGAACAAGAGCATTTTCCCACATCATGGGACCTGCCCTTAATTGTGGTTTGCATATGTAGTAAGTCTCCATTGGACAAACTTAATTTTTCCTTTACGAGCAGTTATTAGTTAATGATAGTGTCTGAGTTAAGGATGGGGCCTTGAATCCACTCAGTGCTGGGATCCAAATCTGACTTAGACCTTTGTGGGCCTTTTGCATGCGCTACAGTCTTTATAATATGTGTGTCAGTACTGTTCTATCTAGAAGGCCTTGTTTCTTTGATGTCTTCCATCCCCACTAGTTTTTACATGCAGTCTTTCTGTCTCCTTTCTGTAGAGCTCCCTGAGCCCCAAAGGGTGGATTTTGATGGAAACATCCCATTTAGGACTGAATGTTCATAAGTCTCTTACTCTCTGCACATTGCCCAGCTGTGAGCCTGTATTTGTTCCCATCTACTGAAGGAGAAAACTTCTCTAGTGATAGCTGAGTAAGACACAGATCTATGAGTTTAGCATTAATGCTGTTAGGAATCATTTTACTCACTAGCAGTGAGTTGTATTTGGATTTTTCCTAGGTCCATGGCCTATCTAATCTCAAGTTCTTGACCATCCAAGCAGTGTCTGTATTAGCTTACATCTAATGGAATGGCCTTAAGTCAAATCAGGTAATGGTTGGTTACTCCCATGCTGTTGCATCAGTGTTTAATACAGGCAGGTCACCATTGTAAACTACTGGGTTTTAGCTGGGTTGCTATGAGAAAAGGTCACCATTGTAGACTACTGGTTTTTTAGCTGGGTTGCTGTGAGAAAATAATTCTTAAGAAAAAGCTACCTACTAGAGTGTTAAACCTATTTAGCAAAAATAAAACAAAACAAAACAACAACCCCCATACAAAACTCAAGAGACATGGTAACTGCTTTCAAATATTTGATGAACTATCGTATAAACATCTGTTTAGCCAGTTACACTGAGTACATTCTAAGGATAAAACCAAGAACAGTGAGAAGATAGTCCCCAAAAAAAAGTTCAAACAACTGAGAGATAGAGCTTTCTAAACAATTAAAGTTGCTCAAAAATGAAGTGAATCACCTTCTGTAGCAAGGGACCCCTTGACTCTTGAAATGAGCTACAGAGCTCAAATGATTACCTGGAGACAAGGTTACAAGATGTAAGTATGGTTTTGACAGTGACAGCAAGAAGTTCAGGCTCAATAACTTCTTGGTTACAATTCAGTAGTTTGTAGATGTTCTCAAGACTATAAATAACAAAGTTAACTCTTCAGTACATCTATGATCAGAATAGCTAAGTAAGTGAATTTCAAAATGAAGCCTTATGGAACTATCCATCTACATCAAAGCAGACCTTTGCCAGTTATATCCCATGGAATTATCCAGTAATATGTAGGTCTATTTTCCAAAATCAGTTCTGTACTTGATATTGCCAGAAAATTCTATTCTTAGCATTAATTACTTCATGTATATGGATTATCTCCAATGTGACAAATGTATTCTACACTTGGGAGGCATGATGAGTAGATCATTAGTAAAACAAATCAGAGTCTCTTGTTTACAGTCAAGTTACTTCTCTGTGTATGAAAATTTTGTTTATTCAGGAAAACACTTCTAAGTAGTCTATAGAATTTTATTAAGCAACGTTATCAAAAGCATGAGTTTCAAACAACAACAAACAAACAAAAAGCATGAATTTCCTCATCATATCCATGGGAAAAACCTTACTTCATTGTATTTCTACTTACTTGCCAAATAGGGATAGTATATCCATCTTCAAGATTTCTGTAAGCCTAGTGACATGCTGCTTACAAAATACATGTGTAAACACTCTTTCTAGTGTTGTGTATCACAAAGAACATAAGATAACAGGCAATAAAACAGACAGAGATAAAAGAGAAGGTTGTATAGCTTCAATTCTGCTTGGTTTGCCTGGAAAATATAGTACACTAGAGTAATTTACTTAAATAAAAAATGTATAATTAAAATAACACTATTCACCATAAACTAGGTAAAATATTATGAACTGATAAATAAAAAGTACATTTAAAGAAAGCAATACACTGAAATGGCCTTATACAGTGATCATCTCAATGACAGCAATGGGTGGTATATATAAGATCCTGATAATTTTAGATATGGTGAAAATAACCACCATTCATTAGTAGACTCAGTGTTTGATCAAACAACTAAAACAGTAGAATGTTTTAGATTAAGGTTAGTATCTCTGGATATAACTGGGTTGCACTTTCATAGTGTACCAAAAATATCAACTATTATTTATTCTATTTTTAACACAAGCATGAACCTAAATGCATGTGCATTAGAACACCAAAGAAAGGCCCAAGAGCTGCCTTGATGGTTCATATCTCTGAGTCGGTGTCAGATCTGCTTGAACATCTAGCAATGTGACTGAGTGAAAGCTCCTGTGACTTGAATGTTGTGTTTGACCACTGAAGAAAATCATTTCTTTAATGGATTGTATGTGTTAGTCAAACTTTTGATTGGAAGTTACAGAAACAGAAACTAAGGTTTGTAAATATAGCTGGATTTATTAGCTAACGTGGGGAAGAGGGCATGCTTCATCATCATTCATGGGATTGAATCAAGTGTCAGTCCCCTCTTTGTCAATTGCCTCTGCTTTACTGTGAATTACTCTGCTTTTTTTTTTTTTTTTGCAGGTTTAAGGCAGAAAATTGAGACTGTTTTTCTGTTTTGTTTTTGTTTTTTTTTTTCTTGTTGCTTGAACACATTTATGTTTAATGTTACAACCTACAGGAAAACAATTTATCATGTACCAAAAGAACAGGCACTGATCCTCAATTCTTATTTATTTATTTATTTATTTATTTATTTTTGGATAGGTCAGTACTTTTTAATCATCCTAGATTTCATCCCCTTGATGTAAAACAACAATAAAACAAACAATAAGGCATTGATTTATATTTAGATATTTTGATTATAACAAATATCAATTTTTTCAGCTACATATTGAAGAATGGAGATTGTGTTTGAAAGATACTTAGAATAGAGTGAAGTTTTGGGCTCAGAGCACTCTTACTCCAGGTTACCATTTGGACTTGAGTTTTGTGCATGGCAATAGACATGGCTCTATCTGCAGTGTTCTACATACCATCATCCAGTTGTGCCAACACTATTTGTTGAAGATGCTTTCATCCTTCCACTGTGTATCTTCAGCTGTTTTGTCAAAAATAAGGTGTTTGTTGGTGTGCGGGTTAATATCAGGATTTTTTATTTGATTCCATTGGTCTACCTGTCTAGTTTTGTGTCATACCAAGCTATTTTCAGGACTATAGCTCTATAGTAGAGCTTGAAGTCGGGGATGGTGATGCCTCCTGAAGTTCCTTTATAATACAGGGTTGTTTTTAGCTATCTTGGGTCTTGTTTTTCCATATAAAGTTGATTATTATCCTTTCAAGGTCAGTGATGAATTGTGGTGGGATTTTGGTGGGAATTGCATTGAATCTGTAGATTGCTTTTGACAAGATTGCCATTTTTACTATGTTTATCCTACCAATCCAAGAGCATGTGAGATCTTTCCATTTTCTGGTATCTTCTTTAATTTTTTTTTCTTTAAAGACACACAGTTCTTGCTATATAGGTCTTTCACTTGTTTGGTAAGCATTACCCAAAGATACTTTCTGATATTTGTGGCTATTATAAAGGGTGATGTTTCTCTGGTTTCTTTCTCAGCCTCTTTATCTTCTATATATAGCAGGGCTACTGATTTTTTGTTTGTTTGTTTGTTTTGTTTTATCTTGTATCCTGCTAATTTGCTGACGGTATTTATCAGCTGTAGGAGTTCCCTGGTAGAGTTTTCTTTTTTTTTTTTTTTTTTTTTTTTTTTTTTTTTGTGTCACTTATGTAAACTATCATATCATCTGCAAATTTTGACAGTTTGACTTCTTTTTTCCAATTTATATCTCCTTGATCTCCTTTTGTTGTTTTATTGCTTTAGCTAGAATTCAAGTTCACTATTGAAGAGATATGGAGAGAGTGGACAACATTATCTTGCTCCTGACTTTAGAGGTATCATGTTGAGTTTCTCTCCATTTGGTTTGATGTTGTCTGTTGGTTTACTGTATATTGCTTTTGTTTTGTTTAGATATGTTCCTATTATCCCTGATATCTTTAAGACTTTTATCATGAAGGGGTGTTGGATTTTGTCAAAGGCATTTTCAGCATCTCGTGAGATGATCGCATGGTTTTCCTTTTTTTAAATTTGGATATATGGTGGATTACATTGGTAAATTTTCATATGTTGAACCATCCCTGCATCCCTGGGATGAAGCCTACTTGGATATGGTGGATTATTTCTCTGATGTGTGCTTGACTTTAATTTGCCAGTATTTTATTGAGTATTTTTGCATCAAAATTCTTGAGGGATATTGTTCTGTAGTTCTCTTTCTTAGTTGTGCCTTTGTGTGGCTTGGGTATCAAGGTAATTGTAGCCTTGTAAAAAGATTTTTGGCAATGAATCATTTGCTTGATTTTTGTGGAACAATTTGAGGAGTATTAGTATTAGCTATTCTTTGAATTTCTGGTAATTCTGCACTGCAGCCATCTGGCTCTGGGATTTTTTTGGTTGGGAAATTTGTGATGACTGCTTCTATTTTATTAGGGGTTATGGTCTATTTAAATTGTTTATATGTTCTTGATATAATTTTGGTAAGTGATGTCTATCCAGAAATTTGTGTAATCTTTGAATTTTTGAATTTTGTGAAGTACACATTTTCAAAGTATGATGTGAAGAGTCTCTGGATTTCCTCAGTGTCTGCTGTTATGTCCCCCTTTTCATTTCTGTTTTGGCTAACTTGCATGTTCTCTATCTGCTTTTAGTTTGTTTGTTTGTTTGTTTTTTGATAATGGCTTGTCTATCTTGTTGATTTTCTCATAGAAACAACTCTTTGTGTTTCA
Organism: Phodopus roborovskii; assembly: GCF_943737965.1. Taxonomy (NCBI): domain Eukaryota; kingdom Metazoa; phylum Chordata; class Mammalia; order Rodentia; family Cricetidae; genus Phodopus; species Phodopus roborovskii. The sequence continues at coordinate 918,821 of NW_026126413.1, read as the reverse complement.
CTGATTCTTGTTATGAGCATGTTTTCTGCTGGCCTGGTCCCAGAGATGCACCAGCCCCAAATAATACACAGAGATGCTGTATTAGATATAAAACTATTAGCCTGTTACTAGTATTTCTTTTTGGTTAGTTCTGTCTTAAATATTAACCTATTTCTATTGACCTAAGTATTTCCACATGGTCTCATCTTACCAGAGAGAGGGCCTGTACCTCTGTTCTCTCCAGTCTCTATATCTTGGCTCTCCTCCTGCCTCCTCCTCAAATCCTCCTTGTCTCCTACTCCCACCTATCTTGCTTTCCTAATTGTCCAACAGGGATTTATTCATTAACCAATATGAGAAACATATTTACAGAATGACATTTCCCATCAGATTCTTTGTATTGTTTTCTTTGATTCTACTTTGTTGATTTCAGCCCTCAATTGGATTATTTCATGTCTGAATTTCTGGGGTGTGTGTGTGGGAGGGGGTGATTTTGCATCTTTTTGTTCCAGAGCATTCAGTTGTGCTGTTAATTCTCTAATGTGACTATCCTCCATTTTCTTCATGTGGGCACTTAGTGGTATGAACTTTCCTCTTAGTATTGCTTTCAAAGTATCCCATAAATTTGTGTATGTTGTGTCTTCATTATTGAGTTCTAGGAAGTCCTTAATTTGTTTATTTCTTCCTTGACCCAGGAATGGTGCAATTGTGCATTGTTGAGTTTGCATGAGTTTGTAGGGTTTCTGTAATTTGTGTTGTTGTTTAATTCTCACTCTAAAGCATGGTGGTCTGATAATATATAGAGTGTATTACAATTGTTTTGTATGTTTTGAGGTTTGGTATGTTGCAGAATATATTATCGATTTCAGAGGTTCCATGTGGCACTGAGAAGATGGTATATTCTTTTTTGTTTGGATGGAATGTTCTATAAATTTCCATTACATCAACTGGGTCATAACTTATGTTAGTTTTTTGTTTCTTTGTTAAGTTTCTGTCTGGTGGTACTGTTTAGTGGTAAGATAGATGGGGTGTTAAAGTCTTCCACTGTATGTGTGTGAGATTTGAGTTTTAGTAATATTTATTTTTATGAATGTGGGTGCTTTTGTATTTGGGGCATAGATGTTCAGAATTGATACTTCATTTTGATGGAAACAAAAAAGGAATTGCATGAAATTTCAATTGTTCAAATGTGTATTAAAATTAATCTTCTGACCTTTGATCTCCTTTGCTGCTCCAGTTAAGAACTCTCTTTGTCTTTAACTCCAGAAACGTCTTCTCAACTATGAACACAGATTATGGCCAGTGCTCCAGTCAAACTGTTCTGAGAGTTTGGAGCCAAGCTTATAACCTACACTTGGGGGACTGAGGCAGGACTAGCAGTCCAGGGCCAACATAAGACATTGAGTGATCCTCAAGAATAGACAGAAGTAAATGTACCAAGGAATCTTAGGAACCACTCATCAGAATTTCAGAAACATTTTTATTCTTTGCATATAACAGAATGTATGAAGTTCCTGAGACACAATACTCATTGCCAAATTTTGAGCAGTTTTCTTTTTAAACTTGTGGTATCTTCTATCTTCTTTGGCAGAAGCCTACAAGTTTGTTTAAAAATCCTAGTTCTCTAGAGATGATTGAGATTTAGTTACAAAGAATATTTGTGGCTATGACTGAGAAACTGAAATTCTATCAAAAGCTTATTATTTAATAAGTTTATTAAATTTTTATCAAAAGCTTATTATTAATTTCCCCATTAATATTTGAAAACATAGAAAGCACTTCTTTTAAAATATTGTTTTGAATTTTAATGAAAATAGACTTTCATATATTATTGATGGGAGATGTCATTCTCTTATTGGCTAATGAATAAAGCACTGTTGGCCAATATGAAAGCAAGATAGGCAGAACTAGGAGACAAGGTAGAAATTAGTTAATAATTAAGACAGAGCTAGCCGATAAGAAACTAATAACTGGCCTACAGCTTTATAGCTAATACAGCATCTCTCTGTGTGTTAATTGGGGTTGGCTCAGCGGTGGGACCAGACTGCCAGGGAAAACTACTCATAACATATGGTACCGCAATGTGGCTAATAAGAACTTCCACTTAAAATTTAACAAACGCTTAAAAAAGGTTTTAGAATTAAAAGATTAGAGAAAAGCAAGGTTTCTTGGTAGTAGCAAAACCTATTTGTAACACATTATGTTTAAATTAAGGTTTCCTATCCCATTACTCTTCCCGGTTCATCCCCACCTCCTCTCTCTTCGGATTGATCTCCCTCTGTCTCCTTAGAAAACAAACAGGCTTATAAGGAATAATAATTAAATCAAATAGAATATAAAAAAACCCAAAAGGAATAAGACAAAATAAACAAATTAAAGAAAAAAGCACAAGGAATATATCCATAGGAATTCCACAAAAAAAGAACCTGTAAAGTAAATAAGTAAAAAAACAGTCACAGCACAGCATTATGAGACAAAAAAAAAATCTCCAGTGATGTTGTTGAGCTCACTTTCTGTTGGCATGGGGTCTGCCCTTAAGAGAAGTTTGATTCTCCACTGAGACTCCATTGTAGAAAACTATTTTTTTCACTTGCAAGCGATTATTAATTGGAGATTAGGTGAGAAATGGGGTTGGGGAAGATGGTGTGAATGTACTTTTTTTTAAGGTCTAGGATGCCATCTGGATTAGACTCTGTAGGCCCTGAGCATACTGCCTTTATCTCTGTGAGTTCATAACTGTTTTTATCCTGCTGTATTTAGAAAGCCTTATTTCTGTGATGTCTTCATCCCCACTGGCTCTTACAACCTTTTTGCCACCTCATCTGCAGGGCTCTTCTCCCTGGGTCCTGAGAGAACTGGAGTTTGAGGAGACAACCCATTTAGGAAAAAGTTCTAAGGTCTCTCATTCTCTGCATGATTTGTGGGTATTTGTTTCCATGTATTGCAGGAGGAAGCTTCTCTGGTGGTGGCTGAACAAGGCATTGATCTATGAGTGTAACAGATGTCAAAAATTCATATTATTGCCATGTTATTTTAATAGAAGTATTGCATTTGATTTTCCCCTAGGAACCTGAAATATCTAGTCTGAGAGTCTTTGTCACCCAAACAGCATCAGACATGCGTTTCATCTCATGGATTGGGACTTAAATGAATATTGGTTAGTGACTCCTATAAGCTTTTTGCCACCATTTCGGTAGCATATCTTGCATATGAAATACCACTGTATATTTAAGAGTTAGCTTCTGGATTGATGTTTAACTTTCTCCTTTGGTAGAATGCAGAGTACTTTCAGTACCAAGAAAACTGTCTGTAGGGATGAAGGCTATAGGTTGGCATCAGGTGTACTTCTTCTTGTTCCATGTGTTATGAAGGTGTTGGTCTTGCCATCAATTTGTAGAAACTAATCTATAGCATTAGAAAGAGCCTACTTTGTTTGGGAGTCCCCATGGAACCACTTTGGCTAGAACTCAATTACATGTAACCTATTCCAGGTACCAAAAGCTTTATTTGGTCAGAAGAGATGTCCAATTAGGGATCTCATTATTTGACAATTTCCATAAGATCACTTTTTTATATGTATATATTTAAGGAAGCTTCTACTATATTAGGTTTCCAAAAGATCCCTAAAATGGCCCCTAATCTTAAATCTTCTTCCCAACCCCACCCCTTCCTCCTTTTCTGTCCTATTTCCCATTTGGTCCTCTTCTTCCAGTCCACTCTTCCATTCATAACTATCTGTTCTATTTCCCCTTCCTAGGGGGTTCTTCCTTTCTACCTAGTTGTGTATTATATACCTAATATCTTATGGATTGCAGTCTGCTTGTCATGGATTTAAAAGCTAACATTAGCATATAAGTGGATACATATCATATTTGTAGTTCTGTTTCTAGATTAACTTACTTAGGAAGATTTTTTCTAGTTTTATTAATTTACCTGCATTTTTCATTTTAACAACCAACTAATATTCCACTGTATAAATTGCCACATTTCATTTAGCTATTCATCCATTCATTGCCATCTGGGTTGTTTCCAAATTTATGGCTATTGTGAATAGAGCGGCGATGAACACAACTGAACAAGTATCTCTGTAGAAGGATAACATGTGCAGACTTATGTCTGGGTCTTCAAATTGATTCCATTGATCAATGTGTCTGTTTTTGTGACAATTCCATGTTGTATTTTTATCATTGTAACTATATAGTTTAACTCAAAATCATAGATGGTAATGCCTACAGCAGTTCTTTTATTATTCAGGATTGTTTTAGACAGAATAATTTTATGTGTGTATGTTTCCATATGAGAATGAAAACTGCTATTTCAAGTTCTATGAAGAACTGTGACATAATTTGTGTGGGGAATTTTACTAAATATGTAGATTGCTTTTGGTAGGATCATCATTCTCACTATGTTAATTCATGAGCATTGGAGATCTTTCCAACTTCTAATATCATCTTCAATTTCTTTCTTCAGTGTCTTAAAGTTTTTCTAAACAGTAATATCAACATTGTATTTCTCAATTCTGGTTGCAGACTATAATCCATGTAGAGACCAGATAAAGAAGGAAAGAATAGGAAAACAGTAAGAGAAATGCTAAACAGTAATGGTGTAACTCTTGCTTAGCCAGTTGTTACACATTTCTGGAACTAAAACATGGATATATACTTGAAAATATCTTCACAATGCATAAACATTTCTATTTCAAAAGTTATCAAAGTTTTCTGTTTTGGATAGTTAAGGAGAACTTATAAAATCTATATAATTTAAAAATTCAATATAGGGATGCTCATAGAAATCTTAAAAACCCTCTAATACATTGTATAGCAGTATTAAATAATAATGTGTGTTTTCAATTGGTATTTGTAAAAGGAAATAAGCATAATTTATAAAAAAAAGACAGACAAACTGAGTGTGAGTGTGAGTGTGAGCTGAGTGTGTATAAAATGGTGATTAAAATACTTCAGCATATATAATATGAGATATGGATAATATTTAGAGTGAAGTATGAGAAGGTTTATTGGAATTTTAATTAGTGAGCTCTTACTATTGAGGTACCTATCAGAACTGCTCTTGTTTACAAAAACTTAATTACCAATCAAGACTTTGGTAATTAGCAGGCTTTCAGAAGCAAGGTTATTTTGGACACCATAATGTCTAGTACAAATATTAAAATAGGATTTAAGGTACAGCATTAAATGTATTTTAGATATGTTTTAAAGAATCCTTTAGAAACCTCTATGCATCCATAAGAAAAAATCATAAACTTTGTTTAAAAAGGCTTAGCATTTGAAGGCTATTCTAGCTCTGAAAATGCTCTCATTTTATACAATGAACTCTTGTGGACAGTCTATATGGAGGGTATAGGTTCAAGTGTTAAAGAATTTAATAACATCTTAAATTTTCCCTCAAGTTACTCTTTATGCAAGATGGTAATTGGAATACTATCTTAGGGTTTTAATTGCTGTGTAGAGACACTATGACCACAGCAATTTTTATAAAGGATAATGTTTAATTTGCCTTGTTTACAGTTTCAGTGGTTTAGTCCATTATCATCATGTTAGAAAAAAGAGTAGCATGCTAACAGATGCTGGAGAAGGATATGAGAATTGTATATCTTGATCCATAGGAAAACTGAGTGTCATACTGAGTGTAGCTTGAGCATAGGATCATCAAAGCCTATCCCCAAACTTCCTCCATCAAGGCCACACCTACTCCAACAAGGCCAAAACTACTCCAACAAAGCCACAGATCCCAATAGCGCCACTACCTATGCACTTATAGGTGCCAATTACTCATTAAAACTACCACAGATATGTAAGGAGAGCTACTTGGAAGTTCTTAGAAATGGCAAAAGAGATTGTATTTAAACTCACTGACCAGTGAAGCTTAATAAATGTGCTCGCACAGACACACTAATTTTTTTTTCTTCAGGTCATTATGGCTGAAGGGCTTCCATAAAGATAAGGACACATGATGAAGACTGGTGTTTTAGTTTTTGGGTTTTGAGTTTGTTTCAGAGTTCCATAAGAAAGGAGAAAGAATGCCAAGTCAGTGGAGACTAGAGGACATATTGAAAGTGCTTCACAAACACATCAGTGACAAAAGCAAGATAGCAGCATCAGAACATCTCTGTGTGGTGAAATTTTGCCAGTTTCTTTCTTGACACACAAAACTTTGGTACAAATTGCAGTACCCTGGAGACCCTGGAGGCACCAAGCTAATGGAAGTCATACAGGTGTTGGCACTTCAGTAAACCACTTACTAGATCATAAATATTCCTGATTCTTTACTGCAGTATTCACTGTATGAATGAGTCTGCAAGAAAATTGGGGAAGATTATAATGGAATTAGGAGAGAGAAAAAATAAGAAAGAGAGGAAAAACCAAAGGATTATATTTAAATTGAAACCCAAATTGTTATGCATTTATATCCTATTTAATGTTTTACATTTCTCAATCTTAACCAATTCAAAGATAAAAACATTTTAAAAGCTTAGGTTGGGAAATTAACATGATCAAAACAAAATTGACTTTAATATATTCTTAAGCCTTTAAAATTCAACTTAAATTAACACATCACAACTAGTTACTTTTCAGTAACTAAAGATATCCAGTATATCTGGAACAGATTTTAGCAACTTTTTTCCCTACAGGTGCACCCAACTACAGACTGCTAAAAATAGGAAAAACCTTGTTCATTTGCTAAGTGCTTATAATTATTTGATCTTGCTTTGTCTCTAAAGGAGCTTTCCAAAGACATTCTAGCTCTTCACTCTTTTCTTGTTCTCTATAGCTACATGCAAGAGTAGAAAAGCATGAAATGAATGCTGTGTATTGGAAATTTAGTAATGCCCAAAAAGGTTGTTGCTTGATTACTAGGTAATACTGCAGCACTTTAGGCCCTGAATTTCATTGAGTGAAATGGTAGCTGAATGTGATTAGAGGTTTGTAATCTTTGAAACAAGTAATTTAAATTAACAAATAAACAGATTTGTCCCCCACCCCAATACTTGATAATGGAATAAGTAAAAAAGAGCTCTCTGTGTGCTTAGCTTCAATCAAATCTTTTCAGTACATGCTTTTAATTTATTTATTTACCAGCTCTATCTCTTTTTTCTCTCATTGAAGCCCAACTGCAGGTTCAAATGGCTTTCAGTATTTGTATTTCAATGAAATGGACTTTAGGAAGCTGTAAATTCAGGCTTTCTTTTACTTTATCTGGTTTTGGAATCTTTTCAAACTCATTTTACATATAATTCTAGTCACACAAGACTCAAAGGATTCAAATCTGTTAATAAGACTAAAATTACCAGTGCAAACATTTCAAAATCTACAGTGGGAAAACAATCACAATCTTGGTAAGGATAATCTCCTTAATGATGTCTCAAACTCTCTAAGTAAATGTCACTTTGTAAGGAGACTTTCTCAAGAGCATTCTGATTGAGCCTAAAGAATTGACAGTCCATATTTTTTCCCTATAAACCTTACTGGTACAATAGGATTATAACATAGCTTAAATTTCAGTATGTCACATGCAGCATCGTAGAGGCCAAGAGGCTTTTGGGGTTTTCTGATAAAAGGATTAGTGAGTTACATTTAGAACTAAGATTATTTCTACAGTACCCACCAAATAGTGGAATTTGTTCACTTCCTTCTGTCTCAACATCTACCTGGAGTTATACAATCAGTTGTTCCTAGTTCTAGTGTCCAAGTCAGGGACTCTCCCACTCCATCCTGCTGGACCTTGGAAAGACTCACTAATATGTAGCTGTTGCCCATCCCCCATTTCCTGTTTTCAGCCTGTAAAAAACGCATGTGTTTTAAGGAGAGAAAATAAACAAAAGAAATGATCTCAAACTTTTTCCATCTCCAAAATCAACATTTAGTCACATTAATACTATTTCTCCAAAGGCAGTATTTTTGTTACCTTTTGGCTGTTTTGTTTGTTATAATTCACAATCTTGAAAAGCAATGTTTCAAGTGCATCCTAGAAATATCAAAGAATTTGCCTCAGAAGGACCCATTTGAAAATTGTTTCCCCATTTTCCAATTAGACACTTACTGAGAATTTGTGACTTTCTATTGTGTAGTAAAATAATACAAGTGAGAAGAGAAATACTAAACTTTCCAGTTTTGTCTTTTGATTGACTGTGCACCTAGCCTTTAATGACTAAGACATCTCTCTAGCCCTTAACTTTACAATTCTGTTTATATCAAGAAAAAGGGAGGAATCCAGCCCCAAGAAGCAGTACAAGTGAAACTGTCAATGGAATAGTCAGAAAGTATGTTTCTGGAAGAGAGGTAATAAATGGATTTGACACAAAAGCTCATGAGAATTTGAAATTTGGAAAAATTGCTAATTACACTATTAGGGACTATATATATATATATATATATATATATATATATATATATATGTGTGTGTGTGTGTGTGTGTGTGTGTGTGTGTGTGTGTGTGTGTTAAACTACATATATCATTTTAGTAATAATTATCCAAACATATAAATCCTTTTTTTCCTAATAAAATAATTCTTTACAATATAGAAGCTTTTAGTCATATCATGACAAAAATCTTAGGATAAAGTGTTTTGTTTTGGTTTTTTTTGTTTGTTTCTTAAAGGGAAGAGGGGAAGAGTGAGTACAAAAAGAATATGATAAACAGTATTTTAAGAAAACAGGGTATACGCAGTGTCAATATTCATTTTAGAACTGAGATAACTAGTTCTTCTTAAAAATCAACAATCCTGATTTGTTTCAATCAGTAAAATACTCAAGTATTTTCAAAATGTAGTATCTTTAAACTGGATATACTGGCATAGGCCAATAATCCCCATACTTCAGAGTGGAAACAGGAAGATCAGAAGTTCAAGTTCCTCCAATGGATACATACATCCATGCTACAATATACCTTTGCACAATTTTAAGTCAATGATAACTAAACTATAATTCATAGAACCACAAAGGTATGTGTGAGGACTAAAAGAAACTCATTGATCTTATTAGGAAAGGAAAATGTATGTATTTTTAGAATGACACTTTCAAGTTCAGAACAAATATAGAACTAAGAGTGATAATTTATATTACAAATATCATAAGAAAATTAAAATAGTAGTTCTCAGGTGAACACATAAGCAAATCCCAATATCATAAAGAGAGATTATAAAAAACCAGTAATCAAAAGCTGATCTTTAGAAAATCAAGACTGCTCACATTTTTAAATTAGTTACGATGATGATCACTTATTAAATAACACCATAGTAGTATGGTCCTAAATTCTACTGTGAAAAAACAACTTTAGTAAATGTACAGCTAACACATTGTGCTAGCTAGTTTTATTGTCATCTGAGTGTTGTCATCTGAGAAGAGGGAGCCTTGACTGAGAAAATGCCTCCATAAGATCATGTTCTAGACAACCTGAGGAACATTTTCTTTATTAATGATTGATGGAGAGGGCTCAGTCCCTTGTGGATGATTCTATCCCTGGGATGTTTGTCCTGAGTTCCTTAAGAAAGCAGACTGAGCAATCCATGAGAAGCAAGCTAATATGAAGCATGAACTCTGCATCAAGCGTTTCCTCAATGTCCCTGCCCAGTTTGTGATCCAGTTTCAACTTCCTTTAATGATGGGCTATGATATGGAAGCATACGCCAAATAAACACTTTCCTCCCCAATTTGCTTTTGGTTATGATGCTTCATCAAGGCAGTAGTAACCTTAACTAGGACACACATTAACCGATATAAATGCTTAATAGTGGTTATGACTATTATTGGTTAATCTCGGTGTTAGGAAAGTTTCAAGTAGTTCACCCATGTCAAGTGTGTGAAAGTTTAAGAAGCAATACATAATACAGTTTCAACCTTAAAAATGGCAAGTAAACTAGCCGTTGTTAACTTACTATTCTTCACTAATGAAGGCTAATTTGTAAAAGCAAATGGTTGTGTTGTTCATTATGAAAAAGATAAAGTATCTTAAAATCAGAGAGGCACTCTATTTATTGGTTTTTGTTTTAGTGATGAGACAGGATCTTACTCTGTAGCCCACATTGGTTCTGAACTTATGATATCCCATTTGCCTCAGTCTCCTAAATTATCTGATCAATTATATGAGTCACCACTTCAGAGAATCTGAAAACAAGAAAGATGAAAAGATATTTCTATATAACATTGTGTGAAGTACTATAATTTATTTTATTTTTTGTATCTACTGGTACATATTAACTTGAATGTGTTTAATGAGCCCAATGAATTTGGCTTCAAAAGTCATAAAACTAGCATTGTTCATGGTTCAGAATTTTCAAAGAACTGCCTGTTTTAACAGTTATTTTTAATAACTGTATTTAGGCAGTATTATTAAACAAAGCAATCAAAAGCCAGAAAGTATCTGCTGTTTTCTCTTGTTTAGCTCATAATTTGTTTTTAGTTTATTTGGTTAAAAAAATCTATGATTTTTCACTTGGTAATTAGATTTCTGAAAAGCCTCCTTTTTAAAACATCTGCACTTGTTATTTCCCCTCAAATTCATTTTCTGCGGTTGCCAGTTATGGACCACTGTGTTTGATTACCGAGGCAGAAGTAGCTGAATGGACTAAACAACATCAAGGAGCTGACAATGCTATTGTATATACAGAACAGAGTGGACTAATATTATCTTCTATTGTTACTGTTTTGGATTTCTGAGTCATTCAGGTCACTTCAACACGATTTTAAAATTCTTAAGTCTAGAGAATGTACCTTTTTTTGTCTGTGTCTTCAATAGTGCTTAATTGAAGAAGGTATAAATAATTAAAGATGGTGCTTACACAGCTTTGAGAACACAGAATCACCCTAGTCTTGGGAAAGCCAAAAGCTTTTAGTATAATAACATTTGTTATATGCCACTTAATTGCTATTCCTAATGTTCTTTGTTGGTTTTGCTGCCCCTCCCTATTTTAAGTGGACACTGCCCCACTTCTTGGGGTCATTGCCTTCTACCACTCTGTTTCAGAACTTGGCTCTGGAACTATTGTTTCACTTTTCTTACCAGTGATTGAATTTGTGGTATTGTAATGGCTTTTCCAGATGCATCTGCTTTGCCTACATACCTCTAATGACTTCAGTACAGAATTACATCTTCTTAGCAAAGATTTGTCTTGACACTAAAGTGTAAAACAGCATGTATAAGGTAAGAGCCAGGTCTCTGGCTTCCTAAAATTAAGCTGTACTTAGATGTAGGCAAGCTGGTCCTGTGGCTGTACACAGAGTATGAGTGGCTGTACATGTAGAATGAAGGAGACAAGTGACTATGGATGTAGTGAACAGAGGAAGAGACTCTTTTCCCTTGAGCTTTATGATAACATTTTAATTACAACAAATATATCTACTTAGATGTAAAAATAACCCAAGACACATTAGGTTACTGTAAAGCATCTATAGGAGAAAGAAGACTTTTTGCCTCTGCCTTGTAGGGAGGAATCAATACATAAACACTAAAAGTGCCTATGAAAATGAAACAATAGCTGCTTGCTTAGAGATCATCATCCCATTTTTCCTTTTCACTCTTACTTCATTAAAGTCCCAAGCAATATTTCCCTGCCATACTCAAGAACACAGGACATTCCAGTATTTGTCTGTGCTAGATGGCTTTCCTATTATCTCTCACTGGAAGGAAAATCAAATTTGCTTTCTGAGTTTTAAGTCACACAGTCATAGTCATAAAGCTCAGGAGGAGTTCTGTGAAGAAGTGCCTCTTCTTGTAATGTTCTACTAAACATCTTGTGAGACGTGATTGATTTATTGGTATCTTTGGTATAGTTATAGCATACTTATATATGTTTAATATAATTATACTCTATGTATAACTGTATAGTATGCCTCTAGTATACTTATAAAGCAGAGTATGTTTGTAATATACTTATAGTTGAGTCTTCTCTTGCCCATGATCAACTTTCCTGGCCTTCCAGCTGGAGGTCAACTACCATAAAAACAGTCACACTTTGAGACCTCACTGAAAATCATGTTGAATAATTTTAACATGACCCCTTGTAATATAAAGTATTGTATGATGACTCATTTATACTTAAGGGTAGAATATTATTGAAACAAACATGATCAATTTAAGGAACATAAATGAAAACTTAAAAACTACAAAATAAAGACTCACCAATACATTCCATATTACATAAGAATGGATCTTTAAAGAGTGATGTAGTCTTGGGTATATTTCAAAATGTTTTTATATATCACTTTCACTCATTTGAATTAATTTAGAAGGAAACAGATATCAATAAAACTGTTTTAGTTTTCCTGTGTTAATACATAAAATAATTTGTTGCATCACTAAATTTTTATCTAAATGACTTTTTTTCCCTCATGTTATAACATTTGGGAATTCAGTAAAAAATGTCCTCAGGAAAGACTTTATGAAGACAATGAAAACAGCATACAACCCATCATCTATCAATCTTTTTGTGTGAACTTCTAAGTCATAAAGCCATAAGGATTAAAATGTGCTTTTAATAATAGCCATAATTTAACTGCAGAGAAGCACTAAGACTGGATACATTCATTTAGAGTTTTAGAAATGTGCTAGTAAAAGCCATTCATGTACCTCAATTATGAGAGGGAAGAGAGGAATTTACTTCTTCTTCATAAAAGACACTTAGAGTCTAATTTAAGGTGTTCTGCTTGGTGGATGCTTGAAAATAAAATTGGTCACATTGTATGGATTCAAATTTAATATTCCTGTGACTCCTGTCTTGCAGAGAAGGTTGAAATATGCAAGTGATGTGACTTCTTTAAACACCCAGGAAATGAACAGTACATTTCCCAGCATTCAGAAATGTGACATTTTTAAAACTATGATATTAACACTTTAACTTAACGTATAAAATACTGAATTTCATCATGACATTGCTGCACATCAGCTCTCTGCCACAATGCTGTTTCACCTGCCTCTCTTCTCCAGTCTCTTCCCCTTTTTCTCCCAATCTCCTTTTCCTGTTTTCCTTTTACATTTATCAAATTACTGACTCTGTTTTCTACTTCTCCAAAGACTTCTTCATCACCTCTCATGATCTCCTTTCTAGTTTTAAGACCTGTAAATACACACACTCACACACACATGCATGCATGCATGTGGGCAGGCTCTCACAAATATATATTATTTTAGTATAAGTGAAAATGTAAACATGTGCAGTCACTTTGGAAATCAATGTGGAGGGTCCTAGAACCTACCGAAAGTAGAACTACTATATGACCTAGCTTTACCACTCTTAGATATGTACCTGAAATACTCATACTCGATAAGTCAACATACCATAGACACCAGCCTCTGTATTCTTCGATAGACGCGCATTTAATACTACACATATACAATGCAATTTTAGGCAGTCATAAAGAAAACTGAAATCATGATTTTTAAAGGAAATGGGAAGGTTTTAATCTACTTACTCAATTGTTTATTAGGAAGGACTTATTACTAGAAAAAGAGATAATTATGGTTTTGCAAAGTCTAGAAAATCTATAGCTTAAGTTTAAATTAGTTTTAGCAAAACCTTTCACAGTAATTTAATGAGACTGATATTAAAATATTTGCCTTCATGATACTAACAAAATCCTGTGTACACAGGGTATTCTACACAATATCAAAATTTCGAGTCAGCATTTTCCCAGGACCACATGTTCTTCCACCTCTAATTCTAAAGGTGAATCCTCAAAGCTCACTAAGGAAGCATCAAAGAACAAGTCTGCACACACGTTCTCTGCCTTTGATTGTCTTTTGATTATGGCACACAAGGGTCAGAGAGAGAATTAAACTCAATTCTTACAATAAAACTTGTAAACTTTAAAGCTGACTTTTATCTCCCCTTTGGATGCTCTCAGAGTCAATGCAAGTACATTATTTCTCTTCTTGGGATATTCTCTGCAGTGTGAAAGCCACTGAGCTGCTTAGTGATGAACCAGAATCAGACTGGGTTTGAAATGAAGTTAGGTTATTGTTATAGACATAAATAGTGATTTGATTGAGAATTGCAGAACTTTGAAAGCAAGAAGAATGGCATAAAATCACCAGTTTCACTTTAACACATACTTTCCAGTAGGCCTTTGGTAGAGTCAGGATTTGTTCAGGGAATTATGGCTATTTCTACTCTCTGTGGAAGAGGGTAGAAAATGGAACACCTCCCCTAAGTCAAAGAGAATATGAAAACCATACAACAGCAGCTGGGAAAGTCTTAAGATACTCTGCAGCCCAGTCCCATAGAGTCAGATACCCTGACTTTAAAATAATTGGACTTTGGGGCCTGTTTCAAACCACTGTACAGCATAGTTGTTAACTACTTTAATTTCCATGCCATTGAGGAAGTTTAAAAGTAAAGACATTCCTACAGAAAAATCCATCCAGTTGTCTGTAAAATCAAGGGACTTTTTCTTTGTTTTCATTAGAATAGGAAATGCTATGTTTGGGATTGAAAAAGAAAGAAGCATATACAGTTTAAAAATATAACTAAAAGGAATAAGAATAGGATTCTAAATATTATATTGATATTCTTCATCAGTGCTTTTGAGAGAGGATAATTTGTTGACAAGGGTATTTAAATTAAATCTCATAAAAGAAGAAATAGTGAGAAACTAACTATAGCTTAACTGTGAATGTGTGATCATTGTATTAGCAAATGTATTGAATAGTCTGAACTACAAAAATGCAAAGAAACAATATAATACAAAGAGCAAAGCACTGAAAGGTATATATTAGATGGTTATAGAAGCTATTTCAGAATTTCCTTACCAAGAATTAGTTACAAGAGAAAACTGTTTTCCTTTAAGCGAATTCTTACAATGAAAATGTTTCCCAAAACATTAGCAATGTAATCACTCAAACCAGTGTGCATGCTTATTGTGTATTGGACAATACTACAATCATTGAGGAGCTCACTGGGGAGATCAGGTGTACCTTGGAATGATAACTTACTCCCTATCAGAGCCAGGCATTCTGACACTCAGCTTTAAGCACATTGACATGTCTATGAGTTTTTCCTTAATAGAAATGGAAGGGATTACCAGAGATCTCTAGGCAAAACAGTAAGAGAAAAACAAAGTTTTAAAACCAAAAAATAATGATCCATTCTTTATCTTACTTAAAGTAAGAATATTGATAAGAAAAGAAGGAGACTGTGATAGTTAGATTTTTGTCAACACTATCTGGATAAGTTGAGAAAGAGACCTCATCAAATTGACATGTTGGTAAGCCTTGGTGTCTTTTTTCATCATTAAAGATTGGTCTGGCAGGGTCCAGACCACTGTGGGCATTACTGCCCTGGGGAAGGTGGTCCTGGATTGTATAAGAAACTAGGATGAGCAAGCCATGAAGAAGAAGAATTCAGTAAGATAGTTTCCCTTATGATCTCCACTTCAGTCTCTGCCTCTAGGTTGCTGTCCTTCAGTTTTAAACTGTAATAGAGATGTGTGAACCAGGAAAACCTCTTTCCTTCATAAATTGGTTTTGGTCAGCATTTTATCATAATACAAATAAAAATAAGATATAGGCAATAGAAAATTGTCTAAATCTGCTTTAACTTTAGAGAATCATTTTAGTACAGGTTTCTGCATCTAGATATAACAGGCACAAAAGAAGTTGAGTGGAAAGGACAGTACTTGGCTTGAAGTTCCCAATAGTTATATGCACTTAGTTGGAGTGATTTTATAATGTCAAGAGAGTTCTATCAAGTGGTTAGAAATATCTGCCCATAAGTTTGGTCTCATAATGTAAATATGTAACAAAGTAGAAATTCTTTTCAATTAAATTCTCTTCTAAAGAAGGTAGTAAACTGCAGACCCCTGATGCTACTGCAAATTTCCAGGATGATATTAGCTTTACTGCTTTTCAGAGCTTTTACTGAAGTGAGGTATGTTCAAGTCTACACAAAGCACAGTGCTTATGTACAAAATAACATAAGCAACATGCTCACACACAGATATACACATATGCACACATGCACACACACTGCACACATACACACACATATGCACACACACACAAAGTACAGTCAAACCCAGTGCTTCTCTAAAAAATAACACATACATGCATGTGTACACAAATGTACACATGCATGCATGCGTGCACACACACGCACACACACATACACACACTCTCTCTCTTTTTGTATTTCTTTACTGGAAACTTCTAAATTTAAGAAATTGCATTGCATACTTTACAAGTACTTATCAAAAAATTTGTGCTAACTTTTAGCAACAGTGAAAGGCAATGCTATTAAAGTTCAAAGATTTGTTCTCTCATTCAGAATGAATTCCAGAATTTTCTATTGCACTTTCATTATGCAAATACAAGATCTCTAACTTGGGTTTGCAAAAAGTTACTGAAAAAGATGCATCCATGATCTTTTCATATTTAGGTGTAAGATAAAGTGAGGTTGGGAGTGACATTTTTCAATCATATATTTGTCTCAAATACATCTTTTAAATAATTCTTATTTTGGTGGTTTATTGAAAATAGATGACCAAGCATTTCACAGACTTATGGCTATTTCACTGGCAAGAAACAATTTAGAAAATGATTTTTAAAATAAGATTATTTGCTAAGTCCATCTTCCAAAGACCAAAAGGAAACAGGTCAGGATAATCTAAAAGAAATGAGGATTTCATAAAATCTTGTCTCTATGTATTGAATAGAATTTGAATAAGTTAGAAAGTGGGGAAATGAGGAAGGAAATACTAAATAGGAAACATAGAAAAAAGTTTGACTATACTAATACACATATTTTGGGGAACAAAAATATGTGCATAAAGAAATTAGCAGGAATGGAGAGAGAGAGATAATAGCTTGAATGAACTGAATATGACAACAGTAGACTTCTTGAGAATTGAGGTAATTGATATGTTAAAGACACGAAGGATCATTTTCCATGAGCTATCAATAAATACTTTTTGTTGCTCTACCTTCATATACTTTCACTCTGTCCCCTTGTCCTAAGTCCTGAATTGTAAGAATAAACAAAATTGAAGTGGAGAAAATTGTTCTTGTCTTGTATTGAAAAGCAGTATGCAGTGGAGACCATATAGTAGGGAAGAAAACACCATAAGAGACAAGCTTTGAGATTGATTATTATTTTAACTTTTGTATTTTTCTAGTTGTATTCCAGACAAAGGAATTGGAACATTCATGTTCCATGTTTCTTAATACACTCATCTTTAAAGTAAAAATGGAATATTTTTAATTTTGGTGAGAGTAATAATAATTTTGTAAGATAAATACTGCAATACCTAGAGCTGAACATACAATAAATGTAGTTTTATAACGGTTAATCTCTGTTTCAGACACTTCTCTCTTACCTCATAATTTTTTCATGATTTACTATAATGGTGTATTTTGGGGGACACTAATGTTATATATTCTAGTATTTGTAGGCAAACTACACAAAACAAATAATCCTATAACATGCATTTAGAGGGGAGGTTGAGAAAGATTCATGGGAACCTAATGTTTGCACAATCTAGGGTAGACCTTGGAAATAAGTATTGTCAGTTCCTTCATAACTCAAGGTCTTCATTCAAGAAAAGAAATAAAAACCTCATCACTTGAACTCTTTGCTAGAATTTTTTACTTGATGGCTCTAGGAACTTAATTTCCCTAGCAAGACTGAATACACTCCATCTTTCCCTTTTATTTAAAAAAAAAAAAATAGCACGTGCTTTTCACCTTTCCTTAGAGGATTTGTTGATTTGTTTTCATCATAAAGTTATTCAAATGTCAAATGACTTTTTTAAGTAGCTAAGAAACAGAATTCCCTTGGACTTGTTTTTCTTACATTGTTCTTCTCATAGGAATAAATTAAAAACTTGCAGTTTTTACATTGCAACCATGACCTAAGTCATGTTTTATTGGAGGAAGCCTGATATTGAATTGATATTCTGAAGAATCAATCTTACTTGGATCTCAGCATCTCTTCCTTTGTTTCAAAGGTTTCTGGATTGGTTTTCAGCATTGGAGAGTTGGGAATTTTTTGTATGCTCACAGTGTCTTCATGTTGATTAGTGTGGATTCTCTCAGGTTTTCATTTAAGTATTTCATTACTTTGAAACCTTGGCTGGGGATACAGCACAGGAATGCTAACATATTGTGAAGGACTATAGCTACACAATCACATCCCAAACTTTTTAATTAAGGTACTTTGTTTTGTAACTTGCTGGGAAATTTACACTTTAAGTTTAATGGGCTGGCTTAAGAAAATGATTGACTTCTGATAAATACTATGTGAAAACAGTAGGAATTAGATTTCAATCAGATTTCAACCTTAATGTTCCTATTAAATATTCTAGTGCCTCTTTGACTTTTCTTTCATATAACTCAGTTGAGAAATTACAAATTAAGAATTTGCATACATTTTGAGTTTTCTTCATTTGGTTTAATATCTGTTTACTACAGAAACCACACCCACCCCAACATGTATTTTTTAATTGTATGCTTTGTTTCATAAAACAAACATTAGGTGAACTCAGTTGTATGAATATCACATTGTAGAATTATAATCTCAGTGTTAAATATCTTAATTCATACAAAGACAAGTTGAGACAAAGTTGTGTTAGAAATGTTGGCTTCAGAGCCAACTCTGTGAGTTCAAGGCCAGGCTGGTCTACAGAGCTAGTTCCAGGACAGCTAGGGCTGTTACACAGAGAAATGTTGGTATCTTGGCAAACTGAACATAGATACCAGTACTCTTTATTCCATGAGGTCTCAGAGACTTTTCCATACCACCATATATTCCCACTTCATTTTCCCTAGGTCATGTGATCTGGAAAACAGCCATTTTAATTCGTGGCATTAGAGGATTTATCGGTAAGAAGGTTCAACTTCCAATTGTCTCCTACATAATATGTATCTTTACTTCAAACTCTTCTAGTTAAAAATCTCCTCTCAAAATATGGTTTAGTTACATAAAAGCTACTTTTAGAATATTAATATGCCTTGCAAATCAACTAAATCTTTTATATCTGAATAATTTTCCACTTTATTTTGTTGTTGTTGACTGCAGAAAAATACTGAAAGGTAGTAACACTTTGTATTAAGGAGTAATGTTACATGAGTGATCTATCTCACTCCAAAGGGGTATGGCAGGCTGGAGGAAAGCTGGTGTGCTGTGGTGAGTGCATGTAAGTATGCCCATTTTCCTCTCTCATTGCAGCATTATAGAGATGCATTAATGTAAATACTTAAACTGTGTGAAAGTAAAAGGAAACGTGAAGTAAATGGTCCTAGTTCAACTTAATGACATGTGAATATTTGTTGGATGCCTCAAGAAGACTGAGAGGTGTGATGAAAGAGGCCAGGCAAATTTCTGTAATTTTTATTTTAATTAATGGAATGTGAGTGTATGTGCAATAGTGCCTACAATGAGTTAATATAGAGATAAATAGCTATATACAACAGTCACATAAAGCAAACACTATGAATTCCAGTTTACATTTTTCCAAGTTTCAAAATTCTGCTAAAGCCTGAATTCCAGGGGAATGTTATCACTGTCACGCATTAATGTGTGAGTATAGGTGTAAGCAATGACGGAAAGCTACTGACTATGACTCCATCAGTATCAGTGACTGTATCTCCTATTGAGTAGCAAGAAAGTGGCAGTAACCAAGATGTCATAATTTACTTGTTATAAGAAATAAATAAAAAGTGGAAAATACTTATTCAAGAATATTGAAGCCTGAGTTTACCATAAAATGGACTTTCTTTTGCAAGAGACACATGGCAGCTTTCTCTAAGAAATGCATAGAATTTAATTTGTACTTAAGCCTACAAGCCCATTAATTCACAGGTGTGTGGCTTACAAGTGCTCTACTGAGGACACTTCTGTTCTTTGACCCTGACATGAACTATGTGTATATTATATAGTAATATCTGAATACAACAAGAAAATGCATGGTAAGACTCCTATTTGAAATGTATATGATGGGCACAGGTTGGGAAAAACTACTGTAACCTTCATTAATAATGAAGAAACATTTTCTGCAATTAATCTCTGGTAATATTTATTCTAGTGCTCAACACGCACACACACACACACACACACACACACACACACAGTGTTTTAAGACTATTAACTAAATGCATTTTGCTTGGAAATAAGTTTTCTTTAAAAGGACAAAACCACTTTGAGCTAGCACTTTCCTAAAGATGAATAAACTTCCATTATCTCATCCCACTCACTTTTCTTACCAGACTGACATTTAAAAGTTTCATCTGTATGCACCATTACTCTTAAATGTTCTTTACAGATATTTCAAGTTGTCTAATATTTAGAACTATAGACTTACCTTTACTAAGTTCTGTTTTATTTACCTCATTTATTCTATATAGCTAAGTTGGGAAGTTCCTTAGAGACCTTAATCTCAGAAAACAATATTTTATTGCTTGCAGGTACATAAACCCTTTCTTAATGATTCAACCATTGTTAGCTCCTGTTGGGTCAGAATAATTGAAATTCTTTGTGCTTAGTGCCTTAGCTTTTGCAAGTAACTTTATCAGCATAAATATTTCATTACCTAGTCATCCTCAGTAAAAGCTATATTTTTGATAAGTTTATAGCTAGCATTTGAATAATGAAAAAGAACCTTTCATTGGTCAGTGAAACTTTACTTTTTTAAAGTTTCTAATGTATTGCCTCCTAAAAGCCTGTGTGTGTGATGGAGCAAGTCATTATACTTCCTGCCTACCTGATGAAGGCAAGAGAAAAAGACATGTGCAAATGCCAGAAGTCCTGTAGAAAGCACATGCTTGCAGAGGGACAGTGGTCAGTGCTTACAGATGTACCTCTTCAGCCTGTAGGGATCTGACTGGGGCTTTTGAATGTAGAATCCTATGTTATCTGTAAGTAAATTTAACAGTAGCCAAATAAAGATATGATGAAATTAATTTTAGAATTTGTTTATAAAGTCTTAAGGGGAAATAGTCCCTCACTCCCAAAAGTTTAAAATCAATTAAAGAAAACCACCAGGATTTTTAAGGACATAAATCCAGAGCTCCAGCATACCTTGCATGCTGCCAATAAAGGGTTTGAAGAATGACATCTTGCAAGATCCTTACACTTTTATATTTAGGGATCTTTAGGGGAAGAATACCTTAAATCACATACAACTACATGTTTAAATAGGCTTCTACCCCATGTAAAGAAGTACAGACAACTTAGGAATGTTGAAAGTGGAAAAAGAGTCTTCCTCAGGGGAGAGCACTCCAACTGGCTATCTAATATCAAATGATCAAACCTGAAAACAAACACATGAATACTATTATACAGTCTGAGCAAGTTATATGTATGTATGTATGTATGCATATACATATATGCATGTAATAATAAAAAAGAGGCATGAATTTGAAAGTGAGCATGGAAGGATATTTAAGAGTGTTTGGATGGATGAACAGGAAGGAATAAATACAATTACATTAATTACATTATAAAACACACAGGAAAAACTAAGAAATAGGCTGTATTTCTTTTTCACCTTTGCTCCTTTCTACTTAACAGAGTTAAGTTCTCTCTACATCCTCCTGACCTCAAGGCTATATAGTATATCTATATGACATTTTGTATTGAGAGCTCTGTGCATAATAACTAATAAAATGTGCCAACTTTTTCACTTTTTAGTTTGCTAGTGTTTCCTCTTATATGAATTTTTAATTAAAAATTTTATGCTAATTCTTTCCCTAAACCCAGAGTCTTCTTACACACACACACACACACACACACACACACACACACACACACATATATATATATATATATATGTAAACAAGGAAACAAGGCTTGAATATGCCTTTGAGATGGGATTCCAACAAATGCTACCAATAAGAAGACTACCTGAATACCTTTTGGTCCCTTATATTATATTTTAAACAACTCATTCATTTATTATAAAACAATTAAATGGTAAATATATAATAATCACAATTATTTTATACTAAGTGATTGCAGATCAGGCACCTCAAACCAACTTTATATTTCCATTATAAGAATTTTTCTTAATTACAAAAAAGTAGGTTTAGTCAGGGCACATCATGTAAAAAAGTAGCCACCTACTGAGTACAACTGTACAGTGGTCCATAGGTACCCTGGAACTCTGAAACAGCTATGTTCATTTAGGAGCCCATAGCAGCCAAGTGAACCTGCCATGTTTGACACATAGTTGATTTATCTTTTTTATAATTATATTGGTATCTATTTATGTCCTAAAATGAAAATTTATTTTATGGAGAAATATAATAGAGTCTCATTAAATATTTACTCAATAAGTAAATGGTTGAATAAACAACATTTTTATTGTTTTGAGTAAAGAATCCTTTATCTCTTTAGAACTTGGTGAATGAGGATGCCATTACTGTGAGACTAAATCTACCCCATTATACAAAAATAGGACATGAATTTCTTTGAAAGAGTAAACATTATTAGGATCATTCTATCTTCCATTGCTCAAATTTTGGCTGCTTTATTTTTTCCCCAAAGCTCTGTCTAATATGACTTGACCTATGATATGATTCCTCACTTATGGACCAGATTTTTGTCAAATATTGTACCCTGTGGCCAAAACATTAAGTTGGTGATTAAATTTGCTTGTTCCTTATGCTATGTCCTACTCTTAGCATTGTTTTAATACATATCTTTAAGTGTTAATGGTTCATTAAAAGAAAGTGTTGACCCCTACAACATCCTCTACAGAGCCATTAAGTTTTATCATTTACATTTGTGTTTGTAGATTTACTTCATGTGTCAGAAGTAATTTTGTGACTCCTTAGCTTGCACATTGCTTGCTAGAGAGTTCAAACTCATTATAAGTATAGTGTTTTCTTTGTTAAGTAGGTCACAGATTTCCAGTGATGCCTGCTTCATAATTCTCTGTTCACTTCCTATTATTTATTTTGTTCCTTTACTTCATAACTTTAACACATTTATAAGTATTATTTTTATTAATTTGCTCACTCACTGTTATATATCTGTCACACTTTACTAAATAAATGTAACATAGGAGCTAGTCTTCTACTATCTATTGGGGGGGTCAAATGTCCATCAAACAGGCAGAGCCTAAGAGTTGTTCCATGGACTAATCAACAAAAGCACACAAACAGAACAATCTACCAAAGAAATAATGAGTTTTGACTTAGAAATTTCCTCCTGATTGGTTCTCTGATTAAACAGGATTTGTGTTCTGTTTTTAATTGTGTGTAGTGTATGAATGAATATATGCACATGCATATGGGTGACCATAGAACAAAAAGGGATGTCAGACACCCTGTAGCTGGAGTTACAGGAATCTGAGCCAACCAATGCCAGTGCTGGGTACAAAACTTGGGTCCTTTGGAAGAGCAATAACTACTCTTACTGCTGATCCATCTCTTTAGCCACTATTTCAGAGATTTTTATGTTTAAAATATAATTAGTTTTGAAATTGAGAACAAAGACATATCTAAGTATCCTTATATATGACAAAATACTTAGAATGTCTAATATATTGGAAACTACATAAGAGTGTCATCATCCATATCCATAGGCCTTTTAAAACCAAATATTCCTAGTATATTTTTCCTACTATATAATAGACCAAAACCAATTGTTTTTACCACTGACAAAAAATGCTTAGGAAATAAGGTCCAAAGAGTCAACCCATCCACCAGGAACATGTCCTGGTCCTATTGCCAGGGGCCCTACAAAAAAACAAGCTACACAGCTGTCACCCAGATGCAGAGGGTCTAGGTTAGTCCCAATCTGCCTCCCAGCTTTCTGTCCAGAGTCCATGAGCTCCCACAAGTTCTGGTCAGCTGTCTCTTCAGGTTTTCCCATCACAATCTTGACTTGATTGCTAGCACAATCCCTCTACTCTCTCTATTCAAGTAGATTCATGGAGCTCAGTCCAATGCTTGGCTGTGGATCTCCATGATGTCAACAAAGATAGTCACCAATCTGATTACAGGGAAAGGCCAGTTCAGGCACCCTCTCAACCACTGTCAGGAGTCCTAGCTGGGGGTCTCTCTGATGCAGAAGGAGGATCTTGGTCTTGCCTCAGCTTGAAGTGCTGTGCCTTGATGGTTCCCAAGGGAGACCTTACTCCATCTAAGTGGAGATTGAAGAAGAAGTGGGTATGGGGGGGGTGGGGGAACAGAAGGAGGGAAGGGAGAGGCAACTGTAGTTGGTATGTAAAATGAATGAGAAAAATGATAACAAAATTTAAAAATTGCTTAGGAATGTATGTATACATCATTAGTTATTTTAATCCAGGTGCTCCTATAGTATAGTCAAATGCCGACAATTTTTGTATATGCATTGATTACTGAATTACGATGATTAGTGTATTAGCCCTGCTTCTATGACAAAACACATAACAAAACTCAACTTAATATAGAGTTTATTTTGGCTCACTTTTTTACAGACCAGTCCCTCACAGTAGAGAAGCAAGACAGCAAAAACACAAGGCAATTGGTCTCATTAAGTGAGCAGTTACACAACATAGAATAATGAAAGTAAGTACTAAGCTTACTTTCTCCTTTTCTATTCAGTCAGGAACCCCAGGCAATAGAATTTAGAATGGCTCTTCCCATCTCATTTACCCAGTCTAGAAGCTCAGTCACAGACACGCCCAGAACTTTGTTTCCTAGGTAATACCAGCATCTGTCATGTTGATGATTAATATTAACTATCACAAGTCTACTCTTTGTCATCCTAACATCCAGACATACTAGTTTCACATTCCATTGCTTGGTCTCACAAGCCCATCATCATTTCATAATTCAAAGTTTATTCAAACCAAGCTCAAAAATTGCCAGAGTTTTTCACATTCACAATACCATTTTAAAGTATAGGCAAAGGTTTGGGCACTCTCCTAACTGTGAGCTGTTATAACATAGGTTGATAAATTACATACATATTTCAACATACAATGGACAAGAGGAAGCTTCTCAATTCAAAAGAAGAATGAGGACATAGCCAGGAAAAAAAGTGACCAAAGTGAAGCAGAAAACATCAAGGCAAGCCGCACTTCCTGACATTCCATGTCTGTCACCTGCGGCTCATAATGGATCTGTCCAGGTTCAAGTAGCTTCAGAAGCTCTGTGTCTCCAGTTCTAACATCTTTCTTGGGCCAGCTATACTCTTGCCCAGGATCCTTTTTTCAGTGGCTGACCCATGATTCTGTCATTGGATACCCATTGCAACAAAAACCTTCATAGTTTCCCATTATAGTTTCCTTATGTCACCTTAGCCTATACTTTCAAAGTCTTTCCCATTCCTCCTACAAACCAGTTCCAAAACAGACATAAGAACTTCATGTAGAAGTTTATGTCAACAATGGCCCTACTTTTATCTTTCCTATATTATAATAGGTACTTTTTGCATTGCTGTGCCAATCCAACTTATAAAAACAGCTTAATAAAGGAAGAATTTATTTTGTCAAACAACTTTGAGAAATGGCCATCATGGTGAGAGAGTTATGATAGCAGGAATATGAAGTCAATGATCAGATTGTGTTTGAAATCAGGATACAGAGAAAGGTGAATGCTAGTGATCACTTTCTTCTTTTTATAGAGACTAACAACCCAGACAGTGAAACAGGCCCTCTCTTACTTAGGCTGTTTCATTCCAAACGACCCAATCTAGAAACTTCCTCACAAGCATGTAACAAGGTTTGACTCCTGCATGATTCTAGACTTGTCAAGTTGATAATTGCTAGTGAATATCACAATAAGCAAACTGATGGATAGCAATTAGGGACTTCTGGCTTCAGAGATGTTCCATTATGGACTTTCATGTTCATCAATGATCAGCAAAGTAATTCTTTCCAAGGCAAAGGCTCTTTCTGATCTGTCAAAATGTTGCCTGAATATTTTATAGAAGCCAAGCCACCACCTCGCTTACTCCCCATTCTTAGCTGCTAGCTTCTGTATTGTAACTTATGTTATATTGTTGACCTAAAAATAACACCCATCACATTGAAATATCCCCAGAAACTAATTTGAAAGTTATATGAATAAAGTAACTGGCTAATTGATTTTCTTAACTTTATAATTGAAATTCAGAAACTGTTTACATTATTTGTTGGCCATATTCTGTCTAGGTATACTCAATAATCATTAGTGGACTCTCAAATTGTAAGCAATATCAACCACATTCTAGTAATGACTATGTTATACAATTGATGAATACAAAACTCCAGAAACCTAGATGTTACATCACAGTTTCTACTGAGCATCCACCCTCCCAATCCTAATCACTTCCAAAAATCCATCTTAAAACACAGATTTATACACCAATAAAAACTTACCTTCCACCTCTGAGTGGCAACCAAGGGCAAAAACAATAGCCTATAATGTTTTGGAGTCTTTCCAGGAACACTGGCCAACAATGCAAAGGGGGCTTCTCATGCCTGATGTTGGGGTTTTGTTGGATAGTTTATGGCTCTTGAGGTGGCTTTGTCAACCTATATGAGAAATTTCGATTTAAACTATAAATGTATACACAGATTTAAATGTATTATATGCAATTTTGGCAGATAAATAATATGATTCCTTATGATTTTTTTTAGATACCCTTATTGTTATTTTATCCACTTCCCTTTACTATATTTATTTTTCTGTGCTCCATGCTTTTCAGATACAGGGCCCTGAGTATCTGGGCTGGATTTATCTTGAAAGCCACTTTCTTGAGGACTAACTTTCATGGTACCAGAAGGTTCCTTGCAAGCTTCCAATGGAAAGAAATAAACTATAGTCCTACTGAACTCTGATGCCTATGACCAACAACAACCACTATGACATAACAACTCCAGTACTACAGTAGTAGTTCACATTTCTTGGTGCAACCAACTGATCTGTAATTGGACATAAGGACACTCCACAAGAGAGAAACTATGTTTAGTACTATAAACATAACCAACTACCAAGACTGGTAAGGTCATGGATCTTGGAGAAAAAACTACCAACACCACTTTACTAAACAAGCAAAATTTACAACTACATTCCAAATATTTACTTTTATATCTACTGGTAAATATAGCTCTCACCCCTCGTCATATAAACCTCTGCTTTCAACAGATGAAAACTATTACAGAAAACCACAAATGATCAAAATCCAGAGAATAAGAGAACCTATGGTAACCAGTCCCAACTGATGTATTTACAATACAATTCTTTCATCCAAGGCTCAGGGATTATTGTAGAAGGGGGACTGAATGATTGAAGGAAACAGAAAATGGAAATTCTCTGAGAGATTGTGTCTCCTAGAAATGTCAGATAGGCTGCATTCATGAAGACTTATCAACATGGCTGCACAAACAAAAACTGGACACCACTATCAACGGACATGCCAAAATGAAATAGAGAAAGTTGTGGGGTCTCAATCCTAGACAAAGAACTATGAGCAACTTAGGATGCTAAAAACAGGAGAAAGAACCACTAACTGGCTTTCTAACATTGAGTGGTTAGTCCCAAAACACAGGTAACATTACACAGACTGAGCAGAATACATACATACATACATACATACATACATACATACATACATACATACATAGTAACAACAATTAAAAAAGATGTCATAATTTAGAGAAAGAGCAAGGGGTTGAATGAGGAGTTGCCAAGAAGAAAGGAAAGGGGGAAAGTGATATAATTATACTATAATTTCTAAAATAAAATTATTATGAAAAAGGGCATTCAGAAAAAAATCAAGAAGATTCTTCCTAAATAATTATTAGGAAGAAAATGTGTAATCTGAAAATGGTCATAAGATTATATATATATATATATATATATATATATATATATATATATGAGACTAAGTCAATCCTAAATGTATAGTTACTACTTATTTGACCAAACGAATCTGTGTGTTCATTAATGAAACAATATAATTTGATTTGATAATATAGAGAATTATATTGGCTAGAAAATATACATTATCTAAAATATTTACTTCAGACTTCTCTCATTTGTACAACAATTTAGAGTTCAGTATTTGCAGAAGTCTCCAACTATATGGTTGTAAAATAAAAGTCAGTTAAGTGAGAGTCTAATATTTCTAACATTAAGCTTTCTTTGAATGCCAAGAAGTCATTGCTTCATGTAGCACTAACAAGTATGCATTGTAAGGAAATGACTCATAGAGAAAATCACATTAAAAACAAAATCATTGGGCGCTTAAATACATTGGCTGCTTTTAGTGGTAAAATATGTGAAGATCAATATCCTGGATGTTAGCATATAAAAAATGTTGAAGAAATTTATTGAACTGGGGAAAAAGTACACACAAATCAAAGACTTTAAGGTTGTTGAAGACAGTGTTTTAAAATGTACTAAATGCCCCATTTCTGACATAGGTGACCGGCTACTCTAATTTGTGGTATTTTTCTGCCATCATGATTTTCCCTCTCCATCAAACCTCATACATGGCAAATGTATATACTTTCAATGAATAATATAAATATAATCCATTATACATTTCATTTTTACACATTGCATATAACATTACTATTGCCCTTGAAATGGAATGAAATTACATAACGATTTAATAATTAAATACATGGCCACTCCACAATCTAGAATCATTATAACCTAGTTCAAATCTAAAGAACTTCTCATATGGATGCCGGTGTGCTTACATATGTGTAGCACAAAATAGATACTAAGTAACATATGTGTATGGATAGGGGTAGAGATTAGTTATGCAGCAGAAGTCATGTAAAAATTGAAGTATGTTCTCTTATCTTTTAAAGATGTCATATTTTCAATCATGCAATCCATTTTTAAATTGCTACATTCAATGGCTGATTTATGTCTAGAGATTTGAACTGACTCCATCAACATGAATTAAAAACAATGAGAAATCAATTTAATAATACTTTAAGTTCATTGTCATTCTATTAATCTCAACCCTATGTATACATTCAATGATAAAAGATATTTTATATATTGTAAATCACTCAGTGAGTGGGCAGTAAGTGATGAAAGACCCACACTGGTAAGGAGGCATTCAGAAGATTTAGTTGCTCTCTGCTCATTGCTGTTCATTGATGGAATAGCTTTAGGTTTTACCCTCCACTAATAGAGGTGAGTGGAATAAAAGGGATTTAGCATGATGTGTTGGGCAGAGGGGAAAATATTTTATCAAAATACTCTTAGATCAGCTCTTTATTATGAAATCATATGACTACACTAACTCATTTTGAAAGAAAAGTAAGTAAACAATAGCATCCTTATTAAGACAGTTTATTTTTGAAGATCTATGCGTTGAACAGAGTGACTTAACATATGAACATGTGGACAGAGGATATGCCCATTTTGAAGACAAACAATAAAAAATTCAGAGGGTCTGGAGCAAATTCAGCACGTTTTATTGCACACGCAGGCACACAGAATTATTTAAGACATGCTTCAACTTTTAAACAGTTCAGCAGACAGAGGAAAGTATGTGTTTTGCAGAGAGATGTCTGCTGGCTTTGTAAACACAACATTATTTCCTCAGCTGATTCCTAAGGCTCACAGGCTGAACAATTTTTCTCGAAAGAGTATATTAGAGGTGTCATATTAGAGCATAAAGGATGTAGTGTTTGATTCAAATACAATTATTTTCTGCTGACTCTGCAGGAGACCATTCAGTGTAGCCCACCCACCCCTATCCCACAAATCTACATATGTAATTTGACACTTCTTATTCACAGGAGGCCCAACTAATGGTGGAGTAGAGCTAATGGAAGTCAGAATAATAGTGCCTAGGTGTAGCATTTGCATAATGAGTTTAGAATTGACAGTACATTTCTGGCATGCAGAAGGAGCAGCATGGTGAAGTAAATGAAAGGCTGAGGTAAAAGCAATAGATCATACTGCACTGCGTGCTGCAAACCTTAAGCAATTTGAAAGGTTAATGAACAAAGCAGTGGTTTCCTACGAGAGCCTCCAGAAAATATTAGCAAACAAGAAAATGAAGCTTCCTAGGGCATGGGAAAATATCTATACAACTGCAACTCAGTCTTTCTTTCCCCTGTGCTCTGTGGATGAAGCAATAGCAACCACAACATAAGGCATGTGTTAAGAATTAATAATTTGATGGATTAATTACTTTCAGTCTTTCAGTCTCAAGCTATTTCTTCTAACTTCATTAATCCTCAGAAAATGCCCTGTACTGCAATCTTTTCTGCTCAAACATTGCTAGTTTAAAGTTACAATGTAACATGCAAACAAATGTGTGTCGGAAATAAGTGCTATTATTATTATTAAATAAATTATACTCAGGCCGAACATAAACTATTCTTTAGGATAAAGCTGTTATTCACTAATGTAATTATAGATTCAAAATGTTTTTAGCAGTCCCAACGTGATCATCAATCTTCTATTTCTCTCTTAAAACCTAACATTCTCCCTAGCTGTTACATTTATACAGGAAGTAAAATGGTTGTCTCATATGAGTGTGATATGTACCATGGATGGGTGCTCTAAGGTTTAATGTGCAGACAAATCACGCTGGGATCGTGTTAAATGTAGAATTATATTCAATAAGTCAGAACTGCCCAGAAACTATACACTTTTAGTAAGCTCTCTGCTGAAACTGATGTTACTGACATGGGGAACTCATAGCTATTTCTCAGGAGGCTTCAGCAGGACCCAGTAGAAGCACACATACACTACATAGGGGTGGGAAGAATGAGTGAAGGTGGAAATAAGTGAATTGATTGTCCAGCAAATCATGATAGTGAAACAAGATAAGGTAGGTTGATATTTGATCCATTCATGTTCTTGCCTTTTGTCCAGCTTGATTTCTGGAGATCAAATTCAGAGCTTCACCAGACATGATGAACCAAACCTTTACTCTCAGTACTTGGGAGACAGAGACAGGTGCATCTCGATGAGTTAAAAGCCAGCTTGGTCTACAAAGTAAGTGCTGGGCTAGCCAGGATTACATAGTAGGACCTTATGTAGCATATAAATACGAACAAGATCTCAAGGATTCATACATGCTAGTTTGGGGAAATTGTATTCAAAGTCTCTGCCAGTTTCAAAGTTATATACTTCAAACTATAATACTTATGACTCAAAAACAATAAAGATTTCTAACTAACAAAAAAAAAAACTGATTTAACTCAGTCACCTTGAAAATACAGGACAATGACTGCACTATATTTTAGGAACTGTGGTTTTGGAATATCCTGCAGCCACTTTCAGTGTAACCTAAAAATCAGTGACATTACTTTATAGTACCATTGAACTGAGACATGAAGTGATCTCAATTACCTCTTCAAATGTTAGAAGAAAATCTAATCAGAAGTTTGAGAAGTTGTAAAACTCCTTATGACTATGATCCAAATCTACTTTATCGTGGGTTTTTCTACAACACTATTTACAAAATCCTTTTCTAAGCAATTGTCTGCGGCATATATGCTAAGAATACATATTTCTATGTTGAACTCTTTCATCATCAAAAAAAAAGTCTTCAAAAGAATCTATATTTTTTTTCTCACAGATGATTCCAATGTAGAAATATAGGCATTCTATACTATTTCCTAGCATGTTTGTCACAGGCTTATGTAACTGGTACCTAAATGAGAAAGTGAAAAATGAATAAACACACTTGTCATTTATGTGATTGTCATTTATTTATTCATGAGCAGAATGCATTAGTTACCTTCAGAATTTTAGATGTATTTGTTGTGCTAAACAGTTTAATCCAGATTAAGAGTCAGAAATGAACGTTCTCCACTGCCAGCATATAAGTCCTTCAGAGCTAGGACTAGATATTTAAAACTGTTTCGGTCCCTAGCACTCAAAATATCAAGTGGCTCATTGTAGGCGCATGTAACGTTTGTTGGCTTCAATGCATCTCCCCATACATCTTAAAGGATACTCTGACTAGCTTAACAATAAATGGAAGTGTTACAGCCTCATCTGAAATACCTCAATCTCAGGTTGTCCTGAGCCAACAGACCATTGACTATAACTTCCAGTTCCCCAGACTTTACTATTGTTCTCTTAAAAGGCAACGCTGAATCCAGAATCATGACCTCCTTCAGACGTCATGTTGTAATAGTTCCTTTCCATGTTGTTGTGATAAATGTGCTGATAAAAACAACTCAAAGGAGAAAGGGACAGTTTCAGTATGGAGCTTCAGAACATACTCCATCATGTGAAGAAGCTAAGGCAGTAAGAGATTCAATTAAAGGCCACATTGCATCTACTATTGGAAACAAAGAGTAAGGAATGCTTGTGCCCAGGATTCAAGCCCAGGCAACAGTGCTGACTACTTTTAATGTGGCTCTTCCCAAAGAAACTAAGACCAAATGCTCAATAATCCCTCACAGCCTGCATGGAGCCTTGACTCTTAGGTGATTAATATCCTAGCAAGTTGACAACTGATGCTGACCGCACACCTCTTAACCACTGAAACATCTCTCCAGCCCCTTCAAAAGTACTTAGCCACAACTTCATATAAAAAAAAATTCACCTGTTGAGATTTCATGTGCTACAGTATCCACTATACTCAATTTTAAAAATATATAAATCTTTGAACACATCACACTGTCCTACTACTCACAGAGTATGGGCTTAATGACCTCAAAATTCAACTCTGATTTTCCAATCCATAACTACTTTTAATTTTTTTTTTTTGGCCCATCTTCCCTGATTTCCTTGCCTTCTCTTTTTTCTCTAATTTTTCTGTCCTCCTCCTTGTTTCTCATTTACTCCCCTTCCACTTCTTTTTATTTCCTGATCGTTCTTCCTTCTCTTTCACTATGCCTTAAAAAATGTACTTGAACACACAATAGGGAGAAAGAAGCACTCTGCCTTGGATTTTTTATCTACCTATCAAAAACATTGGAAAAAAACCTTGACAGTCTAGCTCATGAGGTCATGATGAGCTAAGACATTGACTGTTATCTTTCTTCTACTCTCCCTTGAAGCAAGGAATGTGCTAAAAGTTGGAAGACTACAGTGAACTGGCAAAGCTTCTCCTAAATATGCTTGTACATGGCGTCTTCTTCCTCGCTCACTTAGGTTGTTCTTCTGTCGGAGAGCTGTGACTCGTCCCTGCTGTTAGCAAGATTGGGTATCCTGCTCCCAACTTCAAGGCCACAACTGTTATGCCAGATGGACAATTCAAAGATATCACCCTAAGTGAATACAGAGGAAAATACGTCATTTTCTTCTTTTGAATTTACTTCTCTTGATTTTACTTTTGTATGCCCCACTGAGATCATTGCTTTCAGTGATAGGGCAGAAGAATTTAAGAAACTGAACTGCCAGGTGTTTGGGGCTTCTGTGGATTCTCACTTCTGTCATCTGGCATGGATTAATGCACCCAAGAAACAAGGAGGATTGGGACCCATGAACATTCCCTTGGTATCAGATCCAAAGTGCAACACTGCCCAGGATTATGGAGTCTTAAAGGCTGATGAAGGTATCTCTTTCAGGGGCCTTTTTATTATCGATAATAAAGGTATCCTTCGACAGATCACTATAAATGATCTTTCTGTTGGCCGATCTGTGGATGAGATTCTGAGACTAGTCCAGGCCTTCCAGTTCACTGACAAACATGGTGAAGTGTGCCCAGCTGGCTGGAAACCTGGTAGTGATACCATCAAGCCTGATGTCCAAAAGAGCAAAGAATATTTCTCTAAGCAGAAGTGAGCACTTGGGGCCATTTTTCCGCCAGGCTGCACCAGAAAACTCTTATACTCTGTTCATGCTTAAACACAAAACAAAATGTGTGATCCAAAACATGCCTTTCCTACAGTGCTGGGGCAGTTAGCCTTTCTTCCATTATTGGGAATGGCCTGTGCTGTGTTGTGGGTAGACTGTATACCTGTTGCAGAAATCAACCTGTTCTTTTTTTAGTGTCTTATTAAACTTGAACTCCGAGAAAAAAAAATGCTTGTACATTGAGCAGAAGCAACTTTAGTTAGAGACACTATTGGAAAAAATAATTAATAAAGTTTATATGAATGCTTCAATGTAGAAAAAAATGTAAATATAGGGGCATGGTGCCAGAGGAGAGTAAGATGGTATTGTTATAAAACTTCCACATTAAAAACTATTGATTGAGTCAGGGGAGAAATAGACAAGGAAGAGAGAAAGAGAAAGAGAGAGAGAGAGAGAGCATAAAAGAGGGAGCTATTATAGGTTTGAAGAGAAAACTGACTCAAGAGAAATGTCCAGAGACCTACAAGACTGACCCCAGCTGACAATTTGAGCAACAGTGGAAAGGCTACCATAAATGCCCTTCCCTGATAATGAGATTGATGACTAACTTATCCACCATCATAGAGACCTCATCTAGTAGTTGATGGAAAGCAGACACCCACAGCTAAACACTGAGCCAAACTGGAATCCAGATGCAGAGAGGGAAAGCAAGACCATGTTAGAGAAACCCACAGAAACAGCTGACCTGAACAAGGAGGAGCTAATGGGCCCCCAGACAGATATCTGGGATTCCAGCATTGGACAGACTCTGAATCCCTGAAAGTGTGTCTCTGTTAGAAGGTAGTCTAAGGGACCTCTGACAGTGGAACCAGGTGTATTCCTGGTGCACAAAAGGACTTTGGGAGCATGTTCCCCATGGATGGTCACTCCCTTAACCTAGAGGCAGGAGGGAGGGCCTAGTCTCTACTTAAAATGACTTGACAGATTTTGTTGACCCCCTCCTAGAAGACACCATCCTTCCTGTGGAGTGGGGGGATGGGATGGGAGGGTGGGGAACACATGGGAGAATAGGAGAGAGGGAGCGAGGGTGGGAGGGAGGGGGAACTGAGATCGATATGTAAAATGAGAAAAATTAAAAAAAAAAAGATTAGACTTAAATAAACTATTTCTAGGTGAATCACAATAATGTCTGTAGATTAAACAAAGGGTGCAAAATAAACAACATATTTGAAAACTAACAGGGTGGATCTGGATCCAACTGAAATGTTAAGCTATGAAATATGTAATCATAACCCCAACACACAAAAGAGATACTAGCCAAAGATAACAATAAATTTGGATATTATCTTTCTAAGTGAAGCCAGAATCACTTAAGGAAGAAAAATGTAAATTTCATACAATTTAGATGGGTAAACTGCTGAGATGATAATGGTTAAGAGCTGAAAGCTTGTGAACAGAAGGATCTGGGTCCAGTTCCAAGGCCCATGACCTTCAGAAAACAAGCCTCAGCTTTCATAAGGAACCCAGTATACCTATGTTGCAGGTCTACTATGTGCATCTGGGATGCTTTGCTGGCACATTAGCTGATGTGTTTTTCTTTTCAGGGGGAATATGTCATAGTGCCAAAGCCAAAAATAATAATTCTTTCCATGGAGTACCAAAATGGATTAGAAGGCCTTTCTGCTATGTCAAATTATTAAATCATAGAATCCAAATAATGTTCTGAAAGAGAGTGAAAAGAAATAATTGAGTGGAAATATGGTGTATATATGTGAAAGAAGAAGACAGTCTGGGACTATTTAAGACGTATAGGCATAGCCTGCCCAGTCCATTTTGTTTCTTCAGGGACCACTAATGATAAGAAGTAGCACCGTGATGTGATGTGGTAGTGGCAGAGAGGAGAAGGTTAAGTGTGCATATGCACAGGATACTGAGACTGACAACATCACTGCATGTGGTACAGAGGTGTAGTTATTGCAATCACTGGGGTACCAGAGAACCAAGTAGCCCTGAGAAACCCTAGTGTGCAAGTTTTTGTATCACTGTGCCCAGGTGAGACAGCATAGAGCTGAGAAAGTGACAACCTAGATGGGAACTGGCTGTGGGCAAGATATTTTCTTATCCCAAGACTGCTGCTATATATCTACCTGTATTCCTCTGTCACCCAAATATCAAAATGCTTTGAAGAAGGCGTAGTAGAAACCTTGGACAGAGTTAGGTCCTGCAGTAATCAGGATTTTGTCTATGTCACCAGTAAGTTGAGTTTTGAAATAAAAATTAATTCATAGAAAAATATAAAGCTATATTTGTGGTCAATGTAACTTGTAAATTTTGTATTTACTGAGGGATAAAGCCCCATGTCTAGCTATGAAAACATAATCAGGAAAGGCTAGCAGGTACTATCAAGGAAGAGAACTTATAGAGAAGGAAGGACCTTACTGTTAAAGAAACATAATTGACTCAGTGTTCAGCTGTGTGTGTCTGCCTCTGTTTCTGTTAGCTACTGGGTGAAGATTCTAGAATGGTATATAAAGTAGTCATCAAATGAGCAAAGAGGTCAAGACCAGGCTGGAGAACCCCACAGAAACAGCTGGCCTGAACAAGGGGGAGTTCATGAACCTCAGACTGACAGCTCAGAAAACAGCGTAGGACTGAATCAGGCCCTCTGAACATGGGTGTCAGTTAGGAGGCCTGGATAGTCTATGGGACCTCTGGCAGTGGAGCCAGGATGTATCCACAGTGCAGGAACAGTCTTTGGGAGCCCATTCCCCATGGAGCGATACTCGCTTAGTCTAGAGACACGGGGGAAGGCCTATGCCTTACCGCAAATGACAGATTTTGATGATCCCTCATGGATGGCCTCACCCTCCCTGGGGAGTGGATGGGGGATGGGATGGGGGGAGACAGTGGGGGCATGAGAGAATCGGAGGGAAAGGGAACTGGGATGAATATGTAAAATAAGAAAAAAATATTAAATAATAATAAAAAGAAACATAATTGGAAATTCTGTTTTTGGAAATGAGGAAGGTCCCAGCCACTATTTTTTTTTGTTAAAGAAAAGTTTCTTGGCTAAAAGACAGAGGCCAGATGGATGACTATGGCCTCAGTGTGGCAAGAGCATACTTTCACCTTCTATGGTTCCTCATAATTCCTAGCATAATATTGAACCTGTTGTGTCTGCTTCCTGTCAGTATCTTAGAAAATTAAAATTTGAAAACAAATCAGACTCCTTTTGAGAAAATTCTCAATGACACCCAAATGTGGTAGGATTTAAAAAACAAAGACATTATTAGGAATATGTATGTATGTATGTATGTATGTATGTATGTATGTATATACATATATGCATGCAGTAACAAAGAAAAAAGAGGCCAGTAATGTAAAGGAGAGTGAAAGCAAAGAGAGAAATGTTGTAATAATATTACAATCTCAAAAAGAAAAACAAAAAAATTAAATGTTAAAAAAAAAAAAGAGCACTACTGGCCTTTATAATTAAACCTAGTTTCTAAACCCATGGTAACCATAGAATGAGCTGCAGTGTATTTTGTAACTCCACAGAGGTTCTGAATGTCAAGTTAATCTTAGAGATTGGTATAAGGCTTGAGTTATTTGACAAGGTGCTTTGGTTTTACTATGCACTGGAGAGTTAGAAGTCTTTAAAGCTCAGAGAGAAGTATTACGCTTATTAAATTTTCCACCTCTGTTCAGACTAAATGTCACTACAGAAGACACTGGTATGAATGTTAGAAACTAACACACCCGATCCTTTTTCTCCAGTGGAAGGAAACACCAACAATCACCAAAGAGGGTATTTGTACATATTTTCCTAGGCTGTAATTTCAGTTCAGAAGTTTGTGCTTGTGTTTTTAGAAATCCATACAGAAGTATTTGACCACACACACACACATCCATAGTCATATCAAACCATTATTTGTGTGGCTTAGCATCAGTGAGAAAAGAGTTCTCAGCCTCTGTTTTAAAACACTAAAGCAACAGGCTTTTGCATTTGAGATGTACTTGTTGACACAGAACAGTGCACAGGGACCAGGTGGCTATCTTGATGGAAGATTTGAATATGAAATAAATGCAGGTTTAACAGAGAACAAGGTCATAGCATCATGACTGATACAATGAGCTCTTTACTGTGTATCAGGGTACTGCCAGAGGAGAATGACTGAATAAATAGACAAATGCTGCAATTGTCTATTTATTAAAGCCATGTGGGAAAACTGTTCTATGGACCCCGAATATCAGCAATGATACTGTCCCCATTTCTATCTTGTTCATATTTTTCCTGAATGTGTAAGTATTCTCTATAATCATTCTTAGATGTAGCATTCCCACTTCTCTCTATGACAAAGAGTTTGTATGAGAAGGGATGAAAAGAGAATCATTTGGACACAAAAATTAGCTAGCTACAAGCAAGCTTAAAGTTTTCAATTTCTCCCCATGAAGATTCTACTTCTCTTGGAGGTTTTATTGTTATTTGCCATTGTTATTATATATTATGTAGATAAAACTATATGTTTATATGGCATATATTTTAATTCAATTTTTCTTAGATAACAAAAAGATGTCCATATGTTTAGGATAATATGTGATGTGTCAATACATGTATATATTTCTGTGGGTTGGTTTTACATGCAACATATTTAAAAAGCTTTATATGTGTGTAGTGATCAGATGACAGCTTTATGGAGTTAGGTCTCTCCCTTCACCTAAACATGGCTCCCAGGGATTGATTCAGGTCACCACACTTGCTCTTCAGAGTGTTTTTACTGGAGGATCCTTCTGCTCATGTGATCATATTTGTTTGTGCAAACCTTTACTCCTTTATGGTCTAAAAATTCACAACCTTTCTTACAATTTTGGAGGGAATTTTTAAACCCTAGCCTGAAATAGAATATGCGTATTTATTTCTGTATTTGTACTGTGACTTATTAAGCTCTGATACACACTGCCTCAGTCCACTTCTACTGTCTCCATTTGCAGGTAATGACCATTTTACTGAAAACTTCTGTAAAAGCAATCTCTAACATAAAATGTTTGGATGTGTGGTATGCATGTCATTCTGGGTCTGCTTATTTCAACAGGCTCAGCAATCTGTAATTCTGTAGCAAATGACAAAAGTTATTCTCTCTTGTGGCTGAAAAATGTCTCACCATGTAAGTACCAGACTTTCCTTTTCTACTCATCAACTGAAAACTTAGGTTGCTTTCCCACCATATCCTCTGTCAGCAGTCTTATAGAAAGTTCTTTGTGACAGGCAGATAGCCATTAGTGGGGTTACTCTACCATATGCCAGTTAGATTTTTAATTCTTCAGGACATTCTACCTTGTTTCCCTAGTGACTGAACAAATATTTATTCCTATAATCGTTGTATAATGATTACATTTTCTCCACAACATCAGTAGAACTGTGGACAGTTTTACAATAGTTATGTTTCTGGAGTAGTAGATATCATTACAGTTTTTATTTGCCATTCAACTATAATTTCTAAGGTGACCATTTTTTTTATATAACTTCACTAGTTCTTTACATCTTTTGAGAAAGTCCTATTTAACTTTATTGCTTATTTTTATTTGTTATTTATTTTAATTTCATTTTATATTCCAATCACAGTTCTTCCTCCCACCTCTCCCCCAACCACAATTTACCTCGCCTCCCTACCTAAGTCTACCCTTCCATCCACTCTTCCCAAGGGGTAAGAGCTCCCATGGGGTGTCAACAAAGTCTGACCCATTAAGTTGAGGCAGGACCAAGGCCCTCCATGCTATATTAAAGCTGAGTATGGCATCCCAACATAGGGAATGGGATCCAACAAGCTAGCTCATGCACCACGGATAGATCCTGGCCTTACTGTTAGGGGCCTCTCAGATAGACCAAGCTACACAGCCGTGTCCCATATATGGAGGGACTAGTTTGATCCCATGGAAGCTTCACAGCTGTCATTCTAGAATTCATGAGTTCACATGAGCTTGTTTTAGCTGTCTCTGTAGATTTTCCCTTCATGATCTTGACC
The DNA here is from genome assembly GCF_943737965.1 of Phodopus roborovskii. Lineage (NCBI taxonomy): Eukaryota > Metazoa > Chordata > Mammalia > Rodentia > Cricetidae > Phodopus > Phodopus roborovskii. The sequence continues at coordinate 879,168 of NW_026126413.1, read as the reverse complement.
TTCCTTGCTCATATATTCCATCCTGCCTTAATTTTAAAGCTGAGTTATTTGGTGTTCCTTATGTTTATCAGCCCTTTGTCAAATATATAGCTCACAATACTTTATTCTGTTATTTAACTCATCTCTACGCTTTGTTAATTGTTTCCTTTTCTATACAGAAGATTTTTAGTTTAATTCCATTTGGCTATTTTGCTTGCTTTCCTGCTCTTTAAGAGTGTTACAAAAAAAAATGTAATTTATGTATTTCAATGTCTTGGTTAATCTGTTCTATGTCTTTTTATAATAGGCACATTTTTTTAGGTCCTGCATTTAACTCTTTAATTCAATTCTAGTTAATTTTTGCAATTGATTGGAGAGATAGGGATCCAGTTTCATTCTTCAGCATGTGGTTTTCATTTTCCCAACACTGCTTCCTCATGAGGACTATGTCTATACTTTTACATCGCTTATTTGTATAAGCTTTGTCAAATATCACTTGTCTATAGGTATGTACATGCTTACTTTTGGGCTCTCACTATTATTGCATAACTTTTTGTTCTGTTTTTTATGCAAATGGCATGCTGTTTTGATTACTATATATTTGCAGTATATTTGAAAACGAGTTTGTGTGAGTTTTTCCATGTTTTGGCTTTCTTCAAAGTAATTTTTGCTATATACAAGGGGAAGGGGTAAGGTGAACCTTAGATTTATCTTCTAACTTACTGAAGAATGTAATTGACATTTTGATAAAGCTTACATCTAATATGTAGTTCATATTGGGTGGTAGAGATATTTCTATAATCTTGGTCCTTCAGATCCATAAATATACAGACTCTATTATTTTTCTGTCTTCAATTACTTTTATCAATGTTTTATCATTTCCATTGCAGGAATGGTTCAACTGTGGTAAGTTCAGTATGACATTAGCCATTGGCTTATTCTAAATGAATTTGGTCATGTTGAGTTTTTTTTTTCCTTCTATAATTAATTTACTGAGTATTTTCGCTATGTTTTGTTTTTCTTTTATTTTTAAGATTATAATTACATAATTCTTCCCCTCCCTGTTCTCCCCGACAAACCTCCATATACTCCTCCTTTCTGTCTTTCAAATTCATGGTCTCTGTTTGCATTAATTGTTACATGCATATATGCTTTCTTATATATTATCTGCTCAATTTGTATAATGTTATTTATGTGTATGTTTTCAGAGATGAGCATTTGGTATTGGATAACAAATTGGTGTGTGCTTCCCTAGAGAAGACCATTTCTCTCACTTTCAACATTCCTTAGCTACATGTAGTTCTTTGTGTCAGGTTGAGTCCTAGTGGGCTTTCCTCTGTCAACTTTAGCATGTTTCTTGTCATTCTTATTCAATTTATGTTTAGGCAGTCATGTTGGTGAGGTTTTATGTCTATAACCTCTGACATTTCTAGAAGAAAGTCTCACAGTATATTCCCTGATCCTGTGACTCTTATTGTCTTTCCATCCCCTGGTCAACAATTTTCCCTTGCCTTAGGTAAAGGGGGGTTTTATAGATGTGTCCGCTGGGCCTTACCTCCACAACTACTAAGCATAGAAGGGTTATTAGTTTTATCAAGCATCTTTTGCATGACTTGAAATAGTAATAGGTTTTGTATTACACACTGTTATTTGAAGTACAACGCATTTAATGATTCATTTTAGTGACTGCTGTTTTCATTCTTGAGATAGATCCCTCATGACCATAGTGATTAATCTTTCTAATATGTCTGCTAATGTTTTGTTGAGGTGTTTTTAATGTATTTATCTCTATCATCTATGTATCATCTGTCTGTTTATCTATATCTATTGATTTCTATTATCTATCATCTATATATCTACCTATCATCTATAACTAATCTATGTTTACCTAATATTTCAACCTATCATATCTCTATATACAATCTATTATATATCCACATATTATCTATCTTATCTTTCTATATATCTACCATCTATCTCTATTACCTATCTATATATCATTAATATCTATTATCTATCTGTATATCATTTATCTGTCTTTCTCTATTTATCTCCATCTGTCTCAAGAATACTGCCCCATAATAGTCTTAAGTTGTGTCTTTTTGATGGTTTTGATGTCAGTATAATACAACATTGTGGAATGAGTTTAGAACAACCCTCTCCTCTTAAATTCCTTGAAATAACATAAGAACAACTAATATTAGTTCTTTCAATGTTCACTGTAATGCAGCAGTGAAGCCATCTGGTCCATCACTGAGATTCTTTCACAGTTTTTCTGTATAGGTGAAATTTATATAAAGGTCAGTAGAAGAAAGCTGCCTTTGGCAATTGTTCCTTTTCCTTGCTGTTTGAACTGGAATAGAAATTACTGCTTGCTGGCCATTTCATTACATTTATTCTTTAGGAGTCCCAAGATTCTGCCTTTGGCACAGAGGTATAATACTTAGAAGTAATTTAATTATAATTGTAAAGTAGCATTAGGTCCATTAGGTCAGCATAAAACATTCTTTGTGCTTATTCCACAGCGACTGGGTCAAGAGTGGTTGAATTCAGTGTCTCATATAATTTCAGAGCTTTGGGGATATTTCTCCAAACTCATGCCAAGATTTTATGTGGCAGAATTTTTCACTCCCAATGGTGCAAAAAAACTGTAATTGTGTTCTGGGGCAGTTTGGCCAAAGTTACTTCTAATCATGCTTCAATTTTTAAAGTCTGGCAGTTATTATTTCACATAAATATTTCATTTATTTTTGAGATTGCTCAATAGAGTCAAGGGCAGGACCCATACAACCCATCATTCTGTTGCAGACACTGTCTGTAATCTCTTACCTCATTACATTAGTTGAACTTCTGGTTCCTTTGCATTTTATTTTATCTCCCACAGAATGTTACTGTCAATCTATTGAAAGGATTTTCAAAGGAGGGTTGCTATTCTATATATTTTTCACCATTTCTATTGAATTAGTCTACATGTTCAATATGATGGATATATCAATAACTAAGACCTGTTTCACAGAACTTACTGCCTTTAGGATATGGTTGTGCAACTAACTGAATGGAAGACTACTGATCCGTCACTAGCATGCCTGCAGGAAAGAGTGTAGATCTAAGGTGCAGTTATTGAAATTTGCCTTATAGAGCTGAAAATTGTTTCTTCACCCCATGGAATCTTTTCTAACACAGGCCACGTTTTAAGCCATGGATAAATCTCAAAAAAAAAAAAAAAAAAAAAAAAAAAAAAGAATTGAACTCGTTCTTTGCATCTCATTAGAATTTACTATAATAAAGCTCAAAATCAATAGCAGAAGGAAATAAAGAAACGCCATACCTGGAAACTGGACAATGCATGTGTAGATAACTAATGGGTAATTGAAAAACCAGAGCAGATTTTTTTCCTTTTTTTATTTAAATTTGAAACAAGGTTGTTTTACATGTCAATCCCAGTTCCCTCACCCTCCCCTCCTCCTCCATTATCCCCACAAAATCCCAACCCATCCTCTTTCTGCTCCCTAGGGAGGGTGAAGTCTTCAAGGTCTGTCATATCATTTGGGGCAAGGCCTAGGCCCTCCCCAATATTGACTAGGCTGAGAAAGTATCTCTATGGGGATGGGCTGGGAAACCAGCATAGGACTGACCCAACCCCCCCCCCCCCGAATGTGAGTGTTTGTTTAGGAGGACTGGAAAGTCCATGGGGCCTCCAGTAATGGATCAGTATTTATCCTTACTATATAAAGAGATAATGGTTTTAAAAACTCTGTGTGTCAGTTAGGAGGCCTAAGCAGTCTATGAGGCCCCTGGTAATGGAACAGCATTTATAACTAGTGTACAGATGGACATTGGGACTCCATTCCCCATAGCATAGAGCGACACTCTCTCAGCCTAGACACACAGGGGAGGGCCTAGGCCCTGCCCCACATGATGTGACAGTCTTTGATGATCCCCCATAGAAGGCCTCACCCTTTCTATGGAACAAAAGAGGGATGGGATGGGGGCCAGTGTGGGGCATGGAGAATGGGAGGGAGAGGGAACTGGGATTGATATATAAAATAAGATTGCTTCTAATTTAAATTTTAAAAAAGAATAAAAAAAAAAAAAACTTCCTGAAGTCAAATGAAAATGTGACTGAAATATAACAGAATACTGTGGGCAAGAATTATGAAAAGAACTCAAGTATCATAGAAATAATACTAAGAATTTTAAATGCAATTATATAAAATTTTAAGTTTCTGTATAGGAAAAGAAACAACCACCAGAGTGAAGAGACATCCTACTGAATAGGAAAAAGTCTTTGCCAACTCCACATTAAGAAGGCTAATCTATAGAATACTTAAAGAATTTTGTGATTTAAATACTATGAATCCAGCTAATGTAGTCAATAAATTGGCAAATGGATTGGATAGATAGCTTTCAAAAAAGAAACACGAATAACCTATAATATTTTTTCAAGTAGTCAACATCTTTAGCTAGCAGGAAAATCCAAATTAAAGCTGCTTTGAGATTCAATCTTACCCCATTGAAAATGGCTAAAGCTAAGCAAGGAAATGACAAAAAGTGCTGGTGAGACTTTGGGAAAGAGGAACGACTATACACTATTCATGGGACTGTAAACTAGGGCAGTCACTGTGAAAATTGGTAAGCAGGTTCTTCAAAGTTTTAAAATAGAACAACCAGATAACCCTACTTGATAGCATACCATCGTGATTCATGTGAAGCATGTTTACTGAAGCATTGTTCTGAGTAGCTAAGAAACAGCACCAATTTAGATGTCTATCAATAGATAATAAGAAAAATGCAATGCATATACACAGAAAGGTTTTAGTAATAAATGAAGTTATGGTATGTATATGAAACATATGGAATGCAGATCATTACACTACATGAAATAAATAAGGCACTCATAGAAATTTATCATGTTTTCTGTCATATGCGGCAATTGGATTATTTTTAATTGTGCGTCATGGATTATAAAATTAAAAAAAAAGGGGGGGCCATGAGAGGGATAAAGCAATTAAAAGAAAAGAAGATTATAATAGTATTTATTTAACATGAAGGGAAGAAGGAAAAAGTATTTGGTTTTAGCAAGGGGCATGAAAAGGAGAAAGCAATGGGGTGAGTAAGAATAAAGTTTCGTATATAAGAATAGAATTGCCATAATTTAAACCCTTCTTTGTATGGTAGCTTAGATAAAAAGAATAGTTTGGTTGTTGACTCTAATAGCGAACACTACTAGACAAAGGAAGGGAACATTGCAGAATTATAGCTGAGGAACTTTGCTTGGCTCAGATAGTGAGTTCATGTAGTTTTAAAATCTAAGCGTAAAGGCAGCTTGTATTCAAACAGTGCATATTGTATCCATGTGCCACAATTCTTATGATTGTCGTATTTATTAATCTAAAGAATCAATGTTTCTAAACTTACACATAGCAGAGTATCCCCTAGTGATGCACAGAATGAAAGTTTTAAACTTGAGTCTGCATCTGACTCACCCTGACACCTCACTAAAATATGTTTCCCTAAATTCCATCCAAGAAGGGTTTTGACCCAAAGAATTAAGCATAAAGTCTGGAATCTGCATTTTTTGATAAGTAATCTAGATGATTACACTGCACTAAGATTTCCCACACAATTTTATGAAGTATATTATGGAGAGACACGTAAACATTTTTGATGCATTATTCAAGCCTGGTATCAGGTATACACAAAATAAAGGTTGATATGGGAGTTTACCTCCAAGCCTTTCTCCAGGATTTTTGCTTTTTAAAAAAATTCATTTGAGAAAAGCTCCAAGGTCATGTGTTCACACACCTTCAGCTCACACTCTAATTGCAGTCATAAATTTAATGTGCATTTCCTTGCCGAATCCTTAATTTTTCCTTGCACAACATGCAACACCATTTACATGTATAAGTGGGTAGATTTATGTGAATAATTTTAGATCCTGGTGGGAAAAAAATTAGCCTCCAGTATGAAATGCTTTCATAAAAGGGGATTTTACTCATTCATACTAATCACTATTCATTATTACAGAAAGGGCTGTGATCTGCCATTGTAAGAGGGATTTCATTTATATCACAATAAAATTTTTTTGAGCTTTAATATTCAGTAAAACCCAATTTGAGTAAATTATATCAGTGGGAAGTGGACACAACCACTAGCATTTCAAAAATTTTGTGTCTACATTAATTGTGAAAATATAATACATTGAGAGTTATTTTCCCACTTAACTTTTGATAGGTTGCCAAGAGTTGTGGCATTTTTTAACCTATTTCAAAATCATCAGGACTATGGTTAAGAGTTCCTCATATGTCTCCTGGAATATTACTCAACAGATGCTTTTAGACTGGGCTCAATACTGACCTCAGATTCTTGTCATTCTTTGTCTTTTGACCCCATGTCAGTGTAGGCTACTGTACTGTCATTGGTAGGGTTAGTTTCCTTGGAGACCTAATGCCTGTGCAGGCAAAGCCTGACCTACTTGTCAGCCACTTTCCTCCATCCCAAATTTCCATAGCTAACAAGTCAGCAGGTAGATGTGTTTTCCCATTGCACTTTTTATCTTTGTCTGGCAACACGACCAACCAGAATTCCCTGAGAAGAGAGGTTTTATAATGCATTATCTAGACAAGGTTGTCTCCTGATTATTTCTGTGGTTGACTAGATTACTGTTAGTTGTGTGTGATGACCTAGTCTACTGAGTAAGTGGCAACATTTCATGGGATGGGCTAAGAACTGTATAAGAATGAAAAAAAGCAGCTGAGCATAAGTAGAAAGCAAGTGTTTATTGCTCTCTGTTTTTTCACACAGATGTGATGATACAACCAGATCCTTCTTGGGGCACTCAATGGTGATGGGTAACCTGGAGATGTAAGCCCAAAGCAAAACAATGAAAAACTTTCTCCCCTAAGTTCTGTTTGGTCAGCAAGTTTTAATCACAGAAACAGGAAAGAAACTCGAGCACTAACTATGAACAAAATAGAAGACACCATTATCAAATTGGCCCTGCTGAATCTGAATTGTTCAAGCAATTGTGATAGAATTATTCCTTCCTTGGAGAATTTGGGGTGACATACAGTAAAGCATTAATAATCCGTTAAGGTGAGGGACCAGGGAGGTGGAAAGAAAATTTCTTTGTACAGATGGGGTACAAATTTCTTCCTACAGATGAGGGCACTATACACATGAAAACTCTCATTTCTGTTCATTGTCCTTACCCATTTCTTGAGAAACTTAGACCAAAATTTGAGCTTCTAAATCTGTCCTCTTCTTAGGCATATTTACCTTCCAGTCCCAATTCATTTGTTTAAATATGTATTATATCCTTCTTAGTAAAACCAACTTCATTTCATGTCATAAGTATAGAGAAGACCTCAGTTCCTTGTACTTGTTTATAAACAGAACACTAGTCTGGCTAACAGGACACGAGATCTTTTTTCTCAAATAAAAAAGTTCTTCCTTTCCTCATGTAAAAAGAAGTCAAAAAACTGGAGCTATATAAGAGGTATCGGTGATCCTCATACAAATGTATAATGCCATAACTCTTCATCATAGACTAGTCTCTTTTCAGACATCATTAAAGAAATCGCTGCCCAAAATGATACCATTCTACAAAGGTTGTAACACAAGTCACATAGAAATATATTTTAAAAAACTGAATTAAACTATTAGAAATTAATTAGATTTCAGAGTTCCTTGAGGCAACAGCACATCTGCAGTTATCTGTAAAGCCCCTCTGATAGGTAGTTGCTTATACTCTGAGAACTACATATAGGAATGGGAACTAATTGCAAATGAAAAGTAAAGAGAAGTTTGAGGATTATTGGAATAAAGCTTCCTACTCAGCAACATAAACTGAAAACCAGCTGTTTTTACCATCGTGAGCCACAGAAAGCATATTCCAAATGGTTTTCTAAATGAAAAGAGAAATCTGGAGAAACAGTAAAGCTACAAAGTGTTCTCCTTAGTTGTGTTTATTTTAATGGCGTGTTTAAACAGGCATTTTTATATTCACAAGGCATGTTGTCTCAGATGTTCTCTAGTATTCTTCAGAAACAAAGACAGCAGAAGTGCCACAAGCATTAAGGACTCCATATCCACCTTGGTATTTCCAATAAACATAGGCAACACAAAAAGTGGATATGTACTAGGGGCAGTGACATATTCTTGGTACTACAGATTACACAGACAGGACAAGTGATGGGCTCTGAGAGTTCTTGAAACCAACAAGTTTTCCCTCTGGAAAAAAAATAATAATAAAACTAAGAATATATATATATATATGTATAATCAAAGTGGGATTTCTAGTCAAGACACATTAAAAAACTTCGTAAAGTTAAAACTTATTAAATAATACTAAAAGCAAGAGATGGAATTGTGTCTTGTGAATATTTACATATTGCTCCCAGTCTCTCTATGTAATTTTAGACAATATATTTCAAAAACCAAAAAAGATTCTCTCTTGAGTTTATATCCACACTTAAACTGCAAAATCCACTCTTTGTACCCAGTACGTTTTAATTTGGCTTGAAGGCTTTCTTTCACATAAACTGTATGTATATAAGTTTTTGATGGGTCAATGTCATAATCATTACTGTACATTAACTAAATTAATTGAAATTTGCTACTTTGAAGAAGTCATGGAAATAATGTGATTAGTTACTTATTATTATACCAAGCCACCCTCAAATTCAATGATAATAATGCTTTACTGCTTTTGACTCTACAGATCAGTATCTGGACTTTCCTTCAGATCTGTGCCTAGATAGAATAATATTGATGAAGATGGCTCATGAACCTCAGACAGTTAGCAATTACCTAGGGTCTGGATAAAGGCTTACATCAGGCATCCTGACTCCTCATTGGCTCTCTCTGCTTCTAATCCCAGCAGGATGAAATTTGTCTGCATGGAGTTTACAGAGAGTCAGGAAATATGTAAAAGAGTTCTGAAATTCCAGGTTCAGTACTATAAAAGTTGCTTTGCATTGCATTCTCTGAGCCAAAGTAAGTTGCAAGACCAGTCCAAAGTCAAATGATTGAAAAAATCTGGCCATCTGTGACAGACAAATGGTATGTTGAAAAGAGATTTTATGAGATGATGTGCCCTCTACAAGTATCACAAGAAAGAACATAATTTTTGTAACACTATAAAATTATATTGCAATTTTATGGACATCTATCATTTTGAATTACAGTATTTCAGCCCTGTCCTCTGACTAATTTTAAATAAGTTATGACATGGATTAACTTTGGGGGTGCACATAGTCACACTGAAATGTAAAGGTATATAATTTAAGATTACTAGCAAATGACACTTCATTATGTAGGAAGCCCCTATCGAGCTCAAGAAAACAAAGCATGTTATGAGAAACCCATCAATACCAAACATCAGTTGCCTCAGGTTCTGAAATATTCAATGTGTTAAATTCAATGAAGAATTCTTCACACTCTGATTCCGTTGGCTCATTTCATTTGCTCTTGAGCTGCAGGTATAATACGGTTGGAAATTCCATTGGGTCATTAGCTTGAAGTAGAATCCAATTCTAGTGCCATCCCAGTACCTTGGGGTCTAAATCTTCTATCAGCACTGTATAGCAATCTGAGAATTGCTAACAAGATGTATGCTTTTCTGCAAGTTAAAGATGTATGCTTTTCTGCAAGTTATTAATATTTATAGAGCATATGTTTAAAATTATTGAAATGCATATAATAGAATATTTATTGTTGAAATTATTAAGCATATAGCTTTTGAAATTCTTATCTACTTTTTCTTCCATATAGCACACAAACTTTTTTATATTATTATTTATTTTAAATTTTTTACATATAGATCGCAGTTCCCTCTCCCTCCCTCCTTCCCTCTTTCCCTCTCTTCCCCCCTCACATGCACCCCATCAACCCTCCTCTCCCATTCCCCCACACACACTCCACATGTAGGGTGATGCCATCCAGGAGGGGTCAGCTAAATCTGTCAAGTCATTTGAAGTAGGGATTAGGACTTCTCTCCTGTCTCTAGATTAAGGGAGTATCCCTCCATGGGGGATTTGCCTTCAAGACCTTTTGTACACCAGGAATACATCCTGGTTCCACTGTCTGAGGTCCCTTGGACTGCTCAGTCCTTCTAGCTGAGACCCATATTCAGGGGGTCTGAGTCAGTCCCATGCTGGGTTCCCAGCTATCAGTCTGGGGACCCATTAGCTCCTCCTTGTCCAGGTCAGCTGTCCTGTGTGTTTCTACAACCTGGTCTTGTCCTCTCTCTTTGCATCTGGATTCTAGTTCAGCTCAGTGTTTAGTTGTGGGTGTTTGCTTCTGTTTCTAGCAGGTACAAGATGAGGGCTCTATGATGGTGGATAAGTTAGTCATTGATCTCATTATCTGGGAAGGGCATTTATGGTAGACTTTCCACTGTTGCTCATGTTGTTAGTTGGAGTCAGAGTTGTAGGTCTCCAGACATTTCTTTAGGTTCCGTTTTCTCTTCAATACTATAATGGCTCCCTCTTTTATGTTCTCTCTCTCTCTCTCTCTCTCTCTCTCTCTCTCTCTCTCTCTCTCTCTCTCTCTCTCTCCTGTCTTCTATTCCTCCCCTGACTCAATTTTCCTCGTCCCACATGCTTTCCTCTCTTCCCCTTCTCTTTCTCCTAGTTCCTTCTCCACTCAATGCCTCCCCCCACTCCCCATGTGCTCTGGAGAACTTCTCCCTTGCCCCTTCTGTGAGTGAACTTATAGGAATATTTTAAAATCCACCTTGTATCCTAGTTCCTCTGGTGGTGTGAATGATAGGCTGCTGATCTTTTGCTAGGCTGCTGATCCTTTGCTCTAGGTCTAAAATCCATACATAAGTGAGTACATACCATGTTCCTCTTTTTGTAATTGGGTTACCTCATTCAGGATGGTTTCTTCAAGTGCCCTCCACTTGCCTGCAAATTTCAAGATTCCATTTTTTTCCCCACAGAGTAGTATTCCATTGTGTAGATGTGCCACATCTTCTTTATCCATTCTTCATTTGAGGGGCATCTATCTAGGTTGCTTCCATGTTCTTGCTATTACAAATAGTGCTGCTAAGAACATAGTTGAGCAGATGTCTTTGTTGCATGGATGTGGATCATTTGGGTATATGCTTAAGAGGGGCATTGCCAGGTCCTGTGGTAGACTGATTCCCATTTTTCTGAGGAACTGCCATACTGATCTCCAAAATGGCTGTACAAGTTTGCACTCCCACCAGCAGTGGAGGAGTGTTCCCTTTCTCCACATGCTCTCCAGCATAAGTAGTCATTGGTGCTTCTAATTTTAGCCATTCTGGCAAGAGTAAGTTGGTATCTAAGAGTTGTTTTGATTTGCATTTCCCTGATAGCTAAGGATGTTGAGCACTTTCTTAAGTACCTTTCAGCCTTTTTGATTTCCTCTATTGTGAATTCTCTCTCCAGTTCTGTACCCCAATTTTTAATAGGGTTACTTGTTGTTTTGTTGACTAGTTTCTTGAGTTCTTTGTACATTTTAGAGTTCAACCCTATGTCAGATGTAGAATTGGTGAAAATCTTTTTCCAGTCTGTGGGCTGCAGTTTAGTCTTGTCAACTGTGTTCTTTGCCTTACAGAAGCTTCTAAGTTTGAGGAGGTCCCATTTATTAATTGTCGATCTCAGTGTCTGTGCTACTGGAGTTATGTTCAGGAAGCAGTCTCCTATACAAATTTGTTCACAGTTCAAGGGTACCTCTTACTTTCTCTTCTAGGAGGTTCAGAGCCCACAAAAAATTTTAAGAGTGATCTCAAGGCATAAAGATTTTTTTAAAATAGGGAATAAATATAGGAACAAAAGGACTGCAGAATCTTGCATACCATTAGTGTATGAAATGCATATCTCAAATATTTGAACACTTTGAAATGTTTGTTTCCAGGTCTCTGGAAGTTAATAATGAAGGGCAATGTTGAATTTCACAGTTTTCTGAGGTGGTGTGAAATTCACAGCTTTCTACCCAAGTTTTCACATCCCTTTTAGAAGGAGCTCTAGCATTTTAATTTTTACACTGCTGGGGATTGACAGGCAAAGTTTAAAAAGGGTGCAAATCCTCAGTAATTTTTAATCAATTTATTTAATAATTTCAAGTCAATAGTAACTTAAGTTTGTAGATTCATATTATACTACTTTTTCTGTACTCTAAAAATAGTGATTTGCAGCTTCAAATTATTAACAAGCATTCAGATACTAAAAATGCAAAGTGTAAATTTTGATTTGGTTCATGGGTTAAAAACAAAAATGAAAACCAGTTTTTCAATGCCATTGTCTAGGGAAGTATTTGTTACCTAGGATTTTGAGGTTGGAGAAGTAACTACAGTCCACAGTTCCCTTTAGCCTTCCATCTTTGTGGAAACTGACTTTTATGAATACTACCTCAAAGCAGGAATAGTAAACTAGTCCAAAACTACTAGCCTGAGCTTGGCAATCTGGATCCATGGGTGATGACTGACAACAGGAAGAAGAAGTTAGAATTGAAAATCAAAGTGCAATATACAGTGATAGAAAGAGTCATTCACTTTATTTTAATGAGTTATATAAGCTGAATTGTGTTCTTTATAACTACTTTCCCCTCAATCAGAAGCATTGTGCTTCTTTGGCCTTTTGATATTTTTCTCTATGATGAAGCTTTTATTGATATTAGTTGTTGGAAACTGGTATTCTGCTGACCCTGGCCCCTAACAATGGGTGGGACACACATGGCCATATCATCACCATGTCACTCATCGCTCCTTAGGAGCTGCATAGGGACTCAGTTACACATATGCCAGATTCTTCTTTTAAATAAGAGAACTTCCTTCTTCCTCTCCTTCTCCCCCTTCTCCTCCTCCTCCCCCTCCCCTGCCCCTCTCCCTCTCTGTCCCCCTCTCCTCCTCTTTCTCCCCCTCTCTGTCTCCTGCCATCAGTTGGCCACCTGCTACCCACCTTCTCTTCCCTCCACCAATAAACTCCATGTGGGTGCATTGAGTCTGGTGTCCATGTTTCATTGGTGACAGCTGCAGCAAAAGAACAACACTAGTAACAAGCACCAAGTTTTTTTTTACTAAGTAGTGCAGTTACTTGCTAATTAACTCCTGTAGTCTGATCTTTCCTCTGATGCAGACTTCCACACAGCATAAGCCCTATTCTTCTAACCCTTATGGCAGTGGGGTTACAGAACCCTGCCATGGCCTCACACTAGCACATAGATTAGAAGGCATGACAGTACAAAGACAGACAGCTAAGTGCTGCATTGTGAAAGAAGACATGCAGTCAAGAACACAGATTTGAAAATGAACCAGTTTAGGAAAGGGATGGAGAGAATCCAGACTGGAGTGTGGCAGCTCCAGAGAGTTGGAACTTCACTCCACTGATCAGTCACTTGGGTTTGCCAAAGTTTAAGTTCAAAGAGGTAACAAGATTAAAGGGCTTTAACTTTGGAGTTGGGGGCACATAGTCACACGGAAATGTAAAGTTGTATGACTTAAACATACTAGCAAATGGCACCTAAGAATATACAAAGCCCCTAAAGAGCTCAAGAAAACAAAACATGTTATATTTGTTTATGTGATTGCTTACCAGAAAAACTCTGTTATTCTTTATGTTAATATTAAACATGAATTAGGAAAGAGTATATAATTATGTAATGAACAAATTGGCACAATTCCTACTTCCTATGTCCTCTAGTGAATAGCTATCAGAAAGAATAAGGAATTAATATCAAAGTCAGCTACAGAGTCAAAACAGAGAAATTACCCTATTATAAAATTTCTCTGTATTTTGTGTTTCCAGCACTAAGTCAATGCTGGACTAAGGCATGGGCAATTATAATTCAGTTTGGAAATGTTGATGCATTGCAGAACAGTGTTTGTACTTTGAAAAACCCTTTAAACAAGTAAAGGGAGGGGAGCTTTTTAATATGAAAAAGCAAGTATGCTGATTTGCTTTACCCAACCTTGAAATATCACTCAATAACAATCAGAAAATGGCAGCTTGCCCAGATTTTGAGGCTTGATTTTGAAATCAAATAATTTCAAAGAATTTACAGTATGCCACTCTCCATACCAACCAAGAAGGACAGAAAATATTTCCCTGGGCGTGAATTTCAAGCACGATTCTCAAAGGGGTACCATGTGCCCTTCTAGAAGGCACAGACAGTTTAGTGTTAGAAGACGATAGTTGCATGGTGAGACATCCTTCCCACATTAGTAAGGGCAGGAAAACAATTCAAAGATTTCAGGGCAGAACTCAGGAACAGTATGGGGGGGGCAACCAAATGCACTTTTAAAAGGAAGAAAATGATTATTGGATATATCTTAGAAGTAAGAATATAGAGTACGATAATTAATTGGTGGGACAGTGACAAATATCTTAAATTTCCTTTACAAGGAGAAGCAATGACCAAAGTAAAAATTGTAAATAAGTTCTGAAAGTAAAAGTTAAAGGACACTGAAAACCATTTACGTTAAGTCATATATTTAAAATTCCCTTACTAAAACAAAAGCCATATCCTATCAAAGCCTCACCTACCCAGCACCACTCTTGTGATTTTTTTTCCCTCAGACCTCACCTTCCTGGCTGTCCTGATTATGAAGATGAAATATTTTTATTGTCATATGCACTCTTTCTTGTCACACACAGATAATGAGTGCAGTCACTTTCAGTCACCAACATTTCTCCTCCTCTGATGGGAGATTTTATTCTGTATATGTTTTTCATACTGATTAGTGAATAAAGCACTGTTGGCCAATAGGAAAGAAGATAGGAGGGACTAAGAGACAAGGAGGAAAGAGGAAGTAGTAAGGAGGAGTCAGGATGGAGAGCCTGGAGAGAACAGAACCGCCATTCCTCCGCTCTCGGTAAGACCCCGTGGAAATACATAGAAATGGGTTAATAATTAAGACAGAGCTAGCCAATAAGAAACTAGCACCTGGCCAATAGCATTGTATCAAATACAGAGTCTCTGTGCATTATTTGGGGCTGGTGGCATGGCAGCAGAACAAGACCAGGCGGCAGGCAGAAAAACCTTAATCCCTACACTCCTCCTCCTCCTTCTCCTTCTCCTTCTGGTATCCATGGCCCCAGCTCTAATCCACCTTCATTGCATTGCATTTCAAGCTTTCCTGCTGATGCATGAGTTCAGTATCTCCTTACAGGTCACCTATGTTTAAAATATAGGTCAATTTATTGTTACCTGTAAATTTTCATGATCATAGGGAAGCAAAAGAAGCCTTTGTTCGATACTCATTTTGTTTCTAATTACCCTCACACTACTCCAACTTTTTTTGTTTATGTTTTTTGTTGTTGGTTTGTTTTTCTATTTAAATTTGAAACAAGCTTGTTTTACATGTCGATCCCAGTTTCTTCACCCTCCCCTCCTCCCCTGTCCCCACTACCAACCACCATCCCCTCCCCTTTCTGCTCTTCAAAATCGATCATTTGGAGCTTGGCCTAGGTTAACCCCATCTGTCTAGGCTGAGACAGCATCCCACTTTTTTTTTTTTTTTAAATACTTTTGTCCTTGTTTAAAATTTTATTGTATTTCCTTATTTATGAAATGCAAGAGAAGAACTTGCAGGAGGCAATTCTGTCCTTCCTTCATGGGTGTCCAGGGAAAAAAGTTAGGTCATCAGACTTGGTAGCTAAAGCCTTTACCTACTGACTCCAAGTTGCTTATTCTTTTTTTTTATTATTATTATTTAAAACCATCTTGTTTTACATGTCAAATCCAGTTCCCACACCCTTCCTTCTTCCTTACCAACCCTAATCCCATATCCTTTCTGCTCTCCAGGGAGCAGAATTTCATAGGGAGTCTTAAAAGTCTATCATATCATATCTATGTAGAACAAGCTCCCAAAGTCCATTCCTATACTAGAGATAAATACTGATCCATTACCAGAGGCCCAACAGACTGCCCAGTTCTCCTAACTAACAACCACGTTCAGGGAGTCTGGGTCAGTCCTATGCTGGTTTTCCAGCTGTCAGACTGGAGTCCATCAGCTCCCCCTTGTTCAGACCAGCAGTTACTGTGGGTTTCTCCAGGCTGTTCTTGATCCCATTGCTCATCACTCCTCCCTGTCTGCAACTGGATTCCAGGAGTTCAGCTCAGTGTTTAGCTGAGGGTGTCTGCTTCTGCTTTCATCAGTTACTAGATGAAGGCTCTAGGATGGCATATAAGGTAGTCATCCATCTCATTATCAGGGAAGGGCATTTAAGGTAGCCTCTCCACTATTGCTTAGATTGTTAGTTGGGGGTCATCCCTGTAGATCTCTGGATATTTCTCTAGCACCAGATTTCTCTTAAAACCTATAATGGCTCTCTCTATTATGGTATTTCTTTTCTTACTCTCCTCTATTCTTCCCCTGACTCAATCTTCCTGCTTCCTCATGCTCACCTGTCCCCTCCTCTTCCTCCTAACTTTGCTCCCCTCCACCCATGCTCCCAATTTGCTTAGGAGTTCTTGTCCCTTTCCCCTTTTCCAGGGGACCATGTATATCTCTCTTAGGGTCCTCCTTGTTTTCTAGCTTTCCTGGTGGTGTGGATTGTAGGCTGGTAATCCTTTGCTCTATGTCTAAAAGCCATATATGAGTGAGTACATATCGTGTTTATCTTTTTGTGACTGGGTTACCTCACTCAGGATGGTCTCTTTTTGTTCTATCCATTTGCCTGAGAATTTCAAAATTCCATTGTTTTTGTTTTGTTTTGTTTTCTGATGAGTAGTACTCCATTGTGTAAATTACCACATTTTCTTTTTCCATTCTTCAGTTGAAGTTAAAAGGAAGAATTTGCATACTTTTCCTGACCTCCATGTTGAACTCAGTGTTCCTGGAACACAAAAATCCAGCCTATTCATGTATTACAGAAGAAATTAGCTATATATAGGAGATATAAATACATGCTTTTCAAAAAGCAAAGTTATAATTTTAAAAGTTTACATGAGAATGTACATAGAAATAATTTTTAAAGTATTTCTATATTGCCAAAATGAGAGAGAAAAATTAAACTAAGTACAGTTTTACTCTCTTAATAAAGCATGTGGAATTTGCTTTACCTACGGAAGATAACCTTATCTCAATCACTATGATAGCTGTTTTATGACACTGTCAAAGTATGTAGCTAAGAAAATAGGTGTAGTTCTTTAGAAGGGAAGCATTATTAATTGTTACATATAAATTATAATCCTTGAAACATTTTAATACTTTTTCATATATTTCTGACTTGTAGGTATATTGACTATTATACTTATGGTCACTATATTAAATATTACAAGTATTTAAACAACAGATTGTTATGAGGAATCAAATATTTTGAACATACAAGTTTTGATTTTAGTTATGATGAAACCTAAGAATGCATAATCATCTATATAAGTTTTCTGTGATATGATTTGTGTTATGAGACCACAGCTATATGATTAAACTAAAACCATAATGAAGTGAAAAAAAATCTTCCTGCAGAAATACAATAGTGTTTGACTGAAAACATAATGGGACAATGGGAGTTTAAGAAAGAAAAAAAAAAAAAAAAACAGTCAGTCAGTGTAAGAAGGCCTGTAGTTTACTATTGATATAAGAAATAAAATAAAAGTTTAAACTTATTTTGTAGGAAGCTTGTATAATGGGTATCATGTGAAGATACATATAAAACGTCAAGCCAGGCATGTTTGTTTGCACACACCTTTATCAGCATTTGGGATGCAGAAGCAGGTGAATTTCTATGAGTCAGAGACCAGCCTTCTCTACATTTTGCGTTCTTGGACAACCAGTACTACATAGACTTTGCGTCAAAAACCAATAAACAAATAAGTATGATAGATAGATGATAGATAGATAGATAATGTAGATAGAAATGGAGATAGATATATAGATTGATGAACATGGATGATGCTAGACATAAATTAAAAAATCATAATCAGTGTCATTTGATAAACAATTTACTGAGATGAAAACTTCCCATTGAATACTGGTTGTTTACAACCAGACAGGCAGGCTTGCTGTTAACAGTGCTAGGTATGATTAAGTGGTTAGTTGGCACAGTAAGTTTGATAGAGAGTTGTAACAGGGAGAGAAAAAGCTTTAAAGAGGAATAAAGGAAACTGTAAGGTAGGCCCTCTGGGTGCCTTGTGGTGTCAGGATACCATTATGAAGAGCAAATATATGGTGGAAAAATGGGAGAGAAAGAGAAGCAGAGTGATTCATCTACTGTGCAGCGTGGTGGAACTTAAAGATGCAAGGAATTTAAGAAGCAAAAGCAGTGAAGAACAAGCTGATGTAGGTAGTCTGCTTTGCCACCCAGGGCTGAGGTAATGTCAGGGCCAGAGCTGCTGCCCAGTACATGTCTGGGTCAACAATCCTGCTGCCTGCTGTAGTCTGTGTTGATGTCTGTGCCCCATGTTACCACTGGGGTTAAACCATGCCTATTGCAATCCGAGGATTGTGATGTCACTGGAAGATTTGGCCCAGCCCTTCATTGGCTGCTGCCCTGGGAGACCTGGTCCTGCCCCTCATGAGAGAGCTGGCTTCATCACCTCTCTGTGGTGTGGGCACAGGAAAGCTGGCTCTACCCCTCACCTGAGGTGGCAGTCCCAACACAGACCCAAACTGACCAGCTCAACTACCACTCAAACCCAAATTCAGTGCTTTGAATTGACCCACCTGAACATCTAGCTCAACTATGACCTGCTGCTTCACATAGCCCAACTATGTGAAGGGATTGGGCCATAAGAGCAAGAAGATGGAGGACTGAGGTGATTTTTGTTGTTGTTTTGTTTGTTTTATATTATTACTTTTATTTATTTTTTATTTCTTTGGGAGGACACTGCAAGGTTGAAGAGCAGACATGGAAGGATTAGGAAATAAGAGGAATTATAGTGCATCTTCTAAAAGGATCAATTATAAAATTAAATTTTTAAAACTGAAGTCTGTTGGGAAGGACTTTGATAATTTCATCTTCAGGATTCATATTCAGCTTGAGTCAAAAGGGGTAGGAGAATTTCCTGCTCAGTTGAGGAAGAGAATGCCACCAAGAGCCAGTTCTGCAGAGCAGGTAATGGCTGCCTCTGTGAAAAGGACAATGGTGAGCTCTTGAGGAAAGCATGTTATTGTGGGAAGCCACCATGAGAGCAAGGTGTGGCTAGAGTGAGTGTACCTGTTTGGTTGTGGTAGAGTGACAAACAAAAGTTCTGGGTGATGGATATCACTTAATGTTCTCATTTTTTTTGAGAAAGGGTTTCTCTGTAGCCCTGGCCATCTTGAAACTCTATAGATCAGCCTGCTCTTGAATTTACAGAGATATGCCTGCCTCTGGCTCCCTAGTACTGGGATTAAAGATGTGCACCATCACAGTATGGCTTATATTATACATTCTTAAGACTTATTTGGATGTCGTTGACATTCTGCTGACTATTCTATTTGGCACCATCTTCATATAAGAACTTATAGCAATATAAGATCAGTTTATTAGACGATATTTACTAATTGGGAGACAATATTTCATCAAGTTTAAATTACATTAACTGTAAAACATCAACTGTAAAGCCTAGGAGAAAACATTATAAAGAATGAATTCTACTGTTGGAACATATTTCAGGGTCAGAGGCTCAACTTCTCTTACAATCACATTCCCACCTGGTTTACTGTGCTGAAGTTTGTATGTTCATACTGTTACATAGCCTATGTTTACACACTGTTTACATTACACTGGTATAGATTAAACAGATGGACTTCAAACTCATTTAATTCTATTTTAGTGTTTAGTGTTTCGTTCATAACATGAACGAAAACAGAGAATACCCATATTCTAGTTCTACCATTTTGATCTTTATCTTAATTATCTTTTATCTATAATCTGAACAATTCAAATGAAAGAACTAAAAGTTAAGTGATAATAAATACACTAATAATGATCAATTTAATTACCAACACAATTCCTTAAATACTAATAATCAGCTGTGGTGAGCTTATAGCATCAATTCAGACTACATTAAATACAACTGGCTAAAAACAAATAATGAAGCATTTCAGAAAAGAAATAATTTAAGGGAGAAGTGAAATTTTAAACAGCAGAAAACATTTTAGTAAGTGAGGGACCCAGAAAAAAAGGACATTAACTTGAACATATACGAATGTTTGCTGGTAGCCATGTCAGAGGAGCAGCAGGTAGCAATTGAAGTTCAGGGTGTGAATCCACCAAGAGGTGAATCCCTGATGGATTAATCTTGAATAGTCAAGGCCCTAAGACCAGACTCCTGAGTGTCTCTTGCTTCTGCTGTGCTTTTTACATGTTTGCCACTGCCTTCTTTCTTTGGTATGGACATGGTTTGACTGGGTGTGGGAACATGGCCTCTAATGTAGTGTGGTTATCTCATGGAAAAATCCAGTTCTACTGGGCATTTTTACCTATGGAATATTATGAAGATGATTTCCTCCTTAGCTGTACATTTTGACTGAAACAATGGTTTTATATAATAATGTTAGTTTAAATAGGATTTGAATGGCTGAGGGTTTTTAATAAATATAGTAAGAGATTATAATAAAGATGAGTTTAGTGGAAAATTTAACATAGGTAAAGGTAAGATAAGAATATTGCCCCTGCCTCTGATAAAACAGAAGCTTCAAAGGATGACAAAATAAAACAGGGAAGTGTCACACAGCTAGAACACATCTGTTTCTATTGAGGAGCTGAATAGACTGTGGCTTAGGTTAATGATTTAGAAAAACAGTTGAGTCCCAGTTGCCCAGTTAATTTAAATTCTTTTAATCATAATGCTGGAAGATGTGTTCATAGGTTTTGGAATGCATTATAGCTGAAACAAAGCCTTAGAATGACCTCAGGTGAGATTAAGGTATTTTGATAAGAATTTTGAAGTTGGGTATCAAAAACCATCGCAGCCCAAATACTATTAGCTAATGTATTTTTCTTGCAAGTATTAGTTGGTGATCAAAGATAATGACTAATGCTTTATACCCACTTCAGACCTCAACCTCCTGATACAAAAATGTATTGATGAGGGGGTATGCACCCTAAAGATTTAAAGTAGACCTAAATGTTTTTCTTGTATAAAAGTTTAGGTTTGTGATTCCTTTAAGATTACATATAAGATTAACTTTCAAGATAAGTAATAAAAGTGATTGGTCCTTTCTTTGTAACAGCAAAATGCTGCCTTCCAGTAAAAGAACCTTCCTTGCTTATACTCTGTTAATATATAATAAGTAGCTTGGGTATGAATGAATGTGGGTTCTTAGGGATAATTTGTTTTTCACCTATAATACATAAAATGTTAAATCATGTAAGGGAAATGAAAAATGTATCTTTTACTTTTATTCATTGCAATCATTTACTTGAAAAATAGAGTGCAACCACACTGCAATTTCTATATTGCTTGAAAGATTTTGTTGAGGGTGCATAAGCTGTAGAGGAAAAATAGAGAGAATAAGGGAGAATAAAGATAGAGGTACAAGGAAAACATCAAATATTAAAGAATTAGGAGAAAACATTAATGGAGTTAGAAGGAAAACATTAAGAGAGACAGAAGGAACATTTCTGGATAGAGATAAGAGAAAAGAATATAGAATATGGAATACAGAATACAGAAGAAATAAGCCATCAAAGAGGTTTCTTTTTCCTTAGCCCTCAGATAAAAATGTCTTAGTACTCTGATTCCATGGTTCCATTTGAGCCCTGTGCTGCTGGAGGCTGGTCCTCCAGACGACAATACACATACTATACATCTGTATACACACACACACACACACACACACACACACAAACAAACACACAAACACATATATGTATGTATGTATGTATTGCCAAAGTTAGAAGACTGAAACCTAGTGAGGAACTATAAAAAAGTGAAATACTTGTCAATGTAATTAACCAATCTGCAAGGGATAGAATTTTGAAGAAGAAATTATGTGACTATTTCTTAAAAACAATTTAAAGAGAATATTGCCAGTATTGTAGAATGAATGGAAGAAGGCATGTATCAGTATGCCCACACTAGTCAAACATGACCCAAGATGATAGATGAAATGGTCACAAGACTCTTAAGTATTTCACAGAGTGAAAAGACGACAGAATAGTGGGAGTTGCCATTTCAAATCTGTATCTTGTTCCCTGAACTTTAGGATTTTCTAATTGCTAGCCTATCATTCCTACCCAAGTTTTAACATTTTTATTAATCAAGTAACTGCACCACCATTACCACTCAATCCTATTTACTAGCTAAGGAACTCAAATTCTTTTCAGGGCTTTTCATCCATTCCTTCTTATCTATTCTTTGTTCATTGTACATCTCCCCCTTCTTTCTTTCTTTAAAACAAGGTCTCACTATGTAGCTTTGGCCTTCTTGAACTTATTATGTAGACCGGACTGGCCACAAAGTCACAGAAATTAGTCTGCCTCTGCTTTCCAAGTGCATGCTGGGATTACAGGTGTGTACTACTATGCCTAGCTCAAAGATTTTTTTTCTTCATCCAATTATATATAGGTAAAATTAGTCAGGAAAAGGCTATTATTCCCCCCAAAGCTACCCTGTCCAATGTCTACACTAATGCCTAGGTTGCCTTTTCATATTTTAAACTTTGGTTGTGTTTTCTCTAGGAGAATTACCAGTCTTAACTCCCTGCAAGATAGTGGAATTTTATTATTTGAAACTGAAAGTAGTCATTCCTCCTACTCCTATCAGTATGATTTGTGACTGGAACCTTTTCCATTAGTAAAGAGATGTTAAATTTGACCTTCAGATACTGATTATGACCTATATTTCACATGACTCATTAATGTCAATTTTATTTTTGCAAAGTTTTAAACTATGCAGTTCAGTCTTTGCTTGGGCTTATATTAAATAAATTCCTTATAGTAGTTGCCTGGCTACATCTTTTTGAAGTTCTTTCTTTTAATTTTTGAAATTATAATATAATTGTATTTTTTTCCTTTACTCAGTCCAAACCCTATTATCTAGCTTGACATCTAGTGTTATATTGCCCAGTGGGTTTTTGTTTCTGTTAGCAAATTTGTTTTAACATTCCTTGTCATATGCACCTCTGTTCTACCAATTTGTTTGAATCGTGTTGCCTCCTTTGTTTAGAAGTTAATTGAAAGATATAATGCATACTTATTTTGTATCTATGCAAATATCCCTATTATCTTTACAAATACTTTACTTATAACTCTTTTGAGACATTTTATCCCTCAAAGACAGCATCAAACTGCCAGGATCTTTGAACAGTCCTTAACCTCTGGAGTCTCCTGTGAATACAAGTTCATTTCATATTAGTTCTTCTAAAAGTTCATGTCTTATAAAAATTTTATCTCTCTTAATATCCTTAACTCTTCAATACCTTCATTCCCTACCATTTTATATCTTTGTAAACAAAAGTCAGAAATCCCATATCTCAGAAATTATACTATTGGTATGTCTATTTTATCTTAAACATCACATAGTCTCTGCTAAAAAGAAAACTATTTCTTAAGGCCTGATAAATGGAGAAAAAAGGAAGTTGTAAATTCTACAACTTCAGTGATCACTTAATCATTCCACTACAGAAAACTAAATAGTGAAGATACCCTGTGAGAATTAAGTGACCTGCTAAGTAACTGAAGCCACCAAAAAGTTTTCCATTCCTCTTGCCAACATACCTATCTTTGTGTTAATTTTACCACAACCTTTGTTCACATGCCTCAGTCTTACTTTACCCTCCTTCCAATAAATTCAAAGTATAGCCATAGCTAAGTGTCAACAGAAGAAGTACCGGCTATATCTGTCAAAATCTTAGTTTTTCCTTATTATCATAAGAGAAAATAAAATGCAGGATAATCAGGGATAAAATTATCTAGGAATGTACTTACACTTTATAAGAACTGAGTCCAGTAGAAATATGAAAATATTCATTGCCAGTGTCTCCATTAAAGTCTCTCATTCAGGGCTGCCCACCATATAGGAGGTACTCAGCCAACTCTTTGTTTAAATGGTGACCCTTAAGTTTTCAAATGAAGTGAACTTTTGATATTCTTATTTTCCATGTTGATGGGCTTGGTAACCACTTTTGAATAGTGCTGTTTCTATGAAATCGAATCCTAAGTGACAAATGAGTCTCTTATTGGAGGAATTCCATTATGCTAACTTTGGGAACCTGGTTTTCTTCTTTTTCTGTATTTTGTCTTTTCCTCTGTCAGAGAAAGTTGCTGGGATTTAGTAACTGTGCTTTCCACACTGTCCCCTCACCCCCCGAGTCATACAGCTAACTCTATGGTGTGTTCAGAAACTCCCAGTCAGCCAGCTTTAATTTCTTTTGATACCTTTTTTCTGCCCAAACTCTTTTTCATAAAGAGGGAGCTCAGAGACAGGGAAATAAGTGGGAGGACATATACAAGTACAATTTGAAATGAAAAGTAAACCAACAAGCAGTCTTTGTGGAGTAGTGCTAGGCTTTGCTACAGACAATACTTGGCAGTTTTTCTCTTGTAGGGGCTTGTCAGCCATTTACCTTGAGTAGAAGATGATTTTATCCTGCCTGAACAAGGATCTGCAGTTTTCTTCACACTTCTCATCTGCAGCTCTTGTCAAATGTCATCTACTTAAGGTAGATGCCAAACTTGGTCATTAAGTGGGCCTGGAGATTGAGCTCTGTGCATAAGATCTGGGGTCTGCAAGCAATTGTTGGAGACCTGAATTCTAGGCCTTTAATTTTGGTTCAAGACATTTGTTTGGGAGGAAATGAACTATTTCTTTAGCTCAAACTCAAACTTGCTTAAAGTTATTCATTTAGCTGCAAACTGTTTTAAAGATGAAAATGCATACAATTTTTCCCACCATTGCTTGGATCTGACAAATCTGACCAGGAATGAAATACAGACTATAATCATTAATGTCCCTCCCCTGGGAATCCCAGTTCAGTTTTTCATTAGCCCCACCCTAATATATGGTGTTAGGAGTTTGAATGCTGAACCATTGTGTTGGAAAGCTGACCACAAAACTGCCCTCTAGACTCGTCATAGTATTTTAAGAGGGTAACACCTTTTATTTCTTAGGATATATGTTATAGTAGCAAAACAAATAAACATTATAAACATGTCTTTTCCAATGTAACATTATTTCAAGCTTTTCAACATGTTTTCACATTTTTAAAATCAATCTTAAGTAACTATCGGTGGAAACCCCCAATTGGTTAAATATTGAATTCTTATATGGCAAAATGGAAGGTTAAGCCATTTCTGAAAGTAATTGAAATAAGAAGTATGTGTGTCAACTAGATAATAACAAAAGAACAAGCAAAGAACAGTGATTAACTCTTGAGACTCTTCCCTATGCAAGGCATTATTGAGTACAGAGCTCTGCTTATTCTGTGACCTCATTTCCTCCTCATGGGTGTAATTACCACTAACTGTTAGTACAATGAGTTTCTAAGGAGCCAAGGTCTTGATCAGGCTCACACAGAACATTAGGGCAGAGTTTGAAATCAGTATTCTCCAGTCTGTATCCATTCTATAAAATATACAACTGCAGGAGCAAAGGGCAGGTCTGTAAACTATCGCGGTTTAATAAGGATCAGGATAAACAAATAGGCCAAATAGATGTTTACTCAGGGAGAAATAACTTATAACCTAGACAGATGAACACCAGCAAGTTCCACCGATCCTGTCCTAGTCCTGCTAGCTAGAGACCATTCCCCAGCTCCTCCTCAGACCTAGTTCCACAGGTCACTTCCGCCCCTGTCTCAACCCCCAATGGGCGTGGTCAGTGCCACAGAAGCAGACAAAGTGATTATCTCCCTACAGTAAACTTTTGGAATAGGTTATGAAATGTTCAGTCTGAAACAGCTAGAGTGATCTGAAACATGGTCAGCAAATGACTGGATATCAACAATCTATGGAAAAGTAAAGAGGGATGACATTTGTATTTAGAGACACAGCATATACACACACAAAATTGAGTAACATTATAGATAGCAGTATTCCTGAATGTTGGGTGAATAGAAAATAAATTGCCTCTGAAAACAGAGGAGCAGATTAAAAGGAACTGTGTAAAATGAAAGTTACTATGGTCACTCCTAAGATATACTGTATCTTTCAGAGCTTTGTTGAAACATAATTAACACAATACATTTAGTATAAATATGTATGTTTAAAGTAAAAAGCATACTACTTTGATACTTACGTAATGTGAAATGTTTACCATAATTTAACATATCCCTCCTTTCATAATTATCTATACATATGTATATATGTAATAAGAGTACTTAGGTTATACAGATTAGAAAATTTCAAGTTTACCATATACTATTTTTGTTTATTTGTTTGTTTTGATTTTTCGAGACAGGGTTTCTCTGTATTGTTTTAGAGCATGTCCTGGAACTAGCTCTGTAGACCAGGCTGGCTTCAAACTCACAGAGATCCTCTTGCCTCTGCATCCCGAGTGCTGGAATTAAAGGAGTGCACCACCATTGCCCGGCTACCATATATTATTTTTAACTCCGTCCACCATGCTATATATTAGATATCTGAAATATTGCACATTTTGGCCAAACATTTGTTTATTGCATATTTATTATAACTTAAGGGCAAGTTTTCCAGACAGGATAAATTTTTCTTCCTAGAATTTAACAAAGAAAGATAAGTCTTAAGCACAAAATTAAGAAGCAGAATAATATGTTAATGTGACCACAGTGTTCTGGAACCACTGTATTTGTCCCTAGCCCAAGGGTTTGTTGGGTTTTTTAACTTCTAACACAGCAGTATGTATTGATAATGACTTTATCTCCTATGGAGATAACTAAATCTTTGGCAAGGGTCAGAGCATTTCTATGGCCCTACAAGTATTCAGAGCCAAATCAACATTAATACAAACCCAAGATTTATCCCATGGTTTCCACACTGTATTGCTCTTTCAGTATAAATATGTATCTACAAACAATATATTTTGACCTATAGTGGTAGAGAATATTGTGGAATAACAAAATGTTTTAACTTAGATTGCTAATAAACTATTTCTATATTTAAGTACATATAACCCCCCTGAAGATCATGCATGAGTTACAACATTGGCATTTGTTTCACATCAGAGGAAACCAATTAGCCAATATTACTTAGTCAAGTCTTTTCAGGCTATGTTAGCAAGAAGGTAGCAATTATAGTTTAATATTTGCCCTATGCTACCACTGAAAATAAGCAAATTTATTTAAATGGTGAATTTAAGATCCAGACAATTTCCAACATTGTGCAGAGTTGATAGAATAGAATGAATCAAATTTAGCTGATAGTCCTCCAACTCAAGGATATGGGAAACCAAGAAGATGATGTCCTTCCTATACCAGAATAGTCTCAGACTCAGCTCTTCCAGGTAATCATTGAGAGCAGGATTACATATCTCTTCTACTCAAGTCAAATTTTGTCAGAAGCCATTTACGTTCTGGCAACCAGAGCCCCCTGATATTTCTGTTGGCACATTCTGTGTTGAATTCTGCCTGCTGTGACCTAGAAAACAGTGAATTCATTTGCATAATCAGTGCACTGTCCTTGCTGAGGTATATTTAGAAGTACCAAGTTTGCAAGAATGTGATGAAGATGGGTTTGGGAAAATCAGCATGCCCTTCCTTTTTAGCCTTGGGGAGATGTATTACTCAGGAGGGGTTGCAGTTTCAGCCAGTGTGGAATTAAAGTGATATTTTACAAAGAGGGAATTAATTTATAGAACATATTACTTCAAAAGAAGTCTTATTCAGGTAGTACAAATTCATTAAAACATGTTTGAAAACATTTATCAATGCCATGGCCACTAAAGGCAATTTGCATTATTTTTCAGCCACTTGGAGAAATATGTATCTTCTGATCCCAGAGTGACCATTGATTAGCCATGTTCCTTGACTACATCACTTAAATTTTCTTGGTATCTATTTCGTCATCTGCGGGTGAAAGTAAAGATCATGGACTTAAGGCTACTGGGTGGAAACTAGACAATGTAAATATTTTATTTATCCACGTAGGTATTTTTAAAAAATGTGAACATGAAAGCTATTTAGCTTTCAGTTGGCCAGTATCACTGTACTTCTTGCTAGCACACAAAGAGACAGAAAACAATCTTCCTTGCCTCTGTCAGAAATGCCTTATTTCTCACGCTTTGCTTTCAACACTTCTGCTTCTTCTCTTGCCAATATCAACGTAATGCCTGGGTAAAAGGATTCCCTAAATTAAGGACAATTAAACAGGATTCATCGTGAAAGATGACTGGTGATATTAACTGTAGCAGAAAGTATTGAAAACCCTTTACACCAGAGTCACAAATAAAAATCAACCAAAAATGACAAGAATTCTGTGACTAATATGAGAATTTGAGTAGTAACCTTTGTCTAATGAATACATTTCTCAACTTAATGTGTGATCATTCTTTTCTCTCTTCTCAAGGTTTCCCAACATCTTAGAAGATTGATTACATAAGTCTTTCAGTTGCTTAGTTATTCCAAGATATTTTATTTTACATTAGTTTTGAGCTATTGTGAATTTTCTTTTTTTTACTATGCTTGTTATTTGCACATAGGAAAGCTATTGATTTTTGCACATTAATTTTGTATCCTACTACTTTGCTCAATGTTTTATATACCATAGAAGTTTGATAATGGTCTTTTACATATCAAGTTATATCTGCAAATAAGAAGAAACTCTTCCTAAGAATGATGGTAAACAACTCAAAATAACACCAGGAAGTCCCTGAACCTGACCAGGTTCACTAGACTCCCTACCAGAGTAAGCAATAGAAGCTGAGAGATCCTCTCAGAAGAGCAGAGTCAAGTTTCAAAGAAGACTCTGAAACTAGAACAGCTGTCTAGAAGAAGCAGAAACCAGCCAAGCTTCATTGAAGAGCTTTAGAACAACTGAGTCATTTGAAAAGGACCCTTTCCAGTCTGTGGTACTGCCTGCAGGCTATGTAGTATGTTCTATTTTCCCAGATTTTGTGAGCTTCCATTCTTTTCTGGGCCTCTAAGTAACAGGGCTGTCACCTATAGTCCTGTAAAGCTCAAGGTTCACCAAGTTGAACTTAGTTCATATCTATGCTTTGATGTGTCTTGAACTCCTCTCTGTCTTATCTGAGTAGGTGTGTGTTGCATCACCCCAAGAAGAGTTTTGCCACTCAATGACTCGTTCTATTGCATTAGGAAAGACTTAAGTATTACAGGATAGGAAAGGAGAAAGTAGCTACCCTCACTTTTGTCTGATTTCAGTGTAAATGCTTCTAGTTTCTCTCCATTTAGAATGGTATTGACTATAAATTTGTTATAAATTGCTTTTATTATGTCAAGATATGCCTCTCATTTACCTATTCTTCCCAGGATTTTTGTCACTAATGAGTGCTGTACTTTTTGTCATGACCTTTTCTGAATCTGATATCATCATCATGAGGGTGCTGATTTGAATTGGAATACCCTCTATAGCAGTGGCTCTCAACCTGTGGGCCATGATCCCTTTGGGAGATCAAATGACCCTTTCAGAGGGACCACTTCAGGCCACCTGAAAAATGCATATTTATATTATAGCTCATAACAAAAGCAAATTTACAGTTATGAAGTAGCAATGAAAATAGTTTTATGGTTGGGGTGACCACAACACAAGGAACTGTTTTAAAGTGACACAGCATTAAGAAAGCTGAGAACCACTTCTCTATAGGTTTTGGCATTTGAATACTTGGTCCCTGAGGGTGGTGGTGTTTGGAGAGGCCTATGGGTCTTGTCTTCTTGGAGGAAGTATGCCACTTTGAAACATGCGTTGAGAGTTTAAGTATGCATGCCATTTCTAGCTGTCTCTCTGCTTTACATTTGAAATTCATGAGTCTTTAAATTCCTGGTCCTCCTACCATTCTTGCTTCTTGTTGACAAGTCACCCAGCCATGAGGGACACTTTTGTGACAGACCTGGTTATGCTGTGCTTTGCTTTTTGTAGAATTTGGAAGATTGTGAGACTTTGGATTAGAAAAGCAATTGAATACTACAAGTAGAATTTAAAGGCCCATTCTAGTAGGAGTTTGGAAGATAAAAGTACTTAGAATTATGCAGACAGTGGAAGCCCAGCTAAGAGAGTCTATTTTTGGGATATTTTGGCAAAAATGAAGTTTTTTCTCCTCATGCACCAAGATCTCTCTCTCTCTCTCTCTCTCTCTCTCTCTCTCTCTCTCTCTCTCTCTCTCATGATCTGTCTCTCCCTTCCTTCCTCTTTCTCTTTTCTTAGAAATATGGTTTCTCTGTATTGTTTTGGAGCCTCTCCTGGAACTCCCTCTGTAGACCAGGCTGGCCTCTAACTCATAGAGATCAGCCTGCCTCTGCCTCCCTAGTGCTAGGATTAAAGGCATGTACCACCAACTGGTATACCAAAAACTTTCTCAAGCCTAAATTTAAAAGAAACAGACTAATTCTTCTATCAAGAAGATTCCAAAATAACCTAATATTGACAGTGTCACATAGTTATTAGTAATTGTTCTTATGCAAGTTGACAATGAATATGACCAAATGAGGCAGTAAGAAATAAAATTATATAGTTTGGAAAGAAAAATTTCACTGGCAAGCTTGAGGTTATAGCCAAGGCTTTGGATGGAAAAAAATTGCTTAACTTATTAAGGATATTAGCCCTATTAAACCTAGATCTCTGGGTGTCCACGGAAATAAAGAGAAAGATGCTCTCAAACAGAGACCCTGCCAGGCTGTTTCCAACTGGTAAAAGAAAAAGGGCTAGTTTCTTGAATTCTTTGTATACTTTGGATATCAGCCCTCTGTCAGATGTGGGGTTGTTGAAGATCTTTACCCATTCTGTAGGCTGTCATTTTGTCCTATTGACTGTGCCCTTTGCTTTACAGAAGTCTTTCAGTTCCAGTCCCATTAATTAATTGTTGATCTCAGTGTCTATGCTACTGGTGGTAAGTGCAGGAAGCAGTCTCCTATGCCAGTGTGTTCAAGGGTACTTCCCACTTTGTCTTCTAAGATGGTCAGTGTGGCTAGATTTATGTTGAGGTTTTTGATCCATTTGGACTTAAGTTTTATGCATGGCAATAGATATGGATCAATCTGCAATCTTCTACATGTAAGCATCCAGTTATACCAGCACCATTTAAGATCCTTTCTTTTTTTTTCATAGTATAATTTTAGCCTCTTTGTGAAGAATTGGGTGTTCATAGGTGTGTGGATTAATATCAAGGTCTTCAAATCAATTCCATTGGTCCACCAGTCTGTTTTTGTGCCAATACCAAGCTGTTATTATGGCTCAATAGTAGAGCTTGAAATGACAGATGGTGATAGCTCTGGAAGTCCCCTTACAAATAATCCAAATAAAAAATAGGGTACAGATCTAAACAGAGAATTCTCATCAGAGGACTCTCAAATGGCCAAAAGACACTTAAGGAATTGCTCAACATCCTTAGCCATTAGGGAAATGCAGATCAAAACAACTCTGAGATACCGTCTTACTCCTGTCAGAACTGCTAAAATCAAAAACACCAAGGACAGTTTATACTGGAGAGGATGTGGAGAAAGTGGAACATTCCTCCACTGCTGGTGGGAATAGAAACTTTTAAAGCTACTTTGGAGATCAGTATGGTAGCTTCCCAGGAAAATGGGAAACAGTATACCCCAAGATCCAGCAATTCCACTATTAGGCATGTACCCAAATGATGCACATTCATACAACAAGGACATCTGTTCAACTATAGTCATAGCAGCATTATTTGTAATAGCCAGAATCTTGAAGAAACCTAGATGCCCCTCAACTGAAGAATGGATAAAGAATATATGGCACATTTACACAATGGAATTCTACTCAGAGTTACAAAAAAAAAAAAAAAAAAAAAATGACAACTTGAATTTCACAGGAAAATGGATGGAACTAGAAGAAACCATTCTGAGTGAGGTAACCCAGACATAGAAATAAAAACATGGCATGTACTCTCTCATGAGTGAATATTAATATAGAGCAAAGGATAACCAGCCTACAATCTACAACCCCAGAGAAGCTAGGAAACAAGGAGGAATCTAGGAGAGACATACATGGACCCCACCCCCCCCACACACATCCCAGAGAAGGGGAAAGGGACAAGAGCTCCTGAGCAAATTGAGAGCAGGGGAGGAGAGGGCAAGGAGGTAGGAGAAAGAGGATGGGAGTAGAGGAAGGGAGAGGAGGACATGAAGATTGGGAAGGTCAACACAAGGGAAGAACAGAGAAAGAGAGCAAGAAAAGAGCTACCTTAATAGGAGTCATTATGGGCTAAAGAGAAATCTGCCACTAGGGAAATGTCCAGGAATCCACAGGGTGACCCCACATAAGATTCTAAGCAATAGTGGAGAGGCTACCTTAAATGCCATACCCCAATAATGAGAATGATTACTACCTTAAATGCCACCATAGATCCTTCATCTGGTAGCTGATGGAAGCAGAGATTCACAGCTAAGCACTGAGTCAAACTTCTGGAATCCAGTTGTAGAGAGGGAGGAGTGATGAGCGAAGGGGTCAAGACCATGCTGGGGAAACCCACAGAAACAGCTGACCTGAGCATGTGGGAACTCATAGACTCACTCTAGACTGAATGTTTGAGAACCTACATATGTCTGAGCCAGGTCCCCTGAACCTGGGTGTCAGTTAGGGGACTTGGACAGTCTATGAAGCCACTAGCAGTGGAACCAGTATTATCCGTAGTGCATAAATGGGATTTTTGTAGCCCATTCTCTATGCAAGGGTACTCCCTCAGCCTAGATTAGGAGGATAGAGCCTTGATCCAGTGCCAAATGATGTGATAAACTTTGATGATTCCCCTTGGAAGGCCTCACCTTCTCTGAGGAGTGTGGATAGGGTGTGGGAAGAGGTGATGGGGGGCTGAGTAGGAAAATGTAGGGAGAGGGAACTTGGATTGGTATGTAAAATAAGATTGTTTTTAATCTAAATTTAAAAATTAATAAAAAAAATAAAAAAGGACTAAGGACCTTTATGCTTGTAGAAAGCAACAACAGGCGAAAGGTGCCATTAATGTAATACA
The DNA here is from genome assembly GCF_943737965.1 of Phodopus roborovskii. NCBI lineage: Eukaryota > Metazoa > Chordata > Mammalia > Rodentia > Cricetidae > Phodopus > Phodopus roborovskii. The sequence goes on along the minus strand of NW_026126413.1, from coordinate 846,204 downwards.
AGGAGCCTCTGATCCATCCCAAGTTGGCAGTTTAACTTGACTTTGTGATGCTAGCTTAAAAGTCTTGAAGGATTCTTGAGTTAAAGGGACATAAAATATCCCTCCATAATTTCAGCTCAAGGCTGGGCAATGCATGGCAATAGAGTTGCTGTGTGAAAGTAGCAAGAGGCCCTAAGAAGCCAGTAGGTGAAAATGGAGGTAAAACCTGGGATGAAATCGGAGGTCCCAAGAGTTTTGAGATGCCAGAGCCACAAGATACCTTTCAAGAAGAGATTCCTATGAGGAGCAGATTCATCCCCCAAAACAGAGATTAGTATGTTCCCAGCAGCAACTAGATGGGAAGAGCTATTAAAACCTTTTGACACTAGACATAGAGAAACTGAATTTGGGGTTACTCTATGTTTTGGTCTTGCTTTGATCTAGTATTTCATCCCTATGTTCTCACTGTTTCTTTTTGAGTTGGTAATGTATATTCTGCACCATTTTATGTTGCATGTATCCTAGACTATTAGGATTTGGCCATTTTTTTTTAATTGCAGCCATAAAAATTAACTATTATAGTGTAGTTTCAATCATTTATGTGGAAGGTTGGATATATTTATTTATGTATATTGAATCATTCCCATGTCTCTAGGATGAAGCTAATTTTATTATGGTTGATAGTCTCCTGAAATTTTCTTGAATTTGGCTTGCAAGTATTTTAGTGAGAATTTTTACAGTGGTGTTCATAAGAGATACTGGCTTGTAAATTAATGTTTTGTTGACTCTGTCTGGCTTTGTAAAGAGAACTTAGAAAGTTAAATTTTGAAATATTAACTTTCAAAAGTTAACCATTAACTTTCATTTGTTAAAATGGAGCTCAGAGCATTCTCAGATTAGTAACTGTATATTAACATTATGTAAGGCTCTTAATAACCAAGAGTATCTACATCTCAGAGTTCAAGCAAATAAAAACAGATTTGATTTTAACCATCTGTCACTTCCTAGAAAATTGACTTCTTTACCTAAGACATGAACATTTAGTCACTGAAATTTCTCTCTATACATATGAACTTAAAGCCATTTCTTCCAAGAAGTCCTCCTAGATTTTCTAGGGTGATATCTGTAATATAGCATCAGTATAAGGTTATAAATATTATTCATGTACTACTCTAATTGTCTAGTCATTGAATTCACATATGAAGTTAGTTACCAATAGTTATATTATCTGACTTAACCTACTTTGTTTCTTACTATAAATATTACAATTCATAAGAGCAAAGATTTGTTTTAATTTTAATTGCAAAGGCTTACCATAGTATCTGGAACACAGTGAATATTCAAGTTAATTTTATGTAAGTAACAATAATGTAAAATAAATGAATGAACAAATAAATAATTTCATACAGTTTGAAAGTGGTTGGTTGAACCCAAATTGGAATCAGTGATAGAAATATATAGAGATCAAAGAAGAATCTGTTTATCTTATGCAGATTTCGCTTATTGGTTCAAAGCAAAGTAAGGTGATCTTTGCTTTTGTTTATGTATTTTAAATATTTGTTCATTATGTAAACATTTAATATTTTTATTTATTTTTGAATGAAAGTAGATTCTTCTCTTATATAACAGTTTACTACTTTTAAACTGACTAAAAGTATAATAGAAGGATAGCCTGAGCAGTTGAAAATTCTGATCTTAATCGCGAGAGGTTTTTAAACCAATATCCCAGTGATAGTTATCAGTATTTTCTTATGAGTTGTAGATACTAGAGCTCCCTCAAATAATAGGGCTTTTTCCTAATTGATCAAAAGCAATTGCTAAAGGCACCACAAACTTTTGGTCCAAGACATGGAAAAATCAAACCAGATTTAGTTGACCTTTTGTCCAGTTTTCATAATATAAGAAGGTGAAAAATCAGCTATTTGGGTAAAAAAGACATCCATAGTCTTACCCAACCAAAAACCCTACAAACTACAATAACAATAGAGCTGTGACTGTGAAGGGGAAGTGGGGGCAACCAAATGTCTTCTGATTCGTTTTAAGACTTGCTTCACAAGAGAAAATGCATGTCTTGTGCTGAAAACTAATAGAATCCCATGACTGAGGAAGTCTTATGCCAAAAGTGGTAACTCACAATTGTTATTTAGCTAAACAAATAGTGCCAGGATGCCTTCCATATACTAATGTTTATACCCATACACAAATATTACTCTTGGTGTTAATCAGAAAGACTTTTCTTCACAATGAAAAGCAACAGATGCTGGCATAGCTGCTCAAGTAAAAGTCAAATGCTTATCCTTCAGCAAGACATTCACACTGCCCACTTCTAAGACTCACAGAACAATATGGGAGAGGGGCAGAAAGAATTTAAGATGCAGGGAGAAAAGCTGTGCAATGCTATCCTTTGGACACAATAAGATACAGCCAATGCAGTCTGGATCCTGTAACAATAATGGTCCTACATAAGGCTGAGCCTATCAACAATCAACCACTGATCAAGAAGCAGCTGCTTCAAACATCTCTCTGAATTGTAAGATATTGGTCATTCCTGGGGTATGATAGACATTGCCATCCATTATGTATCCATTGATGAACCAACCATGCAGTGAATAGTAGCAAACTCATAATCATACAGAACACCATGGTTAAACACAGTGGACCTTGAACAATACATGAATGCAGGGTAGGAACCTAGAGAGATTCTTGAAGTGGGAAGGAAATAAGGTAGAATAAAGCTGAATGTGAATGCACTATATACATGGGTGAAATTCTCAAAATAACAAGTTTACAAAACACACACACAGAGAGAGAGAGAGAGAGAAAGAGAGAGAGAGAGAGAGAGAGAGAGAGAGAGAGAGAATGAGGAAAATGTGGCTTTCTTGGTATGCCTAACATTTCTCCAGTACTGTTTAATAAACAAAGATGGGCATGACCTATAGCTGTGCTTCCAATATAGTAATCATCATAAACATGGCCGTTGAGCACTATCAGAGAGTTGGCAATTTTAGTCATTTTTAATTTCAATTAATTTATGTATGAATAGCTACCTGTAGCCAACAGCCACTATGTTAGAAAGCAGAGCTCAAAATATTCCTTTAACGAATTTTAAAATATGCTCAGTCTGTTTCTTGCTTTTTCTGTTCCTTTTGTTTTGTAATTCTGTGGCTAATTCCCCTTCTATTACTGCAGATGCTCTTTCTGCTGCTTTTTCATCTTCTTGCATAAATGTTTTCTTCTGAAGTCTTTGTATCTTGCATCAGAAAATATCCTAATTTGCTCAGACTCCTGAATAGTCATTTGGCTGATATAAAATCCTGTGCTAGTGGTAATTTTTCTTCAGTTATTGAAGCCATCTCTCTGTTATGCTGGAGCATCTGTTGTTGCTGATAAACAGCTGTAATCCACTCTACCTCACCCCTCCCCTGCTCTTTCTGTCTTCCTCCCATTCCCCACACTTTCTTTGTTGACACTCTACAGTGTCACTCTTAGGAGTCTATGGTGCGTATTCATTGTTCATTGATGTCAAAGGTTTAACTTGAACATTCCCATTTTTTCTTTACTCCTGGAAAATATGCAAATTTTACATTACTGTTTTTTTTTTTTTCTCCTGCCACTGGACTTGTCCCGCTGCTGCGCCAGCCCCAATTAACACACTGAGAATCTGTATTTGATATAATGCTGTTGGCCAGGTACTAGTTTCTTATTGGCTACCTCTGTCTTAAGTATTAACCCATTTCTGTTAATCTAAGTATTTCCACGTGGTCTCATCTTACCGGGGAATGGGCTGGCATTGTGCTCTCCCTGGTCTCTCCATTTGACTCCTCCCTACTACTTCCTCAAATTCCCCTTTTCTCCTAGTCCTGTCTATCTTGCTTTCCTATTGGCCAACAGTGCTTTATTCATTATCCAGTATGAGAAACATATTTATAGACTAACATCTCCCATCACATTACCAGTGCAATGCCTCCAATATTTCCTCCCTTCTCTTCTGGATATTTTGTAACAAACTTAATCTCTCTCTTATCCCTCCTCTTCTTTTCCCTCCTTACATAGTGGGGATGGGAATCTGAGAAAATCTTAATAAAATTCACATGTTTACTATTAGGTTGTCCCTAATAGTGAAGGCTGATTGTAATTCTACCAACCTTTCCCTGATTTGTTTTAATAACTTTGTTTTGTTCATTTATCTATTTTATGTTTATTTCTCAACATAATTATTTTAGTGTGTTTTTACCTTCTGCCACTTTAATGTCATCAAAATAAAATGGTAGTTTGGCTGCTTCCTGAGGGAACTTTGTATTATTTACAGCCTCATGTAGATGGAAAGACAGGCCTCTTTCTCCTTTTCAACCTGTGATTAACAGTTTCAGCCTCTAAGAACACTCATCTTTTACTGAGGTATACTTATGAATGGAGCAACTTGACCAAGTGATGGATATGGTACAACCCTTGCTCCTCACCAGCAGGTGGTTTAGATCACTTGATGGTCAATAGACTATGACTGTATCTTTTACCTATCTAAACTATAATGGTCACTGTAGACAAAGGAAATTGTTTACCACAAGTGTTTATCCATATCCCTATTGTGTGCAAGTGTAATCCACCCTATCACTGATCAAAGTTTATTGCCTGCTCATGTAAAACATATTTGATCTTCCAGTCTGTACTACCTGAACTTTCATTGACCTGTATCTATGACTGGACCTTGAAGCCCACCAAAACCCATGTTTATATCCAGTCTCTACATCACAAATGTGTTATTCTTATGTTAATGTTTTCTCTACTATATATGTATTTTGAATAAAAACTTATCTCATGCAAACAAGTATTTCATCTTGAAAAGAAACCTTCCATGACTCATCTGGGATGTGTTGGTTTTTAAAAGATGTCTTGAAATTAGCAGGCAAAAGGATGGATGGAACTTGAAGAAACCACCCTGAGTGAGGTAACCCAGTAACAAAAAGTGAAGTAACAAAAAGAGGAACATGGTATGTACTTACTCATATATGGATTTTAGACATAGAACAAAGGATCACCAGCCTATAATTCATACTGCCAGAGAAACTAGGATAAAAGGAGGAACCTAAGAGATTCATACAATGTCCCTAACAGAAGGGGAAAGGAAAAAGATCTACTGAGCTTATTTGGAGTGGGGGGGTGGTTAGTGAGTGGAGAGGGAGTTAGGAGATAGAGAAGGTGGGGAGAGCAGAACATGTGGGAACAGGAAGATTGAGTCCGGTGATGCATAGACAAAAGCAAGAGAAGAGCTACCATAATACAGAGAGCCTATATAGGTTTGAAGAGAAAACTGACTCTAGAGAGACTTACAAGGATAACCCCAACTAACAATCTGAGCAACAGTGGAGAGGATACCTTAAATACCCTTTCCTGATAATAATATTGATGTCTAAATTATCCACCATCATAGAGCCCTCATCTAGTAGCTGATGGAAACAGAAGCAGACACCCACAGCTAAACACTGAGCCAAACTTCTGGAATATAGTTGCAGAGAGGAAGGAGTGATATCAAAAGGGGTCAATACCAGGCTACAGAAACAGCTGACCTGGAAAAGGGGTAGCTCATGGACCCCCAGACTGATAGCTGGAAAACCAGATTGGACTGACTCAGACCCCCTGAACATGGGTCTCAGTTAGAAGATCTGGACAGTCTAAGGGACCTCTGACAGTGGAACCAAGGTGTACGAAAGGATTTCGGGAGCACATTCCCCATGGAGGGATACTCCCTTAGCCTAGAGATAGGAGGGAGGGCCTAGTCCCTATTCCAAATGACTTGACAGCTTTTAATGATCCCTCCTGGAAGGCCTCACCCTCCCTGTGAAATAGGTGGGGAATGGGATAGGAAGAGGAGTGGGAGTCATGGAAGGATGGGAGGGAGAGGGAACTGGGATCGATATGTAAAATAAGAAAAGATAATAAATAAAGAAAATAAAGAAAAAAGATGTCAAGAAATTTAACTTTACAAATTCTCATATGCAGTAGGTAAGAAAAGTAAACATTATTAAAGAAGTACAAAATTTTGTTCTTATGAAATCAGTAGCTTTGATTACGTTCACTTCACGAAGATTATGCAGCTACAAGCTATGTAGAGAGCATATCAAATAAAAGTTGCCAAAAGAGATCATTCCTAGGGTGACTGTTTTTCTCTGAATAAATGTATCTGCAGATAAGCCCCAGGTATATCCCATGAGACCCACACTAGGAATTTCTCAGGCTTTAGGCAGTTTTGATTCACTATAATCCATTTATACTCGCTACCAGCTTAAATGGTGGAATTGAATCATGAACTTGCAGTTTCACTTTAGTTATGTTTCAGTTTTACCTGAGAATGATGGAACATATATTTAGTGCAGCAAGAAAGAAACTGGCCAGAGTGAGCTCTTAATACATATATATTGCATTTACAAAGACATCTCACGTCTTTTCTTGAAGTCTATTTAATTTTGATTTTTTACAAATATTGTCAAATTTTCCACCACAGTTTCCCAGAAGGAGGCTGTAAAGGGGGAGATCTGATGGTATGGACAAAAACAAGTTGAGATCAATGAGAAACAAATAGTGCTAATCAAATACTGTGGGGAAAAAATGTATAAAAACCATTTTGCTGAGCTAGTTTCTTCTTTTGTTCTCAGATAGTTTGGTATAATTACTAGCTCTTCATCTGCACTGACTCACTGACAGTGACTGATTTTATTCAGTATACTTTAATTAAATATGTGGAGTTTGTGTATGACTTGCAAAATGATTTGATAGTATCCCAAATGGCTTGTTACTCACAAATTAGAGATTGATGAGGCAGACAGAAGTTGTTTTAATTTCTTTTAGCTTTTTCCAGAATCTTCTGTATAGTTTTTAGGAGTTTAGAATGGAAAGAACAGTTGAGCATTTCAGTGGTGTAAATATTTCCATTCGCCACCCTGGCCACTGATGCCATGCCCTAGAATGAACGTGGACTGGCAAATGTGACTCAACTTTCAACCTAACTTTCCAATGCTAGCAGTTTATCACCAAAGAAGTATTATCCAAGCTCTGCTCTTACAGATTATACAGAAATACTTCAAGAGAAGCAGAGCTCACAATAGATCAAGCCAATTACTCTGTTTTGACTCTAGTAACTCTTTTCTTTTTCTTTCTTTTTTTTCCTTTTCTTCTTCTTCTTTTTTTTTTTTTTTTTTTTTTTTTTTTTTTAGGCTAGTGCTAGAAAGGGCTGGTGTGATTGATTGCCTTATTGTCTTTTTCAGATTTATGAAAAAATGGTAGCTTGATTACTAATATAGCTCCGTAATAAGTAATTTTCAAGGTAATGTGGCCAGTTTTTATTTCTGTCATACATGTCATGCCAATTTTCTGAGCAAAGTGCAGGTGAGGAGGTAAGTACACAGCAACAAAGAGCAGTAAATATCAGAAGAGTCAGGCAATTTCTTAACATCCATACTTAATGTCCTCTGTCACTTGCCCATAATGTATTTATATTGATTTAAAAAAATACACTAAATATCTTTTATTGAGGCAAAAAACCAAAAAGATAGCACTGCTAGTTTACCAGGATTTTACTGGTTTCAGATTAAAATACAACAATGATGAAATTAGAACCTATATCTAACTTTGCACCTCTATTTCTTAAGGAACTACCATATGATAGTATTCATAAGACCTTTAGAATCTATGGTGAGAGGATGTATAATGTCTCAGTAAATCATTGTACTAGTTGCTTTCTATTATTTATGCATGTGATGTGCGTACTATATATATATATATGTATATACACATATATATATATATATAATGTGTATCCCATGATACCTTTCATACTATTGCCTTTTAATAAATGTATCCTCATAATCTACCCAAACACCTTCCACCATCTCATGGATTTCTTCACCATCTACAAAGAAGAAAGAATCTATGGGGTCTGAGTCTATATCAATGCAACACAACATTAGCTTTATGGCTTTGTTTGTTTGTACTGCTTTAGCTTTTTGATACTGTATCCCATACTGTAGCAAGGCTGGTTTAGAATTTGCCCTTATGAAGCTTGTCCTAAACTTATGGCAATCCTCCTGCTTTAGTCAGCTGAGTATTAAGATTACAAATATGGCTCCACATGCCCAGTTCAGAGTTAATATTACAAAATGTATTTTATTGGATTATTTGAAGAACTTAGAGAAAGTCTGGCTTGAGTTAGTCAATAATTGGCAAGATTAAGAGAACCTTCCTTCAACTGAAAATAAATTGTCTCTCATCACTCATTAGGGATATATTTTAGTAAATCCAAATGCCAAATAAAGGAATTATTTTTTACTCTAAAGTTGAATTAGTTTAATGTCATGATGTTAGAAGAAAGAAAATGAATATGAAATAGAAAGTCAAATGCAAAATGAACACAATTCCATTTTCTCCTCCAAGAAGATCTCTCAGTATTGCTCACATGAACACTGTTCTCTCTCTCCCTCTCTCTCTTTTTAATCTTTAATATCAGTTTCAAAGTTCTCCTCATTCCCTGAGGCTTCCATCAATCTAACATTTTAGGAATGAAATCATGAGGTTTAGATTCTGGGACTAAGGTTTAAATTCAACCTCCATTCATCACTCTAATGCCAAAATATTAGTATATTTTGTTTATGACAAAATGTGCCCCCACATCACCAGAACAAGGAGAACCACACACTGTCTTCATGTGCTATTATCTGTTACCAAAAAATGACCACATTTTAGTATGTTGTACATAAATCACTAGATATTATATATTTGCAAATGGTTTCTTTTTGAAACATTAATGTAAGTTAATTCTCCTTTTTTATGTACAAAGGTTTGTTAAATACAGAGTTTAATTCATTTGGAATTTGCTTGCCACCCATACATAGAGCAATCACATAAATACAAAATAACAGAATGCTTGATGTGATGTTATAAAATCTATGATAAATATAAATGTCTTCTATGCTTCCTGCCCTTCATTCTAGTAAATGAATTAAATGTGGAAACTGAAGAGAAATGACAGGAAACTGAGCAGGCAATGGGATAACACAGGACAATGAAAGACTATTCCTGGGAGCATGTTAGATAACAGGAAAATACAAATCAGACTGAGAAAATGCCCTTTGAGTAGCTTCCTGACAGAGTGACAAAATCACACATTGGGAGCCATATGGGGAGAATTCAGACAGTTTCCTACCTGGGACCAGAGGTTAGAGAGGAACCTAGCTGGGAGAATGATTTGTTTCTTGAGAGGAAGGCCAGAATGATGATACTTCCCCAGTCTCTACTGGCTGATTAGCAACTTCCCCCTTTCTTAACCTCTTGTGAGAGATAAGACTGGAGGGGAGGGCATGGCATGGGAGGTCATGACAGAACAACACTGAAGGTACAAGGAGAGAGAGCCAGACAGCACAAGTACATTCTAGTGAGAGGCAGGGGTCAGACTAATCTGTCTGCAAGGTTTCATGCCATGACTTCGCTGCATTTCTTTCTAACAAGAAAGTCCCACGTTTAAATCCCAGAAACGATTTTAGGGAAAACATTAACCCCTTTTGTCAGAATTTGTAACACACCACTTCATTCTCCTTTCTAAATTTATATATATATGTATATATATGTGTGTGTGTGTGTGTGTGTATCTGTGTGTACATATATATATATATATATATATGAGATTTGTACATGTATACATAAAGTAATATATTAATAAAAATTATTTTCACTTAACAATAAAATCATAAATGTCTACAAGAAAAGGTTCCAGTTAGTTTGATAGGAACTCACATATTAGATGTTTAAATTTTGTGCAGTATATTACCAGGAAATTACCAAGTTTCTATTTGTGGAAATAAATTTAAATTTGTTTCTCATGAGCAAGGACTATTAGAAATAATACATATAAAATGCATTTTGTTTTTAATAAACTGAAGACAAACTATTAGAGGGAAGGTCAGTCATTGTATTCAGTTGTGTTCAGCTGAGGAGCCACAATGCTCCAATGGAGAGTTCTGATTCTATCACACAGGGACAAACTTCTTAAACGAATTGAGTCTAAAGAATAATGAAGGACACAAATGTGAGAATGGGACTTTGAGAAAAGAAGAGATTGGAGAGGCTGGATTGTAGCAAGCATAATTCACTTTAATAAAGGTTATCAAAAATAACATTTAGACCAAATCTGTTAATGTGCATACAGAACTGCTCTGAAATAGATCTAGTCCACCTAGGAAGCCCCATGTGGATACAATAATACACTGAAAAAATACATAGGCACAGGCAGTGTTATCATTTATAAAAGGACAAAAAAAAAAAAAAAAAAAAAAAAAAAAAAAGGAAAAAAGTACAGGACACAATAATAGAGAGTATTTTGTTCAGAATTTAGGAGAATGTGAATGTCTGTGAATATTCCACAGAAAAGAAAGATCTGGTTCCCTAGATCTTTGGACCATAGGATTGTCTGGGCAGGACAGAATGCTATCTTAGAGGTGAGATGGTTAGATGGACCATTCTGTTAGATTCCAAACGTGTGTGTGTGTGTGTGTGTGTGTGTGTGTGTAGTAAGCACAGAGACCAGTGTACCATGACTTAGAAAAGACCCAGAGACAGATATTGGGTTTCAAGCTTGACCTGTTAATCAGAAAAGCAAAACAGCCAAGCCACTAGCTCCTAATTGTACCTTAAGCCAATAGGGCTGACCCTGTCTCTTCACTCACCAAACCTCAAATTGCTTCCTTTCCTCAGCACATCTTCTATACCTCTAGTTAGGGGATTAAGGCTGTGAGCTCTGTTACTCTTTTTTATTATGATAAGTTTTAATTTAAATTTGAAAAAAGCTTGTTTTACATGTCAATCACAGTTCCTTCATCTTCCCCTCCTCCCCTGTGCCCCTCCCAACCCCCATCCCATGAGGCCCGGGTCCTGCACACACTGGCGAGCTCATTCAGGTGGACAAGCCTGTCCAGAGTCTGAACTCTGTTACTCTTTTAGACTGATTCAGTTGCCTGTAACCCAGGGTTGCCTTGAACTCACAGACATCCCATTAAGGGCTGAGTGCTCTCCCACTGTGTGTGTGTGTGTGTGTGTGTGTGTGTGTGTGTGTGTGTGTAAAACATCTGGCTGAGGGTCTCTGTATTTATTCTTACCTGCTGAATGAGGAAGCCTCTTTTATGGTGGCTACACAAGGCACTGATCTATGAGTGCAGTAGAATGTTATCAGGAGTCATTTTATTAGTACGTTTTAGTTGTTGTTTTCAAGACTCGTAATATTTGGTTTTATCCTAGTTCCCTGGGCTACTTAGTCAGTTTCTGGTTCTTAGTCACCCAAAATTTTCTTTCAGGTATGGGTTCCACCTAGTGGATTGGTTCTTAAATCAAGTCAGACTGAGGTCGCTTACTCCCTTTAGCTTTGGGCCGCTATTGCCCTAGCTTGTCTTGCAGGATATACCCAAACTGCTTAGCAGAAACTGCAAATGTTAAACAAAGAAGGGGAAAGGAAGAAACAGAAGGGGAGGGGTGGGAAGAAGAGAGGAGGGGAAAGAAGTGGGATGGGAAATCACATTGTATGCTAAAATGTCAACATTTTCTCTGTAATCTCTCCATTATGACCTCCTTTGTCTTTCATTCTCTGTATTTCTGAATTATACTGGCCAGTTACACAATATTTCTTGACTTATTGTTATCTTCATAGTCAAATTAATGCTAAACATTTTTTTTGGCAGAAATATTGCAGTATTTCTGGTAATATTTTTCTTTTGTGCCATTTTTAAAATAGTTTATTCTTTACTAATTGTTAATAAAGCAGTAAATCAGCATATATTTTCACATGGCCATTTCTTTTTTTGGCAAATGACTAGGAACATGTTATGTTTTACTTTTACTGAATAAAATTCTGGGTATCAGCTGTAACCAATTCATAGGTGCATACCTCATTTTTTTATTGATATATCCTATATATCATAAAATCTTACTTTATTGCTCTCCAGTGTGTGGGCACTTAGACTGTCCACAATACTTTGCAGTTGGAAACGATGCAATGAATAAATTTGTATACACACACACACACACACACACACACACACACACACACACAGAGAGAGAGAGAGAGACATACACATATATTCACTTTATGAAATATCTTAGTTAAGTTCTCAGGTGTAGAGTTAATTAGGTCAAAACATATAAGAGCATAATATGTAGCTTAATTGCCAATTTTATCTCCAGAAGATCATAACCAACAATTTCTCATCACTAATTTATTAAAGAGAGAGCCAATTTTTGCAAAGGCCTGAAAATAAATTTTGTCTTCATACATTTCAAGTTTTCCAAATCTTCCAGGTGAAAAATAATATCTTACTGTTACTTCAGTTACTATTATTCTATAATTGAATCAGAACATTTTCATGTATTAAGGGCCAATAGGTAAGAACTTATAGTTAGTACTATAATGCAGTACTTTTGTCTGTTATTAGAGATGTTACTTAATCATAGACTAATGTTATGTTTCTACTTGTTATATTGATGTACTTCCTAATTTTTTATACTGATTTGTCTACTTAGTTTGTGAGAGCACTATACTGTTTTAATTATGAAATATTTATAATATATTTTGATGCTTGTTAATTCTAATCCCACTGTTTGAGGTTTTACTTTACTCAAGACATGGTTACTCTTAAATGGTCAAATTTTCTTTCTGGATTTTTTCTTTTTTAAAATTTTTGTTTCTTTTTATGGTGATTTGCCTGTGTGTATGTCTGTGTGAGGGTGTTGGGTCTCCTGGATCTTGAGTTACAAGAAGTTGGGAGCTGCCATGTAGGTGCTGGGAATTGAACCCAGGTCCTCTGTCAGAGCAGCCAGTGCTCTTAACTGCTAAACCACCTTTCCAGCTCTTCTTTTAATATAAACTTACTTGACTCCAAAATGAAGTTTGTTAGTGTATTTATTGGAGTTTACACATTTGTAAAGTGCCAGTGCTTCTTTAGGATGTTCTGTCATATCCAATAAGTGTGTCTTCATGTTTGTTCAAGTCTGCTTTTTGGTCTTTCAAGGTGATTTTAAATTTTTACATTCATGCTTGTGTATTTCTTGTTGAGTTTACTTCTATGTATTTGATTTTCAGAGACACATAGAAAATTATGGGTCATGACCACTTTTAGTATATTCAATACCCAAAGGAGAAATGAAAAAAAAAAAAAACAATAGATCAAATCTATATCTTTCATACAAAAAGTCTGGAGCTGTAACTGTAAAGGAATGTGTACTCTACAAAAGAAGAATGGTCTGAGCTTCTTTCTTCTTGAAGGGTTTTCAATATTAATTATTTCTTAATAATTAATACCTCAGCCTTTGACTCCACCCCTATCAATAAAAATGAAGGAAACAAAATACAAACTAAAACTACCTGGCTTGCATAACACTTCTTCGTGTTGGACTAATCTTCCTAGCTATTGTCCACATATAGCGGATTAGACATTGCGCTAAACATTGAAGCCTCTGACACTGAAGCGTAGCATGAATGATTCAGGAAAGGAACTTGGAAGACAGAGGCATGGCATCACTCAGGATGTTTGAAGGCCCAGTGAACATCGCTTTCACCTTGAATAATTCAGCAAGAGCAAATCGCTGTGAATTGAAGCCTGGTATGCGTGTGCCTTGGAGCAGTTCAGCAAGGCACTAAAGGTAATCTTAGTAGTGGAAAAATCCTCACAAGAGGTAGCTGGCTGCACACCTCTCAACCTGCCTCTCACTAGTCAGTGAAAACCAAAAACTTTACAGTGGCCAGGGGAATGGTGCTATCTGAGACAGAATGTAGATTTGGTGTCAGGTGTTGTTTACTCTGGGAGCATCTCAACTAGAAAAGACTAGTTGCTCTATTTCTTCCATGTTCTTCTAATTGATGGCAGAGAAACAAACAACGGCTAAAGAGATTAGGATGAGGATAGTTTCTGTTAAGCTAAGTAGTTTTTCAGCATGAGTAAAGTATATGTGTAACCTGGTACTTTAGCTATCCCCAGGGCTGAGCATGCTCTCTGCAGCCATCTGTTGCCATAACCACCACAGCTCTGCCCTTCAGAAGGGTTAAGAGGGGATGTGTATTTGTACCTCTCTCTTGGAAGATATATTTTTCAGAAGATAGTCTTCTGCTTTGAAGAAGACATCTGGCAATGGATTAAAGCTTCTTGGATGGGATAATTGCTTTTTTTTTTTTTTTTCTTTTTGAAAATCCATTAGATACAGACAACCGCAGTTGTGACTTTGAAGTCCATCTTCTTGGTGAACACCCAAACAGCCCTGTGTTTTTCTGATAAGAGGATAATTATATAAATGTCCAAGCACATGGCAGGAATCATTGCAAATGGCAACACACATGGAGTTCAGCATTATTTGGGGGCAGATATCACAAAGCATTGTGCTATTAATAACATAATAAATAGTTAAAACAAAGCTCAGGCCCAATAAGGAATAAAAAAGAGTTCAGAGAAGAAAGAAGTAATTTGGCAGAAGGAAGAAGACAGTTTTTATGTGGTACTTTGTCTTGGAGGAAAAAAGAAAAATCCATTGCCACATTTAATATGTTAGTGGGAGGTGAGTTAACATGATACAAATTATACATTTTTATCTCCTGTTTGTTTCTCAGTGGTTTGAGACTTTTGGGATTTCAAATTTCATGCAGTAACTCAGCCCAGTATTATCACATGCATCACCTTGGAGAAGCAACAGCAAAATGCTTGTTTGTATTCTCTCTGTGCACTGAGTAGGCCGGAATCATTCTATCCGAGCATCATTTACAACTCAGTGTAATGAGCACATGTAGTCAGCAAGGCTTTAAAAGTTAATGAGAAACAGAAAACTTCAGGGGGTTATTTCTCAACATGCTCAGATTCCACAATGGGTGTGTGGTTTAGAAAGAGTGCTTCTGACCTAAGAGTAGATTTCATTTTCAGGACAATGAACTGGGAAAAAAGACATCCATCTTGCCTTGGACCCAATTAAATGGAAGGAATGGAGGAAAGAAAAGAAGGGGTGAATCATGGAAAGGGAAAGAAGGAAAATTTAACAGAGTATTTTTGTGAGAGCTGCAGTACAAGGAAAACAATGTTATCCCGATTTAAAACACACAGCTCAGGCAGATAGTGGGAAGGCTGTAATGGAAGAAAACACAGTAAAGAGATGTGTCCTTCACTTTAACTTTCAAAAGAGGTAGGAGGAAGGGAAGCTTTGTGAGATGATCAATTGGAAAAACAGAATTAAAGTTACTATACAGAGCATGGCCAAGGAGAGGTGAAATCTCCATCTTTGTTAATTCATTAAAGATGGTAAGTGGTACAAAATGTCAAGGAGCGCGTGTGGCTAGAAGCCTGTTGCCCCCCTTGCCTCTGGAGGGCTTGGTCCATAGGCACTGGCAACTTAATGAACCTCTCTAAGAAGCAGTGTCATTGTCTATAAAAGGAAAGACTCGGGGAGAAAAGGTCACCCCACCCTCAGAATTTAAAATTTAAATTTAATTTCATTAGAGGTACTGGAATTTGTAGTTTCTGAAGTAATGTGAAAGGGCACACAGAGAAATATGTGAATATTAAACACTTTTAATCATTTCTTTTAAAAAAACTCCAAAAGTTTTATAATATGACTTTCTTTTTTTATTTTAGCCAATGAATATATTAAAGAGTGATTTTTGCATGCTCCACTTTCTATTCCTTATTTGAGAAACTAGAATAATGAGAAGAACACGGAACTGATGAATGCAAACTGAAGTCCCTCCTGCTCTATGGTGAGAAACAGAATTTCATGTGTATATAGTAGTCAGCAAATTCATCACTTTGCTATTTCAACATATTTGTAAAGCACTGTTTCCATTATAACACAACTGTGCAACACATTTCTTTTTTTCCACAATAATCCAGAATAGTCATAAAACCCCATGATTTATGGACTTGGACAGTTATTTCATTCTACTCATCATGAACCAAAAAGAACAGGGTAGTTTTATTCTAATTTTTGAGTTGAAGTCTAGAATCTAAACTGTATAAATGATCTGTTGTGAACAAGTTTAACTTGAGTACAAGAAAAAACTGTTGGCAAAAACCAGTTCTCACCTCAAGGAGAATAAGAGAAAATGTATTCCTGTGTCAAATATGTGAGGCCATAGCTTAGATACAGTTAGGCTACCCCAAATACCCAAATACCATGCTCATGGGGTTACAACTTTACAAAGTTTTTTTTTTTTTTTTAAATAGTAAAATAACAAATATGATCGTAAGTCAAGACATTTCTGAGTACATTGATGGAAACACCAAGAAGGCCAATATAACAAAATGGGGAAATCTATATATAGGCCCCAAATGTTGTGATAGTACTCTAAGACTTTAGATTTCTTGAATTTGTATTCTACCTGAACATTCCAAAGGAATTTACTTAAAAGTCATACAAAGAAATAGAGAACAAATGGTTATTTTGGGACTAAGCTAACCCAAGATCATTTGGCTATAGAGAACTACAGTAACTCATTATTTTCTGACATTCTAATCAGTCAGTCACCCTTGTAGAAGCTTTAATGTTGGTGCAACATTTTCTGGGAGCTTCAGTTTACACAATCATGTTCCAACCTGAAACAAAACAAAAGCAGAGAAAAAAAAAAAAAAAAAAAAAAAAAGAAGTTAAGTATTTTGCCAAAACCGTATTACAAAACCAAATAAAAGCACTACATCAACAAACAACAAATAAATACATAAAAGCACACAATGCAGACATTTCAAGGTTTCTGTCCAGAACCATCTAAGCTAGTCTCTGACAAGCAACCATTTCTCTTGCTCGAGTCTAAACCATATGCCTCATGAAAGAACAGAAATGCCTTCAGGCAAAATTAAATATTTTGAATCGAGAGCACCAAAGCCTTTTATCCCATACAGGAGGGCTGACTAGAGTAGTCTTATAGACTACTGAATTTAGAGCTATTAAGAATTGATTAGAAATTAGCATGGCGGTTCCTCAGGAAAATGGGAATCAGTTTAACAAAGACCAACAATTCCACTCTTAGACATATACCAAAGGGTACACATTCATACAAGGACATCTGTTCAACTATGTTCATAGCAGCATTATTTGTAATAGCCAGAACCTGGAAGCAACCTAAATGCCCCACAACTGAAGAATGGATGGAGGAAATGAGGTACATTTACACAATGGAGTATTACTCAGTGTGGGGGAGTGACGGGGGGAGGGGAACAAATAACAAAAACTAACCAACCAACCAAACAAACAAACAAACAAAAACAAAAACAATGGAATCTTGAAATTTGCAGCCAAATGGATGGAACTAGGAGAAACCATCCTAAGTGAGGTAACCCAATCAGAAAAAGACAAACATGAGCCTTCATCCAGTAGCTGATAAAAGTAAAAGCAGACACCCACAGCTAAACTCTGAGCCAAACTGTTAGAATCCAGTTGCAGAGAGGGAGGAGTGATGCCAAAGTGTCAAGACCAGGCTGCAGAAACCCACAGAAGGAGCCGACCTGAACAAGGTGGGAGCTCATGCACACAAGTGTGATAGCTGGGAAACTAGCATAGGACCCATCCAAACCCTCTGAACATGGGTGTTAGCTAGGAGGACTGGGCAGTCTGTGGGACGTCTGGTATTTGATCAGTATGTATCCCTAGTATACAAATGGACTTTGGGAGCCCTTCCATGTAGAGGGATACCCTCTCATCCTAGACACATGGGAAGGGCCTAGGTCCTGCTCCAAATGATATGACAGAGTTTGAAGATCCCCCATGGAAGGCCTCACCCTCTCTGGGGAGCAGAAAGGAAGGGGTTGAAATGGGAGTTGAGGGGACAGGGGAGAAGGGGAGGGAGAGGGAGCTGGGATTGACATGTAAAACAAGCTTGTTTCAAATTTAAATTAAAAAAAGAAAACAAAAATGATTTTGTAGATGTTCTCACCAGAGGCAAACAACCTAGTGGCTTTCCTCAAAACCACAGAAGAGTTTGGAATAGAAGGCAGGTTATCTATGATCTGGTGCAGTCCATATCAATGCAAATGCTCATGTCCACCTGTTTAGCATTGTATGAGAAAATGCAAGCAAAATTCCTTGGAATCAAATCCTGTGCCATGCATTTCTACTGGAAGAACATCCCTTTGAACAATGTTTTTATTGCCCTTTCCATACAGAGCCAAATTATCTTGGGCTATCTTAGTCCTTCTAGACTTCCCGAGAAAGTGGAGGCTCTAACTGGATAGTGTGAGTGAGTAATGCTTAACATGACCCCACCCAGTATGTTCCTAGATGAAGCAGTTCTTGACAGGACAGGATGTAATCTCTACTGCTGAGGAAGTTTTTCTGTGACAGAACAGACAAGTGCTAGTCTGTTCATTCAACTAAGTGTAAGATAATATATGTCATCCATTCACCTGACCTTTCTGTAGCCTGTTTGTTGAAACCTGTGTGAACAGTGACCCAAATTCCAGCATTTTATTTTCACGAGATCTTAAATTTCAGACTAATCATCAAAATTTTCTTAATATTGTTAAAGACATTGCTCTTTGTATTACTCAGCTTTCCATTGTTTCAGTCACTATATGCATTCACTACCTTATAAAGACAAAATATTTATGTTGGCTCACATGTTGGATCTCAGTCCATGGTAAGTGGGCCCAGGTGCTTTGTTCCTGTGGTGGCACTTTGTAGCAGAGGCCCACGGCAAAGTAAACTTCTCAGTTCATGGGAAGGACTTAGTTCTCTTCAAGAGAACTTGTCATTCAATGATCAAGAGGTGCTGCACTGAGAGTAATCCCTTAAGATTCTATCTTATATAAACAGCATCACGGCCTAGGATCCAAGCTTTTAATACATAGCCACTGGAGGGACATTCCACATTGTAAATATAGCAATATGTCAAATCAAATCTTCATGAGACTTCATCTCCAAAATCAAATCACACAACTGTAATGGGGAAGGAATCTTCTGTCCATGTACCAGCTCCCAACCCCTTTACACTCTGCTGTACTAACACTAGTAGAGTGTACTCACACTTCTCAGTAGAGCAGGTTCTTATGCTCATTAGACTAACAACCAGCCATGGAACCCCAGCCACCAATAACTTTCTTAGATGCTCAGTTACCACATCTGAATATGGTGACAACAATTGTATTAGAAAGAATTTGACCACATGCCAGAAAGTTATAAGGAAAGAAAGGTAAGTTTTTGTCTTCCTTTAGCTCCTACATGTTCTTGGGTGAATGCAATGGAGATTCACAAGCACAATGAAAGCACAATTTGATAACATGCATTACATATATTGAAAGTACTTGGGATACATGTAGACCACAAAGAGCTGTATTCAAATCCCAGTTCATCTAGAATGTCAGCAAGCAATAATGTTTTTAAAGAGAGAACGGAGAGCAAAAACACTGAGTCCCTTTGGGTGTCAGCTTGTGAGCAGCAATGAATGTGAGTCAAATACTGATTATAAAAGCATGTCAGTCCTCTGACACTAGCTCCAGGGGGATAGGAACCTGACTTTCTCTTCAGTGTAATAGACTTTGCTTCCCCTGACAAAAAAAAAAAAAAAAAAAAAAAAAAAAAAACCAGTGGTCTAGGTAGGAGCTATGATGCCTTGTAAACTAGAATCTTGTTTTAATAGAAGGAAACCAAGGAGACTGCTTCTTAATTACCCTTGTATTGGGGAAGTGTATTCTGGTTGCCCACAATGTGTGCTATAGCATTTCATGTGGTAGTCATTATTGTTTTAATGTTATTATTTCTGTTCAATTCAGTTTCTGCTGTATGTAGTGATCTATTTGTAATCCAATAGATAAATCTTGTCTGAAAGTCAAAATGCAGAGTTAAGCCATACACCTAGTTAAGAGCTAAGCCACTAAACCACTAATCAACAACACACCTAAGTCACTAGTTAACCATGGAGGTCAGTCAGTGGTGGCCACACTATTAACCCTAGCACTCGGAGACAGAGGCAGATGGATCTCAATAAGTTCAAGGCCACCTTGGGCTAGATGAGAGTGAATCAATCTAAAAAAGAAACAGAGCTCATGTCTTTAATAGAACTCAGTACAGCCTGAGAGATTGCATTCTTAGGGTTTGTGGAGACAGGATCACCCATTTTTCATCAGCGATAGAGATAAAAACTAGTGGCTGGCTGCTTTGCTTCTCTGATCTTCACCTTGAACTCCAATATCTGTCTCTGAGGTTTTTATTATTTGTGCTATAGCTTTAATCATTCTTGGTTGCTCCCTCTCTTCTGAACATGTTGTACTTTATAAAATAAATTTTTGCAGCAATTTTCACAGGATGTCTTACTTACATAATTGTGTCCTCATAGTTTGTAACTTTTTCCAAAAGTGTTCTGCACCTCTGTAACCCCATCTCTGAGTGCAAGCCATGGAATCAGTAAATTAGTAAATATTAGGATGGGAAGAGTTAATAAATGAGTGGTTTGTACTTTTAAAAGTCATGTGAAAAGCAATAAACACTTTGTAAAAAAATGTTACATACCTTATAAAACAAAAAGACTTATTTTCACATAGGCATTAAAAAACTATTATGGAGAAAACAGAGAATATGTTTGAAACTTCACAGGTGAAGAAAAAGTTCTGGAGCAAGGGGATATCTCCTCTATTTGCAAAATGGAGCAGATTACTGTGTGTCCCACTCTAAATGACAGTACTCCCAAATGCGTGTGAGACCTTCCTAACCATGATGGCTTCACAGAATGTATTCCTGTTCCTATTATACAAGATAAGCAAACATGGAAAGTAATTGAGCATGGGCAATTAAATTTCTACCATGTTTCTATTTGTTCAAACTGTGTCTAGTTCTAACAGCTCTGTGTTTGTGTTTGCCTGTGTGTGTGCATGTGTGTGTGTGTGTGTGTGTACAATCTGAGGGATTGAAATTAAGGACCCATGATTTTAATTTTCATTGTTCATTGTCATATTTAATTTCCATATATGTAAACTGACAACAAAATATAGACTGTACTCCTGTCTATTAACCACATCTTGCTGTAATATATTGCCTCTGATAAAAGAGATTTAAATCTGGAATATACTTAACTTAATTGGTATTTTAAAATTAAATATATTTGACCTCCTACATAAAAATAAAAATTGCAATTTTTAGCTCATTTCAGTTCCTGTTACTCATCATCCTATGTCAACTCCTATGAGTGTAACTTGTTTAGATTTTAGTTATTGTGAGAGTATAGGCACTATCTGACTATATTCTTGACCTTTTGGTTGGTAGAAGTTTGTTGTCATTTAAATTAATGCATTTCAAAATGTTTTACCTGCTAGTCACATGGATGTTAGATCAGATCCAGAGGAGGGCCAAGAGTGGCTATGGCTATCAAAGATGCTAAAGACAGCCTAAGGTAAATTGTAATTGGACTGGGGACTGGCAACAAACCCCTCCACAATTATTCAAGTTCTAGTCAGTTAATCAGCCTTGCAGAGTGGTCCAGCTTAAGCTGCAGTTATTCCCAGAATTGCAGAGTGGTCCAGCTTAAGCTGCAGTTATTCCCAGAAACTCATGCACAACCTTCACAATAAAGATGGTGTACACACAATGCTGACAATATTACTGCACACTGAATTAATTTGCATACCTACTGTTACCTATTTGATGCTGCCCCCTGTTTTACTATCACTCCTACATATTTCCATCAGTTTGAAGACCTGCCCTTTGCATTACTTGTAGAACAGATCGCATGTCGATACTGTCACATAGTTTCTCTCTGTTTTAGTCACACCCTTCACAGCTTTGTAGTCTTGTTGGTGACATTTCCCCTCTTCTATATGGTGAATGGCTCATGCTACTCCTCCCTGGCCTGTAAGGTTTCATAAGACAAGTTTGCTGTAATGCAAATTCGGATGTCAAGAGATATTTTCCATATCTCTTATCTTGTAGCTTTGAAGATAATCTCTTTATCTTTCACATTTAATACCTTTACGATATGATACATTGAGGTAGAATGGCCCATTTTACTCTGATTGGCAACATTTGGCCAGTGTATATGCGGAGAGTTATATAATTTTCAAAATCTGGGAAGTTTCTATTTATTGTTTCTTCAAATAAGAAAATTCCAGTGACATTCTCACATTTTTATGGAATGCTAGTAGCTACAGCATTTGCTTTTGTAATGCTGTCCACATTTCCTGTACATTTTTATCTTTCTTTCTTATTCTTTTTTGGTAAGCCCTCCAGGGTAGTTTTGAATACAATGATTTTGAAACTATAATTTTACTTAATCATTCTGGATAATGATTTCTTCTATCACAAATATCACATTTCAATTTTTCTATAGTATTTTTCAGCTCAATAATTTGTTTAATTCTCTTGAAAATTGGTTCTGTCTCTTACTTTCTCTAAGTAGATACTGAAACACTTTTCTGTATATTTCTTCAAACTGATTATGTTTCCTTACAGCATCTATTTAAATTATTCTCCTTGGAGTTCTCCCATTCATATCACCATCTGATTAGTTTCTGGCCTGTCATTTTCATCAAGGCAATGTCAAGGGTTTCCTGAAAGCAGTGGATTCTTGTTGGTTTGCAGTGCTATGTAGGTGTGGTAAGATTTATTGTTCATTTTAGTCTTACTAATCTTATGTTGCTTGTGCCTTGTTTTTGAGAAATTCAAAGCAGGACATTTATTTTCTTTGAGTTTAATTTAGCTTCCACTATCTCTGAATTAGATTATACCAACTCTTCTTAAATCTGCCGTGGGTATGATGTCACTATTCCTGGTGTTGCAGGCAACTCCAATCAATGTTTCCAGAATCTTTAGTTTGTGTGCTGTTCAGAATGAACTAGTGAAATCAATTACTCCAAGGTACCCTTCACATGCAGGATGAGCCCGATGTGTCTGAGACAATACTGAGTTCTCAAAAGAGATGGAAAGATGAAAGTACTGTGAATGGCCCAGTCTTAGGCTCCTATACTAGGCCCTGGGCCATCATTGCTAAAAGCTGTGTCACCAAGGACATCACAAAGCTGAGGAAGGAGGAAGACCTGTGTTGCTATGGGTTGCTTATTGATGAGATGGACTCATGGTCTAAGACCACTGCAACTATCAACAATGATGGTACCTGTATTATAAGTCCAGTATACTGTGATCATGGACCTTCTCCTGATAAAAATATTTAATCCAGAGTTCTTGTCACAGTTAGTCCTTATTTTGGGGACCTTATAAGAGGTATTTGGTGCATAGATAGCTGTGTTTATGATCACATGTGGTTTAATAGCATTGCTTTGTCATGTAGTTAACTCAACATATTATTAGTAGAAAATATAAATAAATGGTAGTGGACCTAAGGCTCAGGGAAAACTTCAGAAGGAGGAGTAGAAAAATTGAAAGAGCCAAAGGATAGAGGATCAGGGAGTTCTTTGTGAAACTGCCTATTAGTTATATCAGAAGCTGCATCCATAAAGTCTCACCAGCATGACAATCCAAATGTGCACTGAGTAAGGATAGCACCAAAGAACATGATAAACTGAACAGAGAAAAGTCCACAATGCCTACAGGGCCACAAAGAACTAAAGAGAACTAAGGAAAACTGGGAGCAGAAGAGAGGCCTTACTCGATCTTGACCCCAGTTGGGAGAATTAGGGTCCATTTACTGGAGATATGACCCATTGGAAAAGATATGCCACTAGGGGGCAGGCTTTGAGGTTTTAGAAGCCCATTCCATTAGCACTTGGTTCTCTTTGCTTCATGATCACATCTTAAGATGTAAGCTCTCTGCTATTGCTCCAATGTCATGTCTGCCGGCCAAAGATTGCAACCATCTGGAACTGTGAGGCCCCAAGTTAAATGTTTTCATACAATAAATAAGTTGTTACAATAAATAAGTTGTATTGGTCATGGCATGTTGTCACAACAAATGAAAAATAATTCAGACAGTTTACAAGAAGATTGCCTGACCTCTTGTATGTTTAGTATTTAATGCTTTAATGGCATTAAAGATTGTCCACAATCTGTATAGTCTATAGGATTCAACCTGAATAATCTATTGTATTCAACCAAATTAACTTTGACCAAGTTTGGCTTTCCCTTGCTTACTTTTAGTGAAGCAAGTTCTAGCTTTCAACAAGAGAGTGAAATACTATCCTTTTTATCTTCCAAAAAATTTTGGATTCCTGGCAACTTCTCATATCATCCAATGATATCACTAGACAGAAACTCAGACTAAAGAACCCTAAGCCTCTGGATCTCCCCTCCCCCCAACAAAAAAGGAAAAGACTAATAAGACAAAGAGAGAATTGAGAGCTTAAGCCTGCATTATATGTCTTTGTGTTGAAAACTTTGAGATTTTTATATTTAAAATTTGTTTGTGTTCTACTATATAAACTATTTATTCAAGATAGAATATATGGTATATTGAACATTTTGGTTTATTATTCTAATTTATTAAAATCAGTTAACCAACCATATCTCTATTGTAGCTATGTATTATATAGAGTTATTCAAGTTTATATTGTAGAATGTGTTTTGTTACTTAATTCAATCCTAATCTCTGTTAAATAAAGTCTGAATCTAGTATAATTGCAGATGTGCAGCAAATTGCTTCAAAGAAAATGATAAGTGTTTCTCAGTTGTTTAAAGTTTAGAATTGGATTTACTGAACAGTTCTTTCTTAGGTTCATTTCTTGATTGCAGTCACTGTCAGCTGTGATCTTGAAAGTCATGAGTAGCTTGGTTCTGGTTGAATTCTTATCTATGTTAACCCCTCCATTTCTTTTTCTAAAAATATTTTTATATGTGTATAATTATTTCCCCATCTGAATATACATGTACTTCTTGCATTCTTGATGTCCACAGAGGCCAGTAAAGAGTATCCTATCCCCTGAAGCTAGAGTTTGTGAGCCACCATGTGTGTGCTGGAAACTGAACTCAGATCCTATGTAAGAATAGCTAATGACCCAAACCACTAAGCTATATTTTCAACCCCTCTATTGAGATTCCTTAGTATTCTTACCACATGATGCCTAGCTTCTTCCAAATATGGTATTCTAGGTTGCAAAACAGAGATGCCTAGGTTTTCATAATGGGGACTTGGAAGCATATCATTCCAATGTACTTTAGTGTAAATATTGTATGGGAGGGACTATCTATCAGGAATATATATTAAAGAGTCTGGAAGATGAGATGTGTGTTGTTCTTTTGCTGCGCAGCTAATGCCTAAGAAACACAAACACACATGAGACTCAGCGCCCACGTGGAGTTTATTGAGAGAAGGGAGAGAAAGAGGGGAGAGCTGGTGGCCAACTGAAAGCAGGAGAGGGGGAAGCAGAGAGAGAGCAAGAGGGGGCAAGAGGGGGAAGAGGAGGCAAGAGAGAAACCAGAGAGAGTGGTGCGCTTGGCGCGCTTGCTTTAAAAGGGGGCCTTGTGCATGCGTATCTCAGTCCTCTGGCAGCCAGATAAAGCTTGAGCTGCCAGGTAAGGCTGACGTAGTGATGACTCGGCCATGAGTGTCCTGCCCATCTAGCTGGCTGCTAGTTCCTAACAATGTGTGTCTGTGAATAAAATTTTTAAAGGTAAATTTTTGCTTTAAAATAGTTTCTATTTTTTAATTATAATGATTTGACTTCTCATGTCTACACAGAGTACTTATGTTTAAAATCAGGACATTCTACTTTCTATTTTTTATTCTCTATGCCATGATCAAGGAATAATAACTTTGCTCAAAGCATTTTAATTGTCTAGATTTGAGTCTGAGGATTAATTCAAATGACCACAGAGTTTCAACTTGGAATATAATTTGTCAGTTTAATTAATTCCTTTAGCCTAGACCTACACTGCATTAAATAAATGTTAGTGAACTAAGCAATTAATTCATGTTCCAAGAGTGACTTATTGACTTGTAAAGAGTAGCTTAGAAACCAGGAGATTCGGACTCAATAAAATATTTACTCTCTATTCTATACTAATACTTTTAATACAAATCACATTGGGATATGGTACACATGGAGGGTCTGAGTCAGTAGAATTGAAGTGGGATTGAGGGTCTGCATTTCTTTAAGATCCAAGATGCTTATGATACCACATTTGGCCAGGCTATGTGAACATGACAATGTTAGACAGGCAAAGTTTACTTGAAATTTTTTATCTTAAGAATGTTTACTTACCAATAGTGTCAATATTTTTCAGATTTACTTATGTTAATAATTGCAGCCTACCAAAATAAAAAAAAATTCCATAAGATATTTCAGCTATGCTTTTCCTGTAAACAATTATTCCTAAATAGAATATCATTTAAAAGAAATGACTGCCTATATATGACCTCCATTTAAGAAGTTCCATTTTGTAGTGGTTGATGTGCTAGATCTTTAGTAAATGTTTTTTCAGATGGCAAAATAGTGATTTCATTCACATGCACATATTTTGAATAGGCCCTCATTTTTTCTCTTCTGGTTGAAACATCTTGAATTCTAATTATTTCTAATTACCACAATTTACTGTGTACCTGCCTTTTAACTCCTGGGCCCTTCCTGACTCTTATTCATTCATTGCATGCTATGCATGATGCGAATGTTAAGGTCATTTCGATGTTTTACTTTATTCTCTTCTACCTCCATTTAGGTCCTCATGAGCATATTTTTATTCAGGACAATTATTAACAGAGAATATTTTATTTTGAGATTTTTTTTAACCTTTGCACACAAAGTAACTTTTGAAAACCCTATGAGTTAAAATTATTGGTTGTAGTCACCCAAACTTGACTGCCTACTTATAAGAAAAAAAAATACACTAGAAAAATGTTAAATAGCACACAAGACCTGAGAAAGGAATAGGTTTGACTACAGGATGATGACAGACTTACAACTGTTCTCTTTCCTTTGTCTCCCCAGTAAGGTGTACAAATTCTACACGAGTCTTTCTCAGTGCATTATAGCAATGAATGGGTGGAGATAGTCATAGCATCCCAACTAAGTCTACTGCCAATTGGAAAGTGTTGCATATAATGCTATGTAGGTGATAATAGCAGTAGAAGAAACATTTGATTTTTTTTATCAAAGGAATGCAATTTCTTCTGTCTTCAACATACACAGAGCCTGAAATGGCAGTCCAACATTGTCACTATATCATTTCTTTCAGATTATCCAATGTCCTCTTCACACTGACATTGGCCTAACCTAAAATACTTTATTCCTCTCAGCTTATTGCCTCTCAGTATAATACTTTATCTAAAGTATGAAATGATCAGCTGCAATTACAAAAATTAGATTTCACAACTCACTCACTTTACATAAGAATCTGTCAGTCTTCACATCCATATTTTCATATGTGAGTCACAGGGTAGATTATTATTTTGGAGAAACAAAGTTGACACAGTAATTAGTTGAAAAGAGCTAATCATACGCAGGTGTCAGTAATGCCTGAGGGAATGGTAAAGGAGAACCCATGATGGGTTTTGAGAAATAGCTTAAGTAGCAATCAAAGTACATTATACTGATTTCAAGTGTGAGATTTTTTAATCTGCTATCTGGTAAGTTTGCCAAACTTGAGGTTAAGGGCAAAGTCCCCCTTAAGATCCTCTCACTTCAGTTACCAACCATAAACTTAGTGGTCTCTAAGCTGCCTTGATTCATGAAAAGCTACCTGGAAAGTCAGAAAATCCCCACTTCCCCCTCAGATTTGATAATTATCTCAAATTCATGGAACTCAAGAAAATGCTATCCTAATGGCTAAAATTTTATGATAACAAGAAGATAGTGATAAAATCAGCCAGAGACAGAGAGATGGGCAAGCCATTTTCTCCTCAGAAAGCATCACTCTTGAGTGTATCATAGTGTAGCCAAGGAAGTTCACCTATACTTTGTAAGCTTTGTGGCTGAATTCATTGTGTTCACCATTGACTGAAATACTGGCAATACGTATCCCTAGTGCACAGATGGGCTTTGGGGTCCCATTCCCTATGGAGGGACACTTTCTCAGCCTAGATACACAATGGAGGGTCTAGGTACTGCCCAAAATGATGTGACAGACTTAGATGATCCCCCATGGGAGGCTTTACCCTTTCTGACTAGTGGATGGGGAGAGGGGGTTGGTGGAGGGGATGGGAGAAAGGGAGGGAGGGGGAACTGCAGTTGGTATGTAAAATACAATTGTTTTTAATTTTAAATAATTAAAAGATATTAGAAATACATTAGAGCTTGCTTGTCTTCAAGTTCTCTTCCACTTCCTAGAGATCGACTGATATTGAATGATTCACACTATTGATTCTCTAATCACATAGTTGTCTTTTTTTTTTGTAGAGGTTGACTCTTCACCAGAACACTAGATAAGTTAGTATCACCTGTGGAGAAACCTGCCTTAGGTTATCCATTATAATAAGAACTATTAGTTACAGTCATAAAGCATACCATGAAGAAATGAAGATTAAGTGCAGTCTAATCAGAATGTTCTGAAGATTTGAAGACTACCCTAGAACCTGGGACAGAGGCCAACTGATTCCTTTCTTAAATACACATGTTTGTTTTAACATTGTGCATATCTTCATAAAGTTAGCTATAACTCCCAGTTCTACAAGATAAAAGAATTCCAACAGAGAGGTTGAATGGATCTCTGAGATTCTGCAGAGTGTACATCAACTATGAAAGTCAAATATTTAACATCTTTCAGTAGTGGAGTAAAGCTGTTACAATTACCATAAAATATTATTGCATATGTAAATGAAGGAAATGGTAGCTTTTTAGTTTATTTTTCTGCAAAATAAGTAGATGAGTGGGAAACAATATTCTGTTTCTTTACTATTGAAATGTGTAGATTGAAGATGGATTATTGTAACAATGAAAAAGAAATCTGGAAGTCAATATCATTCATTTTAGATAATGAAGACTTCATAAGAGGTTTTTCTGTTGCATGATAGAAAGTGTTTCATCGTAAATCTTGTTACTCTGTAAAGATAGAGAGTATATTTACTGAGAAAGGAATAAATATTTCATCCCTTTTATTTTTAAAATGGAAGTTATATTTTTCTTTGAGGCTTGAGAACCATTTTATTAGAGTTTGAGAGAATAACCAAAGGGCAGGTAAATATGAGTCTTGACAGATGTGGGAAGGAAAGAGATGGAGAAGAGGGGAGAAAATTATGGCTTTTAAATGTTGAGCATTGTCCTAGTTAGAGTTTCTATTGCTGTTAAGAGACACAATGTCCATGGCAACTCTTGAAAAGGAAAACATTAAATTGGGGACTAGCTTGCTGTTCAAGATTCAGTCTATTATCATCATAGTGAGGGCAGTATTCAGGCAGACATGGTGCTGGAGAAGGAACTGAGAGTTCTAGTTCTTCATCTTCAGGCAGCAGGAAGTGAACTGAGACAAACTCCAACAGAGCCACACTAACTCCAACAAGTCCATACCGCCTAATAATGTCACTCCCTATGGGCCAAGCCTCAAACACACTCCATGAAGGCCATACCTATTCAAACTACCACAGGCATGGGATCTTGGCTAGCAGCTGTGGGATAGAAAGGAAGATGGCCTCATAAAAAGTGTAAGAGTGACCAGGAGTATCAGGGAAAATGTGCTGAGGCCTTTCGCCAGTATCTGAAAGAAAAACAGGACAGAAAGAAGAAAAGGGAATTTTCTGAGTTCGACCTCAGGCAGGTATCATGGTGGAGGCTTTGTACAAAGCTGTGCAGCCTGGAAGTAATTCTGTAAGAGGTAATTTTTGTTGTCTTTCAAAACAAATGTTTAATTTTCAAGTTACTACCTTTGTGTAAATTCTCAATCAGAGAGTTACGGTGAATTCTGAAAACATTGCTCTTTTTGTTCTAAAGTAACACTGTCACCTAGTGGTTTCAAAAAAATCACAGCCAGAAAAAAAATAAGTGGATTATTCATATATTTTATCATCTCACTCATACAAAAATGAAATGGGTGTCTTTTCTTTATAACATCCATAATTTCTCTGAATATATATGCATTTATGTAACATGATTAATTTATGCCATTTTCATTGAAGCATATTATTTTCTTTGTCGGTCACACATAGATTATGAGACATTATGTACAATGGAAAATTGTCTGGCTTTCTGTAGATTGGATGATGAATTTGTTGTGCTTTACTAATTTTCAAGAGTAATTTCATTAGACAATTGTGATTATAAAGCTAAAGTATCAAATATTTTTCAAAAATACTCAGTTAATAGGAAACTAGACATTTCTGGGTTCTGTTTCAGGATTTATTTTCATTTCCATGGGAATCCTTTCCAAAACTGACACAAGGCAAAATTAGCACTTTATATGTAATGACTTCTTTATTGATGTTATGATTATATAAGAATAAAAATAATTTCTGACGTAACTTAAGAGGACATGCTCTCAATATCCTGTTTACTATAATGAATCAGCAAAAGCAAAGCTGTGAAGTCAGTGAAGCTTGGCAGGTAGGGATAGGGACTTCCAGTCCAGCCCTGACTTGTGCTTTGCTTTGCAAAGTTTCATCTACCTCATAGCTAGAGTATCACTTCTGCCAACCCTCCTTGTGTGTTTCTTCCCCAACCCCAGTAATATACAAGACGACTTCACCTTGTGTTTCACCCTCTGTGGGAGAAATTGGATAGGTGGCTAATTTACATGGATAAATATTAGAGGCATTCTTGCTGAAGGTATATAGGACAATGGTTTTTGAAGAATGTGGCACATCTCCACCTGTGGTGAATCGCTGATATTCAAGCACTAACTATAACATCCACAGTTGATGAAAGGTTTTTGTTACTTAGAAAATTTAATGTCACTGGATTGTTAGTATTTAGAGGTTTCTGCTTCCTTTTCTATAAAGATAATCCCATATAATGTCAATCTTTATTTTAAAAAGAAAAAAGTTATAAAACTCAATAGAAATAATGGTAATTTAAAGATTTAATATACAACCAACAGTGTGTTCTCTGGTTAAAAGGAAGAGCTAGTCTATGAAAGTAAATAAAATTAATGGTTTTCTATAAGTGGATTAAGTCCTGTTTAACTTATGGCAGTTTTTACCATGTTCATAAGAAAAACATATATCTTTATGAATTTTATCCAAGAAAACAAATCTTGCATTCCGTTTTTAATATTAAGCAGAAGATTTTATTCTCTTTGTGTTTAAAGCACGAATCCAGCAAACGTCCAAGAAGTTTTTTTGGTATTCAATACTTGGCATTTCAAAGTAGGTTGTAGAACTTTGGGACTTATTGGTAGAATTTGAGCATATCATATTACAGTGAATTACAAATCAACTTTAAAAATAGATAACCAGTATATATACCTATAACTTGCTGTACTATTTATGAGCATCAATTTATCTGCAAAGTTATTGCCTAAGAATTCCGTGCAGTGTATAATTTGTCTTGGAATTAGAAACTCTATGTAACTAAACTATCAAAATATCAATGGCCAACAGAGAATACATAGCAGGACTCATGAGCTCCATTAGATGGTAATAATTATGTTTGTATGTTTTATGGCACCATAGAAACATTCATAATTGTAGATAAACACAACACGAACCCACCAGAAGCGCTTGGTTTCCAAGTTCCACAAAAATCAATGATTTACAACTGACAGTCATTAGTTCAAAATAAAGAGAAAGAAGTGGTGTTTTATTATTTGAAAATCTCTGGGGAAAACTGTTGTTCACTTTGAATGTAAGTGTGTTGTGTCAGGATTAAAATACAATTATTTATGGTGAGTGACATTTTAATGGTAAAAAGTTCATTTATGTTTATCAATTCTTATATTCAGATATGTGCAATAATCACAGAAAAATGCACCATACTGAGGTATGGTGACAAAAGAACATTTTTTTTTTTTGTTTGGAACTTGGTTACTTTTTTAAAATTATTTCAGGAAAATGACAATGTGTCATCTTCCAATATGACATACACAATTGTATCTCTTGGGATTATTGTAGGGTGCTTGAAGGTGTCATGACCACAGGCCACAGGGAAGAGGCTGTTTGTTTCTTGCGTAATACTTTTTCTTCCATAAGATCCCTGAGAATAGGGACCTGTTAAAGTAGATGTTCACTCTTAGACATATTCTTTAAACTCTCATAAATGTAGAAAATATTGAACTATTATGGGCTCTACAAAGAAAGAAGGAGTAATATATTATAAGCCATTACCTTTGGTCTATATTGATTTTTATTTGTGCAAGGTACATATGCTTTAATACTCATGTATAATATGTAAGCATGTATACCTACATACATACATATTAAATATATATATATATATGAGATATATGCAATGTGCTACAGATATTGCTACTAAAAATCATCAAAGAAAACAGTGCTTGCATTCTGAATATTAAAGAGCAGATTGTGTTCTTCTTTTGTTACAGTTAGATAAAGCTGGAAAGGGGGTGGTGGCCCCGAGTGAATGGGGGTTCCAAGGTAAGGGACCATGTGGGACAGCATAGCAGGTTCCATAGCAGGTGAGGGTGACCAAGGTGGAGGAAATAACACACCAGGCAGATAGAGCTTGAATGAGGAGTTTATTTAGAAAGGGGAGTGAGGGGGAAGGGAAAAGACATAGAGGCACCAGGGACAGAAGAGAAGAGGGGGAGAGAGGGGGAGGAGCTGGAAAGAGCAAAGAGAGCAAAGAAAGCAAAGAGAAGAAGAGATCTTTTAAAGCGGTCCTTTACAACTGCCTGCAGACTTGCAGACTAGTACTCATGGAACCCTGGGCTAACCAGAGTATTGCCTGAGTGTATTCTGCCAGGTGAAAGGGGCAGGCCAGCGTAATGTCTGAATCCTTACAGTTTTAGGAACATGATAATCACTTATGAAAGCTTAATCTCTGGGCAGTTGAGGGATCAAAATCCACTAGTTAAGTTTACAGAAAGAATTTAATATGAGTAATTTTGAACTGAGTGCTACAAACTGACAGCTGAAAACCAAACAAACTAACAAACAAAAAACAATAAAGTTCTAGGAAAACTGAAACTGTTGAAAGCTGCTACTACCCCTGGGGCTGAGGAAACAAGAAAGATGCAGAAATCATTAAAACAGATCTTTCTAGAAGAAACCAGTGGACTCAGATCTCTGAATGTTACACACTGAAGGAGGAACCATGTAAAATTGTGGAAAAAAAATGGAGCTGAAAGTAATTCCACAACCATGGGAATAAAATCCACTTAGCAAGAAGCAAGCAGGCAAAAGTCGAGTCCCCTGCCCTTTCTGTAGCTTCCCAGGTGTGTCTGATGTGCTTCACCCCGTTTTCTGGCATTTTAAAGAACAGTTTGTACATTCTCAGCCCTAGTTCCAAAGCTGAGAGGAGTAGACCAGGAACTTAGTTATTATGTTTCTAACCCACACCAGATGTTTTTATGCAGAGGGAGGTGCCTTTTCCCTTGACTCGGCTGTACCAAAGTATAAATCCATACATAGGCTCTAAACCAATTCTTTAAGAGGCAAAGTGCCTCTGCCATGTCACCACACCTTCCACTGGAAATATTATGAAGTTATGGCTAACGTCTTACTCCTTGTTTTCCATTCCATTTGCAGAGCATGTATTGCTACTACATGCTTAACAAATGTTAGTTTAATGAATGAATGATTAAAACTGTATTCTCAGCACAACTTGGAGTCCTTACGTTTCTTTAAAAAATGAATTTTTCATCACCTTTGATCACTGGAAAAGAACATAAATATTTATTCTATAAAACTGTAGCAAAGCAGAAATGTGAATTCAAAACTTGAGAAACTCTGATCCTTAATTAAGGCAGTTAATATAGATTTTACATTTCTTACCTAAACTGCATAAGAGCATAAACACATAAATTTACTTCCCTCTTTGTGTTTCCTTTTCAATTAAATCTACTTTTATTTATTTTAAATGTTTTTATTATATAATTTATTTTACATATCATCCTGGTTCCCTCTCCCTCCCATTCTCCCATGCCCTCACCACCCCCCTCATCTCATCTCCCATCCACTCTCCAGGGAGGGTGAGGCCTTCCATGAGGGATCATCAAAATCTGTCAAGTCATTTGGGACAGGGCCTAGGCCATCCCCGAGTATCTGGACTGAGAGAGTATCCCTTCATGGGAAATGGGCTCCCAAAGTCCATTAATGAATTAGGAATACATCTTGGTTCCACTGCTAGAGGCCCCATAGACTGCCGAGTCCTCCTAGCTGACACCCACGTTCAGGCAGCCTGGGTTTGTCCTGTGTTGGTTCCCCAGCTGTCAGACTAAGGTCCACGAGTTCCCACTTGCTCAGGTCAGCTGTTTTATGGGTTTTTCCTGCATGTTCTTGACACCTTTGTTCATCACTACTCCCTCTCTACAACTGGATTACAAGAGTACAGCTCGGTGCAGCTAAAGAATGGAGGCTCTAGGATGGCATATAAGGTAGTCATCCTTGTCATTACAGGGGAAGGGCCATTAAGGTAGCCTCTCCAATGTTACTTAGAATCCTAGTTGGGGTCATCCTTGTGGTTCTCTGTACAATTCCCTAGTGCCAGATTTCTCTTTAAACCTATAATGGCTCCCTCTATTAAATGTACCTTTCAAAAATACAAAAGTATATCCAGCTCTCTTGGGATCTTTCAGTTCACATAGAAGGTAGTGTTTGCAAGAATGAACTGAGTATGCTCTTGTGTACTGTATGATGAAGAGCAGCCTCTAGTCAGCAGGATACTAACAAGAATAAGAACAAGCAGTTATAGAAGTCCATGGGAAGTTTCTGGCTTCTTCATATAAAACACATCTACTTTATTGAATATATAACTAGGCCTTTAGATTAACAGTAAATTTTGAAGCTAATTCTAAATCAGTACTATTCTGTATACTATGGCATCTCTGACCTTAACTCACCAGATGTTAATTGCACTGTTCCACAAAGCTTGACTTCAAAAACGTTATCTAGGAAACAAATTTGCCTCCTTCGAGAACCAGCATAATAGACCTTGATTAGTCCCCTTCTGATCTTTTGCCCCTTCTAGTTTCCCCTCTGAGGCCCTTTACCATGCAGAGGGATCAGATGCTCTCCTTTCTAAATGCTTATTCCAGAAGGTATTTTGGAGATAATCACAAAAATAAGGTCAAGATTAACATTAGTGGCATATATGTTGAAGGAAATTATAAATTAATGGTAATATAATGCTCATTACTTTTACTTATCCTGTGGGGTTAATTCTAAGGATGCACTTTATTGCAACTATGAAGGACACATTCATTGTTATTTTCTGTGAATTTTCACTATGCTCTTCATATGTTAAAAAAATTAATACTTTTCTTAGTGATGTTTCTTGTCATATTTTCTATAGCTTATTTAGTAATATAATTATTATCATAAAACTTGCAACAATTACTTTATTATTAGTCAATATTTTTAAATACAAGATATTATAAATATAACTGTCCTTTATATATTGAGCTATATTTTAAATATTCTTAAATATGAGTTATTAGAACTTAATTATAAATATTATTCCTATGTAAGTTATTGAAACCTATACTATTAGGATTATCTATAGAATATCAGTGATGCCAGCATATTCCTGATGTTTCCTCAGAATGAAGGACATTTGCCTCCTCTTGAACTAATGCCTGAGGAAAAAATATTAGCTCATCAATAGACATAAAAGCTCAGATATGTATTGATAGTATTTCTAATATTTTAGAATCATCCACATTATGAGTAAATACTGAAAAATCATTAAAAGTAAAAGAAGATAAGTCCTTATCATGAGCAGAAAAAGAAAATTTAATCTAAGAAGAGAAATTTACTGATATAATTATAATTAATACCATTATATTAAAAAGATACATGTTCTTTGATAACCAGAATTTTACTAATCCTCATATATTAGCCAACTTTTAGTCACAACTTTTAGCTAACACTGAAAATAGACCCTTTCAATCCCTAGTTTTCTCAATATATAGGATAAAACAAATACTTATTACAGTTAAAATGTCTTACAATTTTCAGGGGACAACTAATGTCATTAAAGTGCTAAATTTAATTATTATATGTGCAGATGTTTTGTTCCTCATTTCTGTCTGTTTTCATAGTCAACTGTTCTTAAAGGAAAACCATAAATTTCAATGATCATACTGATGAATGGGTCAGAGGATGTAGAAGACAAATAATGCATAAGAGAAGATTGCATCTAATACATTTTCAGAGTACATTATACATTAAAACGTTTTTAAGTCTTTCTCTATAGATATATGTAATTATGTACATGTCTAAGCCTAAAGAATATGGAATGTTAAAAGTGAATCCAAATGTCAACTATAGTCATTGGAGAATATGATGTATTATTGTAGATTCATCAGTTATAATGCATGTTCCATTCTGATGGATTTTGATAGTAAGTAAAGGTAGGGGAGCAAGGGATATATGGGGAATACTTATGTTCCTTTCACTTTTGTTGTGAACTTTAAGGTCTTCATTTTAGAGGTTGGAGAGAGGATAAAGTGCTTCATATGCAAGCATGGAGACCTGAGTTTTATTTGAATTCTCTGTGAATATAAATATATGATCCTGCTTTATAACTAATAGCTTTAATAATTGGATATAATTTTGGAAACAGTATCTGTTGTCCTCCCAGTGTTCAATAACTACAAGAAAAAAACTATTCTCTCAAAAACAAATGGCATTTATATTTTAGGTGTGAAATGGCATTATCAGAAAAGTTGCACTTCTACTTAAAATAGAGAATGATAAGAACTACTACATTCACCATCATTTATTCACACCTCTGATCTTTCCTCTGCTTTGTAGCTGACAATTCTATTTGACAAATGCCCTTACTATCACCTATATGTACACCTTGAAGAAAGTTTACCTTTAAAAAGTAGTTATCGAGGCAGCACAACATGAAATCAATCTTCTCTAAAACTTAAATGAGTGTAGACATTATTTAGCAGGACTGCTCAGCTCACTTGTCTTATTTAACTGAAGCCTTGTGAATAACACTTTTCAGGCCTGGAAACCACCATTTAACTATTCAGCTTCATGGAGTTGAGTATTTTAGAAGGAAATGAATTATGTTATTTTTTTTCCTTGTTTTATTTTTTCTTATCAATTTGGGAGGTGATGATTTCTTTGTTCTCTTAGAGATTCAGTTTCCACAGCATTCATTTATAAAATAATATTTGAAGTTCTAATGGGGAACAAGGATGAATTAGTTTTACCAATCATCTTTTCCCCATATAATTAAAATATAATCATTAATTATATATTTGCAGGTTAACAATGTCTTAATGTAAATAATTGTTATGAAGGGAAATGTTTAAATTATTTCAGGTGACAAAGTAAGCAATCTATTGTCTTAAAAAATGGCAAGGAAAGAAAAAAATGGAGTTCTCAGAATCAAAACTAGCTAAATCTTTTGATTTCTTTTAATGAGTAGCAATGAGCAGCTGATGGAATTGTCTTTCAGCATTTAAGCACATATCTGAGGCATACATCACTTCTTGCTGGTCCACCTGTATTCAGTTTCATAGAGGACGTTAGGCTGAGTGCTGCAAAGTGAATTCCAAAATTACTCCCGCTAGTCTCTGTCAGTGATGAGAAGTTCTTTCTGCTATTGTTGCAATAGTTTATACATGGAATGCTCAAAGGAGATTTATCTTTTCAACTGGAGCTTAGAAAAATACACAACAAAACAACAAATGACAAATGCCATAATTGCTTAGGGGTATTATCATTCCTGCTGTGATAGATCAAATCTGGAAGCTTAAAATAAACTAAGCAAACATTCAGTCTACTAAAGTGCATGAACCAAGTAATTGCATACTTTTTTCAGAGTTCAGTGGAAAGTCAACTGTTAGAGCAAAGTGATTTCAGCTTTGTCACTGAACAATAAATGTGCTCACCAGAGCTTGGCTGGTTTTCTGTTGTTCTTTTCTGTGACACTTGGCATAAAACAAAGATCAACCTCATGAGGGCACAGTGGGTTGGGGGCAGTAAGTTGGCATGTGGCATAATGACTTTTTTATGTCCATCAATCAAAGTTGCTTTCTTCACTAGTGCTGTGGCCTTAGAACTAAGAAGCATGGTTCTTGACATGTACACACCATCTTCAAGTAAACTCTTACTCCTCTTCACCATATGAATAATAAAATTGGGATATTTGTGGCGTCTCTCCCACCATGTTTGCATATCACAAAGAGAACTAGAAAGAAACAATTAAAAGTAATAAATTAAATAAATTAATAATTGTGAATGTTACAGTTTCATGCTCAAGAATTAAACTCGAGGGAGAGTCACAAAGGAACAGGGCCTAGTATCCATTTCAGTTCCTGTCATGTATCAAGAATGTCCTTGGACATGAGCAAAGAGACCACTGCATAGCATTCTCCTCATTACATGAATTTCTGAAGGGAACATCATTCTCATTGCAAAATCAGTCAAGTTCTACTACCGTGATACAGTGCAGATCATTGACTTGGGAATGGAGATGCCACAGCAGGAAAGATGTGGCTTTTGTCACATGTTCTGTGGGAGTTAGACAAGTGCATACAGGCTGAAACACCCTCCTCTGCTCATAGCATGTCTGTTTTATACAGCATACAATTATTATGATACTTTCTCACCAGAAAATAATACTACCTTTCTTAAGGAATAGTTATGAAAATAAAATGATTAAATTAGGTATAGTAAGGACTTAAAAAAGAAATAATAGGAAACATTTTTAATTGGATTCCATGGAAATATATTAACTTAAGATACATTAATAAATAGTATTTTAGGAAACAGTAAAATAGGAATAGAAATATATCACGTCTGAAATTAAAATAGTGAAATTTACCCTTAAGAATCTACATATAAAGCTTAATAGGCATTAATGGTATATTAGTAAGTGGCTACTTTCACAGAATTTTATAGATATTTACCATACTGTGTCAGAGCCTGTTCTAACTAGTCAGCAGGATTACCTGAGCAGGGGTGTGAGGATTGAGAAAAGGCAAATAAAAGAAACATAGACAGAAACACAGGATAGAGTCAGGAAGACTGCAGCTTCATTCCCTATTTCTATGTGGTATCAGAAGCTTATTAGTTAGATAATATGTTCTTTCCTGTGGGTTTAATCAGAGCTTTCTCAAGCTCTCAAGGATACTGAATAGCATTCTTGAAGACTAATGTCTTACTCGTCAGAATAGACTCCAGATGAGAACTAAGTCATTTGTTGGCTACCACATTATTGATTTCCGAATTTCAAGGCATATGAATAAATAGTCTCTGAATACTTATGGAATACTTTTGTATAATATCCAAAAAATTTTTTTGAACAAATTTGGTTACTCCAAACATGTTGCTCACTGATGTTGAATGTTCTTTTTTATGTTTGTCTTATTGGTTGATGAATAGAACACTGATTGGCCATGCCGGAAGTCACATAGCATGGTAGATACTGCTGCTAGCTAACCATAGTGGTTGGGAGGTCTGTACAGACATGCAGGATGTGACATAGCTGGGCAGAATCAGAATATAATCAGGGACAAACAGGAAATTTCTCTCTTCACAGAGATGTAACAGGCAAGGAAGATGCAGAGCCAGGATTCCCAGTAAGCCAAGACCATGTGGAAACACTTAGATTGGTAGAAATGGTTTAATATTTAAGATAGATCTAGCCAATAAGAAATGCTAGTAACTGGCCAACAGCTTTATATCTAATATCTAATATATCTGTGTGTTACTTGGGGCTGACACAGCACTGGGACCAGGCTGGCAACAAACTGCTTTTAAAAGCTCACCAAATACAGGCAGGTTGCAACACCTTAACAGTGCTTCTTCTGAATGTCATTGTTATCTGTGCTATGCTACTCAGAGATGTCTGTTTCAATAGTACATAGTGATACAAGCTAACCACAATGAGTTACAACTGTGCATTATCCAGTGTAGCTCTCAATGATATTATAATGATCACAGAATCTATAAGCTGAAAAATGCCTAGAATTGTCTGGAATCCTGTGACCATTGATTAGTGGCTAGTCCAGGAAGCTAATCTATAACATGATACCAAATTAAACATTATGGCTCATAAATCAAATACCCTGATTATTAGAGGATCGTCATACCAAATTTTGAACAACTGTTTTTAAAGAAATAAAACAATAAATAAATTCACAAATGAACTCCACACTGAAAATGCAAACATTTTAAAAATCAGTATTCATAAAGCAAGGCCTGGAAATATAATTCAATTATAAGGTGCTTCCCTAACATGTCTGAAGACCTAGGCTCCAACTTCAGTGCTGCAAAGGGTGGGAACCAATAAAAGGTAACGGAATTCAGAAGCAAGCTTGGATCTTAGCATCATGAAGTTCCACATTTCTGTAGCTATTCTGAAAGAGCCTAGAAAGGAGTGCAAGTTTGTGTTGATGCCACATGAAAAGCCAGGCTGAGAGGAGAGTTGGCTCCAGTTTCCTAATTAAGAAGTGGTGTACTTACATATGGTGTGTTACACCTTTCCTCTGGGAACTGAGGTTGTACAACTGGTAGGGAGACACGTGCTATGTTAATGTCTGCTTGGCATTGGCAGCTTCTTGATTTGATCACTCATTTAGTTTCAATTTAATTTTTTTTAAAAAATTCCTGGGCCCTGACCCAAATGATATGACAGACTTTGAAGACTCCCCATGGAAGGGCTCATTTTCCCTGGGGAGCAAAAAGGGGGGGTGGATGGGGTTTAGTGAGGGTGATAGGGGAGAATGGGAGGGTGAGGGCACTGGGATTGTAAAACAACTTTCTTTCAAATGTAAATAATAAAAAAGGAAAAAAATGAAAATTAAAAAAAAAAATGTCCTTAAGTAATTTCTCTGCCTTTAGTAGCTCTCATTCTTCGTGTATCCTCCACTGGTTAGTAAAAGTCTTCTAACACACTGTTTAATTTTTCTTTTATATAATGTATCCTGATTACAGTTGCCCTCCTTTTACTCCTCCCAGTTCCTCCCCACCTCTCCCCTATGTATCCACTCCCTGTCTGTTAGAATATTAAAAGGTTTGTAACAGATAACAACCAAAGATGTCAAAATAAATTATAATAAAGTGAAGAAAAAACTATTATATTGAAATTGAACATGGCAACCCAAAAGAAGTAAAAGAGTCTCAAGAGTAAGCACAAGAGTCAGAGACTCACTGGTTCTCACCCTCAGGAGTCCCATAAAAACACTAAACTAATAGTTATACTCAGAGAATCTGATGCAGATTGGTGTGGGCACTGTGTGTGCTGCTTCAGTCACTGTGAGGGTCTGTACACCTTCATTAATTGATACAGAGGGCCTTTTTTCCCTAGTGTCCTTCATTCCCTTTGGTTCTTAAAACGATTCCACCTCCTCTTAGGCAGGATTACTTGAATTCTAAAGGGCGGGATTTGATGGAGATATCCAATTTAGACATTCTCAACATAGTGCTTGGCTGGAGGTCTCTTATACTGTTCTATTCTGCTGCCAGAGGAAATCTCTGACAAGGACAACACACAACATTGATCTGGGAGTATATTAGTATATCATTAGAAATCATTTTATGGACTTTTGGGGGGGCTAGTATTGTTTGGTTTTGCCCTAGAACTCTGGGATATCTAGTCTGCGGTTCTTGGTTACACACTCAGTGTTGGGGATGGGTGATTGGGTTGGTGCCCATGTACCCTTCTGAGTACCTTTCCTTACCAAAGAGACTAGGATGTAGGGGTGAGGACTCTATGGAGACACCAGCTTGACTTGTCATGTTCAAAGAGTTGTATGATTGTTGTCCTCAGCAAAGGAGGTCCTGCTGTCATTTGGCAGAGAGAGACCCTTTGTCTTAGCAACAGCCTGGATTATTTAAGAATTTCTGTGGGACCCAATTGGCAACCAATGTAATTGAATGCAACCCAGTCATGCCACTATAAGCCTTGCTTGGCAATAAGAGATGGCTAGTTGAAACTCCAAATCCTCCATTACTAGAAATCCTCTTTAAGATCCCCTTCATATATTCCAAGAAGTTTATAATGCACTTGGTTTCCATGTCACCCCCAAATGTCCCCAAATCCAGTCATTTCTCCTATACTCTCCTTCTCCACCCCATCCAACCCCCAACCCTGTCTCCACCTGCTCGCAGTCTGCCTATAAAATCTATTCTATTTCCTCCTCTGTGGGACATACATGCATCTCCTCTAGATACCTTGTCTTTACCTAACCATTTTGGTCTGTGGTCTGTAGCTTGATTATAATTTGATTATTAGCTAATGTCCACTTGTAAGAATCAAAAAGTGAAAACATATTGAATATTCACCAATAGGGAAATGGTTATAAAAGCTTGATACATGCAAACTGTAAGCTCTTGCACAGCAACTAATACGATCGACTATATACCAGCTATCCTGGAATGATTCCTACAATATACTATTAAGCTTATAAAAGGTAATAAAAATATTAGAAGACACCACTTTTAAGTAATAACAAAAATTATGAATGCAATAGCATGTAACTTCAAATTAAGATTCATTATGTGGGACTGTAGAAAGAGCATGGAGGGAAGTAAATTAAATAGGAAGTTATTAAAATATATTTACATGATTGAAACAGAATGGGCTATATTACTCCATTTGTGTGAATGTATTTACATGTACACATTTACATTGTATGCAATGTATATTTGGAAAGCATTATAATATCTATGTTTAGAGTTGTTTTGGCTATCAAGGGTATTTTTTTGTTTCTCCACATAAAGTTGAGTATTGTTATTTCAAGGTCTGTGAAGAATTGTGCTGGAATTTTGATGGGGATTGCATTGAATCTGTAGATTGCTTTTGGTAAGATTGTTATCTTTACTATGATGATCATACCTATCTAAGAGCATGGGAGATCTTTCCATTTTCTGGTACCATCTTTAATTTCTTTCTTGAAAGATTCAAAGTTCTTGTCATATAGACCTTTCACCTGTTTGGTTGCAATTTGTGACTATTATAAAGGGGGATGTCTCTCTGCTTTCTTTCTCAGCCCCTTTATTGTCTATATATAGTAGGGTTACTGAATTTTTTTTTTTTTTTGAGTTAATCTTGTATCCTGCTAATTTGCTGAAAGTTTTTATCAACTTTAGTAGTTCCCTGGTAGAGTTTTTCAGGTCACATATGTAAACTATCATATCACCTGCAAATAATTTATATGTTTACTCCTATATCTGCATTGTTTTTAATTTTAAACACCGGATGTCTACTTTTAATATAATTTGGCAAACAAAAATAATTTTTATTGGTGAATCAAAGTTTAGCCCTTATTCTTATTCTGCTTAAACATTAATAGTTCCCTGGAACCTATAGGAACATTGTCATGCAAAGGTAACGTAAGGTCTGTTGTGATCTGACCCTTACTTGGTTTTTAATGTTACTTCTAATTATTCTTCTTCACAACCTTGCAGTCATAGGCAATCTTCTGAATGTTTTATGGTTTTTCAATATCCTATATTTGATATCACTCCTCTTTGCTCTCAAGCACTTTTTTTTTTCTTTTCTTTTTTTTTTTGTATACTTCCCTGCAATAGATACCTTCCTATTCTGGTACAAATTCCAGCTTCATTGTTGACTCATATAAGATGTTTTACCAATGTTAAACAGAATAAATGTACCACTCAAGAC
Organism: Phodopus roborovskii; assembly: GCF_943737965.1. Classification (NCBI taxonomy): domain Eukaryota; kingdom Metazoa; phylum Chordata; class Mammalia; order Rodentia; family Cricetidae; genus Phodopus; species Phodopus roborovskii. The sequence goes on along the minus strand of NW_026126413.1, from coordinate 802,657 downwards.
TCAGCAAATGTTAACTAAGCACCTATGCACCCACCATGTCATTTGAAGTGATCCTATAAACCCTTAGTCTTAAAAAAAAAAAATGTGTAGGTTTCTTGGTAAAGGTAGTTTAGTAAGGCAACAGCAAAGTTTAACCAAGTGTGGAAACAGGAGTAGGGAAAACTCACAACTACTGTTGAGCTAAGTGGACATTTCCCTAAAAGTCTTCTAAATATGTATGTTTACACCCACAGACAAATGCTACTCTCAACTTTAATCAGAGAAACCTCCCATTGCATTGAATGGTGGTGAATGCAGAAACCTGCTTACAAAGTTGCTAAATTTAAGTTATGGACAGGGCTCATCACTAAAATAGCATTTATACCACCCTGTATAAAGCTCTGGGAATATTGTCAGAAAGGGAAGAGAAATGTATCTTAAGAGCCAGTGTATAGGGAAGGGAGCTGAATATGCCATCATCTAGATATAATTCATCCACTAAAATAATTAACTCACTGTAGCTGTGGTTACAGGTGCTGTTCCTGCATGAGACTAGCCATTTCAATCGTCAGCCATGGATGGGTAAGGGCATCCTCTAGACCTACCCCTCACTGCTGTAATTACTGGGGAGAGAAAATCATTGTGTTCAGTTTGGGGCCCAATAGTGAGATCACCAAACTCCAATAGTTCTGAACCTAATTATACAGACAGTCCTGGTTAAACTCAGTGGGCCATAAAACAGAGCAAAAGTCTTGATTGTAGAAAAGAGATTCATAGGAAAGAAGGGGACTGGCAATGGTAGAAGAGACATGGGAGTCACAAAGAATAATCAAAATGTGTTGTGTATGTGTATGAAATTGTCAATGTAAAACAAAGTTAATAAAAATATGATTTAAAACAAATCAAAAGAAATATGATGCAGGCTGTGTGAGGTGGAAGGAGATCCATGTCAGTGGAGCAAATAGAAGAAAGTTGTGCAGAACAAGTAAAACCAGAGTGAGCTTACCTGTCCCTTGCTGGGGAAGGTCATTGAGGGCAGGAAGCAACCCACACAGCCATATGTAGAGAAAGCCAGTCATATCCCTAGTCTAGAGAAGTGCCTGAAGTTCTTGATTGTTTATCACTAACAGAAGTGAACATCCTGGAAGCTATAGCTACCCCTCCCTACTGTGTATTCTCTTAACAGCTGACACATACCCTAGCACAGAATTGTTTCCCAAATCTGTGCCCTGAACCGAACTGAAAGGGCCTTTGTAGTCCTTTGGAACATCACTCAGCAGTGGCATTTATAATACAGGAAAGTTTCTAACTACTGCATTTTAATTCAAACCAAGGTCTTGAACCTTTTGTTGAGTTTTGTTGATTTGAAGCAAGACGGATTTCTTTCAATAGTTCATCTATATTCCATTTAGTGTGTGATTTTAATTTCATCATTATCTTATCTATCTTTTATCTTTTATTCAGAAGAGAGTAGCAGAGTGTCTGAATACATCAGTGGGTTCCAGGAACAATGAGAATGTTTTTCTGAACCCAGCGACTCTGAAGCTTTTATCTCTTCCTCCCAGTTAAGGGATATGAGGCAAATCTCAATTCCCCAGTAGAAGATTCCTATGCTGCTGGGTTTTATTCTTAATCTTTCAACTTGTTCAAGTTAATGTTATCTTAGCAAAGAAATACATGTGTATTGCCTCCAAATAACTTCAAGGCTACCAAAAGACCTAACCTGAAAATCACTATATATTCTTGCCCAATCACTCCCTGCAGCAGTCCAGCAGCAGCCCGTGTTCAGGTCCTGAGATGGGAAAAGGCCATCAGCACAAAGAAATGAATTGTCCAACAACCAGATAAATTTCACACAAATGGCCATCCCTGAATAGCTCCAATCATTTTTAGTTATATATCAAAACAAGCATGTTTCCCCCTGTTAACAAACAAGTTTTTTTTTTCCATCCTCTAAGCCCTGGCAAAAAGAAATATGTCAAATATGTTTTTTCTCAACTTTTACATGAAAACATCTTTAAATCAAATACAACACTTATCATTTTGCTAGGTTCGCCAAATATCAAGCCAGGTATATCATATCTTTACAAGACTAAAAGATGATTGACATAAGCACACTTTTCAAGAACAATGTCACTCAAAACATATTTACAGAAATAAGTGTGTTCTGCCTCCAATGCTATCAACCTTGAATCAGAACAGCTCTCAGGGTTTGAAATGACATCTGGGATCCCCAGACAAGAAACCTGGGAAGAATCACCTCCCAAAGAATTTTAGAGGAAAATGTTCAAGAAAAACAAATGGGGTTTCCATGAATGATCACATCTGACCCATGCATGACTGACAAATGACATTAAAACTGCCAAGAGAATCATTGATGCTATGAAAGAGCAGGCCTTGTGGTCCAAGCAGTATTCTGCACTGTCCCGAAGTTCTTGCCTAGTGTGACTGTCCCCAAGGGCTTTTGCCTCATCTGGAGACCCATTGGACAAGCACTCATATACTGGCCAGAAACTGCACAGCTCCCACAACTCCACCCTACTGTCTCAAACCATGATGACTTCCAATGTTTTTGGTTTACTTCCAGTTTTTGCATTCTGTTTTCCAAACCATGTACTTATATCTCTAGTTTTTTAACTCACTCTATATGCTTTCTGCTGACTTCCAGTATACTGTCTATGACACCTAATTTCTTCATAGAATGAGATATGTGTGTGTAGATTTAATTATATCACATGTATAATAAGCTCCTTTACTTTGATCAGGAGACCAGTCTTCAGGAGTCACTATGAACACTTCTGTCATGTTTCTCCTCCTACATCCAGGACATGATAATTAGCACAATGAATATAAGAAATACTAGTTTGATAGTTCAGATAGTTTTTGTGAGGATTAGCAAGAGTTCTAAATGGTGGAGATAGTGGAATTGAGGATATATAGACTGACTAAGCATTGTCTGCCAGAATAAAGGTACACTAATTACTCAGTAAGTGTCAATCAAGTATTTATGTACCTAACATAACATTGTTACATAAAATACTTTAAATAAGACTGGGTTTTATAGTCTTAGAGTGATTAAAACCCTGATACCTGAAATTCCATAAATGATTTTAAATAGTACTACTTGGAAATTGCAAATTATAAGGTTATCACAAAATATTTCTTGTTTACCTAAAATCTTCCACGATTTGAACTGAACACTTTTAAAGAACAAGGATAATGCTTCACAAATCATATGGCTGTTTATATACCTGCTCCTGATAAAGGCTTATATGGTAAGTAGAATCAAGTCTGATGTAGCTGGGCAAGGTGGACCACACTTATAATCCCAGCATCTGAAAGGCAGGTGAATATCTATGAGTTTAAGGTCACACTGATCAATATAAACAGTTCTAGGTCAGCTAGGGATATACAGTGAAATACTGTCTCTAAAACAATCTAGGCTCTCATAATTTTGGTCCGATATTGCTTTCTTTATGTCTCTGATCATGTCTGTGAGGATGTTTGCAGCAAACTTGAAGCATGAATGAAGACTGACCATGAATGTGGACTGGCGTTCAAGATGGAACAAATAAGGACAAAGGACAAACTTCCTTGAGCCACAGTGGCCCTCTCTCTCCTTGTTGACTATAGACATATTGTGGCCAGCCGCTTTGCATGGTCCTTGGTGTGCATTACCTACAAAGATGGGCTGTAACCTCTCAAACTAAGTAAAAATAACCTGCCAGTCTTTTGGCGGAATGGATAAGTTAAATAGCATCTAAATGTCATTCATTTTGTCTTTTTTTTTTTCTCTAGATATTCTATAGTAACTGAAAGGAATCTAAGGTTTATATAGAATTCAATTGGCTAAGTTCACAGAAATTACTTATTATGGTCAATTATTCTGCTTCTGCAAAAATTTTCCCTTTTCCATTTTTTTGCTGTAAAATATATAGCAATTTTAGGTAAATTGATATTTAAGTTTTTCAGCATTACTGTTGTAATATTTTTTCTAATGAAGTAATTTTTGTTGATGCTACGTATTTTCACTTTGGCCTTTTGATTTTTTAGTAGCCTCCAAATTGTTCCTAAAGAAATTCCACATTGCTAAATCTATCAAGCAATCTGCTAGTTACAGTATTTTGTCTAGAACCTCCTTGTGATTCCAGTTCTTGTAGGCCGAAGGCATTCTAGTATTTCTTTTTGCTATAGATTCTTTACCTTTTTTGTCTGGATGACACCTATGTCTTAGACAATTTTCTTTTAAGTCGGTCTTAGCGTTTGTTCTTACTATGATGAAGAAAATTTCCTAATACTTTCCTAAGAAACAGTATGTGAGACAAAACTTTGAAGTCTTTACACATCTAGAATAGGACAAGAATGATTAAACTTCCATGACAATCTTGACACTGTCTAGTTTAAGACCTCAAGTTGTATTACTCTTTACAAAGACTTTTTGGCTACCTTAATTCTTTTCCATTTCTGTGTAAGTTTTCAAAGTAGCTTATAAATTATTTATTTTTTTGTTTTGCTATGGTGTGTGTGTGTGTGTGTTTTATTGAAAATAGATTCTTATCTTATGCAACACATTCCAACCACAGTTTTCCTTCCCTCTACTCCTCCTAGCTCCTCCCACCTCTACCCTAGAGGGAACCCAATCTCTATTTCCTCTTCAGAAAAGAGCAAGCCTGCAAGTGACAACAGTCAAACAGGACAAAACAAGATGCATTAAGACAAGCTGAAAGCCCTATATCAAGGCTGGACAAGGTAACCCATTAGGAGAAAAGGAGTCTCAAGAGCAGACAAAAGAGTCAGAGATAAACCCGTCCCCACTGTTAGGAGTCCCACAAAAACACAAGCTAACAGCCATATAAAGACCTAGTGAAGAACCATAAAAGGCCGGTGCTTGCTGTTTCAGCCTCTATGGGTCCATGTGAGTTCTGCTTAGTTGATCTGGTGAGCCATGTTCCCCTGGTGTCCTCCCTCCCGACTCCTATATCCTTTCTTCCTCCACTTCCCCAAGCTCCAAGGTGAGAGGCCCAATAGATACTTCTAATTTAGAGTCTCTGCATAACATTTGTTTCTGTGTCTTTGAACTTGTTCTCACTTGCTGCCTGAGGGAGCCTCTCTAATAATGAATGGACAAATCACTGATTTATACATATAGCAGAATGTCATTAGGAATCATTTCATTATTTTCTTTCTTTCTTTCTTTCTTTCTTTTTTTTTTTTTTCCAGTCATGCTTCATTCCAGCCTTGGTCTCTGGTTCCTTGCCATTCAGAACATGGGTTCCCTGTAGTAGCATAGACCTCAAGCCAAACATTTATTGGCTACTTTCACAAGTTATCTGAAAGGAGGGAACCTCAACTATGAAAATGCCTCCATAAGGCCTGTCTGTAGGCAAGCCTATAAGGCATTTTCTTAATTAGTATTTGATGGGGGAAGATCCCTTTTGTGGGTGGTGCCATCCCCTAGGAAGGAGGTTCTTTCTGTAAGAAATCAGACTGAGTAAGCATGAGGAGCAAGACAGTAAGCAGCACTCTTTCATGGTTTATTAGCTCCTGCCTCTGGGTTTCAGCCTTGCTTGAGTTCCTGCCCTTAGTTCTTCTAGTGATGGACTATGATGTGGAAGTATAAGGCAAATAAACCCTTCTCTAAGACGACTTTGGCTATATTGTTTAATCATAGCAATAGTAACTGTAACTGAGACACCTTGTATTTCAAGTACAAACTTACCTGGTCCTGACTTATCTTTTATCGTTTAATCAACTCACAATTTTTTCTTAGTATTTTTTAGTTTATTTACATGAGAAGTATTGACCCAAATTTTAAAATATTTTACTTTGGCTTTGTTATCAGAGTATCTCTGGGCTCTTAGAAAAAAATTGCCTTATGTTTTAAAGCATTTGTGTGCCATTTATATTTTTCTCATATAATTGGAAAAATTTGCCATGAAACAAAGACGGTCTTCATATAATTTCCCAATATATTACTGCAAACCTCATCATGACCTCTGCTATGCCTTCAATCTCTGCTTTATTCTTCTACAATACACTTAAAATAGAAAGACAAATAGTCTCCTAATTGCTAAATATGGAAATGTGGACACAGTGGTTTGGCAGGAGTGGGGAGAGTATAAGAGTGTAAACAATTTCCAATAGTACATATAAACACACCCTTGTTCATGTTAGCCCAGTACAACCCTATCTCTTCCTTTATGCATGGCAAATGCCATTAACCAACTTTCTATTTGCTGTCCATGGTTTGATTTGTAGACTGGTATTATCTTCTATTAAATCTTTTCTGCTATTAACTCCTTTTTTACTGTTCAAAAACAAAAACTTAATTTATATGTATGCCTGTACTTACATTTAGAGACAAATGGATCCAACTGAAGACAATCACACTTTGCAAATCAACCAAGACTCAGATAAATGTCTATTCTCATTTATCGTTCCTATGTTTTATATAGAAATGCTGTGGGATGTTGCTCTTGTATATTGCCAAGATTTGTCACTTGAATTAGTATAATAAAATGCTGATAGACCAGTAGCCAGGCAGAGCAAGAAGACTAGAAGAAATTTGGGAAGAGAAAGTACATAGTCAAGAGTCTCGACCCAACTGCAGAGGAAGCAAGATAAGAATGTTGCACTGAGAAAAGCCACATAGCTAAACATAGATAAGAATCATGGGTTATTTTAAGCAAAACAGCTAGTTAGCAATAAACATGAGCTACCAATCAAACATTTATAATTAATCTATGCCTCCTGTGTGATGATAATACAGGAAGCAGCTGCAGAATGGGGGCAGAACAGAAACTCACCTGTGACTACATAGAAATATAAAATCATATATATGTATATAACATAAAATTAAGGAAAAATTGTCCAGGAGGGTGAAAGTGAGGAGAAAAGGTGAAGAACAGATGAGCATCACCTTGCTGGGAGCTTGTTGTAAAGTAAAATCATTCTTACTTTTACATAATTTTAGAAAGAAGTACAGGTGAATATTTTTCAGTTTCACATTTAACTGTGAGAAATGAGACTGACTTTTTTGTCCATCAATGGATACTTAAGGCTTTTAAATTATTGTTTCTTAAAAATCATTATAATTTAAAAGCCTACTTGATCATGGTGGATGACCTTGTGATGTATTTTTGAATTTGGCTTGCAAATATTTTATTGAGAATTTTTGCATCTATATTTACAAAGTTGGGTCTTTTTGTGGTTAAGTTAAGAAGCTAGCTACAACCTCATAAAAATACCTGGGCAATGTTCCTACTTAGTTGTATTTTGGTGGAACGATTTGAGGAGTATTAGAGTTAACTCCTCTTTAAAAGTCTGGTAGAATTCTGCACTTAAACTATCTGTTCCTGGGCTATTTTTTGGTTGGGAAACTTTTAATTAGTGATTATATTTCCCAAGTTTTGTTTACATTGCTTGTCTGATATTGATTTAACTTTGGTAAGTGGGACCTATCAAGTAAATTATCCTTTTCTTTTAGATCTCCAAATTTGGTGAAGTATAGGTTTTAAAAATTTGTCCTTATGATTCTCTAAATTTTCTCAGTGTCTGTAGTTTGGATATTCTTTCTCTACCTTTTAGTTAATTTAGCTAAGAACTTGTCGATATCATTGATTTTTCTCAAAGAACCAACTCTTTGAGATTCTTTGTATTGATTTTTTGTTTCCATCTTATCAATTTGTGCCCTGAAACTATTTCCTGCCAACTACTCCTTTTGTGTGTTATTTCTTCTTTTCATTCTAGAGCTTTAATATGTGCTGTTAAGTTACTAGCATAAGCTCTCTCCAATTTTGTATGTAAGCACTATGATGTTCCCTCTTTAAGGCACCTTCATTGTGTCCCATAAGTTTGGGTTTGTTGTGTTTTCAAATTGAAAAAGTGTTTTCTTTCTTAACTTTTGTCTTGACATACTTTTCATTCAGTAGTCAGTTGTTGGGTTTCCATGTGTTTGTAAGCTTTCTGCTGTTTCTGTTGTTGATATCAAGTTTTTAATCTGCAATGATAAGATAAGGTGCAAGGTGAAAGGTGCTGTTTCAATTTTCTTATATCTGTTGGAATTTGATTTGTGTCTGAGCATGTTGTTTGGGTGAATGCTCAATGTGATGCTAAGAAGAAAGGATATTCTTTTGTGTTTAGATGAAATATTCTGTCAATTTTGTTGTGTTCATTTGGTTTGTCACATCAGTTAGACCCTTCGTGTCTGTTTAATTCATGTCTGGATGACCTGTCTGTTGTCCAGAGTGGGGTACTGAAGATCCCACTGTTGGTGTATAAAGTTTGATATGTGATTTAAGGTATTGTAATGTTTCTTTTTCTTTTTGACATCATTTTTTTAAATTTGAAAACAATCTTTTCTCATTTTACATACCACTCCCAGTTTCCACTCCTCCTAATCTTTCCACCTTCTCCCTCCCCTCCCCCCAGTCTACTCAGAAAAGGTAAGGCTTCCCATGGTGAGTCAACAAAGTCTGGCACAACTCTTTGAGTCAGGACTAAGACCTTTTCCCATATATCTGAACAAGGTATCCCCCCCCCCAAAAGAATAAGCTCCAAAATGCCAACTCAAGCACTAGGGATAAATTCTGCTCCCCCTGCCAGTGGCCTCACAGACCACCCAAGCCATACTACTATCAGGCACATTCAGAGGGCCAGGTTTGGCCCCAGGCAGATGCTCCAGCTGTCAGTCCAGGGTCAGCGACATCCCAGTAGCTCAGGTCACAGCTGTCTCTGTGGGTATCCTCAAAATGGTCTTGACCCCTTTGCTCATATTATGGCTCGTTCCTCTCTTCATCTGATCTCTGGGAGCTCAGCCCACTTTTTTAGCTATGGATCTCTGCATCTGCTTCCATAAATTACTGGATGAGGCTTATATGATGATAATCCAGGTAGTTATCAATATCAACAATATCAACAGGAGAAGTAGTCACAAATAGCACAAATAGCATAAAATGCTAGCCAAACAAGTGAAAGACATGTATGACAAGAACTTTGAGGCTTTAAAGAAAGAAATTAAAGAAGATATCAGAAAATAGAAAAATCTCCCATGCTCTTAGATAGAGAGGATCAACACAATAAAAAAAATAAAATGGCAATCTTACCAAAAGCAATCTACAGATTCAATGATGCATTTCTTATCAAAATCCCAACATAATTCTTCACAGGCCTTGAAAGAATAATACTCAACTTTATATGGAAAGAACAAAAAAACCTAAGATAGCCAAAACAATCCTGGAGGCATCACCATCTTTGACTCCAAGCTCTACTATAGAGGTATAGTAAAGAAAATAGCTTGGTATTGACACAAAACAGACAGGTGGCTCAATGGAATCGAACTAAAGACACTGATATTAATATACACACTTATGAACACAAGATTTTTGACAAAGAAGCTGAAATTATACAATGAAAAAAAAAAAAAAAAAAAAAGAAAGCATCTACAACAAATGTTGCTGGCATAATTGGATGTCAACTGCAGGGTTGTCCCTCCTCAGTTCCTCCCTCAGAGGAGAGGACTGAGGAAAGGTGAGCATGTTGTCTGCCTGTTCCCCAGCCCTTGCTCACTACAAGGACAATCAGATGAGACAAGAAGCCTGATCAGGAGCAGAAACTTCATCAGAGCACATGTTTAAGTAGGCTTCAGGGTAAGGGCAGGGCTTCAGCGGGAGAAGTTTGATGATAGAGATTAGTGAGGGCCAATAGCATTGTTTTTAATCACCAGTTACCAGGCAGAGGTTACTTTCCTTTGTACCCTGCTGAATCTTCGCTATATGGAAGCGCAACTGGAGACAGGTCTCTAAACTGAAGGCAGGCTTGGGTCATGCCTTTAGGGCCAGCCTGGGGACCATCCCCAGGCCTGATGTCCCCACAGCCAACATATAGGAGAGTTCGAACAGATCCATATCCATGGCCATGCACAAAACTCAAGTCCAAGTGGATCAAAGACCTCAAATAAATTCAGCCACACTGAACCTCATGGAAGAGAAAGTAGGAAATAGCCTTGAACAGATGCACAAAAGAGAACACTTCCTAAATATAACACCAGTAGTACTGACAGTGAGAACAACAATTACAGAAGCTGAGAAGCTTCTGTAAGGCAAAGGGCACAGTCAAAAAGACAAATGACAGCCTAGAGAATGGGAAAATATCTTCAACAACCTAATATATGATACCAGTGTTTCTTTTATGAATTTGAGTATTCTTGTGTTTAATGTACAGATATTTAGAACTGCAGTATCTTCTTGGTGGACTTTTCATTTCATGAGTATGTAGTGTCCTTCCAGATCTCTTCTGACTAGTTGGTATGAGTCTATTTTGCCAGATTTTAAAATGGCTTCACAGGCCTACTTCTTTGGTCCATTTTCTTGGAATACTTTTTTCTTCTTGTATTTGGTCTTTTTTCCTTGTGTCATTAGATATCTTTTCTTTATTCTGTACATCTGGTGTTTTGATTATTAGGTGCCAGACAGGACTTTCTTTTCTGATTCACCCTATTAGGTGTGGGGGCAAAGACAGAGTTAAAACCACAGCAAGAGCTGTTATACAGAGCTGGGGATGAGCGTGGAGGATTGGATTTGGAGGAGAAAAGGGAGAATGAATATATGAAGACAGTCCTACCTTCTTTCCTAGCTGGCGAGTTCCTAGGGAATGTCTAGCGAGTTGGAGGCTGACACAAAGAGTAGTAAGAAAGGCTATAGTAGAAGATCTGCATGATGGGGCAGAAAAGATGGGCAGGCCACCACAGTAATTTGCTACAAAGCAGGAGATGAGACCGGGGGCTTAGATATGAAGAGAGGAAGAAGACTAAAACCCAGAATATCACCTTTCTTGGTATGGTTAATTTCATTAGTAACTTATACAAATTTCTTTACTGAGTTACTGCTTAGTTGTATTGGTCAATTGTCAGTAAATATGATTTTGTAGTAGATATCTTAAAAACAATTTGATTTTAATATATATATATTTATAAGCTTAGCCTTAACAATATTTCTTTTATATTATAGCACTACATTAAGAGTAAAGTGGCAAATTTTGCTTTAAATGGAATGTCAGAAGCGTAAATATCTTGTTCTTAAACAGTATTATTCACATTTTGCCTTGCCATTATTATTTTGTATTTATTCCATTTATTATGACTAAAAGAAGCTCAGGATGGTATTTCAAAATAAAAACGATTTCTTTCATGATTTTATGTTATTATTACTTCCTTTGTTCTAACTTGTATCAAGTAGTTCCTTCACTAATCTTTATTGTAACTTCCCTCTTGCCTTTACTGCAAATATACTTAAATTATTTTAAGGAAATGAGAATATGTAGACGAAATATTTAAAGATCCATTCTTGTTGAAATCCACTTACATTTCATTAGTATTTGCATACTAATGTGGTTTCTGAATCCACATGATTTCTCATTACCAAGGCAGTTTAAGTAACCTAGAAAGAAAAAGGGAGAGGGACAAGAATTTATTTTCAACATGCATTTAAAAAGAAAGTTTATTCATGTACTCATGGGCAGCTGTGACTTTACATTGTCATGCCAGCACTAAAGAGCAGAGGGTCATGCTTAAGGATTGCCAATTCCTCTATTGCCTCCAGAAACTTACTTCCATAAATGTGAGAGAAAGACAATCACCTCTTTCTTCCTTAACAATGTTTGAGATCATAAAGTGTGCCAGACACTGCTTCTGCCTCTGGGGTTAGTAACACAGATAAAGACCCCTGTTTACAACTCTGAGATACAGTCTAGCTCCTGTCAGAAGGCTAAAATAAAAAACTCCAAAAACAGTTTATCCTGAAGAGGATGTGGAGAAAAGAGTGCACATTCATGCAGCCACTTTGCAAAACAGTAAGGAGCTTCCTCAGGAAAATGGGATTCAGTCTACCTCAAAACCCAGCAATTCTGCTCTTAGGCGTATACCCAAATGATGCATATTCATACAAGGACATCTGTTTAACTACATTCATAACAGCATTATTTGTAAGAGCCAGAAAGTGGAAGCAACCTAGATGCCCCTCAACTGAAGAATGGATAAAGAAAATGTGGTACATTTACACAAAGGAATACTGCTCAGTGGAAAATACACTAGAATCTTGAAATTAACAGACAAATGGATGGAACTAGAAGGAACCATCCCGAGTGAGGTAACCCAGTCATAAAAAAGACAAACATGACATGGATAATATTATTTTTTGATAATAATTTTTATTTAAATTTGATTTGGAACAAACTTGTTTTACATGTAAATCCCAGTTCCCGCACCCTGCCACCTTCCACTGTTCCCCCCCACATGAACCTCCATCCCATCCTCTTTCTATGCCCCAAGGAGGGTGAGGCGTTCCATGGGGAGTCTTCAAAGTCTGTCATATCATTTGGAGGAGGGCCTAGACCCTCCCCCTGTGTCTGGGATGAGAAAGTGTCCCTCTATGCAGGATGGGCTCCCAAAGTCCATTCATATACTAGGGATAAATACTGATCCATTACCAGAGGCCCAAAAGACCACCAAGTCCTTCTAACTGACACCCACATTCAGGGGTTCTGGGTTGGTCCTACACTGGTTTCCCAGCTATCAGACTGGTGTCCATGAGCTCGTGCTTCTTCGGGTCAGCAGTTTCTGTGGGTTTCTCCAGCCTGGTCTTGACCACTATGCTCATTACTCCTGCAACTGGATTCCAAGAGTTCAGCCCAATGTTTAGCTGTGAGTGTCTGCTTCTGCTTCCATCAGCTACTGAATGAAGGCTTTAGGATGGCATATAAGGTAGTCATGAATCTCATTATAGGGAAAGGGCATTTAAGGTAGCCTTTCTACTATTTCTTAGATTGTTAGTTGGGGTCACCCTTGTAGATCTCTGGATATTTCCCTAGTACCAGGTTTCTCTTAAAGCCTATAATATCTCCCTCTATTAAGGTATATCTTTTCTTGCTCTCCTCCATTCTTTTCCTGACTCAATTTTCCTGCTCCCTCATGTCTTCCTTTCCCCTCCTCTTACTTTATCTCCCTCCCCCCCACCACCACCATGCTCCCAATTTACTAGGGAGATCTTGGCACTTTCCCCTTCTCCAGGGGAACACGTATGCCTCTCTTAGAATCCTTCTTGTTTCCTATCTTTGTTGATGGTGTGGATTATAGTCTGGCAATCCTTTGCTAAATATCTAAAAACCATATATGAGTGAGTACATGTCCTGTTTGTCTATATGTAACTGTGTTATCTTACTTGGGATGGTATCCTCCACTACCATGCATTTACCTAAGAATTTCAAGATTCCATTTTTTTGTTGTTGTCTTTTGTTTCTCCCCACTGAGTAGTACTCCATTGTATAAAGATACCAAATTTTCTCTATCTATTCTTCAGTGGAGGGACATTTAGGTTGCTTCCAGGTTCTGGCTATTATAAATAATATTGCTATGAACATAATTGAACAGGTGGACTTGTTATATGAATGGGCATCTTTTGGGTATATGTCTAAGAGTGGAATTACTGGATCTTGAGGTAGAATGATTCTCATTTTCCTGAGTAAACACCATACTAATTTACAAAGTGGCTGTGCAAGTTTGCACTCCTACCAGCAGTGGAAGAGTGTACCCCTTTCTCCATATTCTCTCCAGCATAAACTGTCTTTGCTGTTTTTTGAATTTAGCTATTCTGACAGAGGAAAGGTGATTTCTCAGTTGTTTTGATTTGCATTTCCCTGGTGGCTTAGGATGCTAAGCACTTTCTTAAGAGTCTTTCAGCCATTTTAGATTGAGAATTCTCTATTTATTTCTGTACGCCACTTTTTAACTGGATTATTTAGTGCTTTGGTAACAAGCTTCTTGAGTTCTTTGTATATTTTTTAAACCATCCCTCTGTCAGATATGGGGTTGGTAAATAACTTTTCTCCTTACTGGCTGTGTCCTTTGCCTTATAGAAGCTTTTCTGTTTCAGGAGGTTCCATTTATTAATTGTTGATCTCAGGGTCTCTGCTACTGGTATAATGTTCAGGAAGCTGTCTTCTGTACCAATTCATTCAAGGGTACCTCCAACTTTCTCTTCTAAAAGACTCATTGTGGCTACATTTATGTTGAGGTCTTTGATCCACTTGGACTTAAGTTTTGTGCATGGTGATCGATATGGAATCATCTGCAGTCTTCTACAAGAAAGCATCCAGTTATGCCAGCATCATTTGTTGAAAATGCTTTCTTTTTTTCCATTGTATAATTTTAGTTTCTTTGTCAAAAATCAGGTGTTCATAGGTATGTGGGTTAATGTCAGGGTTTCCAGTTCAAATCTATTGGTGTACCTGCCTATTTTTGTGCCAATACCAAGCAGTTTTTAAGACTATAGCTCTATAATAGAACTTGAAGTAAGGATGGTAATGCCTATTGAATTCCCTTTATTGTACAGGTTTGTTTTGGCTATTGTGATTTTGTTTTTCCATGTAAAGTTGATTGTTCTTTCAAGGTCTGTGAAGAATTGTGCTGGGATTTTGATGGGGATTGCATTGAATCTGTAGATTGCTTTTGGCAAGATTGCCATTTTTACTATGTTGATCCTGCCTATCCAAGAGCATGAGAGATCTTTCTATTTTCTGGTATCTTCTTTAATTTCTTTCTTGAAAGACTCAAAGTTATTATTATATAGGTCTTTCACTTGTTTGGTTAGCATTATCCCAAGATATTTTATGTTGTTTGTAGCTATTGTAAAGGGTGGATGTTTCTCTGATTTCTTTTCAGCCCCTTTGTCGTCTGCATATGATAGGGATACTGGTTTCTTTGAGTTAATTTTGTATCCTGCCACTCTGCTGAAGGTGCTTATCAGCTGTAGAGGTTCTATGGTAGAGTTTTTGGGTCACTTATGTAAACTCTCATATCATCTGCAAATAGTGAAGGTTTGACTCCTTCCTTTTCAATATGTGTCCCATTGGTCTTCTTTTGTTTTCTTATTGCTCTAGCTAGAACTTCAACTACAATAATGAAGAGATATGGGGAGATTGGACAACCTTGTCTTGTTCCTGATATTAGAGGAATTGCATTGAGTTTCTTTCCATTTACTTTGATGTTGGCTGTGTGTTTGCTCTATGTTGCTTTTATTATGTTTAGGTATGTTCCTGTTATCTGTGATCTCTCCAATGCCTTTGTCTTGAAGGGGTGTTGGATTTTGTCAAAGGATTTTTCAGCATCTAGTGAGATTGGTTTTTCCTTTTCAGTTTGTTTATATGGTGGATTACAATGATGGATATTTGTATGTTGAACTATTCCTGCATCCCTGGGATGAAGCCTACTTGGTCATGGTGGATGACTTCTCTGATGTATTCTCAGATTTCCAGTATTGTATTGAGTATTTTTGCATCAGTGTTTATGAAGTATATTGGTCTGTAGTTCCCTTTCTTAGCTGTGTCTTTGTACTGGATTGTGTACTAAGGTAATTATAGCCTTGGAAAAAGGGTTTGGTAATGACCCTTCTGCTTCTATTGTATGGAACACTTTGAGGAGTATTGGTATTAGCTGTCCTTTGAATTTAAAGTAGAATTCTACACAGAAACCTTCAGGCCCTAGATGTTTTTTGGTTGGGAGAGTTTTGATGATTGCTTCTATATTGTTAGGGATTATAGGTCTATTTAAATTGCTCATCTGTTCTTCATTTAATTTTAGTAATAGATAACTATCCAAAAAATTGTTAATTTCCATTAAATTTTTGATTTTTGTTGAGTACAGGTTTTCAAAGTATGAGTTGAAGAATCTCTGGATTTCCTCAGTGTCTGTTATGTCTTCCTCTTCATGTCTGATTTTGTTAATTTGCATGTTCTCTTCCTGTCTTGGGGTTATTTTGGATAAAGGTTTACATATCTTGTTGATTTTATCTAAGAATCAACTCTTTGTTACATTGAGTCCTTGTATTGCTTTCCTATTTTCTACTTTATTGATTTCATCCCTCAATTGAATTATTTCCTGGCTTCTACTCCTCTGGAAGAGTTTTCTTCTTTTTGTTATAGAGCTTTCAATTGTGCTGTTATTTCTCTAGTGTGACTATTCTCCAGTTTTTTCATGTGGGAACTTAGTGTTATGAACTTTCCTCTTAGCACTGTTTTCAAAGTGTCACTTAAGTTTGGGTATGTTTTGTCTTCATTCTCATTGAATTCTAGAAATTTTTTAGTTTCTTTCTTTAATTCTTCCTTTGCCCAGGAATGGTTCAATAGCACATTGCTCAATTTCCATGAGTTTGTATGTTTTCTGCAATTTGTGTTGTAGTTGAATTCTAACTTTATAGCATGGTGGTCTGATAAGATACAGGGTATTATTCCATTTTTTTGTACCTTTTGAGGTTTACTATATTGCCAAGTATGTGGTCAATTTTAGAGAAGGTTCCATGTGGCATTGAGAAGAAGGTATATTTGTGTTTGGATGGTGTATTGTGTGTTAAACCCAATTGGGTAATAGCTTCTGTTAGTTCCTTTGTTTCTTTGTTAAGTTTCTGTCTGGTGGACCTGTCTCATGTTGAAAGTGGGGTGTTGAAATCTCTCACTACAAGAGTGTGAGGTTTTATGTGAGATTTGAGGTTTGGTAATATTTCTTTTAAAATGTGGGTGCCTTTGTATTTGGGGCATAGATGTTCAGACTTGGGACTTCATCTTGATGGATTTCTCCTGTGATGAATAAGAAAAGAACTTCTTCTTCCCTTTTGCTTGATTTTACTTTTTTGTCTAATTTGTTCAATAGAAGTATTGCTAGTCCCATTTGTTTCTGGGGTCCATTTGACTTGAAAGTTTTTCTCAACCCTTAACTCTTTGGTAGTATTCCTAGTTTACACTGAATTTATTAACTAGTGGAGAAATACATGGTAAGTGGAACAAAGAAATAAATCTACCTAATTTTATGCATATTTTAAAAATAAGAAAACACTCTTGTAAATAATGCTAGGAAGAAAAGAACTATGGGAAAAGACAGGCAAAGCAAAATAGGATAGGAAAAAAGAACAGAACCATAAGACAATAGGCAATACTTAATCAGCATGGCTTAGATAGGCTTCATAAAGAAGAAAGGTGATAGTAATTTATAATTACATCTGAAACAACTTGATTATTTTATAAATTCTATCATTTCTGTGTTGAATTTTATTTTATGCATAAGCTTTATTGTAAACCCGAGAATTTTTTAGTTGAATGCTAGATATACTTTTCCCATTTCTCAAGGCTAAATTTTGTTGCACTCATTTTAAGCCTTACTGGAGTGTGCCTTGGTGAACAGGGAAATTATTTGGAATAATTTTGACTCCTTCAAAGCTTTGTAGTAAGATTTGGAAGTCTATGCTTAGGACAGCACTTAACAACCCTCAAAGCAAATAGTGTTTTCTCAAGGTCCTTCTATAGACTCCTTTGTATCCTGAGACTGTCCATCATCTTCTAACAGTTCAGAGCAGATTCTGCTCTTGGTGGGGAGGGCACACTGGGTGCATTCATCTTACCATCTTTTGGTGTCTCTGTCCTTGACAAATTCCACTGTGTCAAGTCTGAATCAGCTTATGGAACAGCTAGAGCTGCTTCCCTGCACTGATCTCTTCTGTCTATACCTAAACACATAGACCACATCTATTAGCCTACTACTCCTCTCTGGGTTAATGCCTTTCTACTCAGAAAATCCTACAAGTTAAGGTGGATTTGCCTCTGCAACCCAAAACCTGTTTCGGGAAAGTTGCCATCACACCATGGCTTGGGCAGGTGGTACACAGCCTTCCCTCTTTTAGGAGCCACATGTCTATAGAGCCTAAGCACTCCTATTTCCTGTACTCATAATGGTTGATCACAGGAGGCCAATTCTCATGTGCATGCATATTCATGAGAAGGAGGAACATAAAGAACATTTCCCAAACTCTGAACCACCAATAACACCAACCACCCACCTGCTGTATTTCCTTGTAATTACTCATCATGGTCAGAGCACATAGCATGTGGAATACTTAGGTTGGAATGGACCTTATTTTTATTTACACTGAAAAGTCAGTGAATGCATGATGAAAATACAGATGTTACTCAATAATTTTCATGTGATACATATATTTATTCTCTAATTTATACTCAATTCATAATCATGAGTATCACAATCATGCACAAACTTTCCCTTTGAGTAGAAGAGAGTACCACATAAAACACTATATTCTATGCAGAACAATTGTTTCACTAAACTCAAAAACACTCAGGTAATGCTCTCAAGAAACATTGACTTTATCTCCACTAATAGCAAGGTCACCAGACATTAGTAATTGATTTTATGTGTCTTAACTCAATAAATATGCCCAATGTGTGAAAACAGGTTGATGCAAATCATAGACATTGGGGCATACTGCTGTTTTCTTAAAAGCTTTTATTGCCATTTTATTCTCAGGCTTTGATGCTTGGATTTAGGGATCTCTGTGAGGAAAAGGCACTTCAATGCAACTCATCTGACCTATGAAAGAGTGAGATGATGCAACACTCCATGAGGTAAAGCAACAATTTTATCACAATGCTACTAACAGAACCAAGAGAAATGAACTCCTCAGTGGCTTTTTCTAAGCAGCTCATGTCAATGACATCATTCTGTACAGACAGTGGCCATGGACCTCATTTTCAATGTGTAGTGTGGCATGACAAATTTGAATTCATGGAGTACTCTAACCAATGAAGAATAAAATGCCTTTGGTGTAAATTGCCTTTTTAATGGTTATTAATCAAGATAATTTGGTTCCTATTTTACATTAAGCATTTCCTTTCTGTAATGATTCTGGAAAGCACAATCATTCATGAGTTCTTCCTAATTCATGAGTTGCTAACTCCTAATTCAAGTTAGAAAGTAAAAAGTGGGACTAGGAATTAAATCGAAAGTATGTGCTTTGGATGCACATAAATACACACACATACACACACGTGTATATGTGGGTATGTATATAATATACATTTGTACTATATTATATTCTATATAGGAACTATATATAGTATATGATATACTATATAGATGTAATATATGAACTATATTATGTTCTAAAAGTTTTAGAATGTATATACAATACCAGTGAATTGTTATACTATTTATAATGTGATTTTGTTAGTTTCTAGCTGCCACAGTAAAGCACTAATTGGTCAGAGAAATGTATTGCCTGTTCCTGAGTCTAGAAGTTTAAAATCAAGGTATTACCAAAGCCATCTTCCCTCTGAATCCTGAAAGAGAATCCTTTGTCATGTCATGTCATGCTCCTGTGGCTAGCCCACAGTCATTGGCATCTTTCTGCTGGTACTCTAATTCTCTATTTCCATAGTTCTTTTTTTTTTCAAGTTTTCATATCCACTTCCTCAATTTAATGTGTGTGTACGTTTGTGTCTATGTTTCTTCTCATGGTCCCTTTTAATAAGAAACCCAGTCATATAGATAATAATTTGATATGCTATATCTCCAAATAAGGTCATACTCTGGGTTATGCATTACTGAGTAAATTTCAGCATATCTGTGTGCTGCATGTATACACTTGTATTTGTGTGATACCTGTACCCATGCAGATTTACATGATGGTCAGAGCTCTATTTTTTTTCTGAGACAGAGGCTCTTACTTGTTCTGAAGCTCACAGGTTTAGTTGATCTAGATGGCCATCAAATATCCCAGAATCTGCCTTTTTCTGCCTGACCAGTACTGTATAAATGGATGCTGAGGATAAGAAGTCATGTCCTCATACTTCCACAGAAAGGGGAATACTACCACAGCAATGCTCTCTAAGTCATTTATCCAGCTCCTCAGAGTAGCTTTTTGTTGGATAAAATTCAACCAGTAAACCCTCTGAAGTCATTTTATGTATTTAACACTATTATTGAATTTTGACATAAATCAAAACAATGATTCAGATTTGATTCATAATGATAAGAGGATGACTATGTTCACTTGATACTTGTACCATGTCAGATCATCTTAGGTCTGTGAAGCAGACACTGTGTATTTTCTACACTGCTTCTCTTGAAGAAACAGATATAGATAAAAACAATTTGTTCAAGGTTTGTGTGAATCAAGGGACCAAACTCATAACAAGTTATTCTTTTTTTATATATAATTTTTTAATTTAATTTTATATAACAAAGTCCAATTAAATGAAAACAAACATTTATACACAATATTTGGGAATTTGGGCATCGTTCTTTCCAAACTACTTCCTGCTGGTAAGTGTTGGGGGGTGGTGATGTCTTGGGGGATTCGAAGAAGATTCAGATATCCTAGCTGTAGTCTGTTGGGCTGTTTTGTCCAGCTGTTTTGAATGTAGGATCACCTGGTACTCTGTTTCAGGCGGTCTGGCGTGATCAAACCACATTAGTCTGGAAGGAATCCACATCTTTTCATTTTCTGTGGAAACAAAAATAGAAATCCTTTCCCCAGTAACTTGTTCTTCAACTTAAATTTTGGAGTCAAAGCGTTTTCTTTTTTCTTTTTTTTAAATTTATTATTTTACATGTTGATCCCAGTTCCCTCTCCCTCCCTCGCTCCCCTCCAGCCCTCCCTCCCTCCTTCCCTCCCTTTTACCCTCTCTGCCATCTCACATGCACTCTAAACACCCTCCCCTCCCAAACCCCCACCACAATACCATATGTAGGGGAATGCCATCCAGTTGGGGTCATGTAGATCTGACAGGTCCTGTGAAGTAGGGACTAGGGCTTCTCTCCTATCTCTAGAGTAAGGCAGTTATCCCTCCATGGGGGATATGTTTGCAAAGTCCTTTTGTGCACCAGGGATACATCCTGGCTCCACTGTCTGAGGTCTCTTAGACTGCTCAGACCTTCTGGCTGAGACCCATATTCAGGGGGGCCCGAGTCAGTCCCCTGCTGGCTTCCCAGCTATCAGTCTAGTGGCCCTTAGCTCCTCCTTGTTCAGGTAAGCTGTCTCTATGTACTTCTACCGCATGGTCTTGTCCTCTCCATCTGCTTCTGGGTTCTAGTTCGACTCAGTGTTTATGTATGGGTGTTTGCTCCTATTTTCAACAGGCATTAGTTGAGGGCTCCATGGAGAAGTTAGTTGTTGATCTCACTCTCCGGGAAGGGCATTTATGATAGCCTTTCCACGGAAGCTGAGATTGTTAGTTGGGAGCAGTCTTGTAGTTCTCTCGACCTTTCTTTGTGTTCAACTTTATCTTCAAACCAATATTGGCTCCCTCTTTTATGTTCTCTCTCTGTGTCTCTGTCTCTGTCTCTGTCTCTCTCTCTGTCTCTCTCTCTCTCTCTCTCTCTCTCCTATTTTCCATTCCTAACCAGGCTCAATCCTCCTGGTCACACATGCCTTCCTCTCCTCTCCCTCATTTTCTCCTACTTCTCTCTCCATTCGCTGTCCTCCCCCACTTTACCTGAGGTCTGGGGGACTTGTCCCTTCCCAGTTCTGTGAGGGACTTTATATGAATCTCTTAGAATACACCTTAACAAGTTATTCTTAAACTTCTTTCATCTCAGAAACCTCAGAAGCCCAAAAAGCCTATAGACACCTTTGAGAAAAAATAATTTTGAGGCACAAACCATAAAATAGAATATATATCAATATATATCAGAATTTAATTATCAAGATACTTTACTTTAAAATGACAATATATTAGGTCCTAACCATACATAATATAAATGTGTGTGATTTTTCAGGGTTTATCCTAGACTCATAATGTGTTCCTATTTGTAACTGGGCACAAATATCATATGACACATTTTGATGACTATCACAATCCCAGAATGACTGTAAGAATAACAGAATATCAATAGCATTAAAGTACTATAAAATAAGGGTATTTTCTTTGTTGATAAAATTACTGATTTTATCAACTGATTATACATCTGTGGTTTCTTTCCTAGTTCAATAGTTGAACACATGCAGACAGATCATATGCAAATGAATATTTGCATATAGCTTTATTTAGGAGATATGATATAAATAAAAGATTGTAGGAGTTAACTTTTAGACTCCAAGGATAATCTGTCTTCTATATAATTGGTTTATAACAGTCTGGATTCTTTACTAAATGCTCTACAAATACATACACACAGAGAGCTCCTCGCCCAGTGTCAACACTCTTAAATTTGATGAGAATCTCAAATATGGTAGCAGAGAAGGGCATCAAAGGAGAAGGCAACCAAGTGAAGGCACATGACAGAAGGGTACCAAATGTTTAATTGCTTCAGCTTTGCTCCTTAATTTCCTCTGGTCTCCATTGAGATCTTGGCCATGTACACACACACACACACACACACACACACACACACACACACACACACACACCACAAATTCCCTCTACTGAGCTCACCAGAGAAAGATTTTCCATTTAAGACACAATTTCCTTTCCTCATATTCAATGCATTGGGATAAAGAAGAAAATTAACCTAATAACACTGATACATTTGCAAGAACAACCAACTGTAAAAGAAAGTGACGGAGCAAGCAGTTTGTAAATTTCCCTTTTACAACACTCTTGTTAAACTAATTTAAGTGTCTTGCCTCCAGGAACAGTTTAAAGAGGATACACTCTAAGTGATTATTCCTAAATAGGTTATTATTTTAAATGGAGTTCTTAAGAATCACATGTGTGGCATTTGGTTAATCCATTACATTTGCAATTACAAACCAGTGCATTTTATGGCAGGCAAATTATTTTATGTGCTCCATGGCTGCACTTAGGACAGAGGACTCAGCCCGTGACATTCCTCTTGAAAAACATTAAGAGAAGCACTACCCTGTGCCCAAAGGTGATTAAGCTTTTTAAATCACTTCTGAAGTATGACAGAAACAGCCACTTCTAATCCCATTTCTCAGGAGAAGAAGAGGAAGATGAAGAGGAAGAGAAGGAAGAAGAGGAAGAAGAAGAAATAAATTTGTACTCTACATGGGGCTGAAAGGATTAAAATTCTCTTTGCTCCTGGATTTAATGTGTATGTCTGTTTAAAATGGACTTTCACAATTTTGACAGGGTCTACCTTGAGGTACATTTATATTACAACTCTGAGGCTCCCATTTCATCTCAACTTGATAATGGGCAAAACCTATGTTGTATTTTGAAATGTTTCCATGACACTGACTTGATTCTGATTCATGACGCATCACTTACTGTAAGCCTCAAGTTATGTAATGCCCCATAGCATTAGTGCTTTCCCTATAGGATTAATGTGAGGAAATAATGGTACTGATGTATGAAGAATGCTTAAAGCTCAAAGTAACTATTATTATTATTAATTAATTAATTAAAATACATAATCAGTGTGCATATCTTTTAATCCCAGCACTCAGAGGAAGACACAGAAAGATCTCTATGAGGTCAATGCAACACTGGTCCATGTATTGAGACTTCCAGCACAGCCAAGGCTACACAGAAAAATAGAGACCACAAACCCTCTACTTTAAGGAGGATCAGTGCCTGTGTGTTTTCTTAGTACTGAACAACAGTGCAAAAGTGCTAATTTACAATAGGGTATGAAAAACTAATAAAGCTAGCATTTGGATTCCCCAGCAACATCCCTAAGGAGACTGTTTAGCCTGGAAAAAAAATTCCAAATGTATTAGAAAGGTCAAAGAATAGATATAAGAATAGAACCAATATTTGGTTACTGTTCTGTTGCTGTAATAAAACACCATGACCAAAAGCAACTTATGGAAGGAAGTGTTTGCTTAGGCTTATGGTTCCAGGGGTGTAAGATTCCATTCCATTATAGCTAAATTGCATCTTAATGATATTCTACTTTTCTCATAGATCAATGCCTTGTTCAACCATCATCAGAAAAGCTGCCTCCTGCTATATATGGCAACAAATATGGAGAGCCATAGCCAGACAGTATGCAGAGAGAGGAGAGACCTTGAAACATGCAGCCCTAAGTGAGATGTTTTCATCAAATCCCTTGCCCAATGCTCAGAGAGCCCCACTGAGGAGGAGGCAGAAAGCATATAAGAGCCAGATGTGATAGAGGATACCAAGAAGACGAGGCCCTCTGACTCAACATGGCCAAAGCTCACATGAACTCACAGAGACTAAAGCAGCATGTACAGGGGCTGCATGGGTCAACATAGTTTATGTATATATGATGGCTTTGAGTTTAGTGTTTTTTGTGATCTCCAAGTTTACAAACAAGTGGGCCTCCGACTCTTGCAGTGAACTGGAAGTGGGATAAGGTCATAAACTGTTAAAGCCCACCCAGTGATGTACTTCCTCCAGCAAGGCTTCACCTGGTAAAGACTTCACAATGACCAAAGCAAAATCACACACCTGAGACCAAGTGTTCAAATACAGGAGGCTATGTGGGACATTCTCATCCAAATCCCCAACCAAGAGACACATGTATGCATTTAAAGTTCAAGTTAGAAGACTGCTAGAGTTTGTACATTCCTGGTGTAAGCTCAGGCAAAACCAACAGTGACTGCTAGGAATGAGCGTCCTTCTTCCATCATTTTCTTCCATTTACCATCAGAAACAGACCTCTGAGTCATCATGGCTGGCTTAAAGGTTGCAGTGAACAATGACACTGTCCCAATTACTCATTTATTCACTTTCAAGTGCCTGTGAACTGCCAGGCCTTGGATCTCATTCTAGAGATAGATAGGTACAAAGATGGATGTTGCCTTCAAGGGTCTTAGAAGAGAACAGATGTCTGACTTATAAAGAAAGAGCAATTCTCAAGTTCTATCTTAGGTGACAGGATGCATGATGATAAGTAAGTCACATGGACAAGTAGTTCATGCAGAGATGCAAGTTCAAGGGAAAGGACACTCTTTGGGGGGCTGTCTTATGGTCAGCCAGAACTCGTAAACCTGTGACTAAATACTGAGCTGGGGCTGATTCAACAGGTCGGAGTCTATTCTCCACCAATACAGGTCTTGGAGTTAGAATGAACTATTTTATTCAGCTGTTCAGACTGTATAAGCACAACAGAAGTTTATTTTTTCAGCATTCTGGATGTTGATCAGTTCTGGATTAAGGAGCTAGTACATCTCTCTAAGCAGGGCCCCTTTTGCCTTGGAGTGACCTCCTTACTGTACACACTGATGACATTCCTCACTGTATGGTTCAGTGGGAAACATCCATCAATTGCAAGGAAAAAGAATTAGATTAGGATCCCAAGAAGCCACATAAAAAAAGCCAGGTATGGCAGCACATGCATTTAAGCCCAGTCTAGCACTATATACTGTGAACTTTTTATCATGCTTCAGTATTTCTTGAGAGCATATTAGAACTGACATTTCCATATAGTTGTTCAGGATCTAACTCAGCAGGGGGTACTGGTCTTGGAATGAGAAATCCTACTGTGAAAACTGCCACTGGGTAGAGTGCAACATCCTAAAGTCACCACCTACTTCATCCCTCTGCTCCAGAAGATGAGGTGACTCATCCATGACACCCAAATCATGTCTACTGGTCACAATGGGATCAAAATATTGTTGAAGGCCCAATTTTGACAGCAGCTGAAATCAAATGGAGGGGCAAAGTTACAGACCAGGGAACCTCATGAATAAGCCAGGGGAAGCAAGTCAGTAAACAGCACCCCCTCCATGGCTTCTGCATTAACTCCTGCCTCCAGGATACTGTCCTGTTTGAGTTCCTGTCCTGTCTTCCTTCGGTGGTGAACAGCAATGTGGAAGTGTAAGCCAAATAAACCCTTTTCTCCCAGATTTTCTTTTTGGTCACAGTGTTTCTCACAGCAATAGAAATTCTAACACCTGGAAAGCACTGAAGTCCTCCTACCCCTGCCTCTTAACTACTCACTGGTGTGTGCTTCTGTGCATAGCTATTTATTCTATACATAATGAAATAATGAAAGTTTTTCTTATGCATTCAAAATGCAGAATGCTTGCCTAATATGCATGAACTCCTGGATTTGAACCCTAGGAATCCATACAGCAATCATGGTAGTACATATCTGATCAGTATTGCAACATCATTTCAGGTATGTTAGTGGAGGCTAGCCACAGACACTAGAGACCTTGTTTCAAACCATTAATTATATTTTTGTTTATAGTTTAGAGAACATTGTACCATTTGCATATGGATGGAATTTATGTGATGTAAAGCTTCTTACTGTATTTGATTGCTTTAGAACATCAGAAACAAATGATTGGTAGAATTACTATATTTAGTTGTTTTAGATAGTTCTTTTCCAATGATGGCCTTTTCTAAAGCACACTAAGTAATTAACAGTAATCTCCATCACAGTATTAACATATGTATTTTAAGATCCTCTCTCAAAATATGAAAAGCTTAGAGGAGAAAAACAAGTAAGACTTTAAGCTACACTTTCAGCAGATACTATAAATGGTGCCTTTGCAACACAATCTTGTTTGTCTTCACAAGCTAGTACTTGCCAAAGAAATATTGCCATCTCCTCCTCATCACTCTTCTCTATACAAGAAAACACACTTATTCACAGGTTGAGTTCTAATTTTGGAGTTTTCTTGTGCTCAGAAAGACAAATGTGATGTTTCTTTGATGAGGCTGACAAAGGCATTTATAACTTTTATTTCTTCACCTAGTTACTTGACTGACTGAACTTGTTTATTCCCTTCTGGTGACAGCTTGTATCACAGACTGCAATCTATATTAAGTTGCATTTCCAGTGCTAAATCTGGATGTTTCAAATTCTCCAGAAGAGAGCCTTAGTTGCTTATAAGGCTGCATAATTCATGCTGAGTCAGTATTGGAGCAGGCATATCTATCAACAAAATACCTTAATGAAACTTTTTGAAAGTCTACCAAGAGATTCTCCTAACTGGATGGTAACCATGAATGAGTAGGGTGGTAGGGTATATCCAGTTTTCTCAAGAATCCCTTTAAAGAGCTAGAAATTTCAATTGGATAGTTAAGCAGAATTCATTATTCCAAGAGGAAGGTTTGAAGATTAGAACTTCCAGGAAATGAACACATTAAACCATGACAAGAGAGACAGAAGGAATAGATACACATGGATTCACAGACCTTATAGGAGAAGGAATCTGGCATATATCATCTTATATATCTCTCATCTTAAAAATGAGAAATCTAGATAGAACTGGCTAGGGGTTTCCATTGGCAACTTGCCTATTGCAGAGACTAGGACAGAGTCACTAGGCATAATCATCCCTGTCACTTCCACTATCCCACTGAGATGAAGTCACAGAAAAACAGGAAAAAATGAAGATTCACCAGGACATAAAGAAAGGTTGAGAGAATGAAATATAGAAGTAAAGACCAGGCTGGAAATCGAAGAGGTGCTTACAGCAGCATGGAGTATGTCAGGGTAAAGCATAGCTGAAGTTTCTAGAAATAGAAAACAAAACTCAGAATTGGGTACTATTATATAAGTGTGTGACTGAGTTTATTTTTAATCCCTATTCCTTCAGAAACCAAAATAACAGAGCCAGAGGTTCTAAGATTTTAAGACATGGGGATATTATCAGAAAAAGTATGTACAGCACATTATCACTTCTAGATAGAGTATATTGGATGAGTGCCAACAAAGCAGTCCATTCCTAAAAGCCAACTTATATAAAGTGGGGAAGGGGTTGAAGAGAGGGGTGAGATGCATTTTTTAAAGGAAGGAATAGCATAGCCTCATTTGTGTATGTGTGTGTGTTTGTGTGTGTGTGTGTGTGTGTGTGTGAGTGTGTGTGTGTGTGAGAGAGAGAGAGTGAGTGTGTGTGTGTGTGCAAGCATGGATTGCTGAACATCAAACATAGTCATGCACAAGCTAGTCAAGTACACTATCATGGGGCAACATCTCCCTGTTTTGTCAAAATAAGAGTTTTGATATTTGAAGTATTTGAAGATGACCTTGAACTCATTATATTGTCTAAGCTGACCTCAAATTTATGATTCTCCTCTTTCTGCTTCCACATTCTGTTGCTGCACTTGAATGCCACTGTGCTTACTTGACACTGCATTTTATAGTCCATCTGTATTTGTCACTTTTCCATTGCTATGACAAAGCACCATGACCAAGAAAACGAGTACAGTGGTCCTCCACTTTTCTAAGGCCCTGACTTTAATACAACTCCTCATGTTGTGGAGATCATAAAATTATCTTCCTTGCTACTTCATAACCATATTTCTTCTAGTATTATAAATTATAAGTGTCTGGGGTTTTTAATTGTCTTGGGTCATTTGACCCCTGTGGGGTAACAACACACATGTTGAGATCTATTGAAGTAATAAAAGAAGAAATATAATAGAGCTTACTCTTTCAGAGGGTTAGAGTACATGAAGGGGGAGCAAAGGCACAGTAGCAGATACAGCTGACAGTTCACATCTTGGTCTGCAAGTAAGAAGTAGAGAGAGTGCTGTATTGAGGTTTGCATACGCCTTTTGAATCCTCAAAGTTTACCCCCATAACACACCCTTATTCTAGCAAGGCCATGCTTTTTAATCCATCCCAAGAAGTTCCATCAATTGAGGACAACACATTCAAACACAGGAGCATATAGAGAACCATTTACATTTAAACTACCACATTCTTCCCCTATATGCTCCTGGCTAAATCATGATGCAAAACTGCCTTCTGTACAACTTCAAAAACATCCATAGTTTTCCCCATTCTCAATAATTTTTTGAAGTCTAAAGTCCAAAGTCTGAGACTCAAGACAGTCTCTTATTTGCAACCCCCAAAACAACTTAATACTAACCTTTCAACAGAGTTAGTATTAAGTTGTTTTGGAATCTCTTCCACCAAATCAATTAGTACATCGCTTTTCAATTTAGTTTCAGAGAAATTCATAGGACAAGGGTAGAAGGCAGCATATTATTTCCCAAACTATCACAAGAATTGTCCTTTGCCCAATTGCAAATATTTTTGTTTCTGAAGCCTCTTGAGGTGAGCCTCCATAGTCTGCATAGATCTCATCTCTACTTACATTGTTCAACTATTTTCCTCGTCCAAAACCTCAAAGTCTTCCACATTCCATCATGCAGTCAGGTCTATTGCAGCAAAAGCCCACTCATTAGAACCAATTATTACCTTAGTTACTTTTTTATTTCTGTAATAAAACACCATGGCCAGCTTACAAAAGAAAGCATTTGACTGGACTTACTCTTTCAGAGATTAGGGCATTTAATTGGACTTCACTCTGCCATAGGTATGGTCACAGGAACAGCTGACACTTTACATCTTGATCTGCAAGTAGGAGGCAGAGTGAAATTTACTGGGAATGTCAGGAGTCTTTCAAAACCACAAAGTTCACCCTTCTTCCACACCCTTCTTGCAAGGCCACACCTTCTAATTTTTCACAAACAGTTCTACCAAATGAGACCAAGTATTCAAACATATGATCCTATTTTGGGGGGGGGAGTCATTCTCAATTAACCAAGAAACCAGTTAGTCAGCCAACTGTTTGGTGATTTAATTCCAGCACTTGACTAGCAGAGGGAGTTGGATCACTATGAATTTGATACTAGACTAGGAAATCCTGTATGGAAAAAAAATCAAAAAACAAAACAATCAAAAGCACATCTATCCATTGATTGTTGTTTAATCTACCTTGTATCATATGAATATTACTTGGCACTGGTCCTATGGTGAAAGCTACTCTCTGCCTACAGTGTAATCTATTTTGGAAAATGTCATAATAATCTATAAGGTCACCAAAATCCTCTTCCCAAAACTTGTTATTATTTTTCTGACTCACAGATAAGTAAGCATGTCACCTTGTCAATTGATTCACATAGTTTTATTAAAATCAAATCATCTAATGGCACATTAAATCATTAACTGCACATGTTAGTCCCATGTGCAAATTGTAATTGGAGGAAAGCCAAGCAAAGACCTCTGCAAAAGAGCTCACAGTAAAGCAATTAATCGGTTAACATTCAAATAAAATCTACACTATCCAAGGATTATTATTTTGCAATTCTAATAGATAACTAGCCCCAGACAAAGAACTATGAGCAACTAACGACAACTGAGAGAAGAAGAATCAGTCACTTCCGGGATGAGCCCCTTTATTGGTAGGAAGTATAGAGTGGTCAGCCCTGAAACTATATATACACAAAGAACAAAAAGCCATAATAGGTTATATTTATTTGTTTAACACACACACACACACACACACACACACACAGACAGACACATGCATACACACACACATACCCCTTGGTTGCTATTTCACTTTCTGTCTCCCCTAGCCTTTCCTTTCTTAAGTTCTACAGCCCTAGAAGGTTTGGCTCCAGAGTGGCAGCACTCCTGCCAGAAAACTCATTAGACATGTCATTGAACCAGAAGCTCCAACTTACCCTTAGCCACTTTAGGCCTCTGATGCCCTTAAGTCCACAGTCTAAGAAAGGAAGAACAGTGTTCAGAGGGGTGATTTATCCAGATTACAAAGGGGAGAATTTGATTGCTTCTCCACGTTGTGGGTAAGGAAAGATTTTATCTGGAATGAGGAGATCCTTTAGGGCATCTTTGGGTGCTACCATGTTGTGTGACAAAAGAGAGTGGGAAACTATAACAGCCTGATCCTAGGCAGAATAACAAATGGCACAGAATCTTTAGGAATGAAGGTATGGGTCACTGTTCCAGGAAAATATCAAAGACCTGCTAAGATGCTTGCTGAGGATGGAGGAAATACAGAATGGGGACTAGAGGAAAGTAGTGTTAAATTCAACTAAGGCCATATTACCAGTTGCAAAAATGAGGATATAATTAACATGAGTGTTTTTCCATATTTTGTTAAGAATGTGTTTGTATAAATATTTGTGTTTTTTCCTCAATTAATTCATCATGAAATCTAACATCAAATAAGAGAATATCAGTGGCTGTCATATTTAAGTTGTGATACTAAAAGAATGTCTCTCAAAGAACATTTCCACCTAGTCTA
The DNA here is from genome assembly GCF_943737965.1 of Phodopus roborovskii. Classification (NCBI taxonomy): domain Eukaryota; kingdom Metazoa; phylum Chordata; class Mammalia; order Rodentia; family Cricetidae; genus Phodopus; species Phodopus roborovskii. Next base: position 771,896 of record NW_026126413.1, on the reverse strand, counting down.
TAATTTAGTGGGAAAAAAATGCCATGATTCTGAAGATAGCAAGGAGGGATGTAAGGAAAATCTTTATGGAGGAAAGGAAATAGAATATTGTAATTATATTAAAATCTCAGCAAATAAAAGAGGTAATATTAAAAAGAAAAACATTACTTATACATCATCAAAAAACAAGCAAACAAACAAAAAACAGACAAACATACCCTGAAAGTCCAGAATAATATCATCTAAATTACATTATCATCAAAATGATACCAAAGAATGACCCTTAAATATTTGTGAATGAGGGAGTCCCTTGGCTATTTTGAGGACAGACTAATACTACATAATTAAACTCACCAAAAGTATCTTTCCTGGTTTGCTTTAACTATTACCTTGATATGTCCTAATATTACCAGAGAAGGGATTCTTTGCGAAGAGATTTCTCAGATCACAGTTGCCTGTCCATGGGAGATTGTCTTGATCACACCATTCCCTAGGCAAGTGGTCCTGAACAATACTAGAAACCTTGCTGAGAGAGTCAAAGCAAGCTGCTACCAAGCAGCAAGATGATGGCCTCTGCTATATTTCTTGTTAAGTCCCCTGGTTAGATGTAACTGCACATGGAAAAGCAATCAGCCTTTCTAATTTCTACTTGAGTTCTTACTCGGACTTGCATCAAGGACTGTAATCTATTAGCAGAATAAAAAGCTTCCTCTCCTAAGTTGCTTGAGTTAGTGTCTTACCACAGCAACAGGAAAAAATTAAACAGTGTTTCTCACAGCAAATTAATAAATTCATCACACTGACCCACTTTCATTTTCTTCTCTTCAACATGCTTTGTAAAAGAGCTGAAAGAAGGAATTTACAGGATAAGAAAGATAACATTGAGAAAACAAATATATGCTGTAAATTTCTGTCAGGGATAAACAGAAATTTTCATAACTTTTTTAAGGCTGAAAATGGTCTGCTAAACCTTAAGCCTCTGAAATAAAACTACATGTGAGTTTCTGTTAATGTAAATTTCTTAATTCTAGAATTTTCTCTTTCATTTTCAGTTATCTTACCCAGGAACTTAACATGGTGGATTACTTTGTAAGTTTTAATTTGGAACTATAAAAGGATTTTCTTGTTTCACTGTGATAGTTTTACAAAGTTGGTTCTTAAAAAAAATATTCCACAACCACAAACTGCATCCAGACTTTAACTTTCATGTAAGCCACATGCATTTCCTTCTGTCTTCTCTAGAGTAGTTCAAATGTGCAATAATAGGACTACTCAGAGCTTCAAGTGTCTATGAGTATGGGTGGAAATAACCTACTGAGATAGAACAGGAAGCCAGAACACAGAGAATAAGAAAACAATAAAAATAAAGGTCAGAAGTCATGTCAAGTACACTACAGTAACATAGTTCATGGCCCTGTGACTCTATGAAGTCAGGACACTAAGGTCAGATACTAAGTGAGAAACTAGACAGTGACTCAGGGCTTATCTAATTATATCATTCCATAGCCACCACATCACAGAGATATTTTCCATAACTCATAATAAGCTGCTTAAGATCAAATACTCTCAGTTATTTATAATTGTTATGAAATATACTTTATATTATTAGACAAAATACTGAATGATCACATGAAGAATATGTTGAATCAACGATTGTTATGGCCTACCAAATCACAGAAATAATTGGGATGTTATACAAGTTCTCATTTTTTTATTCTAGAAGGTAGAGTATGATACCTGAATTTCAATGTTTTATTATGTAGCATAGCAAAGGTTGGAAATGAGTTTTAAAAGGAAGGCTTAAGATGTGGCTCTGCAAATATAAGAACCTGAATTCAACATTAAGTAAAAATCTACACAAAATTGAGTATGCTATAACTCCATTACACATGAGTAGAGACAGCAGATCACTAGATTACCAGCTAATCTTTTTGGTCAAAACAATGAGTTTCTGGGGTTTTTATTTATTTATTTATTTATTTATTTATTTATTTATTTATTGGTTTTGATTTTTTTCTCACCCCCCTCTTTTTAATTAAATTTGTAAAAAGTTGTTTTACTAGTCAATCCCAGTTCCCTCACCTTCCCATCCTCCCGTATCACCCCCACCAAACCCCAGCCCATTTCTGTTTTGCTCCCCAAGGAGGGTGAGAATGTCCATGGGGAGTCTTCAAGTTCTGTTATATCTTTTGGGGCATGGCCTAGCCCCCACACACACACACACAGTGTCTAAGCTGAGAAAGAATCCCTCTATGTGGGATGGGCTCCCAAAGTCCATTCCTTTACTTGGGATAAATACTAATCCATTACTAAAAGCCCCAAAGATTGCCCAGTCCTCCTAATTAGCACCCACATTCAGGGGGTCTGGATCAGTCCTAGGCTGGTTTCCTAGCTATCAGTCTGGAGTGCATGAGCTTCTCCTTGTTCAGGTCAACTGATTCTGTGGGTTTCTCCAGCCTGGTCTTGACCCCTGTGCTCATCACTTCTCCCTCTCTGTAATGGATTCCAGGAGTTCAACTAATATCTAGCTGTAGGTGTCTGCTTCTGCTTATATCAGCTATTGGATGAAGGAAGGATGACATATAAGGTAGTCATCAATCTCTTGTCATGGAAGAGCATTAAAGGTAGCCTCTCCACTATTGCTTAGATTGTTAGTTGGGTTCATCCTTGTAGATCTTTGGGCACTTCCCTAGTGCCAGATATCTCCTTAAATCTATAACGTCTCCCTCAATTATGGTATAACTTTTCTTGTTCTCTTCTATGCTTTTCCTGTCTCAATCTTTCTGTTCTCTCATGCTCACCTCTTCCCTCCTCTTCTCCCATTCTCTTTCTCCTAACTTCCTCTCCCCACCCTCCATGCTCCCAATTTGCTTAGGATATCTTGTCCCTTTCCAATTCTCCAGAAGAACATGTATCTCTCTCTTAGTGTCCCCTTGTTTCCTAGCTTTTCTGGTGGTGTGAATTGTAGGCTGGTAATTCTTTGCCCTATGTCTAAAATCTATATATGAGAGAGTACAGACAGTGTTTGTGACTGGGTTACCTCACTCGAGATAGTTTCCTCTAGTTCTATCCATTTCCCATTCCATTGTGTTTTTCTTCTGAATAGTACTCCATATGTAAAAGTACCACATTTTCTCTATCCTTTCTTCAGTTGAGGGAGATTTAGGTTGCTTCCAGGTTCTGGCTATTACAAATAATGCTGCTATGAACACAGTCGAACAGATGTCCTTGTTGGATGAATGTGTATCTTTTGGGTATCTGCCTAAGAGTAGAATTACTGGGCTTTGAGGTAAACTGATTCCCATTTTACTGAGGAACCACTATAATGAGTTCCAAAGTGGTTGTAGGAGTCTGCACTTCCACCAGCAGTGCAGGAGTGTTCCCCTTTTCTCCACATCTCCCCTGTCTACTCCATATCCTCTCTAGTATAAACTGTCTTTGGTATTTTTGAATTTAGCCATTCTGACAGGAATGGTATTCAGAGTTATCTTGATTTGCATTTTCATGGTGGATAAGGAAGGATGTTGAGTACTTTCTTAAGTGTCTTTCAAACATTTTGGATTCTGTCTGTACCCCACTTTTTAATTGGAGTATTTGGTGGTTTTGGTGACTAGCTTCTTGAGTTCTTTGTATATTTTGGAAATCAGTTTTCTGTCAGATGTGGGGTTGGTGAATATCTTTTCCTATTCTGTGGGATGCCATTTTGTCTTGTTGACTGTATCCTGAGCAAATTGGGAGCATCTGGGGGAGGGAAGAGAGAGTTAGAAGAAAGAGAATGGGCGAAGAGGAAGGGGGAGGAGTACATGAGGGAGCAGGAAGATTGAGTAGGGAGGGGGAAGAATAGAGGAGCAAGAAAAGCCATACCTTAATAGAGGGAGCCATAAAAGGTTTAAAGAAAAATCTGGCACTAGGGAAATGTCCAGAAATCTACAAAGATGAACCCAACTAAAAACTTAAGCAATAGCGGAAAGGCTACCTTAAATACCCTTCTCCTATAATTAGATTGAGGACTACCTTATATGCCATCTCAGAGCCTTCATCCAGTAGCTGATGGAAACAGAAGCAGATACCCACAGCTAAGCACTGAGCTGAACTCCTGGAATCCAGTTGCAGACAAGGGGAGTGATGCGCAAACTAGTCAAGATCAAGCGGGAGAACCATCCAGAAACAGCTGATCTGAACAAGGCAGAGCTCATGGACCTCAGACAGATAGCTGGGACCAGCACAGGACTTACCCAGATCCCCTGAATGTGGATGTCAGTTAAGAGGCCTGGGCAGTCTATGTGGTCTCTGGCTACGGAACCAGTATTTATCCCTAGTATACAAATGGACTTGGGGAGCCCATTCCCTATGGAGAGATACTCTCTCAGTCTAGGTACTGGGGTATGGCTTAGGCCCTGCCCCAAATGATGTGAAAGACTTTGATGACCTCTCATTAAAGGCCTCACCTTCCCTGAGGAGCAGAAAGGGGATGGGATGGGGAGTCAATGGGGAGAAAGGGGGTGCAAGGGACAGAGAACTAGGATTTATATGCAAAATAACCCTAAGGATGCATTAGTGCCATGCATACCTTGGCAGTAACCAACAATTTTCTAATTGAACTTGAGATCTGCTCAGTAAGAGGGAAATCCTGGATGGTACTGAACATGTAACCAACTACCCACGACTAATGAAGTCATGTATCTATTGGAAAATTGTCAGCCTTCATTCTAAAAAGCCAGCATAATCCCTAACTAAATTCTGAGTATTTGTCCTTATACCCACAGATAAACATATTCATCACACTTCATGAAGGAATTTTGCTCTGCAATAGACAGAAAATTATAATCAATCAAAATGCAGAGTTCCAAAATAATTCCCCAACACACCTAAGGCTCAGGGAACACTAAAGAGAGGGATGAAAGATTGTAAGATCAGGGAGTTTTTTGTGACACTGTATCCTACTAATGTCAGAAGCTACATCTATAGCATCTCACCAACATGACTGCCTAAACATGAGCTAAACAAATATACAGCATTACACAGAGAAATTGTAATGAGGTTGGGTAATAACAATTATTTATTAATAATTGCATTAAGCACAAAGTAGAATAGTTCTTAGATATAAAAGTATACATATTGTAATAAAAATGTATTCAACTATAGAGTGGTAAAAAGACATGACATAGATATTTGTTTTTAAGAACTTCAGAAAACTGAAGAATAGAAAAAGCTAGTAAAATAATATCATCACACCAATCAGTTTATCTGATGGCTTTTTGGACATTTAGCTTGCTTCCTCTTTAACTTGTTTATTCAATTTTCATGCTAAAGAGTTGCGTATTTTCCAGTTATGACATTCAGTTCACAACCTGTCACTTACACTGAAGAAGAGTGTTTGTCTCTGTTGTGGAGATAAATAAATAAACTCATGAGATGCTGATATAGTCCAATTGTAGTAAACACTATATAACTTTACATTGAACTGTTGTTTTAAAATGTTTTTCAGTGTTTTATAAGCAGTTGCACATAATTCATCTTTTCCTTCATTTTGGAAAAGTGCTTTTTTTCCATTCAAAATTCTACTTTTTAATACCTAAGACATTACAATTCATGACCACTTTTTATCTACTGCTGTGAGTAGGTATGAAAGGTATAAAGTATAAAGGAATGAGGAAGAGTTCCAATCAGAAGACAGTAGGTGTTCATCGCTGGATTCTGAAGTGTTTGAAATTCCTAAATTGTAAAATGTGTTCAAATTCAAGTAAAATTGTGAAAGCATTTCAAAAAACCTAATTATGATCATTTCAAACAGCACTCAAATGTATCTTCCAAAACTAGCATATTTGGCTTTTAACTCATAAAATACATTTTGTGAAAAAGGCACTTTCAGTATTTTCTGTAAAAATCTGATATACTATAGAAAAAAAAATACTCTGGCCAGCCAATAATCAGTATTCCAGAGCTATTGCCCAATCTCCAGAGTAGTTTTACTCCTAGAATCATATTCTCCAACAATTTAGCAACTCCTCCATCCTGTAGTTGGCAGGGATAGAAAATTTCCTCTCTGGAGGTGACCCCCGTCCTGCCCAGTGGATTAGATGATTGCATGGTTACAGTCCATTGGCTTTGATCCTGGGATGCAAATGTTCTCCTCTGCATTGTACAATCCCCTTTGTCTTGGAGTCTGGTCTTTTTGTTAGCAGCAAACACCCTCACTGTGGGCTTGTCACAATGATTTAGTAAAGGCATTTTTTATAGAAATAAGAAGCCCACTGGTATAGCTGGAACTGATCAAAAGCTATCAGCAAGCTGATGGATTGTTGTTTATGCAAGATTGGCCTTGGATATTTTGGAAGAAGAAGCCCCCCATATACATGATAAAAGTCAATGCTTTGTTATAAAATTATGGTCTCTATAGAAAGGAAAATATAGTTTTGAATAAATTAACAAACGAATAACCCATGTCTTTGTAGAACCTCTCATAGAACATTTCATTTGTTATTTTCCTTGACCATTCATTGAATCATTTATTATCTTCATTCTCTCTGATGTAGCAGGGATAAAATGGAGAACAAGAGAAATAGTGTGTTTGCCTTCATAGATTTTAATTACAGTGGTGGATTCTGACAGGTAATCAGGCATCAAGCAACAGGAAGACAGTTATAGTTACTATGGTAACTGTGGGCATAGATTATTCTAACAATTTAATATTCTCCTAACCATTTACCCATTGGGATCATTTATAGTTAAGAGTAGCAGGCAATATGGCATTTTTAAGGTGATCAGGGGTATCCCCTTTGCTGTTCAAGTGTTGAATGGTAGGTTAAGATACATCCATGAACTCAATCTTGTGATTAGACATGGAAGAAGTAATCTAGTTGTGCTGAAGACAGGAGTTAGTTTAGCCACATGGGAGCATGGGAAAGTTACAGAGACAGGAATGCTAGTCAGCTTGGCCCTTCACTGGCATGGACTAGTCTCTAGACTGCTAAGTAACATACTTATGTGGATAAGAATCAAATAGTTCATTAATGTTAATTCCAAAGTCCCTATCCTTTAAAGACTGCCAGGTAACTTCATATTCTCATCCCAGATGTCCTGCACTCTCAGACAGTCTATCACAACTCATTTTCCTTGAAGTGGAGAGCAAATAGAGTCAGAATATCACAATGCCATTGAAACTTAGCACCTAGGTCTTCTGCCAGTGTTCCCATTGGCTGCCTTATCTCATGCTACAATGAGGACTGCCTCTCTAAAGAAAAAGAGGGATCTGTTGTGTTCAGTGGCATATCATTCTTTTCGCAATTCAGTGATCCTCCCTGACTATAGTAAAAAAATAAAATAAAACAAAAACAAAACATAAAATCCTCTCTCTTATCTGTCCCTAACAGCAAGAAGATATTTGCTGCTAATCAGAAATCCTGACAAATGTAATCATAATTTTCAAGCAAAGAGCAGCCTGGTAGGAGGGGCAGGTGATGGGAAAAGCTGTGAAACAAATAATTGATCCTAGAAATTAAAAGTTGTTTTTGCCAAGTTAAAAAGTCATCTCATGGAAAGTCAAAATTGTGTCACACCAATAAAGCAAGATGAGATGTCCTGTCTGTAAAATTTCACTGGTAAGAAATTGCCTTACTATTAGAAAAGTATGGGTGCTTCTCTGATTTATCTCTAGTTATCTAAGTGATAGTAAGTGATTCCTCAATCTCTTTGGTCTCTAGAACTGGACTTATGTATGGGTTGTAACAATTCAGAGCACACTGAAAAAAAAAAAGAGAGAGAAAGAGATGGAAAGACTTTAGAAACACTTAAAACCAAATTTCTAGCTAGAGGATATTGGTGGGAAATAGGTAGAAGTGATGCGTACCTAAGTTGGAGACGCTGCATATGCTAGTAAAGGTTGGTTTGCTTTTCAGTTATGTCAGCTTTCAGTCAATTTGGTCTTATTTGCCCAAAGAAAGCATACTGAATTTGAGATAAAGAACATCAATGATGTCACTTTTGTGACAGGGACAGCACAGTTCCTAGTTGTTTAGACAAAAGCCCTCTGCATCCTGCAGTTGTGGACATGTAGAAGTTTGTTAAGCATTCACATGCAGGAGGCATAGAAGCCTCCTATAGTTCTGTCCTTTACTGGTAATCTCCTGGCTCTTGCAGAGTGAGGTCAATACTTCAGAGATATACACACTGCCTGCATCACAAGAAAAAGAAAAGTCTCTGGCGGGTAGGACACTGCTGCTCTGTTTGTTTCCTGGGTGGAAGAAGACAAGCTTCAGTGTGCAGGGAACATGAAGTTTATCTCACCTGATCTTCGATTTTTATCACTCGGCAATAACAAAGAGAGAACCCCTCACTCTGTCTGTAGAGAGGAAACCTTGTCAGTTCTGTTTTGTTTGAAATCCTTGAAGCCAAGAGTAACACATTCCCAGACTACTGTCTTGTTAGAGATGCAAGGGCCTAAAAGAAGACTAAATCTCTCAATTCTGTTTGCGTTGGCCAGGTACTGAAGTCCAGCCATCATTTCACAGCCATGTTTCCAGCAGATTTTAGAGCAGATTTCCCCCAAACTGCAAAGCAGCATCTGCTGCACCATCCCTAGCTACATGCCAAGAGCTGTTAAAAAAAGAGATTTCTGCCTGGGCCAGATGCAGTTCTTAGGATAAACACATCTGTGCACTTTGAAGCCTCATCTAGCCAGCTCTAAAAGGTGAATGGAGCCTCATATAGCCAGCTCTAAAAGGTAAACAAAGCTTCATGCCAACCCTAAGCTGTAATGCCACTTGTTAGCGTGACAAATTTTGGAACAGAATATAAGTAAGTCAGTATCCCAAAATTTTAAACATTTTTTTTTGTTTTTGCTTTTTTTCCTCCCACAGTGATTCCTAGAATCAGTCATCTCATAAATTACTCTGCACTTCAGCCATTTTTTTCCAACTCTTCTCTCTAGTTTAGGATTAAAGCAAATTATTCCTTAGAAGAGGGATTCCCCCAATACGCCAGAGAATTAAACAAACAAAACATAGGATGTGGTGTGCTATAAAAGTGTGGGGTGACTCCTTATAAGTAATAAAATCTCTTGAAAGCAGGAAGTGAAATTGTAGTAAAATTAGGAAAACAGGACTGCTGTGTGATACTCTTCTGTAGTGAGGTCAGCAAAGAGCTACAGATGGATTTACTTTATTTTAAAGTATTGAATGTGCCAAGTCATTTGGATGTCATTTGGAGATTCAGATTTATGGGTTTTATGTGTTCATTTCATTCCTGAGGATTTGCTGTGTACCTATTGTGTGCCGAGTATTGTAGAAATAGATAGAAATGAAGGAGAAATGTTATGAAAGACTTCATAATTCTATCCGCACCAGAAAATAGTTCAATTAAAACCATGCTTTTTTACCCAGGATAGCCAAAACAACCCTGTACAATAAATTTATAGAGGCATCACCATCCCTGACTTCAAGTTCTGTTATAGAGCTATAGTCCTGGAAACAGCTTGGTGTTGGTGCAAAAATAAATAGGTAGACCAATGGAATCAAATTGAAAACACTGATATTAACCCACACACCTGTGAACACCTGATTTTTGACAAAGAAACTAAAATTATACAATGGAAAAAAGAAATGGTGCTGGCATAACTGGATGCTGGCATGTAGAAGACTGCAGACAGATCCACATCTATTGCCATGCATAAATGCAAATGGATTAAAGACATCAACATAAATCCAGCCACACTGAACCTCTTAGAAAAGAAAGTGGCTGGTATCTGAACATAATAACAGTAGTATAGACACTGAAAGCAACAATTAATATATGGGACCACCTGAAACAGAAAATCTTCCATAAGGCAAAAAACACAGTCAATAAGACAAAACTGCACCCACAGAATGGGGAAAAATATTTACCAATCCCACATCTGACAGAAAGCTGATTTCCAAAATGTACAAAGAACTCAAGAAACTAGTTACCAAAACATCAAATAATCCAATTAAAAAATGGGTGGGGTGCAGAACGAAACAGAGAATTCTCAATAGAGGAATCTAAAATGGCTCAAAGACACTTTTAAAAGTATTCAACAGCCTTAGCCAATGAAAAAATAAATAAATAAAAACAAAAAACTCTGAGATACAGTCTTACTCCTGTCAGAATGGCTATAATCAAAAACACCAAAGATAGTTTATGCTGGACAGGATGTGGAGAAAGGGGAACAATCCTCTACTGCTGGTGGGAGCGCAAACTTGTACAGCCTCTTTGCAAATCAGTATAGCGGTTCCTCAGGAAAATGGAAATCAATCTACCACAAGATCCTACTCTTAGGCATATACCAAAAAGATGCACATTCATACAACAAGGGCATCTGTTCAGCTAAGTGCATAGCAGCATTATTTGTAATAGTCAGAACCTGGAAGCAACCTAGATGCCCCTCAACTGAAGGATGGGTGGAAAAAATGTGGTACATTTACACAATGGAGTACTACTCGGTGTATAAAAAAGAATGGAATCTTGAAATTTGCAGACAAAAGGATGGAACTAGAAGAAACCATCTCCAGTGAGGTAAGCCAGTCACAAAAAGACAAACAAACATGGTATGTACTCACTCATATATGAATTATATATGATTATAGGATTAACTTCCTATAATCCACATGGCCAGAAAAGCTAGGAAACAATGAGGACCCTAAGAGAGACATAAATGATCCCCTGGAGAAGGGGAAAGGAACAAAATCTTCTGAGCAAATTGGGAGCATGGGTAGAGGGGAGAGAGAGTAAAGAGAAAGAGAAGGGGAGAAGAGGAGGGAAGAGGAAGGCATGAGAGAGCAGGAAGTTTGAGTCAGGGGAAGAATAGAGGAGAGCAAGAAAAGACATACCATAGACAGAGCCATTATACGTTTAAAGAGAAATCTGGCAACAGGGAAATGTCCAGAGATCTACAAGGATGACCTCAACCAACAATCTAAGCAATAGTGGAGAGGCTACCATAAATGTGCTTCTACTATAGTGAGATTGATGACCACCTTATATGCCATCCTAGAGCCTTCATCTAGAAGCTGATGGAAGCAGAAGCAGACACCAATAGCTAAACACAGAACCAAACTCCTGGAAGCCATTGTAGAGAGGGAAGAGTGATGAGCAAAGGGGTCAAGACCAGGTTAGAGAAACCCACAGAAACAACTGACACCAGACTGATAGCTGGGAAACCAGCATAGTACTGAACCAGACTCTCTGAATGTGGGGGTAGTTGGGAGGACTGGGCAGTCTATCGGTCTTCTGGTAATGAATCAGTATTTATCCCTAGTATACCAATGGACTTTGGGAGCCCATTTCACATAGAGGGATATTCCTTCATCCTAGACACATGGGCGAGGGCATAGGCCCTGCTCACAATGATATAACAGACTTCGAAGATTCCCCATGGAAGGCCTCACCTTTCAGGGGAGAAGAAAGGGAATGGAATGGAGGTTTGGGGGGAACAGGGGAGGAGGAGAGAGAGAGGTAACTGGAATTCACATGTAAAACAAGTTGTTTTCAAACATAAAGAAAAGAAAAAAAAACTGGTTTTTAAATTAATTTTTATTTAAATAAAATACAATCTTATTTTACATACCAATCTCAGTTCCCTCTCCCTCCTGTCTTCCCATTGCCCCCACCGTCCCCCATCTCATCTGCCATCCATTTCCCAGGGAGGGTGAGGTCTCCCATAGGGGATCATCAAAGTCAGTCACATCATTTGGGGCAGTACCTAGGCTTTCCCCCAGGAATCTAGGCTAAGAGAATATCCCTCCATAGGGAATGGGTTCCCAAAGCCCTAGGGATAAATATTGTTTACACTGCCAGAGGCCCCATAGACAGCCCAGGACTCCCAACTGACACCCAAATCAGGGGGCCTTGGTCCTATGCTGGTTCCCCAGCTATCAGACTGGTGTCCCTGAGCTCCCACTTGCTTAGGTCAGGTGTTTCTGTCGGTTTCCCCAGCATGGTCTTGGCCTCTTTGTTTATCACTCCTCCCTCTCTACAACTGGATTTCAGAATTTTGGTTCAGTGCTTAGCTGTGGATATGTGCTTCCGCTTCCATCAGCTACTGGATGATGGCTCTAGGATGGCATTTAAGGTAGTCATCAATCTCATTATAGGGGAAGGGAGTTTGCTTCACTATTGCTTAGATTCTTGTTTGGAGTCCTGCTATGGATCCCTGGAGATTTCTCAAGTGCTAGATTTCTCATTAAGCCCATAATAGCTCCCTCTATTAAGGATATCTCTTTCCTTGCTCTCCTTCTCTGTTCTTCCCCCAACATGAGCTTCCTTATCCCTCATGTTATCCTCTCTCCTCCCCTTCTCAACTCCTCTTTCTCCTACCCAGCCCCCTCTAGTGCTCTAAATTTACTCAGAAGATCTTCTCAGGGTCCATGTATGTCTCTTTTAGAGTCCTACTTGTTTCCTAGTTCCTCTGGGGTTGTGGATTGCAGGCTGGTTAGCTTTGCTCTATGTCTAATATTCACTTATGAGTGACTACATACTGTGTTTTTCTTTCTGTGGCAGGGTTACCTCATTCAGGATAGTTTCTTCCAGTTCTATATATTTGCCTGTGAATTTCAAGATTTTATTTATTTATTTTTACTGCTGAGTAGTAATCCATTGTGTAAATGTACCACGTTTTCTTTTCCATTCTTCGGCTGAGGGGCCTCTAGGTTGCTTCCTGATTCTGGCTATTAAAACAATGCTGCTATGAACATAGTTGAACAGATGTCCTTGTGATATGAATGCTTTTAAAAACATAGAAAAGATATATTCAGAGTCCTAGGGTAACATAGAGAATTAAATTGTTAAAATTATTTGCTGTGTATCCTCTTTTACATTTAAAAAATATGAAGTTCCAACAAATATTCAAAGTGTATCACTCCCAGAAGAATTTAAAGCATTTTCAGAATTGAGCATATAAGATTGGGGAGGATGTTTTGGACAGTTTGCTGAGGACTAGGTTAACAGTCATACCTAGACAACATCTATCAATGAAAAAAAAAAAAACAAAAAAAGGATTGTTGAAGAGTGCAGAGAGTTAGATAAAATTAGAACACTCTCCAACATGCACCCCATATTTTTCCATCCCCTACTTCTTTTATATCACTTATGTAATTGGCTGGGTATAGCCAAGACAGGGCTTGACCTTGTTGGCAGCCTGCTGTTCTATATAGGTATTCCGTACCTAAACTACATGGTGAAAATTGACAGAAGAAAGGAAATGAGTGTCTTGACTATATTTTGAGTCATACACTAAACCCTGTTTTGGATCCTGTAGAGGTTGAGAGTTCATCTTTCTGTTGAGTCAAATTCCAACAGTGCTACAAGAAAGAATATTCTCCTATTATATATCCATAGAAATTTGTACTTGGTCTTAACCCCACAGTAGAGATTTGAGGAGAATATATTACTTATAGACACTAGTTAATGGTTTATTTCTAAACAACTAAGTTTTTATAGAAAGCAAACTTAACATTTATTTGCAAACAAGCTGGGTAGGAAATTTCATGTTCTACAGGACATTTCTGTTTGGTTTCAATCATCCCTACCTTGATGTTTCAGTAAATATCTCTGAATAAAATTATTGTGCATATTCTATCTAACTAACTTACTCCTTTGGGGAAGCGCATGAATGTGTGCTATAGAGTCAGATGTGGTATTTTTTCTCTGGCTGGCCAAAATGTTTTCTATGTTCTTTATGTATTCTGAAATAAAACTGCAAATCAACTAGTGTATATCATGTAAGGGGGTGTGGACAAAGCATGCATTGTAATAAAATAACATCCTAGCCACAGGCCCAAATGTTTGGATGAGCAACAAAGAACCTCCTGCAGTCTTTCACCAAAGGCTGGCAGTACCACACAGGAGTTTAGTAACTGGTACAAAGACTGCCAAACATGCAGCGTGCCAATGACAGCCAAAGTGAGCTGGCAGAAGGAGCAGCCAGAATCCCATAAAGCAACAGTGCCAGGATAATAGAAGCCAGGGTGGCAGGAGGCAAGGGATGGCTTCCAGGGAAGTGGGATTGTTTTTAACTACTTGCTGTAATGTTCTCCAGCCTTCTTCTTTGTCACTACATATCACAATGTCACACATGTCACAAATGAAGCACCCAGTTGTTGCATCCCAGTGGTGTCTCCTAATGTCTCTTAATGGCTACTAGAATTTTTTAATACAGTGACTTCTAGCAGAATATAACAAAGTATATCAAAGAAGCATTTTAAGAAAGCATATCTAAATGAGCATGCCCCATGACAGCTCCCATATTTGAATGATTATTTTCTGTTTTGGGAAACTAGGAGGTGTGATCTTGTGGTAAAAGTTGTGTCACTGGGGGTGGTCCTTGTAGTTTCAAAGACCTAAGCCAAAAACCCAGTCTCCCTCTCTCCCCCTCTACCTCATGCCAGTGGATCAGATAAAAGATTTCAGGTACTTTTCCAGTACTATGACTGGCTGTCTGCTGCCATATTCCCACCATGATGGTAATGGATGAACATATTGAAACTGTAAACAATCCCTGAGCTAAATACTTTATAAGTTTCCTTGGTCATGATGTTTCTTCACAGCAATAGAAAAGTAAAACAGAAGTTGCTACCAGGTATTGCTATGAAAGACCTGAGCTGCTTTGGAGGACTATGGGATTTCGAATTAGAAAAGCAGTTGAATTCTGTAGAAAGGGATGAATGGCTATCCTAATAGGAACATGGAAGACAGTAGCGCTGAGAGCAGTGTGACCTCTGAGGCCTAGATCAAGAGGTTTCAGAGGGCAATAACATTAGCAAATGGACTAAAGAAAATATGTTGGAATATTTTGGCAAATAATATGGCTGACTTCTGTCCTTATCCTAAGGGTTTTCCTGAGGTTAAATTGAAGAGTTTTTGGACTAATATTGACAGAGGAGATTTCAAGAACACCTAATATTCACTCTGTTGTGGAATTATTAGTGATTGCTCTTATGTAGATCTACAATGAAAAAGAATAATCAAGGCAAAAAAAATGCACCATATGTGAAGAAGAACATAAGAAAATTTAATGTTAGATTTGCTTGTGCTGAAAGAGATCAGGAAAACACAACAAAGAGAATGTTGCCCTCAGAGAGAGAGCCCTTCCAGCTAATCCTCCAACCTGTGAAAGGAAAAGGCCCAAGGGATTTCTTCTGACTAAAAACAACAGAAAGTTTATGCAAATGTAATTTAATAAGGGGACAGTTTCTAATCATAACAAGCAGAACTTGGCAGAATTGACTGGCCACTTCCTTTTGGATTTGGAGTCCTGAAGGATACAGGAATACAGGGGTTGTATCCCCTTCCTCCACAGTTAAGGAAAGCTGCCAGGGTAAGTAAGCTATGTTGATGGGAGATGTAATTCTGTAAATATGTTTCTCATACTGGTTAATGAATAAAACACTGTTGGCCAATAGGAAAGCAAGATAGGCAGGACTAGGAGACAAGGAGAAAAGAGGAAGTAGTAAGGAGGAGTCAAGATAGAGAGTCTAGAGAGAGCAGGACACCAGCCGGTTCTCCATTAAGATGAGACCAGGTGGAAATACATAGATTAACAGAAATGGGCTAATACTTAAACAGAGCTAGCCAATAAGAAACAACTGGCCAAAAGCATTATATCAAATACAGAGCCTCAGTGTGTTAATTGGGGCTGGTGCAGCAGCGGGAGGAAAAACCTTACTCCTTATACTATGTGGCAGAGGAGTCCTGTTTATGGAAGCCTAGAGAGGTAATTATGTGTAGATATTAAAAACAAAAAGGCTGGATTGTGGCTGAGTTTTGTTGGATACCCTCATGTCAGAGCTGTGGAATGTCTGTAGACGGAGCTATGCACATGGAATGGAACCAGCACAAGAGAGAGAAAGGTGTTGCAGTCAGCAAGGCTAGAAAGAAATGGAGATTCCCCAAAGCCATCTACACTCTTAGACATCAGACATAGGTCTACAGGATTTGGAGTTTACACAGATAGGTTTCATTATTGCTTCAATCTAATATTATTCCACTATGACTCCTATTATCCCCCTTTGAATGGTATAGTCTGTACTATTTTCTTTTTGACTTTATAGGGAGTTGGAAATGAGAGAATGCCTTGAGTCTTAAAAGACATATTGGACTTTGGGGACTTTTGAGGCTGGATTAAATGCATTTTGTATTGTGAAATGACTATAAGTCTTTGGAATCCAATAAGTGGAATATGGTAATTTGAACGAAAATTATCCCCATAGACTCATATATTTAAATGCTTGCCCTTTGGTTGGTGGATTTGTTCTGGGAAGGATTAGGAGGTGTGGACTTGTTGGAAAAAGTGTGTCACTGAAGGTATGCTTTGAGGTTTCAAAAGCTCAAGCCAGACCCAATTGTTTTTCTTTCTGCCTTATGTCTGTGGATCAGATGTCAGGTCTTAGCTGCTGCCATACTTACTGCCATGATTGTCATGGACGCATGTAAGGAGTTCGGTTTTTCTGCCCACCGCCTGGTATTGTCCCGCTGCCGCACCAGCCCCAAATAACACACAGAGACTCTGTATTTGATACAATACTGTTGGCCCAGTTACTTGTTTCTTATCGGCTAGCTCTGCCTTTAATTATTAACCCATTTCTGTTGATCTATGTATTTCCACGTGGCCTCCTTACCGGGGAGTGGGGCAGGCATCTGGTCTCCCCAGTCTCTCCATCTTGACTCCTCCTTACTACTTCCTATTTCCTCCTTGTCTCCTAGTCCCTCCTATCTTCCTTTCCTATTGGCCAACAGTGCTTTATTATTAACCAGTATGAGAAACATATACAGAATGACATCTCCCATCAGACGCACTCTGTGAATCTGTAAGAAAGCTCATGATTAAATCAATTAAATGCTTTCTTTTATGATAAATAACTGCTACTTTCTGTGTTCCATACCAGACATTCACTGAGAGGGGGAGAGAGAGAGAGAGAAAGAGAGAGAGAGAGGTGGAGAGAGACCCAGAGAGAGAAAGATAATAATGTCACCCTGGATCTAGAATCACTTAGATGGAAAGCCTCTGGCACATCTATGAGGGATTATCTACATTAACTTAACTGAGGTTGTAAGATCCACCATAATTGTGTGCAAGGGTGTTCTATGGGCTTTGTTCCTGACTAAAAAAGATAAAGGGAGCAAAGTACTAGATTCATCTCAATGCTTCCTGCCTGTTGCCATAATCTAAATTCTCCCTCAATTTCTGCTGGCATGATCTCCTCACCATGTTAAAATGTTTCATTGAACTGTAAGCCAAAAGAAGCTCTTCTTTCCTCAATTAGCTTTTATCAGGTATTTTGTTATATGCATGCACACGCGTGTACACACACACACACATACACACATACTTGCCCTTGTTATAGTGCTTTGTAGCTACATGAGATAAGTGGTAAAAGACACACAAACAAGTCAGTAGGCAAGAGCATTGTTTGGATGACAGAATATAGTAGTGGTGAGACTGTCCCAAGGGTCACCTAGCTTGAGTTTACTAGGCTGAAAACAAGGCAGTAAGAAGGAGCTGTTTGAGAATTCTAAACTAAATAATGAAGAACAAAGAAGCATTACCCAAACAATAGCAGGGAAACAGATATCTTTGCTAAAGGAACAACTGTACAAAAGTTGCAAAACAGATCACACAAGTTCAAGAAGCTGGAACTGAGTGTGATGAGAGCAGAGGAGAACAATGGAGCCAGGAAGCCAACATAAAACCCGAAAGAAATCTTCCAGCTCAGGGCAGAGGGTTTAAGTTTATTCTAAATAAATAAGAATAATGATTTAATATGGGAGAGTAATAAAATTACATTCTGTAACTCAGAAAAAAAAATCACAGAACAGGAAGAAAAGTTGCCTGGACAAATGGCAGTTAAAGTTATCTAGGTACCAGCTTGTGGTGGTTGTGGTGGTTTGAGTGGAAAAACAATCATGAGGAAAAATATTTCCTGGGGTTGTTAGTGTAATAAGAGAAGAAGACAGACAGTTAAGACTGCTGTTCAAACTAAAGTGTTGTCAACAGTAATATATGCCCTGAACACAAACTACAGAAGAAGGTAGGTGTGTGTGTGTGTGTGTGTGTGTGTGTGTGTGTGTGTATTTGAAGAAGGCAGCCAATGAACCTTGGTTTTCAATGCAATACTACGGAGATATCTATAATGAATTTAAGAAACTATTTGCATTAGATAAGTGGATACATAAGCCCGTGGCTTAGGTGAGAAGTACCAGCTAGAGGCACAGATTGGAATTGTTTCATGAAACTTGTTTTCTATTAGAAAAAGTCTGTATTATAAAGGAAATAGAAAAACTGCCTCCTACTCTCCTCTTGAAATCTGTGGGCGACAGGATGATCCCACACCATTCGGTACTGCTTCCCGATGTGAACTTGGAGCTAGAAATTGGAAACATTTCTTTGATTGTTTCAAGCTTCCCACCAGAGGAAAGCATACTAGGTCCTTCAGACCTGGAGCAAGTTTGAGTCCTTTGACTCCTTTCCATTTTCTCAACACAACCTCTTCACAGATCTAATCAGAAGCTCAGATTCTACATTTGCATTTATTGGGGCTAAAGGACACCAATCTTGCTTGCAATCCCAGGCTAGAGAACTGAAACCAAACAATCATATGAGCTTGTCAATGGAGAATATGAGATGTGAATAAATAAGTCCTTGGGGCGGGGGTAAGGAGGAGATGGCTCCATCATCTTTACATATAATTATTGTATCTGCTCACCTTTTAGCTGATTAGGCTTCTGTGTCTGAGTTGCTTAGATACATTCTAATATCAACTACCTGTGAGATCTTCCACCTGACAGTCAGGATCAGTTTTCTCTTTGTGCAAATTCAAAATCCTGCCTATCTTGAACCTAAAATTCTCCCAGGAGCAGAGTGAAAAGAACTTTCTATACATTTGACCACCGTGAGCAGCTTGAGCTTCTATATCATGGGTATGAGTTTTGTATTTTGGCCAAATGTCATACTTTATTTAACACCTTCATTTATCCTTCCTATTGTCTTTCCATTCCCATTGCCCTGAACTTGGATCTTGCTCATCCGCATCTCCTCTCTGCACTAGTCTCTGAGCTGATATCTATGTTTCCACTCTATTTACTTTTATTTTTACCAATTCTGCATAATTTTCTAAAATGTCTTTCTACACTACCTCCCTTCTCTGATATAAAGGGTATGCCATAGAACTTGGCTTTCCGAGGAATTGATTCAAATTGTTCAGCTGGCATTCCAAGGGTCTCCCATAGCTGAAGATATATTAATTTTCCATTTTTACATCTACCATCTCCTCCCCATGATTTCTCTGCTGCCTCCATGTATTTCTGCATTTTTACTTTCTTCTGCTGTTCTTTCTTAATCTCAGTACAAATATCTTTCCTAAAAATCCCAATTGCATTCATCTTCTACCTAAATGAATAAAAACAAAAACAAACATTCATAATTAGCCACTTAATACATTTATTCTTTCCTTAATACCGACAATGCTTATACCCATTGACTTACGATGCAAATGCTAGAACAGATAGCAAAGACATTTGTCACACTGCCTTCTGAAATAAATGCATAAATTGAGCCCTCTCAAATCAAATTGACTTCGCATGTCCACTCCATGCAATCTTACACTTTATTTATGTTTTGCTAGGCTTTTCCTACTTGTCCTGCAGTGAGAGTAAACACTCCTCTAACCTGCCTACTGCCTCACTGATAATCGCTATCAGCCAATACCCTACTGAATATCCAAACTGAGCCCAACGGCCCTTTTAAAACTACTGTAGCTTCACTGCTTCAAGAAATGTGAGCTAAGTGTGGTGGCTTCAGTAAGTATAGTTCCATGGACTCAGACAGGTGTTTGAATTCTTGGCCCATAAGTAGTGGCACTATTAGGAGGTGTGGCCTTGTTGGAAGAAGTGTGTAATGGTAGGGATTGGCTTTGGGGTTTTATATCTTCAGGCTTTGCTTGGTGTGGGACACAGTTCACTCCCTGATGCCTTCGGATGTAGAACTCTCAGCTACCTCTCCAGCACCATGTCAGCTTGCATGCCTCCTTGCTTTCTGCCATGGCAATAATGGACTTAACCTCTGAAACTTTAAGTGAGCCCCAGTTAAATGGTTTTTCCTTATAAAAGTTTCATGATCATGCTGTCTCCTCATAGCAATAGAAATCCTAAGTTCCCTGAAGATTTACATGTTTATTTTCTTTTCCAGTTTTTAATTTTTAGTGTCTTATTATCTTTGAAGTGAGCATGACTGGTCAAAATAAGTATAGGGCTCCCTTAACTGGTAAAAGTTCAATCTGAGAGTAGGGGAATTCACAGGATGGTACCAAGTCACTGCTGTGTGTGTATGTGGTGGTTTGGGGGGGGTGTGAATCCTAAATCTGTAGACTTTCAGAATGTCACATGCAGCCACTGTGAAGTTTCCCAGCAGGGCAGCCCTCCTTCTCCAGGGAAGGCTTATTCATAGCACAAACTGCTTTTGGGGGAGGTCCTTTTACCCAGTGGGTTTCAAAGAAGGTGGCATATTCTAGGCATCACTGGGGAAACTGGTATCAAAAAGCAAATAAGTGAAACAAAAGAAGTTACTTACCAGAGCTCTCTTCCCAGCACCCATTGATATTTTCAAGTCTAAATGACTCATTAAATCAGAATCCTGTTTTTAAAAAAGTATCAGGACAAACCCATTTATGCTCTATTGTATCTATACTACCTATAATTCTTTCCGTGATAAAAAAAAGAAAGTGTACTCTCCAAATCTAAGGTGCTATATTATAAAATAATTTGTTTGGTACTGGTTTGTTTATATTGGCTCTTAAAATGTTTTTAATCAAAATTTACTTATAAAGGGGATATTTTAAACCCAGCCATTTATCTGTTTAGATCATAGTCATAGTCAACCACAACAGTAAATGTCAATTCCTAAACCTCACACTTGCTCAATACAAATGTTAATTGGTGCTCAAGGCTTTAGTGTGTTTAATAAAAACTTAACAGTTTTCTGTGCTTTTTTCCCATTTCCTGGCACAGTTGACATCCAGAGCTTCTAAGCACATGTGGAAGCAATGCCCTTTAAATGTGACCAACTCTTAATATCTACTGTTTATGATTTGCCTGAGCCATTGAGAACAGAACAAACCCCTTAAATCTCGATGATATAAGGGGCTGGGGAGGGATATGAGCTTAGTTCCAGGAAAGTTAGATGCCTTCCCCTCCAAAATAAACTAAATAATGAGCTGAGGAGACAGTTTTAAAAAATAAAATTATTGTTCAAGTGTTTCTGTCTTAAAATAATTCAACTAAAAGCAATCTTCACATAACTTAGGAAAAAATGAATGAAGGAAAAGATAAAATTATGGTTCAAGTCTTTCCATTTTAAAATAATTTAACTTAAAACAGTCTCCACATAAAAATGAGAAAAGATTGGGCAAATATGTAATTCCTTAAAGTGGGGTTGAGATTTGTCAAATTTCCAATCTTAAAGCTAGTTGAGTATTTGTAAGAAACCCAGTACGTCAGATTACAGGGCAAAGGAACAAATGTACAAGCCTCCACCTATGTTGTCTTATGTCTACAACAGAGCACATGACTCACTACTCAGCTAGGGTTGTAACCCCCTGAGAGATCAAACCTGGGAAATGGCCCTCTCTGAGTACATGCAGTTGGGCTCAGAATTGGAGGCAGTTCAGAAATTCGGCCGTTCAAAGAAATGGATCAAGCAGAAGAGAATCACACTTTTACAGCCTGACCTAAGGTGAAAATAGGGCAGATGCCACATCTCAGAGGACAGGAAAACAGAAAACAAGGAGGACAAACTTATCTCAGCTAATCTTGCTGTAACATTTTGCCCAGGATTTAAAGGAATCAAACCCAGAGGAAAACTCTAGTGGAGAGATAAAAACGAGTCATTTAGCAACACTGTATTAGTTATCAAGTCATGGGTAATGGGAATGGTGGGCATTTAGAGGCAAATATGAGTCATTGGGGTTTCATATCTGCAATTTATAAAGATTTTATTGAAAACAATGTCACTCTGATTAAATGGCAAAAAAAATGGCATGAGTAAATTTTGCATACCCACAAATGATCCTGCCTGTTAGAACTACTAAAATAAAATATCAGAGATTGGGTGGGTTAAACAATAGGAATGTATTTTTCCTCAGTCCTGGTGGTCTGGGGGAGGAGTCAATGATGTGAGTATCAGCAGGCTTGGTTCTTCTGATGTTCCTCCTCTGGATTAGTGGGCAGTGTCCCTGTCACAAGCAAGAAGATAGATATACATAGTTAGTATAACAAACATTATATTTCATTAAGCTGAAGGTCTTCATACTAGGTTCACACTCTAAATATTCCTAACAACAATCCTAAGCCTATCTCTCTAAGGGTGCTCATCTGTGTGATGCACTTTAGTTGAAGGTCAGGTCCAGTCTCTAGCAGAAGTCTGATTTGAGGGTCAAGATACTTGGGGAGGCTCTTCAGCCACAGGGAAGATCAAGGTGGCAGCTCTCCAGATGTTCAGAGCAGACATGCTTTTTGTCTCTGTATCCAGAGTGTGTCATGTAGTCTAGACCCATGTCAGGTTATCTTGAGTGAGTGCTATCACTGAGTTCTTGCAAAAAAGAGTTCTTAGTTGGTCTAGATATTAAAAGCCTGGAGTCAGATATGGAGGAAAATTCTGAGAGATCAGGGAGAAGGAATAAGCCACCATTGTACCTTACCTCCTTTGAGTCTCAGCAGATAAGAGAGTCTCCCTCCTTCTCTCCCCCTCCCTCTTCTTCCTCTCACCTTCTCTGCCCCCTCACATGCACCCTGAACACCCTCCCCTCCCATCACCCCACCCCAATTCCACATGTAGGGTAATGCCATCCAGTGGGGTCATGTAAATCTGTCAAATTATTTGAAGTAGGGACTAGGACTTCTCTCCTGACTCTAGGTTAATGCAGTATCCCTCTACTTTGAATGTCTTTCAAACCTATTACACTTAACATATCTTTAGTAAGTTTCTTTGTTGAGCATGGTAAACAAGGAAAACTATAACTATACTATCTAGACTTCAACTCCCTCAGAAAACTGAGAAGGAAATAATATTAACTGAGTTAAGCGACTTCCAGAAAATGTGAAAAATGATAGAAACAATTGGCTTCCTGGATAGTCACCCAAGATAGCTTGGCAATATTGGGGCATCCATCTTTGGCCTGTAGGCCTAGCATATCTGACAGACATTTCTGTGAACCAGGATATTTTGAAGGACTGGACTAACTTGTCTTGGCAAGGTTTGCTGTCACTGTTTTTGGTGTCCTATTAGTCCAATTTAGACAGCATGCTGTCAGCAGTTGACGCAAGGATACTTTCTTGCCCAGTGGTTTACCTTTGCCTCAAAGAAAGTAAATTCCATGTGGAATTTCTTTGATGTCCATCATCTTATCTGATGTAGATTGGTTCTGCCAGGAGAAGATATGTCTTATTGCCATAAAAAGAGTTATTAAAATGTGTTAAATGCCATATACTGTGGATCTCTGAAGTTTGTGAAGATGACCTATCTTTCTAAAATATCAGTTTGACCTTGTAAACCTAAAGTGACTACAAGTTCAATTGTAATAGTTAACTAATTACTAAACTACATTTCCTTATTGTCCTATATAGTTGATTATAATAACTTTCAAGGACTAGAAATTTGAATTACATTGTTAAATGAGCAATATAGGTACAACACTTTGCACAATGCTAGAAATGTTATGTACAGTATGTTTTAACAAAAGTAATCTCAATTTTGTACCAATATACAATATTTGTATACAATATACAGAAGTCCAATCCAATGCAAAATATTGAAGCTAGTGTTGCTTTTTAAGAGTAGGTTCAATAATCTACCTTTTCATCTTATCACATGTATATCCTCCCTTTATATTTTTTTCAGAGTAGATTCAATATTCTACCATATCATATCTGGATTCCTCTCTTTTTTTAATTATAAACTGTTTAGTCAATGGTTCAGGCTTCTATTGGGTAGCTCTCTCTTAATTATTAACCCATTTCTATTAAATTATGGATTGCTATGAGGCTGTGGTTTACCAGTAATGCTCTGACATGTTACTCCTTCAGGGGCTACATGATGTCTCACCCGAACTCACTCTCCATGTTCTTCTTCCCAGCATACTCAGTCAGGTAACCCCACCTGTATCCAGTGAAATAAGTTCCAGTTGGGGAAGCAAGTATAGTCAAATATAAGTATGTTATCAATCATACCAAATAAAGAACAATTTTTAAGGTTTCTCACTGAGAACAGATGATAAATGTTGGACTCTGTCTATTCCATGGTCTTAGTATCTCTAGTAATCTCATAATTCATTGACTGTAATTATGGCGTGTTAGAGGGGAGAACAATGGAAATGTCATTAATAGTTTTCCTATCCTTTCCTAGAAAGTGATCTTTGTGTTCATTTAAAACATGGCTCTGTGGAAACATTAAGCTTCATATGTTATGCATGTTTATCTGTCCTGAGAAATGATGTGCAACTCTAGTAACATTGTACATAGCAGCATAACCAGGCTCTAAAAAATGGGGTTCAAGGTGTCCATGCTATAGATGTCAAATGTGAAATTGAAGGCTTTCATGGAGCACACAATTAAGACTCCATTGCCAAAGTCTATGAGTTGGTTTGCAGAGACTGAAGGAATCCGCTATGCTATTTGGAGCACATTGGACAGAGAGTGGTGGCCACAAAGGTATTGGCATGAAGTGAAATGGTATGTTCCTCTAAGTAATAGACATGCTCTGTATTAGTCTAACTAATTCATAGGAAAGAATCAGTTGCTATATCAAATCTATCCCCAAGTTTCCTAAGCAGCAAATGTGTGTGATAAGCTGGTACTGCATTATCCATATAGACTAAATGTATTTTGCAGAATCTATGCTCATACCAGGAATTTTGCCTTGGGTACAGTAGAGTTTTGTAGACCACTTGTATTCAAAATCCTGTAGAAAAGAACTAAGACATGTCTGTCTCTATTCTTTGAAAATTGAGTCTTGCTCGAATAATTCTTCTCCTTTTCCTCTGATTTTTGAGAGAGCTGCTTGGCTATTCTCTCTAAATTTCCAACAATTGCTTTAATAAATTTATTTCCAGATGAAGTCCTACAATCAGTTTGTGGGTAGTAGTTAGTCCATCAGACAAGGTGTTAATAGCCAATGTTTGTTGTTCAGTAAGACTTCTAGTTTCTGTTATATATGCATTGATGTCCAAAAGAACAGAAGATGCTATGCTAGCTCCAAGTTAGGAGCAAACCAACATATCTCCCACAACCATCAATAGTAAAGGTTTCCTTGCAGCAAATATATCTCTTAATGGATAGAAGGAGACTGACATTCTCCTAAATTCAGGCTCAGCACAGAGTTCTTGAGGTAGGAGCCATGATTTTAGGTTGAAGGTAAATGAAATCTTCTGGTTCCTAGATAATTATAATTCATACAGGTAGGCTAAAGTTAGGCATCATCATGAGTGCTAACTATTGGTGTGGAGCATCCTCCTCTGTCAGTGATTTATGGCTATAGGCTGCCTACTTTCATTCCCTGGGTTAGAGCCTTCCATATCTAGCACCTCAAATCTTGTTCTTCATTGTAGGAGGATGATTTTAGATATATTTCTCTCAGTCGAAATTGTGGATGGCTGAAACTACTGTGATATTTCTCAAAAACTGTGTTAAATGGAAATTCAGTGGGTTTCCTTACTTAAAATTGGTAGTTTTATCTTCCTCTTGGTCATTGGTGACTGTGGCTCTCAAACTTTATGCATAATAGGTATTAGCCCATTCATTCATCACAATAGCGTATACTAAACTGTATTTCCAATAGCTTACCAATGAGCATAGAAGACATTATTGAGGTAAGTGAGATTCAGGATGAAGTGTTTATGGTTTTAGTATTCTGGCAGAAATCCATCCAATACCACATTTTATTCTTACTTTGTTTCTTATTCCTATTGTCTACATAAATTTCCGTTGACTGTTTGGCTTCTTTATGGACCAAACAACACTAGTGAAGTTGAAGGATTGTGAGGGTTCAACAATATCTTCCTTCAATAATTTACCTACAGTGTCACCTAAGGTTTCATCACCTCCCTTGGTAAAGTATTACTTGGTAAATGATCCCTTAATTTCAGGGATTTAGGGAATTCTACATCAGGAAGTTTTATTTGGGTGATGTCACAACCTAAGAGTCTAAGGTTTTTACCGCAATGCTACTGAGGAAACAATTAGGTGCTTGTACAAATATTGTAGGAATAGTTAGATACAGACCATATAATAATAATTCTATATTTTCTATTCCTGGATTAAGTGGTTTGCTTTCTACTCCTTCAATATTATATAAGTTGGGGGAGTTAGTAGGGTGACTAAAGGGTTGCAAATTGTCACTTCACTCCCTTTATCAGCCAATTTATCTGTTGGACAATTCTCCTGATCTTTGCTGGGATCTGCATGAACAGTCTGGGAGATCATTCTTTGATTCTGGAGTTGTTGACTGCATACATTCTTTGTTTGGCCTAGGAATATATTTTTGAATCCTTCTCCTTGGCGTAGTCTTGTTGGTATCTGATCTTGTCTTCCAAAAGGTCTTCTATCCCTGATTATCTTAAAGAATGTAGGGTTCAGTCTTGGCTCTGGTCTTGCCTGGCTTCTGCCTAAATATGATCACCTTTTAGGTGTGTTTTTTTCATGGTATTGGTTTCATGGTATTAAGTACTGGTTATCAAGTACAACCTTGGGTGTTGTGAGGACCCCAACTAAGCTATTTTCACATGTCTAAAAGGCATTTCATTTTTTTAAACTAAAATCATTACAGTTCCCTTATCTCTTTTATCTTTTATTTGGTCCCTCACCCTTTCATCTTACAAGAGCAGTGATTATATTGGAAGAAGTCCCATTCACATCACCAAGATCATGTTTCTAAGTGTAGTTGTACTTTAAAGTACTGTGGGTTACAATTTCAACATTGAATTTGGGGATGTAACAGAACTCAGCCCATAATAGTTACACACTTGCACATGTATCCAGATTCGCTGGAAATTGGCTGCAGTGATTTATAACATTTGTATTGAACAAATGAGAGCCATTGGTTGAGGAATTGACATTTACTGCTGTGGTTGGCTATGACTATGGACTAAAGAGATAAATGTATGATAGTTATGTTTGAAAAGTAACAAGGTGGATGGTTTATGAAAATTACTTAAATGTCACTTATTTTTCCATATGACTTTATAATAATCCTAGTAAACATATGAGGTAGAAATATAAATTGTTCTGTAGTTTCCATTGTCCTTCCACCTTTTCTATCTTTTTATGATAGCTGATTATTTTTTGTCTATAGATATGATATTGCATCCATATTTGTGCTTTACAATAGCATGGACTTTTTAGTACTGAACAGATATAATTATTCTTCTATAAAACTAGGGTTTTGATTTTTAAATATCTTGAATGCAACCTAAATTCTACAAATCAATTTATTTGATAGTGTTACTGTTTCAATAGAAACAAGTTATATTGCTGTAACATGTAGAATAAGAAAACAGTGTCCATAAACAGGGCAAAATACGGATCTTTAATTTTTTTCCTTCTACAGATACAATGAGAACAGTATTGAAATTGTCAGAGCAGCTTTTCTCAGAATTCTGAAAATTAAAGGATTACAGTAAATGAGAGCATGACTGAATCTTGGTAAAAGAAAAAAGATAACCAGTGAACATTTATGACTGCTTAATTTACCTTATTCTCAGCATTTCATCAGGTACTTTGAATTCAGAAGTCACAGTCAAAGGAAATTCAGCTGACCCCCAGCAACCCAGGTAACCCTCAAAGGCCAAGGTTGAACTGCTTCAGACCATATGCCTAAAGACTTGTCATTATTCCCCACATCCGATGGTTGGTGGAAAGAATCCACTCAAAAGGCTAGCTTTATCTCTCCAGGTTGAAACTTGGACTTGGCTAGTAAGAAAAAAAAAGCCTTTTCTTTGGAGACAATTGCTAGAGCAATGGCTAAACATCAGAGATACTTCAACTTCAGACCATAGATAATCACTGAGGCAAATATGAGGCTAACATAAAAGTGTACAAAAAAAATAGCAATGGGGAATATGGTGTAGTGGGAGACTTCAGATTAATGTGATTTATCTCTGAGCATCTCTAGAAGAGCACATACATGGGAGGAAATGTTCCTAGAGCTCTGTACTCAGCCTTGAAGGACATAAGATAACCTTAAACCTTTCACCTCTGCCTAATCTAGAACAGAACAAGCCAGAAGTTCAATAACCCAAACACAGAGGCCCTGGCATCATGTTGATTAAAAGAAGCTACACACCTAGCTCAATTAATTCAAAACCTATAGAAAACAATCTGTGTTGCTACTGCTATACAAAGTAATTACTGTTTCCTTGGATGTTATTCATAAAATGGGATGAGGCAACCACCCTAAAACCTACAAATGCTCAATATCATGGTCAGGCATGTTCCCATACACAAACTTGTCAAGTTACAAAAGCTTAGGTAGTCCTGCTTCACTATATATTGTAACCAAGTAACTCAGGTTTTGTTTTCAAACATGAAAGCAAAACTTTATGGATATATATTAATACTATGCTGTTAAAATTTTGATTTAGTTGAGTATATATGTATGTGTGTACTCCTTCATGTGGTAAATCTTTTTTGTTCCTATAAACATGATCAAGGAGTTTGAAAATTCAGAACCAGAATAGTAGAATTTTATGGAAAATATGACATAATTTAAGACAAAGACAACTTGTGTTTATCAGAAGTGTTTCTGGAAATAAATTAAAAGAGAGCATAAGTTGTGGTAATCATTGCTACATTGCTATAGCAAATAAAGTAATAATCAATAATGATTTAGGAACATTCTGAGCTCATTAGCAACCCTTAAACTCTGTCTTCAAACATGATTACTTACGAATCTTTCATCACTGTCAAAACAAGAAGTAACCTCTTATTCTTGTAAATTTTACAGTAATTTATTGACACGTGTGTGTGTGTGTGTGTGTGTGTGTGTGTGTGTGTGTGTGTGTGTTATACTAAACAGGTATATTGCTCATAAATTACTTTACTTTCTTAATTATACAGTCCTATAATCTAGTGACAAACTATTACTTTTTTATTTCCCATAAATCCTACTAATATTTGAGTTGATAACTCTTATATAACAGAAGGAAGTCAAAGTACTTTCCTTTGCTGTATATATGATGTAAATTTGAAAACACACACACAAATGTAAAAAGATCCCAACATCTAGGTATAAAGCTTTTTAATTTGGAGATGCTCAGGATTTGGGAACACACAACTCAATTATGATTCAGGAATTTTAAGATATTTACTTATATTTTCAAAACAAAGTTATAAAAATAGAATCTGCTACTAATTGAATCTTGCCCTCCCTGAAGTGTTTTGTAGTGAAGACAATAAAGAAACCTTCAAGTAGAAATTCTGTCTGTGTTATTTTGGGAGCTGTGCATTTCATATGCAACTGACTGTTTGGCAGTTTAGACCTTTTACCATTTTGCTGGGCAGTTGCTACTGCAACTCTTTGCTGATTGTCTATAATTAATTGACCGTGGGTGGTGAACAGCACCAGAGTGAGACCATGGACTGAGGAAGCTCTTCAGACATTTAATTTTAAGGCCTCAGGTGGTCTGACGTTTATTTCCTTTCAAACATAACTGCCGAATTCTCTGTAAGAAAAGCAAGGCTTTTAGGAAAGGTGAGTTTGTAACAGAAATAAATTTATTCAGAACTTCAGGTATTCGCATCTCACACAATTGAAGCTGTCCATGAAATAATGTAAGAATTTTATTGGTGAACCTGTTATTTAAATAAATTCTTTTTCAAAATTTCTGGGTATATTGTAATAGTATAACTAAACTAAATTTCAATATGTCATTTACAGAATCATAAAATTTGTAAGTTAGAATTGACCTGCAGAACAGGTTAGTGTTCAGTTAGCCTAATGGCAGGTGGGAGTGGGGTTAGAAAGGACTGGAAAGAAACAGTGGTTTTCAATGATCTTAACACTTAGGCTAGGGTTCAGACAGAAAGTTCAATTCATTTTATTATGTTTGGGATTTGTTTTTATTCTTTTTTGTTTGTTTGTTTTTGTTTTTATATCTTGAAATAGAAATGTATTTTAAGCAGAAAATTACAACAACAACACGATGAATGGGAGAAAGTAAAAGCAGGTGAGAATCCATAGTCAGTAGTCAGCATTGTCTTGTAGTCCCAAAGTATAATTCTAAATTATACTTTAATGTTAAATATCTTGGTCTAAAACCAGGGAGACCTGAGCTGGACATGGTAGTCGCACATCTATAAACAAGCAGTTCCTATGTGGAAACAGTCAGGAGATAAATTCAGCCAAAGAGGGAAACCCTGCCTCAAAAATACCAACCAACCAACTAACCAACCTAACCAAACTTATTTTCTGGACATGAGAACACTATGTTCTAAATGGCAACAAGCGTCTTAGCCTATTTTGATCTGGACCTTCAGAATTTTCTTTTTCTTTCTTTTTTTTTTTTTTTAATCTTAGAAGCTAATAAGTTGACTGGTTACTGCACCATCGACTCTGGTAGCCAGTCCAAATTCCAACATGGACAGGGACAGGGTTCTTCCCCAACTGAGGGCTATTGGCATTTGCTGATTGCTTGGGGAAACGTCAGCACACAGGGTCAACGTGAACATGATGCATGTTACTATGAGGTCTAAAGTTCCTTATCTCTGAATCAGAAGTCTTTTTTTCTGCTACCAGACTGGAACTTTTACATGCACCCATAGTCACTGTGAATTCTTTGTGCAATAGGCCAGGCATGTTTGGAAAAATCCTGTTTTGCATGAGTCCTCTGAAGCCTCTGTCTCTTTCAGTCTTCCTGCTTCCTCTTCTGTCATGACCCTTGAGCCTTCAGATGGGAGGATGGGATGTAGATTTCCCTTTTTGAACTGAGAGATCCACAGTCTCTTATTTTCTACAATTTCTCCAGTTTTGGGTATCCATATTGCAAAAAGACACTTCTCTGGTGAGATTTAATAGCTACACTAATCTATAGATACTAAGATATTTATCTATAGAACAGTTGGATACTATGTCTATTTAGCCGCATTTTAGTCCCTAATAGGATAGTAGGTGATCCCCTAGGGTCAAGCCATACCCATCTATGATTTTTTTTATCTACTTAACAATGCTAGATATGGGTTCTGTCTTATGCAGTGGACATTGTATCCAATCAGAAAGCAGTCAGTTAACTCCATAATACACATGCCACTATTGCAGCAATTGGCCATCAGTTTATAATTAAGGAAGATAATACTCAGATATTAATTGTTCAAATGCCACAGAACTGAAAAGTCAAACCCACCTCTAACGTCATGTCCCATTTTCTCACCTCCTCTCTTACAGCATCTCTGAAGTAGTTTGAAATTTGGGAATTTAGAAACTGATAATGTATACTGTTATTTGGGACATTTTAATAAACAGATTTGCTATGATTGCACACTCAAAAAAGAAATTTATTTCTTTTACTAATTCAGTTCAATCTTTGACTATTTCATACATGTATATGATGTATTTTGACTACTTATTGACCTCCATCTTTTCTCTCCCTCCCATGCCAACCAACACCTGTTTATCTTTAGAAGTCTCTTTGCTTTAGGAGTTATTTAGTTTACTATGGCTGTCTGTGTGAGAAATGGATTGGAACTAACTACTGAAGCTTGATGGGTTCATCAGTAGGCACAGGACTGAAGACAATGACTCCCCTCTCCTTGTACTTATTAGTAGCAAATTGTTCAGAGAGTGGGGACTCCTGAACCACTAATCCATGCATAACTAACTACTACTCCTATGTGTAACTAATGCAGGAGCCTACAGCTCCTAGGAGTACATGATTGTAATTGCTGTATTTTATTGATAAGATGGCATTTACAAAATGTTCTTTTAGTATACAAGCATTTTAAATACAAATATTACAACAACAAAACGTTTAATAGATGAAGCTGCTGGTAGATATTTTCTTTCTACATAAAGTTAAAATTCCACATCACATCTGGAAGCATCACATATGTCTTGTTTTGGAAATCCTTGCCTAGTTTACACCTTTGTCCTTAGGTATTTATTTTTAGTGCATCCACAAAATGTCATGGTTTTTATTTAGAGGTAGGGCTGTTTTTCAGAAGTTAAAAAAAAAATAGGGGAAAGGAACCAGTTGGGAAATCTTATATATCCAAGCAACATTTTTAATATTTTGCATATATATATATATATATATATATATATATATATATATATACACACACACACACACATTATTGTCCCTCCTCACTCTCCTCTCCAATTCTTTCTGCCTTACAACCATATCCTCCTAAACTCACAGAATCTTTCTTTAATCGTTATTGTTACATACACACACACACACACACACACACACACACACACACACATCAGTATTACCTGCTGAGTCTATTTAGTGTTATGCATATGTGTATGTGTTTAGGATTCCACTTGCTATTCTATAACTAATTAGGGGATTATCCCTGAGGGAGAATAATTCTCCCTCTCTCAGTGGCTAAATAGCCTTTTTGTTCATTTTTGAGATTGTAATTTAATTACAATTCATCTTCACCTTTTCTCCCTTCAAATCCTCCCATATACATCTCCACTCTCCTTCAAATTCATGTTCTCTGTTTTCATTAGTTGTCATTACATGCATATATGCATATGTTGTATATGCATATATATTCCTAAATATAGACCATTCCGTTCACATAATATTAAATTGCATGTATGTTTTTAATGGCTGACCATTCGGCATTGGAAACGAATTGTTGCACTCATCCCTGGGGTAGCCCACCTCTCAGATTCTCACCTTGACTCAGTTATGTGTAGGGTTGAGACCCCAGGGGCTTTTCTCTTGACCCCTTTGCATGTTCACTGCTGTCTTCCTTGTTCACTTCATGTTTTGGTTGGTAATATTGGTTTGTCTTTATGGTTGTAGCTTCTGATGTTATTACAAGACATAGTCTCACAGCAAATTTCTTAGTCCTCTGGCTCTTACAACCTGTCTGTCTCCTCTTCTAAAATAGTCCCTGAGCCTTAGGTGCAAGAGTTGTTTTGAAGACTAATTGGGACTAATCCCCACAACTTTGTATTTTGGTTGGTTGTGGTTTTCTGTAATGGGTCCCTGTCTATTACAAAGAGAATTTTCCTTGATGAGAGGGGTGAAGAGAATCTACAAACAATAATTTATTAAAGTGGCATAATCCTTAACTACAATCTGTAAATGTTTGTCCTTATACCCAAGTAGCAATTTTAACATTTATATCTGTTAATCAAGGAATTCTTGTAAAAACCATTCATTTGAAAATGTATCCATCCATCAAATCCATAACTCTGTAAGTGACTCTCCACTAAAACTAACAGATATGCTCTAGCTAGTCACAGATGTAACTATGTTAGGACATAATAAAATACCAGTTGTCAATGCCCTTCCCTGATAATAAGATTGGTGACTAATTTATCCACCATCATAGAGCCCTCATCTAGTAGCTGATGGAAACAGAAGAAGACACCTACATCTAAACACTAATCCAGACTGGAATCCAGATGCAGAGAGGGAGGACAAGAGCAGGCTACAGAAACCCACAGAGACAGCTGCCTTGAACAAGGAGGAGCTAACGGTCCCCCAGACTGATAGCTGGGAATCTAGCATTGGACCGACTCAGACCCCCTGAACATGGGTCTCAGAAGACCTGGGCAGTGTAAGGGACCTCTGACAGTGGAACCAGGATGCATCCCTGGTGCACAAAAGGACTTTGGAAGCACATTCCCCATGGAGGGTTACTCCCTTAACCTAGAGGCAGGAAGGAGGGCCTAGTCCTTACTCCAAATGACTTCACAGATTTAGATAACCCTTCCTGTAAGGCATCACCCTCCTGTACAGTCTGGGGGGGGGATGGGAGAGGGTGGGGATGAGATAGGGAGGGAGGGAAGAAGGGAGAGAGAACTGAGATCAATATGTAAAATAAGAAAAATAAATAATAAAAAAAGAAAAAATAAAGTAAAAAAAAGGCAAGCAAATAAGCAAATACTTTGCTGCTGTGAGAATGAAACTGGAAACATTTAAAAAATCTAAGAATTTAATACTATAACACCAAACATGTGGAAATTCAAAATATTCTAATCCTTTTTTTTTCAAAATGCGATAAATTTCTTCTTTACCCTTCCTCTTTATCTTCCCCCTAGCATTATCATTCCATATGTTTTTACAGTTAACAGACATACTTGCTGCTAAAACACAAGTAACAAATGGGGACACGAACTTCAAAATAAACAGAGTACAAATGAAAGTCTCTTTTCTCCCAGGGGTGAACATACAGCCAAAAATAGGTGGGCACCCAGCTCTTTGTTCAGTACAGCTGAGTATTTTGTGGATCAACTGCAATAGACCAGCTACAGAATAGGGCTCCTCAGGATGAATCATTCCACAATGAAGTTTATTTCTTAACAAAGAGCTTCAAGAACTTTAACTTCCAGGCTGAACACTGCATTATAAGCAGCAAATGCATTTCATGAGGTGGGTGATCTACCTCATTCTCATTCTTTCTGAAGAACTCCTGTCCTGCTATTTCAAACATCATAGAGTTATCAGGGGCATCTCTGGTGCTGGCATTGTGCAATTTCTCCCTTTATTGTTAAACTCTGTTGGGAATGTCAGAAGAAGTTAAGCATCTCAAGAAAATAACAGACAATTAATCTCCCAGGACTAAGAGAAAGGAGACCAATTTAAATAGAGTTGCTGCCCATGGGCTTTTGTTTTGAAGTCCAGTATCACTGGAACTGAAAAACATGAGATCCTTTAGAGAAAATTAAAATAATACCCTGTTTTGGTATCATTTTGTTCTAGTTAATAATTATTGTTGCTATTTTAAACATTTTATAGATTTAATAGTATTCCACACAAGCCTAGGTATATGACATGTTTATGAAAATTTAGGTTCACACAGAAAACTTTGTCTTGAATTTTTCTTTATAGAATAAGTGTCAAGATGGAAAAGAGTATGGTAGTTTAAAGGCTACAGTACATCTGGGCATTTTGTACTGTTCGACAAAAATGGATCTTGATGAATGAGATACCCAACTACGACTCATTTCCTTTTGTCATCCAGCCCACATTTCTAGTCCAGGCACATGAATTCTGTATTCACACTCAGCTTCACAGTGTGCTATATTATCATTTCAAAACTCCATTTCCCAATGATGACTAGTTTTCTCCAAGACATGCTGTGCTAACTATGACATTGCTAATTCTTTCAGACTTCTAAATAACATCATTAACATTTCTCAATGTTTTCCCTCTAGCTCTCATATCCAATGTGCCCATTCATCACAACAGTTAGCTTCTGAGTGCTTGGGAGGGTCTAAAAGCAGCATCTCAAGGTGCTCAAACTCCAATAATATCTGTTTCTATTATAAATAAAGTGGTAAAAATCGTAAGTTTAAGTTTCCAACAGTATGTGCACAGCTCTTCAAATTCTAAGCTTATTTATACGCTGTTTATTAAAAGGACCACCTCTGTGCTGACAGTCTGGTATTATTCTTTCAGAGTCTTAAATGTATTAGATATATTCTCCAACCCCTACCCTGAGATAGAATTAATGATCCCCTTAAACTCTAAACTTGCCTAAAGATAGGATATATTACAGTGTTTTATAGTTAGTTATTTGTGCCCTTGAGTATGACAAATTATAGGCTTTATAACCAAAACAATAACACTTTCTCCTTGCTGTACCTTCATGTCATCATTCTCCTATGTATCAAATGTAGAGTTCATCATTTACCACACTCCTGGCATTCTTCCACATGTCTCTTATGCCATCATACTTTTGTGGCAGAAACCCAACTAAAACTCTAACTAAACCTACCTAACATCATCATCCATGTCAGACACAGGTAACCATACTTTGCTGGAGAACTATTAAGCCACGCCTACCAGTCTTAACTGCTAATGAATTGGCACAGGTAGAAAATGTGTAACACAAAGGAGCAGCTTTTTCATATTTTCTTCCTGCCATCCCCTTTCCCTTTATCACTTCTTAACCTTGAGTATCACACAGTGAACTCTCCCCAAACTCCACACATCCTTCATGTGCCTGAAGTT
Organism: Phodopus roborovskii; assembly: GCF_943737965.1. Classification (NCBI taxonomy): domain Eukaryota; kingdom Metazoa; phylum Chordata; class Mammalia; order Rodentia; family Cricetidae; genus Phodopus; species Phodopus roborovskii. Next base: position 735,729 of record NW_026126413.1, on the reverse strand, counting down.
CTTATTTCATACTTAAAGGAAAAAGCAACACAACCACTACTCTCCCTTCTGTTCTCCTCCATGTCACCTCCACTTTCATTCCCTCCTAGAGTGATGAGCTCCCTCTATCCTTCTCATCCATCTACAGTTTGGATTCAGACACCTCCATATTCTCAAGATACTTGTTTCCGAGCTCAATCTTCTTTTCCTCTGTACCATGCATCCTTGCTTCCATTTTTATAATTTTGACTTTCTCTTCTCACTCTCAAATTATTCTGCACTTTCATTTTGTTTGTTTATTTGTTTTTGATTTTATTTTTTTGTCCTGTTATCCTGGATGCAAAACCTAGAACCTCATGTTTGCCATAAAGTCTTATACCATGGGGTCACTTATCCAGTATTCCTCTATTACTTTTTAGAAAAACTTTTTATGGACCCCACATCACCCTATAGTTAACACCACATTTTTGTCTGGTTCATAGCAACATGTTGGTTCTACCATCATTTTTTTTACTGCCCCCCAAGTATGCTTTCCTTTTATCTTTCCACAGGAAATGCTTATGATGATACAAACTTTAGTCTCCATATTGCTACACCCAGTGACCTTATCTTTGTTCTTATTTCCTTGACCTCTCAATAATATTAAAAATAACTAGATGATTCTTGGTGTTCTTTCTCCTCCTAGTCCTTGTCACTCTTTCAGTGTCTTCCTTTCTTCTCTTTAGTTCAACTTCTAAACCTTAGAAGAACCTAAGATTCTGTCAAGCATTTTTCTTCCTCTATATGCATTTTAAATAGGGATTTTAAATCCAACACCATGGTTATAAATAAGTTAATGTTATCATGACAGAACTCATGATTCCTATGCTTACAGGTTTGATTCTCTACCCAATTTCCACATCTAAAAACCAATTATCATTCAAGAGAAACTGGTCTCAACTCAATTTTATCTTAACACCTTACCATTTAACCTTTGCCAAGTCCTATAGGCCTTCCTAAAAACATATTATAAAACTGACCACTGTTATGAGTAGGTTTTCCTGCAGGTCTTGTCCCACTGCCGCACCAACCCCAAATAACACACTGAGACACTGTTTAGATACAAAGCTGTTGGCCTGTTATTAGCATTTCATATTGGTTAGCTCTGTCTCAAATATTAACCCATTCTATTAATCTAAATATTTCCACATGGTCTTATCTTACCGGAGAGAGGGTGTGGACCTCTGTTCTCTCGTCTCTACATACTGACTTCTCACTACTACTTCCTCAAATCCTCCTTGTCTCCTAGTCCCTCCTATCTTGCTTTCCTATTGGCCAACAGTGCTTTATTCATTAGCCAGTATGAGAAACATATTTACAGAATGACATCTCCCATTAGACCACTCTCTGAAGTTAGTAAAATCTTTTAAAATGTTAAATAAGTTTTATTCCGGTGTTTTTTGTTTGTGGTTGGTTGTTCTTTCGAGACAGGGTTTCTCTGTATAACTGCTCTGGCTGTCCTGGAACTTACAGTGTTTTGAATTATAGCTTCCCATGAAACAAAATTAAATGCAAAACTTTTATTTGTTTTCCCCCTACTGCTGTCTTACATACTTTTCTCCTTGACTAGCATGACTTCCTGCAAGTATTTCTAGATAGCTGTACTTTTTGCCTAGAATGCCATTCTTCCTGTCTTCATGTGGCCAATTCTTCACAGACTATGGATCTCATTTCAAAGACTAACTTCTCATTTCCAAGAGTCATATATTGGCCATCAAAGTAAAAAGATCAACTGACTTGTTTCCTTTTACATATTTAATATAAAGAAACCTGGTCAACTTATTGCATTCAGTAATTTAAGTGAATAATGAAGTTTGTGGTAATCATTATTGCCAAATAGAAATAAATGATTGGCTTTTGTATATTGGGTATGCAATATGGCTTCTTAGACTTTAAAAGTCATGAACACAAGTCATGTGTCACTTTTGAGTCAGCACATTTCATACCAATTCAGGAAACTTCATAGAATCTTTTATTTCTGTCCTGTGAGTCATAAGTGTTCAAAGTGGAATTAGAATAAATACAAAGTAGAATAAAAATAAATATAACACAACATTCTTTTCTTTTTTTATGGAAGTAATATTTTATTTTCAATAAAAGGGAAAAATGGAGCCTCCAAATGATACTCCACAAACCCTAGGCATTGGTTAGGTTTTTAATTAAAATACCATTTATATTAAAGTTCTTTCTCTGTGAAAGCTTTGATAACAATAATAAAAGACTACTTGAATATGAACTTCTGAAAACTATCTTTATCGAGTGAAAAATACTATTTATAAAGACATACATGTAGCCTTTCTTTCATTCTCCTATAACATGTTCAAATCATGTACAAATTTTAAAATTACAAATAAAATTGTACCCCAAAATGATCTTTGCACAGACACTGAGGAGATTATACCATTCTCTGAGCTCATTAGCTTACAGGGACAGATTCTAAGCAGGAAAATTATCAAATGAAATATAACCATGAGGACTTTATAAGTTCCTCTAGTTTCTCCTTATAGGAAAAAAGCTCATTAAAATTTTAAAATGCAGAAACACATGGATGTGGTGATATTTTGTTTGTTATCTAGCAAATAAAACTTGCCTGAAGATCAGAGTATGGAGTTAAGCCACTAGTTAGCCATTGAGGCCAGGCATTGGTGGTATTTACCTTTAATCCAAGCACTTGGGAGGCAGAGCCAGAGGGATCTCTGCTACTTCAAGGACACCCTGGGCTACACTAGATTAATCCAGTCTAAAAGAGAAAAGATCCATGCTGTGGTGGCTCATACCTTTAATTCCAGTACATGGAAGTCACATGCCTTTAATTCCTGCCCTAGGGAAGTAGAGACAAGAGTCATATGGCTGGGCAGAGAGAGGAACATAAGCTGGGAGGGGATGCTAACATTCAGTCTGAGGACTCCTAGAGACAGGATCATATATAAGTTTGAGGATGTAAGTACTAGTCGCTGGCTGCTCTGTGTCTCTGGTCTTTTAGCGTTTACCCTTATATCCTGCTCCAGGTTTTTTTTTTATTAAGACAAATTAGAATTCACACTACATATGAAGGAATAGAAACACACTTTATTTCAACATTATTTCACCTTAGCCTACAAGATGTTACTAGGTCTACACAAGTTATTGGCTATAGAGAGGGAAATATTCAATTAAGATTTCAGTTTCTGTGAAGATTATCCCATGGATGGAATAAGGAATAAAACAAACAAACAAAACAAACAAAAGACAAAACCCAGATCTTCAACCTAGTAGGAAAACTGCCATGGATAACATTTTAAAGAAAACTGGCATGAACTGAATGGCTTTTCACATATGCAACTACATAATTCTGAATTCAGAGCAACAGCAGCCTCTACCTGAAGTTTTAGTCCACATATGTGTATGATGTCCATTATTGCAGGTGAGAAACCCAGTTGCTTTGAATGCACAACCATTGTCTGGTTATGATCCCTATAACAATGTACACATATCAAAGCAGAACTCATTTCAAAGCCTTTTTGAATTAAATTAAATCTCTGAAGCACCACAAAGACACCACCCTAAAAATAGCCAAGGCTTGCTGAATTCCTTTTCATCTAATTCTGTGTTCTGACAACACAGTTTTCTTGCATGACTTCTCCCTCTCATATTCATGTCATCTTACTGGTGGTGGTTCTGTCTGAATCTGGCTGCTTCCGTTATCATCCTGCATTGTATTAGTTGAAAGCAAATTTAAGGCAGTAAATATTAACCCTGATTGAGAAGATAAGCCTGACTGCAGCATAAAGTTGCATTAAGCTATGTTATCAATATATCTTTTTTTTTATTTTATACAACCAAGTCCATTTAAATGAAAACAAACATTTATAGACAATATTTGGGAATTTGGGTGTCGTTCTTTCCAAACTACTTCCTTCAGAAATCCTGGCTGTAGTCTGTAAGGCTGCTTTGTCCAGCTGTTTTGAATGTAGGATCACCTGGTACTCTGTTTCAGGCAGTCTGGCTTGATCAAACCACATTAGTCTGGAAGGAATCCACATCTTTTCATTTTCTGTGGAAACAAAAATAGAAATCTTTTTCCCCAGTAACTTGTCCTTCAACTTAAATTTTGGAGTTAAAGCATTTTTTTTAATTTAATTTATTATTTTACATGTCGATCCCAGTTCCCTCTCCCTTGCTCCCTCCTTCCCTCCCTTTTACCCTCTCTGCCCTCTCACCTGTACTCTAACCATCCTCCCCTCCCATCCCCCCACCTCAATTCCATATGTAGGGGAATGCCATCCATTTGGGGTCATGTAGATCTGACAGGTCATGTGAAGTAGGGACTAGGGCTTCTCTCCTGTCTCTAGGTTAAGGCAGTTATCCCTCCATGGGGGAAACAACACAACATTCTACAATAAACTAATAACATTAAATCTGTGAGATCATAAGATTTTATGTTAGAATGCATCTGCTCTCTGTACTGTTTTCATTTTAGCCAATCTACCCATGTATTCAAGTAGATTAGGATGGCCTTGAACACACAAGTTTCTACCTTAAACCTTCCAAACTCTGGAGTAATTAGTGGGTATACCCAATCTTTGTGCAAAAATCAATGAACAATTAATTCAGAATAAGTATGATATCATCATTTAACATACACTTTCATCATAAAAAGTAAAATAAAATATTAATAAACAAATAAAAAAGTCCTGATACAACATTACAAAGCAAGGAACCTCCAAAGACTCCATTGAGTTAATTTTCTCTTGGCCATCTACTTCTGGGCATGCAGCCTGCCATTAAGAGCAGTTTGTTGTTTCCCCAGTGAGACTCCCAGGAAGAAAACTAAATTTTCATTTGCAAGTGGAGATTATCTATTGGAGATTACTTCTAGGTTAGGGATGGGCCATGTGTCTACTCCTTATATATAACTTGCTCTTTTTTACCTTGTAGCTTTCAGCGTTTTGATTATTATGTGATCTTCAGAGAGGAAATTATTTTCTGGTCCAATCTATTTGGAGTTCTGTAGCTTCTTGAGTGTGTGTGTATGTTTGTGTGTGTGTGTGTGTCCTGTTAAGAACCTCTATGATACTGATAAAGGCTATTTAAGTTCCTTGCCTTGTGGTTTTTTTGTATTGCTTTTCTAAGGGTCTGCTGTAGTAGGGTTGTTGAGCTCTAATGTAGACATCTTGTCTTGGCTGCTATTGATTTTCTTTTTATGCTGACATCTGTTGCAGGAAAATTATCCATAAAGCTAATCAACTGTGCCAATAAAACAACCTTGAATCTAGAACGTACTCAGAAATTGGCTAACAGGAATTTGCCATGAAGTTCTTGGATGATTTTGCAGGGTGGCTAGAGAGGAAAGGAAAGGAAGGAAGGAGTTGGAGGGAGAATTTCCAGTGCTAGATGTTCTGGAGACTAGAGAGAGAAGGCCAGCCTATCTCTCCGCTTTCCTTAGATTTTTCAGGTCTTTATCTCAATTTCTGACTCCTGAATTCTTATTATTCAAAAACAAATTAGGTAATCAGTTCATCTGGCAGCTGTAGTCATCTAGGCATTTGGGTTTGGAATGATTGCAACTCTGCATGCTGATATCTGTTTGTCTTTATTGGGTGTTCTATTCCTTGGTTTCTGTTGCCCACTTGCTCTTAGGAGAGTGTGATGGATGTGTGTTGCTTAATAGGGAATGCTTCTGAGATCCTGCCAAAAGATGCCACTGGGGGATCTGTATACATTGTGTTTTTAGGTATTAGAAACTGACTCTTAGGAATAAGTATGCATTACAAGAGGGCCTCAGGGATTCTCAGGAGAGTTTACAGGAGGTTCACAGGAGGAAATATGGGTGTTCAACAAGGATGTTCTTAGTTCCTTGAGAATGGGGCAGAGAGTGAGGAGAGGCCACAGCCCATACAATGCTACCAAACAGGATAAAACTGATGGATTGGGTTAGGAGGAGAAAGGAGAAAGTGAAGATCTGAAGCTCACCCAAATGTTTCTCTGGGCTACTTACTTCTATGGCAGACTTGGCCTGGATTTCCTTTGCCAGGTGTAGTTGGGGGATGAAACAGAGGAATTAGTTCAGGGGAAGGTTGAAAGAGAATATCTACATGATTCCCTGGAAATGAAGGCAGATAAGAAAGGAGGCTGCAGTAGGGAGTCTGTTACAGACCTCTGGGGGTGGAATTTGGAGGGATGGAGGGAAAGGTGAAGATTGACTGTTAGTCTACTCTCTTCCATGGCCAGCATGGCTAGCAGATTCCAAAGAATGCCTTTATTTTCAAATTTTATTTACATTTTTAAATTTATATACATTCCAGTATCATGTTCCAGAATTTGCCTGTGAGAGTCAACGAACAAATTCAGGAGTCAATCCTGGTCAATAATTTGGATCCCAGGGATTGAACCCAAACTATCAAACTAAGCAACACTGGCTTTTATCCACTGAGCCATCTCACCAGCCATTATAAGTGTAATTAATATTGTATGTTAAGTTAAATCTTTCTATTGAGACAGGAGTCCCTGAACTAGGAGTCAAAGGTGCTAGAGATCGCATAGATGTCAAGCACAAAGGGCCCTATCTGTAAGTCTATTTTAGTGTGGACTCTGGCCAATGTTATACATATCAGAAGGACACTTAAATAAATGGAATAAAGATTGAACAAACTATCCACACATTAACCTTTCCATAGACCTGAATATTCCTGTAGAAATGTCTTTATAGTTGGTTTCTTCTGATCTGTCAATAAGCCCAGGAATGACTGGCTGTCATTGTCACTCTGGTAGGTCTTGTGTTTATCAACTTACACAAGCTAAGAATCAGGGGAAAATATAAAACAAAACAAAATGAAACACTAAAAAACATCCTTTCTTATTTCCTTTTAATGAAGAGACAGAAAGAAGACTATATTTGTGTTCCCTCAAAATTCACATTTTTATATCTGACACCCATATTGATGAGGTTTATAGGTGGGATTCTTAAAAGGTCTTAATGACCTGTGGGTGGATGAATGGTATCTTGCATTGCCAGCAAACTTGTAGTGGTAGTCACACTCTTTGGGTGTGGTTCCAGGTGCAGATGTGACCCATTATAAGGTAGAAGAGGGGCTGGCTTATGCTGTCTTGGGTTTCGGAGAGCATCTGAAGGGCAGAGACTGCATCTTCTGGAGCAGGAAGACCATGGCGGTTATTTACTCTTATCTGTGTAAATGCTTACCTAATAAATACCTGTTTAGTATTTATCTTGGGTCTGGTGGACTCATTTAAAACCTACCTTCAGGTGGAATTTTCACTATGATTTTTCCTTTATAGTAAGACCTCACAGATCCCTCTTATTCCCTTGTACATTGTGAGGAAACAACAAGATGGCACCACCATTCCTTGGGAAGGAAATGGGCTCTCAACAGATATTGAATCTGCTCATGCCTCCATCTTGGATTTGTCAGCTTCCAGAATCATAAGAAATAAATGTCTGTAGTTTATGAACTTTCCAGTTATTCAGAGAAGACATTGAGAAGACACCTTTTGCAGAGTTCAAATTTTGATTTTCACCTGTCATTATATAAAAGAAAGATAATAGAACTACTCTTCATTAGAAGTTTTTGTCTATCTCCAGGACCAACACCGTTCAAAGGATGCAAGGGTGAGGGGTCAGTGAAACAAGGCCTTAGGCCAGGGAGGACTTCGTGAGGCTCCTCCAAGAAGAACTCATGACCTCCCTCTGAAAGCAGAGAAAGAACAGAGTCCTGGTTATATTCTCATGGATCATACTGGTTCCCAAGACACACAACAGAGCAAAGACTGGCTTGAAACCTTTCAGCTGAAGTTTTACAGGAGGCTTTGCCCACAACCTCAAGCCTTTGTTCTCTGCTTGAGTGAAATATCTACACACTACCCAGTTTTCCATCAAATAAGAGTGCTCTGCACAAAGAATATGTAAAGTTTAAACCAAATCTCTCATATCCTGTGAGAAAACTCCTCAGATACAGCAATAAATAACTGACAAATCCACATCTAAATATCAGTTATGCTTGAAAATATCACAGGAAATTCCATTACAGAACATTTAGAGATTGATGGGCCCACCAGTGGAAGCAGCCAGTTAAATCCCTGCTATGTCTCACCATGAGTGCTTTTTCTCCCCTGAGGGAGTAAAGTACTCTGCAAATGCTCCATCCTCCCAGGGCAAACAGAAAGGATTAAGGTTACATAAACTATGCAGTCTTCATTGATTTGTGAATGGGACTAGCAGGTACTATTAATGAACCTTCTTGAGAGTCAACAGAGGAAAAACAGCCTAGTAGTTTCAAGCTTCCATGTGAAATGTAAGCTTAGCTATTCCGGGAATATTCTTCTCTTCCACCCTGATAAACAATTCTAATTGAGGCTTTAAAATAGCTGTGCATTAAAATACACAAAACATGCCATTTTGGTTCTTTCACAAGAGACATTGTTCCAAATAGAAATCTGATTAGATCATCTTCTTTAAAAAATCTGCTATTTTATCTGTGCTTCATAAAATCATAAACCTAGACAAAAGCTAAATTACTACCACAATGACTCAAAGTTCAAGCTTTGGTCAGAGACACACTGAGCACTTCTACCTGAAGTATCCTGAAAGAAAAACTGATAAAATGAATCATTTTCTTTTTGACAAACATTTGTTTCCATGGGATTCTCTGAAAATAATTTTCTACTTGAGATTTTTATTAACTAAACACACCACAGGCAACAATGTTCTCTGTTCTTGTTTATTTATTAGTTTGAGGACATGGTAAGGAGTAACTTAAGTTTATTTAATACAAGTGAGAGAAGATTAAGACTAACTTGCAGTAAAATGTGTTCAATATATGAAACAATGTTCTTTTGGGCACTGATACCTGGCCATACTTAAAGCGGGAGGGGGGTGGGGGGGAATGTCATTGATATGAAGAATGGACCAACATCAATTTGATTAACAGTTACTCAACACATTTTCTTTGCCTAGCTTGGTGACAGAGTCTAGACACTATAAGAGACAACCATGAAGTGAATAGGGAATGATTCTTTCTATACTGCTGCAGTGTTCATCATAACAGCTCTTGATTTTTATTTCATTCAAAGGCTTTTTGATATTAGGTGTTACCTACAAATGCTAGGAATCCTATAGTGCTGGTGGGTTTTCTTTTAATTTTTGTATTTTTCTAGAGAACTCCTTATTCAAATTGTTTCTTTTATTATCTCTGTACTTCTTAAGACATGACATTCATTTAGGGACATTAACTGGAAGTACAGGCATTCTAGCAGAAATAATGAATTATCAACTAAATCTTATTTTAGCGTGTGTGTGTGTGTGTGTGTGTGTGTGTGTGTGTGTGTGTGTGTGTGTGTTTAATTCTGACATTCAGTGATAATTTTAACTTGGAACTAGAAGTGATGGATTTTAGATCAGATTCTATGATTTTATTGACTCAATTTTGAGCAAGTCATTAACTCAACATTCTCAATGAATCACACATTTCCCACAGTTGCACAAAGTAAATACAATTGAGAAACATCAAAAATCCAGAAACCATCAAACTTCCTAAGGATTATAAATTCTGAACACATGAAAAATTGGCTGATGAAATAGCTCAGCAAACAAAGGCTTTTAGGTCAAAATATGAAGACCTGAGTTTGATTCCTAGGACCCACATGGTAAGGGTGAGAACCAAATACTGAAGGTTAGTCTCTGACCTCCCTCCCCACACATGATGTGGAACATTTGCCCATGCATATTAACACAATATAAATGGTAAATGTATTTGTAAACATTTTAACACCATAAGGTTGTTGTTCACACAAATGAATAATACAGCAATTGGAAAATATTTTAATAAATTTAAGAACACTTTTCTCTCTTAAGGTTCAGCAATATTTATTTTCAACTGTAAATACTAATAACTCAATGGGAACACTTCATTTGTTCTCAAATTTCTATAGCTAAGAAACAATATAAATTGATACTGTGACGTTTATATATACACAATATACACACACAGTGGTATTAAAATGTTAATTAAATAATTACTCTCTGACATTAGTCACTGATTTCAGTTAAGAATCCCTTTCCTTTATCACCACTCAATTACAAGTTTTGAGTGACTCTCATAAGTTCTACCTACAAGCACCTACTCTAACAACCTAGGCTCTTATAAATGCCACCATCCATAATAGACATAAAATACCACCATTTCCCACTCTAATTACCACAATAGTTCCAAAAAGATAGCTTTGCTTTCTCTTTAGCTCTTTTTAATCTGTTATCCAAAAAAACTAGAAAAAATAGAGTAAGTTGCATGACTCTTCTGTTGATACTTCACTGGCTCCTCTCTATTCCTGAGATAGAAAGCATCCTAATTTATCTTTCTTGCATCTTTCCACATGCCCTGGTGTGTCTCTTCCTGACCTGATATCATTTCTTTTCTTACTACTCTGGCACTACATCCTGAACTCTAGTGGAAGTGATTGATCATATCTTGGGAATCTTGGATTTGCAAGAAATTATATTTATTTAATATTAGACACTGGCTTCAACATCACCATTTTGCATAAGTCTTCGCCATGCTTTGCATAACTCAACACCAATAGATGAGTATATGACCAGATTAGAAGATGAGTATTTATTAAAAAGGGTAGTAATTTGAAGTCTCCCAGAATCTCATTAAAATGTGGATCCCTAAAAATTTTCTAGGGAAAACTTCTAATTCTAGTTGGAACATTCTCCAACAGACTTTTTCATAGACTGTCCCCCCCTTTTATATTTCTGCTTAGCTGTTACATCTTCAGCAAGATTGTCACTGACCATCATCTACATATATTAATCACCCCTTTATGTATATTTTAATTCTTTTTTATTACAATACCTCTAACCATACTGCATCAGTTTCAATATTCTTAATAAAATTTGAATAAGTCATGACATTTTGGCTGATTATTTATATATACATGCATTATATACATACATACATATACATATATTCAGCTTACAGAATTTCTGGCCTCTAGGGATGTTCCCTGAGCCAGACGATCAGTAAGCAGCCTAGAAATGGCTAAACAAACATGACCATGGTAATGGCAATAGACATACTTTTGTGAAGGATAGAAATTTTATGGGATCCCACCCAGATAAAAAGAACTATAGGCAATTAATGGCTGCTGGAAGAGGGCTAACTAGCTCCTCCTAAGCCTTTATTTGTTATCTACTACAAAGCGCTCAGCCCCAAAACTATATACACAAAGACAACAAAAATAGACATACCATGTTGCTTGCATATATGTACATATATATATGTGTGAAGTATGTATGTGACATTAACAATCAAAGAAAATGAGTCCATTAACTTTGGGAGTAGGAAATGGAATGGAAGTGTTGGGAAGGAGGGTACCTGGGGTAAGGTAAAGGAAGGAAAGAGAAGTGGTGAAGTGATATAATTCTATTTTAATTAGAAATTCATTTTATAAATTAACAGAAAATAAAACGCTGGTTATAATTACACATGAAGTATGTTATAACATAATAATAATTTTCACAAACAAAATATCAACTTCTACTAACAGTATTATATAATTATAATGTATTCTATTGCCAATAAACGTTGAGATGGAAAAACAGATAATTCTCTCAAATACTTTTCAGTAGCTTCATTTATTCTGTTCATCTCATTTTGAAATCATTTTATTTGAACCACTTGTTTGCAGATTAAGAAATTAAAGATATGATTCATCAGGTAAATGAAGACTTGAGATAATTGCTTAAGCCAGTTTTTCAGAAAGCACTAACAACTGCGCATCTTCATTTGCAGAAGTAGCGGGTCATAGTTCTGAGCTGTTTTATGACACATAATATACACATCTCTCTATCTACCTATCTCTATCTCTGGGTGTGTAAGTATAAAAACAGTTACTCCAGGAAGGATATTAGAATATTTTCCTAAGTCCATTATGTTTACTATAAATTCGACCAAAATTTAGCTTAAAAATTACCAAAATTCTGAATATCAACTTGAACCTTCATGAGTCTTCTCCTTATATACATATATGAGACACATCCTTCTTAGGAGTATAGGTCTTTTGCCATGCTCTGCTTTTACATGAGTTCTAGAAATTAAATTCAAGTTGGGACACTTTCACAGCAATCTCTTCTCCCACTAAGGCAAATCTTCTAGCCACAGGGAAATAATCATAAGTGTTAGGATTGATGCTGATACACAAACAGATTTTCTAAGTCAGTATTAGTTCCAGGTCACATTTTTATTTCAAAGAGGCATCACAATATCAGCTGTTTTACAATTCAAACTGGCATTTTCAATGAAAAACTCAACATACCACTCAACAATCCTATCTAGTGCCTCAGCAATGATGTTCCAACTGGGCATCTGGCTGAAATACTCAATCTCCCAACATGCTTTATATCCACTCAACAGAGCCTACATTCTGGCATATTATTTGGAAACTTAAATATGTCATGTTCTCTTTAAATATATATGAAGTTGTTCATAGAAACTTAGGTTTGATTAAAAAAATATCTGATACTCTTTTTTGCATTCCTTTCCTAGTTAAATAATGACATTTTACTTTCCTAAATGATCATAATTTTGACTAAAATTATAAAGATATCAAGAAAAAGTATTCATTTCAAAATGTATTGGTAAGTTTATTTATGGATTATAACAAAGTTTTGCTATGGGGAACTGAGCTATGAATCTTATTCACTTTCTTCATTGGCAATTGTGTTATATAGAGGAAAATAAAGTTTGTACTAGTTAATAATAATTCAAAGTAAAAAATCCCTGACCACCCTCCCTTCCCATCCCAGTACCCCAATTCCACATGCACTGCAATGCCATCCAGGTGGGGTCAAGTAAATCTACCAAGTCATTCCATATTCCAGGGGCGGGGGATGCTGAGGCAGTCCCATACTGGATTCCCAGCTATCAGTCTGGGAGGCCCATTAGCTCCTTCTTGTGCAAGTCAGCTGCCTGTGTTTCTGCAGCATGGTCTTGTCCTCTCTCTCTCTCTGAATCTGGATTCTAGTTCGACTCAGTGTTTAGTTATGGGTGTTTGCTTCTGTTTCCAACAGGTACTAAATGAGAGCTCCATGATGGTGGATAAGTTAGTTGTTGATCTCACTATCCGGGAAGGGCATTTATGATAGCCTTTCCACGTTGCTCAAATTGTTAGTTGGCAGCAGTTTTGTAGGTCTCTGAACCTTTCTTTGGGTTCAGTTTTCTCTTCAAACCAATAATAGCTCCCTCTTTTATGTTCTCTCTCTCTCTCTCTCTCTCTCTCTCTCTCTCTCTCTCTCTCTCTCTCTCTCTCTCGTTCTCTATTCCTACCCTGACTCACTCTTCCTAGTCATACGTGCTTTCCTCTCTCCTCCCACTCTCTTTCTTCTACTTCTCTCTCCATTCACTGCCCCTCCCACTTCCCCTGTGCTCTGGGTGACTTGCCCTTTATATGACTTTATATGAATCTCTTAGAATACACCTTGTATCCTAGTTCCTCTGGTGGTGTGAATTATAGGCTGGTGATCCTTTGCTCTAGGTCTAAAATCCATATATGAGTGAGTACATACAATGATACTCTTTTTACTTTATTCAAGATGGTTTCTTTAAGTACCATCCACTTGCTTGCGAATTTCAAGATTCCATTATTTTTTTTCTGCAGAGTAGTATTCCATTGTGTAGATGTGCCACATCTTCTTTATCCATTCTTCAATTGAGGGGCATCTAGGCTGCTTCCAGGTTCTTGATATTACAAATAATGCTGCTATGAACATAGTTGAACAGATATCTTTGTTGCATGGATGCGGATCATTTGGGTATATGCCTAAGAGGGGGATTGCCGGGTCCTGTGGTAAACTAATTCCCATTTTCCTGAGGAACCGCCATACTGATCTCCAAAATGGCTGTACGAGTTTGCACCCCCACCAGCAGTGAAGGAATGTTCCCCTTTCTCCACATCCTCTCCAGCATAAGTTATGGATATTTTCTGGGAGTTCCTTAGCTTCTTAGCAACATTAGATGCCATTTAACAGTTCTTTCTCCTTAAGAAAATGAGACTTTTCTTTTACCTTATTGAGCCACTCATAATTCTCTCCTTTATTTTCTAAACATCTTCTCTAGGAAGGCATCTATTTGAATGGTCTTTAATCCATTTGTATCTTCCTTATTTACAAGTCTAGCCTGACTGTCTTTGCTCAGCTCTAAATAATATCCAGCTTTTCCGACCCATTGGACTTGCATCTTTAGCAGGACTTTCAGGTTTAAAAATGGTTTAAATGATTACTCCTAGGAAAAAATGAAGCTTTGTTTTTCAACTGTGTTCATTTGGCTCAACTATTCTCCAAACTGATTATCTTTTTAGTTTGCACTCATATCCAGTTTATGAATTAGACCAATAGAATCTACTTCTAAAATTCATATAAAGTTTGACCTCTTCTTATGTAAAAACTGGTCTTATCCTCATCCAGATTATTGTCTCTTAGAATATGAAATGTTATACTTATTATTTTCACACTAGTGATTTCCATCTTTTTAATTATTTATTTTATTTTTGAGATTATAATTTTGCTTTCCCTTATCTCCTTCCAAATTTTATCAGTGCCCCTCCTTTTCTCTTGAAAATTCATTGATTCATTTTCATTAACTGTTTTTACATACATATATGTCCATATATGTATGGTTATTGCTAAATACATACGTACAAACTACTTAATGTATATGTTACTTGTATGTGTATGATTTCAGAGCTGACTGACATTGGATAACCAATTGGCATGCTTTTCCCTGAAAAAGACTATTTCTCTCGCTGTAAGCATTCCATAGTTGTTGTCGCTCTTTGTGTGCGGCTGAGAATTCATGTGCTTTTCCCTATCCAAAACAGTATGTCTATTGCTGTTGTCTTTGTTCAGTTCACATGTAGGCAGTAAGTATTTTTGCTTACTTTTCTCTTGTTGTCTCTACACAATAGGAAGACTATTGTTATTATAAATTTACTCATGTATTTATTTTCAGGAATCATGGAACTCTGGTGGAAAGAAAGAGGCCTTTCAATATTGAAAGGTATTTACATTTTGTTTCTTGAAGTTTAGGGGCAAACACCAGGAAAACAGAGGAGCTTTTGCAAGGATATATAAGCAGACAAGTGTAGATGAGTACCTATGCATGGGTGAGTGCCTCTATGATTACATCAAGGAATATCCTAGAAAAAATATTATATAAGAGGGAAAGAGTTGGAGCCAGATAGAAAGGCTCAGGTTTTCTGCTTAGTATTTAAAATTCATCTGGTAATTTCATTTCATGATGAATTGAATAATGGGGCTAATTTTGTGTTTGTGAATGAGAAGCAAAAGTATTACAAATATATGAAGATGATGTATTGTGTATATTGTGATGGGTCAGCCATGAGAGCCTGCTTTCTTTATCACATTGCACTGGCTCCATTTTGGACACTGAATGTTGATAATAAAATATAAACTACTCTCATACCCTTTTTTTTTCCTTGACAGAGAGACAAAAAATCTCACTTCTTACTGAAATAATTAAAAATCCACTGATAACTTGTTTCTTGTGCAGTGTTTTCGATTTTATTGTTTGTTGGGGGTCAGGGGAAGACAGATACAGAGACAAGGAGAGAAACAAAGAGAGAATTGAGAACATATACTTTTGTGACGCTAGAGGAAAGGCTCATAATCAAAAGCACACTTGCTCCTTTTACAGGGGAACTAGAATTGATTCCCACACCTACACAAAAGCTAACATATGTCTGTAACTCCAGTTCCAAAGGATCCAACTTGATCTTTTGGCATTCACAGGCACCACATAGGCATGTAGTACATATATACATATAAAGCAAGAAAGGTACATATAAAATAATAAATTACTAAAGGAGAATATATAGTTTCCTATCATCATAAATTTTGTGCAGAAAGGTAGTCTGCATCGATCCACATTTAATACATGTGTAAATACACTATCAGCTTTGTCAGTGATGCAAGATTCAGCATCTTGTGTAGACTGTCATCTGACTGACCAGTCCACTCAGATGAGTGTCTAGAGAAATGAAAACATCTTTGGACTTAAACTTTGTGGTTAGCACAACTCTAATGAATTCCTCTAATAACATCATCACCCATGACCATTGCCAACACCTCCAGACTTCATAGCTTTAGAGACCAAAAAGTTGTTTTACCCTAAAATAAATACTGGAATTAATGAATCATGGCAAGAGTCCTGAATTAAATACCATGGGAACCTCTGCTGATTATATAACATCATATCATGTAAATATTTTGTAAATGTGTAACTGAATCTGGCATCAAGTCCATTCACAACCTTTTAATACTTGGAGCCTTGGTCAGTAAAACAATTAACACTGGGAAGTCTGTAGCCAAAAGTTTTTATTGGGGAAAAGAAGTCAATGAGGCTTGGAGGATCCTGAGCAATTTAAAGATTACAACTAAACATTGAAAAGAGAGTAGATATAATTTTAAGTAACTGCATTGGCAAGATCAGGTATGCCCAAGCTGAGAAAGTCAGTGTATTATCTGCCACAATTAAAACTGTGTGTGTGTCATAGTTTAAAACATCAAAAAGTTCAAGTATTTTTACGTAAATTCCATTATTCTTTCATCTCATAGTTTCAAATATACAGTTGATGTGTGTGTGAGTGTGTGTGAGAGAGAGTGGGGGAGAGAGAAAGAGAAAGGGAGATAATGTTAATTTAACACAAGAATTTCACTTTTCTAGTTCAGTGGTTCTCCACATACAAGAAGAAAAACAAATGGATTGTGGGTAAATCAACCCAAATATATTTGAAATAAGAATACAAACTGACTGTTTAGATTGATTCAACTTATACTGAAAACTCTTTTACCTCTGTCACCACTTTTGGTTAGTTCTTCTATTATCAAGTGTTTAATATTTTAACTGTTCAACAGTTTTGTTACTGGGATACAATGCTCTGTGAAACTGTATCAGGGATGACTGTGAGAAGGTAAAATATCGCCAGAGAATCAGAAGAGCTGCTGTTCTCCCAGCCAGGTGAAAGCAGCTCTAAAAGGAATTGCTGAAAGTCCTACAAATCAGATGTGCAGGGTTATTTCTGGTCTTCCGGGTCCTGTAATGTGAAGAGGATTAAGTATGAAGGTCAGCACAAAATTGTTAATTAAAAATTGGTTAAAAGAGAGAGAGAGAAAACGAACATAAAAGAGGGAGCCATTATTGGTTTGAAGAGAAAACTGAACCTAAAGAAAGGTCTAGAGAACTACAAGACTGCTGCCAACTAAAAATTTGAGCTTCCGTGGAAAGGCTACCATAAATGCCCTTCCTAGACAGTGAGATCAACAACTTATCCACCATCATGGAGCCCTCATTTAGTACCTGTTGGAAACAGAAGCAAACACCCATAACAAACACTGAGTCGAACTAGAATCCAGATTCAGAGGGAGAGGACTAGACCAGGTTGCAGAAACACATAGAGACAGCTGACTTGCACAAAGAGGAGCTAACAGGCCCCCAGACTGATAGCTGGGAATCCAGCATGGAACTGACTCAGATCCACTGATTATGGGCATCAGCTAGAAGGACTGAGCAGTCTAAGGGACCTCAGACAGTAGAACCAGGATGTATTCCTAGTGTACAAAATGTCCTTGTGGACACATCCCCCATAGAGGGATACTGCTTTAACCTAGAGAGGAGAGAAGTCCTAGTCCCTACTTCAAATGACTTAACAGATTTACATGACCCCACCTGGATGGCATTGCCCTACATAAGGAATTGGGGTGGGGGATGGGAGGGAAGGGTGGTCAGGTTACATGTGAAAGGGGAGAGAGGGTAAGAGAGAGGGAGGGGGAGAGGGAGAGGGAACTGGAATCCACATGTAAAATAAAAAATAATAATAATAAAAGAGGAAAAAATGGTTAAAAGGTTCAGAGGAACAAATGTATTCATCCCTTGAGAAAAATTCCAAAATAAAACATTGTATTGTTTTCTTAACTAATTTCCCTTGATTATCTTTTCCACAATCTGAGAATCCTGCCCAGACAGTGTCTCATATGTCTTCCTTCTTTTCCCCATGGGGAGTGGGGGACAAAGAGAAATCATGCAACTGAGGTAGATCATAATTACATATTTTAATGTCCTTGAAATTTTATAAGATTAGGAAGTGCCTCAGGAGAATGGAAGGAAAACGTGCTTGGTCTTTAGTGTCCCAGGCATAAAGAGGTTCTGGGATGGTTACCTGCATGCTGTTCCACCTGCATGCATGAGTCCAAGTTTCTTCCTGTGTAAAATGTGGAAGTGTAGATGTTGCTGTTAAAAAAAAAATGCAGTACTTTTCGAACACAGTATTTAATCATTCAATCATTTTTACTCAACAATTTCAAATAAGCATTGTGTTAAATATTTCCATTTAAATATTCAAGTCATTCATATTCATAGTTGTTGAAAACCTTGTTGTCCAATTAAGGAAATCACATTTTAAACAAAAGCCATGTTACAACTGTGTAGTGTATTTTGATAATGTTTTCACAAGGGTGTGGTACTGTGTGTTGTTGTTCAAGAAAAAAACAAGAGCCAATTTATGAATAGTCTAAGATGGCAGGAGCTGATACCAGTACCAATAATCCATTTTCCATCATTTTGCAGTCATTAAACTTAATTTTCAGCTGGGCCTACAGAATACCTAAAGCATACTCTGTATTTCTCACATTCCTTGCAAACAGGTATTACTGTATTGGTCTAATTCATGAGAAATAGAGTAAAAACAGAATGGGTCTGAACAAATTTATACTTTTAGATTTAAAAGAAAAGAAGCTTATCTTTCTTCTTCTTTTTCCTTGCTTCAAGGAAGATGACCAGGGTATAGAGAACCTGGACATTATGGATGAAAGACAGCCTTAGTCAAGCCACAGCGTATGAGAGACATAGTTCTTTCAGTAGGTATCATTCCAGATTTCATAGGCTAGCCTCAAAATTATGTCCACTTTTTTTCATAAAACACACTTTTTCATATTTAATACACTGACTGTCATTAAAAGTCTTTTTTAATACAGCTGTTGGATTGAAGCACAGAAATTATGCAGAGGCCAATGGGAGTCAATGACGGGTGTTTCAGAAATAATTTCATCAAATTTCCACTTTGAAATCTTTCTTGGTCTGGTATACAAAATCAATTGAGAGTTCATAAAATAAGAGTACAGGAAGTTTATATTGTGTCATTAATTATATGGTACTATTACAGTATAAACAGCCAATACAGAAGAAAGAAAGAAGGCATAATGTTTCCCTAGAAATCAGATTGTAATTAGGTATAGTGGAAAATGAAAATGCCAAGTGAGAAAAAGACCTGGCATTCTTTCCTTATACCTCTTGATACATGGTGGAATTATAGGTGGTGTTATAGGCAAACAAAACACAGAATTTAATATGCTAATTTATTCAAGGCACTTGTCAAATTTTCTTTTCTTTGATTATTACTAAATGTTATAGATTTTATAAACAAAATAGTACATATAACAAAGGCAATTAAAATGCTGATAAGGAGGTCATCCAACACTAAAACTTGACATGGAATAGGCCATTGTAAAATGCAAAGTTCTAGAAGTAAATATAAGCTGTAGATGATATTTGAATCACAGGATAAGAACCCAAGGTTCCAAGATTTTAGTATACCTGAAGATTTATGAGTGCTGCTAACTGAAGACACACATACCTGAATCTGTAGGAGAAGTAGCATTGCTCTCATAACAGCAGCAGCCAGAATATTATGTCCTGAAGGAGCTGTAGTATGTCCCAGATTCCTGAGGACCTATGAGATGGACAAAGTTGTTTATTGCTTGCATATTAAGTGCAGAAGAGAAGATTTAAGCTTAGAAAGCCTGACTATTTATAATATGTCATAAGGAAACAAACTTTTGTTCCAAGGAGAGGCATTGTTGTATTTATGGTTATCTGTATACAGTCAAAAACCCCTTTGAAAGACAGATCAGAATAAAATTAGCCATTGTTACTTAAACAATTTACAAACATGCAAAAATTCATAGAAAATTTTCTCCTGTTATTGTTCAGATGAGACCATCCAGTGGATATAACATCTTTCTTTGCTTGAACAGTATTGCTAACATTAAAATATTTATTATTAATATTGGATTATTCAGACCCTCAATAGTTGTATTTGTCTGGTATTCACTAATATCTTAGGTGGGACAATATATTATGCTCAGTATTTTCACAATACAAAAGTGGATAATATGTGGTCTGCATCCTTTAGATAGTCACTATTTAGTAGAAAGCATGGTCAGTCACTATTTAGTAGAAAGCACAATAGACCTACTGTGAAGATAAACCATAATGTAGGGTAAAGAACGTAGGTATCAAATGTTGTAAACAAGATGTTAACTTTGAGAGATGGAAACAGAATAGACAGGTCTTAATTAAGTGGAAGAAAGAGTGGGTTGAGGTGGAGTGGGGAGTAAACTGAAATATGCATCTAAAGTTGATCATACTAATGCTAATATGGAAAATGATTTTGAAAGTAAGAAACTAGAAAGAGTTATCTCTATTGATTGTTCAAAAGAAAGCCCAATAACAGTCTAAATAGATGCTGTGATAGTACCATTTAGGAAGACAGTATCAGCTGACTATTAAGAAATTAACTATGCTTCAATGTACTACTTAAGATGAAAATAGCCAAAATAATTAAAATGATTCAAGTCAAGGCCTGATAAGTTGCTGAATCAACCTGGATTCATCACTTAATTTGGAAACTTGAACATTAAACATATCTTCATCCTTGTTTAGACAAACTTGTGATGTAATTTAGATCCAGAACTTTGGTTTTAACCACTGGAAACCAAAGTGCCCATTAATCTAGCCATAGTAATGTTAGTATGTAGCACTGAACCCTGAAAAAATTACAGATAAAAACAGATGAGGAAGTAGGTCATCTTGGGAGTAGGAAAGCAGTGCAATGGTAATGTTTAAGAAGTAAAGAGAAAAGAGTCATAACTTGATGGTAGAATATATGTGAACCAGGCTCTAGTTTCTGGGTTCAATCTCCAGAACCATAGGAAAAAAAATATAGGAAAGAAAGGGGTTCGGGGTTAAGAAATGTGACAGTGTTTAAGAATGAACACTAATGCTTCAATGACAAACCACTGAAGGTTTCAGTCTTGAGGATTCTCTTCTTGCTTGAATTATGTTTTGCTTTCTTTTTCATTCACAACCTAGAGTATTCCAACTGAATCATGAACTGGCTATCACAGGCATAGAACTCCAGTCTATCCACAAGAGTTTCCATGAATATGTTGCTTCATTAAGTACAGGGTTGAACTACAATGACCTCTAACAGACTTCTAATTAATTCCAGGTATCAATGACAAGATAAATTTAAAAGCATGTGTAGAACATCAGGAATCTATTAATATTGATGCTGCATATATAGAATGTGGCTTTTGAAGTTTCTTTACATTTTCCACAGTGTTTAAATATAGCAGCATCTAGAGCATCTATTCCATAGAATGTGCATAGGTGTCTGTATGCACTTTTGATAGAATTCTTAGACAAGTCAATGAATCACGATATGCCAGCAGAATGTGACAAGGACAGTGGTCCATCTTACATAGACATCAATCATGGCAGAACCAGAAATGAACATACAGCCTTGTTCAGATGCATCTCACAAAATTGCTTTAGAACACTGAGCCATAAAGCTCTTAGCTTAATGAGTTGGGAACATTTTGCAGATTTGCTTAAAACACGTTGCTTTCCAGACTGTGTTAACAGACTCCAACAGTGCTTGCCAACACACTCATCCTAAACAATTACATTAAGATCCATAAGGCCGTGTTTACAGTTCTGAGAAGTGAATGTATTGTTAATGGGCCATAAACTATCCTCTGATTCAATGCTTTGGCTCTTGAAATTTGTGTAATAGTCAATGGAAATTTTCCAACAGCTACTTGGCATGCAAGCAGAATTGGCTTCAAGGAAATAAAACTGAATGCTGAGAAGTATCCTTTCCACACATTTCTGATCTGATGTAACTTCTTTTTTTATATAAAAGAAGGACAATTCAAACAAAAATTTGAAAGATCATGCCTATAGTTTACAAAGTTTTATGTTATAGCAATGAGTAAATATCATGATTAACCATTAAAAAAAAATCCCGTATGTACAATAGCCTCCATTTCTCCTCAAATGTTCTTTCAACCTTCTTGTGAAATAGCTGCATCAGTGAGTCCCAAATAGCCTGTGAAGTGACATTCATTGTAACTCCATGCTTGTCAGGCCTGCTATAATGTGAGGCTGTTTTCTGGATGCCAACCAAAAGCTGAGCTGTTTAAACTATTGTTGAAATCTTCCCATGGAACTCTGACTGTTCTCATACCAGTTTTCCATCTTTTTATCCTTTTCTCATTTTCCTCTTTAGAGTCTGCTATCAGATTTTCTGCTTCATTCCCTGTTCATTCTATAGACATCTTTCTTATGCCTGGTTAATATTTCTCAGTTCTTTAACCAGATGGCTCCACTTTCACTTATTGATAATTTCCATTTATCTCAATGTGTTTTTAAAATTAATTCAAATCCAGTTTTGTAAGCCTGTTCCATGTTTAGCTGAATGTGCTGGATTTCAGGTCTTTCAGCTTTTTTTTTTTTAATTCAGTTATTCAATCATTGACATCTATATATATTTTGTATAAGAAATTACCATATTTATTTGTTGCTATAGCATATAAAACTATTGTAAACTACAGATTTGATCTTTCAACTTACATAAGAAATTATGCGAAGCCTTATTCTATTCAAACATTATATTGTCAAAATAACCCTGAGATAAACACTATTATTGCCCCTAGATTAAAGACAGAAAACTTAAGTTGCCCAAGCACAAGCAGATGTAAGTAACAAATCCAAATTCTACCCCATGGTGTATACCTCATGCATTGTGCTAATTTTGCTTATTCAATGTCCAACGCCCCCCTTGGGAGAGCAGACAAAAGATATCCAAAGAGTAAAGAGTGTTATATCTTGTGTCCCCTGAACAGTTAAAGGATGATTTGGGAGAAACTAGATAAAGATAACCTTTTTGGATAGAGTATAAAATCAATACGAAAGCTGCTTTACAAGTTTTTGTGAACAAAGGAACAGCAATTTTTATTTAAATGCATTCTTCCAGAGTTAGAAATCATAATATAAAACAAATTATAATTTCATTATTTACATAAAAGGCAATCTTATCAATTATGCAGGATTCTTCTTAGCACAAATTAGTTCAGTATATGTAAAAACCACTAACAAATGTTAATTTTCATTACTATTATTTTATTATTATTAAATTAATACTTTCCCTTAGTAGCCACCCAGTGTATTTTCTACTATAAAATATATACATTTGATGTTTTTCTTTACCTTTACCTTTAAATTGTATTTATTAATGTATGGATATGCATGTATATGCACACAGAGACCAAAGAAACACACAAACCAAGGCTTGCATTTGGAGGTTAGGGGAGCACTTTGTGGATTCCATTCTTTGCTTCTGCCTTTAAAGTGTTCTGGGGATTGGACTCGGGTGGTCATGTTTGGGCAGCAAGCCTCTTTACCTGCTGATCAATCTTGTTCACACTTACCTTTGTTTTTGTTATTGACTCCCTGTCTTTTGACAAAATCTCCTGAACTTTCTATATATGTGTTCTTCTAACTTTCCCCACAGCTCCAAGGTAGAAAGAAGCATGGCCTGGTTGTAAGACTATCAGTTAATGTTGTTATTTGGGCACTTTGATTGTTTCATTATAAGAAATGTGACTAAAAGCAATGCTGTTTGAACAATTTTTGATTTTTTCTAAATTGGCTGAGGCGAAAGAGTGGGATTTGAAGCATCTAATGTCACTGTTCTGTCACCTGAGAACAATATGTTTGGAATTGAAGTCAAAGCAAAGCCAAAAGGACATGGAGAAACCAGGTGGGTTTGTGCTTACTCTTATTGTACCTTGTTATAACAGGTTCACTTGATATCCCTGGGATGCTGCTCTTTTCTGAAGGAAAACCAAGGAGGAGGGTCTGGGGGAGAGGAGCATGGAGAGGGCCATGGAGATGTGACTGGGAGGACTGGGGGGAGAGAAACTGTTGTCAGGATTTAATGTATGAAAGAAGAATAAATAAAAAGATAATAATTGGTTCAAAAAACATAATAATCTAAAATTGTATTTTACTTATTTTAATTATAGAACAGATTAATGAGAGAACTCGTACATATAATATATACCACAAATATCCTAGGAATTATTTGGCACCTTTAGTAGCTAACCTCCCACCCATATTTAAATTGAGTTGTGTAGTGGAGAGGCTGCCTTAAATGCCTTTCCCCGATAATGAGATTGATGGCTACCTTATATGCCATCCTGGAGCCTTCATCTAGTAGCTGATGGAAGCAGAAGCAGACACCAATAGCTAAACACTGAACTGAACTCCAGGAATTCAGTTGCAGAACAGGAAGAGTGATGAGCAAAGGGGTCAAGACTAGGCTGAAGAAACTCACAGAATCTGCTGAACTGAACAAGGGGGAGCTCATGTACTCCAGTTGGTAACCCAAAACAGAACCAACCCAGACCCTGAATGTGGGTGTTAGTTAGGAGGACTGAGCAGTCTATGGAGTTTCTGGTAATGGATTAATATTTATCCCTAGTATATGAATGGACTTTGGGAACCCATCCCACATAGAGGGATACTTTCTCAGCCTAGATACATGGGTGAGGGCCTAGAACCTACCCAAAATGATATGACATACTTTGAAGATTCCCCAAGGAAGACCACACTCTCCCTAGGAAGCAAAAAGGGCTGGGGTTTTGTGGAGGGTGATAGGGGAGGAGAGGAGAGTGAGGGAACTGGGATTGACATGTAAAACAACCTTGTTTCAAATATAAATTTAAAAAATAAAAAAAGAGTTAAGTTATTTGGAGTGCTCTGCAACCAATCAGATATGTGAAATTAAATAAGACACCTAATCTTTCTGAGTCACAGTTTCCCTTCTATAAAGCAGAATACTGCACTCGGTATACAGTAGGTATAAAATAAATGTTAGTTTTTCTGTGTTGTATTAATTCCTTTCCTTTCTTCTCCTTTTCTTTCTACACCCCAATGACATAATGTGACACTTATATGTTTTGAGTCACCAGAAGCAAAAAAAATCTACTTTTGTAATCTGCATATGAATCATGAATGTTTGGGGGTTATTTTTAATATTTTCACACTTATATAAAGTAATATTAAATTTCAAACTATGTTCACCATATTTAAAAATGGTAATATTTATTCAATTAGTTCACTTAGCAAGAAATGCTAAAAGCAATAGGAAAGGCTGACATCAAGATGTAAAATTTTAATTTTGAGAACCAATGTATAGACTTTTATTGTTTTGATAAGATTTACTAATGCAATGCATTCATTTTCTAAGTGTGCATAATCCTCAAGAACCTAATGAGTTAACAGAAAATTGACAGATAATCAGGTACTTATTCAAGTTTATGGACAGTAGTAGGATGGAATGTAGGAAGCACAGTAGACAAGCAGTATTTAGTTTGAAATTTGAATGACAAATGCTTCTTATAACCACTCTTTAAAGATGTATGGAAGGCAATATATCTCCCACAGATTGGAAATGAGGAATCTTCCAGAGTTCAGTGACTCACACAAGATCACCTAGCTTAAACAAAGTCCCAAAATCAAATGTAGCTGCTAAACTAGTGCTCTTTACCAAGTGATCCATTCTCCCTCTGGTTTTATTTCCTTTATATATTAAATTTTACTTCACATGCTTATAAACATGAATTGTTCATTTTGGTGGATCGTATCTCCCATTGAAGCACATATAAATGCTGTCTCTGTGCATATCTACTTCTTAAAATATTCCTCATTTCATCAGAGTAACATTTTTTTTTAAGTGTCATAATTTTGCAGCTCTGGCTGGCCTGGATCTTGCTATGTAGGCCTGTGCATACTCTGAAGAGCCCACCCAGGAAGACCAGACTGTCTAGAGGTGGTTAGTGTCCTGGTCACACCTCCACTCACAGAAGAAGCCTGCCATCTAGTGCCCTGCTTGGAGCCTCCTGAGTACTGGGGACAGAAGACTGGAACATCTAAAGTCTACTAGCAACCTAGTCCCACCTTCACCCACTGGAAAAAGAGAGCCATCAGAGTGTTGGACCTGCTAGCACCCACAGGAGGAGAACCTTGGTCCAGTACCCACCAGGAGAGGGAGAGACCCCACCTGTATGCACTGGAAGAATGGATGGGATGGGTAGACGACAGTATAAGAACATGAAAGTCAACAACAGAAAGACCTATGATGCCCCCAGATTCTAGGGACTCCACAACAGCAAGACCTGAACAATCCAACACAGATGAAGCAAAAGAAAATGACCCTAAAAATAACATCATGAAGATGATAGAGATGCTAAAAAAAGTAAATGAGAAAATCCTATAAAGTAATGGAAGAAAAGACAAACCAAGAAACAATTCAAACAGTGCAAGGATTGAGAGCTAAAAGAGACAAAAAAAAAAAAAAAAAAAAAAAAAAAAACACACACACACACACACACACAATCTGAGGGAATGCTGGAAATAAAAAGCTGGGTAAATAATCAGGAACTAAGATGCAAGCATAATCAACAGAATAAAAAAGATGGAAGAGAGAATCTCAGGCATTGAAGATATACTAGGAGAAATAGATTCATCGACCAACAAAAAAATCTTAAGTCCAACAAGTCCCTAAAAAAAATATCCAGGAAATATGGGATACAGTGAAAGGCCAAACCTAATAATAATAGGTATAGAAGGTGAAGAAACCCAACTTAAAGGTGCAGAAAATATATTCAACAATCATTGAAGAAAACTTTCCCAACCTAAAGAAAGAAATGCCAAAAAAAGTACAAGAAGCCTACAGAACAACAAATAGAGTAGACCAGAAAAAAATAGTTCCTTCACCACATAATAATCACAACACAAAATGTACTGAATAAAGAAAGAATATTAAGAGCAGCAAACGAAAAAGGCCAAGTAACATATAAAAGCAAACCTATAAGAATTACACCTGACTTCTCCATGGAAACTCTGAAGACCAGAAGGTCCTAGACAGATATCTACCAACACTAAGAGACCATGGATGCCAGCTCAGACTACTCTAACCAGCAAAGCTTTTAATCACTATAGATGGAGAAACGAAGATATTCCATAACAAAACCAGATTTAAACAACACTTACCAATTCTGAATATACATGCCACAAATAGAAAGGCAACCACATTCATAAAAGAAACAATACTAAAACTCAAACCTCGCATAAAACCTCACACACTTATAGTGGGAGATTTCAATATCCCACTCTCAACACTAGACATATGCACCAGACAAAAAGTTAACAAAGAAAAAAGGAATTAATAGAAGTTTTGACCCAATTGGGTTTAACAGACATTTATAAAACATTCCATCCAAACACAAAAGAATATACCTTCTTCTCAGCTCCACTCTCTCTGAAATCAACTACATATACAGCAATATAGCAAGACTCAATAGGTTAAAAAAAAAATGGAATATGCCCCGTATCAAACTACCATACTGTAAAGTGAGAATTCAACAATACAAATGGCAGTAACCATATAAGCTCATGGAAATGGAACAAGCATTTGCACCATTCCTGGGTCAAGGAAGAAATAAAGAAAGAACTTGAAGACTTCCTAGAATTCAATGAGAGTGAAGACAAAACAGACCCAAACTTATGGGACACTTTGAAAACAGTACTAAAAGGAAAGTTCATAGCACTAAGTGCCCATCTGAAGAAACTGGAGAATAGTCACATTAGAGAATGAAAAGCACAACTGAAAGCTGTAGAACAAAAAGAAGCAAACTCACCCTGGAGGAGTAGATTGCCAGGATATAATCTTCGATCAACAAGACAAACCTTTATCCAAACTAAATAAATCAGAGAGAGAACATGCAAATTAACAAAATCAGAAATGAAAAGGGGGACATAACAACAGACACTGAGGTAATTTTGAGAATATTCAGGTCATACCTGAAAACCTGTACTCTACAAAATTCAAAAATTTAAGGTAAATCGACAATTTTCTGGATAGATATCACTTACCAAAATTAAATCAAGAAGAGATAGCAATTTAAATAGACCTATAACCCCTAATGAAATAGAAGCAGTCATCAAAAGTCTCCCAACCAAAATATGTCTAGGGCCAGATGGTTTTAGTGCTGAATTCTACCAGAAATTAAAAAAAAAAAAAAAAAAAAAAAAAAGCTAATGTCAATACTCTTAGAAGTGTTTAGAAGTGTTCCACATGATAGAAGCAGAAAGGTCATTGCTAAACTCTTTTTCCAAGGCTACAATTACCCTGGTACCCAAGACACAGAAAGGCAGATAACTACAGACCAATATCCCTCATGAACATTGATGCAAAATACTCAATAAAATACTGGCAAATTGAATCCAAGAACACATCAAAGAACTCTTCCGACCAAGTAGGCTTCATTCTATGGATGCAGGGATGGCTTAACATATGAAAATCCATCAATGTAATTCACCATATAAACAAATTGAAAAAGAAAAACCACATGATCATCTCACTAGATGCTGAATAATCCTTGGACAAAATCTGACACCCCTTCATAATAAAGATCTTGGAGAGATCAGGGATAACAGGAACATACCTAAACATAACAAAAGCAATATACAGAAAACCAACAGCAAACATCAAAATAAATGGAGAGAAATGATAGCCAAAACAACTCTGTAC
This sequence comes from Phodopus roborovskii, assembly GCF_943737965.1. Lineage (NCBI taxonomy): Eukaryota > Metazoa > Chordata > Mammalia > Rodentia > Cricetidae > Phodopus > Phodopus roborovskii. The sequence continues at coordinate 706,926 of NW_026126413.1, read as the reverse complement.
AAAAAAGGAACTTCCAGAGGCATCATAATCTTGACTTCAAGCTCTATGATAGAGCTATAGTCCTGAAAACAGCTTGGTATTGGCAAAAAATAAATAAATAAATAAATAGGAAGTAGAATGGAATTAAATTGAAAGCCTTGATATTAACCCACACATCTATGAACATCTGACTTTTGACATAGCAGCTAAAATATTACAATGGGAAAAAGAAAGCATCTTCAAAAATTGGTGCTGGCATAACTGGATACTGACTTGTAAAAGACTGCAAATGGATCCATATCTATTGCCATGCACAAAGCTTAAGTCTAAATGGTCAAAGACCTCAACATAAATCCAGCCACACTGAACCTCATAGAAGAAAAAGTGGGAGGAACCCTTGAACTAATAGGTACAGGAGATAGCTTCCTGAACATAACATCAGTAGCCCAGACACTGAGATCAACAATTAATAAATGGGACCTCCTGAAATGGAAAAGCCTCTGTAAGGCAAATAACACAGTCAGCAGAACAAAATGGCAGCCCACAGAATGGGAAAAGATATTCACTAACCCCACATCTGACAGAGAGCTGATTTCCAAAATATACAAAGAACACAAAAAGCTAGTTATCAAAACACCAAATAATCCAATGAAAAAGTGGTGTACAGAACTAAATAGAGAATTCTCAATAGAGGAATATAAAATGACCAAAAGACTCTTTAAAAAAAACTGCTCAACATCCTTAGCCATCAGAGAAATGCAAAGCAACACAACTCTGAGATACCATCTTACTCCTGTCAAAATGGCTAAAATCAAAAACACCAAAAACTGTTTATGCTGGTGAGAATGAGGAAAAAGGGGTACATTCCTCCACTGATGGTGGGAGTGCAAACTCGTACAGCCACTTTGGAAATCTGTATGGCGTTTCCTCAGGAAAATGGGAATTAGTCTACCTCAAGATCCAGTAATTCCATTCTTAGGCATATACCCAAAATATGCACTTTCATACAACAAGGACATCTGTTCAACTATGTTCATAGAAGAATTATTTGTAATAGGCAGAACCTGGAAGCAACCTAAATGTCCCTCAACTGAAGAATGGATAGAGAAAATGTGGTACATTTACAAAGTGGAGTACTACTCAGCGAATGGAAATCTTGAAATTCTCAAGCAAATGGATGGAACTAGAAGAAACCATCTTGATTGAGGTAACCTAGTCACATACATGTACTCACTCATATATGGTTTTAGACACAGAGCAAAGGATTACCAGTCTATAATCCACACTGCCAGAAAAGCTAGGAAACAAGGGGGACCCTAAGAGAGATATGCATGGCCCCTGGAGAAGGGGAAAGGAACAATATGTAGTGAGGTAGTCCTGTAGCACTGACCACACCCATTGGGGGGTGGAGCTATGGGCGGAGGTGACCTGAGGAAGGAGGTCGGAGGGGGCCAGGAAGGCGCTCTCTTTCTGGCGTGACTCGGACAGGAGAGGATCGGGTTGAATTTCCTGGTGTTCATCTGTCTAGGTTGTAAGTTATTTCTCCCTGAATAAACATCTATTCGGCTTATTTGTTTATCCTGATCCTTATTTACCGCAATAACAATATCTCCCAAGCACACTGGGAATATGGGGTTAGGGGAGAGAGAATTAGGAGGAAGAGGAGGGGAGAGGTGGGCATGAGGGAGCAGGTAGATTGAGTCAGAGAAAGAATGTAGTACATCAAGAAAAGAGATACCATACTAGAGGGAGCTATTATAGATTTTAAGAGAAATCTGGCACTAGAGAATTATCCAGAGATATACAGGGATGACCTCAACTAAAAATCTAAGCAATAGTGGAAAGGCTACCTTAAATGCCCTTCCTCGATAATGAGACTGACAACTACCTTATATGCCATCCTAGAGCCTTCATCTAGTAACTGATGAAAGCAGAAGCAGATACCCACAGCTAAACACCGAGCCGAACTCCTGGAATCCAGTTGCAGAGAGTGAAGAGTGATGAGCAAAGGGGTCAAAACCAGGCTGGAGAAACCAACAGAAACAGCTGACCTGAACAAGGGGGAGGTCATGGACTCCAGTTTGACAGCTGGGAAACCAGCATAGGACTGACCCAGACTCCCTGATGGTGGGTGTTAATTAGGAGGACTGAGCAATCTATGGGGTCTCTGGTAATGAACCAGTATTTATCCCTAGTATATGAATGGACTTTAGGAGCCCATTCCACATAGAGGGATACTTTCTCAGACTAGACACATGGGGGAGGGCCTAGGTCCTGCTGCAAATGATATGACAGATTTTGAAGACTCCCTATGGAAGTCTGCTCTCTTGTGAGCCCAAAGGGAATGGGAACTGGAATTGATATGTAAAACAAGTTTGTTTCAAAATTAAATATAAAAAGAGAAAGAAGATTAAAGAATATTTTATAACTGCTACAGGCTTAAGATCATAATCCATGAAGACATGATTGCTGGATAAATAAATGGTCTAGAGAACTTCCTTCTTCCCCAAAGAATATTTCTAACTACTCCTGTAGTTTCTAATATACTGAACTATATGTAATGCAGACCTGCATAGAGTGACCTAAATACAGTATTTTGTTACACTCTATTAACAAATAGCTTTATGTGATCATTGGTCATCTCAATAGATCCCCCTAGTGTTTTCTTTAAAGCAAAAATTCAATATGAGCTTCTGAAAACTGGAGGCATTTTTCCCACCTCAGAAATATTGTTTGGGGAAATAATAAATTTAAACTTGTGACATTATACACTTTTTGCAATATTTAGTAATCATTCCCCATGGATAATCTGCTACAATGAATATAATTTCATTCACTTCATATTTGATCAATTCATATAAGGAAGTACAAGGAACAAAAATAAGGATTTGGTGTACTTAAGGCATTTCTTATGATAGAGATATCCTATGGTTGAAATTAAAATTTCATTATATTTCTAATTGCAAGCTATGATTATGCACTGAGACAGCGTTCTTTATAAACATTGGTGTGAGGTCCTTACATTTTGCACTTGCCCTCATATACATGATAAAAAAGAATGAATGGGAATTAGAGTTATTTGCATTTTTTGGAACTCTATATAGAAGAGCAAATCCTAATCTGGTAACTATGTATTGCGGTTAAATAAGGATCAGGATAAACAAATAGGCCGAATAGATGTTTATTCAGGGAGAAATAACTTACAACCTAGACAGATGAACACCAGCAAGTTACACAAGATGCTCTCCTGTCCTAGTCCCTCCAGCAAGAGAATGTTCCCCAGCTCTTCCTCAGACCTTCCTCCACAGATCACTTCCGCCCATGGCTCCACCCCCCAATAGGCGTGGTCAGTGCCACAGAAGGAGACAAAGTGAATATCTCACTACAATTGTGTATTTCAGAGACCAATGGGAGTACCATGTTGAGATATAGCATCTTAAAGCTTCCAGTTATCAGTCCCATGCTGGCTTCCTGGCTATCAGTCTGGTGGTTTGTTAGCTCCTCCTTGTTCAGGTAAGCTGTCTCTATGTGTTTCTGGGGCCTGGCCTTGTCCTCTCCATCTGCATCTGGGTTCTACTTCTACTCAGTGTTTATGTATGGGTGTTTGCTCCTGTTTCCAACAGACATTAGTTGAGGGCTCCATGGATAAGTTAGTTGTTGATCTCACTCTCCGGGAAGGGCATTTATGGTAGCCTTTCCACGGAAGCTCAAATTGTTAGTTGGCAGCAGTCTTGTAGTTCTCTAGACCTTTCTTTGTGTTCAATTTTATCTTCAAACCAATATTGGCTCCCTCTTTTATGTTCTCTCTCTCTCTCTCTTTCCTGTCTTCTATTCCTAATCGGGACTCAGACCCCCCTGAATATGGGCCACAGCCAGAAGGACTAAGCAGTCTAAGGAACCTCAGACAATGGAGCCAGGATGTATCCCTGGTGCACAAAAGGTCCTTAAAACACATCCCCCATGGAGGGATAACTGCCTTAATCTAGAGACAGGAGAGAAGCCCTAGTCCCTACTTCACATGACCTGTCAGATCTACATGACCCCAAATGGATGGCATTCCTCTACATATGGAATTGGGGTGGGGACATGGGAGGGGAGGGTGGTTAGAGTGCATGTGAGAGGGCAGAGAGGGTAAAAGGGAGGGAAGGAAGGAGGGAGGGAGGGGGTGAGGGAGGGAGGGAGGGAGAGGGAACTGGGGTCGACATGTAAAATAATAAATTAAATTTAAAAAAAAAATGCTTTGACTCCAAAATTTAAGTTGAAGGATAAGTTACTAGGTAAAAGGATTTCTATTTTTGTTTCCACAGAAAATGAAAAGCTGTGGATTTCTTCCAGACTAATGTGGTTTGATCAAGCCAGACTGCCTGAAACAGAGTACCAGGTGATCCTACATTCAAAACAGCTGGTCAAAGCAGCCTTACAGACTACAGCCAGGATTTCTGCATCTTCTTAGAATCCCCCATGACAGCGCCCCTTACCAGCAGGAAGTAGTTTGGAAAGAACGACACGCAAATTCCCAAATATTGTCTATAAATGTTTGTTTTCATTTAAATGGACTTGGTTATATAAAATAAATATATAAAAAATTAAAAAAAGCTTACAGTTATCCATAGAATAACATTCTTCTCCTCTACCATTGACTTCTTTTTATACAATAAAAATTTTTAATTTGTTTCTATTCAGTGAGAAAGTTTATCAGTATAAACATATCCCCTATTTGAATAAGTTAATACTTTATATATACCTATATGGGCAATATATAATATCATCTTGAAAAAGGAGGCACAAATATTTGATAACACCACTCAAGTATGTACTGAAAAATCCAGCCTCCAGAATTGGTTGGCGTCAATGTTTGTATCCTTCTGTTCTTAAGGACAAGCACGTGGAGATACTGAAAAGAGTGGAATGGACTTCTGCTGTCTTTGTTCTCCAGGTGTCCACACTGTCTCTTTTGTACTACTTAGGATGTTAGGTCTGGGCAGCAGCAGCAATGGCTCCCACAGATATCATATCAGAAAAAATATTAAGAAATAGGCCCTGATGCTTCCCTTGGCTTCATCTAGCTCATTGGAATTAGAGAGTTCTTTCTAGACAAGGTGTTTCTCAGTATCTCTTCAAAGAGGGGAAAATTTCTAAGAAGCTGTACAACCTAAATTGAAATGAATTGCAAGTAAGTTGGTGAGCTAGCAAAGGAAAAATAAGACAAAGCCACTGTGGCTGTCAGAAAGAAAGTGAGATGAAGGCGAGGAGGGGATATTTGATCATTAATTCTCATCTTAGACAAATTTCTGTTGAGAATAACTAGGGGAAATGTACATATTTTCACCAGTAATTTATTTCTATTAATTATTATCAAAAAATGTTTTGTCATTAAGAGAAAAGTTATTCAATGAAGGACCATCCCACAGAGAGGATAGTGAGCATCCTGGGTGCTACCTGCCAAATGCCAGAAATAAACCCGAGTTCCTCAAAGTGCCTTAGGAAGTAATAATGGCATATTTTTTAGAAACAGATGCAAATAATGTAGAAATATGGATCTGGTAATAGAAGACACACACATGTCACACACCCTCTCAAACACACACAAGTGTGAGCTGGTTCTTTTGTTTTTCTGAGGAATTAAACTGAAAGCCTCTGTATAACATCTTTATTTTAGTTTTTAAAATACATTTTATTTAAATTAAAAACAATCTTATTTAAATATTAATTCAAGTTCCCCCTACTTGCCTTCCCATGACCCCCACCAACTTCCCATCACATGCCAAATCCACTCCCCATGGAGGGTGAGGCCCCCCATGAGGGATCATCAAAGTCTGACATATCATTTGGGGCAGAACCTAGGCCCTCCCTTGTGTATCTAGTCTGAGAGAGTATCTCTCCATAGGATATGGGCTCCCAAAGTCCATTCATGCACTAGGGATAAACACTAGTTCCATTGCCAAAGGGCCCATAGACTCCCAACTGACACACATGTTCAGGGTCTCTTGTTTGGTCTTATGCAGGTTCCCCAGCTGTTAATCTGGGGTCCTTGAGCTACCACATGTTCAGGTCAGCTATTTCTGTGGTTCCCCAGCATGGTCTTGATCCCTTTGCATCCTTCCCTGGTCTCTATAATCAGATTCCTGGAGGTTGTCTCGGTACTTAGCTGTGAATCTCTTCTGCTTCTATCAGCACTACATGAAAGCTCTAGGATGGCATTTAAGGTAGTCATCAATCTCATTATAGGTGAAGGACATTTAAGGTAGCCTCTCCACTATTGCTTAGATTCTTAGTTGGAGTCATCTTTGTGGATCCCTGGACATTTCTCTAGTGCCAGATTTCTCTTTAAACCTATAATGGCTTCCTCTCTTAAGGTATCTCTTTCCTTGCTTTCCTTCTCTATTCTTCCTCCAACTCTTCCTGATCCCTCTAAAACCCCACATGCTTATAGTGGGAGACTTCAACACCCCATTCTCACCTTTATTTATTTGTGAAATTTCTGTTTGGTAGTTCTGTCCAGTGGTGAGAATGGGGTGTTGAAGTCTCCCACTATAAACAGAACTGATGACCCAATTGGGTTTAACAGACATTTGTGAGCTAGTTCTTAAATGTGACACAAATTGAGCCACAACAAATCAAAAATACATTACATTTGTATAATTGTTCAATGTACGATATGTTTAACAATATATAGGTACACTATTTTATATGTATAATAAAGTGTGCTTTATAATAAAAAGGAGACACACCTTTACAACAATTAAGTAGTCTTTAAGGTAACACAGGAAATTGGAGGAAAGCTGCCTCCATTTTTTGATTGCCTACTATTCAGTGTAATTCACCTTAAATTGCAGGTTTAACAGGAGGACTTGTATCTAACCCCAGTATGATATATAGCTCTCAGCCCAAAATATGCTAGAGTTTGAAAGGGGTTCCAGAAGGTTCTTAAAAGCTAAATTTATAGAATGCCTTAGAAAATACAAGTAAAAATAAATAAATAATTTTTTTCTAGTTTTAAATTCTGTATCCAAATGCCATGAGTTACCCTCCCAAACCTAATTTCATGTTACCAACCATTCCCACTGACAAGAGAGTTGGGAAAATATTGAAAAAAAAAAAAAAGAAAATATCAACAGAAACTTAATATTCGAAGTTCAACCAAAGTTTCCCTTATTTTTTATTTCAGTTTTGTTTTGGGAAGAAATGTCTATTTTGCTAACATTAATTCCATAGCATTAATTGACCACCTTTGCTTTACTTTCCAAAAGGAAGAGTTCACTCTCTTTTGACTTTCCCATCTGTGAGTAGTGAACCCATGCTTTAATAAGAACTCCAATTTGTAACCCCTGCTGAGTGACAGATAGCATGGCACACCTTCTTTCTCTGCCTGCTGGCTGAGAAGTAACTCCAGCTGAGTGGATAGCATGGAACACCTTGTTTCTCTGCCTGATGGCTGAGAAGTAGTTCAAATCACAGAGGCAGCCAGCCATAGGCTACCCAAAGCTATTTATTGTTGTAGGAGAGGTTTACATGAAGGCTCAAGGCTTCATTATAATTGTTACTGCTAAGCTTCATTCATCAGGGAGACAGTGAGTCCTGATCAAGGCGGAGGCCATCACTGGGGCATTATCCCTTCCTGTGTTATTTCCCTGCAGTCACATGCTCTATAGACAAACTTCACCAACAACATCTCCTTTTGCAAATTTCTAGGTCAAGAAACAGTGCATTGACTTTCCATTGTAGCCAATTGGATTCCTCTTTTTCCCTGGGCTCAGCAGGAAGTCTGTTGTACCAGATAAGATGGAGGGATTCTACTTGATAAAATCACTCCCCTCTCAAGTGTAAGCATCGCAAATTCAGTGCACCATTAAAGATCAGGTCTTTTTATTTAAACATTATCCCGAAAATACATTTAAATTGACACAGCTGAAAAGTGCTCTGAAAGGCAAAGAATCAAGGTGTGCCCAGAAAAATGGCTTGCTTTTTACTGCATAAAGATTTTAAAGTGGCAGATGGTAAAAAGAAAAAAAATTATTCATGACACACACAAAAGACCCAAGTTGTTTTGTTTTGTTGAGTTTTTTGTTTGTTTGTTTTTGTTTGTTTGTTTGTTTTTGGTGGGGGGGTATTTTATTCCAGGAATGACAATGGACAGTCAATACAGGCAGGCTACTACAATGAATGAGTTTTGTAGTAAAGGCCAAAGATTAGAAGTAGGGTATTGTAAGTGGACAGAAAATTGCTACAAATAAACTCTACGGATAAGAACAATTCTAGTTAAACTCTTCGAAGCCCATGTGATTGAACACCATTTGATTGATGGGGGAGGTGAGAAACCTGAACTAAGAGTGATGGTTATTAGAGTCTAGGGGAGAGGATTCTGGCTAAATTGACACCCACGAGTTTTTGCTAAGAGTCAGCAATGCATAGACGAACACAAAAGTCCAAAAAGATGGAATCTGAACAAGAATTTCAAGAGTCTGCCTAAATCTTGCGTGGAGAGCTTTCATTGGTGTTGATAGAAAGAATAATAATTCTATCTACTGATCTCTGTCTGGTAGTGAGGACTTATCATTTTCAGTTGACTTTAACCAAACTCACATAATTAACATAAAGAAGAGAGTACATATGGTAAAGGAAAGTTATTGACTTCCTTTAGTTGGTGATACTAAAAAAAATAATGAGATCACTTAATCACAATGTCTTTGACAACTGCTAAGGAAAAAGGAAATCATATGTGAATATTCTCATGGTTCTATTTCTTAAAATTCTTAGTAACTGGCTTTTCTTTACTTACTAAACTCATCACTCAGTTCTTCAAATGGCAAGTACAGCACACAGGGCACCATGGACAATCCTCTTCTCCCAAGGCTCTGGAAGATGTCAGTCAGTAGGGTTTCAGCAAGGCTTTGAGGACTTTTGTCACTTTTTTACATCTTTGTTTTTGTTGTTTTGTTTTGTTTTTGAGACAGGGTTTCTTTGTGTAGCACATACTACTACAAACTTATAAAGACCCACCTGCCTCTGCTTCCCTGATGCTGGGATTAAAGGTATACACCACTACCACCTGACTTTGTTAGCCTGTATCATATATTTTTGTCCATGCAGATGCAGAATATCAGGAAGAGAGAATAATTGTTAAGAAAGAAGTTTCAATTTTTTAAACTTATGTATGTAGGCACCTATGTGAACACTACATGTATACAGATGTCCACTGAAGCAAGATGATGTCCAGTCTCCTGGAGTAACTGTATGACATGAATCCTAGGAATCAAACTCAGGTCCTCTGTCCTCTGAAAGAGTAACATGTGCTCTTAATCACTAACCTCTTCAGCCCCAGATCTGCTCTGATGACTATGGGGAGTTCCTGGCAACATTTTAAATCATTTAAATGACTTTTTAAGGTCTAGAAAATGCACCTTAGTGTACTGAGACATCTTCAGTTGTGATATTCAGCTTTAAGGTCTGCAATTTAATAAATTTATAAAGACTATTTCTTCAATGTTCCTTGTTCTATATTAAAGTGACTTTTTGAATAAAATAAATAATTATTTCAAACTTACCACAAATAAGCCAGAGATAGTCTTTTTTGTGTCAGTGACCTGACAATATCTGTCTGCTGAAGGGCAGTTCAGACTATACAAATTATTTTTGAATCCCATGAGTTAAACATCAATTTCTAGCCTCTTTAGAAGAGCTAAAACATAGCACTGCTGTAAGCTCCCCTTGCCTATCATGTTATAATAGCATGGCAGTAGATTTCACTTTGTTGATTTTTTTTGTTTTTAATGAAACAGGATCTCACTCCATAACCCTGGCTAGTCTCAAACTCACAGATGTCTACCTGCCTCTGTTTCCTAAGTGCTGGTATTAGAGTTTTTTCCTACCACACTGAGCCTTGTTAATTTTTTTTAAAATATTCATTCCACATTAAGCTTTATTTGAGGAGTATCTTATGATAAGTACAAGTAATTCCTAAACAAAAGATGGTATATTAGGTTCAACTGGGTTTAAGAAAAGTTAATAGTGTGAAATAATTTAACATATACAATAGTGAAATGAGACAAAAGATTTTACTTTTTTATTCTTACAAATTTAGTTCATTAAGACAATATCTTTTATTTGTTTTGCTGAAATAATTTTCACAAAAAATATTCTAAGCACAATTTAACCTCCCTCATCTACTACCATGGACAAAAATAGTCATGTTCTTTGCCTGATATTCACTAAGCATTTAATGAACACTTGACTGTAAAATAAGTAGCACAGAGATTTTAGGAAAGGCAGAGTTTCACTGTTGGCCTCTGTGGATCTTCTATCTAAAACAACTCAATTAAGTATAGGTTTATGCAGTAGGTAACGTAACCGGCTGTTGGTTCAGTCACGAGTAACAAATAACAGGACATTTTAGGTGATTCAATAATTAAGAGAGTGGGAAAGGACCTTAGAAATGATCTGATTTCGTTGTGCATGATTTTTTATGAAGAAACTGAGACTCATAAGGTGGAGAGCTTGCTTTATCGTGGTCAATTGGAGTTCAACTCGATGTCCACATTCATTTCATCTAAATGAGATCTACATACAGATGAGATTCCTCTAGTCAGTCTCAATGATCCTTGGAAACAAATAGTCCTTTGAGTTTCACACACACACACACACACACACACACACACTGTGTACTACAGTAATTGTAGAAAAACTGCAGTATATGGCAGAGAGTCACATACAGAAAAGGAACAATGGAAGCATAAGGTAATCACTGACATCATCTTTGCAGTTCTGAACTTCAGCTACATAGGTATCATCACGTAGTGAAATGGTGTGCAATCTGAATCCCAAGAAATGATGCTTCTGAGGCTTTTGATTTTTACTTTTGGTCTCTACCTTCTTGGGAGCATCCTTTTCCATAGGAAATAAGCTGGTTTGTAGTTGAGTCATTATTCAAAATGACTTTTGTTGCCAATGACTTTATCACTAATAACATTCTTGAAATATTTTTTTAATAAAAGCTAGTTACCATGAAATGGGCATACATCAATTAAAAGATTCACTGAATATGGAGAAGAGTTTTAAATGTTTATAGTGTCAAAAAAAAGACAATGGGCTCTCAGGAGGCTGAGTCAAGAGACCCCAAGCTGAAGCTCGGCCTGTGCTAAATATGAACGTACTATTTAAAAACAAAACAGAAAGAAGCTTAAGGACTGATTATACAGCGCAATAATAAACTACTTGTGTAGCCTACCACCTATGAGGTCCTCAGTTCCGAGTCAAAACAAAAAGGTAGGAAAATTAAGTATGTCCAATGGTATGATTACAGTGCCACAACTTTTTCTTAGAATGACATCATTAAATCAGTTAATCTGAGAGAAAAGAGTAGTACATTTTAAGAACTTCATTTTCTCTCAGGTAAATTGAAAATATTGTTGTGATACATGATTTACTATTTGTGTTTTGAACATGAAAATCTGCAAGTCATAAAATAATATTCAATATATAATATTACTTTATAATAAATGTAAAAACAAACCAGATTTTTTCTTTTTCCTTCTTAGGAGATCTTACTTTTGAATTAATACTAAATCAACACTTCACTTGAAGAATAAAACTAAAGGAAAGTGTGGTTAGTGAAGCATCTCTTAGGGAGGACAAGACTTCCACTTAAATTGAAGTACAAAACAGAAAACAAAATAGCAAATTCAGAGATGAAACATAAGAAATGAACACTGGTAAATACCCTCTTTCTGGAGCTTTATGACTTTTTCATTTGTTCTAGACACTGCAAGCATAAAAGAAATTTAAATGTCTTTGAAAAATGCATGAACTTTCCATTTTTCTTTCCCTTTATATTAATAAACTAACAACTTTCATAATTACTCTGTGAATATTTCCTTACTAATAAATTTTAAACATGTTAAAGGACTCATTCTGTTGGCATAGTCTTTATTTTTTTAAGATGCAATTCCTCAAATTTAGCCAATTAAACTAACAGTTGTCATGCTTCCTACACTCCAAATTCAAATTTAAAATATGATGCCACAGCTCTAATAAGTGATGAAAGTTTTGTGACATTTGTTTATTCTAATTAGCCTATTGAAAATGTATAAAGTTGCCTATTAATTGAAGAATTCTCTTTGTTTTTAACAGAATTAACAGAGTATTTTTTTCAAATAGACAATGATTTGTTTTAGCTTCAGAATTCATGTTAAAATTATAAAGACATCATAAATATAGATACTGAATATGAGAGGAAATACACAGATTTTGCTCAACTCCATGAAAGCTACCATCTCTGGTAATTTGACCAGATTTGAAGTCACCTAGGAGTCACATCTCTGAGTTTCTGTGTGAGCATTTTCAGTGAGGATTAATTATGGACAGAAAACCTACACTTGATGAAACCAAATACCTTAGTACTATGAAAGACCACCAATCTAGAATATCTTTTAAATGAACTGTGTTTGGGTTAACAGAACAATCAAAAGCAATTAGTCAAAATACGAAGATTAAAAAGATGTATTTCTCCAAGTCACCACATCACAGAGATATTTGCATAAACGAAATGTATGGTGATATTTTGTTTGTAATCTAACAAATAAAGCTTGCCTGAAGAACAGAAGGCAGAGCTAAGCCACAAGTTAACCACACACTTAGCTAAGAGCTAAACCACTAGTTAGTCACACAGGCACACTGAGCCACTAGTTAGCCACATACCTAAGTCATTAATTAGCTACAGAGGACAGGCACAGGTGGCCCCACTTTTCAACCCAGCACTAGAGAGACAGAGCAGATGGGTCTCTGTGAGTTCATGGTCAACCTGGGCCAAATGAGAGTGAATCAGTCTGAAAGAGAAACAGATATCAACGCCTTTAATCCCAGCACTAGAGAGGTATATAAGAAGCTCAGTGCAGTCTTAGAGAGCAGTCTAGGATCCTGAGGCTTAATGGAATTTATGCATTCACTTGATGGGCATGCTGATTCCATGTCTTAGTTACTGTGAATAATGTACAAAAGTCAATATGCAAATATCTCTACGGTGTGGTGACTAGGATAAATATATCTTTTTAATCTTCATATTTTCACCAATTATTTTTTATTTTTCTGTTAACCCAAAAACAGTTCATTAAAAGGATATTTCAGATTGAGAGTCTTACAGAGTACTAAGGTATTTGGTTCCAGTCCCCAGACTTGCATATACATCATGAGTAAAAAATAAAGAGTAATTATTATTTATTAGTAATTAATGATTAAGTAATCATAATTGTAAAAGTGCTGACAATTTTTTTTTTACCAAATAATACATCTAACTGGTCATTTTAAATCAGTTTTGCCTAGTGTTCCTTTAACAATTCAAATACTTTTCTACTTTCATTTTCTATAATATTTGAACTAGGATAACTGTGGTCCTGTTTTCTATTTAAGATTATAAGGAAAACTTGATAATCAATTTTTAATGACATTCAGTTTTATAGGATCTGGTTTCCACCTTTCCAAGTTTTGTTTATTGGTTGTTGTAGTCTAAATGACAATCGTTGTACTACAACCAAAAAGTAGGTTTAAAGAAGCATTTTAATCTGCTGGTCAGTTTATAAAGGAATATATATATATATATATACCCCAATCCTGAGGCTGTGAGTCTAAGATTAAGAATTAGGATGCTGGTAGGTTCAGTGTTCAGCAAGTGGGATTTTTAACTTAATGCAAGCAAGCTGAGCAAGCTTCCTTGGTCCTCCCTACCAGTGAGGACACAGAATCCACCTTTTCTGTCAGACAAATCTACTAGTATTTTAATCATAGACATTCCACCCTTTGGAAATGTGAGCAATAAATTTCTGTTGTTTATGAATTACTCATTCTAAGATATTTTGTTGTGACAAAACAGTCAGAAAAGATTAAAGCATTTGTTAACTGAAAAGGGGGGTTAATTTTGTGAGATGAATAAAGAAAATGGGACAACATGATTGCAAGGCAAAGAACAAGATCTAAAACATATCATGAAAGAAAGATAAGAGACAGAATATCCACAGTGATCTTGTGCTATATACCATTAGCCATATGAATGACAGAATAAACTATCACTAAGATCAAAGCAGCACGGATAAAATATCCTTTAACAAAGCTAGACAGAAAATTCATTTTAGAAGTTTGTGAATACAGATTATGAAGACGCTAACTAGACCAGGAATAAGATTTTATTTTGTCATTGGCCAGTGTTTTGCTGCAAGATGCTCCATGAAGATCTCATGATCTATAAGAAAATGGAGTTTAGGAGTACTGGCTGCTCTTCCACAGGTCCTGAGTTCAGTTCCCAGAAACCACATGGTGGCTCATAACCATCTATAATGAGAGCTTTTGTCCTCTTCTGGCATGCAGGCAGAACACTGTATACATAATAAATCTATCATTAAACAAAAAATAAAGACAATGTTTTAATGAAGTTGGAGAAGCACTAATTCTGCCTGCTTTTCAAAGGGCCATAATACATATCACCATATTATTATCTGTAGGAATATCTAAGGTAATAGAGTCAATGAGAAGTTAAAGGATATTTGTTTGTCTTATTTAAAGACAGAATATTTTTTGAATGTATAAATCCCAATTTTCATCCTGTAATAAATATGCAGGCTATAAAATAAAATAAATCATGCTGTAGAAAGACAAAATCACAAACTAATATGATAGGTAAATGAAACTGACTATGGCTAAAAGAATCTCACTGAACATGATATAACGATCAACAAGAAGATGAGGGTATACTCATATATAGTTAGAATAAAAGTATATGTGCCCTGTCACGCCCAACCTCAACCAGCAAGGAAGACGCAACTCAGGGAAGATCTTCTTCCAGCAGTTTAATCAGGATCCTTGAACAAGCTTCTTCTTCTGACCCCGGGAAACTCCCGCACAGGCTTAAATCCCCTTGGGCTGACCAACCCCAGTGAGCCATGTGGACCCTGCAGATAGGCTGCTCTTATACAGAAGCAAGCAAGCTAAACAGGCTTAGCCAAATAAGGACTTGTTTACAACAGAGAGCACTCACCATAGGGAAGGTGGAAGGTGGAAGGCGGAAGCCAGTGCCATCTTTAAGTCACGGCACTTCGCCGCTCTCTACAGTGCTCCTTGACAAAAACACAGGTTCCTTTATAGCTGTATTGAACAAATCTAGAATCTGATCCAAAACAAAATAAAATAAAGAATAAAAAAGACTTGGCCAGATAATTTAACTTCTATAGTTTGAATTAAAATCAAATGATAATCAAATTCTCTTTCAAAAGTCTGAATGTGGTAAAGGGACACTGATGACAAATAAATGTATGTAGATACCTAGCAACATATATGAGAGAGGAGAGTGGTTATATGCGGTACTCACTTTCATGCTCAACTTCTATGCAATCCTATTGAAGTTTGTGTGTATGTGAAATACCAAGAGCATAAACATTACTTTAGCAGTGAGCAACTTAGAAATAATAACATTTGTGTTTGGAGATTTTCTATCTGCTTGTACATAATCTTTCCACCAGAAAGGCAGAAATGTCTATATTGTCTCTAAGTAGGATTCTTAAAAGTTTGGAGGAAAAGTATTCTAAATAGAAATGTAGATAAGAGGGCTGAAAGTAAGACACCATAGAGTTTATGCTACAAAATGAGATTAATAAAGCAAATAGTAAAGAAATAAGCCATTTCATATGAATACAAAAAAGAAGAGAGAGAATACAGGTCTAATCCTTGCAGCAGCAAATTTAGGTGGAGGAGATGGAAACAGACAAGGAGTGTGAATCACTGTGTGGAGTGATATTTTTGTCAGTTTGCTTCTCTAGTTGGTTGATTAGTTGGTTTGGTTTTTTTCTTCCGTATTTTGGTAAGTTTTTGTTTGTAAGTTTGAAACAGTCTCGCTATGTATAGTTCTTGCTGGCCTGGAACCCATATGTAAATCAAGCTGGCCTCAAATGCACAGAGATTAACTTGCCTCTGCCCCCTGAGTTCTGGGATTAAATGTATGTGCCACAATGCCAGACTCCTGTGAAGTAAATCTAGATCCTTATGGTGAAGCTGCCAATCACTGCTGGCAACAGCAATGAATGTGGGCAAACTACTTCTATGAATAAAACAGAAGGTCTCTATTAGTAGCATAAGACTTCTACCTATATGTAGGAATTCTAACTTAAACATCTCAAGAATATTCAGCTATACTTTCTGGGTGAGTGGCCATAATAAAATACCATAAAGCAGGGAGCTAATCTAACATGAATTATCAAAGTTCTGAATGTCAGGAAGTTTGAAATTAAGAACCAGCTGATTTTGTTCCCAATGAGAGTTGTCTTCTTGAGGTCACAGCTAATTTCCTCTATCCTTAAGTATCATAAAGACCAAGCTCTCCAGAGTCACTTAGAAGGACTCAAATGCCATCATGAGGCTTCTACCCTCATGCTTCACTTGAATTTACTTATCTCCTAAATGTACCCTCTGCAGATACCACCACAGTTGGGGAGGTTAGGGCTTCAATCTATATACAAGGAACTTCCAGTTCATAACCTTTTCCCCAGACTCCTAACCCCGTGTCCTGTATGTATACTAAATATTTACTTACATTCCAACATCTCCAAATGTCTTAATTCCTTAACTCATTCCAGCCATCAACTCTTAAGTTTGAAATTTTTTCTAAATATTAACTAAAATACAGTTAAGATTAGACATATTTCATTAGGAGGCAAAATTCCTTTTAGCTATGAACCTATTAAACCAAAGTAGTATTTCCTTTGCACTGTGGTGAATAGGCACATTCCAGGAGGAAAAATTGAGGAGGAAGTAATAATGGGTCAGAGGCAAGCCCAAACTCTAGAAAGACTGGTTATAACAGGTCGTAAGGCTTGACTATAACCTAATTGTATGGGTTCTCTGCCATTTAGAACTCCTGAGCAGACAGTTCTAGCTTTGTAACTTAGTGGTGTATTGGAGACCACAAAGCTTAAGACAGAAACCATGTGGCCTGACGTATCCCAGGAAATAACCCAGATAGTATGTGAATAACTGCCAAGGCCCTTCCCTGCTTTCTAAGAACAATACATATTCTCTATGAAACAGCTCCATTGCCCTGCTCTATTAAATCCACTGAGTCCCACTGGCTTACTTTATTTCATCTCATTTTTCTTCCCCTTTCATTTCAAAATGTCAGTATTCTGATTTGCCCTATGTTATTCCTATCCTTAACTTCTATAATGACTGATTAGTTCATGAGTCCTGGGAAAAAGCTATCAAATGATTGTTCAGCCACATACTCTTGAGAATTACCTTGCTTACTTTTACAACTTCACCTCATAAGCTGAAAGCTTTCCTGATTTCAAATTTCTCCTTAACTAGTCCTCCTTTAATTCATCTTCCTTACACAATTTACTGTGAATATTTAGGGAAAAAAATCCACTTTCTTTAGAAATCTCCTCAAATAAATATCTAACACTGCTGCTCATCAATCTACTACAGAGCACTAGAAAAATATTCAATCAATTCCGTGTGCTACTATATAGCCAGAATTCGTTATTGTTATTATTATTATTATTATTTTACATATCGATCCTTCTCCCTCCCTCCCATGCCTCCCAACCCCCCTCCCATCCCATCCCCCTGACTCCACAGGGAGGGTGATGCCTTCCAGGAGGGGTCAACAAAATTTGTCAAGTCATTTGGAGTAGGGACCAGGCCCTCCCTCCTCCCTCTAGGTTAAGTTAGTGTCCTTCCATGGGGA
The DNA here is from genome assembly GCF_943737965.1 of Phodopus roborovskii. Classification (NCBI taxonomy): domain Eukaryota; kingdom Metazoa; phylum Chordata; class Mammalia; order Rodentia; family Cricetidae; genus Phodopus; species Phodopus roborovskii. The sequence continues at coordinate 689,228 of NW_026126413.1, read as the reverse complement.
AAGAGCTTCCAAAGTCCCTTCGTGCACCAGGGATACATCCTGGTTCCACTGTCAGAAGTCACTTAGGCTACCCAGGCCATCTACAGAATTAGTTTTAACCCATTTTCAACAGTGTTATTCCTTCACATCTGTATCTTCAAAACTCATTCAATCTTTACTCTTTACTTAGTTCCCAAGTTCCTTCACATGTTGCTGATTGTTAGAGCAACATCTCAAATCTTATTGCCGAAGTGTGTTAGTCTAATATCTGCAGAAAGACAAAGATAGTCAGAAATATAGAAAAAAAAAAAAAACAAGGGTTATTAGAGCCAATTAGTTTGAATGGCTTAGGAGTTGAACAATGCCCGAGATCTATACTAAGCAAGCATGCAAGAAAGTTGATGGTGTCTAAGATAAGAGAATGAGGAGATAAGGAGAATAAGTAATATAAATTCTTGTCTAAAACCTAGTCCAGATGTCTCTGCTCCAAGGAAATAGAGGAAATGAATAAGTTCTACCTTTCTGTCTTTTTGTTGTATTTAAAATACCTCAAAAGTCTATGAAGACTACACAAGTTGGTGAAGATGGTTTGCTTTACTTGCTAAAGTTGTTCAGAAGTTAATATGATCTAAAAATACTCTCACAGATACAATCAGAATAATATTTAATCAAATATCTGGGTTCCCTGTGGCCCAGGGCAGTAAGTAGAAAGGGATTTAGAAGAAAGAGAATGGGAGAAGAGAAACAGAAGAGAACATGAGGGAGCAGGAAGATTTGGTCAGGGAAGGAATAGAGGAGAACAAGAAAAGAGATAACATAATAGAGGGAGCCATTATAGGTTTGAAGAGAAAACTAGCACTAGAGAAATATCCAGAGACCTACAAGAATGACACCAACAAACAATCTGAGCAATAGTGGAGAGGCTACCTTAAATGCCCTTCCCTAATAATGAGATTGATAACTAACTTATATGCCATTCTAGAGCCCTCATCTAGTAACTGCTGGAAACAGAAGCAGACGCCCACAGCTAAACTCCTGGAATCCAGTGACAGAGAGGGAAACATGATGAGCAATGGAATCAAGACTAGATTGCAGAAACACAGAGAGACAGCCGACCTGAACAAGGGGGAGCCCATGGACCCCAGACTGATAGCTGAGAAACCAACATAGGACTGATCCAGACCCCCTGAACATGGGTTTCAGTTAGAAGGCCTGGGCAGTCTAAGGGACCTCTGACAGTGGAACCAAGATGTATCCCTAATGCACTAAAGGACTTCAGGACACATTCCTGGTAGAGGGATACTCCCTTAACCTAGAGACATGAGGAAAGAGCTAGACCCTACTTCAAATGACTTTGACAGATGTTGATGATTCCTCCTGGAAGGCTTCACCCTCCCTGGGAAGTGAATGGGAATGGGACTGGGGCAGGCGTGGGAGGATGGGACAAAGAGGGAACTGAGATCAATATGTCAAATAAGAAAAAAAAATAATAAAATTAAATTTAAAAAAAGCTTCCATTTAAAAAGTGACCATGACATAGAACCCGTTTAGAAGGATACTCATGAGACTCCTGACATGGTCATGGCAAACTGTGATTGTGAGACAGCAAAACTCTACCACCAGTCATTGGGTTAAAAAAGGAGACTGGTGAATTCTGTCATTGTTAGACAGTAAACAGATGTCCTATAAAACTTTTACATTGAAATTTTATTGTTTTTATGAGCATAACTCTAGAAGGTCAAGTGCAAATCAGAATGGCAATAAAGCAGAGTAGAAGTAAAAACCACGCAAACTAATAACACTCATCACTTGGTTACTGCAAACACTCTGCATCTGAAGACCACCTATGTGAGAGAAATTAAAAACTGAAACAGAGCATTCAGCCTTTCCCTCCTAGCAAGCTAACATTTCAGTCCTTTCCCTGGCTGTGCTCAGCTATTAGCTGTCAATGTGGCTTAGGGCAAGCATCCTATGAAAGAGTCCAGTAAGTCTGGTGTTTACAATCCTATTTTGCTTTTGGTTCTTTGTGTGGTTTGGTTTTTTAATTTTGACTGTTTGTTAGAGGGGTGTTTTGAAGGGGGGCGCAGTCCAATGTCGCACGTGTGTGAATTTTTGCTATTACCTCCTTCTATATTCTTCCTTTTATTGGTACTGATGTTTTCCAGGAGCTATAATTTGAGACCCAGGGGTATAAATCTACTTTTCTGAAATGTAATTCTCTCTTTTCTTCACCCACATATATTATTTTGGTTTTGCTATTTATTCTTTTTAATGACATTGCAATTTATGTTTCTTCAATTGAATTTGCCAATTAAACAACTTTTCAAATTTGTTACTTAGAAGCTAGACCTTCTACCTTACAATGTTAAGAAAAATTTCATGACTTTGACTTTTACCTACATGATGGCAACTCCAGAGGTTTGCTCTGCTTTTCAATCTCACCTTTCCCTCTGGCCCAACACAAACAAAACCATGCACCTGTTCTTGTGTCCAAATGGGCTTGCACAGAATGAACATTCCAGTAGCACCTCGTTGTCTTTCTCCTTGTGTTACTTCTTGACACTCATTTGAAATATTTCCAGGAAGAAAAGCCATTCATTCCATTCCACACCATGTGGCACTCCAAAGGTATGATAGGAGGACCACAGCCAGAAGCAGGACATCACAAGAATCTCACAGACACCTAGCACCATCTTCCCCTCCCCTGCTTCCCATGCTGCACTTCGTTTCCAAGGATACAGTGCCAGTTCTTCCAAAGCCGTTTTCTTCCTTCAGACTATTCTGCTCAAAATATTCTGCCTTTTCAACTTACGTTTTACTACTCAGTTCAACAGATCATCTTCACTGCATACTTGGATCCTCTTTCTCCAAGACTGCTGGATAGAATTAGTTATGGTTCTGTCCATTAGGCCATTCCTCCAATGACAGACTTCTACTAAAGCACCTGTTGAAATGCATTCTGAGATTGCAAGTGTTGTGTAACTCAATAATCTCAGTATCCTCTGCCAGAAATTAAAAGTATAGTTTAATAACTTGTCAAATATCGTGAGTGTGTGTGTGTGTGAGAGAGAGAGAGAGAGAGAGAGAGAGAGAGAGAGAGAGAGAGAATGGGCTTCCTCATTCTTTAGATACCTTAGTTTCTTTTCCTATTATTCTGATAAGATACTCTGACAAAAAGCAGTTTAGGAGAGAAATGATTTATTCTAACTCATGTATAAAGGTTTAGTCCATCTTGGCATGCAGGTAGGTCTAGACAGCAGGGTCACACCACATCCATATATCCATATTTGAAAAAGAAAATCAATGAGCACTTTTGCTCAGCCCACTTTCTTTTATACAGCCTAGAACCCAAGCTTCAGGAATGCTGTTACCCACTTTATGGCTGGATTTTTCCCACTTCAATTAGTGTAATTAAGATAATTCCTCATAGGCATTGTCTTTTCTCCCAGGAAATTCTAGATTCGTTCAAGTTAACAATTGACACTAAGTATCAGAAATGGATGGTGTGGGAAAGAGAAGAAAATAGAAAGCAGTGAACTGGCTAGAAATCAGACGTAAAAAGTAGAACTTTCTCACTGAACTTGTTATTTGCTGATGATGTATCAGACAGAAAAAAGAAAATATTACTACATGCTTGCAATCGCTTCCTATGTGTTTTGATATGGGATAAGGCTGGGTTTGTTATTAATTTGGAAAAATCATAGTTGTATAAAAATTGTTCTTTCCTTTCTCTTATTAAAATATATGCAAGCAATTATTGGGTCAGGGAACATATTATTGCCTGTGTCATGTCTCTGTCACATGGAGCTTCAACTTTATTGTCCAAACTGAGAATGTGCATTCAAAGAAGCTGTGTAGAGAAAAGAATAAAGAAGTTCATTGCAGAGATAATATGAGCATTGTCTTTCAGGGCGATTTCCTGGAAGACCTCATATAACTGCCTGCCTTTTGTATCTCCATTCAACGTCTAATGTGGGAGGGGTAGGGAGCTGAAGGCTGACTGAGCATCACTACAATAGAACACTGAAAACAAATTAAGGAGGAAATGTTATTTTAGCTCATGGTTCCAGGGAATGTAGCCCATACTAGTTAACTCTGCTAGTTCTGGCTCCACACAGAAATGTGAGAGGAAAGTGTTCCTCTCTTGACAGGAAGCTGAGAACTAGGAAGGTCTGGGAACTAGAGATGGACTTCAGTTCTGTCCCCAACAAACTACTTCCTCCAGACATGTCTTGCCTCTTAAAATTTCCACCACCTACCAAAGCAGTGTCACTATCTGGGGACCATGTATTCAACACACAGATCTTTAGGGAATATATCTTTGTTTTTCCTTTTCTTTTCTGAGCCAGAATACCACAATGAAATCTTGGCTAGGGTCATGGGACTCCTTATGTAGACCATTCTGGCCCCGAACACACAAAGACCTTCCTTCCTCTGCCTGCCAAGTGCTGGAATTAAAATATATGCCACCTTTGAACAACTTAAACCCTGACACAGTCCTAGGGCACAGAACTTGTATCTTCATATGTGAGATTTCAAGTTAAGCTTCGAGTGCCTGGGCAGTCTATGGGGCCTCTGGTTGTAGAACAGTATTTATCACTAATGTACGAGTGACACTGGGAGCTCATTCCCCATAGAAGGATACTCTCAGCCTAGTCACATGGGGGAGGGCCTAGGCTCTCCCCAAAATGATGTGATAGACTTTGGTGATTCCCCCATGAAAGGCCTCACCCTTTCTATGGAGCAGAAGAAGGATGGGATGGTGGTCGGTGGGAGGCATGGGAAAGTGGGAGGGTGAGGAAACTGGGATTGATATATAAAATAAGATTGTTTAATTTAAATAAAACAATACAAATAAAAAAATAGAGAGCTGCAGTTTAATTTTTTGTATGTTATAATAACCTAAGTCATTATACACAAATATGAATATAAACATAGATGGTTATTACCACCACAATCAGTAAATATTTTGTAATAAACAGATCATTATGAGTATTCACTCTCTTATCACTCTCTAGTTCTTCTTTAGTTGTAGGTTAAGATTTCAATGTAATCCTCCATCAGTCCCTAAACACTACTGGAACTGTGCCCTAAAGTTGATAAAGTAATGACCACTAAGTTCCTAATAAGAGCCTGACCCTCTCAAGGTATTGATCTAACACTGTTAGAGACTTATGGGATAGACTTGATTAAATGCTTTTCTGTTATATCCTTGCCTTTTACTTAAGAGAGAAGACTCCGATTATAACCTCTTAGGCTGAGATAAATTTTCCTCTCATAGAGGCTTCTTGATGTTTACTTCTCAAATAATCGACTACACCTTCCTACATTAGTACATGAAAAAAAAATCAACATTATCGAATAGGCATTTTTATAATGGGAAATAGAAGAGTCCCATTCTTTGCTAACTTAATGACAATTGGAGTCTTTTTTTCTTTACTCCAAGAAATTAATACTTTTACAGTAATCTGTAAAGGTTAAATAAGCCATTTTTGAAGAGCTACAAGATGTTCTATATGAAAGATAGGAGCCAGGACTAACTGCAGATAAGCACCTCTCTTGTGGCTTATGAGAAAACCAGTGCATACATCAGAGCAGGTCCTGTCCTGTCTGACAGCATGCAGCACAGGTTCTAAGGGATGCCTTCTTCATTTTCTGTGCCCTTAGTTGCAGTGATCACAGCTCTCTGTGAAAAAGTAGTCCTGGAGCTTTATTAATGAACCCATCATCTAAATTACAGTCATCATTAAAACTGCCAGGTAGTGTCAAAATGTTTTGACTATCAAATTCAGAAAGATTAATCGTTCTTTTAAATATGCTCTACTGGAAACCTAATTCCTTTTTTTCTGGTATGATATCTCATTTAGTATGGTATTTGTTTCTTACTAGCAATTAAGTGAAGGACAAGTGGGTAGAACAAACCTTTGGGGGAAATTTTTTGGATGAGCTAATGATCCGTCCCTTCAGTGTTAGGAACTGAAAGGTGAGTCACAAAAATGGATAGCATTTATTGTAACTATTTGAGATGAGCTCTGGTTAATCGGTAGTGGTGCAGAGGTACTTCAAACTAGAACAGGTATTTCAGAGGGTGGAAATCCCTGACAGCAAATCATCTGTGACACCTTGTTCAAAAGAAAAGAGAGTGTTCAAAATGCTATAAAGTGGTGCAAGTCAAAGTTTGATAAGTTGGGAAAACAGAAAATATTGACTGAGAGAGCAGGGTTTTGTTATAAAACTTGACATGGAATTCAAGATGTGTTTGGCAATGATTGAACTGGGCTACATAAAATGACATATCTTGCTATCTATTTTTCTTTTCCTTGTCAAAATTGAGACTTAGCAAATTGGATAATTTTTATTTTCTTCTATTTTCCTTCACACATTTGCCATAAAAAAATCTCTGCTGCTTTCTTCAATCTCTGAAGCATTACTGGGATTTATTTTAAAATGGATTAAGTGACAGCTCAAGAACTCACTGGAATTACAGAAAATACTATTTAAATGAAAACCATTATTTTTGTTTTTCCGTTAGGAGAATCTGCTCCCATTCAATTAGTGCAAGTGTTTCCTGAAGCCAGGGTTACAGTGTACCACAAATCTGTGGCTTCTTATGTCAAAATCCATCAAATTCTCATTTCTAGAGTGTCCCCCCAATTGCTTTCTTCTATCCCTCTCTAGAGCGAGACATGAAATAATTAGAGAAGCCTTCATAATAATAATGCCTTTTAGCCTTCTAAGTCTACAGTTGAAGACATCTAATTAAGTCGATGAATATATACAAAACACACTTGGAATTCAAAACCTAAATTGATTACTCTGATTCACCCACTTTTATTTTAGAAATCAATAGCCTTCACACTTTTCATATTGGGTCAATCACACTAGAGTTTCGATGCAGTACTGAAAGTCCTCTTGTATGTCACATTGATACATGCCGGGTTTTTTTATTTGGTTGGTTGATTGGTTGGTTGGTTTTTTGTTTGTTTGTTTGTTTTTTGGGGTTTTTTGGGTTTTTGTTTTTTTTTTTTTTTTTGTTTTTGTTTTTTTTTTTTTTTTGTCATTTCTTCCAGGAAGGTCTGGAGCACTATGTTGCATTATCAATGGTTGTGACATCATAGACATGTGGTCAGCTTCTTCCTCATGCCCCTGTCCTATCCTTTACACTCCCTTTGATGTATTCCCTATGATATTTTCATGTAAGACAATCAGGAGATGTTGAGGTTTTAAGGGATCCATTGCATAGCATTCCTCTACATTCGTTCTTTCTTCAGCTTCCAATTCTGTTTGAACAAAGAAAGAATTTCCATTTGTTAAATGTTTCTATAAATCTCATAAATTACATATTTAAATTTTCATTGATCCTCTCTACAACACCTTTATTCCTGTTTCACACATTAGGAAATATAGACCAATAGAGGTCAAGTAAATTTCTATGGTCATAGAAGGAGGAGATAGAGAAGCTAAATTTTCTATTCAGGAAATAATGTCCATCTCACTTGGACCTCAGAGTTACCTGAGCTATGGACTTGGGGGGGGGGAAGGACTATTAAGAATGTTAAATTGCAACTCATTTATAATTTATCAACTTATTCTCAATCTAACAGGTGAGCAGATAACATTTTCCTTAAGAGAAATTTAGGAACTCAACTATTTATAAGAATTCAAATATATATTTAGCATGAAAATATTTACAAGAGAAGTATTTTTTCTAAAGTGTGAACTTTATATATATATATATATATACATATATATATATGGAATATATACATAATAAAAATTTTGTGACCTAATTATAAACCATATGATCCTTTTCAAATATATCTTATGTTCATTTTTTTAAAAAAAAGTCTTATCAAAATTTATTTCTACTCTTGAAAACATTCTGGTAAACATTCAAGCTAATTTTATTATATTCATAAATAGATTAAAAGCTTTCATATTAAGTTCCATCTTGCTGAACACTCATCCAGATTTTGACTTATTCATTTTCCACTGGAATTCTCATAAACTATGTTTACCAATTGTTCAATAATACTGGTGACAACTAATATAATTTTTCAACTCAGAACGTATAGCAATACTGACTTAATTATACTTATTTTGACTCAAGAAGAAACACAGGAGTATATGACTAAATATAAAGTGCTTCTATACTCACTCATTCATAAAACCCATCTAATATGAACTCCTTTATTCATCAAGAATTTTGTCAGTTATTCCTTAAAACCAAGTTTAAAAAGAAACATTCTAATTTTATAAGATAATGCTTATTTTACTATATTTTTCCTTTTATGTCAAGTGACTTTTTAATTTTAATACTTAACTGGTACTCATGGTAAGACAGAATGGCTACCTTGGTATTATTTGTAATTAAGTTTATTAGAGGGAAGTGGTGGGGAAAAATGATACAAAAGAAATTTTGAAACCATGCCTCCAGGATAGCCTGTACCTCAGTCAATGTCTAAGCTTCAGCCAGATCCATCCACAGGTTCCTTCTCTACTGTGTACAACCACCCTACTTTGTACCCAAAATTCCTCCAAGATCTAGTCTGATGAATCTTCATTACTGCCTCATCCATACTTTCTCCCCAACCAGCCATATCTCATCTAGGATCCATACACAATGCTTTGGCATAATATGGCCTCTCCTGCCTTCTTCACTACAAAGAAACTCAAGGCTTAGGTGAAGACCCATCCCCCAAACCATAGATCTAACCCAAAACCCTATGCTTGGACCAAGAAGGACATACTGTATACCAATCTAATGCCCACTGTTTATATGATTTCATTACACCCAAGCCACTGCCAACCTTTAGGACCAACCCACTCACACGAACTCTCTTCTCCCCAACCTGTTCTGCCCACTACTAACAAAAAGAAGTTCACATAGCCATATATCATTGCAAAACTACCAAAATATAAAAGCTCTATTACCTGTTCTCCAAAACCCACCAGTACTATAGAAATGTCTGCCAATGAGAATTACCTATATGAAACCCATAATAAAGAATTTAAAAGAACAATAAACTTCATAAGAAAAAAAAACTTCAGAGTGTATAGAAGACACAAGGAAACAACTAAGAAATATTAAGGAGAAAGAACATGATACCCCAAAAGAACACAAACATAAGGCTGATGAAAATGACGAATACAAGTCAAGACTTGAGAATGAAATTCGATCAGGAGATAGAAACACTGAAGAAGACTCAAACTGAAGTGAAGATGGAGTAGAAAACCCCAATAGCTAAACTGGAAAACTCTGAGGAAAGCCTTACAATAGAATGAATCAAGAATATAGAATATCGGGACTTAAAGCAGAGGATCTCATCCAAATAAGCAGTGAATATGGAAAATTTAAAAGCAATCATGGGAACGAAACATACAGAAAATGTAGGTCAATTGAAAATAAAAAAAATATCTTCAAATTACAGATGAGGGTGAAGAATCCCAAGTCAATGATATGAATCATATCTTCAAAAAGATCATATAATAAAATGTCCCCAAACTAAGGAAAGACACGTCCATACAAGTAAAGATGCAAGAAATATACAGAAGTAGATAAGACAAGAAAAGAAAGTCCCCACAGATTTTCATAGTTAAAAGATTAAGTATATGTAAACAAAGTATATTGAAAGCTTCAAGAGGAAAAGAAAGAGAAGTCAATTATAAAGGGAAACTCATCATAATAACAATTTCTCAGTGTAAATTTTTAAACCTAGAAGATCCCAGAACAATAGATTTAAAGTCCTAAAATACTATTATGGCCAAACTAGACTAATAAACCCAGGAAAACTACCTGCCATAATTGTAGGAGAAAGAAAAACTTCTTATGACCTAAACAGCCTAAATAATTTTACATTCAATGAACCAAACCTAAAAATCATACAGCATATAAAGCACTATTTCAGGCTGAAGAAAGGAATGAATATAACAGAACACTGTGGAAGGAATGTGAAACCACAATTATTAAAACACAAAATACCACTAGTAAAACACCCAAAGTCACCAACATTTTGACCAATATGAATGCACATATTTCAATAATAACTGTAAATATCAATGGTCTCAAATCTCTAATCAAAGACACAGGCTGACTGAATGTGTCAAGAAACAAAAATCTACCTGTGTTATAAGCAGTTTTCCCACCAGCCTGGTCCCAGAGCCCTGTAAGCCCCAAATAACACCCATCCTTATGGAAAATGTCATGTGTCCGTTACAAAGAATTTCAATGTTGTCATGTCTGAAGTTTTATTTTGTACATTGGACTGGGTTAGTTATCACCAGAAAAAGTTTCCTCAAATTGTGCAGTGCTTAAATATGCCCAAAATAAATTACTTGGGGCTGAACTCCTGAAGTTTGAGCCAACACTGGTTACTGAGTCATGTTGAACTGAATTGCCTTCTTGCTCCCTGCTGTCTAAGGTCACAGAGACCCCTGAAATCACATGTTCTTTTTTATTGCAGGTTTCTATTTCTGGATCTTCAGATGTAAGTACATAGCTTGAAGTAACTGAGAGAAACTAGGAAATTAAATGAGACCATTGCCAGGTTATGGGGATTGAGGTGCAAGTGATCTGATAATGGAAATGGAAAAATGCAGGTTGTATAGGAAGGTGAAGGGAGTTAAATACAGAAGAAGGAGAAGGGTAAAAGGGACTACAGGACTCAGGAAAGTGGTGGGAAAAAATAAATAACAATAAGAATGTGCAAAAAGCCATAAGGAATCATACTATTAATTATTTCCTACACAAAAAATAATACAGGTAGTTGTGTTTAATGAACTTTGCTGGGTTTATGGTACTCCCTCCAAGAGCCAAAGGCTACCTAACAAAACCCCAATAGCAGACATAAGAAGCCCTACACTTGCTGGAATTGGAAGAGGGTGATCCTCCCCAGAAAAAAGTACACCAATTGGTTTTCCAGTGCCAATCTGCCAGTCTTAAAAACACACACAAAATTATATGGACTGAATAGGTCATATTTTCATATTTAGCAGTATGTACGTTTACATACACACACACATATGTGGATGCAATAAGAATTAGTGAAGAAAGATGGGAGGGTTTGGTGGGAGGGAATGAAAGGAATAAATGCAACTATATCATAACCTCCAAGTTTGGGTTCTTTTTTTCTGTTTGCTTTGAACTATTCTGATTGGCTTGTTTTTATTTTATATAATTTTATTATTATTTTTAGATACCTATTTGTATCTAAAAGGAAGGAAGGAGGGAGGGAGGGAAGTAGAAAGGAAGGAAGGAAGAAAGGAATGAAGGAGGGGGTTTGGGTGTGTGGAAGTGAAGAAGATCTGCTAGGAGTTGGAGGAGGGGAAACCATAATCAGAATATATTGTATTAAAAAATGTATTTCCAATAAAAAAGGAAAATGGCCCACAGCCCAGAAATGCTCACAGCCCAGTCTGGAAGAAACAATTCCTCAGTTGAGGCTCCCTCTTTTAAAAAATAAAAATAAGTAAAATTTTAAAAAATTTTAAAACTATATGTAAAAGTCAAAAGAATAGCATTTAGACTGGGAGGCAGAGGCAGGCAGTTCTTAGATTTTGAAACTTTCCTTTCATATATTCTGCTCACATTCTACCAACTTTCTTGATTGTCTATACACCATTCCTTCTCAGATCCCATTATGATGACTTAAAAGGTTTATTCATTCCTCCTAGTTGTAATGGATTTCATTGCTCTAAGTAAAGAATTTCTCATATGCAAGGCTCATGCAACCTATTTTCTCACTTTAATCAGGTAAATAAAGTTTTCTATCAAATGGTGCTGAATGTGCTAAACAACAATTAATCCCTTTTCTACAGTTTAAGAATTTAGTTAAAAGGCAGATGTAGGATGGGATTATAAGAGTTAGCAAACAACACAAAAAAGAACCACTTAAGTTTGAATTTCAAAAACAGTAGTTTTTTTTTCCCACTATTACATAGCCTATATGATATCTAGGGTGTATATTTATGCTTTAAAATCCGTTATCTCAGAACAAAATTTTTTAAATTTCATTTTAGAAAATTTAAAATTAAACATGTTTGCCATAAAATCAGTTGTTTTTAAATAAATTTATGTTGCTTGTTTCTCTACATGAGCTCCTAGATTCACTCCAGGTACATCAGCCTACACATACATTTTAATGCAACAACATAATCATCCTACATCCTATTCTCAGCTCTACCCTGAAATGTTCTTGCTGAAACTTGTTGCTTACCTGAAGTTCAAATTTTTCTGATACCAGGGTTTCCTGAAAACACAAAATTCTGATAGATTTTCATTTGAGATGTAATTTTGCTCAAAGAGAGTGGCAGCCAGAGGATTTCTGAAGGTTGTTTTTGTCCATCTGTGATCACATGTGTCTGTGTTTAGCACATATTCACACTCCCCTTGCATCCTTGGTTTGTTCCCCAGACAACTTCTCATACATCAATTTTAGTTGGCATATTCTAAATATTATAATTGTGTTTTCTTCCTCTAAGGAAATATCCTGCACTGTTTATACAGACGCTGAAGGCAAAACGACTCTGAGTCCTTTTACAGAGGCAAGCTGTTTGATTGCTATCTCAAACTCCACAAGAAACTCTATTAGCAAAGTTTCAACTCTCATGTCTAAAAGGAGGAAATAAAAAATTCCCCAAAGAAAATGAAGAAATGTGTATGTGTAATTGGCTAATATTGATTCAAGAATTCTTTGCTCTTAAAGTATATGATTATAGCATTAGATAATGGGATTTTTTTTTTATTTAAACCACAACAGGCAGGAATAGAGAAATCATGGACAAGCTTTAGGTGTGTATGCTAAGATCTCTGTACATAATTTTTAAAATGCACAAAGGGCACATATAGACATGTATAGCACATTATTCATTTGAATGATTATGAACAGAATTTACTGGATATTTGCTAAGTCACACACATGCATTGAAAACTATTGAGAATTTTAGGAAGTGTGAATTATTCCTGTTTTCATTTATAGTGGTAAACTTGTGATCTGGAAAAATAAGAAATTTTTCTAAATTAATGAAGCCGCATACTATAAAATGAGAATTTGAGTTAATGCCATTTAGATGCAAAACTCATATAATCTAACGACAACATATACTAATCTAGGATTAACCAAACTGAACATCAAGCATAATTGTATTTCCCCCTGCAGCATATAAAAATAAAGTTATCAGTGTTTGTAATTTAACTACTGATTCCTTCATAAAGACAATAGCTGCATTATAGTAACATCACAGATATAGTAACTCATTCAAGCCACCCCCAACCCATACAGCAGATTCAACTCCACTCCTGTTAAATCTCCAATTCATAGCCCTAGTCCAGGCTTGACCAATGACTCCCCTTAGTTATTCCAAATATTCATGCTTGATAATATATTTCCTATGAGGTAAGAAGCAGGGTGAACTAATGGCATGGGCTTTGTCTTCTCTTGTTTGCCTTCTGTCTCTGTAGTTTAATGACAGTACTCATCTAATGGCAAACATTGTTTAGAATGCTGAAGACCCAAGTATTCAAACACAATGGATGCTAAGCTTCCCCCCAGTTTGACAATATTAGCTTGCACACACTGGATCACTAAGTAAGTTTTGCCTGTGAAAATTGTTTTAAGGGATTGGTAAGATGATTCAGTGGATAAAGGTTAACCAGCTTGAAAAAGGAGTTCAAATCCTTGGAACCCAGAGGGTGGTGGAAGGACAGAAATGATTCCTGAGATTTGTCCTCTGGCCTCCACATACATGCCATGGCACAAACCCTGACCCCCATCATGAATAAATGACAGAAATATAAACATGTAATTTGACATAGAAACAATATGCTTAAATCATTGTGACAAAATAACTGTCACTAAAAAAGTATCAGAAATTATTTGATCCTATTATGTTCACTAAAATAGCTAAAGTTGTAGATAATGATTTTTCTTTAACTGCAAGTCAAAAATTAACAGTATTTGTAAGGAGACTTTTTAAATTGTAAAATATTAAATTTACTTTTCTTTGAACTAGGATCAGGTTAGATCAGTTAAGCATGGTAAATCCCCCTATTTGGTAAAATTGTAAAATGATATAGCTGTTATTAAGAACCATATAGTCATTCACAAACTTAAAAAGAGAATGATGAGAAGAAGTAATCCCATTACTGGATATGTATCCAGTGGAATTGAAGTCAGTAACTCAGGGACCACTAACTCCACACCATGGAGTTCATTGAAATATTATTTGCCAAAAACCACACAATCACACAGTAATTATTCAGCCTTCGCATCACAAGATAACTCAGATGAATTAGGGATTCTTTTGACCAACAAAACTAGTACAAAGCTGTACCTGGCATTATAATCTCATGAGTGAATTGGCTGTGTCTTGCTGTAGATTCTACCTGTAGCTTATTCCTTTCTGTATTATACTTAGGATAAACCCCACAGTTTAGCACCATCAGATCATTCACTGGGAACAAACTGCTCCCATATGTTTGGAGTTTTATTGATTACACTCCCTACCTGTTCTTCATTAACAGGTCCTACTTTACTGATTACATTCCTTAGCTATGTGTGAGGCCTGCTTCCCACTATCAGGTCTTTGTTCCCCTCTCCATTGCAATCGCAGAGATCTGCCTTCCTGCAATTGCCTTTATTGACAGGCATTTGGTCAGTGTTTAGGGCCCAGGCAAAAGGGTTCCACCTATGACATTCCCAAATATCCAAGGACATAGAATTACTATACATCCAAAGCTGCTGATTCATAGCTGCCTAGATGGATAGAAAAAAATAAGACTGCCCTTGGCTTTACCTCAGTGGCAGATAGAGAAGTGATAACTTAAACTAACCTTGTACTAAAAGATTCTCAAACTTCTTGTTTTATTAACTCAAGATTTTAGTTCAGAGATTAACTGCTTCCTCCTGTTTCCCCTGAGAAAATAAAGACAAGGGTAATCAGCCCATTTGCTCATCCCCTGAGAAAAGTAAACTTTCCTGTTGGCAGGTGCTGCTACTGAGGCTAGAGAATTGGAAGGCACCAGGTTTTGATTCTTGTGCAAATTAAACTTAAACACTCTCTCTTTGACCTATAGCCCTAAGTAATTGATGCTAAAAGTTTCTCCTAGCAGCTTTAGTTTATTGCTCTGTGTGTAAATCTTATCTGCCTTACTGACCCTGAGAAACTCAAGCCTCAGATTGTATTCTGAAAGGAATTACTGACATATATATATATATATATATATATATATATATATATATATATATGTAACCCCAAAGAACTGGGGAGACTTAGAGAGACAACAAAACAGAAAAGAGAGAAAGAGATGGAGAGACAGAAAGAGAAACAGAACAGCAAGAGAGGAAGAGAGCAGGAAAAGATTAAAGAACATTCAGGGGAGCAATTGTGTGTGAGGTAACTCCTTTCCCCTCAGATTTCAGTTCCTTTACTAACTTGTAGTTCCTTTTATTGAATACTGAGTGAAAACCCTAGAAGCAGGACTTTTAAATTTTTCCATAATAATTCACTAAAACCAACATAAAAGCCACATATCATCAACAGATGAATGGATAAAGAAGGTTAAGATATTTATGCAATAGATTAGAATTCAGCCTAAACAGTGAAGGATATCACGCATTACAGCAATATGGATGAGTGCAACAGACAGTATGTTGAGTGAATTAAGGCAGTCACAGACAATAACTTCCCAATTCCACTTCATCCCATAACGTCTAGAAAATACTCAAACATATAAAAGCAGAAATTAGAACTGTAGTTGCCGATGGCGATGGGAGGGAGAAATTGAGTTGTTTGGTAATTTTACTATTTCAGTTATGAGAGATGAATGGTTCTAGAGATGAACTGCATAGTTGCACACTTTAAATTTTGAGAGAACAGATCTCGTGTTAAATGCTTTTACAACAGTAACAAAAGAGGCACAAGGAGAATTTGGGGTATGATGGACACATTGATTACCTGGATTCTGTGATCATCTTTTCACAGATGTATTCATTTATTCAAATTAATAAGTTGTACATTTTAAATTATGTTTCCGTAAAGCAAGAGAAAGGAGGGAGGAAGAGGAGGAGGGATGGTTTGAGGAAAACTGATGCCAGGTTCAAGAAGGCTGTAAGAGAGAATTATAGTCACAAAGGATCTACCTTAGCACTGCCTGGGAACCTCTGTAAAGCAGAAGTGAATGACAAAGCTTCCTGTGAGATGGTGTGATGCAGGCTCAAGTTGACTTTCATGGTTTTGCTTTGTAAGGTCTAGTTCTGGAATGTGAGTCACCTCGTTAATTGGTAGGGTCTTCCTCTCCTCTGTACTTGGAAAGGGGCCCCTAAAGAGAACGATGTCAGCAATCCCATTAATGGGAGGTAGAAAGAGCAGTGTGTGCAGTGAGTTTTCCTTCGGAAATAAAAACACCAAAGGGGAAAATACTGCACAGTGGCTTTGCAAACACAATGCTAGAGGACATTAAACTAATGGAGAAGATTCTCCTTGAATTCCTGAGCATCATTTCTGTTCCTCCTTGTATGTTTCCCAGCTGTGATCACACAGTAATAAAACTCATCCTGAAAGTATCTGTTTGCAAATGTGTATACTAAACAAAGAAAGCCCAAGCATATCCTGTGGTGTGAAAACAGCAACAGCTTGAGAGACGAAAACACTCAGCCCTGCAAACCCTGGGTATACTGTAAATGAAAATCAAAACTTAAAAATGAGTGGAGCTTCAGGGAAAGGGTCAACCTGGCACAAGTCCCGAAGGTGTAACTAAGAAATCCATTCATTGTGGCACAATTCACATTTGGATTTGGAAAGGAAATGTTTCAGTAGGAGGCATTTCAGAAATGGCTGTCTCTTCCTCATTATCTCATGTACAGTATCGTTCTCTCAAAGGCAAACATTCCTCTTTATTTATTTATTTATTTTTTTTTTGTTTTCTTATGCCCAGAACAGTAGTTGACACAAACCACTTCATGAAAATTAATGAGAAAATGCTGAAAAATTATTTAATTATTTAGAACCTTCTACAAGTTTCAGACTCACAGTTTTATAAAAAGTAACAAAAGTCAATTAACCCATATTTTAGGTACTAAGATATATCAATATCATGGATCCATTGATATTGGAGTTGAGTCTGAATATAATGTGAGAAACGCTAAGTGTTGTAATCCAAAGTCTTTTCATGTTGTATGTAACAGGGTCACGGGTGGCTGGAAAGGTACATTAGGGCATAATTGTGAATGACTTTGAAATCCAATTTATTGGATTCATCAGGTTTAGAGGTCAATGCCCTTGCCCACTGAGCCAGCTTAGTGGCCTATCTTAGATTTTAAGCCATGAATCTGAATGAAGAAGCAAACATGATCTAGAAGAAAATCCAATTATGAAGCTACTGTAATACTTTCAAACAAGTAATACAATAAAGTTTATACCAAAAGATAAATAAGACACAATGTGTACTGTGTGCAGATGTAATCACTGGGGGTTATTGACAAAGATGAATTGGAGATTACAAGATGGAGAGGATTCAAGCCGATTCCAGAGATCCTACCTAAGAACAAGGAGGGCTCTCTATGTGGAGGGGAGCAGAAGAGGGAAGATTCCACGAGAAAGGCCAGACAGCAGAAGACCTGGTGAGTGTGGACTGCCCACAGGTGTCTTCAACCTGACTGGATTCTACCCCTGCCAACCATCACAGAAGAGAAATGCGGAGATCTACCAAAAGGCCACAGGAAGCCAAATTTCAAAGGGAGTATTTAGGCAGGTATCAAGGGGAAAAAAAGACTAAGTAGATTTGTAAGAAATAATTTTAGTACATTCATTTATTTGCATGAGTGTATGTGTGATTGTTAGAGCAACATCTCAAATATACATGTGTGCACACCTCATACCATAGCTTGCATGTGGAGGTTAGAACAGAAACTTGAGTGAGTCAGTAATCAGCCTCCATCATATGGGTCCTAGGGTCCATCTCAGATTGTCTGGCTTGGTTGTATGCAGTTTCGCCTCGCCCACTGACAAATCCTACCAGTGCTATGTGAAAATTTCAAGTTGTCCAGTTTTAATTAGAAAGATCAATATAATAGTTTTCATTGATTACCGGCTAGACAGAAACTAGAATCACCATGAAGCAAGCCTCCAGGCACGCCAGTGATGGGTCATCTTCATTAGACTTGCCTCTGCCAGGCTTGGAGGAAAGAACCACCCTAAACTGGGCAGCACTATACCATGGTGTGGGTCCTGGACTGCATTTTTTAAAATAGAGGAGGTGAAGTGGTATCTCTGTGGTTATGAGCACTGGCTGTGCTTCCTGAGTTCAATCCCTAGCAGTCACATGGTGACTCGACCTAAATGGGATCTGATGCCCTCTTCTGGCATGCAGGCATCCACACAGATGCAGCACTCACACAGAAAACATACATAAATAAAATAAATAATATTTTAAAGGAAAGTATTCAGTATATATGCACAAAGCTCTCAAGAATTAAAAATATATAATAGTAAAACAACAAGTAACAATAATAAACTACAGCATACACAGAGAGAGAGAGAGAGAGAGAGAGAGAGAGAGAGAGAGAGAGAGAGAGAGAGAGAGAATAAAGGCATTCACCATTTTCTACTTCCTGATTATGGACACAATGCTACATCTGCCTCCAGCTCCGCCTTCTTGGGACTCCCCACCACTGTGGACAATACCATAAAACCATAAGTAAATATCTTTCCCCCTTAATTTGATTTTTTTTTTTTTTGGAGTATTTTACAACAGCAACAGAAGAAGTAGCTAGTGCAGTAAGTGACATGAGGAACACACACATTTCTAGTAGCTTCAGTGTAAAGAATAAAAGGAGGCTCAGGTTGCTCTAGGAAGCATCAGAATCAAAATGCACTAGGCACACATTTTCCCTTCTACTCGGGGACCCAGGAGGGTTAATACCTCTCTTTCATAAAAATTACCGTTCTATTTCCTCTTTTAATCCTGCCCCCTCTTATGAAGGCTCCTCATCTCACCCCCTACTTTACTTCCCTTTAGAGAAAGTCAGGCAGGAGGACTGAAGATCTCAAGTATGGGATGCCCAGCAACCAGGGCATGTTTGGGATTTGATGCTAAAGGGGGTATAGATTGCAAACTGTTCAGACAATTGTGTTTTCACATTTTGTCTAAATAACAGGATCCCTGTTCAATTCAATAATGCTGCTGAACTTCACAAATCTCTTTACCCAACATGCCCCAAACTAAACTTCTTTAACGTTTCTTGCTTTTGTGGTGGTTTTGTTGCTGATGTTGTATGCCCTCCAAAGACCTTCCTTGCCTGGAACTGGATTTCCTGACCTCCCTGTCTCCTAGGTATGCCCTAAGTGTTTTGAAAATCCCTACTGACATTGTATGTTTTCATGGAACGGAGCGTGTTCTGTGAGACTTGCCCTCCGAAGCCTCATTCCAAAGGTTATTTCTTTTAAAGGACAAAGTTGGTTTAACCCACCAGGCTTCGGAGGAACTTTATCTTCATAAACCATATGACCTATAGTGTGTAAAAGACAATAAACACTAATAGTTTAAAATATAGACTCTACATTTGTTTTCAAAAGGCTCGAAATTGCTGCAAACATTCTCAGGTATTAACACAGAACTATTCTTTGTGAGCATCACTGTGACCCATTTTATATATTTTAAGCATTTCATCTCTTGTTTATATAAATCAGTCAATGCTTTTCTCGGTCCAAAGATCTTTTCTGCCAAACCCTGGGAGGTGCCTTGCCCAGTGGAGAGGGTGGCAGAGGCAAACTGTAGAAAGAGAACCTCTGTCTCGATGCTCTTCGGTACAGGCCTGTGCAGTTTATCCTGCCCCCGCTGGACTCAGTTGACCCTTGTCCAAGGCAGGAAGCTTGCAGTCTGTGTGTCTTCAAGCCTCGCCATTGTTCCAGTTTTAGAAAACCACGAACTCATTTATTTGCAAGATGTTTCAAAAGCTCAAATGGCCTAAGGAGGTAGATGGGGCCTTTAGTAATTCGTCCCTCTGCATCCCCGGTGTTTATTTCATTAGGATTTAACGCTTTCAATGTGCCTTTGCTAAGTAGCCAGCCAAATGAAACACAAGTGCGGCTGCTGTGGGCTCTGATTTCTTGTTGAATGGCGCCACCTGATGGCTCTTCTCTTTTTTGTTTTTGTTTTTATTTTCATAACTGGAGGCAATTGAAAATTCCTAGTTGTATTTTCTACTTTTAGCCATGACTAAAACTAGTTTGTCAGTATTGCTTAGATATCATCTTTTTCTCATAAAAATGTTTGTGTTATCTCATCATTTTCCCTTCAATTCTCATCTTATTCTCCTTTGAACACTTGCCTTGTTACTTTTTCCACAGCAGGCAATACATTTGTAGTAAACAGATCTTTTATTTATCTGTGTCATTGTTTTAATGTCAGCTATATAATGAACTTTTAAAATAATACTTTTTAATATATACTTTTTTCTCAATTTTTTTTTTATTTTACCCTAAAAGTTCAGTACCACCCGTGTCCCTGTATGTAACTAAATATTTACTCAATTTCAAATGGGGGCAGGGGCAGAAGTTCTGTTTGTTTTGATAAAATCTCCAGCATTACTAATTTTGAAAATCTGATTTCTCAGATTAAACTACATCAATTCCAATTTCTAAAACCAATTCCAGTTTTGAAGACAATAGATACATCTGTGATTCCTTCTCTATATCTGTCCCATCCCTTTCTGCCTCAGATAACCCTCTGGACCTATCATAGTTAAAGTCATGTGTGATACTACACAAGGTCTCTGCTCATACTTTTTATGTCTATTCCTTTTTCCTTCATATCAAGTCACATATGTTTTGTTCTCTAATTCCATGATTAAAATTACATACTAAAAATTGCCCCTAAAACCATTGTCATCATCATTTGTTCTAGCAAAGACCCCATTCAGGTTGAATGGTTTTCAAATTTTTCACAATCTTATTTGAAACACATTCATTTTTTCAAGCTCTCTGTTTTTTAGTTATGTTAATGATATTTCTCTTCCTCTTCCATCTTATTGGCAAAATTTATTATCAAAAGTACTAAAAGCGATGAGTCCTAAACCTCTCTGTTGTCTAAGTATGTCGATAAAAATGACAGCATGGTAGTGAGTTGGGAAGTTTGGAAAGGAAGACAGCTTCTCAGTAATAACACACAGATAAGAGAAGTGTTCATGAACATTTATTAACCTATTAAGTAAGTGATAAATCCATACCTCTTATGTGGGACCACCTAAGCTAAAAACTATCATCCAGATATGACAAGGATATTGTCTTGTCCTGAGAAACTGAGGTCTTTGTTTTTTTGTTTGTTTTATGGCTGAAGCATTTTCTGGAGCTAAAACAGGGAACACATATCAGTTGCTGATAGGCTTGTGCTAAGGTGTGTCAAGATCGAATGGCCCCAAAAGCCAATTCTAAACTTCTTTAGATACATGTAAGAATTTGTGAGCCCAGTCAAGTTAGGACAACTATTCAAATCCAAAAAGAAAGTCACTGGAAAAATTTACGACAAAGTATCATTGACTAACAAAAACCATGTCACTCCAGATTAATAGAGGTTTTGATATTTATTATGTTAGACAAATTTCCTATTGCTGTGATAAAATGTGTGAAACAAACAATCTAAAATGAGAATAGATCCTGGCCTGGCAACCCATGCCTTTAATCCTAGCACTCAGGAGGCAGAGACAGGTGAATCTCTGTAAGTTCAAGGCCAGTCTGGTCTATACAGTGAGTTTCGGGACAGGTGGGGCTATGTAGAGAAACTCTGTCTCAAAATAGTAGTAGTAGTAGTAGTAGTAGTAGTAGTAGCAGCAGCAGCAGCAGCAGCAGCAGCAGCAGCAGCAATAATAGTGTAGTAGTAGTAATACTAGTAGCAATAGTAGGTGGGTTATTAGACCATCACCCTCATAGTGCAATTACTTCTCAGTGAACTTTGGGGGGCATTTCACATCTAAGTCATACCAAATATATTTCAGAAATTATACGAAAAATATCTAGGTCAAGAACATCTACTAAAGAATTCAGAACAGTATATTGAAAGTAGCAGAAAACTAGCAAAGAACTTAGCACTGGAGTGCATGATCATGGGGTATATTATAAACTTAGAACTATAGCTGTATTTTACACAGGAGCAAAGGCAGTTTGACATCATTTTAAATGAAATAGCAAGATAAAATAATATGTTTTAATATTGTAAAAAATAAATGCCAAGACAAAATGTATTATACAAAAGAGAAATATACCAGTATGTCAGTGAAGACTGATTTGTGGCCCTAGAAAGATGGCTGAACCAATCAAATAAATACATACTGTACACATGCAAGTTTAATTTTAAAGAGATTTAAAACTTCATTGTTCCCTTTGTAAAGAGCAAAAAAATAGTTTGTCACTTTTATTTTATTGTCAATATGTGCAAAAATTTCATATTGATGTTCTTGACTAATGTGTCTTGAAATGTTTTTTATTTACTGCACACTTCACAATGACTATAGAGTTGCATTTGAAACTCCAAGTTTTTCCTGCAATGATGCTTTGCTTTGCTTCAAATGCTACAGGGAATGCGCTGTAATCACAAGGTCTGGAGAGAGGCAGTATGCTTTGCAGAACCAAAGATGTATTCTAGCTAACATGGGTTTTTTTGCAAATGTCTGTTCTCTGACAAATTGCTTAATACTCCTAGAAAAATGATGATCAGGGTATTGACCCACAGCTGTGTGGAGGCTGTTGTGGGTGGGTGCAGTAATGACAATAGGCTGTATGGCCAAATGCCAGCTGAGTGGTAATTAATTACAAGCAGTCACCCACATTTTGAGAAATGGTTGAACATAGGCAGCCTCATTCTTACATAACTGATGGTATTTTCTCCTTAGGTTTGGCATCCTCTAAATGAAGTTCAGATTATTTTCCTTCAAAGTTGTTTCTAGCCCATTAGGACTGAAGGGAGTTGACTTCTCTGCTTGTTCATATGAGCCTGTGAGACCTTCCTTCTGTGGCTGTTTCACCATTGCTTTGTCGGAAATTTGTGACTCATATGAAAGTTTATAAATGTGATTCTTTGGAATTGTTTATGGATATAGGGAACTGGAAGTTCTCACAGTGTGTTCTCAGTGGCATAACTGCTTATGCCTTTCTGTCCATGGTTACATCACTGGTGCAAACATTGACCAATGGACAGAGATACTGCAACTTTGCTGCTCAAATTTCAAACACACATCACAAAGAAGGGAATTTTCCTCCCTCTGAATCATTCACCTGCCTCCAACTCAGAAACTCTGTCTCACATGACTCAGAGACAAAGTCAAAGCATACATAACTGGAGGCCTGGGCCTCCAGCTCACCAGTTTCAGGATCCAACTGCCCACAACACTACATACATACCACTTCCCTTCCTGAACTATTCACCTTCAACTACAGCTGTGTGTCCCCTGACCAGCCCCCCCTACTTGATTATGGAAAACACTAGATATTCTTACCTTATCCCCACCACATACACACATACAGTGCCCTTTTCCTCCATATTTACTTTTTTATGGAATTCATAACTTCTAGAGTATTACATGTTTGTTTTCTGTCTTGCCACACTATAAATTTCATCAGAGCCTGTATCTGTATGGGTTTGCCACTGCTGCATATCTAGCATATCATCACATAGTATATACTTAAGAGATATTCATAGTAAAGATATACTGATTAAAATTCAAAAATATATTATAAAGACAATTGCTTATTAAAACAAAGCAACTTAATCTTAGTTGAAGAAAAATCAATACTTGATTTAATTGTAGTAGAATCTTTCCTTAATGTTTAGAGGTAAATAGGCCATTTCTTTGAGCTAATAAGGATGATTCATAAGGAATAGGAAAAAAAAGTGACATCAGAAACCATTCAAAATTTTTATAGGGACAAAGTTAGCACCAGCTTAAACCAGGATCAGTAAATGATTTGTCAGAAAAAGTTGATCTCAGAATTTCATTATTTAAGAGAGTATAAGGAGGTGGCATTTCTCTTCCAATTACTAGCCTGTGGTCCAGTGCCAAGAATAGCACTATTCTGATACAAGTTCAGGATAAAAGAATATAAATAGGATTTGACTAAGCATATTTGAAGCTTGCAGTGAATCTATGGAAAGCAAACTAAGCACTAGAAAGAGGCTAGGAACAAATAGCACTTCAAGCTAGGCAACTCTAACATTGCCTAGCTCACACTAGTCATTACAGATGTTGCAAAGCTTCTCTTGGTAGCCATTTTATGATTAATGTAATATATAGAACTCCTAGGATAGGAAGTAGTCCTTCTTGCCAGGACTGGGACAATGGGTACATAGTAAACACTGAGTATATCAGGAAGACAGTCTCAATGATATGAACAAGAAATGGGGGAGGAATGATTCCTAGAGCAAAGCAGCTTTTTATTTCCTATGAGCAAACAGACTTGGTTGAGTAGGGCATTCTCTTATCTATGTCTTGGGAAACAGACATTATGAGACCAGATTTTAAAAGAAGAGAAATATTTTTGATGGATCAATTTTGGAGAAAGTTCCATAAGTTTCTAAGAATAAAATATATGTTTATGCTTGGGTAAAATATTCTGTAGTTCTCTACTGGTCTGTTTGATTTTTGATGTTTAATTCCACCATCTATGTTTTATTTTTGTCTGGGTGTCATGTCTATTAGTAAGAGTGGGCTATTGAAGTTACCTCCTGTCACTACGTAAGAGTCAATATCTGAACTTGGCTGTAATAGTGTTTCTTTTATGAACTTGGATGCCCCTGTTTTTAATGCAGGCATGTTTAGAATTACAATATCCTTTTAGTGGATTTCGCCTTTAATGAGTGTGCTGTGTCTTTCCTTTCCTCATCTAGTTAGTTTCCTGTCAAGTCTATTTTGTCAGACATTCAAATAGCTACACCTGTTATCTTCTTGGATCCACTTGCTTTTTGTCTATCCATTATTGGTGAAGTGTGTTTCTTGGATGCAACAGAAAAGATTCTGATGTCATACCCAGTAGATTAGTCTTTATATGGAGAATTCAGAGCATTAATATTCAAAGTTATTAATGAGTAGGATTCTTTGGTTTCTGTTATTTTTGTTATGGTGCTGGTTGTTGACCTCTTATTATGTACGGTTTTAGATTTCTTACATAGAGTTAATGTATTCAGACAAAAATTTTCTTTCTAGTGCCTTTTGTAGAGCTAGTTTAGAAAATAGATACTACTTAAATTTGGTTTTATCATGGAATCTTTTTTTTCAGTCTATGATGATTGACAGTTTTTCTATCAAGAGTATAGGATAGGAACTATGGTCTCTCCAAGTTTATAGAAAAGCTGGCTCTAAAACTCCCCACTGGAAAACTGAGTGCTATCCTGATGATCTTGCCTTAATAGGTTACTTTGTCTTTTTCCTTTGAAGTTTTTAATAAACTTCCTTTGTATTGTACCTTTAGGGTTTTTATTATTATATATCTCAGAGGGTTTCTTTTCTATTCCTGTCTATTTGGGTTCTGTGTGCCTCTTGAATCTGGAAACTTTTTTCTATGGTTTCATTTAAAATACTGTGTGTCTTTGATTTGAGTTTCTTCCCCTTCCTCTATCGTTGTGATTTGTTGGTTTCATCTTTTCATGGTGTCTCAATTTTCCTGGATGTTTTGTACCTTGTTTCTTTTTTAGATTTACCATTTTCTTTGACTAAGCAATCCATTTCTTCTATCTTGTCTTAAAGACCTGACATTCCCGCCTACATGTCTCTCAATATGTTGGTAAGGCTGGCCTATAATTTCTTTGTTTGACATCCTAAGTATTTTTGTTTTCAGTTTTATTTTGATTTGGGGTTTTCTTTGGTGATTATATTTCTGTTTTCATGTTTTGATTTTCTTTCATTATTTCACTCAACTGTTTTCATGGTTTACATTAAGTCTTTTATTCATATCAACTCTAAGGTATTTGACTATATTCATAATTGCTATTTTGAAGTCCTTGTCTTATGCTTCAGATAAATCACTTTTCTTGGGGTATGCTGCAACTGGTTTGTTACTTCTGGAAGATACATGTTGTTTTTAAGGTTCATGTTATGTTTTATCACTGGGACCTGGACTTAAGATGTTTCAAGTGTGTCTTGGTGTAGGTATCTGGTTTTGTCTTTGTTGCATGGATGTTTGGTTGTAGCAACCATTCTTTGATTTCTGCTTCCCACACAGGATCTGAGGCAAGCAAATGTGGTAGTTGTGAGGTCCCTGGTAGAGTCCTTATGTAGGTTGGGAAGTGACACAAAGAAATGGAGATGGGCAGACCCAGCAAGTTGACATCTCAAAGAATAGAGGACTGTTGGAAGAAGGGGCTCCTGCAGGCAGAACACAAAAAACTAAGAGTAAGTCTATGAAGACCAGAATAGAGGACAGGAAGTACAGTGCAAATTGGTTCCTGTAGCCAAGTGTAACGATTGTGGTGTCCTGGTAGAAAGTGTTTCTGAAAGTTGGTGATGACTCAAGTGGGACTAGAAGGAAAGGCTGAGAGTGTTGGCTGGAAAGAGTTAAGAGGACCCTGAGCACTAATCAAGAAGTAGATTCTCCAGGGAATGACAGTAAGATTTGAGGAGTGATTATTAAAGGCAGACTTCAGTATGTCTAGTATTTTATCTGTTTTCTTGATGTTTGGTTTGGTTTGGTTCTTTCAAGACATAGTTTCTCTGTGTTCCCTAGCTGTCCTGGAACTTGATTTGTTAGCAAAGCTAGCCTTGAAGAGATTCACCTGCCTCCCCCTTCTCTCTGAGTGAACAAGTTATCACTGCATGGCTTATAAGACAGTCTATCTCACTGAATCTGCTACTCAACGTTTTTTCTAGAGTGACTAGCCAGCTTGAAGCTGGTGTCTGCCTATTTCTTTTGTGATCTGCTATTCCAAGCACTGAGATTACAAGATATTTAATGACAAAACCAGATTTTCCCAATATGTATCTACAAATCCAGCCCTACAGAAAGTATTGGAAGGAAAACTCCAACCCAAGGAAGGTAACTATGCCCACAAAAATGTAGGCAACAGATAATCCATCTATACCAGAAACCAAGGGTAAAGCAGAACTTATATATTCACAATACCACTGCCAACAACAAACCTAAATCAAACAAGCATCCACAATCAATGGTCCTTACTCACCCTCAACATTAATGGTCTTAACTCACCTATAAAAAGACACAGGCTAACAGAATGGATACGAAGACAGAACCCATCCTTCTGCTGCATACAAGAAACATCTAAGCTTCAAAGATAGACATTACCTCAGGGCAAAGGGTTGGGAAAAGATTTTCCAATCAAATGGGAATAAGAAGCAAGCAGGCATAGCTATCCTAATATCTAACAAGTTAGACTTCAAACCAAAATTAATCAAAAGAGATAAAGACGGTCATTTCATATTCATCACAGGAGAATCAACTTTATATGGAAAAACAAAAGACCCAGAATAGCCAAAACAACCCTATACAATAAAAGAACTTCAGGAGGCATCACCATTCCTGACTTTAAGCTCTACTACAGAGCTATAGTTCTGAAAACAGCCTGGTATTGGCATAAAAATAGACAGGTAGACCAATGCAATCGAATTGAAAATCCTGATATTAACCCACACACCTATGAACACCTGATTTTCGACAAAACAGCTAAAATTATACAATGGGGTGAGGACAGCATCTTCAACAAATGGTGCTGGCACAATTGGATGAGGGTGTGTAGAAGACTGCAGATAGACCCATGTTTGTCGCCATGCACAAAACTCAAGTCCAAATGGATCAAAGACCTCAACATCAATCCAGCCACATTGAACCTCTTAGAAGAGAAATTAGGAGGTACCCTTGAACAAATTGGTATAGGAGACCACTTCCTGAACATAACTCCAGGGGCGCAGACACTGAGAGAAACAATTAATAAATGGGACCTCTTCAAACTTAGAAGCTTCTGTAAGGCAAAGGACACAGTGGACAAGACCAAACGGCAGCCCACAAACTGGGAAAAGATTTTCACCAATCCTAAAACCGACAAAGGGCTGTTCTCCAATATATACAAAGAACTCAAGAAACTAGTCAACACAACACCAAATAACCTTATTAAAAAATGGGGTACAGAACTGAAGAAAGAATTCTCAATAGAGGAAATCAAAAAGGCTGAAAGATATAATTCCCTCAGCTTGTTGTTTATATCTTCTATGTCCATTTTCAGGTCTTAAATAGTTATAATAGTTTTGTTTGTTTCCTTCCCCTGTTTCTGTAGTGAGATATTCACTTTATCTGCTTCTGAGTCACTGACCACTCCCATTGGGGGTAGAAGTGACCTGTGGAACTAGGTCTGAGGAGGAGCCAGGGAAAGCTCTCTTGCTGGTGGGACATGGAGAGGAGAGCATCCGGTGGAACTTGCTTGTGTTCACCTGTCTAGGTTGTAAGTTATCTCTCCCTGAATAAACATCTGTTCAACCTATTTGTTTATCCTGGTCCTTTCTTGTTTCTTCCTTCCTTTCTTTCTTTCTTTCTTTCTTTCTTTCTTTCTTTCTTTCTTGAAAAGGTTTATTCATTTCCTCCAGTTATTTGTGTTTTCCTGGATTTCCTTAAGGGATTTATTCATTACCTCTTTAAGAACTTCTATCATCTTCATATAGTTAGTTTTAAGGTATTTTCTTGTTCTTTAGCTATGTTGAATTTCAAGGCCTGCTGTGATAGGATAATTGGGCTCTGGTAGGAACATGTTGATCATGTTTATTGATTATTGATAGTGTTTTTTTCTAATGGAGTACTTGCTGAAGCTGGAGGCTGGGGGAAGAGGAGGCCAGAAGTAATGGTCTGTGAGATCCATAGGAGGTATGGAATGGATGGGGAGGTGAAGGATACAGATGGTGTTCTCTTGCAGCATAGTCTGCTCATCTGAATCCTGCTCATAATCCAAGGTGCCTAGTAATTCTCCCTTCCAAGGACTTACATCAGGCACTAGAGGCACACAAAGGGAACATGGATTTTGATTAGGCCAGTTTCATCAGCCCATGTGAATGCCTCACCCCACATACATAGCCATGACCAGAGGAAGATTAGAGTGAAAACTACTCAAACTTCTGCTGATTTCAGGAGAATGTGACATCCTTTAATAGGTCTGAGCAATGCTCAATTGTCTATTCTGATCTTTCCTGGTCTTACAGAATGGCATGATTTTTTAGTGAGCACATGATAATCCAAGCTACTTTGTTAAGCATTCTTTGAAGCTATACATGACTGTGTGATTAATATGCTTAGACCATGGGTGTAAATGACCATATGATTAATGTCAAAAAGAAATTTCTATTTCCTTCATCCTGCCCCTTTTGCTGATGGTTAGAATATGAGTGTAATAGTTACTTTAGTATTTCTGTGATGAAACACTATTACCAAGAAATCATTCGATTTGGCTTATGATTCCAGAGGGTTAAAATTCATAGTGATAGAGCAAAGGCATTGTATCAGGAGCATCAGAGAGATCACATCTCAAATACAAACAAGAAGCATAGATCCCACATAGAAAGGAGGGAAGCTTTTGAAAGCTTGCCCTCAGTGACATACCTCTTCCAACAAGACCACATGTCCTAATCTTTTCCAAATGGTTCCAATAATTTAGAACCAAGCATTCAAACATATGAGCCCATGGGAACCATTCTTATTCAAACCACCACATATGAGAAATCAGCAATCTCCAACAGTTAGTAACCTTATAACAGTGCTTACACCATCCAAACAACTGGATTGATGGACATGCTGCTCCTGATAATTGCTGATCTGCCCTTTTAGTCTTAAAAATACCTAAGTAGACTTCCTGTCAGAAATAGAGAAAATTTTCCTTCATTTGACAATTATATTTTAGCCTAATCTGTAGCTTATTATGAAACCATTCTTGTAGTTTTAGAAATTAAGTTTGACATAGATTAAAAATATATAAGTATTAAAAAGTCATTGTTAAGTGAGTCAACTTAAATTCCCAAAGAGTAAAAATATCTAGGAACAAAACAAATGTCATTAATTTAGGTGATATTGAGCCATATAATGGGAAATGAGATATAAAAAAAAACAGAATGATTCCTCTCTCCATATCACAAGCATCTGTTTTATTTTTTTCCTAACAAAGATTAAAGTTACTGAAATATTAAAAACAAAAGCATTTTAAAGATAGCTTTTGTAAGTGGCTTTTTCAAGATAATGACAAAGATACAAATACATATTCATAGAAAAAGGAGATCAAAGAACTCTGCTCTACAGAAAAGGATTGAGGAGCATGTATAGCCCAAGTCAAAGATGTATGGAAGGTACTACTTACAGGCTTTAAATAACAATTGATTGTCCAGCCTTCATTACAGTCAAAGACATGAGTGGACTTCTATTGTATACAACACAATCATACTGGTAAAAGTAGAGCACACAGTCTTATTTCAGTCTTTAGGCTTCAGTTGCTTTGAATCACTGAAAATCTCAGGCAACTAGAGGCAAATATTTCAATAAGACTGTTAAAAACTTCTAGCAATGTGTTTTGGTGTTTGGGTAATTTTATAAAATATTTCTGCTTTAAAGCTGTATTTTATATTTAGTTACATATATGCACATGAATGAAGGGGTTATGCTCTGGTGCCTGAGGAGGTCAGAGGTGGTATTGGATGTGCTGAGACCATGTCAGGTCCTCTGGAATTACAACAAGTGCTTTTCATTTCTGAGCCATTCTGAATGTCCAGCAGATAAATCCCTGTACCACAATTAACCCATTTTATCTGATAACATTGGTCTGATGTACTTGTTACCATTTAATATAAATTAAACTTCTCTATAAAGTTGAAAGAAAAGTTATAAAAAGAAGTAAAAATATATCTTTGAGTGAGAAAGCAATTACACTACAAAATAAAACTGTCTTTTCCTTAAGGGGAAAATGTCTTCCTAAATTGCACTTTAAAATACTTTTCAGTGCCTTTTTTTCCTTAAAGGTAATTTTTGCTCTTTAAAAACACCTTCTTATTTTCAATTCTAGCACTTACATTGTCACTAGTTCCTCTTATAAATGTGACTATCCAGGTCATTGGTTGTTTTTAGCCCGATGAATTTAGACTACATTTTGGTACATGTTACAGAGACTCACCCACAAACAGTCCCTACATCTCCCTCTAGCCCTTGCCCTCATGTGGAGCTGTCTGTCCGAGTTATTTCCTCTCAGGTATTTTCTGAAACCCAGAGGCAACAACACTCTTTCAAAACACTCTGAAATAGTTACTCACATCCCCAAAATTATTCCTTATTTTGAAATGTGGAAAAAGAAGACCAAAGATAGGGAGTGACCACATTTAATTAAAGAAATCTTAAGAACTTGTAGATTTAAATTCCTATTGTAAACTCATACATGTAAAATTCTCCATATTTTTACCCAGTTCACTCCTGGTATTTTTAGCATACATATCACTTTGCCTTCTATTACACTAAATACAGGTGTAAGTTAAACCCTCTGCTGACAAATTCTTTCTTAATCACTTGCTACATGATGGCAGTTAAATTGCTAACTGCTCTGCTCCTCAGAAAGAACACAACAATAACTACAACTAGCTTATTTCATATAAATAAAATATATGTACACATCCCCCTGGAAGAAGGCAATCTTCACTCTTCCTCTTTTACTCCAAATCTAAGCCCACAGCTCTGTAGCAGACCACCTGCTGTGGACTCTCCACCCTCTTTGTCCCTGTTCCCAGGGGACTATGCAGATTCTGGTGTCACAGCCTGATTACCTCCCTTCTATGGGTTATTTCCACCATCACCCCACCCAGCCTTCCAGCCCATCCCAAGTCTGAAGTGTCACCTCCCAATACACAGAAGTACATTCTATCCAGAACTTCTAACACATTAGCCACTGCGATAGGATCTCAGAAGCATTCCCTAACCCATATCCAGGACACTCTCCAAGAACCAAAGAAACTAAGAAATGGAAAACACACCCAACAAACAAAAGATTACATACAAGCACTTAGAATTACAATCTTCTGGTACCTAGATGCCATAATCAAGAACAGCCAGGGTAATATGTCTCAACTGTAGCCCATCAATTCTATTATACTAGACCCTGAGAATATAGACAATATAGATCAAGCACTAGACAAGGACCTCAAAATAGCCTTTATAATTATGTTAAAGCTACTTAAGGAGGGAAATAAATGAGTCTGTTAGTAGTGAAATTGACAAAACACAAACAGTGAAAGAAACTGAAGGAAGAAAAAGCTCAGGACATGGATATTGAAACAAATAAAAAAAAAAAAATACCCCAACAGTGGTAAAGCTGGGGATGAAGAATTTAGGGACTTAAACAGAAAACTCAGAGGTTAAACTTCACAACAGAATACAAAGATGAAAAAGAAACTCTTGAAGACAAAACAGAAGAAATGAACAGCTCAGCCAAAGGGGGGAAAAATCAGTCACAAAACATCCAAGAAATCAGGGATATATGAAAAGAATAAATCTATGAATAATAGCAATAGAGAAAGAAGAAACACAGGTCAAAGGTAAAGAAAATATTTTGGAAAAAGTCATACAAGAAAAATTTCCTAACCAAGAAGAGATGTCTATCAAGGTGTCTATCAAGGTATAAGGAACAAACAGAAAACCAAAGGGATGTGTCCAAAAAGGAAGTTCCCGCAGGATATCACACAATGATCAAAACGAACCCTAAACATTCAGAGCAAACAAAGAATATAAATGCTACAAGGAGAAAAGACCAAGTAGGATATAAAAGCAGACCTACTAGAATTACATCTGAATTCTCAATGGAGACTCTCAAAGTAAGAATGGCCTGAACAGATGGTCTACAAACTCTAAGAGACCACAGATGCCAGCCCAAACTACTATACTCATCAAAACTCTCCATTGCACTAAATAGAGAAAGACAATCCATAATAAAACCAAGTTAAGTACTCTATACTTACAAATCCAGCTCTACAGAAAAGACTAGAAAGAAAACTTCAACCTAAAGAGCTATCCATAACCAAGAAAACATGGAATACATAATATCAGAGCAGAAATCAAAAGGAAGGGGGCCCCACAACAAAATAACAGAAATCAATAAACATATTTCATTATATCTCCCAAAATCAGTGATAAAATTCCCCAATAAAAAGACATGAAATAGGAATCTTGAAATTTGCAAGCAGCAAATGGATGGAACTTGAAGAAACTATCCTGAATGAGGTAATCCAGTCACAAAAAGAGAAACAGAAACATGGTATGCACTCACTCGTATGTGGATTTTAGACACAGAGCAAAAACTCACCAGCCTATAATTCATACTGCCGGAGAAACTAGGATACAAGGAGGACCCTAAGAGATTCATACAAGGTCCCTCAGAGAAGGAGAAAGAAACAAGATCTCCTGAGCATATGGGGGAGGGTAGTGAGTGGAGAGGGAGCTAGAAGAAAGAAAAGGGAAGGAGAGGAAAGCACGTGGGACTAGGAAGATTGAATCAGGGCAGGAATAGTCATAGATGAGAGAAAAGAGAGAGAAGAGAGAGAGAGAGAGAGAGAGAGAGAGAGAGAGAGAGAGACCTTAAAAGGTCTTCAAACCATTATAGGTTTGAAGAAAAAACTGACTCTAGAGAAATGTCCAGAGACCTACAAGACTGACCCCAATTGACAATTTGAGCAACAGTAGAAAGGTTACTATAAATGCCCTTCCCTGATAATGAGATTGATGACTAACTTATCCGCCATCATAGAGCCTTCATCTAGTAGCTGATGGAAACAGAAGCAGACACCCACAGCTAAATACTGAGCTGAACTCCTGGAATCCAGTTGCAGACAGGGAGGAGTGATAAGCAAAGGGGTCAAGACCACATTATAGAAACCCACAGAGACAGTTGACCTGAACCAGGGGGAACTCATGGGTAAGTTAGTCTTTGGTCTCATTATCAGGGAAGCAAACACCCACAGCTAAACACTGAGCTGAACTGTAATCCAGATGCAGAGGAGGACAAGACCAGGCTACAGAAACCAACAGAGACAGCTGCCTTGAACAAGGAGGAGCTACTGGGTCCCCAGACTGATAGCTGGGAAACTAGCATTGGACCAACTCAGACCTCCTGAACATGGGTCTCAGTTAGAAGGCCTGGGCAGTTTAAGGGATCTCTGACAGTGGAACTAGGATGTATCCCTGGTACACAAAAGGACTTTGGGAGCACATTCTCCATGGAGGGTAACTCCCTTAACCTAGAGGCAGGAGGGAGGGACTAGTCCCTACTCCAAATGACAGATTTTGTTGACCCCTTCTGGAAGGCATCACCCTCCCTGTGGAGGGGGGTGGGGTGGAAGAATGGAATAGAAGGGTGGGAGAGAGGGAGGGAGAGGGAACTGGGATTGATATGTAAAATATGAAAAATAAATAAATTTTTAAAAAGACATGAAATAACAGAATGGATTTTTCCTTCTTTTGCATCTAAGAAACATACCTTAGTATCAAAGAAAGGCATCATCGCAGGGTCAGAGGATGGAAAAATATATTCTAAGTAAATGGCCTCAAGAAGCAAGGTAGTTTTGTAACTTTATTATCTGACAAACCAAAACAAATCAGAATAGAGAAACACACTGCATACTCATCAAAGGAAAACTCCAACAAGAGGACATTGCAATTCTATTATGTTTTTAAACATAATTTTTTATTGATTCTTTGGAAATTTCACATCATGACCCCAATCCCATTAATTTTCCAGTCCTGCAGTATCCACCTTTCACCTCTGTAGCACCCCCCAAAGGAAAACTTAAGCAAAAATAGTAAAAATAAAGTAAAACAAAAACCCCAAAGCAAACAAACAAGTACATTTCACCCCTCCATCTTTCCTGCCTTTCCTTTGTTTCTTCGTTGTCTTCATGGCATTGGGAGCTACTGTATATTATGCAATGTAACCTTTGGTCAGGCAGCTTTTCTTGCAAACATTTGTTGTGTAATATATTGTTGGTCAGGTTAAAAACCTCTGGCTTACCCCAGTTGAGTAGACACCAGGTAATATTCGATTTAAAGGCTGAAATCAATAAAGTAGAAACTAGAAAATCATTACAAAGAGTTTGTTCTTAGAGAAAATCAACATGATAGACATAACCTTTAACCAAAATAACCAAAAGACAGAGAGAGAACATGCAAATTAACAAAATTAGAATGAAAGGGAGACATAACAATGGAAAATTCAGAGAATTTTCAGGTCATACTTTGAAAGCCTCCATAAAATTCAAAAATTTAATGGAAATGGACAATTTTCTGGATACTTACCAAAATTAATCAAAACCAAATTAGTAATTTAAGTAGACCTATAACCCCTAATGAAATTGAAGCAGTCATCAAAAGTCTCCTAATCTGAAAAAATAAAAACACAATCTTAGGGCCAGATGGTTTCAGTGCAGAATTCTACCAGATATTCAAAGAACAGCTAATAGCAATACTCTTCAAGTTATTCCATATAGTGAGATAGTCCTTCTGTGGCACTGACCACGCCCATTGGGGGGGTGGAGCCATGGGCGGAAGTGACCTGTGGAAGGAGGTCGGAGGGGGCCAGGAAAGGCGCTCTCTTTCTGGCGTGACTCGGACAGGAGAGGATCCTGGTGTTCATCTGTCTAGGTTGTAAGTTATTTCTCCCTGAATAAATATCTATTCGGCCTATTTGTTTATCCTTATCCTTATTTACCGTGATATCTGGTGTCAGAAGTGGGATTTACCTGGGTTTCGCCCCCAGGCGGCAGAAGCCGCCCCCCCTCCTCCACCCCCCCAATGGGCGTGGTCAGTGCCACAGAAGGACTATCTCACTACAATTCCATACAATAGAAACAGAATGAACATTACCAAAATCTTTTTATGATGATACAGTTACCCTGATACCAAAACCACATAAAGATGCAACTAAGAAAGAGAACTACAGACCAGTCTCCCTCATGAACAAAGACTAAATGAGAGGGCAGGAAATGGAAATCCCTGTCATAGATTTATTAAGAGGGATGCAAACATATCTTGATACCACACGCATTATAGACCATGTCACATAATAGCCATCAATCATCAAGTCTGTAGAAAGAGAGAATGCAGATTAAGAGTGTGGTAATATCTTGCTTGTACAAATAAAGCCTATCTGAAGGTCAGAGAATGGAGCTTGCCACTAGCTAACCATAGAGGTTTGGGGGTCTGTACAGATAGACAGGAAGTGAGATAGCTGGGCAGAAACAAGATGTAAGCAGGGAGAAACAGGAACTCACTCTCTTGACTGCAGAGATGCTAAGGAGGTAAGATGTGGGCGTGGCTTGCTCTTCTCTCTGATCTCTCAGCATTTTCCTCTATATCTGACTCTAGGTTTTTACTACTTAGAACAATTAAGAACTCTATTTACAAAAGAACTCTGATGACAGACAGCAAGCTAAGGAAATGTAGCCTGTGGTACTGAAGTGTTTTCCTGAGTCCAACATCTATGAAGAGCTGTCAAACTTACCTACTGTCTTCAGTTCCACAACCACAGGAAATTGCTCCAGTGGGTTTGTACTTTTTAGGAACCAAAGTGCCAAATTTTAGTGGACAGGGTGAAGCTTCTCTTCCATAAGTATTCAGAGGAAGCAGAGAAGTTTGTAAACAATCCAAGCTAGGAAATGGGTTAATAAGAACATTAGAATGGTAAAGCCTGATTCAGATAGAACACATAATTTCAAAATTGTGATTTCTTCTTAACAGAGTTGAAATTTTCCATGGCTAGGTCTATGAATTTTCCAACATTTGTCATTTTAATATTTTTAAGTTGGGCTTCTTTTCAGTTCCCTTCATAAGTTAATAGTTTAAATCAAGTTTCTAGATATATGCTACACACAAACAAACACACACAGTCATGTGCTTCCTACGTTTTAGAAAGTACTATTATAAATGTAAAAGCACTGAGATACACCTTCAAATAACTCCTTTAAAGATGTAAATATCTACAAGGAAATATGGGTAGATCCCAATAAATTATGTGCATATCTTTGGATTGTGGATACGTAAAAGTGAATAGAATAGATCTGGAATACATGTATATATAAGATAGAATGCTTACTAGAAATGGAGTAATACACCATGTTTTATGGAGATGCTTAGTTGTTTAAAGCTAAAATTGTGCTGTGGGAAAAATAAAAGCCAAAAACTATGAGAGATTACTAGCTAGAAAAACAAAACAAAGCAAAACAAAGAACTAAAACAGTACCAGAGAAATAAATCGCTGCTTATAGAATTAGTGTGTTAAAGTATATTGTTCCAAAGGAACTATTCAAACCAGGTAAAGCAACAAAAGAAATGGATGGTGAATCAGTGAGTGAGAGTGCTGTCAGCAGCTGTTGTTGATCTCTACACTTGCTTCCTTAAATTCAGTTTACAGTACATGTGATTACTCCCTTCCCTAGAATTGCTGCTCAATCAGCAGAGTTCAGAAAAAAAATAAAAGCCTCCAAGTGTTCTCCTTTCCAACAGAAATATGAGCTTTGTTATTCTCTTATTTCCCTTTCTTTAAACATCTCTACATTTCACATGTTCCCTCCTTTCTCCACCTCCTCCACCTCCTCTTCATCCTGTTTCATGTCCTCCTCCTTCTAAGAATACTCCCCTTACATCAGAATATTTGGTAATTGCACACATTGTCCCAGATTCCAAGATATTTGAATCATTCATTATACCTAGAAAAATAAATTGCTAAGAAATCTGATTCTGTAAAACAGATGCAGATATGTCTGTGTCCCATAAAACAGATGCAGATATGTCTGTGTCCCATCCGTTAATGCCACTCTCAAATCACTTTCTTTTTTTCCACTTGATGATGCCCACAAAGACAAGTGTCTGATCATAAGGTTTTCTTTTTACTTGAACACTGAGAATTTTGAAGAAAACAATTCTTCACTCAAAACTCTAAGATTTCCTTAATAAAAGTTTTGTTGCTTGTGTTTAAACCTGAAATAAATTAGGAATGTCTAAATCTGCAGATTCAGGAAGAAGGGCTGAATTCTGAGGCGACCCAATGCTACACAGTAAAATTTTAGCAGAAATGCAGCACATGGAGATTTTTAGGACTTGTAACAATTCTATAGAATAGACATAAACATGGACATTGTGTATCTAAAATGTAACTTTGCAAGTAAAAGTATGATCTCCACCTCCCTTGTTTAAAGCCCAACAGGGCAGGTGTGAGCTGTGGCTTCCATTAACTATCTAGTACCTCCACACAATTAGAATTCACTGCAGTGATGTTATATAAAAGATGGTCATGGACTCTTAACAGCTGTGGGTGTACTTCACCCTAAATTACTATAGATGGTGCCAATGTGACATCTAAAATCCTCCAGAAATAACCTAAATGTCTAACAATTTTATCTTTGTTCTTCATTATCTGAAACTTTCGTGGCATAGTCAACCAATTTCATTTGCTCCTCTACTCTGAAGCTGCACTTACTCTGTAGCATCTTGTGAACTTCAATCTTTTCTATGATAAGGATATAGGAAAACACTTTTGTATGTTTGGTAAATAATCTGAAACCCTATCAAACACCCACAAAGCAAATAATCACATTTTAAACAATTTATTAAATCTTTCTCTCGCATAAAACAAAATAATAAAAATAAAAAGATACCTATTTACACTGAGGCCAATAAAACAGCTTGCAAAATGCCAAGAGAGCTTCAGAGATTACAACTTTTCTTGGTAAGAACAATGATTTCACCCTCTCATCACACCTCCCAAAGCCCCTCCCCTGGTCTTCAAACGCTGCCCCTTCTTGTTTACAATTCTGGGAAACATCCCTTCAGTCTTCCTTCTGTACCAGCATCAAAGATGAGGTTTCCTGACTTGAACAATTTTGTCAAGACTTGAAGTGTTCCTCAAGTTGGTTTATTAAGTTATGAAAAGCAATCTGTTCCCAACTGGCTATATAATTATTTTCTTTAAAGTGCCTTGGTGGACAGATAAAGGACCTTGCTCTGTTGTTAACCCAGATAAAACTAATATAATGTGGGGATGAAAATGACCATAAAGCAGCAAAATCTATATTAGGATCTTGCTTAACTGTGTGATTGTTTATCAAACACACTGTACTGTTCAGATCTTATTAAACATTATTAAGTAATATGACAGTCAATACTTTTATTCATAATTATAGTAAACATTTAAAAATATTATCATCCACACAGGTTTCTAAATTTTTATCTGCTATGACAAGATATCTCTCAAAGGAAATACACCCCTGTTTCTTACTGTAATGCAAATATAGAGGCTGTAATGTTATTTCTGTCTCTAGGGACTGTAGCTTAGAATTCATATGCCTCTTTAAAATTCTGTGACTTTCACTTCTGAGAACTGCATATTACATTATTTCATTCATGATATCTTATTCTACCCCCTTCACAAACCATATACACATAAACAGTACCTTTACATGGTTTTAAATGAGAAAGAAAGGGAACTCACTTCCACCAGAGAATGAAATAAAATTAAATTTAAAATGCCATCAATTATTAACACTAAAAGACAGTGCTTTGACGAAAGTTGCTCAGTATGATTCTGTCATTTAAGGTGATGTGAAATTGTAATCCTAGCTCCTCTTGGAAGGTCCTTGTTACTGTTCTCTGTATGAATATAGTAGTGAAAACCAAAATAACTGGAAACACTGTGGGAAATGATCTGTTTATGGACTTAGTAAGTTATATTATTGCAAAGTCCTTAAGAGTTTTAATTCTTGTCTTGGAGTCTTAAAAACAAATGGTGTCACTGAGTGATCTTGGTTTTCACTCAAGTTATCAGCAGAGGAAAAAGCTTCAGTAAATTTCTTTTTCAAGTTTCTAAATATATATATATATATATTCTCAAAACAGGAGAAGAAACACATCAATCAACATTAAAGACGATGACTGGGCCTAATCTCTAGAAATTGGGAAATGGAACAAAGCTCTGTCAGCCCAATTTCAGCTTTGCAATAGGTGTGGCACAGCTCCCTATTAGCAACAAGGTTCTCATCCCACTGGGTTAGGAATGAAATTCTATTCTCTCTCTCTCTCTCTCTCTCTCTCTCTCTCTCTCTCTCTCTCTCTCTCTGTGTGTGTGTGTGTGTGTGTGTGTGTGTGTGTGTGTGTGTGTTTACAGGTACACACTGGAGGTGAGTATGCACATGAATGTGGGAGCTCAGCCTCAATAAGACAGTTAAGTTCATCAGGAAATGGAAGTGCATGGAATGCTTCTATAAACACACTAGCATATGCATTTTGAGACATTAATGTGAATGCATACTAAATAAAGCTTGAAATTAAATTACATGTTGCTAGACTACTCATTTCAAAGTGGTACCATTTCAAAATTTCACCTTAATATGTGAAATTTACAGTTACTCAGTATCTGCAATAAATTTATTTTTCATTTGCTTTTCTTGCTAATGGGTGTGAACTATTAGCATGTCATATCCTGTAAATAATTTACCTTTTCTTAGAAATAATGAGTTTAAGCTTGTCTTGATTAATCTATCCCATTTTTCTGCTGAGCCCCCTATTGCCCCATATCTTCTAATTAATTTTATGAGTTCTTCAATTATTTTTGAAAAAAATATATATATTTTTCCAACTCTATATTGTGTGTACTTATTAGTTATGTCCTTAGATAATAAAAATTCTGCTTTTCCTTTTATTGAAAACAAATTCTTTTTTCATACAACATATCCTGATTAGAGTTTTTTCTCCTTCTACTCCTCCCAGTCCTTCCCCATCTCCCTTCTCCTCCAGATCAACTACCTTTC
The DNA here is from genome assembly GCF_943737965.1 of Phodopus roborovskii. NCBI lineage: Eukaryota > Metazoa > Chordata > Mammalia > Rodentia > Cricetidae > Phodopus > Phodopus roborovskii. Next base: position 648,456 of record NW_026126413.1, on the reverse strand, counting down.
TATCATGAGAAAAGAGCAAGAAGAGCTAATAACCAAGCATGGCAAAATAAAATATAATATGAAGCAAAACTTTTCCATTCAAGATGGACATGACCAAGAGGAAAAGTTCCAAGAGCAGACAGAAGAGTCAGAAACCCACTTGTTCTCATAGTCTGAAGCCCAATAAAAATACTAAGCTAATAGCTATAATATGTATGCAAAGGACCTGGTGCAGGCCCCTGTCAGCTGTACTTGCTGCTTCAGTCTCAGAGTTCATATGTGTCCTGATTCAGAGCCTTGTTCTCTTCATGGCTTCCGTCCCCTCTGGCTCTTACAGTCTTTGCACATCATTTTCCACGGGGTTTCCTGAGCTCTGAGGGAGGTATTTGATGGAAACTTTCCATTTAGACTCTGTCTGTGTAATGACTGGCTATGAATCTATGCATCTGTTCCCATTTACTACAGAAGGAAGCTTCCCTGATGATTACTGAATGAAGCACTGGTCCATCATTTATATCAGAATATTGTCAGGAGTCAATCATTTATTGATTTCTTCTTTTTTTTTTTTTTTTACCATTAGTGGTTGGTTTACCCTAGGTATGGGTTTCTTCTCATGGAGAGGGCCTTAAGTAAAATCAGACAGTGGCTGACTACACCTACTACTGTACATATTTTGCAGGAAGGACAGATTGAGATTATACTTCAAAGGTTTAGTGGCTGGGTTAGTGTCCACCTTTCTCTCTTGGTAACCTGCAGAATACCTTCTCACACCATACAGTAATACATGGGGAAAGATGCTACATAGGCACCAGCTCAACTTCTCCATGATCAAATAGTTCTGTGGTTGTTGTCCTTGGCAATGGGCCCCACCGTCAAATATTTGGAGAGCCTCATTTTGTCTTAGCATCAGGGTGAATTATTTTGGGATTTCCATGGAACTCATTGGCCAACAACTCAACTGAATCCAGCCCAGTCCTGCCACTGGAAACTTGTTTGGTGACAAGAGATGGCCAGTTGAGACTCTGTATCATCCGTTACTAGGAGACCTCATTTGGATCACTTTCACATATCTTAGGAAATTTCCACTGCACTAGGTTCCCACATTATCCCTCAAATGGCCCTCAATTATAGCTTTTCTTTTCTCACTTTTCCTCCCCCTACACTATCTCACCTCTCCTTCCCAATATGATCCTACTATTCCAGTCCACAACTGTCCCAACCTGCCTGTAAAATTTATTTTCCACTTCGAGGGAGATTCATGTGTTCCATGAAGACCATTCCTCCATATCTAACCTCTCTAGGTCTACTGGTTGTACATTTATTAACATTTTATTTAATAGCTATCTCACTCACCCATTTGGTTTTAAACTTCATGATGTCATTTTATGAATGCTGAGTAATACTCCATTATGTTAATATACCACTTTTTTATTGATTCTTCTGTTGTGGAACATTTAGGCTGTTTCAAATTTCAGGCTATTATGAATAGAGCAGCAATGAAAATGGTTGAGCAAGTATCCTTCTGGCTGGATGGAGTATCCTTGGGTATAAGCCTAAGAGTGTTATTACTGTATCTTGAGATAGATGGATTCCCAGATTTCTGAGGAATTGCCACACTGATTTCAATAGTGGCTATACAAGTTAACACTCCACCAGCAATGGAGAAGTGTTCTCCTTGCTCCACATCCTCACCAGCATGAGCTGTCACTTGTGTTGTTGATTTTCCAATTTGGTGGAGTATGGTTTATTTATTTATTGTATTTTATTTTTTTAATGTCCTTATGATCCTCTGGATTTCGTTGGTGTCTGTTGTTATGTCCTCTATTCATTTCTGATGTTGTTAATTTGGGTAGTTTCTCTCTCTCTCTCTCTCTCTCTCTCTCTCTCTCTCTCTCTCTCTCTCTCTCTCTCTGCTTGTTAGTTAGTTTGGATTTGTCTACCTTATTGATTTTCTCAAAGAACCAAAAATTTGTTTCATTGATTCTTTGTAATGTTCTCTTTGTTTCTATTTTATTGATTTCAGCCTTCAGTTTGATTATTTCCTGCTTTATTGAGTGTGCTTATGTTCTGCTCTAGAGCTTTCAGGTGTGTTGTTACATTACTAGTAAGAGATCTCCACATTTTCTATGTAGGCACTTAATGCTAAGAACTTGCCTCTTAGAATCACTTTCATTTTGCCACATCTGCATAGGTAAGCAGTGTTTTCATTCTCATTGAATTCAAGGGAACTCCTTAATGTCTTTATTTCCATCCTTTACTTAATTTTCAATCAGTGGAAAGTTATTGAGTTCTCATCTGTAAGCTTTCTGTTGTTTCTGTTGTTCATGATACCCAGATTTTAGTTTGATAGGATGCAGAGAATTATTTCAATTGTTTGTACATAATGAAACTTGCTCTGTGTCAAAGTATACGGTCAGTATTGGAGAAGAATCTGTGAGGTTCTGACAAAAAAGCACAGTCTTTTCTGTTCAGGTGAAATGATCTCTATGTTAGATCACTTGGTTTAGAATGTCTGTTAGCTCAGTATTTCTCTGTTCAGTTTTTGTCTGGATGAGGACACCCACTAGGAGTGCATGAGAGTCAATATGTGACTTAAACTATAGTCAGATTTCTTTTACAAATTTGATGCCCTTGTTTTAGGGACATAGATGTTAAGAATTAAAATATCCTGTTGGTGGATTTTCCTTTGATTAATATAAAGTTTCATTCACTATCTCTTTTGATTAGTTTTCGTTTGAAGTCTATTTTATCAGATATTAAAATGGCTACACCAGCTGGCTTCTTAAATCCATTTGCTTGGAATGTCTTTTCTAACATTTTACCTGGATTTAATTCTATCTTGATGCTGACATATGTTTCTTGGATATAGTGGAAGGAGAAATTCTGTTTTTGCATCCATTTTGTAAATCTAAGTCCTTTTATTGGATAATTGAGATCATTGATAATGAGAAATATAAGTGACCAATGATTGTTGATTCCTTTTATTTGTTATTGATTTTGGTGGTATTGATAGTGGTGGCAGTAGTGGTGTATGTGGTGTACATTTCATTTCTTTTCATCTTGATGGTCTGAGATTATTTATTTTCTGTGTTTTATGGTTGTAATTAACCTCCTTATGTTGGCATTTCCTTTTTAGCACTTTCTATCAAGCTGGATTTATAGATTTGATTCTATCATAGAATACCTTATTTTCTCCTTCTATGGTGATTGAAAGTTTTGCTGGGTATAGTAGTCTGAGCTGGCATCTGTGGTCTCTTAGAGTCTGCAGCACATCTGTTCAAGCCCTATGGCTTTTAGAGTCTCCATTGAGAAGTCGGGTGTAATTCTAATAGATCTGCCTTTATATGTTATTTGGTCTTTTTTCCTTACAGATTTTAGTGTTTTCTTTCTGATCCAATCTATTTGGTGTTCAGTATGCCTCTTGTACATATATATGTATACATATATTTTGTTCCATGATTTTCTTAAAGAAAAAAAAATTGTGGGTCCTTGAGCTGTGATTCTTCTTCTATCTATATACCTATTTACCTTGGGTTTGGTCATTACATAATGTCCCACATTTCCTGGATGTCTTATGTTAGGAGTTTTTCCATTTTATATTTTCTTTGACAATGTATCCATTTCTTCAATGCCTGAGATTCTCTCTGTTGTCTTTTGTATTCTTTTAGTGAAGCTTGCCCCTGTAGTTCCTGTTTGAGTTCCTAAAGTTTTAATTTGCAGAAATTCCTCAGTTTCTGTGTTTTTAAAATAACTGGTTCTATTTCCCATTTTTTTCTAATTTTTTTATTTAATATTATTCTTATTTTACATATCAATCCCAGTTCCCTCTCCCTCCCATCCTCCCATGATGTCCAGAGACTCCTCATCCCATCCCCCATCCACTCCCCAGGGAAGATTAGGCCTTCCATAGGGGGATCATTGAAATCTATCAAGTCATTTGGGGTAGGGCCTTGGCCTTCCCCCATGTATCTAGACTAACCCAGTCCCACCATGGGGAATGAGATCCTGAATTCCTTTTGTGCACCAGGGATACATCCTGTTCCATTATCACAGGTCCCATAGACTGAGTTCCTCTTGTTCAGCTCTTTCTGTGAGTTTCTCCAGCCTGTTCTTAACCCATTTGCTTATCACCCCTCTCTCTCCAAAACTGTATTCTAGGAGCTTGGGTCAGTTTTTTTAGCTGTGTGTGTCTACTTCTGTTTCCATTACCTACTGAATGAAGGCTCTAGGATGACATATGAAGTAGTTATCAATTTCATTATCAGGGAAGGGTATTTATAAGGTAGCCGGTCCACTATTGATTAGATTGTTAGTTGGGGTTATCCTTGTAGGACTCTGAACATTTCCCTAGTGCCAGATTTCTCTTTAAATCTATAATGGCTCCCTCTATTATGGCATCTCCTTTCTTACTCTCCACAATTCTTCCACAGACTCTTCCTGCTCCCTCATATTCTCCTCTCCCCTCCTCTTCTCCTAGTTCCCTCTCCCCTCCCAACAATGCTCCCAATTTGCACTGGAGATCTTGTCCCTTTTCCCTTCTCTGGAGGACCATGTATGTCTCTCTTAGGATCCTCCTTGTTTCCTAGCTTCTCCGTCAGTATAGATTGTAGGCTGATGATCATTTGCTCTATGTCTAAAAATCCATATATGAGTGAGTACATACCATGTTTGTCTTTTTGTGACTGGGTTACCTCACTCAGGATGGTTTCTTCTAGTTCCATCCATTTGCCTGCCAATTTCAAGATTTCATTGTTTTTGTTTTGTTTTGTTTTGTTTTCCACTGAGTAGTACTCCATTGTGTAAATGTTCCATATTTTCTTTATCCATTCTTCAGTTGAGGGGCATCTAGGTTGTTTCCATGTTCTCCCTATTACAAGTATGCTGTTATGAACATATTTGAGAAGACGTCTTTGTTGCATGAATGTACATCTTTTGGGTGTATGCTTAAGAGTGGAATTGCTGGATCTTGTGGTAAACTGATTCCCATTTTCCTGATGAGCTACCATTCTAATTTCCAAAGTGGCTGTACAAGTTTGAACTACCATCAGCAGTGGAGGAGTGTGACCCTTTCTCCACATCCTCTCCAGCATTATCTGTCATTGTTGATTTTTTATTTCACCCATTCTGACAGGAGTAAGATGGTATCTCAGAGTTGTTTTGATTTACATTTCTCTGATGGCTAAGGAGGTTGAGCACTTTCTTAAGTGGCTTTCAGCCATTTTAGATGTCTCTATTGTATTGAGAATTCTCTATTTAGTTCTGTACCCCACTTTTTAATTGGATTATTTGGTGTTTTGGTGTCTAGCTTCTTCAGTTCTTTGTATATTTTGGAAATCGGCCCTCTATCAAGTGTGGGGTTGATGAAGATCTTTTCCCATTCTGTGTGCTACCATTTTGTCTTGTTGACAGTGTCCTTTGCCTTATAGAAGCTTTTCAATTTCAGGAGGTCCCATTTATTAATTGTCAATCTCAGGGTCTTTGCTACTGGTGTTATGTTCCAGAAGCAGTCTCTTATACCAATTCACTTGAACATCCCACTTTCTCTTCCAAGAGGTTCAATGTGGTTGGATTTATGTTAATGTCTTTAATTCATTTGTATTTAAGCTTTGTACATGGCAATAGACGTGGATCTATCTGCAGTCTTCTTCACATCAACATCCAGTTATGCCAGCATTATTTGTTGAAGATGCTGTCTTTTTTCCATTGTAATATTTTAGCTGCTTTGTCAAAAATCAGATGTTTGTAGGTGTGTGGGTTAATATCGGGGTTTTCAATTCAATTCCATTGGCCTACCTGTCTCTTTTTGTGCCAATACCAACCTGTGTTCTATAGTAGAGCTTGAAGTCAGGGATGGTGATGCCTCTGGAAGTTCCTTTATTGTACAGGGTTGCTTTGTCTATCCTGGAACTTTTGTTTTTCCATGTAAAGTTGAGTATTGTCCTTTAAAGGTCTGTGAAGAATTGTGCTGGGGTTTTGATGGAGATTGCATTCCATCTGTAGATTGTTTTTGGCAAAACTTCCATTTTTATTATGTTGATACTACCTATCCAAAAACATGGGAGATCTTTCTATTTTCTGGTGTCTACTTTAATTTCTTTCTTGAAAGACTCAAAGTTTTTGCAACATGTCTTTCATTTGCATGGTTAGTCTTACCCCCAAGATATTTTATGTTGTTTGTGGCTATTGTAAAGGGTGATGTTTCTCTAATTTCTTTCTCAATCAATTTATTGTCTGTATATATTAGGACTACTGATTTTTTAAATAATTTTTTAAAGTCCTGTGTCCTGTCACTTTGCTGTTTATCAGCTGTAAAAGTTCCGTGGTAGAGTTTTTCAGGTCACTTATGTAAACTATCATATCATCTGCAAATAGTGAAAGTTTAACTTCTTCCTTTCCAATCTGTAACCCCTTGATCTCCTTCTGTTATCTCATTGTTCTAGCTAGAACTTCAAGTACAATATTGATAAGATATGGAGAGGGTGAACAACCTTGTCTTGTGCCTGATTTTAGAGAAATCTCATTGAGTTTCTCTCCATTTAGTGTTTTATGTTTGATGTTGGTTTACTGTATATTGCTTTTATTATGTTTAGGTATGTTCTTGTAAATCCAACACTCCTTCATGATAAAGGTCTGTTTTCCATTTTTAAGTCTTGAATAGTTTTATTTATTTTCTTCAACTGTTTGCATTTTGTTGACTTTCTTTAAGGAATGTATTCCTCTAAATTTGTTTGTATTTTCCTGGATTTCTCTACGGGTTTACTCACTTTCTCTTTCAGGGATCTCCATCATCTTTATATAGTTGGTTTTAAGGTCTTTTCTTCTGCTTCAACTATTCAGGGCCTAATTAGGTAGGATAGCTGGGCTCCAGGGAATGTATATTGCCCTAGCTGTTATTGTGTTTTTATGCTGGTGTCTAGGTATCTGGGTTTTGGTGATTATAGATCTAGGTATGTTTTTCTATGTTCCTCTTTTCTGTTTCATCTGTGATTCTTTTGAGACTGTGATTGCTGTGTTTCCTGTTTCCCTTGCCTGTTCAGCTGGTGAGTTCTCAGGGAATAACTGCAAGTGTTGGAGGCTGGGATACTGGGATGTGTTGGGGGAAAGGAATGTTGAAGGAGAAAGTCTTTGTGATCCCTTGGATATGAGGTCAGAGGGTAAAGGCAGACAGACCTCAGCCATTTCCTGCTGGGAATGAGACTGGGGGAGGGGGTGGATTTAAGGATCAGTAGGAGAGGTGTGGGTCAACCTGCTTACTTGTTGCCCTGGGAGGAGTTTTCTTGTGTTATCAGTGGCTATCTACTGGGATAATGCGACAGGATGGGGGAAAGAGGTTTGTAAGAGGAAGATCTGTGGGGTCCACAGGAGATGGAGTGGGGGGGGGTGATGAGGGTTGGAGGAGAAGGTCTTTGAGATTCGCAGGAATGGGGGTGGAGAGAAAAGGGAGCAGTAGATTTCTGCTAAAAAGCTGGAAATGAGACAGGAGAATTGGATCTCAGGAGCAGTAGGAGAGGTATGGGTCTACCTTCAGCCTATTTGGTGCCCTGGGAGGGCTGGGAAAAAGCAATGAGTGGGGGTAGGGTAGTTAGAAGGAAGAAGATATCTGGGATCCACTGGAGATGGGAGCATGGGGCCAGGAAAGGCTGGCACAGGTGTTTGCTCCAAAGCTGGGGAGGAGACTGGAGGATTGGATCTGGGGAAACATGTAGAAGAATAGAATTCTTATCTTAATATAGTCTAGTTTTTCAGGTTTTTTTTTTCTTTTATGCTTAATAAATGCTAACCTAGTCAAGATTCCTTTGGATAGGCCATTATCATAATAATTATTTTACAACGATACATTGCAAGGATTCAGGCATTATGCTGGCCTGCCCCTGTCACCTGGCAGAATGCACTCAGGCAGTACCCTGGTCAGCTCAGGGTTCCATGAGTCTGCAGGAAGGTATAAAGGACCCCTTGAAAAGTCAGACTTACGCTCTTTTGCCTTCCAGCTCTGCTTGCTGTATCTTTCTCTCTCTGTGTGTGTCTCTCTCTGTGTCTCTCTGTCTCTGTCTCTGTCTCTCTCCTCTTCTGTTCCTAGTGACTCTATGTCTCTTTCCTTCCCCTTACTCCCCTTTCTAAATAAACTCCTCATTTAAGCTCTATCTTCCTAGTGTGCTATTCCCTAGACCCCAGTTACCTTTACCTGCTATGGAAACTGCTATGCTCTCCCACATGGTCCCTTACCTTGGGACCCCACTCACTCAGGGCCACCCTCCCCTTCTCCAGCTTTTATTCCTATAACTGTAACAAAAGAACAACATGCATGAGTTTTGATTTTTTAATTATGTACTAATTATTTTTTTCTATTTATTTTAATCTATACATAAGAATATTAATTATATAAATATTAGTGTGATTCTACATACTGTTTTGGTATACATATCTAACTGCCTAATTTTTAAGTCAGTTTGAATACATTTATGACCTGAAAACTCAATTTTTCTTTATGATAAACATCTTAAAATTACTCTGTCCCCCGTGTTTTTGAAACGTGCAGTACATTACTGTTCCATAACTGTACTAACCATAATAAACTGCATGATTTTAGTGCACTTAAATGAAAAAGCATGTAAGGAGACAGTATCTCCTACATGTAAGCAAAAAAATATTACAGTATAATGTTGAGGTCAGTAGTGATGCATACTTCCTAACCTGATGCTAATGTTTTTTACAAGGCAATTTCTTGTCAGGCTAGTTGATGAACATCGAGCGATTTGTCCCTTAAAACAAATCTAACCATAATTCTCTCAAAAGAAAAAGAAACTAGCCAAATAATTTGTTATGTGTGAAACCTTGATGGAATAAATTTATCTTGCAACAATTTTGGTGACATTGTACCTTATTAATGATCCCATGTTCTACCTAGTAGTCTTCCATTATGGTAATAAAATGAGATAAAATTCGTTGAATCTATTATTAGGTAAAAGACATCTAGTCTGAAAGAGCACTCTTTAATGGGTTAGGGATTATAAAACTGAATCTATTTTTTAGACAAGATCAGGCATGCTAAGAGTGGTATAGCCATAGACTAAATCAAATTTTTAATAAATCAAAAAAGCAAGCTTGTTTAGGCAAAAGGGGTAAAGTAGGGTGAGTAGGACTATATTAACTTTTCTGATTGCTTACAATCTTACATTTACTAGAAAATCAATTGCTCAATTTACTTTGGGGAGCTGAGCCAGTTTTAGCATGCCATGTAATTTTTAGAATTGCCATAAAAATATTATACATATTTATAGAGTACTATGTGATAATTCAATACATGCATATATTGGGTAATAAAACCTAGGCAAACACTTCAATGAGACATGGAATGACATACTATAATCCCAGTATTTGGGAGAATGGGGTGCCAGAATTATAGGTTCTTCATGAGTGTCATGTTCTACCTAGTATACTTCTCTGTATAGCTATAATACTAGTATACTATATCTATAGCATACTTAGTTTATGAAACAAAGAGATTGATAGTTCATAGCCAGCTTGGACTACATACAAAGACCCTGTCCCAAAAGAAACAAACAAGGGTAAACATATTGTTGACTGTAATATTAAAGGCCATTAATAACCTGACACAAATTCTCTGGAAAACATACTCAGAGAACTAAGTGCAAATGTTTTTATGGAGTTTACTTTATAGCAACACCTCTATGGAGTGGGAGAAGTAGAATTAAGCAGAGGGCACATTTCTTACATAGTAGATCTCAGTCATTCCTTAGAACACTCTACAGCTAAAGTGGTGCTACAGAGATTCCTTGAGTTAACAGAAAGGTCTGAATTTGTACATTGACCAGGGGTTAGGTGTGGAATGCCCTTGTATGGGGTTATAGCCAGGGAAGTTCCCTTGGTTGGAGGCAATTGTAAGAGACATTCATATGTAAGCTTCTCAGCAAACATTTACATCCTCTTGGGAAATCAACACCTCATTGCAGTAGGTAGTCTGTGAGTAGTAAACTGTAGTATCCACTTGTCCATTGTGCATCTACTTGCTTCATGAGTAAGTTTCCTCCAAATACAATTCCTCTGGGATTAGATTTTGTCTCATTGTTTAAGAAAAGGTACAAGAAAAAAAATTATAGTGGAACAAATTACAGTCTCTATAACTTTAGCTACTTTAGGGTTGATTAGGAATCACCATTTCCCTCCTGCACTGTCCATTCTATATGAACATTAGGTATTTTTGCTGATACAAGTAGTTGATCTGGAAGAATGGATGAAACTTTTTAATCCCTGAGAGATCTGAATTCCTGGAGATCATACTTTCAGGATTATGTCCACTTACTGGTAAAAATGGGCAAGGGGCTAAAATCAGTCATCTCCTAAAATCAGTTGGTTTCCAGCCTAAAGGGAGTCCTACCACTTCCTGATTATCAAGCAGGTTTGGCACATCACTCTAGTGACAGGAGACACAACATGACTGGGGACAATGGTAACTAAAGACATAAGTACATAATGTGTTCCCTGGCAAAAGCTATCCCCTCCAGGACCAAAAACCTTTCAAGCTGGAATGTACAACCCATGGCTCACTGAACTCATGTGGTTACATGTAGCTGAATATACAGATTCACAAACTTACTTAAAACACTTCAAGATGCTTTAGGTGACTTATTTTGATAATTCAATCATGCAATTATTAAACATAAACTTTGTAGAAGGAAAGGTCATGTCACAATAAAGTAAGGATAAATAATGGGTATTGGAGACATGTCAAAATAACAGAGATAGACAAATATTTCCTAAATTGACCACTGGCATTATAGTAAAAAAAAAAAAATGTTTTTCTGTTTTTCAGTTTATTTGCTAATTATCCTCTGTAGACACCCACTCTTGCTACAATTCTCATTGTAAATTTTTCCATTTTTATTTAATTTTTTTTAATTTTACATACTAGTCCAAGCTACCCCCTTCCCTTCTCCCTCAGGTAGTGATGGTTTGGTTATACTTAAACAGAAGGAGTTGGTCTTGTCCTACTGTCTTGCTGTCACACTTGCTTTTGCCATTATATAATACCCACCCGCAAAATCCTTACCAGATACAGGATGATGTCCTTGATCTTCCCAGGACAGATATCTAAATAAATCCTTTCCTTTACAAAGTGATCTAGCCTCAGGTATCTTGTTAAATTAATGAAAACTAGATTACTACTGCATGGGACAGAACTAAGTCCTCTGAATATGAGTGACAGCTATGTGGCTTGATCTGCTGGGGGTGCTGGCATTGGGACCAGGATTTATCCTGGGTGTGTGAACTGGCTTTTTGGCAACAATTCCCTGAGGTAGAATACCTTACTCAGTCTGTACACAAATAGGATTCTTGAGGCACTAGTTCCTCTTCTGATGACCCAAAGACCATCCATTAGGCCCTACTTCCAAAGGCTCTACCACACTGCTCAGCCAGCAATGTGTGAATCAAACTTAAATAGTAATAATCAGAGAATAGCGTTGATATTAAACCTAAACCTTAGCATATAGCTATATAAATATCAGATATGGGATCCTGCAAACATTGGAAATCCTGCCATAAGTTTGTCACAATGTCAAACTGTTATTGCAAGCTTGTTTCTAAGGAGACCTAAAACAAGCCAGATAAAACATTTATTTATATGCATAAACATTTGATAAATTAAACAAGGCAGAGAAGAACATCTGTTTGACAATCACTAGACCAAGATGGGCAGTCATCCAGGTCATTGAGCAATTGGTTTTCAAAAGCAGATCTTAATCCTGTTATTTTGTCAGAAAAGTGTTTACCCATTTGGTCAGGAATGCAAAGTTCTTTACAAAAAGCTGTTTTGAATGTCCTTACAGGGATCAGTTTTGACATAATTTTCCTTTACAAATATTAAAAGCTATAATCAAGAATCAAAGAAATGCCAGGAAATTGTAGCAAATGCAGTGTCTGAAATATATGTGGACTGTTAAAATATGGCACATACATTTATGTATATAGCTTTAAGAAGAAAATGCACATTGATCAGTTTTGATATATTATTTTCAGAAACAAACAAACTGAACAGAAATGTAAATCAGGTAACATTACAAAGATTATATAGTTTCAACCATAAACTTGATTGTGTACAGAGAATATTTACTCTTTTAACAGAAAATATGTATTGCCACATATACTTGGAGTATTTAAAAAGAACTTATGTATGTCTCTGAAGATGAAAGGCCCTAATGAAGTTATAATCTAAAAACGATTGGAAAGTGTACTTATCAAATAGGATTGCTTTAATCTGCATTCCTCAACGTGATCCACTCCTTAAGAGTGACAGAAGTATTAGTGAAGGAACAAATGCCTTAAAGAGTTGTGTATGTGTGTGTACTCTGTAAATGACCAGCAGCCAAAATGGTGGTGAGACAAGGTTAGAATATTAATCAGTAATTGATTTGATAGCCATGGTTCTGTTGAATGTGAGCTAAGTGACGTCCCACCAGGACATATGTAGATTTGGAGCCAACAGCCTCTCCAATACCATTAGTTCTAGATGCTATGGAAGCCAGATAATTCAGATTTATTTAAAGAATGTCTAATAATATTTTCCTTCTAAGATTTCTCAGATTTGCTGAGAGGGACCAAAACTTATAGGATCTGGGAAAAGAGTGAATGGAAGGAATAAAAAAAATCAAATGATCATGGCTGCAGGGACTTTTGAATGTAGAAAGGGACTTTAAACACAGGAAGAAGACTGGAGCTTGAAAATCGGGATTATTTCATTCAAGACTGAAGAACACTATAGAAGAACAGTGAAATGGGTTCACCTGCAGGATGAGTGCCGAATTAAGAAGGATGGAGCCAGAAAAGTGGGTACCCTCTGTGTTGTTCTTTTGTTTTGATTGCTGCCTATGAAACACAAACACGAGATTCAGCACCCACGTGGAGTTTATTGGTAGAGGGGAGAGAAATGGGGGGGGCTAGCTGGTGGCCAACCAAAGGCAGGAGAGAGAGAGGGGAGGGGAAGAGATGGAGAGCAAGAAAGCAAGAGAGGAAGGGAAGAGAGAGGGGTCACTCTTGATGCACTTGCTTTAAAAGGGAAACTTGTACATGCATAACTGAGTCCCCTGCACAGCCAGGTAAGTCGTGACGTGGAGATAACATGACCATGAGTGCCCTGCCTATCATCAGTGGGCGGGGTCAGCAGATTGCTGGTTTCGAACAGTCTCATAGGTGCCTTACTGGAATTTTTGTGAGAATGGAGTTCTTAATTTGTCCTAGTAATGAAAACCCAGAGTCATATATAGAATAACACGCTGAGAGATAAGAGAGGAGCAAGCCACCACCACACCTTACCTCCTTTGCATCTCAGCAAAGTTCCTGAGAGCAAGTTCCTGTTTCTTCCTGCTTATATCCTGTTTCTGCCCAACAACCTAACTTCCTGTCTATCTATACAGACCTCCAGATCTCTATGGTTAACTAGTGGCAAACTCCAGTCTCTGACTTTCAGAAGAGTTTATTTGTACAAGCAAGTTATCACCACATTTTTATGTCTTGACAATTGCCTGTATTCTAAATAATGACAAACCACTATTCACAATTGTATTTGGAGAGAAAATTCCCAAAAGAAATAAGTGGCCTCTAGTGTAGGGCCCTGCATGGACTCCTGAGGCACCTTGAGCAAGCCGGAAGCTGTTGGCTGGAACTCCTTGCCCCAGAGCTGTTACTGGTACTCTTCCTGACCCCCGGAGTTGTTATTGGTACCCTTCCTGTTTTGCTAACACACCTGGTCGGGAGAAGCTAAGCCTGAAAATCCTGTTATTTTCTACTGTGCTGTAAGTCAGTATTCAAGCCCACTCCATCCCCTCAATAAATGGTATTCAGCATTCGGCATTCTGACATTGCCATTGAACAAATGACCCACTGTCTTGTCTCTTATTTCAATCTCTAGGCCAATTCATGGAACAGATTGTAGTGTGGACGCTACACTCTAGTATATAATAATTCTAAAATTTACATAGTAAGAAGGTACTTTATATGTTTAATTTTCTTCTCTAACATCCATAAGTAACAAACTGTATCTTCTTCTCTTAAGAGAGCTAAATATAAGTTTTTAGTTTCCAAGGGTGAGAGGGAATTAGGTAAGGTAAAATAATTTGCTCATGTGGTTTACTACAGATGAGAAATAATAAGCCCAAGACAAGATGTTAATATGAAATATTTTACGAACATTCAGATACTTGTTTTCCATGATTCGTGCTCACTATGTACCTATTTAGAGCTAAATCATAAGGTGGTGAATAACATCTTCTCTACTGAGGGTTAAGCTCCAGAAAGGGTTGAGTTCTACATCATTTTCTAATCTACTGTTGAGAATAAAATTCAATTTCAAAGCCAGTAGTAGATATAGAAAAAATTCATTTGCAGAATTACTGAGTTTAGGGTTTACTTGATTTTAGGCAAAGCAGAGGACATTATTATGCAGCATGATACAAGGGAGATTTTATGTATAAGTGTTAAAATGTGAACTCAAATCCCCATCTGCCACCACATTAAACAAATGTTTATTAAGAGGTTACTATGAGCCATGTACCATGGGGTATTACTTTAAAAAGTCATTTCTGTTGTTTTTCTCGTCCCATATTGAGCTATGCATTAATTAGTTTTTCAGATAGGTATTATTAGCTGCATTGCTGCATGTTAGCTCAATTTGTGTCATGCATGCTCCACCCTCCATGAGCCCAGCAAACACAATTCCAAATACATTTTACATACATATCAATTAACAAATTATGGGTTTAATTTAAACTTCCAGTTTATAATGAGGACACAACAGATGTTAAAGGATTATTTAACTAGCAGGAACTGTTGTACAGGTTATTAGTTATAAAGTTGGTGTTTGTTCCACACAAAATCATCAAACATATTCTAACTCATTCAGGATGCATACATAAACATCTGTCTCTTATTTCATCTTTATTCCCCAAGGCTGCTATTAAAGTAAAAGCTATCCCTTGTCCTTTATTGACTTATGTTTACTGAACTCCAGTCTTTCTTGTCCTAATCAGCTCTGGACTCGGCATCATGCTGGTTCCTTGGGTACCTTGTACACATCAATGGGGCAATTATAGAACCATACATAGTCCAGCCAATGAACCCAGAATACACATTACCTATAGAGGTCTCTAGCCTATTCCTGGGATCATTATTTATATACTAAAATTGTAATGTGAGGGTTTATATCCATAGAATGACTTTTATACTGTAGGAAATTATTACTTTTACAGGTTTTTGCAAGTAATATTCCCTAAAAAGATCAGAAATGAGAAGCTACAGAAGCAAAGTTTGCATTTATACCAATAATGTTAAAAACACAATGATACACCGCTCATCTTTAGTATGTTTTAGTTCCAACATCCCTCAACCAGGATTAAAAGGAATGATTATAGGGCCCATGAGTTCTCTACTACATGAAGAGAAAACTGTCTGGTCAGAAAAACAGGATGTAGTTTACTCTGCACTTTGCAGAGGAGAATGGATGTTGTGCCACCAAGAGAATTAACTCCAAAACAGACTGTACTCATAGTTTTGTATGAGCTTTTCCATGTACAGCTAACAGGCAGGACTAAAGCTTGGGGAACTCAAATCAAAGGTGTTACCCATAAGGAAAGCCAACCTAATGGCCAGCAATTTCAGTCCTAAGTGATCAGTGTCCTGGAGATATGGCTCAGAGGTAAAAATAGTGGCTGATCTTCCAGAGGTCCTGAGTTTAATTCCCAGCAACCACATGGTGGCTCACAACCATTTATAATGAGATCTGGTGGCATACATGCAAGAAGAATACTATATACATAATAAATGAATAAATCTTTTTAAAAAGAAAAAATAAATAATCCAGAACATGTTGCTGAATAAAATGTAAGTGATTTAGTCAAGAAAGTAACACATCCCAGTTTTCAAAAGTCCGTTTTAAATGGTAAACACATTCTTGTAAGGATGCTATTATATGCTACCAAAATACATAAATATATTTACTTAGCACTAAGAACATTTTTAGAAGCACAAAAGAGCACAATTTAGATTCTGATTTTTTATCAAGAATTTTGTAATTGGGACTCAAAGGATAAATACACAGTTCATGGTCTCATTTGTTTTTGAAGATTAAGGAGAACCTTGCACAGTACCTGAATGCAGTATCAGGACAAGGGCCAGCTTTATGGATGTTTGAACTATTGTGGGGCTTATTACTGTGATTCTTCCTTCTAGAAACACTCAAGAGGTTTTGCTTTTATTAACAAAACCTGTGAGTTGTATAACTAGTCCTGACACAGAGATTACCTTTGATTTAGGTCAAAGCTTCTTCAATTCTTTCCACTCACGATCCCTTAACAACTTTGACAAGCGACTGTTTGATCATGTTGTGAAAAAATCAGATGTATTTGTTCCAAGTATTTTTTTTTATCTGAGGACAGGGTATATACCAGAAAACCAGTAGACTGAGTCAAGGAGATTGAAAGTTACGGTCAACATGGGCTACAGAATTAGTTCCGGATTAACCTGAGCTTCATGAGACTTTTTCCAAACATGGCTCCCATGTCCTATCTGAAACCTGGTGGGTAACTAAGTGCAGGAGTCAGCCCATGAGATGATGAGTTCTCCCCTGATACAGCTTATGAACTAGGTGCCAGGGAACTGAGCTTCAGTTCCTCAACAGGAATCATTTCACATTATTTATAAAACACCACCTCCTACAGAATTAATATATGCCATATATACCATGACACCTATAACTGCCTTTATCATTTTTTGCATGTATGACATACATATAGAAAAGCATTATATACATCATTATCTCATGTGTTCCAAGGCATCAGATATGGTAGTTACTTAGATGTCCACTCAGGATAGATATCCACAGGAAGACAGTGGACAGTGAAGCTGTGTGTGCACACATTTAGAGTCTCAAAAGTTAAACTTGTTATGCACACGGGATAGAAAATATTTGGCACTAAGGTTTTAGCAAAGGATGGCAGGATGGTAGTATAGAGATCACCACAGCAAGATTCCTGAGCCTGTCTTTTGGTGCCAATGGCCTGTAGTGGCAACTCAACTCTCTCCATGTGTAAGTTGCTCACAATGAAGCACTGTTGCTTTGTTCCAGCATTACACACCCAACCAGTGTTGTGTGTATTCCCAATGAACATTGGTGGCAAAGACTAGTCTTCAGCAAAACTTTACTCCCCACTTCATTCTGAAGCTTTCCATCTGTAAAGATATGGACAAACAACAAATAAAATCCAATAATAATGTGTTTCCATGTCTATGACAAGTGCTACAGCATGTTCTTCATACATAAATACATATAATAGAAGGAACATTCCATTTCTTCCTTTAAGAACACAGTGTACATTTATCACTTGTATATATAACTTAGTTGAAGACACAAAAGGACACAACAGCTTAAGTGGTACTAGCTCCGTAGCAGCCTCAGATGTTGAGCTATTTCTGAGATGACAGTGCCACCATGTGGTGCTTGATTCTAAAATAAATTCCATTATTTTCACAGTAAATGAAATATTGTACTAGAAATAGAAAACAAAACAATCATATTACCAAAAAATGTATGCAACAGTATAAGTGGAAATTATAAAAAATTAGTACATCATTTGTTAAATTGTTTCTATATTACACCATTTTATTATATAACTATCTTTAAGCAAATGTATTGTTTGTTTACTGTAGTTTGACTATAAGACTTAAGACAAGTAACAGAAGTTTTAAATTTGTTCAACTTTCAAAAAGTTGCTGCATTTCCATGTAAATATTTCATAAACTCTGTTGATTCTAGCAAAAAAATAACTGAATGAAATTTTAATTGGGTTTGTTTTTATAATTTATTTTTTCTTTCATTTTATATTCAAACCTAAGTTCTCCCTCCCACCACTCCTCCTATGCCCCCTTGCCTCACCCCCAGCCCACTCCTCATCCACTCCTCCTCATGAGTAAGGACCTCCATGAGGATTCAACAAAGTCTGGCACAATAAGTTGAGGCAGGACCAAGACCCTCTCCCATGCATTCAGGCTGAGCATGGCATACCAGCATAAGTAATGGGCCCCAATATGCTACCTCATATACCAGGTGCATATTGTGATCCTTCTGCCAGGGTCCCCTCAGATAGTCCAAGCTTCACTGTTGTCTCCCACACTTGGAAGGCCTAGTTTGGTCCCATGGCATCTCCATAGCTGTCAGCCTAGAGTTCACGAGTTTCCATGAACTTTGTTCAGATGTATCTTTAAATTTTTCCATCATGATCTTGACCTCCATTTTTCATATATTTCCTCCTCCCTCTCTTCATCTAGATTCCCAGAGCTTGGCCTGTGGATCTCTGCCTCTGGTTTCATCAAATAATGAATGAAATCTCTATGATGATAGTTGGATTATGAACCAATCTGATTACAGGGGTAGACCAGTTCAGGCATCCTCTCTACTATTGTTAGGAGTCTTAGCTGAGGTCATCCTTGTGGATTCTTGGGAATTTCCATATCATCAGGTTTCTCCCTAACCCAATAGTGGCTCTCTCTATTAAGGTATCTCTTTCATTGGTTTTAACTTTGTCCCTCCCACCTCAATCATCCCATTCCCTCATATTCTCAACCCCTTTCCCCTTTACTGACCCCACTTGTCCCCAGTTTACCCAGGAGATCTCATCTACTTTCCATTCCCAAGGTGATTCAAGTGTCCCTCCTAAGGTCTTCCTTGTTACTTAGCTTCTCTGGATCTATGGATTGTAGCATGGTTATCCTTTGTTTTACATCTAATATCCACTTATGAGTGAAAACATACCATATTTTTCTTTCTGAGTTCGAGTTATATCACTTAGAATGGTTTTCTCTAGTTCCATCCATTTGTTTCTCCCAGCTAAGTAATACTCCATTATGCATATGTACCACATTTTCTTTTCCATTCTTTGGTTGAGGGACATCCAGGTTGTTTACAGATAATGCTGCTGTAAATATTGTTGAGTAAGTGTCCTTGTGGTATGATTGAGCTTCCTTTTGGGTATATGCCCAAGAATGGTATCACTGAGTCTTTAGGTAGATTGATTCCCATATTTCTGAGAATCCACCATACCAATTTCCAAAGTGGCTGTACAAGTTTGCACTCCCACCAGCAATGGAGAAGTGTTCCCCTGACTCCACATCCTCTCCAATATAAACTGCCATCAGTGTTTTTGATCTTAGCCATTCTGACAGGTATAAGATGGTATGTCAGAGTTGTTTTGATTTGCATTTCCCTGAAGATTACAGATGTTGAGTAATTCCTTAAACATCTCTTGGCCATTTAAGATTCTTCTGATGAGAATTCTGGTTAGCTCTATATGCCATTTTTTCAATTGGATTATTTTGGATTTTGATATCTATTTTCTTTAATTCTTTATCTATTTTGGAGATCAGCCCTATGTAAAATGTGGGGGTGGTGAAGATATTTTCACATTCTGTAGGCTGTAATTTTATCTTATTAACAGTGTCCTTTGCCTTACAAAAGCTTTTCAGTTTCAGGAGGTCCCATTAATTGATTGCTGTTCTCAGAGTCTGTTCATGGTGTTATATTTAGGAAGTAGACTCCTTTGCCAACGCATTCAAGGCTACTTTCCACTTTCTCGTCTATTAGGTTCAGTGTAGCTGGGTTTATGTTAATGTCTTGATCCACTTGAACTAGAGTTTTGTGCATGGTGACAGATATGGATCTATCTGCAATCTTCTACATGTTGACATCCAGTTATGCCAGCACCATTTGTTGAAAATGTTTCCCTTTTTCCATTGTACCATTTTGGCTTGTTTGTCAAAAATTGGGTGTTCATTTAAATTCTTGTTAGATTTTGTCAAAAATCAGGTCTTCTATTAGAGTCCATTGAACCACTTGTCTGTTTTTATGCCAATACCAGGCTGTTTCTATTAGTGTAGCTCTATGGTAGAATTTGAAATCAGGGATGGTGATGACTCTGGTAGTTCATTTATTGTACAGGATTCCTTTAGCTATTCTGGGTTTATTGTTTTTACATATGAAGCTGAATATTATTCTTTCAAGGTCTGTGAAGAATTATGGTATTTTGGTGGGGATTGCATTGAATCTGTATATTGCTTTTGATAGTGTTGCTATTTTTAGTATGTTGATCCTACCTATCCAAGTTCATGGGAGGCCTTTTCATTTCCTGATACCTTCTATTTCTTTCTTTGGGACTTTAATATACTGATTGGTTTGAGTTTTTGAGGTCTTTATCATATTTTATATCTCTTAATTGTTTAGAAACTTTATTTTACAATTATTTTATAACATTTAGTGCATATTTACACCATTATTTCAAGATTGCTATATGCTATAAAAAGTTTTATAGTAATTCTTGATGTATTTTCAGTGATCATTATTATTATATAGAAATATAACTGAGTCTTCTATAATTAAACTTATATCCTGCAACCTTGCCAAATTAACCCATTAGTTTCAAATAACCTTTACATTTCTTATGATTGTCAATATGCAGTGTGATGTTTCTGTGAGTTAAGACAGTCTTATTCTCCTTCCTGACTGTACCCTTCCTAAACTGTTAAGTCTGTGTGTTCTGATAGTATAAAGATTCTGACTTAATTTATTATTATGTTGTAACTCTAGTAAATAAAAGACTCTGAGACAGTTATCTGGGGTTCAAGCTGAAGATCAGGCAAGCAAAGCAGCCAGCCACTAGCTCTCACCTCTAGCTCAGGCTGAAAGGGCTGATCCAACATAAACTCTTCACCAAGTCTCAAACTGTTGCCTCTTCTCAGTGTGGCTGGAGAACAAATGCCTCTTAATGAATACTGAAGACGCTGCTTCTATCTTTTATACTCCTCTAGTGCTGGGATTAAAGGCATGTGACCTGTTACTCTTTTAGACTGATTCAGTCTCATGTATCCCTGGGTTGCCTTGAAGTCAGAGAAATCCCTCTACCTCTTAATCTTTAGTGCTAGGATGAAAGGTGTGTACCATCACCTCCTAGCTTCTGGCTGCAGGGATTAAAGGTATGTAACTGGCTTTTATGACTTCTGGATGGCATTGCTTTCGGAATTCTCAGGTAAGCTTCAATAAATCATAAATCATATACCATTACATTTTGTTATTATTAATATTATATTGTATCACTTTTAAAGTCTGTGAAATCTACAATTGTTTCTTTTCTACTTCTGACATGGGCAACTTGTGTTCTTTCTCATTTCATTGTATTACAAGTAAAGAGATCAATTTTATTACTCTTTGAAAAATTAAACAGCTTTAGAGCTCATCAATTTAATATTTTTCTATTCCATTCATTTCTGACTTTATTTTATTCTTCTTTTAGCTTTAGCTCTATCTTTTTTGTGGATTCTACATGAAAAATATGTAAGTAATTTTAGAAGTTTATTTTATTAACTCTAATATCCAAAACCATTTTCCTCGTGTTACCATTTTAACTATGGCCCACTCATTTATTATTCAATTACTGGTGCTACTTATTAAGTCAGTAAATTAAGGACTGATAATATATTATCCTTTAAAATACTAAACCAATAACTGTAGCTAAAATAACTTTGAAACTGTGTTCAATTTTGCAGTAGAAATTTTGGTGTTAAGTGCAATGTCAAACAAATCACAAAGCATGCATGTATGTAACTAGGTTATACAGACTGGAGTACCCATTCCAAATGAAAATCCTACACAGAAAGCCTCTCCCATCACTGCCAAAGTGAAAACTTAAAAATAATGATCCCACTGTCTTTTCAAAATACTGACTTTATTTCCTTTGAATACAGACCTCAGCAGGGTTGTTGAACCATATGGCATCTGGATGCCTTCCTTTCTTCCTTCCTCTCTCCCTCCCTCCCTACCTCCCTCACTTCCTCCCTCATCCCTCCCCGTCTTTCTCTCACTCTTTCTTTCTTTTCTTTGTAGTTGCACTACTTTTCATAATGGTTGCATTAATTTATGGTTCTAGCAGACTATGCAGGTTCATTTTCTCTGGGTCTTTGCAATGTTTGAGAGTTTTAGTCTTTTTATAATTACCTATTTTACTAGAAAAAGTAATAATTCCTTGTATACCTATTGAGATAATCATAGGGTTTTGTTCACTACTATAGTGTGCTGCTTTATGGTTGATTTCACATGGAGGCATCCTCGTATCAATGAGATGAAGCCTCCTTGAGCCTGGTAAATAATCTTTTTATGTCAGTTCGCTAATATTTTATTGGGGATATTTGCATTTATGCTCATCAGTGATACAGGCCTATAGTAGGATTTGTTGCTATTTATGTATCATTGTTCAGTATTGATATTATATTGCTATTGGCCTCCTAGAATGCAATTGGAGAAATTATTTCTTCTAGTTTTGGGAATAATGAAGAATTGCTGTGAATTGATCTTGTTTATTATGAGCTGACCTTTGGTGGAAGATTTTTATTACTGATTCATTCTTATTAGTGTTAGTCTGCTCATATTTTCTGTTTCCTCATAATTCATTCTTGGTAAGCCATATATATTCAGGAAGTTCTCCCCTTTTGTAGGTTGTCAGTGTTCTTTGAATGTAGTTGACCACAGCACACTCTAATGATTCTTTGTATTTCTGTGGTGCCACATTTAATGCTTCTCTGTTGATCCTGGTTATGTTTTCTGAGTGCTTGCTCTTAGCCTAATCTAAGGAGTTCATCTATGTTTGGTTTCCAAAGATCCAGCTCTTTCAATAATCATGGTTTATTCTTATTTTTAGTTTTTATTGTTTTTACTTTCAAATTCATTTGTTCCTTCCCTAATCTTTATAATGTCTGCCATTCTGATGATTGGGGCTTTCTTTGTCCTTATTTTCCTATCTTCTTGAGACCACATAATAGATAGTTTTTGTGTGATTTTTTCTTCCTCTTTAAGGCAGAAATGTTCATGGTAAGCCTCCCTCTTGGTAATGTTGTTTGCCATTATCCTGTTGTATCTCCATCACTGTTTGTTTCTAGAACTCTTTGTAATTCAGTTTGATTTGCTTCTTGATTAATTGGTTGTTACAGAATAAGTTGCTTAATTTCCAAATAATTTAATAGTTTCCAAAGTTTTTCATTTCTTGCTTTATTGTATTATGATGAATAAAAATGTGTTTTATTTTTCCAAGTGTTTTGAGACCTGTTTATGACCTAATGTATGATCTATTCTGAACATGATTTGTGTGTGTGTGTGTGTGTGTGTGTGTGTGTGTGTGTGTGTGTGTGTGTGCTGAAAAGAACATTATTCTGCAATTACTGGGTGAAATTTCTATAAATAAAGCCTGCTATTTCTTTGTGGATTTTTATTAAACTAACTAAAACTCTACATTTTTAATTGTTCCCGCCAGACTTTGAACTTTTAGTACCTAAATTATATATAGTTTACTCCTTAATAATCTAATCCTGAATATACTCCTAGACCATACAGTTGTTAATTCTTATGGTTTTGTTTTATAGTCTTTATGATTAAGATACAAAGGCTTTATTTCTGCACTTAAATATTAGATCATTCTAAACTTGTCTGTATCCACATTACATCAGATAGAGGCCCCCAAGATTATTTTTTCTACTGACTTCTATAAATAAAGTGGGATCTGGCACCTTCCTCTGTTTCTTTCTTCCTACTCATACACATCCATTTTTTTTCTAGTGTTCATCTGGAATATATTTTCTCAGCCTCATTTTGTCCGAGAATTACTTGTCTCTTTAATTTCTAAAAAGCACCTTGACTTATTACAATTCTTCACTGCAACTTACCTTTTTCTGTTCCTTTAGTGCATGTGCCCATAAGGTTTTGACTGAAAGCCTGAAGCTAGGCTACCTGGAAGACCATATGCTTTTCATTTCTAGTTTTCTTGCACACTCAAGGGCCTTGTCATTATCTTTCCTTTCTGGGGACTGGACTGTATTTGCAGTAGGCATAGTTGGATTCCATTTGCCCAATAACTTTTGATCTTAGTGTACCATGTATTTGCTTCCTTCTGTAGTTAGGAAATTTTTTGTTTGGAGTTGTTTGAACAAACTTTCTATCTCACCAGTCTTTTTTAGTACCTCTCAAATATTATAAATACTATAACCAGTGTGCAAATCTTTTGTTGTTATTCAGAATTCGCACAAACTCTTGTTTTCTAACTAATCATTCTCTCTTCCTCTGACTATGTGTTGTCAGCTGCCTTGTCTTTGAGCTCATTAATTCTATTTTGTCTCTTCTTTTGCTACTGATGTCTTCTATCACATTTTAAAAACTTTGCTTGGTGTATTTTTATCTCAAAGATTCTTGTCTGATTTTAATTGCTTCCATTTCACAAAGTTTTGGGTTTTTGTCTGTTTGTTTGTTTGGTTGTTTTGATGGTTTTGTATTTTATTTTGTTTTGTTTTTGTTTTCCTTTTCAGTATTTTGTTTTACCTTGAGATAATGAAGAAGATGAGGCAAAATTGGTCTTTCCTTGGAGTCTCCAAAAGTAAGCACTTCTTGTAGTGCTGACAATCTATGGCATGTCCATGATCATCACATGGAGGTACCTAAGGATTAAAAGTACCTGTTCCAGTCTCCTTTTGTCTGGTTTTGAGCCTGTCTTTGCAGAAATTGTAAGCAATCTTATTTTCTTTGCACTAATAGTCACATCAACTATTTCACCACTAGGTGGCACCCAGGCCCATGATTGCAATGAGTTTGGTGTTGGGTCAATCACTATTTCAGCACAAGAGGGCAACGCAAGCCCAAGTTTATCACAAATTAACAGTATTGCTAATGGTGAACCAGGAGTCATATGAAGAACTAATGCATTTTCAGGAGCCTTTCATGGGGCTGAGGATGGTTCAAACGCCTTTGCCACAGCAACCTATATGTGATGAAGAATGGTGTGGATCTTATAAATGGCAAATTCACTATGAATAGACTAGCTCCAGACTCCAGACACCTACAGTCCCAGATCACACTAATCAGCCACAGATGAATCTGTCTGGAGTAGACATCTGATAGAAGAGGACCAGTGTCTAGTGCTGCTACTCTCTCCCTTATCCTGCTACTCTCTGTCTTATCCTAAGCAAATTAATTTTTACTCTGTACTATGCTGCTCAAGTCTTAGGATAAGAATTGGTGAACATAGTCCCTTGACCACTAAGTCTGACACTATACTGGGTCTCACAAACCCTCAAGATCCCAAAAGACTTATACATACATTTTGCTCCTCAGAATGTTGTAAAACTTAATGTTGTAAAGCATTGCTGTTATACTTGAACAGTTCATATTTTTTAATAATTAACAATAAAAAGCTTGGCCAAGTGAATGAGTGAAAACCTTTAGTCCCACAACCTGGGGAGGAAGCAGGTGAATATTTGTGAGCTGAAGGTCAGCCTTGTCTGAATGGTGAATTTCATAAAAGCCAGAACTATATATTGACACCCTGTCTTAATAGAAAGACAGACTGATGGATGGATGGATGGATACATAGATAGGTAATAGATAGATGGATAGATATAGATAGTGGTAGATAGATAGACAGGTATGTAGATAGTGGATGGATGGATAGATAGATGTTAGATAGGTAGACATATGATAGATGATAGATAGATAGATAGATAGATGATAGATAGATGAAGCTTAATGTTTGCATTCACTCATATGTTTCCATTTTTCTCTTTATCTTTATATCCCCTAAGACTCCATGCCATAACACTGTCCATTATTCTGATCTTACTAGAACATTTATTGAAATAAATTTCTAATGTCAATGACTTTCCTAACCTTTGTTTTAATCTAAACTTGTAATCATTTCAGTGGATACAGAGCTGTGCATGCTGCACTTCCAGGCTTCCAGTGTGTTCTGTGGCTTGCTTCGTTTCTCACCAGATTCATGTAATTATTCTTTTTTAGTTCATATACATGTAAATGCAGTTTTTTATTTTCTTTGTCTGCCTTTAATATTTTCTCATTACCATGGTTTGAAAACCTTATAGCACGCTGTTGTATTTGTTTTGTTTTGTTTTGTTTTTTGGATCATTTAGGAAAGTCTTTGATTCATTATATGTTCGTATATTTTTCCATTCTCTCCCTTCTGGGGGTGTGTGAATGGGTGTGTGTTCATGCACATGTATATGGTGGTGGTATGTGGGGAGTGTGCACCCACACACCTGGCTGCCTGCTTGCCTGTCCCTTTCCTGTAGGGTTTTCTATATGTGCTTCCTTCACATTTTTTCTTGTTTTTCTTTTCTTTGCTTCTTTGCTATGCTTTGCTAGCTTACACTCCAGAACATTATATGTAGTGAAAAGCTCTCACAGTGATGCACATTCCTAGCCATTGGTGTTCTGTTTGCTCCTATATTGTTCTTAATATTTCTATTAGCATGTCTTCAAAATCATTAGTCTTTTACTCTGAATCCCATATGTAGGTTATTCATGACAATAAGATTATACAGCTGTGTCTCTGACCCTATCATTTCTCGATTTTACGTCTTTTTACTGACATACTTGCTTCCTGGATAGTAATTACACTTTTTCCTTTCTTCACATGTCTAGTCACTTTTCTTTACATACTGGACACTGTGAGTTTATGTTACTGAAAACTAAATTTCACTGTATGTATTTAAGGAATACTGGTCTTTTTTCCTATTAGACATTAATGCAACTTGTAGATCAGCGTGATATAATCAGGTTTGTTTGAAGCCTTTTTAGGGTTTACTCTAAGCAAACAAACTTTCCCAAATAAAGCATGAGCCTTTTAGGGTTTCATGGTTAATAGCAACTCAAAATAATTCTTTATCTTTTTAGTTCTGGAAGTATTCATCTCACATTTAGTTTCTTCTATTACTGGTAGTTTTTCTTTACTTAGGTTAATAGATTTTTAACTTTACATGTACAGATTTTCATTCTGTCAAAGAATTGTGGGGAAAACCCTGCATTAACCTCTAGAATATTTTCTATATATAACAATATCCTCTCATTGAAGACTTATAATCTCTTTGACTTGCATATTTCATTATGTCAAAATTTTGGAACATTTAAGGCTGAAATGTAAGTTTGACTTAATATTAGAAAACATACTCTTTCCTTACTGATACACAATTTTACAGGAAAAAAATCTATCAAATTTCACAGCTATGTAAGTTTTCAAAGTTGACTTCCAAAAGAATTTAAAGTCCAGGTATTGAAAACCAGTGGAACTTACACTGAGAGTCAGGAATTGGAATTGTGTGGTCCATGAGGCCAAAGCTCTGAGGCTGCACCTTAAATCATACAGAAGGAGTCAAATGTTTGAGGCTGTGTATGTGGGTGCCTTCTCCCAGATTTCTGTATAAAATCAAACATTGGACTCACTGGGAACAATGTCCCTCCTTTTCTCAGAAATCCATGCAGAGTCATCCTGGTCCATGGATGAAAATTCTCCTAGCCTTGAACTCTGACTTATGATCCTTTTAGAAATTCTGATCCAAACATCAAACCTAATATAAAACTTTCTCTGTACCCATGAATCTATCCCTCAGAAAACGCCTCATCTCTACACAAGATGATCAGTTATCTTCCACAGAGACTTTCACAAAATACTATAAGGTATATTATAGAAAAATATATTTTAAAACTGCTTTCAGATATTGGTTAAAAGACAACATAATACTGATTCCTTAACATAAGGGAAGATTTAAAATATTGGCAAATGTCATTATTGATCTCAGATTTGTAGAACGCAACAATAGTACAAAACAAAACAAACAAACAAAAAACAAAAGGCAAACACAAACACATAGCCCTCTGATCTTAAAGGATTAAAGAGATGAAAAAATCAAAGGTTGAGAAATTGAAGTATCAGTTTTTCTGGATATTGAGATAGAGACACAATGTGCCTTTTAGTAGTTCTATTGATTAAAATTTACTGATGGAAGATGTCATTCTGTAAATATTTTCCTCATATTGGTTAATGAATAAAGCGCTGTTGGCCAATAGGAAAGTAAGATAGGCGGGACTAGGATACAAGGAGGAGAGAAAAAGTAGTAGAGAGGAGATCCAAGATGGATGATGGAGAGAGAACGCCAGCCCCTCTCTCCGGTAAGATAAGACCATGTGGAAGTACTTAGATTAACATAAATGGGTTAATAATTAAGATAAAGCTAGCCAATAAGAAACTAGTAACTGGCCAACAGAATTATGTCAAACACAGAGTCTCTGTGTGTTATTTGTGGCGGGCAGTGGGAACAGGCCAGCCAGGGGAAAAACAACTCATAACACTTTACAAATGTATTATTAGTATGTTGAATTATACTATATTGAAAGTGATTTTCCTAGTGTCTTTGTTGCATACTTGTTCAACTGGTTTTATGTCAGCTTGGCACAAGCTATAGTCATTTGGGAAGATATATTCTCAATGTAAAAAGCAAAGAAACAAACAAATTCTCCATAAGACCTTTCTGTAGGCAAGTCTGTAGTGTATTTTCTTAATTACTGATTGATGCAGGAGGGCACAGCCCACTGTGGATGGTGCCATTCCTAGGCAGGTAGTACTGGCGTGCTATGTGCTATGAGAAAACAAGCTGGGAGGCTAACATGGAGCAAGACAGCAATCCACTCCTCCATGGCCTCTGCTTCTGTTCTTCTCTTCAGGCTCCTTCCCTGGGTTCTTTCACTGAATTGCATCAGTGTTGGATTGTGACCTGAGAACCATGAAATAAAATAAACTTTGCTTCCCCAATTTCTTTTTAGTCTTGGTGTTTTATCACAGCAATAGAAACCCTATGTAAGACAACACCCATGCCCTCCTGCTCTATGTCAAAATTAGGAGAAAAAAAAACTTTCAAAATAAGCCTTTAATGCATATCTAAATAGTTCAATTAGGTTAACTGCATTAAACTTGCCATGTTTGTTTTGATTTTTTCAAGAGAATATTTATTTTGGAAACTAAGGATGCCCTTTTAAAATCACAGGCTAACAATATTTATTTTTTGATTTGTATTAAGTAGATTAGCTGATATTCTTTCAAATAAAGAAAATGTCAATTAATGTCAATTTCATTATGTCCTTAAGATTTGCCAGACACTTCTTTTAATATAATGCAACTCAGAAAAACATTCAGAATAATTATTGTTACATCTGTCTCTATATTCTAGTCCAAATTTTAAAAATTGATATTAGAAATATAGTTAGCCAATTTGCACATAGAAATGTCTAGACCATTTATATCAGTCTAAATGTGTTACTCTTAATTTAATTGAAACCTCAGTGATATGATATTAAATGAAGAAAAAAACAGCATTATTTATAGCCACTGACATAATTTATAGGAAAGCAATAGTGACACCTTCAATCTTTATTAAATGTTCAATTAAGAGCAAAGAGCAGCTAAGGCTGAGCCCCAGTGATACAGAAGACATGCTGCTTAGAAGAGAAACATCAGCCAATTCATAGGAATAATGGAGAGTTACTGATGTAATGAAGTCTGCTGCATTCAAAATTGCTACTGAGTAATTTTCCAGTAGGAGTAAATGAAGCAAATGCCACATTTATCTAAATTGAATGTGTGTCAAGTAGTGAAATAAAATATGAGAAGCTACTAAAGTGAGCAATGCTCATGTGCCTAGAATGCTGAATTTTGGTTTTAGCTCTAAAAACCCACCCGACTTCTTTCGAGTTTTCTTTCTCTTGCATCAGTAGTGCCTCTAGAAAACAGGTAGAACAAATCACAAGAATTTTAAAAAATTCAAATGATTTAAAATGATACACATCTAACTGAAATGATTGTTTAACTTAAATGATGGTGAAAATGTATTACTTGTTTATTCACTGATTTTTTTTAAATCTCTTATCAGTACCGACAACTACGAATTATGTTTGTAACTTGTAACAACCAAGAATTAAGGCTTTAATTCATTGGTTTAAAAAAATTCAAGGTAAAGCTCAGGGAGAAATAATCCTAAAGTTAATCTTTGGGGAACCTAAATAGGACCAAACAAGGCCCTTGATTGTTAGTGACAGTTGTGTGGCTTGCACAGTCTGTGGAGCCACTGGCAGTGGGACCAGGATTTATCCCTAGTGTTTGCACTGGCTTTTTAGAGCCCATTTTCTTTGGAGAGATACCTTGCTCAGCCTAGATATGGGGGGGGGGGGGCGGAGCCTTGGTCCTGCCTCAAAGTGATGTGCCAGACTTTGTTGACTCCATGTGGTAAGCCTTACCCTCTCTGGGGAGTGGATGGGGATGGAGTGGGGTGGAGGGAAGGTGTGGGGAACAGGAGGATGAGAGGAAGTGGGAACTGAGATTGGTATGTAAAATGAAAAAGAGATTGCTTTAAAATAAAAAAGACAAAAACATTACACACAAAAATGTATTAAATGAATGAAGGGTATGTTTCTTAGAACATAGTGACACCTCTCTTTTTTTCCCCTAGCATAACAAAAATCACAATCTTTTGACTTTATCTGCTGTCACACCGTTATTGCCACACTCCAGAGAGGGCATTGTGGCATTTCACGTGTTCTTGTGATTTTCCACTTTCCACAGGATTGACACGCACAATCAGCCAGCTGACTGCAAGTTTTATTTGGTGCCTGTGAGTGATTAAAAGAAGCATGAGCCCTCTTTCATGGAGGCTGTGGGAGGAATGGAACAGGTGAAAAAGCAAATTAGAGGTAAAAATGCAGGGAGCTAGATGCATGCAAATGTCTAGTTGTAAAAAACAAAAGCAAACAAACAAAAAAGCCAAACCAAAACAACAACAACAACAAAACACAAAAAACAGGAATAATGTGCCTCGCATGAATGAGCAGGCACAAGACAAGCCAAGTGGCACTCAAGGTGTGCACTGCCATTGCAAAAATCCCTGAGGGGAAAATTCATCCAGTTCCTTCTTGCAAATTCTGGTGTGTGTGTGTGTGTGTGTGTGTGTGTGTGTGTGTGTGTCTGTGTGTGTGTGTGTCTGTGTGTGTGTCTGTGTGTGTGTGTGTCTGTGTGTGTGTGTGTGTGTGTGTAACCAGTACGGTTTTTCCTCCCACCGCTGGTCTTGTCCCACTGCCACGCCAGTGGTTATCTTCAATGTGCTCAGCTTTACAGGGATGAGGACACTGGGCTCTCTCAGTACTGAGTCACACTTTGTGTCCCTACTGCCTGCTTCTGGTTGCTCACAGAAGCCAGCAGCTTTCCAAGGAGCTGTCCAGTTTT
The DNA here is from genome assembly GCF_943737965.1 of Phodopus roborovskii. NCBI lineage: Eukaryota > Metazoa > Chordata > Mammalia > Rodentia > Cricetidae > Phodopus > Phodopus roborovskii. The sequence continues at coordinate 617,326 of NW_026126413.1, read as the reverse complement.
GTATCAGAGTATTTCTTGGGACATCTCTGACTGATCAGTCATCCCTAGAGCCAAAGGAGACTTCTGGTTATTTCCAGAACACAAGGAACCACAGTGATGTCTCCCTCCTCAGGAGGTTCTGGGTCTCAGCACCAAGGATCTGGCTTAGCCAGGCTCAGCAATCTCAGCCTTCCATAAGACAGCTGCTCTTTAGACTGTGGTTGCCTCTGGGTTTTATGGCACCATCTTTATTTTTAATTGGTCCCTCCTGACTCTACTGTTAGAGGGGGTCACTCTTTATTTTAAACTGTCCCGGTTTCAATTACTTTGTCATTTCTCTACCCTGATTGCACCCCAACTGAATCAACTCTGAAGCCCTGCAATGAATGTTTGCTTTTCTTAGGCCTTAGACAGAGTACAGGAGACAAAAACTGATCATCACTTAGTAGAAAGTATTCCTCCTGTCTATTATATAGGCTATTATAATGTATATCTTATCTTAGTTCTGATCATGATACTTAATACAAGAATATAATGTGTTCTAAGCATATTTATCCTGCCCATTCCCCTCACTTGTGATGCTTCCCAGCCACCATTATTCTCCTTCTTCCTTAACAATTTAACAGTTTAACTTCTCCTTTCATGTCTTTAAAAGCACTATGTTCTTATTAAAGAAATTGTGGGGTCTGGAGAAATGGATCAATTGTTAAGCCTACTTTCAAAGGACCTGGATTCAATTATCAGTGCCCACATGTCCATTCACAATGATCTATAACTCCAATTCCAGAGGATCCAATGCCTACTTCTGACTTCTGTGGACACTGCATACACATGATGCAAACAAATATGTGCAGGTAAAACATTCATACACATAAAATAAAAATATATCTTTAAAAAGAATCCATGCACTCTTTCCCCCCCAGATTCTCATTTTTTCCATTTGCCATGATGATGTCAAGTCAATCTCTTTCCCTGCAAACATGATTGTGTTCTGCATTTACTGAGAGGCATCTAGGCTAGTTCCATCCCTTTGCTGTTGTGAGTAGTACCACCATCAATACACATGTGCAGGTGTCTCTATTGTGTGGTTACTTAGTTCAATACAGTATATACCTTGGAGTGCTATAGCTAGATCAATTGTAATTCTACTTCTCATTTCTTGAGGGCCTCCATACTATCTTCCATAGAGGCTGCAATAATTTACATTTTTGTACTTAATAAATTATAAAAAATTACCAGTGTCTTGAAACGTCATTAAGTTTTGTTCCCAAGCCAAAGTAATACTTTACTTATTTATATTATAATCAATATGAATCTAGTCCACATTTACAGCTTATAGACTCATGGATAAAAAAACCAAACTTAGCATATGATATATTTACTTGCATACCCATATTTATGACAGCACTATCCACAAAAGTATAGATATCCATGGATAAATGAATGGATGTTGTTGGAGAGATGACTAGGCAGTTAAGAATGCTTTCTGCTCTTCCAGAAGACCAGAGTTGTGTTTCCAGTACCTACATTGGTCACATAAGAATTGCCTATGGTTCTCACCTTAAAAATTCTGATGTCCTCTTCTGGACCCTGAAGGTACCTGTATGCATGTACACACACACACACACACACACACACACACACACACACACACACACACCAATAAATAAAATTTAAAATTTTTAAAACTATATGAACATATTTTAAAAGGTTATATTTTTACAGAATGGAATTTTATTCAGCTACAAATGAGAACAAAATTCTATCATTTGTTGAAAAACGGGTGGAACTGAGAATTATAGTATTAAGTGACTATCTTAGTCACTGTTCTTTTGCTATGAAGAGATCAAGACCAAGGCAACTCTTATAAAGGAATCATTTAATTGAGGGCTTGCTTACAGCTTCAGAGATTAGTCCGTTATCATCATGGCCATAGCAGGGATCATGGCTGCATGAAGGAAGACGTGGTGCTGGAGAAATAGCTCAGAGTTTTGTATCCTGATTCTCGGGCATAGGGCCAAAATCTGGGCTTGACATGGGCTTTGGAAACTTCAAGGCCCACCCCCAAGTGGCACATTTCCTCCAATAAGGCCAAACCTACTCCACCAAGGTCGCACCTCCTAATCCTTATAACCCCTCTAAACAGTTCCACCCCTGATGACTAAGCATTCACATATACAGGCCTATAGGGCCATTCTTACTCAAACCATCACAGTGACATTTGACAACTTAGAAAAACAAATGCCACACATTTTCCCTTGTGTGTGTGTGTGTGTGTGTGTGTGTGTGTGTGTGTGTGTGTGTGTGATTCCAGTACAAAGAAAAGATACATGAAAACAAAAAGAAACAAGCAGGATGGGCAAAGGAGGACAGACAGGACAGGAGAAATGAGGATAATTAAAGTGGATTATATACATGTATAAAACTTACCATCAAATGAACTTGAGGGGTATAAACAAAGTGATACTCTTTTTAAGTCTGATGAAAGCAGATGTTTTTGAGCTTGACTATTAGTCTTATCACTATTCACCTGCTTTTGAGAAAACTTCTTTACTTATCTATATTTCAGAATTTCTCACACTTAAGATATTAATGAGATCATTCTTTCCCAGTAGGATTTGGGGGATGTGTCAATCAGATGATCCATGTATTATTCAAAATTACCATGGTTTCATATGTAGAAAGTTTTTAAAACAACAGATTGCTATTATGGCTTGAGATGATAATGATTATTTAAAATGTCAATAAACAGTAGAGGCTAAATTAATAGAAGTATTAAAGCAAAATTTCAAAATAAATCATTTGCACATGGTGTTCCAGATAAATTAATATTATTAATAGCTATGAGTGATGGCATGTTTGAAGACTCAGCTAGCCTTCTCGCCAGAAAAGTAATTCTGAATACAATACAGGTGATAATATATCAAAATGAATTTAGTTTAGGGTAATTGTGTATATGGTAATGAAAGCTAAAATGCAATCTAATATTAAATTGATATTATGCAAATTCTGTTTCACAACACTAAATTTTAACAAGTTCCTTTTTAGGCATATTCTGACATGTGGTTAATTTCTTTCAAAATAATATTGGAGTATGAAAAAAATTACAATTCTGATCCGAAAATTTTTCAAATTATGCAAAAGCAGTTTAATGACAATTCTTCCCTTAAAATGGGTGAAAAAATAGATACCATTGTGTCAGGGATTAAGAACTCTAAGAGTGCTTATAGAAACATCCTAACATGGAAGGATAATGAAAACTCAATGCAGGAGACCTTATGTAGGCCTAAATTTTAAGAGGTTTTGAATACATTTAAACTATAAATTAGCAGAAAGATCATAAGGCTGAGAAGAAACATATCTAATTATAATTTTCCATTTTCCTAGTTTGTGACTTTTTAAACTACTAAGCAAATATTTAGTGTCTTTATATAAATTATAGGCTCTCTTATTATTATCTCCTTTACTACTTAGGACTCAGTTTGGAATTTTTAAAATTCATGCAAGCTTCTTCTCTTATTCAATGGAATTACTTCTTAATTTAACATTTCAGCATGTGAGTCACAATATGGTTCATTCCCATGAAATAAAGGCCTTCATTTTGCATAGCATTATGGAATTTTTTTAAAGATGAAAAGAAAGAGTTTAATTAGTGGGGAAATTTGGAAATATACTTTAAAGAATAGCCAGGAAAAATAAAGGCATTTGATGCTCCAGAGATCTTTTCTACATAACTAACACACATGAGAGAGTCAAATGTACTGATGCAAACTGCAAAGCTTAAAACTCCACATCTGCCCATCAGAATCTCAGGGAATGGTTCATGGACCCAGGACATTGTCTGTCAAAAGAGGTTTTAGGAAACCTGAACAATTGTTGTTAATCTTTCAAAAAGAAATATGATTTATCCAGACATGATGGTGCATGCCTGTAATCCAAGCTCTGGGGAAGATTCCAAGTTCAAGGCCATCCAGGGCTTTGTAAAATAAAAATATTTTGTCCCAAACAAATAAGAAATGGGATTTGGTGATAGGAACGCACATTTAGAGAATTAGTTTCACTAATACATAAGTCAGGAATATTGTTCAGATTTTGAAATGAGCCCAAATAACTAATAGCATAAACCAAATTGATTTCCCCTCACTCAGGATTTTTGTTGCTGTATATAATGTTTTCTTTTTTAAAATCAAATCCACCAACCAAATTTCCCCCTCTAATTTCTTCCTATTCCAATGCCCACCAGAATCCTGACCTTCCAACATCATGTGTTCTTTCTTTAAATCCAGAGTCCAATTAGAGCTGCTTGTATGTGCATGAAGCAGGACGTTCTGCTGCAACCGTAGTAGCCTTTCAGAGGCCTTGTCACTGGAGAAAACTGACAGCCCCTCCACAGCCATCAATTGCCAACAGCACTTCAAATGGGTGGGGCTTCACACACACCCAATCACACTGAGATTTTGACCAGTTTGATCTTGTGCACACAGTCTCTGGTGTAGGTAGTTCAGAGGAGAAAGCAGGCGAAATAAGAAGGTAGGTAAAAGAAGGGAGCTTGGAGAGAGACAACTAACACTAAAGAAAGGCCTTTGAAAGAGCTATATAGAAATCCATTGTAGGTTCATGTTTCCTAAAACGCACGCACATGGAGGGGAAAGAAGCGGAGGGAAGAGGAGGGGAAGGGAGGGGAACAGAGAGAGGAGGGGAGTAGAAAGGAGAGGAGAGAGACCTGCTAAATTTATGTTTTCCCCCTACATAAACACATGAATATGATGGTTTATTTATACAAAATATTTAAAGCTTGCAATTTTAAATTGGATAAAGCATCACCAGCTCTCTCCCCTAACTCCAAAAGCAATCTTTTCTTCCTCATAGCCAGGACTGCTTTTGTAGATGCAAACATAATTCTCGTTTCCTTTATAAGTCAGTATCACAGTGCTGTACTGTTTATTGTTCAACATTCAGTAATTTTGCCCAAGTAATCTTAAACATAATAAGAGGGACTTATCAGGCAATTATCAGAATAAGGAAGTAAACAATAACACCCCAATTAATTGTTTACCTACACTTCCATGACAGTGACTACATGTTGCAGTGCTATTTATCGCAGGCATCAGTGGAGGAACTTGTCAGTGTCCTCCTTCAGTGTTTTTAACTAGGAAGTGGATAGTTTGTGGCAGTGAGCACAACTGGTTTGTACCAGAAACAAATTGAAACACAGCCCAGTCTGACTATAAACCCATTGTCCTGCTTTAAATTGTGGCTTTTTTTTTTTTTTTAGGATTATTTGTTAAATATATATTGAAAAAATAGGTCTTGTGGAACCCTGGCAGTAGGATGTCTGAGCTGGCTTTTTGAAGGACACCACATATATTGGGATGCCTTGCTCAACCTTGATGCAGGGAACCCTGCAGAAGAGAAGGCAGAAAGACTGTGAGAGCCAGAGGGAATGTAGACTACCAAGGATGTAGAATATTAAGAAGAGCAGGGCAGGTACACAGATGAACTCTGCCTCCTGAGTGCACCACCAACACCCTGCCCAATATTGCGTTTTAATGGGATTTCTAGATTTGCCAATATACATGTCTTTGTTCCTAAATGTGTTTATTTTACTCTGTCTTTGGCGCTTTGTTTTTATGTTCAATTGTTTGCTTTGTGCTATTCAGGTTCTTTATATTTTTCACTTTATTTTATTATTTTTAATATGTCTTTAGTTTCCTAATAAGAGAAAGAGAGATTTGGGAAGGTAAGAATGTGTGAGGTTGGGGGTGAATTACTTGGAGGAGGGAAAACCATAACCATATACTATATGAAAAAAATCTATTTTCAATAAAAATACATTTAAAAAATCCTTCACTAAGGAAGGATAAATCATCATGAGCAGAATCCTGTGAGTCACTGCTGAAACTAAGCCTTTTTGGCCACCCATTGCTGTGGTGGTTAGAATGAGAATGGCCCCAAAGTCTCATATATTTGAACATTTGTTCCCAGAAATTGGATCTGTTTGGGAAATGTTGGGAAGTGCACCCTTGCTGGTAAAGTTATGGCCTTTTTGGAGAAGGTGTGTCACTGGGGGTGGGTTTCCAGGTTCCAAAAGCCCACACCAGGCCCAGTGACACTCTGTCTACTGCCTGAGGATCAGTATAAAGTCAGCTACTGTTCCAGTGTGCCATTCCTGTTTGCTTCCCACCACGATGGTCGTGTACAACTGTTAGCATGCCCCCATTGAATGCTTTCTTTTGCCTTGGTCAAAGGGTTTCTTCACAGCAATAGAACAGTAACTAAGACCTCTATGAAGTCAGGATTTAAAAATCACCCTGCATTTGAGCCATTGTACTCTTCATTATGCCACAAGTCAAGGGCCGCCAATATGTAAGTAACAGAAACAGCTCCCTCAACTGTACATGACAGTTTGACAGGAAAGATAGCCATTTTCTAATAAAAGGGTTTAATATCATATATTAATCATACAAGACAATGTGTTTCATTTTTCTCCTGTCCATACGAGTATGCAATACACTGTTATCACCTTCATCCAATTGACCTTTGCCTGCCCCTTCTGCCCTCCCATGTCCTACTTTTCTTCTCAAATACTCTCAAATCTTGTGTGTGTGTGTGTGTGTGTGTGTGTGTGTGTGTGTGTGTATGTATGTATATATATATACATATGTATGTATGCATATATATGTATGTATATATATAATCAGAATGCATTCATAACATGTATGAAATTGGAAAAATCAAATTAAATTAATAAAATATAGATCAGATAAATATATGTGAATATATTGCATATACAGGAAAAATCATATGCTATTTGCATTTGTGGGGCTGGCTAATTTCATTTATCCCCAGTTCCATGTATTGTCTTGCAATGGTATGATTTAATTTTACTTTGTGGTTTACTAACAGTCCTTTGTGGAAATCCTCCACTTTTCTTTATCCAGTAGTATCTTGCTGGTTATCTTGGCTAACTACATGATGTTGCTCTGTCCCAGAGATTCAAAAACAAGTCTGTCTGGAGATTTTTATTGCAAAGGGGCCTTAATTCTGTTATTTGACTTCTTTAACTCTTTTAATTTAAAAATTTTATACAATATATTTTGATCATGTTTTTCCTTTCCCTTAATTCCTCCTAGGTTCTTCCCACTTCCCTTCCCCTCCCCACTGAATTTCATGTTGTCACCCACCTTTTTAAAAAATAAAACAAAAGTTGAAAATCAAACAAACAAAAAAATTTTTGAAAATACCAAAACAAAATGAAACAAAAACCCATAATAATAATAACAATAACAACAACAACAAATAAGCTATTTCCAAAGCTATTGTTTAACTCTTTGTAACCTGATGGAAAGTCCTATTACTGAATACAGTACCTAATTATGCCAATGAACATGGATAAATTGACCTGGTACCTAACTGGAAGCTTCATCCCTACTGTCTTAGGGTTATCATAGCCAAAGCAACTCTGGAAGGAAAGAGTTTATTCAGCTTACACTTCCACATCACTGTTCATCAATGAAAGAAGTCAGGAGTGGAACTTAGGAGGCAACAGCTGATGTAGAGGCCATGGAGGAGAGCTGCTTACTGGCTTACTCCTCATGACTTGCTCACCCTGCTCTCTTATAGCAACTGCAATCACAAGGCCAGAAGTAGCACCATCCACAATGGGATGTCCCTCCCACATCAATCACAAATTAAGAACATGCCAGATCTTATGCAGGCATCTTCTCAGTTGAAGTTCCCTCCTCTCAGATGACTTGGATTTGTGTCAAGTTAACATAAAATTATCCAGCATATCTACTGACTGACACTCACTGTGCTAGAAGGTCCTCTTCATTCTACTGGAGTAAAAAAGTAATCATCAATACCACCCAGCTATAAACCCTGCAAGCTGAATAGCAAGCAATATGCAAGATATGTTGGTGTAGTTATTAATGGCACAAATGTTATGGGAGCAATCAACCAGTTTCTGATAGGATTCAAGGCCCACTCCATGAGATAAAAGCAATAGCTTACACTGATAAAGTGCCCAAGAACCCAAGATTACATGGGTAAGAGGCCTAGGGGAAACCTACTAAATTGTCCTATTAAATGAATACAGAAATAAAATTACTCCTAATGGCATATTGTTATTCCATAAACCAGTGCAATACTCAACCTTCAACAGAGAAGCTGCTTCATGCGGTAGATGAGAACTAACACAGGCCCACAACTGGATAACCTGGATGATATGCAAAGTGACAGAATTTGGAACACTCAGTCTGAAATGGGATGTCTTCATCACCACACCACAATCTCCCACCACTGTTAAGACTCAGGTATTTGTACAAGAGGAGATAGAAATATTGTAAGAGCCAGAGGTGGTGGGTGACTATAAGGAAACATTTTTCCAGACACATCAGAACTGATACATATATGAACTCACCTGAGACGTGCACAGGTACAAAACAGACAAAATCCAAGCACTCAAAAAGAAAGAGGACATGAAGTCCTACTCCTAATTGATTTGCAGAGATCCCACTGGCAAAGAGAGAATCAATTTTCTCTAATGGTGTGTTAATAAGTGTATCAACAACACTCCAGGACAGATTCTGTGCCCAGGGGTAACTGGACAACACAATATGTTCCATTCCTTCTAATGCAACAAAAAAACTGGGAGTCTCAATCACATCGCTTTTCAATTTATTTGGTCATTCCACAGTGTTTTCACAATACATCTTAGCAAACACTATGTTAGCATTATTTTCACATGTTATATGTGTGCTATATATAATGTACATATGTGTATGTGTATACTATATATTTATTCACACACACATACACACACACACACACTCACACACATACACACACACACACACTCACACACTCACACACATACACACACACTCTCTCTATGTGTATGGTCGAAGAGGACCATTCCTGGCTCCTGACTCTTACCTGGTTCTTCTTCACAGGTGATATATGTATTGGGAATGAACCCTACACTTTGCACATGTTCATCCTGTATTTGTTCCAATGCTGACTCCTGGAGAGGGTCCCTGACCACACAATACACACCCACTCCTATGCAAGAGAGTCACCTCCTTTTCCCTAACTCCAAGGACTCAGGTAGAATACTTACTTTATTATCCTGGAATTTATTTCTTTGGCCATGCTGAAGAATTTGAAGCTAACAAGACAGTTATGTGTCCTTATTTGCAGTTAGGATTTTATTCTCTAAACTAAGTATGTTAAATATTTCACAAGACATTTATTATAGAAGTTCCCAAGCCCTCCAAAGAAGTGTTTCTCAACCTGTGGGTCATAAGCCCTTTGTGGTGAAACATTTTCATAGTGGTTGCCTAAGACCACTTGAGAATACAGATATTTACATTGCAATTCATAACAGTAGCAAATTTACAGTTAGTTATGAAACAGCAACAGAATAATTTTATTGTTGAGGAGGAGGGTCACCACAACATGAAGGACTGTCTGTATTAAAGGGTCAAAGCATTAGGAAGGTTGAGAGCCACTACTCTAAAGCATCCTGGTCACTCACCTCTAGGTGCTGTTTGCTTGGTAAATATTTCCCTTTCTCAAAAATAACATGAAATCTTGGAGTTCTGTATATGAGAAGCTGAGCCTTGCATTTTATAAAATCGTGATCATTCTGATCTACCTTATAATCTGTCCCCCAGTAACTGAACATCCTGGATGTGAAGAGAACAGTTAAGCCATCTGGGCACTGTGCTAAGAACTGGAGATTCTTCCATAAGCACCTCAGGGCCACATTTCCCGTGTCACTTCCCAGCAAACATTACCCCAAATGACAATCTAGATTATACCAGTGTTAGCAGAATTGGTTTCCTCAAGGCTGTATGTGCCTTCTGATAGACAAAGATAAATGGACTCTTAATAACAGCTACTTATCTGGTCATACCACACAGTTTTCCTAATGCACTTTAGGACAAGAATTCTATCAAGTTCTCTCAGTGTGATAAAATGCCCGAGATGATCAACTTAAAGGAGGAAATGAGTTATTAAAATGGCTCAGTAAGTAAATTTTTGTTCACATCTCCCCAGGAAAAATCACACCACTTGTTTACCTCATCTCAGTCAGGAAACAGCTGACAAGCAAATGTCAAGGACCCCAATTTCTCCCAGGTACATCCCCAGTAACCTACCCTCCAGCCATTAGGCTAAGAACTCTCTCTTTTTTCAATACAGTGTTTCTCTATGTAGCCTGGGCTGTCCTAGAACTCGATCTATAGAGCAGGCCGACCTTGAACTCAGTAATCTGCCTGTCTGTGCCTCCTGAGTGCTGGGATTAAAGGCATGTACCTCCACTGACGGGAAGGTTTCAAGTCTTAAAAGTCCTCTGCCTCCCAGTGGCACCTCAGTCTGGTGAACAAGCCTTCACTATTTGGCTCTTTGGGAAACATTCAAGCACCATGCTGTTCACAAATGCCTTGTGCTGTGCTGCATGTTCTTTAGAGACAGAGACTAGTCTAAGAAAATGACAGCTACAATAGTACCACAGGGCAATGAAGGCACAGGAAACGACAGATGCTGTGGGAGTGAGAGAAAGTGGCTACAAAAAGGGACTGCTAAGAAAGTTAAGGCAAAGTTTTCAGAAAGACGCCAAGCACAGCAAGGCCTCTGGTAACAATCAGTGCACTAGAGCATTCCACACTCAACCCTGAAGTCCCTGCTTTCACCTAGAACAAATGCATGTGCAGACTCCCACTGACATTTCTAATGAGCACAACTTTGTCACCTCTACCTGCTCTTCCACAAAGTAACCAACCCAGAGTTTACAAGTCAATTTTTTATATTTCAAAAAAAGGCAATAAAACCTATAATTTTCAGGTTCCCTATTGCAATCTTAAATTGAAGGAAAAATTATGAAGGAATTAATGAGAAGTCACAAAAACAGAGATTGTTGAGCATTCTGTAAGGTCCTAAAACATACTAGAAAAAATATGGACTTTCTGAAAAAATGAAAAGATTTACTATGAGACCTAAAACCCTAATCACAGTTTATAAGACGGTTTAAGAATTGTGCTGAGCCAAAAATAGACAGGTAGACCAATGGAATCAAATCAAAAACCCTGACATTACCCCCACACACCTACAAACACCTGATTCTGACAAAGAAGCGAAAATATTACAATGAAAAAAAAAAAGCATCTACAACAAATGGTGCGGGCATAACTGGATGCTGGCATATAGAAGACTGCAGATAGATCCCTATCTGTATCTATGCACAAAACTTAAGTCCAAATGCATCAAAGACCTCAACATAAATCCAGCCATACTGAACCTCTTAGAAGAGAAAGTGGGAGGTACCCTTGACCAAAATGATACAGGAGACTGCTTCCTGAACATAACACCAGTAGCATAGACACAGTAGCATCGGCATTTAATAAATGGGACCTCCTGAAACTGAGAAGTTTCTGTAAGGCAAAGGATGTGTCAACAAGACAAAACCACAGCCCACAGAATGAGAAAAGATCTTCACCAACCTCACATCTGACAGAGGGCTGATTTCCAAAATATACAAAGAACTCAAAAAGCTAGTCATCAAAACACCAAATAATCCAATTAAAAAGTGGGATGCAGTACCAAATGGAAAGGGATGGGATGGGGGTCGGGCATGGGAGAATGTGAGGGAACAGGGACTGAGGTTGATATATAAAATGAAATTGTTCCTAATTTAAATTTAAAAAACAAAAAACAAAAAAACTTGTGCGGAGCAAGGCCAGTGGCAGTCTAAGGCACAGTCACAACTCCACAGACAGGACAAGAGCCTAAGAACTGTGCTGAGCAAGGCCAGCCACAGTTCCAGGCACATTCACCCTTCTACAGTCAGGGGGGTAGGTGGATAGATGAGGGGACACAAAGAAGGACAGTACTGGACATATTTGCAAGAAGGAGACAGCCTCTGCAATAGCCCAAAAATTCTGTAGGATGAACACTCAACTCTGCTTAACCAGAACATGACTATCAGAAAATAACTGGTATCTAGGAAGGCCCACTCACTCAGCAGCAGTAGCAATCTTAAACACACATAATATTATCACACACTCTAAAACTGCATGGCCTGCACTACATGGATGGAACCAAACATACGAAGATGACCTCTCATGTGTGTGTGGAAAAAGATCACTTAATAAATGTGTTAGGGGAGCTGAGGGGTCCTTAGGTAAAAACAGACAGTGAAATCCACAAACATGTAACATGCAAGTAAATACCTGGAGTTCAGGGAAAGACATGCATCCCCACAGTTAAGAGAATCAAACTCTAACACTCCTGTCATCTGAGTCCACAAGGATATTAGATAACCTGGCATGTGATGTTTTCAAACGTTTCGATTTTTTTGCAAACTGAGCCCCTGTGCTCAAGCTTGCATTTCTAGCTCAGTGTGGTTCACCCATGTTTACACTAACTGTCCATTTGAATTTCTTCTTCTGTGAACTTGCCTGTTCAAATCTCTGTCCACTGTTTCCAAAACTTGGTGATCTTTTTCGTATTTTATTAATTTTAGATTTTTTATTTAACTTCTGAAAAACAAGCCTATTATTCACTTCATGTGAGGTGATTTTTCTTCTATATCACTGTTTACCTTTAATTACTACATGAAATGTACAAACTATGCACAGTTTTAAGACTTGCATGTCCTACTGATTTTAGATGTATAACTTGTCACTGTGCCTGCTGTGAATTGTGACACTCTCTTCCTTTGAGATATTTATTTTTGCTCTTATTAAACAAGATTTCCTTACCTTATGAAAAAGACATAGAGACAAAGATAAGGAAAGATGAAGAGTAAATAATTTCAAGTACACAAGTAAGAGAAAATATTTAATTATATAAACAGTAAAAAACAAATGACAAAATAATAATTGACAACATAAATCAAAGATTAATGGCCGTAGTGTGAACACGCAAAAGGACTGTGACATTATGGACAGATGCTAGGATATACTATTAAATGGTGGTCTAAAATAAAATGTGAAAGACCCTTAACTGCATGAGAGGAAGAGCAGCTTAAAATAAGTAAAATTAGTTTCTCACCGAGCAAATTAAGAAAACCACTGTATCTCAGAAAGTACTCTGTGTGAAAGGTCATAAGGAAATACTGCTCTGTCACTGGTGGTGAGTGAAACCACAAAATGCAATTTGGAATGTTTTTGTTTGTTTATGTAAGTTTTACTCAGAAATTCAACTTCTGAAAATTTGTGCTAATCTGTGTATGATACAGTAAACAGTATTATTTACTGAAGCACTGTTTGTAAGATCAAATCACTAGAATTTTCTAGACAACCAAGAGGGTAGAAAAATTATAATACTTCTGTGCAATGGAATACTATACAGTCATAAAAATAGAAATATTTTACAGATAATAAAAAAAAACCAATGAGATACATCACTGTTCTCTGGGAATATTTTTTAATGAAAAGCATGTATTTTTTACATATACAGTATATTTTCATATATATGCAGAGTGAGCTGATTACTAGCTTTCAGTTGTCCACTGTGTTCGTAGTTTCATACAGTTGCCTGTGCCTGTATACACATAAGTTATTGGTAAGATCACTGAATATCTTCTCTCTTTACAAACCACAAGTGTACAATACAATGGTTTTAGTTACCATTCTGTACACTGTAATAACCCACAATAATCAAGACATGGAAACCAAATCAATTGTGTGTGTGTGTGTGTGTGTGTGGTGCGCGCGTGTGTGTGTGCACGTTTTGGTCTCCGCTCCCTGGAGCAGGGATCACAGCACACTGTTCTCACACCCTGATTTCACAACGTTCCTGAGGATGGAATTCAGGTCCTTGTGTTTTCAAAGCAAGCACTTTACCAGATGAGCTATCATCTCCCCAAACCCTAAAACTCAAATTATTAGAAAAAAACCTGAAATATATATTATCCATTTTTTTTAAGACAAACAATAGTTGGGATTTTTAGCTGTTTTCCAATCAGTCTCAGTCTGAAAGGCCACAATCTGCAGATGCCCTGGGATATGGTCTCTTGACTGAAGTTGTGTGTGCTGCCATTTTTAAAAGTCTACATGGAGTATGTTTCCTGAATTATTTCAAAACAGAAGTCTGAAATTCAAAAATTTTTTTCGCCCAAAGATGACTGAGGAGAGAAAAGTTCACAAGACAATGAAGCAGTAAAAATATTCCACTGAAGATAGAAATAATATCTTCCTAGTCAGTCTAAAGGTCTCATAAAACATGGGCCAGCTTACCATTGAATGATCAATGCACATTCATACAATTCAGAAGACCCATAGAGCACCTTCTAAAACCTGTACATAATGCTCGGCACTATAACACATCTCTGAACTAAGTTTTGAAGCTTTCAACCTTTTTAGATGGACTGGCATTTTGTCACTCTTTTAAAGAATGAAACTGTCTCTGCTGAGACTTCATATATATATATATATATATATATATATATATATATATACATATTACTAATTTTATATGTATTTTATATTTTTATATTTATATACTTATAAATATTTATATTGATTCATTTGTTTATATATTCTTATTAATTTTCATATATAATATTTATGTTTATGATTATGAATTTTATAAGTATGTATCTATTTTATAATATTTGTATTCTATAATACTTATATAACACATTATGTATGGTATATATATATATATACAAATATTTTTATATATTTTGTGTAATAAATATATAAAATTATATAGATACATAAACACTTGTATAAATGTATATTTACACAAATATGTATTTATATAAATATAATATGCTTATTATAACAAAGAGAACACACTGGATGCTTAAACTAATTAGACACTTTTGTTTCTACTTTAACATCATGGTGTTAATGCATAGGTAACTGCAAATATTTGAACCATTTCTTTATTGTGTCAGATGACAAGAAAGGGTCATTCAGGCATTATGCATTCAGGCAAATTAAGTAACGTCAGATCAAAGACTGATGTTCTTATCATTAGGGAGCCAGGGTACTGGGGTCTAACACAACATCTGCGATGGTGTGAAAATGAAATATCTCTTTAATGAGGAGATTTGGTTCCCTGAAAGGATGGATGCAGAGCAGCTCAGTTTCTATTGTACTCATTGTTTGAGTCTTATTTACAGAAGAGAACCTGAAAATTATTCTCTTTTTAAGCACAGAAAATGTAAGAATATGGGAGACAAAGGGAACATTAAAATAGAGGGATGTGAGAGGGCCATGTGTCCCAGGAACATCCTTTCCTGACTAACATTGCAGTTGCAAAGTCTGAGTCTTGACTGTCGATTATACTCACAGGAACACTCAGATGACCCACAGAAACAAATGGCCAAGGGGACAGCTGAATCTCAAGGAGCTACAAGAACACAGAAAAAAGGGGGGGGGGGAAGCAAAGAACCTGGTCCAAAGGCATTTAGATACCACCCACATACTAAGTTTTCATGACTTTTCTTTAAAATTTTGGCATGGTTACGTAGTTTTACTTTACTATATTTGCTTTGCTATATTTTATCTATTATTGGGGGAAATGTCCCATGGATGTGCGTGGAGCTCAGAAGATAACTTTGTGGGGTTGGTTCTCTCCTTCCACATTTCCAGGGGTGCCTGGGCTTGCAGAGAAAGCACCTTCACTTGCTGAGCCATCTCACAGGACTTGTGGCCATTTTTTAAATTATCAAATGAGTCTAAGAACTAACTATCCATGTACTCATATGCATTCTTTTTATGCTTGAATATTTTTATGAGAGTGTAAACAGACTACAATAAAATAGTTTGCAATGTGAGTGTTTTATAAGTTATAACAGCTACTCCTCAGCCTACCTCCTTGAGGTCAAGGATTGCTTGATATCTTGATATACTTTGCATATCCTTCATATTATCCTCCGTAATCTTTTGAAGTAAGTCCTTTCATCCCCATGTTTTTTTTTTCCTTTGATTCAACATTTCTCTGTTAATAGTCTTGTCTGTCCTGGAACTCCCTTTGTAAATCATGCTGACCTCGAACTCACTGAGGTCTGCCTGCCTTTGTCTCCCATGTACTGGGATTAAAGATGTACAACACCATTGCCTGGACTTTTATCCCCTTATTTAAGAATGGACTGTGATGCTGGAAGTTTCTAGTTCAGCTTTACCACTAAGATCTTAACTGCTTCGTTAACCATGGCACTGAAATGGCCACTGTGTGTAAACTGGTTTTTATCTTTGAGAAATCCTTGGAGCACCACTATTTCTAAGGCACATAATCTCAAGAAGTTATTTTAGTATACTTATGCTTATTATTAAATATTCACCAAGGGCAAAACAACACTTTGGAAAGTACATATGCTTTCATGTTTCAGCCATCAGCTCTTTGTTCATATATTCCATATTGAAATATCCACATATTATATTTGTCTAAGATTATACTGAATATTTTCCTATCATTTGTTTTCTGACTTAAATGCTTTAAAATAAAAAAGAAAAGTTACTGTTACAATATGCTTCCTCCTTGGGTAGACAGATACCTATGGTAGCCTTCAGAGCTAGAGATGTTTATGTCATAAAGGCAGCATTGTTTCCTACAGTTAAGTAGCCATTTGTGACATAGAAAGTAAGTGTATGTCCTCCCCATTTCCATAATAACAATGTAAGAGCTCTTCCATTGGTTGGGGGAACAGGGGAGGACATGAGGGTGTGGGAACTGGGAGTGACATGTAAAACAATCTTATTTAAAATTTAAATTAAAACAAGAGTTCTTCTACAAGCTCTTTCTGGTGGACAAGTCTGGAAATGGTATTCAGAAATGGCACCTCAAAAGGGGAAGGAAAAGAAGGAAGAACGGGTCATCAGTCTTGGCCTCAAGTGGCTGTAAGTGAGAATGTATTTTATGGAGTTGGGGGGGTGGTATGGGAGGGAGGGTGGAAAAGAGAGAGGGAGGGATGAAGAGGGAACTGGGATCGATATGTAAAATAAGAAATAATAATAATGAGTATGTATTTGGTGTCTGCCACATTTGCATCCTTCAACGACACTTTTGTCCATGTTACTGATGTTTCTGGCAAGAAAACCATCTGCCAGTTGACTAGTGGATTGAAGGTGAAGGCTGACAGAGATAAGTCTTCTCTGTGTACAGCCATGTTGCCTGCCCAGGATGTTGCCCAGAGGTGCAAGGAGCTAGACATCACTGCCCTGCATATAGCCACAGGAGGAAACAGAACCAAGATCCCGGACCTAGAGCCCAGTCAGCCCTCAGAGCTCTTGTTCATTCAGGGATGAAGATTGGGCAGATTATAATGAGTAAGCCAACTTAACATTAAGCTGTTGGTATGCTATATAGTCACAGGAACAGTGTAATTTGCCTGAACCCAACTGCACACAGTTCTTGGATTGGTATGGGTGTGGCAACATCTGTGTATATGAGGTGCTTATAGCTTTTGTATTACACACACTGTTTTCAGAAGGGATTGGTTTACCCTCCAACCCCTGCAGCATGGTCCATGGTGTCTGAGGTTGCCTGTGATGTCTCAGAGATTTAATTGTGTGGGAGAAATCTCAAAATGTATTTCCAGAACCAGACACCACTCCTTCTAAAGCAGTATCTTGGAGTTGAAGAGATGGTTCAGGGGTTAAGAGCTCATACAGCTCTCACAGAGGACCAGAGTTCAGTTCCCAGCATCCATAGCTGTAACTAACTTCAGAGGGATCCTGTGCCTCTCCCTTCTGTGGGCACCAGCACTTATGTGTGCATGCCCACATGGATACACACATATGTGTACATAATTAAAACATACTTTTTAAAGCTCATTTTTAACAAAGTTTAGGCTTGGGTAGGAAAGAAAATTCTTCAAAATCCTCATGAGAATATGGAAGAATTATTCTGTCCAGAGTGACTGTGAAAGTCAACCTACAAGTGAACTTTGTTTACATGTGCAAAATTAATGATTTTAATCATACCTACATTCATCCTCCATTCTGCTGTGGTCTGACTGATGTCAGCATTGAAGAGTAAGTGAGATGTTAGAGGAAGTCATTAAAACCTCAATAGACTTTTAGGCTCTCAGCTGACTTTCTTCCAGTTGAGTCAAGTCCAGGAGACAAGAGGTCAACTGTGAACAGGAAGCCAGGCTTAGCAAGGTAGCAGACATCTTAGATAAAAAAAAAACACATCAGGGCTTCTGGAAGTAACAAACGGAAATGAGCAAAGTCACACCAAGCCCATACCAGGGGCATTCCAATAAGAAGAACATAAAGCCACAAGCTGGTGGCCCCCATGGTGACAATGTACTACACAGGTGGTCAGGAGGAAACTCAAGGAGTGTTCTGTTCTTTTAACTCACTTTGGTGCGTTTTAATTGTTCAAAGTTGTGCTGCAGAAATTCAGGGACTGGTTCATGGAATTTTAGACTCAGCGAACACTGCATATGACTTAACTGGAGTTCTTCTTTAAGTAGCATTGATGTGACCAGAGGAGAGGTGTGCTCTTATATACAAAGAAATCTATGGGTCACTATTAGCAATGTTATTTATAACAGAAACTCAGGTGGGGGTGGAATAAAGACTCAGTATTTTGCACAGAATCTCTTCTTCATTTAGCAAGTCAAACCAAGCATTATGAGACTAAGCATTTTTTCCAACTATCAAAATGCAGAAGCCTTTGATAAGGAAGACTATGATGAAAAATCGAATACTTCTGGAACACCAAATAATATCTACATAATAGATTATATCCCATCTTAACACTAAAGTTGCTGACCTCTACATTCTGAAGGAGGCAAAGGAATACAATAATTTAAAATGAAAGTTAAGTTAGAGAATTCATGGTTATCCCATATACACTTGTGAAAGATATTCGAATGTCATCCACTGTCCAGATATTTTAGGACAGGAATGGGAAGGACTAGCCAAACTAAAGGGGAAGGATAGCAACAAAGACAGTCTCAAACCCCCAAAGTAACTCAAGCCAAGGAAGCAAGGGTAGTGAGTTTTGGATATACAGACAGAAAAATGAATGGAAATATGTCTGAACATGTAAACTGCATTGTCCCAGGTCTGTTATATGTCCAAACAGCTTGAATTTGGTAGGTCAAAGGGACATTAAGTTCTTGTGGCAGAAGGGTAGGAGGGTTGAGGAAACCATGCTTGTCAGATGTAGGGGAGGATGGAGTAACTCACAAAAATACCAGAGAGAAGTGGAAATTCATAACTCAGGTTTGTTGTAAGTACCTGACTGATAATGGAAATTGGAATAGGGAAAGAAGTGAAGTTATGAAATGTGAATAAAGGAGGGGTAGAGACCCTGACAGACTAGCCTTGGAACCATGATGACATGGGTAAGAGGGGCCCTAGGACAATCCTAGCCTGTGGCAACAGCATAGGGGTTTCAGCAGTGAGCTAAGCTTTGCAGTAGTCAATGCTCTGGACACGTTGGGGCAAAGGTAACTGGCACTTCAACCTTCAGAGTAGCAATGAGAGAAACTTCATCTTCCAATAGGTCACTCACAGCCGCTCCCAGGCTGAGGCAGCCTTGAGTGACCCCAGGCAGAGACAAGAGCTTTCATCCCAGCATCCTGAGGGCAAAGAAGATAGCTCCAACCTCCAGGCACCACAGGCTGTTTTACCCCTTTCCCACCTTTCTCCTTCCACTTTCTCTCTTTGGCTGAGTCGTCCATGTATGGAGAAAGGGGATGGAGCAGAGGCCCTAACTGAGTACAGCTCAAGTTTTGAAGGGTTTCTCTTTCCCTTCTCTGGTTTGACAGATCTTTCCTGGTTTGCCTTATTTTACATCTCATTTGTGTGCACCCAGACTCACAGAACTAAGGCTGAACTGGTCCTGAGTCATCTCTGCCAGCTCATGCCTCTGACTGGGGGTGGAGACTGGCTCCCAAACACTCTAACGGGAAGGCAGATATTACTGAGACCCCCTGGAGAACAACAGCAAAGCCACCATATCTAAAGGAGCTTGCTTCAGCCCGCACTGTTCCTATTCCAGGAGACACTGCTCCTGATTCAAGATCCCCTTTTCCTGCCTTGGGTCTCGGCTGTAGGCAGGAGAGCTTGCTTTGATGCCTGCCACAGCTATCCTGGGTGACTTTCTGTGCTTGTCGGTCCCTCAAGACTCTTTGAGATCTGTGACGATTGCTGACAATCTCTCAGCTGGCACCTTCGAGTTGGCCCAGTGCTGTAATTGTTGCCACCTATCTTAGTTGGCACTCTGCTGCCACTGAAGGTCTTGGAGTTTCTACTTCCCGTTTTGAACTGTCCTGCCCTGTTTTGCAAATAACAGTTACTTCTCTTTATTTGCTCTTCACTGCCTGCCCACTCCATTCTTGGAGGGAGGGAAAAATAAGAACCTGAGATAAGAAGAACTGAAGTGACATGCTGATAAGAAAATATCAGACAGGGCCCCAGCAATCCTCATAGGAAGGGCTAGAGAACACAGCTGGGAAACCACCAGAATGGAAAAACATGACTTCTGTATTTGCTGTAATTCAAAAAGTGATTATTGACACTCAATTCTGTCCTTTATAGGCATCAAATAAGAAATGTTATCTTTGTTCTAAGAAGGTTTCTAGGTAATGTAACCAAAATGAAATAAGAAACATAAGTAAAACTAAATATTAATAAAATATGGAAACTAATAAGTTAATGCTATTTTTAATCACTAACAGATTGAAAGTAAAGAAGTAACACAGGAAGTGAGGGCAGTAAGTTAAAACGTCACAAAGAAAAAGCAGGATACTGAATCTTGAATGAATTTGTATGGGCGTGGGGGCAGATGTGAAGTCAGCTATAGCCAGAATGCTGAGCTACAGATGGGGCAGCTACACAGGGTACCCAACAGCAGAGCAAGCCCGTCTCTAAGGAAGGTGTGGAGCACACAAACCTAGAGGCACCACCAGTAAACAAAGCAGAGGCAGTCTTTGCCTGTTTTCTAATGTAAACATGACTCCATTTTTCCAAGTGTTTGCTCAGTCTTGGCCTCCAAGGGACAGAGACCTCATCAGCACTTTCTGTTCTTGTTTTGAAAAAAATAATAATCGTAGTTAGCACTTCTTGAAAAATATCACGTGTTTGAGTTGTTCAAGAGTATTTTACAATGGGGAAGCTCTTTCAAAAATCCCAAAACAGGTACAAGTCTATTTTCTTGGCTTTACAGCTTGGGAAGGTCAGACAAGGAGGCATTAATAGTAAAACAACTGGATGGCAGGGTGGTCAGGGAGCATGGGAGGGAGGGAGAGAGGAAGGGAGGGAGAGAGAACTGGGATCGATATGTAAAATAAGAAATACATAAATAATAGTAAAACAACTTGAAGCAACTGTATAAACCAGCCCAATAATTTCATAGAATGCAGAGGGAATAGCACATGTTTAGGCAGTGGAGCTGAGCTCTGTAGAGCATCCGAGAAATTATGGTACAAGTGTTTGAAACTTCACGGCATGCACATTGACTTTTAATATCATCCAACATGTTAAATATACAGGGTAGGCACTGTCTGTAGTTAGTCATTATTTCAAAAACAAGAAAGTCAATTACACTGTGTTCAAATTGCCTAATTTGTGAGATGTAGATCATGTCATCTACTACAGTTACCTATTGATTAAGACACTGCTTGTAAGTCACTTAGCACATTGACTGGGTCATAAAGGGCTTAGTAAGTGTAATATAATTACAGTATTGGGAGAGATTCTTCCTGTCTGCTTAAGCAAGAACAAATGCCCTTCTTTCGACACTACATTACTGGTGGTATGTGAGATTAGTCCTGTGAAGGCTTTTGTAAAGTCATTTCAGTTACTGGTGATTTCAAGTTGTCAATTTCTTTTCATTCTCTTGGAATAAACATTTTAGAAATTATTGATATCAGTGGTTTCTTAAAACAGTAAGTTTTGTGACTACAATATATTCCACAACCTAGCATAATACCAGCCAAGTTCCAGGAGCTGAAGAAGTTGTATTGTTTAAATGACTTGATTTCTTTGCATGGTAAAAAGCGAAACAAATGGTTCTTTGAAAAGAAACTAAGAAACAGAAAGAATCTCAAATGAAAAGTAAGTGTTTGAAGAATGTAGCCAAATTATGAAATTTTCAATTCAATTAACTAATATCACTTTCATGGCCAAAATACCAGTTCACTTATTTAGACTTTCTATAGCAGTGTGGGACTTCAAATTAAAATGTCATAACACCAAGGCATAGATTTACTCCTATCGCGCATGCCCTAAACAAACTATTTTTTTTTTTTACTGAGGAATTTGCATGTATGGAAATATCAGGCCTACAATCTGTCACTTAGGAAAGACTGGGAAGAAACTCATCAGTTCCCTTTCACTATGATAACACTGTGCTGCTGTATGTACCCACTGATAATTGGGAAAGCACTTGAGTGGTTTCTAACAAGAATTCTGTTGAAGAAGAAATGAAGTGCAGAGAACATTCAGTGATTAGTGGATAGTAAGTTGTAGAAATAAGGAAGTATGGGCATACATGCACTGTTACATTTCCATATTAATTCCTGCCACTCAGATTCCCCAAGGACATTCTCACAGTTAATCACAAAACACCCTGACCTTTAACAACAGTGTGGAGGGCTAAAGTGCAGCCTTCAACTCTTGCAGAATTCGTCTTTAAGCACTTCCTCTGGAAAACACATAGCTCAACGTGCTAAGATTGTCTCTGATAATAACCGCAACAGGATCGTAACAAACCCAAATTTAAAAACCAAATAGAGTCTTCCGTGGGGGTGGTTCACCACTTCCCTCCCTTTTTTTTTTTAACATAAAGGAACTAATTTAGCTGAGAGGATAAAAGCAAGAACTGCCTACAGATGTGTAAGGAAACCAAATCCTCAAACATAAAATCCCTGAGTGGCAGGGTGGTCTGTCTGGGCAGTTTCTGTAAAAAGAGCCTTCTGTTACTCACAACATCACAGTTGGAAGGCCAGCACCTGATACCTACAGTTGTATGGAAGCTGACTACAGAAGGAAGAAAAAGTATCTCAGTATCAGTTTCAACCATAACTCTATGTATTTCCCATCTAGACTAGTATTTATCTGTTTTCAATCTAATACTAATGTGTAGGCATTAAAAAAAAATTGAGCATGAGAAAAAAGGCTGCTCTCAATAACATCAGAAGAATAAAACCCCAGAGTTTTTGTCGGAACCAAACCTTCCTCTTTCTTTCACAAAAGGAAATCATGAAATCCCATCTCTTCTGTAAACCTTACCTTCAGAAAGCTGGCTATTTGATCTGCACACAGGTGGTCCAGATGTGCCCCTAGGATTGAATCTTCCAACTGAAAGCTCCATAAAACATGCTAATTCATATCCTTTTATTGCTTCCCACTTCACCTTTGAACCTGCTCGATTTGTGAGGATACCAGCAAATTATAAACTGCAAAAGTACTGGACGCAGTCTTACATGCTCAACACACACACACACACACACACACACACACACACACACACACACACACAACTTAGCAGTATCCTCAGACAATAACTGTCTGCAGTATCAATAAAATAATGAATGATACATGTAAAAATACACAAAGGGCAGAGTGTAGCCCTCTTTTGCCTTTGATATATTTATGTAAGTCTATCATTATCATATGTCTCACAGATTTCTTTTATCAAAACAAATGAACCCAAAGCAGTAAATCTTAATTTCTTCTAAATAAAGACTTAGTTTTAAAAGTGTTGTTTCATTAGTGAAGCTTACATGCTTTGGCACAATTTAGCAACGTATTTTTTACTTCTGTGTTTGTCACAAACTCTTTTTGAAAGATAAGAGCTAAATGTCAAATGGAGGGGAAATGTGTGTGCAGGATTTGATACCATGAGAGCACTCTACAAGAAGTGAGAAGTTTATTGTCTCCTTTCTCAGAACCACCTGTAGTTCCTATGACATCATGGCTTCCAGGGTTATAGTCTTCTCCACATTCTTCATAAACACTTCAAAGAACTAGATTCTATGGTCTCAAAAATTTGCTTTTCAATCTATGTGTTTTACTAATCTGATCCTCATTCTCTAGGCATGCATTTGTCTTCTTAAAAAGGGTTTTAGAGGGTGATTTCTTAACCAAGAATTCTGGGAATCTCAAATGGTGTGAACTTTCTATGTTACTGGTGGTTTGATTCTAGGTATGAATCTGTAGTTTATCTAAACATTTTTTAAATGATGGGAGGAACTCTTCTACACTGAGTGACTCCAGCTCTGTAGAGTTAACTCAGGTGATTTTGAACATAACCATCAGTGTGGAGCCTGACACAGTCAGACTGTCTGGTCTTAAACATTTGTAGTGTTTTGGTTCCATTAACAAATGACTTGAGAAAAAGTATGTAATTGCTCTATCCCTGATTTTGTTCCCTTTCCTTTGTCAGAGAAAATTCTGGATAAATAACAGATTATCCATTTGGGCTTCTTACATGATCTTATTCTGGTAAACTTTAAGCAGGAAAAAAACAAAACTAAACAATTTCTACTCTGTACAGCACTAGGTCTTCCTGAATTTTTGATGACAACAAGCTCATCTCCTCCTTACACCCACAGTTTTGGCACATAACTTTGTAGATCATTTAGATCAGCAGTTCTCAATCTTAATGCCACAGTCCTTTAATACAGTTCCTCATGTGTGGTGACCTGCAACCAAAACACTATATTTATTGTTATTTCATAATTATAATTTTGATAACGTTATGAATCATAATTTAAATATCTGATACGCAGAATATCTGACAATTGACCTCTGTGAAATGACCATTGGGCCCCCACAAAGGGTTTAGGATCCACAAGTTGAGAATTGATGCTTTGAATCCTTTTAAAAGAACCTATTTCTCCACCCCTTAAAACTGAGTTGGTAATGTCCATCTCACTACTGAATGGTATTTTAGCTAATATGACACAAAGCAGAATTGAAAACAGTTTGTGCTTTGAGCCTTTCTTGCCTTCTTGATATTCTGGGAAATGTTAGATGAACTGTGAAAAAGAGTGAACTGGCTTGCTAAAAAAAAAGTGTACAGCCATGTACTGTACATTTGCTGGATGATAGAGATAGGTATTCTAAGTGATGAAAGACATGTAACCCAGTCCTATCACCCCATATAATAATAAGCTAACCTGAAGAGCTGTGAGTAAAGCCATGATGACCTGTGCCTCTCTTAAAATATCAAATGACAGCAGGCATGGGGTGATGCCTAGAATCAGGAAAAAGTCACCAGATATTCTCAGCCCAAATTAAAAACAAATAGCATTGTGAGATATTTCAAATAACTAAATTTTATATAACTTATGATCAAAGAAAAGCTGATACCATGGGAAGGGAAATGGGATTTGCTTGTTAAAGAGATATCCACTTTCTCACCATGAGTTTGGGATTTACATTTCTGAAAATACATATTTGCTTTGGGAAATGTTTTCAACCAGCATGTTATAGATTACTAATAAGTATGTTGACAGTTTCCACAAAAGAAAATGTACCATAAAAGAACTCATTTAACTTGGACCAGAGAGGGAAAATCCAGAGGCAATACTATCAACTCATATTAAAGCCGTGGCTGTGCTCAACCTAAGGATTCTAGAAGCAGTGCAGAGATGAACCCCTCAGGATGATACGCAGGGCAAGAAGTAATAGATATAGAAAGAATGAATATTTCTAGCATTTCACAGTATGAAATTATCATTGGGAGAACTGAAAAAGATAATGTGAGAAAAGCAAGAATCACAGGAAAATAGAATCAATGAGAACTTAGAAAAGTTTAATTCAACTACCCAATACCTAGATCTTAGAGAGACCCAATACTTAGATCTTAGAGATCCCATGCTTAGATCTTAGATCCAATGCTTAGATCTGCAATCTAACACTTAGACATATCTAATACTTAGATATTAGAAAGAGCTAATACTTAGATCTTAGAAAGATCTAATATTTAGCTCTTATAGAGGTCCAATAATAACGTTTCATTCTGTCAACCTAAGATAAAGTCATATTCATCATGTTTCTAAGGATTTACTTTACCTTATAATTCCCTACTGATAGCCTCACAAATGCAGAAGGAAATAACTTTTGTAGATTTTAAACCCAGCCTGCCATAGTAACCTTGGAAAGATACTAGCAATATTGAAAGTGCTGCACATCCATGCAGAAAACTTAGAGCAGCTGCTAAAATGAGCTCTCTTGGTTACCTCCTCCACTACACAGGAGAGGAAGCTGACTTTTGAAAGAAGATACAGGAAGTTATCTGGGTTTCAATACCTAGAAACAAACCAAGTGCTGGGAGTCAAGAATTACTCAGAGGTTCCCTGACAAACAAAATCTCATTTTCTCAGACATGAGGTGTACATCATTTTCCTCTAAAGCAATCACTTCTCATTGATCCCTGGGGGCAAGATGAAGAGATGAATGGAAAATAAGTACTGATCACTCGGTAGCTCACCTCATCCTCTTTTGAACCCCCTTAAATAACGGCCCTCTCTGTGGAAGTGCTGGTTCCCTTGTAGGAATACACTCATTTCTGAGCACATGCTGTACCTTCTCATAGATGTAAGCCATTCAGAGGAAAGACTCACACGCTCTCCATTCATGAATACCCAAGGCCAGAATCATACTATTTTTAGTACTCATTAATATTCTTTTGATTCATTTAGCTAACATATAAACAAACAAGTCCTTGAATATTTACACAAACAGCAAATACCTCAAGGGGACAAATTAAGTTAATGAGTAAAATGATTTTACTTCAAAAGTGAAGAGAGAGACCCTGGGTGTATTGTTTAAACCCTTGAAAGATGAAGTAAGAAGTGGGTTGTTCAAAGAGTCTCACATCCTGAGGCGTGCGGTCATTAGTTTCATAAAGGAACACAAAGACATCTAGCTTAATGACTTCCAGGGTTAGGAGCTTCTTGAACCTTAGTAAGGAAAAGCTTCCCTTTGAAACATACTTAACACATTTTAAACCCCTCTCTGCTGTTGACTTAAAGGCACTCATATGTACTTAATTGTGTGCATTAAATATGCATCTAAGATAAACATGGTGCATTAAGTTGTGTCTTCACTGTTTTCAAGAGAGAACTTCCTCGTGGCATCCATTTACTTTACCTGGTCAAACTGTGATACATGAATTTTATCATTTCTTCTTGACCTGTTTTGCCATTTTCTTCTTCTTTGTGAAGAATTCAAGTAGGTCACAAAGTTAATAATATGAAGGGTACTGAGAATGCATGCCTCTGAATGAGAGGAGAGGGCAATCTCTAAAAGTCTTTGTATTAATTAGAACCTTAATGTAAACTGAACCATTTTAAAACACACAATACTCACTTTGAATTCCTCACAGCAGTTACAAACATAGTTTGGTGAATTCCTTTTTACTCTAAAATGATAACTGCCTGATCTTCAGATTTGGCACTGAGAAGATAAATTCAAAGACGATTTTCAGCCTTTGGTATTAAGAGATGATGCAGTGCTCTCCAATACATATTCACCCTTCTAAAAAGACACAGAGCAGATTTAAATGGTTATGAATTAAAGGTTAGCAACAAAAAATATTAAACCTTCATACTACAGCTTGAACATCTAAGGAGATTTTAGGCTATGCTGTCTTTGAAACGCCTGCCCTTCGGAGATAGTTCCCTTTTCATCATGCGTTCTGATTTTCTTTCATCTTTGCTTTCAAGAGGCATCCTGAAACTTGTTCTCCTCTGTGGCTGCACTTTAACACTAGATGTAACAGCAGAAATCACTTTTTCACCTTATCTAAACATGAACACAATCTGAATAAGTTTATTTTACTTTTCTGTTGTTAGGAAAGTTAAGTCCAAATGTCTATAAACACATTTCTAAGTTATCTTACCCATATGTAGTTTGAAAGAGTTTATCCTCTGCCACAAATGCAGATTTGAAAATTGCATCCACAAATCCTTTAAAGAGGCCTATTACACTTCATCCTAAACGGCTACAGTTTATTGGAACAGCAAGAAGTAAGACTATCTGTATCTGCATGTATACTGAAAGTAAGTAATCTGAAATTTCTATTTTCCTAACAATTTAGTAACATATTAAATGACATTGCAACTTCTGAAACCTTCCACATAGTGTCAGAGTTTTCTAAAATAATATGTTGAGTTAATAACTTAAATTTTGAAAAACACCAGCCAGCATGTGGGACCAAATTCTTAACAACAAAAAAGTCACAAATTGTTCTCATATAGATTTAATCAAGCCAGAAAAAGTTGCAGCAGAAGAAATAAAAAGAGGATGCAAGAGAGGAAGAAGAGTGTCTGGAGGCTGAAGCAATGGGTCATGGATAAAGATACACTGCCCTCATAGGAGACAAGAGCTTAGATCTCTGACAGCACACAACTGCCTCTAACTCAGGCTTCAGATGGATTCTGATACCTCTGTCCTCTGCAGGTATGTAGTTATGCACACACACACACACACACACACACACACACACACACACACACACACTTACACCTAATTAAAAACAATAAAAATAAATTATACAAGTGTTAAAATAGTGTGACATAGTGGAGTGGGACAGCACTTAATCACTGAGGCTTCTCTGGAGTAAACAGATGAGAAGCAAAATCCATCCTACAAGAACATGGCTCATACAAAGGCTATGCAGTGACAAGCATAGAGGAATTCAAACTCTGACCAATCACAGGATCCTAGAGTCTATGCAAAAGCATTCAGGGAGTGCAGGCTGACTTAGAATTGCCTTCAGAGATCAGATGAACCATATGTCACCATGATGGAGTTACACTGACCTTAGATGCTATGGACTATTTTACATAAGATAATCATAAAGGAAAGCTGTAGCATTGGAAGTTATCTATAATAAGGAACCTCAAAAAATCATACTTTCGTGATTTGTAACTTGCAGATAAATTTTAGTTGAAAGTGATTGGGGCCGAGGAGATGGCTCAGTGTACAGGCACTTGCTCTCAAGCATGACAACAGTACCCACAAGATAAGGAGACATGGGTGTGTATGCCTGTTATTGAGCATTGGGGGGACTGAGGCAGGCCAGTCTGAGAGCTCCCTTTCCAACCTATTTAGCCAGGCCAGCTTCCAGTTTAGTGAGAGACTCTATCTTTAAGAAAGAAAGTAGAAACGATAGGGGAAGACATCTCAAGTCTTGCTATGACCTCTACCTGCGTGTGCATAAATACACCACACATACACACGCTTGCACACTGCTTGAAACCCATCTGAAAGAACTAGAATATATGTAAATTGCCCTTTTTTTCTGATGCATGGTCTTAAACGTTGTCTTGTAATAACATCACCTATCCTAGCAGAAAAAAAGGGTTAGCAGAAATCCTTATAGTTGTCTTAGTACAAAATAACCACCCTGTTTCAGATCAAGTTCCTCCTCAACATGAGTCCCCAGGTGAATTGTCACAGAATGGTGGAGCAGAAGGGGCGGGTGAGAGGGAAAACAAAGAAAAAGGCTGGAAGTCTTAACTGTCACTTTTCCTGGTGATATCACATACCTAGCAAACAAACTAACCCTGGCCAATGCTTAGTTCTTTACCCTGATCCTCTTCAAGCTAAGCAGGGTCAGTGCTATGCTTAAGGGTCATTGCATCCCTACACATTAGTGTACAGCAGCCACAGAAAACACTGACAGTTATTTTTTAGGAGGAAATACCTCAGAAGTTCTAACAAACCATTTTATCCTAAAATTCTCACCCCTTAATTTTGCAACCAACTTGCTCCCAATCCAGAATGGTTACACTCACTACAGATCACCTCCACTACTTACACATTCTGGAGAAGACCCAAAGGGTCAGACCATGATGTAGATCTTTGAATTTGGATAGTACCACTGGTCCTGTGTTGGGCTTGAAAGCAATTCCCTCCCCAACACTCATACTCACTGGTCAACTCCCCCCCCACACACACACACACAAACACACAGGAACAAACAAACATAAAACAGAAGCCACAAGGAGAATCTTCCTCTTAACCTCTGCTTTCTCCCTAAACACACTGCTATTCAAATTCAGGCAGCTTCATCTCTCAGGATGAAAGAAAGAAATCTGGGAAACAAATCCCTAGCTATATGCTCAAGTCTACTACCTTTCACCCGACATCCCACTTTCTACAAATTACTTAGGGATGCTGTTTCATAAATTATCCACTTCCTATCCTGTATCTAAATGTTGTAGGGAGAAAACCATTTTCTTGCCCACTGAATGTCAGGCAACTAGCATGTATTGTGTAATAGTAAACAAAGATTTGCATAATGAATGAAGAGGACATACTCTTTTTTTCTGTAGACCTTAGTCTACAGAACATGGCTTAACATGTTGTATCCTCTCCATTTCCACTTAAATGTTGCTCACATGTCTCAAGCATGTATTCTACCCTAACATTATCCTGTTTCTAAAAGTACCTGTGGTGTTCTGACAACAGACACTCAACTGCTGAAAGTCAAGATGAATGCCCAGCATCAAGGTGTTGGTAAAGTCGCATTCTCTGCTCAGAAGGTTAGCAATTTTAAACAAAAGTGTAAGATAAGAGTGTTTCAAAATTCTGATTCATAAAATAAATAAGTATAACTCTTCAAAATATACTCACTTTTGCTGATTTTTCATCTCATAGATACCACTCACTGACACTTTCCTATATTTAAACATATGCCTTTAGATCTGTGTGGAACCCCTGCCATATTTAGATAATTCTTCCATTTTCTTTGAAAAAAGTAGTTAGTTGCATGTTCCTTCTGGAGGCCCTGGATTTTTTTCTTTTCCTCCTTAGCCTGAAGAAGCAGGAAGCTCAGAGTGGGAGACATGACACAGAGACACAGAAAACAGTCACCAAAACTTACCTACACATAGACATTATCACCCACAATAAGAATTACTGTAAGCTCCAGGCCTGTGAGATGGTTCAGCATATAAATGTGCTTGAGTATTCATGAGGATCCAAGTTTGAATCCCCAGGACATGTGTTAAGACCAGATCTGTACACAAACATCTGTAGCCACAGTATGGCTGTTGGGGATGGAAGCAAAAATGGAGGCTTTCCAGGAAGTCTGGTATATGCAGTGGGAAAGCAATAAAAGGACTCCACCTTAAAGAAGGCAGAAAGTGAGAACATCAAAGCTTGCCATCCCATCAGATCACATGTGCCAGCACACAAATACACACACACACACACACACACACACACACACACACACAATATATATATATATACACACATTTAAAAAATTAGAAGGTAAAGAATGACTTGATGATTTCTTCATTTCATCCAAATTTTACCTGCTAGGAGATAAGGTTTCTCTTGTATTCTATCCCCAAAGATTAGCACAGCAACAGTGAGACAGTCATTACTAAATCAAATCAATAAATTTATGTACATGGTACAATTTAAAAAGCCTGTATGTAAAATTTTCATAGGTAAATGTATCAGTGAATTAATGTGGAAGTTTTCATTCTGAAATACAATTGTTTGCTTTTTGTTTGTTTGTTTTATTGGTTGGTTTATTTTATTTTGTTTTTTCTGTTTGCTTGCTTCTTCTTACTGATTGCCAAGGGTTGCTAAGCCTTAATAAAGAGAGGTATAATTCACTGTTACCTAATCAAGCATGTGCATTGATGAGGTTGGCACACAGTAACAGATGTAGCAGGAGAGTTTTACTCCATTGCTTTTCTTATAAAACAAGAGCTGTCATTTTTCTCTACATTTAGGAGCAAATTTGAAGCAGTAGCATGCACAGGACCTGTTTTACAAATAGAAGAAAAAAGTAGAAACAAGTAAAATAATAATCAACCCTGAATTCCTTGCCTAGTATAGACACTTACCAGGCCATATGTACAGCTCTTACATGCAGTCTTCATCCTGGTGATCAGACTTCCCAGGTCTTTCTTTCTTTCAGCTCCATCCTTGCTACCTCTGTCTGCAGTACTCAGACCCCCACAACCACCCCACCTTTCAGGTTCACATCTCTGTTCAAGTGCCACCTGGTGGTGTGACCACCTGTGATTATTCTTCAGCATCCTGGTCAACCTCTGTTTTTAAGGTAGCCTGGGACTGTTTGATTTTAGGTCTGGTCCTCCTTCACCTGTTGTAGAACAGTTTAATGGTGGGGCTGACCAATACAGGCTGCATTGCCAGTCAATGCTGGCATGTCATTTTGGTTCCTGCTGCATGTGGCCAATTGCAATGCTGATACTGCCAGTTAGGAATATCTCTTCTTCTCCACTGGACTCTGTGACTAGCACTGTCTCTTCTGGTTTAGTGATTCCAGGTTCTCTCACGTAATGTAGTCCGGAGAATCTGGTAATCTGGCCTTTCCTCAAAAATCTAGTTATAGTAATGACATTTTGCTCTTGGTAATCTCTGGAAAGTCTTGAGGTCTCTGATTCTTTGTCATTTCCACTCGTCTTTGTTTTTAACCTCTCTCTCTCTCTCTCTCTCTCTCTCTCTCTCTCTCTCTCTCTCTCTTTATGTGTGTGTGTGTGTGTGTGTCCTTTTTAACACAATCTTTCCACTGTTTTATTCTATTCTGAGTCTTATTATGTTTTTTTTTTGGAGGGGTGACAGGGGAATTGCCTGTACTGTTAGTGCTACTATTATATTCTTGCTTTACCTTTACAAAATGGAAGATCAAAGAAGATTTCAATTTGTTTAAGAAGATAGTAATTGGACTGGAGAAATGGTATTTAAAAGCACTGGCTGCTCTTACAGAGGACCTACATGGTGACTCAAGCTGTCTGTAATACAGTACATGTAGAACAGGGCATGACTAAACACAAGGCATGAAAAGATTATTATAGACCATTTAGTTAAGACTTATAATTGGATGGGCTAGGCACCTGGGTTATTGAATATGTAAATTTCCTTTTCAAAGACTTTCAAGAATAAAAGAAGTGTCAGGGGTTGTACTCTAATCAAAGTGTTTGACTCTGTCATTAGTTTTCTAACATGAACATGAACAATGCAAATTTAATATAACTTTAGATTATTCTCTTATGTGAAATAATTCAAACTCAGAAAGGCAAACTACATGCTGTGGTGATTTGAATAAAAACAAGACCTCAGTTAGTGAACTGTTTAGGAAGGGTTAGGAGGTGTGGCATTGTTGGAGGAGATGTCACTGGTAGTGAGCTTTGAGGTTTCAAAAGCCTAGGCTTTCCCTGCCTCCATCTTATGGATCAGATGGGAGGTCTCAGCTACTGCTTCCATGCCATGCCTGCCTGGCTGCAGCCACATCCTCCATCTTAAAGGTCATGTGCTAACCCTCTGAAACTATAAGCAAACCCCAAACTTAATGCTTTCTTTCATAAGTCGCTTGGGCCAGACCCCAGTTAAATGCTTTCTTCTATATGTTGCTTTGGTCATGATATCTTTTCATAGAATTAGAACAGAGATTAAGACACATGCTTTCACTCATATGCAGACTATAGATTTAAGCATGCTTTTGTATGTTGCAGGGGACACATAGAAAGTTGATTAGGAGAGAGGAGGAAGGAATTTTAAGTGAGGGGTAAAAAGGAAAAAAGAGATGAGTTCTCGAATACACTATTTGGCAGGCAGTAGTAGACCAACAAGAGGAGGGCAGAGGTGATGGGGAGGGTATTGGGGAAAATAGATGAACAATTAAGGGTAAAATTGAATATATCCAGACCAGGGAGATGACTCAGCCACCAAAGTACTTGCTATGCAAGCATGAGAATATGGGTTTAGTTCCTAGAACCCTCATAAAAATTTGGGTGCATTGGCATGCTAGGGAGGCAGAGACAGGTAGATAGATCTCTGAGATTTGGTGCCCAGTCAGTTCAGCCTACTTGGTAAGTCCATGCAAAAGAGAAGCCTTGTCTTAGAAGGCAAGATTGATAGCTCCTAAAAAATTGAATCTATGAAATATCGAATAACTTCTATGGTTACTAGTTAACACAAGTTTCGTTCACCCCGGTTCTGATCCAACATGCCAAGAAGCAGTACATGGAGACATTCAATTCTCTTTCATCATGAAAAATGTAAACTAGGTTGATTTGGAGTCAGCTAGCATGAGCAACATCAAGTATTTTTATTGTAGTTTACATTTTAACAGGGTCTTTGTATGCATTCCCTAAACCTACTTGTTCAATTGTTTTTTAAGCACTGCTGCTTCTACTTTTGAAATGAGGAAACAACTTAGCATGCGATCTGAAAATGCTATGAGTTAGCATTACAAAGACATGTCAACCTTCTCAGCAGACCAGCAGGGATCTCTGCAAATGGCCCCTCACCTCTGTCCCTGAGCTTCCTTCTTTCCTCAGAAATTCCACATTCAAGTCTAGCTCAGCAGTTCACACTCCCCTTTTCTCATTTTGCTCACTTTGTTTCTTTGTTGGTACAAATGCAGTCTCATATCAAGGACCAAAATCCTAGCTTTATAAGCTTTCCTTTCTCTATAAAACAATCTTCCCACTGTTCTTAAGGTCAGTTAATTACACTTTGTATTTAGTTTGGTACTACAGTCCAGTTTTAGCTCTAGCTTTGCTTTATAGTTTCTTCTCGCAGTGTCAAGCATATGTAAAGTTTTAAATAATAATGTAGAAAAGGAAAGAAAAATAATTCTGGTATACAGAAACAGTGTACAAGCTTATGGCCTTATCACATTGGAAACTGAGACTTGGGGATTGCTGTGAGTCTGAAGCCAGTCTGAACTACAATAATGAGTGTCAGGCTAGGGAGTCTGTCTCAAGAAAAACAAGACAGCAACAAAAACCGAGCCTTCTTTGAACTTACAACTACATAGAGGAGACCCAGGGAGTGAAAATGGATGGTACTTATATGTGATGAGGAAAATCAACACAGGAGATCTTGTATGGATTTGGCAGTAGCACCTTTTGGAAGGGTAATTGAAAGTTGAGCCCTTAGTCTTCCTGCATATGTTGGCCTGCTTGAATATTCCCCTGCTAATGCTCTTCGGTTTTCCAGCTCCATAGGCTCTGTTATGATCTCACATGTTGGGACGGTTCTATGAATGTTGCAAGCACTAAAAGTGATTTGCTCACTCAGCAAAATCCAAGATGGATACATTCAGTCTGTCTTTGAATGAATGTCTTGAGTTCTCTTTTGTCTTAAACTGGACACTTTTGACTGAGACCTTGAGTTTAAGTGAACACTGAAACTGGAGTAGGAGGGCAAGCAGTGCTTGCTGCTGCTAGGTCTTCACCAGGGATGAAACACAGGGGACATGAACGCCATCTCTTCTCATTTTGTTTTCAGCCTGTCAGGGAATCACTGACCAGCATTCCATAAGCCATCACCTTTGTGAAGGACAAAAGGCTTCTACCACTAACTCAGGGACGACTAAACGATCTCACAGAAACTGTTGTAACTGAACCATATTTTGTATCTGAATGATCTGAAGTGAAAATATGTATGTCAGCTTTTAGTAGCATTTCCACAGTATTCACACCACAATTGATTGTTCAGCTAGATACCACTACATGCCCAGATTTCTTTGGCAGGAGAAAAAGGTTATTTTCTGAATTCTAATGGGTAAATCCAAAGCACAGTATTTGGGAATGATTAACCAGGGACATGTGGAAGGCTCTGGCCAAAGCACCGACCTCCCCACCTCTGATTCTCTGGGTGTGCTCAGCTGGTCTGACAAGGGAGGGGATTCCAGCCTTCCTATTTTTATTTTTCCTTTGCTTGAACTTAACTTTGCTTTTAGGGTAGGTCTTTAATGCTCTTGTTTTGAGAATGATGATAGATTCTAAGCAATTTGAGAGAGGAAAAAAAAGTCTTCCTTTTGTTTGTTTTGTTTTGTTTTCTGGATAGGGTTTCACTGTGTAGTCCTGGCTGTCTTGGTCTCACACTCACAGAGATCGGCCTGCCTCTGCCTCTGCCTCCCATGTGCTGGACTAAAGGCGTGCACCACCACCAGCAACAACAGCATCAGCAGTTGAAAGAGTCTTAATCAGAATTGTTATCCTAGAACAGCAACTGACTGCCATTCAGAACAGGCAGGCTGGTGAGCCGAAATGGAAGGAAGCCTGCAGAGAAAACCAACTCATGCCCCTCTCTAAACTGTGAAAGCCTGAAGGCATTTTTGGAAGAGGACATCTTTATCTTTAAGGAATTCAATACAAGGATACAGACACATGGAAGGACTTTATCGTAAAGACTAGACTAAATTGGAACGATTTGGACAGCAGTCAGTGTCTCTGCTGCAGCCACCAGCAGAAAAGTTTCAATATGTGAAGTAAGTTCTTACAAGTGTGTTTGGTCCTGACAGAAATTTCATATGATTTCTTTTATTCTTCTTGTTTAAAAAAAATATGTAAGTGGATCGTCTCTTGCTGAAGTATAATTGTCATGGTTCTTAAGACACTTTCCAATTAATGACATTGCTCTCACAGGTGTGAGCTCTGCCATTTAAATAGTAGCCTGAGTTCAGAGATGGAACTCTTATCTTGTCACTGTCTCAGAGAAGCCACTTTTTGACAGCGAGTGACTTGTGGCTGAGTAAGTGATCCCTTTAAAAAAAAAAAAAAAAAGAATTCATTATCAGACTCATGAACAAAATATGCATTGCAACAGAGAACAAAATTATACTTTCAATGCCAGTGATTTCTATCTGCTAGGTGTGATGGATTAGGGATCAGCTAATGCAATTTCAAATACGTGGTATTTCAGGGGATTATTAAACTTATAAGATAGTCAAAATGCCTCCCATTCATCTTGGCATGAAATCACTGTTATTTTCTTATTATTAGTGTTATTCTGAGAAAAAAAAAGTATGAAAAAAAAGAAGTGTATGAGAACTTACCTACTGACGAACAGCAAGAACAAAATAAATGCATCTATGTTTTATAAATACTACCAAAAAACTCCATTTGAGGATTAATGATAAGAACGATGCTGATACTACTATGATATTCACATCCTGGGAGAAATCCACGACTGGCAGAATAGAAAAATCAAGAGTGGGAAGAAATCAGAAGCACAGCTTCCTGTTCACAGATGTGAAAACACTTTTAAACAATCCTACCCAGTCAAGCTGGCAGTGAGAAGACTGTTCATTCATCCTTCGTGTTGCTTTTTATGTTGGTTTGTTTTGGTTTGGTTTTGGCTTTTCAAGATAGGGTTTCTCTATGTATCAGCCCGGGCTGCCCAGGAACTCACTCTGTAGATCAGGCTGGCCTTGAACCCATAGAGATTCACCTGCCTCTATCTTCCAAGTATGGGGATTAAAGGTATGCCCAGCCTACTGTTGCTTCTTGCATGGATGCCTCAACCTATGCCAGTTATAAATATCCAGGGTTGTGAAAGTTTTCAGTTGAAACTTACTTTACACAGTGATGACTTGGGAAATTTACACTTCATGAGGGATGGGAAAAGGAGTAAAGAATACAGAGAGATAACAGTGATATCAGTGTATGCATGATGTATGAGTGTTGTGTGTTTAGAAGAGCCATTTAAAGCTGATATTATTCCCACTTGGGGGACTGTCTTTTCTTACATGGGATTTCGTGCTATTGATATACATATATACATATATATAATATTTAATATATATATTAAAATTTATATAAACATCAAACAAGTATTTTCACACATAATACATTGAACACATTTTGGAAATACAGTATCAATTACTATATTAAGATTTTAAGGGACCTTATATGAATCTCTTAGAATCCTCCTTGTATCCTAGTTTCTCTGGTGGTGTGAATTATAGGCTGGTAATCCTTTGTTCTATGTCTAAAATACATATATGGGTGAGTACATACCATCTTTCTCTTTTTGTAACTGGGTTACCTCATTCAGGATGGTTTCTTCAAGTTCCATCCACTTGCCTGTGAATTTCAAGATTCCATTGTTTTCCACAGAGTAGTATCCCATTGTGTAAATGTGCCACATCTTCTTTATCTATTCTTCACTTGAGGGGCATCTAGGTTGTTTCCAGATTCTGGCTATTACAAATAATGCTGCTATGAACATAGTTGAGCACATGTCTTTGTTGCATGGATGTGGATCATTTGGGTATATGCCTAAGAGGGGGATTGTCAGGTCCTGTGGTAGACTGATTCCCATTTTCCTGAGGAACCGCCATACTGATCACCAAAATGACTGTACAAGTTTGCACTCCCACCAGCAGTGGAGGAATGTTCCCCTTTCTCCACATCCTCCCCAGCTTATCATTGGCATTTCTAATGTTAGCCATTCTGGCAGGAGTAAGATGGTATCTCAAAGTTGTTTTGATTTACAGTCCCCTGATAGCTAAGAATGTTGAGCACTTTCTTAAGTGTCTTTCAGCATTGTTGACGCAAGATATCCAGAGCACATGAGAGTGGGGGGGGGGTGCACTGAGTGGAGAGGGAACTAAGAGAAAGAGAAGGGGAGAAGAGGAAAGCACATGGAACTAGGAAGATTGAGTCAGGCGAGAAATAGGCAAGAGAAGAGAGAGAGAGCATAAAAAAGGGAGCCATTACAGGTTTGAAGAGAAAACTGACTCTAGAGAAATGTTCAACCAACAGTTTGATCATCATTGGAAAGGCTACCATAAATGCCCTTCCCTGACTAACTTATCCACCATCATGGAGCCCTCATCTAGTAGTTGTTGGAAACAGAATCAAACACCCATAACTAAACACTGAGCCGAACTGGCATCCAGATGCAGAGAGGACAAGACCACAAGAACACATAGAGACAGCTCACCTGAACAAGGAGGAGCTAATGCCCCCCCCCAGACTGATAGCTGGGAATCCAGCATGGAACTGACTCAGCCCCCCTGAACATGGGTCTCAGCTAAAGGCCTGAGCAGTCTAAGGGATCTTGGACAGTGGAACCAAGATGTATTCCTGGTACACAAAAGGACTTTGGGGGCACATCCTCCTTAACCTAGAGACAGGAGAGAAGGCCTAATCTCTACTCCAAATGACTTGACAGATTTAGATGACCCCTCCTGGAGGGCATCACACTACATGTGGAGTGAGGGTGGGTGGGTGGGAGGGGAGGGTGGTTGGGGGCATGGGAGGGTGAGAGAGAAGGAAAGAGGGAGGGAGAGGGAACTGGGATTGATATGTAAAATAAAAATAATAAATTAATATAAAAAAGATTTTAACTTGTTATATCATGCATAGAGGTTTTAAAAATAAACAGACTGAACTTATCCCCTGCTACTATCATTTGCCATTTCCCAGTTTTCGTATGTGATGACATCAGTGCCCTACCATCAAGATGCAAAAGTGCTTTGTATATTGGGCTTTGGAGACATAGAAGTTACATCAATATTCATGAGGGATATTGGCCTGTAGTTCTCTTTCTTATTTGTGTATTTATGTGGCTTTGGTATTAAGGTAATTGTAGCCTTGTAAAAAGAGTTTGGCACTTAACCTTCTGCTTCTACTTTGTGAAACACTTTGATGAGTATTGATATTAGCACTTCTTTGAATTTATGGTAGAATTCTGCACTGAAACCATTTGGCTCTGGGTTTTTTTTGGTTGGGACACTTTTGATGATTGCTTCTGTTTCATTAGGTTTTATAGGTCTATTTAAATTGCTTATCTGTACTTGATTTAATTTTGGTAAGTGATATCTATCCATAAAATTGTCCATTTCAATTAAATTTTGAATTTTGTGGAGTACAGGTTTTCAAAGTATGACCTGAAAATTCTCTGTATTTCCTCAGTGTCCATCATTTCTGATTTTGTTAATTTGCATGTTCTCTCTCTGGATTTTGATTAATTTGGATAAAGGTTTATCTAACTTGTTGATTTTCTCTAAGAACTAATTCTTTATTATATCGACTCTGTATTGTTTTCCTAGTTTCTACTTTATTGATTTCAGCTCCCAATTTGATTATATTCTGGCCTCTACTCCTCCTGGGTGAATTTGCTTTGTTTTGTTCTAGAGCTTTCAGTTGTGCTGTTTATTCTCTAACGTGACTATTCTCCATGTTTCTTCATGTGAGCACTTAGTGCTATGAACTTTTCTCTTAGTAGTGCTTTCAAAATGTCCCATAAGTTTAATTGTTGGAAGTCTTTAATTTCTTCCTTTATTCCTTGTCCCAGGAATGTTGCAATTGCACATTTTTCACTTTGCATGAGATTTTAGGGTTTCTGCAATTTGTGTTGTTGTTGAATTCTAACTTTAAAGCATGGTGTCTGATAAGAAACAGGGGGTTATTCCAATTTTTTTTGTACCTATTGAGGTTTGCTATATTGCTGAGAAGCCTCCATGTGGTGCTGAGAAGAAAGTATATTCTTTTGTGTTTGGATAGAATGTGTGTTATAAATGTGTGTTAAACATAATTGGGTCGTACATGTTTGTTTTCATTTAAATGGATTTAGTTATATAAAATAAAATAAAAAAACATAATTGGATCATAGCTTCTGTTATTTCCTTTGTTTCTTTGTTAATTTTCTGTCTGGTTGACAGGGGGATGTTGAAATCCCCCACTATAAGTGTGTAAGGTTTTATTTGCGATTTGAGTTTTAGTAGTATTTCTTTTACGAATGTGGATGCCTTTGTATTTAAGGCATAGATGTTCAGAATTAAGACTTTATAATGATAGATGTCTTTGCCAGTCTTAAGTCTACACTGGGATCCTGAAAAATTAGATTCTAACCATTGAAGTAGGCAATAGTATAGATGAACTTACAGTCAAGAGTGGAAGCAAGCAGGCAAGAAGCACATGTGAAATTGATCCAGCCTGTATTGATAGGGGACTAGTGACTCAAAGCAAGCATCTTCCTCTTATGGGCAGCCACCTAACTGCTCTGTAAATAAAAGTTCTCCTGCAATTTCTGACTGCCCAGAAGCCTAAAATCCCTGAATCGCTTCTGATTAAATATTAAATAATTAGTTTTTTGAAGAACACATGAGGGTTAGAAAAATACCAAACAGGGACTTCAGACAGTGGAGCCAGGATGTATCCCTGGTACACAAAAGGACTTTGCGAACATATCCCCCAAGGAGGGATAACTGCCTTAACCTAGAGACAGAAGAGAAGCCCTAGTCCCTACTTCACATGACCTGTCAGATCTACATGACCCCAACTGGATGGCATTCCCCCACATATGGAATTGGGGTGGGGGAATGGGAGGGTGGGTAGAGTGCATATGAGAGGGCAGAGAGGGTAAAAGGGAGGGAAGGAAGGAGGGAGGGAGGGAGGGAGGGAAAGGGAACTGGGATCGACATGTAAAATAATAAATTAAATTTAAAAAAAAAATGCTTTGACTCCAAAATTTAAGTTGAAGGACAAGTTACTGGGGAAAAGAATTTCTATTTTTGTTTCCACAGAAAATGAAAAGATGTGGATTCCTTCCAGACTAATGTGGTTTGATCAAGCCAGACCTCCTGAAATAGAGTACCAGGTGATCCTACATTCAAAACAGCTGGACAAAGCAGCCTTACAGACTACACCCAGGATTTCTGAATCTTCTTCGAATCCCCCATGATAGCGCCCCTTACCAGCAGGAAGTAGTTTGGAAAGAACAACGCCCAAATTCCCAAATATTGTCTATAAATGTTTGTTTTCATTTAAATGGACTTGGTTATATAAAATAAATAAAAATTAAAAAAAGAAAAATACCAAGCAAACATTTCTATGTGACAGCACTGTAATTGACCCTGAAGAGCATTCATTGTATAGCATCACTAAAGAAAATTTCATGAAGAATTTGATTTCTATCACTCCACACATTTAACATTTGAGGTGAAGTTATTTTATTAACTCTCATGAGAACAACTATTCTAGCAAACCAAGACAAAGGTCTGCTTATTTAAGGAAATAAAAGAAACCCATTGTATCCAGATTTAGGATAAATTTGTTCCTGCAGTCGTGAGCATCTGTTGTTACTGGCATTTTTGTGCCTGTGAGTAGATAAAATTTGGATATGAATTTTAATTTCCAAAAGCTTCTTTTGTTATCTCATTTCTGAATTTGAAGGTTTTAATGAGATTTAAGAGAAAATAGTTCTCCCCACACTTGAAAACTACAGGGTTTGTTTCACATAGAAAGAAGTTTGTACGCCGGCTGACATGAGCAAATAGGAGCTCACAGACTCTAGACTGACAGCTAGGGAACCTGCATAAGACCCAACCAGCAACCAGACCCTCTTGAATGTGGGTGTCAATTGGGAGACTTGGGTAGTCTATGGGGGCTGGCTTTTTGGAGCCCATTTCCTATGGAGGAATGCTCTCTTAGCCTAGATACACGGTGGGGGGGGGGACGGCTAGGTCTTGCCCCAAATGATGTGACAGACTTTGATTTTCCCCTATGGAAGGCCCCACCCTCTCTGAGGAGTGAATAAGGGTGGGATAGGGAGATGGTGGGGAGGGAGGGAGAGGGAATTGGGGTTGGTGTGTAAAATAAGGATGTTCTTAATTTAAATTTAAAAAAAAAATCAAAAAAGTTTGTAAGCTGAGAAACAGTGTGCTTCTGTGTCTGTTCAGTCTGGTAATTCAGAGTCTCCATAAAGCAACCTAATAGTCGGGGATTAATAAGAATCCAAAGAACACTGCCAGTGCTCAAGGGAAGGAAGGGTTAAACCAAGTGATTCCAAAGTATCTGTTTTTCGAGGGGGATGCAATGATGTTGGGATTCTAAGCATGGAGGATGATGTTCATCCTTCACATGAAGATTCTATGCCTAAAGGGATGGATTCAGCCAGGGTTGATTACCACAGCTATAGTCCTGGAGTTTAGCATGGACTCAGTTTTCTTCCATGTCATATTGAGATTTGTGTTCACACCTCAAGGCATGCAATTTCAGAGTCACACTTTGGTAGAGAATTTAGGAGTGCTGAGGCAGGAGGCAGTCAGGACCAGACTACAGGCTTCCATTTGGCTCTCCTTTTCCCCAGTTGTGTGGCTTCATAAGTGACTCAATTTCATTACATGCAAATATACATGGAGAGAGGGGGGAAAGAGGGAGAGAGAGGGACATGGGAAAGGAAAGTTACCATTATATTAAGTGTTATCTATCAAGATCTAGTATCCCCTGTGCTTGCTGCTGTCCATATTCTGCATACCCTGCTCCACCTCTGTAGAAAGACCTTCCTGGTTAGTAAATGCGGAAAGAGAAGCTGCTCATATTATAGCCAGGAGGTAAGACTGTGAACAGAAATCACAAAGAACAGAAGTGATCCATTCTTGCTGCTTAGTCTTACTGGGATCGTGTCCTGGCTCAGCACTAGTTGGTAATACCTACAATCTATTTAATTACCTATCTTGCTTTTCAGCATATATAATATCCTGATATAAAGAGGAATATCTTTAACTGGATGTTACCTTTGCAATCCCGATATCTGTTATTAATATTAATTATCATCTGTCATTCAATTGACATAGGAAAATGTAAAATACAGAGGTAGGTGGATCTTTGAGTTCAAGACCAGCCTGGTCTACAGAACAAATTAAGGACATCTAAGGCTACAAAAAGAAACCCTCTCTTGGAGAAAAAAAGAGTGCCAAAGCTTACAAAGAACTCTGCTTGGTGGTGGTGGTGCACACCTTTAATTCCAGCACTCAGGAGGCAGAGGCAGGAGGATCTCTGAGTTCAAGGCCTTGTCTTCAGAGCAAGTTTCAAGTTCCAGAGGGCTATACTGAGAAATTGAAAAAAAAAATGTAAAAATAGCATTGGACTTTCACTGTCCATCCTAAGATTTCCTTAACATCCACTAGATGTTGGTTAAAATATAAAACACTGGAACTGAACAAAAGCATAAAATGTCCTATATCTCAAGTAATGGTGTATATCTGGAAGTATAGGAACCCTGGATCTTAGAGGTGCTGATGGTAAGAGCAGAACCCTGGATCTTAGAGGTGCTGATGGTAAGAGCAGAACCCTGGATCTTAGAGGTGCTGATGGTAAGAGCGGTGCAAACTCCCTATCTTTCCACTATCCCAGTAATTCCCATGACGTAGTGTTTAACCTTTCAGCATGAAAACTTCTCAATACCTTTAGTAAAAATAGAAACCCCGTGCTTGCCCAGTCTACATCATGGCAAGTTTTACAAATACAATGCGGCACTATTTTCATGGAGATGTACAATCTTTTCACAAATGATTCCTATTCTAAGACGCTGAAGTCCACTTTACAATTCTGAAGGCACAAAGCTCAACAGTAGATTGTGTAGGGCAATGAGTTCAGTCCCACTAAACAGGAAAAAAAAAAAGTGTGGACATGATTTTACCAGCCTTGTTATTTAAGGGTAAAAATACATTCACTCAGCTCATGCAAATGTGGTGTGGAAGAGACAAATTGCTGATTTGTTTATTAGCCAAGAGCA
Organism: Phodopus roborovskii; assembly: GCF_943737965.1. NCBI lineage: Eukaryota > Metazoa > Chordata > Mammalia > Rodentia > Cricetidae > Phodopus > Phodopus roborovskii. Next base: position 573,107 of record NW_026126413.1, on the reverse strand, counting down.
GCTCAATTCAGTCTGATGAACTGATGCAATTGTACAAATCATTTATTTTGTTTTAACTTGAATCTGCCAGCCTACGTTTTAACAGATAGTAGCTTCTGCTACGATACCAGTTAAAAGACTAGAGGTTACAGGAAAACCCCTTTTCTGAAGCAGTTCTGGGTGCTTTCTTCGTGGTTATCACCTGTACAGAGAAGAGAAGCTGCAGCTGCAGCTGCCTGCACACCGGCACAAGTGAGCCCTGCTGCCTTTAGTCACTTTAACATGAGGATTCCTAGAGATCTACACCCATTACCCTAACTCCTGAGCCTCAAGCGGTTCGTGTGAAAAAAGTTGGGCCTACAGAGGTTCTCAAGACTACCTTGTGGAGTCCCCAAATCAACAGTATCAACATCTGCCAGGAACTTGTTAGCTAGGGAAATCTTCAGCTCACCCCAAGCCCATTGTAGGTGCTGGGGAGGTCACCATAATGAAATACCATAGGCTGAAAGTTGTGTCATAGCTATGGGGACTGGGGGTTACCTTTGGCTTCTTCTGAAGGTTTACTTCTTGGCTTACAAGTGGTCTCAGAGCTTAGGACCCAACACATGGCCCATTAAGCCCAGTTTGAATAGAAAGTGTGAGAACTGCACACAGGCTTATGAAAAAGGTAGTCTTCCTAAAGTGATGACAGCGTTAAAGTGAGGACCTGTATACTTGTGAGAGAGGACCGATTCTCACTCATGTGCCACACTCAGCAGCACACACACACACACACACACACACACACACAGGGGTTACAGAAGAACATGGCCATTGGAGATTGATCTACACTCCTTCAGGGACATTGTTGTTTTTGAAATAATGAGAGTGTGGAGCTTGGTACCAGGAGCTCAGTCACAAACCTCCAACAGCCACCTGTCTTCAAGAAGTACAGACAGTAGAGAATACTTCACAATCCCCACCTGGCCTGAGGATTACTAGTCACAATCACACCATCACCTGAAAGGATTATTGAGAAACAGTATTTCACAGACCCAGCCCTATCTAGCTGAATCACTTTCCTGAACAATGGCGCAGGCTGTGTGGTCTCCTGGGCAAGAAGAAAGCCGGCATAAGAAACAGAATTAATTGAATTTATTGTTCACCATTAGGAAACAACAGAGTTCGAAAAATAATGGATTTTAGTCACTTATTTTTATGAGAACTGAAATGAGATAACAAGAGGGTAAAGGGAGAGACACATCACAAAATAACTCCAAATTTGAATTTATTGTGAAACCATAACACTGGCAAAGGACAGAACACAATTATTTCTGCCTCCTTTTTCTCTTATTCCTCTGCATCTGTCTGCGTGGAAACCCTCCAAGTGCCCTAACCATATACAAGGATACCACTGCACACTCTTTCCTGCTCAATAGTAGTATGTAGATAGTGCTTCTGTTAAAGTTCAGACTGAACTTGAAATGTATTTCCTGGGTTAATACCTAAGTGAAAACAAGCTTCTAAAAATTTACTCAACTCCCCATTGGTGCAAAACATGTTGTCTAGCTGAAGTGATAGGCTTAGCATCTACTTGAGTAAAATTATTTCCTTTTTAAGTATTTGGATTCCTTATTTTCCTGAATATATTGTGATGCTTTTATGGTAACAAACATTCCTTTCCTTTTGAACTAATATCACTTTAATTTCATACAAAACCTTTGTTCCCATTATCATTTTCTAAAAGCCTTCTACTCCTATATAAATCATGGAATTACATGGCTTTTTTTCTACTTATAGCCAGCAATGACACAGCTTTTAATTATGTTTCCAACGTAGAAACCCTAAGTCACATGCTCCCGTATCAGAACAGGCTTGTATGCTGTGGATAAAAACAAAATCCTTGTAGACCTGTTAATTAAATCACAACTTAAAATAACAGATTATATTTACTACACACAGATACTTGTATATTACTAAGGTGTTGCCCTCTCCCCTTTTTTTTTCCTCCAGACTTTTCTACTATTTTCTACCATGGAGAAGATTTGAGCTCTAATTTATAAAAGGTTGTCAGTAATAGCTCATTGGGATAATTTTCACACTCATCTGTGGATTCAACTCTGTGGCAGTTGGCAACTTCAACCCACTTGAAATAGTTCCCATATCACAGAAATAGTTACCTTTAAATAACCCTCCGCCATCTGCCTTAGATAACAATGGTGGTAAGACAGCATCAGTGGAATGCAGAATTTGCAGCTGAGGATGCTAACAGGCTTACCTGTTTCCACACCATGAATGGAGAAACAACAAAGTATAATTACTCCTTAGAAGGCTCTGTCACCACAGAAATGTAAAACCTGTTCCGGGTCATCATTTAAAGCTCTGCACTCAATTGGAACATCGTCAGCATCTGCTATTGAGATCAGACAGGCAAGGACAGCAGCCCAGGTGGTTGCTGTGCTCTGTCTGCACATAGCTAGTCTCTTCTTAGAAGCTCTGCCTCACAGGCATGCATATTAACTGTAGCATTTGGATACAGTTTCTATTGATTAATATGACAATTACCTATTGCCTTCTGCAAGCTGAGAAATGGATAAGTGCAGAGAGTTTGAGCCTTCTGACCTTTAGGAGCTTACAGTTCAAACTGTAAACCATCATGTGATGCCATAGGCTTTTCTTCCTTTTGAGCAATAACGTTAAGCAAGATTTTGTGTGGGGAATGGGTGAAATCGGCGTGGATCCTATCTGCCAGCAGTGCAAATAACAGGAGAGAAGGAGGCAAGATAATAAAGATAAGAAATAATGAGTGGTGTCCAGGAAAGCAGATGAGGATGCTGAGGACTTGGGGACCTATAGGAGACAATCTACTGTTTAATAGATAAAACTGGTGAAAGCTTGTCAGAGTAAGTTTAACAAGAAATATTCATGTAAAATTTTCTTAAAATGAGTAATGAAATTATTTTTCGATGTGTATCAAAATAGCAAGATAGAGTGTACTTGATGCCGTATGCTAAATAAAGGCATATTTGCATAGCATCTGATCGACAGTTTTTTGAAATGCTTTTATTGGAAGCTAGCAGAAGGCTTCCAGGTGTCACTGTTTTCTCCAGAAAGATATTTCCCATTCCCACGTCTCCACACATACAGCACATGACATTATATACTAAAAGGACATTTTCAAATTTTAGGGTTTTTTTAATCCTTATAAAATTGCCAAGCATATTTTTAAACTCCAGATATAACTTCTACTCACAAATATAGAGTGAAATATGAATATGAAACTGGCTTTAAGGGTTCCATGTACTGAACCTTTGGAACACTCCAGAGGACATTCATGGGTGTTCTTCTGTAGCTGAAACATGGGCACTTACTCTAAAATGTCTAAGGCAGTGCCTTTTTAAAAGATAGAATTTAATAATTAAATAACGGTGTAAAAACAAGGTGGGGGAGTGCTTGCAGGATACTAAAGTCAAATTCACTGATGCAATTCAGATTGCTTATGCTGCCTGTGTCTTATACATTTATGAATTTATCTCCTGTCACTGTTTTACTTTAATAAACCAGAGCTCAGACTAGTTGAACATTAGAACAAGAATGTTTTGTTTTAATTTAAATTGTTCTTTCCATGTGTGTGTGTGTGTATGTTTGTGTGTGTGTATGTATAGCACACTTACATGTATATACACATTTTTTGCATGGAAAGGGTGTGTGTATGTGAGTGCACATGCAACCATGTTTACACACATTTGGAAACATAGGATCAGTTGAGGTCTTTCTCCATTGCTCTCCACTTTATTTATTGAGGCATGGTCTCTCAATTGAACACAAAGCTTATCGATATAGCAAGTCTCCATAGCCAACTAGTGCTGGGGTTTACTGTCTCTTACTTTGAGCACTGGAATTATAAGCAGGCTGCCACAGCCACTCTGTATTTACATGGGTGCTAGGAATCTGAGTGCCTTGCTCAAGTCCTGCCTCCCCAGCACCTGAAATGCCTTTGACTTCTCTGACTGAATGTCTTTCCTACTCTTTTAACCTATCTAATCATGCCTAACACTAAACAAAACCAAAGCTGAGACTAGTACAGGATCTGCTAACCATCCTTAAGACCCCAGTAGATGGTCAAGAAGGAAGTTCAGAAGCAGGAGATGGAGGAAGTCAGAGACATCAAGTAGAGTTCGGAGATAGGACAGCTCAACATGTTCTGCTCAATGCTTCCTCCTCATCCCCTACTGTTTCCTGTTGATCAAGCACAAGCTTAGTTGCTTTAGTGCCTTGTCATCACAAAGATGCCATTTAGTTTGGGTCCCTCCAACACTTAAGGCTATAGTCAACACTTTACAACACTGCTTTCTTACCTTAAAATTCTTCATGAACTTTATCATGGTTTATACCATTTTCTGGTCTATTCTACATAATTAAAATGACTGTATGACTAGCTGAGATGATAGGTACACATTGGCCACAGAAGATGAAGCCAGATTAGAAAATATGAGGCAAGAGTGGGCAGAAAATGTACATGTGATTATGAGACAAGGCCTGAACTAATGAAGTAGTCTGTGTATGTGGATGTTTTATCTGCACATATGACTGTGTACCACACGTCTGTCTGATGCTCACGGAGGCCAGAAGAGGGTGACAGATTCCGGGAACAGAAATTACAGATGCTAGTAAGCCTCTATGTATGTACTAGGGCTCCAACCCTCATCTTCTGTAAGAGCAGCCAGTGCTTTTAACCCCTGATCCACCTTTCCAGCCAGAATCATTCTTTAATTACTTATGACAGATGCTCAGATCAAAGAACCACCATAGGCTTAGACTAGACTGGGGACTGGGACATTCCAATTACTGGAGCAACAACAGACCTTGGAATCCAGAATGATTCCAAGAAGGAAATTTTCAGGTTTCTTTCTCCACTGCTTTCCCTCAGTGACCTAATTTTTAACTGACTTTCTTAAGAATCTCATCCATATGACCCATGGGAACCTTTTCTGGTTGGGCTCTTTAAGGCAAGCTGTATCTGATGAGGAGACATGGATGTGCCCAGGGCCTTGCCATATCACAATAGACAGCAGCACCTGAAGGTGGGGTGGGGGTTAGAGCAGGGAACTATGAGTGTTCTCTTCTGACTCACAAATCTAAGTGAGAATACAAAATGTGGAAAACTTGGATGTTCGATGTCTTAAACCCAGGATGTCTTTTTATGTATATCAAGGTAATATTTGTCATGCTGTCTATCAAAAACAAACTAAATTACTAATTCCTTCAAATCAGTGTTCTTGCAACCTTCCAGAACTTTCATTTGTCAGATTGCCTTTGCTGTGCTTGTAGAGGTGTGACTTCCAAAATCCCACCAGAGTTAACATACATTATTTTTGAAGAATTAAATGAATTATGGGAGCTTGTTTTGCGTATTCTGCACTTTATTGCCACTCGAAAGCACTAGCTGGCATTTATTTCTGCTTTGAATAGTAACATCTGATTGGCAGAACCTTATCAGAGGGAAAACACTTGCTTTACTTGTTCACCCAGAAGTCTAGATTACCATTCACTGGCTTAAAATTGACAACACCCTCTAAAACTTAATAAAGCTATTACCAATCAGATCCTAGTAAACTGGCATTTAATTTTAATTTTTAATTGTCTTTTAATAGGGCTAGGAGATATCTCAGTTGCAAAAGTGGTTACTGCAGGAGTGCCTATGGTCAGTTACAATAGCCATGAAGACATCCCAGCTGAGTGTGATTACAAGCTTGTAATTCCGGTGCTGGAGAAACTGAGAAAGATAGATCCTTCAAGATGGCTTGCTACCCAGTCTAGTTAAACCAGTGAACTCCACAAACAGTGACAGACTGTGTCTCAAAAAATATGTGGGAAAGTAATTCAGGAAGACAAATCTTGCTACACACACACACACACACACACACACACACAATCTTTTTTTTTATTTTTTTATTTTATATAACCAAGTCCATTTAAATGAAAACAAACATTTATAGACAATATTTGGGAATTTGAGCGTTGTTCTTTCCAAACTACTTCCTGCTGGTAAGGGGCCCTGTCATGGGGGATTCGAAGAAGATTCAGAAATCCTGGGTGTAGTCTGTAAGGCTGCTTTGTCCAGCTGTTTTGAATGTAGGATCACCTGGTACTCTATTTCAGGAGGTCTGGCTTGATCAAACCACATTAGTCTGGAAGGAATCCACATCTTTTCATTTTCTGTGGAAACAAAAATAGAAATTCTTTTCCCCAGTAACTTGTCCTTCAACTTAAATTTTGGAGTCAAAGCATTTTTTTTTAAATTTAATTTATTATTTTACATGTCAATCCCAGTTCCCTCTCACTTGCACCCTAACCACCCTCCCCTCCCATCCCCCCACCCCAATTCCATAGGTAGGGGAATGCCATCCAGTTGGGGTCATGTAGGTCTGACAGGTCATATGAAGTAGGGACTAGGGCTTCTCTTCTGTCTCCAGGTTAAGGCAGTTATCCCTCCATGGGGGATGTGTTAGCAAGGTCCTTTTGTGCACTAGGGATACATCCTGGCTCCACTGTCTGAGGTCCCTTAGACTGCTCAGTCCTTCTGGCTGAGATCCATATTCAGGGGGGCCTGAGTCAGTCCCATGCTGGCTTCCCAGCTATCAGTCTAGTGGCCCGTTAGCTCCTCCTTGCTCAGGTAAGCTGTCTCTATGTGTTTCTGCAGCCTGGTCTTGTCCTGTCCATCTGCATCTGGGTTCTAGTTTGACTCAGTGTTTATGTATGGGCACACACACAATCTTTTAATGATGTAGAAATACAAAATTCTCAACAACAAATGCCAAGAAATAACGCATAACAATGAAGTATATGGTACATTAAAGGAACCATGATAATCATTCTAGAACTAATGCCCCAACTAAGTTCTTATTGCTACCAAAAGTTACTGACCTCTTTGTGCAGCCAGGGCACTAGAGAGTATGTTATCCAGGATCTGCTGCAGCTGGATAAGGTGGAATGGCCAAGTTTTGGCCAGCACAATGTGACTGCTGTGCAGTGTCACCCAAATCTAGATTTGGTGCTTTAACTTTTGATTGGCCTTCTCTTTTCTCTGTTCTTTCATATTAGAGCATGGCAATGGCACTAGTGACTTCAGAATGGATAAAAGAGATGAACTCACCTATTACGTCTGTCACAAAGAGAGAAATTTGAATCATATTAGGCCATTGTTATTGATGGGGCCCAGTGTTTCAGTGACGTGGGCTTTTCTCTAGATAGTACACAATACATATTGATATCCAGACCTCTTTAAAAACAAACTGTCTGCTCTGCCTGATTTTTAGCTCCAGTCCAAATTATTGGAAATAGCCCCAAACTTTGTTCCAACCATGTGATGAGGAAATAGATACGGTTTTCACTGTGTCTGTGGCTCAAGTTCCTGGGACAACAGATCACTAACAGCTTTCACCATGTATCATGAATACCCTTTCAACGGCAAAGAATCCAATTCACTTGTAGAACATCAAATGAAGGCATATCAAGTAACAATACTATATGTCACGAGAAACCAAAACCAAGTATCTACAGACTCATGGGAATGGTTGATGTAAAAGACCTGAACTGTTTGCTCCCTCCATATCTATACCAGTTCTTGTTTCTTGTTTTCTCTGTATAGTTTCTCTGTTCCTTCTCTTCAAAATCCAGACTTTGGACAAGTGGGTAGTAAAATATTTGGCACTATCTGCTATCATTGCTTCCCAAAAATTAAGGGTCTCGACAAGGGGACTGTGGGAAAAGATGATTCAAATATATTACCCAACATGTTAAACTCTTACATTTCATCCTCTTGTCCTTATCAGGACTGTCCTTTGATAGCAGTTCCTTACCACTATGAAGATTCAGTCTTTCTGGATGGACAGACATTTTTCAGGGTCTCTTGGTTTATTGTTTTATTCCCTGAAAGCCCCCAAAAAGCCAAGCTCTCTGGTTCCACTCTGAGCTAATCTAAGCCCTGTTCCCCCAAGGCTCTCAACCCTTCTGCAGAACTCTATTCCTGTGTCTTCTCATTTGCCTGTTACACCTCTTGCTTTTATCCAGGTAATGTTTTCATGACTCATTTTTACTTAAGACCTCAAACTACACATCTGGTCATTTCTTTGCGCATATTAGTTTCTATATGCAATCTTTCATTTCTATTTAAAACCTTGATCATGAAAATATTAAGTCCACCATGAGATAACAATAATCTAAAACAAATTTCTTTTAAAACCCATTTCATGTGAACTTATAATTAAGACATACTATTTTATTTCATTGTACTTTATGGGATAATAGCATTTCATGTTCAATTTTAATGCTTGATTTCAATTTTCCTATAAATTTGTTTTAATCTAGGAAAAGAGTGAAGAGAAAGAGGAGGTAGAAGGAAGGAGAAAGGAAAAGAGGGAGAGTTTGGGCCTGAGGTATTCCTGAAGAAGGCTTCTGAGTCATAGTGCCCAGTTGGTGGTGTCTTTGAGAAGTGATTGAATCATGTACTCACTCATTTAGCATATTTATGGATCAACCCATCAAGAAAGAATAGGCCCTTAGGAAGTGGACTTAGAAGTTGGTCACTGAAAGGATATCTTTGAAGGGTGTATCTTGTGTTCTGAACCACACACCCACCCTCCTGTCATGGAGTAATCAGGTCTGCTATCTCATTTTTTCCTATACCCAAAGCAGTAGAGATAGCTTACCATGTGTTGAATTCTCTTAAACTGTGTGTCAAAATAAATCTTTTAGCACAACATTTTATCTAATACATGAAGTTAGAAATTAAGGAAAAGAGGAAAGAGATAAAGCAAAAGGAATCCAAGTCTTATCATTGAGAACCTCTGGCCTGGCTTCAGTGAGTTATCTCACTAATAGATGCTCTAATAAAGCTTATGCATACGGTAGGAGAATTATCGTTCACAGAGTTAAAGAGCAGGGAGAGTTCTCTCAACTAGCAGCAGCAGGAATATCTAGTGAAAGGCATGGTATTTAAGTTGGCAACAAGATTACTATATTTATGTAGCATCAGTAGTACAACAATGGAAAAGGAAAAAGAAGAAAAATAGCAATAAAAGCAGGAAAGCATGGGCAGGTAAGGGAAGAGGAGAAAGCTTTCAGGAAACAGAGATGCTGCTGCTAATGCCATCCCACAGCACATTCTTCTTCACCTGCTCTCAGACCTCTACAAATCCCTTTCTGAAGATTCATTTCTGGATCTAAGCAAAGCCTTCAATAGGATTTTACATGCAGTTTGTGCCAGTGTTAGACACCATTCCAGCTACCTAAAGTGATTGAAAGGGGAGCGGGAAAGATTTAAACTAAGCAAGCCCATGTGACCAGGGCAGGCGGGGGAGTTGTGTAGAGAAACAGGTAGGTCTTGAGATTAAAATGCTCTCATAGGTTAAAATAGTGTTGTTTTCCTTTGTGACTATTTTACACAGAGGCATCCTAGAAGCAAAATAAGAAAGGGAGTTGAGGTTATTGACACTCCAGTCCATACAGGTAAAGGCTCTGTCTAATTTGTCCTTGCTTTATTCCAAACCTAAGAAGACTCTGGCATTCAGGTTGATTTTAGGTATATGGGCAAATACCTCCCTTGGGACAGGCCTTGGTCTCACTGCTTTACCTACATTAGCTCACTGAAGTCTCAGAGTAACATGGAGGAGGAAAGGAAGGAACTGAGAGAACACGTGTCTGGCCCTAGGTCTTCCAGCCTGTGAATGGCAGTGCCCGAATGTAAATGCTAGTCTAATTGACTAATTCTGGTCTATTAGCACCATGAAATAGCGCTTCACCAGACAGGAAGCCAGACTATGACTACAGCACACAGTAATCTCTACTTGGCAAGACTGGCTCCAATGATAGCATCATTTAGATGCAAACTGGAGGAACCAGTTAGGGGGTGGGGCAGGATGGCAAAGAAACCTGAGCAGTCAGTCTGCCTGTATTTCATGTTCTCCATTTTTGTTTACCTGAATTTTAATTAGTTCAAAGAATTAAGACGTTTCTTTCCTGCTCCTTGCTTTGGTTCAATATTCTAATGTAAAACAAATCTGCCACAATATTGAGAACCACCAGGTATTTTTTAAAGATTCAAACATCCCAGTTTGCCTCAATTAAATTCCAAGGAAGTGATAATAACCAATTGCTCAAGAATGTTTGGGTGGTTGTTTGGCACACTTAATCTAAATTATTTCTGTATCTAATTATTCCTAAAAAAACCACACAAGCTCAAATATATTATTCTGTATAAAATAATAACTGATAAAAAAAAAAGCATTAGGTAAGTAAGAGACAAGAAATACATTAAATAGTACCATTCAGCCTGTGTGTGTGTGTGTGTGTTTTTTTTTTTTTTTAATTTTATGACTTTGGCAGGTGATTTTGTTGATTCAGGCCACTAAGTCTGTTTCTGAATGTTTTCACTGAGTTCCAGAGAAGAATAAGACAGCAGAGACCAGACTGGCTGCCAGACTTGAGCTAGCTAGGACAGAACGGAAGTGAGTCATCTACTCCTTCACCCACACTCTTGAAACTGAATCTGAGAGGAGAACGCTATCATGCACAACAGCACTCCATCTTGTTTACTGTTGCAGCCACATCTGCTGTGACCTAAGTGTGTGTGGCAGACACTGCCAAAAACACCCTGTTGAAAAAGGGGATAAAGGATGTTTCTTCTGTTTCAACCTTTTCTTAGCTAGATCTCTGCTGGTAACAAGAACTCACTGGGTTCTGAGTTCCCTGAGCTGCATATAGTCTTGTAATCAAGATCACCAGGGCAGCTAGCTATGCATCACCTTGAACTTCATGTGTTGAAGATTGAATTCTTAATTTGCTCTGCCACAATAAGTATCCTTTTGTTACTCCAGCTGCTCAAGGCAAATCCCAAGAGAAACACTTGATTCTTCTCTTCCTCTCATTGGCCATTTCTGAGCCCTTAGCAAATAGACCTTGCCTCTCAAATGTATCCTGAATTGCCAATTTTTTTTAAACACCATAGCTACCAAATATCTGCTCTTCCTATAAAGTTCACACTAGAATTCCTTGACTTTGAGTCTGCCCTTCTACAATTGAAGCCATCTGATAGAAAATGTGGTTATTTTCACTCATGACTACTGTTTCATTCCTCTGCTTATAATGCTTCATGTCCTCTTATTGTGGTTATAACAAAATTCTTATCTGCCATGGCTTCAAGATTAGAGATATTTGAATTTCCTCATCATTTCTCTGACCTGTGGTTTGACTTTCTTGTCAGAACCACCAGCCTTAAAATAATGACATAGAGACTTGTTATTAATTATGAAAGCTTGGCTTTTAGCTGTGGCTTGTTCCCAACTAGTTCTTATAACTTAAATTGACCTGTTTCAATTAATCTACACTACTCTCTGCATGACCGACTCCATGTCTCACTGGCATCTCTCATGAACCTAGATTCTTCCCATGCTCCTGTATTTCCCAGTAAGTTATGCCTAACCTCTCCTGCCTATCTATTGACTATTTAGCTCATATTAAACCAATCGAGTGCCTTAGGCAGGCAAAGTAAAACAGACACATCTTTACAAAATTTGCTCAAATATTCTGCAACACTGACATATCTTCAGTCATACCGTCCCTTAGACCCACACCATACCTTCTTTTTGAGCTTGGTATGATTCCTCTTATCTCAAAGACTAGGTAACTCTTGAAGCTCTCTGTATGGGAATCTCTTTCTCCAAATCTCCACATGGTAAACTCCTTCTCCTCATTCAGGTTTTAGGCAAACTTACTATGATCTGAAATAATGTATGAGCATATATGCTTATTTAATGAATGTCTTCATCTTGGGAGTAAACTTAGGTAAAAGCAGAATCACATTAGTCTTGTTTTTCTAGCCTCATGGACTCCAGTAAATGTTTCCTGACTCAAGGAGTGTTTCTGAAGATCTTTGTGCTGTGTTACTCAGTGAGTTTGGGGGCACTTTTGTAAAATGGTAATTGATGGTTATGCTATTAGGTCTCTATGCTATAATAGATACTGAGCCCTTTTATTTTGGTTTCAGAGAAAATTCGGATTATCCCTTTGGAAATACTTTCAAAATGTAAGCATATAAGCTAACCAGTTTTAACTCACTTCTGTCAAAACTTAATTTCTTCAAAACTGTCAATTCTGTGAGTATAGCATTGAAAAACATTTCAGAATATTTCATATGTAGTCATGACCATATGAATGAAATGATCTTTTCAACTATACCTTTCATCTTGTTTCTCTGTCTTTCTCACTCATTTTGTTGTATAAATGGTTAAGTGAAGAATGATGGGAAAAGAAAATTGAAATCATTCTGCAAAGGCAGAGAAATCTTTTGTTACTCTGCCATGTGTGTCTTCGGTAGTTAACTTCTCATTCAGAAGTTAACTTTCCCGAGTAGCACAGAAGTGTCATTTACTTTGCTGAGCCACTGTCAGCTCATGGCACCCTGAGGCTAGTTGTTCAGGAGTGTAACAAAATGACACTGTGTCCCAGTCACCACTAAATGGTGTTATCCTGTAGGCCTGACCTTCAAAGTTTAAGAATATGTCTTGTGTCTACACATGAGAGATTGTATTTCCTCTAAAATGTTTTTAAATGGTTTATGGCTTATTGTAACAACCTACCCTGTCTATTTAAGGTAGTTGTGTTTAAGTGGTATTTGTTAATGCAAGCCAAGTTTGGTCATGGTTTTACGTTTGTTCCATAGTGATTCTTATTTGCCCTCCCGACTTTCTGCTTCTGCTTCTGCTCACATTATAGCATAACTCCCCCAGATTCTGCTTTCAGTCTTTAACTTTGGTGCTGGAGAGAAAAAATAGCAAGAACGGAAAGGTAAAAAATATTAGTCTTAGAAAGAAAAAATAAGCTAGCGATACAGATAACCAAAAAATAATTACATGAAAATATGAAGATTCCAAACTATTCAAAAAATAATCTTTAAAATACTTATGAAATAAGTTTTAAATGATACCACATATGGCATTATGTTAATCATTACTGTTTGAATTATTCATTGGTTTCCCAATTGTTTTAATACCAGATTTTATAACAAATTACTCCTACAGGGATTAAAAGGCCACTGTAGGAGGAGCACAGAGATTATTCACACATGCTTGGGAAAGAAGTAGCAATGACAAGTGTTTCTCTTTATGAGTTAGAAGAATTTTGAATGAGACTCACTTCCAGACATACCTTATTGCTCAGTATGAGATGAAAAGTCCCTTTCAGGGACTTTTAAAATGGCCAGTATTTGTGGAAAATAGTGAACGTGGGAACTAAACATTCATAGTCCAATAAATGAAGCATATTCCACAGTCTATCCCTGTGCGGTGCCAGACTCTAACTTTCTGTGCTCACCCTAGGCTCCTATTAAGGTCACATATGTATGGACCTGGATTAAATGTTAAAAAAAAAAAACCCTAAGAATTTGCTAAGCATTCTAATTACAATGATGATTTTCTCTTCCTCCCTCCCTCTTTTCCTTCCTCCCTTCCTCATGGGGAATCCATCTCCCAAAGTAAATTGATCTATTTCTTGGGAACCCAAGTTCACCAAAAAATTCAATCTGTATTCAAGAACATTTACTTCTCTAATCATGTGACATAAGAAATTTAATAGGCAACAAGTACCGAATCTGAATCTTAAGACAGTGCGTGAATATTTTCAGGTACAAAAATGTGCTTTACATTCCCTTGAATTCATCACACTCAAGACCATATCCTTCCTCATCTCCTCTAAGCAATCCTATTCGTTGTTGCTCATCCTTGCCTTACAAGTCAGTCATGTACTAAGAACTATTTAGTTGAGCACAATGTTCTTTAAAGTTTCTATCAAATAAAACTTGGCTTTCTCTTCCTTTTAGCACCCTTAACCTTAGTCTTAGTTGTTCAGTTTGAATATCCTAACATATTTTTCTCTCTTATTTCTGCTATATACTTTGACCTCTTCATCACAGTCAAATTTCAATTATCTCTACTTTTTCTGGTGTTTCCTAATGACAAGCTATAGATGTGAAACATAAAATAAAACAACAACAAAACAATGAAACAATAACAAAAACCCCATAGTAAGGGAATGGCTACTTCTGTTAAGTATGATACACACAGTACATTAAAATGAGTATAAGTAATACTCACATATTGTTTTACTTCTAAATCTATCTTCTCTGTAATTTTTGGAGGCCTTTGTACCAAAAATTATGACTTGAAAATATACTAGTCCAACATACCAGTACCAAAGCCAATAACTCATGAGACAAGATTTAAGTATGTTTTCTTTCCTTCCTGCAGTGTCAAGATAATTTGATAGATTTGGAACATAAATGATCAAACTGGGAACTGTGTTCTCAAATGGATGAACTCATTCACCTGAGTACAAGCCATTATTTTGCCTTTCATAAATTACAAAGACTTCAGTGGATATAGAATTATATTTCCTTCTCTCTGGGTTTGTTGCTCTAAATGCCTGGAAGAGAAACTGCCAGTGACCTACTTGTTCCACATTAAAGAACAACTAGCATTCTTAGAAATAATCATTCAAAGTAACCCCCAAATGGCATGTTTTTAGTTAATCATTTACTTAAAACACTTCACTACTCTTGTCAAGGACAGTGTAGTTAGTTAGATACTTGTAGATGAAATAACTGTGCCATTTGAGACAAAATAGTAAAACAGGAGCAAAGACTTAAAGAGATGTATGTCCTTAAGAATAAAAAGCACCCGAGGCCTGGAAGGGTGTGTGGAGGACAGAGCTTGGGCACCATTATGATGAGTGAGTACGGGGTGGGGAAATAGGAGAGAGAAAGAATGATTCATTCATATGCTAGGGAGAGTGGTGGATCTTCTGAAGAGGAGAGCGTGGTGAGGAAGGGCTGACACAGAAGGCGAGCTTGCCACCCAGGGCCATGGCCATGTTTGGGCCTGGACTGCTGCCAAAGGCCCTGATGCAGCTGTAGGGTCTGTGTTGCTGTCTTTGGCTCCTGTTACCAGAGTGCCCTGCGGATGCTTGGTGCCCAGGTCACCACCTGTGACCATGTCAATATCTGAGAGTTGTGCCCGCAAGGGGCCATGCTGATCCAGGGTTCCTGCACTGCAACCCAGGACCCAACTGTTGCTAAGGGTCATGTCTGGCTCTGTGGCCCTGCTGTGGCAGGGCTTTCAGTTTATGTTAACAGCTCCTGTTACCATTGAAGGCCAAGTGGAAGCCTAGGGTATGAGCTGCCACCTAGGGACATGTTGTCATTCAAGGAACATGCTGCCACTGGGGCCATGCCTGTAATCTGTAATCCCAACTAGGGCTACAATGACATGCACACCCAGACTGTTGCCAAGGTCCATGTCTGTATTCGTGGTCCTAGCACAGCCTGAGTCTGTGTTGATGTCTATGGTCCATGTTGCCACCAAAGGCCACACAGATGCCCAGGATCAGGCCATGTTGGTGTCTGCAGGTTGTGTTGCTGCCAGTCTCACACTCACTGGAGTGACATGGGCTCCTACCCAAGGCCATGGCATCATACCTGGTAGAGCTGTGGCTGGGGTGTGTCTGGGTCCATGTTCCTGCCACAGCCAAACTCTGTTTTGATGTCCAAGGCTCCTTTCACCATCAAAGGCTGTGCAGATGCCCTGGATCTGAGCAGTCACCTGGGACCCTGTGGCCCATACTATTGCTGGGTCCGTGATGATCTGAGTGACTCTGCCCTGCCAAACAGGGCCATGGTAGCATCTGGGACCAGGCTACTGCCAAGGACCATATCTGGGTCCATGGTCCAACCAGAACTGGGGTCTGTGTTGATATCCTTGGCCCATATTGCCACCAAGAGCCACTTGCATATCAGAGGTCTGGGCTGGTACCTAGGACTGTGTTAGTATCTAAGTGCTGAGCCTCTCGGAGCCATATAGATCTGAATGGCCTGCTATGCCCCTCACCCACAGCTATGGAGATGTCCAGACTTGAGCTGCCACCAAGGACCATGTCTGGGTCCGTGGCTCTGCTGCAACCATGCTCTGTGATGTCTGTGGCTCCTGTTATCACCAAAGGCAGTGGGAATAGGGCTGTACAGAGTTGGTCCTGCCCCTCACTGGCTGCAACACTAAGGAGAACTGGTCCTGCCCCTCACCATCTGTGCACTCCAGAGATTAGGTCCTGCACCTTACTTGGGCAGCATAAAAGAGCTGTACCTATTAGTGGTGGTGAGGGTGAGCCAGCCCTGAAGGTGGGAGCGTGGAAGAGCCAGCCTCGCTGTCTGTCACATGATGGTATGAGCAAGAGAAAGATACCCCCTTTGCTTTTCACCCTTCACTGCTTGCTTTTGCTATTATTTCAGACAGGAAAAGCTGGTCCCAGGGTCATGAGAGTGGGGGAGTTGACTCCATCCCTTTGTCTGCCCTGTGGTATTATGGGTAAGAGAGAAAGATACCCTGCACACTCCTTGCCCCTTGCCTCCTGTGACACACAGGAGAGCTGGCCCTGCCCCTCAATAGTTTCAGCACATGGGACAGTGAGCTGTATACCTCTCCTGGGAAGCACATTGGAGTTGAACCTGTTGGCGGGGGCACAGGCGAAACCGTCCTGGGTGTGAGAGCAGGAGAGCTGGCCCCGCTGTCTCCCTCTTATGCCATGTGGTGGCATGGGTGAGAGAAATAACCCCCATCCCACCACTTGCCACCTATGATAGGCAGGAGAGCTAGTCAGGACAAGAGAAAAGAAAAGTCTCCTCTGCCCCTCAACAAATGCAGCAATCAGGAGCCCAGGGCAAAACAGTAGAGCTGGCCCCGGTGATGTGAGTGCAGGTGAGTTGGACCCCAGAGAGTGAGAGCAGAACTGGCCCCAGCCCTCGCTGCTATCTGCATTGGGTAAGCTAGCTAGGACAATGCTGGAAAGACAATGCTGAGGGTGACAATGAGGGAGAGCTGACCAACCCAGCTATCTATCACTCAGGCCCAGGACCAGAACTATGTTAGCCCACCTGAAGATTTACATCATCCAGGAACTACTAGAGCGCATGAAGGACCCAGACCTTCAGATCCAAAGTTACAGGATCTCCATGACACAAGGCAACAATAGAACATCCAAGAAGAGTCCCAGTGAGGACCCAGTATTGACAGTGTAGCAGAAGCCAAAGTCCTTGAACCAGATCAATGACTCATTACAATGAACACTTACAAGGAAAGATGTACGGACTAAAAGGTATACTGTGGGACTCACTGGGCCACACTACAGCTTCCATACTGAGATTTTGTTATTGTTATTTGTATGTTTGTTTGTTTGAGGGATGATGAGGGGGGTTACTTTTAAATTTTGTTATATTTTGTGGAGAAAGTTGCAAGGACAGAGGGTGGAAGTGAGGGGACATAGAAATGAGTGGAATTAGGATGTGCAATGTGAAATCCACAACAAAATCAATTAAAGAAGTTAAAAAATGAAGAATAAAAAACATCCCAAGAAAAGGCAATATCAAATGGTAAATATAAGAAACAAGAAAGAACCAACATCTGGCAAGGGATATTATCACCACTGACCTGAGTAGTAATATGGCCTTTGGATGTTAATTGCCAGACAGAGAAGAGACTCTACTATAGTAACCACATTCAGTAAGCTGTTTATAACTTCCCCTTTCTCCAAGAACCACTTGCACAAGTCCTTAAAGTGTTTTCAAGTTGTATCTGGCTCTCTTTAATGCCTTGGTGTCATTTGTGATAATGGCCTGTATTTTTTTCATGAAAGACAGTTCACAAAACTAGAAGAAGCTATCCATGTAAGGAATGCTCTTATAACTTGGAACCAAGGGGCAGAATAGGAAGAAACTGAGAGATCATTCACTAAAACTATTTCTCAGGGGGAGGAGACACATCTACCCACAGCAATAACTGACTGCTTAATCTGCCTCCAGAACTCTAAACAGGTGGCAATATCAACAGAGTAATTTTCAGAGTTAATCAATTTCACAGCATAAAATTAAATTGGAACAAAGGTAAGTAAGCATTTCAGAAAATAACATTCAATAATACCATTAAGTGAAATGAAGACTTTTCTTCCAGTTTCAGCATATTTTCATATCATAATTGAGTTCTTACATCAGCATACTTTTATATCTTGCTATTTCAATCTTAAAATACTAATATTTCATCATTTACTAATGTTTAAGTGGGAGGACGACATTGTACTGAGCAGATGCAGTATATGCTCTTAACTTTTATTTTGCTTCAGCTTTTAACAGTGATCTCAAGTAATACCGAGACACCCTGTCTCAAAAAACAAATAAACAAACAAAAAACAGTGATCTCATAACTTTGTTAATGAATTTTTTGAAGTGTCTAGTTTATTATTAATCTCATGACTTCGAATTGCATTTTCTTGCAGAACTACAAACACCAGGTCACATATGGCAATTTAAGAATTCTAGAACATAACATAAAATGTCTTGCAAATGTTTTCAAGTTAATATTTTTATCAAATGTCAAATGCAAATTCAGATAATTTTAAAAGAGACATGGATCCACACCATAACAATTTCAAAATAAGTTATTGTAAAAAACTAAAATTGAAATTTAATTCTATATATTTCATTAATACACTAGTAAGTACTGAGTTCATTAACTACTATTAATAATTAATAGTATTTCATGTTTACTTCAAGTATACTTATATCTATGTTCTAAGCAGCTTTAAATACATTTTAGAAGATTCAATACATTTGTTATTTAGCAGCTTTATTTGCATTTTATTTGAATTTTACATAAAATGATATCTCTATCACATATATGACATGTACAGTTAAGGTTAAATGCTATAATTTATTAACTCTATTTTAAGTAATTAAAGATGTTATTTATTGGTATTTTTTAGTACAGATTACATTATTCTTGTAAAGAAAAACAGTCTTGTTGTCATGAATTACTTTATGGTCTTCCCATCAATACTGCATGACGAATGTACGACCTTCTTGTATAATTATCATCAACTATATGAGGCTACAACCCACTTTATTCCAAAACTCACTCATTAAATGGATTGAATGACTGCTATCCATTTTGTTTGCTTGTTTTTGTTTTTGAGACAGCCCAGATTGCCTTGAACTCACGATCTTCCTTCTTCAGCTTCCCAAGTATCTAGTATCTAGTGAATTGTTATTCACTTTATCACACAGATGTGAAACAATGACTAGGCAGACAAATGCAGAAAGACATTGAGCTAATGAGGCAACCATCATAGAACGGTAAGCACTATGTGATGAGAGCACAGAAGGTACATTTGAATTCAGAAAGGGATGAGGTTTAATTTGAGCTAAGATGTGAAGATGAGAAGTTTATCAGACAATATTAAAGAACGTTATAGGTAGTAAAAAAAAAATCCAATATTCTAGGAACTGTAAGGTGCAGTATAAGCATGTAAAACAGAGGTTGGACTTGGGAGGTTAGTGAGAGAAAGACACAAAGTTAGACAGCAACATAAGGGCTAATAACAGCATGGCAGATATGTTGCTGTATACCAGATAGACTTCAGATTTTCTTCTATGAGCAGCAATGGGAAATTATCAAAGAAATCTACCATGAAATTGTTTCATAATGTAATTGTTACTTTAGCACTTACATAACATATAAGTCTAGGAGGAGGACAACAATGCAAGAAGTTTCTTAACAAGGCCTGAAGGAACATTAGTGTCAGAATTATGGTGGGAAGAAAAGGCCACTAAAATGATGCATTCCAAGAGAAAGACAGTAAGGGCAATAGAGCTTAAGAATTAATTGAATATGGAAGATTTTGTCCTAATAGCAATTTTGTAAATTTATCTCAGTGATGTTAACTTAGTAGGAACTCATTAATTTGTTACAATTAAGAAGAAAAATCAATTTGCTCTGTCCTAGATTTGTGAGTAAGACTATTTTAATATACTTATGAACAGAAATTTGGTACTTTGAGGATACAAGACAATAAATGGAATCTTAACAAAAGGAAAAGATCACACAGAAAATACTTATTCTATCAGACAATATTAACTGAATGTTTACTTGTTGCTACCATAAGAAAAGAGCATACACTTTGTGGTAAACTAAAACTATTTTGGTATTTCATCTTACTCAGTGAGAATGGCAAAGATCAACGAAACAACCAAATTGTAGGGGAAGATGTGGCAAGGGGCCTCTTCATTCTCTAGTGGGATTGAAAGCTGGTCCAGACATTCTGGAAATCAGTGTGGGAAATCCTCAAAAAGCTAAAACTAAATCTACCATATGACCCAGCTACCTTGGAATATGCCCAAAGGATTTGACATCCTACTCTACCGATACTGGCTGAGCCATGCCCATTGCTGCTCTCTTCACAATAGCTAGAATATGGAAACAATGTAAATGTCCTAAAATTGACTAAGAAATAATGAAAATGTTGTACACATACACTATGGAATACTGTTAAGTTATAAAGAAAAATGAGATTGTGAACTTTTCAGTCAAGTGGATAGAATTAAAGATTATTGTATTGAATGAAGTAACTGAGATCCAGAAAAGCAAAGGTTGCATGTTCTATCTCATCTTAGGTTCCTAGCTCCAAATCTTCAGGCATGAGTATACAACCTGGAGTAATTGCAAAAACCAGGAAAGTAAAAATAGATCACTGAGTGGGGTGCAATAGAGAAGGGAATAGCAGGATACAAGTGATCTGAGGGGAAGTGAGTAAGAGAAGCTATAACCAGTTGGGAGTGGGGGTGGATGATAAATACAGATGAGAGAGGGGAGGGTAAGATAGCAAGTATGTCTGAAAAAAGAAATAAGGAGTCATACTATTATCTATCTAAAAATATATGTAAGTCCTGTGCACATAAACAGTTACAAATGATTTAATCAAAATTTACCAAACTGGGTGTATAATTCTTCCCACAAGAGTCACAGACTAACAAAGACCCCAACACCAAGCATGAGAGACTCTTGAGTTGTTGGTCAGAGAGCTATCCAAGAGTCTCAGAAGATTTTATAAGCTATTGCTATTTCCCTTGGTTGCCCTGCCCCCCAAGTTGGGAGGTCGATCATTATTGCTGAAGACACCATATACTTCAGACACAGGAACCAGAGGTTCCCAAGCTGGAATTGACTTGAAAGCCTCCTCTCTGTGGACTATCTCTTGTCCATTTATGCTTCCAAAGGAGGGAAGCAACCAGTAATCCTACCCAGTTATGATTTCTACATACCATGACCATTATACCATAAAAACACTAAAGGTGCAGTCATGGACTGCACACCATGGCAATAACCAACAGCTCACTAACCAGACTCCCAAGACATGGTCATGTCCTGATGGCATGTTCTAGAGGCTCTGACACCCAAATGAACTCAGAATAATCAAAAAGAAGTTTGGCTCAATATAAAGTAGAAAATGGGTTCATAAAACAGAATCTACAAAGACAAATAATGATTTAAAAATTAAACATTTTATGATTTGATTCTATAGGTTAAAAAAATCAATACTATTTACCCTAGAGTAATCTGGGATATCATTATTATCAGCAATGACACACTTGAGTTTATCTTTTCCTTACACAAATGAGGCTGTTGAAGAAGCAGTAAGTAAGTAAGTAGATGTTATGGCAAAAAGACCCACATCTGTGCATGATAAAGTTCTTATGTCTCTACCTCCAGGATATTCACAATCTAGAACACAAAATCTCCTGATGCTTAGTGGAAAACCAGTGTCTGTTAGTCCTAAAAGGCGCTCAGGGTTCAGACACCTGTAGAGTCACATGGCTAGAAAAAAGTTTGCATCTCTCTGAGGGCAATCCTACACCAATGACCTCTAATATCTTTAGATGATCAGTAGTGGACAGCAGAGAAAAGTTCAAACTTTCAAATATCCAAGGAATACTTCAAAGAAAATGCATCCTTCCTTCTGCAAAGCAGGGCATCATCACCTAAAGATAACAACATCTGTAGACACACTTACTTACCAACCAAATCACAAGGGCTTCCTAAGAGCTTCCTTATGCCTAGAAATCATCCCTGCTTAGCCAGTTGGCCTAATAACTAGTGACAAACATAAAAACCAGAGGAACTGCAGAGCTCACCCCGCCCCTCATTTGTGTAAAATAGTGTCTCTAGCACTTTTTGGTAACTGCATGTTTTAAAGCTGACAATGAAGGAAATGTGTACACTTTCTTCCTTTCTGCAATGTTTTCACACTTGTAAATGCCTACCTCTCCTGTCAGTCCATGTTTAACTCTTGGATTGCTACTGAAATTTAAAAGGTAAATACTTGTAAAGACCGTGTTAGCCGTGTCACATGCAATGGCCCCTGATGTACCACTAACCAAGAAGAAAAGGCATGACAGACACTGCCATAGCAACAGTGTCCAGGCCCTCTGTGATAGTAAGTAATGGTGATTTCCAGGCAGTGTAGTAGGTCTTAAAGGAGATAGCATCATTGTGTTATTTCTACAAATAGATTCTAAAAGTTTCCATGGGTAACATCTTACTTTCATTGTGTTATTGTCCTGTGGTATTGTATTGGCCAAGACAACTAATTAATGACATCATGTTGACAATATAATAGTTTTAAGGAAGGACAAACTTGTTACATTCTATTCTACTTATTTCTATTAAGGCACATTTCAAATTTTCTCATAGAGAAAATTACTCCATGATGAGTTATCTATAGAAAAACTTAGGGTGCTTTTTGCTTTTGTTTACTTTTGACATACACATTAAAGCAAGAAAGATACCAGCTGACTATTCTAACCTGGTTATTATCAGACTACTATAATTAGACTATTCTAACTATTGCAATGCCATCCTACTTTGGTCCTTGAAGTTGTTTCTTGCAAGTTATTTTTAACAGTGATGAACTCTACCACATGATCTTATCATGATGACACTCTACTACAGGCCTATATGAATGAAGTAAGCTAACCATGTCTGAACCCACAGAGAGTGTGAGCAAAGCAATTATTCCTTCCCTTAAGTTTTTCTTTTCTGCATTTCTCTTTGTGAAGGGAGGGGGGAAAAGAAAAGAAAAAAGAAGTGATGAAAATCTACTTCCATAGATTCTCATTGCAGTAATTAGTGAGCACACTTTAAATACCTTGCAAGTCAGCATATCAGGAGCATCCAGACAAGTGATTTACTATTCGAAACTATGTAAGAGAGGAATCTTTCTAGAAAAGGAGACTACAAAATACAGCCCACAAGCCAAATTTACTTGTCACCTGTTCTTATATGGCCAATAGCCTAAAATCATAGACCACTTTTTATATTTTCAAATGGTTGTATGACAACAAAAAAAGAACAATATATCATAGCACATGAAAACTGTCTGAAAGTAAGATTTTAATGCTCCCAAAATTATATTAGAGCACAATTGCATTCATCCCTTCTCACTCTCTAGGTCTCTTTTGTACAAAGCAGAGTCTTCACTATGACCATGTACTTCAGTGAGTCTGAAATATTTATTATCTGTCCACCTAGAGGACCCAGACCAGTTTTATCTACCTTATCAACAAAAGCAGAAGCACTAATAGATCGAGGAGGGCTAAGTCTTGAGAAACGAAAAAGCAGTGCAATGTCAGTGTGGTCATGGGAGAAGCATATGAGGAGTTAGGATGATATGTTATAAAGATGGGCAGGGCTTGACTCGTAGAGGCCCTCGGCCTGAGAAAGACAAAAAGGAGAGAAGTTACACTTCTATTTTACAAAGACCAAGTAAGGCTTTTTAAAGTAAAGATTAATTTATGTAAAATGAAAGGGGTTTACTTAGATTTGTTCTTTTAAAACTGTTTAAGTAATGGCTTGTAGGACATATGAGGGCTTGGTAGAAAGAGGGTATGGAAAAGTAGGAGCCTAAACACAAAGGTCAGATAAAGAAGGAAGTCAGGTAGATAGTTGTTATGTGAGTACCCAGAAACATGCAAAGAGTTCACATTTAGCTTGCCCTGATGGAATAAATGCTCAAAGGGATAAAGGAAGGAGGGGAGGGAGGAAAGAAGGAAAGAGAAAAGGTAAAGCTAATGGATCTCAGTAAGCAGCAAATAAAGAGCAGACACAGTCGAGCTGAGGCAGAAAGCCAAGTATATTTTGTTTTTGCTTTGGTGAACTTTTGTGATGCTATGATTTGAATACCCAAAGTCTCTCATGAGCTCATGACTTAGAGGTATTTAAATGCTCAGTCCCCAAGTGGTGTCTCCATTTGTGGAGACTATGGAACATTTAGGAGATGAGATCTACCTTTCAGAAGGCCATCAAGGGTGTAAGCTTCTGAAAATTGTGCCTAGGCTCTACTTCCAGCTTCATTCTCTGCTTCCTGACCTTTCACAATATGAGCTACTGCTGTGGATGCCAATCTCCATGGTGTTTTGCTTAAGTGCATGGGGTCAAGAAAGTATGAACCAAACCTCTGAAGCTGTGGGTTTACATAAACCCAATTTCCCTGGTGTTTGTTTTCAGGTATTGTGATTACAGAGACACAGAAGTAAACAGAATTAAAAACAGGCAATATACAAGGAAATTTCAAATGACAAGATATTAAATTTCATCTCTGGAACAAGATCAATATAGAGATAGAAATAAGAACCCATCCTTCCAGAGATAAGTCTGAATCTTTAAGAATAGGTTGTAAAGAAGAGAACTGTTATAGTATAGGTTTTCAAGGTTAATTTAGAAACTTAACATTTCATAGTCTCTACCAATGAGAGAGATAAAGAGAAAGAGAAATAGAAACAGAAAGAGAGGAAGGGACAGAAGGAAGAGGGAGGAGGATAAACAAAAGAAAGAAAGTAGAGAAGAAAGAGAGAAATAAGTAGGAATGGAGGAAAGACAGATTTGATTCAGATATTTGAAAATAGTTTATTGCTTCTGGAAATGTATGGTGCAGACTATGTACACCAGAAAAAAAAATTTCCCTTTTGTTCACCCAAATTATATTTTAAGTGGAGCTTTGGAAATAGGGTTTAAAGGGTACCTTGGAATACTTCCCTGATTGATCACATTTATTTCCTGAAAATAACATGCTAAATTGTGTTTTAACAGCTGAATGACTGTGAGAGCACAGAAAGAGTAGAAATAAATCAAGTGACTTTTAAATACAGCAAACCCCCGTAGACACATGCATAACCACACACACAGAAAAAAAAAAAACTATAGGCAGCTCCATGCCCCCTGCCCCACATTTAAAATTTATACACATGGCTGGATCACGATGAGATCTAGAAATGCAATTATCTCTTTGTGTTTTATAAATATCAATAACAGAAAAATGGTATGCAGAGAATGGAAACTATCTCCATCAGGGATTTATAGTCACTAAGAACTCAGCATCTGCACCTGCTACAAGACAATATTTGGCTTGCAAAGAAAAATAAGTTTGTAGAACAAAGCTAAATATATTTACACAGTTGGATAATTACTGGACTGAGTCATGAAGAATTGAAGCTAAAACAACCCCTTGTCAAGACATCCTAAGTCCAAAATATCAAGACACTGTAAGATACAAGGACTTAAATTTTCACCAGAAAACAGTAGAAAATATGTTATGGACTAGATTACAAAGGAAAGAAGAGAGGAACACTTGAACAGTTAATTCATCCTGCCCACCTCCACATTTTATACTACCTTCTATTCTAAACAGGGTTAGAGACAGCCTAGATAATTCACTTCAATAGCCTTCTTGCCAGTAACTGAGACCAGCAATGATCTCAGATAATTTGTCTAGTTCCTCATTTGCTAGGCCATATTATCCACGCAGTCCCCCAACAACAGGTCCTTTTCTGACTCTACCATGATACACATGGCCTTCCTGACTATCAGGAGGATGTCTGTGACAATAAATAAACAAGAATACTCAAAGCTGCATTCTAAATCCCCCCAAAGGAAGGTAACCACACTGCCATTTTAAAAATGATTAATTAAATCTTGAAGAAAAACTAAAAAATGAGATTCAAGTATTTTATCTTTTATTATAGTTTCTCTATGCTTCTCTTTTGCACATGAACTAAAATCCTTCCCATTGACTAAGAGAGGAGTGAGTCTAAGAAATATGCACACATTATGCTTGATACTTTGTCTTTTATGAGCCTGAAAGGCAACTCAGTTCACATAACAGTGAGTAGAAGCATAAAGGATTTTACTCCACTCCAGTACACTTGTATATAAAATTACAGACAAAATGTCACATGTGCACACACATATACACACAGTGTGTGCATGCACTCACAAAATCCAAATATCAATTAGACAGACACAATTGGATATCTATTATGTGTTATATGAGTGATATTCAACCCTACAATGCATTTGGTTTTGTCTTCTTCTGTTTAGCCACATTCACCCACACAAACATACTTTTGCCACCAATAAAGAGAAGTAACATTTTCACATGTCTCTACATCAATGGAACAGACAATACTGCCTTCAAAAGTAACCAAAAGTAAAATCTACAACAATGTCTTAGTGGATAAGTATAGAATAAGAAGCCAATAACATACTTGTTTTCTAACCTTATTTCATTTCCCAGGCAGCTTTTCTCACAACCAATTTCCAAATCACAAATAATCTTAATGATTCTGTGTCTTTGAAAATACTTTTCCTTTATTTTATGAGTGTAATTGCCTCTCTGAGCCAATTGACAAACTCTTAAATCATCTTCAAGATCTAATTCAGTAGAGTTTGGTGGCACATACATGGTCATAATCCCAGAAGTCAGGAGGATTACTACTGAGTTTCAATATCTCCTTGATATAAATATTGAGCACTAAGCCAGCAAGGGTAATATAAAAGAAACAAACAAACAAATGATCTCTTTTGGATGGGAATAGGTGCACACATCTATAATTGTTGCCTTTGGGAAGCTGAGATAGGATGGTCATCAGTTGGAGGCCAGTTTGACTTAATAGAAAGTTGTAGCCCACTCTGAACTATATAACAAGGTCCTGCCTCTATTTTTAAAAAGTATGCTTCTCTGTGACCTTAGTTTGTTCTCCTATGACTTGGGAACCTCAGGGGTACCTCTACTCTAGGGCCTCCATACTCATGGAATTTATGACCATGTTAACTAGATGTATTGAGGTGTGGATAAGGGAATGAGCACAAGAACCTTTCTATTTCCTCAAGGGCCTTGAGGTTGAGTTCATACTTGAGGCTTTATATGAATGTTTTGGGACTGCTGACACAATCAACCTCCATAAAATCAAGTAAGGCTGAAAACATTACACTTGTCCAATCACAGAAACAGCTGTCTGGGTGAGTGACAGTGAAGAAATGTCATGCTCACAAGCCTGGAGCCACAAAGAAGTGTTGGAATCAGAAAAGAATGACTAAATAGCTCAGCACCTAGCTAGTGTCTGTCATCCCCAAAACCAGTAATGGCCATGATTGGCATCAAGTGTGCTTGGAAGCTAGGAGGGATCTTGTTCCCTTGCCTGAATTTCCTCTTGGGTGACAGTGCTGGACTGTCTGACCCTTGAGAGCTGTGAGTATTCTATTGCTGTTCATCCCGGCATCAGTGCTCTATGGCCTATGTGTTTTCCCTTCCTGTTTATCAGCATTGTATTCTAGAAAATGTCTACAGCCAGTGTTGTCACAGTGGAGTGTGGAAATCACATAGCGTAATAAACACACACCTTCTTTTATATATATTACATTATCTGATTTATTCTCAACCAATCACAACAATAATAAAAGTAAGAATAAAGAAAGAAGTTAAAATGAACAATACTTCTGAGGGCAAATAATTTTGAAGTCCAAACTATGTGTTAACTGACTTCCTATTCACAGTTTAATAGTGAAAATGAATGAAAATTGCCGGAATGGAGGAAGACAACGATGAATGGTTCATCAAAGAAAACTCAGTAATCCAATCAGCCTGTACTTGTCTACCCACCACTATATGCAAAAAATAAAATAAAACAACAGAAATTCTCCAAGTTTCTATTATTTGCAATCTATAAGTAGTTCCCTAATCATAATACAAAGTGGATGGTAAAAGAATAGAAATGACCTCTATAGTACACAGGAATTGAACTTCACAGTCTTACACACACATGAAATATCTCTACTATTTCCTATAATTA
The DNA here is from genome assembly GCF_943737965.1 of Phodopus roborovskii. Lineage (NCBI taxonomy): Eukaryota > Metazoa > Chordata > Mammalia > Rodentia > Cricetidae > Phodopus > Phodopus roborovskii. The sequence continues at coordinate 545,095 of NW_026126413.1, read as the reverse complement.
TGATTTGTTTTTTCTTTCCCAATGAACATCCTTATTTTCAGACAAGGAAAAATAGCTATGTTTCTATTATTTTGATAAGTACCTGAAGTAATAAACTCACAAAAAGAAAAAGATTGTTGTGGCTTCTATCTCATGGGTTTTTTTTTCTGGTCAGAAACACTACTTAATTAGAGCAGTTCCGCAGTTTTGAAGTGGAGTCTGTACCAGTAGCAACAGCAGAGAAATTGATGAGGGTCTCCAAAGCCCTGAAACACTGTAGCCCTGCTCCTTTGTTCATGCTCCCTCCCACAGGGGACATTTCACTCCACTCCCAAAACCCTTTTCCTGAACAGACTACCAAAAGCACCAACACTAAGATCAACAATTAATAAATGGGACCTCATGAAACTGAAAAGTTTCTGTAAGGCAAAGGGCATCATCAATAGGTCAAAAACAAGCTTACAGAATGGCAAAAGATTTTTACCAACTCCCCATCTGACAGAGGACTAATTTCCAAAACATAAAACTAAGTCAAGAAACTAGGCATGAACAAACCAAATAACTTAATTTAAAAAAATAGGGTGCAGATCTAAATAGAATTCTCAAATGGCCAAGAAACACTTAAAGAAATGTTAGACATCCTTAGCCATTAGGGAAATGAAAGTCAAAACAACTCTGTGATTCTATCTTATTCCTGTCAGAATGGCTAATATGAAAAACACAAGTGACAGTTTATGCTGGAGAAGATGTGGAGCAAGGGGGATTGTTGGAAGGGTAAACTTATATAGCCACTTTGAAAATCAATATCGTAGTTTCTCAGAAAATTGGAAATTCACCTACCTCAAACCCAGCTATATCACTCCTTGGCATATACCCAAAGGACACTCCACTGTACCATAAGGACATTTGCCCAGCTGTGTTCATAATGGCTTTATTCACAATAGCCAGAAACTGGAAGCAACCTAGATGTCCCCCAACCAGAAAAAAAATGCACTAAGAAAATGTGGTACATTTAAACAACAGAGTATCACTCTGCTATTTGATTAAAAAAAATGACATCTTGCAATTTTCAGACAAATGGAATGGATAGAACTAGAAAAAAATCATTCTGCATGAGGTAACACAGACCCAGAAAGACAAACATGGTATGTACTCACTTATAAGTGGATATTTGGTGTAAAGTAAAGGACAACTAGGCTACAATCCACAGACCCAGAGCAGCAAATTCTTCACTGTGATCTAAAGATCTTAGCCCAAGTTCTGAGTCACAGATGTGCTGGAGCATTCTTAAGGAGATGTCACCCACCCTGAAGTTGGACTTACACATTATCCCATATTCTCTAATTCCCAAAGCAGCAGTTTTAGAACAAATACAATTCATCTCTTTGTTGTGATTTTCCTGATGCCTAAACTTTTATTATTTGTGCTTACAACATTTTCACCTGGTTTCAGTTGTGCTGTGGGGAGTTAGGAAATGGTCTCTCATTTTTTTCTGAGAAAGTAGTGGAGTGTCACATTTATTTGAAATCAGAAAAACAATAGTGGATGTTGCCATACTTGGAGAGAAAGAAAGTTTAGCCCATATGTTTCATGGTCTCTTGGGGATGGCCAGCAGAGGAGACAGCAGTATGGTGAGGAGGCCACCTGCTCCTGAGCATATGGGACACAGCACAAAGGAAAACTCTCAAAAGTAAATAAGTCTAATTTTCAGTGATTAGGATGAATAAAAAACCTAAGCTAAGATAATTTGGTTTCATTTTATAGGACTCTCTGCTAAATTCTGGAGCCTTTGAATTGCACTTGCAGTTAATTTATCTAGTCAAGAAAAAAAAAGGTTTTCTTTGTTTTAAAGTTAATTAAGTCTCTTAAGAACAATTAAAAATGTAAGTACTCAAATATGAATATGTTCTGTACTTGAAAAACCTCTATGTTTGCAAAATAACTAGATTATATGACAAATCACTTAAATGAGCCTATAGGAAGAACACTAATGGCCAGCAATCTTACAGGACTGTTTGTAAAGTTGCCTAAAATAAATGCTTTCCTTACTGCCAGGAACACATTAGCTTGGTGGAGGCAATCATATTTTTGGCTTTATAAAGATGCACTTGGCTTCTCTTTGAAGACCACTCTTTTAAAATGAAAGCAATAAAGTCTGGACAAAAAAAAATTATACTTTAAGAAATAAGGACATTTCTTGATTAAATATTTATACCAGTTTAAAACCATTTCTCCAGCCAAGTAATTTAAGAGTCAGAGAGGAGAAACAAGCTTTATCTTTGTCCAAAAAAGAAAATGTATCTGGTATTCTTGATAACGCTTTAGTTTTAATTAACAATCTTTAATAAAAATTTAAAATATTTTTTAACTGCAAATGCTTTTAGCAAAAGTCTGGATGTTTTATTTATTTACTTCTAAACATTTACAAGTCAGAAACTGAATTAGATTGATATCATTGTTTAAATTCATGCCTGTGTAAAGTTCAATTCGATATAAGTTAAGAAAAAACTTCCCATGAAGTCGTAGGAGTAAGAGCATGTACTGGGCACCTATGGCATTGCTGTCATCTGTAGCTTCCTGGTATTAATATTTAAGGCTCTCTCGTGCCTTAAATTTAAAAGCTATTTGTTGGTATATTAAATAAAATTTAAAATACTAATCACCATTGAATAACCAATCTAGTTATTTCTGTTTTTTTATTCCACACTTGAGAGTTGGGATTAAAGATGTTTGCTTTTAAATATAGTTTTTATACCATTCAATGAGTATCTCTGGCTCTCTGCTTCTCAAATATAACACTATCATACATGTAAGAAGAAATGGAAACTTTTCTGTCTCAGAAAATAAAGCAGCAATGTTAATGAATTTTTTTGCATATATCACTTTTCATTTATTATGTTATCATCATACATTATTTGGTATTCCAGAAAAACTCTGTGTTTGGTGACTGTAATACTCTATAACATATATATATATATATATATATATATGTATATATATATACATATATATATATTCAATTTGAACAATGCTTTGATAAATTTTTATATGCATAGATTTCTAATGTACCAAAGATGCTTTCCTTAGGAGCAAATCTCTAGAAGTAGAATCAAGTGCTCATAACAATAATGTGGCAGTTTCACTGAGCTGATGATATGACAATGAGTGATAACATACATCAGTATGGGACGACAGCAAATGTTTCTAGTAGGTGTGATAATTACAGTACACACTACATGATAAATACTATCAAATAGTATTTCAGAACATTCATTTTTATTTTTAACAAAAGTCTAACATCAAAAATTTTAAGACCCAAATATTTTAAAATGAAAATTCTGTGACTCACAATCCTAGGTTTTGTGAGTGACTTCTGGGGACAAGATAGTGAACCATTTGTAACAAACCTCAGGTTAGTGTGTGAGTGCCAATGTATAGGTCATAAGAGAAATGGAGCAAAGCATCTTTCATGGGCTGTCAGACCCAGCAGAAAAGGTGCTGGGCTAGACCATCAGACAAGGTCACATTATATTGAAGGCATTTTATAAAACTCATAGGCTACATTGATTGTGCATAAAAAGGCAAGACAGTTAGTAGTCACATGTGTTAATTATTTATATATGAAGAATGTATAGGCAGAAGACCATCTGTTGCATCATGATCATTAAAAAGATAAAAGAAAGGAAAGCCTAGTGAGTTGTAAGTAAGGAAAATCCCTGAGCTAGTAAGTTTCAGTAAGTGAAATCAGAATACAGGATAAGTAGAAAGAATAGGTTGAGGGAGAAAAAAGGCAAGTAGACTACTTCCAGGAAGCCACCATCTAAGTAGTGTTTGTAGATGTAGCAGGGAATGACTGGCACTTGGAAACTGAAGTAGGAGGATCACAAGTTTGAGGTCAATCTGGGTTCCATAGAGAGATGCCCTTAGAAGCTGAAAGGAGCATGCTCAGTCTGGGATCATTTCTATAGTTCGTTATTGATTTTATTTTAATACCTTATGTCCTTGACATATTGTTATTGAGAATATGATTTTTCTTTTAATTATAAACACAGTGTAGAGATTATTCTTGTTAATATTTAATGAATTATAAAACATTTAAAATGTCCTTGATTATCCCTGGATAGTTACAGACCTTGATTAAAATTATGAATAGCAGGAAACAGGGCAATAACACCCCAATAATACTGACATCCTTCTGTAGAAGGGGAAGTAAGCACCTATCAACATTACTAAAGAGGAAAAAAACTTACTATTTGACATCTATTATTGAGCTATCTACATTGCATGTCAATTAAATATTCTTCCTAATTCAAGGTTTATTTAAACATTCCGATTCTGCCTTGTAAAAGGATATCTTTGAAAGCACATGCATTGAAACAGCGTAGGAGGACTCTGAAAGCACTTCCATGAACAAAAGCAGCATGATAATGCGGGAGGTTTTCTATTATTAATGAAGAGGAGTGCCAGCAGAAAATACAAGGAGACAAGGGCAACAGCACAGTCATGAATTAAATAGTGTCTTAAAAGCACAAGACTTCCTTTATCCCCAGTGCATAACACCTGCCTGCTAAAGTTTACTCAGTGGGGAGTAATGAGGTAATACTGTTGCTACAGGGGAATATAACCACTCGATGCATAGAAAAAAATATTTCAGTATCATGAATGCAGGACTAAGTAGCATTAAACACCCATTGCCATTATTTAAATAGCTTTCCATGGCTCCACACAAACAAGGATTTACTGTAAACCTTTATACAGTGTATGCTTTCCTTAGATCAAAACCAACATCAAATGTGCAAGTTAATCTGTCTGAATGTGCTAGGCCAAGGTTAAGTTCAACAACTCTGGCACCATTATAAATATACATACTGAAAAGGAAGTCTCAGAATATGGAAGAGCTTAATTCATACCTAATGAGCACAACCCAAAACTCCGATAACCCAAAACACATACAAGTTTGGACCTAACCCTTGTGATGCTGTCTGTAGAATTTGAAAAGCTCATGGTGAAGGCAAAGGGTTTCTTCCTACTCATTTGTAAGCAACTTTATATTTGATGAGGCTCATTTTTTCTAACCCATTGATCTATATTTCCATTCCTTAGCTTATGTGTTCTATATTTATTTCTGATTCCTCATCATTTAACTTGCAGGGAGTCTCTTATTTACTCTGTTTTCATAAAACTTTGTGAATGAAAAATATTAAGTACAAATGTCCAGAATATTCTTGTCTATAATATAAAAAAAAAAAAACCAAACCAAATTACCCTGAGCCAGTAAGTAACCCAAAGCAATGGGGTGTGGTTTACTTTATCCCCCTAAAATCTTTGGAGAATTTTTGTAGTTGAGCTAATGTGTACGGACAGAAATATTTACTTAGGTGGACATTATAACCTTCAAATAATAGCAGCAAATATAATTTATTGGGAAATTGTTTTTTAAAATAGAGGAAACTAAAGAATTTTAAGACAGACTTGACCAACGTTCAGGTAAAACAAATTAAAAAATAAGTAAATATGGGACTAGAGAGACAGCTCAGTAGGTAAGAGAATTTGATGTTCAAGCATTAGGAACTGAGTTTAATCCTAGCACCCACATTAAAAACTGGATATTGTCACACATGTACCTCTATCTCCAGTGCTGAGGGGGTAAAGGAGGACCACTGGGGGTTGCTGGCACCAGCCTAGCCCCAGGTTTAGTGAGAGATCCTGTCCCAAAGGAGCAAGTGAAGAGTGGCAGAGTAGGATACTTGATTGCTTCTTCAGGTTTCCAGATGATGTGTGTGTGTGTGTGTGTGTGTGTGTGTGCACGCACACACACACACACAGTTCATAGACTATACATATACACTCACACAAAAATACAACTTACTTTTAAAGATATCTAAGTTTTACCTCTTTCTGCCAAGTTTTCACTTTGGCATTAAAGAATACCTTTAATACTATTAGATTCTTCTAGTATTAACATCTTTCAGTGCTACCTACCTCTGCTGACCGCCCTAACCTACACTGGATTTCCAAAGAAGACAGCAAACACTGATACCACACAAAGGAACAGCACACTTAAAATGATGTCTAAAGAAGCTTTACTTGCAAGAAATAAGTGGAAGGATCGCATGAGATCCATGAAAATTTGTCAGTAACCTGGGGCTGCTGCTACTTGCCGGTCTGCCAACACCATGAATGGAAGATACTGGAAGGCAGAAGGAGTGGAGGATATTAGAGCCTTCAGAGTCAGGACTAGAGACTTGCTGCAGAATCTCTTTGGCCTACCGAAGCCTGAATAAGGGAACCAGTGAAATAAACACTCTGACCATTGTCGACTCCCCTGACTGCCCCACCCCTACTAGGCTTACCATTGGCAAACCCAACCAAAGCACTGACAAGGCTGAGATGACTGATGCAGTTAACACAAGTTAACCCTGGGAAGAAAAAGAGGAAGTGGGGAATGGTAGCAATTGGGTCAGCAGAGAGCAAGCAAGTAGGCAATGTCCTCAGCATGGTGGCACTGGAAAGAGACTGTGTAAGGAAAAAAGCCACTGCTCTGCAGCAAAGAATCCTCCTTCGTTGGATTTTATCTTCTCTTGGGAGGTGGATTTGGCTATTATTGCCTCGGAAATGAAAGGTTTCTCCTCCCATAGAATCCAGCATACACTTATTAAATAACAGCCACTGTGCATCAAGAACTACTCTAGGGGCTAGAGAGATGTTGTTTATAATTCTTAGCAGTTAAAAACACTGGCTGCACTTCCAAAGGGACTAGGTTCAACTCCCAGCACTCACATGTCAGTTCCAATTCCAGGGCATCCAGCACCTCTTCTGACTTCCACAGGCACCAAGCATGCATACAGCGCATAGATATACATGCAGGCAAAAGACTCACATACATAAAATAGAAATGGATTTAAATTTAATTAAAAAAGAAGATTAGATTATGTATAATCTAATCTTCTTTGGAGTGAGAACATAAATGCCTGATGAATACTATCCTAAGCCAAGGTTCCAAGATGAGAACAGGGCACACCAGCAAGCAATTACAATACAAAAAGCATAATCAATGGAAATGTGGACTCCTTAGCACCACTGAGTGTGTTCTTCCCTTTTCTTCAGCAGCAGTGTATGAATACAGAAGGAACAGGAGGTCGGAGGGCAGAGCTCACTAAACCCAGAAAAGTCATCTCTAACGTCTAGCAAATTAACCTTCAGCGATTTTGTGGGGCAGGTAAAATTTCTGTCTTTTTGCCTCTAGCTTTAATTCATTTTCATTCTTTATTCTTGACAAATACTTACCCTTTGTTTTCTGTTTTCAGTGGAGCATCCTTCAAGCTGGGACAAGCTGCTTTTTTCCCACTCCCATCAAAAACATTATTTTCTAATGACCCCATTTTGTTATATTAATATATGTACACACACACAAACACACATAGGTTTGATGTACATATTTTTTAATTAGCTAATATACAAATATTTCACTTAAATGCCACAGACAACATTTTGAATCATTGAGAAAAGATAATCTACTCAAAAACAATGATATAATTAGTTATCAGTTTGGGGTATGAAGATAAATTTAAAATCTGTTGCTTTACAATAATTTCAACTTGAGTTAAATATTTTTAATGAAAATTTAAATGATAAAAGTATAAGAATAAAATTACTAAACTAATTATATTCACCTTGAAATATGGAAATATGAGGGAAGAAAAACTTTACTGTGAACAAATGAAAAAAAATCTACTCATTAACAAGTAGGATATTGAAGCATATATAATTAAATGTTACTATAGATAGTACAAAGAGAACACATTGTGACTGGGATGGAAAGAACAGCATTCATCTGGGAAAATGACGCTTAGCCAAAATACAAATAAACCTGCAGTCACCAACTGCTTCTCTCCAATGCGCTGATTGGTATCCAATTAGAAAACTAAAGTATAATTGTAAAATTGCCAAAGTGCAATGTTTTGAGGCCAAAGACAAATGTGTGAAGGAAGAGTAGTTAAAAATCAATACGAAAACAACCTCAAAAGGAACTAAGTAAAAGTCACCAAAGCTCTTTGCCTTCCTACACTCTCTGCTTTAGGTGAGGGTTTGGCCAGCTCAGGTCCAACACCTCCTCACCCTCTTGGAACTTTATGGGTCAGCCCTGTGCTTATTGGACCCACCCTGCCCCGCTGGACCATCCTGAGTCTGCCCTCACCTCAAGCTTGGCTCCCCTACACTCTCTGCTTGAGGTGAGTCTGGGGCCAGCTCAGCTTTAACCCTGCCCCCATTATTTCAGCTGTGCATCTTGATTTCCTATGCCCTCTGATTGAGTGGACCCACCCCACCGTGCCAGACCATCTAAAGCCTGCCCTCCTCCCAGTATTGGCCCTCCTATACCCTCTGCTTGAGGTGAGACCTTGGCCAGCTCAGGTTCAACACCCCCTACCATCTCCTTAGAACTTCCTGGGTTCGCTCTGCACATGGCAGACCCTGCTGGCACACGAACCTACAAGATCCTGCCCTCATCCCAGTCTGATCCTGTGTCTTGACTCCCCTATGCCCACTGATTGAGTAGACCCACCCTGGATCACTGGACCATTTGAAGCCTGCTCCCATCTCAGTTTTGGCCTTCCTACATCCTCTGCTTGAGTCTTGGGACCCCTACACCTTCTGCATGAAAACTCCAAGAGAGCTCAGACCATCCATAGTTACTGACATGGAAGTGCTAACCCACCTTCACCCACCGGAAGAACACATTTAAAAATAGAAAGACCAATATGACACCACCAGAATCTATGGATTCTATACCAACAAGACATGAATATACCAGTGAAGATGAAACAGAAGAGAATGACCTTAAAAAGAATTTCATGAAAATTATAGAAGTCCTCAAAGAGGATATGAGAAAATTCCTTTAAAAATGCAAGAAAGGAAAAAAAAACCAAAATATTGGAAGAAACAGAAGAAAAGATGAGCCAAAAAATGCAAGAAATCAACAAATTTCTTAAAGAAATCAAGGAAAGTCAAGATAAAAAGCAATCAAAAAGATGAAGGAAACAATTTAAACAGTTCAAGACCTGAAAACTGAGAGACAATAAAGAAAACACAAACTGAGAGAATGCTGGAAATAGAAAAGCTGTGTAAACGATCAGGAACTACATATGCAAGCATAACCAATAGAAAACAAGAGATGGAAGACAGAATCTCAGGTACTGAAGATAAACTAGAGGAAACAGATCCATTGGCCAAATCATAAATCCAACAAATTCTTAATATAAAATATTTAGGAAATGTGAGATACTGTGAAAAGACCAAACAAAAGAATAATATAGAAGAAGACAAAGAAAACTTTCTCAACCTGAAGGAGGACAGAAGCACATGACTATGAAACTACAAGAAGCTCACTGAACACCAAATGGAACGGACCAAAAAAAGAAAAAAAAAGTCCCCTTACCACATAATAATCAAAACAACAAACACACTGAATAAAGAAAGAATATTCAGAGCAGCAAAGCAAAAGGGCCAAGTAACATATAAAGACAGACCTATCAAAATTACACCTGACTTCTCAATGGAAACTCTGAAAGCCAGAAGGTCCTGGATACATGCTCTACAAACACTAAGAAACCACAGATGCCAGCCCAGACTACTATACCCAGAAAAACTCTCAATCACTATATAGATGGAGAAAACAAGATATTCCATGATAAAAGCAGATTTAACAATACATATCCACAAATCCAGAAGGTTCTAGAAGGAAAGCTGCAAACAAAGGAAGTTAACTACACTCACAAAATCATAGGCAATAGATAATCCCACTTTACAAAAAGCCAAAAGAAAAAGCAGATAAAATCTACTCACAATACCAAAAATAAAAACCAATCCAAAACAAACAAGAATTAATAATCAATGGTCCTTAATTCCCTCAATATTAATGGTCTTAACTCATCTATAAAAAGGCTAACAGAATGGACACAAAGGCAGAACCATTCTTCTGCTACATACAAGAAACACACCTTAACTTCAAAGTCAGTCACTACCTCAGAGTAAAGGGTTGGGAAAAGAGTTCCAATAAAATGGACCCAAGAAACAAGCAAGTGTAGTTATTAGACTCCAAACTAAAATCAATCAAAGGGATGAAGAAGGTCATTTCATATTCATCACAGAAAAATCCATCAGGACAAAGTCTCAGTTGTGAACATCTCTGCTCCAAATACATTCATAAAAGAAACATTAACAGAACTCAAATCTCACACAAAACCTCACACACTCATAGTAGGAGACTTCAACATCCCACTCTTACCACTAGACAGGATCACCAGACAGAAACTTATCAAAGAAACAAAAGAATTAACAGAAGTTATGGCCCAACTGGGTTTAATAAACATCTATAGAACATTCCATTGAAACACAAAAGAATATACCTTCTTCTCAGCTCCACGTGGAACCTTCTCTAAAACTGACCACATGCTCAGCGACATAGCAAACCTCAAACAGATAAAAAAAAACAATTAGAACTCAACAATACAAATTGCAGAAACCCTACAAAGTCATGGAAACTAAACAATGTGCAATTACACCATTCCTTGGTCAATCGAGAAATAAAGAAATTATATACTCCAATTCAATTCAATGAGAATGAAGACAAAACATACCCAAACTTATGGGACACTTTGAAAGCAGTACAAAGAGGAAAGTTCATAGCACTAAGTGCCCACATGAAGAAACTGGAGGATAGTCACATTAGAGAATTAGCAGCACAACTGAACGCACTAGAACAAAAAGAAGCAAACTCACCTCTGAGGAATAGATGCCAGAAAATAATCAAACTGAGGGCTGAAATCAATAAAGTAGAAACTAGGAAAACAATACAAAGAATTAAAGTAGCAAAGAGTTGGTTCTTCAAGAAAATCAACAAGATAGACAAAATTTTATCCAAACTACCCAAAAAGGAGAGAGAGAGAGAGAGAGAGAGAGAGAGAGAGAGAGAGAGAGAGAGAGAGAGAAGAACATGCAATTAGCAAAATAAGAAATGAAAAGGGGGACATAAGAATGGACATTGATGAAATCCAGAGGTTTTTCAGGTAATACTTTGAAAACCTGTACTCCACACAACTTGAAAATTTAAAGGAAATGCACAAATTTCTAGATAGATATCACTTATCAAGAACAGATACTCAATTAAAATAGACCTAAAACCCCTAATGAAATAGAAAAAGTCATCAAAAGTATCCACACCAAAAAAGCCCCAGGGCCAGATGGCTTTAGTGCAAAATTCTACCAGAAATTGAAGGAAGAGCTAATACCAATACTCTTCAAACTGTTCCACACAACAGAAGCAGAAGGTTCATAGCCAAACTCTTTTTATGAGGCTAAAATGACACTGCTACACAAGTCACAGAAACATACAACTAAGATAGAGAACTACAGACCAATATATCCCTCAAGAACATTGATGCAAGAATACTGGCAAATAGAATCCAAGAACACATCAGAGAAATCATCCACCATGACCAAGTAGGCTTCATCCCAGTTATGCAGGAATGATTCAACATACGAAAATATAGCAATGTAAACAACCATATAGACAAACTGAAAAATAAAAATCATGTCACTAGATGATGAAAAAGCCTTTGACAAAATCCAACACACCTTCATGATAAAGGTCTTGGGGAGATCAGGGATAACAGGAACATACCTAAACATAATAAACCAATAGCCAACATCAAACTAAATGGAAAGACACTCAATGATATCCCTCTAAAATCAAGAACAAGACAAGGTTGGCCACCCTTTCCATATCTCTTCAATAATGTAGTTGAAGTTCTAGCAAGAACAATAAGGCAACAAAAGGAGAACAAGGGGATACAAATTGGAAAGGAAGAAGTCAAACTTTTTTCACTATTTGCAGATGATATAATAGTTTACATAAGTGACCTGAAAAACTCTACAAAGTAACTCCAATAGCTGATAAATTCCTCCAGCAAAGTGGCAGGAAACAAGATTAACTCAAAAAAATCAGTAGCTCTACTGTATGCAGATGGTTAAGGGGCTGAGAAAGAAATCAGAGAAACATGACCCCTTACAATAGCAGCAAACAACATAAAATATCTTAGAGTAATGTTAACCAAACAACTGAAAGATCTATATAGCAAGAACTTTGCATCTTTGAAAAAATAAATTAAAGAATATACCAGAAAATGGAAAGATCTCCCATGCTCTTGGATAGTCAAGATCAACATTGTAAAAACGGCAATCTTCCCAAAAGCAATCTACAGGTTCAATGCAATTCCCATCAAAATCCCAGCACAATTCTTCAAAGATCTTGAAAGAACAATACTCAACTTTATATGGAAAAACAAAAGACCCAGGATAGCCAAAACAACCCTGTTACAATAAAGGAACTTCAGGAGGCATCACCACCCAACTTCAAGCTCTACTATAGAGCTATAGTCCTGAAAACAGCTTGGTATTGGCACAAAAATAGACAGGTAAACCAATGGAATCAAGTTGAAAACCCTGACATTAACCCACACACCTAAAAACACAATTTTTTACTAAGCAGCTAAAATATTACAATAAAAAAAGAAAGCATCTTCAACAAATGCTGCTGGCATAACTAGATGCTGACTTGTTAAAGACTGTAGATAGATCCATATCTATCGCCATGCACAAAACTTAAGTCCAAATGGATCAAAGACCTCAACATAAATCCAGACACACTAAACTCTTAGAAGAGAAAGTGGTAGCTACCCTTGAACGAATTGGTTCAGGAGACCACTTCCTGAACATAACACCAGCAATACCAACATTGAGATCGACAATTAATAAATGGGACCTCCTCCAACTGAGAAGCTTCGATAATGCAAAGGACACACTCAACAAGACAAACTGGCAGCCCACAAAGTGGGAAAAGATCTTCACCAACCCCACATCTGACAGAGGGCTGATCTCCAAAATATATATTAAAAAAATTTCAAGAAGCTTGTCACCAATTAATCGAATTAAAAAGTGGGGTACAGAACTGAATAGAGAATTTTCAATAGAAGAATCTAAAATGACTGAAAGACACTTAAGAGAATGCTCAACATCCTTAGACATCAGAGAAATGAAAATCCCAACAACTCTGAGATACCAGCTTACTCCTGTCAGAATGGCTAAAATCAAAAATGACAATAACAGTATATGCTAGAGAGGATGTGGAGAAAGGGAAACACTCCTCCACTGCTGGTGGGAGTGGAAACTTATACAGCCACTTTAGAAATCAGTACTTCTGTTCCTCAAGAAAATGGGAATCAGTCTACCACAAGATCCAACAATTCCATTCTTAGGCATATACCCAAAAGATGCACATTCATACAACAAAGACATCTGTTCAACTATGTTGATAGCAGCATTATTTGTAATAACCAGAATCTGGAAGCAACCTAGATGCCCCTCAGCTAAAGAATGGATAAAGAAAATGTGGTACATTTACACTCAGTACTACTCAGCAGAAAAAAAAAATGACAATAGAATCTTGAAATTTGAAGGCAAATGTATGGAACTACAAGAAACCATCCTGAGTGAGGTAACCCAGTCACAAAAAGACAAACATGGTAGGTACTCACTCATATATGGATTTTAGACACAGAGAAAAGGATCACCAGCCTAGATTCCACACTGCAGAGAAGCTAGGAGGAGGATCCTAAGTGAGACATGCATGGTTCTCCAAAGAAGGGGAAAGGGACAAGATCTCATGAGCAAATGGGCTCATGGGGTAGGGAAGAAGGAGTTAGGAGAAAGAGAAGGGGAGAAGATGAGGGGAGAGAAGGACATGAGGGAGCAGGAAGATTGAGTCAGGGGAAGAATAGAGGAGAACAAGAAAAGAGATACCATAATAGAGGGAGCCATTATAGATTTAAAGAGAAATTTGGCACTAAAAAAATGCCTAGAGACCTACAAGGATGACCCCAACTAACAATATAAGCAATAGTGGAGAGGGTATCTTAAATGCCCTTCCCTGTTAATGATTTTGCTGAATACCCTATATGTCATCCTAGAGCTGATACAGACACCCACAGCTAAACACTGAGCCAAAGTCCGAGAATCCAGTTGCAGAGAGGGAGGAGTAATGAGCAAAGGCTGAGAAACCCACAGAAACAGCTGTCCTGAACAATGGGAGAGCTCATGGACTCCAGACTGATAGCCGGGAAACCAGCATAGGACAGACACAGAACCCCTGAACATGTGCCTCAGTTAGAAGGTCTGGGCAGTCTATGGGACCTCTGACAATGGAACCAGGTTGTATCCCTAGTGCACGAATGGCATTCAGGAGCCCATTCCCCATGGAGGGATACTCCCTTAGCCTAGAGACAGTTGGGAGGGCCTAGGCCTTACCCCAAATAACGTGACAGATTTTGATGATCCCTAATGGAAGATGTCATCCCCTGGGGAGTGGTTGGTGGATGGGATTGGGGGGGGGGGATCTGTGGGATGCATGGGAGGATGAGAGGGAGAGGGAACTGGGATCGATATATAAAATAAGAAAAATATGAAATATAAAAATTAAAATAAAAAAGCCATTAACTAAAGTTTACTTTTTTGTGATCCCAGGATCAAATCCAATGGTTAAAATGATTTTTAAAAAATCCAGTGTGGGACAGGGTCCAAGAAAACTGGTACTCACATGCTTTTTATGCTAATATGTTCCCTCAGCTTTTGTAATCAAACAGCCCTTATATTACTAAGAAAAATAATCATAATGTTATAGAACAAAATTCAGATATTAAATATAAAAATGCCATGTTTGGATGGCTCTTTGCTGATATGAAGAGATTTTGTTAATATGTTTATTTTATGTCTTGTTAACAAGATCTCACCTGCAAGGTGAGAGGTTAAGGATTTAGTTTCATTTCTGCATGCTAAAAGAAAGGTTTCCTTTCATCGTTTTTGAACATGCTGTAATTCTTTCATGTATATTTTTGGAGTCTTTGTCAAAGACCAGATAGCTGTAGTTATGCGTGTTTATACCTGGACCTTCTATTCTATCCCATTGATCTCTGTTTGTGACAGTATCATGCTGTTTTTATTACTATGGCTCTATAAGAATTTGTAATCGTGCACAGTGATACCACCTGCAATATTTTTGTGTTGTGTTGTTCTGACTATCCTTGGTCCTTTGTGCCTCTAATTATGTTCTGAGAATTTTTTTGCCATATCTATGAAGAAAGGTCCTGGTATTTTGTTTGTAGTTGTATTATCTATAGATTGCTTTTGGTAGGACAGCCATTTTCACAGTATCAATCCTGCCTATAATAAGCATGGGAGTTCTTTTCATCTTCTTCTGTCTTCCTCATTTTTTTCTTTGATGTCTTACAGCTTTTAATACAGAGGTCTTTTGTTTCCTTGGTTAGACATGTTTTTAGGTATTGAAGGAGCTCCATAAAATAGGCGCTGGAGGGCAGCCTATTGATATTATTCCTCTAAATGGTCATGTTGTCACACTGCCTTATAAGTGTGTGTGTGTGTGTGTGTGTGTGTGTGTGTGTGTATTTGCATTGCTCTCCTCTCAACATTGACCAGAGAAGCTTCTTACTGCTGAGGGTACTAGTTAATCCAGATGTATTGATGTTCAGTGGGCTGAAAACAAGTGGTTTTGAGTGCTCAGCCATAGATCGGATAATCTATATCGATAACCACCCCCCCACACACACACACAGTTTATGAATGGAATAAAGAGTTGGAAGATGAGAGAAGTGTGGTGAAGTCTATCTTCCAGTCACAGCATACTTATTTCAGAATCTCCCAACTGTGGTTATCTGTACATGATCAAGCCAGTTAAAATCCAACACAGATTGAGGATGAGCTCCTAAGTCTCCAAACCTAGCTTAGTAGCTATTGGAATTTGATGGTTGCTGGAAACAAAGAGTCACTTTTCTTCGTGATTGTGGGCACAAGTAGGTTCTCAAAGCCCCAGTAGATGACTCTACGTACATATAAACTAAACCAATTGGACTTGGTGGGTTTAAATAAATAAATAAATAGATGAAAATTACCAAAGAATGTGAGGTGATAGATGTAATGAGGATCCCGGGAGGAGTTGGGGGCTATTATCAAGATATATTGCAAACATATGATATTTTTCAGAGAATATTTTTTAATTTCCTATCTGTGAAGGACATCTGTTTAAATGATTGGTCACATGTATTTTCTTGGAATTAATGCAAGGTCAGAAGATCATGAGAAGGTACTGATAAAACAAAATTTCTGAAGAATGACTGCTGATAGGCACATGGGAATTTATTACAGGTTTTTAAAGAATAGTTTTTACTTATTGTT
Source organism: Phodopus roborovskii (assembly GCF_943737965.1). Lineage (NCBI taxonomy): Eukaryota > Metazoa > Chordata > Mammalia > Rodentia > Cricetidae > Phodopus > Phodopus roborovskii. The sequence goes on along the minus strand of NW_026126413.1, from coordinate 528,814 downwards.
TGGCAATTTTATACATGTATAGAATGTATCCAGATCACATCTAGGCCCAGCTCCTCCGGATATTCTTCTTCTCCTTCCCCAACAGATCCTCTCTCACCTCGTAGACACACACATACACACACACACACACACACACACACAGACACAGAGAGAGAGAGAGAGAGAGAGAGAGAGAGAGAGAGAGAGTCCAATTTGTCTATGCACCAGAGCATGGACAACCTACCAAGGACACACACAACTCTGAAATGACAGCCTGAGAGCAGCCATCAACTTGCCAGTAATTCCTCAGGTGTCAGTAGAGCTTCATGAACTGCTCTCCCATTCAGGCAGGATGTTGATGGGTTTGTACTGGCACAAGTGACCGACTGTAGGTGCTGTGCATCCTGACATTCTCAAATTATGAAAACAAAACCCTGTATCAAAATTTATTAAACTGCTACATACTAGCACTACAATTTTATATAAACCAGAGCCATAAATGCATTACACATTAAATATTTGTAAAGATATACAAAAAGCTTTTTCTTAAGGGTAATATTTCTTTTCCTCACCTTTAGTTTGCCAAGTATTTTGAAATATTTACAGTGTATACAAATTGCTTTTAACCAGATCAACATTTTGAATGGGTAGTACTACCACAGGGAATGGCTCATAGCCCAGCTTTCTGTCAACAGTATCTTGCTACTACTCTCTTAAGGCCTATGCTAAGGTCAAAGGATTCAATAATATATGCTTATATAGATGATTTAATTTTGGGACATGGGGATCCAGCATATCTGGAGGGCTTTGTGACACAGATGATCCAATTGCTTAAAAAGGGGACTTTACTGTGGCACCAGAAAAGGTTCAAAAGGTGCCTCCCTTCAAAGTACTTGGGTCGTGACTCACACTGTTAAGCCTGTTCTGGTGGTGCCTGAATCTATGACCCTGACCCAGCTCCAGTGCTTACTGGGGGAGATTAATTAGCTGAGACCCTGGGTGTCAATCCCCACAGAAGAGCTGGTACCCCTGTAGACCCTGCTAAAGGACAAGTTGCCTCATGAGAGTATAAACATGACAAAGGAACACCGAGAGATGCTCTGTCTTTCAAAAGGCTTTGGACAAATGTTCTCTAAGGAGGTATTTGGTGACTAGGCCCTTGTCCCTCTGGCTGTTTGCTGGAACTTCCCTGATTATAGTGGTTCTAACCCAGGAGGGGAAATTCTTGGAATGGATCCATACATCTTTAGGAGGAATATCCCAGGTCTACTCTCAGGCTCATCAGCTCACTGACCACTGACGCCATCATAAAGGGCAGGACCCAGGCCCAGTGACACCATGGGTTAGACACCCATACCATTGTCTTTCCATTCCGGGTGGCAGATGTTGAATGACTTGCTCAGGCTAATACCCATCTTGCTCTCACCTTAGGATTTATAGGGAGTATCGATTGCCACTAAGGGCCATCCAAATAAGACTTCCCTTTAAGATGTTTTCCTTATTTCCATCCTAGCCCATCCTGGAAGCCATTTGCATCTTTACTGACCAGGGGTGGGGGGGCAAGTGGGATCTGCCTACATTGCCTTTAGGGGATACCAAGTGACACCAAGTCTGCCACAGTTCTGCCCAATATAAGGAAATGTTGGCTGTGATGCTGGCACTACAGGACATTACTGAGCCCTGCAATCTTTTTCAGACAGTCTCTATGTGAGTAGCTTACTTCCCCATATCTCTCAGGCACATATTTAGATAATAACCTCATATCCCCCCACCACACACACTCAAGGTGGCTCTTAAGGCTCTTTTAGAGGGTGGGAAGGCACCAATTTATCTTCAACTCCTTTGGGGAGCACTCCAGCCTCCCAGGGTTCCTGAAAATTGTCAATGAACTGGCAGATAGACTGATGACAGCCGCAGAGGTACCTACAGGAAGCTCATCCAATTGCATGATATGACACATGTAAATTGGAGGGGACTTCATAATAGATTCCCAATGATTCCTATTAAAGAACTATAAAAAGATAGCTCACACCTGCAAATCCTGCAAATCATATCTAGAGTTCTCCCTCTACAGCCACCAGGAGTTAACAACCCCTGAGGCCTATGGCCCAATACCCTCTGGAAAACTGATGTTACTCATTTTTCTAGCTTTTTGGTAAACAGAAGTATGTGGTTTTTTTTCCACCATAGACACTTATTCAGGAGCCTGTTGGGCTGGCTACTGCACATACAGGAGAGAAAGCCAAACATGCTCAAGCTCATTTCCTCCAATGTTTCCCAAACCTAGGATTATCCAGATTACCCACACAGGTTAGGACTGATAATGGCCCCTGCTTTGCCAGTAATTCCATAGCAGAATTTTTCAATAGTTGGCGCATCAAACATACTACAGGAAACCCTTACAACTCTCAGAGACAAGCAATTTTAGAAAGAAACCATCAATGTCATAAAGAACAACTTTTAAAACATAAGGTGGGGATCAGGCCCCATTTACAACTTGGAATGTCCTTATTTACTATTAATATTTAAATTTTTCTAAGGGAGCAACTGAACCTAAGTTCCAAGCATTTGGGGTCATCTAAACCCCAAACCCTAAGTTTTAAGACCAAATGGAAAGACACTCTAACATCCTAATGGAGGGGCCCAGACCCAGTAATTACAATGGATGTGCCTTCCCCATAGAGGAGGAAACGCCCATCGGGCTTCAGGCCAGAAATCTAAAATTCCTGCCTGTTGCCACAATGCAGGAAGATGTCCAAGAACAGATTGACCAACTAGAAAAGGAAGTGACAATGTTGGTAAAGGCTAGTCTTCCAAAATAAGAAGATCAATACTATGATACCTAACCATGTCCAAGCTCTCAAGAAGCTCTTGTGTTCTTTAAAAAATTACAGATGATATCCTACTTCCTGACTGCTCTAATGCTCCTGCTGCTGATGCTGACTGCTCCAGTGACCAGCCAGCAGAACCCTCGTTATCTCCAAAAGATGGTATTGATGGTGATGGATGCTGCCAATGGAGATGTCCTCAACAGCCCTATGAATGAGGCAGTCCCCCAGACCTGGTGGCCCACGCTCTTCTTCAACTTCTGTGACCTGGCCCGAGGATCTTGGGATGTGGGAGATTGGACTTCTCTTCATCAAGGATGGCCTGAATGTAGAGGGTTGTGAGGGTGTTCCCTGTCCTATGTATTGAACCCCCAATCCTAGGACTGCTCACATGTTCCCAATAGGGCAGCCTTAAGGGACACTGACTTTTATATATTCCTGGGGATCAATGGAACAGCATCAGACATATCCAAATGCGGTGGAATGGACACCTTCTACTGTACAGAGGTGGAGGTGTGAGAAAATGGGGGCAGATAAGGCAATCACCATCCTGTTGGTTTCCTTTATAATAATCACCTTAATTGGTGTCCTTGGACCTTGCCTTTTCAATAGGCTGGTCAGACTAATCAGAAGGAAGACTCAAGGGGCCCAAATGATGACCCCTTGCATGCAGGGGCTGATAGGCTCAGCCCTGACGACATCTCCATTTTGAATGAACCTTGACAAAAGGTGCTATTAGAGGTGAACCTCTGCAGACATGCCAAAAGGCCTGTACTTTGAAATGAGGGAGTTGGTCTAAAACAAAAAAGGGGAATCTGTAGGGCACAAGAGCCAGTCAAAGATGGCACTGAGGGGAAGTCAGATGGGCAAGTCGTGAGTTGTTTACAAAAATGATGATTGGTTGTCTAGATCAAAAAAGATGAGGTCCCTGCATGAACAGCTTATGTTCACTAGGTAAAGCGTAGGACTCCTAGGTGCATGATAGGCTGACCTATAAGACCACTGGCTGTCTGTTGTCCCACTCTGTGGTTTTTTCCTTTAAAAGATCCTTGCTATGGGACAACAAATGAGTTTCTGCTTGACTGGACTCCCTGCTATGTCTGATTATCTCTGCGATCCTGGGAGGCTAGGAAATGGGGGAGAGCAGCACGCTTACCTTTCCTCTGACCCAGCTCAGCCTTCCATGGCTGTGCTAAGACCCTGCACTACCTATCTCTCCTGCCTACCTATTTGCCATTTAGCTTTTTATTACATATATTTACAATGTACAAATATTTAACAACAATATACTCTTACTCTTTCAAAAAATTACACTCCATGTTTGTTTTTGGTTTTTCCAGACAAGGTTTCTCTGAGTAGCTTTGTACCAGGCAGGTCTGGAACTCATAGAGATCCACCTGCATTTGCCTCTCAAGTGCTGGGATTACAGACATGCACCATCACCACCCAGCTTTTTTGTTTCTTCTTTTATACTAGTTTCCTACTAAGGAGCATGAAGCACACTCCCAATTTTCTGAGACCCTTCTTTTTCCACAATTTATCTTCTCTTCAACCTTTCTTTCTATCTGTGCTGGTGCTTCTCGATATTTGCCCTTTATTTTATAAAGCCACAGTTAAGCATTGCCTACATCCAAGATTTTGTTCCACTGTATGTTCATGTAAAACTGATGGGAACTCATTTATATTTCAAGCTATAAGCAACACAGATGCAAGATTTTAGATGACCTTAGGGTATTTTTGTAGTAAGACTTGCTGTGTTTGCTGTGGTAGGAATGAGAGTAGTGTGACTCTCCCCCAGCCCCCAGGTGTGGCTGCTCCTGTGAGATGCTGTGGACCTGAAAGGTGGAGATGAGTAGGGGTGTCCTTTGTTCACTGAGGGGCATGCATACAAGGAGGACCTATCTTCTCTGCCCTGTTTTCTGGCTTGTGATGTGAACCATCTGCTCCACATGTCCCCCAACTGTGTTTACTCTTTCTACCAGAAGCCCAAATAAACCAAATCTATCTTTTCCCATAAGTAATTCCTTCTGGTGTTTCATTATGTGAAATAAAATATGAGAATTTAAATAATATCACACTATCTTCACAACATTATATGGTGTGTATTTTATACTCAGGATTGCCAATCCTAACCCAGCCCCCACTGGTCTATATTTGAATGTCTCCATTACAGAGGAAGAGGCTGAGACCCAGAGAAATGGACGCTAGCTTGTTCAAGATCACATATTCAGGATTTAAATCCACTTTCCTACATTATGTCAAAGCCTGTGGTCTTGTTTCCACCACAGAACATATGTGAATGTAGCCCATAACATAGTTGATGGAGAATAATAGGGGAAATAGGAGGCTGGGAAGAATAAATTCTCATGTTAGCTGTGACACTTTTGCCCTTTCCTTTTAGCAGTAAGTGTGCACTGACATTTATATCAACATTTCTCTCACTATTTTCTGCAAAATAATGCACACTGAGATGATTCATGCATTTGGAGGACATTACAACTTGAAGAAACAATGGAGATAAGTAATAGAAAAACTATTGTTTTCCTTCTACAAATAAAAACAGAAGAATACAGGAATACCATGTGGGTTCTTTCATCTATAAATTCAAGCACTACTGCAATTATAATACCAAAGAAAAATTGAGTGTGGATTCAATTTTGCTAGAAAACACCAAAAGCAGTATACGTAGCCACACTTGAAATGTAATAAGTATCAATTTAGTCAGGTAAGTAAGGTACAATAGAAGAAAAGGCAAGACACTCAAGGATCAGTCAGGGCTTTTGTTTTATTGGAGTTTCTAACAAGCTGAGTGACATTGACTGCCTCACTGTCAAATTACTCATGAGAAGTAGGAAGACATCTGACTGAAGTCCTTGCTTATAGGCTCCATAAAAGGAAACAGCCATCAAGTTTCATGTTCAGAGTGTATCTGTTTTCCTTACAAATCAGAGAATGTTTGTTCTTCCAAATATAAGTAAATCCATGGATACCTGCTGTGTTTCCCTGATGTTCTGGTTTTGTTAATGGAAAGAAAAGATAAAGAAAAAATTAAAACACTCCAGGTAGAGTGTAAACACTTTCCAATAAGCCCATATGTGGAACAAAATTAGATGTAATTTTCACCAGTCAGAGGTCAACAGGATGAACATATCTGAGAACCCTGGATAACTGATAGTGAATAAAGTCAGAGGATAGATGCAAACATTTATTTCTTTAAGAAATTAGGTCAGGCAATGGTGGCACATGCCTTTAATCCCAACACTCAGAGGGGCAGAGGTGGGAGGATCTCTGTGAGTTCAAGGCCAGTCTGGTCTACTGGAGTGGGATATTCACTTTGTCTCCTTCTGTGGCACTGACCACGCCCATTGGGGGTGGAGCCAGGGGCAGAAGTGACCTGGGAACTAGGTCTGAGGAGGAGCAGGGAATGCTCTCTTGTTGGCAGGATGCGGAGAGGAGAGCATCAGGTGGAACTTGCTGGTGTTCATCAGTCTAGGTTGTAAGTTATTTCTCCCTGAATAAACATCTATTCGTCCTATCTGTTTATCCTGCTCCATATTAAACCACAGTAGTCTACAAAGTGAGTTCTGGGACAGCCAGAGCTACAATGAAAAACCCTGTTTCCAAAAACAAACAAACAAACAAAACCAAAGAAATGAGTAAGAGTAAAAGAAAGTGTCACTATTCAATCTTTCTTTATAGCTCCCTATTTGATTTTTAAGTACATTTACTCTCTTACCCTCATATTTGGTTCCATTGATTCTAAAAATGTGATATGAGTTCAATCATTAATACTCTACATGCAGTTTTCTTTTTATCTAATTTGTTAAATCTGAAAGTAGCTATATACCAAGACAGTCAAACACCTGACCAGTACATGCAAGAACTTTGTCATTAGTCAACTATCTTTGAAATAAAGTGGTCTTGCTGTAAATATATGATGCTGTTTTGTAGTGACATCACAAGCGGTAGGTACCACTAGAGTCAGAAACATGCAAATGCAAAAATATGACCATTGTGCTATTTTATTCATCCCATTTGCCAGTTTCCAGAGCCTTCTTTTTTGTTGTTGTTTGTTTGTGTCTGTTCATATGTGCTCTCACACACTGGCTCAAATGACATGGATAGCAACATAGCTGACAAGAAAAATATTAAATGAGTGTGTTAGATATGTATAAATTGTTTTGATGGATGGGAAGGTAGCACTATTTTAGAACCCATTTGTAACAAGTATGGTTTTTCTGCCCGCCGCCGCCCGGTCTTGTCCTGTCGCTGCGCCAGCCCCAAATAACACACAGAGACTCTGTATTTGATACAATACTGTTGGCCCGGTTACTTGTTCCTTATCGGCTAGCTCTGCCTTAATTATTAACCCATTTCTGCTGATCTATGTATTTCTCTTACCGGGAAGCCGGCGGCATACTGCTTTCTCCAGACTCTCCATCCTGACTCCTCCCTACTACTTCCTATTTCCTCCTTGTCTCCTAGTCCCTCCTATCTTCCTTTCCTATTGGCCAACAGTGCTTTATTATTAACCAGTATGAGAAACATACAGAATGACCTCTCCCATCACCCATTTACTGTGGGGTATTGGATTTTCCTTTTATTTGAAAGCCTTATTTTACAATAAATATGTACTCACAGAGGTAGGTGTATTTGGTATCTGATCTTATTTCTTAGCAATTATGTCTTCCTAAAGAAATTGAAGAAGGGCTTGGTTCTACTATCTACATGTGCATGTTAAATTACTACAACTAAGAACCAATACTGGCAGGCACTAAGCAATGTTGGAAGTGTCACTAAGTACCATAGACAGCAGGCACACACAGCAAGGAATGAAAAATATGAAAAAAATGAAGATAGTGCAATAAGATTCAGGTAAAATGGATAAAAAAAAAAAACAGGAGTATGGACATCCAAAGCATTGGGAAGGAATTTAATTATAACATAGGCAGTAAGTGATGCTATAGCTTCCATCATAATTTTATAATTAGTATTGTGGCTTGGGCCTTTACTCTTAAAACTGACCTACAATCTTTAGGTTCATATTAATGATTTATGGCTTTTAGTCATAAAATGGCACTGTTAATGGGCTGTACATTTTTATTTTATATTGCTTTATTATCACTCACACTGACAGTAAAAAACAGACATATCTAGGACTAAAATATTTCTGAGTGTCAATCAAGAATGTATATGTACGTGCAACACAATAAAATCTCATATTAGAAATTACCAACATTCTTTTGTGTGTGTGTGTGTGTGTGTGTGTGTGTGTGTGTGTGTGTGTGTGTGAAATGTATTAGAACAATTTGCAGGTTATGGTCCAGTTATCTAGCAATGCAAGGTCCAAGAATCCAGTAGTTGGCCATTCTATGATGACAGATGTCTCAGCTGGTCTTTAGTATAGGCCAGAATCTCAAAAAAGTAGGTTGTAATGCCAGTGAAGGAATGGACTTGCTAGTAAGTGCATGAACAAATTTGCAAAGAGAGAACAAGCTGCCTTCCTCCTTTCCCTTTATACCAGCAGAAAGTACCAGACACAAAGTAAAGGTGGATCTTCCCACCTCAAAAATCTGGATCAGAAGTGGGTCTTCCCACTCCAAATGATTAAATTTGGTTTAAAAATCTCTTACAGGTGTGCCTAGGCATTTAGATTTTAGTTAATTAAAGAATAACTATCATAATAGGTATTTACACATAAATGTTTACAAATAAAATGTGTATTAAATACAAGCCTTCAATATTAGGATGATTAGAAGCTCAAGGCCACTGGGGTACCTAGTGAGTTAAAGAGCCATCCCTGTCTCAAGACATAGATAGAAGTGATAGATATATAGATGGATAATGATAGATAGGTGATAGATAGATAGATAGATAGATAGATAGATACATACATACATACATACATACATACATACATACATACATACATACACAGACAGACAGATAGACAGGGAGACAGGTAGGTGTACTCATTTTGAAAATTGAACAGTCATTCCCCAGCTGGGGATTTATGTCTTTATAGGGTTTTCTGAGTATAGTAACTTAATTTTTTCTGCCCTATGAATACTCAACTGATGTGTTTCATTTTCCTGCATTTGAGTTAATCTGCTCTTGTCTCCATTATGCATACCTTTAGAATAATATGTACTCTTCAGGGTAATATGAAAGCAAACATTTAATAAAACACACAATTATCCTGAAGAACTACTCAGAAGAGTGCTACCTTATACTCAGTGGGACACTCTGCTTTCCTAACAGATACAAGGCAAATCACTAGCAAAAGAAAAGCATACTTGTTGTGTTTCTGTGCTGTGAAGAGTAAAATTCAATCTCCTGAAGCTGTGTCTCATGGCTGGTGTTTGCCTACATGTTCACTGTGTAACTAAAGTCAGGGAAATTAGTCAGTACCCTCTTCAAATGATGTCTTTTCAATATTATGGATGAATTTAACACAAAGTCTTTGAATTTCATTACTTACATATGCAATACAGTGCAACATCATATCTGCTGAAGTCTCATGTAGCCCAGGCTAGCCTTGAACTCTATGTAGCTGAGGAAAACCTTCATTTTTGTGGCCTTTACCTTTTGGTAAATTGACAAAATTACTTATGCTATGAAAAGACTATAAGGTTTGAAATTTGGATACAATCATTTGCCCACAAAGCCCCAAATTACCCCTGAAATAAGAGAAGAAATCTACAATTTCCCTTTATTCTAAAGACATCAAGCAGCTCGCTCTAGCTCCAGTTCCCCAGGGTAACCATCATGACCAGATATGCCCTAGTAAACTTTGTCATGATTAACATCTTAGGATTTAGCACAGAATGGGTCTGAAGAATTGGATGAATGGAGAGTTAGCTTTCTATTCCTAGGGAGCCCTCTTCCCTCTAGGAAGTTTGTCTTGGCTGCCTAGTTTGCAGGAAGGAAACCATATAATTCAGGAAATTAAGAGTGATAGCGTGGTTAAGTTAGTCATTAGTTCATAGACAGGCTACTTCCTACCTGTTATTCTTTTGGCATTAACAATATAAGGTTTGCAAGTAGTAAAGTATAAAGAAGAATGCAAATAGTTTTGTATAGAGAATCTTTAATATTTTTTTCTTATAAAAATATAAGAACTGAGCATGTGGTCTCACACCTCTTCAAAATAATCTGCAACATACATCCACATTAGTAAGAAATAGCTATTTCTGAGAAAGTATGACGTGAAAATGAATTTTATGTCACTATAAAATTCCACAAGGGCTGTATGTTAAGATTTAATGTCTTATCTGTAAGCTTGTGAAATAGACATAATGTCACGTTTTATAGCTGAGGTGTGTCAAAGTGAATTCTCCTGTCCTTAGCTACCAAAGTCATTGGCTTCTATCCAAGAACTGCTATTGTCCACTTGATAATGTATGATCTTGATATTGCCTACTCAGTTTCAAGAGGAATACAAACTTGTAAATCAACCTAGACAGGTCACCTGTCTTGAGCCTGGGTCAAATCACTGCAGGAAAAATCACAGTCTCTACAGTATGACCAATGGGGCCAAGGGAGTGTTCTCAGATCTTCCCTGATATTGTATGCTTGCCCTGGCTATGATGATCAGACTACAAGATGACAGAAAATGCAGCCTCACTGTTTTCTCAACTAGCTCATGTGATGGGAGATGTCATTCTGTAAATATGTTTCCATACTGGCTAATGAATAAAGCACTGTTGGCCAATAGGAAAGGAAGATTGAAGGGACTAGGAGACAAGGAGGAAAGAGGAAGTAGTAAGGAGGAATCAAGATGGAGAGTCTGGAGAGAGCAGAACCACCAGCCGCCTCTCCCCGGTAAGATAAGACCACCTGGAAATATATAGAAATGGGTTAATAGTTAAGACAGAGCTAGCCGATAAGAAACAAGTACCTGGCCAACAGCATTATATCAAATACAGAGTCTCAGTGTATTAATTGGGGCTGGCCCGGCAGTGGGACAAGACCAGCGGTGGGAGGAAAAACCTTACTCCTTACACTCATGGAAGGGTCCCTTTGTTCTATAGACTATCCCTGTCCCTGCACAACATTTCATTTTCCTTTCCAAACACAATCACTGAGCCTCATCACTGCTCTTTCAACCACATCTGAATTTTCTGTTTCTACTTTGGACCAGATCTTAATTTCAAGCCCTTTCTCACCATATATACTGTCTTTGTTTCTTTCAAATGTGCCTTGTCGCTCTCCACACTCATGTCAGATGTTAAATCTCCAATTCCAAGCCAGGCCAGAAGCCCAAGCTCCCATCTCACTCCAGAATGCAGTTGAAATTACAGATTTGTCCAACACATAGCAAAAATCATTCAGTATTTCTGTGACAAATAAATAAAGCAATAATAATATCCATAATCTTGGATAATTCTCTTGAAAAAACTAAATTTATCCTTGAAAACATTTCATAAAGCCTTGTATTATATTTGTCTAAAAACTTCCCTTTGAGAGGAATTCCCTAGCTCCTTTGAAATGATTTTCTTTGACTATCAGACTGTCCTCTATAGTTCATTGAGATGTGTGTGTGTGTGTGTGTGTGTGTGTGTGTGTGTGTGTGTGTGTGTGTGTGTGTTTTCGCATGAATGTGAATGATATCCACAGGCTCATATATTTGAAGGCTTGGTTCTCAGATGGTGGACTCTTTAGGAAAGGATTAGGAGGTCAGGCCTTGTTGGAGGAGGTGTGAAGGTGTATTGCTTTTACATTTCAAAAGCTCACACCAGTCCCAGTCTTGCTGTCTCTCTTTCTGTTACCTGCAGATCTGGATGTAAGTTCTAGCTATTGCACTAGCACCATTCCTGTCTGCCTGCCACCACATTCTCCTTCTATACTGCAAAACAAATTAATGGAAATCTACAACCACTTAAAGTAGAGTATTTAGTGAAAGAATTTTAACTTCCTTTCTGAAGGATTTTCTTTGGTATTTTGTCTTAGCCTTGCTTTGCTCTGATCACAGCATATAAATTTTTGATATTAATCTTATGCACTCCTGTGGTGGTTTGAAAGAAAATGGCTCCCAAAGGGAGTGGCATTATTAGGAATTATGGTCCTTTTGGAGTAGGTATGCTCTTGCTGGAGGAAGTATGTCACTGTGGCAGCAGGGTTTGAGGTCTTTATGCTGAAAATACTGCCCAGTGTGTCAGACCACTTCCTGTTGCCTATGAGTCAGGATGTAGGAATCTCAGCTATTTCTCCACCACCATGCCTGCCTCTCCATCACCCTGTTGTGCCACGATGATAATGGACTAAACTTCTGAAAATGTAAGCCACCCCAAATAAATGTTTTTCCTTTATAAGAGTTGCAGTGGTCATGGTGTCTCTTCACAGCAATAGAAACCCTAGCTAAGACAACTCCCTTTTCAAAAATTGATGTACTTTCTTAATATCGCTCTATAAGTTGCAATTTTCTGATTAGGATTCTGAAATAAAAGCACACACACCAGTGGTTTATGCAGTTGTGTGGGATATTGTGAGACAAATATGTCTATCTGCAGCTGGCCTAATTGGTGAGGAACTGAAAAGCTACCCCAACATGACCTATCAAGCACAAACAGGATCTGCATCTCCTATGCTTGCCTCCTCTTTCTTTGACATCATCTGGTACTCACTTTCTCACTCAGTGTTCTGTCACATTAGGCTCTTCTTGGTTCCCTCTGTGACCCAGGCTTTTGCATCATGGCCTGTGTGTCTGCTGTGTTTTCTTGTTTTTCCACTGTAAAAGTGCCTGCTTCCTCATTTTTTTTTTTTCAGATGTCGACTCAGTCATCACTTTTTGGGTGAAGGAATTCCTAGCCTCTACACTAAGATTCTGAATTTCCATCTTATTTCCCAGGCCTTCATGTTGATTTCCTCATCTGTGCCTTTCCTATAATCTAAAACACTAAGTATTTTCTTTTGAATTTCATCTCTATGTTCTATTAAAATGCAGCATTCATGAAAGTGGGGTTTTTGCTTTACTTATACAAAGCTATAAAGAATGTAATATTGAACCCCATCACCATGCAGATTTAACAAAGTTTAATATGTAACCCAGATAATTTCTCTGTTTCTCCATATGCTTATTTTCTTAGAACATTTTAAAGCAAATCTTTTGGTTATTTTACCTATACATTCTTGGAGCTATCTTAACAATTCTAACTTTGAAAGCTTTATTTTGAAATTTAAAAAAAATATCAAGCCATTATAATATACAATTATATTTCTGCCATATAAATCAAAGAAATAGGAGTCATTATGTATAACCAGTACTCAAAAACCCACATAGAACTTTTGTAATAGCCAAATTATGTTCTAGGTGAATCAATAAAAAAATATGGTATCTGGGCACAACAGAGTATTACTCAACCACAAGGAAATGGATAGAACTAGATATTATTGTGTTATTGTGTTAAGCATAATCAGTCCAGTTCAAAAAACTTAGGTTTTTTTGCGTTTTCTTCTATATGAGGAATCTATATTTTTTTAATAAAATGAAAAATTAAAAGAGAACTCTTTAAGAAGAGGAAAGGGACGAAAAAGACAGCGGAGAGAAAATAAGAGGAGATAATGAATGGTCAATGTGATTTAGTCTATTATTTTACATGTTTGAAAATTAATAATACCTTCATAATATCAGCATTAAGTTTATATTCAAGTTACTTGTTACTTTAATTAATCAATTATTTTAATTTTGATGATAATAAGATCAATACATTGCAATTGGCTTTTTCTTTTTAAATTTCCCTTTCTACCATTTTTTTTCAATTTTTTGGGAAAATTATAACATTCTTGATTTGTCTTACTATTCTCTTGAAGTGCAATTCACTCAGTCTTTTCTTTAGTGCAATGGTGTATATGACAATGCACTCTAATTAGGTGCATTTATAGGCAAGAATTCTGTATTGCTTCCTGCTGTACTATGTTACGAGGTCCGAATGACTGGCGCATCTGTAGTGGTGCTAGAATGAATCAGAGATTTAAGGAGGCATTAACTTGATTCCTCACTAAAGTTTAACTGACACTGTCACATCTATTAATGATGTAGCCCTCTCTTAAATATTTTCCTCTATGACTATTTTGGATTTATTATCTGGAACCAGTGTATTAAAGAGACATTTCCCCCACATTATCTCAAGTTCATGTAGAAAAATTAGTTAATTTGCTGTCAGACTCATAACTGGTTCCCAAAATAACTCTATTAAAAGCCAACACTTGGCATTGGTTTGTTTAGTCTGGTGTTGTTTGTTTGGGTGATGACCTCATAGACTCATAGGTTTTTATGAATTATATTTTGATTCATTATAGAACTTTCTCAAGTTCAAGTTCTCTCATTTTACAATAATGGGATCCTCTTTGAGTAGGTTATGTACCCATTTAATGCAACCACATCAGTAAGCTAGAATATCTGTGCTTATTGGAATAATGTCTCAAGCTTATTTTGAATGATTGAGATCAATAATCAATAATCAGCCATTTCTTCAAGCACATCAGATTCCTTTTGATGGAAATTCATATTCTTAGATATTGCTAGATTGTCATGTCTAAAACATTTCAAAAATGTGTAAGATAGCTCAGTTCATGAGCATGAAAACTTGCTGTGCAAACATAAGGACCTGAGCTGAAGTCCCCAGCACCCATATAAAAGTCTAGGCATAGTTGTAGATGCCTGTAACCTGAGCATTGAGGGGTAAAGAAGCGTACAGGCAGAAAAATTCATTAGCTAGCCAAGGCAAAGCACCAATCTTCAGGTCCAATAAGAGACAATTGCTAGTCTCAAATTAATAAAATGGAAAGCAATTGAGGAAGGCAACACCATGTAATGCTCTGGCTTCATACTTCACATATATCCACATGCTTACATGTGTGTACCTCATACACACACACACACACACACACACATGCAGAGAGAGAGAGAAAGAGAGAGAGAGGAGAGAGAGAAATAGTAGGGTCTTTATCTTTATTTAGGTAAGTTGGTGTGGAATTAAATGTTAAATGTTCACTGGAATTTCCAACTCAAATATAAATGTATGAAGTGTTGTATTCTTGAGTATGTTGTGCTTATAGTTTCTCATATGACAACTCTTGACTTCTGAGGCATTCATGGCAATTAATACTCTGGCTAAAATATGCATCAGTTTCAAAACAGCAATACATCTAACAGATACCTCATCTACAACAGTTTCAGTTTCTTTTTCAAGTTTACATTTAAAATATACAAACAAAATATATCTTTTTTTAAATTTATGCCACTGAATTCTCAGTGTGGCTGTGCCACCAGCCTTCACTGCTGTGACTACAAAGGCCAAGTCCATTTGGCTCATTGTTTCTAGTATTCAATGTCTAGGTCTTCCTTTTTGCTTTTATTTACGCCACAAAGGAAGATGAAGCCTTTAAAAACAAGCACATTCGCTGAGATCCCACCTCCATATCTGACTTTTCCACATGCCTCATGTTTCTCCATGTTAGTTTTTTATTAGTTTCTTGCTTATCCTTCCCTGGTTTAGTCCCGAAAACATAAATACCTAATTGGATTTTCTATCTGCTCATTTAGTTATAGCAAGCAAAACATATTCCAAGTAGGTTTATCTTGTCAAGTGAGCAATACAGACTAAGATACTGAAGAAAAATGTATAGAACTCTCTCATCCTGTATGCCCTACTTCTGTGATAGTCAGCTTCTTGACTCTTTTTATCACAGATACTGTAATATTGTGTGCTTTCATGTATATAACATTTCCACTGACATGTTTTCAGAATTCCTGTAGACTGGGGCAGCTTGGTCAAAGGATAAATGTACTTGTTAATCTGCCAACTCCAACACAAGAATGTTTCCATTTTATGTCCTGACATTAGGTTGCAAAAGGCATTGAAGCACCCTCTCAGCTGGCTCTCTCTTTACCATCTAGTGGACCCAGTCAAATACCATGTAATTTATAATTAATTTCTTTTACATACAGAATTTGTCTCAGTTAAGGTTTGGGTCTTAAAAGTCACATGGCTGTGAATGAGAATTCCTGGAAAGAAGCTGTGGCTACAAAAGCTGATTGACTGACTATAATACAGTGATGTATAGAAGTTGAAATGTTGCAAGTCTAGAGTTTAATTATCTTGGGTCAACTTTTGCCTGCTTAATAGCCTCCCTCTGTGTATATCTTAACATCTTTGTGATGATTAGATAAATTCCTTGGAATGTATAAGCAGATAATTATTCTAAATTAATTTTAAAATTATATTAAATCTTAAGATTTCAAAAAGTATTTTTAAAGAAATAATTAAATTTATACTAAAGTTCACATAGTAATATTAAAAGGCAAGAGTAAACAAGGAAACATTTTTAAAGACAGGAACAAAAACAACTAAGCATATCGTGTATTATAATGTATTTTAAAGACATGTGTTAAAATAGAATGGTAATGCTACAAAATCAGAAAAAGGAACAGAATAGCAATTTCATAAACGGACATAAGAATTTAGTGACATCTCAGATTAGTGCAACAAATTAACTTTTACATAAATGCTACTGGAACAAATATATTTATCAAATTATATTGTTCCAGTATTATGTGTAGTCTTATACAAGATAAGACTGGGTTACACAGAGAAAAACTGTCAAAGGATACAAACTTTAAATTCAAAATACAAGAGTAGATAAATGCAAGAAGAAAAAATGTCTGTTTATAACCTTGAAATAAGGGTTTTTCTAATGTGACCCAATTTCCAGGAACCATAAAAAATTGATTAATAAATACTCCATAAAATTCATCTTCTATAAGGAAAAAAGGCACAAAAGTCAGATGACCCACAAAATAGGGAAAAGTACATGCAATTCTGCTCTGAAATTTAAAAAATAAAATCTGGAAGGAAAAAAAAAAAGAGACACAGACAAAAATGTCCAGCAGAAAATGAACAATTTGGCAAAGGATAAGAAAAGGCAATTCACGGAAGAATATTACATTTGATTTAAATGTTAAAAAAAAAAGCCAGTAAATCCATGTATTCAGTCCCGGCCCCCCCCCCCCACACACACACTCCAAAGGACACAGGTTTATACAAGAAAAGCCATGATATAAGAAAATGAATTCAGGAAAATGTGTAAGAAGATTATAACCTGTAATCAGCCTACAATTAATAAGAAAATAATAGCCAATTTAACATGACCAAGGGACAAAGTAAGCAGGCTGGTAATTTACGGTGCATAAAATACCAGCACATAAAAATATTCCACTTCAGTGCTGACAAAGAACATGCCAAATTAAAACAGAGATGCTGTTTCATATCCAACCAACTTGTCCAATTTAAAACTAGTGCTAATCATTGAAAACAACCTGAGCAGCTACCAGCACACCATGCATCAGAGAGCCCATGAGGACCACTGTACAGCTGTGAAAGCAATATTGGGTGAAATGTGAATTCCCCCAGCAGCTACACAGTTCAGAAATGTGCCTAATAATGCTACATACTTTTCTGAGATGCATATGCATTTAATAACACCTAAATAATATGAATGATAAGTTCAAATTGTGGACTCAGAAGAAGGAGAGAATGGGATTGAGAAATAATCAGGGGACTCAATTTTATTCATCATATCCTATTTTTTTTAAGAAAGGTGATGTAAATTTTCATTTTCTCAGAAAATTTTTCAGTAAGTCTAAAATATCTCAGAAAGAAAAAAAAATGATAAAGGAGAAGGGAACAGAGCGTTTTATATCTTAGGACAAAACTCATTCCAGTCTCATGCCTGCTACCTACTCCACTTATTGCAGGGACCATGGCCAGATTTCTTCCTTTCTCATCCTCTGCATAATGGGATGATGAGATCTGGTTAAGTATTAGCAAATGAGCTAATTTATAGCACACAGTGTGCTATAAATGTTTTTATATTATTCATGAATTATCAATAGCCATAAGTGTTGATATTCATGCATATTTATAGGAACACAGTATGCATGTATATATAAGTGCATTCCAAATTATGCATGTATACAGAGGACACATGTGTCTTAGCTCTTGGGGCAAAGTACTTGTGTTCTCATGATTCTACCACTCTTGTTTTATTTTTTATTTTTATTTTTTTATATATAAAATTGTTGGCCTGTTACTAGTGTTTCTTATTGTCTATATCTGTCATCTGTCTTAAATGTTAACTCATTTTTATCATTCTAGGTGTTTCCATGTGGTCTTATCTTACTGGAGAGAGGGTCTGAACCTCTTACTACTCTTGTTTCCTATATTTCTACTCCCACCACCCTTGTTTTACATGTAATCTTTATTTTGTTCATGTTATTTTAATTTTGAACAAGGAAGATAAAATGTTTAGACAACCAGCAGAACAGCTGCTAGGGAGAAAAATAGAAATAAATTAGCTCCATGATTAAAGATTGAAACTTAAAAGAATAGTTTTACAGTTAACAGCTGTGGGTCCCTGAAATGAATATCTGATAACCACATGGTTACAATGGGGAAAGTGGGCATCTAATACTGAAAACTTGTAGCTGAGGGGCTGGGAGCTATTGGAAAGTAATGACGAAATGTTAGTGTTGATGGTTTTCCACAAGGAAAATAGTTTACATGAAGAAAAACAGAAAATGTGGTGATAACTCCACTTATAAAGGTCAAATTCCTGTTAAAACATAAATGAGTACTGTGACATATACTTTAGATTTCATTTAAGTTTGTAAAACATGATTTGAATATGGTGTACTAAATATAGTTCATGAAAATGGCAACAGTTCCCTTTGTCATTCTTAATCTCTTCTTGTTCTTGTCCTCTGTAACACACACACAGAGAGAGGAGAGAGAGAGAGAGAGAAACAGATACAGAGACAGAGAGACAGACAGAGAAACAGAGAGAGCTTCTGAGAGAGAGACAGAGAGAGCTTCTGAGAGAGCTTCAGAGAGAGAGAGAGCTTCTGAGAGAGAGACAGAGAGAGCTTCAGAGAGAGAGAGAGAGAGAGAGAGAGAGAGAGAGAGAGAGAGAGAGAGAACGCTTCTGTTTCCCCTGGGGAGATTGAGCACATGAAGTCAAGAAATTTGGGCATCAACCTGTGAAATCACACCTTATGAAATAGTGGGCAAGTTTTTGCCTCGCATAGCTTTTATTCTGTTCTTGTAAGGCAGATATTGAAGTAGGCTAAAATATGATTCAAATCATTGAGAAAAAAAAAAAAAAACTAAAGCATTATCCAAGTACAAGATGCTAACCCCAGGAAACACTGAATAGTTCTCCCAGGAAGCGAAACAAACCCTCAGCCTGTTTAGCTTCCTGTTTCTGTACCTCCCACGTACAATAAAGGCAGATGCACTTGAAAGTTTCTCTGTTGACTTCCTTAGCTAGTATGTACTTTCAGGCGCTGGTGGGTTGCATAAAACTTAATTTGTTCATATAACACACAGTAATTGAATCTCAATGAACCTTGTACATGTTAGGTTCCATAAGAGGGACCCATAATAAAAACAATAGGGTTCCTTGCTGTCCAGATATTAGCATTTTATATGGGGAGAAGAGTGACAAAAGAAACTTACAGGGTGAGATAATTGTCTGAAGAATTGCATGGAGTGGAGCCGTCTGTGAGAGTGAAAACTCTAGTACCAAAGCCCCAAGGTGAAGCTTTCCTGCCATGTTTGGGAATATGAGACAGCTGCATATGTTTGGAAAAGATTAGTCGGTGGGAGTAGGATGGAAGGGGGCACTCAAAGCAGCAGCTTATGTAAAAACTCTTTACCTAAAGCTATGACTTACATTTTAATAAGTTCAATAATAAACTTATGCTACATATTCTTTTTATTGTTTTATCCCCCTCTTCGCTGTGTAAGAGAGAAGTGTGGGTTTTCATATGTGTGTGTGTGAGAGTGGCCACTTGATGCCATGAGGCACCTATGGAGGACAGAAGGACAACCTTGGGTGTAGGTGTTCACCTTTGACATTGTTTGGGAAAGAATTTCCCATCATTTGCTGCCATGTACTCCAGAGTAGCTGCCCCGGGGGTTCCCGCCAGTCTCTACCCTCATCTCTCATAGGAGTCCTGGGATTACAGATGGATGACAAGGAAAGGACAAAGACAGGGACAGGAGACAAGTAAAGGGGGAGAAAAGGGACAAGGGAGAAGGGGTATTTGCCCTGGAGGGAACAAAGGTTACAAACGAGACAGACAGAGCCCATAGGCATATGGCAGTTTATAAATTGGGCATGTTAATTAGGTGAGCCAAAGAGGCCTTTTGATTGCTGACCTTCAATACTTTAATAGGTGTAACTTGGTGGTCAGCCTCAGGAGGAGGAAGTGGCCAAATAAGGCTAAAACATTGTTTTTTGCAAGGGGAGAGAGAAAGGTGAAGGGCAAACCCTGTTGGTGCCATGTTTGCCATGCTCGGGCCTGTTAACACACTTCAACTACCAGTACCACATTATCTGGGTGTGCACTGGGCCTAAGGTTCTGAAATCAACCATTACACTTTCACAGTGATCACTTTGCCCCCTAAGACATTCCCCCAGCCCAGTACTATATATTTTAAAAGCAAGGTTTCAGTTGTTCAGGAACTATTCTGCTGAACATCTGACTTTTCTTAGATGCTGCATCAATCTTGTAGAATATGTTTGTTGCCTCTGTGTTTTCCTTCAGCACTAGCTTTCCTTTATTACTATAATGAACTTTGAAAAGTGTGAGCCCCTTACCTATTCCGTAAGGTTATCTTAAAATCTCCTGTTTTAGTTTGTAGTTCTCTCTCAGTACCATGTCTGGCTCTGGGGAAAGCACTTCCCTTGGTTGCCATCTTGTGTTAGGGAACCACTGTGGTGGTAACTGATTTTTCAATTAATATTTTTATTCACTGTATTTTCTGTTTAAGTGTTTTACTTGCATGCATGTATATGTACCATGTTCACAGTTGGTCCCGAGATGGTCAGGTCAGATTACCTGGAACTTGAGTGTTACAGCTAGTTAAGGGCCACCTTCCCCTCCTGTTCCCTGTGGTGGTATTGTAAATCTAGATGCTCTCCTTTCAAATGACTGCATTTTCACCGGAGGGAGCTTCCCGCTGGTAGAGAGCTGCCCATCTAGACACCTTTCCTGTACAGAGCACTGGGGTTTTACTTTAGCAACTACCTCTGCTTCCTTGTGTTTCTCTCCTCAGCAACTTGCAAGAGTTTCATATCCTTCTGATCCCCTCTAGCCAGTTGCAGACAGTACTTTCTTCTGTTAACATCACCTTTGTTACCTCTCGGCCATTATCTTCCACACCCCCCACTAGAGTCACTGCTTAAGCTCAGTCTACAACACTGTAGGGCTTCTCTAGCCCAAGGCTCCATTCTCACCCATATTCCCCCACAAACCAGTTCCAAAGGCCTGAGAGTCACAGTTAGGTTATAACAGAGAAGGCTCAACTTCTTAATATTAGTATTCATGTATTAGTTGTTTTTCTCATTACTGTGATAAAGGACCCGAGTGAAACAATTTAAGGAAAGTAAGTTGGTGTTTGGTTCTAGGTTTGAATGTATAGTCCACTGAGGTGGTAGGTGTGAAGCTAGAAGAATCGCTAGCTGCAGCAGTGGCAGCGGCAACATGAAGTAGCTGGTCACAGAGTGTACACCGTCAAGAAGTAGGGATGAATGCAGCTCATGTTCTCTCCCTTTTATTCAGTCCACATCTCTAGTCCACAGGATGGTGCCATCCACATTGAGGGTGGATCTTCCCACTTCTACAAATGCCCTACCTAAAATTTCCTAGGGGACTCTAAAGTCCATCAAACTGACAATCAAGATCAACCTTCACATCCATATTCTGGCATCAATAGAGCTAACAATTGCTTGTCTTGTTCAGGCTTGTGTTTTCAAGTAGTTGGATTTCAAAAAACCTTAAGAGAATCTTTAAAAATCAACAAGAACAAAACAGTACTCTTCCATTGTGAAAGACTTCATTTCAGGATCCTCTATAAACACGGGAAGATATCGCTGTGGAATTGAGTATAAGGAATGCATTTGAGAGACTGTGTATTCTTTCCTTAGATGAGGCTGTCAATTAGTGCAGTTTAAACAGAGAACCCTAAAAGTTAACAGTTATTTTTACTTACACAGTTTCCTAAAAATAGTTTGGTTAATTCTGACTGTGCCCTCCTCCTTAACATACTCACACTCCCTGTACTGAAATGTAAAGTCTATAACTTTACATGCAAAATACTATCACTTCACAAATGTTTGGCAGTGGTAAGATATTATTTCTGATACCCATCGCTCATAGGAGGTCAAGCTATTATTTTCTATTTTAATTGGAAAAGCATGGCATGTGTGTGAGTGAGCCCCATGAGCTCCCCCGACAAGAAAGAAATGGATTGAGCAAACATTTTTACAAAATTTTCTACGGTTTTCAAGGCAAAAATAATTATATTATCTAATCGGTCAATGACAAAAGATAGAAAATAAAACAGAGTTATCTTGAGAGCTTTAGGAAATCATGATAAATATTAAATAGCACCTCCAATCACAAAAAGCCATTTTACTGAATGAAAAAAAATGGGTTGAAAGGAGGACATGACTACTCCTAAATGATAGTGTGGCTGTTTGAATAGGCATGGCCTATAGACTCAAGTGTCTGAATGCCTTGCCCATAGACAATAGCACTATTAGGAAGTGTGACCTTGTTGGAGTAGGTATGGCCTTGTTGGAAAAAGTATGTCACTGTGGATGCATAGCTTTGAGGTCTCATATGTTTAAGCTATACTTAGTATGATACACAGTCTCTTTCTGATGCCTGCAAATCAAGATACATAACTCTCAGCTCCTTCTCCAGCACCATGTCTGCTTGCGTGCCATCATGCTTCTTGCCATGATGATAATGAACTAAACCTCTGAAACTATAAGCCTGGCTACAAGATCTAATTAAATGTTTTCCTTTATAAAAGTGGCCATGGTCATGATGTCTCTCAGGTCAAGTAGGGGAAAATATGAGTCATTCTCTCAAAAAAAAAAAAAAAAAAACCACACACACACAAGGTGAAAAGGGAGAAATACTTAAAAGCCCTAATGTTATCTAACTTAGTAGTGGAAACTCTTAGGTAAAATAAGTGAAGGGAGCATTCTTATTTGTGGTATGATCTTTAAGAAATATTTGAGGCAAATACACTGAGAAGTCAACAGTGACAATCTCAGGTGGTAGCATTTTGGATTGTTTTCTTTAAAAGATTAAATCTTAAAAATTGTCCAGATGAAAGGGAGTTGGAGATAAAGTAGAAAGTCCTGTTTATGCAAGAAAGGAGCAATCCTTGTTATGCAAAGCCATCACATCAGAATGCCTGCCTGCCAATGGCTGCTGTCTACACCCTTCTATCTGCTGACACACTCTTCCTCTACCTGCTGTCACTACTGCATGAATGGCTTACACCTAGGACTTTTTTCCAGAGGCTTGTCCTTATGAGATTCCAGAGTACAAAAGTCAGACACACTTTACTCAAGAAAAGACAATTTTATGGTGGAATTTGCTTCTCTTCTTCCAGTGAGTAAAACCAAGATGAGATCACTGATATTACACCCTGATTTGTTCACTCACTTCCAATAATTTTATTATAAAGAGTGCTTGTAGAACCAATTCTAGTTGGTCTTAATAATAAAAACCCAGAGACAGATATTAGGGTTAAAACTTACAATCAGAGAAGCAAATATCACATAATATATGCATACATATGTTGAAACATTACAGTGCACCCCACAAATAGAAACATTTTTATTTTTATATGCCAGCTAAAAATAAATATAACGTTAAACATTCACACATGGTTTCATACCAATTTCACTTTCTATTTAAAAATAGATAATTACAAAATAAATAATAGTAAAAAAATAATATTCACTAAGCTTTTAAAAAAGATATTCTATTAAATGTAAGCCTCCTAGCTCAGTTGAATTATCTCCCAGGACAATGAGAAAGCTTGTTGATACTCTTACTGAACACTGTTGGAGATTATTTCAGACTGTTATACGGAAACGTCTTGTACACAGTAGCACAACAGCTGTAATTCACATAACTGCAGTCCTGGTCCTTGCAATTTACTCTTGTAAATGAAGATGTGCCAGTCTTCAGTAAATTATATGAGATGGAATAATGCAATCACCATTTTCCCAAACTGTAATGCATTCCTACCTTAGTGCAGAAGTAAAATTAAAGAAATGACAAAATGGAAGGGTTCGTTTGTGAGAGACTGAAGTGTCTGCACATGCATCTTCTTATGGTCTGAGATGGGGCAATGTAGAAATCAAATTCATTATAAGAGAATTTAAGCACCATAAAATGTAAATACTTTTTAAACCCTAAAGAATTAAGCCCAGTTTATTCTTGAGTATCTCTTAATGCCATACAGCTCCCATTCACATATTTACAAGCTGTGCATGTAATTATCAACAGCTCAGTGGTAAGTAACAGAGCACAAACTCACATTTAAGGCAACTCAAGCAGTTTCTCTAGGAGGGAAGGGAGGTGCAAAGAAGGAAGAAAACAAGGGAAGGAACTGGAGTTTGCATGGAATGGAAGGGAAGCAGCCCTACTGAAGGATGCTGAGTACTTCCTGGCCTGGTGGGCGGCAGACACACTGTTGGGAGTACAGAGACACACCTCATGAAGGGGCAGCTTGGCAAAAAGGAGTGTGCACATTGAAACCACAGTTCAGAATCTTTAAATGGTCGAGACAGAAGAAATTAATGCTGTTGTATATTCCTGTTGGAAAGGCCACTCTTCCTGAAGAATAGGATAGAAATGGAGACCTAAAGCAAAGCTAGCTGGATTAGAAGGCCATTGGAGTAAATGATAGAAATTTAAGTCCATGCGAAGATTTTTAGTCATTCCTCTCCCTGCAGGAGACTAGAAAAAAGTCCACTCTAAGTATTCAGAAAATGTGCCCTCTGCTTTAGGAGTGGAAGAACACAAAATATTTGAATATTTAGAAAATAAGCTAATACATAGGAATGTTTGAGAGTGAATATAATATACAGAATATATCCAAGTGTTATGAAATAGTACAAATAAGAATTCCATTCATTTGAATAACAATGATAACATGCTATTATAAAGTAGGTAACATTTGTTGTACATTTACCAGGCAATTGTTCAAAATTCTTTGTGTATTTTATAAAATTTGTTCTATGTAACTGTTTGTTGATAAAGGTACTACAGTTCTTTCCACATTATCAACAAGGAATTGGATCAAGGAAAGAGAGAGGCACATGTCTCCTTTCACTGTGCAACCCGAGTCCAGGTTTTAAATCTGGAGCTCTCCCTTTTACCATCCAGCAGCCATTATGCTCCCCACTCACTCACACCCCTGTCACTGACATTCCAAACCAGCTCCCACTGCTACACTAAAATACATAACCACTTGAGTTCCTCAAGCAGAAGCATTTTTTTATCACTCTGGATTTTATTCTGTTCTCTTGCCACTCCTGATGTTTGTATATCTCCCTAGAAGTCAACTTATCAGTCTCTGCCCAGAAAGTGTTTCTGTCTTTGAGTTGGTGCTGCTGCTCTGAATCGTAAATTTGTAATATTGGACTGGGGAAGACAGAGGTGTTGGTTCCGATGTGCATGCCCGATATGCGTATACAAGTGGGTGGACAAAAATAAACCGTGCTATCCTGCTTTGACTGCTGTAATAAATGATGCAGGCTGGGTGACTTCAACAATAGAAAATACTTTTTTCAAAATCATGGAGGCTGGAAGTTCAAAATTAAAATGTAACTATGATGGGTTTCTGCAATGTGATTTCTTCCTGCCTTAAAGATGGCCTGGCATTTCAAAGAGCTCTTGCATGGTAGAGAGAGGAGAGGAGGGAAGAAAAGAGGAAAGAATGTGAGAGTAATCTCCTCCTCTTCCTAAGAGTTCACTGGTTCTTTGAGATTAGGGGCCTACTAATCCCTATCTCCAAATACACTAGAAACTTATTGAGTTTCACATATCAATGAGTATGGAACACAACTCAGCCTACAACATTGTAGTCGTTAAGAAAACTTAATAAAATTTATTACAAATCTATTTGAGAGCCCTAGATCATCATTCATTTTCTCTAACTTCATAGTAATTCTGCCTCAGTTTGGCAGTGGAGGTTGATTAAATTTCATTTGTGTTTAAATAAATGGAATAATAACTACATGGAGCTCATTGAATATAGACTAGGAAAGCAATTCTTAATTCACTGAGCATAACTGAATAAAGCCACCCCTTCAGGAAGCATCAGCAACAGCTTATCCATCTGCTTTGAAAGTTCCAAACCTTCAGTCACACTATAGTCACTGATGTTCATGTGCAATACTGGAGCCACAAGGACCTGCTCAGTATTGCAGCTACATTGCCTCCTATGGACTCCAGCGATAAGTAAACCAGATTAGGAACTAAATTGATGGGCCCAAGGCGTCTGGTAGTGAAAATAAGACGTAGGATGGCAGAACTCAGTGGCAGAGCACTCGTCTAACAAGTATCCGACCCTGGGTTAGATTCTTCAGCACAACAAAATAGAAGCAAAACACAGATGAATGACATCAGTGAGACTGATACCTGGTGTAATCTGAAGAAAAAAAAATTGCATGACTCTAACTGTAATAACCAAATTTAGTATAAAACCTTCTACACCTTAGTCACTTTCTCTCCCCATTCCTTCCTCTCCCTCTTCCCGCCCATGCACCCCCAGTATTACCCCACTGTTAGAATGACTGATAGCTTACTGGCGAACATTGTCCTCAAGTATACAATCCTTTCGGTCCTAAATCCCCGACAGTGAGAGTAAACCATGGTACTTAGCCGTAGTAAGTGATATTTCTATTGATGTGGGATAATGCTCTCGTTCACAGTAAAGATTTGTAACTCATATTGCTTTAATAAAACGCTGATTCGCCACAGGCAGGAAATAGAGGCGGGGCTACCAGACCAGGAGAATTCTGGGAAGAGGGAAAGCAGAGACACAGTTGCCAGCCATACTCAGAGGAAGCAAGATGAGAATGTCTCACTGAGAAAAGGTACTAAGTCACCTGACTAAACATAGATAAGAATTGTGGGTTAAATTAAGTTATAAGAGTTTGGTAGTAATAAGCATGAGCAATATGCCAAACAGTTTATAATGAATATAAGCCTCTGTGTGTTTATTGTGTTTATTTGGAACTGAACAACTGCAGAACCGGGTGGGACAGAAACTCCCCACTTCTATAGTACAATTGGAGATGCTTGGGAGGGTGAAACTACAAACAATATTATCCCCATCCTCCCTAAATATGGCACCTGGACCTAGTAGGGCTAGCCCTTCATTCTGATTTCATTCAGCATTCACCCTTTTCCCTTAGACCACTGACAGTTGAATGATAGAGATATCTCATAAGATTAACAAGTTTGGAGCTCTTAGTCCCTTTGTCATTTATAAAAATAGGTGGCTTGCCTGTACTTTTTTGAGTCTTTAAAGTGACCCTAGAACAGTATTTCATTACTGAGTTAGATATACCCCTAAATTTTTCAAATAGGAAGAGAGATTCTTTCCCTCAACCTATTTGAGCTCTGCCATAAAACAACAGGTTCTGGGAGGTTTCTGGTGGCCAACTATAGTCCTGTAACAGCTCAGCCTTCATCCCCACCCCAAAATGCATCAAACCCCCAATCAAACTAAAATGCCAGGTATGCCCTATGATTCTCAAATCCAAGTTGATTTTAACAATGATGGGTTTTCATTGTGGGACCTTTGCTATACTTACCTTGAAATCAAATGATGGTGATTTGGTTCTTGGAAAAATAAATGTGCATCATGCATATTAGATTACACCAGACATTTATAATCAGAAGAAAAGAGCATCATTTTAGATAGAACAGCTTTTGAAACAGTAAGATTGCTGATATTAACAACTATTAAAAGTGTGACCACCAAAAATTTAATGAACTTCATTTTTATCCGCTATAAAATAAAACTACTATTTAAGTTTGTGAAGATTATATAAATTACTTAAATAAAGTATATATTAGGGCAACTGACTTACAGCAAGATTCTATGAATGCCCATTATCTCCATTGAATGCCCATTATCTCCACTGAATGCCCATTATCTCCACTGAATGCCCATTATCTCCATTGCTCCTGTTTAGAAGGATCCTTACCACGTCTCAGCAAAACCAACCCTCACATTCCTATGTTTGTGTATCTAATAGTATCCTGACAAGTACCTTGAACCTTTTAATAAATGTTTTAGGAAAAAAAAGTTCCTTCATCATTGTATTGTTAAGTTCAAGGGCTACTTTATATTGTATTTCTCAGAATTGTTTGTTGTCAAGAAAGTAAATGAGCAGGCTGAAGATTTCTAAAATCTAATCAAACTTTTTACTTTTTATTTTTCTTATTTTACATATTGATCCCAGTTCCTTCTCCCTCCTTCCCTCCCATGTCCCCTCTGACCACCCTCCCACTCCAGAGGGAGGGTGATGTCTTCCAGGAGGCATCAACAAAATCTGTCAAGGTATTTAGAGTAGGGACTAGGCTCTCCCTCCTGCCTATAGGTTAAGGGAGTATCCCTCCATGGGGAATGTGTTCCAGAAGTCCTTTCATGCATCAGGGATATATCCTGGTTCCACTGTCAGAGATCCCTTAGACTGCCCAGGCCTTCTAAATGAGACCCACATTCAGGGGAGCTGAGTCAGTCTAATGCTGATTTCCCAGCTATCAGTCTAGGAGCCCATTAGCTCCTCCTTGTTCAGGTCAGCTGTCTCTGTAGGTTTCTGTAGCCTGGTCTTGTCCTCCCTCTCTGTAGTTACTGAACACACAAACGTTTCATTTCAGTTTCCCTAGATAATACTCCACTTGGGGTTTTCCATTAAAAGAGAACTATTGTACGGGTGCTGCTGCACTCAGGGTTCTTAATCATGAGCCACCTTGGGGCAAACTTCAGCTCATGCAGCCTCTGAGCTCAGTATTCTCAAGTTACCACTTCCATGTTCATTTCTCTGTAAGACAACACCCTTCTATCATTACTCCCCTTTCCCCCTCATAACTCCTGTACTCTACAAGTCTTCTCCTACACCTAAAAAAACAAATAAACAAAAAACCCTATCCTGATCAAACGGGGAAAGATAAATCACTCATTGAACAACCTAGTTTATTTTCTGATATAAAACAGCAGCCGCAACACTAAATCAGAACACATTAATTTAAGTAATGTTGAAAAGAAGCCATGTTGGTTGCTTCTTTAGTTTGTTCAGAGTCCATGACACGTGGCTAAAAGAGCAGGCAATATGTTGATCCTCTTGTTTTAAGCTATAATAATGTCTTAAGGAATGCTAACCCTGAAAATGGGCTATTATCTGTCATCTATAATGTCTGCATTTCAGTGGAGAGCACATTCAGAATATCTATCTAGTCCTGTGGTTATGAATCATACTTTAATGAAATATTACCATCTTTTTAACAGCCAGTGAAGCATATCCCAAGGCTCATTGCCAGCAAATGTGTTTTAGAAAATTATTTTATATGATCATGACTATGTACTTTTAATTAATAGAACTTACATAAATCAAAAATGGATATTTTAAAGGAACTAGTGGCAGTAGTGCTTGCATTATATTTTTAAAAAGGAATTATCATCAATTTTCAAATTATCTTTTTATTAATTTTTAGTATTAGGGACAAGAAAGATGCAGTTTTATTCCTGATGTTAACTTACCATGAGTAGCTGTGACCAGACCTGGGAGATGGTCAAACCTAGCACCTCATTGAAAAACAGGTGGTGAAAACTGCAGCCACTCACCAAGGGCCAACAAACTTATGCAGGACTTCCAGAGTGAACGGCTTGAATTGCTGGTCCCCAGAGCAATGATTGGCCAGTCATGATTCTTTGATTCTACTTTCTTCCTTCCTTCCTTCCTTCTTTCCTTCCTTTCATTCTTTCTTTCTTCCTTTCCTTCGTTCTTTTTTTGGACTTCATGCTTTTATTCTTATTCCTGCATTTCTTTTACATAAGGGAGAAGCAATCACAGTCCCCTTCAGGACAGAGGGAGCTTGCACCATACTTTAAAGTGGAAGTTTCAAATAAATGAATTATAATAGGATAGACATTATAAGACAGAAAGAAACGTTGAAACCCCAGGCAGTCTTGTCCTATTCAGAAAGCATAATAAAATATACACAGATTCTAAAATGTCTTGAGTTTCAGGGAAAATGTTCTATCAGTGAGTCATACTTTCAAAATACTGATGGCAAAGGAAGTGACTGATGATGTGTGGGTGAGATTCTATTTTTTTTTTTTAGAAGTCACATGAGAAAAAAATAGTTCACTATGTACACTTCTGGAGCGTTCTTCCCCCACTCAGTCTAGGGTTTCCGCAAATGCCCAGATTGTCACTGACTAACTCAGATCTGCTTTGCTTTCTGCCCTCTTGCTTCACACAATCTTGAGTTCAGGCACAGTATTCTTCTCTGTTAATAATCCACATTCCTCCACACCTCTATTACCTTGTCACTGATTGATCATTTACTTCATACAACATTTCATTCTTTTATCTCCACTGTCAATGATCCTTGATATCTTTCAAATAACTGATGTGATACCACCTTCTCCTTGCAGGTTTCACAGATCTCCAGAAGAATAACCAGTGCCTACTTGTTATAGCTCTTTCATCATGTGTCTATGAGAAATGAATCCAACATACCTTGTTCTGTGGCATATTCCTCTCATATGTACTAAATTCAGATCTAGTGAAAGCCTAGAAAAAGCACAATATTTACATATATAATATAGTGCTAAGTTTGGAAAATCTAGAGTTATACACACACACACACACACACACACACACACACACACACTGTCTAGCATATACCCTTTGATTATACTCCCTTTTCAGAAAGACCACTGTGACAAATATCTATTTGGCAAGCTAGGAATGAGGAAATCAGTTATTAAAGGAAGAGAGCAAAAAGAGCTACTTAATGATGAGAAGATTCCTGCTGGGAAATTGAGACTGGGAACTACTGAGGAGTCTCTGGAAAACCATGTAGAAAGTGCCTGTGAATGTCATGTTGCAATGAGAAGGCAGGGAAGGATATAGATCTCCCTATCCTCCTTGTTGAGGATTGTTCCAGGGAAAAGGTTGGAAGATTGACTAGAAGTTACTCTTACCTTGACCATATTCCAGAGAAGACCCCAGTGCAGAGCCCCTGAAGCCCAGGCAAGTAGTTATGACAGATAGTCCAACCATCCGGCACTGCACATGAGCTTCAGGGCAGCCAAAGGATAGAAGCAGAGCAGCTATAGGCCTACAGGCCTTACACAACTGTTGCTCATCTTCTTTGGAGTGTTTCAACATGCCTGGTTTTTGTCCTTAACAAGAGGCCTCACCCTCTCTGAGGTATGAATGAATGGGGGGTGGGAGAACAAGAGGGAGTGGGAACTGGGATTGGTATGTAAAATAAGATTGTTTTTAATTTAAATAAAAAATAATTTAAAAAATAATGAATGTTGAAAAAGTACTGTATTTACTGTTCTCTAGGGCAACTGAAGGAAGTAGGTGTTTGTATGTAAGTGGTTTTATTTTTGGTGTGTGTGTGTGTGTGTGTGTGTGTGTGTGTGTGTGTTTTGCCAGCATACAAGAAAGCTTTATTATCATGAATAAATTAGATTGTTCCTGATGTAAGCTAATTTCTAAGAATAGGTTCTGACTGTACTATACTATTCCCTTAAGATTTTCATAGATGCATAATAATTATAGAGAAATTACAAAATACAGAAACTGTAACACAGAGTATCTTCATATTATCAATTTATTAAATATTGTATATAAGATCTCTACTACATTCATATATTCTTTATACATATCTAATAATTATACTAACTAGGTAAGTTGGAGAGCAAGAGAAATATAACTTAAGTCAAATTTCAATTAAGTACTCTAAAATTATTTCTATTTTATCTTATTTTTGAAGAACAATGATGTTGTTGTACTTTTTTCTGGTGATAAACGCAAATCTTAGGAAAACTCTTACGTTTCCATCATGAAAGTATGTTTGATTAATGCGTTGGTATAAATTTGACAAAGAAAACAGAGTTATAAACTGCTTTTAAAATCATAATAAATTTAATCCCACTTAGTCATCAAGCATTTGTTAAATATTGTAATATAGCAATTAATAAACCAGAGAGCCCCTAACTTTTATAAATTCTTCTGCACTATGACAAAATGCAGAGGATCAGTTTTCTTTGTATCACAAACCCTTAAGACTATGATTCACACATCTTGCTATCAGGCCATATCAAACACTACATGGACTGTTAGAAAATATTAAGGATTCTGAGTCATAAGGAAAAAAATGACTTCTTTTTTAATGATACATAGTACCACAATTCAACAATTATATACATAATACATTATTATAAGTCACCTATTTGTTTGCACAGAAATGGAATTACATTAAGAACCTTAAAATTAATCATGGACCTTTGCCATGATGTGGTACCAAAGGTTTATCTATGCATTTGATTCATTTTACAAATGCATAAGTAATATGTTCTTTATTAACCCATTTCTGAGTACTAAGCTTTCATATCATATAATTAGAAAGGAGGTGTGTGGCTCTGATGCTGTTACAGTGTCAGGAAAAAAGTGTTCAGTTACAGAAACAGCTAAGGCAAGAAACTGACTTTGATATCCACAATGATAATTACACTGTCAACAGCATATAATAGAATATCTAGAAACAGTACAGGTGCAACTCTAGATTATTTTTGCTTTAAAATTTTTAACTGAATTTAAAAAAAAACAACTGACATTACCAGGTATGTAAGGTGATCTTCTATCTTCACAGAATGTCTCTATGAAAGGACATTTTCACATTTTACTGATATGAGAACTGAACCTTCAGAGTATGAAGTAATCCGCCCAACCTCATATAGAAGGACAGTATACAGATGTGCAGTTTTGAATTGCTGTCCATATCCAGCTTACCACTCACATTAAATCAAGCCTGGAGCTCTAAGTATGAAGGAAGGTACAAGTTTATTATTCCATTCCCTCCAGCAATGAAAATAGCTTTATTTTTCCAGGTTATTAGGGAAAGATAGATGCATACAGTCATACCCTTGGCTTTCTATTTTAACTTTCCTCTTAGATTTAAGAAAATAAATTGTGGGAAAAACCTATACATTGCCGTGGGCAAAGAGGCATTCAAAGAAAAAATTGAAAATTGGCCATAGATTTTGTTATGGTAGGCATTTAAAGCTGTGCTTTCATAATCCATATGCCTTATTTTGTAAGCAGTGCTGACTGGAGGTGTTTGGAAGTGGGTGAGATTGATTTAAATCATTTCCTCCACCCAAAGATCCTGAACTTGGCACATGTGGCCTATACTAACCCAACCTGATTTTCAGTATCAGGATCTACTGGGAATCCAGCCAACAAGAAAAAATAACAACTGCCTAACGTAGTAGAAATAACTTCACATACACACAGTCAGCCAGGCAGAAATGTACTTTACAAAAGTGACATTGATCTTGAGCCAAGACAGGCAGCATTCGTGCAACTACTCAACACAAAAATGACTTGATGAGCAGCAGGAAACATGAACAAGGAACTACTTGGGAGATTGTCTAGTGATATCTGCAGAAGCACAGTTTGACTTAATGCCATAAGCAGCAAGTATCTCTGACAGGTATTTGTCCATGCCATATCTGAATGCTAGTGTACAACTGTGATGGGACTCTGTCAGGATTAAGACTGGAACATATTATATATATGTTTGCTTTATTTAAAAATGTATTAGTGTGGGAGTAAAAGTACCACTAAGCACTGTAAAGTCTAGACTGAAATTAAGGCAAGAAGACACCTGACAATTTCATATTCACTTTCTAATAAATACCAGCATATGTAACCTTGAAAATATATTTCAATGGAGCCTCCAGTGAGTATCTAAGGAGCTTGAGCTATCTAGAAAACTCAAAGATATATTCATATGAACCCAAACTCTAAAATCATGGCACTATAGCAATTAACAAAAAATATTTCCTGCCTTCATTAAAAAAAAATTGTATTGTCTGAAACAAGACAGGGTATAAGATGTACTATGATCTTTCTATTGTTTAGAAGACAAGATTTTTAATTTTATCAGTTTTCTCCTTGACTTGCAGGGAGTCTCTTAAGTTTCTCAGACAATGTGATGCAATATTGTGCTATGATAGAGCCTTGCCTTGGGCTTCACAACTAAACCATATTCACTTGTCCAGTAGTGAGTGCTTACTAGGACTGTTATATAGCAGGACCTTTCATTGATGATGTCATTCTAGATGGTATTCTTTAGCAGCAGCTGCCAAGGCAAAATCTGATGGTGGCAATATATAGGCAAATTGTGATTAGAAACAAGAATAAAAAGGACAGAAGTTGGACCCACTATAGTGAGGTCAATTTGGCCTGGCTGTTGTGTCCATGGATTTCCTTTGCAGTATAGAGCATCAAGTAGAAATTAGTCATTTGTAAGAAAGCACAAAGAAATGGAAGACTAACAGACATGGAAATGGAAAGCACCATTAACGAACTTGACCTCCCTTCTCTGCCCATGGAGTGACTCCAGGAAAGAAATCCTGTCATGAAAATCTATTTATAGCCAACAAATGTATCTTAATCTCACCCTTAGTATTACCTATAATTATACCCATATTTCATTGCTAAAATAGAGTTAGAAAATTAGGAAGTATCTGCCTGAAGTGTTCAATTAGAAGAAGAAGCTGATGCTCAGAAGTGTTAAATAATGTAAGAAAATTCACCTGACAGGTGAGTTGCAGAATCTCCTATGAACACCTAGATCAGCTTTCTTCTTTGTGTTCTCTGCCAGTGTTGGTCATTCTTTGGCAGTTTTTGTTTGTCTTCACTTTAGGGATCATCATGGCATTACCAGAGTCATTTACCCCCTAAATTTATGTGGTTTTTGTATAATAAACTTATGGAAAGAAAAATATGTATCTTTTAATATTACAAATAGAAAACCAAATTTATTGTCACAAATAGAAAGTACTAAAAATGCTGATTTAATACTGTTTTGATGGGGGATTTCAGCAAATGAACAAGGAACCTGGGTATTCTGGAAAACCTATGATACATTCTTGTAAATATAAATTCTGATATAAGATACTATAGCTGTTAACAAGACTGAGATTCTCTGCCTGTATTTTTCCTAAAGAAAAATATGTTGTCTGAAATGAGAGGTATACAAGCTACTACAGTGTTTCAAGAATTTATAAGCATAGTCAAAATACTAAAATAAGATACAGTTTGAACATTCCTATCCAAAGGTCAGAAATTTGAAATTCTCCAAGAGTCAAAATCTTTTGAAAACTAGCATGATGCTGCAAGTAGAAAATCCTACTGATCTCATATGATGGATCCCAGTCAAAACACTAGCAACAAATACTTTATTCAGAATCCTCAGGGTAAAAGAAACCTTCTCAGTCAGCCCTCTCCATCTTCTTCAGCTGTGATGTGTCTGTTCCAGACATGCCCATTCCTCCATGTAACAAAAAAGAAATCCCAAAATCTAAAACAATTATGGTCCTAAGCATTTTATATAGTGGGTATTCAACCTACATTGTATTATAGCCAGTATGTACCTGCTTTCTTAAACATGATGAGAAAATATATAGAACACTTTTCACAATCAAGACTCTCCTTTTAATATAATCTCAGCGACTGAATTTTGTTCAAAATTAACTTAGACTTTTTAAGTGGTTCACTGCAAACTAAAGCTGTATTCATAGATCTCATGAGATCCCAATATCATTATCATGGTATGACCAGTGCCAATTACCCCATGTTTCTAGAAAACACTATGCAAAGGTATCACATAGAATTGATAAACATTGATAAACTGAGTCATTTGATTCTGTATTACTGGTTATATTTAAATTTTTAAGGTTTTTTTTTTTTTTTTTTTTTTTTTTTTGCTTTAAACTCTGTGGTGGTTTGAATGAGATGCATTCCATACTCTCCGGCATCTGAGTACTATGTCTCCAGTTTGTGGTACTGTTTGGGTAGGATTAGAAGGTATGGCCTTGCTGAAGAAAGTATGTCACTGTGGGTGGGCTTGAGGTTTTCAAAAGCTGCATGCTTCTGTTGCTACCTCTACTTTCAGTTTTGGATTCAAGATGTGAGTCCTCACTCTGAGCTTCCAGCTCCTGCTGCCACGTCTGCTGACTGCTGCCATGTTGTCTTTGCCATTATAGACCCTAACCCACAGGAACTTTAAGCCCCAAATAAACCCCTTTGTCCTAGTTAGGGTTTCTATTGATATGCTAAAGCACCATGACCAAAAGCAATTTGGAAAGGACAGAGTTTATTCCATTGTACAACTCTCAGAACACATCCCATCATTGAGGAGAGTCAGGGCAGGGACTCCTCAGGAACTTAAAAGCAGGAACTAAAGCAGAGACCATGCAGGAGTACTACTTATTGGCTTACTCCTCATGTCTGTTCATTGTGGTCTGGTCATCCTCTTTTCTTATATAATACAGTACCAAATGCCCAGGAATGGCACTGTCCACAGTGACCTGGGTTATCTCACATCAATCATTAATCAATGAAATGCCCTATGGACTTGCCTGCAGGCGAATTGATGGAGGCATTTTTCTCAATTGAGATTCCTTATACTACTGACTGAATTTCAGGATTACCTGATTTGGATGGCTTAGTGCCAACTTAAAACTTTCTTAATTATAACTTTAGCAAGATATAGCAAACAGCTGCTTTGCTTGTGCTTTTCTGTGTATTAAGTTGGAAATGGAATTATATCTTAATTGATCAGTGTCTTCTTACAGATGTACCAGAAAGTCCTGACTTAGGGAATATCACGCTTATTAGGGACACCTTCATTCACTACCATGGATGATGCTAAACTATGTGAAGTTATGCAATGATGTGATCTGAAAGGGGTCTCTAAATTCACATGGGGAATCTAACTTTCAGCCCATCTGTTTTAGAAAGCAATGCCTTCAGAGAGGTGTTTTGGTCATGAGACCTGTACCCAGTGAAATTAAAGGGCTTGGTGGAGAGAGTCAGTCTTTTTCTACTGTTCCCCTGTCTCCCTTTTGAGGACACAGCAAGAAGGTCCTTGTCAGGTGACAGAACCTTAATTTCTGACATCATAACTTGCAAGATGTGAAAAATAAATGTTCATGCTTTACAAATGGCCCAAATGTACTCAAAAACGCTCAAGTTTAAGAACTCTCAACCAATTACTAAATTCCATAGAATGGCTCTTTGGTTGAACATTTGATTGAGTCAGCTATAAAACAAAACACCTCCTAACTCCAGGGTAAATACTGACAAGCTTGGCTTGTCTATGCCTGCCTTCTATTCTTGAGGATTAGTGAGTTATAAATAAAGTAAAACTTTGTCTCCTCACCCCACCTCCACTAAAAGCAAGCACTATACTGAATAAAATATATTAAGGCCAGATTATGCAATGAAGAGTATGTACCTTGGAGTCAGAGACTCAAGTCTGAATAGCTAATTAGCTCTACTTAATAGCTAGAAGGGAAATCACACAACATAGCATATTTCCTCTCTCAGAAATGAAAGATAATTATTCTTTACTTCTGGATTGTAATAAGAATTAAGTTGAATTAATATTTTAGATAAGATGGGCCAGACAAAATATTGACTTAATTATTTTGTTCATTAAGATTTCATGAGTGCCTAACTTTTTTTCTTCTCCAATCTTCCAAAAATAATACTGCAAATATATTTTTCCATGCTTCAGCTCTAAAAAGTACTTTAGAAAGTTAATAATAAAAATATGGTTAGCATTGTCTTTTTGGAACTAAACTGATAAAACTGGATCTTCAGAAACATTCTGCTAAGTATTCACATCTGTGACTATTGGTATTATTGTCAACTTGATTTGATGTGGGATCAATTAAAAGCACAAATCTAGGAAGGTTGATTGAGGGAGCAGGAGTCATTTATTACCCTGCATACTACAGCTGTTGCTGGCCTCTCCTGATATCAGAACCAGCTTTTTGGTGAGCTTTCCATAATCCTCTAGGCCTTTGATGTTGGCTGGGTGTGCTGAAGAATCTGAGCTCAGGGTCTGAGCAGCTCACAGGTTCTCAGCTTTCCAGTGTGCAGACAGCCATTTTGTAAAATCCAATCCATATCCTGTAAGTCAATCTAAAAACCTTCCTTGTAATATCTATCCCCTCTTTAGGTTGTATGTATCAAGTCTTTCTCTGTTCTGCCAGGCAGGCAGCTTCCAAATCACAATATGGAGAGTTATTATTAATTATGAAAGGTCAGCTGATAGTTTAGACTGCTTTTATCTAGCCCTCATAAATTAACCCATTTATATTAATCTATGTGCTGCCCAAGGCTCATTTACCTCAGCTACATACTGTTTATCTTGCTTTCCAACATGTCTCCTTCTGTCTTCTTCCCAGTGTCCTCTGGGCCTGGAAATCCTGCCTAGCTATTGGCTATTCAGCTTTTTAATAAGTCAGTCCTACTGACACATCTATATAATTTACAAAAAGATTATTCCACAGCAGCTGTATTCCTTTAGAGAACCCTGGCTAATTCAACATCCACCTGCTACCAAATTTTATCATCACTTTTTAAAGTAAGTATTTCTTGAACTTTCATATAATATATACTGTGAGCAATAAATCAACACCAAGGCTATGAACGGGTAGCTGATGGATGGGCTCCAGGTTCCCCACGGCACAGAAAACCAACTCCCCCAGTACTGTCTTCTGACTTTCACACATGTACCATGGCATACACACACAACTGATAAATGTGCATTTTAGAAAGCAGGTGATACTTTAAAATATATTAAGCAATAATAAATTATACAATTAAATAGTTGAACTCATCTTTATCAAATAATATAAATCCTAGCAATTTAATCTTTTCATAAATACATGATAGGAAATTAAACATGATTCCTAACATAATTAGAACATAGCTGCTGGTTTGGGTAGATAAAAGGCATATCCCCATGTGTAATGTGAATGTTCCATAAATAAATATAAATAACACAAACACAAATGTTAATATATCCAAGAAAATAATAAGGAACACTTAGGCAAACTTAGTATTAAAACCAACTGTATTTAATTCAATAAATTGTGACCTAAATTATAAAATAATTTATTATTAATGCATACGAACATGAATGGAGTGTATGTGTGCACACATGTGTACATTCATGCTGTAGTATGTGGGTAGGTGAGAAGACAACTTCCAGCATTCAGTTCTCTTTGTCTATGGTGGGTTCTGATGATTGAATTCAAAGTCCTCAGGCTTTCACAGCTTTTTCTTGATAAATGATCTTATAAGCCATTTCTCTGGCTCTAACTTCATAAATTATATTCTAATTGTCTTGCTTGATATTCTGTATTCAGGCTTCCAAATGTTCCTTAAATTTGATTTTCAAACTGTCGTGTGAAACAAGCTAAAATGAAGCCCCTATGAAAATGATGAATTCTGCCATTGCCAACACTTCTGTGTAAGCAGCTCTTCCTGTCATCTTACCAAAGACTGATTTCAGTTGTCGCCTTGCATCAAATTGGGTTTAAACCAAATCTTCTGTGCTAGGATTCAGAAGTGAATATATGTAGCTGTTTTGTGTAAATCTCTATAGGAGGCCTTTTAGCTGGCCTGGCCTGGCTCTTTGCATTAGAATCAGCCAGAATGATTGTTAATTAGAAAATCTTCTATGCCCCATCAACTCACGTTTTAGTAAACAGAATATATGACTCCTTAAAGGCAACATGTCAAAATCCTCAAATCTGTTGACTATTTTGGCTGACAAATGAGAAGGTTGCAGATGGAATTAGGGTTTCCAGTCAGCTAACCTTAAATTATGGAGAGTAGCCAGGTACCCACATATTCTGTAATAGCAGAATAAGCAGCCAGAGATGAAAAATATAACTACAAAGAAATCCTAGGAAATACAGTGTGGCCAGCTGGGAAGATGGAGGAAGGCAGTCATGAGTAGACTGAGTATGCCTTCCAAGAGATGCCAAGGGTAAGTCTCTAGGAAAGGACCAACTTAATCCAAAAGAGCCATTTTAATTCTAATTTACGAAAAAGGAAAGTCACACATTTTTTTGCTACTCAAGCCACTAAGTTCATGGTAATTATTTCAACAAAAATGCATGCCAAATCAAGATTTTGGGATATACGGGAATTTTCCTTTTGTCAGTCTCCCAAATGATTCTTTTGTGTTCTAATATTAAAAAAAAAACAAAAACAAAAAAACAAAAAAAAAAACCTGACCTTGAGGAAGGAGAAGTGGCTTACTGGTTAAAAGTACTTTCTGCTCTTACAGAGGACCAGATTGCAATTCCTAGTGCCCATGTCAAATGACTCACATCACTTATAACCCTCTCCTGGCCTCTAAGTGAATACACTTACAAATAAATAAATAAATCTTTTAACACTTACTAATTCAGATTTTTCTTTTTTTAAAGATAGCTTAAAAGAAAGACAAATTTCCTACTTTGAATAAATAGAAGAAAAAAAAAAAACCTGCCATGACTTAAAGAAGTAAAGAAACAAGACAGTGAATTTTGCCCTAGCACTATAAAACATTTAAAAATTGAAATTAAAATTTAAAAATGTGTTCAGTGATTTCCACTGAGCCCTCTTTTCTTGGATTATTAAAGATTTTGAACAAAAGGTATTATGGACTCCCATTTGAAAAACTAGAGGATTTAAGAGAGGGAAAGCTTCACATTATCTAGAACATATGAATTATAGTTGTAATATATTAATTTTCAAGGCTGAATAGAATTGGATACATAGGAAGTATTAAGGTCGATAATATGCGAAAAGAAAAACAAATCTAATATTAAGAGTCAGGGCCTAGGACTTTAGCTCAATTGTAAAGTAACTACTTAATGTGTTCACGCCCAGCACTGAAAGAAAAGAAAGTGAAGGGGAAAAATACCTAAATGAAGAGATACAGGTCTAAAATGGGCAGTGAAGCTAACTTAACTAACAAGTGGCAGGGACCTGTTGGACTTTTAAGAAATAAGTGGGCATGAAGAGTGCAAGAGTTTCAATACACTTATGTCTCTACCTTTATTATGCATGTGGAAATGAGTTAATTACTATCAGCAAAGTTTTCACCAAATTGTGCTGTGCTTAAAAAAACTACTCAGGGTCAGACTCCTGAAGTTTAAACCAAGACTGGTTACCAAGTCATGTTGACTCCAACTACTTTTTTGCCTCTGGTGGATCATTATTCTACTGACTATCATAGTCACAGAGACCTGGAAAACTGGTGTCCAATGTGTGGGGCTTGACACTCAGAGAAGGCAGGACTTTTTTTTCTTTAAATAGAAGTGGAGAATAGGAATTCTGTCCTCTCACCCAAGGGATTGCAATGATAAATGAGAAAGTGAAAAACCATGGGTTTCTCTCAGTCCCCTGATGCCAATTATTGTTTGTTAAAGATCCAGAGAAGTAAAACATTCAAAGCAACAGCTCTGCAACTTTGTGCAAGTGACTGTAAAATGTAATCATTATTTGAATCCTAAACAAGGAACCATTTATGTTAAAAACTGAAAACACATAGGAGCTAATGCAAAAAAGAGCCCATAATAAAATCTGTGTCAATTGTTTTTTATGCTGAACTACAGTGGTGGATGTTTGGACCCTATCAAGAGGAATAATAAAAAATATGTCTCTGCTGGATACATCTGGGCATGTCTTGACAAGGCAGGCCAAGTGAACTCCAAAGCCTCTCTGGCTTCCTGGTGGTCACTGAGGCAGATGTGTTTAAGGCTTGCTCATTTGACCTGTCCCATCACCCTTTCTGATGCCTTGGTCCACAGAACACTAAGAAGAATCTGATGTTCGTTGCCTGAATTTCAAGGAGCAGGCAGAGCTCCTTGCATGGGCAACAGGGCTGGGCAACTCCAGTGCTTAGCTTTTCCTTTTACCTCATGACAGGAATGAGCCAGTATTTACTGATCTATGGCCCCTTTATCAAGAAAAATTATAACAGACTAAAATTCTAGTATAGGAACAATTACAACTAAGGTATATAGAACTTTAGTTGGTTTTTGGAACTTCCCTATTTTTGTATTCATAAAAGGGAAAAAATATACTGCTACATGATCTTAGTGACATAAATGCTACTTTGAAAACAAGGGAGACTCTCTAGCCAGATTCCCCTGCTCCTACTATGATTCTTCATGGATATTAATTATTATATTTGACTGAAAAGATTGCTTCTTCTCTACTCCTCTATGTTCTGCTGTTGGCCAGTTGAATATAAACTTGTCAGACAGGCTGCAGAGACAGGGGAAAGCAAGACTGGTCACGACCCATGATCCCAGAAAAATGGAAAAAGCGAAGAGGCAGTGAAGGGTCTTCAAAGACCAGACTCTGCTATTTATTTAAACTTGGGTGACAGTTTATTGGGTAGATTGAGTAGGAAGCAGAGTCCTCCAGTCACAATGGGTAGCTTTGGAGCTCCAGTTTGTACATCCTCACCCCAAATGAGTATCCTGAAAAAAAATGACTAAAGCTCAACAGTAATTGACCTCACGTATAAATTAGCCAATGAAGGATAGAGGTGCACTTAAATGGGAACTAGCCTAACTTAAGTAAAAAGGAATGTTGCAGAAGGATTATTTATGTGGTGTGGAAAGGGGGTAGAGTGGAAGGATGGAAATATTTAGGATGAGGTCTTTGAGAATGGAGTTTAGCAAATGGAAAGTGGGAATGAGTAGGATATGAGCTTGGGTACAGAAACAGAATAAAGGCTTAGCACACTCTTTTGGTTGAGTTTCCTTGACTTGAAAATAAAATGTGAGTAGAAAAATAAAAGCAACCCTAATGAAATATGGCAGTCATACTGAACTGCTGGCACCACTGTCTCTAGACCACAAGCAAGTATGAACAGATTTGGGAGAGATATAAGAAAAATGGGTAAATTGGAATCAAGAAAGGTTTTTTGCTTTTGTTCTTTTGTTTTTTGTTTTTTTCAGAATATTTCCTTCTGTATAATACAGTGACCAAGGAATGCAAACATAATTGAACATTTCTCAAATTCTCTTAGAGGCTGCAAAGGGATAAGCCGGAAGTACAATCAGTAGAAATTAGATTATTTTGAAATTTTCACCTAAAATTATTTGTGGTAGAGCCTGAGAATCTGTTGCATCAGACTGTCTGTGAAATGTAGACCCTTCCAGCAAGTTCTTGCTACATGGCACTGCTATGCTTTCATACTGTTCACATTTTCCTTTCATATACAGTATCAGCTAAATATGTACTTTCATGCTTGCATAGGAAAACACAGTTGTTTTCTCCTTTAGCGTTTTCTGAGATCATTTCTCAGGTACTTCTGAGTATCCTGTTATCTAATAAGAGAGTCTTCTTGAGCTCAGAATTTAAATTGCCCTGAATTTTAAAGATCCCAAATCTTATCTAATTAATACTAGATTTGAATCTTTATAAGTTAATGACCATTGTTAATTAAATAGGTTTTGGTTGTTTTTTAGTTTTGTGCTTTCCTCATGTCTGGCATAAATGACAAGATTGTGGTATGAGAGGAAGTTAGAGGCGGTTCGTAAGACCATATCCTCTGCTGAGTGTAAGGCATACAGTTTTTCTACCTGCCACCTGGTCTTGTCCCGCTGCCACGCCATCCCCAAATAACGCACTAAGACTCTGTATTTGAT
The DNA here is from genome assembly GCF_943737965.1 of Phodopus roborovskii. Lineage (NCBI taxonomy): Eukaryota > Metazoa > Chordata > Mammalia > Rodentia > Cricetidae > Phodopus > Phodopus roborovskii. Next base: position 485,346 of record NW_026126413.1, on the reverse strand, counting down.
ATAATTCTGTTGGCCCGTTGTTTCTTATCGGCTAGCTCTGTCTTAAGTATTAACCCATTTCTGTTACTCTAATATTTCCACGTGGTCTTCTTACCGGGGAAAGGGGCCAGCGTCTCGTCTCCCCAGTCTCTCCATCTTAGCTCTCCTATTGGCCAACAGTGCTTTATTCATTAAATCAGTATGAGAAACATATTTACAGAATCGCATCTCCCATCAGCTGAGGGCATATCTTACACAGTATTCCAAGCTCTTAGTGCATAATTAGTAATGGGTGGTCCTCACATCAGCTTGACATCTGGACTAGGGCTGTCTGTGCCTGGGTCCTTTCTGATGTTAGATATGCTCATAGTGCAATATGCAGTGCCTCTCCCTAGCTAGACTGGCACAGAGCATTGCCCTGGCATGGAACCCTAAGAGATCCAGGAAAACACCATTGTGTCATATCTGGAACTTGACTCCATCAACTATTTCTTTATGCATTTCCTTTCTAGAACTCCTATTACAACTAGAAACCAACAATGATCCTGCTTATACTGCAAATGATTTAAGGATTTTTGCAATTTATAGAATAGCAATCATGTTACTAAAATTCCTTACAGTCCACAGGGTCAAGCCATTGTGGAACAACACCATTAAGTACTTGTGCAGCAAATTTTAAAAGTAAAAAGAGAGTAAATATAACCACATAAATCCCTATTATGATTATAGAGATCCCTCCGCCTGTTTCCTGTGGAGAATGTTAACTGGTGTGTTTAAAGCAACCAGACACAAGTTACAGTAGATTCCAGATGACTGAGAAATAGTCACTATCGCATATCCCTAGTGCTCACACAGGGTCTGAGGGACAGCATGGCCAGTTTAACAAGCTACATCTGGCCCAGCATGGCGCCAGCCCCCAATAAAACACAGAGTCTGTATTTGATATAACACTGTTGGCCAGTTACTAGTTTCTTATCAGCTAGCTCTGTCTTAATTATTAACCCATTTCTATTAATCTAAGTGTTTCCACGTGGTTTCATCTTACCAGAGAGTGGGCCCAGACCTCTGTTCTCTCCAGTCTTTACATGCCGACTCCTCCCTACTACTTCCTCTCTCCTAGTCCTGCGTATCTTGCTTTCCTACTGGCCAACAGTGCTTCATTTATTAACAAATAAGAGAAACATATTTATAGAATGACATCTCCCATCAATATCTAGCTGTCCCACAGAGAGCAGAAGTTAAATAAAGCTGATATCTATGTGGGCCACATAGAAGAATTGAGAAAAACTGTCAAACCAGACATGATGTCAGGGTGATGAAGCCCTTCTTCTGACATAAGAAAGGCCAACTTATACTCTAAATGGAGCTAAAACAGTATTTTTAAAAAACTATAGTATTTCACTACAACATTAATAATTGTAGTGTGGCATTGTGGACAAAATTAGAAACACGTAAAACTCAGGTCTGAAATTCACCTGATAATGGTATATCAATATTGTTTGATTAGTCATTCCTGCTAAATTATCTTTGATATTCAAGGTGCTGATAGCAGGGGGACAGGTGTAAGAAACAAGGGAAAATTCTGAACTACCTTTGTAGTTTTCTGTAGATCTAAAGTCCTTCTGAACAGAAAGTTAATTTTTAAAACAAGATAGAAATTTTAAGGAAATATCTCATGCAAAATCAACGAAAGTAGCAACTTGTTTAGTGGCCAAATTGATCTAGCAGATGAAAATGTAATGAATGAGTCACAGATGACAGCAAAAGTTTTGGCCTGAATGATCAGGAGAATGAACTGCAGTGGGAAAGGACAATGTGAGAGGAAGGCCACTAGGGAGTCATCAAAAGGTGAGTTTTGGTACCCTTAATTTGGAACTGAAATATATGAGTCAAGTATAAATATAATTAGCAGCTTGTGATAAAGAATGTGGTGCTGGATGAAAGTTCATTATTAGACATGTGTAAGTGAATTTAATTAGCCAATAAATAGACAAGAAACTGCTACTTATAGATCCTTGTATAGAGAATGACAAGAGAGTATCTACTAAATGTGAATGAAGGCATTTCTCTCTATAAAGACAACATAAAACAGAGAATAAACCTGAATATGACCTAAAAATTTCATTAGAGAAAATAAGCAATATGAGCACTTTATGTATGAATGAAATCATTGAGAAAAAGATGGTGTGCCCTTAGAAAAGTCATAAAGAAAAGCATTAATTACCAATATTGCTGTGTCTGGAGATGGAGCTTCTTAGGAAGCAGCTATGGTCAAATAAGGTTGTGAGTGTAGAATGGTGATGCAATAGTATTACTGTACTTATTAAAAACAAGCAGCAAATGGATGCCAGTGAGTTTGCTCCTTTCCTCCAGCTCCTATTTCCATGTTTATATGTTGCATTGAGGAACTGGCTGTCTGTAAGCCAGAAAGCAAAAGAGAAGCTGTTCCAGGTACAGTCTGGTCAACAGCTTAAGAGCTAAGCTGCTAGACTGTGAAAAAAATAAAAGTTTTGTTGTTCATGTCACCCAGCCTATGATATTCTGTTATGGTAGCTTGAATTGAACATGATAACTGCTTATCAGAGGTACATGAATAAATGTGGAGTCAGAATGACAAAAGCCAATAAATAAATAAATAAAAATAAGTAATATCACACAGTATGTTGAAAAGATTTTGTTTTTAAATATTCATTAAGAGACTATACCAGATATATTCAACTGTGAGAGTAAGATAATAAACAAAGAACTTCTTTATACATTGAACTTGCATTCTATAATGTGTCATAAAAAGAAAGAGGTAATTAGGTCATATGAAAATTGTAAAATAAATCCAAAGGGAGACATGATAAAATGTGGACATGTTCAGAGCAGTTATGTCTTGATCAGTTACAAAACTCTTAGTAGACTCGGGATTTGAACTGAGAGCTGAATGATGAAAATTAGATAGCTAGGCAAAAGACTGAGCAAAGACATTTGTACATAAGGACACCATGAAGTAAAAATGCCTAGGCATCCGGAAATACTTGATACTTCAACAACCAAAAAGAGGCAGTTTGATGTGACATAAAGTAAATAGAGGATGTGATGGCTGAGAGGATATTGTCAATGAATGAAGAGTTAGTCATAGTCTTAGAGATCAGCATTGGAAGTACAGATTGTTTTTTTCTTCTAAGGCAATAACAAGTCATTAAGTTAATCTTAGAACAACTGCTGTGCCAAATTTTTGTTTTCAAATGATGGTTATTGATTCCTTTAGAAAAAACATCTTTCTAAAAAGGATATGAGACTAAGGAGAAAAGCTATTTATACTTTCAGATAAATTAAACACTACCTCTGTGTAACTTCATAAAAGCCAAGAATCAGTATAAATGTAAAACACTGATTCCCATAAGAGAAATAAATGAAGAAAAAGAAATAACCAACTGTGAGTCCTATTAGCAAGCAGGCAGCCAGCCAGTGCCCAGCCACACTGTGGCAGTCAGTAGTAGTGGCTGCCAGGAACATGATCTCCCCTCTTGAATGTGGGTACCATAATAACAGTGAACTGCAGAAACTGGGCTATGACATCAACACTTGGGGGGCAGATACACCATGTACAGAGAAACAACCAGAGTAGAGCAAGCAGTGGAGACAGTGGCAGGGAGTATAATAAGAATCTAATGCTGAGACATGTCATCAAATCTCTATGAATACCCTGAAGGTAAATGCTGGAGATGACAACATTATTATCCCTGCCTTGGTGAGCAGGAATATAGAAACATCCTGACTTGAGCATATCAAAGAGGCCTCTCATAGACAAAGGTGAATGGGAAGAGGGTCTTCTACACTTGCTCAGTGCCTGAGCCACAGAAAATCCCTCAAGTTGGAAGAATGGGAAGAACAGATCCCTGAAACACCATAGACACAGTTCTAATTGGCATATAGAAAATCTCTGACTAAGAAATTCCAACAAAGAGAAAATTTTCACAAAGATATCCTTCTGAATTAGGACACGCTGGCATAAATGTTTGGAGTATTGAGATGATCAGTTTTCCCAACACTACAGGGTTTTCTACAGAGGACAATCAAGGTAGGGGGAATCCCATTATCATTTCAGTTAGGAATAAATACTGAGGAAGGTTATAACATTTATTTCTGTTTGTATGTTTTTTAAACTTTTACTTTAATCTAAATGTGTACTTTATTTGTTCACTTGTTTTGTTGTAGCTTGTGTCTCATCTGAGAGGACTTTTCTCACAGCATCAGGACCACTGTGCAGTTGCTGTACCTATCACTATAGTTAACTTCACCACTAAGGGTGAACTAAGGGAAGGATATCTAAGAGAAAATTTCTAAGAGAAAACTTGTTAGCAAGACTTACACAAAATAAACAAAAAGAGAGAATAAAGGAGAAAATTAAAAAAGAATGACCCAATTCATCACAACAGAAGCAGAAAACAAAAGCATATGTAAAATGAGACTAAGTAATTAGTGACAGCTCCATAAGCTCATGAATTCCTTAATACCAGAAAGTAAAGATAATGATATAACAAAAGGCAGAAAGACTTCAGACATACATTTTAAAAGGCTCAATGATGTCAGGCATACAGTTTAAAAGGACTTAAACTGATGAATGAAGCAAAGAAATCAGTCAGTGCCAAAGAAATTAGCAAAATACATGAAATGGTCAGAAATTTCATGAGAAATTCAAGAACATGGATGTATATTTAGTAAGGAAATTGATATTTTGAAAAGGAATCACATAGAAAAAAATGAGAACAGATCTATCAAGTAAGAACACCATGACAGGCATCATCAATAGATTGGACTAAAAACAAGCTTCAGGTGACCAAACCTCAGAATCCACAGAACAGAAGAAGGGGTTGAAATAAACTGGAAATGTATAATAACTTATTCAATGGAATTACATGGGAGATTTTCCTACATATGAATGAAGGTAATTAACATCCAAACACAACAGTTACTATAATATTCATTACAGACAAAAACCTCTCCACCAAGTCAAGATGTCAAAAATACAAAGCATAGAACCAATACTAAAATCTATAAGGGAAAAGGGTTAGCTTGCATGCAAAGGCAGAAACATCAGAAGATAATCAGACCTTTTCTCCAAAGTGAGGACAACATGACACAATATGCTTCAAGTCCAGAAAGCAAACAATCCATATGTCTATACCCAGAAAAGTTATCTTTTAAAATTGATGGAGATATAATATTTTACAATAACCATTTACTAAGAAAATTCATGATAACTGAGCCAGTATTTCAGAAATGACTATAAAGATCTACTGTACACAGAGGAAGATGACAGAAAGTCTCATTCACAAGAGAGCAGCAAAGGATGTATTTCATGAACAGCATAAATGAACAAAGGAGACCAGACCTTGGAAGGAATCTACTATGCACAACACATTAGACAAGAAAACCTCTAATAGAAATTGAGGAGAAGAAAAAGAATTAGCAATAATCCAAAACAACCACAACTGCCAACAAAGCCTAGGAGATAGTAAACCCTTCTTTCTCTGTAGCAACCCTAAGTGTAAATAGACTCAAATCATGTTTTAAAAGACACGAAGTAAAAGATTATACTGAAAAACAAGATGTGTAGTCTTCAAGAAACACGCTGTACACAAGGATAAAAATCAGCATGCCAACAAGAGAAGCTGTAAATAAGCTGGCATAGCAGTTGTCACATGTGATAAAAGAGATTTTGAACTTAAGCTACTCAGAACAATTAAAGATGGCACTATATATTGATAAAGCAAAGAATTTGTCAAAAAGATGTAACAATTGTAAATATCCATACATCAAATATTAGGGCTCCCAATTTCATAAGAAAATGACTAGCAAGCATGAAAGTTTAGCAATTTCACTCTTGGCATACATCCAAAGGATGCACATTCATACAACAAGGACATATATTCAACTATGTTCATAGCAGCATTGTTTGTAATAGCCAGTACCTGGAAGCAATCTAGATACCTCTCCACTGAAGAATGGATAAAGAAAATGTAGTACATTTACGTGATGGAGTATTACTCAGAGGAAAACCAAAACAAACAAACAAAAACAATGAAATCTTGAAATTCGCAGGCAAATGGATGGAACTTGAAGAAACCATCCTGAGTAAGGTAACCCAGTCACAGAAAAACAAGCATTGTATGTACTCACTCATATATGGATATTAGACATTCAGCAAAGGACTACCAGCCTACAATCCATATCACCAGAGAAATTTAGGAAATAAGCAGGACCCTAAGAGAAAAATACACAGTCCCCCAAAGAAGGGGAAACAGACAAGAACTCCTTAGAAAATTGGGAGCACAGGAGGAGAGAAGGGGGGAGGAAAAAAAGAAGGGGAGAGGAGAATAATAGGGATCAGGAAGACTGAGATGGGAGGAATAGAGAAAAGCAAGAAAAGAGATACCTTAATAGAGGGAGACAGTCTAGGTTTATAGAGAAGTCTGGCCCTAGGGAAATGTTCAGAGATCCACAAGGATTACCCTAACTAAGATGCCCTTGCCATATAACGAGATTGATGACTGCTTTAATTGCCATCCTAGAGCCTTCATCCAGTAGTTGATGGAAGCAGAAGCAGGCATCCACCACAACTAAGCACTAAGCCATACTCTTGGAATCCAGTTGTAGACAGGGAGGAGTGATGAGCAAAGGAGTCAAGACCAGGCTGGAGAAACCTATAGAACCAGCTGATGTGATCTAGTGAGAGAACACATACCCTACTTGTAAAGCTAGGGAACCAGCATTGAACTGTACCAAGCCCTCTGAATGTGGGTGCCAGTTAGGAGGCCTGGGCAATCTATGGGATCTCTAACAATGGAACCAGTATTTATCCCTAGTGCACAAATGGACTTTGGGAGCCCATTCCCTATGGAGGGATACTATTTTAGTCCAGATAAAAGGAGGACCTATGATGTGATAGACTTTGATGATCTCCCATGGAAGACCTCACTGTCATTGGGGAGTAGATGGGGAATGGGTTGGGGGGTTTGGTAGGGGTCATGAGAGGATGGGAGGGAGATCGAAGGGGGGTTGATATGTAAAATGATTGTTTCTAAATAACAAAAGAAAAAAGTATTTAAAAAATAAACTGCAGTTTAAATTTAAAAAAAAAGTGAATAATTGAAATATCCCATGTTTTTAAGCTTTGGTTATTCTTTGTGGATTAACAAAAGAAAAAAGTATTTAAAAAATAAACTGCAGTTTAAATTTAAAAAAAAGTGAATAATTGAAATATCCCATGTTTTTAAACTTCGGTTATTCTTTGTGGATTTTACATTATACATCTGAATCCCACTCCCTGCCCTGCCTCATCTGTCCTCTGTCTTAGCAACCACTTCCCCCACAAAACAAAACAAAAATTTAAAAGAGAAACCCAAGCCAAAAACAAAAACAAAAGTTATTGGTGTGGAATCTGTAGTGTGGCCCAGTGAGCCACGCAGTGTACACTTTAGTCCATGCATCTTTACTTGTAAGTATTCATTGCTATGAGTGGTTGGTCTGATTTGAGGCCTCTAGCTTCTGCCGCACCATCAACAATGGGCCGTCACTGGGACTCCTTTTAGATATCCTCTTATCTTACGCCTTGGAGATCCTGAAGTGTTGGATCTGTAGTTCCAGTCCCTTCACATGCTCCAGCAGTTCATAGATGAAGAGGATGCTAAGTGGGCCAACTCATAGCTTGCTTCTGGGCCAGGACGGGAGCTGGGTTGGTCAGCCTGCCAGCTTTCCCTGGTTGTCACTACCCTGGCGAGCTCTCCAGTTCAGCCCTGGCTAACTCACCCAATGCAGCAGGCATCAAGGAGTCCAGCCAGTTTTCCTGCTCTCAGTCCCTTGGGTCCATCTCACCCCCACTCACCCCATCAGTGCCTGCTCTACTGTTTTGCCCAGACAAGGTGCAGGGCCAACTCTTCCAATTGTTGTAAAGGGACTCCTGGACAGGGGCTGGGGGTGGTGAACTCTTCCTGCTCTTACCCTCTGAGTCCACTCTGTTGGGCTTCCCAGGAGATATACAGCACCTACTCTCCGCTGTGCTGTCACAGGTAAGGGGCAGGGCTAGCACTCTGATTCTCACGCCTCCCTTGAGGCCAGCTCTCCTGCTTGCCACAGGTGGCAAGGTGCAAAGTGGGGAGGGCAACTTCCCTTCCTCCCTGCCACCACATGACAGATAAGGGGTGGGTGAGGGATGGGGCCAGGCCCCCTTCTCTCTCTCTCTCTCTGTCTCTCTGTCTCTCTGTCTCTCTGTCTCTCTCTCTCTCTCTCTCTCTCATGCAAGTACACACTCAAGCACACATGTTCACGGTGCAGGATCATCTGCACCCCTGTCTACAGGGTAAGTTTGAATGTGCTGCCAGGGCAAGGTGCAGGGGCTGCTCTCCTGAATGATGCAGCAGGTCCGCTCTCCCACCCTCATGACCCAGAGCCAGCCTTTGCCCCTGCAGTGTGGCAAGGGGCAAGGGTCTAGGGTGGGGTCTCTCCCTCACCCATGCCATCATGTGACAGACAGTGGAGATAGCTCTCTTACTCTTCTGCTTTCAGGGCCTGTCACTTGCACTCCTGCCAATGGGGACAGCTTTATTGATCAAGGCCCTCTGTCCTGGGTGCTGCAGTTAGTGAGGGGCAGGTCCACTTCTCCCTGTAGATAATGGGGGAGAGGGGCAAATCTGTACAGTCCTATCCTCATTGCCGTTGGTGGTAACTGGTGCCACAGACTTCAACAGGGACCCAGACGTGGCCCTAGGCAGCAGCTCTGGCCCAGATGACACTATGGCCCTGGGTAACAGTGCAGGCCACTCAGCACTTAGATCTGTATGGTAGCAACAGATGCTAAGCCCTTGGACCCTCACATGGCCATAGATGGCAGCTTAGGCCCCCGATGTCCATGTGGCCTTTGGTGGCAACACTGGCCTTGGCTGTTAACAGAGACCACAGCTGTGGTTGGACCACGGACCCAGACATGGTCCTTGGAAACAGCCTGTGCAGAGACGTCACCATTGTCCTGGATGCAGTGCAGTTCACTCCGATCAGCATGGATTCAGTGACAGCATGACCCTTTAATACCACTACCAGGTGGTGACCCATATCTGGGCATCTCCATAGTATTCAATGGTAACGAAACCCTCAGATATCAAGACAGATCCTAGCTGTGGCATGGCAGTCAACCCAGACATGGTCCCAGTTGCCACTCAGGCCCATTGGACACCATGGCCCTGGGTTATAGTGCTTTTCACTCAAATCTGTATGTGCCCAGCAGGGGCACAGCCCTCAGACACCAACATGGCCACAGGCAGCAGCCGGGATCTTGGATATCCCCGTGCCCTTTGGTGGCAACATGGACATCAACACAGACTCAGGCTGTGGAAGGACCACAGACCAGACATGGTCCTCGGCAGCAGCCTGGACATAGATGTTATTGTGGTCCTAACTGGCATCACAGGTCACCCATATCAGCATGGCTCCAGTGGCTGTGTGGCTCCCAGATGCCAACATGTCCACAGATGGCAACCCAGACCCCGGGCATCCCCTCAGCCTTCAATAATAAGAGAAGTCACAGATGTCAACACAGATCTTTGTTGCAGTAGCGACAACATCCCATTCTTGTTAGATTTTCAAACTAAAGGTCCACAGAGAATATTCCATCTAATGAATTTAGAAAATACATTCTTCTTAACAGCTGTGGTAGTCTGATTGTAAATGGCCCCCATAATATCACAGGGAATGGCACTAATAGTTTCTTTCAACTGTATTGCTATCATAACATATCATAACAGATAGTTTTGAAATTATTTACCTAAGTAATACAAATATAATATCGCTGGAAATTTTTAAAAAATCAGAAAATACAGTTTCAAGTAAAATTCAATCCTTATATCTCACTTCCTTATGGTAAACATTTATTCTTACTAGAAACTCACATTCCATATGCATACATAATACATGTGTATAAATATATACATAGCATATACATTTTATATTTTATTTCTATGTGAGATTACATATAGGAATATTATTTGTGGAATTGCATTATCCATTCAACTATATTTTTGACAAATTTCCACTTAGGATATGTAAAAATATGCTGGCCAATCTCAACAGTTTTCAAGAGTTGCTGGCTGCTAAGAGAGAGTCTGCTTTGTTAACAACCTACTGATGCGTCTTAATTAACCATCTACACTTTCTCTTACACCAAAATATCAATATTGTTTAATTTTAACTCTATATTCATATTTAATACTCATTATAAATGTTTGCTATAATTTCCCCATTCTTGGGTTTTATTTTGATTGCTTTTTTAAATTTGACTAAAGTTCTTAAGGAAGTAGTTAACTTTCAAGCTGCCTATGGTTACTTGTATGTATGTATGTATGTATGTATGTATGTATGTATGTATGTACACACACAAGCAGGTCTCCAGCACTTGTGTTCTAAGTTTGACAACATTTGATATAGCATTTACAAAATTTGATATAGCATTTTCAGATGTTTCTTTTTTTTTTTTTTTTCTTTTTAGATATCAATTCATTATGAAATCAAAGAGAAAATAGCTCCCAACTGAGATCTTGGAAAAGGTCAAGGGAGTCTTTTATTCTCAACGTTTTCTTCCTTCTAATTATCTCTTCACTCCATTTCAAATTGGAGCATGATTTTTTTTTTCTTTTTTTAATTTAAATTTGAAGCAAGCCTATTTTACATGTCAATCCAGTTCCCTCTCCCTGGCCTTCTCCCCTGCCCCCAATCTTATCCCTTTCTGCTCCCCAGGGAGTGAGTCCTTCCCTGGGGGAATCTTCAAAGTCTGCCACATCATTTGGAGCTGGGCCTAGGCCCTCCCCATGTGTCTGGGCTGAGAAAGTATCCTTCTATGTGGAACAGGCTCCCATTTGTACACTAGGGATAAATACTGATCCACTACCAGAGGCTCCATAGACTGCTCAGTCCTCCTAATTAACACTCACATTCAGGAGGTCTGGGTAGCCTCTCCACTATTGCTTAGATTGTTAGTTGGGGTCATCCTTGTAGATCTCTGGACATTTCCCTAGGCTGGGTTACTTCAGTCAGGGTGGTTTCTTCTAGTTCTATCTATTTCCCTGTGAATTTCAAGATTCCATTGTTTTTTTGCTTTTTGCTTTTTTTGTGTGTGTGTTTTGTTTTTGTTTGTTTGTTTGTTTGTTTTTTTCACTAAGTAGTACTCCATTGTGTAAATGTACCACATTTTCTCCATTCATTCTTCAGTACCACATTTCTCCATTCTTTATGTTGCTTCCAGGTTCTGGCTATTACAAATAATGCTGCCATGAACATAATTGAAAAGATGTCTTAGCTGAATGAATGTGCATCTTTTGGGTATATGCCTAAGAGGAGAATTGTTGGGTCCTGTGGTAAACTGATTCCCATTTTCCTGAGGAACCGCCATACTGATTTCCAAAGTGGCTGTATGAATTTGCACTCCCATCAGCAGTGGAGGAGTGTTCCCCTTTCTCCAGATCCTCTCCAGTATAAATTGTCTTTTGGTGTTTTGTTTTTTTTTTTTTATTTTAGCCATTCTGACATGACTAAGGTGGTATCTCAGAGTTGTTTTGATTTGCATTTCCCTATTAGCTAAAGATGTTGAGCACTTTCTTAAGTATCTTTCAGCAATTTTAGATTCCTCTATTGAGAATTCTCTATTTAGATCTGTAACCTGCTTTTTAATTAATTTTTTGGTGTTTTGGTGACTAGTTTCTTGAGTTCTTTGTATATTTTGGATATTAGCCCTCTGTCAGATGGGTTGGTGAATCTTTTCTCATTATATGGGCTGCCATTTTGTCTTGTTGACTGTGTCCTTTGCCTTACAGAAGCTTCTCAGTTTCAGGAGGTCCCATTTATTAATTGTTGATCTCAGTGTCTATGGTACTGGTAGGAACATGACTTTGTAATACTTCTGAGGATGTTGTCAATTTATCTTCTTTCCCAAACAGTTTGAGGAAAAGTATTAGTAGCTTTATAAGTCAGAGACTCAGGGTATAACTCAGAATGGAGTGCTTATTCAACACAGGGAATGTCCTGGCTTCAGCTTTGCCTTAGACTGTATTTCTTCCATGACTTGTGTTTCACTTACTACCATGGGATGAACTGGTTGCCCTTTTATCTTGTGCTTGTTCTTCTGATGAATTTCTGAATCTTTTAAATTTCAGACTGAGTATCATAATCCAAAAAAAAAAAAGTGAAAGTCAAAATGATACTCTAAAATCTAAAACTTCTTGAACACCAACATGAAACTACAGTGGACAATTCCACATCTGACAGGTTTCAGTCACAATGCTATATAAAATTACCTTCAGTTAATACTTCTTTGTGGCTTTGATTTTATACTCATTAGATAAATATAGGTCCTGAAACAGCACAGTTTATACTATTAGCACTTATATCAACTTTGTACTAATTCTCTTCTGAATTAAAACTACTGTGCCAGAAGCAGCTATGTCAATGTATATAAGTTATTGGGCTTTTCCCCCCCCCTCTGTCCCAATGGTTCTTAACTTTCCTAATGCTGGGACTCTGTGAATGCAGTTCCTCATGTGGTGGTGACTCCTAACCATTAAATCATTTTCGTTGCTACTTCATAACTGCAATTCGCTAGTTATGAATTGTACTGAAAATACCTGTGTTTTCCAATGGTCTTGGGCAACCCCTGTGAAAGAGTCATTTGTCCCCCAAAGGGGTTGTGATTCACTGGTTGAGAACTAGTGCTCTAACGTAAAATATTTACTTGTACAGCATCAAGCCCCTATCATCTATGAGTGTGTTTCTGTCTCTGGGCTTTTAATAAGCCTATTAATTTATTTCTGACATAAAACACATCTATGAACATAATGTCACACTGTGAATATCTAATAGAGCAGTATTGGAGAAAGAAATTCATATATTACCTGGGAAAATATTTCAGCACCATGTTAGTATAATTATCAGCTAGTATACAGATCTGCTATGCATTTATTATCTTGCTTCCTTACACATAGACACTTTGCTTATCCATCTTATTCTAGTCCTTTGCATGTATGTATGACTACATTTTCTAAGTGCATAAGATTTACATAGCTATTATCTCATACTTATTTTCATTTCATTGGTTAGAAACTATACAGAAGCTAGACATGGTGGCACATACCACTAATTCTAGCACTCAAGAGGCAGATGCAGGTGGATATCTCTGTGAATTAGAGACCAGTATGACTATATAATGATTTACAGGCTAGCCAGAATTACACAATAAGGCCCCATCTCAAAAAAAATGAAAGAAACTCTAATGATTATTAATGAGGGTGAGAGATATTCATCTTTGTTACTAATAGTAATAGACAATTTTATAATTGTTAAACATAATTCTTATACTATTTTATCTTAATAGATTTTTAAATGCTGGATTTATATACAAACTTATTAGAAAAATGCCTGCAATGTTTTACCCTCATTTTTGTTTCTACTTTGGGTAAACTGAACATTTTAGCCTTATGTAGGTAAATAGAAATTTCCTTCTTTTTATATTTTTTAAATATTTTGTACAAAATGAAGATTTTTGTGTTTTGAAACACTGTCAAAACCTACATGTTTTGAAATGGATTTTCATTTATTGATGCAATTAAAGGTCAATTTTGTGATATGTATATTTCTCCTCTTGTTTAGGTATTGTGTTTATATAGCTCATTTAGAAATGTAATGTATAATGTAGTACAGATTATAGATAATTACCTATGATAATCAAAACTTAGAGTTAAGTTAGGTAGGTTTTCAAGATACACAGAGGTGTATTTGAGATGGATAGGCATTCTTCAATCCTTTCAAAGACCTATAGAATATGACATTTAAAATGGTTTAGGGTTTTTCTATAACTGCTCCTGGAAACACCACCAGTGTCAGAAAGGAAGATGGACATCAAAGAAACTCGATATGGAGTTTGCCTCCAATATGGCAAGACTAGCCATTTGGACACGATATTGCTCTTGTTTGACTTCATAAACTGGACATGCAGGACCCACAGAAAAATGACTGCTGATACAAGATGGACAGGGTTCCTGCTTCATGGAAGAGTCTGTCAGACATCCTGCAGGATACAGAGAAATGTGACTGACAAACTGCCAATACAGGTGGACAGTTTAAAGTTTCCTGCTTTGCTGAGCAGTCTGCCAGTCACACTACGGCCTATAGGCTGAAGATGGAGCATCAGGGAAGAACTTCAGATGACTGAGATGCCTCTGTTAATTCTAGAGTTTGTATATTATCCTTCTGTGGTCTTTGAGGGAGTTGAAGACAGTTATAGTTATAGTTTTCCTTAGTTAGGATTATAGATAAGTTACATATTGGACTTTAGACTCACAAAGATAGGATAGATGATAGAATATTTTCTTTAAATCTTACTAAATGTTAATAGACTAAATATTGTTAACTGTGATTCCTATTTGATAACTGTTATATGATATATTTTGCTATGCTAATGTTAAAACCCTTCTTTTTATTTTAGACAGAAAAGAGGAGATGATGGGAGGTGTCATTCTTTAAATGTTTCTTGTATTGGTTAATGAATAAAGCACTGTTGGCCTATAGGAAAGCAAGATAGGTGGGACTAGGAGACAAGGAGGATTCCAGAAGAAGTAGGGAGGAGATCCAAGGTGGAGGATCCATTAAGATGAGACCACGTGGAAGTACTTAGGTCAATAGAAATGGGTTAATATTTAAGACAGAGCTAGCCGATAAGAAACTAGTAACAGGCCAATAATACAGAGTCTCTTTGTTGTATTATTTGGGGCTGGTGCGGCAGTGGGCCCAGGCTGGAGGAAAACCTACTCATAACATTTATAGAATAATTTCATTTTAGTTTTTAAGTTTATTTTTTGTAAAACTTTAAAATAAGGAAGTCATGGTGGTAACAATCACGCCATTGTAAGGCCCATGTGCAAGCTCAGCCTGGATTGGAGAACACATCTTAAACTTTACAATTTTTTTAATTAGATAAAATGTTAATGGTATTTCATTGTCTTTTGAAAACATGTCTGTCCTTAAGTTCAATTCACTTAACAAATATCTGAGGAATGCTTTTTCACTACTTTCCAAGAAGAAAAGGAGAAAAAAAATGTTCTCTTATCATTTCCATTTGCAGAATACACTCCTACTTAGAGAAGATAAGCTCTTCCAGTCAATTCTACAAGTTAAAGACCAAAGTAAGCTATGGGTTTGTTTTCTCTAATACTTGAATGAATGACTGAATGTTCCTGAAATATTCTAGACTGTAAAGACATGCCTTATGTTTGCCATCATTCTTAAATTCATACACAGGTCATCTAACACTCAACAGTGAATCAGGGCTGAATAACTCTTAAAAAAAAAAAAAACAGCACCTCCAAACAGTAAGCAAATTCATGAAAAAACTATAACAGCAGTTATAGGGCACATTAGCAGCATACTCATGTTAGAAATGACCTGGCTGAAAGAATTAACACTTTTAAAACTGACAGGTATCTTTAGCACAATGAAAAGCACATTAATTTTGAGCTTGTAGTTATAGTCATGATTGTACAATGGTATGGTATGGTGTTTAGTATTTTGTTAGAATTGGATTAATAGCTTATTGGCTATGTGGAATTTGTCTGGTTACCTTTACTCAGGAGGCTCAAATGTTTGATGGTCTTTATGTTTCCAGATCCATGGCTTTGGGCTGGCATTCCTGCAAGAATAGCTAACTGGTTAGATTAGAAGTTTTGAATGTGTTATTGAGGGATATATAAAGAGGAGACTGATAAGTAGGGTATATTTAGAAGAAGGAGAGTTTAGATCAGCCTGAGGGCAGGAAGGAAAGCATATGAGGTTCCCAGTCTAGCAGAGTGAGGTTATAGGAGTGAAGCCTTATTCTTCTGAAGTAGGAGACAAGGTAGTTAATCTCAGTGTCCTCCAAAGCTTAAGGGAACAGGGTCCTGTTGCAGTTGCTATATATGGGAGATGAGGTTCAGGTAGAGAAGTAAAAGTTTTGAGGTGGGATTAGTGAATCCAGTGGGGGAAGGCCCTCAAACTTAGCAGCTATTGAAGTGACAAGAATGACCTTGAAGGGACCCTGCCATTTAGGGAAAAAAATGGTAAGGGGTGTTGGTCTGGAGAAGAGAGAAGGAACTGGTACCTGGTGCTAATTGGGGATGTACAGGGGTTGGCGCACAGTTGAGGCAGGAAGTAGTCAGTAAAGTTCCATAGGAGGGAACAGAGATGATGAAGTAAGGGTGTAAGCTGGTGGTAAGGGAGAGGCGACAGTTTAGGTGGGAGGGCAGGTGTTAGAACTGGCCGTCCTTACATGAGTTCAAAGGGTGAGATGAGACGGGATCATTTGGGGAGAGCCCTAAGCCTGAAAGAGCCAGAGGCAAGAGCTTTATCCGCCCAGATGAAGTTCCTGTGACATTTTAACAAAAATTATTTTAAAGAATGGTTTGTTCAATCTAATTTCCCTGAGGATTGGGGATGATAGGGGATATGGAAATGCCAAGGGATATTGAGAGCTTTAGATAGGGTTTGGGAGATCTGAGAGGTGAACTTATGACAACTGTCTGAAGAAAAGCTGGAATTCCAAACTGTGAAATAACTTCCATGAGAAGGATGTCAGAGACTGAGCCTTTTTGTTAGTGGTCAGACAAGCTTCTCCCACCCCGAGAAGGTATCAACTAATATCAGGAGATATTTGACCTGTCTGACTCTGGGCATGTGGGTAAAGTCAAGTTGCCAGTCAGTCCCTGGGAGAGAGCCTCTGGCCTGGTGGGAAGGGAAGGTAGGAAAAGGGAAGCTACGGTACCTGGAGTTAGTGCCTGACATCTGAGAGGGTTTACAAGAGGCAATGACAGTTTTTAAGAAAGCAGGTCCTTAGGAGTGGCCTGCAGATGAGCCTCAACAAAATGAGAAAGAGCCTTGCTATTAGGATGAAAGAGCTGGTAAATAGGACAGAATTTGTTGAGTATCAGGAGGTGCGTGGGATGTAATGTATGAACTCCCTGTGGTGGGTGAGGTAAGTCTGGGTCTTGGAGGGCTACAGTCCTAGATGATACACCAGCCTGGTTGTTTCCCTTAGATAATGGAGCTGTCAGTCTGATGAGACCAGCAGTGAATACTCCCTACAGCTTTGGAGAGGTGGGAGGCCTTTAGCATGGCCATAATAAGACCTGCATTAGTTATCGATCCTCCTTTTGTAGTAAGTAGCCTGCACTCTTTCCACATAGCAGCATGGGAAAGTAGGATGTGAAAGGCATAGTTGGAGTCTGTGTAAACATTTAGGGTTTGTCCCAGTGCTAATTGGAAGGCATGGGTGAGTGCTATTAACTTAGCCTGCTGGTTAGCAGTATGGGCAGGAAGTGCCTGTGCCTCCACCATTCTGGTATCTGACACTCTCTATGCCATAGCCCACTCTATGGGTACCCTCTTGTAAAAAGGAACTGGATCTGTGTACCAGGTATAGGTGGCCTGAGGTAGTGTGCCCTCCTGTATGTGTGAAGGATGGGGCAATAGTTCCTCTAATGTTTCAATGCAGGAATGGGATGGAGAATAGTTAGTATTAGGTTGAGGTAGAAGATTTGAGATATTGAGGGGTGGGCAGGATTGGAAAGTAAGTGTGGTATCTTCTACTGGTGCCACCTGGAGAGAAAGAACTTGGGGAGGAGGTAGAGTTTGTAAGCCTTTATAAGTTAAGAGATGAGACAGATTATGGTGGGAGAAGACAGTGATGGGTGACCTGACCCAAAGGTTACTTTCTTTGATTTATGAATGAGGAGCTCAGCAGCTGATAAAGCACACATGCAGGGTGCCCATCCTTGGGTAGTTAGGTATAGTTTCTTTGACACATATGCTACCAGTGCAAAGGAATGTCCTAGCTGGTGGCCTAGAACTCTAAGGGCATATCCCTTCTTTTCTGCTACATAGAGGGAGAAAGGACAAGTTAGGTCTGGAATATGAAGAGCTGGGGCCTGGAGAAGAGCCTGTTTGAGTTTTTGAAAGGGCTTAGTAACAGGGTTAAGGAGGGGTTCATATAGAGAGCCAAGAGCTACCTCATATAGAGAATGGGCAAGGAGAGAGTAAAAGGGGATCCAGGAGCATAAGAAGCCAGGTAATAGCTTTGAGAGTAGGGGTGATGGTTAGTCCCAAGTAGGTGTCCTGAGGAGTGGACAGTTGGACCTTAGAAAGCGAGACTCTATAACCCCTGCTAGACAGGAAATTTAGAAGAGCAGAGGTGTCAGTCTGGCTAACTTCTAAGGACAGGCTGCAAAGTAGACTATCGTCTTCATTCTGTATGATTTTAAATTTGGGGAGAGACAGAGAGAACAGATCAGAAGCCAGAGCCTTGCCAAACAGATGTGGGCTGTTCCGGAATCTCTGAGGTAGGATAGTCCAGGTGAGCTGTGTGGAGGCATGGCTGTTAGGGTCAGTCCAGGTTAAAAAAAAAAAAAAAAAAAAAAGCAAAGATATTTTGAGATTGGGTGTCAAGAGGGATAGAGAAAAAGTCATCCTTAAGATTCAAAACTGAGAAATGAGAGGTCCCTGAGGGTATAGGAGAAAGAAGTGTGTAAGGATTAGGTACCACAGGATGGAGGGGTATCACTGCAGAATTAATGAGCCAGAGGTATTGAACCAGGCAACAGGTACCATTAGGTTTTCTCACTGCCAGTATAGGGGTTTTAAAGGGAAAAGACATAGGACAAAGTAACTTTTTCCTTAGGAAGTCAGAGATGATAGGTTTAAGTCCCCTAAGGCTCTGGAGTGGGAGTAAGTACTGGACTTGAGTTAAGTACTTCAAGGGGTTCTGTAACTGAATGACAATGGGAGAATGGTATCTAGCCACAGAAGTGTTTGTGGTGTTCCAGACTTGGGAGGTCTGCCTGAGAGGGTGGCAGAGGAAACGACATATTGGAACCAGTAGGGTGAGTGGCTACGGGAAGAAGAACTGGTGATGAGTGTGGGGTTAGGCGAATGAGGGTAGCAAAAGAAATAGAAGCTCCTACTATGGCTTAAAGATCCCTTCCCAGTAAGGGCAAAGGACACATAGGTATAACCAGAAAAGAATGAGTGAAGGGAAAAGAATGAGTGAAGTAAATTCCCCTGAAAATGCAACTGAGTGGTGGGGTCTGATGAGGTAGGTAAGGGTCCCCCTACCCCAATGATAGGGAGACTAGAAGGAGAGGTGGAAGTTTGTTGATCAGTGGCCCTCTTCCTGGCATTTTGGACACCAATGGAGTGACACCAAGTAATCCAATTAAAAAGTGGGGTACAACTAAGTAGAGAATTCTCATTGGAGGAATTTAAAATGGCTGAAAGGCATTTAAGAAAGTGCTCAACATCTTTAGCCATCAGGGAAATGCAAATCAAAACAACTCTGAGAGACCATCTTACTCCTGTCAGAATGGCTAAAATCAAAAACACAAATAACAGTTTACTCTGGAGAGGATGTGGAGAAAGGGGAACACTCCTCCACTGCTGATGGGAGTGCAAACTCATACAGCCACTTTGGAATTCAGTATGTCAGTTCCTCAAGAAAATGGAAATTAGTCTACCTCAAGATCCTGTAATTCCATTCTTTGGCATATACCCAAAAGATACACATCCATGCAACAAGAACATCTGTTCAACTCTGTTCAGAACCTAGAAGCAACCTAAATGCACCTCAACTGAAGAATGGATGAAAAAAAAATGTAGTACATTTACACAATGGAGTACTACTCAGTGGAAAAACACAATGGAATCCTGAAATTTGCAAGGAAAGGGTGTACCTAGAAGAAACCATCCTGAGTGAGGGAACCCAGTCACAAAAAGACAAACATGGCATGTACTCACTCATTTATGGTTTTTTTGAAATAGAGCAAAGGATCACCAGCCTACAATTATCACCACCAGAAAAGCTAGGAAACAAAGAGGACCCTAAGAGAGACATACATGGTCCCCTGAGGAAGGGGAAAGGGACAAGATCTCCCTTGTTTCTGGGATTGATATGCAAAACAACTTTGTTTTAAATTTAAATTTAAAAAAAGGAAAAAAAAAGTCAGGAAAAAAAGGAAGAAAGAAACAAAGAAAGAAGAAAAAAATAGCCACTCTTAAAGCTTCTACCTGTGAGGTTATAGTGTCCCAGCTCCAAATACTTAAGTTTAGCCCTAATGTCATGGTACCTCTGAGAAAAAAAGTAAGTCATAAGGAGTTGTCTTCCCTCTGATGTCTCACTGTCTAGGTTAGTTTACTGTAAGAAGGCCTGTTAAGGTGTTCTAGGAACTGAGAGGGATTTTCCTTTTTGTGCTGGACTACCTCTAGAATCTTTTCATAGTTTTTTGGCCTTATGGAGACCAGTCATGAGGCAGGTCATAAACTGATCTCTAGTCAGAATTCCCCCCTGGGGTATTGTAGTCCCAATTGGGCTCCTGATCTGGAACAACCTCTTACCCAGCAGGGTGAAATGTATGAGTCTGGTGAACTTCATCTGCATGGGGTTTAGCCTGCTCCCAAACCTTGTCTGCATTCCTCAGGTAGTAGGTTGTTGGTTAAGACATTGTATATATCATCAAAAGAGAGACTACAAGATTGGGTGATATATTGAAATTCTTTTATAAAAGCAGTGGGGTTATTAGTATAGGACCCCAGTCTGTTATATTTGAGAAAGTTTTGATAGTGAGAAGGGGACATGCACTTTAACCAGACCATCTACTCCAGCCACTTCTGGAAGGGAGCGAACTATAGCTGGATTGGCTTTGGTAGATTGAGAGCATGAAATGGAGGAGAGCAGGTAACAGGGGTTATGAAAGTGGGTGACAGGGTTGGGCCTTTACAACATCCTGGCATTGGAGAGGAGGAAGAAGTTGAAGAGGAAGAAGAAGCAGGAGAGGTAATTGGATGTTGAGGACAGAGAGGTGGATGTTCCTCAGTGGGGCCTAAGTTAGTGGAGTTTTCTTCAGGTTCAGCTTTCATGGCTAGAAGGACATGAGATAGAGAAGTGGAAGAGGAAGGAGAGGGTTTAGCAGAGAGATAAAGGAAAGCTTTGATATATGGTAACTCCTTCCATCTACCTGTCCACTGGCAGTAATTGGAAAGGTCCTGTAAAACATTGGGGTCTAGAAAGCCATTATGTGGCCAATTTGACTTGTTTTCTAGGGGCTATCTAAGCCATTTTTTAGTACAGTGATAAGTGAGTCTGGGTGCCTTAACAAAAGGCATTAAATGAAGGGGTTTTAAATTTTCTAGTAGACATCCCAGTGGAGTGGATGGGCTTATTTCCTTGGTTGGTTTATTTCCCATGGGTGAAGCAAAAAATTGGCAAATTGCTCTTGAAAGCTCATCAGCCCAAAAGCATTAGCCAAGGGGATGTGAGAGGGCAGATCACTTTTGCGGAGGACTCTTCAGCTGAAAAGCTCTGCCAGAGGGCAAAATGCCTGATAGGAAGGACCCAGCAGTCCGAGAAGGTGATAACGGCCGAGGTGTCAAGCTGAAAGTCAAAAGAGGGCTTAAAATGGAAAGTTAGATGTACCGCTCATCGAGGTAGGTACTTTACCTCGTCCTTGGTAAATGTACCAGAGGTTATGGTCAGAGGGAAGATCAGCCATGGCCTTAAAGACTGTGGCTGAAGGCTCCCCCATTTCTAAGAATAAGAGAAATGAAACGTTTATAATGTGTGGGAAAGAGTGCCTTACTGACTTGTAGCCAGTGTAGGATGTTATTTCCAGCGAACAGGTGGATGGAAATGGACTATTGGTTCAGAATCAGGATCCTGGCGCACCTCTGGCCACCCACCAGTAGGCAACAAGAGATCTTATGGAGAGAGCCTGACTGAGTTTCATGACACCAAATGTTGTTCCTTTGCTGCAGCTGTTGCCAATGAAACACGAAAGACTCAACACGCCCATATGAAGTTGATTGGTGGAGAGAAAAGAAGGGATTATTAGCTGGTGGCCAACCGAAAGCAGGAGAGGGATTGGGGTGAGGAGTGCTTGCTTAAAAAGGAAAACATGGGCATGTGTGACTGAGTCCCTGTGTAACCCCTTAACGAGTGACAAGTGACCGTAGTGATGACATGTCCCAGCAATCATTAGGGGGAGGAGTCAGAAGAATGCCAGTTTCCAACAGCTGGCCCTGCTCCTCACTGGCGGCAGGGAAAGGGGGCCCTGCACATTGCCTGGGGAGCTCAGTAGAGATGACCTGTTGCTGGAACACAGGTAAGAAAGCCCTGAGGGCATGAGACTGGGAGAACTGGCCCCACTACTTGTCTGTTATATACCATGTTCAAGGGACAGATGCTCCCTGCTGATCCCTTGTCATCTTTGGCAGGCAGAAGAGCTGGCTGACCAATCCAGCTACCACCCAGGCCCAGAATGAGGGCTATGAAGTGGCCCAACAAATACCTCATCTATGAATTGTTGGAACAAGTAAACGGGATGAATCTACAGATCCAGAACTGCAGCATCTCCATGACACAGGAAACAGGATATCCTAGAGGAGTTCCAGTGAGAGCCCGGTATTAATAATGTACAGGAAGCCAGAGGCCTTGAACCAAACCAATGATCCACTGCAATGGACACCTGCAAGTAAAGATGTATGGACTAAAGAGTAAACTGTGCTCTCAGTCGGTGGTGGCGAATGCCTTTAATCCAAGCACTTGGGACACAGATGCAGGTGGATCTTTGTGAGTTCAAGACCAGTCTGGTCTACAAGAGCTACTTCCGGGATAGTCTCCAAAACAGATAAACTCTGTCTTGAAACAAAACAAACAAAAACAAACAAAAAAGTAAACTATTTAACTCACTGTGACACACTACAGCTTCCTTTTCATTTAAATTGTATTTCAGATTGGGGGAGTTGCAAAGCTAAAGGATGTATATGAAGTGATGGGAAGATGAATCAAAGAATCAATTAAAAATGTTAAAAGTAAGAGGGATGTCTGTTAAGAAAAAATATTAATTGGGAAAGATAATAAATCTGACTCAACACTGTAAAAATAGTGATTAATTTAAGGGGCTGAAAAACAGGTGTCATCTAATTCATATAAGTGATAGTATAGCAGCTAAAAGTTGGATATCAAGCTTAAATATTTTAAATTTCTTGAATTTAAAGGGGATTGGATAGAAATATTGGTAGAAGCTAATGGTGGGCTACAGAATTAGACTTTGGAGCTACTGATAAAGAAGGAAACCATAAGAATGTTCGGAAAAGATGTGTTAGTTTTCCTATGCTATGGCAAATTCCTGAGAAACACACCTTAAATGGGGAACTGCTTATTTTGTTTGTATTTTCAGATACTCCATTGAAGAGTCAATGGCTCCATTGCTCCATGCCCATATTTCACAGAACATTATGGTAGCATGTGACAGAAGCTACCCACCTCAGAAACTGTGACCTGGTACAACTGTCAGTCACTTTTACAGTGCTCTACTTCTTCCTAGAAGCTAGGACTTTCTGAGTTTCTACCACCTTCCAGTGCATCACCACCGGCTGGGGCCAAGTGTTCAACACACAGTCTGTGGAGGGTATTTCATATTCAAACTATCACAATGAAAAGTTTAATTATCAGAGCACTAAATACAGAAAACATGACAAAGTGGACTAACAGCACCACTGCACAAAGAAAAACTATGAACTACAATGGTTCTGTCACAACAAATGGTTTGTTTATTTCCATCTGTATAAATTCACCAAGGTAGTTATGGTTAGTAGTTGGAACCGAGAGGGATCCTGCTTGTGAAATTATTCAGAGACCTGAGATGACTGATTTTTTTTCTTCATCTTTCACAAATATCTTCCAAAGTCATCTTAAGCAACAACTTCTAGCCAAAGAAGGGGGAAAGAGTCTGTCTAAACATGTGCCATTCTCATTGAATGGTTTCAACCCATAAAATATTAATAAGGCTCAAACCACACCTTTTAATACATATCACTGCCCCATGATTACTGTTATCATGCATTAAGAAAGGGACAGCACTGTTGTATGAGCTTCACCTAAGATACATAACCCAAATGTAACCCTGAAGAAATATCAGAAGACACAAACTAAGGGGCATTCTTCAAAACACCTGGCCAGCATCGTTTAGCAATGAAGTTCTTGTAAGACAAGGAACTAAGGTTGAAGAAAGACTAAAGAGAGAGACCAAGGAGACATGATAACAAATACAGTGTGAGATACGGAACCAGAAGAAGGCATTGCAAGGATAACTGACAAGAGCTGAGTGAAGTATGTACATTATTACTATGTTCTCCATATGAGCTTCTTGCTTGATGAGTAAGGTGTTCTTGCTTAAGGTTTTAATGTTGGAATAAGCAGATAAAGGAATTCTTTGTAATATAACTTCTTATAACCCTAATTTTTTTCAAAATAAAATAAAACATCAATAAAGGGCTAAACAAATGTAGGTGAAAAGCTGTTACCAAAGCTAAAGAGGATTCTGGGATCTGTTCATTAGATGTCACTACCCTTCCTGTTCATATTAGATTTGCTATGTACAAGTAAACTTGTTTATATAGTAAGGTAGCCCTAACCCTTTCTGAGTGTAGCTAGCAGAATAAAATGCTTAGCCTACATTTTTGTATCAGGAATCTAGATTACAACTAGCTTCTTTTATAACTCTCCCAGGTATGTTTCCAGTATTCTCCTTTAACTCGTCATTGACTAAAAAGACAGAAGTCTACAGCAACGGCCCATGTCCTTAGTTTTAAAGCACTGGAAGTACTCCACTGCACTTGATTTTTTAACATAGGTGCTGGGGTTCTGAATTCCCATCCTTATGCTTACACAACAAGCACATTACTGAGCCAGCTTCCTGCACCTCATATAGAACACTCTTTATTTTGTGACAGAGAAAGAGTCAGACCCACACAAAATTATTTATTTATTTATTGGTCACAGCTGCTCTCTCTGAAGTGTAAGCAGAACAGCTCACAATGCAGCCCCCAGGCTTGCTCCCTTTTAATTGCATTTGCGAATCACCCCTCCTATTTTTCCCCAGTTAAGGAAGGCATCTTTAGCATCATGAATTCAGTAAGAATGATCCACTTCTGTGAAGCATCACAGATTCATTATTTCCTGGTTGTACCTTTTGATTTCTTTCCATTGATACAAGAGAGACAAAGCTCTGGAATTGTTATTAAACTATTAAAGCTCATCATAATATTCCAAAAGATACTGAAAACAAAAGTTTTTGGGTGGGGTGGTGGTGGTGGATGTTAGGTGTGTTTGGGAAAATGATGATGATGATGACGATGATAAACACCAACCATTATCTTGTAAAGTAAAAGCAGCTTGCTATGGTAAACAGACAAATTTCAAGCTGCATATTTGTTAAGATAGTGAATGAAAACAAATTCATTTTTATTTACTAAGTTAGCTGCTACCCTCTTCTGACTTCTAATCTTCAGTTACAGAGTTCTGGGGGGGGGTAGTCAGGTTTAGTTGCTTCTGAACTGTTTGAATTCCAGCAACCTAATTTCTGTATGGTATTCATTTGTTCATCTGGAGATTGGGAATAACAAGAGCTGTTGTGTCCTTCTAGGGTACAGAAAGATGGAATAAAACGAAATATTCAACTCACATCTTTATAATTTTCTCTACAGACCATATTTTACACAAACACTAATGATCTTAGGGTCAGAGTGACAAAGACCCAACCCAGGGTGTTTTCTTATTTCTGACATTACCTCATGCTCTTGGCCATGGTTGCTGACCTCCAGGGCAATGTGCCAGAGATACCTTTTGTGTTTTTATTCCGTTTCTGGTTTCCTGTTAGCATTTTTTTTTAAACCTACGTTTCATGCAAAATTCCACTCTTTAACAAATACATTTCAGTTAACTATTACTTTTATTTCTATATAGGCAGAGCCCTGTTATTTGTACACCTATGTTTATTAAATTTAAAAAGAACTCACAGCAAAATGACTAAATACTGTAAGATTAATAGACCTCAAAAATTATGGCAAAGACTTGAAAGTATATTGGGAGAAACAAAGAAATCTACTGTGGTATCTTAATTATGAAAAAGTTTTATTTTAGGCAGAAGTTTGCTTTTGTTAAGAAGAAACACTACAATGAAGGAACAACAAAATTTTATAATAAAATCTATAGAAAAATCTGTATGCAGATCTAGTGTTTTATTGTAACATAATGAGACATTAAAAAAAAAAAAAATACCACACCAAGTTTCCCGTGCTCCTGGTGCCCCTTTTCAGCTCACTGTGGCAGTTAGAATTTTTGTCAGTCTTTCTCCAGAACAGCCACAACTGCCTGATTAGTCTGCTTCCTTGGTACCCTGCCCATTCTTCCTATTTAAGTTTCTGTTCTATTTCAAGGAAGGCAGTCAGCAGGGATGACCACATCTGCTATCACTTGAGAAGTATATGTATTCAAAAGAAATACACCTGCACCTTGCTATTTTACTAAGTACACAAAGCAAAAGACCCTCTTTAACCTCCTTTCCCTTAAATGCTAGCAAACCATGGCATAATCTTTAATTTTCCTCCCTGCTGCCAAACCTGAAATTCCATGAATCTAAGATAAGAAAGAAATGCTCAGTGTAGGCATTTTTGTGACAGATACATTAAAAACACAAACAGAAAAAAAATGCTATCTGTTAAAAAAATAAAGTTAATTAAATGCTAACAAAAAAATGACACATGTGAAACAGGTATAGTCTAGTCTAATGATTCTGTCTTAAAAAAAAATAAGGATGCTAAAAAATTGCCTTAAATGTTTTTTTTTTCCTTCAACTTTCCCGAAAGTACTCCATATAAGGCCTAGGAATTTCATAAAAAACACCATGTGAACAGCAAAAATTTAAAAAAGGATTTTTCTATCACTTGGCAACAAGCTAAGGAAACAGTAAGGCAATGTCCTACTTGTTCATTCTATAACCAAACCCCTCTCCCACCAGGCAGTAACTCTAAAGGTATAAATAGGAATAAAATATAGCAAATGGATATGTTTCATTTTACAGAATTTTGAAAATTAAAATATGTGTACCATACTATAGACACATTTTAAGGGTTTCAATAGGCCACTGCTTTGAGCTCTGAAAAGGCTGATTCTGTTATCACAAACCTATTAGAGGTAATGGCAATTATGGGCACACCTACACAAATAAAAACTAACAATGCTCCAACATATGTCTCCAACAAATTGAAACAGTTGTTTTTTTTTTTAATATTATAACATAAAGCACATAACTGGTATACCACATAATCCTACAGGACAAACAGTAGTTGAGAGATCTAATCGGACTTTAAATGAAATGCTCTATAAACAGGCAGGGGGAACCAAGACACCCAAACACAGATTACATAATGCTTTATTAACATTAAATTTTCCTAATGCTAATGAGAAGGAAAATCAGCTGCATAAAGACACTGGACAATAGAAAAAACTTCTAAACTAAACCAGCTAGTGTACTTCAAGTATGTATTGACCTCAGTATGGAAACCAGGATATGCGCTACGTTGGGGTAGGGGTTTTGCCTTTGTGTCTACAGGAGAAGAAAAGCTGTGGATACCTCTAAATTGATCGAGATCTGAGTTAAACAAGAGAAACCTCTTAATGAGGAAAAATGACAAGTCATCCACCAAAGTAGTTCCCATGAGTTGTGTGGAGACCTCTCAAAGGTAGGGGAAGTGTTCTGTTCTTGTCTCTACAGGAAAACAGAAAACACCCATCTTCAAACAGCCAAAAGACACTGAATGTGTTGGTACCTACAGAAGAGAAGATAGCTCTCCAGAAAGAACTATCTAACAAAGAGGAATCTGATATATAGTAAAAATATTTGATTCTAGTGAACTATTTCTATACAGGAATCTATTTCTCTTTACTTCCTAGTACTCCTTTAGTCCCAGTTCATGTAAACCAATTTTGGCTTTGATGTTGGATTTGGCTTTCCTCCTCTATTCAAGCATGTTGTTAAAATTAAATTCACAGTTTCTGCCTTATATCAAGAAGCCAATTGGTATAAGATAGAAGAAAACAAAATCTGGCAACTGTTGTTTGCCTATATTCAGTTTTCTCTCTGAAATTCTACTTTTCCTCATACTCATTTTCATGCTTAATGTTGCCTTTCCCAATATGCATACCTTAATGCTTGAAATTTTTATGTTGATATTGATGTTTAAGTTTTCCACAGGGAACAATAATAATTCCTAGCAGCAATCTTTGAACTCTCCAGAAAGAAGATGGGGCCCCACTTCATTGTTTCCACTTGATTCACCCTGATGCATCTGGACTACAAACATCACCCTAAAACCAGTTTGGGACTGTAATGCTGGAAACAACTCCAGACTAGCGAGCAGGAATGTTCACCTTCTTATTACACCCTGGCCAGAGTTTCTAACAGAACTTCAGTCAAGCATTTCCTGCCATGCAGAGACTAGCTACAAATGTTACAGCTAGTCCCCTGGAGAAATTTTGTTGCTTAAAATTTTCTTCCTACAGGATTCCATGAGTCATAGTTGTCCCATTTCAGCAGGAAGTAATCTTAAGATAACAACGGCCCCTTTCCCTACTGTTGGCTTTTAGGAATAATATTCATCCACATTGGGTTAGTTTTAGTTATTTAGGATTGCGTATGGAAGATGATGCTCAGACTCGGGTATCACTTTTAGATATGTATAGGGTATGGGAAGGGTATGGTTTAGATGGGATATAGGTAGATTAATTTATCTTCTTGTGAATTATCTTAGTAATTATTAGTTATATACAACTTACATTGTTATAGATTCTTATATGTTGTAACATGTAAAATTAAGTTTGTATTCCTTTCTTGGACGATTTGTATATTTTGTCATATTGTGTAAAATCTTTCTGTTTATGATGGTTTGTGCACAATATATTTATCATAGTCTATGTATGTATACTTTTACTTATGTTCAAGACATTTTATATGTCAATACAATTTAGGATATTTTCATCATGCTGCACTATACAGTTCCACCTCTGGTCAAGACATTTCTACTCTACCTCTGTTTTAGAGATGTACATGTATACATATGTATATAGTTATATTGCTAAAATGATTGTCCCTGCTATTACTTAGGAAAGTTTCAACCATTAGTATAGCTAGGTTCCTGAGTATTACAGATTATCTTTACCCATGTTTCTTATACCTATGAGATTAGTCAGACATAGATGCTTTATCTTCAAACACTTTATAGACCTATAGGACATGGCATTTCTGTACACCGTGTGAATATATGTCATTATGATTGGTTTAATAAGAAAGCTGACTGGCCAATAGCTGAATAGGATACAGTTAGGCGGGAAAGCCAAACTGAGAATTATGGAATGAGGAAGGGCAGAGCCAGAGGAATCCCCATCCAGAGAATCAATTGGACACATTAAATGGGATAGAGGTAAAAGCCATGAGCCTCAGGGCAGCACATATATTAACAGAAATGGGCTAAATTGTAAGAGCTAGTTCGTAGTAAGCCTGAGCTATCTCCTAAGCATTTATAATTTCTATTACGCCGCTGAATGATTATTGGGGAGCAGGTGGTCAGGCAGGAAAACTCCTCCTACAAAGGAAGTTGATTGCCCAGGGACACTTACATTCATCCACATAAAGCCTGGAAAAGCTTTAAAAAGGGTTCCAAAAACCACAAAATAAATAAATAAATAAAATGAAAACAGACTTGACTTATTAATAACAATAACTCTTTCTTCTGGAAAGCTCTGTTTGCTCATGACAAATAGCAGGGCTCCTTTAAAATGCAGCTTCTTTAATATGCAGAAACAGATACTCCAAACCATGGCTTCCTGGATCGCACTAGCAACAGAGACTGCTCTTTTGGGAGATCTTGCTACAGAACACTTAAATGGGGTTCATGAGCAGTGGGCAGAGCAATATTGGGTGATGGCATGGACCCCCAAGTTCCCCAGAGCTGGGGCAATGAACATGACTTCCCACTGATACCTGTGTCATGAAGAAGCAGGGCAGAGCCAGCATCCAAGCTTCTGCCTTGGTATTAGCCATACCACTTAGTAGCTAAGGGCTCATGTGGCCAGAAAATGATGTAAATATGCAGTAAAACAGATTCAGATAAAAAACAAACTTCTAAATGGTTTATGCTGTGTTTAAAAATATACATAGGCTCAGGAGAGAGAAAAGACAGTGTTGTGACACTGGTGTTGGGTTCATGGAAGTACAATGCAAAGAAGACTCAGAGACACCTTAGGAATGAATTTAGCCTTTCTGGGGCTGTGGGGGAACAAGCCTCTTATTGTTCTCCTATTTATACCTTAGCAAGTTGATTTTGCTATCTTCAAAACTACCTGAATAAAGCTTCCAAATGGACAATGCCAAGTGCAAATCTCGATTCATGAGGTACCACAGTTTTCCAGATTTCCCTGAAACCAAGTTATGCATAGGGGTTGTGTCCTTGAGAAGCTCTCAGGGAGATTCACATAAGGACAAGAAGAGAAACAAAAGGTATCCGTAAACAAAAGATGGACTAGAATGAGGTGGTAGAACTCTGCATACATGCCAGATGTAGCCCAGTTAGATTCTCCCACAAGAAAGAGCATACATAGTCGTAGATTTAAAAATACAGCTTTAAAATTATAAAATAAAAGCCAGGCATTCGTGGCATATGCCTTTAATCCCAGCTGAAGGAGGCAGAGGCAGGCGGATCTCTATGAGTTCAAGGCCAGCTTGGTCTAGAGAGCTAGTTCCAGGACAGGCTCCAAAGCAATAAAGAGAAACTCTATCTCCAAAAACCATAACAAAAACAACAACAACAATAATAAAGTCCTTATAAGGGGAGTAAAGTAATATATAAGAAAAACCCTTCTAAAGATGAAAAATACACAGAGTCTGGATACTGTATGCTATTGTGTTGTCTTTGAATTTTTTGACTGCTTAGGAAGGGGCAATAGCTGCTAATAGACATCTGGTTACAAATGTCGTTGGATTAACCCAACCTATATATTTTGAACGTGTCTTGACTTCAAAATGGAAGTCAAAAGATATGTTACATTGGAAAAGAGGTTCTGCTTTTCTTTCCATAGAAAATAAAAGACTGTGTATTCGTTCAAAGTTAAAGATCATCAGATTTGATTGAGGAAGACTCCCTGAAAATTCTGGCTACAAACATAAGAAAATAAACGTAGTAGGACTACAAAACATGTGATGTGTATGTTTCCCTGATCAAACATAAAATAAAATCTCATCTTTGGCTGATTTGTGTACAATGTGCAGCCTATACTTGTATTAATGCAGATATATATGTTACCTTTAAAAGTTTATGCATAAGGTACCAGTAGAAAAAAAATGGCGCAGCATTTCAAAACATCTCTGTTGTAGTTTCCTAGAAGTTCTTCATCCTGAACAGCTTCAAGGCTGTTGGCTAAAATGGTTCAGCATCACAAACTACCCCAGCCAAGACTTAACAATAATTCTAAATTTTCTCAGGGTTTTAAAAAGATTACCAGCTCCCCCAAAGAGTACAAAGTAATCTAGAAAACTATACCCACATTCCCAAAAGATGGGTTATGGATGTTTATTATCATTTATGGGGGTTGGTTACAAGTTCTTATTGGTAATGGTCAAGAAAAAAATCTGAACAAAGGAGATTAGATTCAGAGATCTCATTCTAAAATGGTGGGGGTTATGGAAATGTTAGGATAAAAGGGTACATTATTGAACCTACTTTAATCCAAAAAAAAGACTATTAATCTTAAATATTTTACATTGGTATGGATTTGGGTTTATTGATATGAATTTAAAGTTAATGTTGTTATACTCTATGTATATTTCTACTCTTGTTTAAGGCACTGTATTTATGCAGCTCATTTGAAAATGTAATCTATAATTAAGAAATACAGATTAAGTGTGATCTACAATAGTCAACTTTATAGTCATGTTAGGTTTTCAAGGTCATACACAAATATATTTAGACTGACAGGTAGTCTTCAAACACTTAGGAGACCTAAAGAATATGCCATTTAATATGTTAAATAACTTAAGGCTTTTCACCGAGACATGTCTGTTCCTGGTAGCAACAATTTACTTCAGTGAAGATGATGGTCATCAAAGAAACTACATATAGAGCTTGTTGTCTTTATGGCAAAAGCTAGCCATGTGGGCAAAGAAACTGCCCTTCCCTCAATTGCTGACAATATACTGTCTAAACTGGACTAGCAGGTTGCAAGAAAGATGGCTGCTAAACTTTGCCAAGACAAGACAGGAGAGTCCTTCAAAATTATTCAAAATTATGTTACAGAGGAACTTTGGGTGACTGTCCAGGCAGCCAGATGCCCCTGCCATTAGGTAACATTTCATTCTTTTGGGGTCTCTGATGGAGTTTTAGACTAAATAGTTAAACTTAATAGTTTTCCTTAGTGATGATAGAAAACAAATTAGGTATAAAATTTTAGACTCATCAAGATAGATAATAGAGTATTTTCCCTAATTTTACCAAATACAAGTAGACTGGATATTGTAAATAATTATTACTTGATAACAGAGTCAGAAGAGTTGCCAAACAACCAGAGACCCAGTTAGACATACAAAATGGGACAGAGGTAAAAGCCAGAAGTGTTGGGCCAGCACACAGATGAATAGAAATGGGCTAAGTTATAAAAGCTAGTTAATAATAAGCCTGAGCTATTGCCTAGGAACTAATAATTCATATTATGTCTCTGAGTCATTATTTGGGAGCAAGCAGTTAGGACAGGAAAACTGTGCTTACAGTGTCTCCTAGAAATGACAGAAAAGCTTTACTCATCATGTCTCAACAATATGGTTGCCTAAAGAAGACTTGAAAAAGGAAAACACCAATAGCAATTAATGTGGGGTAAAAAAGCTCATAGAATACCACCCCTAACCATAAACCACAGGCAGCTAAAGAAAAGGGAAATAAACTCTCTGATTGGGTTTTTCAATACCAACTGGTCAGTCCTGAAATCATATGCACACAACACTACTTGGACTCAATCGTATAGATTCAGGAATAGAGTAGCTAGTCACATGGTGTTTCTATTTCTAACTTTCTGAGGAATCCCAATCCTGTTTTTTATAGTCCCACCAACACAGAATAAGTTCCTTTCTTTTCCTACATCCTCTACAGCATTTTCTGTTGCTTGATTCCTTGGTGGTAGCCATTCTGACTAGGATAAGAAAGAACGTCAATGTACTTTTAATTTTGCATTCCCCTGATGCCTAATGATACTAAGCACTTACATGCTGATTGGGCATTCACATTTCTTCTATGGACAAATATCTGTTCAAATATATAGCCCATTTTCTTAATGGGCTTATTTTCTTGAAGTTATGTTTTTCCCCTCCCATTCTTTATGTAGATATTTATCCTCTGTCAGATGTTTTCCTTTCATTCTATAGGATAATTTTCATTTAATTAACTATTGCTTTTGCTATTTTGTTTCTTTTGCTTTTTCAGAAACCTTTTATATCTATAAGGTTCTATTTGTCTATTGTTAATTTTATTTCCCCAATTACCAGAGTCTTATTTTGAAAGTCTCACTTATGCCTTCATATTATAATATGTACCTTGCCTTCCCTTCTAGCAGAGAAGAATTCCAGAGTTTCAGGTTTTACATTGAAGTCTTTGATTCATTTTTAGTTGATTTTTCCAAGGTGAGATATAATGTATAGTTTGATTCCTTTACATGTGGACATCCAGTTTTCCTAATACATTTTGTTAAAGACGCTTTCTTCAAATTTTGGTGGTTATAAAAATCAGATTGCTTTAGGTGTATGAATTGAAATCTGGGTCTTCTATTCTATTCCACTGATCTATGTGTCTGTTTCAGTGCCAGTACCATCGTGTTTTTGTAGCTGTATAATATTACTTGAGATCAGATACAGTAATGACTCCAGTATTCTTGTTTTCACTCACAGTTGCCTTGGCTGCCTTAGATCTTTTGTATTTCCAAATGAAACTGAAGCTTGTCTTTTTTTTTTTTTTTTCATATAACACAATTCTTTCTTTATTTTTTGGAAATTTCACATCCCACTCAATCCCACTTACCTCAGAGTTCTTCCAATTGACTCCTCAATCCTGCAGTGTTCCCCCAAAATGACCCCCCAAAATTAATTTAAAAACAACAACAACAAAACCCCTATTTCCCTCACTCATCTTTCCAACACTTTATCATTTGTCCTAGTGTCATTGGTTGCTGTGGTGTGTCATACAGTATACCCTTTAGTCCAGTCAGCCCCACTGACACATGTCACTCATTGGTTTGTTTCAAGGCTTCTGACTTCGGGCACACCATCATCACTGGACCCTCACTGAAACTCCTCTTGGATATCCTGATGTTGCCCAAGTCATGGAAATCCCATGGCTATCATTCCACAGGACTAGTCCCTTCCTCCTTCACATGGCCCAGCAGGTACAGATGGGTTAGATATTGGGGTAGGCCAAACCAAGGTCCAGGGATTGGGTCTAGGTGGTGGCTGAGCTGTTCAGTCCTGATTGCTGGGACTACCCCCTTAGGTGAGAGGTGGATCCAGCTCTCCTAGGCCCATGCCATTGGGTACTAGCTCTCCTACTCCAGTGATGAGGGGTGATACCATCTCTCCCGAATGTGGGAGTTCAGCTCTCCTACTAAAGTGTAGAACAAGGAGCATGGCCAACTATCACAGGGCAATGAGAGTGGGGCCAGCTCAGCACAGCCCTCAAACTTCACCATGGTTCCTATGGCTTCATGTAGTAACATGAACCATGTACATCAACACAGACACCAGATGCAGTAGGACCACAGACCCAGACATGACCTTTAGCAGCAGCCCAGGTCTGAATGATAGCATGGCATCATAGGTCACTTAGACTGGCATGGCTTCAGTGGTGACATGGCCCTCATACACCAGCCTGGTCACAGGTTGCTTCCTAGACCCCGATCATTGTGTGGCCTTTGTTGGCAACATGGGCCATAAGTATTAATACAGAATCACCTATGGTGTTCCATAGTTGCAGACATGGTCTTTGGCTGCATTCTTGGCCTGGATGACACCATGGTCCAAGTTGTCAGTGCAGGCCTCAGACTGGCATGGTGGCAGGATGACCCTCAGACACCAAAATAATCCCAGGTGAAGAATAGTATGGGGTGTTATGGAATAATCATTTTGTACCCTGTAAAGATTTGTCACTATAATTAGTTTAATGGAACACGACTGGCCAGTAGACAGGCAGGAAGCATACTCAGTGTGACCAATAATGGGCAGAAGGAAGGCAGATTCAAGGGAAATGCCAGTCAGTCACTCAGGAAGCAAGACATGCTAGAGGACAGATAAATCCATGAGCCACATGGCAATATATAGGTTAATAGAAATGGGTTAATTTAAATGTAAGAATTAGCTAGTAACAAGCCCAAGTTATTGGCCAAGCATTTATAAGTAATATTAAACCTCTAGATGATTATCTGGGAACTGGCTGGAAATGTCCAATTACAAAGAGGATTTTAATTTGGGTTGTATTAGATCTATAAATTGCTTTTGATATGATTATTTTCACAATATTAATAATGCCAATCCAGTAGTATAGGTCTTTCCATCTGCCAGTCCTTTGTAATTTCTTTCTTCAGAGATTTAAAGTTTTTATTGTAAAGTTCCTTTATCTCTTGTGTTACATTTGCTCCAAGATATACATTTAGGTTATTGTGAATATTAGGCTGCTTCCTCTATCTCTTTCTCAGTGTATACATAGAAAGACTACTGTTTCTTAAGTTACGTTTTGTCCCACGACTTAACTGAAAGTGAACCATCTTGACATAGATCATGGACACCAACATGGACTCAGGAGGCAGCACAAACTATATACATGGTAAAACTACATACAATAAGAAAAATTACAAGGTAAGAATTACATTCATAGTATCTACTCCATTTGTACTTGTCAAATTTGAAGAAAGTACTGTATTATCTTTCCTATCTTAGTGAATTCAAAGTTTGTATCTAATTCACTTTCTATTCTAACTTGTATTACCAACCCAAAAGTGTAGTGGTACAAATAAATTTTGTCTGAATAGCAGAATGCAGTGCTAGGGCACTAGTTAACCACACATCTAGTTAAGAGTTAGCCATTAGCTACACACACACACACACACACACACACACACACACACACACACACACACACAAACTCACTAGTTAGATACACACCTAAGCCACTGGTTAGCCATACAGGATATGCAATGGTAACCAATCCTTTAATCACAGCATTCGGGGGATAGAGATGGATTTATGTGAGTTCAAGGTCACCCTGGGCTACATGAGAGTGGATCTGTCTAAAAGAGAAACAGAGCTCACACCTTTGATCCCAGCATTGGGATTACACACCTTTAACCCCAGCAATAGAGAGGAATACAAGGCAGGAGCTCAGGGAAGTCATACTGGAGCAGGCAGGTTTTTGGTGGATTGCACTGCAGTGTGCAGTCACTTTGAGGACAAGATTGCCCTCCCCTCTCCACTGCTATGAGACTTGATAGGAGGTAAGAACTCTCTACTGGCTTGGCTGCTTTGCTTTTTCTGATCTTCAGCTTGAACCCCAATATCTGTCTCTGAGTTTTTTATTTTCCATGCTACACAAAACTACCTTTTTAGACCTCAACACATTTTCTTAGGTGAACAATTTAAGTTTTTATGTCTCTCAACCTTATATAGTTTATATTTATTATGTAATTTTCTTTGCTGAATTTTGTATCAAGGAAAACTGTAACTATAACAATCTCATCTTCAACTCCATCAGAGATATGAGAAAGGAATGATATTACCTGAGTAAGCAGGAGAGATAGAGAAAGCAACTTCCAAAACTATAGAAATAGCAGACTGTTGGATTACAAAGTTTCCTTTGTAATGTTGGGGATCCATCTTCAGTCCACAGACCTAGAATATTGACAGACTTCTCTGTGAAGCAGGAATTTTGAGGACTGTCCTACTTTGTCTTAGCAAAGTTCAGCAGTTGCTTTCTTTTGTGTCCTGCTTGTCCAGTTTGGACAGCATACTGTCAGCTGTTGAGATAAAGGCAGTTTCTTTGCCAGTGGCTAACTTTGCCACAGAGAAAGCGAACTCCATATGCAGGTCCTTGGATGCCCATTGTACGTTTTTGAAGTAAATTAGTGCTGTCAGGAGTAGACATGGCTCACTGTCATGAAAAGCCTTAAGTTAATAAAACATCTTAAATACCATATTCTGTAGGTCTCTGAAGTGTTTGAAGAAAACCTATCTAAATAGATTTAAAATATGTCTTTCAAATCTTGAAAACATACCTAACATGTAAAAGTTTGATTATTATAGATGATCTAACTACTAACCTTTATTTTTCTAATTATCCTAAATATTTCCTAAGGACCCACTACTTTACATTTTTAGATGAGCTGCATAGGTACAATACCTTAACCAAGAATACACACACACACACACACACACACACACACACACACACACACACATTATAATAAAAGTAACCTTACATTGTAAAAAAATTGTATCAATGTAAAATATTTGAGACTAATGGTTAAAAGTAGACTCAACACAACAATTCACCCCTTTATACTATCTTTCTATACCCCCTTTTTTCCTCTCAAAGATTCCTGAATCTGATCCCTTTTGTTTAGTTTTCTTTTTTCCTGACCATTACCAATAACACCTTGTAACCAACCCCCCCCCCCCGGCTCCAAACAATGAAAAACACCAATAAACCATTGAATGAGCAAAAATTGCCCACTAATCTCTTGGGAATGTGGGCTTCATGTCCTCTAGACTTGTTTCTGTTGTTCTGAGGTGATGACATCTTTAGGGACTTTGAGAAAATTTGGATAATAGTCAAGTCCTGGAAGAGTTAGCTGTATTATCTTTTGTTTATTCTCTGTGGGATGGGAAAGTATAGGGCTTCTTTGAAGTCTTGCTTGGATAGTCTATGAGGCTGAAGCATCTTAGCTAGCAGCTTTGAAGTTATTCTGGATGCAGAATGCAGAATTTTGAGGAAACTGTAACAGAGGCATTTTGAAAGGCTAGATCACCTGGGCTACTTGTCTTAATTGGCGTTTTGTGTCTAGTTCTTTTGTTCTGAAAACACCCAAACTTTTAAAGGTAACATGTATATCTGTATTAACACAAGTATAGAATAGTGTGCACAAGTCAGTTGAAAATTTTTTTTCTGTTTATGTGTGATCAATAAAAAGGCATTTGTTGACTTTATGTTTGTTTATATAACTGTATAACCAAAACTCTATCCATGCTATATGAAAGGATGACATGAGGATTCTATAGCCATAAAGAGTTATTATGTCTCATACAGTTTCTGAGCTGTTCCCATGTTGAGCTGTACATTTTCTTGGCTTTTTCTCTCATGTCGCAGGAAAGATCCTCAGAAGGTCTCCCTCAATCAAATCTGATCTTTCTTATCTCTGAAGAGAAGCATAACTTTTTGTTTCCCAGAGAAACAAAGGCATATCCTCTCCCCCAATGTAACATATTTTCTGACTTCCATGTTGAAGTTAAGACATTCTTAAAATATATAGGTTGGTTTAATTTAGCAGTTTCCATAATCTAATGTTTCTCAGCAGCTATTGTTGTTGTTGATTAGCATTTAAAAAATCAAAGTCAACAAAGCATTATACAGGATCCAGGCACCCTATATATTTCCCATCTTTACACGGCTTATTATTATTTTTTATTACTTTACACTCTTTAAAACTTTATTATTTTTATTTCTTCCACTTTTTTGTTTGTTTTTTCCTCCATTTCTTTAAGGGATTTTCTCACATCTTCTTTGAGGGCCTCTATCATTTTTTATGACGGTAATTTTTAAGTCATTCCCTTCTGCTTCCTCTGCTTTGTTGTTGTGTTCCATTCTAGTTGGTGTAGATTCCCTAGATTCTGGTAGTGTCATGCCTGTCTTTCTGTTGTTAGGTGTTTTCTTGTATTGCCTTCTTCCCATAGCTTCTTCCAGTAGGTGTTGGTGGAGTCTCCCCCTTTCTCTATGGTACTTCCCAGGTGGGCTTATGTGGGTTGGAGGTTAAATATCTGTAGCTCTGTGTGGTCCAAGCTCTCTAGGAGGTCTCTCCACAGACAGGGGCCCGGGGATGGGGGGTCAGTGATGAGGATCCAGTATAAGAGTTTTTCCCCAGTGACACACCTCCTCTAACAAGGCCACTCCACCTAATCCTCCCCAAACAGTGCCACCAACTGGGGACCAAGTATTCAAACATATGAGCCTATAGGGGTCATTCTCATTCAGAGATTCATTCTCATTCAGAGATTATTGTAACTTACTCACTGAAAAAGATTTATAAAACTCTGTATTTGCAAGACTGATTCCGTTCCCAGTGAGTTTTCTCTCTGCCTCCCACTTGCAGCTCCCAGCTGTTCCTGCTGCCATACCTTTTCCCAAACATTATGGACTCTAAACCTCTAACGCTGTAAGTCAAATTAAATTCTTTCTTTTATGAACTGTCTTGATCATGGTGTTTTCTCACAGCAATAGTAAGTGGGTTATTGCTGACATTGATCTTACTGTGTGGTATGGTCCTTTGGAGGAATATAGAAGAGTTTGGGACTTGGAACAAGGAAAGCATTTGAACCATCTAAGTAGGAATTAGTATGCCATCCTAATGTATCTGGAAGACAGTAGGGGCTGACAGCAATGTGTTCTGTGGAGATCCAGATCAAGAGGTTTTAGAAGGGAACAATCCTGGAACTAGGCTAGAGACCAATACGGTAATAATCTGGCAAAGAATGTGGTTGCCTTTGGCCCATAGCCTAAGAATTTATTTGAGGCTAAATTGAAAAGTAGTAGACTAATTTCTTTGGTAGAGGCATATCCTGGCACACCAGTGAACAGTGCTGAGGAATGAAAGCTGGATTTGAGATTCAACAGACTAGGTGACTGTAGGTGATACTACTCAAGAGCCCATTACTGGGCTTCTTTGTAACTTTTATTTCAAGACAGCGAAAGGTTCTCAGGGAAACAATCATAAACATACAGAGTAATTCTCATTCCTTTCACCAGGTGTGCTCAGGGGCCAAAAGTCTGACTAGATCCTGGTTCCTCAATTTTTGAGGTGACGAATGTGATTTACTTTTGATTTTCAGGGGATTACAATTAAGATGTCTCATAAGAGACTTTGGACTTCTATACAGTGTTGAGACTGAGGGACTACCAGGGGTTTCTGATGTTGGAATAAAGGTATTTTCATTATGATATGGCTACAATTCTATGAGAGCCAGGGATTGGACTGTGGTGGTTTGAATAATAGGCTCAGATACTTCAATGCTTGTTTTCCAGCTGGTGGAATTGTTTGGAAAGTAGGTATGGACTTGTGTCAGGAGATGAGATATGTCATTGGAGCCAGGCTATGAGGTTTCAAAAGGCTCCTGCCATTCTCAGTGTGGCCCCTCTCTGCCTCCTACTTGCAGTTTAAGATGTGAACTCTCAGCTATTTCTGTGTATATGTGTTTCATGCATTCAGCAGTAGGCACAGGTGGGAGATTAGTTTATATTTAAAAGAAAATCTGTTCTAAGACCACTGTAAGAAGCAGTATTTCATTATCATTTTAATGATCATGGATCTCCTTTATTTTGTTCTCATGTGTTGTTTTAGAATAGTACAGACCTTAGCAAACCACATCTTACCCATCTACCTAGTGAATGCCATATTGCCTCCTTAACTAGGATATTCTAGTATAGCATAGAATTTCTCAAATTTAAGTGTGTCAACAATCACTGGGAGGACTCATTTAAATACAAATGGTGCCGCTTCTGATTCAGAAAGTCTAAGATGAAAATTTCTTAAACGTTATTGGTCAGAGTTCTACCCAGAGTCACAGCTCCCTTAACTAACTCACTTTCACTTTCTCAGGTGACACACTGCATAAGTGGCAAGCACCACTGTTTAATTAGGTTGGCTTGTTGTTACAGACAGGGTGTACTGAGATATGCAGACTGTGGAAATGTCCTGCCTATGCTTTGTCATTTCCTTTAAAGGTATACCACCATCCCCTTTCCCTGGTATTCTAGCTCAAATTCTTGCCATCCTCAGCAGGTTGGTTTGGTCAAATTAACAGAGAAAATATGATCAGTGGCATTCAATGTGACACTCTATTCAGGGAGAAGTGAAATGCTAGTACAATACATGAACCCCGAAGGACAAATTCCTAACTTTGCTAATTTTAAATAATCAGAATAACCTCTCTATATGAATTCCTATATACTATCTGCTCTCTATATCAGCAAACTATATATTCATGGGTGGCGCACACCTCATATGAAAACATTCAAAAAAGTTTTACCTGTACTGAACATGTGCAGACTTTTTGCTCTTATTCCCAAACAATATCGACATAAAAGACATTTAGGTCATAATAGCTACTGAAAATTACCTAGTGATGATTTAATGTGTATGGAAAATGTGCACAAATTATATAAGATACTAAGTCATAATCATATTTTGGAACTAACCAGTGCCCTGGAACATATCCCCAGGGAACACCAAAAGACAATACTGTGTGTGTGTCTGTGAGCTTACATACACACTCACTTAAAACCTTTTCCTTGGCCACCACATTAAGGATGACATTGATCTTGGTTTGGTAATTTTGTTAAGTTCAGATTTTGGTTTGTCTTGCAAATTCTTGCATACAAACTAGGACGAAAACACACTGACTTATGCTTTCTGTGGTACTTTTCCTGTTCACACTTCTTTACTATCTGGCATACAAACGTGTGAGAGACACGTTCAGTGAAGGGAACTTTAGTATATAGTAGTAGAAATCCGGCTTTACCTGTGTGTGCACCTTCACAGTTTTCCATGGCTCCTTTCATCAGTTTTTTCTTGGAGTCCCAAGTTCTAGGTTTGCATTATTTTAACGGGTGGCAGTTATACGGCGACTTACATTGTGCAACGAAAAGGAATAAACTGGGACTGCTGCTTTTTGACCTTTGTTGCCCACTGCATCGGTGGGTGAGGACATTTTTCTACCAGTTAGAAAGTAGGGAATGGACTTCCTGGCATCACTCTTTCCTTCCCACCGCCGCCTCGTCCCTCCGGTCCCTCGGGGACCTTCCTCCTCGTCCCGTTAACAAACAAAGCCTGGAGAGGCACGCTTGCACGGAGCCCCTTGGCGTGGAGGGACCGCGCCACGCGTCCCTGGCCGCTCAGTGGGAGAGCCTGCCACGCCTCCGGGCGCGCGCCCGCGCGTCCGCCGCCGCTTCCTGCCTGCCCGGGCTGCCGTTCCCTGCGCTCCCTCCAGACGCGCTCCCGGAAGGCGCCTGCGCAGAAGCGTCCGGCTCCTGCTCCCCTCCCTTCCTCCGCGCCCCGCCCTCCTTTCTCCCTCTCTCTCTCCCTCTCTCGGGTTTCGTTCCCGAGAGCGGCCGGTAGGCAGCCTCGGAGTCGGGTAGTGCGCGCCCGCCCCCTTCCTCCGCCCCTCCCAGCGCCCGGGTCTCCAGCCGGCGGAGATGAGGCTGCGGCGGCCGAGGCTCCGGCAGCCCCGGCGGTGGCTGCGGTGGGGGCGGCCGGAACCCGGGCCTTGAGGCGCGGCGGCGGCGGCGGCGGCGGCGGAGGAGGCAGCTGCCTCGGCCGCTGCAGCGGGCTTCCCTTCCTCTTTAGCGCAGCCAGGAAGTTTGGCGCCC
Source organism: Phodopus roborovskii (assembly GCF_943737965.1). Classification (NCBI taxonomy): domain Eukaryota; kingdom Metazoa; phylum Chordata; class Mammalia; order Rodentia; family Cricetidae; genus Phodopus; species Phodopus roborovskii. The sequence goes on along the minus strand of NW_026126413.1, from coordinate 442,770 downwards.
CGTGCATGTGTGCGCGTGAGTGTGGGTGTGCGCGGCCAGCTCGGGTAGCGTTTCTGCAGGCGCTGGGCTTTTTTGCCCGCGTCGCTTCCCGTAAGCCAGCAGCCGCCGAGCTTGGGCTGTGGCCGGAGGAGGGGGCGCGGCGGCGGGCGCTCTCCTTTTGTTGTTGTTTCCTCTGCCTGGAGAGCTGAAGGGGGACGCGCCTGGGTGGGGCGGCTCGCAGCCCGGGCCTGCTGGCCCCCGGGGCTCCCGGGCGGCCGGGGTAAGCTAGAGGAGAGCGGGCTTCAACATGATGGCGGCCGAGGCCGGCGGTGAGGAAGGCGGCCCGGCCACCGCGGGGGCCGGAGGCGGCGCGGCCGCGGGCTCTGGCGCCTACCCCGCAGCGTGCCGGGTGAAGTTACCGGCGGCTCTGCCGGTGGCAGCCGCCCCCTGTCCCGGGCTGGCGGACGCCGAGCTGGCCGCGGCCCTGGGTGGCGGAGCCGCGTTGGGGTCCGGGTTCCTGGGGACAGGGCCAGTGGCGGGTGTCCTGGGGGGCGCCGCGCTGACCGGCGGTGCTGCTGCTGCTGCTGGCGTGGCGGGCGCTGTCGCCGCCGGACCTGCCGGGGATGTTGCTTTCACCAAGGGGACTCTGTCGTTGTCTGCCGAGACCCTCGGGCCCTGCGGCGGATTCCCTCCTCTGCCGCCGCCTCCTCAGCTGCCCCCTTTGGGCTCCGGCCTGGGGACGGTGGATGAAGGTGACTCCCTGGATGGACCTGAATACGAGGAGGAAGAGGTGGCCATACCGCTGACCGCACCTCCCACTAACCAGTAAGTCCAAAATGCTGTTGAGGGATTGTGGAAGCTGGTTCCCTGAAAGAAATGGCCAAGAAGGAGCAAAACATACCATGCTCCTGCGGCTGTAATTTGTTTGAAAAGTTTTGAAGTTTTATGTTCATATATATATATATATATATAGGGGTTTAATTTGATCAGTCATCTTCCCTACAGGCACTGTCCCTGGCGTCCTCGTGTGTTTATTGCTCTTCTGGGAAGATGTAAAGTTTTTCTGATGGGAAGCATGGGAAATTGTATCCAGTGAGAACCGGATATGGTTCTGCCCCTTCCTAACAGAGATAGTGTCCGCGATTCTGCAGAACTTGGCATTATAAAGGCAGCCACTGTCTATGCTAACTCCCATACTCCCTGCTGAAGCTGGATATATAGTGAGAATCATGAGTACAGGTGTTTAAATAGCTATTACATTAATGTAAGTTGAAAGCTCATTGGTCAGACTTTTGTTTTTGCTGCAGTTGCAAGAACCTACTTTAATGTCTGCTGGAAGCGTTGTGATTCAGAAAAGACCTAATCACTTTAGAGAAGCAGAAGAATGGAAAGTTCTGTGAAGTACAGGTGTGATTAAGGGCCCACAGGCTGAACACTAACTTGTTCCTTAAAACTATTTGTTAGTATTCATGTAATACTTATATACTGAGACAGTATAAAACGTTAAAATAAAACAATACTGTTCTTAGTACATTGGTAGTGGCTGATATTCTGTTCTGTTTGGAAATTAATTTTGGTAGTTTATTGTGAATTAATCAGGGAAAATGGCTTTCCCTTTTAAATTAGAGTTGTCTCCTTAATGTGTTCTTTTCATAAGTTAAATACGTATGTCTTTGTGAATGTAGGTTGATTTTGATGAGGGAAAAGTGTTGAGATGGGAAGTGGAATTACTAGGTAAAGCGTGTTTTATGGAGACTTTGGAATTGCAACAACATTGTGAATATTAGGAAAATAGATTTGGTTCATATATTGACACTTTCTGGACACTTAAGTTTTCTTTGGGAGGGTCAGCTTCTTATGAGGCTTAAAAAAATGTCAAAAACTATCAGGGAAGCATTTTGTAATAGTAATCCATTTGAGTTAAGCTACATTTATTGCTCTTTTGATTGGGTGTTGTGATTTAGAAATGCATTTGTCAGAATGCTTTATGTTTGTTGACATTTGTAAATTATAATTTAGGTCTGTTTTGATTCTTCCCAGCTATGGTGAAAGGATGTTCCTTTTATGTTATTCATCACAAAGTGTAACCTCTATTTTCTAATTTTAATCTAGTTTATGTCTGTGAATTGCAGTCTGTCCTGGAAATGTTCTGTAAGTGCTAAAAAAAAATTGCAGCATTGTGTATACCTTTTTTCCAAAATCAATTATGTCTTTATAATATAGTTTTTAATACTGAGGGAATGTGGCCTTATGCCATTTTTGTAATCGAATTTGATTTAGGCATATTCAGAATTTTGTTTTTTTAAAGGTGTTTGAAACTTCAGTTATTTTATGAGTGTTTGCCTGCATGTTTGCATGCACATTGTGAAAGTGACCAGTGACAGAGGCCAGAAGAGGGCATCAGATTTCCTGGAACTGGAGTTACAGGTGGTTGAGAGCTGCTCTGTGGGTGATGGTAACCAAACACTGCTCCTCTGGAGAAGCAGCAAGTGCTTTTTTACTGCTGAGCCATCTCTCCATCCAAGTTTATTATTCAATTATTTCCAGTAGATTTGTTTATTTTATTTTTCAAGACAGGCTGACATTCTAGTGTAGGATGACATGTATGTAACTCACTATGTTACCCCAAGCTACCCTGGATTTGTGGTGATCCCTTTTAGCCTCTCAGGTGCTGGTAGGCTTGAGCCATCATATTCCCTTTGTAGGTTGTAATAGGTTTTAAAAGAGGAATTTAAACTTGACAGTAAAATGGAATGGGAAAATACAGATTAGTCTCACACTAAAATTTTAAAAATAAGCATGATTATTTGGAGAAAATTTTGTGACAAATCTATTAGAAATGATTCTTATTTTTAATTATATTTAAAAATGAACATAAAATTTGATTAAGAGTTGTTCATATTTCTTTCTTTTCTGTTTTTTTTTTTTTTTTTGGAAGACATAGTGTTTCTGTGTAATAGCTTTGATTGTCCTGGAACTAACTCTACAGACCAGGCTGGAATGGAACTCACATGAGATCCACCTGCCTCTCTGCTTCCCTAGTGCTGGGATTAAAAGTGTGCACCACTGCCACCCAGCTGAGTTGTTAATATTCTAAAAAGTTCTCTATACTTTTAATATATATTATATATGTATATATATTTATATGAATCTTTGTTATTTTTGAGATTGTAATTTAAATACATTTCTCCCTTTTTTTTCTTCCTTCCAAACCCTCCCATATACACCTCCCTGACATCCTTCAAATTCATAACCTCTTTTCATTGTTACTGCATGCATGCATGCATGCATATATACATACATACATATATACATACATACATATATATTTGTACATATCTATATATTCTTGAATGGTAACCTGTTGGGTCATATATAGCTTGGAATTTTTATCTCAAATGACCATCTTATGTGAGCATCCTGAGTAACTGGGATTTTAGGGATGGCCACTTCACTGGCTCAAAAAACTATTTTACTTAATTTTTTTTTTGTTTGTTTATTTACTTGAGACAAGCTCTTATAGTTGCTGTATACTAGTTCAGGGTTAAATATCCTCCTGTCTCAAGTACTGGGAGTATAGGTGTGTATCATATGCTTAGTCAGATTTGTGTGTGTATGCATGAACAAGTCATTCACTCCTTCCTATCTTGCTTGCCATGTAGCTCAGCTACCTTGAACTCTTATTTCTCTTGCTTCACTTCCCGAGTGCTGGGATTACAGATTTTCTTACTTTTTATAACTGTACAATGAAAATTGATGCCACACTAATGTGTAATAATGGGAATTCTTGAGTGATAGAGCTGAAAGTTAGTGATGGAAAAACACAGATTATTTCTTATCCAAAATGCTTGGATCAGTTATTTCAGATTTAAATTTGTCAAATTCTGGATTACATGTATATATTTTATCAATCCAATTGAATTTGAATCCATTTAAAATTTTATTGTTTATATTAGGGATTTGCAATTGGTCTTTTATGTCGGAACTATTGGCACAGAGACTTTTTATTAGTTATAAAAGCTTGGCTGATAGCTTAGGCTTGTTTCTAACTTAAGTTAACCTATTTCTGTTAACATGCTTTCTGCCTCATGGCTTTATTACCTTATCTTTGTAATGCCTATCCTGATGGCTCTGCATCTTGTGTCATCTCTGTCCTTCTTTCTAGTGTACTCTGTGCCTGGGAATTCTGCCTTTTTATTGGCTGTTCAGCTTTTTATTAAGCTAGTCAGAGTGACATCTTCACAGTGTACAAAAGTGTATAAATGTTTGTTTTCATTTAATTGGACTTTTTTATATAAAACAAAATAATAAAAAAAAAATCCTGAAATAGAATGGTTAAAAAAAAAAAAAAAAAAAAAAGAGTACTCCACAGCATTTCCCCCTTTTTGTTGAAATAAAAGGGATAGGTTTAAACGCTAACATAGCAAAACTATATACAATAAGAACAATTATCAGGTATTGTCTAAATAAAAAGGAAAGGTATTTAACTAATGAAACTTGTTATATACAGTAAGAACAATCATAAAGCAAGAATCACATTTACAATGTCTAGTCCATCTGCATTTGGAATATTTAAAGAAAATATGCCATTATTCTATTTTGATGAGTTCAAAGCTCTGTACCTAATTTATTTTCTATGGTAACCAAGGAAAATTGCAACTATAACTACCTAGTCTTTAACTTCATCAAAGATCCCAGAAGGATATAATATTAAGTAAACAGGTAGTACAGCGCAAGCCACTTCCAAACCTATACAGATGATAGACATCTGACTGTCTGGAGAGTCACCCAAGGTTCCTCTGCAGTTTTGGGGCATCTAATCATCAACCCACAGCCCTACAATATCTGGCAGAATCTTCTATGGAACAGGAAATTTGAAGGACTGTCCCACCTTGCTTTAGCAAAGTTCAACAGTCTTTTTTCTTTGTGTCTTACTTGTACAGTTTGTATATTATACTGTCAGAAATCAAGGAAAGAGCAGTTCCTTGTTCAAATGGCTGGTTTTGGCACATTGAAAGGAAATTTCATATGGAGGCTCTTCTATCCCCATAATCTCTGAAGTAAATCGGTGCTGCCAGGAGCAGATGTATCTCATTGTCTTGAAATGCCTATGTTAACAAAAACATTTTAAATGCTATATTCTGTAGGTCTTTGAAGCTATCTAAAATACATCTGTTTGACATTGAAAAAATAACTAACATGACTACAAGTTTGATTGTTATAGGTGACTAGCTACTAACCTGAATTTCTTTATTGCCTTACATAGCTTGTAATAACAACTTTCAAGGACTAGACATTTATATTACATTGTTAAATAAGAAATTTATATTGCATTGTTAAATGTTAAAGTATCATACCTTAAACAAGATAGAAATGTATGCACAGCATCTTCTAACAAAAATAACCTTAAATTTGTATCAGTGTACAGAAATTCATATCAATGTTAAATATTTGAGACTATTGGTTGTTCAAAACTAGACTCAACAATCCTCCCTGTTATCATTTTTATACTTCTCTCCCCTTTTTTTCTTCATAAAGATTTCTGAATCTAATCTCCTTTGTTCAGCTTTTTTCTTGACTATTACCAAATAACATCTTGTAACCAGCCCCCCCCCCCCAATGATGACAAATATCCATAACCCATCAAATGACCAAAAAACATTTTTTGCGAATTGGGCATTGTGTTCTCTAGACTGTTTCTTGTTGTCTGGGGGCACTGGCATTTTGGGGGATCCTGAGAAAATTAGGATGATGGTCAAGTCCTGGATAGAATAGTTTGTGCGGCTAGACCATCTCAGCCAGCATCCTTGAAGTTGTTTTGAATGTAGAACTCTCAGGAAAGTGTAGCAGGCATATTGAGAGGCTGGATCACCTGGGCAACTCATTTTCATTGGTGTCTTGTCCCCTTGCTGTGAAAACATACAGACTTTCAAAGGTACCATATATATGTATATTGACACAAATATGGAATGTGCAGTGTGTACAAGTCAATTAAAGATGAATTTTTGTTTTATGTTTGAGCAGGTAAAATATAGGCCACCTATCTTGTAGTTTTTCTAGGTTTATTTGTATGTATCTGTGGCCAGGATTTTCATGGGATTTTTGATCAAACCTGATCACTATTAACCTGGAAGGAATTCACAGCTTTTCATTACCTGTGGAAACAAAAGCATAACCTCTTCCCCAGGGTAACATTTTTTGACTTCGTTTGTAAATTAAGGCATTTAAAAATATATAGGTTTAATTTAGTAGTTTCCATAATCCAATGTCTCTCAGCAGCTATTGTTTGTTCGTCAGCAATCAAAAATTCAAAGACACCATATAGGCTTCAGACTTGGTATTTTCCATCTTTATGTGGCTTATCCTTTTTATATTATTTTTTCTTTAAAGACTTTACCTTGTTATTTATAAACTATTTTTTTCCTATGACTGTCTATATCCTTTTTTTTTCATTTTTTTAAACTACCCACATTTTAAAAACACATAGTAATCTCTTTAGATTTTTTTTTTTTTTTTTTTTTTTTTTTCCTGTCTGGATCTGCTTTACTGTATATCTGTGACCTTTTCTGTCTGCATGAGCAAAACTTAAACTGTGTCTCTGCACTGAAGCCCGGGAAACTACGGTACTAAGAAGCTGCATTTGCCTCCGTTTTTGTGTGTTTGGAAATGTTTTTAAAGCTTCTCGGGTCTTATGTGGAAATACATGCCTGGTTGTTGGATACCATATATAATCAATCGTACTTTTTCATCAGGATTGTGGGCTCCCCAGTAATGACAGAGACCTCTTTCTTATTAATTATGAAAGCTTGGCCAATAGCTTAGGCTTATTGTTAACTAGTTCGTATAACTTAAATTAACCCATTTCTGTTAATATACTTTCTGCCTTGTGACTTTATTTAGTTCCCATTCTGCTGGCTCTGCATCTCTGCATCTCTGCCCTTCTTCCCAGTGTACTCTGTGCCTGGGAATTAGGCTGTTCAGCTTTTTATTAAACCAATCAGAGTGACATCTTCACAGTTTACAAGAATATTATTCCACAACAATACTTTGCTTATTTTTCTTTGTTTTGTCTCGTCTATGATGTAATACACATACACACATATACACTATTTAAGAATTTATAATACCTCATGGCTAGCTGTCATTGTTGTCCTGGATTGAACTATGTCCCTGCCAGTGTTCATTTTGAAGCCCTAATCCATGATCTGACTATATTTGCTGATAGTGTTTTTAAATCGGTAATTATATTAAATGAGTTCATAAATATCATGGTTCACAAATTTAGCAGAACTGCTGTCTTTTCAGAAGAGATGCTTGGAGTGTGCAGATACTGAGGATAGTGCATATCACAATACTGAGAAGTTCACGATCTGGAGCCAAGGAGTGAAGCCTGCCTCGCTAGCACCTTGGTCTTTTCATTTGTAGCTCTCAGGAGAGTGAAACAGTAATTGCAGTTGTTCAAGCTACTTAGACTATGCTGTAATTGCTGCTGCTGCTGCTGCTTCTTCCTTCTTCCTTCTCCTCCTCCTCTTCCTTCTTTATGGCAGCTTGAATTGAACCATGGTTAATTGTATATATTAAACATTGAGATGGGTGATTCTTTTTTTTTTTTTTTTTGAGGCAATTAAACAAATGCTACTTTGAGAAGAGTTGTCATTTTCTTCCTTTCTCTCATGTAGAAAAGAAAAGCTTGTGTTATTTTACCCTTTCACTTTGTGTGTAACATTTCTCTTTTGGTTCTATCTTTGCTGACAAGATAAGGCACATTCAGGGGATATGGCAGTAGAATATATCTGCGCTAAAAGATGGGAATATATTTAAATTCATGTCTGTTATTGTATGAAAAGAAACTTCACATGATTATGATAGCTGTCAAAGTACTATGGATGGAATATTACTGCATCAGATTTTCTGTATTATGTGTTTGTTTTAACATTGATTAAATTTCTTATTACAGTATTTTTCATCTTCAAGAATTTCATACATACATAGAATATATTTTGATGATTTACATACCTCCCTCTAGCTACTCTTAGGTCCACCTTCGTTTTTCCTCAACTTCTTGTTGGTACTCAATGTAACCAATTGAGTTTGATTTGTGATGCCCATATATGCATGATTGTGAGGCCATCCACTGGAGCTTGGTTGACATACCAGGGACCCCACACCGTTAAAGAGAATTGACTCTTTCTTCACTCGAAGCTGTCAGCCATTGGTACTCACTCAGTTAGAGGTGTGTACCTCTACCAGAATGTTGACTGGCTTGATCTTGTGCAGGCAATCATAGCTGCTGTGATACACTTGTCTTGGGTGTGTGTGTGTGGGGCGAGGTGGTGATGGAGGGGTTGCCTCCAGCAGCACAATATTTTGAGAGGAATCCATGGAGTTGACATAAACTAGACTTTTCCATTTGAGGGGTTTTAAGGAAAAAGACAATACTTCTCTTGATGGTTTCCTCCTTAATTCCTGTTTTTTCATGTTTTTCTACTGATTTTTTCTTTCTTTCTTTTTTTTTTTTCCTACAGCTTATATATTCCACAAAAGTGTTCAGGCAATATAGGAATTACAACGTGGTTACATTCTGTTTTTCAAGCAAATGGTTACAATGAATACAAAACAAACAGTAAAAAACAGCATGTTTTCCATAGCCCTTACATGATTAAACATTTTATGTACTGCAGATGAAAAACAATTATCCCAAGAACCCATATGCATTCATACCCGGGCAACTTGTAATAGATTAACTGTGTGTGCAAGCAAGGTATTCTTATCAGATCTTTTATTGGCTGCATTTTGCAGTTTAAAAGAAAGGCCCGATTACTTTATTACATATGTTGAAAGGTAATCTTATAAGGAATCTTAAAGGAATCACAAACCTAAACTTTAATAAATAAAAATGAATCCGTCAGCTCTATTTTAAATCTTTAGGATACATACACATTCAAATAAGGGTTTTGTTTGTTTTTGTGTTTTTTTTTTCTTTTTTAATATCAGGAGATCGAGGGCAGAAATGCGTATAAGGAATTAATCATCACATTTGGTTATTAACCAAACCTAGCATGGGGAGCTAGAAACATCAGATTGTTTCATATTTTCAACCCTAGCCTAATGAGTCAGATAGCTCAGCTTTTTGTCCTTGTGAACTTACTGTTTTTAGAGGTTAATTATCTTAAAACATTAGCAAGGCATCCAATATAACATGAAATTATTTTGAAGCTTTATGTTAGCTAATGGTACATGACTGCTTTCCAGCATTAGGAGAATTAGAGCCAGCCTGGCTCCTGGATTCAGATGCTTTCCTTTTAATCATTAAACTGGGTAGCTCCTAAGATTGAACTCATAGGCCTTAGCTATAAAACATATCCTTGTATTTATTTGTATTCATCAAAACTCTGTATACTCTATTATTATTATTATCATCATCATCATCATCATCATCAAATTAGACAGTACAGCTTAGGGAGGAGTCTTCTTGACAATCCACAGGTAAAAATGCCCAGTAGAAAGGGATGTTTCCAAGAGATAAACACACTATTATAGGCATTGGAGAGCTCTTTCCCAGCATCCACTAAGATTATACTAGATACCAGAGAAAGAGAGCTGCAGCAGATATGTAATGTCATAACAGAAGCAAAAGACATTCCGGGGTCTTCAGTCTTGTGGCCTTGCCAAAACAGGATTGTTCCATCAGCCAGTTTCCTTATGGTCGGCTGACACCTGGAACTTCAGTTGACATATCTGTCCCTCTGGCATGGACAAGGACACTGTGAGTTCATGAATGCAGTAGCTCTGTCTTGTCCAGAAGAGAGCCACTTTGCCCAGTTTTCCCCTGACCTCTGGCTCTTTACATTCCCTATTCTGAGATATTCATTGAGTTTTGGGGAGATTTGTGGTGTAGATGTTTGGTTTATTGATAAGTACTTCATAGACACATATTCTCTGTACTTTGACCAGTTGTGAGTTTCTACATTAACTGTTACCCATTGCAAGAGGACATTTCTTGGATGGCATATGAGCATGGGACAAATCCACTCCCCCCCCCCATTTTTGTGTGGCTATCTGCATGTCTGGATGCACATACCACTGCACATGTGTAGAGTTCAGAGGACAACTTGTGGGAGTTGATTCTCCTTCCACCAAGGGAGCCCTGGGGATCACACTTAGGTCAGCAGGCTTGGTGGCAGGTGTCTTTATTGGCTGAGACATCTTACCATCCTCAGCTATAGAGATCTTTCAGCTATAGAGACTTAACTTTCTATCACTGAGGGGCAGAGGCAGTTAACAATAGCCTGTAATGCTTTGGGAGTTTTTGGATTCCTTTGACTAATAACTCAACAGAGGGCTTCTCATACCTACTGTTGGGGTTTTTGTTAGATCATTATGTCTTGGCACACTGCCAGCCCAGAAGGGACTATATACTTGTACCTATACACAGACTTATGTGCATTGTAACCTTTTTTGGGGGGTAGGTAGTTAATAGTATTTCTTAACTTTTCGGACATCCTTACTGTTATTTTACTCCCTGTCCCTTCTCCTGTATTTATCTCCCTAATCAAAGATCCCACTCCCAGTTTCCCAATCAGAGATTACTTATATCCAGCTATTCCTCTCTGTTGCTTCCCAACCTGGCAATAGTCCCTTTTACTTACTTGGTTTTTATAGTTACTCTAGGGTATATACTTACATCGGAATATTTGGCTTCAGGAGCAAGCCTCTAATGAGAGAGAACATGTGGTTTTAGCCTTCCTGTATCTGTGTTACTTACTCAATATAATCTTTTTTAGTTTTATCCATTTACCTTCAAAATTATGACTTCATTTTTTTCTTTATAGCTAGTTAGTATTCCATAGCATATATGCACAATATTTTCGTTATCCCCCTTTCAATTGTAGAATATTTAGGTTCTTTTCATTTCTTAGTTATTGCAACTAAAGCAATGAACATGAAGACTCGTCCTTTGAGCATATTCCAAGGAGTTAGGTCATATGGTAGATTTATTTTTGATATTTTTTGAGAGTTATCCACACTGATTTGCGGTGTCTGGACCAGTTTCAATCCCTCCAACAGTGAATGAGGTTTAACTTTTCTCCACTTCCCCATTCCTTTGTTGTCAGTTGTTTTGCTCAACTTTGCCATTCTGACTGGGATAAGATGAACTCTCAAAAGTTGTTTTAATTTGCATTTCCCTAATTACTAGCATTGATGAACATTTTTAAAGGATATTTCTTAGCCACTCTCTTACCTTCTTTTGCAAATTTTTGTTTAGATCCAGGCCCAGTGTTTGAATGAGTGATTTGCTTTTTAACTTTTGAGTTCTGTATGTATTTTGGATATTAACCCACTTTCAGATAAATAGCAAAGAATGATCCACATTCTGTGGGCTTTCTCGACACACAGTTCATTGTTTCTTTAGCTATACAGAAGCTTTTTGGTTTCATGATGACCCACTTCTTAAATTTTGGCCTTAATTCTTGGGCAAGTGGAGTCCTATTCAGAAAAGCCTTTCCTACATTTGTATCATATAGGGTACTGCTTATGTATTCTTGTAGCTTTTTGAGGGATTCAGGTTTCAGATTTAGGTCTTTGATCTGTTTGGAGTTAGTTTTTGTAGATACAGGTTGTATTGTATAATTTTATCTCAACTTGACACAAACTAAAGTCATCTAAGAGCAGGGAACATCAATTAAGAAAATGACTCCATAAGATTAGGTTGTAGGCAAGCCTGTAAGGCATTCTCTTAAAGAGGGAGAGTTCAGCCCATTGTGAGTGGTGCCATCTGTGGGCCTACATGGTCCTGGTTTCTTTAAGACTCAGGAAGTGAGGAAGAGCAAGCCAGTAAGCTGCAGTCCTCTGTGACCTCTGTATCAGCTTCTGCCTCAAGGTTCCTGAAAATCTATTATTCTTATAGGCCTTCCAGCTTAATGGACTGCAGGTACAGGCTTTTAAAGTATTTATAATATTCTGAATTTCTTAGGTCCATTTGTAATATTCTCTGTTACTTTATGATTTTTTTTTTTTGATTTGGGGCCAGAGTGCTGTCAATCTTCTCAACAAACCTTTATTAGATTCATTTAGTCTTTGTACTGTTTTCTTTGTTTCTATTTCATTAATTTTTGCTCTGAATTTTTATTTTTTCTTGCCATGTACTGGGTTTGTATTTGGTTGATTTTTGTTTTTCCAAATTTTTGAGTTGCACCATTAAGTTATTTGTGCTCTTTCTGATTTATTTTTTTTAATGTATGTACATAGAGCTGTCATTTTTCCTCAAAGAAGGGAAAGTGCTTTCAGTGTGTTCAAGACGTTTTGTTGTACTGTTTTCATTTTCATTTAGCTCCAAGAACTTTTTTTAATTTCTTGATTACTTCTTTGATGAATTATTTAATCTCTATGAGTTTGTGTATTTATTAGAGATTGTGTATGTGTGTGCACGCACGCGTGCGTGCGTGTGTGTGTGTGTATGCATGTGTGTGGGTGTTGTCAATTTTGTTTTATTTCATTATCCCCAGAGAATATACATTAGTTATTTTTAGTCTTTAAATTTGTAAAGATTTACTTTGTGTCCTACGATATGTTCTGTTGTAGAGAATCTTGTGTGTGCTGCAGAGTTGAATGTGTTTTTGTAGAATATTTTTTGGGTATTAGTTAAGTTCATTTGATATGATGTCATCTATTTAAATATCATCATAATTTTCATTCAGATGACCTGTCTATTGGAGAAAGTGAGCTATTGAAATCACCCACTTTTAATAAATTGATGCTAATCTGTGTCTTTGAATCATGTAGTACCCCTCCCTCCCTGCCTGCCCCTGCCCCCCCACCCCCTTCCTGAATGTGTGAAACTGGATATCCCAGAGTTTAGTGCACATATGTTTAGGATAGCAATATCTTGCCAAATGGTTATTTTGATTAGAACACAGTGTTCTCCCTTCTGATTGCTTTTAGTATGAAGTATGTTTATCTGATTTTAGGGTAGAGATATCTGCATGTTTCCTGATCCCACTTGATTGGAGAACTTTTGTCTATTCTTTATTCTAGATTTGTGCCTATCTTTAAAGCTAAGCTGTGTTTCTTGTAGAAAACAGGTGGATTTTGTTTTTTGGTCCATTTAGTCATCCTGTGTCTTTTGCTTGGAGAATTGAGGCCATTGCAATTTACAATTACTGAAATGTATGTGTTAATTGGTCATCTGGTTGTTGGTTTTTGGTGGTAGTATTTTGTGTTCTCACTGGCACTTTGATAGCTTTTTACTTCTTTCCACATTCTCTTGTTTGTGTTCATTCCTGTCTTTAGCCCCAGTATTGCTATCTATATTTCTTCTAAGTTTGGTTTGTTTGATATAAAATGTTTTAGGTTGACTGCTTGTATTGTGGAACATTTTTCTTTGTTTTTCAACTGTGGTGAGTAGTTTGTGACATACGTTAGTCTTGTCTGGTCATCGTAGTCTTTTAGGACTTGGAATACATCCCTCTAGGTTCTTCTGGCTTTCAAAGTTTTCATTGAGAAATAAGTTGTCACTATGATGCTTTCTCCTTTATGTGCATTTTTCCCCTCTTGCATTCTTCAGTACACTTTCTTTGTTATGTGTACTTATTGTTTTAACTATGATATGCCATGGGGATTTTCTTTGCTGGTCTTGTCTGTTTGGTGTTCTATGTGCCTCATGGATCTTTTTGTTTTTGTTTTTTCCCCTATGAATTTGGAGTTGTTTTCTTTTATGCTCTTATTGAAGTTATGGTCTATGTCATTAACTTGGGATTCTCCTCATTCATCTATGTCTGTAATTTGAAAATTTGGTCTTTTCTTGATGTCCTGTATTCCCTCTGTATTTTTCCTGTTTTTGTTTGTTTGTTTTACTTTTCATATTCCTTATTTATTTGGTCTAGATACTCTACATATCTTTCAGGCCTGATATTTTGTCTTCTACTTGATCCATTCTACTTAAGGTATTTCCTATGACTTTTAATTTTTTGTTGTTTTCCAAAGTAAGGTAAGTTTTATTTTAACTAAGAAAATACAATAAATGTAATTGATCATAGTTGGAACTTTGAGAGTGATTGCATGATAGCTTCAGAAAAATTAAGCCCTGAAGAGGAAACTCATCGTGTATCTCCAGTGTGGGCCACCAAGGGCATTGTCTTGTGAGTACACACAGCATAATGGAGCAAGGAGGGCTGCAGCAGTGGCTATGAACAAAGAGAGGGTATGCGTGTAGAAAAATGAGTAAAATGGAGACAGGTACACTTCACAAATATCTAAACTAGTTTAGAAAGGACATATTGTATAAAACGCCTAAAAAGTACTTTCACCTCTTAAAAATGATGTCTCAGTTCAAGACTTTGTATAATGCTTTTGGAGTCTACTGAGAAAAATCTTTAAAAAAATAGTACTATTTATATGATAGTAAATATACAATATTTAGATAATAACAGTGCATTAAGTATTCCCATACAGCTGATAAGCATCACTCTCTTGCAATGACAACTTAGAAGGGTAAGTATGGCCCTGACCTTCATTTTATGATATTAGTACCTATTCTTGATTATAAGAACCCAAACAGCTACATTTTGTATAAAGTGTTACTTATGCTTGACTCTTTCAAGCCCCCATTAATCCTCCTTTGAGTTTTCTAGTTGTGCCTCTCTCTCTCTGGATTTTTTGAGACAGGGTTGCTCTATGTAGCCCTGACTGCCCTGGCACTCACTTTGTAGAACAGGCTAGCCTCAAACTTTGGTAGACTCACCTGCCTGCCTCTGAGTGTTGGAAATAAAGGTGTGGGCTACAGCATCTGGTAAGTTTTGAGTTTTTCAGTCCCATTTCCATTTCAGCTTTGTTCATCATTGTTCATATCTCTTATTGAATTCTGTTCTCAAGTCCTATACTGCCTTTGTTATTTCCATCAGCCTTCTGTTTGTGTGTTCTTGGGTATCACTCATGTGTTCACTCTCAAGTTCTTCCTTCTAATAATTTCAGTGATCTGTTTGTTCTTTCCCTTCTTCCCTCCCTCCCTCCCTCCCTTCCTTCTCTCCATACATGTGTTTTTAAGTTTCTTGAATTTTTTTGAGGAACTATGATTTTTCTTTTAAAATTATGTCTTCTGGGCTCATCTAGGTCAGCAGTTCTCAACCTATGAATCATGACCCCTTTGTAGTCTTGGGTCACATATCAGATATAGTATATATCAGGTACTTATATTATGATTCAT
This sequence comes from Phodopus roborovskii, assembly GCF_943737965.1. NCBI lineage: Eukaryota > Metazoa > Chordata > Mammalia > Rodentia > Cricetidae > Phodopus > Phodopus roborovskii. The sequence continues at coordinate 427,589 of NW_026126413.1, read as the reverse complement.
AATAGTAGCAAAAATTACAGGTATGAAGTAGCAACAAAAGTAATTTTATGGTTGGGGTCTCTACAACATGAGGAACTTTATTAAAGGGTTATGGCATTGGGAAGGTTGAGGACCTCTGCTCTAGACATTCTCTTTGGTAAACATTTCTACAGAACTGGTACAAGACACTCCAAGATCAAGTTCTCAACACGAAGGAGATTTATTTACTCCAGAGGGACAAAGGACAAGGGAGAAGGGGGAAAGAAATATGAGAGAGGGGGAAGGTTTTTTTTTTTTTTTTTTTTTTTTTTGCGGGAGGGTGGCAGTGGTTTTGAAGAACTCCCTCGGACAGACATGGCCCTTAAAGAAATGGCAGTTTCCATGTTAGGATGTTAATTTGATTGGGTGTGTTTATTAAGGACCCAAAGGGGGCTTTTTTGTAGAGAGCTGCGAAGTTTTTATTGCTGGATTTTAATACTTTGATAGCTGAACCTTGGTGGTCAGCCTCAGGAGGAGGAAGTGGACACGTAAGGGAATAGATCTTGGTGGCAGCTTTAGAAATGTAATCTAATGGTTATTAGCAATGCTTGTCAGAGCCACCTTTGTTATGCTTTGGCTGTCTCAGTCCCTTCAACTGGTAATTTTTGGAGAGGAGATACTAGCCTGATCTTTCATATTGTACCTATTCTGGGAAGGAGATCTGGGCATGTGAACATTTTTTATTAGTTCCAAGTCTGATATGGATAGAGCAGGTTGGGGCAGAAGAGAGGATGTGTCATGGGTCACTGTGCGTCAGGGATTGGGCCTGGAGGTTGAAATGCTTAGGTGAAATGAAGACAGTTGGACAGAGGGCACTGGGCTGGTGTACAGGTGTGTATTCTGGTCTAATCCTGGGTGTACTGTGGTGGTAGATCTGTCTTGAGTAGAGGGGTTGGGTGTTGTGCGGAAGTGGACTGTGAATTGGGGGATGGGTGGGACCATTCCTAGTGGAAGTCTAGACTTTGTTTCTGAGCAGGCACAGGTGGCCAGACTAGTCTGGGGCCCTGGATGAGGGACCTGGGAGCTAGATCTGGAAGGGTGCATGGAAGGAGGGGGAGGGGGTCAGGGGAAATCTTCAGGCTAGACTTCTGCAGTAGTAATATTTTACATAACTAAATACAATATCAAAGCAAGAAACTAATATAATCCATTTACTCAGGTTTCATTAGCTGAGTGTTCATTAGCATTAGCTGTGCAGTTCTGTCACATATGTAGATAGATGTAATTATCACCACACTCTGGGTAGAGAATAGTTTTGTAACATGGTTGTCTGTGTACTTTTGTGACTAACTTCTATCTGCTTCTTATACTTTTTCTTATCCCCCAGCAACTATTTACCTGCTTTTCATTGTTTCATTTAAAGGATGTTATGGAAATGGAATCCTAATATGTCGCCTTTTGACATTGGCATTTGTCACTTAGTAAAATGCTGTCCCATTTCAGCTATGTAGTATATACCTTCGTTCCTTTTTCATTGTTCAATAGTATTTATGTTGTGTGGTATTTACACATGGGTGACCAATCAGTCACTGGTGAATATTCGAGTCCTTTTAGTTTAGGCTGCCATGAAAAACAAAAACAAAAACCTGTAAACATTTATTTCCGTGTTATATTAGATAAAAATGCCCATGAATACAGTAGCTGGGTTGTACATAGGCATCCCCTGCTTTTGTCAGAAGCTGTCCTCTATTTTCCAGCCTGTCTGTATTCTTCCTGTGTATGTCCTCCTCTGTCACTTTGCCTTATTCCCTTGCAGCAGGGTGTCTGACTGAACTTGAGTCAGGGTGGCAGCCAACAAGCCCATGGTCCATCTTTTCTCTGCCCCTCACAGCTCGGTGCTGTAAATGCTCACAGCCATGCCTGGCTTCTATCATGACTTACTGGTCTGACTAAAGGCTTCTCTTACTTCACCTTCTGAGCTATCTCTTCAGCCTCTTTTCCCATTTTATATCCCACCAGCAATATACAAGTGACTTTATTTCTCTCCATTTCCACCAGCATTTGGTGTCACTGTTTGTTAATTTTAGCCTTTCTAATTAATGTTCTGGATAACTCATTAGGGTTTGAACTTTTTCCTAATGACTAACAATGTAAAATCTTTTCATGAACTTATTTGCTACCTGTATATCCTCTCTGGTGAAATAGCCTCTTCTTCTTTATTTTTTAAAATTACAGTTCTACTTCTTTCAGGTGTAGACATATTCAGGTCCCATGGTGCACATGTAAAGGTCAGATGACAACTCTCGTGAGAGTTTGTTCCATCTCTTCACTGTGTGGATTCTGGGGATCAAACTCAGATTTGGTAGCAGGTGTCTTTACCTGCTGAGCAGTCTTGATGGCTGTTTTTTTTTTTTTAAATTAATTTTTAAGTTTATAATTTTTATAATTTTTAAGATTCAGTAGTTCTATGTGTTCCAAATATTAGTCATTTGTTTTTTTTTTTTTTAATCTATATGGTTTGCAAAGATTTTTCTCAGTCTATAGCTTCTATAGCTTGTCTTTGCCTTCTTTTAATGGGGTCCCTTGAAGAAGAAGCACTTTTCTAATCCATGCTAATTATTTTCTGAAAATCTGGCTATGTAGTGATACTCTTTTTTATTCCTTGTATTGGTAATTTGTATCTTTCTCTTTGTTAATCTTGCTATGTATCAGTTTTATTGATATGGCAGAATTTAATCATGCATTTCCCTTTGTTCTGTGTTCCTGCTTTGAGACAGGGTCTCATTATCTATAGAGCAGTAGCCATAGAAATTCTTTGACACATTATTTCATCACTCAAGTGCTTTTGTTTCTTTTTGTGTATAAAATAGACCAGTATATAGAGAGCTTATTTATTTGCCCATGTCAGTTATGTTTTAGAGTGGCAACAAAAACATGGATTCACTTCATTGTTAAGATTATTCAGGAGCTTAGATTGCTGTGGAGAAACTTTTGCCTTTGGATCACTTAGCACTAAATTTGGTGGACATGTTGTTACGTACCTTTGAGAGAATCAGTAGAAGAAAAATACAATAAAAGTATATGCTTACTGTGTTGTGAAGGCCACAGAAAGGTTTACACATTGTAACTTTCCAGAACAATCTTGTACAGATAAATCTTAGCCTCTTTTTTGAAATCTTTTGTGAATATCCTTGTCTAGACAGTAGTGACTTTTAACCCTAATTTTGATAGTGACTCAAAACTAGCCTTTTATTAGTGCACATAGCATTAACAAGCAAATAGTATGGAGACAACAGTTGAAAAGACCCTTACAAATAATGAGGCACCTCATTTATAGTCCTTTTTAAAATCTCTATCACATTTAACAAAAATGCTGGTCATGTAAGATGATTTCTTTACCTAATATCTCGGTCTTGCATATAAAGCAAAAAAGTAGAATTACCTTAACCTTTTCTCCAGTCTCTTCATGCTTTACTGGTTATTCTGTAACTTAGGGAGTTTTATGTCTCTCTGTTGTCTGAGATACTTACCTCCTACTGTGATTGTGGGTGAATCTTCTTTCTTTTGTATTTAACAGGACATCATGAAGTTGCTGTGATATAACTGAAAAATAAAAAAGTTTTGTTCAAAATAATAACTGTAAGAAGTTTTTTATCAGAAAATTAACCTCACATGTATCAGTTAATTTGTAGCTTGTCAGTGATGTATTCAAACCAGTGGGCTTCTTGGGCTTCTTCAGTCTAAGGATGAAACCTGTTTCTGGTGCAGCTTTTATCTTGTTATTATGTTAATATTTTTGTTGTGTGCATGAATTATACTTTTTTATGAAGGCTATGTAAGCAAATCCCCATTTTGTGTTAAAAATTTAAAATCTAAAGTCTATGGAAAATTTGTGAAAACACTGTAAATTAATCATATATCCTTTACTTTGACATTTTGCCTCATTTAATTACTTTACATATGTATTATTTATGCCAAACTAATAATCATGTCCTTTCTTAAATACTTTATATACTTTTGTAGAAATAAGGAAACCTAAGTAGTTAAACATAATCAACTTAAAAGTAATACAATATTCAGATGTTTCTAAAATATTGTTTAAAAAATTTTGATGTCACATTCATTTAATTTCCTTAAACCCAGAATAGTTTGCTCAGCTTTTTATTTCTTTTATGCAAGATTTTCAAAGTAGTCTTTCTTTGTATTTTACTTTATAATTGAACTTAGTTTGCTCATTCCTGACGAATACTCCAAGGTCAGGAATTCTCAGTGGGTCACATGAAGGGTACCTGCCCATTGTTATTCCTATGGTTACATAAATTAGAACTTAATTGACGTTTGGTAGCACTAGATGTTGTCATGACCTCTGGCAGTCACTGATATTTTTATTGACTCCATGGTTTTGCCTTTTCCACAGTGTCATACTGATGAGATCATATAATAGTTTTTAAAGATGGGCTTGCTTCTCTTTATATGAATTTAAAAATTTCAATGTCTCCATGACTGTGCAGTACATTTCTTTTTAACAGTGACTAGTATTATATTATCTGAATGTACCACAGTTATTATTTATTGAGATACTCAAATGTTGGTTGCTTCCAAGTTTTGTCAGAATAAACCAGCTGTAGAGTCATGTGCATTTTTTTTTAAACCAGCTGTAGAGTCATGTGCAAAATTTTTTTTTTTTTTTTGTATAGTGTTTTCATTTAACTTGGGAAAACACTGAAGCGTAGTATTTTAATTTGTTTTCTGTTGCTGCCACAAAGTATTTGGGAATAGGTACTTTTTAAAGGCAGATTTATTTAGGTGGTGGTTTTAGAGTAAAAATTCAATATTGGGCTGCTCCATCTGTACAGTAGCTCTCTCACAAAATGAGAGACAAGCGGGAGGCAAATAGCTTTATGCAGAGTGGGTCAAACAGTGTACTCAGGAGTTAGCTTATTCTAAGACAACAACACTCAAAGTAATCCCACCCACGGGAAGTCTCCTACTAAGTTCCACTTCTTAAAGGGTCTGCTGCAGCTTTAACCCCAATCACTGCTGGGCAATGAACCCAGGTCCTAGTGCATCTAGGCAAGCACTGTTCCACTGAGTTGTATCTTTAGCCCTTTCACTGTCTCTTATTAACATGTGGACATCAAACATTCAGAATCTTTGAGGGAATCACATCTAAATCATGCTTAGTGTTGTTTTACAAGTATATCTTCTAGTGAAGGCAGCATATTTACACACAGTATTCTTACATTAAAGTTCCTGGTGTTAACAAAGATAAGTATGTAAAACAAAGGCATTACATTTTTTTTCACAAACTCTTTGCATGTATGTCTTCTTGTTCATTTCTCCCTTTATTATGAAGGGATTATAGCCTATTAAAATACTACACAATTATTATTAAAAGGGCTACTACAGGAAACATTCTTAGGCTGAATTCTTGATTTTAGTAATGAAGTACTTTACCGAAATACTTACTCAGTTTCCAATTATTGGAACTTCCTTTCTTGACAGTGTGCTTCTAAATAGTGTGACTAACAAAGAGACTTGTACTCTACATGTGCAAAAATATCTAATGATAAACATTGACAATGTTTACTAATCTTATTTATTTTCAGATCTCAAGTTTTGTGTCCTTTTTACCTTTAGTGTATGTAACATAAACCAGTTATTAGATGCAATGTTTGGTGGCTAGTAACACATAAATCATTAATATCTGTAAATAATTATTATTTTTCATAAATGCTAACTAAAATTTACCAGTGATTAACATCTGGGCCAAGTGTACCCATTTCTGAAAATTATTAATTATTGATTTAATTTTCTTAAAAATGCTATACACATTCATATTACCCTTTTCTTGTGAGTTTAGGCAGAGTATGTATTTCAAGTAATGAGTATACTTCATATAGATTTTTAAATTTGTGAGTAGCAAATTACTATAATTGTAATTTTTATTATTAAGAAGTTTTATGGGATCTATAATAATACTTCAATTCCTAACATTAGTAATTTTTAGCTTAGCTAGAGGCTTATTAATGTTTTGTATGGTGAAAAGAACCAAGTTAAAAATTAAGATTTTTTTTATGTTGTTTGCATGCATGTATCTTTGTACACCACATTGTACAATCAATGCCCTTTTAAAGTCAGAGGAAGGTGTCAGATCCGTTGGAAATGTAATTACAGATGGTTGTAAGCTTCTATGTGGATGCTGGGAATGGAACCTGGGTCCTCTGTAAGAGCAGCAAATGCTGCTCTTACCTTCTAAATGTTCTCTACAGCTTCTTTTTTAATGTCTAAAGCTTTTTAAATGTTTTCTATCTCCTTGCTTACTACTTATTCATGTTTGAAGGTTTTCTACCTCTTGCTGCTCTTAACTTCTAAATGTTCTCTACAGCTTCTTTTTTAATGTCTAAAGCTTTTTAAATGTTTTCTATCTCCTTGCTTACTACTTATTCATGTTTGAAGGTTTTCTACCTCTTTGTTAGAGTACTCAGTATATCAGTAAGATTTTTTTCAAAGTTTCAGCCAGGGTTTCCAGAAATTCTTTAACATGTTTGGTTTTGATACTTGCACTGATTTTTCAAACTGTATTTTGTATCTTTTAGTATGCAATAGTTAATGTGATGTATTGGCACTGTTAGGATTGCAGTGGCAGAGGAAGCAGTCTATGTCCTAAGAGTGGGTCTGACTAAGTCTTAGTGAATTCATGTTTTCACCAGTGTTTTTAGTAGTCTGCTGCCGTCCTTGTCCTTAGTTGGGACCAAAGAGCTATAAGGAGCTGGAGTCCATTACTTCTCTTTCTCTATAGAGAAGGCTAAAGGCAGGTGGAATCTTTCACCTATGTAGATAGTTAGGCTTTGGTAAACTAAATTTCTTTGAAGGGAGGCATTGTTAAAAGAGCATGAATATGTAGTACAAGATGATAGTATATTTGTATACTCAAAGAATAAATGAATTATAAAAAATAAATTAAGAAAGAATAAATAAAATTATTTTTAAGGGAGAAATCATATCCTGTATAAAAAGTTAGTCACGTCTTTGGATTATATTGAATATAGAATGCCTAATTTTTAAAATAACTATTTGATGCTGGGAGGGCATGTATCTTTGTGGTATAACATTTACCTAGCATATGACTAGCCCCAAGTTAAATCCCAAGTACTGAGTAAAAGATGTTTTAAAATTCCTGTTTGAGTTCTGTGTAGTGGTGCACATCTAATCCTATCATTCATATTTCATGTTTAAGGTTGTAGGAGAGTTGTAGATTTTTTTTTACTTTGTCCAGGTCATTACTTTTTAAAAGGATGAATTCTTTTTGGATTTTTCTTAACATGCTACACAGGAAACTGGAAGTGTTTTTACAAGACGTTTTGTTGTTGTTTATGTTTTTTTTTCTTTTGAGACAGCATCTTGCTGTGTTTCCCTAGATGAGTTGGTACTCATTATGTAGACCAGATGGCCTAAAACTCATGGTAATTATTCTGCCTCTGCCTGCTGGGTGCTAGAGTTACATGCATGTGCTCCCATGCCAACTTAATACAGAGATTGGTTTATGGAAATTAGAGCATCTTTTAAGAGTATAAGCAAAGAACAGTGATTTATATTATGAAATGTAATAGTAAGATAACGATGGGTAGACAAGATTATAAAGTAAGTACTTTATTCAAAATAACAAAAAAGATACAATTTGATTGGTAATTTCTTAATTATATATAATAAACATTTAACTTTTATTTCTACTATTTGGTTGATTTTCTTGTTTTTACTTCTACATTTAACAGTAAACAACATTATATTTTCAGTATTAATAGGTTTGATTAAAGCCTGCATATTTTGTCAGAAGGAAACAGTTTTGAACAATTACAAGGAATTATAGCAATTCAATATGTTAACTGTTTTATATGAGCACGCAGTAACATTTAGCCACTGTGTACTCTGATATTTAGTGTAAGGAGCTAGTAATGTTTTAGACAGTTAAATATCTTACGCTCTTCCAAATTTCAGGTGTGTACTATTGGGAATCCAGCATGGATATTAGTGTAGGGATTCTCTTAAGAGTGTTAAATTTACTAAGCTTCTTTCTTGCCTTAATTCATCTTTTCCTAAATTAACACACTTAATGATTCTTTGCATAGTTTCAGGAACATAACAACAGTACCATACTAACTTTCTAAGCATTTGGTGTTTATAAAGTAATACTGGGAAGAAAATGCCTTGGAAAACTTGTGACTTTAGTTCTCTTAATGAATTGCATTGAAAGAGTATGTTTAAATTCCTTTGATTCAGTATTTTTGAGAATTTGGTAGCATTTTCCTTTTTGTTTCATAGTGATATTGATGCTTTATGGTTAGCATAACTCTTTAATGATGTATTTAGTATATAAATATTATACATAGTTCTTTTCTGTATGTACTTGGCACACAATGCTTTTTAACTACATACTTATTAAATATTAAATTAATATTCCCAACATTTCAGAGTTAATTGTGTAGACAACTGGAAGAATGGAGGGAGCGCTGTCTTCAAGCAGGGTCAATGCTAATTTCTGTGCCATTTAGATTTTAGTGTATGTGTTACCAAAGTGGTCAGTGTGTGTGTGTGTGTGTGTGTGTGTGTGTGTGTGTGTGTGTGTGTGTGTGTGTGTATGTATGTATGTATGTATGTATGTATGTATTCCAGGGGAAGAAGGGATGTGTTTGCCATGTACTGCCTAATACCACTGGAAATTGTAGTGGCATTGCCATTAACTGCCACAGGAATAGAAACCCACACAAATCTCAAAAGAATAAATGAATCTCAATTATGCAAGTGAATAATGCTAGCATTATGTAGGGACAATGGTACTAATAAATTATGTTATTTGTTGTGTCTTTTTTTTCTCTCTCTCCTTTGGACATTGGAACTGTGATCAGTAGGACAGTTATAGGTGCTTTAGTTTTAGCGAACTAAACTGCTGTGTCTTAATTTTAATAGATTAACTTTCTCTTTTTGTGTTTTGGGGGACCATGTGTATGTAAGAAATCCTTGTGTTTTAACCATATGGGGTTTGTCTGTTAAAAATATGTATAGTTCTGTTTATACTTTGTATATTTTAATGTTGGTGCCCCTAATAATATTTCTTGTGTTTGTGCATATGTGTACTTGTATGATATAACATATTTCCTATTATTTTAAATATTTCTGTGTTCTTACTTTAAAGATGCATCTCTAATGTATATGGATTTTATTATCTTACCCAGTATGAAAATCTTGGTCTTGTAGTGGTTGTCCTAGAGATTATAATATGCAGCATTGGTTTATTACAGTTTTATTGAAAACACTTTTACTTCTCTTGTAATAATGATAAGAACTTAGAACATATAAACTCAATTTGCTTTTCTCCAGCTTTTTATACCATTTACATATGCATTAAAATACTCACTGGACATAATTATTATGCATACTCTTAGTATTTATTTAAATTTGCCCATGCATTTGTCCTTTCAGTAGCTCTTGGAGGTTTTTTTTTTAATCTGCTGTTAAAAATTTTTCTTTTTCTGAAGGATATTTTCTCTGTAATATTTTTTTAATATTTTTCCTGGACTTGAGAATTTTTTGCATTTTTTTTCAGATTTTACTTTTTTCTGTTCTCTTTCCTACGTTCTTTTAGGGACTCCCCATGTTTAGTTTCTTTTTTATAGAAACTAAAGGCTTATTGGGCCTTATGGTTTCAGATCGATATAGTCTGTGATAGTGGAACAAAGGTATGATGGCACATGGGTGTGGCTGGGGTCATGAAATTCTCAAAACCAACAAGGCCATACCTCCTATACTTCTGGGACCGAATATCTAAATGCCCAAAACTCTGGATGACATCTCAATCAAATCACTTCATCACATGTATGCAAAATCATTTGTTTTCTTTTCTGTATTTTCTTATTTGATTTTGTTCTTTAGTAGGCATATATTCTGTTTTCAGGTATCTGTCTTTTGAAAATATGCTTAATTTCCTGTTAACCTCATTTAACTCTTAATTTTATAAATTTAATTATTTTAAATGTTTTGATTTTTTATGCTTCCCTTTCATTATATTTCTCTTCTGTTTTTTGATTTATTTTTATATTTAATAATTTCATTTGTTTAATTTTTCCTGTGATGTTGGAAGTTGAACCTATAGCCTTTGACATCTAGTTAACTGTTCTGCCCCACTAAGCTGCATCCCCACTTAAAATAACTATTACTTGAAAACCTGTAGAGTACTAGAAGAAGAGGTAGGGACTGGTTTAGATTGATGTTAATGACAAGTCATGATAAGGAGCAGAAAGATAAAAAGATCTAGAAAGGTTAGGCCATGTGCCCAACTATATTGGGGACTGAGTCAGGAAATCACAAGTTCATTGCCCTCCTGGACTGAATGAGTTCCAAACCAACCTGAACATTTTAGCCATATCCTGGAGAGGAGAGGAGTGTGGCATGAGGTGATTTCTATCATTATCATCATCATGTTTTATTTTTAACTTGCTTGGTTTGAATTGTTGGTTCATATTGAAAGATTCAGCAGCTGTTTTGTCTCTAAAATTGATGGGAGAGTTAGGAATGATTTAACTTATTAAAATTTCTCTTGATCATAACACTGGCAAATATAGCAAATTACTTAGGACACATGTATTCTACCTTTTCTCAAGTTTATTTTGGAAATCCTAAGCAAAACCCTGCTCTTTTTAGTTCCCTTTGTTGAGATAGCATCTCATCTCAAAACAGACTGGTATTTTGATAAACAGAAGCAGGGTTATGAGACTTTTGTGAGAGAATGTGTTAACAATATTTGTGATACAGCAATCATCCTAGTGTGGCTAAAGAGGAAGATTGGAGTCTTTCATGGTAGCCTTTGAGTTGTCTGTGCTTAATTTGCTTTATGGGGCTTATGGTTTTTGCAAATAATAAACTTAACGCCAGCAAGAAATAACCAATTTTAGAAGAGACAGGAATTTTGTTAGACAATTTGGTTAGCCTTTTGAAAGTTATAGAACACTTCTGAAGTAGTATGATCAGCTATGTAACCATGTAGTTCAGGTAATAAAGGGTTCCCTGGCAATTGAATTTCTATACAGAAACATTGTGTTTTCTTGTAAGAAGACTTAAGCTTAAATATATGGTCATGAAGTAGGTTGTCTAAAATCCTGGGCAATGATCAGGTTCCTGTTAAAACAGGAAATTTGAATAGCAGTCTTTTAAATAGTTATCTGTTTTCCTGTTAGGGTAGTAAGACTAAAATTAGATAAAATATTATTTTCTACATGATCCTGAGTTCTTTGCTATGTCAGATGGATTCCCTAATATATAGAGTTGTTGTCAATTATTTCTAATTAGTCATGTTCCAGGAAAGGAATTGATACAATAAAGGTTTCTATTTTGAGGAAATAGAGGTAAACCTGGAGCCAAGGGGGTTGAGGGAACAGTGAGATACAGGATTTGGGTGTGCAGAACAAATTTAGAAACTTTGTGTGAATCAGTGATTTTATGGAATTTTGGGAGGAGGTGAAAAATGGAGTTAAAACTGAGTTGTTCAGACTACACAGATGTTTAAATTGCATGTGAGTGTTTAAAACTTAGAGTATTAATTTTTATTTTAATTATGTGTGTTCTCCCCTAGGTGGTATCATGGAAAACTTGATAGAACTATAGCAGAAGAACGCCTCAGGCAGGCAGGGAAATCTGGAAGCTATCTTATAAGAGAGAGTGATCGGAGGCCGGGGTCCTTTGTACTTTCATTTCTTAGTCAGACAAATGTTGTCAACCATTTTAGGTAAGTATTTGTTCCTAATACTTTGTTGTTATTTGTTTTAATATAGCAATTTGGTATTTAACCTGATACATACTTATAAATACATTCACTTTTACTTGATTTCAATTAAGTTAATCATTTATAGTAAATATTTTTGAAATGTTTAAACTTTGATTAAAGATAGTAAGTAATATTAGTCATTACAATGCCAGTGTTCAAATATATTTCTCATACTTGAGATGCACTCTGAAAAGATGAAAGCTAAACTGAAAGAAATATAAACTGAAACTTGACTGTAGAGTCACAGAAAATACACAAAACACTGTATAGAAGTTGAGATTGTCCTTAGTTCTTTTTAGCTTCTCTATCTTGAAATTTGGTACATGTTCACTTTTGTGAGATAAACAGATATGTATATTTTCAAATAAGGTGTCATCCTTATTAACTGATAAATGTTCTTGTGCCTTAGACTTTTAAATTTTAGAATAAGTTTTAAGAGGACTGTCATCCTTATTACATGTATAACTTTAACATAAAGTATAATTTAAAATATAACAGTATTTGATCATAATTTTATATAACATTTTTATTATAATTTACACAAATTTTAAGAGATTTGTAAGCTACTTCTACCCATAGAAGTCTTTAAAAAATGGCTAAGTCTTGCAGAGTGTTGGAGACACACCTTCTTTAATCTCATCACTTGGGAGGCAGAGGCAGATGAATGTTAGTTTGAAGCCAGCCTGGTCTACTGAACAAGTGCCAGGATAGGTTCCTGTGTACAGAGAGACCTTGTCATACCCCCCCCCCCAAAAAAAAAAAAAACAGAAAAAGAAAAAAATATTGTAGAGTCTTAAATATAGAAAGTGATGGGAGATATCTGAGGTCAAATTTTCAAATATTTGGTTCAATTACATAATGGAGTCTTGTAAATACAGTGTCATATTAAAAAATAATACTCAGTTACCAGTGATGATATTATTAATAAGTAGATTTTTGAAGTACAGGAATATATGTTAATGGAAAAGATTGTGAAATTGATAAAATTATTCTCTTTGTGAAACTTGGTTTTAAAAATTGGACGTAAATCCTGGGCATTGGTGGCCTTTAATCCTAGCACTTGGAGGCAGAGAGAGGTGAATCTCAGTGAGTTTGAGGCCAGCCTGATCTACAAAGTGAGTTCCAGAACAGCCAGAACTGTTACACAGAGAAACCCTGTCTCTAAAAACAAAACAAAACAAAACAAAAAGTTGGACAAAGGTACTAGAGGGACAAAGCCCCATGGGAAAGAACATGGATTTAATTTCTACTCAAAAAAAAAAGAGAATTAAAGACACTTGTTTTTAAGATCCTTTTCAAACTATTTGTTTATTTTTTCTTTACAACCAGGATTATTGCTATGTGTGGAGATTACTACATTGGTGGAAGGCGTTTTTCTTCACTTTCAGACCTAATAGGTTATTACAGTCATGTTTCTTGTTTACTTAAAGGAGAAAAATTACTATATCCAGTTGCACCACCAGAGGCAAGTGAAACTTGAATGAAATATCATAACTTCTACAAAATCAGATGAACTTTGATCTAATTAAATTCTTAGGTCTATTGTAATTTTATAAGTATTTCTTTTAATTTTGGTTATAATGTTAGAACAAAAATCATTGTTTTTTTACTAAATTTTGTATTGAAGTAACTAGATTTTTAAGATAATCTTGTGCATTTATAACTTAACGTAATTGCTAGAGAAGTTAAAATGTTTTATATTATAAAATGAAGATTAATCTCTATGTTCTGGATAGCTTATTTAATGATTGTTCAGATTACCTTAAAGAAAAATGTTAAACTTTTACAATGTCTGTGAAAGTAACAGGCAAGAGTAGTAAACATTTCTAGGTTCTGATAGAGGCCCAGTAAAGTTTAATTTGAGTGATCTTATGGAGTTTTATCATATGCAGTTGGCTTTAAGCTTTGTGTGGATACATCTTCTTTGACTTGGATACAGAGACAGTCTTCTTTTGATTATGTGCATGAGTGTATGTGTGACTATGTGTACAGACTCACATGTGTGTCAGGGTTGTATGTGCATACTCATGACTGGTGGCTAGAAGTTGACATAAGAAGTCTGTCTTGATTGTTTTCTTCTTGATTAATTGAAGCAGAGTCTTTGGATGAACCCAGAGATTTTCAGTTTGGCTAGTTTGGCTTGAATAGTTTACTTCAGGTATCCCCTGTTCCTGCCTTCTAAATGCTGGGATTACAGGCAGCTGCCACACTTGTCACCTGTAACAATTTTTATATGGGTCCTATGGATCCAATTTTGGTATTCAGACTGTGGGATAGGGGTTTTAGCTACAGAGAAATGAATGGTATCCCCAACCTTTAATTATTAATTACTTTTAATGGTTTTTAGCCAGTAGAAGATAGAAGGCGTGTTCGAGCCATTCTACCCTACACAAAAGTACCAGAAACTGATGAAATAAGGTATTTTATACTATTTATGTTTATGCATTTGAAAGAGCTAGACAATGAAGATTTATTGCTCTTAAACTAGGGCAGGTTTTGAATTTGAGGAAATATGATAACTATGTAAAATTGCCTTTAGTATTGGATTTGTTGTGGTCCCATGTGATGTCTTGTCTATTCAGATCAAAGATAGGAATCAGGGTAGCCATAGTGAAAATGGTAGGAGAAATAACAGCCTTTTTTTTTTTTTTTTTTTTTTTGTAAAAATATTTATGAGAAAGTAGTGTTCGTTCACAATTTGGTGGCTCACCTATTTATTTATTGATTGATTTTTTTTTTTCCTGTCACACCCCTTTTGAGCAGGCACTATAATCAGTCATGCAGTTCCAGTGCTTTGTAACCAGATTGATTGGTTTTTATACCCATAACATTTATGGGTCTACTATAAATGATACTGAATTTTTTTGAATTTTGTATAATGTATGAATAATTTTAAGTTTCAAGACTATTGTGTAACCATAGAACATCATAGTTTTTTGTTTGTATTTGTGTATAATTTGATTATAACTAATTATTAAACTTGATAATCGAATTATCCTTTTCTAAAAGCTATTTAATCTTTCATAGAAACCTCATTTCTTAACTATAAAATTTTTACTAACTATATGGTTTCTCTTTGAAATAGCAGCATAATAAAATATAAAAACATTTTTTGTGGTACTAAAAGTTTTGGAAATTTGTATCAGAAAACAAAGACTTAGTAGTTTGAATCTCAAAATAAAAGTTCCAGTTTTAGATAGTTATAGTCAATCTAATGACTTTTCATTTGATTCTTATTAACGCACTTATATTTGAATTAATGTGGGAAAATGAATAAAAGCAACTAAAAAGAAGAAAGTCCTTTATTAGACATAAGTAGTATTGAAATATAAGTTCTAGAAAATTTATAAAGTTCCAGTCAAATCATCTAAGGCAGCAGTTCTCAAAGTATATTCCATTTTAAGTGCTGACCCGAGACTCATTCACAAAAGTCCATATGTTATCTGGTCTTCTCAAGTGAAGATTTACTTCAAGAATTGGAGGCAGATTCAGGAGACCAATGCTGTCATTGCATTAAGTCCAGAGGCTTGAGGAGACCATGGGAGTCAGTGTAAGTCCCAATTTGAGGACAGACATAAGAAGAAATGTCTCAGAGAAACTAGTGAGTGAGGCAGACGGGGAGAAAAACAAGCATTTGTCTTACACTCAGTGAACTCAATATACTGGATCATATTTATTCTATGGAGGAAAACAAGATACTCCTATTCACCTAGAAAATGTAGCAGGAATCATAAAAAGCCAGAGACAGATATTGGGGTTCAAGCTTAAGATCAGAAAAGCAAAGCAATCAAGCCACTATAGAGTTCTTACCTCTACCAAGGCTCAGACCAAAAAGGGGTGATCCTGTCCTCGGCTTGATTGCAGATTGAATACACTGCACTCCTGTCTCCACCCGCCTTATATTCCTCTCTAGTGTTGGGATTAAAGGTATGAACCACCACTGCCTGGCCTGTATGGCTGCTTAGTATGGCTCCTGGGATTAAAGTTGTGCACCATTACTGCTTGGTCTGTATGGCTGACTAGTGTGTCTAGCTTTGTACTCTAATCTTTGATAGAAAATAAAAAATATCACAAGAAAAGCCTAGAAGGAATCTTCATGTAGGTACTTTGTCATCCTATTAATGTGAAATTAACTACCCAAGTCTTTGAGATATTATTTCCATAACTATTTTAAATTGTGAGTGCACATGGTAGTCAGAAGTGTTTGCTAATCAGAAACTGCTGGTGCTTTAAAGGAGAGAGAACAGCACAGAAGATCACAGTGTTGTAGCTAAACAAAAATAGCTTCATTGGATGCTATGGATGAGGAAACAAAGTGCTTATTCTATTGTGTTTGTACATCTTTCTAGTATTTCTTGTAGTGAATGAGAAAATTCTTCCATATAGGTGTTAATGGGTATGTGTCTGTTATCCTAGCACCTGGGAAAGTGATTCTAGAAAGGCTTCATTTATTTGGTTAAGTGATAAAATATGCTACCTCAGAAAATATTGGGCACCATTAAGGAGGAATTAAGAATCAAGATGGTGGGGTTGGTGGCACATACCTTTAATCCCGGCACTCAGGGGAGACAGAGGCAGGGGGATCCTGTGAATTCAAGGCCAGCTTGGTCTACAGAGTGAGTTCCAGGACAGGTTCCAAGCTACAGAGAAACCCTGTCTCAAAAAAGAAAACAAAACAAAACAAAAAAAAATCACTATGATATTATTCTGTGGCTGTTTAAATGTAGTGATATAAGTTCTGCTTTGTACAAGCTTCGTTTTCTGAAATTTGAGAAACAATAAAGAATGTGATCATTTAGAGGAAACAAAGCTTTCAAGTATATTGAGAGAAGTATTTAATAGAACTAAGGTTTATTCGTATTAAGACAAAGAGAAAATTATTGAAAAATATATGAAGATACCTTATAGACATTTGGTCTATGTTTTTTTATGTTTTAAAGCCTGGAAAAAAAATGGCAAGGAATTGCTGGCTGATGGTTTTTTTTATATTGATGACACACATCAGTCAACATCTCATGCCCCCTAATGGTGTAAAGCTTAAAAACATCTAGGTAGTAAAGAGGAAAAGCAAGCTCTAAAAAGTATAGATGACTTCTAATACATGGGTGCCATGTTGAGATAAAGAAGGCTGTACTCATTGCACAATAGGCATTTGAATGAAAAATAAATGCTAATTAATATTTTTATATAATAAAATCAAGTGTGATTATCTAAAGGAAACTTTCTGAATTTACTTTCTCATATATATTATATTTATTACATTTTTCATACATATGGAAGAATAACATCATTGAAACAAACTAATAATTCAATTTGCTTGGAACTACTTATAATTTATTATTTAGGGAAATTTTAATTTGAATCTAATATAGCAAAGTAGATAG
Source organism: Phodopus roborovskii (assembly GCF_943737965.1). Lineage (NCBI taxonomy): Eukaryota > Metazoa > Chordata > Mammalia > Rodentia > Cricetidae > Phodopus > Phodopus roborovskii. The sequence continues at coordinate 410,429 of NW_026126413.1, read as the reverse complement.
TAGGTAGAAAAACTAATTTGAATGTAATCAAGCAAACTAAACACCATTATCAAACTTATAATGAAATTATACATGTAATGAAATTAGGATTCAGATTATTAACTGTCTTCAGTTTCACAAAACATGTCAGAAACAGCACAGAACTTTAGGTTTTATAAGTGTTTCTGCTTTTGCCGATATCATAATATCCAGTATGGTAGCTTAGGACTACTTCAATGTTCATTTTTAAAATTTTAATATCATTTGCTATTTTAGCTTCTTAAAAGGAGATATGTTCATTGTTCACAATGAATTAGAAGATGGATGGATGTGGGTTACAAATCTACGAACAGATGAACAAGGCCTTATTGTTGAAGACCTAGTAGAAGAGGTGGTGAGTTTCATGTTTTCCTATACTTTACATCCTGAGTCCTAATAAAAAATTGAGACTTGTACACTTTCTGGGCTATTTAGATAGGGACAAATTTCTTTTGAAAGTCATTAGCACAAGGACATTTTAAGGTATATTTGGTGTTAGTAAATGGTATTTATTTATAAGGACATAAACAGTTTATTAGTATGTTATAATATATAGCTACCTTTCCAGAAGTGCTTCTCTGCTTCTGAACTAAGCAGTCACTTATTTTGATATATTTTGTGCTCCTGTTCATCATCAGGTATATTTCAATCATAGAGGAATTTTAAGTGGTTGTATGTTTGTTACAAGTTTTCAAGTATGTGTATGCTTTTAAATAATCTAGAAAAATGTAATTATATTACACATAATCTCAAAGTCTTACAGTTTGATTATTCCTTTTGTTTACTTTGCTATCACATTATTATTTATCTTAGTACATAATATAAATTACCCCATATATTTTTAGAGGCAGATCAGCACTCAAGCAATGTTTGTGCTTTGTAGACAATATTCACTACCAACTAAGTGTATTAAACATTATTATTTTGGAATTTAGCTTTTCCTTTTAGATTTGTGTGGTAGGATTGGCTTTCAGTGATCTTTTATTCCCTGTCTCCTCCCCGACCTCAATCCCTGAACAGTCTGTGGAATATGGCAGAGTAAATTTTTTTGTTTTTGGCTACTTTTGTCTGCCTAATCTGGCAACTAGGTCTTGATTGACAAGCATAAAACATACTGAGGAAAATTGGAAGGAATTATGGAAGTTATATGTGATATGTTCTGTATTCAGTCACATACATAGCGAAAGATCTAGGATTATAATTTACAGTTCTTTAGTGTTCATTCTAGAGGTACTAACACCACATAGGGAGGACATCCAGACTGAATCACCTTATTGTAATCACCTTTTTGTCTATGTTAGTCCTCATATAAGTTTTTAGGTTTTGTTTATGTTAAGTTTCCTTTTCCCTATTATACTATTCTTCCCTGTTCTGATGATGAAGGGATGAAAATATAGTTGTACTTTTCCTGATGTATTGGATTTCTGGGTCAAAATTAATAAAATAAACTTCAGTAAGAAGAAATGAACATTAGCAAGTGTCTACAGAAGAATAATATAGAATAGTCCACTGTAGGATAAGGGGATATTACCTAACATGAAACAAAAAAGTTAATTCATTATAAACGAACACTATGGTGTGATAGCTAAAAAGGAATAGAGCCATAATGCAAATTAATCATTCTAAGAAGTACTACAACATTCAGTATAATTTTATACAGTAGGCTTATGGGAAGTTTTGGAATTCCTTGCAGAATGAAAAGCCACTTGGACACTGATTTAGGGAATTCTCCTCTCTGAAATTCTAACTAGGACTGTCTAAGCACGTTCACATTTTTAAATTCCACCTCTAGATTGTATGCTCCATGAAAAGGCATCTTTTTCTTGTTGGTATTGTTTTAATTCACTGCTATAGCCCATTGCCTAGATTGCTCTCTGGTAGCTGTAAATTTTTAGTAGATGAGTCCAGTATAATGGTCCCTCTTCTTCACATTCTTGGTCTGTTAGGTTGTCTTGTAAAACTTATTTATTGTTACTAGATCAGTCTAATTGTCAACCTCTCTCTCTTCTCTCTCTTTCTCTTTCATCAGAGATATTGTTTCTAGATACTTTTTTAAAGGACAAATTATTTCTACCACTGTTTTCACAGTACTCAATGATTCTATATTCCCTTATACTTAAAACACTATTATATAGACAGCGTTTTTAGGATGGCAATTATAATATTCGTTTGTAGTTTTTATAGTAAACATTCATTGATTGTTTATTTTAGTCTGACGAAATACTTAGTAAGGACCTAATTAAGAGAAGTGCTTGCTAATATTTTTTTCTTTTTTTCCTTTTATTATCAGTTCATTAAAAACTTAATGTAAGCTGCTACAACTACAGTTCAACATATACTCAATGAAAACTGAACTTAGTCTCTGTTTGGGGTGGTGGTGATGTTATAGAGAATAACTTAGACTTTAGTAAGATAGTCACTATTGTGGAATGAATAATACTAATACTAGAATAGCTTTAAAACCAGGAGTACAGATTAGAGTAAAATAAAATTTAAGATGACAAAAAGAGAGAGGATTCATTTTGTATTCCACAGAAAAGAAAGTAAGTTCTCACATTTTAGGGTCTAAGTGTTCAACTGCAAGAAGGTAGCAGTTGAGTTAGTTACCCTTAATTAAGGCTTGTTTTTTATTTATTTGTTTATTTATTTTAATTAGGTAGGTGGCAATAAGTTAAAGGACATTCTAATAGCAAAAATCACAGCAGAATAGCAGAATGCAGACTACAGTGGAGAGGTGAACTAGATTAGCAAATGAGTAGTTAGGTATGGCCATGGCATAGACACCCAGAAAGGGAGTAGGTAGTGTGAGGCAGGAATTACATACCTGAGGCCTATGGCTACAGGCATTGGTTATAAAATGAGGAGTATGTAGGCAGGAGAGAGGATAATAAAGGTTTGGCTTTAAAATACTGTGTCCATTTGGTTTGTTTCTTCTTAAGTGCACATCTACAATTGACACAAAGGAACTTAGAGAGGTTGGAGTGGGCACAGCAGTAATTATACTTTATTTGGGCTACCTTAATAGCTTGTAAAAAGAAGAAAGGGTCTGATTTAAACTGATGGCAAGAGGAAGAGGTGAAAAGAGAGAACAGCGAACTATGTAGGGATAGTTCTTGATCAGAAACATCTTCTCTCCTAACACAACTATAAAAAGTATAGAGATAATTTTGAAGATTGGATTCTTAGGAATTTTAATGAAATTAGATTAGGATTTAATTTTATTTAATTAAAAATTATGCTGTCTTAATCTCTTCCCTTTAGGGCCGGGAAGAAGATCCACACGAAGGCAAAATGTGAGTTTGTATTAATGATTAAAAGAAAAAGAATGTAAAACTGTAAATTAGAATAATATTCAAAAATACTTAATGAATTTTAGACTGATGTATGTGTTTTTAGTTTGGTTCAGAGAACTGATACACAAATATCTCTTAAAGATCTAGTACTAAATTCTTAGTTTTAAGCTAGCAGTGGCCTATAGTGATATACAAATCTCATACCCTCAAACAAAAAGCCTTATCAAGTAAATGTTGTATTTGCATCTTAGTGACCAGCATACCTCTCCTCCTCCCATTTCTTACTGCCTTTTTTTGGGGGGGGGTTTCTTTTGTTTTTCAAGGCAGGGTTTCTCTGTATTGCTTTGGAGCCTGTCCTGGGACTAGCTCTTGTAGACCAAGCTGGTCTCGAACTCACAAAGATCCACCTGCCTCTGCCTCCAGAGTGCTGGAACTAAAGGTGTGTGCCACCATTGCCCTGCACTAATGAACTTTTAAATTCAATTTTTATCATGTGTATGTGAGAGAACTTTTGACAATTTTAGTATAACCCAGCAAGGTCTTTCAAAATAAACTTTTTAGACTGCTTTTGTGTATGCAGGATTCCTTTTAAAATCTTAGCCTTCAATCGTATTCTATTTTATTCATATTATTTCAATAGAGTACTCATCTATTATCTTTTCAGTGCATTTTTTTTTTCCTAAGTAGCCTAACAACATTTATAGATGGAATTTAAAGCTTGCCTCAAATGTTTTACTTTATGTTCTGTAGTTATTAGTAGAGGAAATACATTAAAATATTCAATATGTATGTAGTTCTTTTTATTTTGTTTTTTCTTAATACATATTATCTTATGAGTATGTTCTTATATTATTACTCCATATGGGTACAAGTGACTCAATTACTGAACTATACCTAGTGAATTATGTTAGAAATCTGTATCAGTAGTTTTAAATTCTAGTTAATGGTTGAAGGAATCAAATTCATAACAAGTAGATTGGAGGTGTGTTTGTGTGTCTGTGTCTGAATGTGTGAATGTGTGTGTGTATATGTATGTACATATATTTTGTAGATATAATATATATTCCCATTTTTCTCCAAACACAATAATTCTGATCTTCATTATATAACATCTTCATAGAGGTCATAATGCAAAGAATCATTTTTTCTCTTGTCAGAAGACAGCAGAGTTACTGTAGCAAATGGTAATTTATATTCATTGTTTAATATTAACAATTATGAGAAGTAAAAAAAACTTGAAAGTTTTTTGCATGTCTTAAGGTCACCACTCTGTGTAGTTAATATGTTCAAGAACAGAAGCTCATGGGGCAGATGAGATGGTTTGCAGGTAAAGATATTTACTGCCAAACCTGATGACCTAAATTCAATTTCCAGGACCCACATGGTAGAACAGATGAACTAAGTCCTACAAGTTGTCCTCTAACCTCTACATGCTTTTCATGGTATCCACACATTTAAACATACTCTATGAATCTGAATTCAGTATTATGAAATTCTTTAGGTTTTCAAGAGAAAGTATAAATCCTCTTGTATCCCTATTGTAACAGTATAGACAGATCTAAGATGATAGTAAATATTTAAAACTTCATTCATTTTTTAATGTCAAGTATAAGTCTTCACTGGGAAGTTTTATATTAACATATGTTCATGTTTTATTTTTTTGACCTTTATATTTATGAGGTATTTGCATAAGTTAAATTTGTGTTGATTTGTTTTATATATATGCCTACTGTCTTAAGTATTTAAAGTAAAGGCTCTGGCAGAAGAGTATAAATTCCCTTTGGGATTAAATAGCTAGCATGACTAACTTCGTTTCTCTGCTCCATGTTTTCTGTGTGGGCACTACTAAGTTCTAATAAATCTTTCTTCTAAAATATTTATTTACTGTGTGCCTTCTTTCAGTCATAAATAACTTTACTATAGTCATTCTTTAAAGTACCTGATATAGCAGCCACCTTCTTTTCTGCTAGGTACTCTAAATTGTTAGGTTTCCTCCCACTCACTGAGTGGTTTGTCTAAAAGACTTCTCAGATAGTACCACTTTCTCAATGAAAATCCCAAACTGATCCTCTGTTAACTGGAGTTCAGGAGAGCTTCAAAAGATGACCTGTCACACCTGTCTCCTGTACCTTTTATTAGCCTTATATCGTCTTATTTTCCCCTTTTTAAGCTTTTATTTAATGCATGGATTTATTTTTTATGCTTTTATTAAGCTGCTTCCCAAGTAAGGGTTACCCTTTAGTTGTTTGTATTTATCTAACTTAGTAAATTTAAGTTCAGTGAATCTTCATGTTGTTCCTTACATGTGCTAAAGACTCTCCATTACTCTCCAAACTCCTCAGCACATACTCATCACTGTACTTACTGAAGTCATATGCTGTTTTTCCTAACCAGAGTCTAGACGTAAGAGCACAAATCAAGTCATTGAGTTATACGTTTTACCCAAAAATGACTCCAGAAAATATTATTACCCCTTTGCCTCAAGACTATTTTCTTAATTTTCAAAGTTGAGTATTTTTAACATTATTGAATTTTAAAAAACTCTCTGGGTTTTATTTTTACTGGCTAGAAAGCTATAGGGTTGGTCTTTGATGCCATCTAGCTGATTCTCCTAGAATGTAGAAATTACTCTAGCATGTGTACTGAATTGTAGTTTAGCCTTAACGTGAATGCAGTATGTAGCCACAAACATTTTAAAGCATTCTGGACTGTATTGTTTATTTCCCTTTCATTATTCATGTCTGCTCTGAGAGCATCAAGAAATTTGAATTAGTAAGTAATGGTTGAAATAATTTTTTTAAAGCTTTCTTCTTCATTTAGTTGAAAATTAAGTTGTATTTTAACTTTCCCTAGTAACAGAATAGTCAATTTGAAGCAGAATGAACGACTATAGCACTTGTGTTTCCTGTCTTGTATTATGTGTACCTGACAACTGAGTCTTAACTCAGTACTACAAGTCATTGTAATAAGAAGATAAACCAGAGTGGCAGAGAAGTGATCTGAGATTCCCAGTGAGAGAAAATGGGATTTAATGTAAATAAGAGGAAAAATTTAAGAACTTTGGCTTTTAAATAATTTATTTTATTTTTGAGACAAGGTCTCACTGTATGGTTCTGGCTGGCTTGGATCTTGCTGTGTAGACTAAGCTGGCCTGAATTTATAGTTATCTGCCTGTCTTTGCTTCCCAAGTGATGGGATTAAAGGCATGCACTACTTTGATCGTTAAGTAATTTTTTTAACGTTACTTTATGAGAAGGTAAATGCTACGTACTTGAAATTTTATTATGTCATATTTCAACTACTATAGTTTATAATATATCCTAAATGTTTAATTCCAGGACACAGATTATAAAATACTTTAGTAGTCCAGTTTGATAGGCTTTTAGCTCAAAATTTAAAATAGTTTTAGTTCTCTCTGTTGGTGTGTACTTGTTCTTTTGTCAACATTTTAATTTTACTGGGAGAGATCTTATGTTAAGAGAAAATTAATTATAAGAGAAACATGAGAAAAAATAATTTAGTTGTGCTGTGTATCATCTTCCCATCCCCTACAAGCTGTCCAAGGAAAAAATAGCCATGATATAAGCATGTAACAGATACTACTAGAACGAAAAATTAGTGTTTTTCAAATATTATAATTAATATGGAAACTATAGTTTATATTTGATCGTTCCTAGTTTTTCTGTACTTTGTTGAAATAAAGCATATTAACTTTCCAAAATACAATAAAAATGTAATGATGAAAGTTGATCATTTCTACTACGTTTATTTCATGTTAGCTTGAATTAGAAATATTTTTGCTTACTTTTGAGTATATGAAAAGAGCAACAGCTTGTGTGTGGCCTTTTGATTTACATGTCAAATTTGTTCTCCTTTTAAGATGGTTCCATGGGAAGATTTCCAAACAAGAAGCTTATAATTTACTAATGACAGGTACCTTTGTATTCTTTAATGTCTTCATAAAGTTTAAAATTGAAACAATCTTTTTTCATGTACTATGCTTTCCTGTTTGTTTGATTAATATGTATGCATATTGCAATTTGTTCCCAATACTTGGAAGCTGGTATTTTTCTGGTTTGTTTTAAGTTAAAACATCCATGTAAAATAAACACTTGTGAAGTATATTTTTCTTCTTCCTTATCTTCTGGGCCTGTTTCCTTCCCCATGTGTTTACAGCTTATGATCTTATGATATATATTTTGTTTGTGTGTATCTTAGATCTATCCTACATATAATATACTTAGAAGAATATACTTTTTAATGTTAAGAAATAAACTAAGAAAACATTTCATATTTACAAATACAAACTTTTGTCTCTTTTTATTGATCATTTGATTTCTAGTCTACAAATACCATATAACCATATCATTTTTTTTTATAATTCATTTATAATGTACTTTGTTTGTTTGTTTTTTCAAGACAGGGTTTCTTGTGTAGTTCTGGCTGTACTGGAATTTGCTCTGTAGACCAGGTTGGCCTCAAACTCAGAGAGATCTACCTCCCTTTCTCTCCTGAATGCTGGGATTAAATGAATGCACCAATATACATTCTTGTATTATTTGTGTGCATGGTGGAATTACATAATTGAGCCTTTTAAAAACTGTATTCCTAATTTCTGTGATTGTTACAGGAAAATACAAATCAGATTTATTTACATTAAGGGTTTATTATTTAAAGCAGTAGTTCTCAACCTGTGGGTTGTGACCTTTTTGACAAACCTCTATCACCCAACATACTTACATTACAAATCATAGCATTAGCACAATTACAGTTGTGAACTAGGAATGATACTAATTTTATAGTTGCAGTGGTTCAAAACATGATGAATTGTATTAAAGGTTGCAGCATTAGGTAAGTTGAGAACAAGTGATTCAAAATAACAACTATGTTACTTTGTTCTTTATTAGTAACTGTTCCTTGCTAGGTTAATATAACTAGCAGGTATTTATTAGTAAGTTATGCCTGACAAAATTGGGGACTTGAAAAATTGATAGTTACTATATTTTATAGGAACCCTGAAATAGGTAACTATAGTAAATAAATGATAATTCATAAATATGTGATCTCTGTTTTTATAAAATGTCATTACATCTTAAATCAGTTAGTTACCCTTATATAGGATTTGAGGCAGATTTTGAAGTGCTTAACATATTAAACTGCACTAAGTAGGTTCAGAAAAGAGTTTAAAACATGCCAATGCTAGACCGTGCTTAAATAGAGTGCTATGAAAACTTTACGGTTGGAATCAAAATTACTCACTTTAGTGAGTTGTTGCTGTAGGTTTATATTTTGATAGTGAATACTTGATGTGTCCATGATTTTTTTTTAGCTGTGTAAACATAAAAAGAATCTAAAAATATTTCTTAGATTAGTTTGTATTTTTTTCTTATTCATATACTCCTTTTGAAAGAGTGGACACTTGACTGAAAAGACACAAGCACATTCATGTATAAATTTACACATGATTCCATCTTACACTGAAGAGGAAACAAAATATCATTGTTACCGAGTTTTCTTTATCATATATTAAACTGCACAGTTTGTACAGATTTTTATTATTATATATTTCTTTGTATTGAACACAAAATTATTTGATAGCAAGAGGCTAAGCTGATTACTCTCATTACATGTGATACTGTATTAGTCATGCTTTCTTACAAGTCAATTCCTAATCTTCTGTTAACCAGTACTTAACCACAAAGGAAACATTATAGTGTTAGGGGCCATTGCTAATTAAAGAAATTATTTTTTGTCACCTTTTCAGGATGACACTGAGTGAGTAAAATATATGTGTTTATTGGCAATGGATGATAGGCTCACATACTTAAGTTACTTTTAACATGCCTTTGTTAAGTGCCGATACAGTTTTACTTTTTAATCATTAATTGGAAATCCAGAGAAAGTATAGACTATTAGGTCAAATAAGTTTAACTTTTGAAGATCCTCTTTAGGAGATTAACATTTGATGTAATAGTTTTAGTTACTGTCACTATCATTTTTCTGAGAAGGATAAAGAGGCCTTACTACAGAAGTCACTGTTACAGACTTTCAGTTCCATATGTCTAGAAAAAAAAACCAGTTATATGTGCTTATAAGTCATAAAATGAAAATAGGAAACACTGTCTTAAAGTTTTATGGTAAAAATTTACATGTGGTTATGACTTTGAATATGCTTCCTAATTAGATTACTTAACATATTTTCTTTTTATTTGATAAAGTATAAAACTAACAACTTAACTTTTACAGTTGGCCAAGTCTGCAGCTTTCTTGTGAGGCCTTCAGATAATACTCCTGGCGATTATTCCCTGTATTTTCGGACTAATGAAAATATTCAGCGATTTAAAATTTGTCCAACACCTAACAACCAGTTTATGATGGGAGGCCGATATTATAACAGGTAAATCATGACAGTTTAAATTATCTTTTAGCTGTGGTCAAAACAGTTGGGCTCAAAATACATAAAATTTCTAATATATTAAGAGTTTCTTATCTGAGATTGCTTTAAACAGAATGAAACATGAATATTGTTAATCTGTCTCCTCCAAAATATCGTATTGTTTAATAAAATACTTCTTTATAAGCTATTTATAGGTAGCTCCCTAGGAGTCATCTGGCTTTTTAAAATGTCATTATATAATTGGATTATCCTCTGAAGTTGATACTTCTGTGTGTCATGATTAGTTTCCACCTCTCAACTTCTGAGAAAACTTTGTCTTAAAATGTATGAGTTTCAGTTGCTTGCTTAGGAAAGTAATTAAATTAATACCCAAAACTGTAAGATACAGAGAATAGTATTCTTTGGGAAAAGAAAGGCTGGAAGAAACTTTTGCCTACTTTGATAATGAAAGTACTGTTGTTTCCTCTTTCAGGGACTGGCATAGTCTTGTTTTAAAAATATATTTACCTGCTTAACTTGTTAATACTGCACTAGTATTCCCCATTTCAATTAGAATCCCATAAATTTCAATCTTGAGTTTTAAATTCATAAAGCTCCAACATCTGGCTTATCTGGAAAAAAAAATTCAGTGATAAGATCTTTTGCTTATCAGAAGTTTAGTGGACAGTTAAAAAACATTAATTGGAAGATGTAATTTTAGATGTTTGCATACCTCATCATATTTAAGCTACTTGAGTACCTTGGTTTTAGACATGTTCACCTAGAATCTAGCTTCCTAGAGTTTTAATTTGTCTTAATTTAGATTTTCCCATTATCAAGGTTTTGGAAGACTTGAAACATACATTTGAAAGCAATCATATAGACTAAATTACTAAATATTCAAATTGAGATTTTCTTCTTTTTTTTCTTTTTTAAATATTGTCTTGGTTAGGGTTATATTGGTGTGAAGAGAGACCATGACCACAGCAACTCTTATAAAGGAAAACATTTAACTGGGACTGGCATACAGTTCAGAGGTTTATAGTCTATTATCATCAATGTCAGGAAGCATGGTGTTGTGTAAGCAAACGTGGTATTGTAGAGGTAGCTGAGAGTTCTATATCTTGATCTACAGGCAGCAGATGACAGAGACACTGGGCCTGGCTTGAGTTTCTGAAACCTCAAAGCCCACCCCCAGTGACACACTTTCTCCAACAAAACTAAACCTAATAGCGTTACTCCCTGAGATGGGGGCCATTTTCATTCCATCTACCACAAGGATGAACTGATATACATAGGATTATTTATTTTAAAGATTATTTTGTCATAAACTTTTTTATCTGTACAAACATGGAAAATCTTTTTACCAACTGTGAGCTCTTGATAAGCTTTGTAAAAGCAGTCTTTGTAATTAGAGACCATAAGGAACAAGAGGAAAAGAATTAAGGGATTTTTACACATTTTACACATAGAGTGCTTGCAAAATAATATTAAAAATGGTCTCTACTACTCCTCAAATCTGACTTTCTGACTTTTATTCCGTATGGGTATATTAATCTTAAAATACTCAGGTACCTTGTTTCTAGTTTTGTTTGTTGTTTAATTCTCAAAGAGTCAAAAACCATGTTCTGTGCAAGCCTGACAACATGAGTTAGGTTTCTGGAACCCATGGTGGAAAGAGAGAACTGACACTCAAAAGCTTACCTCTGACCTCTACTCACATGCCTTCTTGTACCCAAAATAAAAAGAAAGCTCAAATAATGAGGCTGATAAACAGAAAAAAAATTAGTAATATTTCCTTGGAAGTTAAAAGAAAACACACATTTGCTATTATTTAGATATGAATTATTATTTAGATCTCTGATATAATATTCATTAGCTCTAACAGAGGCATACTGTGGGATTCTGTTTTCCCATTAGACTTCTTGCTTTGTTTCATGAAGTAACTACTGAGCTACAGCTTTGGTGCAACTTTAGAAACGGAGAAGCATTAGCACCGAACTGAATTCAGCATACATATATTGACTGATTATTTAATGAAATCTGCTGTGCTGCATACAAATTAAAGAAAAAAAAAATCACTTCTCCATTATCAGTGCTCTGAACTGTTATAAAAGATGGTGTTCTTTGGTAAATTGAAAGAAAATACAAATAGCCATGGGAATCACTAAAAAGGATGTAATTTAGATAACAGTGTAAAGGAAGGGGGATTTTAGTAAGACATTGACAGTTCAGGAAGAAATGCAGGATATGCAGTGGATACTAAATTAGAGTACATGACATGTGTCTTTAGAATTCTTTTAGACTTATTTATAAGTCTCCTCCCAGTGGCTACAATAACCGAAGAAAATAGCTTTCTCTATTATGGCCACTGTTGATTATCATAGCCTTGGCTGACATGATAACTGTATAGACCATATTCGCCTTGCTTGTACATACAAAAATCCACCTGTCTCTTCTTCCCCAGTGCTAGTTTAAAGGTGTGTTCTACTATGTTTGTCTATGAAATGTGGATGTAAATCTTGTCCACTCCTCTGAATAGCATCTGTAGCCTTTTCCTGCTGGAGCCTATGATGCTCAACCATGGGCTTGATCACAGTGACAACTATACATGCAAAAATATATTAGTTTTTCTTTTTTCTTCTTTTGACTTTTTCTTTTCATGTGTTATGACATAATGGCATTATGAGCAAAAGCAAATGTATAAGTTTGATGACAAAAGTTCTTAGTTTATCATTTGCTAAAATAGATGACATAACTGTTCTTCATGTGTGAAGAGTTGGTTTTTTTGTTTGTTTGCTTAAAAAAAAAGCAAAACCATAACTTGTAATCGTTTTCTCACTGAGTGTCACTATAGTGTCGTTGACTTGGCTGTGTGTTTGATATATATGGGAAACCAAAACCTTTGGCTTACATATTCTAACTATAAATCTGTATTTGGAACATTTATATTTTTACAAGGTAATTTACTATTACTATATTCTATGAATATATTCATACTATGTGCTATCAAAAACTACTTATGAATAATCACTGGAAACAGAGTTTACTTGTATTCTAAGAAATTTATACAGTTTTTTTTTTTTTTTTTTTTTAACAGTATTGGGGATATCATAGAGCACTATCGGAAAGAGCAGATTGTGGAAGGCTATTATCTTAAGGAACCTGTACCAATGCAGGTTAGTAGTATTTTTTTCTTGCTTTAACGAATATATTGTTTTAAAAATAATTTTGTGGTGGTTATATAAGCCTTGATTCTGCTAAAACTAGATAATACTTAAAACTACAGATTCTTTCAATTTCTTTAGAAAAGAGAATTTCTTACTTTTCAAATTGTTCACTTTAGATAATTTGTGAAGTCCTTAGGAGATACCAAGTAAGTCCTTGGTAGCTTCTTTTTCTTTGTTTGGTTCATTTTTATTAAATTTATTCTTTTATAGTTTTACACATGTATGCATGCTTAGAGGCTATTCCCTCATCACTTGTCTGCCTCACCTCCTCCACCAAAATGCCTCTCATTCAGTCTGTTAATTTTGCTTTGTGACCCACAAAGTTTAACCAGGGTTGTCTGTGTAACTGTGTGTTTGGAGCTGTCTGTTGGAGTCGTGCTTTGCTAGGAGTGCTATCACAACTAAAGACAGTGATTCTCACTTCTCCTAGAATCTATCAATAGATCAAAAGCATAGAGTAGTGCCTAGTGAGTCCCTCCTAATTTTATGATTGTTGATACAACCAGTCTAATAAGGACTCAATATAGATAATTACAGCTGTTGTGAGTTGTTGATAATTGCACCGGTTATATTGAGCCAAGAGAATGCCATTTGTAGCCTTTACCCCCATTTCCAGATTTCACGTATTTTCTGCATCTACATGGTAATGACCCCTGAGTGTTAGAGTGGGTGGTGTAAGTTGTGGTTGTGCTCCCCTCCCTGCAGACCTGGCTTGTTTGTTTGCCAGGCTTATAGTACTAGGTACCTTGTTTGAAGGGAGATAGTGGTGAGGACAGAATAACACTAGGGAAAGGAGTGAATTCTTTTGAGGGAAGGATAAAGGTGGCACAGTTTTCAGAGCCAGTCTTATGCAGGTTTAAAAAAAATGAAAGAATATTAAGGCCAAGAGAAGTTTGAAGTTTTCATTACTTCATTTGACTATAGTTTTGTCATGGGAAGAGTATGTCTGTATACTCAAGTAGAGTAAAAGGACAGTGAGAATAATGGGTTGGGGTAACGAGTGGAAGCACTTGCCGTACAAGTCAGGAATGATGGAATGAGAGAGTCTAGTAAATACTGGTTAACATGCCAGGTGAGTAGCTGTTGTATATTACACTTGTCCTGTCTGAAGTGTACCATGAGAGGATATAGCAGAAACTGGTGTATGAGGTATTCACACCTGTAATCTCATGCTCCTAAGGCAGAGATAGAAGGATTGCTGCTAGTAAGATACCACCCTGGTATACTTTATAAGTTCTAGGCCATGGCTTTAAACAAGTGCAAAGGAAAACAAAAGAATTTAGTTTTAAGTGGAATGGATGAAATAAAGATATAGGAAGTACTGTGAAAAGAGTTTGGTGTTCCCTTACAAAGTTATCCACTGTTTACAAGTTAGGTCATTTCAAATGGCTGTATATTGAATTGATTGCAGTTATTAACTGGGGAGTTAGTATTCATCCATTTCAAATGGGAGTTGGGTCCATTCTTATGTTTAATAATACTTGAACATGTTCAGTATTTCAGAATGAAAGAAAAAAAAATATCTTGTGGCAGACAAGAAAACTCTGTACTGATATTTCAGTCTTCCCCACCTACACTTTATTCTACTGTCCTCATCTGTTACTGAATTCATATTTTGACCTTGTTTGAGATTTATAAATATACTAGGCTTTTCCTTTGGATCTTTGAACTAGCTTTTATCTCAGAAATCCTTACTTTTCTTTAGTTATTCAAATTCTACTAAAAAGTGAGATGCACAGTGAGATTTATTTAGAAACCAACATTATAGCTGCTTCTGCTTTGCAAAACACTCTGCTTGCTTTAACAAACAGTGCACTTACTATGCTTATTGACTTTCTCTAATTAGAACCTACATTAATGATGTGTGGTTATTTTAGTGTGTTGAATGCTGTTTTCTTAGCTATTGAGTTAACAAATTCAGAATTGAAGCCTGGCTTCTATATATAGCCTGTTGGTTCTGTGTATCTACTACTCTCAAGGAGGACTGTGTGAGATGAGATCGGAAACAGGCCTTGCTGTCATTTAGTGATGCCTTAGATAAGGAAATGTATGTATTTATAAATACATATGTGTGTATATGTGTGTGTATGTATGTGTTTATATAGATACATAGACTCATATATGCATATGTTAGTTGGCTAGGGTTCTTTTTATACATGACTGAAAGGTTCAGATTTCTCTTTTTTTTTTAGAAATATTCATTGATTCTTAGTTTTGAGAAAATACATTGTGTTATGAAAATCAATTTCCTCACAATAGAGTTCAGAGTGTGGCTGTTTTTTTTAATTCGTCCATTGCTCTAGCAAATGTCAATATTTTTCTCTTATTCATAACAGAAAATTAAAAAGTTTAAAGTTTTCATTATCTGTTTAATGAATAATATGACAAAAGGCAAGAAAATATTTTCTTACCCTTTTAAAGATGCTATAATACCTGGCAATGCATTAAAGGATAATACAATACAGGGCTTACTTCACTATTGCATCCTTGTATCTTTACCAGGGATTGGCAAAGGTTTTCTAAAAAGTTCCAGGTAGAAAATACATTATGTTTTATATACAATCTGTTTCAGATACCTAATTCTACCTTGGTAATTGAAAGTACCTATAGACAATATTTAAAGTAATAAACATGGCTGTGGTCCAGTAAAACTTTGTGTACAAAAATGGAGGACTGAGCTTGGAGGTGGTGCACATGGTAATATAATTGAATAGTAGAGAACTTGCCAAGCATGCAGAATGCCCTAAGTTCAAACCACAATACCACAAACAACAACAAAGAGTGAGATAATGGGTTGATTTTAGCATGCATAAATTGCCATCTTAGTGCTGGGGCACAATTGCTGAGTAAGGTAATGAAATAGAATCTCTCAAAATAGAACAGAGAGGTGATCAGGAAAATTGTTTAATGTTCTATATGTACAAAAAGTTGAATAGACTTGACAGACTAAAAAATGGCTAAGTACCATAAAATAGTATTCTTTCAAAATTAAAGAACTGCTATAAATAAATGGGAAGACTAAAATTCAGTTTAACATACCTGATTTACAATTGAAAATTAATTTATCTGGGGAGGTCATGAGTTTTTTATATTCTTTGTGACATAGTTCTTTAGGCAATTTAGCAATTAATGTCAGCTGTATTATATGTATTACTAAAGCCTATTATGTAAAATCAAGCATAGGAAAAATGGAGTTCAAAGCGTAACATTTCATCTTTGACACATAATAGAATAGGAACTGAAAAATGTAGTCTTGTTTTAAATATCCTTAATGATAAAGAAGTATGTAAAGGTTATAATAAAGGTGGTATTGTAGATATGAGACCATTAAAAGTATTGAAGCAAGAGAAAGCTTTGAAGTATTGGGAAGAAAAGTATCTTAATTCAGATAGTTTATAAGAACCAGGTATGGATGTAACAGTATGCTGTGTTATATGTGGTGAACTGAGGGTGAAGTGAGGGTTAACGTGGGTATGTGTCCTGATTCAACTGTTAGTTTGCTAGTTACTTGGTGTTTCTCAGGGATAAAGAACATTCACCAACATGACTTTGCTCTAATTCACACTGCCTCCTCATTTGCCAGTTAATTCTGGAATAAGTAGCCACTTTCAAAATGATTTCATCAATCTGACTGAACATCCATGAGGGATGTTCTTGACAAATGATAAACCTTTGTAAGAATTTCTTTGTACTATTTACATTTAGATTTTAGTATTAGAAATATTTTACCTGCTTTTTAATTAGTAATTTGACATATTTTCATAAGTAATTTTAATGTTTCTTTAAATTCAGGATCAAGAACAAGTACTCAATGATACTGTGGATGGGAAGGAAATCTATAATACAATCCGTCGTAAAACAAAGGATGCCTTTTATAAAAACATTGTTAAGAAAGGTTACCTTCTGAAGAAGGGTAAGTCAACATTTAGGACTAAGAATTTAATTTAGGATTTTAGTGCTCATCATATGATAGTCATAAATATTATACATAAAATTTACTTAAGACATAGCTTTGTTGTTGATTTCATCAGTCACTAATACTTGTTTATCTAAACAGGGTTTTAGAACAAGCTTGTATTCCAAGTGTGTCGTTAAACCTTGACTTGTTTTCAGGCTCTCCCTGTGGTTTTTAAAAGAAATTCCTGGCCTTCAGGGTACTAAAATTTTTACTTTATCTATCTACCTCAATTTCACACTAAGATATTGAGGAGTGAGTTCTGGTAGAAAACAATTACTCTAAAACAGGAATTTTTGAAGATTTTTATCATAATAAAATTTCTGAAGATAAAGTTAAAATATTCTGATCAATTCTACCACTCATTAATTCATTAAACAAGGAATAACAATGAAAGGCAAGTTTCTTTATAGGTATTTTGTAATTATATATGGATTGATTTGTTCTTAGAATGCATATATATATATATATATGCATATATATATATATATATGCATTCTGAAAATACCATTTCTTAGTTCCTAAAGAAATACATTTTTTTTTTTAAACAGGCAAAGGAAAACGCTGGAAAAACTTGTATTTTATCCTAGAAGGTAGTGACGCCCAACTTATTTATTTTGAAAGTGAAAAACGAGCTACAAAACCAAAAGGGTTAATAGATCTCAGTGTATGTTCTGTCTATGTTGTCCATGATAGTCTCTTTGGCAGGTAAGACATTGGTTTTCTAAATATTGTTTTAATAATACAAACAGTGGATATTTTCAGACCATTTGAATTATAACCTGTTTTAAGAGCATAAAATTATCTAATATTAATTAATCGATTTTTAAGGTTTTTTCCTCCATTTTCACTAAGTTCTGTGTAAAATTTGACTCTAGGCAGACATAGAAGTAGGTATTTAAGTAATTCAGAAATTCACTTGATCTTGTTATCTTTTCTTCCTTTTATCAAAAGGATTATTTTAAAACAAAATAGGATGATGGTAAGGATAAGAATTCCTAATAAAATCATAGTATGAAAGACTAGGGTTGGAGCAACATGGCAAAATAAGACCTTCCACTCACCATGTTAATTGCAACAACTATTCATGTACAAAATTGTCTTCACTAGCGCTAAAGAAAACAGAAGCAGAAATAACATTTGATTTTAGGAACATAAGACAAGATTCAATGAAGGAGTCCAGATGGAAATAGTATGTTACTTCTTTCCCAGCTATGAGTAGTACAGTATGGAAAGGAACATTATCTATGGCAAGAGAGAATTAGATGTAGGCCTAGATTTAGAACCCAGTAGAGGCCCACCAAATTAAACATTTTGCTTCTTAAAAATAATCAATATGGGCATGGTTATAGGTTTTGCCTATAGACCTGAATACATACTAAACAATTTCTTTCTTTCTTTTTCTTTCTTTCTTTCTCCCTTCCTTTCTTTCTTTCTTTCTTTTTTTTTTTTTTATGAAGATTGGCCAGATGTTGGTGGCACATGCCTTTAATCTGGGCACTCAGGAGGGCAGAGGCAGGCAAATAGATCTCTGTGACTTTGAGGCCAGTTCCAGGACAGCCAGAGCTGTTACACAGAGAAACCCTGTCTTGAAAAACTGGGTGGTGAGGGGGTTGGGAGAAGGCTTTGAAAAAATCCAGGGAGCTTCAGCCACATTGTTTTGTTTTTATGTGAAGAGAAAGGATCAGACTATGACCATTGGATATCAAAGAATATTACCTGGGTAAAAGAATTTTGTTAAAAATATATTTTCTGTAGGAAATACCCTCTTATGTGAATATTCTATTTACTGAATAGAGTGAACTTCTTCCAAAATAATGTAGAACAAAGATGTGTTCCATGCTGGAATCTTAAAGTAGGTAACTACAGTTGCTATGGTTTATATGCAACCGCCAGGCCATGTGGAGAGGGCAGCATGTTACAACACATTCTATTTATTATATTCTTTCTGCCTGCCCTTCATATTTTCTAAGTCTTGGTATAGGGGTTTGATAACAGATGTCTCATCTAAGACTGAGCAAGCACTCAGTTGCTTATTCTCAGCACTGTGAACAATGATGTGTTTGCATTAAACTACCCACTGCATTAAGAAGCCTCTCAGTCTGTTTTGGGTTTTTCGAGACAGGGTTTCTCTATTGCTTTGGAGGTTGTCCTGAAACCAGGCTGGTCTCAAACTCACAAAGATCCACCTTCCTCTGCCTCCCGAGTGCTGGGATTAAAAGTGTGCCCCACCAATGCCCAGCAAGAAGCTTCTCAGTACTTTACCATATTGATTATAACTTAATACCTTCCATTATTTTCACTGTTATTTTTTTCTTTTAATCTATCCATCTATATATCTAATCTATCATATATCTATCTGGGCTAATGGATGCTTTGAAATGTGCCTACTATGATATATATAATTCTAATGATTATATTTCTTAAATGAATGACCTGCTGACTTTTGTGAGCTTAGAAAATTTTTGTTAGCGTTCCTGTTCCCCCCCCAAACAATGCTTCTACATCATTTCCTCATCTTCTAAGATGTGCATTAAACATATCATATCCCATAAATCTAAATATGAGCTGTGTTTTATATCCTCTCTTGCCATCTCTTTTTCAAGCTAAATATTTACCTTAATGGCTCACTATCTATTGATCCACAGTTAAGTCCACTTAATTTTATTTATCACATTTTTCAGTTTAGAAGTTCCATTTTTATAGATCTCATTCTCCATCTTTAAATTTTTTTTAAACATTTAAGTTATACTTGAAAACTTGGGCCTCTGTTTTCCATATTTTCCTCTTGGCTTTTTCATTCGTTTGGTTCTAGTTCTTATATTGTCTGCTTATGTTTGAGTGAATGATGGATGTTGTCTGTGAAAAGCTATGAGTAGCATTACTGCTTCCAGAAGATAGTGTTCTTGAAAACTGAATTTGAGGTTGGGAAGGCAGCCTCTTTACTTTGCCCTTCTTACATGAAGTCAATTTCGGGTGTCTTACATGAAAGCCTCATCTTTGAAAGACCTGGGTCCTGTTTCCTCTCCAGTCACTGTGGAATTCGTAGAGTCTAGCTATCACTTCACATGCTTTTTGTTTAGCACATCAGCCTTTACTGTCTATGTCCTTGAACGGTTGAAGAGGAATGGGGGTAGTCAGACTGCCCTCAAAAAGAGCATGTCCCTTCAGATTTCCCAGCTTTAGGTTTTCCACGTGTCTTTGCATGGCCATCTGTTATTTCTTTCTATACTTTCTTTTTTTCCAGTCTGGACAGCTAATCTCAATCAAAATATATTCAGACCAGAAATTCTCAGTTCACATTTTCCATTTTGTTATGATTTTCCCAAAGCATGAAAAAGTTTTAATTTTTAAACAAGTGCATATGATATAAATCTTTGTCTAAATTAATAGAGAAGTAATACTTACCAAGTTCTGAAAATTCATAGGCCCTCGTTAAACTGGATAATGCTTAATAAAATTGTTTAACTATAAAGTCAGCATATCTCCAAAACAGGTACACATTATTAAGTATTATATAGTTGTCTGACAAAAGATTTATAGTAGTTCATTCTAGAGGAAGACATGAACAAACATTATTTACTACTTACTATGCCATTAAACTCTAGAACAAGTGGTGTAAGAGAGATGGTGCTTTTGATTTAATAGATGAAAAAATAATTGTAAAAAAAAATGAAAATATATAAAATTACAATAAAGAACATTTAATCCACCCTCAGTCTGCTTAGGGAAAAGCATAAACATTTTTTACAAGTAAAAATAATCCTTTTTACTTTTCAGTGCTAGTACACAGTTTCAGATATAAATTATGTGTAATTCTAGGAATTCTTAAATTTTTTTTATTGTGTAATTCTAGGAATTCTTAAATTTTTTTATTACTTTTCTCTTTATGGTATATTTTAATATTAATTTATATTGCACTTTAGCTTAATCCTTGAAAGACTTAAAAGTTTCAATTTTATAATATTTATGCACACGGCATCATAATCTGACACAATGAAAATACATACTTCTAAATTAAAAATTTTGACAATATTAAATTACACTTTGTGTTTCTAAAGTTGATAGAAATATTTTAATATTTTTAAAGTTTCTTAATACCTTTTTTTTTTTGTTGTTGTTTGTGTTCCAAGGCCAAACTGTTTTCAGATAGTAGTTCAGCACTTTAGTGAAGAACATTACATCTTTTACTTTGCAGGAGAAACTCCAGAACAAGCAGAGGTGAGATCACTTTCATTATTAACTAGGGTAGAAAACTACTATGGTACAGGTTTATATAAGCCATGCCTGAAATCTTAGTGTTTTAAAAAGTGGGAAACTGTCCAAGTGTTTTCTTCTTTTTTTTTTTTCATTCTTTTTAACAAACAGTGAAGGATTATTAGGAACAAATAGTGCCATTTAAAATTGATCATTACATACTCTGAATTCAATTAAGGCTAATAATTTTAAATCATCATATTTCCCTAAGTTGTTCTCAATATAATCCATAAGTAACCCAACTAGGTGTAATATTTCTGGAGGGTTTAACTATATTTTGTACCAATAGCACTTCTCTGAGGAGAAACAGATGGGATTAAAAGTGAATGAAAGTGGCTTTGTTGGCAATATAATATCATCAATTAGCCCCAGATATAAACGAGGTGACTCTAGATAGGTCCGTTGACTTTATTAGAGTAAGAGAACTACTATTACTTTGTTTATTGTTTCATTTTGCTGAGATTGAAAATTACAGTGTAGTATATTCTGAGTCTAGAAATGGCAGTCTAGGGATGGAAGTAATAAATATAAAAAAGTAAATTGATAACTAAATAAACTCATGTTTCTTTGTAATACTCATGTTTCTTTGTAGGATTGGATGAAAGGTCTTCAAGCATTTTGCAGTTTACGAAAAAGTAGCCCAGGGACATCTAATAAACGCCTTCGTCAGGTAAAATTTCATCATGTCTAACTTTTAACAGTCTTGTTATCATGTCACTTTCCTCTTTTTTTTCTACATGCTATTTTGCCAACATTTCTTAAGAGTAGAAAGGTTTAGTCTTCCAAGCATTTTATAGCCTTGACTGTCACTTGCTGGACTTAATAGCAGATTGCTTTGTGAACAGGTTCTTTATATTTAAACTCTTGCTTCCTAGTCTACTGTGCCAACTTTAAAAAAAGATTATTGTTCTGCTTACAATTCAAAGGCAGTAAAAGAAACCCTTATTTTGCCTTTTTTCTCATTTGGAAAATTATCTCAGGTAGAATGAAAGGTACTTCTGAAGAGTTCATCATATTCACAGCAGTACCCTGTTTGTCCTTGAAACTGACTACATAATTTATAGGAACTAGCCAATCTTCTGAAAATCTAAACCTTGTATATACTTTTGTTAATAGGAAGTTAAGCTAAGTTTCTTTATCTAGGTATGTACTGCATTATTACCTTTTCTTAGTTTTTATTGTTAGAGATAGGGGTTTTCTGTAGCCTATGCTGGGTTCAGATTTGTAGTATTTCTCCTGCACTTCTATCCTAAATGCTAGGATAACAAGTGTGACCCACCGTAACTGTAACTGACTTCTTCCTTATATCTTGGCCATCACAGCTTTTGTTGTTGCATTAAAATTATGCCTAGATAATTGGAAGTTTGGAAGTAGTCAAACTCTATTGTGGTTGGAATTTTGAAGACAGTTAAGACATTGTTTATTTATGGAGCAAAATGACCCTATTTGATATTTTCAGTAACCTTGTTGGACTTAACTGTTTTATGTACATGAGTATACACACACACACACACACACACAACACACACTAGCATTTAATATATAGAAGTTGTCACATATCTTAGTACCTCTTTGATATATGTTCGTTAATCTGCAGTGGGTTTAAGGATGGATGACAATCCTTAGCATGCCTAGTCTTCTACATGATATATGTAAGAAAGGCGAGGATCAGAGACTGACTTGTTTGTTGAAGGTGAGACAACTTAAGGTAGAGGAATACCTGATAGTAAGAAGTAGATGGACAGCTCTGGTGCTTATACTGGTAATACATTAGTTTCTTAGAGTGTGTCTTTTTTGTAGCCTCAGATCATAAAATCAGTGTCTTAATCACATCTTAGCCTAGACTCTTCTAGAGTAGTAAAATCTTCATGATAAGCATACATTGATATTTGGAGTTTTGAAATGGATGGTGACAGTTGATTAGCAAAGCTTGTTTTTGAAATACAAAGAAAAACAATTCACTATCTTTGTTTATATACAGGTCTTGAAAATATGAATTTCTGTTTTCTCTTTAGGTCAGCAGCCTTGTTTTACATATTGAAGAAGCCCACAAACTCCCAGTAAAACACTTTACTAATCCATATTGTAACATCTACCTGAATAGCGTCCAAGTAGCAAAAACTCATGCAAGGGAGGGCCAAAACCCAGTGTGGTCAGAGGAGTTTGTCTTTGAGTAAGTCTTATTTTATAATATTCAGTCCATTTTTAGAGTCATTTTCTCCTGCTGTTTACAAATAAATTTAAGTTTCTGTTGTTATCAGTTGTTTTAATACTATTTTTTGTTGGATTTGTTAATCTTTATTAATAAAATGACTTTGGATTACTGAAATGTAATGACAATGTTTTCTATATTTTCTAGATCCTATTCATGGGTTTTTAGTGGTTTAGAAAGTTTAAGATTATTGGGAAAATGTGTCGTTATCATTATTCTTGTGTAACAGGTTATATAAATCTGACATTAAATATAACACACTGAATTTTTAAACAGAAATAAGGTAGTTCTACACTAGAACATTTTTTACTAATTTTTCTCCTTCCTTCTTTAGTGATCTTCCTCCTGATATCAATAGATTTGAAATCACGCTCAGTAATAAAACAAAGAAAAGCAAAGATCCAGATATCTGTAAGTTGATTAAAAAGCTTTCTAAAGTAATGAAAGCATGTTGAATATATTTTTAGAACTTATAAACAAAATGTCTTAAGATGAAGTACATGTTGTGCAGTCTCAGAAGAGACTATTAAGGAAAGAACAAAATGGCTAAAGTGTATGTACTGTAGACCTCTAACTATTTAAAATATACAAATCTACTCTCACTTTCCCCAAAGAATAAAACAAGAAAATGGTAGTGGTGATTATTTTTCATTCTCTTTCTTTTTTTTTTTTTTTTTTTTTTTTTTTAGCTTCCTCTAATTTCCTACACTTCAATTATTAAAGGTTCGTTTCAGACTAGAGATGTAGCACAGTTGTAGAGTATTTGTCTGGTATGCAGTGGCCTGGAGGCTAATACCTAGCCCTGCAAAGAAAAAAAGACAATGTTTAGCTATGCTATTTTCTGTTATAACATCCAATACTCTGTTCCTATTGTGAGCAGCACACTTCTTCCTGTTGGTAGGACAGATGGCAGTTGGGTTTAGTGATTCTTATCAGGGTGAATTAGGTTAATACCTTCTTACAACTCAAGCTTTTGGGGTAGGCAGTGATATGTACTAACAGATCAAAACCTGAAGCTCTCTGAATATAATGTTTATTCTGTAATTGCTTATATTTTTAAATGTCTTTCCATTACTTGTTTGATAAAATCCCAGTAGTAGCACAGAGAGAAAGCCATACTTTCTATTTGGATTGTGGTCTTTATTGCTACCTAGCTAATTCAACTCACAGGTTTGTTTGGGATGGATTTTTTAACTCCCCTAGTCTCTTATGTATCTTTGAGTCTGAAAGTATTATCCACTGTTGTAGCACTTACACTACATCTTCTTGGATAGCTTAAGATATTTTCCATGCACGTCAGAAACCATGCCTTAATCATTTCTTAATTCCATATCCCCAGCCGATGACAAGATGTCAAGTAGGCAGACCTTTAGTAAATGAAAAGAACAACCAAACCAGTTAAGTGTTGGTTTTGTCATGTTATTAAAACTTGGGTTAATGAAAAGCATTTAAAACTATAGAAAACTGTATTGAGAAAACGTAATTGTATGACCATAGCGGTTTTTCTTTTGTAGTATTTATGCGTTGCCAGTTGAGCAGGTTACAGAAAGGACATGCCACAGATGAATGGTTTCTGCTCAGCTCTCATATACCACTAAAAGGTATTGAACCAGGATCTCTGCGTGTTCGAGCACGCTACTCTATGGAGAAAATCATGCCAGAAGAAGAGTACAGTGAATTTAAAGAGGTATTACATTAAACATAATAAAAATCCATCAAGCTAAATAGTAATGTCCTAGACTGGTAGCATGCTAATAGCCAGAGGTAAAAAACATGTAGTATGATTTTGATCTTACAAGGCTAGAAATATATAGTCTCCAAACTTACTCCATAATTAACAGTTGTATTCATTAGCTACTCTTTCTCCATCCCATTGGTTTCCAATGGTAAATAATACTACATACTTTCAGCAATCTTTTTTTATGTCATTTTTAGCTTGTACTACAAAAGGAACTTCATGTAGTCTATGCTTTATCACATGTATGTGGACAAGACCGAACACTACTAGCCAGCATCCTACTGAAGATTTTCCTTCATGAAAAGCTTGAATCATTGTTGTTATGCACACTAAATGACAGAGAGATAAGTATGGAAGGTAATATGGATGTGTGATATTTTTAAAAGCATAAAATACGTATGACTTTATATATCAAACTTGGGCTCTGTCTTTAAATAAATTAACTGAGACTCTTTGTAAACTTAAATTATTTTACAAAGCATCTGAGATTCTTGATTTTGGGATTACGGGTTGCTATTTCTAATTCTCTCATGGAAGATTAAGTATTAGATGCTATAAGAAAATGATTTCTTTAACCGGACTCAGTGTGTGATCAACAGTATCACAGTATTTATCATCTTACCTCAGTTTTTACTTAGCAGTGTATAAGAAGTTAGCTGTCACTCATATTTTATTTCTAGATTGATAATAGTTCCAAGGTTAAGGAACTACTTTGCTTTTCACAGCTTCCTACTATATTTATTTTATTCCTACTATATTTACTATGTAAAAAGTAAATTACTGAAGAAAAATAATTTAATTTCCAACTTTATTGTATTAGTACAGTTCTGTTAATGTAATCTAATGACCTTTTTTTTTTTTTTGGTATAGATGAAGCCACTACCCTATTTCGAGCTACAACACTTGCTAGTACCTTGATGGAGCAGTATATGAAAGCCACTGCCACACAATTTGTTCACCATGCTTTGAAAGACTCCATTTTAAAGATAATGGAAAGCAAGCAGTCTTGTGAGGTAAGACTTTATTGTTTTAATCTTTGCAGCAATAGCACATTTTAATGAGAACTAAATTTGTCAATGCAGTTATACCCTCTATAATAGATTTACACCCCCCCCCTCCTCCACACACATCCCATGTACATGTGCGCGCGCACATACACATACACAGCTCTTTTGGCATTTCTTCTAATTTCTACTATTGATCAAATGTACCTTGCTTTAAGAAAATGTATGTTGACTTAAATTGAATATTTTTCCAGGGACTTTTGTTGTACATGTAACAATCTGTTACTCTAAAAGTTGTTTTGAAATTTTATTACTATAATATACACAATAAGGTATCTTTAGGATGGAACGGAACTCTAAGCATGAAATACATTTGTGGCTGAAGTACATTTTACATGAGTTCTAGAAGGCTTGTATTATGATTTTGGCCCATCATGTTTAGTAAGATGTGGATTTCCCATTTGTAGTGCCATTCTGGCACCCAAAGTTATACTTAAGGATGCCTGCCTTGTGAAATGTAGCATCTTTTCCTTAGAGGGCTCTATGGGTAGTTTTGTGGAAGATCAGGATCAAAAGAAAATGGAAAAATCTTGTGGTGATTATTAAGCTTTCAGTGTGAGTTTATAAGGAACCAAATAGTCATAAATTGAATCATGCTTACATAACTATTCTATCCATGGATGCTACAGAGCAATTACAAAGCAAGATAGTTTAAATCTTTAGGCTTGCTGGATTCAGTGTCAGGAAAATAAATACTTTTTTTTTTAACACTTGCATCTGTCAAATATTAATTCTGCCATAAGAATATGAGTAATTTATTGTTAGAAGTGAGGGTAATCCCATCATTACTTACTATGAAGCTGACAAAGTCCTTCAGATTTGTAGTTACATCTGGCAGATCAGAACTGAGAACACATAGGCTGGGGTTGGGGTGTACTTGAAAAGTTCTGAGAAGGGTTCACAATTCTACTTAAACATTTTGGCTATTTTCATTAGCCCCTACTTGAAACCTCATTAAAAACAGTTTTGTCTTGTTTTGTTTTTTTCCTTAGATTAATAGAACTGAGTAGTTTATGTTGAGAAACTGGGAATGGATGTTTGATAAACCTATTGAATTTGCATGTGTGGAACAGTTGATAGCTTTGAAAAAAATAACTGTTCATTTACCATGATTTATCTGAATTTATCATCACCAAAATGAATTTGTATTGGTTTGTTCCTTCTCTTAGTTAAGTCCATCAAAGTTAGAAAAGAATGAAGATGTGAACACTAACTTAGCACACCTATTGAACATACTTTCAGAGCTTGTGGAGAAAATATTCATGGCTTCAGAAATACTCCCACCGTAAGTTGTCAATTTTTTTGCAAAATATTAACTAATCTATGTTTTCTACATTTTAATAAATACTTTCTTCAGTATTATACGCAGGTTTTTAATACTCAAAAAATTGATTATGAACTGGGTGTGGGTAGTGCATACCTTTAATCTCAGCAATTGGGAGGCAGAGGCAGGGTAATTTCTGAGTTTGAGACTACCTAGTCTACAGAGTAAGTTCCAAGACAGCCAGGGATACACAGAGAAAGCCTGTCTCCACCCACTTCCCCCAACCAAAAAAGATCAATTATGTTTAAGAAAAAAAGAGTAAATGAGTGAAATTACTGTTGAAAGCAGCCAGAGTAAAATTTAGATACTGTAGTACCTGTCTATATTCCCAGTATTGGAGTGGTTTAGGAGTTTAGGCCAGCCTGCGCTACAAACCAAGATCCTGTCTCACAGAAAGAGAAAATAGAAACACATACATTTATAAATTAAACTATGCTTATATGTATTGAGTAAGTCTGGCTTATATTGTAGCTTAGGGAGTAAATGACATGCATCAGATCTGAGAACACGATCTGTAAATCTAGTTTCTAGTCTTGCCAGGAAACAAAAACCAATCAAATAGGTACACAAGATACCAGTGTCATGTCTGCTTACAAGTCATTATAAATAAACTCACTGGTTTAGATGGAAGAAGTCAAAATAATAGAACATGTGCCACATTAACTCTGTAATCTCATGTCTAATAACTTGTTTATACTTTTCATTAACACAGAAATTAAAATCAATGGAGCATAACTTAATGCTTTATGTTCCTAAACTTCTTACTTTATGTCTTTCTCATTACTTTTGACAAAATACCTTTTTGAAATTAACAGGTCAAATGTATTACTATATGGTATACTGGTTGGGTAATTAAGATTTTGGTTGCCAGTAGATTATCATTATGATGATATTTATGTTCTGTATTGAGATGTTTATGTTATTTTGACAGGACACTGAGATATATTTATGGGTGTTTACAGAAATCTGTTCAGCGTAAGTGGCCTACAAATAACACCATGAGAACAAGAGTTGTTAGGTAAGAGTTGCCCTTTCATTTGTCATAGTCACTGTATGCAGCACACACTGATTTGTGAATGTAGGCAGAAATGGAGGGAATTAGTGCTAGGAGAAGTGTGGTAGTTGAACCATCGAGGTTTTAATTGGCTTGCAACATTTTTGATTCCAGGCTAATCTCCAATCATACCTTCTAGTTATGAAGCTTTCATTTAGTCTCTTTATCACTGCTTTGGCAGCTAGTCAAATTTGAGATCTCCTATATGGACTTAATTAAATTAAATTATTTGCTTAAGCAAACCTATGACCACCTAATATGATTAATATTGTTAAATGATTTTGTTAAACATCTCAGTCACTACAAAGTAACTAGAAATTTAGTAGAAATGTGTCAAATAGTTTTGTAGTAATTATGGAAAATACACATTATCAGTCACATTACATTTCTAATGTCAGGAGGCTTCTACATTTCTTGCAGACAGAATTTCTATTAGTGGCCTAAGAGCATAACTTGAGGTAAGGCACTAGGTTAACACTAAGAGGGCCTGGATTTGATTCTATCTTCAATAAAACTACACTAAGTCACACAGAAGAGTTGTAAGAAGAAAGAAAAATTACAAGCATGCTATTTAAGCTATTGTGTGTGATTCTGTTAAACTAATACAACAGGGAACCCTCTAATTGGATTTAATGTGACAAAGTAATTTAGAAGTTTTTCATTACCTGAAGTCTATTTCTCTTCCTTAGTAATACGTTTTAAATTGTGTGGTTACCATGAATTTAATATATATAAAAAAAAATCACCTTAAAAATTGAAAAATATTTTAATGGTTTAGTGTTGCCAGTTCAGGTTTCTAGTTAAATAATAAAGTACTTTCACTAAACCTTATCTAGAAGCCTTCTTTAAGAAGAAATATAAAAAAGGAGAAATTACTCATTCCTGTAATTATAGAAGGAATTTTATAAACTGTGAGGACTAATGCTTGTCAGGGTTAATTATTAGCAACATACATTTAATACTATTGACTGAAAGAGGCAGAGTAGGATAGCTTTATAAACTTTTATATTAACGACAGAACTTTCAAGTGTTTGCTGTGCACATTTTAATTTGTTCAGTGTTAATAAGTTGTCAGCAATATTGATACAACCATCTTAATTCATACTCACGGACTTTTCTGTTTAAATAAACTTTGAAAGACAAGAAAGTAGGTAATTTGGGACCTTACAGGATTGTTACTGATGTTACTATCCTCATAATCTCGTAGCAGTTGTGTTTTAATACACTACTTCCTCTAACAATAATCCAAATTACTCATCTGCAATAAGCAGCTAAGAGAGGTCCAAAGTTAATCTGAAATTATGGTTGCCTTACAGCTTTTTTAATGACTTTATTTGGGCTTCCTCATGTTGAAAATTAAAGTTATGGTTCTAAGTTTAACTGTTATATGTTTGTATTTTAAACATACATACTTTTCTAAACAAAAATTTTTCCCTTCCAATTAGTGGTTTTGTTTTTCTTCGGCTTATCTGCCCTGCTATCTTGAGTCCTCGGATGTTTAATATCATTTCAGGTAATTACCTTTTAATAAACTTTGAAATGGGAAAAGCTTTAGTATTTTCATAATATTTGAAAAAAAAATAAGTCAGAATTTAAAAATCTGAGACACAAATAAAGGGCACTAAAGCACTATTCCCTGCTTTATTCTTTTAATATCAAATCAAAGATGTTAGATTCTTTTGTTCCTGTGACTTTTAAAGAGTTTGCATTATATTTATTTTAAGCACGTTTAAGTGTATGTCTACAGGCATTTGCTTGCCATGATACATATGCATGGTTCAGAGAACAGCCTCTGGGAGGTGATTGCCTTTTCACTGTGTGAGTGGCTGGCATTCATTCAGGGCACCAGGCTTGGTAGTACTGAGATATATACCTTGCTGGCTCTTGCAATCCCAGTGTTTGCAGATCAGGAATGCCTCCTATCTTTTCCTTAGTCTATATCAGGTTGCTGTAAACTAAAAGATGCACTAGTAGTTTGTGAACATTTAACAAAGAAGGTAGCCCAGATTCTTGCAGTTATAGAACATAAATTGACCGTTTTATTTTCTAAGATTGATCACATTTTGAGATTTTTACTCATTGTTCATTATGGAAATTTTCAGATTTGTAAACTTAAGGGAAAGTGTTAATATAACTTCAATGTCATAATCAGCCAATCAATATTAATTGAAGGAAACAATCATTTTTATACTAGTAATTTGAGCTCAAACTGTATTAAAAATTATTTGAGCTGGGAATGCATTTTGTAGTCACAGAACTTAGGAAGCACAAAGAAAGTTCAAGGCCAGCCTAGACTACTTAGCTAGACCATGCTGCTCAGCACAGTGGTGTGAACCCAGTTCCATGGACCTTAAAAGCAAACAAGACCCCATTTTTTCAATGTTTAAATTTTACTTTAATATTAATCACATTCCTCTAATTTTCATTGCTACTGAAGTGATTGAATATGTGCATATTAAGGATAAGAGACCGGCTGCTAAAATGCTTCAGTGGTTAAGACAGCCAATACCCATGTCAGGTGGCTCAAAACCAACAAAACTCCACCTGCAAGGGGCCAGACACCCACCACATATCATATCCACACACAAATACATATAATTTTTTAAAAAATTGAATGAAAGGCTTAGAATTTGTTCTTAGACTTCTACCCAAACACTAGCTTTAAACTAACACTTCAACATTATTTAAAGTTGAGTTAAATTTTTATAATATAATCTAAAACAGCTAGAATATTATGGATTACTGTTATTATCTTGTGTTAAAGGTGTAACTCAGTTGGTAGAATGCTGACAGAGCATATGAGGCTCTGGGGTCAATTCCTGGTACCTGATAAAACTCAGTAAGCCAGGCATTGGTGGCACATGCCTTTAATCCCAGCACTCGAGAGGCAGAGGCAAGAGAATCTCTTGAGTTTGAGGCCAGCCTGGTGTACAGAGCTAATTCCAGGACAGGCTCCAAAGCAATACAGAGAAAACCTGTCTCAAAAAACAAACAAACAAAAAACTTCAGTAAGCAAGAAAAGGGAGGGGGTTATAAACTCAAGGTTGTCCTTGGATTAGAGTGTTCTATGTTCTACAGAGAAGTTTTACATGAGCTCAAAAACTGACCTTTCAAGTGAACTATATGCAGTTACTAGCTTGCAAATGTTAGGAGCAGGGAATTACTAAGACTGAAAAATGCTCCCCTAAGTGGGTTGAAATTAGATTTGTGAATTGTCCTGAAAGGTTTGTAGAGTGACAGTCTTCTTAGCCATAAAGCAGCTTTTTGAGGTATTCTGGAATATTATCAGCCAGTTGGGAATTACTCACATTTGTAGTTCACAAAGCAAGAAACACTTATAAATGCACTCAAAATTTTCCCCTTTTAATTCAAGTTCTTTGGAATTAGGTCCTGCATTTCTTAATACTGTTCTGAATATATTCTGAGTAAAGGATTGTTAGTAAACTAAAAGCGCTAAATTTTTAACACTTTACTTGAAATTACCTTTGGAGTTGGTATCATTGGTTGTACCCAATTCTCTTCTAGATTCCCCATCTCCTATTGCTGCAAGAACACTGACATTAGTGGCTAAGTCTGTGCAGAATTTAGCAAATCTTGTGGAATTTGGAGCTAAGGTAAAATTTTGATACTTAAACATTTAAAATGTGGTCAGTGAATTTTATTTTATTTAACAATCATCTTCAAAACTCAGTATACTATATAAATACTGGGATAATACAATTATCTGCTATTGTGATTTACTTTGTGACAAACTTGTTGCCCAACTCAAGTACTTCCTTTCTTACCAACTACTAGTTAGTATGCTGTTCTCGTTCAGATGTTCAGATGTAATGTATTCTCTTTCTTTTCAGACTTGTCTTAAACTTTGGGGTGTGATTAATAATTAAATACACAATTAGGCTTCTCTCTAAGTAGTCAGTTATCTTATTCTTGTCATATTCAGTAATTTTTCTTCCCCCTCCAAAAAAAAAAAAAAAAAAAAAAAAAAAAAAAGATTTACTTTTATGCGAATGACTGTTTTTCCTGGATGCATATTAAGTACACTAGTCTGCGCCTGTTGCCTACCTATGCCAGAAGAAAACACCAGATTCCCTGGAACATGACAGTTATGAGCCATCATATGGGTGCTGGGAACTAAACCCTGGTCCTCTTCAAGAGCAGCAAGTGACTTAATACTGAGCTATCTCTCTCCAGCCTCTTTATGTTTGGTTGTTTTTCTTAGAAATTTCCTGCCTGCATCTTTAATTGAACCATATCACATTTGAAGTTTATTGTTGATACTGCCCTAACTATAAATTTTAACAGATATATATAGTAGGTTAGGATTTTAGTTAAGTAGTTAACATTTATGGGTTATCTTTTGAATTTAGCTGGAACCCAAGTCAATCATAGGGATTTTTTGGTTTCATTGTGTTTTAACTTCCTACAATATATTGGAGTCTTCATAATTTACCAGTAATAAAGTCTAACATACATATAAATAATTTGTGTCTGCCAAGCTATGTTAAGTGATTTTTTTATTTGAACTTCTTTTTATTAAATGTTTCTACCATATAGTTGTTTATATTATAAGCAAAATTTCATATAGTAAAATAATTCTTGCTACCTGTATAGATTTTGTAAGACATATGAATCCTGTGTTTTTAATTGTTTAGGAACCTTATATGGAAGGTGTCAATCCATTTATCAAAAGCAATAAACATCGCATGATCATGTTTTTAGATGAACTTGGGGTATGTATTTAATTTTCATTCTTTGAGAATGAATTTAGCCATATAAGCATAACCTTTAGATTTTAAAACCAGAACTTCAAAATAAAATCTTCTACATAAAATTTTCCAGTTATTCTTGACACAATTGTGGCTTTTATCCACCCATATTTTAGACTCTTTTCATTCATTATCTTTTAGCTGTTGTTATATTTGGTCTTTTTAAGTTGGAGCTAAAATAAGATTTGAAGCCAGTTAGATTGGAACCTAAAGTTAGAACTAGATGAAAATGTAATTAATGTGCCTCATTTTATTTAGCTTTTATAAAATTGATACAAAATTAAAAAAAAAATCTATAATTTCTGAGACACTAAATACTAAAGTTAAATTTTCTCTACCATTTCAAAGGTACATTTCAAGGACTGAGTGAATTTTAAAGTAAATAGATACATCATGTAGTGTGTATACACAGAGGGAAAAAAAAAAAGCCCAAATAGCATGTATGTGAGTTGAGCCATGTTTATGTCATCAGAATTGTTGAAGGCTGGGTTGTTTATGTTTTGGAATACATTAGTATGTTCCAATACAGTGATTCACTTCAAAGCACATGTTTACCACCACCATACCAGTTTGGCAAGAAAAATGGAATGGCAAGTCAGGCCAAATTTGTAAGCTCTATATTTATAAGAAACTTTGAGGTAAACTTCTGTGAAGCTTCCATTAGGAGTATTTCTACTAAAAAAAAATATATATTTAGTTTGTTTTCCCTTTACTTTTTTGTCTACTAACCTTCAACCTCTGTGAAAGAAAGCAAGATTGTAATTTATTTCATCTTGTAATCTTTTATTCACCAAATCTCTTAGCAAGTGAGTCAATTTTAATTGACTTTAGTGAACATATTTGAGTTAATTCTTTACCTCAAAAAACTAAAATGTTCTTCAACTTTTAGAAATGTGTAACAATCGCTATAACTAAAAAATAGAATACATCTAAGATTAATTCAACCATACGTTAAATTTTACTTCAAGGCCTGAAACAATACCGCCATGTCATATAAGATGGCTAAATTACTCTATGAACCTTAAGCACTATTATGACCAGTAAAGTCACATTTTTATCTTGAGCAGTCTATAGAAATTGCAAACAAAGTAAACCTTTATTAAATTATCATAATGTAGTTCCTCTTTAGATGCTGGTCAATTTATATATAGTATCTTAGTGGTATTCAGTCTAGGCATACAAGTTTAGTTAATCAAAATCAGCAATTAACAATGTTCTAAATTTAAAAGAAAAAACAAAATAAAACAAGAAACAACTCATGATACTGTCATCCTATGGAAGTGTGTGGAATCTGCCTGGGATTCCTTGTGAATAGAGGTTCTAAAACCTATGTATAGCAAAATAAAAATTCTTAGATAAATTAGTATTTTATAGCTAGTTAGGATAATTTTAGAAGAGACTACAAGTATCTTTATTTCTAAATGCAGTTTTATGATTCTCTTAAAGAACGTACCTGAACTTCCGGACACTACCGAACATTCTAGAACTGACCTGTCTCGTGACTTAGCAGCCCTGCATGAGATTTGTGTAGCTCATTCAGATGAACTGAGAACACTCAGTAATGAGCGTGGTGCACAGCAGGTAGGTTTTACAAAATGGTAATGTTCATAGGAACATGTAAAACTGTCAAGTGAGTTATTGTCAGTAGTGAGGCATATTATTCCATCAGCTACTCTCACACCAACTACATGAGCAAAGTTAACTTTAGAAACATAGGAGAACTATATGGGAAATTTGAAAAGTGTCATCAAAGTTGGTGTGGATCATAGCTCACACCTTAAACTTCTGCTGTCCATACCAATGTAGGGGGGTGGGTATATTTAAATGAGGACTAGAGCTAGGAAAGGTTTTTAATTGACTTAGTGTTAAATCATTGTAGATAGTTAAATAAGTATAAATCAAGATACATCCTAAATTTTAATTTGTTCATGATTTCAACTATCACTGCACTGCTGACCTATCTGGCAGAGATTTCACAAAAAAGAAATTAAGAGTGAGTATTAATTCTTATTAGACTGAGATTCTACAATCTTTAAGTTTAGAAAACAGCCTAAATAATGTTTATAATGACAAATGTAGTGTGGTAGGATCTTATTTATCTTGGTTACTACTAAAAATGCTCAGTTTAAGTAATCAGAACTTTGTTCTACAGAGATGGCTCAGCCCTTAAAGGCTAGGCTCACAACCAAAAATATATGTAACCAAAACTCACATTTTAGTAATGAGTAGAATGCTAGTACCTTAAGAATCCCATTGTTTTGATATAGTTTTTATTAAACCCAAATTTATTTCTTGAAATATTAGACTCTTTGCTTAGTCATTTTTCCCCCCATTGTTTTTCCTTGTGCCTAGCATGTACTGAAAAAGCTTTTGGCTATAACAGAACTGCTACAACAAAAACAAAACCAGTACACAAAAACCAATGATGTCAGGTAGCAGCCTGGTGTTCTGCATGGATTCAGCACGTGCAACATGGTAATTCACATCACTATGTCTTCTTTGCTCTTGCCAAAAAAAGAGAGAAAGAAAAAAATAGCACACCTTTCCACATTCCAGTGATGTGTAAGCTATGCAAACAAAAGCCCAAGATTCTGCTGGCACTGCCGGCACCTTTGTAAGCTATCTGTGCAGAATATTTGCACTTTTTCCACATGGAATCTTTACCAAACTCTGAGCCTTGGTGTACAGATCAACTTTCACAAAAAAAAAAAAAAAAAAAAAAAAAAAAAAAAGCTATGTCTTGAACTTTGAAAATATATTTTCAGTATATTCATTTGCCAAAGTTTTGCTGTCTCTTGGAAAAGGAACTATGAAATCAACTGACAAGAAAATGCACCCTATTTGACAACAGAATTTTTAACTGGATTGCAGACTCTTCTTACTGTAATTTCTTTCTAAGAATATGACCATTTGACTGTTCACTGAATTTGTATTTACAGTTTCCAGAGTTTGACATTATAATAGGAACAATCTTGCTGTATACCTTTAAAAAATACTGTGCTATTCTTCCTGGAACTGTTGAAAGACAATATATAGAATGGATGAATCTATGCTCATCAGCTTTATTTTTTAAACATACCACTTATTTTGTTGGAATTGTCAAAGACTGTACTTAATCTCATGGTTTTGTTAAAATGTTTACAACAGTAAATAGTTTAAATTCAATAAATATTATTGGTCATTGTATCAGTCAATGCATGTTATCCATTTGACCATTTCATAGATTACAGATGTCTTTTATGTATAAACAAACTGCTAGAATACTCATGTCTATTCTAAGATGACTTTTGTTACTGCTTTGATTATACAGACAACCTCATCAGCCACTTAACAACTTACACATCTTTGAATTTGTATTTGTTTTTTTTTTTCTGCTGGATATTTAGTTTGTATAGTTTCATCTGTTCCTGTGTTTGTATTTTTGTGAAATATTCACAAGGGTTAAATTAAAATAAACTGAGGGATAGCTTGCATAGCCAATCAGCTTACTATTTAACTTCATTGTAATTTTCTTCTGCTTTTAGGGACAGTTGAAGCCTTAGTAACAGAGCAAAACCCAGGAAGATTTTTATTAATTGTTTCTTTCACAGAGGACTTCACTTATTCAATGTACAACTTGGTAGGCAACATGTCTTGTTCTAAAGACAAGACTTCAAAACAATGTGTAGCAGAGTATCCTTAGTAATCAAAATTGGTTTTTTGATTGTTTAAAAAGAACTACCAAGGTATGACTAAAAATAACTATCAAGGAAAGTATTAATGTTTTGCTGAAGGCCTACATTCCAAAACCATTGATTGCATTCCTCAGAGGTGCTATATACAGTGAAAGATGTTAAGTAGCCAAAAGTTTATTTCCTTTTGCTGAGGAAAAAACTGAAAAGGTCTCAGTGTATTCTTTAGAAAGGTGTCTATTACCATTGACAGTTTTCCCTAGCTTAAATTGGTACTGAATGCAGCCATAAAGGTAATTTATTGTCCTTACATAGCTTCATTCAGGTTAACTGTGGTAACAAAAAACAAAACCGTGCTTTTGGCTTTGTTATCTCTGCAGTCCCTGTCTCTCTTCAACAGTTCTGTTCTTGTTGGCTATGCTATGACAGTAATGAATCTCATTACCTTAGTTACAAGGTGAAAGGGGTATAGACTGGTTAATGTAGATAAGGACTTTCAAAAATAGGCCTAGGTCCAAACTCTAGTGTAAGGCATTTTAGTTGATCCTTACCAATTCTTCAGTGTTTAGTCATGATGTCCTATCTGCCATTATTTGGCCTGACATGCTTCTCCTTTTTAAGAATCAGAAAAACTCATCCTCATTTCTGTGTTTTACTGACATGTTTGTCTTAAATTGGAGTTACTTACCTTTGTGGGCCCTGAAGTAGCTAGGTGGTTAGTGGTGACATAAATAAAATCTTTGAAACTTTTTTTTTTCCTAAATGGGGCTGGGTGGAAAATTTTCAGAAGTGCATGTGGACTTTGCTCTGATGCTAACCTTTAATGATCTGAAAGAGAAACAGGAGACACACTGAGCATTTGCAATTCAGTCTACAGAATATCATGTTGCTTTAACTTGAACTATATATACTTGGGCATATGAGCTTTAGTTTTTATTCTATAATAAAGCATTATGCTTCATCAATTTTATTCCAGAACAAAAAAAGAAAACAAACCAGAAACTCAAGCCATAAAAGTAATTACGAGAGATCAACATGTATATAGGGATAAACATGAACACAAATATCACCACATTTTAAGATAGACTAAAATGCTACCTACCCTCCTGGGAAGTATATCGTGGAATATGTAAAGCTGGGTGGATTTACATTTGAGGTGGTTGAGTTTCTCAGAATTTCTTCAAGCCAGTTTTCCAGGTGAGGGGGAGAAAGGAAAAAAAAAAAATCCAAAAAACAAAACACTTGTCTAATATTTGGTCCTAATTGTAATATGTACCACTTACTAATTAATGCATGACAAATACATATTAGCATGCCAAGAACTGCTGTGAACAATCCAAGGAGTAGGCATCATCTTTTTCCCCATTCTCTGCTTGGGAAAGTAGCACACTGAGGTATAATTTACTAAAGTCATAGAAGAATAGAAGTATACTAACTTATTTCATTTTTAAACTTTTAATGTATCTCATCTATAAATGCCTACTTCATATGGTTTCACTTAGATATGATCATTTAATGATAAAAGTGAATATCTAATTTGCTACCACTTAATTGTAGTAATTTAAGATTTTTATCTAAACTCAAAAGTTGTATTTTATTTAAACTCAGATGTGAGTAACTGCTTAGAATAAGAGTTGGTGCCTAAGCACTAAATAACTGCCCAGTATACAGCTAGTAGTAATTCATAATTAGTGCAGACTATTAAATTTTTTGAAAAGCTATTTGTAAGACCTTCTGGAGATGAAACCTATTTCCTTAGCATGTCCAAAGTTTATCTATTACTAAGGTTTGTTTTCTCCTTTTCTTCTAAATGATAGGTTTGTTTAATCACATTTTGTTCAAAACAATATAAGGAAGTGCACCACAGTATGACTTTGGCCATCCTAGGAGGACGGATTTGCTACTAATCTTAGTGAGTTAGAAATATCTAAAGAAGGTAGCATTCAGCCTCTTTTCAAGTTATATATAAAGCATCACAAGAAAAAAATACAATTAGAAAAGTTTAATATATTTTGATGTTTTCACACTGTACTACTTTAAAGAAAGTTAAATGCCAGACATGCCTCCTACTTCTGTTGCTTAGTTAGCACTCCCCGTAGTCATTTCAAGTGATTAGAGAGAATCTACCAGGTCATCATCAGTCCATTCCTCCTGAGGGGAAAAAATGTAATAAGGATAACATTGAAGCAGGGAGTCAGTTTTTTTTTTTTTTTTTTTAAACCACCCTTTAAGAAAACACTGGTTGACAACAGTCTACTACAGATTTGTTTTTCTGAGATGTCTCCTGTGGCTGCAGCCAACCTAGGATTCTCCTGCCTCCCAAGTACTAGGACTACAGGTGTGGGCTGAGTCCAGCACTTGATTG
Organism: Phodopus roborovskii; assembly: GCF_943737965.1. Taxonomy (NCBI): domain Eukaryota; kingdom Metazoa; phylum Chordata; class Mammalia; order Rodentia; family Cricetidae; genus Phodopus; species Phodopus roborovskii. The sequence goes on along the minus strand of NW_026126413.1, from coordinate 371,103 downwards.
TGATGACAGGGACTCAATTGTATGCAAGAGTATATAAAGGCTATTTTTTTTGCCTCTGCTTATTTATCTTAGACTTGTTAGAGACAATTTTAAAAACTGGGGCAAGGTAAGGGAAGAATCCTTGCAGAATAAGACATTCCCTTCTAATATAAGAAGGATTCTTCAAGTTTTAGAATTGGCTCATACAGTAGTGTTAAAAGACAAAGCAAAAAACCCAAATCTCATAAATGTTGACAAGGTACTCTGCTACCTAGTCAGCATCATGTAACAAGCAACTGCCCCACATGCTCCTGTCCTCTGCCATGCTTACCCCCTGCAGTGGATTCTAACCACTCTGAACTGTTACCCAAAATAAACCCTCCAATTAAAGATTTTTTTTTAAATTCAGACTGTATAAAGAGGTGAGTAAAAAATTATTTCAATCTTCAGAGGTACATGTAGTCCTAGCCCTTTGAGGGCTGAAGTAAGACAATTGGGAGTTCAAAGCCAATCTGGGCTATGTAGCAGGACACTGTTTAGAATATTGATGTCCCCGCCTGTCTATAATGCTTACAATGCTCCAGAACATCTTAACTTAGGTCATGTCAGAAAATGTAAAATGACTTATATAAAATTTACCTCTTCTTGCTTGGGTTTCTTTGATACATAGTCATCATCTTCATAGCCTTTCCTCTTCTTCCTATAATGAAGCAATTAGCAATTTGCAAACTGATAATAGTAACAAAACTATAAAAACAGAATTAGCAAGGCCATGTGAGCCAGAACCCAATGTGGTAGCTCACAGCTATAATACTAGTACTCAAACTGTGGCAACACTACTGCCTTAAGTTCAGGCTAGCCTGGGTTTACACAGTGAGACCCTATCTTTAAAAACAAAATAAACAAGGGATCATCTGTGACTATGAAAACAATACTTAATCCAATGTAGCAAGAACCTGCACAGATTATGTAAAGAGGCTGAACATAGCTATAAAACACAGTATTAGTGACTAATGAGGCTTTTGGATAATCCTGGGCTACTCAGTGATACCTTGCTTCAAGTAAACATAGCAAAGAGACTCTAGAAGAAAAGTGTTGGAAGACTTTGTCTTAGTTATCATAAAGGAATACTAAAGTGGAGCTCAATTGTGGTACACACCTGCAATGTCAATACTTGGATGGGTAAAGCAGGAGGATTGAGAGTTGGAGACTCTCAGTAGGTCTTATAACAAGACCCTGCCAAGGAACAATAAAAGCACACACTATAAAAGCTACGGTTATTAATAATGTGGTGTCTATACATCAGTGATTAAAGCAGATAAGCAAAAGTGGCTTCACACATCTGGTGACAGCCTCACTGGGTTTAGACAACAATCCAGACAGACAACCTCATTTTGTTCCCCTGACCCAAATGGGTGTCCTCTGCCCTACACACAGGTACCCACTTCTGAACTGAAACACAATAAATGGCTACACATTTAAATTTGTGTGATAAAAATGTCACCTAAGAAAACCATGAAATACTCAAAAGCAAACTAGACAAAACTACTAATATGGGGGGGGGCTTACCCCAATAAGCATTTTTTTATTTAAAAAAATAAGTTATCAAAGTAGAATAAGAAATTTTTTGTATCAAAATAAGTAGGACCACACATTTTTAAAAAGATGATGATATAGGAAGCTTTGTAAGAATAAAATACCTGAACCAATGCAAAAAAAGAAATTCAAATGGCTATCAAACCTGGAAACATAATATTCAAACTAATAGGGGAAATATAAATGATCAAGACAATATTCTTTTTTCACTCAGACGGCAAGAGTAAAAGATTGGTAATAAGTGCATGCTTCAGACACACTGTCAAAGTATTTCATGCATTTATGTACTGAAAGGGTTGACAGAGGGTAGACCTATCTGTTAAGTTACTTCTGAGGCCAGGATTGAGATAAGCAGTTTGATCAAAGGGAACTTTGGTTTTTACTCAATGAGTGACTTACCAAATACAGTTACTGTATTATGAAAAATAAAGGCAAAAGTTTTAAATGACCAAGGAAAACAAATGCTCTGTGCTGAAGTAGTGCTATTTAGTGTTGTTCATAAACCGTTTCTAGCCTGCAGTGAGATGGCAGACACTGTACTTAGAAACTATACAGAAATTTGACAGACTATTTTGACCATAGAATCTAATAAAATTTTAACATTTTATTGTCTTATTTTCCTTTGTAGAAACTTTGGCTATATTTTATAAAAATCTGTCTGTGATATTTGTTAAAGTCATTCCTATACTAAGAAATATTCAAGACACTTTCATGGAAATGTAGAATTTCCTTGGCAGAGTGCAAAGCAAATGGCAACTTGGAATAAAATGTAAACTCTGTCAATTAGTAATTTTAGAATATGACCCATTCCATTATTAGCTACAACAGAATTAACAAATGAATGGTCCAACTAGGAGGACAAATTAGTAAGTACTTCAGGTCTTACAGGCTATACATGTTGGAGTACCCTGTTGAACTTAGGCTGCAGTCCACCATGTCCAGAGAGCTCTTTGGGTTCAGTGCAAATGGAAGACTCCCTCCCTTTCCAGCAGGTCTCCCTCCCTGGATAGTGTCTAGGCTTGGAGGCCTGAACTTACCTAAAAGCTGTCCCTAAACCAGGATGTCTGACCTATCTCAAGGACGACCTTTGACACAGAATCCTGCAGACACTCTGCCTACTGCCTGGAGCTGCTGCCAAATATAAATTAGGTGATGCACAGCTGCTGTTCCATCCTGTATATCTCTTACTCTGGAATAAAGGTGAACTGTAACACTGAAACTGTCCCTGAGGATATTTCTATCAATGTTCACAGCCATTCAAACCCTCCTCCCTCGTGGACTGGTGGCCAAGGATCCCTGAGGAGGAGGAAGACCCACAAATACAGTTTCTGCCAAAGCCACTTACCTTTTCTGCCAAAGAATGAAAAGTTAATAATGGGCATTCTATTTTCTAATAACTCTGCATCTAGAAAAAATAGGTGTGGGCTAGATTGTTGGGTACTGGGTCTCATTTGCACATTTCAAATCTATGTAAGAACACAGGTAAGTGCTACAGAACTTTTATTCACCAGTAGGTCAACTTTTCTCTACAGCTAACAATTGGTTATTACATATGAAATATTACAATTTCAAGATTTACATGCTTTGAAGCCACAACTTTAAAACAACAGTCCTATAATTTGCACTCTGTATAGCTGTTGAATAATACTCTACTACAACTACAGTTAAGAAATTAAAGTCATGGCTGCCTTGCACTGAAAGTCTTGGCATGCTCTTCAGCTTTTCATATTATTTGTCAGTCATTCACTAATCATAGATATCAAAATGCCATACATACATACATATACACACACACACACACCACAGCTAATTCCCATTACATGTTAATAGATAACAGAACTTTAGAATCTCGCATTGGTCCTATGATACGCTTACAAAGAATTAAGTTTTGGTGGAGCATAACATTTTATGATGAATTCCACATTAGCCTATAAATAAGAAACATTAAGTATGAACTTAAACTTACACAAAGCAACCTAAGAACACATTTTATTGATTCTCTAATACAATGTTTCCTCAAATTGAAATAAAGCCAAGTTTCCTTACTAGTTTATAAAAATTAAGTTTAAAGCAGTATACTAGTTGCTCAAACCAAGAATCGGGTTGGTAAAGAAAAGAAAGTTTAAGGAAGATTGATTCCCAGTAATTCCATGAAGTGGAAAAGCAAGCCAAGTTACACAGTAATGATCAGAATCAGAACTGTAGCATGAAAGCCACAAATTTCTTCCTTCACTTTTAGAAATGTACACATAGGCCAGGTGGGGGATGTGAGACAGGTAGAGCACTTGCCTATGGACAAGGCCCTGGGTTTAACTCCCAACACAAGCAAAACCAGTATGCTAGAAGAATAAACAAAAATTTGGGTCCTAATTAAAGAAGAGTTGAACTCAATGACTGTGAACATAACTTCTGTGTCACGCCTACTTACGTAGCCACATTAAGCGCAAGGTCAGCAGAATGACATCGCTCCAACTTCTGTTTCAGAACAGCAACTTCTTCAGACCTCGGTGGCTCATACTTTTTTACGAGGTTTCTCATGCCTACATGGAGAAGCAGAAGTATTTAATAATGTCTGCTTTCAGCTGAGTGTGGCGTTGGTGCACACTTTAATCTCTGCACTCCAGAGTCAGAGGTAGGCAGATCTCTTGAGTTTGGGGCCATCCTGGTGTACAGAGCAGGTTCCTGGACAGTTAGGGCTATACCTGTCTCAAAAACCCAAAATAAATAAAGTCTGTTTTCATATAAAGAAAGCAAAATAATCTAACTTACTTTAGGACATTGGTGATGCTACACATACTTACCAGAGTTTATATTCTATATTAAAATCAAGAGGCACTAGCCTTTTAAGTTCAAGTAATAGGTATCTATTTATCTCATTATATATGGCATAAATATAAGAATACTGTATAATATAGGTAGTATTTTTTTAAGTACCTCCATGTTTACATTTCACTCAATTTAAGGATTGTGCAGTAACCTCTGTGATTTACTAAATATTCCTTATTCTCTACCACCAACCATATTTATTAACAGATAGTGGCCCAAGAATATACCTCTTGTTTACAAAAAGCAAAAACAACCTACATATAAAAAAGGGGATGCTTCTGAAACAAAACAAAAAACATAACTGCTATAAAAAGATATCCTCTAAGATTTAAAAAAAATCTATAGATCAGTAATTGTAAGGTAATAAACTATGCTCTAACTTATGATTTATTAGGAACATGATGAATTAAGTCCAAGTCCAGAGATTTACTGTGTGGTTATGTGTTTCAGACTGGTAGCTAAACTGAAAATTGGTTATATTAAAGCTGAGTATTTTCTGAAGCACTATCTTTGTGTCATATTTATTAAAATTGGAGAAAATAATGATAATGAGAAATCAGTAATTAAATGTTAAGCTTCAAATAAGCAGCATAAATTATCCTTATGACCCTTCACTGACTTGTTAGGAACTACTACTATCTATTACCAAATCACAATTAGCTCTGGAAGTGAACCCTCTAGTGGTAAATATGAAGACATACAGTTTATGCCAAGCAAAAAGAAAAACACCTGCTCCATTATGCTCAGAGGAAATCCAAAAATCACTTCAAGCAAATAATCACATCATGGCATGAGAATTGCCTATCTTGAATCCCAGTTTTTAAAATAAATGAACATTAATTTTGTACACACATTTACTGTCACCTAAATAAAGGTCTGCAATCCTGTATTTTATTGGTTACTCACCTTACCTTTTACATAATTGCCAAGACAATTGAAGAATTGAGTGTGGTGGCATACTCTACAATCTCAGCACTCACGAAACTGAGGCAAGAGATTCCAAGTTAAACTCAGTCTGGGCTACAGTCTCAAAAACCCATATACATGTGTCTCTCTGTGTGTATTATGTGCCCATCAGCTAAGCAGAAATTCTAAAGACAATTTCCCAACACCAACACTAATAAGTTTCCCAAGGCTACTATTAAAATCATCACTAACTTGGTGTTTTAAAGCAACCAAATGTATTTTCTTCACACATTAGAGGCCCAGGATCATAAATCTGTTTCCTTGGGCCAAAATCAGAGTATAGGCAGAGGCAAATTCTGTCCAAAAGCTCTAATGAAAATCCATTTTGTCTATTCGTTTTGGTGACTGCCAACATTCTCTTTCCTTCCTTCCTTCCTTCCTTCCTTCCTTCCTTCCTTCCTTCCTTCCTTCCTTTGGTTAGATCATTCCAATTTTTATGGTCAAAACTGCACATCTATTTTGCTGTTATGACATTGTTTTTATGTCTCAAATTTCTCTCTGCCTTTTGAGTTCATGAGGAACCTGGTGACTACATGTACTTGTCATTGCAATAACTCATGTCACTATCACCATCTTCTGATGAAATATATAACTCCAACTCTTGTGAGTTAAGGTAACAGATACAGGTTCTACATATGGACCTCCTTTTAGGGGCCAATTTTTAGCAGCATTCTTCATGTTTTTTTCTTGCAGTAGTATTTTTTTTGAAATGTGCTAGACAAGAGCTCTACCACCAAGTCCCAATCCAAGCCCAGCTGACAACCTACATTTTTATCAAACTCCAACCAAGCTGTAACAATCAATATGTCTTCTGAAATTGACACTTCATCCCAGTTAACCCCACTTGAGAATTACTGGCTTTGTGTTAGTAACAAAATGACCATGAAATGACATATATTAACTAGTTAAAATTATTTACAAAACAGAGGTTCCAAATGTTAAACCTTACCCTGAAGTTAGTTCTCTTGGGGCTACATGTCTATCTCATTATCTGTGGATTCTTCTAAAAGAACCTTGTTTTGAATCAGCTTTGTCTAAATCTGATATCCATAATCTCTACAAAAACAATTTTCATATACTGTTTGTTTATTCTTACCAATGTATCTTCAATGCATCACAACACAGTAATTCAATAAACACTGCACATTAAATACCAAAACATTTATTCAGAAAAAAACTTGGTTAATAGCACTTACTTTTCATTATATCCAGTAACTGTGACAGGCAAGTTCTATTTTCTCTCAGCATTAGACTGTCTGATAAATAGCTATTGGAGAAAAAAAAAAAAAAAAAAAAAAGGCATTTTAACTCACTGAAAACACACAGCACATTGAAAAGACAAGGCATAAATTATTTGCTTCCATGTTTATTTCATCAAGTACAGTTTTTACTTACTTAAATATGATACAATATTAGAAGCTCCACAATACTAAAATCTACAGCAACTAGTCTCAAAGATTTAGTACCTTTTGCTAGCTTAAGAGATGTGTACTGTTCCAAGTTTATTCAAATTTTATTATATATAACCTTTCAGAGATAAAATAACAGTACTAACAACCAATATTTATCATTTTATATTAAATATTTGATATAGACATTCCATAAACCTAACTTTATGTGATTCGTGGAGTCTGAGCTGTAGATGGGTTAAGCTCAAAGGTAGAAGATAAGGAATCAGCACCAGTCAGTTTTCATTCCAAGGCAACATTATAGCTGTACTTGAGCATTTACCAACAAGGTATCATCTCATGCTTTGCAAATGTGTAAAAATGCTCTATGAATGTCTTATAAACCCTAATTAAACTTTGTTTACATTTTGGTTCCTCTGAGATTTTATGTACCAAGACATGGTACATTGGTGCTACAACCCCAAATGAAGATTCTTAGACCCTAGGTCTTTCAAACATAAATATAAAAAGTAACTTTTCTCTCAGGTAAATTAGTTCTAAATAAAAAGTTTTAAGAACTGTTGTTGCTGTATTTAAGACTACTTGTAGTAAGTTACATACAAAACATTGATGACTCTGTTTCATATTAACTAGTCTAGTTTCCTTCCCATCATGTTACACTTTTGCCACTTTCCTTGGGGAGGAGAGGGTTATTCTTTCATTTTTTTAAAAAAAAATTTTTTGAAGCAGGGTCTCATGTAGGACCAATTAGAATTCAGCATAACTGTTGAGGATGACTTTTAACTCCTGATATTCCTGTTTTCATCTTCTATGTGCTTGAATTATAGATATGCTATCTCCTCTATGTGTTTGAATTATAGATATGCTATCTCTTATAGAGGCTCCACACCTAAACCCCAGACAAGTCAGTTATTCACATGGATGTCTTTTCTTCTTAGCACATGTTTCATTCTTCCTTTCCGTAAGTGTAATATAGCAGAAGCTCACTAAATAAATGGATATAAATCACAATAGGCTTAAATCTACATGGAGTTGTTTGAACAACAACAAAAAAAGGTATACTGGGGCTGGAGGGATGTCTCAATGCTTAATAGTCCATCCTGTTCTCATAAAAGACCTAAGTTTGGTTTCTAGAAACTGTATCTGGTAGCTCATGGCTACCTAACTCTAACTCCAGGGATCTGACACCCTTTTGCTGTTCTGCACAGGTATTTCTATACATGGCATACATTTACATGTACACACAGATTAAAAATAAATATTTTAAAAAAAGGTATACATATCATAAATAAAAAAGCCTAAGGACCCTTACCCTGGATGGAAATGTATTTCAAAATTTATAAGTGTTCACAGTATATAAAGCTAGACTGCTGCTTTATGTAAAATATGGCATCTAAGGGTCAGGAATATGGGTACTTATGTAGTAATAAGAAAGATTCCAAATGAGGGAGTACAAAAACCAAATCATTTGTGCTTATCTTTGTTACAGTCTTATCACTGTTTTTTAAACTGTAAGTATACAAAATAGTTTCAGTTTAGAAAATTTTACCTTCTTCAGCTATTTATAAAAATAAAAGAATCCAGTCATAAGAGAAATTATAAACAATAAAAAGTAGTATAATTTAGAAATTAACTGAAGTACATTAATATTTCTAATCTGCTGTTCTTCTAGCTCCCTAGTAACGTATCTATAGTACTGTTATAAGTATAAGAATTAATATGTGCATAAGATAATGTTTTTAAAAAAGTGAATTTAATCCATATAAAGTACTTATTGTAATGTCTGGATATTATTATTTATGGCACAACTTCAATTTTCATGTGGTTATACCCTAAAGCATTAGTTCTACAAATGATTACTGCATGTGTTACACATACTCTACAACATATGAGTGACACAATAGAGCAGGTCTGCTACATTTACAAGTTCATCCACTTGTAAATGTTATATGGCTATAGTTAGTAGTCTTCCAAAACTACCCGTTTTACTTCTACCTTACTTGGAAAAGTATTCTCTTAGTTCAACAATAATTGATTAAATACTTTCTTTAAAGACAATTTCATTTCTTCTTCAGTCATGAAGCTTACCAGATATAAGGCATTATATATACAAAGACAATGATCTAATGGACCTTAGTTAAAAGCTTGAACTCAACTATGAGGTAAAACTGGAACTTGAACTAAAGTAAATAAATTGATACCTTTCCATAGTAATTCCAGCCCTAGAGGCACTCGATAGAATGGCAGTCAGGGCAATTTGTGAAGGTGTGTATAAAAGATAAGCATCTGTCAATGCAATTCTACTAAGAAAATCATCAGCTGTTTTCCTCAAAGTCTCTGGATTCTCCAACATGGGGTACCGCGTCTAGAAATAAAGATATTACCATTTTTGAGAGTTTATTGAAGATCAATAACCAGTAAAAAACATATAGTAAGCAGAAGGGAGTTAATAAAGTATGATTTAAAAATAGTAACTCCTTTCCAGTGTCCAAAAACTAATCTTTCAATGTTACATTACTTGGTATATATTAATAGAACATAGCTAAAATGTATTCATCAAATGTTTGAATAATTCTTTCTGTTTTTCTGATACGGCTTTAAAACCAGAACCACAATTAGAAATATATGCTTATAAGAACAAAACAGAAACACATGCTTTAAGATGGTAATACTTAACATTACTCTCAATTTGGTCCTTTTCAAAGTTAGAAAGGTAGGCTCTTAGAATTTCTACTGGATTCAAGGCAGACACAAGATATATTAGACATACAGTTTCAGATAAAGATTAATCCAGACAATTGTAAGGTCAAATAAGCAATTATACAACATCAATGTCACAGGGAAATTGTTCTAATGAATATTGTGGGAGAAAATAAATGGAAATAAATGTTGGATCAATCAGCATTCCCAAATATCTACAAATTTTTTTTTTCCTTTTCTTTTCTTTTTTTTTGGTTTTTTGAGACTAGGTTTCTCTGTATTGCTTTGGAGCCTGTCCTGGAACCAGCTCTATAGACCAGGCTGGCCTGGAACTCAGAGATCCACCTACCTCTGCCTCCTGAGTGCTGGGACTAAAGGAATGCGCCACCAATGCCTGGCTTTATAGAAATATTTTTAAAACTATACCCATTAGATCTGGAAAACCTTAGACTGCCTATCAGCTACTAAGTCTCAATCCCTCAAAAAGACTTCAGATACTCAGTCCAGTCCTGAAGCAGTTAGACAACCAGCACATATCCTGAAACAAAGTATCAGGTACCAATGTCCAACCACACATAGGCCTAGTTATCATCCCCAATGTCTGACCCTGAAATAATAAATGCAGTCACTCTTGATGTCCCCTTTCTCAGGATTTTAATTTGTTCATGCTGTTCTTATAAATATCAGACCATTTGGTTATGAACACTTCTACCCGATCCCACTTACCAGTCTTCAATCATTTCTTTCCTGCACTTTTTAAATTTTTATTTATGTATGTGTGTCTGTGTTTGTGTGAGTGTATATAACATGTGCACAGTGCCCACAGAAACAGAAAAAGGTGTCACATCTCCTGCAACTGGAGTTACAGGCAGTTTTGAACCACCAGATGTGCATGCTGCGAACAGACCTCAGTTCCTCTGGACGGGCAGCAAGCATTCTTAACTGATGAGCAATCTCTCCAGCCCCAATTTCAATGACATCCAAATCCATTTCTATGCTTTTGATTTCTGGGTACTGCCAGAAAAAATCTACAAAAGGTCTTGGGATACAAATATAAATTCAAATTCATTTATCTGGGTATGTCTGTCTCTCAGCTCAGTCTGAAAATTGTTTGCCCATTTGTCAGTGATGATAGTCAATATTTTCTACCTTTATGTCTTTTCTAATTCTCAAAAACCAACATTCTGTGGAAAATTATCTCTACACTAAAGAAAAAAAAAGCACTATTTCCACCAAATCCCCAGATACAACAGCATCTTCATCCATCCCTTCTCATGTCAATGCAAGGGTTTGACCTCTCTCTAAGGCCAATTGTACCATTTCAAACCCCATGCTAACCTGTATGTGGTTCACTGAGAATCTAGAGCTATGCTGTATGGTCTCTGTTTACCCTTTAATCTTTTTCTTATTACTAGCTCCTTGGATCAGTATATAAACATGTGTCAATCTCTTCTAAATACCTCTACATTCAGCATTTCCTCCATGTTACCTCTTTCCGCATCAAAGATAAACTATTTAATCTAAGTTATGTATACAAGTTCTGTTCTACAAAACAATTTTTCTATCAATAATGAATAACAGACTTACGTTCTACAAGGTTCTAATGCAGCTGAACATTTCCTATCATTTAGTGATTTTACAACCATTACAAGTATGTTTGTTTTTAGTGATATTTGTGCAAACAAGCCTGGGGTTCAGCATAAGACACAATTATACACATTGCAGAATTTTGAAAATGACACTTCACTATGTATTTTAAATTATTATTTTAGTGCATATTCCTTCCACTCAGTAACAAAAAGTTTAATTATAAAACACCCCAATCAGGTCATAATTAAGTAACAAACCAATGTTATGAGAAGCTGGCCAGGCACAATTCTGAGTTCTGAAACTCTCCTTCCTTTTTGTTTTAAAAATATTTTCTTTTATTTACTTTATGCATATGAAGTATATTGTTATTTTGCCCGTATGTATGAATGTATGTCTGTGTACAACATGCATGTCTGGTGCTCAAGAGGGACAGAAGACAGAAGGAGGCACTGGATTCCTTGGAACTGAAGTTACAATCAATTATGAGCTGCCATGTGGATGCTGGGAATCGAACCCTGTTAAGTCTGGAAGAGCTTAACTGGTGAGCCATCTATACAGCCAGTTATTTTTCAATTTATTCCCCCCAAACAACCAATCTGCTTGTTTCTTTTTTCTACACTTCAAAGACAAATTTCAACAAAATCATAAATGATCTTTCTGGCACTAAACTCAGCAAACATTATTACCCTACCTTTCTGTTGTCTGAACTAAGCAGAATGAGAAAGTTGCTATGCCTTCTTAAAAAAGCATACTCTATTTCCCTTTGTTTTCCCAATAAATCCTAAAACTCTGAATAAATTTTAGTTCCCTTACAAGTTTCTTCATTGCTCAACTACCATTAACTATTTCTCAAGACTAGTCCTCACTGTATCTATCCCTTTGCCCATTCTGATCCACTCTCCTCATAATGCAAAACACATACAGATGTCCAATCTCATCTGATGTTGCAATGACTGTTTTGGTTTGTCCAATCTCATCTGATGTTGCAATGACTGTTTTTGTTGTCAACTTGACTACATCTGGAATTAACTGAAACCCAAAACTGGACACAACTGCGAGGGGTTTTTGCTTAATTAAATCCCCTTCTAATCCAGATCATTTAATGTGGAAAGATCTGCCTCTAATGTATTCCTATAAGAACATGGAAAAAGGAAGCTCCTCTTTTGGCCTGCTTGCCCTGGCCTTGTTGAGAAGGCTGTTCCTTCACTGGCATTAGAACCTACTTCACTGGCATTAGAACCTACTTTACTGGCATTCTAGTGTATACTGAGGATTAGCTGAGACACCCAGCTTCATAGATGGAATGTTTACTAAATTGCTGAACCTTACATTCATAGACAGTCATTGTTGGATTAGCTAGAACACAGCCTGTAGGTCATTCTAATAAGCCCCCTCTATTTCCAACACAGATTCTATTACTGTTGAGAACCCTAATATAGATCACAGTAACCTGTGAGGCTGAGAACATGCCATTTTCTTCACAACGCAAGCCTAACCATACCAATTCTCTAAATAAGACTTTCACTCTCTTCTTTACCCTTTGTTCAAAATCTTCAACACTACTTATATAGTGTAGACTTTTGCTTTTCATTAAAAACGTAACACTCTCCCCCTCTGTCCCCAGGCTCTTCATTTCTTAAGAGTTATAGATCTGAGCTCTGACCTAGGAAGGTCTCTGGAAGGGATATTCTTTCTGTACCTAATTCCTTTTCTTGATTTGAATAAATACTTATCTAAAATATTAAACTGTAGGGTCATGTCCTGTCTTGTTTCCAGGCTGCACCCTCAAACACATTTAGCATAAACAGAATATCCATAGCTGCTTAACTGAGAATAACCAGTTATTGACTTCTCCTCAACTTATATTATTCAACAACTTGACTATGTCAATATTTACATAAGTATCAACACGTGGCACATGTAAATACATAAATATAAGTACTATGCATAAAGTATGCATGTTTTGTGATACAGTATCACTACATTGCAGGCTAGTCTCAAACTTCCAGCTTCACATGATCCTCCAGTCTAAACTTCCTGAGGACTAAAGCTACAGGTGTCAGCTATTTACTTATAATTTTGGTGTTTTGGTTATAATTTGTGACCTGAGTTCATAAAACATTAAAAATAGGAGTTACTTACCTTTTTAGTTTAATATTAAGAACTTTTTTAAGTTCTAGGTCCAGATCTATAACAATATACATCAAATAGAAGTTACCATAATTCTTTAAGAGCATTACTATAAACTCATAATCTACTACAATAGATTACTAAACCAGAAACCTGGAAATTCTTATCTAACCATCCAAGATAACCAAATCTTCAGGTTGCACCTACGTTGTACCACTTAGGATATTACTGGTTATAAAGTTTTCAATTCCTTTTAGCAAATAACAACAAAGGAGTATATCTATTAGCTAATTTCCTATCAGTACAGTTTACCTTTATATCAATGAGGAAGCCTTCAAAAGGTCGATAAGGATTGTGGACAATAAGGTGAAAATTAAGCTGCTGTATAAGGAGTAGTTCATATTCCAAAATCTGCTCTAATGCTTTCTCCTGTCCAAGGGGACTCTCTCGAAGATTTCCAACAAACTGAGGACTAGACACATTGAATTCATCTACTTTGCAGGCCAGAAATGCACAAGTGAGCCTACATGAAGAAATAAAGGAGAGCAAAAATAACTAAATATTCCTTAAAATACTTTGTAAATTGCTTAGTATTTACATGTGACTATGCTAGCTAGACACTGTGTGCATTAAGAAATAAAAGTTGAAATGAGTTCCTCTTCCAATTTTATCCATTAGGAGACTTAGGAGAAACTATAAGTCAGGTAGAGCCATCATCTAATCCTGCTACAGCATTTAGCCACCATTAATGAACTGGTAGCATCATGTAGTCCAGCCAGAAACTTGGAAGAGAATTAACTAAGGAATAAAAGTAGTGTGTATCAAGAAAGAGTTAATGGAAGAGTAAATGGAAGAGTTAATAAAAACAGAATAATACATATGTATGTACATGTGACCAAAGGTAATTAACACTGAAGAAGGTCATCAGTAGAAGTCTCAAGTTACTTGAGTACAGAGTAACCAGCTTATGGACAAGTATGAACTTCACCTGAGAACTAAGTTCAGAGAGGGGAACTAGTAGCAAGCTACTGCTCACAGCTTTTAGAAGCTGAAGTCAAAATAAAGGCCCAAGCTTGACTGCTGAGAATGGAATGGGAAAAACAACAAAAACAGAAACATGAATGACAGCAAACTCTGATGAGTCCTATATTAATTCTGTCCTCATCTTTAGTGATAAGCAAAGAGAAGAAAAATACACCCATGTTTAACCAAAAACAATATAAAGCTATAGGATGGGAGTGGAGAGAAATTTCCATTAATGATTAATGATTCTTAGCCTGAGAACTGGAAGAATAAAGACATCACTGAGAGTGACATTAGCAAATAGCTAGGATTAAGAAAAACTTTGTGAATGGATAGACAAGTTGCAGTTCAGATAGCATTAGAAGACAATGGCAAGTAAGGAGTCCTTATCCTCAAGTAGGAAAAGAAAAAAAAAAAAAAAAAAAAAAAAAAACAGAATTCAAGTCTAAATTGTATTTAAGAAGTCAATTATCTCATATACATCCTACAGACAAATGTCCACAAATTACAAACATCTTCAATGAAAACATAAAGACAAACTTTTATACTCACATTATTATCCGGGGGTGATATTCCATTACTGAATTATTAAGATAAAAACGCTTGAAATACATACAAGCTGTACCCTAAGATTAAAAGAAAAAAAAAAAAAAATACATCCATAAAAGCAGGATCTGCTTACATGTTAAATTTTGAAAACAATAACTTATCCATGCACAGGTTTCCCTGAAAAGGTTCTCCACACTGATACTTTTGAATTTTGCTTTAATCAAAATAAACTGTGGTAAAGTATTAAAGTATAACAAAATAATCAAAATGTTAGAATTCAGAGCAACAGAAAATTTTAAAGACTAAAACTACCAGTGATCACAGGTTACCCAATCTTGGAAAAAAAAATGCTAAAAGAATAAAATGATTGGAGCAAAAAGCCTTTTCTCTGTCAATTTCAGATCTGTGACAAACCATGACTGCTACCAAACTGCACCACATCATACTACCTGAGTACAGCCCACTCAGTAAGCCCCACTGTGCCAAGTTCAAAAGGACCAACCTATTCCAATCTTTGTTAACACATTAGTAAAACATCACTATCGCCATAGAAAAAGAATAGTGTCACAATTTATCTGATATTAAGGGTCACAGGCTATACTCAACTAAGAACTACCTGTAGCTAATTCTATCACTTCACAAAACAGTAACCATTCATTTGATAATAGGAAAAATCCTTCATTTAAATGATTAAAAATTTGCTACCAATTTATGTTAAAAAGCAAAAAAAAAATATTCATTGAATTAATAAATTTTGTAAATTTCATTTGAGAATTGCTTGACCCAAAGAGATAATTTAATTGTACCACATTCTACAGTCTCTGTAATGAAAAGGACAAAACACAAATTTCATCATAGAAACTATCTACTGTATCTGATACTGTTTATGACTGTTTCATCTCTCATATATGTCTGCAACTTAAAAATGAACCATAAATCCATGTGTATTTAATACTTTCAATGTTCTTGAACTTTTTTTCTACTATAAAAAAGAAGGATCCTAGATAGTACCTCTCTGCTTTAAAACTTTAAAAACAGCCTTTCATACTTGACCTTTACAACTAACCAGCCTGAGAGTAAGTACTAAGAAAGGTAACAGTGCTTTAGACAGCCTCAAAACCAGCCTTTTTCTGTGTTAGTTTAGCTTTCTAATACCATTGCTCACCCCAGTAAAACACACAAAAAACACTAAGAATCATATAAAGTAACCCTGAGACATTTAAGCTCAGTTGGTTGTGTGCTGGCCAGGCATGCATGCACCCAGGGGGGTTTGATCCCCAGTACTAACTATAACCAGATTTGCAGTGCCTATAATCCCAGCATTTGAAGTTGAAGCACTAGAATCCTAAATTCACAAAACACAGCCACAGCAACTTAGGATTTAAGGTCTTTATTTTAAAATCTCACACACACAAAAAAAATTAGTTTTTCTTACTCATTATACTGGTACATGTATGAATTATCCATATTAAAAAAAAAAAAAAAACTACAGCTGATTGGTACACACTTCCACTTAGGTCCTTATAGTGGCTAACTTAAAATTCATGCCCTGACACAGAGAACTAAGCTTCTAGGTAGAAGCCACATTTCCATAGCTTGCTTTTGCCTGTTAAGGTTAAAAGATAAAGTGTAATGTCTCTCACACCCAGAGTTCAAACAGTAGGTATGCCTTCCCCACAGTACCCTCTTATCCAACCGAAGCAATGGGTTACTAAGTGAGGCAAAGCTAGAGACACAGAGGGCAGAGGTCTGAGAGTGTAGTCATGACTACAGAGAGCTACTTTCTCATGAAATGGCCTGTACTGGACCACACTATGAGAAGAAATTAACTACTAGATTTGTTGTTGTTGGTTTGCCATTATATAGTTTGAGGCCTATTTAGTTCTATACTTAAGACTATGCTAACCTAAAGGACAACTCTAACATAAATAAAGCATTGCTGTTTTAAAAACAAGGTCACAAAAATAAACACACAACTAAGCTGAGTCTTGTAGAGTGAAGAGAGCTCAGTCTCCCAAGCCTGCTAAAAGGCACTATACTTCACTCCCAGTACTTACCACAACAGACCGTGGCATTGCTGGCTTAAACACTGAACAGAATTCCAGTAATCTTTTCTCATAGTATTTGCAAAGTGTAATTTCTTCATAAGGCTCAAGAAACACTGGATCATTTGGAAGAACCTTTGAAGAGAGTGAACATTTCAATGTAAGTTCAATGAGTTAACTGTAAAACTGTCTTCTCTGTCCTGCTTAAATTTGATTTATGGCTTCAGGAAAGGGAAAATACCTCACATAATTTTCTCTTTATGTAAGTATTACACAAAATATGTTAAAAAATAATAAAACTGAATCCAAAGCATCATCTCTCAATTTCCCAAAATATCAGCTGGACAGATTTAAACAATCAAGACAGAGCATGTGTCAATATGCTCCCAGGTTTAATACCATTATGTGTACATAAATAGTATTTTCACTGGTGGGAAATCTCCCAAATTCCCCTTCTCAGTGAATCACTGTGTCATTCAAATTAAAGGACACAGCAACAAATGACTACATTTGCTACATCCTTGTATTTGGAGTGTAAATATCACTTACTTGAAATATGTAGGAGCTAGTATATAGCGACCACAGGTCACAACAACAGAAATGGGCGGTAGAACTGTAAGACCTGGATAGAGGGCCACAGACCATTCCCTGCTCATCTGGCTTGTGTCAACTATTTCCTATCCCTGTGCAACTCTCTGCATGAAGGCTGTTTACAGTAAACAGATCCAACAACAAGCCATCATTTCCCTGTTTCAAGTCTTGGAAAAGCTCCCTTCAGTTTCCGTTTACAAGCTCCTTGCCTACGTGCTCCAACTACTGCTGCACAGGTAGAGCTTCGCCCACAAACGCCCACGAGCGCTCTACGCACCCGCCTGTGACTCTGACGTCCCACCTGGCACCAGCGGCTGTCTGCCGGGACCGTCTTTTGCCCCTCTTGTCAACTACTGAGAAAGGTTAGTCCTGACATCCTGCAGGTCGAGGGAGCAGCTCGAGCCCCGCACTAACTCCGCATCCCACCAAGGCTTTTGGCCATTTCCTAGGACGTCGTTACTCGTCCCTGTCACGGGCAGCCTGGGTTGACCCCAGTCAGGCAGAGAGGGTGCCCGCCGGCCCGCAGGGAAGCGAGGATTCGGGAGAGCCCTCAAGTTCCCGGGGCCACTCAGGGTGGGCGCGGAGGCTGGCCCGCGCGCGGGGCCCTCACCTTCCCGTTAGCCACCGCTTTGCACTTGAATTTGCGGTTGGCGTCGGCCCGCAGGCGCGCCAGCTGCTCCTCGCTGGCAAAGGTCCAGTGCCGCTTCTGGCTGCTGCTGTGGTACATGCTGCAGCCCTGGCGGGTCGCAAGACCGCCACAGCGACAGCGACGTGCCAGGAGACCGCGGCCACGCGCGATCGCGACCGCGAGAAGCCCGCAGCCCAGACCCGAGGCGCGCACGTGACGTCACGTCACGTGCTGGCGCCTGCTGCCCCGCTTCCGGAGCCCGGGGGAGGTGTTCCGCGGCGCGGGAGGGCGGAGCCTCGGGACTCCGGGCCTTTGGGGCGGGGCGGGAGCCTGAGGGGCGTGCCCAGGCTGAATTAGAAAGTGGGCGTGGCCGCGGGGACTCGCGCCTCACAAAGTGAAGACGGTTCCAGAGCGCTGGCAGGAGGCGTCCTCAGAGAATAAGCGGGCACACACAAGGCCTAAGCCTTCCAGTCCTAAAGCCTTTGCCACGGAAGGGGTTGGGGCCCGGGAGATGGTTGGAAAATGGAGCGCTAGATGCATATTCGTGCTAAGGCTAACACGACCTTTCTCTGGCGCGGTTTCCAGTTCTCCTTTCCTGCATTCTGATTTCTGAAGCCAAAGTGGATGATTCCTATACACTTCTTGGTATTCCCATCCCCGTCATTGCTTTAAGTGAATCATAACAATAAACTATCATAATGCCTAAGAGATTTATCTTTTGGTTTTGTTATTTGGGCTTTTAGAACTGCATTTGAGATGCTAAGTTTACATTGGTTCTGAAAGCCTACACTGTTTTGTTTTTTTCCTTTCCTTTTTCAGAGGCAGAGTACAAAGCACCCACCTCCCCACCACCACCACCATGAATTGTGCAGTGGAGTTTTCCACCATCTTTTCCTGTCTCCCCCCCTCCCTCCGCCCCAACCCCCAATACTTCTCCCACTGTATACTAGAAGTCACTATTTAGGGTGGTTTCAAATGTATGATCCTCCTGTCTAATCTTTTCAAAATCTGCCAACACAGGTATGTATAACCCTACCCACCTCACCTTATCTTCAGATCACATTTCACTGCCTCTAAATGGAGGTTATTCAATCAAAACAGGCTCTATCTTCCTAGAATAGGAACATGTAAATTCACAAGTTGATGACAAAGATGCTAATGATATCTGATGAAATTTAAACATTACCAAGAAGAGACTAACAGGAAAATGTTCAGTGGTTTAAACACACACACACACACACACACACACACACACACACACAATTGTCTTTGTTCTTAAAATTATGCTATATATTATTTTTAGACAGATTTTAAATCCTAGGAGTGCTAATAGAGCACTTGCTACCTGTTGGTCTCCAAAGAGAGGTTATTCACGCTCTGCCAAAGAGACTTGAAAGAACACTGTATTAGGAATTCCTTTCTAGCTTTGGGGAAATCTCTAATGAAGAACAGATAAAGACACACAGGACTAGGATAAAATATGGTCGTATATTTTATTCTGGGTGAAATCATTTACATGGGAAACCAAGGACCCGCCAAGTTCCCCCTCCAAGGATCCACATCGCAAGCTGCTCTCTATGACCCTATGGGAACCAAAAGAGAGCAAGCTGGAGTTTGGGACCCAAGACTTAGCCTCCCACAGGTCACCTGTGCCCACCCCCAATGGGCGTGCTCAGTGCAACAGGTGCAGGTGGTGTTGATATCTCACTACAGATTTCTCCAGTTTTTAAAGCCTTGTCCCAGTGACCCTAATACTGGAAAACTAAAGAATCCAAGACTGTGTGTTCTCACCTCAAAAGGAAGAAAACGGAACCAGAAGAAAAGGTATCTTTTTTTTTTTTTTTTTTTTTTTGCATGTGTGTTTGTATGTATGGTATGAGTGCATGTATGTGTGCATGTTTACAAGTCCAAAGTGTACAAAAGTCCAAAGTTGATGGTAGGTGCCTTCCTCAATTTCTCTCCAGTGTACTTATTGAAAGATCATTTCAATTAAACCAGAGCTCACCAGTTCCCGCCTGGCAAGCTGCCAGATTACCCATTTCTGTACTCAGGGTGATGAGCAGGGTTACAGGTGCTCAACAGGCATGCTAGATTTTAACTTGAGTTCTGGACATCCTAACTCTGGTCCTCACATTTGAGAGGCAAATGCTTAATCCCCAAATTAGAGTATTTTTAAGTCAAATTTTGTATAAATATCTTTAACGTATTGCCTTATTTCACACAGTTTCTGTGTGAAGGTTAGAGGTTAGAGAAAAAAGAATGAAGTCGGGAGTGGTGGTGATGCTTGTAACCTCAACACAGAGGAGTAGGTGGCAGAAGGATCAAGAGTTAAAAGCCAACTGTGTAATGAGTTTCGGGACTGCCTGGGCTACATGAAGTTTTGTTTTTAAGGAAAAGAGTGAATTACATTTAAGCTCACAGAAATAATATACTTTGAGATATAACATGATACTGTATTCCTTTAGCTATTAAATATGTTTTAAGTACAGACTTACATATTATTTTGTAAAAACCTTTAAATCCATTACAATTCTTTTTTTCTGCCTTGACTTCCCTAGCACTGATCGTTAGCCAGGTTTCCAGTATCTGGAATGGTTTCCCTTTGTTGGATGTATTTTGTATTCTTTTTGTAAGCATTACAGCTTGGATGGAATGGTATCTTGGCAGTCAGGAGTCAAGGAACTCCACAGTCACACTGCACAAATGTAGGGTGAATGGGCCCAGCCAAAGAAACACATTCTGACCCTGAAACCAGAGTCATTGAAAGAAACACACCCTGGTCCTGAAACTAGATCTGAAAGACTAAAAAGGGCCAATGAATGAAACACACTTTGGCCTTCAAACCAGAGCCCTGACTTAACTCAACACACACACACACACACACACACACACACACACACACACACACACACACACACACCAGTCCCTGATGAATAGGAAAACCAATCGTTCCCCAAGCAGGGAAACCAACCATGAAATCCAGCCAATCTCTGAGCTTGTCCAAGATTGAAATCTGACCAATTCCCACCCAGAAAATCTTCACCCTGGAAAAACTCCATCCCTTTTAAATCCTGTTGACTGTTCAGGTGGGAGCTGCCTTTTTCCACCCTGGCAGAGGCAGCCAAGCCACCCTCCTGGATTCTTCTTGCCCAATAAATCTCTTGAATGAGTTTTGGGTGATACCTTTTCAGGAATAGAGCAGAGTGGGGTAGGGCAGGGCTGACCAGGGCACAGCAGAACTGTAACCCTTTCTCTGGGGAAACCTTTCCTTGCCAGAGCAGAGTTGTTACATTGGGAAAACTGTAACACAATAAATAAAATACCCAGAGACAGATATTGGGATTCAAACTTCAAGCTGAAGATAAGAGAAGCAAAGCAGGCAGCCACTATCTCTTACCTCTACCTCAGGCTGAAAGAGCTGATCCACAAGCTCTCCTCAACATGGCAGGAGAGAACCCAGAGACTACCTCAGAAAATGCAGTCGGAGACACTGGGCTCCTATCTTTTATATACCCCTCCCAGGCTGGGATTAAAGGCATGTAATCCCAGGTGCTGAGATCATCCTTGTGTGAGCTGTTTCTCTTTAGGACTAGATCATTTTGAGTAACTCTGTGTGGCCTTGAACTAACAGAGATCTGTCTACCTCTACCCAAAAGGAATCATGACCCACAGGTTGATAATTGTTGTCTAGAGCATTAGTAGCTCTGGCTGGATTGAGTTACTGTTATTTTCTGTTTATTTTAGTTATTAATTTTCTAATACTAAACACTCTGAAGAATCACTGTATACCATCCACAGCCTTTCTTACCACCACTGATGGACTGCTAGGCCAGTTTCTCACAGGTGGTAGTGATCAGTCATCTCACTTATCTCAAGCACAGCTACTCTCTAATCTGTTCATTCAGAGACTTGAGACCTACAAAGTGACTGCACAGGAGTCTTAATTTCTAGATAAGTGGAATCATTATTTTGCCTCTTTAAGGTGACATTCCTGTCTTTGGAATCAAGACTTTGGGCCAGGAAAGCTTAAGGCCATAGGAAGAGAAAGCACAGATTTTGCTAGATGGTTATTGAGAGTAATAGTGATTGACATAGTCCACATTTTTACCCTAATCCCTTGAGTCAGCTCCATGCTGAGTCAATGCATGCAAGACCTTCTGGAGCTTGTGTTCCAGCCCTACAATGTATTTCTCTAAAGCTGATGTTATAAATGACTCTTCAAAATGTGATTTTAAGCTTTTGTCAAATCTACCACTCTAGGATGGTGAGGAATGTGGCAAGATCTACCTCATACATTACATGAGTATGAAGCCCATTGCCATAATTATTGCACTGGGAAGTGAGTTGCAATGTAGTTGTGACAATAGATCAGGCATAGTGTGGAAGCATTGAATGCAGGAAAAGCAAATCCATACCCAGAGTAAGTGATTATACCTCACACTGCAGAGTCTCTCCAGTGCTATCCAATTTTATGTTCCTCCTGCCATTCCCAAATATGGGTTCTGTATTTATATCTGTATGAAATAGAAAACTGACTGCTGTTGTGGTATACTTGATCACCTTCTAATAAAAATCTGACTGGAAGGAGAGGACAGGCAGAACTTCCAAAGAGAGAGCGGAACTTGAGGAAGAATCTGAGTGGCAACAGATTTACCAGCAAGATGTAGAGGAGATCAGACACACTGTATGGAGGAGAGGTAACAAGCTACATGGCAGAATGTAGATTAATATAAATGGGTTCATTTAAGATTTGAGAGTTAGTTGGGGACAAGACTAAGCTAAGGCCAAACTTTCATACTTAATAAGAAATAAATATCTGTGTCACTATTTTAGAGCTGATGGTCCAAAGAAAGTCTGACTACAGACTGCAGCTCTTTTTTTTTTCCATTGGTCACACTTTGTACTTCATTTATGAGCCTCTAGGACTTGGTTCTAATTACGTATCTAAAAGCAAATAACAGAAGAGTGGGATGGTGTGGATCTACTGGAATTTAGAGGCTCAACTTACCAGTTTCTTCCTGATTTTTTCATACCTCCCTATACCATATTATAGGTTGTCATTCTTTCCTAATCAGTGCCTTCTCTTTGACATAAATATCCTATGGGGCAGGAAGTTGACCTTGAGTTATAATTTTGTCAGATACAAAATGAAATTCTGCATTTTATTTTCAATGATCTCAGTCTTCAAGTCTTTTCAAGACACACATGAGGTACCCAAGTTAAGAGATTTACTTTCTAACTCCTCCTTCTTGTTGATTACTTTTCTTCAGTGACAGTGGAACAACCAGAAAATTTCATTATATTGTTTACTTTTTTGTCCTTGTTTCCTTTGTATTACTGTGACAAACACCATGACTAAAATCAACTTTGGGAGGAAAGGATTTATTTCATATTTTACCTTATAGTACATCATGAAGAAAAATAAGGGCAGGAACTCAAAGTAAGAATCTGGAAACAAGAACAGAAGTAGGAATCATGAAAGGATGCTGCTTGCTGGCTTACTTTTTCCATGACTCACTCAGACTTCTTTCTTACACCATCCAGGCCCATCTCTCCAAGAGCCTTGGCAGCCATTAGAAAGTCTTACAGTGGAGTAGACCCTTCCAAATTTAGAACATGCCCCATTCTTGTCTACAGACCAATCTGATGGAGACATTTTCTCAGTTTAGGTCTCATCTTCCTAGATGACTCTAGTTTGTGTCAAGATGACAAAAACCAACCAGCACAGTTTCCAAAAGAAGTTCTATAGTGCATTCAGAGCCACCCAGCTCCCAATTTCTTGTAATTGGCTGGCTGGAAGTATCCAATGGGGTATTTTATGTATCTCTATTACCACTTCACACAAGGGACCATTATGGTGCTTGTGCATGTATTTATATAAAGAATTTACACAATATGGAGGCTGAGAAATTCTATGCCCAGATGTCCTTTCTGTAAACTCAAGCCCAGGAGACAGTTCCAGTGAGAATTTGAAGGGCTAGGAATCATGAGAGGCAGCCATGAAAATTGAATACAAAAGAATTATTCAGACGGGGAGAGGGAGTTCTCACTTAGATGCTCCTCCTACCCCTGTCTCTGCACTCATTTGACTGCTGACATCCAGCACTGCTTCCAGGCTACAGAAGTAGAGACAGAGCATATGACCTGCAAGGCCTAATATATTTACTCTCTGCCCCATTAGAGAGCACACTTTGTTCAACATTGTCCCAAGATGCTGGTTTTAAGAGTTTAATATGCACACAAGTCACCTGGGAGATCTTGTTAAAATGTTGACTTTGATCCAGGAGGTCAGGATCCACTTTCATTTCCATCTTGATCCTCAGGGAGGCCATGCTGCTGGATTGCAGACTGCTTTTGCTTCCCAATTTTCACTCGTCACAGTCCCTGACTACAGTGTCTCAAACATATGCCTATATCAGTTTCTTTAGGTCTATTTAACTTAAATTCCATTACTTCTGTGTACTCTCCAAATTGTACCAATAAGAAAGAATCATATGTCTTCCAGTACAAAAACTATCACTAAATAAAATCCAAATCTTTGAATTGATATATTAAGGGAGACTGTAGGGTTGAAATTTAAATGATGCAGCCCTTACATTAAAAACTACACCTCAATTATGAATTGCTTACTGTGCAAATTGCCTGATGACTGCAGAACTAAGAATATTATTTAATTTCCCATCTTGATAATCTTATTTTCAGAATATGCTTGAGGAGATATTGATAAATTGTAACAGCCAATCGTATATGAAAGTTTACAGACTATGAAAATGGTTTATTTTGCAATTAAGAATCATGCATTCCAGCCTTTGAAAATAATTATTTGAGTAGTTAAGTAAGATGAGGAACTGCTGTAGTCAAAAATCAGTCAATTTATTTTGCTTTCCTTCTAATCAACAGAAATTTCTACCTGAACTATTCATATATATCCTGAGAATAAATGTAGTGTGATTATGGGCTGCTTGAAAGGCATCCTAGAGACATAAAAAGCAGTTTTAAGTGTTTGGAATTTCAAATATCCTCATAGCAACTCTATCTCTACTTAAAATTATATACTATCATTTTACTATCTAATACATTTATTGATAATAAATGCAAATAAATACCCTTTTCATAAACGTGCCCAAAGAAATATTATAAAGAAATTATATGCATAACATTATTTCAAATCTTAATAAAGTATTTGAGCTCTAAATATTTTTAAGAGTCAATATATTTTTCCTTTAATCAACATATTATTGTTGGCTTTTTAATTTGTTTCTATTAGTATTTGAATAAAAAAAAAATCATCAGATGCCTTGGTACATCACAGTTTATCCACATGGTGGAGCCATGTGGCTAGATCCTGGAGACTCTAGCTTTAATGTACTCATCATTGTGAAACAACTAATGGTAAAACCAACCAACCCAAATTTTTATATGCAGTGTTCTCTGGTAATCTCTGACTTTAGCATAGTGCAGTCTCATTTCAGTCCAGTCTGTTTTCTATAGCAGTGTGTTTCCATCCTTGGCTATGCACTAGCATCACCTATGAAGCTTTTAAAAGCCTTATGATTGAGCCAGGGGAGGAATAGAGGAGAGCAAGAAAAGAGATACCATAATAAAGGGAGTCGTTATAGGTTTGAAGAGAAATCTGGCAGTAGGGAAATGTCCAGAGATCTACAAAGATGACCACAACTAACAATCTGAGCACTAGTGGATAGGTTACCTTAAATCCCCTTCCCTGATAATAAGATTAATAACTATCTTATATGCCATTCTAGAGCCTTCATCTAGTAGCTGTTGGAAACAGAAGCAGACACCCACAGCTAAACACTGAACTGAACTCCTGGAATCCAGTTGCAGAGAGGGTAAAGTGATGAGCAAAGGGGTCAAGACCAAGCTACAGAAACCCACAGACAGCTGATCTGAACATGGCAGAGCTCATGGACGCCAGACTGATAGCTGGGAAACCAGCATAGGACTGACCCAGACCTCCTAAATGTGGGTCTCAGGAGGCCTGGGCAGTCTATGGGACCTCTGACAGTGGAACCAGTTTGTATCCCTGGTGCACGAAAGGACTTTGATGGCACAATCCCCATGGAGGGATATTCCCTTAGCCTAGAGGCAGGAGGGATGGCCTAGACCCTACTCCAAATGACTTGACAGATTTTGATGATCCCTCCTGGAAGGCCTCACCCTCCCTGAGGAGTGGATGGGGAATGTGATGGAGGGGATGGCGGTCTGGGGATGGGCATGGGAGGATGGGAGAAAAAGAGAACAAGGATCAATATGTAAAATAAGAAAAAAATATAAAATAAAATAAATAAAGCAAACGCCTCCTGTACAAACCAAAAAAAGAAGAAGAAAAAAAAAAAAAAGCCTTATACTGGGGCTCCTTAGCCCAAGTAAAGAGAATCTTTCCATGGTGATGAATGGGTAGTGACTTACTTTAAGGATCCTCAAGTAGATCTATGAAACTGATGTTGTGAACTTTATTATTGTAAATATGTTTTTAAAAACTAAATCTAACTACATCGTATTTTTCTGTACAACTATTCAGGAGCTCCCTATTTACTCTATGATAAAATCATCCTCTTCCCCAAGATGTATAAAACCACTATAACATCTGACCAATCTCTTTCTGCGCTCATCACCACCATCTCCAACTCCAATCTGTTCAGACTCAGCCTACAGAGTTGCTTTCCGATTTCTAAACTCACTAGGCTTTTCTACACTTTTACGTTTGTTCTTATATGCCAAACAATGAATACAATAGGCAATAATTAATATTTATTAAATGGAAAAATGAATAATGTAAATTGGCTTCCTCCTAAATAGGACAGGCATATTTATTCTGTCAAACACGTCGTGAGTGTTTGCTTACCTTCCAGTGGGTTGGAGGACAAAATGTGGCATCTGATCAACAGCAAATCTGGCATAATTTAAAGACTCTGTGTTCTGCCAACTGACTCAATTTAGAGGTAACATTTGAAACTTTGTTGGGAACAGCTGTTTCTCCTTTGTCTCTTCTCCTCTAAATTTCTCAACTCCAGCATTAGTGCTTAAAACAACAGAATAGTTGAGTGCATGTGAGCTATGCGCCAGGCATCATTTCTGAATGCGCAGGGCTTTGGAAAGGCATTCAGAGTTTTTGCTCTGGTAATAGTTCTAATCCTGGAAATGCTATTAATGTTATTAAACTTTAACATTAAGGCTGAATTCCCCTCCCCATAACACACACATAATGGGGACTGGATATCAAACAAAAGGCTACATGCTGGGCAAGTGCTCTAGCACTGAGCTTCACACTCTATCCTGTAAAAACACTTAAATGCCCTGTAAATCAGAGACATAAACCAGTACATTAAGGAAAAAAAATAATATAAAATGTATCTCCTTGCTGACCCACTTATTAAAAGGCAACAATTATATTTTTCTTGAATAACTGGGCCATGAATGTAAAACTGCCTAAGGTATAGAAAAATCATGTGGCTCTCATTTCATGGAAATAAGATATTGATATTTTAAGATTCTCTTAAAATACAGAAATTGGTAGAATGAAATATGTATGTATTTTATTCTATCAGTTCTGTTTATATATATCACACACACACACACATGATTCTATCATTATCTTATATACTGGTGTGTGTGTGTGTGTGTATGTATGTTTGTATGGGATTTATTGGAGTTACTTATAGACTGTAGTCCAACAATGGCTGTCTCCTGACTGACAGGTCAAGGATCCAGTAGTTGACCATCCACAAGACTAAATGTTTCAGCTATCTCATTCTGGTGCTGGAGTTTCAGGGAGACCCAAGAGAGCAGCCAGTTTTCAATCAACATTGTAATCCCAAAGAAATAAGTTGTAACTCCAGAGAATAATGGCTCAGGAACAGTATAGATAAACTTGATAGGGTAAGGGCAAAGAAGCAAGAATCAAGAATCAAGAAGCAAAAGCTTCCTTTTTCTGTGTCCTTTTGTGTGGGCTGCAACCAAAATGTGTGGCCTCAAGTAATCCAACCAAGAAAAATCTCTTACAGGTGTGCCGAGATGCTTGCATTTTGGTTAATTCCAGATGCAGTCAGGTTGACAACAAAGATTAGCCATCACATAAAGGAAAAGCCTTCCAGCCCTATGTGGTTTGAATGAGAATGGCCCCCATTGGCTCCCATATATGAATACTTACTCCCCAGTGCCTAGAACTCTCTGGGGAAGGATTAGGAGGTGTGGCCTAGTGGGAGAACATATGTCATGGGCATGGGTGTTGATATTTCCAAAGCCCGTGCCAGGCCCAGTCTTTGGCTCTCTGCCTCCAACTTGCAGATGCGATTTCACCACTCAGCTATTGTTTCGGCACCATGCCTACCTGCCTGCTGCCATGCTCCTAGCTGTGATAGCCATGGGTTCACACTCTGACTGACAACAAGTTCTCACATTAAATGCTTTCTTCTGTAAGTCGCCTTGGTCCTGGTGTTTCTTCCCAGCAATAGAACAGTGACTAAGACAAAGCCCTAAAAATGGTTTCTTGTATTGTAATTACCAGAAGACATAAAATTGGTAGCAGCTATTTACAGTATCTTGGTTTTTATTTTCAGTCCATCAACTAAAACTGCTTCTTGCCTCCCTCTTCCTTCCTTCCTTCCTTCCTTCCTTCCTTCCTTCCTTCCTTCCTTCTTTCCTTATTTCTTTCTTCCTTCTTTTCTTCCTTCCCTTCCTTCCTCCCTTCCCTGCCTCCCTCCCTCTGTTCCTTCCTTCCTTCTTTCTTTCTTCCCTCCCTCCCTCCCTCCTTTCCTTCCTTCTTTCCTTCCTTGAGTTGAGGACTTAGACACCAAACACTATAAAATGTAAATCACCACTCCAAACTGATGCTTTAGTGTGGTATATTTCTCTTAAATATACCAGTGAGCTATTTGGTATGGGAAGACTACCTCTTAATTCAGGCCTATCTTGACATTGTTTCAATAAACATATGTAAATATTAGAACAAAATAATAATGTTCTGTCATGTACACACATATAGTCTTCAAAATAAGTCTTGTAAAATGTCTTCTGGTGAATGAGTTTGCTGAAGTTTTCAAGTTCTTGAAAATACATTAATCTGAAAACATTAATTATTGTTAAGAGTTCACATTTGGATGACATCTGTGATGCTGAAATCCATGATTAGAATATGGACAACTTTTACGTGCAATAATAATCAAGGGGTTTTGCTTTCTAATGTAAATTCAAGCATGCTGCTGAATCAATTAGTGTTTCTGTGACATTGAGTAGGCTTAACGTGATTCTTTATTAAAGACAATAAATACTAATGAATTCTATTTAGTTGTTCATTTTAATTTTTAATTTTTGAGATAGGTTCTCATGAAGCTTAAGTAGACTTTAAACTCACCGTATACCTGACGAATACTTTGAACTCCTGATCCTCCTGCCCATAGCTTCCAGGTGCTAGAAACGAAACATTATTTCTTTTATTGACTATATTAGGAAATTCATACTTGGTGATAAGAATATTTCATGGTTGATAATTCTTGAAAATTGGTATGTGTGCACATACATTTTAGCTATACAGAATGACTATATATGTATTTAAACCCCAGTGTCATGCTCATAATGAGTAAGGAATTATAGCTATGTATGTTCTGGCTCCCTAGTTGATATTCAGACTGCATACTTGAACAACAGTTCTCCTTATTTCTTTATAAAATATATACTAAAAATACGGATAAAGCTACTATATAACTTTAAATGCAAAGGAGTTTACAATTGTTCAATCTACTACTGTTGATAGGTTTTGTGTTTGATTTTTTCTTCATCGTGCCTTTTCCTTTTTCCGGTATTAATATTTTTTGCCTTTTAGTATTGCCTTTAATAATGGTTGCTGATCATAGCACACTGTAACATGGGGTATGTAATGTGGGTTTACGGTGTCAGCTCTACTTGGAATCCAGAATGTTAGAGGATGATAAGAGACTCCTAGGTCAAAGACAATGGACTTGCTTTCTCAGAGCACAGCAGACAATAGTGAGCACCAGCATATTCACACATGATTCTCCTTGTCAAATCTCTGAGACAGGCCAAACAGGACCTACACATGCAGTGGGCTGATGGAGAGGATCCAGAGTCCAAAGGCTCAGTGACTAGTTACAGAAACTACTTGCCATCAGGGTTTAAATAAGTTTTACAATCTGACACACAGAGCAAGGCAATGCAAGACATGATAGACATTCTCAAGAGTGCCCAGGCATTACTGCTTCCTGTTCATTCTGGGCATCATATCTTTATATTCTTTATTATTAAGTGCATCATTTCTGGTGAATTTCTCACCTGTCATTGAAATAAGGCATTAGATGAGTCTATTCCTTACAATATATGGCTTGCTTGAATCTGCATATACTGAAAATGTAGAATGGCTTCTGTAGCTTACTTGCTTAATTCTAGTTCTACACTTTCTCATGACTTTGCATTGTCCATAGTTCCTCCATGATGAGCGGTGTTCAAAGACTCCCTCAACATTGCAGCTATTCTTTCATATTAAACACAAATCTAAGAGTTACCCAGTCAGTGCAGAAAATATAAACATCTAATTTTCTATTCACATTATTTACAATTTGGAATTTTACAGTATAAACATAGGACTGTACCCCTTCCAATCCTATCTTTTCTTTTCTTTTTTAAAAGGGCTTTTTTTTAAAGACTCTCATACATGACTATTGTATTTGCATCATCTCCATCCCCAAATCTAACTCCTACCATGCTCTTTCTATTCTTCAAATTTATGACCTCTTCTTTATGTATTACTGTCATATGTACATGTAATTGTATATATGTAAGAAATTACCAAGTCCGTTTGGTGTTGTTCAAATGTACATGTGTTTAAGACTGACAACTTGGGGTTGGATAAGCTATCAGGGGACTTATTCCTGGAGAGAACTGATTCTCCTTCTCTCAGAAGCCATTATTGCCTGTACCCCCTCATCTAAAGGTGAGGCCTTGTGAGAATTTTCCCTATCCATGCTGGCATGTCAACCAGTGTTGTCATTATATAGGTCTTGTGTTTGGGCAACTATACTGTCAAGATTTCATAGGCGCAGCTTTGCTGTGATATCTAGAATGTATTACCTGGCAGCAGGAATCCTGATTTTCTGGATTTTACAAACTTTCTGCTCCATCTTCTGTGATGCTGACTGAGCCTTAAGATGTAAGGGTTACATTACAGATATACCAGGTGTGCTTGGGTATTTTGGACTATGGTGGGTTACTGTAATAGTCTCCATCTTCTGTAAAAGAAGCTTCTTTGATGAGGGGTGGCATCTACACTTTATCTATAAGAACAAGGATAAATATGTTAAATACAGTTAGAAATGACTCTGGCTTGGAAAATGGCAATAGTAATTTCTTCTTTGGTCTATGACCTCTACAGCCATTGGTAATTGGCTAGGTTTATAGTCCCAGACATGGATCCACTCCTATTTGGTAGGGCTTAAGTCCAATTAGACAGCTGTTAGTTGTCCTAAAGATAAAAGTGTCATTGTTGTACTACTAGGCATATTTTGCCAAGCCAGTCATTGGCGCCCAACGTGGCTAGTAAGAACTTACTTACACTTAAAATTTAATAGAAGCTTAAAAAAAAGGTTTTAGAAACAAAAGAACAGAGATAAGCAAGGTTTCTTGGTAGCAGCATTTTTCTCAGTTGAACTCTGCTTTGCTAGAGACAAGCAGATATACGCGCGGCTCCTTTAAGGGAAGATTCCTGACTCAGCTTAAGCGGCAAAAAACTGCACAGCTTTTAAATAACTCTGCTAACAATTTATTGGTGTGTATGAGAGATGGCAATGGCAGTGACCACATCTCCAAGCCGGCAGCATGCTTTCTGGGTGGCAGCGCAGACCAAGGCGGTGAGCACAGCTTTCTGTGCTGGCGGTAAAATACCCGCCACCATCTTTGGTAAACCGAGGCTGACACAGCTATGACTTTCATTTTAGCAATGTTGTTGTTTACCAGATAAAAGACTTGTGGCCAGACGAAGATAAAGATTTACAGTAAAGGCAGATTCATATTAAGAAAAACCTCTAAAGGTTTATAGTGTGTTTTAAAATATACGTAGACATGAAAAAAATGTTTTTAAAGAGACAAAGAGGAACTGGGTGTTGTAGCACACGCCTTTAATCCCAGCACTCAGGAGACAGAGGCAAGCAGATCTCTGTGATTTGCAAAGTAAACCTGGTATGCAGAGTAAATTCCAGGACAGATAAGAGTTACACAGTGAAACCCTATGTCAAAAAATAAAAAAATAAAAGTAAAATAAACAGAGTAATAATAAAGCCACATAAAGATGAAAAGCTCAGAGAGAATCTGGTTATTGCATGTTATTGTGTTGTCTCTGCATTGTTTGACTGCTGAGAAAATAACAACAACTGATAAAGGAAATGCTGCTGCATTAATTCAATTTATATATTTTAAAAATGCTTTGACTCAAACATTTAAGTTCAAGGACAAGTTACTGGGAAAAAGGATTTCTATTTTTGTTTCCACAGAAAATAAAAAGCTGTGGATTCCTTCCAGACTAATGTGGTTTGATCAAGCCAGGCCCCCTGAAACAGTCGCTGATGATCCAACATTCAAAACAGCTTGGACAAACCAGCCTTGCAGACTACAGCCAAGATTTCTGCAACTTCTTAGGATCCCCATGACAGCACCCCCTATCAGCAGGAAGTAGTTTGGAACGAACGACGCCCAAATTCCCAAATATTGTTTATAAATGTTTGTTTTCATTTAAATGGACTTGGTTATAAATGGTTAAGGATCACAACCAATATCTTTTTAAAGGTAAAAAGGGAATTATGGTATAGATATGCATAGTTTGTTTTGGAATGGATTTTCAGTTATTGATACAATTTAAGGTCAATAAGGTGATATGTATATTTCTCCTCTTGTTTAGGTATTGTGTTTATATAGAAATATAATGTAGTACAGATTATAGATAATTACCTATGATAGTCAAAGCTTAGAGTTAAGTTAGTTAGGTTTTTCAAGATACACAGAGATGTATTTGAGATGGATAGGAATTCTTCAAACCTTTCAAAGACCTACAGAATATGGCATTTAAAGTGGTTTAGGGTTTTTGTGACAGAGAGACATAATTGCTCTTGGCAATACCACCTGCACCAGAAAGGAAGATGGACATCGAAGAAATGCATTATGACGTTTGCTTCCAATATGGCAAGACTAGCCATTTGGACAAGATACTGCTCTTGTCTGGACTGTTTGACTTTGTGATGTATAAACTGGACATGCAGGACCCACAGGAAAGTGACTGCTGATTCAAGATGGACATTGCTACAGAGTTCCTGCTTCATGGAAGAGTCTGCGAGACAGTATGCAGGACACAGAGAAAAGTGACTGACAAACTGTGAATACAAGAAGACAGTTTCCTGCATTGCTGAAGAGTCTGCCAGACACACTATGGCCTATGGGCTTAAAATGGAAGATTACAAAAGAACTTCGGGTGACCACGCAGTGAGTTGTCTCTGTCATTTCTAGAGCTTATATATTTTCCTTCTGTGGTCTTTGAAGGAGTTGAAGACAGATGGTTATGGTTATAGTTTTCATTAGTTAGGATTAAAGATAAGTTACTTAGACTTTAGACACACAAAGATAGAATAGATGATGGAATATTTTCTTCAAATCTTGCTAAATGTTAATGGACTAAATACTGTTAAGTGTGATTCTTACTTGTTAACTGTTGTATAATATATTTTGCTATGTTAAGGTTAAAACCCTTCTTTTTATTTAAACAGAAAAGAGGAGATGATGGGAGATGCCATTATGTATATATGTTTCTCATACTGGTTAATAATAAAGCACTGTTGGCCAATAGGAAAGGAAGATAGGAGGGACTAGGAGACAAGGAGGAAATAGGAAGTAGGGAGGAGGGTCAAGATGGAGAGTCTGAAGAAAGCAGTATGCCGCCGGCTCCCCGGTAAGAGAAATACATAGATCAGCAGAAATGGGTTAATAATTAAGATAGAGCTAGCCGATAAGAAACAAGTAAACAGGGCCAACAGTATTGTATCGAATACAGAGTCTCTGTGTGTTATTTGGGTCTGGCGCGGCAGCAGGACAATACCGGGCAGCAGGCAGAAAAACCGTACTCGTTACAAGTCATGGTTGTGGATCATAGGCTGTACAGATGGGTAGGGCCATGGATTGCTTTTCTCCCTTGCAACTTGGGTAGCACAATCAGATTCGGTGAGAAATAGTTATCAAAAAAGGAAGCTTCCAGTTATAGTCCAACTTGATTGTTCCAAGTCCTGAGTCCAAAGTATGTGGTATTTTCAGCAATAGGGTTTTACTTTCAAGATCTGAGAGACAACAAATATCAAAGGTGGGATGGCTTCTTGGTTGTTAACTTGACTACATCTGGAATTTATTGAAGTCCAAAAATGAAGTGACATATTTGTGAAGGATTTTTACTTACTTTGAAGTAGGAAGATCTGGATTCTTAAACTTTACCTTTATAGGCAGCCATTGTTGAATTAGGTGGACCACAGCCTGTAGGTCATTCTAATAAATTTCAAGTATATTCTGATATATAAATATATTTTCAATATACATATTTATGCGCAATTTTATAAGTTCTATTATTCTCCTGTGCTTGGCATTAAGATTCTGAGATTTTTGTTAGTCTATGACTCCTGGAAGAGCATTATCACTGTGAGTCACAACTCCATTTATACTCACACATATAAATGATTTTACTTATACTTATAAAATAATGTTTCCCTCTTAAATTCCCACTTCCCATATTTTGTTGCATTTTCCCAATCTTGCTAGCCCCCTCCCTAAACCTCCTTCACTCCATGGTACCTTTCTACTTTGTTATATAATGAAATCTAAAACTTCAAAGCTAGTGTCTATAAACAAGAGAGAATATGTAGTGTTTGTCTAGGTCTGGGCTACCTAACCCAGTACAATATATCTTTAGGACAAAATCCCTATATTTCTGTAATTTTATTTCTTTAAACTGTAATGTCTTTTTTTTTCTTCTACATATTGTCACCATAAAAAGAGATGATACATTTAGGCTATAGTCCAGTAGGAGAAAAAAAGGATCAATATATGTGAAAAGTCTACTTCAGAAGAATATTACATCAGGTTAATCAAGGCAAGAGTGGATATCAGTGCAAAATCCCCAGGATATATGAGTGTTACTACACTCAGAGGACCACCTGACACATTGTATAGAGGATTTAGAATGATAGGTGATTATCCTAAGGGTTAGTAGTGAAGAATGAACCTGCGGTCAGCACTGAGATGAATGAGAGAAATATACATAGGTCCAGTTTAGTGTCTACAAGGAGATTCTTTAGAACTCAGAGTTCTAAGCATCTTATAGCGATGGCAGAGTCAACCTGTCTATTGCTTGTCAGTGCCATTCTGGCATCTTAGTTTTCTGCTGTCTCCAAACAGAAATGGTGTGCTAACCACCAAAAGATACCCACTCTCCAATTTCTTCTCCTAGAACAGAAAATTAGCTAGCACATTACAGAACAATTTCATCAGCATGAGTCTTATGGTCCATTATGCATTGGACTGGGCTTGTACCCTGGTGAGATAGAGGAAGACTTCATCTAAGTAGAGAAATGGATAACAAAGACATAAGCTTTTTTGTTAAACTCTACTTCTTCTTTCAAGCCTCATTCCACTTAGAGTCACATATCAATTGAGAAAGTCTCTCTCTCTTTTTTATTTTACATATCGATCCCATTTCCCTTTCCCTCCCTCCCTTCCTGCCTTCCTCCCTCTTTTCCTTTCTCCTACCCTCTCATGCACCCCGACCACCTCCCCTCCACCCCCCCACATGTAAGGTGATGCCTTCCAGGAGGGGTCATCTAAATCTGTCAAGTCATTTGGAGTAGGGATTAGGCCTTCTCTCCTGTCTCTAGGTTTAGGGAATATCCCTCCATGGGGGATGTGCTCCCAAAGTCCTTTTGTGCACCAGTAATAGGAGAAAGTCTCTTTAAACTACTAATATTTACCTAATAGTTTGATACTATATTTTGTCCAAGAAAATAAAGAATTTTCTGTGATTGAGATGAGAACTGACATATAATTCAACTCAAAAAGAAGTGTCTTAGTTAGGGTTTCTACTACTGTGAAGAGAATGAATGATCAGGGCAACCCTTACAAAGGAAAACATTTAATTGGGGTAACTCACATACAGTTCAAAGGTTCAGGCCATTATCATTATGTCATGGGGCATGGCAGTATGTATGTAGATACAGTGCTGGCTACATCTTCATCAGAAGGTAGTTGGAAGTGAACTGAGACTATCTTGAGCATATATGACACCTCAAAGCCTGCCTCCACAGTGATACATTTCCTCCAATAAGACCACACCTGTGCCAACAAGGCCATACCTCCTAATAATGCCACTCTTTTGGGGGGCTGTTTTCTTTCAAACCACAGCAGGCAGTGTTCCATTTCTCACTCCTATTTAAATATATGCAATTATTGAATTTTATAGCTTTGAATGCATGATACAGATAATTTTCAGTTGATACAGATAATTTTCAGTTGCTAATTAAAATAGTGTTTGTAGTTTATAAGTTTCCTTTAATTTTTTTTGTGGGGGTTGTGTTGAGACAGTTTCTCTGTGTGGCCATGGATGTCCCAGAACTTACTCTGTAGACTGACTACTAGTCTGGAACTCAGACATAGTTCTGGGTGTCCTGGAACTTCCTCTGTAGACTAAACTAGTCTGGAACTCAGAGATCCACCTGTCTCTGTCTCCTGAGTTCAGGGATTAAAAGCATGATATACTGCTATCAGACTTATAATTCTTATTCTGTTAAACTATTAAATCGATGTGCATTTTTTAACACAGTTTGTTGTGATACTGTTGCCTTATAGTGTTTCCTAAA
Source organism: Phodopus roborovskii (assembly GCF_943737965.1). Lineage (NCBI taxonomy): Eukaryota > Metazoa > Chordata > Mammalia > Rodentia > Cricetidae > Phodopus > Phodopus roborovskii. The sequence goes on along the minus strand of NW_026126413.1, from coordinate 334,163 downwards.
AACCTTAGGAAAACTGAATTATAGGTCATATAAATAGCTGCCATAGAAGTTGAAAAACTAAGGCGAATAACTGAAGGTTGTCCCAGGTTACATGTTTGGTGTCAAAGCCATGAACAGAACCAAGCTCAACGGATTATTCATTTGATGTCTTTGTGCTTTGGTAACTGCTTTTCCCAAGCACACCTGTCATGATAAAGATAGTATTTATTCTGTGTCTCTTTCCATATTCACGTGTCAGGAAAGCAAACATGTCATTTTTCTCTTTCTTGATTCCTCTACTGCTTCAAGGGAATATAACTTTAATATTCAATTGTGAATATTAAATATATCTATTAAACATGATATATGACAAGAAATCTATATCCTGCATTCAAATTTATACTGTTATTCAACATCCTGATGTATGTGTCAATTCAGAGAAAACAATGGATCACCTTTTAACTATAGAAGTTCTTAGGACTCCATGCAGGAAGCTCATGCAGCATGTCAAATTTGATGCCCCCATGCCCCTTTCTTAATCTTGAGCAAAGAACAAAAGGTACTACTGCCCTTATATGGTTGGTAACTGATAAGCAGATGTCTGTTCCACAATTTCAAAAGAACTGATGCTGTCACAACCTGCCCCCAGGGTTCCAGCAGGGACTCCTGACATTCTGCATGAGACTCCCATAAAGTGATAGGTTTATTATGATCTCTCAGATGTGCAGGCGGACTTTATACAGCTAGAGGAACAGCCCTGAACAGTGAATTCTGGAGTTTGGAAAAATGAAGCTGGTTCTTTTTATCACCTATCATTAAGTGCATGGTGTTAGCAAACAATTTGCTTCTGTTCATTTGTACTCAAACCAACTCTTGGTCTTCAGAAAAGTTGCAAATGAAATCTTTGCTCGCCTTTCTCTTGAAATAATTTAAAGCATTGGTTTTTAAGGAATAGATGTTGTAAAAGTCTCTAAGGCTGTAACAATTTTTTTTGTGATTATTTCTATTTATCTATAGAGGACTGATGGAAAATCTAGGAACAGAAATTGAGCTTCATACACTATTCTTTTCTAATTCTTCTTCACTTTCCTTTTCTCATTATAACAGATCAAGTTTAAAAATGTTTTCACAGTATCTAATGCAGCACAAGCATGAAGCTAAAAGGAAGGCACTGACATCCTTTAGGAAAGTGGAGGTAAGGCCTTGGGCTTGCCGGATGATTCGGTGTGTAAAAATGCTTGCCAATTCAAATTCAATGACCTGGGTTCAATTCTTGGAGTCCTCATAAATGTGCAAAGAGAGAATTGATATCACAAAGTTGTTCTCTGTTCTCTGACCACCTCATGCATGCCATGGTACACACATACACACACACACATACTCACACACACACACACACACTCACTCACACACACACACACACACATTCATCACATACACAAAGAGATAACAAAACATAAACAGCAAGCAAAAACTAAGCCCACAAACAAACTAAAGGCAAGGCTTGTGTGCTTTTTTGTTTTTAAGTTGCTATCTATGCATTTTAGGCTCATCCAGGGAAATGGTGATATCTATAAAATTCCTCTGTATATGGTATAATCGATAAAGTTTTTCAAGACTTACTCCCTACCATGGCAGAAAAGTCACTAAAGCAATTAAAAAATGGCATTAAAGAAGTTAAGAAAATTGAAAGAAGTGGAAAGTGAATTTCCAATATGTACATTTGGTATGATTTTCCCAGTGTGATAAGGAAAAGTACCCCAGATTTTATACAGACCCTGAATGGCCTTGTGGAAAATGGTTCATTTCTTCTTTTCCTTTTTTTTTTAAAAACAGTAATATATAAGCAAAAGATATGTAAGAAGAAAATGCCTAGAGAAGGCATTATGAGACAAAAATATCTTCTCAAATCCCATTGAGTTCACTTTCTATTGGCCATCTATTACTGGGCATCAGTCTTCTCTATCCAGTGAGACTCTTTGGAGAAAACTAATTTTTCTTTTGCAAGTAATTATCAATTGAAGATAACATCTGGGTTAGGAGTGGGGTGCTGGGGCCCCATCTGGCAGGCCCTAGGCTTGCTACCGCAGTCTCTGTAAGTTCATATATGCATCAGTCCTGTTGTTTCTAGAAAGCCTCGTTTCCTTGGTGTCTTACATTCCCACTGGCTCTTAAAATCTTTATGCCTCCTCTTCTGCAAATTTCCCTGAGCCCTGAGGGCAGAGATTTGATAAAGACATTCCATTTAAGAAGGAGAATTTCAAGATGTCTCTCTCTCTCTCTCTCCACAGGTTTGGGTCCCTGTGTTTGTTCTCATCTACTGGAGGAGGAAGCTTCTCTAATGAATAATGAGCAAGATACTGATATATGTATGTAATAGCATTGCATGAGGAGTAATTTTATTTGTATATTCCTTTAGCAGAACAGTAGTATTTAGTTTTCTCCTGAGACCTATTTAGTCTCGGGTTCTTGACTACCCAACAGTGCCCATCTCATGAGGGCCTAAATTCCAATCAGATAGTAGTTGGTGACTCCTACAACATTTGTATCATTATTGCACCAGTGCATCTTTCAAGCAGGTCGGCATTGTAGATCAAAAGATTTGTAGGATGATTAGTTTTTAATCTTTCTTCTTTGGTAGGCAGAGTACTTTCATACCAAGAACAGTTGTCGGTAGGTGTGAAGGCTATCAGTAGGTACCATCTTGACTTATCCCCATTCAGTGAGTTATGTAAGTTTTGTCTTCAGCAATTGGGCCATACCATCAATTTGTGGAGTGCAAGCAATAGGCTTGGCAATAGCTTTGATGTTTGGGGTTTTCTTATTTCCCCATTCTATTAAAAATAGATTATTTTATTTTTTTAAAAAATTATTAATTTATTTTTTATTTTTATCTTACATATCGATCCCAGTTCCCTCCCCCTCCCTCCATCTTTCCATCTCACCCACCCTCTAATGCCCTCCGACCACCCTCCCCCCTATTCCCCTTCCCCCCCACTCCACATGTAGGGTGATGCCTTCCAGGAGGGGTCATTTGAATCTGTTAAGTCATTTGGAGTAGAGACTAGGCCTTCTCTCCTGTCTCTAGGGTAAGGGAGTTTCCCTCCATGGGGAATGTGCCCCCAACATTCTTTCGTGCACCAGGGATACATCCTGGTTCCACTATCAGAGGTCCCTTAGACTGCTCAGGCCTTCTAGCTGAGACCCATCCTAGTTACAGTATCCCCTCCCTTCTCTTTCCAGTTCTTTCTCATCTCTCCTCCTACCTATATCCACTCCCTTTCTATCTCTCATTAAAAGAGGATGGGCTTCTAAGAGGTAACAACAAAACATAAAATAAAACTGTCGGATTGAAGTTGAACAAAAGAAGTCAACAGAAGGAAAAGAGCCCAAGATGAAGCATAAGAATCAGAGAACCACATGCACTCAGGAGTCCCTTAACAATACTAAACTGAAAGCTATAATATATACACAGAAGACTTAGAGCAGACCAGTGTCAGCCCTGTGCTTGCTGCTTCAGTATCTGTGAGTTCATATATGCCCGGCTTAGCTGATTCAGAGGCCTTGTTATTCCGGTGTCCTCCATCCCCTCTGCTCTTATACTCTCTGCCTCCTCTTCCATGGGGTCCCCTGAGCCCTGAGGTGTGGGAGTGTGGGACTTGATCAAGACATCTCCCTTAGTTCTATGTGTTCCAAGGTCTTCCCCCCTCCTTGCATTATATCTGGCTGTGAGTCTCTCTATTTGTTCCCATCTGCTGTAGGAAGAAGCATCTCAGATGATTAATAAATAAGGCACTGATCTATAAGTATAGCAGAATATTGTTAGGAATCATTTTATTGTTACTTTTCTGTTTTGGAACAGTTGTATTCAGCTTTACCATAGGTCTCTGGGCTGTCGTCACAGGTTCTTGGTCACCTAAATAGTGTTGGGTAAGGGTTCCATCTATGGAATGGGCCTTAAGTCAAATCAGGCATTTGGTAGTTATCCACAAGCTTTGTGCTACCATTGCCCTTGCATATTTCACAAGCATGACAAATTGTAGATCAAAGGTTTTGTGGCTGATTTGGTGTTTATGTTTTTACTTTGGTAACCTGCAAAGTACCTTCCCAACCAAAGGTACTAGAGCATAGGGTTTTGTAAAAGGAGTTTTTAATTGGTATAAATAAGAAAAACCTGGAACCAAAGCTACCTTTTCCTCATTAGCATCTCAGCAGACAAGAGAGCTAGTTACCTTTTCTTCCCAGTTATATCCTCTCTCTGACAAGCCATCTCACTTCCTTCTGTTTGTATGGACCTCCATACCACTATGTTTAGCTAGTGGCAAGCTCTATCCTTTGATCTTCAGACAGACTTTATTTGTACAGTGTTGAAAGTTCTATATAGGACAAGTTCGTCCTCTCCATGTTTCATGAGTTGTGTGGATGTTGTCTTCAGAAGTGGGGCCTTGTTGTCAGTTTGTGGAAATCAACCCATTCTTTTGACAACAGCCTGGATTTTTGGTGAATTTCCAAGGGACCTCTTTGACCAACAACTCAGTTGGATGTAACCCAGTCATAGAACTGGAAGTTCCAATTGGTGGCAACAGATGACCAGATGGGATTCCTCCACCTCCTTCATTATTTGGATATTTCATTATGATTGCCTTAATGCATGTCAGGAAGTTTCTGCTACATTAGGTTTCCATACCACCCCTCAAATGCCCTCAATTCTAGATATTTCTCCCTTAATTCCCTCCCTTAATCCCATCCCCTCCATCTGATGCTCCTATTCCCATGGCTTACCTGCCCCTATGCACCCATAAAATATATTCTATTTCTCCCTTCTGGAGATATCTATGTCCCACACAGTCCCTTCTTCTGTGAGAGTTTGTATGGGGTCTCTTTGGCCAACAACTTGTTTAGATATAACTCGCTCCTGGCACTGGATGTTTCATTTAGTGGTGAAGGATATCTAGTAGGGGCTTGTCTCACTACTATTTGTTGGTTCGAGTTTAGTTTTTTCATATATGTATATATTTTAATAAGCTTCTACTCAATTAGGTTTCCATATCACCCCTCAACTGGTCATTTGGTTTAGAGGTCCGTTCCCATATTCCATCCATTACCCCCTCCACATTTGATGCCCCCATTCACACCCCAATACACATCCATTCATAACTATATATTTCACTTTCCTAAGGATAGCCTTCACTCCTTCCTAGTCCCTTACTCTATACTTAATCTATGTAGTTATATGGATTGTTCCTTGCTTATCATTGACTCAACAATTAACATCCTTTTATAATCAAATAAATACCATATTTTTCTTTTGGGATATGGGTTACTTTACTTGGTGTGATTTTTTTCCCCAAATATATCCATTTACCTGAAATTTTCATGATTTTGTTTTTAACAATTGAGTAATATTCCTTTGTATAAATGTACAACATTTCATTATCTATTTATCATCGATGGACATCTATGTTGTTTCCAATTTCTGGCTATTATGAATGGAGCAGCAATAAGTATGGTTAAGTAGATATCTCTGTAGTAATATGCAGAGTACTTTTGGTATAGACCCAAGAGTGATATAGTATAGCTGAATATTAAGTTAGATCTCTTCCTAGTTTCCTGAGGAATTGTTCTAGTTCCTTTCTCTCTCTCTCTCTCTTTCTCTCCCCCCCCTCTCTGACCCTCTTTCTTTTTTGTTTCTTTTTTCTTCTTTTTTTGAGACAGGGCTTCTCTACAGAACTCTGGTTTCTGACCATGACCTATCTGCAGATTGAAAATATATCTCTTCATAAATAACTGTATCTGATATTAGAATCTTTTTTTTATTCACAAATGTTACTCTTGTTTAGAATCTATATTCCTCTTTCACAGGGAATAAATTTTGTCAACAGTAATTAAGACAGTTCTAGGGAGGTTCAAGAAGAAGATGACCAACTTAATGATAATGTGTACATTTTATTTAAAATTGAGAATGAGTGTGCCCTTGGCAATCCTGATTTCCCAAAGTATCCACAGTGATGTGTGTTTACTGTAAGTGTTCATTGATTAGAATAGCTCCCTCCTCATTCACCCAACCCCAGGAAAATAATATTCAAGGTTAGAAAAGAATAAATCTATAAGGAAGAAGAGAATTGATTTCCTTTCCTACAGTTTTCAAAGCAATCATTAGCCAAAACTTGCCTAGTTATATTGGTTATGTTCGTTCACTCCCTCACTTTTATATTGAGTCCCCAACTTAATGTATATTGTTCTGGTTTACTTTCCATTGCCATGATAAACACCATGATCAAGAGAAATTCGAGGAAGAAAAGATTCATTTGCCCTACACTTCCAGATCATAGTCTATCACCGAGGGAACTCAGGGCAGGAACTGAAGGCAGGAACCTGGAGGTAGGTACAGAAGTGGAATCACACAGGAGTGGCTTATATCTCAATGTACTATTTTTCCAGAGGTGGTACTTCCCATAGTAGCCACCCCATCAATCATCAATCAAGAAATTTTCCCGTAGGTTTTCCCACATGCCAGTCTGATGGAGGCATTGTTTCAATTGAACTTCTTTCTTCCTCTTCCCAGATGACCCCCCCACTGGTGTCAAGCTGACAAAAAATTAAGAAGCACAGTTTTAAATTAAAAAATTCACTTGTTCTTTAGCTGGAGACAATCAAACAGAAGTATAGATTGTATTGCTATTAAATAATGGCATTGTCTTCTGAGCATGGACATGGAATGGGAGAAAGGTTTAATTTTTCTAGTTAACAACTGTAAACCTTTCTTTTTTAGCTAAATGTATTTGGGGATAATTATTGGAGTATTCACCAAATATAATGTAGGAATATTAGAAAAGAAAACATCCATAAAATATGTATTAGGCTTTATATTAAATTTCAGATATGAAACAAGTGCTCTCTAAACACAACTTTAGCAAAAGGGTAGAGCAATTATATCCATTTATTAAACACTGAACTTCTGTTTAATTTTTGAAATGATAGAACAAAGAAGTAATATGTTGTTTGAGACTTAAAAAGCCCAAGTTGTCTGAAAATCTCTGAAGTTGAAGAGTACTTATTTTTCTATTCTTCCTGTACCCTTACTTTTTATAGAAATATTACCCTATAATTTATTTAATTTTTGACATGCAAAACATGGAAAGAGCAAGAACACTGACTAGCTGACAAATGTCAGGGCAAAAATAAGATGTAATTATAGCTTCAGATGATGTCTAAATTTCCCATAGCAAGTAACACAAGTCTCTTAAATCAGGGCCAAATAAAACCTAAATTTATAATCAGGCAAAAAGATGGAGAGTAACTTTGATATTATATCATCAATCATACTTTTGAAGATTTAAGAAAATACAACTAAATTTGAGATTTTTATCAGTTTTAAAAATTCCAGTTGCAGATAAGATATAAAGTATAAAATTTTCACTAAGCTATTAATTTTAGAAAAGTGTATTTCAGTCACTCTCTCAGTGCTTGGGGGTAAGTGTACATATTTTATCATCTCTTTTCTTGTATTAAAAGTGCTATTTGTATGAAAAGCTTTTGCCCTTTCGGGGATTGATATTATGACTACATTTACTCTTGAGTGTTTTTCACACCGTTTTTTTTTTTTTTTAAATTTAACTTTGTGACCTAGTGTTTTTCACATTTATAGAGTTGTTCTTTTAAATGATCTGGGCTTACTTATCAGTTGGAATGTTCTGGGTTTATAGTACAAGGCAAATCATAACCATACCTCAGAAAAATAATTCAAAGACTAAAATATCTAATCAAACTTATACACTGTTCATTAATGTGAGCAATTAGTACATGTTAACTGCCTAGAAAAATGTTGCCATATAATTATAATTTGAAGAAGTACTATGCTTGACAAAGGATTACTGCCACAAACATACATGTGAAATAAAAGTTTTTCAATCCAAATATTATCTAAGCAAAGGCCCCATAGTTACGCTACACCTCTAGGAAAGTCAGGAACATTAGAGGTAGCACTTAAGCACAATTTATTTTCTTAACATTTAATTTGAAATAAAAAAACCCCACTAAGGTATCCCTAGAATACTAGATCTACCTTGATGCCTCTTGTAACATTTGGACTAACTGTTGACATAAATATTAATGCTTCATTATTCTGAGGCATTCTCAAACTGTGAAATTTTATCTCTCACTATTTCCAAATTTATCTCCTATGTAACAAAGGCACCTTTATGAAAAATATCTGATCATCTCAGGAAATTTATTAATGATGACAGATTATTATGAAGGGTACAGTCTGCATTCAAGAGCCCCCATTTACCTTCCTTATATTCTTCATAGATATGTACTTAAAAATCAGGATCTGCTCAAAGATCCTGCAATGTGTAAACTTGCCTTCTTTTTAAATTTTCTTTTAGGTAAAAAAGCATTTATTGTCTTATTTGTAGATACAGAATTGTACATGGAGTTTCCTTTACTTTTATTTTCAAAATTAAAATTTATCACCTTTAATTTGACTAAAATACATTACCATAGTTACTACTCTGTGATACAGATTATTAATATCAATTGTATACTGCTTTATGTTTTCAGATGTCTATTTAACATCTAAAAATATTGAGAAAATTTGTTTGTTTGTAATGTGCAACATATTTTGGAATAGAGATATATTATTGAAGATTCAATAGTTCAATAGATTTAATTGGCATGCCCAGCACTACATCTTTTTTTTTTTTTTTTTTTTTGCTTTTGAGCCTGTCCTGGAACTCATTCTGTAGACCAGGCTGGCCTCAAACTCTGTTTGGGAGATGGCTTGTTCCGTCTCCCAAGTGCTGAGATTAAAGACATGTGCCACCAATTCCCTGCACCCTGCACTATACCTCATTTTTTTCTTTTATTGAAAATAGATTTTTTTTGTCTACAATATATTCTGATTACAGTTTCCTCTCTTTCTCCTCCTCCCAGTTCCTTCCCCCAACTCCCCTCCTATCCTCCCATCAAATTCACCCCCAATCTCTTTGTCATTACAAAAAAAAGTCATCTAAAGATTAATAATAAAAAAATGTACAATATGATATACAAAACAAACATATTGGAAAAGGACAAAAGTAAACAAAGAGCCCAAGAAAAAGTACAAGGAACAGATATAGATGGAGAGAAACACTTATGAATCCCACAAAAACACAAAACCATGGGGTGAAATTATAAATAATTAGATTAATGAAAAAGTTTAATTAAAAGGGAGGTAAAATAATAAATAATTAAATAAATAATTAAAAAGTTTAATTAAATGAGAGTGATAAAACAAAGCAAAACAAAATCCTGGAATATTATGTGACAAGAAACCCCCAAAGATGCTGTTGAGCTTTTCTCTTGATCATCTACTGCTGGGCATGCAGCCTACCCCTAAGAGTAGTTTGTTTGCCAAGTGAGACTCACTTGGGAAAAACTAAATTTTCATTTGCAAGTGGTTGTCAATTGGAGATAACTTCTGTGTTAAGGATGGGGGCATGTGTCCACTTACCCTTTCAGCTCTAGGACCCCATCTGGTACGGCCGGTCTAGGCCCTATGAATGCTGTGTCATTTTCCATTGATTGGAGGACCTTTTATTCTCTGTGTCCTCCATCCCATCTGGCTCTTAACTCTTCCTGCTCCCTCTCCGTCAGAGTTCCCTGAACCCTGAGTGGAGTGATATGATGGAGGTAGCCAATTTAGAGATGGATGTTCCTAAGTCTCTTGCTCTCTGTATATTGTCTGGCTGTGGGTGTCTGTATTTGTTTCTATGTGCTTTAGAAGGAAGCTTCTCTGATGGTGACTGAGCAAGGCACAGATCTATGACTATAGCATAATATATTTAGGAGTATGTTGCTATACTCCATTAGCAGGACGGTGATATTTGATTTCCCTCTAGGTCCCTGAATTACATAGTCTCAGGTTCTTGGTCACACAAGCAGGGTCAGGTATGGGTTCCATCTTGTAAAGTTGCCTTTCAGTCAAATCAGACATTATGGTTACCTCTATAAGCTTTGTGCCACCATTACATTAGCATATCTTAGGCAGGTCGCCATTTTAGATCCAAGGGTTTTCAGCTGAGCTGCTGTTTGTTTATTCTTTTTTTTCCTTTTGGTAGCAGGCAGAATACCTTTTGATGCTACAAACACCAGCCCATAGGGGTGAAGGCTGTAGGGAGGTACCAGCTCTACTCCTTGTCTATCGAGTTGTATAGGTGTTGTCTTCAGCATCAGACCTTGCTGTCAATTTGTAGAGTGAAACCAATAGCCTTGGCAATAACCTGGGTTGTTTGGAAGAACCCATGGGATCCCTTTGGCCGACAACTCAAGTAGATATGAGCCATTCCTGGTACTGAAAGCTTCATTAGTGTCAAGAGATGTCCAGTTGGGGCTCTGTCTCCTCTGTTATTTGGTGATTTTATTTAGATTGCCTTCATATATGTATATTTATTGGGACACATCTACTGTATTAGATTTCCACACTACTCCTCAAATGGCCCTTTTAGCTATCCCCTCTCTATATTACCTCCCTCATCTCCCTTTTCCCCCCTGAACTCCATTCATCTATAAGTATCTAGTATATTTCTCTCTCCTAGGGACATCTATCCCTCCCCATAGTCCCTTAAATTGTATGTAACCTCTGTGGTTCTATGGATTGTAGTTTGCTTATTGTGGCTTAGACTTAACAGCTAATATCCATATATAAGTGAGTACATCACCCATTTGTCTTTCTTTTATCTTGTCTTTTATCAAGAAGAAGCTTCTCAGTTTCATGCTTGTTGATCTTGGTGCCAATGCAATAATATTCTGTTCAGAAAGTCTTTTCCCATGCCAGTGCCGTCAAAGCTATTCCTCATTTTCTCTTCTATCAGTGTAACTGGCTCTGTGTTCTTTGACTCATTTGGAGCTGGGTTTTGTTGTTGATGATGAGTATGGATCTATTTGGATTTTTGTACATGTGGCAGTCCGGTTTCACTAGCATCATCTGTTTAAGTGGCCGTCTTTTTCTTTTTCTTTTTTTCCCCAGTGAATATATCTGGCTACCTGGCATCTTTACCAAAAGTCAGGTATCCATAGGTGTGTGGATTTCTGTTTGTGTCTTCAATTTGATTCCATTCATCAACATGTCTGGTTTTGTGCAAATAATAAAATAACATAATTTATTATTATTATTATTATTATTATTATTATTATTATTATTATGGCTTTGCAGTATAATTTTAGATTAAGAATGGTGGTATTATAGCTTCTTGGCCTTTTGGCTAAGATCAAGTGAAGAATGGTGGTATCTCCAGGAGGTCTTTTAATTATTCAGGACTGTCTTATGTATCCTTGGCTCTTTATGTTGCCACATGAAATTGAAAACTTGTCCTTTTAAAAATCTTCAAAAATTATGTTGAAATTTTGATGGCAATTGCATTGAATCTGTAGATTGCTTTTGGTAGGATGGCCATTTTTACTATATTAATCCTACTTACCCATGAGCATGGAAGATCATTACATCTTGTTATATCATCCTCAATTTCTTTATTCAAAGATTTGAAATTTTTAGTAATACAATTATTTCACTTGTTTGGCTAGAGTTACCCCAAGATATTTTATATTATTTAAAGTTACTTGAAAAGTGTCATTTTCCTGATTTCTTTCTCATTCCATTTGTCTTCTGTATATAAGAGTGCTACTGTTCCTTTTGTGTGTGTGTGTGTGTGTGTGTGTGTGTGTGTGTGTGTGTTTGTTAGTCTTATATCCAGCTACTTTGCTGGAGGTGTTTATCAGATGTAAGCTATTTACTAATGGAATTTTTAAGGTTACTCGTGTATACTTTGGCTTCTTCCCTTCCTATTGGTATTCTCTAGATGTCCTTCACATATCTCATTGCTCTAGCTAAGACTTCAAGTACTACATTGAATAAATATGGAGAAAGCAGACATTTCTTGTTCCTGTCTTTAGAGGAAATGGTTTGAATTTCTCATCATTTAAGTTGATGTTGTCTGTGTGCTTGCTATAAAATTCCTGTATTATGTTGAGCTATGTCCCTTGTATCTCTAATTGCTACAAGATTTCTATTATAAATGGATGCTGGATTTTATCAAAGGCCGTTTCTATATCTAATGTGATAATCAAGTGGTTTCTGTATTTAAATTTGTTTATATGGTTGATTACATTTATCTATTTACATAAAATGAAGCATCCCTGCATCTCTGAGATGAAGCATACTTGGTTATGATGGATAATCTTTTTGACGTGCTTTTGGATTTAAGTTTGCAAGTGCTTTGTTGAGAATTTTTGGATCTATCTTGGTGAGGGAAATTGGTCTCTAATTTTCTTTCTTTGTTGGGCCTTTATGTTTGGGTATCAGGTTAACTGTGGCTTTTGTTTCTATTTTGTAGAACAACTTAAGGAGTATTGGCCTTAATTCTTCTTTAAAAGTCTGGTAGAATTCTATGCTAAAGACATCTAACCAAGAGACTTTTTTTTTTTTAAAGTTGGGAGATTTTTAATGACTACTGAAGCATTTATCCAATTATTCTTTATCAATAAAAACTGAGGATATCAGGGTAAGAACTTAAGTGATTGAATAATTGGTAGAAAAGTGACCAGTAATCCCCTCTCTCTCCTTCCTCAATTCAAAATGGTTGAATATCTCTAAAAGCCCCTCCCTTATACTTTTTGTGTTTCTCCATGTGTCCTTGGTCCTCCTAAACCTCTATGACTAATTTTGGTCAGCAAGTAGCTTATTCTGTCCTCTGATTAAAAGAAACTTTTTTGATAGTCTTGGGAGTGTCAGAGTATTATCAAAATGTTCTATAACATTTCCCCATTTGTCTAAATAAAAAAGGAAGGAATTAAATCTAACAGAGTAAAACTATATACAATAAGAACAATTATCAGGTAAGAATTATATTTATAAAGTCCTGTCTATTTTTACTTGGCAAATTCAGAGAAAATACTCAATTTCTATCCTATTTTGGTGAATCCAAAGTTTTATACCTATGTCACTTCCTATCCTAACTTGTATTACAAATCCCAAACCATCTTTTTTAGACTTCAGATCATTTTCTTAGATAAACAATTTAAGCTTTTATGATTTTCAATTTTGTATACTTTATACCTCTTTTGTGAGTTTGTTTGATTCACTTCACTTAAATTTTCTGACTTATAACTTATCTTTCCTGGTCTATTTCCATCAGTATAAAATGTAGGAGTTCCAGAAATTGATGTTCCTTGTACAATGTGAGGAAGAATCCAATTAGTTCTTCTTATAAACTAAAGTCTCTTGCTTTGGGGATATTTGTTGCTCATCTCTCCCAATAAATTACTACAAGCTCATTGTCAATGTTTGTTTGTTTGCTTGCTTATTTTGCCAATAATGAGGTAATTTTAGCCTTAGGAGAAGGTACCATAAATTATGCGGGTTCCATTCCTGTTTATTGACAAAGTCTCAATTTTCATTTCAGAATCAATTTAGAAACTTTTTCTACATAGTATTTAATATTTTACTTTGATTGTGTGGTAAAAGTATCCATTCTAAGATATTATCTTATGTCTGCATAAGAATTGCTGTAGGAGAATATGTATAAGGAAGGATGACCAGGATAGAATCAAGCTCTGGATCCAAGCAATTTACATGAGCATCCTGTTATTTCTTTTCTACCAGAGCCAATTCTCTCTCAGCCTAAGATGGTAATTTTATTAGACTATTTAATTCTTTATTACATGGGAAGGTTTGAAATTAATCACTTAGTTCTTGAGATGTCTATCCAGTTGTGACCCACAGCCAGTTATTATCTCCCAGGAATATTTGAAAGTCATTAGGAATTCATAATCGATCTCTCATGATTTATACTTTTTGTGGTTGAATATTTGTAAACCTATGCTATATCCTGGGTAATTGATAGAATTCTCTGTCTGTATTTTTCAGATGTAATTTGTAATCTCCAATAAGGCAAAAAATTTCTTTACCTCTTCAAACATTTTTCTAAGCTATCTGATCTGAATCAGCTATTAAGATATCATCCATATAATGATAAATTATGCATTGAGGAAACTGTTTATACATTATTTCCAGTGGTTGTTGTACAAAATATTGATGTAAGGTAGGGCTGTTTAAAATCCCTTGTGGAAGAATTTTCCCACTGATATATTTTAACAGGCTGGGAATTATTATAAATAGGCAATGTGAATGCAAATTTTTCTCTATCCTGTTCTTGTAAAGGTATAATTTTAAAAATTCAGTCTTTAGTATCAATCACTATAATAGACCATCTTTTAGGTAATAAAGAAGGCAAGTAGATTCCAGTCTGTAAAGAGTCCAGTGGCTGGATTGCCTTATTAATAGCTCTTAGATCTGTTACCATTTTCCATTTTCTAGATTTAATTTTAATGACAAATATAGGAGAATTCCAAGAACTGGTTGCTTCTTCAGTGTGTTGAACATTTAGCTGCTCCTCTACCAGCTATTCTAACTCCTGCAATTTTTCTGATGTCAAAGGCCATTGCTATACCTGGACAGGTCTGTAAGTTAAACATTTCTTTTGAAAGATGAGAAGCTGTTTTGCCCTGCTTATGTATAACCTGAACAGTTAGTGATGGTTCTTGATAATAGCTTTTAATATTTTCCCCAGAAGCATATGTTAATTTATAGTTTGTTTCTGAAATTGGAGGAATATTAATCTGTGTTTTCCATTTGCTGCAACAAATTGCATTCCCATAAATTCATTGCTATGTTAGTCATATATAGTTTTAATTTTTCTATCTGTCCTTCTGGCCCTATATATTCATCCCATCTTGTACTTTGTTTTACCTAAGATAAAGTTCTAATCCCTAGAAGTGACGAGTGACCTTTTGGCTTTCTCCTTCCTCAATCCAAGGGTATTCTGCCCTCTCATTCAAAGTAAACTTTATAGTTAGTATCGGGAGTCAATCAGATCAAAATACCCCACAGCAGACTACTTCTATTTCACTAGATTATAGTTCCGATATTTGAATTGTTTATCTGATCTTGATTTAACTTTTGCAAGTGGTATGTATAGAGAAAAATTATCCATTTATTTTTAAGTTGTGTTATTTTGTCTCTTTTGACTTCCTTGGTGTTTGTTGTTATGCCCTGATATTTACCTCTATTTTGATAATTTGGATCCTCTTTCTCCACCTTAAGTTAATTTGGCTAAGGGCTTGTCCATCATTCATTTTCTCAAGGAAGCAAATCTTTCTTTCATTGATTCTTTATAATTTTTGAACCTTTTATTTCTATTTTATTTATTTCAGTCTTTGCATTTTATAATTTCTTGCCATTTACTCCTTTTGGGTGTTATTTCTTCTTTTTCTTCTAGAGCTTTCAGGTGTACTGTTAAATAACTAACATGAGACATTCCCCAAGGTTTTTTTTTTCTTGTTTTTCTAATGTAGATACTTAGTGCTATGAACTTGTCTGTTAAATTTTTTTTCCCTCATTGAATCGTGTAAGTTTGGTTACATTTTGTTGTAGTATCATTCAATTCTAAAATCTTTTAAAATTTCTGTCTTGACCTAGTTTTTCATTTGTGGTGATACCTTGTTTATACTCTAACAAATAAAGCTTGCCTGAAGACCAGAGAGTAGAGCTAGCCACATTAGCTAACCATAATGGTCTGGAGGTCTGTATAGACAGACAGGAAGTAGGATGGCTATGCAGAGAGAGGAATATAAGTAGGAGGATACAGAAACTCTCTCTCTCTCTTTTCAGTGTAAGGATTTCTTAGAGGTAAGATCTCTAGTGGCTGACTGTTCTGCTTCTCTGATCTTTCAGCTTTCACCCCCTAATATCTGACTCTGGGTTTTTATAATTAGGACCGATTAGAACTTGTGTTACATTCAATCAGTAGAGAGCTGTTCGTTTCCATGAATTTGTAAGCTTCTATTGCCTCTGTTACTGTTAATATCCATCTTTAATCTATGGTAGACAGATACTATGCAGGATTTTTTAAAATTTTCTTGTATCTATTGAGACTTGCTTTATGTCCAAGAATTGGTCAGTTTTGGAGAAAGTTTCATGATGTGCTGACAAGGTACATTTTGTGCTTTGGTGAAATGTTTTTAAAATATCTGTTATGTCCATTTGGTTTATAAAGTCTGTTAGCTCCAGTATTTCTCTGTTTAGTTTTTGTCTAGATGACCCAGTTGGGTAAGAATGAAGTACTGAAGTCACCGACTGATAGTAGTGGGTGAGGGCCAATATATGATTTAAGCTGCAGTAGTGTTTCTTTAATGAACTTGGGTACCCTTGTGTTTGGAACATAGATGTTAAGAATTGCAGTGCCCTCTTGGTGGCTTTCTCTTTTCTTTTTTTGTTTTTATTTTATTTTATTTTATTTTATATAACAAAGTCCAATTAAATGAAAACAAACATTTATACACAATATTTGGGAATTTGGGCGTCGTTCTTTCCAAGCTACTTTCTGCTGGTAAGGGGCGCTGTCTTGGGGGGATTTGAAGAAGATTCAGATATCCTGGCTGTAGTGGCTTCCTCTTTTCATAAGTATATACATATTCATCTTTTTCCCCCATTTTCCCCTTTTACTGAAAAAAGATTCTTTACTCATACAATATATCCTTCCTTCTACCCTTCTCTATTCTTCCCTACCTCACTTCCTTTCTCAGTCCCACTCCCTTTTTATATCTCATTGGAAAAGAACAGGCTTCTAAGAGATAACAACTAAACATGAGAAAATAAAATATAAGATGAAACAAAAACTATCATATCAAAGTTGAAGTTGGCAAACCAACAGGAGGAAAGGATTCCCAAGAGCAGGCCCAATAGTCAGAGACCCACTTGTTCTCACAGTCAAGAGTCCCATAAAAATACTAAGCTAAAAGCCATAATATATATGTAGAGGATTTTGTGCAGACCCATGGAGTCCTGTGAGTTCATATGAGCTTTGATTAGTTGGTTCATAGGGCCTTGTTCTCCTGGTCTCCTCCATCCTCTCTGGGTCTTTCTGCCTCATCTTCCATACAATTTCCTGAGCTGTGAGGGGAGAAATTTGATAGAGACCTCCCATTTAGATTCTCTTCACAGACTGTCTCTGTGGATCTCTGCATCTGTTCCTATCTGCTGCCAGAGGAAGCCTCTCTGATGATGACTGGATAAGGTACTGATTTATGAGTGTATCAGAATATCATTAGGCGTCATTTAAGGTTTTTTTTTTTTTTTTTTTTTTTTTTTTTTTTGACCAGTAGAGTTTGGCTTTATTCAAGGTCTCTGGGCTATCTAATATTTGGTTCCTGGTTAACCCCAAGCAGTGTCAGGTACATGTTCCCTCTCATGGAGTAGGCCTGAGGTCAAATCAGACATTGGTTGGCTATTCTCATAAAACCTAGCAGATTTTACTGGTGGTACAGAATGTAGGTAAAGGTTTTGTGGATGAGTTGGTAACCATATTTTTCTTTTTAACCAGGATCTTTCCAATGAGATCAGTTCCCAGAGAGCAGGGCTCCATATGGGCAGGAGGGACCCCAAGCAGGTAGCATCCCCCTGATCAGAGTTTGGAACAGACTTATATTCATTTTTTTAAAAATATTCATTTCTAAATTTTATATAAGTGAGTGTTGGCTGGCATTATATGTGTGCAGTGTTCATCAGAAGTCAGAAGAAGGAATTGGATCTCCTGGAAATTAAGTTACGGGCAATTATGAATTGCTGTTGGGGTTCTGGGAATAGAACCTAGGTTTTTTGCAAGAGCAGCAAGTATTCTTAACCACTGAGCCATCTCTCCCATAAAAGGAGTAAAAGTATTTTTAGATATTTTCAATAATACAATGCCTTATTGTTAACTAAAATAAGCACATTGTAAAATCTCTTGAATTTATTTTTTAACATTTATTGATTCTTTGATATTACTTCACGTATCCTGATTGCAGGGGTCCCCTCTCCTGCAGTAGTATCCAGTGAAAAGCAGGGCCAGTTAATCCAGAGTGAGGGGTGGGGTCAGCTCAGCACAGCCCTCAGATTTCAACATGTTTGGTTCCTATGACCTTTGTGATAACACGGGCCGTGGACATCAGCGTAGACCCCAGCTGCAGCAAGATCACAGACTCAGACAGGCCCTCAGCAGCAGCCTGGGCAGGAAAACACCATGGCCCCAGGTGACAGACAGCACAGGCCACTCAGACCAGCATGGTCCTGGTGGCAGCATAATCCATGGACAGAATTTATTCTTTCTATGTAACTAGGTTTGGATCTTTTGACTAAGATTTCCCAAATTTTTACCCTTTGTTCATCATGAACTTGCTGGTAAAGGCTTCTAGTTTTTGTTTCTGAGTTTTATAAGTTTCACACATGAATAAGTTTATCCAGCATCTTTTTCTTTGTGTGCCTTGCTTATTTCACTTAACATCCTCTACATCATAGATAGCCTGCATGCCAGGCTATCATTTGTTTAGAGTTAAATATTTCTTCACTGTGCATAGATTATTATTCATTCTTCCTAGGTTATTTTTGTAGTGATGGCCAATTAGGTTGCTTTCATGTTTTGACCACTGTTAATAGTGTTTCAGAGAAAATAAAAGGGCAGGTACCTCTTTGATATATTCAGTTTTCTTCCTTTGATATATATCTAGTAGTGGGATTGTTTGATTATCTGATAGCTTTGTTTATAGTTTTCCAAGAAATAGTCACCACTGTGTTTCATTAAAAAAATGGAGTAATTACCATATTGCTTTTGTTTATTTGTTTTTTGTTGTTGGTAGTGGTGGGTTTTGTTTTTTGTTTTGGGTTTTTTTTTTTTTAGTTGTTGTTGTTTTTTTCTTTTGGCTTTCTATTGCTGTTGTTGCCTCTTCCTCCTCCTTCAATGGCCATTCTGACAAGTGTCAGGTTTCATTTCATTGTGGCTTCAATGTGAATTTCTTTCATGATTTGTGTTGAGTACTTTCGTCATATTGTACTAGTATGTCAGGGTTCTCTAGAGAACCATTAAAATGAGTAGTGTGTGTGTGTAAAATGGGTATTTATTTAACTGACTTTGTTAGCATCTAGGCACACCATGGCCCTGCTCCTTGGGGACCTGGCAGAGTGAGTCACCTTCCTTGCATGGCAAGCAGTACCCTGGTTCTAGCTTGCAGTGGGAAAGGTCCCTTCAAGAGATTAGCTCCAACTACTTCCTCTCTCTTTGCACTGTGTCTCTGAGTAGACAAGCATGTCTTTGTGTCTTCTCTTCTCTCCCCTCTCTCCCTTCCCTTCCCCTACTCTTTTCTCCCCCCCCTCCCCGAATAAAACTTCCCATTTATGTGCTGCCTGCATGGAGTATCTGTCTGTCATCAGCCAGATTTGCCAATGTCCCCCTGTATATAACAACAAACTTATATATACCAGTAGTGGCATCTTCAGAGTGCAGCAACTGGGAATCAGTAGCTTCTCAGTGAGTGAGGCTGGCTACCTCCAGCAGTGCCACTCTGGCACTGAAGACCTAGAGGACTCCTGGGAAGCCTCTGCTTTCTGGTCCATGTGGGAAAGCTGAAGAATCTGGGTTCTGATATCAGTCAAGGGAGACAGGTGTTATGAGTAGTTTTTTTTTTTTTTTTTAATAATTAAGATAGAGCTAGCCGATAAGCAACTAGTAACTGGCCAACAGGATTATATCTAATACAGAGTCTCTGTGCATTATTTGGGGCTGGCGGCGTGGTGGCAGGACAATACCAGGTGGCAGGTGGAAAAACCGTACTCGTTACAAGAAGGTCCTGAATAAAAGTTCTACCAACACTAAGAGACCATGGATGCCAGCCCAGACTACTATACCCATCAAAACTCTCAATCACTATAGATGGAGAAAACAAGATATTCCATGAAAAAAAGATTTATATAATACATATCCAAAAATCCAGCCCTACAGAAAGTTCTAGAAGGGAAACTCCAACTCAAGAAAGTTAACTACACTCCCAAAACATAGGCCATATATAATCTAACTTTACTAGAAGCCAAAAGAAAAAGCAGGATAAATTTACACACAATACCACCAACACCACCAAATTCAAAACAAACAATAATTAACAATCAATGGTCCTTAATTTTCCTAAATATTAATGGTCTTAACGCACATATAAAAAGACACAGGCTAACAGAATGGATACAAAGAAAGAATCTGTCCTTCTGTGCTGCATACAAGAAACACACCTCAACTTTAAAGGCAGATGCTACCTCAGAGGAAAGGGTTGGGAAAAGATATTTCAATCAAATGGACTCAAGAAACAAGCAGGTATAGCTATCCTAATATCTAACAAATTTAACTTCAAACTAAAATCAGTCAAAAGAGATGAAGAAGGTCATTTCATATTCCTCACAGGAAAAAAATCCATCAGGAAGAAATCTCAATTCTGAACATCTATGCCCAAATACAAAGGTGCCCACATTCTTAAAAGAAACATTACTAAAACTTAAATCTCACATAAAACCTCAACATTTGTAGTGGGAGACTTCAACATCCCACTCTCACCAATATACAGGACCACCAGACAGAAACTTAACATAGAAACAAAAGAATTAACAGATATTATGAACCAATTGGGTTTAACAGACATCTATAGAACTTTCCATCCAAATACAAAAGAATATACCTTCTTCTCAGCTCCACATGGAACCTTCTCTAAAATTGAACACTTGGGAACATAGCAAACCTCAACAGATACTAAAAAAAAAAAAAAAAAAAAAAAAAAAAAAAAAATGGAAGAACTCCCTCTATCTCATCAGACCACAATCACAATGCTCTAGGGAACTGTCCAGCAATCTACAAAGATGACCACAACTAACAATCTGGCTATTGTGGTTTAATAAAGATCAGGATAAACAAATAGGCCGAATAGATGTTTATTCAGGGAGAAATAACTTACAATCTAGACAGATGAACACCAGCAAGTTCCTCCAGTGGCTCTCCTCTCCTCATCTTGCCAGCAAGAGAGCTTTCCTTGGCTCCTCCTCAGATCTCCTTCCATAGGTCAATTCCGCCCCTGGCTCCACCTCCCAATGGGAGTGGTCAGTGCCACAGGAGACAAAGTGAATATCCCACTATAATTCCCCTTTTAGTCTAAAGTACAAAACTATACACAAAACAGTAAATAACAAGTGTGCTCTAAGAAAAGGAAAATTGAGAACAAAACTACCTACATATCTAGTCCTAGGGTGAAGGCATAACAGAGTTTACAATAGAGTTGTCCTAAGCTGGAAAACTTAAGTCTGGTACCTAATATATTTAACCAGGAAGAGAGAATAATAGTTGTGATAGTTTAATCTTTAACCTCATCAAGACCTGAGAAGGAAAATAATGATACTAGGGTAGACAGGAAATACAGATGGGCAATTTCCAAAAGGTGCAGTGAGGACAGAAACAGCAGGCTACCTGGACAGTCAAGCAATAGTGGAGAGGCTACCTTAAATGCCCTACCCTGATAATGAAATTGATAACTAACTTATATGTCATCCTATAGCCTTTATCTGGTAGGTAATGGGAACAGAAGCCGACACCCACAGCTAAACACTGAGCCAAACTCCTGGAATCCAGTTGAAGAAAGGGAGAAGTAATAGCAAAAGCCCAGGCTGAAGAAACCCACAGAGACAGCTCACCTGACAAGGGGGAGCTCATGGACCCCATACTGATATCTGGGAAACTAGAATAGGACAGACCCACACCCCCTGAACTTAGGTCTCACTTAGTAGGCTTGGGAAGTCTATGGGATCTCTGACAGTGGGAACAGGATGTATCCCTGGCACATGAAAGGACTTCGGGAGCACATTCCCCATGGAGGGAATACTCTCTTAGCCTGACAGATTTTGATGATCCCTCCTGTAAGGCCTCACCCTCCCTGGTGAGTGGATGGGGAATGGAACTTGGGGGTGTGTGGAAGAATGGGAGGGAGAGGGAACAGGGATTGATATGTAATTAAGAAAAAAAAGATATATTAAAATTTTAAAAAGGAAAATGAAAATAAAAAGAACAACAACAGCAAAAGAAGTAAACGAAATGTTTTGAGAAGGGGACATTAAGGAGGTAAACAGAAGCATAGGGAGAAAAGAAATGAGAAGAAATTCAAAAGGATCAGTGAAGTGTGGTCTATTCCTACATTCACTACATAGCAGACTATAGATCATGGGAAACACTTTATGAGCTTTTCTGTTAACTATTTTTAAATAGCAGTTAAAAGATGTCTTTCTCTTGTTCTTCTTATGACAAAAAAAAATTCTGCTTAAGAAATGTTTGGGAGACATTTTCTTAATTAGTTATGTGGGTGGGCCCAGAACATGTGGGTGGTGCAGTGCCACCACCAGGCTGGTGGTCCTGGGTTCAACAAGAAAGCAGGCTGAGTAAGCTATGCAAAATAAACCAGTAAGTAGGAAACTTTCATGGCCTTCTGCATCAGCTCCTACCTCCAAGGTCCTACTCTGTTTGAGTTTCTGTCAGCTGACTTCTTTGGATGATGAGCATGGACTCCTAAGTCAAATAAATACTTTTATCCCTATATTTCTTTGGGCATGGTTTTCATCACAGCAATATAAAACTGAACTTGTACCATTGCCTATGCTTTAGAAGACATATTTAAAAAATCATTGCCAGTTCTTGCTAAAACTTTTTCCTTTGTTTTCTTTAGATTGACATTTTAAGGTCTTGGATTTAAGTCTTTAAACTTCAGTGACTTTTACATTAAATACAATAAGGGTCTATATTTAGTATTCTCTACTTGAACATTCAGTTTTCCCAACACCATATGTTGAAGAGACCATTTTTACTGTGTGGTCTTGATACTTTCGTCAGAATCAGTTGATGATAAATGTATGGATTTATTTCTGTTTCATTGGTCTATGTGCATGTTTTTATGATAATATGATGCTATTTTGACATTAGATACTACAACTTCTTTACTACAATATTTTGAAGTCAGGTAGTATAACATCTTTAGTATTATTTCTTATACTGTTTGATCCATCTTTTTTGCAACTCCATATTTTAAGTTTGTTGTTTCTTTTGTGAAAAAGTTACTGAATTCCCAAAGAAACTATATTGAATTTATAAATTGTTTTCAGCAGTTTGGCCATCTAAATAATATTTAGTTTTCTGGCCCATGAACATGGATATCTTTCTACTTATTTCTATCTTCTTCAATTTCTTTCAGTAGTATTTTAGTGTGCAGTTAACCAGTCTTCACCTCCTTTCCATTTTTATTCCAAAATTATGAATTTGTTTGTTTTCTTGTTTACCTTTTCAGATAGTTGTTTGACACTGTATGGAAATATTACTCATAGTGAGATATCTACTCTGCCTGAACTTTTTTACATGGTGATCTTATGTTCTTCAAATTCACTGGGTTTGCTTATGAGTTGAAAATATTCTCTGGAATATTTGTCTATTTTATGGGTGATAAGTTATTTGTAAACATGAACCATTTTACTTCTTTCTTCATAGTTTGGATGACTTTTCTTTCTTTGATGCTTCCTTTCTTTCTCTAGAACTTCTAGTATTTAAAGAACTTTTATGTCATATTTATTATTATTGTGGGGGGGAGGGGAGTTCACATATGAAAATGAGAGGACAACTTGCAAGACTCAGTTCTCTTCTTCCACTGTTAGGTCCTGGGGATTGAACTCAGGTCTTGATGTATGGTGGTAAGTGCCTTCACTTACCTCACCAGCCCTAGTACAATGATTAAAAGAAGTGATAATTGCATATACTTCCTAATCTTATAGGAAAATTTCCAACTTTTCATATTTAAGAATCATCTTATCTCTGGACACATAATATTTGGCTTTTCTTCTTTTCTTTTTTCCTATTTAAAATATTCTTCAATGGCTGGGAAGCCTAGTCTCTCAGGAACAGAGTCAGTTGCAGATGGTGCTTGTTGGAAGAGCATGGTTATGGGGACTGGAACGAGGGCAGAGAGACCCTGTTCTTCTGTGGTCTTGGGTAAAGAAGACAAACTGAACTTCACAGACATGCGGTATTTTGGGAAGGGATGAGGTAGCAACAGTGACCTGGGGCTTTGGGAGCCACCTCTCTCTGTGGTCTCAGAGGCCTTCCTCCTCTCCCTCTTCTTATTTTTCCTCCTCTCTCTTCTTATTTTTCCTCCTCTCCCTCTTCTTATTTTTCTGCCTCTTCCTCTCCTTGAAAGACTATAGAGAAAAGTCTGTAGTCTGAATACTGGACCACCACCTTATACTTGTGAGATCATACTCAAAGGGACCACTGGTTATCTGCATGAATTCACTGGGAAGGAGGAAAATCATAAATTCAGATTGGACAAGAAGTTCACTCTCCTCACAGGAAATACTAAATTGTTGTAGCAACAAGTTCAGCACACTCTGCCACATTCATCTGAGCCTTATCTTCAAATGTTCCTAAAATAAATGGCAAAGCATCAACAAGCCTTTATACAACACTGAAAATAAAGTTTCTGACACACCCAGGAAATATTCAGCTTTAAAAGCCAGGCCATCATGCAGTTCAGTTCTTATTTTTAACATATTGAAGGTATTTTTTAGTATATATTAGTTGATCTTGTATCAATGTTATTTTGAGTCAGGATACTTAGATGGTGTAAACCTGGACAGTTCACTTGACAAGCCTTACCCCAGTTTCCTTCTCTAAGTGTGGAGCTAAAAATAGGCTGTGCCTCACAGAATTACTAGAGAGAACCAACCATTTAGGAAAGCGTGTGAGTCAGGGTTTGACTGCATTAACTCCTCTACTTGGAAAACTGCTAAATTTTGTAAGTGTGTTAAGAACATTTTCATTAAAAAATTAAAAAGACCCTTGCACAGTAAGCTAAGGGAATATCAAGGAAGAATGGGTTGAAAGATTCTAAGAGTCAGAGGACCAGAATGTTGGCCCTGAGATTGTGCCTTCTAGCTATAACAGGGAAGCCACACCATGAACTCTCATTGACATGGCTGTCTAAACAAAACCTAAACTACTTCAATACCATCTGGCATCTCATCATACAAGGCTGGTAATTTAACAGGACCCCACTCCTGGATGAATTGCTACAAGCAATTAACTACTGCTGAGAGAGGGAGAATTAGTCTTCCCCAACAATATGCCCCTGATTGCTTATCCAATACCAAATGATCAGCTCTAGAAACATGTACACATAGGCAACTCTGAATGGACTTACCAGGTTGAATTTGCACATTAATTTGTTTATATACTTTTGTAACAACAATCAAGAAGAGGACAAGGCCACTGAATTTGGGATGGGTGATAGGAGGGATAAAAGGGAGGAGGGTAACAACAAACTGATGTAAGTATATTTTAATTAAATAAAAATGCATTTCGAACAGTTTGGCCAACTTAATTGCTGATTTTGGTATTCATAAATTATATTCATAAATTATTAAGGGTTTTTTTTTTCTTTAGATAGTGTTAGTCTGTTGCGAGGTTGGTCTCGAAACCCGCTTACAGCCCAAGATGGCCTAAAAGTAGGCATGCTCCTGCCTCAGCAGGAGTACTTGGATTACAGACATGTCATACCCAGCTTAACTTAGTTGTTTGTATTAGGTTAATTACATAATTATATGTGTATTTATTTCGGTGCTTTTGTTGACAATGATTCTCTGTTTAGACATTTATTATTTGTCATTTGGTTTAATTTTTTTGTTTCTCCAAAATTCAAGGCATACTGTATATAATCCAATAGTCATTTAGTATTTTAGAGGTCAATGATTACTATAAGTTTTTGAAGCTCTGATATTTAGTACAAACATAACCAGAAAATAGGATTCATCAACTAACCAGAGAAAATTTCTATCGTATTTTGATTCTGTAGCTGATAAAATAAATGTTAAAAGCATAACTACATTATTTCTGCACAAGATATAATGTCTCAAGAATTGATGTAACTACAAACTATAAGTGAAATACAGGAGTAGTTGAAGAAAAAGCAGAAGCCATGAGTGTACTGAATGATTGATTCTCTATAGTCACAGGAAACCACCTTTGACCATACAGTGCTGTGTTATTTAATGTTCTCTGATTTTGTTTAATGGGAAGCTTTTAACAGGTCATACTGAAACTGGGAGAAGAGAATAAAAATGTCTGCCCTGTTGGTATCCTTGCTAATCTACTGAAGACTGGCTGTTGCTGAATAGTTAATAGCTGCCAATTCAAGTATCATAGTTTTTTTTTCCAAAAAATATTCTTAAAGATGTGAAGGTCATAATGAGGGTGCTAAGCTGTAAAATCCACAGGTTCTGCTGATCCTGAATCACAGGATTCTTGCTTTGCAAAGGGCTCTGTAAATCTTCTAGTCCAAACCTTCAATTGAGGCTACTTAAGGGAATTTTTTTAGAGACTTCAAAGGTTTCATAAGACCATGTATTTGCTAGGCCTACTTATTACAGCTAAATCCTCTGAGGCTTTTGAATGTACCCATGGACTGGAGAAATTATTCAGCTTGTTGAAGGTCACTTATTAAAATGTGGCTGTGGGCTACTTGGAGAGAAAGAAAAGTGGAAAAGACAGAGGTGGCTGGAGGCTGCTATATCTTAGCAACTTTGGTTATTGCCTAATTGTGGATTGAGTATGTAAGGGTGATCTTATACACACTAAACAGGTGCCAATGCCAGGAGATAAGACACGTGTGTTACACACAGGCATAAATTCTCCCAGCTTATAGATTTTTGTGATTTTCTTTAGATTTTTTTTCAAAGAAGAAATACTATTTGGTGGGTTTAATAGATATTTACTATAAAAATGAAGTGCTTGTAAACCTGTATAATTTGGGGGAGAGTAACCCTAGAGGAGCTACAGCCTTTTCTGTCATATGTTTCTCTTTTCTGTGTGCTCCCTGAATCCATTTTGTGTAATACTGCCCTTCCCCACATGGAGTCTCCTAGACACCCTTTTGCCCCCTGAGTCTTTACTAAAGACTTACTTGTGGGGTTAGCAAGTCTACTCTCCAGAACAGATATCCGGGAGGCATTTCCAATGTTTGTTTTAGCCAGTGTTCTGTTGCTGTGAAGAGATGCCGTGACCATGGCAACACATTTAAAGGAAAGCATTTAATTGGAGCTTGCTTACTATTACAAAGGTTTAGTCCATGATAGCAGAGAGCATGGCTGCATTCAGGCTGGTATGGTGCTGGAGAAGTAGATGAAAGTCCTACATCCAGATCTGCAGGCAGCAGGAAGAGAAAAAAATGACAGTAGGTTTGGCTTTGTCTTTTGAAACTTCAAAGACCATTCACTCCCAGTGACATATTTCCTTCAACAAGGCCACACCTAGTCCAACAAGGTCACACTTCCTAATTCATCACTCCCTGGTAACTAAACATCCAAATATATGAGCCTATGAGGGTTGTTCTTACTCAAACACAATGGGAAATAAGCATGAGGCTTAATGATAGTAAAGGTAAGATTATGTATTCCATACAAGAATTCTTGTTATGTTAAGCTATAGCATTTCAAACATTACTGTATTTATGCATTCTTATCAAATAGTAGCATTGCTTGTACATCAGTGACTGACACAAAACCAACCAAATGAACTGCAAGTTAATTCAACCATTTGTGACTCATAAATGCTCTGGTTTGTAAAACACATAGATGATACTACACAGTAACTATTAGGTATAAGTTAATGAGTTGTACCTGTAGTCCATGCCTAATTATAAAATCATAAGGTCATAGTCTTGTAGTAAATAAAGACAGCACTATCAAGGTGTGTAGTATTTAAAACAGTTACGAAGTAAAGAAAAAAGCAGACAGATTTAAGAGGCTGCAGCTTGCTTTGTGTATATCCCCTTTTTGGTACCAGAGGGAGTCCCAAAGTTGCCTTAGGAGAGAGCATCTATGACTTACACTTGGACTTCTGTAAGAGTACGGTTTTTCCGCCTGCTGCCCGGTCTTGTCCTGCTACCACGCCACCAGCCCCAAATAACACACAGAGACTCTGTATTTGATACAATACTGTTGGCCCGGTTACTTGTTACTTATCGGCTAGCTCTGCCTTTAATTATTAACCCATTTCTATGTATCTTCACATGGCCTTCTCTTACCGGGGAGGCGGCTGGCGTCCAGCTCTCTCCAGACTCTCCATCTTGACTCCTCCTTCCTACTTTCTATTTCCTCCTTGTCTCCCAGTCCCTCCTATCTTCCTTTCCTATTGGCCAACAGTGCTTTATTATTAACCAGTATGAGAAACATATACAGAATGACATCTCCCATCAGACTTCTTTGGCCATTACCTACCTGTATTCACATTCTTTCTCTCTCTTCTTCCCTCTCTATTAAAAGTAGCTGCAAATTTTTCTGCTTAGGTGATTACATATTGACAGGTAACTTCTCATACTTTCAAAAAGGGAATTATATATTAGTTTTGGGTCACTTTCAATGATAAAATTTATTTTAAAAAATGAATTGAAATAGATATGGTTTTAGTAAGTTGTTACTTTCTTCTCTTTACCCTCTTATTAGTCAAAGTTCTCTAAAGTAACAAAACTTACAGAATGAATCTCCCTATTATATAGAAAGGAAAAATTTTTTAAAAATGACCAACAGGTCTGGTCCAACAATGGTTGGATATAAAAAGAAAAGTCCAAGAATCCAGTCTATAAGGTTGGATGCCTCATCTGGTCTTCAATATTTGCTGGAATCCCTGAGAGGTAGGCCATAATGCCAGCGAAGGAATGGGTTTGCTAGCAAGACAAGAGAAATAAGAAGAACAAAAGCTTTCTTCTTCAGTGTCCTTATATAGGTTTATAGCATAAACCAGATTAGAAATGGATCTTCCAAGCTCCAGTGGTTTGGATTAAAGATTTGTCTTCTTACCTCAAAGACCCAGACTAAAATGGATCTTCCTAAGCAAATTAAGCAAGTCTCCCTCACAGGTGTAACATTCCATTTTAGGGGTCTTAGTTAATTCCAGATGTAGTCAAGTTAACAACCAAGAATAAACATCTTACCCTATTTAAACCAAACTTGGCTTTCTTTCTCAGAAAACTTAGGTGTATCTCTGAGTCTTAAAATATGATGATACAAACACACAAAAGGGGATTATGTGAAGTAGTTCGAGTATATTTGTGAAAGAACTTGGAGATGTCTTCCCATTTTGTGACATGACTTCTAAATTCATTAATAAGAAATGATGTTTGGATTTTGGTTCTAGTGTCACAGAACTTGAGACTTTTGTTTTCCTGTATTTGGTAGATGGATTGATGGATTTTGGTGAATTCCTGGTTACTGTATTGTGGGATTTCACAGAATGCCACTCCTCAGAGCCTAGAAACAACAGTAACCTTAAAATTAATATGGTTATCAGGGAGATCTTCATTGGCAAATTTTGCAGCACTCTTGAGAGGCTATTCTTTTACTATTCTTACTATTTAAGAGTATTCAATCTGTATCATTCTTAAGGAAGTAGTAGTCTTAAAAGTGTAAAGGAAACAGATTGTCTCTAAATACAGTCTTTGAGTATGGTCTTGTTGTTTTGTCTAGGTCAAAATAAGTGTCAGGACTATGGTCCTTTCATATCAGATTAGTCTGCTTTTTGCTGTTTTTTTTTTTTTATCATTTGAGATTTAATATAGTCATATGATTTTCACCTTTCTTTCCTTTTTTCACCTTTCCATATACCCCTCCTTCCTCTCTTCAAAAGTTTAACCTTCTTTTTATTATTATTATGTGTGTGTGTGCATGTGCGTGTTTTCCTAAGTACATAAATACAACTTGCTCAGTCTGTATAATGTATATGTATGTATGTTTTAGTTCAGTCTATTTTCTTTTTGTCGCTTTTTATAGGTAAGTTAGTTAATGAACATCTCCTGTAGCTACAACTTTTTCTATCAGTGATTTCAGAATTGGTCAGACTTTTTCACTTTTTACTCTACTCTCTCCTTTTTCAATTACATTCAATCCATGGTTATAGAATATATGTGTAATAAACCTTAGAAAATAATAAAGCAGAAGTCAGTAGAGAATGTATTTTTTGATGTCCCCTTTTAAAGACAATGGTAGAATTATTCTTTTAGCTGTGTTCATTCAATTAATTACTGTGTGTTATCACTTTTCAAGGTTTTGTTTGTTTGATAGAACCAAACCATCCAGGAGGAAAACAATACCAATTTTTTTTTCAGTATTTGCCTTTTTGGGCTCTGGCTCTTTGACAGCATGTGCCAACTTTCTCTTTCATTTGTGATGATGCTTATGTGTTCAGCTGTCTGTTTTATTCCTCAGCCTGATCCCTCTGCCTAAAGGATCTCTGTTCTTATACAGATGCACAGATTCTATTCCTACATAAGTCAGTTTACTGATTGGTTTTGCTAGCCAGTAACTCTGCCTTTCAGAAAGATCACATGGTTCCATTACTGACCCAGCATGCCCTAGGATGCTGATCTGCCAAGGCCTGTCCTGTTTAAGCCTGACAATATATTCTTTTCCTCAGTCACCAGTGTGGCTCAGAAATTGATGTTTTTGTATACTTGTATGTGTGAACACAGTACTGTGTAGCCCCTAGTCCCTAGTGCAGAAAACAGTTCTCATGGGGATCAGCTCTCTTGTCATTTCCCTGAAGGCACTGCCATGTAGATTTTCTGAGAAATCTTGTATGCAGCAGGATAACGACTGGATTTTGTCCCTTTGTTTCCTATTCTTTTGCAATGCTCGATGTTGCCCTCACAAAGAGACAATAATGCCAGATAGTGGGATGGACAAGCAGAACACAATGATTAGAAGGAAGTGGTTTCCCTAGCAACAATAACTATGCAAAGGAAGCCACACTACTTATCCACTACTCATGCCCCCTTTCCTCAGGTCTGAATAACACAGACAGAGCATCTGAATTCTAAGTGTCTGATTCTAAATCATTTCTAGGGGATAGAATTACAACAAAGAATTACTATCTGGATAGAAAGAATTTAGTAATTCAACCAGTGTATAATGTAGTTTTACATGTCAGCTGGCATCTTCCAAACCATCCCTTCCTAATTATTATATCAGCATATTTGAATTTTCATTGGATGTTGCCAGGAATTGTTAATTGTCTCAAAGGCAAAGGAAGAAAATCACATATGAAATCCTGATTTAAAATAATAAAATTCTCCCATTGTATTTTTAGCATTTGAAAAATATTCTTTCTATTACATTGACTTAATGATCTGCAGATTAAGTGATATGATAAGAAAGACAGGAATACCTGTGATTAAAAAAAATAGTTCAGTTTCTTGTAGTTTATTTTAGAGACAATTCTTTCCTGAGCCTGTCAACTTGGTTTCCATTTGAATATTAAAGCTTTGATGTGATTATTAGCCAATGTTTTATAGGTGGAAAGTTGCATGGTGACATGATTTTCTGTATTTGCTGATGAACATTTTACATTATTTATATGCATTTCAAATCATATCACTTGGTATCATTTTGATGCTGAGTAGTTCATACAGAATAGAGAAACCTGTCATGGTATGTGAAAAAGTACTGACAAAAAAACAAAAACAAAACATGTGACAAACTAATAATCCTCTCCATCAAGTAATCTTTGAGAAAACCTGTCATTGCCCATTACTATGTCAAACATCATGAATTACTCATATTTGGAAAATATTACTGAACATATAGATGTAAATCCCTGAAAAGGCATTTCTTAGTAAAGTAAAACTAGGTAATACATAGAGAAATTCTGTCCAATAGGCATTTAATATCAAGACTAGCCAAATGATTCAACCAGGAGAGATGCCAGCTACTCCCCAGGCATCCTCTGAGCAGTCAGGATCCCATGTCAGGTGCATATAAAATATACATAAAATAAATACAATTAGTTAAATTTAAAAGATGATATATTCAGAAAATGAAGTTAAAATAAACAACAACAACAATAAAATAAAAGGAAACTAGATAAAACAACAACAAAATAAAAGGAAACTAGATAAAACAACAACAAAATAAAAGGAAACTAGATGGCCTCCCTGCAGATCTTCTCTTCTCCCTCTGTTCACTCAGATCCAAACCCCCAGTCTCACCCCCAGTTCTTCAGCAGAGCACCTGTGGCAGCATTTTCCTGCCCCCACGGTCCCATCTCTTGTGGATCCCACAGATCTTCTCCCTCTAACTGCTCTCTCCTGACTCTGTTTTGTTTTAACCCCAAACCCCAGCAGGTACCCTATTAACCCAAGGGCCAGGAAACAAGTGTCCTGAAGCTGGATGTAAACCATTCCTTCTGCCCTTCCAGATTTGTTCTGGTCTCATCACCATCTGTATAGCACAAAACTTGATGTGGCCTCCCTTTCCTCTCTGACCCCATCCTCAACAGATCACAGAGATCTTCACCAACTTTCCTTCCCCAACTCATCACAATATCTCTGCCTTCAACACCAGAAGGCAGTCCCTGTAAACATACCAGGTGAGCAGACCAGGAAGTTATATAAGTGAAACCCATTCACCAATCCCTTCTCTCCTCAATACTCCATCCCCCAGTCTCATCCCTATCTCTGCAACATATCACCTGATGTAGCCTTCCTTCTACTTAGCCCACAACTTCTGTGGATCCACAGACCTTATCTTACTAACCTTCCTCTTCCCACTTGTTGCTTTATTTCAGCCTTCAACCTCAGCAGACACTCAGCTAACCCAAGGAAGCTCCTTATACTCAGAAATATATTTTACCTGTAGCCCCCAAAGAACATTTCCTAACAGGCAATATGAAGGCATCCCACTCTCCAAAAATCCAAGCAGAAAACAGAAATCAAGTAATAAAACAGCCACCCAACTAAGACAAATCCAGAAATCAACACCTAAACATGTAATTGTCCCAACATACAAAGCATAGGTGCCAGTGTAAAAAGACACTCAGTAAAAATCAGGGTGATATGTCTCCACTAGTGCTTATATATTCTACAACAGCAGGCCCCACATTTGTGTGAAACAGCTGAAATTAAAATAAAAGATCTTAAATCACCTTTATGAAAGTAATAGAGGTTCTGAAAAGGGACATGGATAATCCCTTAAAGAAATGTAGGAAAATATGAACAACCAATGGTTAGAAAATTGTGCAAGACCTGAAAATGGAAATGAAATGAATAAAAACCAAACTAAAGGAATTCTGGAAATTAAAACAAAACAAAGCAAAAAACTGAATTTGAACAGGAACTACTAAGGCAAGCCTTACTTACAGAATATAATATATGAATGGGGAAATCTCAGATACAGAAAATATGATGGAAAGAATGGATATATCAAAGAAAATGTTAAATCTAAAATATTGCTGACTCAAAATATTCAGGAAATCTATGACATCTTGAAAAGACTAAACTTAAGAATACATGAATAGAGGAAGAAGAACAATCCCAGCTCAAAGGCACAGAAAATATTTTAGATAAAATTACATAAGAAAAATTTCCTAACCTAAAGAAAGAGGTTCCTATAAAGAACAGGAAGTACTTAGAACACCGAATAGATTGAACCAGAACAGAAAATCTCCCTTCACATAATAAGCAACTACACCCACAGAACAAAGAAAGAATATTAAAAACATCAAGAGAAAAAGACCAAGTAACTTATACAGACTGACCCATTAGAATTATGCCTAATTTCTCAAAAGACTCTCTAAATGCCAGAAGGGCCTGGACAGATGTCCTGAAGACTCTAAAAGACACAGATGCTAGCAAAGACTGATATACCCATCAAAATTTTCAAACACAATAGATGAGGAAAATAAGATATGATAAATTTAAACAATATATACTACAAATATAGCATTACAGAAGGGATTAGAAGGAAAACTTCAATCTAAGGAGGTTAAATACAATCATGAAAACACAGGAAATAAATAACCTCCTACCATCAAATCAAAAGAAGGGAAATCACACAAACACACACACACATGCACACACACACACACACACACACACACACACACACACACACACACACAACTACCATCACCATCACCACCATCAAATAACAGGAATCAATGATCATTGGTCACTGATATCGCTCAAAATCAATGGCCACAATTTTCCAATAAAAATGCACAGACTAACAGAATGGATGTGAAAACAGTATCTGTGCTTCTGCTGCATCCAAGAAATGTACCTCAACATCAAGGATAGACATTATCACAATGTAAAGGGTTGAAAAAAGATATTCCTAGTAAATGTATCTAATAAACAAGCTGGTGTAGCAGTTTTAATACCTACAAAGTAGTCTTCAATCCAAAACTTGTCAAAAGAAGGACATTACGTATTCATAAGAGGAAAAGAGGACATTTTAGTTCTTAATATCTATGCCCCCAAAAAATGAACACCCACATTTGTAAAAGAATCACTACTATAGATCAAAATACATATTGACCTTCACGCTGATAGTGGGGAACTTTAATACCTCACTTTCACTAATGAACTCAGGTCATCAAGACAAAATTTAAACTGAGAAATACTGGAACTAACAGGTGTTAAAAACCAAATAGACCTAACAAATATTACAGAACACTTCACCCAGAAACAAAAGAGCATACCTTCTTCACTGCACCTCATGGAACTTTCTCCAAAATGGACAACTTATGTAGATACAAGGCAAGTCTAAAGATATACAAGAAAATTGGAATAACTCCCTGTATCCTATTATCCCACAACAGATTAAAGCTGGATATCAACAAAAATAGAAACAACAGAAAGCTTACAAACTCATAAAAATTAAATAGCTATCTATTGAGTGAACTATGAGTCAAGAAAGAGAGAAAGAAATTAAACACTCTAGAATACAATAAAATGGTGTCCACAGCATACCCAAAGTTATGGGACACAATGAAAATAGTTCTAAGAGGCAAAGTCAAAGCACATGCATAAGAGCAAAAAACAAAACAAAGCAAAAAATCTCGATAGATTTCATACTAACAGTTTAATAGCACACCTGAAATCTCTAGAACAAAGGAAATAACCACATCAAGAGAAGTAGACAGCAAGAAATAATCAAGCTGAGGGCTGAAATTAATAAAATAGAAAGAAATGAAACAATACAAAGAATTTACGAAATTGGTTCTTTGAGAAAATCAACAAGATAGAGAAACCCTAATCCAAATTAACTAAAAGACAGACAGAGAATATTCAAATTAACAAAGTCAGAAATAAAAAGGAGGACATAGCAACAGACATCAAGAAAATCCAGAGAATCATTAATAACATATTGAAAAAACTTGAACAATGCCAAATTGGAAAATCTAAATGGGTAATCTTCTCAAAGGTATCACTTTCGAAGTTAAATCAAGACCATATAAGAAATTTAAAAAGAATAGTAATGCCTACTGAAATAGATGCAGTCATTAAAATCACCCAACCAAAAAACAAAAAACAAAAACAAAAACAAAAACAAAAAAAAAAAAAAAAAAAAAAAAAAAGGCCCAGGGCCAGATCATTTCAGCACAGAATTCTACCAAACTCTCAAAGAAGAGCGAATACCAAATATCCTCAAATTATTCCCCACAACAGAAACAGAAAGGACATTGCCCAATTATTTTTAAGAGGCCACAGGTACCCTAATACCCAAACCATACAATGACCCAATAAAAAGACAGAGAAATACACACCAATTCCTTATGAACATAGGTGCAAAAATACTTTTAAACCTAACCCAAGAACACATAAAAAAGACCACCTACCATGATCAAGTATACTTCATCCCAGAGATGCAATGATGGCTCAACATATACAAATCTGTCAATGTAATCCACTATATAAATAAGATGTAAGAAATAAAGCATATGATCATAATGTGTGTAATAAGATTCTGGGACACAATACAGCCTGATTGAAGTTTATTCGGGGAGATTTCACTTACACAAGGAACAGAAGACCGCCGCTGGTTCCTGCTCCAAGGATCTCCTGAGATCCTCTCTGTCTCAGACATAGACCTAGACTCCACCGGTCATGCCCACACCTGTCCTCACTCCCCAATGGGCATGGTTAGTACAACAGGTGTGATCTCACTACATATTCATCTCAGTAGATGTAGTAAAAGCCTTTGACAAAATCCAACACATATTCATGATAAAAGTCCTGGAGTGACTAGGTATACAAAAGACAAACATAAACATAATAAAAGCAGTTTACAGAAAGCCTATAGGCCACATCAAATTAAATGGAGAGAAACGCAAAGCCATTCAACTCAAATCAGGAAGCAGACAAAGTTGTCCACTCTCCCTATGTCTATCACCATAGTACTTGAAGCTTTTGCTAGAGCAGTTAGACAACTAAAGAAGACCAAGGGAGTACAAATTGGAAAAGAAGTCAAACTCTCACTATTGCAGATTATTTGAGAGTATACATAAGTGACCTCAAAAACACTACCAGGGAACTCCTGCAGCTGATAAACACCTTCAGTAATGTGGTGGAATACAACTAAAAAAAATTAGTAGACCTCCTATATACAAATGATAAATAGGCTGAGAAAGGAATCAGAGAAACATCACCCTTTACAATAGCCACGAACAAAATGAAATATCATGGAGTAACTCTAACCAAACAAGTGAAAGACCTGTATGACAATAACTTTAAATCTTTGAAGAAAGAGATTAAAGAAGTTATCAGAAAAATGGAAGGATCTCCCATGCTCTTGGGTAGGTAGAGTTAACAGTGTAAAAATGGCAGTCTTACAAAAATCAATTTATAGATCAATGCAATCCTCTCAAAATCCCAATACAATTCTTCGCAGACCTCAAAAGAACAATATTCACATCAACTTCATATGGAAAAACAAAAAAAAAACCCAGGATAGCTAAAACAATTCTGTACAGTAAAGGTACTTTTAGAGGTATCACCATTCCTGACTTCAAGCTATAGTAATAAAAAAGCTTTGATATTGTCATAAAAACAGACAAATGGATCAATGGAGTTAAATTGAAGAACATGACATTAATCCGTACATCTATGAACACCTACTCTTTGACAAAGAAGCAAAAAATTGTACAATAGAAACAAGAAAGCATCTTCAACAAATGTTGCTGGCATCACTGGATGTCAACTAGTGGAAGATTGCAAATAAATTAACATCTGTCACTGATGGGAGATGTCATTCTATATATATGTTTCTCATACTGGTTAATGAATACAGCACTGTTGGCCAATAGGAAAGGAAGATAGGAGGGACTAGGCGACATGGAGGAAAGAGGAAGTGGGAATGAGGAGTCAAGATGGAGAGTCTGGAGAGAGAAGGAAGAGTAGACCACGTGGAAATACATAGATTAGCAGAAATGGGTTAATGCTTAAGACAGAGCTAGCTGATAAAAAACTAGTACCTGGCCAACAGCATTATATCAAATACAGGGTCCCAGTGTGTTATTTGGTGCTGGCACGGCGGTGGGTCAAGACCAGCATTGGGAAGAAAAACCTTACTCCTTACATGTCACCCTGCACAAAACTCAAGTCCAGATACACTGAAGATGATAGAAAATAAAGTGGGGAATATACTTGAATGCATTGGCACATTGCCACAGGAAATGATATCCTGAATGGAACACCAATAGCAAAGGCACCAAGATCAGTAATTAAAAAATGGAACCCCCTGAAACTGAGAAGCTTCTCTAAGGCAATGGATATGGTAAATAACACAAAATGACAGCCTACAGAATGGGAAAAGTTCTTTACCAACACCACATCTTACAGAGGCCTGGTCTCAAAAATATATAAATAAGTCAAGAAACTAGACACCAAAATATCAAATAATCCAATTGAAACAATGGGGTACAGATCTAAAAAGAGAATTCTCAACAGAAGAATCTCAAATAATCAAGACATTTAAGGAATTGCTCAACACCCTTAGTTAAGAAGATATGGAAATGAATACCACTCTGAGATACCATCTTCCCTTTGTCAGAATGGCTAAGATATAAAACACTGATGACAGCTTATGTTGGGGAGGATATGGAATACGGGAGGACACTCCTCCACTGCTGTTGGAAATGCAAACTTATACAGCCACTTTGGATATCAGTATGGTAGTTTCTCAAAAACTGGGAATCAATCTACTTCAAGATCCAGGTAAACCACTCTTGGGCATATACCCAAAGAATGCTCAATCATATCACAAGGTCACTTGCTTAATTATGTTCATAGCAGCATTATTCATAATAGCCAGAACCTGGATGCTAGATGCCCCGCAAACAAAGAATGGATTAAGAAAACATTTACACAATGACATATTACTCAGCTGTAAAAAACAATGATATCATGAAATTCACAGGCAAATGGATGGAGCTAGAGAAAATCATCCTGAGTGAGGTAGCCAAGGCCCAGACAAACACAGTATGTGCTCACTCTTAAGTGGATATTAATTGTAAAGCAATTACCATGCTATAATCCCGAACCCCAATGAAGCTAGATAACAAGGAGGACCCTAATAGGAACACAGAGATGATCCTGGGAAGGGGGAATAAATGAGATATCCTGGGTAAACTAGGGGGAGGAGGAGGGTAAAGGGGAGGGGATGGAGGATGAAACCATTAGGGAATGGGGTAGTCATTAGGGAGGGATGGAGAAGAAAAACAATGAAAGAGATATCTTGATAGAGGCGACCATTAGGGGGTTAGGTAGAAACTCAGTGCTATGGAAACTCCCAGGAATCCACAAAGATGATTAGCCGTAGTGGAGAGGGTGCCTAAACTGGCCATAACTGGTAATAAGATTGATGACTATCCTAATTGTCACCATAGAACCTTCATTCAATAACTTCTAGAAGCAGATGTAGAAATCTACAGCCAAATGCGGGGCTGAGCCCCAGGAACCCAGTCAAAGAGAGGGAGGAGGGATTATATGAACAAGGGTGGTCAACATCATCATGAAGAAGCACACAGAGACAGCTGACTGGCAGCTAGGGAGCCAGTATGGACCCAGCCTAGGATCTCTGCCAGTGGGAGACATTTATGTGGCTCCATATGTTGGAAGGCCCCAGATAGTGGAACCAGGACCTATCGTGAGTGCACGAGCTGGCTTTTTTGGAGCTGAATTCCCTATAATGGTATACCTTGGTCAGCCTTAATGCAATGGGGAGGAGATTGATCTGCCTCAACTTGATATGTCAGGTAAGGCCATGGGAGGCCTTACCCTTCCATTTTTTTTCGTTATTGTAGCATCCATTTTTTTCATACACTTATTCCTGTGTGTGTACCTCTAGAGGCAGGAGATCAGCCTCTGTATCTTTCCTCTGATGCCATCTATCTACATTGTTTTGAGACAGCTCCATTCACAAGGTCCTCCCACTCATTAGGTTGTGCTAGCCAACCAATGATCTCCTGTCTCTCCTTCCCACACCGGGATTAGACTCAAATCAGTATTTCAAGTTCTGGGATTGGACCTAGTGTTTCCATGCCTTATTCTTC
This sequence comes from Phodopus roborovskii, assembly GCF_943737965.1. NCBI lineage: Eukaryota > Metazoa > Chordata > Mammalia > Rodentia > Cricetidae > Phodopus > Phodopus roborovskii. Next base: position 294,894 of record NW_026126413.1, on the reverse strand, counting down.
CTTGTTTTTTTGAAACAGGGTTTCTCCATATATCTCTGGTTGTCCTAGAACACAGTATGAAGAGCAGGCTGGATTTGAAACTTAGAGATCTGCTGGATTCTGCCTCCCAAGTGCTGGGATTAAAGGTGTGCACCACAACTTTCTGATGGTTTGCATGCTATGATGGTATACATTTTATTGATGGAGCTACCAACATAATTCCTTATTTTGGTCTTTCTATACATACATATCCTTATTCTTTCTTCCTGTTCATACACTCACTCACTATTTTTTTCATATATATATATATATATATATATATATATATATATATATATATCCAAGTTCCTTCTCCCTGCTTGCATCCCATGTCCACCAACACAGCCCTCCAGTCCCATTCCCCACCCACTATACAGGGAGGGTGAAGTGAAGCCTTCCAAGAGGGATCATCATAATCTGTCAAGTCATTTGGAGTAGGGTCTAGGGGGTCCATGAGCTCCCTTTTATTCAGATCAGCCATCTCTGTGGGTTTCTTCCGCCTGGTCTTGACCGCTTTTCTTATTATTCCTCCCTCTCTGCAACGGATTCCAGGAGTTCCGCTCAGAGTTTAGCTGTGGAAGTCTGCTTCTGTTTCCATCAGCTACTAGATGAGGGCTCTATGATGGCATATAAGTTAGTTATCAATATCATTATCAGAGAAGGGCTTTTAAGGTAGCCTTTCCACTGTTACTCAGATTGTTAGTTGGGGTCATCCTTATAGGTCTTACAGTTCTTATAGGACATTTCTCTAGAGTTGTCTCTTCAAAACTATAATGGATCCCGACTCAATCTTCCTGGTCCCACATGGTCTCCTCTCCTCCCCTTCTCTTTCTCCTAAATCCCTCCCCACTCTCTGCCCGAGCCCCTGCCAATATGCTCAGGAGATCTTGTTCCTTTCCCCTTCTATGAGAGACCTTATATGAATCTCTTAGAATCCTCCTTTTAGCCTAGTTTCTGTGGTTGTATGAATTATAGGCTGGTGATCCTTTGCTCTATGTCTAAAATCCATATATGAGTGAGTACATACCATGTTCCTCTTTTTGTGACTGGGTTATCTCATTCAAAATGGTTTCTTCAAGTTTCATCCATTTGCCTGAGAATTTCAAGATTCCATTGTTTTTTTTTTTTTTTATTCCAATGAGTATTATTCCATTGTGTAAATGTACCACATCTTCTTTATCCATTCTTCAGTTGATGGGCATCTAGGTTGCTTCCAGGTTCTTGCTATTACAAATAATGCTGCTATGACCCTAGTTGAACAGATGTCTTTGTTGCATGGATGTGGATCATTCAGGTATATTCCTAAGAGTGGAATTGATGGATCCTGTGGCAGATGGATTTCCATTTTCCTGAGGAACTGCCATACTTATCTCCAAAATGGCTGTACAAGTTTGCACTCTCACCAGCAATGGAGGAGTGTTCACCTTTCTCCACATCCTCTCTGGCATAAGCTGTCACTGGTGTTTCTAATTTTAGCCATTCTGGCAGGGGTAAGATGGTATCTCAGAGTTGTTTTGATTTGCATTTCCCTGATAGCTAAGGATGTTGAGCACATTCTTAAATATTTTTTTGGCCATTTTGGATTCCTCTTTTGAGAATTCTCTATTCAGTTGTGTACCCCACTATTTAATAGTGTTATTTGGTGTTTTGTTGACTAGTTTCTTGAGTTCTTTGTATATTTTGGAGATCAGCCCCCTGTCAGATGTGGGAATGGTGAAAATGTTTTTCCAGTCTTGTCAACTGTGTCTTTAAGGTGTGTTTCTTGTATGCAGGAAAAGGATGTATTCTGCCTTTGTATCCATTCTGTTAGCCTGTATCTTTTTATAGGAGAGTTAAGACCATTAATATTGAGGGGTATTAATGACGATTGATTATTAATTCTTTTTTTCCATTGTCTCTGGAATTCTTTTATTTTTATTATTTTTTATTTTTATTTTACATATAGATCCCAGTTCCCTCTCCCTCCCTCCATCCCTCCCTTTTCCCTCTAATCCACCCTCCCATGCCCCACAACCACCACCCAACTCCACATGTAGGGTGATACCTTCCAGGAGGGGTCATCTAAATCTGTCAAGTCTTTTGGAGTAGGAACTAGGCCTTCTCTCCTATCTCTAGATTAAAGGACTATTATTGCTGTTAAATAAGGATCAGGATAAACAAATAGGCCAAATAGATGTTTATTCAAGGAGAAATAACTTACAACCTAGACAGATGAACACCAGCAAGTTCCACCGGACGCTCCTGTCCGAGTCCTGCCAGCAAGAGAGCTTTTCCCTGGCACTTCCTCAGACCTCCTTCCACAGGTCACTTCTGCCCATGGCTCCACATAGGACTGCATGTCCAAATCAGTGGTCAAGGTGGGGGCAATTCTTTGCCCAACAGGCCATTAGCTGAGGCAAGAATGAACTCCAGCAGGAGCAACAACAGTGTCCAACATATTTTCGGGAAAGTGCACGGTCAGGAGCAACAGTGTCTCATGTCAACGGAGTACTAATATTAAAACATTTAAATGCCATGTTCTGCATGTCTATGAAGTGATTGAAGATTAAGCATCTATATCTGACTAATCTCATAGGTACAGGAAACATGAGTGAAGATAATCTGTAATACTCAGGAACTTAGCTAAAAAACTAATTAAAACATCCTTGAGTAAAGCAGGAACAAATACTTAAACAATATAACTATATACATATACATACATATAAATCCCTAAAATTGAGGTAGAGTAGAAATGTCAAGACAAGAGGTAGAACTATAAAGGGCAGCATGATAAATATCCCAAATTGTATCAATATACAAAATGTCTTAAATACAAGAAAAGTATACATACATAGAATATGGCAAGAATAAATGTGCATAAATTGTATTAATATACGAAATGTCTTGAACATAAGTAAAAGTATACATACATAGAATATGGTAAAAAATAATGTGCATAAATCATCATAAATGGAAAGATTTCACACAATATAACAAAATATAAGCTTAATTTTACATAGCTTACCACAAATAAGAATATATAACAATATAAGCTGTAAAATACTATCTCATTCTTACTCAAATTCACAAGAAAATAGGCTAATCTACCTATATCCCATCTAAACCATACCTTTTCCAACCATTCCCTATTCCTGTCTAAAAGATAAACCTGAGTGTAAGCATCACCTTCCATACCCAACCCTAAATAACTAAAACCAACCCAAAGAAGATGACTATTAACCCAAATTCCAAGGGTAGAGAAAGGGGGTGTCATCATCTTAAGGTTACTTCCTGCTGAAATAGGACGATGATTGATCCAATGGATCCTGTAGGAAGAAAATTTTTAGCAACCAAATTTCTCAACAGAACTGGCTGTGACATATGTAGCTAGTCACTGTGTAGAAGAAAATGCTTGACTGTAGTTCTATTTGAAACTCTGGCCAGGTTGTAATAAAAAGGTGCACCATTACAGCTAGCTAGTCATGAGTTGTCTCGAGCAAAGCAGTCTCATAACCATGACAGAAACAACAAAGACTTTCATTTTAGCAATGTTGTTGTTTAACAAATGAAGACTCATGGCCAGACAAAGATAAAAATTTACTGTAAAGACAGATTCACATTAAGAAAAACCACTAAAGGTTTACAGTATGGTCTAAAATATACATAGGCTTGGGGGAGAAATGGTTTTAAAAAGACATAAACAGCTGGGTGTGGTAGCACACACCTTTAATCCCAGCCCTCAGGAGACAGAGGCAAACAGATCTCTGTGATTTGCAAAGTAAACCTGGTATGCAGAATAAATTCCAGGACAGATAAGAGTTACACAGAGAAACCCTGTCTCAAAAAATAAAAATTAAAAAGTTAAAAATAACCAGAGTAATAATAAAGTCTCGTAAAGATAAAAAGCTCAGAGAAAATCTGGTTATTGTATGGTGTTATATTGTTTTTCTATCTTTTGACTGCTGAGGAAATAACAACAACTGTTAAAACAAATGGTGCTGGATCAATCTAATTTATAGATTTTAAAAATGCTTTGACTCCAAGATTTAACTTCAAGGACAAGTTACTGGAGAAAAGGATTTCTATTTTTGTTTCCACAGAAAATAAAAAGCTGTGGATTCCTTCCAGACTAATGTGGTTTGATTAAGCCAGGCCCCCTGAAACAGAGTCGCTGGTAATCCAACATTCAAAACAGCTTGGACAAAGCAGCCTTGCAGAATACAACCAGGATTTCTTCATCTTCTTAGGATTCCCCCATGACAGCGCCCCCTATCAGCAGGAAGTAGTTTGGAAAGAACGATGCCCAAGTTCCCAAATATTGTTTATAAATGTTTGTTTTCATTTAAATGGGCTTGGTTATAAATGGTTAATGATCACAGCCAATTCTTTTTAAAGGTAAAAAGGGGATTATGGTATAGATATGAATACTTTGTTTTGGAATGGATTTTCATTTATTAATACAATTTAAGGTCAATTTTGTCGTATGTATATTTCTCTTCTTATTTAGGTATTGTGTTTTTATAGCTCATTTAGAAATGTAAATGTAGAAATGTAGCTACCTAAAATAGTCAAAACTTATAGTTAAGCTAGTTAGGATTTCTAGATATACAGACATGTATTTAAGGTGAATAGGTATTCTTCAAACCTTTCAAAGACCTACAGAATATGGCATTTAAAATGGTTTAGGTTTTTCTTGACAGTGAGACATATATCCTGGCAACACCATCTGCGTCAGAAAGGAAGATGGACATCAAAGAAACATGTTATGGAGTTTGCCTCCAATATGACAAGACTAGCCATTTAGATAAAATACTGCTCTTGTCTGGACTGTTTGACTTTATGCTGTATAAACTGGACATGCAGGACCCACAGAAGAGTGACTCCTGATTCAAAATGGACATTGCTACAGAATTCCTGCTTCATGGAAGAGTTTGCCAGAGAATCGGCAGGACACAGAAAAGTAACTGACAAACTGCCAATACAAGAAGACAGTCTGCTAGACACACTATGGCCTATGGGCTGAAGATGGAAGATTACAGAAGAACTTCAACTGACTGACAAGCCGAGATGTCTCTGTCATTTCTAGAGTTTATATACTATCCTTCTGTGGTCTTTGAAGGAGTTGAAGACAGTTATGGTTATAGTTTTCCTTAGTTAGGATTAAAGATAAGTTACATATAGGACTTTAGACTCACAAAGATAGAATAGATGATGGAATATTTTCTTAAATCTTACTAAATGTTAATGGACTACATAGTGTTAACTGTGATTCTTATTTGATAACGGTTATGTGATATATTTTGCTATGTTAAGGTTAAAATCCTTTTTATTTAGACAGAAAAGAGGAGATGATGGGAGATGTCATTCTGTATATGTTTCTTATACTGGTTAATGAATAAAGCACTGTTGGCCAATAGGAAAGAAAGATAGGAGGGACTAGGAGTCAAGGAGGAAATATGAAGAGGAGGAGCCAGCATGGAGAGTCTGGAGAAGGCAGAACCGCCAGCCGCCTCTTGCTGGTAAGACCACGTAGAAATACATAGAAATGTATAAGAAACAACTAACTGGCCAACAGAATTATATCAAATACAGAGTTTCTGTGTGTTATTTGGGGCTGGTGTGGCGGCGGGACAAGACCAGGCGGCGGGCGGAAAAACTGTACTTACAGACTATCCCTCCATGGGGAATGTGATCCCAAAGTCCTTTTGTGAACCAGGGATACATCCTGGTTCCATTGTCTGAGGTCCCTTAGATTGCCCAGGCCTTCTAGCTGAGACCCATGTTCAGGCGGTCTGAGTCCCATGCTGGATCCCCAGCTATCAGTCTGGGAACCCATTAGTTCCTCCTTGTTCAGGTCAGCAGTCTCTATGTGTTTCTGTAGCCTGGCCTTTTCCTCCCTCTCTGCATCTGGATTCCAGTTTGGCTCAGTGTGTAGTTGTGGGTATCTGCTTCTGTTTCCATCAGCTACCAGATGAGGGCTCTATGATGGTGGATAAGTTAGCCATCAATCTCATTATCAGGGAAGGGCATTTATGGTAGCCTTTCCACTGTTGCTCAAATTGTTAGTTGGGGTCAGTCTTGTGGGTCTCAGGACATTTTGTTAGATTCAGTTTTCTCTTCAAACCTATAATGGCTCTCTCTCTCTCTCTCCTCTCATCTATTCCTCCCCTGACTTAATCTTCCTAGTCCCACATGCTTTCCTCTTCTCCCCTTCCCTTTCTCCTAGTTCACTCTCTACTCACTGCCCCTCCCCACTCCAAATATGCTCAGGAGATCTTTTCCCTTTACCCTTCTGTGAGGGACCTTATATGAATCACTTAAAATCCTCCTTTTAGCCTATTTTCTGTGGTGCTGTGAATTATAGGCTGGTGATCCTTTGCTCTATGTATAAAATCCATATATGAGTGAGTACATACCATGTTCCTCTTTTTGTGACTGGGATACCTCATTTAAAATGGTTTCTTCAAGTTCCATCTATTTGGTCCTGTGGTAGACTGATTCCCATTTTCCTGAGGAACTACCATACTGATCTCCAAAATGGCTGTATGAGTTTTCACTCCCACCAGCAGTGGAGGAGTGTTCCCCTTTCTCCACATCCTCTCCAGCATAAGTTGTCATTGGTGTTTCTAATTTTAGCCATTCTGGCAGGAGTAAGATGGTATCTTAGAGTTGTTTTGATTTGCATTTCCCTGATAGCTAAGGATGTTGAGCATGTTCTTAAGTGTCTTTCAGCCTTTCTGATTTCCTCTATTAAGAATTCTCTATTCAGTTCTGTACTCCATTTTTAATAGGGTTATTTGGTGTTTTGACTAGTTTCTTGAGTTCTTTGTATATTTTGGAGGTCAGCCCTTTGTCAGACAAAGGATTAGTTAATATCTTTTCCCAGTCTGTGGGCTGCCATTTGGTCTTGGCAACTGTGTCCTTTGCCTTACAGAAGCTTCTCATTTTGAGGATGTTCCATTTATTAATTGTCGATCTCAGTGTCTGTGCTACTGGAGTTATGTTCAGCAAGCAGTCTCCTATACCAATTTGTTCAAGGGTACCTTCCTATTTCTCTTCTAAGATGTTAAGTGTGGCTGGATTTATGTTGAGGTCCTTGGTCCATTTGGACTTGAGTTTTGTGCATGGTGGTAGACATGGGTCTATCAGCAGTCTGTGCTGGGATTTTAATGGGTATAGCATTGAATCTGTAGATTGCTTTTGGCAAGATTGCCATTTTTACTATGTTGATCCTACTTATCTGAGAGCATGGGAGATCTTTCCATTTTCTGTCTTCTTTAATTTCTTTCTTTACAAACACAAAGTTCTTGCTATATAGGTCTTTCACTTGTTTGGTAAGCATTACCCCAAGGTACTCCATGTTGTTTGTGGATACTGTAAAAGGTGATGTTTCTCTGATTTCTTTTTCAGCCCCTTTGTCATGTCGTCTGTATGTAATAGGGCTACTAATTTTTTTTGAGTTTATCTTGTATCCTGCTAGTTTGCTGAAAGTGTTTTACAGCTGTAGGAGATCCCTGGTAGAGTTTTTGGGTCGCTTATATGAACTACCATATCATCTGCAAATAGTGGAAGTTTGACTTCTTCCTTTCTAATTTGCATTCCTTTGATCTCCTTTTGTTGTCTTATTGCTTTAACTAAAACTTCAAGTACAACATTGAACAGATATGGAGGGAGAGGGCAGCCTTGTCTTATTCCTGATTTTAGAGAACTCGCCTTAAGCTTCCCTCCATTCAGTTTGATGTTGGCTGTTGGTTTATCCCTGATCTCTCTAAGACCTTTATCATGAAAGGGTGTTGAATTTTGTCAAAGGCTTTTTCAGCATCTAGTGAGATGATCATTTGGTTTTTCTTTTTCAGTTTGTCTATATGGTGGTTCATGTTGATAGATTTTCGTACGTTAAACCATTCCTGCAACAGAGGAATGAAGCCTACTTGGTCATAGTGGATGATTTCTCTGATGTATTATTGGATTGGTTTGCCAGTATTTTATTGAGTGTTTTTGCATCAATGTTCATGAGGGATATTGGTATGTTTTCTTTCTTAGTTGTGTCATTGTGTGGCTTGGGTACCAAGGTGATTGTAGCCTCATAAAAAGAGTTTGTTAATGAACCTTCTGTTTCTATTGTGTGGAACAATTTCAGGAATATTGATATTAGCTCTTCCTTGAATTTCTGGTAGAATTCTGCACTGAAGCTATCTGGGCCTTGGCTTTTATTTAGGGGTTATAGGCTTATTTAAGTTGTTTATCTGTTCTTGATGTAATTTTGGTAAGTGATAGATAAGTAGTGTGAAAATCTGGCTTTGTCATTAAATATCTTGTTTTCTCTATCTATAGTGATTGAGAGTTTTGCTGGGTATAGCACCCTGGGCTGGCATCCATGGACTCTTAGTACTTTTAGAACATCTGTTCAGGACCTTCTGGCCTTGAGAGTTTCCATGGAGAAGTCAGGTGTAATTTTGATAGGTCTGCCTTTATTTGTTAACTGGCCTTTTTTCCTTTGCTGCTCTTAATATTCTTTCTTTATTCTGTATGTTAGGTGTTTTGATTATTATGTGGTTAGGAATATTTTTTCTTTGGTCCAGTCTATTTAGTGTTCAGTACTTCTTATACTTTCATGGGCATGTCCTTCTTCAGATTGGGAAATTTTTCTTCAATGATTACCTTGAATATATTTTCTGCACCTTTGAGCTGGGCTTCTTTGCCTTCTTCTATGCCTATTATTCTTAGGTTTAGCCTTTTCTAGGAGTCCCATATTTCTTGAATGTTTTGTGTTAAGGATTTCTTGGATTTAAGATTTTCTTTGGTCGATGAATCTATTTCCTTTAGTTTATCTTCAGCACCTGTGATTCTCTCTTCCATCTCTTGTATTCTGTTGGTTATGCTTTGTCTTTTCTTTATTGTCTCTATTTCAGTTTTCAAGTCTTGAACTGTTTCCTTAACGAGTTTAATTGTTTTTTTTTTTCTTGGCTTTCCTTACTTACTTTAAGAAATTTGTTCATTTCTTCCAAATTTTTGTTTGTTTTTTTTCTTCCATTTCTATAAGGGATTTTCTCACATCGTCTTTGAAGAACTCTATCATTTTTATGAAGATATTTTTTAAGCCTTTTACTTCTGCTTCATCTGCTTTGGGGTGTTTAGGTCTAGTTGGTGTACAGTCCCTAGATTCTGGTGGTGTCGTGCTTGTCTTTTTATTCTTAGTAGTTTTCTTGTATTGCCGTCTTCCCATCACTTCTTCGAGTGGGTGTAGGTGGAGTCTCTCTCTCTCTCTCTCTCTCTCTCTCTCTCTCTCTCTCTCTCTCTCTCTCTCTCTCTCTCCCCCTCTCTCCTACTCCTTCGGTGGGCTTAGGTGGATCAGAAGTTCGATGTCTGTAGCTCTGGGTGGTTCAAGTGCTCTAGGAGGTCTCTCCTCAGTCAGGCGCCAGGTGATGGGTGTCAAAGATCAGGCTCCAGAAGAGGCCAGGCAAGGGAGGTCAAATTTCTGGCAGGCAACGACTCAGGATGGTCCAATGGGGATAGGTTGATCTCTGGCCAGGCCCTGAGCTCCAGCAGAGGACCAGCCGTAGGGATCAGAGATCAGGCAGGTGGGGACTCAGGATGGTCCTGAGTGGATACGTGGGTCTAGTGTGCTCAGAGTAGCTCCAGGAAGTTCCCTGGAGGTGACAGGATTGTTGGATCTGCCCTCTGTTCCAGTGCTCAACCAGAACAGTGGGGCAGTGGGCTAGGTAGGGCACAGGGTGTTTTGATTATCATGTGTGGGGAGGTAAAAGGTATTTTTTTGTGTGTGTGTTTGGGTGGAATTGTCTGTAAATACCTGTTAAAACTTATCAATCAGCAGTTAGCTCCAGCATTTCTCTATTTATTTTTTTTTCTAGATGACCTTTCCATTAGTGAAAGTAGAGTATTGAAGATTGCCACTTTCAGTGTCTAATTTAAGCTGTATTAGTATTTCTTTTACAAATGTGGTTGTGTTTGGGACATAAATGTTGAGAATTGAAAAATGTCATCTTGGTGGGGTTTCCCTTGGATGAATATGTAGTTTCCTTCCCTATCTTTTTCATAAATTTTAATATGAACTCTATTTTATTAAATATTGAAATCTATATCAACTTGCTTCTTAGGTCCATTTGGTTGGAATATTTGTTTCCTGCCCTTCATCCTGAGACAATGTCTATCCTTGATATTGAGGTATGGTGCTTCTTGTAAGCAGTAAAAACTACTGGGCCTATTTTCACATCTTTTCCATTAATATGTGTTTTGTTTTCTTTTGTTTTGTTTTGGTTGCGAGCTTAGCCTTTAATGGCTAAGCCATCCCTCCAGCCCTAATGTGTGTGTGTGTGCTTTCCTTCTTTTGGTTTTGTTGATGTATGATCATTTATTTCCTGTGTTTTCATGAGTGTAGATAACCTCCTTGATGTGAAGTTTTCCTAAAATCCTACTCTCTAGTGCTGGATTTATAGATAGACAATATTTAAATTTGACTTTATCATGGAATATCTTATTTTTCTATTTATGATGATCGAAAGCTTTGCTGTGTATAAAAGTCTGCAGCACATTTTTCCCCCCAAGCCCCTCTGGCTTTGAAATCTCCATTGAGATGTCTGGTGTAATTCTAATAGTCTACTTGGTCCTGTTCTTTTGAAGCTTTTAATTCTTTTTTCTGTATGTTTAGTGTTTTCATTATTTGTGGTGAGGGGACTTTCTTTTCTGGTTCAATCTATTTATTCTTTTGAGTGCTTCTTGTACCTTTATAGGCATCTCCTTTAGGTGAAGGAAATTTTCTTCTGTGAGTTTGTCTAAATATTTTGTGGACCTTTGAGCTGGAATTCTTCTCCTTCCTCTATTCCTATTATTTTAGGTTTGGTCTTTTCATATTGTCCCATATTTCCTGGAGATTTTGTGTTGGGAACTTTTTAGATTCATTATTTTCTTTAACTAATGAATCCAGTTTTTCTACCATATCTTCTATACCTGAGATTCTGACTTCCATTTCGGGTATTCTGTTGGTGAAGTTTGCCTCTGTAGTTCCTTATTTCTTTCTTAAAATTTTCTTTTCTAGGATTATGCCAGTTTGTGTTTTCTTTGTTGATTATATTTCTATTTTAAGGTCTTGTTTCCTTCAAGATCTTGGTTTGTTTTGTTTGTTGTTTGTATTCTTGGCTTTCCTTAGGGGATTTTTTTTATTTCCTCCGTTTTTGTTTTCTTTAAGGGATTTATTCATTTCCTTCAATTGTTTCATTTCCAAATCCTGGCTTGTCTTCATTGTTTCTATCAGCCTTATACTATCTTTGTATTTTCTTTAGCATTTCTCAGGCTTTATTATTTTTAGTTTTAGTTTTAGTCTAAGTTTATTGAACTGTCTTCTTTAAAAGTCCTTTAATTCTCTGATAAAGTTTATGCTGGTTTTTTTTAAGTCCACATTCTGAAGTTCATCTGTATAATTATCATCAGTGGACATTTTTATAGGCCCGTTGGAATTGGAGGATAAGGAGATCCTTTCATGAACTTTGATATTGTTGGTATTTTGAAATGAGACATGGGCTTGTAGAATACCTTTGGTAATTCTGTGTTTTATAGAGTTTATAATAATGTTCTCTCTCACTATTCTGATCAATTCTGTTGTTTTTTATTTGTTTCTTGATAATTTTAAACAAAAGTTTATCAGTTTTATTGATAATTTCAAAGAACCAAATTTGATTTCATTGACTTTTCTGCTTTTAGATGTTGTGTAGTAAGAACTTCCTATACAGCTTATGCTGGCTTTTAACTAACAATTGCTGCCTCAGCCTCCAAAGTGCTGGCATTACAGGTGTGTGGTGATACCTTGTTGGTACAAATGAAGTGTGTCTGAAGATCAGAGGATGGAGTTTGTCACTATCTAATAGACAGACAGGAAGTGAGATGGCTGAGCAGAGACAGGATGTTATTTGACTTGGCAGAGAAAGCATTATTGACAGGAGGAATCAGGAATGCACCATACCTTCTCTTTTAATTGTTTAATATATTTTATAAATATATAAATGTATTATATATTTATTATTTTACTCAGTCTAGTTACCTTGGTGTTCACTTGTTCTTTCTTTACTTGTACCTTTCAATGAATTGGTATCATTGGTTTTAGAACTTTCTGTTTTTCTAATATGGGCAGTACAATCTATAAATGTACAATTGAGAAATGTATCTAATATCATGTTTTAAGGTTGGATCCATACGTTTCTTACATTAAAATAGGATACTATTTTCATATAATCTATTCATATCTCATCTGCTTTAAATAATCTCTAGTTTTATAATGCCCATTGTGTTATAAATGCTATGTAAGTAGATGCTGTACTGTATTTCCAGAATGTAACAATGAGAAAACGGTCCACACATGTATAGTACTGACACACTTTTCATTAAAAAAGTTTTTGTTCCATAATTGTTTGTATCCCTGAAAGTGGCACTGACAGACATAGAAGGTCAATTATCTTTTGATTTTATTTTCATTAAGTTCAAAATACTTAATAATTTATTTAGTCACTGTTTTTTTAGTTATTTATTATGTAGAATTGTGTCATTAATTTCCACATAGTTGAATATCATCTATATATTCCAGATAGACTCTTAGCAGGATTTTAGTTTTGCTTATTTATTTATTTATTTATTTTAATTTATTTATTAGACAATGTCTTACAATGTAGTCTAGAGTAGCTTAGAGCTCACTCTGTAGCACTGGCTATTAAGATTCCTTTTTCTATATGACTTTACCTTGTGTCAAGTTGTGATAGCTAGCACTAGAGCTATTCTGTAGATAGGTGAGGAGACATAAGGATTGGAGATGGGCTAGAAGGAACAGCTGAAAATAGGGTGGAGAAGGACTAATGGCACCCTTGACCTGAATACTAGGTCTCGAACAAGAAGAACAGTGGGTTTCCTTCCTTCTTTCCTTCCTTCTTTCCTTTCTTCCTCCCTTCCTTTAGTCTTTCCCTCCCTCCCTCTCTTTCTCCCTCCCCATATTCCTCCTTTCTCCTTTCCCTCCCTTCCTTACCTCCTCCCTCCCTTTCTCCCTTCCTTTTCTATCTTTATTTCAATGATATACTGTTCTAGATAGACATTGCTTTTCATACCACTTTCACTTCACACTGCATTCATTCACCTACTGATGGAAATTCTTATTTCTTATTTACTTGAATTATTATAAATACTACTTTCACAAACATAGGAATGCATACTTCTTTTTAAATACTGATGCCAGTTTCTTTAACCATACACTTAGAATGTGTGGTGGGGTAGGATATAGCTCAATATCACAACATTTTGGGTAAACACTGAGACACTGAGCCTTATCCTTAGCATAAAGGAAAAAAAATGTGTATTGTTAGGTCCATGGTTGTTATGTTTTTAAGTTTTGACAAATATTTACACTGCTTTCTATTATGATTACATTCCCAAGGAAAACATACAGGATTCTCTTTTCTCCACATACCAATCACCATTCTTTTTTTAAAATAATAGCTGCTCTGGCTGCTTAAGTTACTATCTTATTATAGTTCACATTAGCATTTCTCTGAATATTACTGATATTCTTATTAGAATGATATCTATTCAGGGGAAGCTGTGGTTTAACCACAATGCTTCTATAGAGAACAATATGGAAATATTTTTAGACATAGGACTTTGATAGGCTCCTTTTGCTTAACACATTAGTTAGATGAACTCAGATGATGAATTAAATAGTTAAGCAGTTTTTGTTTAGATTTGAAGATGTAGAAAAAAGATTATTAAGAAGTGGAAATAGAAGCTCTTTAAATTTTATTAAGCAAGTCACACTACCACAACTAGAAGATCCTACTAATTTTGTCAATACACAGATATTTGACACAGACTATTGATATGTATGTATTTCATGTAAACCACAAGAGCCATTACATCCTTCATAAGCTACTCATTTTGAGAAATATTTCTTAATGTTATATAACAAATTGCCACCAGACCTCATAATGCTTCAAGTGGGTTTACATTTTCATAAAAACTTGTATCATCCAAAAAATGTCAACCTGCAGGTAAAAGAATATATTGCTTTGAAGGTGAGCCTTCAATTTCAAACTCCTTTTAAATTCATATTAGGTTTTATAATATTGTAAGAAAAGAGAAATGCTTTTTATGTTGTCAGATCTAAGGACAAAAGTTGTATAGAATTAGCTAATTTAACAAGTGGATTCTGACTGACTCCAGGCAAATTGTTCAAATCTATCAGTGTGAGTATCATTTGGCAGAGGTCATAGATCTCTAGGATTGATATTTTTAACATCTTGTGATACCTTTAAAATGGCCACCCTAATTAGCATTCATCTAGGGCTTGTAAAGAGCTTAATCTCGATTCCTATATACTGAAAGGAAATGGAGAAGATAATGCTATATGTTATTACGTACATGAATGTTGTTAATGTAGAAGGAGATGATGAAGGAAGCTGGGGAAGGGGCAAATAAGTGAGGAAGTGATAACAAATTATTTTCAGGGCTCACAGTTTATTGTCAAACCTCAGTGAAGTGACTTGCAGCCAGTCAATGATAATGTTATCAATAATCATTGATTTGTACTGTAACAATACAGCAGTGAACACATAGAGATACTTCATATTTATGGAGTTCTTCTGATGTTTTTCTTATGCTTTATTCTATCTACAACATATCCTGTGGTCACCACCTGCACTCTGCTCCAGCTCCCTTGGCCTATCTCTCTTATAAAAAGTAATAGCCTGCTAGAAATGTCATAGGTGTATACATTCTCAACAGATTGATACAGGAATTTAGAAAAGCAAGTATAGTCATTAATCCACAGGGAATATGTGAATATTTCAATAAATGATTGGAACCCTAAGTATACTCTGAATTTTTTTCTAACAAATGAAATAAACTTTAACTATGATAAAGTTTAAGTTATAAATTAGGCAAGAGAGAGAGAGAGAGAGAGAGAGAGAGAGAGAGAGTAATAACACTAATAAACTAGACCAACATCCCTACTTTTGAAGTTAGGGCTGTTTTGATGTGAAATTAAGGTTTACAGTACATAAGAGCTGTGTAATAACAGATTATCTAAAAACTGAAATCACTTTGAAGGGATTAACAGCCAGATAGCCGGTACAATGTGTGGATACACAGGGCCAAGGAATGTTTTGGGTTCTATAGCAAATAGAGCAAAATGGTGTGAGATTTCATTGAATTATTGAAAGTGGTTACAATTCTAAACAATATTGTTAGAATGTGCAAGTTTGGTTTTGCATTTTTGGGCCACAGTTGAGTACAGTTAACTGAATGGCAGAAAGTGAAACCAAATTAATAAGAAATTACTATTTAGTGCTGTTAGTCTTGGAATCCCTTAGAGCACACCAAGTTACAGAAATAATGCAAGAAAAACTAAATTGCTTCATATATAATTTGAGGAAGCATCATAACTGTATAAAATTTAGTTTTCAAGACACAAAACTATAAATAGTAAGGTTCTTTCCCTATAGTAAGAGTTTTCACTTCACTATTCAAAATTGCTGTCTTCTCATTAGCAAGTATAACATTCAGTTTTCTGTCACTGTGACAAATACCGGAATGCACCCAATAACCTACTTCCTCCAATGAGGGCCACCTCTGAATTCCTACCACTTCTGAGCAATGCCATTGTATCATGAATCCATCAAGGAATTAATCCATGCATTAGGTCAGAGCCCCTAAGATCCAATCACTTTCCAAAAGCCCATCAGCTGGCATTCAATCCATTAACACATGAGGTTTTGAAGGATGGTACAGACTCAAACCATAACATCAAGTATTCAAGGAGACAGTGTGCAAATGAAAATGTCACTTCCAATTTAGAGATGATTGTCTCTAAAGGCCCCATCCTCTGAGGACCTGTATATGGTGACCTCTGATAACTCCCACCAATCTGCATTTTAAAAAAGCAGGACTTCTGTGTCTGGGGTCTTGGGATATAATTCAGGTGCTATTTATTTTTCCTAATATCAAGCAGTGATATGGAAATTCATTACCAAAAGCATACTCGTACACTGTAGCTGGTAGGCTGACTCATAGAGAATATAGTTTGGTGCTGAGATTCAGGGTGCTTAAAGAGGAGTAGCAATTGTCACAGAATACATTAGAGAATCAAGGGAGAATGCTGAGGAAACTAGAGTATTACAAATGTAGAGGACGTCAGCCAGAGTCAGAATGAAGCAGGAGTTGTCCATTGCAGGATTGTTGTCTGGGGAATGGGGTAATCAAGTTTGCTCTCCCCGAATCAATATGTATGACCCAACTTTTAACAAAATTCAAAGGCTTAAGCCAAGCACTAAGTTTTTGGTTTTATGATTCACCAAATAAATAGTAAAAAAAAATCACTTAAGGGATTGAGAGAAATATATAGAATAATGGATAGTTGTTAGAAGAAATGATTCCTTTTAAAATATAAGCCAAGATTTACAACTTAATGTAAATCATTAGGAATTGGGATCAATCTGTA
Organism: Phodopus roborovskii; assembly: GCF_943737965.1. NCBI lineage: Eukaryota > Metazoa > Chordata > Mammalia > Rodentia > Cricetidae > Phodopus > Phodopus roborovskii. Next base: position 278,408 of record NW_026126413.1, on the reverse strand, counting down.
AAATAAGGAAAAAAAATCCTAAGGAATGAAGAGAAAAATAACAAATTAAATTCAAAGCCTGCAATAGCAGTTCGTCAAAGACATGTGAAAAAGTCTCAGCTACCACACTACTTTTATTTGCATAAAATGTAATCTTACAAGAGACCACCAAAACCACAGAAGCTATCGCCCATAAACAAACACACTAGTTTCTGACCCCAGGATTAATATATTCTGAAACAGGGTGCATCTACAGCTATCAAAACAATTACGATCTAAGAGTACTTTAACAATTCACTCAATAACTTGATCAAGTATGTGAGTTATGCAATTAACTCAGAGAATATACTTGTTTGTACATATGTTGAACATTCACAAAATTTGATCTTGTGGTTAGTCAGGAAAATACTTAAACTCAAGATAACAGTCTCATTACAGTAACATATTTTAGTACAAGTAGACTTATATTAGAAATAAAACAATTTTAAATGACTAAAAATGTATGAACTTGAAAATTAAGGCACATACATTAATCTGAAAGAAAAGAAATCAAAACAAGTACTACAGATTCTCTTCAAAATTAGAAGAGAATACATCAAAACAAGTGAAGCAATGAAGCACAGTAAAAGACGCAAGCCCACACCGAAGACATTGTAGCCTTAAAGGGCTTACCGGTTATTGTAATGTTTTAATTTAGAGGTGTGTGTGTGCATGTACCTGTGAGTGCCTGTGGAAGCCAGAAGAGGACAACAGATCCCCTAGGGCTGGACTTACAGGCAGTTGTGAGCTGTCTGGTATAGGTGCCTGGATACTGAACTTGGGTTCTTTATATGAGCCACATGTGCTCTTAACCTCTGAGAAGTTGCTCCAGCCACAATGGCTTACTTATTAAAACAGAGACAATAAAATAGTGGAAACAGCTGTTCATAATAACAACAGAAAAACAGCATCAGTTTCTAAAAGTAGTAATAAAGCAATAAAAATCAATAAGAACAAAACCAAAGCAAGGATAGAAAAAATCCAAAAGCTTGTCCCATTTGAAAGAAAGCAAGGGAAAGGCTCATGTACACATGCATGGTGTGGGAGGGGGAAGACTCAGATATATTACATATCTAGGGGAGATTTAAATGATGAGGATATTTTTTCCTGTTGTTATAAACTAGAAATTATCTACCAACTTGTTTTAGGAGTCCTTTTATGGTAGTCATGTCAAAATATCTGCCTTAGGGGAGCAAGCTAAGGGAGGGAGGTTCAGGCACTTCCAGCTCATCGTGGTGCAGTACACAGCAGTAGAAGCTCAAGACACAGAACACACAGCTGCAGTCAGAACCTGGAAGGGATATGATCTGCAGGACTTACTCTGAATAAACCACCCTCACAATCAGGCAAGACATTCAAAAAGTTCCACAGCCTCCCCAAATACCGGTAGACTCTAGAAAACACACATATAAACATGTGAGCCTGTGGAGGCATTTCATGACCAAGGTTCAAAACTAAGTGTACACAAAGAAGCCTTGTGGAAATCCTCTGGTTTGTAATCACATTTTAAAAATTATATATTTGTGTGCACCTGTGTATGTGCACGTGTGTGTATATACATGGGTGTATTTGTGTGTGTGTGTGTGTGTGTGTGTGTATTTCTAATAGGGTTTTTAAAACAGAAGTACCCTGTATGGGAGAAAATAGTGCTCCTAGAAGACACAGGTTATTAAAGAAAAGCCTCAGTGCCAAGCACAGGATACTTTTGCACAAATTATGGGTCAGGGAGTTCTCAGAGGCACCCCAAATAACACAAGCCACTGGTCTCGGTTGCACACCACAACTAGATGGTAATACCCTTTTACTTGGAATGAAAGATATGGAGAAACTAACCAAACTAATGTTCCCCATTGGCTAATATACACAATGCCACAGAACTATGTAGGCTGCTGGGAAAGGCTAAATATTGGGCCCACTTAGTGCTTGCTACTATGCCAACTTGCTGCCAGTGTGATATTTACTGATGTAGTAATAGCATGTTATGAAGGTAACCAAGCGTTTTCTGATTAGATATGAGTCATGATCCACAGGTGGGATTTCGTGTTTGGTACTACCATATACGTGGTCAAAAATCTAAGACTAGGAAGATCATAATCTCTAGGGCAAATCGATACTTTTTTGTTTAATGGTCATGCTTTAAAACTACATTATAAACAGATTGATTGCCCTATTAACTTTGTTCAGAGAAGCTTTTGTAGTGGGCAATGGTTGATACAGACATTCATAAATACTCATTGTACAAAGTATAAATACCTAATCTCAGCTGTGCTTATGTTACACACACATACACACACACACATATATGTATATATGTATATGTATGTATATCAACCTCATATCATCCGATGAACAAAGGAAGTCACAGAAGAAGGAGGTGAAAGAATGTAGGAGCCAGTGAATAGGAAGAGAGCTCTAACATTCTGACTTTTGGATGGGACATGACTGTTGAATGCATCAACTCACAGTAGTTGTGGTTACAAGATCAAATCAGTAAAAATTCTAGCAAGGATGGTAGAAGTGCCCCTGTGTCTTACCCCTATTAAAGGAGTAAATTGCAGTTGAACCATAGAGGGAAGGAGAGTCACATTTTGTAGATGTGGCCAGTGGTAGTGTGCTCATACCTCAGTGGATAAACACACATATAAGTGCATACAGGAATCACTAATTGGACTTGGGGGTTATTGATAAAAAAAGGAAAAAAGAAATAGCAGAAAATATGAAGCAAGAGTGAATATGGGGTAGAGGACCTAGGAGGAGCTGAAGAAAAATAGTGATAGATGGATACGAGAAATCAACTTTATATAACTGTATGGAATATTCAGAGAATAAAATAATTATTTAAAAAGGTAATGTAAATGAAAATTTTAAGAGTGCAACACAAATGCTATAGTAAGTCAGGAGAGTGAGTCAGAATAGAATTCCCAGTCACAAATGTACTAAGTATATTTCCATTATTGTACTGAAATGCAAGATGCAATTATCTTACTAAAAAGATTTATTTTGGCTCATGATTCTAGAAATTGTATTACAAAATACAACAAAATAACAGAAATTAATAATCATTGGTCATGAATATCTCAATATCAATGGATTCTATTCCCTAATAAAAAGACACAAACTAACAGAATGGATATGAAAACATTCTGTTGCATACAGAAACACACCTCATCATCAAAGATAGATATTACCTCTAAGTAAAGGGATTTCTAAGCAAATGGACCTAACAAGCAAGCTGGTATAGACAATCTAATGTCTAACACAATAGTTGTCAAACCAAAACAGATCAAAAGAGAAAGGGAAGGACACTTCATTCTCATCAAAGGAAAATTCTACTAAAATAATGCTTCATTCTTAACATTTATGCCCCAAATGCAAGGGAGCCCACATTTGTGAAAGAAACATTACTAAAGCTCAAATCATACACTGACTTTCACATGTAGTGGGAAAAATTTAAAAGCCAACTCTCATCAATAGACTGGTCATCTAGGCAAAAATTAAACAGGGAAATAGTAGAGCTAACAGACTTTATAAACCAAATGGACCTAACAAATGTTTATAGAACATTCTACCCAAACACAAAAGAGATTGCCTTCTTCTCAGCTACTCACAGAAGTTTCTGCAAGATTGATGACAGGTTTGGTCACATAGTAAGTCTCAGCAGTTACAAGAAAATTGAAATAAATCCCTGCATCCTATCAGACTACCGCAGATTAAAGGTGAATATCAACAATGACAGAAGCAACAGAAAGTTTACAAACTCGTGGAAACTAAAATACTGTCTACTGGATGAAAACTGGGTAAAAAACATAAATAGAGGAAGAAAGGCAAGACATTCTAGAATTGAATGGCAGTGAATATACAACATACCCAAATGTAAGGGTCACATGAAAGCAATGCCAAGAGATCAGTTCATAGCACTAAGTGCCTGCGTCTAAAAAAAAAAAAAAAAAAAAAAAGAAAAAGAAAGGTTTCATACTAGCGTCTCAACAGCATACTTAGAAGCTCTAGAACAAAAAGACGTAACCAAACCCAAGGGCAGATGGCAAGAAATAATCAAACTCAGGGCTGAAATCAAATCACTAAAACAGAAACAAAGAGAACAATACAAAGAATCAATGAAACATTAAGTTGGTTCTTTGAGAAAATTAACAAGGTAGACAAACCCCTATCCAAACTAACTAAAAGACACAAAAAGAATATCCAAAGTTAGAAAATCAAAAATACAAAAGGGGGATATAATAGACACTGAGGAAATCCAAAGAATCATTAGGTCATCCTTTTAAAACTAGTACTCCATTTAATTGGAAAATATAAATTAAATGGTAATTTCTCGATGAATATCAAGATCTGATAAACATTTAAATACACCCATTAGCACTAAGGAAATATAAGCAGTAATTAAAAGTCTCCCAACCCCTTCCCCCAAAAAAGGTCCAGGACTAGATGATTTTAAACACTAGTCTATCAGCCTTTCAAAGAGCTAACTCCGATAACTCCTCAAATTTTTCCATAAAATAGAAACAAGGAACAGTGTAAAATTCATTTTGTGAGGCCACAGTTACCCTGATACACTAACCACAAAAATATTCAACAGAGTTACAGACCAATTTCTCTTATGAACATAGACACAAAAAAGTAAAATACTCACAAATCAAACCCAAGAATATGTCAAAAATATTTTCTGCCATGTTCAAGTAGGCTTCATCCCAGAGATGCAGGGATGGTTCAACGTAGGAAAATCGACCAATAGTCCAACATATAAACAAACTGAAAGAAAAAGAAACACATGATAATCTCATTAGATGCTGAAAAATTCTTTGACCAAATCCAATGCCCCTTCATAATAAAAGTATACAGGGGGACTGATAGCTGGAAAACCAGCATTGGACCAACTCAGACCCCTGGACATGGGCAGTCTAAGGGACATCTGACAGTGGAATCAGGATATATCCCTGGTGCACAAAAAGACTGAGAGCACATTCCCCATGGAGGGATACTCCCTTAACCTATAGGCCACAAATATACAAAATTTCTTGGGGTCCAAGCAAGTGAAACATTTGTATGATAAAACTTCAAGTTTTGAAGAAAGAAACTGGAGAAGATATTAGATGATGGAAAGAACTCCCATGATCACAGACAGGTAGGATTAACATAATGAAAATGACCATCCTATCCAAAAGAATCTATAGATTCAACATAATACAATCAAAATTTCAACACAATTCTTCACAAATCTTCAACAGACAATCTCAATTTCATATAGAAACACACACATGCACGCATGCACGCACACACGCACCACACACACACACACACACAAACTGGACAGGACATTTCACTATTCCTCATTTCAAGTTGTACTATAGAGCTGTAGTAATAAAATCCAGATGGTATGGTATTGGCATAAACACAGATATGTTGATTAATGCAATTGAATTCAAGACCTAGACATCAACCCACACACTTATGGATATCTGAGTTTTGATAAAGGAGCCATAAATATACACTGTAAAAAAAAAATCACCTTCAACAAATGTTGCTAGTCAAAGGGATGACTTCATGTAGAAGTATGTAAATAGATCTATACTTATCTCCCTGCATAAACCCCAACTCCAGATGGATCAAAGACATGAACATAAAACCAAATACATTGAATTTGGCTCAAGGGGAAATGGGGAATAGCCTTGAATTCATTAGCAGAGGAGATGGTTTTCTGAACAGAATACCCATAGCACAGGCATTAAGATCACTATTTAATAAATGAAACTTTATGAAACTGAAAAGATAAGTATGGCCTATATTCACTTATGAATATATATTCGCTATTAAGTAAATGATATCAAGCTACAATCTCTTTACTTAAAGAAGTTAGGTAAAGTGAGGAGCTCCAGCCGGGATGCATCATACTTCTTTAGAATAGTGTTTTTGGTACTTAAATACAAAGGCCAGCCTTTGGACAGAGCCATTTGGAAGGATCTGTACGCAAAACCGTCAATTGATTTATCCTGGTTGTACATGCCCATGGCAATACCACCACCTTCTTCAAAGTTATGCACCATGTATGTCACCTTTTTTGTTCCATCTTTTGGTATGTAGGTTATCTCTACTTTTCCAGGCCCTGGAACAACAAAATCAGTTGCTCTGTATTGGTCTCCATAAGCATGATGGCCAATGATGATGGGTTTTACCCAGCCTGTCACCAATCGGGGGATAATTTTGCAGATAATAGCTTCCCTGAAGACAGTGCCACCCAGAATATTCCAGATAGTGCCAGTTGGTGATTTCTACATTTGTTTCAACTTGAAATCCTCAACTCTTTTCTCATCGGGGGTGATGGTCACACACTTGACACAGATGTTGTACTTCTTCATAGCTTCTGCAGCATCCTTGGTCACCTGGCCATTGGTGGCATTGCGGTTCTCTAAGTCATAGCTGTGCAGATACAGTTCCACATAGGGAAGAATGAGTCTCTCTTTAATCAGTTCCCAAGTGATTCTTGTCATTTCATCTCCTTGCATCTCCACCAAAGAACTGCCATGAATTTTTTGGACATTTTCACTTCAATAACCCCGCTCACGCCCATGCACACATAGACTGTCCCAACTCAGCCACTGCTGGCTCAGCATCCGCCACAAACTTCGCACCCTTGTTGTACATTCTTACAGAATCTTTTTCAGAAACACAAATTTGGTTAATTTTCTTTAATAGGATAGGATCTTGTTCTTTGTAATTGATAATTTAACTTGATTATTCTTTCTTGCAGTATAACAGCAAGTCTTAGGCATTTCTTTTCCCATTATAACACTCCTATATTTTCTTTGCTCCAAAAAGAGTGTGTCTAGATTTTCATTAGGTGTTAAGTTGGCTTATATGTTATATTTAGTGTATATATATATATATATATATATATATATATACCTATATATATTCATGTAATAACAACTAGTGCAAAAGCAGGCCATGAATTCATTGGAGTGTGGGGGAGGGTATATAAGTGGTTTTGGAGGGAGGAAAGGAAGGGAGAAATGTAATTATATTATGATCTAAAAAAGGAGAGCCTGTTTTATAAAGTATGCTGTAACTTATTAAACTGTTTTTATATTCAACATACAAATAGCTTGTAATGTTTACTACATATACTACCTGTTGAAATAATAGAGACTGCTCACAACATGGGATCATATGGGACCATTTCAGTAACCAGGAAGGGCCTACAGAGTGTGAGTTTCAGTTGGGTGTCTTGGGGAAATGTTCTTTGTTTTCTGGTTTTGTTTTGCTTTACTCTCCCTTCATAATAGTTTCACAGTGACTGTCTGAGTTTGGTGTTCCAGGAGAGGTCTCTGTCCAACAGAGTCCTCATATGGCTGTCAGGCTAGCAAGTAGCAGCATCAAGGCTCAGCTATAAACACCAGGCCATGTATGTATGTGACGATTGACATTTCTTTCTCAAAATCAGTTCTACAGAAATATTCATACAAGTGTAAGGATCAAGGCTTATGTGTATTTTAAAATTTAAAGATGTTCCCACAAGGCTGTGTCAGACATGGATCTCACCAATGGGGGAGGGGAGTTATGAAGGAAGGAACAGTGAGTCCCAGTAGGAAACTTCTAATGAATAAGGTGGAGCAGAGCCGATGCTTGTAGCTACAATGCTTTCATTTGTTCTCTCTGTAAAGGCAAAGTAAGCGGGGAAGCCCAAGGAATGCCTCTGCTATCTCTACCTTAATCAAAGCCTTTTTATTTCTTTCTTTGGACTTGGGTCAGCATGTCAATGAGACATACAAAACTAGAGGAAGCCTGATGATTTTTTTCCTGTACTTGTGTTTATATATCTTATGCAGGGGAAGAAACTCTTTTATTATAAATAATCTTTTAAGAAACAAATCATCCTATTCAAAACACAGCCTCTGTCTGCCATTTTGGGGGGAAGCAGGCCTGCTGCTTTTGTGACCGTCTAGCAGTTGGTGCCTGCTCACCACCCATCAGTTTTAATTGATGATTTCTTGCTCAACATATTTGACATCTGTGGGGAACCCCAGAGCAAAGTTAGCATCTTAACAGCCATCTTTTCTACTCCTCTCTTAGGTACTAAGGTACTGGTAATTTTCCGTTCCCCTATACCTATTTTCCTGTTAAGCATATAATGCAGCCTAACCCTGAAGGAGTTCCAGCTTCAGGCTTATTGTATAGTAGCTAATCTTATAGCAGAATACCTTCATTCTACTTGGAAGGACATTCTGCCTCCCTCACATCCTCGCTTTGGCCCATTCCCTCATTTCTCCATTACTTCAACCCTGTGGCTATATCCAATAAATGAGACTTAATCAGAATACTGTCTTGTCTCCATCTCTCTCGTCTCTTGTCCCCTCATTCTCACTCCTCCCTCAGGGTCCCCATTGACTGACCCTCCAGACCGGGGTAGACACCAATCATGAAAACAAGGGGCCAAAGTTGTTTCAGGTATAGAAAAAAGAGAAAGTGTAAAGACATCCCTTCAGAGTATAAAGATGCATCAGTGACCTATTAAGTACCCTACACATATGAATTGTTCCAGTTTCTCACTTCATGAAGATTAATTTGTTATGTGTGTCTATGTCTGTGTATATGTATGCATGCATGTATGTATGTATATGTAGATCATTAAGTACCTTGAATAACATAAAAGGGTACTTGTAATGGTTAGTGTTAAACATCTACTTGTCAGGGTCTAGAATCATCTGGGAAATGAACCTCTGAGAATGCATGGGGGGGTATCTCAATGATAATAATTGATGTGGAGAAAGCCATTTTAACAGTGGACAGCACCAATTCCCTGGAGAGGAGATCATGGACTATATTAAATGTGAAAGCAAGGTGAATACAAGGATGGATGTGTTCAATCCTCAGCATTTCCGGATTGGATGGGACATGGTCAGCTGTCTTAAGTCCCTGCTGCTTTGACATCCCTGCCATGATGTACCTTGAACTGTGAGCTACAATACACCCCGTTTCCCTTACATTGCTTTTTGTCAGAGTATTTTGTCAGAGCAAAAGGAAGAGAAAATGAAACAGTCCTCAATTTTCTGAAGCACTAGACCACTAATAAAAAAGGAAATATTTATTAGATGCAGTATCTGTGCTTTCTGAACTCTTGTAACGATGCCACTGTATATAGGATGGAATAAATTTTAGCATGAGGGGCATCCTGACTATACTGTTGGCAACATAAGCAACATTATTTTGGTTTATTGTCAGATATGCCAATAGATTCTCTTTTCTTTCATTTTTTTAACACATTAATAACTCATATCCCTGCAGTCATAGCAAAGTAATCACTGTGGTTAAGGATTTCTGAATTTTTAAAAAATTAATTTTCCACTCCTAATTACCACCTGTCTCCTCTTCCTTTTACTTGGCCATTTGTTTTAGTTCTCTTCATAAGATTAATGAAAACCATAAAAATAAAGAAGAAAGAAAGAAAGAAAGAAGAAGGAAAGAAAAGGAAAGAAGAAAATAGATGTAGTGATGACTGTTTATTAAAACCCCACTATAAAGACAATGTGTATAGCACCATACATAGCCTGTCTTTTTATTTCTTTATGCTCTTAATTCTAAAATACTTTGGTCAGAAATATCTTCTTTCTCCATCAGGAAATTAATTAGTTAGTTATTTTCACAATCAGTTGGTTCTAAAAACACATTGGTTTATAAGATTGAGGGCATATAATATAAAACATATTGTTAGCATTGTTACAGCTTGGTGTGATATAAGTACCAACTTAAGCTGATTTAGGTTAATAATTAAGGAGCACGTGCACTCAATCTTGGATATTTGCTGTGTTTTGTTTAATTCTTTTACATCCCAGTAAGTTTGTACAAACTGCCAGTTCCATAAGGGATGATCACAGAGGCCTTTTATTCACGGCCAAACTTTGGGGAAATGTCTGTTGCCTAATTTCCAAAAAGCTGAGGTGACAGGTTTCCCTCCTTTATAAAAGTGTTGATTTAAAGTGAAGCCACACAAAGACACATGTTCTTACTTAGGGAAGTGGGAAGTGATTTCTTTTGGTTCCAGTGAAAATACTACAAAGCAGAAGGGACACATAATTCTCCCAGACAGACAGAAAGGCTGATAAAATGTCCACATTTCTGTGCATTCACATTATATTTTATATAGATCATCTGTTGAAAAAATCCCAAGTCTTGTGAAATCTTAAACTTGTCTTTTTTTATAAAATAAAAAACAAAGAAGACTTCTAAAATTAGTAATTGGTCTCAAAGCTGAATTTTCCAGTTCTCCTGTTGGAATACTTAACCTATTTCCTCTGTTTGTAACAGAAGAACACTCTGATGCCCCTCACCCTATTAATATAGTATTTGATTAGTTTTTTAACTTTAGTTGAAAAAAAAACAAGAGAGCTGTAAACATACCCATTAGAGGTTGGGTATTTAAGGTGGGGCTGGGACTGTGCCTGAAGCACAGAAGCACAGTGAAGTAGCATCACTCAACCTCTCGGGCTCATGCCACGGTTTACACCATTTCCCACTTCCTATGCACTGACATACTTTAAGAAGGGCAGTAGGTTTTTTCTCCACTCTTCTTGGATCTTATTCTGTTTTTTTAAAATAATATTTATTATTTAAATTTGAAACAAGCTTGTTTTACACATCAATCCTAGTTCTCTTATCCTCTCCTCCTCCCCTGTGATACACCCCCCCCATAACAACCCTCATCCTGTCCCCTTTCTGCTCCCCAGAGAGGGTGAGACCTTCCATGGGGACTCTTCAAAGTCTGTCATATCATTTGGAGCAGGGTCTAAGCCCTCTCCCATGTGTCTATGCTGAGAGAGTATCCCTCTTTGTGGAAGGGGCTTCCAAAGTCCATTTGTATATTAAGGATAAATACTGATCCACTACCAGAGGCCTCAAAGATTGCCCAGTCCTCCAATTGACATCCATATTCAGGGGGTCTGGGTCGGTCCTGTGATGTTTTCCCAGCTGTCAGACTGGGGTCCATGAGCTCCCCTTGTTCAAGTCAGTAGTTTGTGTGGGTTTCTCTTGCCTGGTCTTGACTCCTCTGCTCATCACTCCTCTCTGTCTGCAAATGGATTCCAGGAGTTCTGCTCAGTGTTTAGCTGTGGGTGTCTGCTTCTGTTTACATCAGCTACTAGATGAAGGTTCTAAGATGGCATATAAGGTAGTCATTTAGCTTTCCAGTAGTGAATTTCTAGGAAGGGGTAAGGAAGATAAGAAAGAGTGTTGAGGGAGAGGATATGATCAAGGCACTTTTATGCCTATGTGGAAAATGTCACAATGAAGTCCTTTGCTTTTTATAATTAATATATTCTAAAAGGATAAAACAATTAAGAAAGTTATCAAACAAAAAACTTGTCCATTTGAAAGATCAATAAAATGAAAAATCCTTAAAAAAAAAAAAAACTGATTGGGAACCAAAAGAAGAAAAGAAATAACTTTCTGACTAGAGTTGCTTATCTTATGACAAAAGGCCATATATGGATTGCAGCTTTGGAGGTAGTGCTAAGTAGTCCAATTAATTAGGTTGTGGGCCTTTATCCAGTCAGTGCCAACTCATGGTGCCATTGTTGTATCTAAAAACAAGCAAAGTACCAGGTAGCTCGGTCAGAAAATGCTTGTAAAAGACCCAAGGACAAAGACTATAGTGCAAGGCTTGCCTATGTGCTTGCCTATGTGCACAAAGTAAATCTGATTGATCCAATAATTTCAAATCACAAAATTCTAGAGAGGCCCATGAAAGCCAAATCTCTCCCCACCTTTTATGCCCAAATTTCTTTGGTTACTTATCCAGTCTGAATATTTGGGTGTGTGACACTGTGCGACAGAAAACAATGAGATTGTCCACATTGGCTGTGGGTGGAATGTTCCCCTACAAGCATATGTGGATGGGCAGCAGCATTTACATCAAGTCTGCATTCACATCTCTCTCCTCCCACTATTAAGGATGTGTTCGTCCCATGAGGCCTCTTGGGTATGACTTCTCCTATGATGCCTCAATCTACAACCTTGCCATTTATAATCCTGTTTTCCTTCGAAATCTCAGAAATCATTCTCTTTCAAAATTTTGTGTGTGTGTGTGTGTGTGTGTGTGTGTGTGTGTGTGTGTGTGTGTGTTTTATAAGCATAGGTGCCTATGGAAGCCAGAGATCACAGGATAACCCCAGAACTGGAATCACAATTGTGAGCTGTGTGATACGAATGCTGGGGACAGAACTTGGATCCTCTGTAAGAGAATTGTATACCGTTAGCAGCAAAACCATCTTTCTACTGCTGTTTTAAATTACTTCTAGTTTGCATTTTCTGTTTTTTCATGTGTTCACATTTATAGTCATCTTAATTTAAAAAAAAAAAGCATGAAGAAAGGGTTTGCATTATGTACTCGATCTACATTTCTCCCAATGCCAAGTTTAGTACATCTTAAAGATATGAGCTAAGATATTAAATCAAGAAACTGGCTATGCTGTGTAAAGCTCCATTCTTCTTTTTCCACTCTAAGCCTTACTCCATTCACCTATAAGCATGGTCTGAAGTAGGTATCCATTCTGTACATCTCTCATGCCATACTCCTCCCATCTTCTGGGTCTTTTATTCCAGATGCAACTTGCTTCTTGTTTTTTGTTTGCCATGCTTCTGCCACAGTCTCATGGTATACCTATAGCACTGGCTCCTTTCCTCTAATATAAAAGCTGAAAGTATGAAGGGATTAACCACCTGTAAGGGAATTTCTTGATCACTGGAAGCTGTGGAAAAGCACAAGTTTCTGTTGTGTTTTGGAAAAATAGTTCTATAGTTCAATACATATTCTTCCCCAGTAGGATCTAGTCATCAGATCTACAATTGAAAGTACATAAACTGTCCTGACTTTCAGCAGCCAGACCCTTCCTGCCACCAAATCCCCCAGAGGAACCTGAAGGCAGAAAAGGGACCCTGCATTGTGCACCATTCCTGCCCTGTCCCTACACCCTCCACTAGAGAAGAGAGGGAGGGCCCCATCTGTACCTACTGGAAGAAGAGAAGGGAAGACAACAGTACAAGAACACATCCAACAACAGAAAGAGTATTCTATGCCAGCAAGACCTTAAAAACAACTTCATGAAAATGATAGAGGCCCTCAAAGAGGATATGAAAAATTCCCTTAAAGAAATGGAAGCAAAGCTAAACCAAAAATGCAAGAGATGAACAAATCTATTAGAGAAAGCAAAGAAAGCCAAGAAACCCCCCCAAAAACAAAACAAAACAAAAACAACACAAACAAAAACAAAACAAAACAATCAAACAGATGAAGGAAACAATTCAAACAGCCCGGGACCTAGAAACAGAAATAGAAATAATAAAGAAAACAAAAACTGAGGGAATGTTGGAAATAGAAAAGCTGGGTAAATGATCAGGAACTACATATGCAAGCATAACCAACAGAATACAAGGGATGGAAGAGAAATCTCAGATGCTGAAGATAAATTAGAGGAAATAGATTCATCGACCAAAATAAAATCTTAAATCCAACAAATCTTTAACAGAAAATATCCAGGAAATGTGGAACACCATAAAAAGACCAAACCTAAGAATAATAGGAGGTGAAGAATCCCAGCTTAAAAGGTGCAGAAAATATATTCAACAAAATCATAGAAGAAAACTTTCCCAATCTGAAGAAGGACATACCTATGAAAGTACAAGAAGCTTACAGAACACCAAACAAAATGGGCCAATAAATAAATAAATAAATAAATAAATAAATAAATAAATAAGTTCCCTCACCACATAATAATCAAATCCCCAAACATACAGAATAAAGATAAAATATTAAGGGCATCGAAGGAAAAGAGCCAAGTAACATATTAAGGCAGACCTATCAGAATTACACCTGACTTCTCCATGGAAACTCTGAAAGCCAGAAGGTCCTGGGTAGATGTTCTACAAACATGAATAGACCCCAGATGCTAGCCCAGACTACTATACCCAGGAAAACTTTTAATCATTTTTGATGTAGAAAACAAGATATTCCATGACAAAGCCAGATTTACACAAAACATATCCATAAATGCAACCTTACAGAAAGAAAGACTAGAACCCAAGGTAGTTAACTACACTCACAAAACCATAGGCAATACATAATCCCACTTTATTGGAAGTCAAATGAAAAAGCAGGGTAAAACTACCCACAAAACCACCAGCACCACCAAATCCAAAACAAACAAGAACAATCAATGGTCCTTAATTTCCCTCAATATCAATGGTCTTAACTTTCCTATAAAAAAGATACAGTCTTCAGAATGGATATGAAGACAGAATCCATCCTTCTGTTGCATACATGAAAAACACATGAACTTTAAAGGCAGATGCTACCTCAGAGTAAAGGGTTGGGAAAAGGTATTCCAATCAAATGGACCCAAGAATCAAGCTGGTGTAGCTCTCCTAATATCTAACAAATTAGACTTCAAACTAAAATCAACCAAAAGAGATGAAAAGGGTTGTTTTATATTCCTCACAGAAAAAATCCATCAGGATAAAGTCTCAGTTCTAAACATCTATGCCCCAAATGCAAAGGTACACACATTCATAAAAGAAATGCTACTAAAACTCAAATCACACATAAAACCTCAACACGTGTAGTGGGAGACTTCAGCACCTCACTCTCAACACTAGACAGGACCACTAGACAGAACCTTAACATAGAAACAAAAGAACAAACAGAAGTTAAGATCCATTTGGGTTTAACATCCATAGAACATTCCATCCAAACACAAAAGAATATACCTTCTTCTCAGCTCCACATGGAACCTTCTCTAAAATCAACCATATACTCAGCAGCAGAGCAAACCTCAATAAGTACAAAAAATTTGGAATGACCCTCTGTATCTTATTAGCCCACCATTCTTTAAAGTTAGAAATCAAAAACAGAAACCCTAAGAACTCATGAAAGCTGAACAATGGGTCAAGGAAGAAATAAGAAAGAAATTAAAGACTTACTAGAATTCAATGAAAAGGAAGACACAGCATATCTAAACTTATGGGACACTTTAAAAGCAGTGCTAATGCTAAGACGAAAGGTCATAGCACTAAGTGCCCACATGAAGAAGCTGGAGGACAGTCACATTAAACAATTAACAGCACAAATGAAAGCTCTAGAACAAAAAGAAGTAAACTCAACCCTGAGGAGTAGATGCTAGGAAATAAACAAATTGAGAATGAAAAACAATAAAGTAGAAACAAACAAACAAACAAAAACAAACAATACAAAGAATCAATATAACAAAGAGTTGGTTCTTCAAGAAAATCAGCAAGATAGAAAAACTCTTATCCAAACTGATCAAAAAGCAGAGAGAACATCCAAATCAGTGAAAATCAGAAATGAAAATGGTTATATAACAATGACACTGAGGAAACCCAGAGACTCTTCCAGTCATATTTTGAAAACCCATACTCCACAAAATTAAAAAAAATTAACGGAAATGGACAAATTTCTAGATAGGTACCACTTACCAAAATTAAATCAAGAACAGATGAGCAATTTAAATAGACCTATAACACCCAATGAAATAGAAGCAGTCATCAAAAGTCTCCTAATTAGAAAAGGTTCAGGGCCAGATGGTTTCAGGGCAGAATTCTACCATAAATTCAAAGAACAGCTAATACCAATACTTCTCAAAGTGTTCCACACAACAGAAGCAGAAGGGTCATTGCCAGACTCTTTTTATGAGACTATAATTATGTTGGTACCCAAGCCACACAAAGACACAACAAAGAAAGAGAACTACAGACAAATCTCTCTCATAAACATTGATGTAAAAATACTCAATAAAATACTGGCAAATCGAATCCAAGAACAAATCAGAGCAATCATTCACCATGACCATGTAGGCTTTATCCCAGGGTTGCAGGGAAGGGTTAACATTCAAAAATCTATCAATGTAATCTACCATATAAACAAACTGAAAAAGAAAAAAAAATATATGATCATCTCACGGAAAAAGCCTTTGACAAAATCCAACACCCCTTCATGATAAATGTCTTGGAGAGATCAGGGATAATGGGAATATACCTAAACATAATGAAAACAATATACAGTAAACCAATAGCCAACATCAAACTAAATGGAGAGAAACTTAATGCAATTCCTCTAAAATCAGGAACAAGACAAGGCTTTCCATTCTCTCCATATCTCTTCAAGTAGTACTTGAAGTTCTACTAGAACAATAAGACAACAAAGAAGATCAAGGGGATACTAACTTGAAAGGAAGAAGTCAAACTTTCACTGTTTCAAGATGATATGATAGTGTACATAAGTGACCTGAAAAACTCTACCAGGGAACTCCTACAGCTGATAATCACATTCAGCAAAGTGGTAGGATACAAGATTAACCAAAAAGAAAACAAAAAATTCAGTAGCCCTACTATATACAGATGATAAAGGGGCTAAGAAAGAAATCAGAGAAACATCACTCTTTACAATAGCCACAGACAACATAAAATATCTTAGGGTAATGCTAACCAAATAAGTAAAAGACCTATATAGCAAGAACTTTGACAATTTAAAGAAAGAAATTAAAAATGATACCAGAAAATGGAAAGATTTCCCATGCTCTTTGATGGGTAGGATCAACATAGTAAAAATGGCATTCTTGCCAAAAGTAATCAACAGATTCAATGTAATCCCTATCAAAATACCAGAACAATTCTTCACAGACCTTGAAAAGACAATACTTAATTATATGTAGAAAAACAAAAGACCCAAAACAAGCCTGTACAATAAAGGAACTTCCGGAGTTATCACCATCCCTGACTTCAAGCTCTGGTATAAAGCTATAGTCCTGAAAACAGCTTGGCATTGGCACAAAATAGACATGTACACCAATGGAATTGAATTTAAAGTCCCGATATTAAACCACACACCTACTAACAACTGATTTTTTGACATAGCAGCTAAAATTATACAATGGAAAGAGGAAAGCATATTTAACAAATGGTGCTGGCATAACTGGATGCCAGTGTTTAGAAGGCTGAAGATAGATCCATGTCTATCACCATGCACAAAACATAAATCCAAAAAGATCAAATACCTCAAAAGAAATCCAGCGACACTGAACCTCTTAGAAGAGAAAAGTGGGAGGGACCCTTGAATAAATTGGTACAGGAGACTGCTTCCTGAACATAACATTAATAGCATAGACGCTGAGATTGACAATTAATAAATGGTACCTCCTGAAACTGAGAAGCTTTGTTTGGTAAGGCAAAGGACACAGTCAACAAGACAAAATGGCAACCCACAGATTGGGAAAGATCTTCACCAACCCCACATCTGACAGAGGGCCGATGTCCAAAATATACAAAGAACTCAAGAAGCTAGTCACCAAAACACCAAATAAACCTATTAAAAAGTGGGATATAGAACTGAGAATTCTCAATAAAGGAATCCAAAATGGCTGAAAAACACTTAAAGTGCTCAACATCCTTCCTTATCCATCAGGGAAATGCAAATCAAAACAACTCTGAGATACCATCTTACTCCTGTCAGAATGGCTAAAATCGGAAACACCAATGATTTTTTTATGCTGGAGAGGATGTGGAGAGAGGGTGCACTCTCCACTGCTGGTGGGAGTGGAAACTTTTACAGCCATTTTGGAGATCAGTATGTCGGTTCCTCAGGAAAATGGGAATCATTCTACCACAGGATCCAGCAATTCCACTCTTAGGCAAATTATGCACATTCATGCAACAAAGACATCTGTACAAGTATGTTCATAAAATCATTATTTTTAATAGTTAGAGCCTGGAAACAACCTAAATGATCCTCAACTGAAGAATGGATAAAGAAGATGTAGTAATTTACACAATGGAGTACTACTCAGTGGGGGGAAAAATGGAATCTTGACATTCTCAGGCAAATATATGCAACTAGAAAAAACCATCCTGAGTGATGTCACATAATGATGAAGACAGTATTTACTCACTATTTTATGGATTTTAGACATAGAGCAATGGATCACCAGCCTACAATTCACACTAACAGAAAAGCTAGGAAACAAGCAGGAACCTAAGAGTGACATACATGGTCCCTGACAGAAGGGAAAGGGATGAGAGCTGAGTATATTGGCAGCAGGGAGGTCAGTGAGTGAAGTGGGAGTTAGGAAACAGAGTAGGGGAGAAGAGGGAAATGGAGATCACGAGGGAGTAGGAAGATTAAGTCGGCAGAGGAATAAAGGAGAGCAAGAAAAGAGATGCTATAATAGAGAGAGCTATTATAGGTGTGAAGAGACATCTGGTAGTAGGGAAATGTCCAGACATCTACAAGGATACCCCAACTAACAATCTGAGCAATAGTGGAGAGACTACATTAAATGTCCTTCCCTGATAATGAGATTGATAACTACCTCATATGCCTTCGTAGAGCCTTCATCCAGTAGTTGATGGAAACAGAAGCAGACTCCCATAGCTAAACACTGTGCTTAACTGCTGGATTTCAGTTGCAGAGAGGGAGATGTGATGAGAAAAGGGGTCAAGATCACGCTGAAGAAACCCACAGAGACAGCTGACCTGAACAAGGGAGCTCATGGGCCCCAGACTGATGGCTGGGAAACCAGCATTGGACTGACCCAGGCCCCCTGAAAATGGGTCTCAGTTGGAAGGCCTGAGCAGTCTAAGGGACCTCTGACAGTGGAACCAGGATGTGTCCCTGGTGCACAAAGGACTTTGGGAGCACATTCCCCTTGGAGGGAATACTCCCTTAGCCTAGAGACTCAAGGGAGGGCCTTGCCCCAAATGATTTGACAGATTTTGATATGATTCCTGCTGGATGGCCTCACCCTCCCTAGGGAGTGGATGGGAAATGGGAGGAGGCAGTGTCGTGTGGGCATGGTAGGATGGGAGGGAGAGAGAACTGGGATCAATATGTAAAATAAACAAATATAATAAAAGATTTAAAATGTACATAAACTGTTGGTGTTTCTCTTGGGCATGTTTTCTCTTCCTGATATCCTCATTTCTCTTCATTGAATCATTTCCCTTAATTAATTATGTGCATCAAACCCTTGTTTTAGGTCATAACTTCATGGTGTAAAGGAAGACTTAGAGGGTATGTGTCATGTTTTCATGAAGATTATATTAAAATACTGACAAATATAAAAACACTAGTTATTATTTAACACTATCACATATTCTATATCAAGTGGTATGCTCATTAGTTTGTTATCAACTTCATATAAGCTTGAGTCATTTGGGAAGATAGACTTGGTTGACACACTATCTCCATCCAATTGGCATTGGGACAACTCCAAGAGGCATTTTCTTTATTAATGACTAGTGTGAGACTGCCCATTGTAGTTGTACTTTCTTGTCAGGTCACCCAGACTACAAATATTGACATGGAGACTTTTACTAATTATGAAAGTTTGGTCATTAGCTTAGACTTGTTCCACTAGCTCTTATTACTTTATATTAACCTGCTTTTATTAATCTACATTCTGTCATGTATGTCAGTTACCTCTACTCTGTGCAATATGTCTGACATTTTTAATGTCTCACTGGCATCTCTCTGGGATAATCCTCACCCCTAGATTACCCTTTCTCTTCCTCTTCCAATCCTTTCCTGCCTACCTATTGGCTGTTCACCAATCCCAGCAACACATCTTCACACAGTGTACAAATATCTCACAACAGCTTACCCCACCATGGCAGTGCTAGCCTTGGGCAAATGGTCCTATGTTGTATGAAAAAGCAAACTGAGGAGTCCATGAAAGGAAGCTAATAAGGATCATTTCTTCATAGCCTCTGCTTCACTTCCTGCCTCCAGATTCCTGCATGAAGTCCCTCCCCTGCCTTTGCTCAGTAATAGAATGTGCCCTGGTATTTGTAAGATGAAATAATTCCTTTTCTCCTCAAGTTGTTTTGGACCATCATGTTTATCACAGCAATATAAAGCAAACCAGGCCACTGGGCCAACAGTATCTACTTGTATGCTTATCACTTGATCTGACAAGATTATTTTCTTTTAACAAGCTATTGGAAGCTTGTAGTCAATTGGGAAGAACTGTTTTCTCCGAAAGAGCCTTTGGCTGACTTTTATCCTGTCAATTGAGTGCAATTCCAGGTAGAGATTGAAAATCATTATTTTTACTTTGACCCATAGCATGCAAAGTGATGTCTTAGATTCTCTGAGAATCTAATGTATATGGTGAGGTCCAAAGACATGCATGCATTCATTCAGCGATATTTAAAAATAATTCCTAGATGCCAAAAACTATAATAGAGTGATAGCAGTGGTACTTGCCTTAGAGCGTTTCTGTGAAAGTTCAGTGTCATTAAATTACTGGACAAATAACTTATCAAGAAATATCAACAACAACAACAACAACAAAACCCTACAGCTTAAGCATGACAAGAAACAAAATGAAGGGGCGGCTCAAGAATAGCACTTGCAAAAGAGTGCTGACTGCTGCCTCATGGAAAGGATTTCTATACACACCCAGAAGACACAATGAGTTAGACCTGATCAGGTCACAAACTTGCAAAATGTCATTCTCCAGCAAAATAAAAACCCTTACAGACTTTAATATAAGAAAATGGGTTTCATGAATAAAATCAAGGATTGTGGGCTTTGAATATAGCTTTGGGTAAAGCACTTGCCTAGTATGTGCTAAGCCCTAAATTTAAATCATAGTAAAAAAATCACTACAAAAAAATAATAACTACACAAGACTTTCTAAGGAGAACACTGAATCCATAGAAGCAATCAATCAGTATTCTTAAATACTTCTGGAGAAAAGGTCATTATCATCAAGTGTTCATTGTTCATCCAATCATATAATACTCTGTTATTTGAGCAAAATAAATACACATTTATATACTGAAAAACATAAAACAATTAGTTTCTATTAACTAAAGAGCCTATTGTGTGATATGAACCTCAAAGAACTGAGTGTCAATGAAGAAAGAGGAATGCATAGAAATGGGGAAGGAGAATATGTCATTGAACATGTGGTAGTAGATTCCCAGTGGATATCTGCATAAGGCTCAGAAAGCCACAGTGCAGATGGGAGCAGAACATCTGGATGGCCATGCAGAAAAGGAGCCCAGGGACACATGGGAGTGAGAAGCTTTTCCAATGCATGGGCTGACCACAAAGAAAGATACACATTTTTCAAGAGTTTTTAGTTAAATTGCTTCTGGAAACAATGGAAAGTTCGCAAAAACAAAACAAAAAACTTTAAACATCTTTAATACAGAAGTTTATTTTTATATCTGTTATCTCTAGTGTCTTCAATCTTTTGTGTTTTTTTTTCTTCCACTTTTGTCAGATTTGTCAACAGTATGGAATATTTAACTTTTCCATTTAAATTTTCAGCATTTTAAAAACTCAAAACAACATTTCCATAGTTGTTGCAGTGGTTTTGACAGTTTATCCTTCACTTCTGCTCCCTTCTACTCTTCAGCCATTTCTTTTTTTAATTTTTTTTCTTATTTTACATATCTATCCCAGTTCCCCCTCCTTCCCTCTCTCCCTCCCTCTCTCCCTCCCTCTCTCCCTCCCTCTCTCCCTCACTCCCATGCCCCCACCACAACCCTACCATCTCATTCCCACCCCCACTCCACAGGGAGGGTGTTGTCATCCAGGAGGGATCAACAAAATCTGTCAAGTCATTTGGAGTAGGGACTAGGTCCTCCCTTCTGTCTCTAGGCTAAGGGAGTATCCCTCTATGGGGAATATGTTCCCAAAGTCCTTTTGTGCACCAGGGATACATCCTGGCTCCACTGTCAGAGGTCCCATTTCTTGCAAGATCCAATATCATCTCCTTAATTTCTGAGGGGAAGTTTGTAACCTTCATTAGGCTAAGTCTTCTTTCCTTTCTTCCTTTTTCCTAGGCACTCACTTTTCACTTCTCTTTCTCTTCCTCAAGCCCAGGGTCATGCACTTGCTAGCTACAACATCTCTAGTTTTCTTCTTTGCTCATTTGAACTGTTATGCTAGAGGTTTCCTTGAAATTTCTAGTGACCATTAACTGTCCATTTGGACTCAAAGGAACCACTAGTTGCTTGATAGAAAGCTGTGATGCATGGATGGAAATATAAAATTATCACTGCTGCTATTTAGTAGTTAGAGACATGACTGGTTGCTGTCAGACTCTGAACTGTCTGTATCTGTGGTTTTTTAACCTCAGATAATCAGTTTTCAACTGAGAGACCCTGAGACCATTTGTCTCCAATTTAACTACTAACCACCAGAGTGTTGGATCCCAAAGTGGGAAAGTTGAACCTTTCTTGAGGTTGGCATTCTTAAAAGCTAAGATAATCCTCATCATCTTCAGGTGTTAAATCTCATTTTTCATCTGCATTGATGCATAATTTCTTGTTTAAGTGTATTTGTGCATGTGTGAGGGTCTGTAATTCCAGCTTTCTCTGTTGCTTGTTGTGTTGTTTCTCATTCATCCATCTGCCTTTGGCAGAGAGGACTTGGAAGTGGCTGTGTGAACACTGGACTTGGTGCTAGGACTCTAACCCCACCCAGCCCACGAAAATCAAAATACTGTTCCTGCCTTACTGTTCCTGGGTAAAATAGGTTAGTAAACAAATCAATCTAGTTGTGTTTAATGCTGTGAGAAATCAAACTGCTAAGGTAACCAATGGAAAACGACACTGTAAATAAAGGATCAGGAAAGGTGAGCTTGAGGGACTGACAGTTATGAAGGACAGAAAAGGGGGCATTTTAGGTCAAAGAAACAGTGATATTCTTTGAAAAGAACTAGGCATTTTATAAATTGTCTTAGAACATATGCAACTGTCAGAATGGCTTGGAATGAGCTGTGCTGATACACAATACCATCATCACCTAGAATACTTTGAAATGGATACTTGTAGACAAGGAGTTGTAGTCTGACGGAACAAAGAAAAATGGTGGCTGATCTTGGTAGCTGTTTTTTTTTTCATGTGGTCAGAAGGTCCCTTTGTGGTTAAACATCCTTAAAGCTGCAAAGCTGCAGTTTGGTTTGTTCATATAGTGCCAGAACACTTTTCTTCCTTCCTTCCTTTCTTCCTTCCTTCCTTCCTTCCTTCCTTCCTTCCTTCCTTCCTTCCTTCCTTCCTTCCCTAGTGCCCGATTTCTCTTTAAACCTATAAAGGCTCCCTCTATTATGGTAGATCTTTTCTTGCTCTCCTCAAATTCTTTTGCTGACTCAATTTCCCTGCTACATCATACCCTCCTCTCCTCTCCTCTTCTCCCCTTCTCTTCTGTTTAACTTCCTCTCCCCTCCCCCCATACTCCCAATTTGTTTGGGAGATCTTGTCCCTTTCCCCTTCTCTGGGAGACCATGTATGTTTCTCTTAGTGTCCTCCTTGTTGCCTAGCTTTTCTGTTGGTGTGGATTGTAGGCTGGTAATCCTTGGCCCTATGTCTACAACCATATATGAGTAAGTATATATCATATTTGTCTTTCTGTGACTGGGTTACTTCACTCAGTATGGTTTCTTCTAGTTACACCCATTTTCCTGCAAATTTTTGCCAGCACACTTTTCCAAACGTCCTAATTTATGTAATGGATCCAGCTTCTCAAAGACTCGACTTCAGTATAATGTCACTTCCATCATGGCTTCGACAGTTTGTGGACTTTTAAAGAAGTCATGGGAAGAGATACTCTGAGACAGAAAGATTGGGTCCATTATCATTTGAGAGGGGAAAGGGTTCACTTTACCTCAAGACAACACCACTTTATTAATACTCACACAAACTTCTTTAACACCCATAGGGCAGAGCTCGTGGAACTATTCTCTACCTTGGGGTGGTCTGCTCTAATATCCCTTGCAATTTATCCTTTGCCTTACTAAATAAACTACTGCTTAAAGTGTCTGTCTCTCAACTGAATTCTCCCCCTGGAGAAGACAAGAATGGAGAGACAACCCTTGTCCCCCTTCTCTATTACAGAACCAATAAGAGTGTGTAGTCATAAAAGTGATGTGAGGTCTAAGAAATAACATTTGCAGGTGTGATTGCAGTGAGTTGCATTGCAAGAGTAATAATTCTCTCCTTAGCAGCTGCATGGGACTATTTTAAAAAGAATCACCACTGGCTTTGGTTACAAAATTAAGTTTCCATGTGGTCATTTTCTACATTCTTGTTTTAAATGATGAGCATACCAATTTGAGCAGGGAGATCAAGTTATTTATTAATAACCAGATAGCCAAGAAGAGGTAAGTATAGAACTGTGGCACATTCCTCCCACGAAAAGTAGATAATGAAACATTTAATTAAAAAGCACACCATTACACTTTAAGAGCTGTGTGTTCATGATATCTGGATAGACTGATATGCTCACATTGACCCCGAGATAATTTCTTTTGGGGAGGAGACTATAATTGATGTGAGTCTGTAGTTCATTATTATCATCACTACTACTATTATTTGCAGGAAATTCTTTACAGAGGCTTGTTTGGGATTAGAATTAACTAGAATTCCCTTGTTGGTGAGCTTGCTTCCCTCATATGTTAGAAAGCTCAACTGACACTATAGGCTCCCCTTTTTACCAACTTGATGGAGAGTGTCTGTGGATCTCAGTGTTGAATGGCTTTAAGTGTTAATAAGCAGTCAATGTTGTCTAAAACAGGTTAAAAATTGTTAAAAAATTGTGTTCAACAATCATCATAGTGAGATATTTTCTTCTTTATATGTAAAACCCAGAAGAAATTGGCTTTACTAAATAAGAGGGAGAAGGCCTTAAGTGGTGTGGCCTGACAGTAATTTGTATTAGAGTCTGGAAGAGCACATTTGTAATGTCTTGTGGTAGTACATTTATCTCTTGCTGACAGAAGGAATAATTGCTTTCGAGAGCATATCAGTGGCTGTTTAAAATTTTAACTCTTTATTTCCACACACTGGAGGCTACAAAGTTAGAGGGGACAAACATGGGGACTATAATACAGATATAACTGTTATAAAATATACATTTATTTTAAAGGAATGATCAAAAGGGCTAAAGGGATAAATTCCTTTTCACATGCATATTTATTTATTCACTTATGAGCATTGTCCTAATGGCTATTATCATTCTGTCTGTTCTAGAATAGTCTTTGTAACACAGTTTTTAACCTACATACACTTTGTGAAGTTGTGTTGCTCAAGATGAACTGTCATGTTAGTAGATAATTAGCATTTGATGTCCAAATGTTTCAGCTTTAATGGATTCTTGACAATTAACCCCTTCTTATCTACATTTCAGTATGAAGTTTAACTTCAGTTCCCTCATCTATCCTGAATAAGCTTTTGATATTCACATCTCACCTGCTTCCAGTGACCTGTCTGAGGTCTGAAGGATGGCATATTGTTTAACACAGTGAAGGGGGAGGGACATAAGAGCCTGAGTCCAGGAGAGAGAGTTTTGTGTCATTGTTTTTGTTTAAACTTGCCATTTCTGAACATAGAAGATAGAAGGGCAGTTATGCTGAGACAGCAGCTATAAATGTCCTATCCAAACCAGTTTTCATGATTATAGTTTCTTAAGGCAGTCAGAATGAAAGTGAAGTGAGAAATCATCAGAATTCGATTTTATGCAGTGTGCTGGCTTCCTAAATAGATCTTTGGCATACAAAGACTGAACCCACAAAATATATTTTAATTGTTTTATTATAACCCTGTAATAACCTAACATTAATCATAAGTATGACCTTTTGTCTTATAAATTAGGATGTGTGCATATCTATAGTACATATTAATTTGCTGAATTTCTTGACCTGTTCAAAACAGTCCTTAATTCTATCAATTCTGGATAATATAGAAGCATACACCTTTGATAGACTTCCTAAGATGTGATGAAGAGCAGACTTTCACACCACAAATGTCTTTGTTAAAGGATATTCAATTTGAAATTGGCACATAGTAGGCATTCAATAAATATTTGATGAATGAATAAATAAATAAATGCTGAATTCTATATTTTCCCCCTCTGCAGGAACTGTGGTGAGCTCGTATTTTCATCTGGTTCATGCTGTGTCTTCAATTTATCAAGGTCACTTTGAATTCTGATCTTTGATTCTGAGGTGTTAGCAGCCCCTTCTAACTTAGTGACATCTGAAAAATACCACCTGTATAAAATGTGTGACTGAGTTAAGTGAGGAGTGTCATGTTGGACATTTTCTTAAACTAGAACACAGCTGGAAATTGTTACACAACCAAAAGCATTCTTCATTTCAGTCTTATTAGCCAACCTTATCCACATTTGACTGATCTCCCTCTTATCATCCATTATCGGCCACTGTGTCTTCACTAAATAGAAAGAAAGATGTTTGATGAAGCCTTATGTAAAGGAAGTGACAGGAAATGTGTAAGTGAGGGTATTGTGGAAATGTAAGATAATTGTATATTATATTGCAGTGATTTTCTATTGTATATGCCTCAATAGACAAGTCTTGACACATAATGTATAGAAACAATCTTCTGCCAAAAGTCCCAGAGGGCAGAAATAAAATCCCAAAAGTACTCATGTGTCCCTTTTCAAAATATTTGGTAAGGATATCTCTTACTGCTGAGAGCTTAATTGTCCTGAAGTCCTGTAACCAATTCATTTTTTTTTTTTTGCTATCAAGAAAAATTTTATTGAGAAAAATAAAATAATAATAATGACTTACCAAAATTCAAAATAATTAGTCTCTTAAAGTGTATAGAAATAAATGGCTTGCTTTCTAAATACAAAGGTGACTTGGAAAAGGTAAGCAATCCATGATATGTAAGTAACATAGAGACAACTATCTAAGCATTCTCTTTTGCATTGTATTCCTGGTAAATGGGGTAAAAGTTGCCCCTCTTGAGTTTATGTTTGTACCTTCATGTCACCATGGAAACTACTAAGACATTGCTAAAAGACTAGTGAATTGTGCCTATACTTTGTTCTCTTGTTCTTAAAATTTAAAGGAGGCTTTATAACCCTCCTGTATAAAGAATGCAAGGCACTAAGCATCAAATAATTACAAATTTGAGTTTTGTGTTGTATATTTTTTTTCTCTTTAAGGGGCATTATGACAATGCAGATAAAAGACAGATATTTGTATCAGATATATTTATAAGAAAACTCCTTTTGTTTACATAACAAAAGAAAAATAATCTTCCTAGTGAGAAAAGCCCTGCTTGTAAACCACATTCACAATTCCAGTAGCATGATGTGTTTGAGTAACTCAGAGCTGCAGTCACAGCAAACTCTGTGGTCCGTAAGTGGCAGTGACTATTCCTATGAGTAGGTATAGTGGCAGTGTGCATTCCCAATGTTGATGATGATCTGCATGTCACAGGCTGCATTTCAACAATGCTGTATGCAAATTACTTGCAGCTTCATGCTATGGTAGAGCACCATTCACAGAATAATTGCCAGCATTTTTCCTGGTCACTCTACATATTGAAAGAAAATAATAACTACTTAGATAGCCAGTTTCTATAAATTAGCAGATAAAGGCATTATGCTATACACACTCTTCACATTAATTTTCTAACAATTATCAGTGTTCATTTGGGATTGCATATTGTATGTAAAATGCAATTTTAATATGCCTTCTAAATTTAATCTTTTCTACATTTTTGACATGTAAGTGATTTTATGTTATTGTATAAAACTATTTAAGATAAATAAATTCTGTTGTAAATTATTTGCAAGTCTTAAAATGCCACAAATACATGCATGATAATTAGATGTGTGCAACATTGATCTCTGTTTCTATAGTACTATGTGCGGCACAAATGTTTAGGTTAAAAATTTAATTCATCTAAAAGTGTTTACTGTTCTGATCTTTTCTTTTGATTTCTAAGAGGAACAATGTGTGTGGACGTAAGCGTGAATAATGGAAGGGATAATTGTTTCAAATGACAAGAGCTTAAAATTCTTACAGAAAGAAAATTCAACAACCAGATTTTGAAAGTCTATGAAGCGAGAAAAAGGTACTAATAGATGAATTAGGAACATAGACAATTTCCATTATGGCATCTGTGAGCTTTCTTCATTCCATTTAAATTTCCCTCATTTCAAAATGTGGTGATATATACTCCTCCTGTTTCAGTAGTGAATGCAGAAGTGAAGCAACTGCTTTCCCCCCATACACAAAATGATTTGTAAATGCATTCTGTGAATAAAACACATTAAACGTCATTTACATACGGTGTGTTAACATATGTGAAAAATGGTTCACATAGTACATTAGGAAAGGAATAAACAGAAGTGACTCTAAACTGCCTTCTATATTTGTAACAATTTAAAAGATAACAGAGCAATGCATTTCAGGTGCATAGGACTTAATTCAGCTGTGATGTTTTCTTTTGAACATTTATTTATTAATTTTTTTAAATGCTCTGTTTCAAATTCAGTGCAAAGCTGCTAAGATTTTCTGAGCTGACCAGGAGGTGGAGAGCTCATGCAAATGAGCTCATCTCCTCTGCTGGCAGCTCACAATGACTGATTCAAAGGACACTGTAGCCAGGAAGATGAGAGGAGCTAAATGTTGCTAGCCAGTGATTCCTCCAATGTTCCACACTAGGTGGGAGGTTGCCTCCCAAATATTACACTGAGTCCAAGCCAGAATATCTTTACTTCCATAGAAAGAAGGGCTTGCATTTCATATGCAAAAGGGAAAACCCTATATACATCAAAACCTTCATAGCTTTAAATTTCTATGTACACTATTTTTTTTTTTACCTCTTTTATATAACATTCCCTTACAGGTGTTTCTGTGTACATTCTTACATCTAGGCTGTCTGAATTATATATGATTAAGCTTCAGTATCTAATAATACATTGAATTTGAATGCAATGTTGAAAAATATAGAATGTGTGCAAGCCTCAAAATTTTATTAGATTTCTAGTGTGAACTGGCATATGATGTAATTTTCAAGAATAGTATAATGGGAGTATGTTGAATTGGCAAGATGTAAGTCCAGCAGTATATTATAACATCGTCATTTTACCTCAGATTCTGGTTTCATATACACTTCCGCCTTTGGTAATTTACATAAACATGCATAGTACATGAATAATGCATAAACCTTATTTTCAATGCAGAGCTTTCAACTCTCACACTGCACTAGTATACACACCCATTTGATTGGCTCTGCCCTGTTTTCATTACTCACAATTTCTTGGAACACAGGAGAGGTGGAAAAGGGTGACAAGAATGGACAGTATTCTCTCTTGTGTGTGTTTGTGGAGAATATTCGTTTTCTTTTCTAGACAATTGGTGTTGCAAAGGTTTGCCTGTGATTATTGTTTCTCGTTGTTCTTTTACCTAAGGAAAAACACATCTAAAAATGCCTGAATCTACAGAACAGCAATCACAATCAGATGCTTCGTTTATTTATTTTTTATTTTTAAAGCATGCTGCAGAAATCATTTTCTATTTGCATAAATCTGAGCACATCAGATACAACTATTAGATTTTTTTGATATGTCAATTATACTTGAGACAAATTGGCAATGCTAAAACACTGATTAAATACATTGGCATTGAGGAAATACAGGAATTTTAGCATTTTAAGCGGGTTGACTTGAGCAGAATTTAGCAGTGATTAATGCACACATGTGATGAGTTTTCCACATGTAAGGCACTGGCTACTCTTTACGTATAGGCTTATCAATATGAATGTGTAAAATAACCCATCCAGTGATGTATGGAAAAGGTTAAATATTTTTATTAAATGGAAATGCATTAAATACAAAGCAATGTAAATAGAACTTAAATAAGAAATTATTTTTTATATTTGTTAATTACCTTGTTAGTTAACACATTGAATATTCTTGTTTGGAGAACAACACTTTGCTTTCCAGTGGTAGAAACTTTCCCTTTAAGTTTACTTTTCTGCTTTCTTCCATTTTTCATTTTTTTTAAAAAATGTAATTTCTGAGGTTTTTCATGTTCCTCTTCTCTTCCCCCATTGTGGAATGTTTCTTTTTACTGGCCATTTTAACATATCAGTGGACTTAATTCACAAAATTATGTATGAGATTATCTTCTCCATCAATTCTTTCTTTTAGCTTATTTATCTTAACATTACCTTAGTTCTCATTGAAACTTTCTTTTGATGAAATATCTATTTGTTACAACAAATGGTTATTTATTTTAAAATGAAAAAGGAGGAGTTTGTATGGCCTTTGAGGATCATACAATGTTTATCATTTGGTAATGCTACATTACTGACTGATACTTTGTATCAGGGAGTGCTACTCTTCCTCAGTAGGTTGACATTAGAAATATACATTTTGAGATTCATGACTACAGCAGCCTTGGGGTCATTATGTCATCCTTTTTTTCCCCCCAGAACTTTAAAATAGTATTTATTGACAGCAAGATTTACACACTGACAAAAGTAGTACCAAGCTGAAAACATAGACTAACATAACACCTTTTGACTAAAATTTAAAAGGGGCTAGAAGCAAGCTCAAAGTTGTACACTGTGCCTAAAAGAAAGCAAAGCAATTTTGTTTCAGCATTCAGTCTGAGAAGAGGAATTATTCATGGCAAACCTTGCTTATGGAAAGAGACATAAGTGGAAAGGGCCTAAGGAGAACTAGGGAACTAAGATATTGTCTTTCATGAGAGATACTTTACTCATGCTTAAAATTAGAGCGAAATTTATGTTTATGGTGACATTGAGTAGTAAACCATATGTATTTGATTTAAATACTGCATCTTTGATTCTGTGTGTTTGATATTCTTTGATTTTACTAAATGAATGTGAATTCTCAACTTGGAATCGTTAGCAGAAACAAAACAGAAACAAAAACAAACCATATTCAGGCTGCACTTGTTTGTCTCATCATAACACAGCTTTCCTTTATGTCTATATTCTAAAGCTATGCTCCCTTCTGCAATGAACTTTAAGAAAGTAGAATTCTATGAGCTGAGTATGTGTTTCCTACCTTAGGTTTCCCAAGTTTGCCTAGGTTGGTCAATAGCATATGCTGTAACAAATAGGTCTAACTACAAAAATCTTCAACATAGTCTAAACATGGGATTTTATGAACAAAAATTAAATCAAAATGATCAAATCTATTTAATGAAATTACACTGCATAGTATAAGATACACTAAACAAACATATCAAATTTTAAGCGTTGTTCTATATAATTATATTCCATTACATTATGTAATAGAATGAAAATTCTAAACAATAAATATTACCTTTAAATATCTTTTCAGTCTCAATTTCAACCCTTATGCTACCATATCTGCTTTTCAAACCCTTAAGCTGATGCCATTTCTCGATTACTACATTTATATATTGTTTATCCTTTTTTGGATGTATTTACTTTGAGTATCATAGACTCACATGGCTGAATATATTATCCATATTTATCAGTAACTCAACTACTCCTTAATATACCTACTTAGAAAAACCACAGACTTGAATTAGTCCTTTATTCAACCTATGTAGTGCAACTAGAAAATATGTTCCATCCAGTGAGCATACTGTAACTATCTGCCTATCAGCCCCACATTGGATCAGTTCAAATTCATTAGTTTTTAGTATCTTAGTTAGCAGTACTGCTTAAGAGTCTTTGATGTTGTGCTTGTTTGTTTCTGATTTCATGACCTTGATGAGCTTTCATTGGATAGTTCTTCTCTCCCTACACTGTATGTAAAAAGTTATAGCAGCCTTCTATTGTGCTTCTGTGTCATTTTTCTTCTCATAGTCTTTCCTTGGGAAGTACCATCAATCTACATGGACTCGACTACTGCCTCAGCTCCAATAACTTTGGTCTGTCCATCTACTTCATGTCTACTCACACAGAGTGTCAATTTCTTTACACACAAATCAAGATGATTCTTTCAAAACGGACTCATGATGATGGCAGCACTGTCCATAGCTCCCAGAGACTGCCCATCTGTCTCAAAATTAATTCCAGAATTATTGTCTGGGTCCACAAGGGCCTACATGTACTGTCTCAATTACGTCTCTGAACTGACCTCCAGCTGTTCTACCAACTCCAGCTTCAATGTCCTCATTATCTCTCAGGTAAATCTCTGTCTGGGAATTTTCATTCTCTGCTCTGAATACTTTTCTCAAGATATTACAGTGGCATATCCTCTCGTTTCCTGTTGTATTCTAACAGTACTACTGAAAAAAATAAACTTTCCAACATTTTTGTTTCTAACTGCATCTTTTCTCCAGCCTACAAATGCACCCCTGTCACATTGCCTTGTTCGGTGTCCTTCACTGCATGCATAGCCATCTCTTTTTTACTGTTATTTAATTTTATTTACTATCTTCTCTTTCATTGATCTTGTCCCTCAGGAGAGTATAAACTGTGAAAACAGGGATTTCTGATTATTTTTTTCCATTCTATGTCTCTAGAGCCCATTATAGAATCTGCAATATAGTACAATTCCCTTAAATTGTTGAATGAATGGAAGGTTCATGTGCCTGGGTCACAGAGAATTCACTAATGATATTCAGACTATTAGGGGCATAGGAATGGGACGTTGGGTTTCTTAAAACTTCAGAGACACTTAAAAGAAGGAACCTGGGATCTAACAAAGATCATATTGACCTTTCTTTGTTCTTTGGTAATTGATGGTGTGTGTGTGTGTGTGTGTGTGTGTGTGTGTGTGTGTGTGTGTGTGTGTGTGTGTGACTGCATGGAAATATTTTACATTATGCAAGGTTAGAAATGATGAAGAATAAATAACAGTATTGCCCATTTTATTAGAAAGATGTGTTTTTGTTTTGTTTTGTCTATGTTTTCAGTCAAGCCCTGTTCTGTTTCTGTCTTTCCTCTAGTTCTCATCTTTTCTTGTTTTTCTTTTTCACCTGTATTTAACTTTTATTTATTAATAATATTCAATAATACTGAAATATATCTATGTTCCTACAAAATTGGCTCACTTTTTATATTCAATCTTTGACTTTAGATGTTCTCATTTTTAAAGAAAGATCAAAGATTTTGACCATATCTGTAACCCCAGGGTTCTTTGAAATCAGCTTAGCATTGAGATAAAAGAACTAAGTTAACAGAGACTACAAATGTAAGGGTATTTTATTTTGATGCATTTCTTTTTCCCCCTTCTTTTTTTATTATTCTTTTCTTATTTTACATATCAATTCCAGTTCCCTTTCTCTCCTTTCCTCTCTCCATCCCTTCCTCCCTTCCTTCTTCCCTTCATCCCTGACCTTTGGTGCATTTCTTAATCAAGGACTTTTTATCCATAGAAAGTTGGTGGGACTCTCCTTTGAAGAAGAACTAAAGCCTGTGAGTTAATAGTTCTTGCAACCTCATGGCTACAAATATTTTGTTCCTAAGCTATAAATGTATATTTTTCTTGAAAGTTGCTGAGGTATTTGACTCACTAAAACCCTGCAGAAATGGGTGCTATAGATTTATTAGGCACACCATAGAAATAAATTTCTGTTTTCCTTTAAATTAGTTGAATTTTAATATCATTGAATATGCCCTTGTTCTTGTTTCCATTTGTAGTCTTGTTCCAGTAGGATTTATAGAGCTCAGATATATTTAAATTATGTTGATATATTTGAAGTTTCAACATAGGCATGGAAAAATGGGTGGCTGTCCATATCCATAGACGAAATAAGACAAAAAGGCACATTGATAAATTCTTCACTAAATCAGGTTTAATTGATATCAAAAAGGATAAAGCCTGGCCAAGTTTTCACTCCAAGTACCACAGTTTGGAGAGATGAAAAAGGACATGGATATTCCAATGTATATTATAAAGCAATTTCTGAATATATAGTCAACAGGAGGAGAAAGTAGTTTTCATGCAATCAAGGCACTTACTGTGTAAAATCTTCGCCATTGAGACCACTCTACTCAACAAATACATAATTATGCTTGTATAGCCACTGCCATCCTTGCCTACACTAGACCTTAAGAGAGCAGATGTGTCATTTACATAGAGGTTGTTTCTTCATTTGGGAAATTCCATAGAATCTGGTACACTTGAATGCATATAAATACTATCTATCTTTTTGAGTATTATAAATTTGTTTATCAATTGAAAGACAACAGTGAATGGTAGCTTTCAGACCTTTATTTTATGCATACTGAAGATCGTTTTAGTTTACTCAGTTTACTTACTGAGATATGGCTTTACTAGTTTCTGGATCAGCACACATGTGGATACACTTTTAGTTTGGTAATATCTCTTTTCATTCTTTGTGTGTCTTCTTTCCTTTTGAGCAGCTATAGTCTTGGGAAACATGTCAAAATAAGAGGGGAGTGAAGGTCATCTGCACTTCCTGTTCCATTTGCATCCCAGCTCATTCTTCATGCTCACTTCTTCTATGTCATCTTTACTAAGGGGTTTAGAACACTGCAGGCCTGAGTAATGTTGGCTTTAACTAAGGATGCTAAGGTTCTGCTTGTGGATTCCTCTGCCTGTTGTCTTACTAGAAAAAAAATAGAATTTGAAATTTAACAATCAACAAAAATGTTGAGAGCTTCTACTTTAAAAAACATAGTAGTAAATATAATAAATAAGTTTGGATTAATAAATTTAAATTGAAGTTAAACACTTAGTATTAAAAATATTGTCAACATTCTAATGGAAAAGATAGCACCTAAAAAAAAAGTAATAAATGTGTACAACTCATAAGTTTATATAAATGGTCCATTTCATCAGTTCTTTTGTGTCCTATACTGGCTAGCTCATGAAAACTATAGTTTCTTATTTAGGATACTCCTCATCTGTAGCCTCATAAATATCTTAAAACATTCATCAACAATTCCAAGCCCCGGAAACTTTCTCCTGTCCTTTTCATGCCCTCGTTTGTCATTCCATGTGATAATCATAGCCACTACCTAAGCCACCACGGTACCATCTGCTTCCTTGCATACCTATGAAGGAAATACCATATAAGCTGAGGCTGTGTCAAAGTCAAGTTGTAATTTTATGGTAGTTTTCACTGCTTTTGAGTGTTGGGTCCACTTTTCAAATATTCTTCACTTGGCAACTACTCCCTCTTCTTCTGTCCCCTCTCCACTATTTTCTGGCATCTGTACCCCACAAGTCCCTTTGTGACTTTTGTCTACTGATTTTTTTGTTTTGCACTACCACAAATATACCAATCATGTTTGCTCTTAAAACACCGCCTTCAATCCAACTCACACAAATTAAACTATGCTATCATCATTCCATTTGTATACTTATTTAAGTCATTAGGATTTTTGATGCATCTACTCATTAATTTGAAGATTGAACAGTTAACAGGTTAGATTTCTGCCTTTTTATTTCATTCAGCCTTTCTTATCCATTCCCAATTTGAAAACATCAATCATTTTCTCAAAAAAAATGCTCCTCTCTCCTGATTTTAATGTGATTAACTGAACTACTTTAAAATGTGTATTGAGTGCTTTATTTTCTAATGCTGGTTATTGACTAGCTTAAAGAAATTTTATGTATTTCAACTCACACAATGATCAAAAGAGTCCTGTGAGAGTACCTTATAACAATAATTCATTTCACAGAGAAATTCTGACCTCACATGGGTAGTATCTGATTTCAGCCAGGCTGCTTCTAGACATGGCTGTAATACTGTCTTGTGTTGACATTAACTTTGATGTTGTCAAACTCAACAGTGTTCTATGTAATAACAGCATAGAAACACTATTCTAGACATGGTGAACTTCTCTTTTTTATATTATAGTTTTGTTATTGTACAGATGAACTTTTTATATGAATAAATCTTAGGCTCACAAGATAGCTCAATGGGCACAGGCACTCATTTCACAAACATAGAGACCTGAGTTTAGTTTCTAGGATCCACACAAAGGTGGAAGGAGAAAAATATCCTACAAAATATTTGGCCTTTAGTCTCCCCATGCATGTATAAAGCATGTTTATCCCATTACACACATGCACACAGGTACTAATGATAAATATATTTTTATAATCTTTAAATATTTATTTATTTGTGTGTGTGTGTGTGTGTGTGTGTGTGTGTGTGTGTATGTTTGTACCTCAATGCATTTATGTGCACTGTGTGTGCTAAGGCTCTTTGAGTCAACAGATTTAAGATCTCCTAGAACTGGGGTTAGAAGTGATTGCTAGCATCCTAATGTGAGTTTAGAACCCAAACCCTTGTTCTTGACAAAAGTAGTATGTGTTCTTAAATGCTGGCTCAGCTCTTCAGTTCCAACTCATATATTTTCAAATAGGCATTTTTGTTTTTTTGTTTTTTGCTTTGATTTTATAAGTGTTTTAATCATATAATATATTCTGATGATTTCTGATGATGCTTTCCCTTCCTCCAACTATTCAAAGATACTCCCATATCCACAGCCACCCAATTTCAGGTCTTTTATTCATCTCTATCTTTAGAAAACAAACAGGTAAACAAACAAGAAACCACAACAAACCAAACCAAACAAGGAGCTTGTCCCACTGGCATAGTCTTGGGAGAGCTGTGGGCTGACCCACTCAGCTACCATCCAGGTCCAGATCCAGGGCTTTGAGTTGGTTCACTGCAACATCTACCCCATCTATGACATCTATGGCATGGTGGAGTTGTGAAGGGACTGTAACTGAAAAACCATAGCTTCAGGATCTCCATGACTCAGGACAATGGCAGGACCCATTTCTGGAGGTGTCACTTGATGTTGACTGATGTCTCAGTGGGGCATTGACTCCCCTATTAAGTGACTCCATTTAAATTTCTTTCTCTCTCTCTCTCTTTATATATATATATATATATATATATATATATATGTGTGTGTGTGTGTGTGTGTGTGTGTGTGTGTGTGTGTGTGTGTAAGAAATGTATACACACACACACACACACAGAGTTTCTACAGTGGTATGTGTTCATGTTGTCTCTATGTATTGCCTCCTTTATCTCTCCATTCTATCCCCTTCCCCATTTAATCCTAGACCAGTCTCCCTCCTGTCTCTTGACTATGAGGACCCTGGGTGTGTACCATAAGTTTGAGTGCCCTGTGAATGGAGTTGATGTAGCAGGATGGAAACTTGCAACCAGGTTGCAACAGGGATAAGGGGGAACTGGAGAGACTGTAATAAAGGACAGGAAGGATCATGAGAGTTGTAGGAAGGATCATGCCAGTTGTCTACCCAAGCCTAAGCCCAGGGATCCCTGGCATAAAGTGTTTCACGCTATTGGGAGCTTGTACAGAGGAATGGAGATTGGCTAAGAGGAAGGCTGTGAGGGTCTGTAGGAAAGAACTACTTGGGTCCAAACCAAGAGGTGGCTGTACTCCCAGGGAATGGAAATGCAGTGGGAAGAGAGTAATAAATGACATATATAAAAGGATAAATCTTTTGCAAAACTCTTTGTGAACATGTAAACAAATTTTTCACTAAGAGGAACAATGTATAGTTTTAATTGCCATGTCAACAAATATGGCCACTTGCAATGTTTATAAGTACTGCTAAAATTTCTTCTGAAGGGACTACTGACATTCTATTCCCAACAGTGAATCGGACAAGGTGTTTCACAGTTTTTCTGTTGTTCTTCCTTAATTCATGCAATGACACTGGAATTGGGACAAGGGGACACAGAGGGTTTCCTTTTATAATATTAGCTGTAATACATCTTCCTCTCTGTTGGGAAATTATTTGTGTTCTTGTTTTAATTTAGTTTCAATTTAAATTAATATACACATTTTTCATACTTTCACATTACTAAATGTGGTGGTTTTAATAGGAGTGGCCACCATAGGCTCATATATTTGAATGTTTGGTTACTAGGGAGTGTTGCTACTTTGTAGCAGTTAGGAGGCTATGGTTTGTTGGATTAAGTGTGGCCTTGTTGGAGGAAGTGTGGCACTGGGGTTGGGCTTTGGGGTTTCAAATACTGAAGACAAGCCCAGTATCTCTCTATTCTTGCTGCCTGCCAATCCAGATGTGGAACTCTCAGCTTCTTCTCCCACACCATGTCTGCCTGCCTGCTGCCATGCTTCCCACGGTGGTGATGATGGACTAAACCTCTGAAACTGTAAGCAAGCCCCAATTAAATGCTTTTCTTCTATAACAGTTGCTATGGTAATGTTGTCTTTTTATAGCCAGAGAACAATTGACTTAGACACTTATTAATGTAAATAATTATTTCATCTGTTATATTTTATTAACACATAGAACATAAATTTTACTAATACTTAAGGTTTTTATGTTTATTGAAAATATATTATACATATTAACTGTTAATATTTTCCTTTTTATATAGTTAATATTCATACTAATTGATTGAATTAAAAGCTTAATTACTTTTTTATTAATATATTTTGTTTTCTAATAAAATCATTTAAACCTCTAAGCTTTCCTTTTGTTCTATATTGTTTATACTTTACAGTTTCAGTATGCAACTCTTTCTCAGGGCCATTCTTCTCTAAATAGCACACACACACACACATATGTGCACGCACGCCTCTGTGTGTGTGTGTGTGTGTGTACATATACATATATATATATATATATGTATATGTACCTACTTTTAATTTCTTCCTTAATATAAGTGCTAGAAGGATGTTTGATTTCTTTCTAAGAAGACATACATGTATATAAACCCAGACATGGCTCTATGCTTAAGTATGTATCTGTACATATTTGTACATATTTATTATTCATAAATAACACATTATTAACTTATAATTTATTTTAAAGAAGCATTGTAAAATTAGTTTTGTGTTAGCCAAATTAAATGTTAATTCAGAGCTTCATTTCAATAAGAATAAGGTGATGAATATTACTTCAGAATGTCTAGCAATGATAGCCAGCACTGCTCTACACATAAAGATTATGAGATATACCAAGGAAGGAGGAAGTAAGCTTAATCATTTGGTTCAACAGTAAAAAACATTTTCACAATTTCCCTCCTGTATTTAAAACAATTAACACTAGTAACTAAAATGGGTTTGTTTCATTGATTTTGATGTTTTTTCCTGTCCATAAATATTTTATTTACAGAACAAAAATATTTTCTATCTTGCATTTATACAATTTCATCTTACATTTTGAGCACAAGTAACACATCTATGTAATCACACAGATCGAGATAACTTAAGCTCTGTCCCTTTGCCTTTCTAATAGTTACATTACCATCATTTACTTTTAGTGTTCTATTTGAAGGAAGATATATGTTCTTTTAAAGGTTGAAGGAATAAGAAGTACAATGCAAGGACATGACTTTCCAAATAAATGCATGCAGCTGCATTTGTTCATATATGAAAATTGCTATAGATTTAGGAATTCTCTAAGTCAACATCCAAGGAAAATGCAATGTTTAGAGTATAATTACAAAGTTGTACACCTTGAAGCCTTGTGTAAATGAAAACTAGGCCATAACTGTGGTGTTTGACTGGCCAATTTAACATGAAGTATTTAACCTAACAATAAGAGGAGATGTTGGCAGGGGCATCTACTGCAATCCAGATAATCCCCTTCATATTCTATTATAGTAGCAATATCATTTCCCCATGTCCTCAATAGATAAACCAGCCACCTATTAATATAATCTCTTCTTTGTACACACATAGAACAGTTCCACAGGGGGCCGTATTTGGAATGCAGATAGCTTAGGGCATTTGATTTCTGGGTAAATGTGACTTTGTTTCTGGCCTTTTTCTCTAATTTCCCATTGAAGGCCTAATTGATTTTGATGGTTGCTATTCCAATACTCATTTGAGTTAGTCCTCCAAAAGATCTCCCATTCTTTTGGCAGTACAGCTCTCATGTTGTCTTTCCTGAGCTCAACCCTGGCTGTGAGTGTACCATAGTCTGCCAGTATGGAAACTACAGAAAGGAGGAGGAGCCCCTAACTCAACTATGTTGAAACCAGTTTTCCAGTATACTGTGGCTCATCCTATTCCTGTATTTCTTAGCTATGACTTTTCTATGACTCCACTTTGGAAGGAGTCATGTTAATCATTTGCAAATATCCTAAATTTATTATTTATTTAGTCATTTTAAAAGATCATGAGATTTTTTTTTCATTTGCATATAGGCAGTATTATATTAAAGTATATCCCAGAATAGAGATTCTAAGTGAATCAGATAGGTACAATCCTAACTTTGGTATTTCCTTTGGGATGTAGGGAAGTTACATAGCCTTCATGTGCCTCCTGTTTGCCTTTATGGCTATCCTAGTGTTATTATGAAACTCAGCTGAAGTTTGACATATGTGCTCTAAATCATTTTCTGTCATTCTTTGTGTTAAGCAATTTTAGGTTATACAAATACCTTTAAATTTTTCACATTTCTTCCCAAGAAATACTGACATTTAAGCATCAATTTCTCACTGTGTATGTTGAAACAACCTTGAAGTGAAGTACAGCAGAAACCATAAAAATGAAAAAAATGAGAAATTATCATTTCACTTAAAACAACTGAGAATTATTTCTCATCCAGAACATCCATAATCCAAAATATTTTAGCATATATTTCAAACAAGTATATTTTTTGATATGGCCATAGTGCCATCTTTAAAAATTAATACATCGATACTGATGCTTTTGCATGATCTTCAAAAACCAGTCAAGTTTCAACAGTTACTGTCAGATGATGTCCTTCAGTGTCAAAGGTACAATTCAGAGT
Organism: Phodopus roborovskii; assembly: GCF_943737965.1. Classification (NCBI taxonomy): domain Eukaryota; kingdom Metazoa; phylum Chordata; class Mammalia; order Rodentia; family Cricetidae; genus Phodopus; species Phodopus roborovskii. The sequence goes on along the minus strand of NW_026126413.1, from coordinate 237,865 downwards.
CACATGTGGCATCTGTCTGTGGAGCATCATTCAGCCCGGTCACTTCTGGATCTTTTTTGTGCCTTTCATAACCTAAACACCTTTAAGATTACAGAGGAGTAGAGTTTTCACAGTCATTCAATTTGCTTCACTCTGAACTTCTTTGGCAAAAGCATCACATAGTAACCAATGTTCTTGTCTCTGTGTTACCACCAAAGTGATGAGCAAGTTTTGATTTGTACGGACACTGTTGACTTTCCTTTCAATTCTTTATTAAAGTGATCTTTCCCAGGATATCAAATGTATACATATTTGAGACAGGATCTCTTGTAGCCCAAGCTCTCATGGAAGTCACTGTGTAGCTAAGGAGACTCTCTAGTTTCTGATCCTCCTGCCTTCACCTCCCACATGCGGGGATTGCAGCTGTGTGCTGTTGTATCCAGTTTCATTTCTGGGGATTGAATCCAGGCCTTCAATCTGCTAGGCATGTCCTGTGCCAACTGCGCTACATCTATTATTCTAGGAAACACATTTTAGAGTTAATCTTTTAACTGTAAACAAGTAAGTGCTTGGGGTATGACTTTGTAACACTGGATAAATGTTTTCCTAAAAGCTTAAATTAATTCATTCATCACCATGAACTATAGTTCCCTGTTTTATTGGCACTTATCCATTTGCAAAATTATTATTTCAGGAACTTCCCAGGACTTGAACGTTGATGTTCCTTGCATACCATTCCTGGCTTTGTATGTTATTTTTTTTTTTTTTTTTTTTGTATAGACCCACCCATCTTGAAGGATACCTTAGCTTTCTAGTCCAACAAATATTCAAGACACATCTTTTTAAAAGTTAGTTCTCTCCTTTCACTCTGTGAACATCAGGAATCCCACTCATATCATTAGCTTTACCCATTATACCCATTAAGCCATTTTTCTAGCATGTTAATGCTGTTTAAAACCCAGTCCCTATGCCTATGGTATTCACTGCTTTGGCATATATGAGGATCTATGTATATAGACACACATACATATGTAACTATAGCCATTTTATTTGTCTTAATATATATATATATATATATATATATATATATATATATATATATTACTAGCAGTTCACTGAAAACCCTGACTCAAGACCAAAAATTCCAAGGTTTGGTGTAATATTCCTTCATGTAACCCATCTCCAGTGCGTATGCTACCTCGTTCTGCTTAGTTTTGTAATCCTTCTCTTCAGTGCCTTCTTTTCCTGAATCACTCTGTAGAAGGCATTTCACTTGGTCTAAATCCTGAAACATGCCCAGAACAATTTTCTTACTCCTACAGTGATTTCCTCCTTGTCTCAATTGGAGTTTGATTCTCTGCCTTGGTTCCCTGTCCTCCCATTTCTGTACACAGGTACGCCCAACTCACCCTAACCAGCCTAATGGATCAGATGCTGGGTATATACAAAGGAGAAGAATAAAGGAAACAAGAGCTCCGACTAAGGCTTTGGTTATAAGAATAGATGTGAGAGCTGTCAGCAGATGCGAAGTAATGGTTAATTCATGTCCTAAAGCTTATGTTAACATTTTCTCCCTCATATGGTCATTAACTCCCCAGTCTTCATAACCCTGGGGCCTATAGCTAGTTAGATACATCCATTAACCTGCAAAGTTTCAACTCTCCCTTCATTTCTCTTTTATTTATGATGGCTGGTAGATGTCTCTGTCTCTTTTTCATATTTTGAATTTATTGATGCATTTAGAAGTAATTTGTTACATAGCATCCAGTCCATGTGTTTATAATGAGAGAATATTTATTTAAATCAGTTTAGCCTGTCATGTTGGCAGATATCCATTTGATATACTTTTAAAACATTTTTTCTGTCAGCTTTATGTGATCTTTTCTGAACTATATCAATCAAATGACAGAAATAGAAGATGACAGATGTTCTATTTAGTATTTATTTAACTAAAATGTTTCCAGCAGGTACTGTACTCGGTGTAGTTATAACAGTACTTTAGCTAGAAGCATTTTCCCTTAAAATGTAACCATTCAGTGTGGTATATTAATGGCATGTCTCTCACTATAGTCTATAAACCAGATAGGATAATATTCTGCAGTGTTGAACTAACAGGAGGATCTTGCACCTATGCTCAGATCCTTCCCTAAGCACACTTGCCATAGACAAGAGGAACCAGACAGCTGAAAAAGAGGCATTGAATTTTTGAGAAGTTTTAGTGTCTATAGTATGTAAGGGTGAAAAATTGACAATTACATGCTGTGGCGGCTGCTTACCACTCTTATTAAGAAGACAGATCACTTAGGAATGGAATAATTGAATGAAATTATTATTGATTCAATGGATATGCACTCCCTGAGTGGGATCTACCTCTCATCAATGTAAGTCACATGATAGCCAGATGACAACATTTAGAGCCTCTACGTGGCTGCCACACCTCATTTGTGCCTTCCATTACTATCCTTCTGGATGCTATATCTCAAAGAAATTCCAAATTCAATGATCCAGGACCACTGGTGAAAGAAATTTTCTCTTTGACCAGAGAGACAGATTATAGACCACAGAAGAGACCCATGTTTAAGGGTGAATGTGTACTTAACAAACACTTCTGTTATGATTTTATTTCCTTTATATGTAAACTATTGCTATATTTGTTATGATGATCTTATTGCAGATTTAGTAGAGTGTATTAGCCTAATAAACTCAGCGGACTCCATAATTTTTCTGACAAATTGAAGTAGTCCCTTGTAACAAGGTTCATATGTTTTGTTCTAGAGAAACTCAGTAACTGCAGATCTTTTTGATAATGACATAAATGAGATTTGGTACCTTTTCTGCTGACGTTCTGATTGGTAAACACTAAAATGTAAAAATTTACAAAACAATTTTGTATTAATAGGGTAACTAATTTGACAATGCATATTTTGGGTTTTATTATTGCCATTTGTTGCTTTTAACTTTTCAACTTAAATTCACATGTGTCTCTATTATAACAACTATATATAATCCATTTATCATCTATCTATCCATCATCTATCTATCTATCATCTATCTATCTATCATTAATCTATCTTTATCACTTTAACACATAAAACAGTTATTAGATACACATTAATAAAAGAAACAATGTTTAACTACTTATGTTATAAGAATTGTTTATTATTTTTGTTTGGTTGGTTAGGGTCTTTTGTTAAGACAAAGTTTCTCTGTGTCTTTGGAGCCTGTTCTGGAACACAATCTATAGATGAGGCTGGCTTCAAAGTCACAAAGATCAGCCTGCCTCTGCCTCCTGAGACCTGGAATTAAAGGCCTGCTCTAACACCGTCCAGCAAGAACTGTTTGTTGTTAACATGCATAATTTCATCAATATAAAAATAAATTTGGTTAGAATGTAACAGTGTCATATGTGTCTTGGTTACTTTTCTGTGGCTAGGATAAAACACACAGGCAAAAGCAACTTAAGTAATAAAAGGTTGTTTGGGCTCACAGTTTCAGCGTTTAGTCTACCATGCTGGGAAGTCATTTCAGAAGGAGTCTGTAGGATCTGGTGTCATTTCAGAAGCAGAAAATGATGAAGGTTTGTGTCAGTTCACATTCTCCTTTTTATATAGTCTAGAATCTCAGCCCAGAAAAAGGTGACATACACAATTGCAGGTCTTCTTACTGTAACTATCACAACTAAGGCAATCCCCACAGGCATAAGAGAAGCCTGTCTCACAAGTGAAACTATATTTCATATATTTCATCAAGTTGATCATTGAGATTGGCTATCACAATATATTTAAATTTTGAAAACTGAAAGCTGTAATTGAAACAAATGCTTAGTTTCAGGTCATAAAGCAAAAGGTGCATTTCTGCAAGGTCCTGTGTGACTTGTTAGGGAAAATGTGATCCCTAACTAAAAATTTAGGTTCTTAAGATAAAACTAAAATAGAAAGCATACTCGCACACGTGCGCATGCACACACACACACACACACACACACACACACACACACACACACACGCACACATGCACACATGCACACACACACACTCACACACAGTATTAAAACAATCAAATGTGGGGAATATCATTAGTATTAAAAACAAGTATTGGATATGGAATAAAAGTAATAAAACTGGTGCTTAGGTAGTTTTGGGAATTTTGGTTGTTATAGATGGCATTCATAGTTTGAGGAATTACATAAAATGGTACATACTATAATTGTGCTGTTGTAGAATATTAGTTGAAGATGTGTTGAATTTGTTTATTCTGTGGAATATTTGTTTAATGATGCAAAGTTGTGTTTCATTCTTTAACATTACATTTGTTTAACACTGTGAGGCTCTGTTATTTGCCTACCTAAAATACATAATTGGTCTAATAAAGACCTGAATGGCAAAAAGCTAAGCAGAGGGAAAGAGTAAGTGGGGCTGGAATTCAGAGAGAATAAATAGGAGGGGAAATTTAGGCTGGAGAGGAGAGGGAGGAGCAAGAAAGGCCCAGCCACCCAGCCACACAACCAGTCACAGAGTAAGGAAAGAAAGGTATATACAAAGAACAAAACCAGAAAAACAAACAAAGAAATAAAGGTAAAAAGCCCAAAGGCAAAATGTGGTTAAAGGTAGACAGGCTAACATAAAGCCAAACTAAGGCTGGGCATTCATAAGTAAGAATAAGTCTCCATGTATTTATTTGGGCCCCCAACAAGCAAAGAGGAAACAAAAACCACAAACAAACAAGTACACTATGCAATTATTTACATTTGATGCTTAGCAATGAATGTTATAAAGGGATATGATAACTAAAGAAAATAGTTATATGAAAAGTTTGGAAAACCTGTAGTTATTTTCTAAAATGTATTAGAATTTCTTTTGAAATGTTACACTCTATCCACTGTAAAATCGTAAAAGTAATCTTTATGAATATTTTTGTATTTTTTAGCATCTGTTTGATTTTTCCAGAGTTAATTCTCATTGTATCCTAAAACTATGAATTACTTAGACATTTAGTCAATGTTTAAGGAAAGGCCTCTTGCTCATCACCTTGTCCATCAGAATGGAAACATAGGAACAGATCAGGATCAAAACTGCTGAAAACTGTTTTGGTTTCAGAAAAGTAAGAAAAGTAATTGTTGTATACAAACTATGATCTTGGGAGTTGGCTCTTACTTTCCACTCTTTTCTATAAATTCAGTTATTTATGTGAGGAATATTTGTTTCCAGTATAGGGAAATCTGTACTTGAGTCTTAATTCTCCCTCAAGACAGGAGTACTTTCCATGTGCACAGAGACAACAAACAAATTGGTATCGACTCTTGAAAGCTAGTTGGTGCTAGTTAGTAAGTGAAAGACTTGAGCATTTCCAACCTAGCAGACCCTGCACAGTTCATAAAATAAAAACCTGACAGTTCCTCCACAGCTAAAGAAACAATCTATCAAGTGAAGAGGAAGCCCACAGAATGGAAGATAATCTTTTCTAGCTATACATCTGACAGAGACTTACTATCCAGAATGTACAAAGAATTTAAATAAAGCAAGTGATTCATTAAAAAATGGTCCTGGGATCTGAATACATATATATTTGAAATGTTCACATCGGGGGTGACACTGTTCCCTCAAAGAGCAAAAGACTAACAAAACCCTCAATATCAGGCATGAGAAGACTTCTTTTGATTTCTTTGTCAAGGATGTTCAAGAAACTCTCAAAACAATTTAGATTATTGCTGGTTGTTTTTCTTTGTGCCTAAAGGTGGAAAGTAAGATCCTATTTAGTAAAGACGCCATCACCATGCACATCAGAAGCAGGGCCCAAAGGGCATGATTGGTACCTAACCTAAAAGCCTTCTCCCTGAGGACTAGCTTTCATCTTATTACAAGGCACCATGAAGACTTCCAAAGAAGGGAAGCAATCAATGGTTTCTACCCATCTACAATCTTTATGAACGATATCAGTGACCAGCATTATCATGATAATAGCATAGAATGATAATCCCAAAGATGCAGTAGTGGTATGTATACCTTGCCAGTAACTAACGGCTCTCTGCCCAACAAGAGAGAAATCATGCCTGGTGCGGAAAACCTACCCAGGGCTAGTAGTATCATGGATCTTTGAATAGAACCTCTACCACTTTACTAAACCTGCTTAATCCCTATCTACATTCTAAATATTTGTTCTTATACCCACAGATGAATGTAGTCCTCACTTCCTCATGGAAATTTGTCTTTGCATACAATAGAGACCACTACAAGGAACTATACTAAAGAAAAATGTGGAGTTGTAGAGCCTGGAACAAATGGATAGATATATCTACAAAACAATTCCTTCATTAAAGCTCGGGAATCATTTTGGAAGAGGGGTAGAAAGATTATAAAAACCAGAGGTGAGGGAGTTTTCTGTGAGACTGTGTCTTCTAGGGGTGTTAGAAGTTATATTCATAAAGTATTATTAACATGACTGCTTACAGGTGAGCTGAACAAGGATGACAACAATAGACATGCTAAAGTGGATAGTGTAAAGCCTATGACGCCTCAAACATACACAAAGAACTACAGGGAACTAAGGAATGCTGAGAGCAGGAGAAATAATGTTCCCCTTGGAAGAGCACACCGTTTATCAAATACTTAATAGTTAGGATAAAAGACATACATAGAAGTAACATTATACAGCCTGAACAGGTTTTATGTTTTTAGTACTATATATAAAAAACACATGTACATTCATGCATATAACAACAACTAATGAAAAAAGAGACCTTGAACTTAAGAGAAAATGAGAAGTGACATAGAGAAGTGTTTGGAGGGGGAAAATGGCAGAGGGAAATGATGTAATTATAATCTCAAAAAAAAATAAATAAAAGAATGGCTTTCAAAGAGAATGAAGGCATGGCCCATCTAGTGATGAGCCCCACAGTAGTCTCATACTGAATTTAAAAAAGCCTTCATTTATCTTTGAATATATTGATACCTGCATGGCTTTGGGGCTGTTGATGTAAATGTTTCTAAGCTAAACACTTTCCTGCTTTTTAATCGGCACAAAAAAAAAAAAAAAAAAAAAAAAAAGATCAGCTTTTTATTTTTCTGAAATCAATGCTGTAAATAATCTACTTGACTCAAGTTATAACAGATTTCCACCACTATTTATATTGTTTTAATATGGTGTGTGAATGTGTTTGTGTGTATGTGTTTGCTTTCTATTTTAGGAATTTAATTTTTTTGGTTATTTGTCATTTTTATCTCAAGATGCTTCTGGAACCCATGCAAGGGATTTTAATATCAATCTACACAGTAAAAAAGTTTATAGATAGCTTTTCATAGACTTACTAAAAAGCAAAAAGAGAAAGGCTTTTCCCCCTCAACTTTAATAAGTGGAATGCTGTTTTATCACACAAGCAATTCACCTCACTAGAATGCAGAATTACATGCCAAGTGGTCAATCCCATTCACATGAGGCAAACTTCATCACTTGCTCTGAGCAATAAAAGGTTACCTGACCCAGCTGGAGAGTATTAGCTTTCTTGTTCAGCTGTGAAAAAACTGCTTTGCCACTTGGGTCAACATCATGATGTAAATCTTAATGAAAGTTTTTGAGATGGGAGAGTGAAATGAAGCTGTTTGGCCACCCTGATGCTCTCTTTGCCTGACTTTTTCTTGCTCTATTTCCTCCAGTGTGGGTTAGAGGACACATAACTTTGTGTAGAGCAATTGGCACTTAAGCTGTTGTAGAACATGAGCAAAACAACACAAGAATTAAGGATAATGTTATTATTTCATAGTTTTTGATCAGAGAAAAAACTTGGGAGTAAGATGTGCAAAGTCTGTCTCTTTGTGTGGCTCCTCATGTTATATGTTCAAGTAAACACAGAACGTAGGAATGAACATCAAGTCATGATTTTAATAAATCAAAACAAAATCATACTTCATAGTACTATCAGAAAGCCCCTGTTCTCTGAGTAAAGATTCAAGAATGAATGGTTTAGTTCTCCGAAAGCCACTGGAAAATGTCAGCATCATCTAGTTAATGAATTCCTGATTTGTTTGGCATTTTTGCACTTTCTTAAGAAATTGCTGATGTGTTTAGACTTTAACTTCTCCTAAGCAGCAGGGAAATTGTTGATTATGATGGCCTTATATAATATCATCCAGGCAGAAAGCTAAAAGATTGCCCATTAAAAAGAAACAGGCCTGTTTATTACCTGACATTGGGCATAGACATATGCATATCTCTGTCCCTCAGTCTTTGCCTGGTTGCATTGTGGGAGAGGCTTTGTGAAAAATTCTTCCATGGCAGGCTACCTCTCATGAGAATGTCATTTTCTCTGCTTTGATGTAATAGGAAGGCTTTTTCACCTATTGAAACCTTTTCAGTTTTGTTCAAATATTATTGTTTAACTCCTAGAAAAATATTTAGTGGAGGAGCATTTAAAAGCACAAATGCTGGATGGAGAATTGATGTTTGTGCTTAAAGACATTTTTCAAAGAAGCTTGCTGCTGTCTCACCAAATAAAAATTCGAAGTCTTTACAGACTTAATTCAAGCAGAACAAACAATCTAGGCAGTTTAGCTTGCACATGTTCTACCCTTAACTACTTTTAACTGAATGCATGTTTTAGAAGACATTTCAACATAGGAAAACATATGATCTATTTCTATATAGTTTGTACAAAGACCAGCTGTTGGTTAAAACTCCTCAATTCAACATCTCCATTTTGACTCTAAAACAGACAGAACATAGGTCTCATAGTCTCCCCTAAATATCATTGCCTTGGTAAGGACAAGGCATAATGTATCTCACCTTGTACATCTGTTTTAATGTTAAATCAACAATCACCATGCATGGCATTCTCTATCAATACAAAGAAACGACATTCCTCCATTGGGTAGAGCCTTGCTGCTTTTGTTGTATTTCCTTTTGCATGGATCTCTTTCTGTGGTTCACATTGCATTAGAAGCACATCTTCAAAAGGCAACCTTTTCTTGTTTTTGTCTCCCACAGTTGTTTCTCTTGAACATAACTTTCGTTCCGAACTTCTTCATGCCTTTTGGTAAACTTTAATTACTCAACTGGTAGATATTAATTTGAAATGACCTATCTTTGGTATTTAGAGGACCATTTCTGACCTGTGAGTTTTCAAGACACTGAATGAACTCTGGCTACCCCATTCTGTTAATGCTTTGAAAATTCTATCATTCTTTCCCCCAAAATGTGTTTTTCTTTATAGACCCTTCATGTGTGACATGTGTAGCACAAATGCTTGTGCAAGGGCTTCTAAATTTCTCTACAGCTAAAATTTTGTTATTGGAGAATATTCTGTCCATTGAAAGATGCTTCACAGTATCACTCTAAATTACCCCTATCACCAACTGCTATTAGGACCAAAATTGTGTTCAGACATTAGCCAATGCCTCCGGGTGCATAAAATGTTATCCCTCTATCTCCAAGTTAAGAACCATTGGCTGATGCTGAAAGCTAATCCAACCCATTTTACAATGAATGACTGAAATGAAGATTGGGCTCTCTGTGCTCAGACAGAGCCACTTCCATGATGTTCTAGTACTCTGGAGTTCCTGTGATACTATCTTGCTTGGACTCATAGTGACAGGATAGCTTAGTAAGCCTTACCGGCACTTGTACTAATTAGGCATAGAGAAGAAGATGGATAGCTTTTTGGTTTTAGATGAAGGCCCACAGTGGCAAAATGGAGCTGAAAACCACTCCTTCATAAGGATACAGATCCCATTCATGAGCCTTGATGTCATGACCAGCCATTTTCCAAAAGGCAACACATCGTAATACTGTCACCTTTGGATTGGAGTTCATCTTGCCAAATTTGGAGGGGCACAAATATAAAGTGTCAATCCTAACTGTCTGCAGTGATAAATAAGATAGTGATGGTGGTAACAGATCTTGCTGCTGCTCAGTGCTTTTTGGGATTCTCAATTTTAAGGGAGTCTCTTTTGGTTTTATAACTTTTTTGACTCAAAACCAAACACCCCATGGCTCTCACATTAAAGAGAAAAAGAGATAGTTTATTATAGAGCCAAATTTGAGTGATCATGGCCTGGGAAAATAGATTTGGGATACCCCATATTTCATAATGCAATATTGAATCAGTTTCATGAAATTTTATAGAGCAAGAAATCATAAATCAAGACAGGTTTTAAAATAGAAACATCAGAAAGGCACTTATAAGATGAGGGAACCTCTTCTCTAGACTTCAGATACTATCTGATGACCATCTTAGCTTTTGGCTTGGCAGAAGCTAGTGTTCTGCTAAGTTAATATATATATATATTAGTTACAGGATGTTAGCTCTGACAAAGATGTGGACAAGACATTCAGGGAGATGAAACTAGGCAGAGGTAAGGTATTGAGCTTCTGAACTTACAGTGGTACAACCTTTACATATCACTGTGGAACTAATCAGTTGGACTTTGCAGAAAGAGCTCCATTCCATGAAATCTCATTGCCAACTTTAACTCTTGGTCAAATCAGATTTATATAATCTTGCTAAGTATTTTCCAAACCCTCCTAAGGAAAGACAAAAAGTTCATTGAAGACTCTGTGATTGTCTTGGAAATATACACTCTGCATCCCCTAGGTACCTATCACTTATTTCATTACCTTGTGAAACACTGAAGTCCTGAAGCTTAGTGAGAAAAACAGAACAGATTAATTTAATGATAACACTAATTGATAGAAATGTGTAGGTCAAAATTTCAACTATAAGTCCATATTAAAACAATATGAAATCTTTTAGATTACTCCTCTGGTCTTTTCTTAAAAATAGAGAAATTAGTGCTGGGCATACATCTTTAATCCCAGCACTTGAAAGGCAGAAGCAGGTGGATTTCAGTGAGTTAGAGGCCAGTGTAGTCTACAAAGCAATTTCAAGAACAGCCAGGACTGTTACTCAGAGAGACCCTGTTTCAAAAATACCTATATAAGTAAATAAATAAATAAATAAATATACAGGAATCAGTTCCAGTTCTTTATATATGAAGGGTTAAATCTGTGATTTCGGAGACCACATTCTTCTGGGATGCTCTAGTTTTCATAGGAATCTGGATACAACTTTATATCTACATTCTTTATGGATAGTCTTAAGACTGAATGTGCAGATTTATCTAAAAACATGTACAATAGCATGTTAATACTTCTTCTTGACCACAAGAGACTATGGAATTCTTTATATATAGTTAATATATAGTAATATAGTAATAAGTACACTATAGAAAAAATTAATAGTTCTTTAAAGAAATTTTAAAAATCCAATAGTGAGGACAACCTCACATGTAGTCTAGAGATTGGATCGTATAAATATTACAAGGGAAACCCATCATGTAAAAGTAGTTGCAACAAAATATATAATATATAAAACAAAGATAAATTGTTTGTTAGAATAATATCTTTTAGGGTAGGTATCTGCCAATAATTTCCTTTGCCAAAAAAAGAAATGACACATAACTAGAAAAAACAGAATGTTCTGTATTATATTGGTATTGGGGTTGTATTCTTGATTATAAACATATAACCAAGACATTGTTTCTTTTTGTGCATAACAAAAATGTTTCAAGGATATATATTTGCATACTTGGGAAAATCAACAATTATTATCTAGAGGTTTACAGTAGCATTCTCTTATCTATTGCAATTACATAAGCATGATCCAAAAGGCTTCCAGCACAGAGGCATTTAGTTTCCTCAGTGCATGTATAGAAATTTCCTAGAAACACATATTTTAGTCAAGCAGTCTACCACTCTAGTTAAAAGCAACCTGGACTATATATTGAGTATTAGGGCTGACAGACCTTCAACAAGATTCTGTCTCAAAAACAAAATGAAAATCCACAGAGATAGTTCAACAAGTATAAGCACTCGTGGTGCAAGCTTGATAATCTGAGTTTGATTCCTGTCTGATGCTGGATGCTGTAGTGTTCATGCGTAATCCTAGCACACTCACCAGAGGATTGTGGTTAGAGACAGGAGAATTGTCTGAAAGCTTGCACATGTGTAATCTTAGAATACTCACTGAAGGATGGTGGTTAGAGACAAGAGAATTGCCTGGAAGTTTGCACATGTCTAATACTGGTATACTCACTGGAGGATAGTGGTTAGAGACAGGAAGATTGCCTGGAAGCTTGTAGGTTATCTTCTTTGAGGTTGGAACATGACAGAAACGACAGTAAGTACTCATCTCCACAAGGCTTGGAAGGAGAGAACTAATTCCTGAATGTTGTCCTCTGATCTCCACATGTGTTTTATGCTATACAGGTGTCCATCCAACAATAATAAGTAAAACAATTTTTTTTAAATATTAAAATTCAAAACAAAGCTAACAACTTAACATTTAATGCATAAACTATACCTGTATAAAATGTGATGCCTTTTTGCTGAACACTTCCATAATTGCACATTTGGCAGAATTTATTCTCTTTGGTATTGTCTGCATGTTGACAATGTTAGTATATGAGACTTATGAAGTTCCTAAAGGTAAAGCCCAGTTTTATTAGAGCCAAATGCATTATATAGGTCATGACATCACAAAATAATAGATTTCCCTTGTCCTCAAAGATGGAAAAATATCATTTGTGACTTTTCCCTAGCCAGTTAGTGTAGAGGATCTGTGGGTCCCACAGGATGAAGTAGGCACCAAGTACATGATTTTGATGAACTGGGTGACCTATTGAAAGCTGCCATGAATGAGCCCTTGACCTAAACAAACACATGAGATTATCCTATGTTACTTAAACGTTGTCATAAACATTGCTTCTGTTGGTACATGACACAGTGGGATAGGCTTTGGAGATTTAACTCAGTAAAAAAAAAAAAAATGACTATATTATGATACCCCTCTTAGGTAGTTGTGAATATTTTCTCACAGGTGTCTGACACAAGCTCTTCATATACTCAAACAGTAACAAAGGGACTTTTTACTTGGGCAATACCCATGTGTTTTAATTGATAGAAGTGGATGTTTTAACACATTTAGCTCCAATAAGAGATTCTTAAGGCTTTGCTGGTCTCATAGCCGTCGCACACCCATGAAAACCAAAACTTGTAGTAGTACCTAACAAACTTCAGTTGCTGGGACCAGATTTCATGCTTATTTTCATAACCTTGAACAGGAGCTCATACACAACCTACACATGATCGGGTCACCAGTTCTTCTGCTAGGAGTCTTGCTCATTGTTTATGACTTTAAAATACTGTATTCCAAATATCAAGCTTCATAACAGAACACTGTCAAAAACTTTCAGTAATGATGCAAATGAGCTTGTGCTTTACAACACAGATACTTGAATGATTAAATATATCTACAAAAACAAAACAAAACAAAACAAACAAAAAAAAAAAAAAAACAAGACTTTTCCCCCCAAAAGTAAACATAGGACTCTCCTATACCTTTTTAAAGACTCAATTTACTAAAAATATTAGCAGCATGAAAAACATTCTTGAAATGAAAGTTCTTGAACTTCTTCCCAAAAAAGGTCTTAGGTGTTGTCAACCATGAACACTGTAGCAAAGAGTCAGTGAATTGACTTCTGAGCTCATGTTTCTCAGCTGAAAAGACATCTTAGTGTATTTTCCAAACCTCCAAGGCCTCAAGAGATTAAAATGGAGGTCTCTGAGGTTTCTCCAGAGGCAGCTGGCATTCGTTGTAAAAGACACCAAGCATCAGACTGTCAGCTGCAGAAACCTTCCACACAATGTCCTGGGATCACACCCCCAAATGCTAACTGCCATAGCTTTGTTTTGTTTTGTTTTCTTTACTTTTTGTGTGGTGGCAATGTATGTGTGTGTGTCTATTAACTTAAGACTTTTGGTTGTTAAGTTGAAATTCTCAAGCTTGGCCCTTATCTTGTTATTCTGAGGAGTATAAACAATGTTACATAACATTAAAGAAACCGAACTTTCTGCCCTTCAGACTTAAGATGAAGTGCCACCACCCAAGGTCCCTTAGTAATTACCATGTTAATTGTTTCCACAGTTCACACAGTTATTTACCCAAAAATTATTATGGAGAAAATGTTCATCACTAAAGAGTCTGAAACAATACTTTGACATGAAATAGCAACATGGATATCTGAAACTAAGACATTGTGAAAATAGAATTATTTTCCTGTTGACTAACTAGCAGGTCCCTAGGAGGCTTCAGTCTTTTCTATTGTGTCCTTCACATAACATTGTTCTACATAACTACTCCTTCCCACTCACAATACATGATCTTTATTATAAATTGTTTTACTTAGTAAAAATAAATTGACCAGCAAATGGCTTCTGCCCTCCAAGAACAATTACTCCTTGGAGGAAAAACAAATGCTTACTATTCCCCACATTTCAGTGGATTCCAAGGCTTCCTAAAAATATATTATTCAAAAGCACTTTAGACCTTGATGCAAGTTATTTTGTGCTTTCCAAATGTGCTTTACATGTTCTTGAATGATTGAAAGATGGGTAACCCAACTGCAGAACTGAATTTTAAATTTAGTTTCAACTATTGATTTTTATTTAACTAAAGCACAAATCTATGTTTGTGGTGTTGCAGGATACCAGACATCCACATTGAAATCTTGTCCTTAGTCTGTCATCCTCTATCATCCTGTTGCTGACTTTTATCTGTTTCTTCCTTCTTGGTTTTCCTTTCCCTTGTTCTGCTTTTCTTCTTCCAGCTTCCTCTTTTTCTCTTTCCTTGTCTATCTTTTGTTTTCTTGGCTTGACTAGTCTTGTTCTTGCCTTTGCTCATTTTAGCAGAAGCTCCTTAGCTCAGCTGACTAGTAACAGTTTTGCTGCAAGTAGAAGCAGTTGTATTCACAAAGGCTGTTTTCTTTGATGAAGGTACTCTCTGCTCTAGACTCAGCTCTATCTAATTATAAATTAGCTCAGCTCATTCTTTATACATCTTGCTGTTTATTACTCCTTGGTTTGTTTCATCTTTCATTATTTTAATCTACCATGTGGATATTTACAACATTGCTTACAAATTTATATAACTTGAATCTCTCTGAAACAAAAACAGTATGTTAATTTTTTATTTAAGAAAATATTTGACAGTGTGTAAGATGAATCATTGGGCCAAGTTACTTGCCATCCAGCCCAGTGACTTGATTTTAATCCCCAGGACCCATATGGTGGAAGGTGAGAGCCTACTACTATCAATTGTTCTCTAATTTTCATGTGCCTTCTATGGCATGCATACTTTACACACATGCACAGCATGCACATTCAATAAAATTAAAATAAAACAAATTTACTGCCATGGTATTTGAAGGGTAACTCACCATAGAGCATTATGAGCTCTGACAACTTTGCTTCTTAGCTTCCTCTTTTCTGGATTTACCAAATAGAATAAACACAAATGTCATAAAATGCAGAATCAAATGAAAAAGGTATCTAAATTATGAGTATACTTTCTAGAACCTTAAACCAAAATGTTGCATTGAACCGTGTTTATAGGTGCTTCCTACCACTACTTACTTAAAGTAATAACTAAGTTATGAAAGAGTATTACAACCAGCTGATTGATTTAATATGCTAGAATTGGTGGAAATATAAGGAAAACTATTATTTCTGTCTTCTATTCTTAAATATACAATATGAAATATTCTTTCATAGTCTCAGAAATTTCTAAGACATAGACCATAGATAATCTCCTGTATTAATATCTCAGCTCTCTGCTCTGAAACAAACTTCATACTTTATAATAATTTTTACAATGTCACACTATTTCTTTCCTAGCTGAGGTTGAAGACTGACCCATCTTTGGAGAACATATTATTGCCTTATCCATTTCTCTCACATCTATTTATCTCCATCCTTGAAGTTGGAGTCATGAGTGGTAAGAACAAATTAATATCTGTTCTTTTAGTTAATGTCTTTTAACTGTTTTTTTTTGTTATTGTTTGCTTTTGTTTTTCTGCAAGATACACTTCTTAGCAGATGTTTAAGTCCTATCTCTCTCTTGAGAGACATGAATATATTTTATGACCCAAGCTACCCTGAAGGCAGAGGCAGGAGAATTGCAAGTCTTCCTGAGCTGCAGAGTGAGTTTAAACCCAGCCTGAGAAATTTAATGAGACTGTCTCAGATGTAAAAGTAAAAAGAGCTTAATGTTACAGCACTTCCCAACACTTGCCCAATACCCAGCATTTCCCCAGAACATACTTCCCTAGCACATAGCACTTTCTCAACACACAGTATGTCTTCAGAACATAGCACTTCCCCAGCACAAGGTCCTAGGTTTGATCACCATTGCACACAAAAACAAATTAAACACACACACACACACACACTCACACCAGCAGTAGTCATGACAATGATAAAATCATTGCCCCATTCTTTGCCTCTCCTGAGGCTTAGAGTCTGTTCTTACAGTTACTAGTTATCTATCCTGCTGACTTCTTATTTCTAACCCTGACAAAAGAGACCATCTTTGTGATATGGCCTTGCACCAGAGGTAGTTCCCTTAGCAGTAATCTTTGCAAGTCATTGTCCTTTTGTGACATTTACTTGGCCCATAGGAAACAAAACCAACTCTCCTAGAATACTAGAAAGAGCATCCTTTTGTGTCAATTAAACCCAAGTGATCCAGGGTAAGCCACTGGAATTTTTCCCTTTTCCCAAATATTTTGCCCTTAAAATTAAGTTAGGTTTGTTTGATTTTTCTCTTAACAACAGGAAATGTTGACTCAATTTCCAAGCTCTGGTTTTATGGCATGAAAGTCATCTAAAGCATGCTTTGGTGTGCCTTACTTTACTGAGTTTTGCAGTTTTATTTTTTCCAACTTGTGGTAGTACCATTATGTTGTAGAATAGTTTTTGGCACTGTTTAAACTGTGATTGGCTTAACAAAGAGCTGAATGGCATTAACTAGGTAGGAAGAGATTAGGTGGGACTTCTGAGGTCACAGAGCTCTGAGAATAAGAAAGGAGGAGTTCCCAGCTAGATGCAGAGGAAGCAGCATGAACAGTATGAAGAGATGAGGTAATGAGTCACATGACAGAATGTAAGAATGTAGATTAAAATAAATGGGTTAATTTAAGTTATAAGAGTTGGTGGGACAAGCCCAAGATATAGGCTGAGATTTTAAGACTAATAGTAAATCTCTGTGTTATCTTTTCTTCGTTGGCTGCCCAAAGAAATATCCGTCTACACTAGCAGGACCAAATCTGATGGGGCCCTTTGTCCAGGATAATGTTCTTGTCTGTGTTAGAGTTTTTATTTTAAGAAATAATTTCAAACTTTTCATTACATTTAATAATAACTATTACATCTATTATTGTAATAGTGGTGAGTGATTCTATTTTACTGCTGCAAGTGTAATTACATTGCAATTGTGTTTTAAATGTCCACATAAATATACTGTCTATTCTCTGTAAATAGAACAACAAAGCCAAAATCATTGCATATTTATTTACAACAGAACTGCTAAAACATTTAAACCTAATGCTGAGAATACTAGTTAGGAATCCATATGCCTTTCAAAATGTTACCACCTATCTGCCTCTTCGAGAGTGCTAAAATTATTTTTTTTCACACTTTGTGTGATGTAATACTAATTGTAGACTTGACTAGATTTAGAATCATCACCTAGGAAATAGTCCCCAATGTAGATGAGGTGTTTAGAGAAGATGGCTTAGGAGGAAAGGACTACCCAATATTGGCGGCACCTCTTCATTACCGATGTCTGGGACACAATATAAAGGAAAATCTCAGCGTATAGTATAGCATCAGCATTCATCATTCTCCTTTCTGACTGTGAATTCATTGTGAACAACTACTTTACACTCCTGTCACCATGCCTTCCCTACCATGACATAGCACACCTTCAAATTGTGAGCCAAAAAGAACCCCTCTTTCATCTTAACTTGCTTAGACACATTGTCACCTCAGTGATCTAAGTAATACAAGTTGAGAACACATTCACCACACAGCATATAGATCCACAGCAATTGCAAACTTCAAAAGTGTTTAATAACTTTGTGGTTGTGAAGTACAGGGAACGATCCCTCTACTGAGTATGGGCAAAGTAAACTGCAAACCTCCTGGGATGGATTTGCTTTGGAGTTGATCCTAAAACCTTTTTCAATTCACAGGGAGTCAAACATCACTTTGTCAGGAGTTTAAACCCTCATGGGTTTAAATCACTGGTGAAGAAAACTGGTGAAAGCAGTAAGGGAACGGGAATTGGCTCTCACAGTTACAACTGAGTCATAACCTGATGATAAAACCATGATGGGTGCATAGTACATATGTAAACAAAGTGGTTTCTACTCATTGCGAAATTCTGTAAACATCGTTGAAATTACAACAAAAGATGGAGAATACTACATAAATTTAGGCGACAGGCAACAGCTCACTTTGAGAGGACTCACTCCTTACTGTGAAGGGAATTCTGTGAGAAAAAGCTATACAACAGCATCAAATGCTATCGTGATCTTTCCTATGAAAATTGTTTTATTTTAAGAAAACAAAATACAATGTGTGAAATTCTGAAAGAATGAAGAAGTACCTGTCTTATTTTCTGATGCTCAAAAAGCTTAACAAATATACTTTCAATGACTCAAGTCTTATTGCTACTTTCTTTAATCTTTATTGTTACTTTCCTTTTTAAGCAATTTTTTCCTAACATAAAGAAATGGAAATCACTGGGACATTTAATTCATAGATATTATATGTTATTCTTATTTGCATAATCCCACCTTCTCCTATTCTCCCTTTCCTGTCTTGCCAATCTTCATCTTTCTCCCAGTCTCCCCTTGTGCTTTAATGGTGCATATAATCTGTTATCCCTTCTTACTCTTCCTTTTCTCCACCTTTAACCTTTCTCTCCTCTTATAGTCTACTTTTTTCTTCCCTGCTATTTATATATATAATTTACAAGCAATATACAAACATATATTCCACATACGAAAGAAAACATTCAATATTTTTCTAAGTTTGGTTTATTTTGCATACCATGATTATTTCCAGTCCTATTCGTTTTTCTGAATGTGCCATGATTTCATCTTTTGTGGCTGAATAAAATTCTACTGCATGCATATACATACTACATTTTCTTCATGTATTCATTTCTTGTTAGACATTTGGCTTTTAGTGATCTTTATTGTGAGCAGTACAAAGTACTCTATAGACATGCGGGTATGTTTGGGATATGTAGATACTGAGTCTCTCATAACCTACACATAAGTTGTATTTTTAGCTATTTTGAGGACCCTTCATACTGATTTACACAGTAGCTTCAGCAGTTCACATTCCCACCAGCAATGAAGAAAGGCTCTTTGTCCAAATAAAAACTCACCAACATTTGTTTGTTTTCCTGAGGATGACCATTCGAACTAGGATAAGATATGTAGAGAGATATCCATCCCACCCACACCTGTAATATTGACTGACTGGTGGGTTAGGAGAGGCTAGGTATGGGGTCCCTGACCCCAGCTCTCTCTCTCTTGATGCCAGTCATGGAGAGCAGCCTGGGTGTGGGTCATTGGAGCGGTAACTGTGGGTCATCGGTTTCTCGTGTAAGTGTATTATCCTCAAATAAACCTCATTTAACTAGAATCTAGTGAATCTTGATTCTGTGCAACCATTAAGATGGAATATCAAACAGCTTTAATTTGTGTTTCCCTTGTGGTTAAGGATGTTGGAGTCTTTTAAAATATTTATTAGCAATTTGCATTTCCTTTTCCATGAACTGTTTATTCGGTTAATCAACCATTTTATTGATTGGACATTTGGCTTTTTCTGCTTATATTTTAGCATTACTATATGCTAGCTAGTAAGCACTTCTCAGACACAGAAGATTTTCCCTTATTCCTTGGACTGTTTTAACTCTCAGGGATTCCTTCTCTATGTATATGATCTTTACAATTTTACATACTCTTTGTCATCAGTTCTTAGGATTACTTCTTAACTATCAGGATATTTTCAGTAAGCTTTTACCAATACCTCTGTCATGAAGTGTCTCTCCTATGCTTTCCTCTGGTAGTTTCAGAATTTCATGTCTCACACTGAGGTCTTTGAACCATTTTGAGTGGATTTTTATGTAGAGCAAGAGAAACAGATCCACTTCTACTCTTCTGTGTATGGAAACAGTTTTCCCAGCACCATTTGTTAAAGAAGCTGCCTTTGTATGTGTGGTTTTATACCATTCTCAACAAATAGGTGATTGAAGCTATGCAGGCTTATTTCTTTGCCCTCTGGCATGTTCTATTGATATATACATCTGTTTTGTATCAGTGAATGCTGTTTATATCACTATATCTCTGCAGTATATTTTGAGATTACTATTGTGGTAAATCCAGGATTCTTCTTTCTACTTATGATTTCTTTGGCCACTTGGAATCTTTCGTACTTCCAAATATATTTTGTGATTAAAAAGTTTATTAATTATTATTATAACTGTGGGAGAGAAAGAAGATACATCTCATCATTTATGTATAGAGCTAAAAGGATGACTTTCAGTTGATGGGAGATGTCATTCTGTAAATATGTTTCTCATATTGGTTAATGAATAAAGCATTGTTAGCCAGTAGGAAAGCAAGAGAGTCAGGACTAGGGAGGAGGAGGTAATAGGAAGTTCCAAGATGGAGGACCTACACGGTAGGATGCCAGGCTTTTTCTCCGATAGGATGAGACCATGTGGAAATGGGTTAATATTTAAGACAGAGCTAGCCAATAAGAAATATTAGTAACAGGCCAACAGCTTTATATCTAATACAGCATCTCTGTGTGAGGGACAAGACTGGCAGGAAAATATACCCATAACATAATGGAACCTTCAACGTGGCTAATCAGAAATTCCACTTGTGGCTAATCAGAAATTCCACTTAAAACTTAGCAAAAGCTTTAAAAATGATTTCAGAAACAAAAGAACAAAGACAAGCAAGACTTCTGGGAAACAGAATTTTTCTCAGTTGGACTCTGTTTTGCTAGAGAGAAGTAGAACTTGTGCAGCTCCTTTAAGGGAAGTTTCCTGACTCAGCATAAGCTGCAAAAAAAAAAAAAAAAAAAAAAAAAAAAAAAAAAAAACTCAAGGCTTTTAAAGAGCTCTGCTAACAACTGAATAGTGTGTATGAGAGCTGGCAATGGCAGTGACCACATCTCCAAGCTGGCAGCATGCTCCTGGATGGCAAAATAGACCAAGGCAGTGAGCACAACTCTCAGTTCTGGCAGTAAAAGTACCTGCCGCCATCTTGAATAGACCACGGCTAATACAACTGTGGCTTTCATTTTAGCAATGTTGGTGTTTACCATATACAAAACTCGTGGCCAGAAAAAGATAAAGATTTAGAGTAAAGACAACTTCAGATTAAGAAAGACCTCTAAAGGTTTACAGTGTGTTTTAAAATATATGTAGGCTTCGGAGAGAAAAAGAAACAAGATACAATGGTTTAAAAAAGAAGAATAAAAAGAGTAGCTGGGTGTGGAGGCACATGCCTTTAATTCCAGCACTCAGAAGGCAGAGGCAAGCAGATCTCTGTGATTTCAAAGAAAACCTGGTGTACGGAGTGAATTCCAGGGCAACCAAAGTTGCACAGAGAAACCCTGTCTCAAAAGAAGAAAAAATAGAAGAGAAATGGAGTAATAAAAAAGCCACATAAAGATGGAAAGCACAGAGAGAATCTGGATACGGTATGGTATTACATTGTCTTTGTATTATTTGACTGCTAAGGAAATAACAACTGTTAAAACAAATGCTTCTGGATTAATTCAATTTATATATTTTAAAAATGCTTTGACTCCAAAATTTAAGTCTAAGGACAGGTTACTTGGGAAAAGGATTTTTCTTTTTGTTTCCACAGAAAATCAAAAGCTGTGGATTCCTTACAGACTAACATGGTTTGATCAAGCAAGACCCCCTGAAACAGTGTCCCAGGTGATCCAACATTCAAAACAGCTGGGACAAGGAAGCCTTGCAGACTACAGCCAGAATTTTTACATCTTCTTGGGATCCCCATGACAGTGCCTCATACCAGCAGGAAGCAGTTTGGAAAGAACGACACCCAAATTCCCAAATACTGTTTATAAATGTTTGTTTCCATTTTAATAGGTTGGTTATAAATGGTTAGTGACCACAACTTATCTTTTTAAAGGTAAAACAGGAATTACGATATAGAAATGAATACTTTGTTTTGGAATGTATTTTCATTTATTGATATAAATTTAAGGTCAATTTTTTGATATGTATATTTCTCCTCTCGTTTAGGTATTGTGTTTATATATATCATTTATAAATGTAATGTATAATTTAACATAGATTATGGATAGTTACCTATGACAGTCAAAGCTTAGAGTTAAGTTAGTTAGGTTTTCTATATACACAGAGATGTACTTGAGATGAATAGGCATTTTTCAAACCTTTCAAAGACCTACAGAGAATATGGCATTTAAAATGTTTAGGGATTTTCTTGACAGTGAGACATAATTGCTCCTGGCAACACCACCTGCGTCAGAAAGGAAGATGGACATCAAAGAAATTCATTATGTAGTTTTCTTTCAATAAGGCAAGACTAGCCATTTGGGCAAGATACTGCTCTTGTTTGGACTGTTTGACATTATGCTGTATAAACTGGGCACACAGGGCCCACAGGAAAGTGACTGCTGAAACAAGATGGACAGTGCTACAGAGTTCCTGCTTCATGGAAGAGTCTGCCAGACAGTCTGCAGGACACACAGAAAAGTGACTGACAAACTGCCAATACAGATGGACAGTTTAAAGTATCCTGCTTTGCTGAAGAGTCTGCCAGACACACTATGGCCTATGGGCTGAAGATAGAAGATTACAGAAGAATTTAGGGTGACTGACTAGGCTGTAAGTTGTCTCTGTCATTTCTAGAGTTTATATATTATCCTTCTGTGGTCTTTGAAGGAGTTGAAGACAGATAGTTATGGTTATAGTTTTCCTTAGTTTGGATTAAAGTTACATATAAGACTTTAGACTCACAAAGATAGGATAGATGATAGAATATTTTCTTTAAGTCTTACTAAATGTTAATGGACTAAATATTGTTAACTGTGGTTCTTATTTGATAACTGTTTTGTTATATATTTTAGTATGTTAAGGTTAAAACCCTTCTTTTTATTTAGACAGAAAAGAGGAGAGGATGGGAGCTGTTATTCTGTAAATATGTTTCTCTTATTGGTTAATGAATAAAGCACTGTTTGTTGGCCAATAGGAAAGCAAGATAGTTGGGACTAGGAGACAAGGAGGAGAAAGGAAGTAGTAGGGAGGAGACTGAAGATGGAGGACAGAGAGAGAAGAATGCCAGCCCTTTTCTCCAGTAAGATAAGACCACGTGGAAATACTTAGATTAATAGAAATGCGTTAATATTTAAGACAGGGCTAGCCGATAAGAAACTAGTAACTGGCCAACAGAATTATATCTAATACAATGTCTCTGTGTGTTATTTGTGGTTGGTGAAGCTGTGGGATCAGGCTGGTGGAAAAACCTACTCATAACATTCAGTAGTTTTTTTTTGTTGTTGTTGTTATTGTTTGTTTGATATTTGTTTTGTTTTGTTTTTTCTTCCACTGTGGTTCTGCATTAAAGAATCAAACTTTAGATATCAGATTGCATGACAAAGATTTTTAACAACTGAGTCATTCAGTTGGACCCTGGATTGAGTTTTATAGTTTTGTAAAGACTGCCATTCCAATTTGATGGGGGGGGATGGGTTACATTGTTGTAACGACTAAGGTTTTTCCGTCTGCCACCGTGCCAGCCCCAATTAACACACAGAGACTCTGTATTTGATATAATGCTGTTGGCCAGTTACTTGTTTCTTATCAGCTAGCTCTGTCTTAAGTATTAACCCATTTCTATAATCTAGTATTTCCACGTGGTCTTCTTACTGGGCAGTGGGGCCGGCGTCTCGTCTCCACAGTCTCTCCATCTTGACTCTCCTTCCTCCTTTCTCTTTCCTCCTTGCTAGTCCCTCCTCCCTTGCTTTCCTATTGGCCAACAGTGCTTTATTCATTAACCAGTATGAGAAACATATTTACAGAATAACAGCTCCCATCCTCTCCTCTTTTCTGTCTAAATAAATAAAAAGAAGGGTTTTAACCTTAGCATAGCAAAATATATAACACAACAGTTATCAAGTAGGAATCACAGTTAACAATATTTAGTCCATTAACATTTAGCAAGATTTAAGAAAATATTGCATCATCTATTCTATCTTTGTTAGTCTAAAGTCCTATATGTAATTTATCTTTAATCCTAACTAAGGAAAACTATAACCATAACTATCTGTCTTCAACTCCTTCAAAGACCACAGAAGGATAGTGTATAAAATAACAGAGACATCTTGCCTTGTCAGACACCTGAAGTTCTTCTGTAATCTTCCATCTTCAGTACATAGGCCATAGTGTGTCTGGCAGACTCTTCAGCAAAGCAGGAAACTTTAAACTGTCTTCTTGTATTGGCAGTTTGTTAGTCACTTTTCTCTGTGTCCTGCAGACTGTCTGGCAGACTCTTCCATGAAGCAGGAACTCTGTAGCAATGTCCATCTTCAATCAGCAGTCACTTTTCTGTGGGTCCTGCATATATAGTTTATACAGCAAAAAGTCAAACAGTCTAGACAAGAGCAGTATAGTGTCCAAATGGCTAGTCTTGTCATATTGGTAGTAAACTCCATAATGAGTTTCTTTAATGTCCATTTTCCTTTCTGATGCAGGTGGTGTTGACAGGAGCAGTTATGTCTCACTGTCAAGAAAACCCTAAACCATTTTAAATACCATATTCTGTAGGTCTTTGAAAGGTTTGAAGAATGCCTATCTATCTCAAATACATCTCTGTGTATCTTGAAAAACTAACTTAACTCTAAGCTTTGACTATCATAGGTAATTATCTATAATCTGTTCTAAATTATTAAACATTACATTTCAAAATTAGCTATATAAACATAATACCTAAACAAGAGAAATATAGATATCACAAAATTAACCTTAAATTGTATCAATAAATGAAAATCTTTTCCAAAGCAACGTAATCAATAAATGAAAATCCATTCCAAAACAAAGTATTCATATCTATACCATAATCCCCTTTTTACCTTTAAAAAGATATTGGTTGTGATCATTAACTATTTATAACCAACCCAATTTAAATGAAAACAAATATTAATAGATAATATTTGGGAATTGGGGCGTTGTTCTTTCCAAATTACTTCCTGCTAAGAAAGGGCTCTGTCATGGGGGATTCTAAGAAGATGCAGAAATCCTGGCTGTGGGTCTGCAAGGCTGGCTTGTCCCAACTGTTTTGAATGTTGGATCACCTGGGATGTTGTTTCCGGGGGTCTGGCTTGATCAAACCATATCAGTCTGGAAGGAATCCACAGCTTTTCATTTTCTATGGAAACAAAAATAGAAATCCTTTTCCCCAGTAACTTGTCCTTCAACTAAAATTTTTGAGTCAAAGCATTTTTAAAATATATAAATTGAATTAATACAGCAGTATTTCCTTTAACAGTTGTTTCCTCAGTAGTCAAATGATATAAAGACAATATAATGTCATATAGTATACAGATTCTTTCTGAGCTTTTCATTTTTACAAGGCTTTATTATTACTCTCTTCTTCTATGTTTTTATTTTTTTGAGACAGGGTTTCTTTGTGTAACTCTTATCTGTCCTGGAATTTGCTCTGCATACCAGGTTTACTTTGAATCACAAGAGATCTGCTTGTCTCTTGTCTCTCGAGTGCTAGGATTAAAGGCGTGTGCCACCACACCCAAATCCTTGTTGTATTTTTAAACCATTTTTTTCCTTTTCTCTCCCAAGCTAACATATATTTTAGAACACACTGTAAAACTTTAGTGGTTTTTCTTAATGTGATTCTGTCTTTACTGTAAATCTTTATCTTTTTCTGGCCACGAGTCTTTTATCAGGGAAACAACAACATTGCTAAAATGAAAGTCATAGCTGTGTTAGCCGCAGTTTACCAAAGATGGTGGTGGGTATCTTTACTGCCAGCGGTTAGCAGCAGCATGCTGCCGGCTTAGAGATGTGGTCACTTTCATTGCCAGCTCTAGTACACACCAATAAATTGTTTAAAGCCCTGCGGGTTTTTGCTGCTTATGCTGAGTCAGGAATCCTCACTTAAAGGAGCCACGCAATTATCTGCTTGTCTCTTGCAGAGTCCAACTGAGAAAAATGCTGCTACCAAGAAACCTTGCTTGTCTCTGTTCTTTAGTTTGTAAAACCCTTTTTTAAGCTTTTGTTAAATTTTAAGTGGAAGTTCTTTTTATCCACGTGGGAGCCATATGTAAAGAATAAGGTTTTTCTGCCAGCCGCAGGTCTTGTCCCGCCGCCACGCCAGCCCCAATTAACACACAGAGACTCTGTATTTGATATAATCCTGTTGGCCAGTTACTAGTTTCTTATCAGCTAGCTCTGTCTTAAGTATTAACCCATTTCTATAATTTAGTATTTCCACGTGGTCTTCTTACCGGGCAGTAGGGCCGGCGTCTTGTCTCCACAGTCTCTCCATCTTGACTCTCCTTCCTCCTTCCTCTTTCCTCCTTGTCTCCTAGTCCCTCCTCCCTTGCTTTCCTATTGGCCAACAGTGCTTCATTCATTAACCAGTATGAGAAACATATTTACAAAATGACATCTCCCATCACATTGTAGTTTATGGGCCACGTTAAGTAATATTTTCTCTCTCTCTCTCTGGTTAGATAGAATAGGAGTTTGTCCATCTTTTTCTTGTTGTTGTTTGCTTTTTGTTTTTTGAGTCAGGGTTTCTCTGTATAGCTTTGGAGCCTGTCCTGTACCTACTTCTTGTAGACTAGGCTGATCTCAGTCACTCTGCAGTTCTTTAGTCTCCATTTTATTATAATAGGTGTCTCATTTCTTTACATCTGTTGAGTTTGGGCTTTTCTTGTTCCTGTTATTTTTTTAAGACTGGGGGCTCATTTTAAAGATGAGATTGATACTTTTTTAATGTAAGGGTTCATAGCTACAAACTCTCTTTTTAGACTGCCTTAAGTATTTGCTATAGGCTCCAGTAAGTTCTGTTTTCATTCTCATTTAAAACTACCATAATACTTTTGTTAGCAGAAATTTTTGTGGTTGAGTATGCCCTGCTTTCCTAATACTTTCATGTTTTAGAGTTGATACACACACACACACACACACACACACACACACACACACACACACTCATTCACAATATTTATTTAGATAAATGTATTAAAAGTTACAGGCAAAGTGTTAGTAATATCATGGAGATGATTATAAATAAATAAATAATTATTACTACATTTTCTGTGTGTGCATGAGTGTGTATATGTATGAAAGAGAGGGGGTGCACATGTAGGGGTCAGAGAACAATTTCTTCTACCATGTGGGACCCAGAGAGAGACTTTGGGCTTGTCATTAGCATCATCACCTGACAAGCCATCTCACCAACCCAAGCCATAGGAAATTCTAAGGGAATAAGCAAAATTCAGATTCCATAAAATGCAACTATCATATCTGGATAGAGTCTAGAAATTTGAATTATTAGCATTCACTCCAGGTGCTCTGCTGGAAGTGGATTTCCTTTTCTTTTCCCAATATTAGAGACTCTGCACTATGAACCTTATTTATTCATGAGGGAATTCAGAATTAACTCTGGAATTGATATTGTTTTTACTTTTTTCTAATATGACCAATACATTTCCACCTGAAATTTATCATTCAATTTCTCATGAACAACTTATGCAAATAATGAAGCTGGAGTTAGCATGAACCGTCAGTATTTTGCCTTTAAAAGAGGAAGCAACATTGTCCCCCAGGGAAGGAAAAGAGGAATATTCTTTTTCATTTATTTATTCTGCTTCAATTATGCACTATGGTAGAAATACAGAACCTCTACATCTATATTTTTCTTTGAAAATTGCTGCTTTTGAGCTGTCTAGACTTATAACTTCCTGAAAAGAAATCTTAGTCAGAAGGAATAAAAATAACTTATGCTGCTGCACTAAAATGCCCATATAGGGCTAAAGTTGCATTGTTTAAACATATTTTCAGGAACCTATTAGATCATTGTCTTAACAGGTTTGAAATTCTTTCATAACTGTTTCTAAGTTTTCCTTTCCAAAATATTTCTATTATATTATTCAGCTCATAGATCTTTGTTCATTCATTTCTAGATGTTTTCTGTGGAATGTATTCCTAGTGATCTCACTATTGCTTCAGATAGAAGCTATGAGTTATTTTCCTTTTCAAGAAGGACTAAATTGATGTTCTCAATGATCATTTACTAGTATCAGGAGCCACAGTAGCAGGCTACACTTGCCTTATTAAGATGAAATTTCTGGTTTTATTTATTCTGAAAAAAATGCTCCATCCCCAAATAAAAGATTAGTCTAGGGACTTGGCACATCAGCACCAGCACTTCAAATAGAGAAGTGAATGGGATAAACATTACAGCTCACTCTTTATAGAAGCTTATTTGTAGGTAGGAAAATGAAAAATTGAAGAAAATATTAGTTCCCATTAAAAGGTAAAACACAAAGAGGCCACTGTCAATTCAGGCTATGCTTGTTGATTTCCAAATAACAATTCTGTCTCCAGAGTCATTAAAAGTATTGCTCTCCTGAGAGGAGACAGAGGTTCTTGCCTTCAGCTAAATAAACCTGGTACATCACTTTGTCATTTTTTATGAGAACAATGGCCCCGAGGATCTTGGTTTTCTTGAAAGAAACAAAACAAAACAAAAACATATCAAAGATTATCTATGTCATGTCTTTTACAAAATGATATAGATACACATACTTAGGAAAAATTTGTAAGTTATAAATCTGGTAAACATTTCCATTTTTTAAAAAAGTTAACTTCACCCTAGAAGGCACCTTCAAAAGTAGTATGTATGATTAGTTAATATGTACTTGCATTTTTTTTTAAATGAAAAGATCATTATGTTCTTTGAAGATGCAGTATTTTACAAATTCAATTAAAATGCATTCTTAATATAGAAAATGTGTGAACATTAATCTGCCTCAGGTAATAATACATTAAAAATGATGTAGAAACTCATAGTATTTTTTTAAAGTTTTTAATCTTTGAGATTATAATATAATTTCATCATTCCCTTTTTCCTTTCTTCTATCCAACTCTTCCCATATACTCCCCTTGTTCTCTTTCAATGTATATATTTTTTTTAAATACAAGGACAAATAAAAACTGTACCATTAATATGTACAAAAAAAATGAGTTTATATATAGGACTGCCCCATGTGTACTGGCCCTGCATAGGATCAAAATACCCCTTTCTGTGAGTGTTTTATAGATGTATCTATTGGGACTAGGTTTAACAAGTCTGCATTTTGACTCATGGTTTTCTACACTGATTCCCAACCAGTGCAAATTAGAGTTTCCTTGATTATCGGTGAAGACTACATTTAGCTGTCAGCATAAGGTCAAATGTTTATAGATTGCTGTTAGAGATTATGCTGCATTTGTAAATTAGTGATTAGGTTCTCCTCAAATAACCCTGACTTCGCTAGCACCGAGTAGTTAGCTACATTTCCGGTGACATGTATTATTCCCTCTTGTTGTATAGGTTTTAAGTCTGGTCAGAGAGCTATTGGCTATTATCAAGGCATGCATGCCAATGCTGCACCCTTGAGGCTATCAAGCCAGGCATGTCTTTGATGTAGTTTGAAGGTATCATAGTTGGGTAGGACTGTAACTTGCATTCCTCCTTTCCATGGAGTATTCATGGAAGTAGTTATTTGGGTCAGTTTCATCTCCAGGATCTGTGTCTGGGCTCTATTTCTGAAGTGCTGTTGTTTTGGGTTATCATGCAGAGGTGGAAGTTTAATCCCATTTGCTGAATAGGACTGTTTAAGGATGGAGCTTGACAAGATTTCTGGAGGTGCCTATTCTTAAGTCCTCATCTTGAAATGCCTTTCTCAAGAGCCTCTAAATAGTTAAAGCCCCTGGCTTTTCGTTCATTCTTCAGAATCTTGTTACATGGACATCCCAGTTATGAAGATCAAAGGGCTCGGTGGAGATTACTTTATATTCGTCAATATTGATTGGTAGATAATGAGAAGACATTTGGTATAATTCAAAATTTCTATTATTTTCAGTAATGTTAACTTTAAGACCCTTTGACGGATTTCTTCTTAATTAAAGAAAAAAACATCAAAGTTCCTTTAATGCAGTTCTAATGCAGAATCTAAGAATTAACTAGTAGGTTTTTACAGGACACAAAGGACTGGAAAAAACCCAGCTAACTTGTGTCGTCAAAAGCAAGCAATAACTTAGTAATGGTATGGTTTAAAATATTGTCAAAGGATACTTGCCATCCTGTATCTAAAAGTAAATAATTTTCTCTGCAATAAATATTTTTGTTTAGATATAAACATGATCTCTGAAGAATAAACCTTTAACCAATATTGTTTTTAAGTCATTTTTAACCTTTAGTGTGCACTGATATCTATATTTTAAAATTGGTTTTAGTGTCTTTAGTTGAATCCTATTTAGATGATTAAAACACATTGAAATTAAAAAGAAAAACACTGATACAACAAATTAGTGTTGAGAATTTTTGTTCATTTCTAGCCTTTAGGAATTGTATTTTATGGAGATTATGAGGCAGCTCAGGAGGTAAAGAAACTTTGTTATCAAGTGTGGTGACCTGAGTTCCATTCCTGGGACCCATATGGTAGAAATAGAGAACCAGTTCCCTCAAGTTTTCCTCTGACCTCCACATACACCTTATAACATTGGTTATATACATACACACAATACATGTATGCATATATACATAAATAAAGTGAAAACATTTTAAATTGCATTTGCTACTATATTATATTTTATCACATTTTCCCATTTTTTTTTAATTTTTAAATTCTTTTTCTCATACTATACATCCTGACTGCAGTTTCTCCTTCCTCCACTCCTTCCAGAATCACCTCTTGCCAGAATCCACTCCACCATTTCCCTTTAGAAAAAAGCAGTCTTCCCAGACATATCAAACCCAAATGCCGTAACAAGTTACAATAACACTAGGCACAAACCCTCACACTACAGTTGAGAGAGGCACTCCAGTAGGAGGAAAAGAGTCCCAAGAGTAGGCAAAAGAGTCAGAGACATTCTCACTCTCACTGTTAGGAGTCCCATCAAAGTGCCAAGCTACCAACCATAACTTATTTGCAGAGGACCTAGCCCAAACCCATGCAGGCTCCATGACTGCTGCTGCATTCTCTGTGAGCCCCCATGACCTGTGCTTAGTTGATTTTATGTTTTCCTAGTATCCTTGACCTCTTAGACTGCTACAATTATTCCTTCTCCTCTTCTTCAGGGTTCCCTGAGCTCCTAGGGGAGGGATAGGCTCTCTCTCTACCTAATGCTAGTCTGTGGGTCTCTGCATCTGCTCTCATCAGCTTCCAGAGAAAGCCTCTTGGATGATGTTTGGGCTAGGCACTGATCTCTGAATATGGTAGATCTTGCTTCCAGTTCTGGGTCATTTAGGGAGTGTAAGGTTTGGCTTGGGTCTCAAGTTAGACCAGTCATTGGCTGCCCACTCTCACAAGATCCATTCCTTTATTCCCTGAGCACATCTTAAAGGCTGGTCAAACTGTAAGTGGAAAGTTCTATGGCTGGGTTGGTGTGCCAGTCCCATCACTGGAAATTGCCTGGTTACAGAAGATGGCCAGTTTAGGCTCTGAATATTCCATTACTAGAAGTCCACACTAGCATCACCCTCAAAGAATCCTGAGAGTTTATGCTGTACTAGATTTCCACATCAATCTTTAAATGACTTCTAATTCCAGTCATCTCTTCCTGTACTCTTTTTCTGTCCATCTTCACCTTATTTCTTCTGTTCCCATCTCCATCCACCCTGAGTTCACCTGAAAAAAATCTTTTATTTTCCTTTTGCAAGGAGATCCATGCTTCCCCCCACTATAGTTCTCCTTTTTACCTAACCTCTGTAGATCTGTGGAATGTAGCATAATTATCATTTACTTACTATCTAATATCCACTTATAAATGAATATATGCCATGTTGCCTTTCTGAGTCTGGGTTATATCACTGAGGATAATTTTTCTAGTTCCATCCATTTGCCTGCAAATTTCGTGATGTGTTATTTTTTAACAGCAGAGTTAAGAATTATGAAGAGAAGCTATGGTGTATTTTTAGATGATGATGTTACAGATCTCCACATCAGTTCAACCAACACAATGCTTTTGTTCTATACTCACACTGAAAATGATGTATGTGAAGGCATTCTGATTTGTTTTTAATTCTGCTTGATTATGTAGTTTAGAAAAAACTAAATTCATTTCTTTTTTCCCTATTAATTGGACTATTTAGCTCATTTTATATAACTTAAGGTATTCAATTTATTGTTGGGTAAGTTTGTATCAGAATAGTCAGTTAATTGGCATTATCATCTATAGTAAAGAGCCTAGCAGAAAGTGGGCTATTAAACATGACAATGATGAGCTGTGGAGAATGAGAAGAGACATTTAACAGCATATTGTTATTCAGCAATGCCCTGAAAGACTAGCCTACTGAAAATAAACAGTTCCTTTGCTGAGCTGTTTTCCCTAATCACATGGAAGTTTTCTGCTGGGTGGTAGGTATAGAAGGAAAGTAGCTGTTAAAAAATAAAACAAACAAACAAAACATTAAGAGCCTGATAGACTTCCAAACCACATGTAGGTTAGTATAGCCCCATACAGTAAGTGCAGTATAGCCATCAGCCACAGTTTTCCTCCCTTAAACTCATCTTAGTTGGAATGCAAATTATTTTTGTAGCTGTTAAGCAAAGCATATGTGAGTCTTTGTGGAGGAACCATCCTTATACTGCAGCCAGATTAATTTTTAAATGGAAATTCTTAAATTTTTATTTTTTATCTTTTAGCACTCCTCCTCTCTTCTGCCTCTTGGTTTCTCTTCTATATGCTAAATGCAATACAGTGATATGGTAGAAGGGAGCAAATATGGACCACATCAAGTTTTTATGTCTTAACCTCATCCTTTTCTAGCTGTCCTTCTTGGGAAGTGTAGAGCACTGGAACATGGGGCTGGGAAGGGTAGAGCCCTGAGATATGGGGCTGGGAATGGTAGAGCACCTGGAACAGTGTTGTCTCATCCCCTTTCAGCCAGATGAGCCTCTGTGAGATCTGAATTTATTCCTCCAGCTCAGGAAGTTTTTCTGGCTATGTTAATCCATTTCCATATCCTCATATTTCCACTTTGAAACTTTGGCATATCTGTGGTCTTAAACCTCATCAAAAAATGAAGGGACAGAATTCTAATTGAACCAAGCCACTCTGAGCACACAAATCTTCATATATATATATATATATATATATATTTATATATATATATATATATATATGAAGTGGGTTGCAGCACAATATGAACAAACCTATGTAGACAGAAAGGCCAGTTGGATATAAGGTCAGACTCTGGAGAGCTATTTGTAGACCTAGGGAACTTAGTTACTGATGGCAGCAACAGCACATATTTCAAAGAGGGTTATTTTTCCTTTAGAAAACCAACTTTACTCCTCTGTTCCCAATTTATCTTTCCCTCCTTGTCTTTGTTAGAGACAAACCACACTGTTTCCACAGTCAAATTGTAACATGTATGTGAAAAGGAGTCTATTCATTGCACATTGATTTGGAGGGGCAAATAATTCCTTGATATGTTCTGGGGGGCATGTAATTCCTAGACCATAAAAACTACATTGTATTTTCAACCTTAGTTACATGACAGCCTACAAATAAGAAGGACTTCTCATTTTGCCATTGAAGAAATTTCAGTTCTGATGAAAATGTTTCAAAGAACCTGCGGCACCAACCTGACTGTGGTTATAGTGAGACACACCAATGTGAAGCTGACTTCTGGAACATAAAACAAGCTGTGCCACAGTGAATGGAACATCACATTTCATATTTGTATTTTCTGTTTGTGGCAGTTTGGATGTAATTTGTCCCCATAAACTCATAGGGACTAGCACTATTAGGAGGTGTGGTTAATTGAAGTAGGTATGGCCTGTTGAAGGAAGTGTGTCACTGTGGAGGTGGGCTTTGAGGTCTCATGTATGCTCAAGCCATGCCTAATGTTTTAGACCACTACCTGTGGCCTGCAAGTCAAAATAAAGTGCACTCAGCTACTTCTCCAGTTTCATGCCTACCTACACACTACCATGTTGTGCCATGACAATAATGGGCTAAACCTCTGAAATGTAAGCCACCCCAAATAAATGTTTTTTATTTATAAGAGTTGTGTAGTCATCATATCTCTTCACAGCAGTAGAAACCCTAACCAAGATACTGTTCTTCACAGGCCCTCTGCAGCACCATTACTGATATCTAGATAACACCATAGAATTTTAGTAGTCCCAATTTCAGGATGTATTTTTTGTTGTTCTATTTAAATGGGAATTAAAACCACAGAAAATGTCAACTTTGTCAACTATGGAACAGCTTAGGAGAAACCTTAGAGAATGCAGGAGAAAGGAGATGGAGATGGCAGACTTACATTTACAGCTTCAATTTACATATTCAGATTTCTGTATCTTTTAAAAATAACAATGAAATAAACCCAACAATCAAGTACAATGTAGTTCCTATGCAGTTCATTTGCATGTGGATCGCCTTAACAGATTTATATCCAAGCCCGCATGATAATAGTACCAAAGAGGAAAGGAATGTCCCTCAGGAATTATTTCTTTCATAGAGCTAACAACCTTGTCCAATGTTGGCCAACATATACCTTGGGATGAATAAATTATGCTTGTGAATGACTATAGACAAAGCACCTGCAGCACACCGCCATCCACTCTTGTTAACAAGAGAACAATGCCATCACTGTATACACAAAAAGGGGGAGGATGACAATAACTCTTTGTAAGTTTTAACATGGATATATACATTTTAGAAATGCATAACTATGATTCTCTCTATTCAAGTGATAATGAAATATTTGACTTATTGATAAAAATGAGGTCTCTAATTATGTTCTTTTGTTCTGTTCTGTTCCCTATTTATTTTTTCTAGCCATCACCTTAATACATTTTGACTGAGAGTATCTTTGATTTTACATTCTAGTCTAGTTAATTTTATTTTTATTGTTATCTGAAAAGCTTTACATTTGCCAATTTATGAAGAACTTAAAGACAGTTCAATTGTAAAGACTAGACCACAAAATTTACCAGATATGCCAAATAATGACCAATAATAATAAAAACCATAATTAATAACATTTTCTAAATATTTTATCTTTAAGACCCAGATTTAATAATGTATTAAGCTTTCACTTCCTATATTTTCACTATCTTATTTGTAATCAAAATGGTCTCATTAATTTGGAAAGATATTTCTCAAATAAATATCATGTTATGCAGTTTCTGCACACATTTTTAGTTTTAATTGGGATAGAACATGAACACCTTTGATAACTAGAGAAGTGTTGCTTTTTTGGGAACAAAGTTCTAATTTCCTTTTGCTTTTAGACAAAAATCTTCAGAAAGATAAACTCTACAAAGCCAAGGGTCTGATCCTCAAGGCCAATTCGAGGAATAGACTTTATGATTAAGTCAGAGAATAGGGTTCCATTGTTTAATGGTTAGCACTCTGGACTGTCATTAAGTTAGAGATCATCACATTTCCACTGAGATTTAGTAGGCCAACTGTACAAAGGAGTGCTTCCCATTTGTAAAGATATAGCATGATCAAATACAAATGTTACAAGTAGCAACTTCTACCTTAGTTATTGTTGAGTACATACCTATACTTTTTAGATGGGTTGGGAGGTAGGGTAGATATGGGAGGAGGTGCAGGAGGGAATACAATAACAATAGTTTTTAAAAAGTTAACAAAAACAAATAGCTTCAAGGAAGAGTACAAGGAAAACATCTTAATCCATTTTCACTATTCCTGTAGCTCACTAAACCTAATTCCTTTCATTTGAAATCCCTTTGTTTCATTTGCTTCCAAAATGACACTCCACCATTGAGTCATCTTTTCGAAAGATAATAGTCATCTTCCGAAATCCTTCTTTTGGATTTTCAGTTAAGCAGCATCTGTAATTTGACTGTAAACCTCCCAACACCACCCACATTTGTTCATCTCAGTATCTCAGCACCCTAAGAACATCCCTGAGTGGATAAATAGATCACTAGGAATGTTTTAAATGTCCATTGTAAGCACAACCTGTGTTAGGCTCAGCACAACAAAAACCTTATGGTATTTAGGGGAAGCTTGTATGTACATTATTTCAGTGTCCATACATATATATATATACACGCCACAGCAAGTGTTTGCAGCTTATAGTGTCTAGCACTTTTGCTTCCTTTCTTTGTATTTAGTTGATTTTCTTATAAGTGTCACTTGTTATCACTCAACTTTTAGACTATGATTTATAGTTATACTTTGTCATTTTTGCTGTGCATGGAATTCAAATGACAACACTGTTAAAATAAAACAGGCTTCGAACTCACTAGAAGTTCGCTGTCGGGTCTTCTGTTCTTATGTTGTGATCCCCAAACAGGTGGCTCTAGATGCATGTAACCACACAGAAAGCCCAAACAGCCCTGGGCTACACAATTTTTATTCCTCCCTTGGATTGGCAGGGAAAATTATTTCACTGAGTGCCATGTCCTCCCACTCACTCATTGTACCCTCACCTTAAGTTGAAAATAATGGCTATTTATCTTGAGAAAAATCTAAATGATACTGTTAGGTGGTTGGCTGAGTATCATCAGGCCCAAACAAAAAAAAAGAAAATGTTGTTTAAAAGCTTGATTTTTCAGTTTTTCTAACCTTTTATTTCTTTGTTTTTAAATAATTTATTTTTTTGGAGAACATTAAAGAAACAAGAACACAAAATAGGTATGAGTCTAATAACTACTGTGACAAGTGAAAAGTGGTTGTGAAGGAGTCATTGGTCCCCAAAGCTGACCCTGCTGTTCCCCCCAGATCTTGCCCAGAGCAGCTACATATTTCCATTAAAAAAATATCATTGTTACAGCTTTCTTCTTTTTCCCCCTGTCATTATGTAACAGATTTTTCAGCTGTATTTAGAATTTTTTAAAAACTGTATTTTATATGGTAGGTACTTTAGACTGCCAAGTATTGAAGTGTGGGTGGATGTTTGTCTCCTTTTTGCTCTCTGCCACCGAATGCCTGAGGCATCTGCAGCTGAACAGTGGAAAAGCTTTCCAGAAGAGACAAGCCTGTGTGCATTCACACCAGCTGGAAGTCAATCTCTTTAAATGTGTTCACAGCCATTGCCATGTGTACACACACAAGGGTATTACATAGGGAAAATACTAATATGTATGTATAATTACAAACTTTCAACCTGATTACTGATATTTTAATATTTATGTCATGTGGGTAGGTCAAGCCACTTAATACACATTTAACATAGTATAGCATCTTATTGTCAAAAGCTGTCATAATCAGAACCAAACACACTGCAGTTAATGGCATGTCAGAATAAGGATTTTAGAGATGCATGTTAAATATATACATATGCGTGATTTTTCTGTTTTCTTGCTTGAAATTTACTAATACCAAGCTCTCAAATTGTCTTATTTCTTTCTTTTCCATTTCTGTCATAATTGAACTTAGATATTCAAATATATCTCCAGCAGAATGGAAAACAGAGGTCTTGATTGTAAAACATACATGGTCTAGATGGTGGTTCTTTATTTACACATGTGACCCCAACATGTGGGAGGTGGAAGCAGGAGAGTCAGGGGATCAGGATCACTCTTGGCTACATAGCTACTTTGATGCAAGCTTTGGCTACAAGAGATCAAGTCTAAAATAAATAAAAATGATGTAAAGAGATCCAGGAGTTTGGTATTTTCAGCAGTTTGTTTTTATGCCATATAAGTCTTATAAGTAAAAGAAGACCAAATTCAACTTACTTTCCCTTTACAAATATTTCAAGCTAATGAGGTTGAATTTTGTAAATTAACCAATGGCCAGTCAGATGAGAAAAATATTATTGCATTTTTCAACATCAATAAAACTACAAAGAAAAAACTACAAAAATAAAGCTCTAGGCTAAACTGCATGAATCCAAACTAAATCCTACAATATAGATTATTAAATCACATGACTTTTCTCAAACTAGAAACCTTATAACAACTTAGAGCTTGTGAATGACTTGGATAGTTAATTGAATAGTGTGTCTCTATCCTTATGAAACACATCTATCTCTCAAACATGGAGGTCAGAAGACCTATGGCAGAATATATATGCAGTTCTTTCTTACCATGTTGACTTTGAAAATTATTTTAATTCATCTGATTTATGATGATAAACATGCATTTCAATTCAAAGGGCAATTTCTGACGATGTAAAATGTTGTTTTATCTTTTTAAAGGCAATGCAAAATCTTGTGAAGTAGTTCTAGTATCTTCCCATTGCTTAAATTTTTCCTAGGAATTTAGTTTGACCCAGAAAATTTCAAAGTGAATTGCATTTTTGTCTGGGCAGCACCTTTTCATTAATAGGGGGTATCAGCAAACCAGTTGTTTACAGAATCCGTGAAGTATAGTATAAGCCTTTTGCATGCCCCAATCATGCTATATGGTAGTTCTCTACTATGTGGACAAATGCACTTCCGTTTAAGCATACCAAAAGGCACCAGAGACAGGGATAGCCAGGCCCTGCATAAGCCAAGTGGAAGACAGGATATATCCACTGCTGTGGTTAACCCCTACTCTGCTATAATGCGCAAGAGCCTTTCATGAACTACACCAAATATTTCTTGCTAGAAACAAATAGGTTTAGAGAAATCTGTTAGGACACTTTATTTAGATAATAGTGGTTTCTGGCCATTTAATGAACCTGGTCCCTCCTTTATTGTTAGATGTAGTGACAGTTTCTTGGGACATTATTGACACGCATGCATTACATACTGTACCATAGGGCAGAGCAAATTTAAGTTTCCATGTTCATTTCTTCTTCAACCTTGTACCTTGAAAATTATCTTTATGTATGTAATGATGATTTATATATACATTTCCTTCTCCCTAACACAGCATGGCTCTAATTTCCATGACAAAAACAAATCATATAATATGCTTCTATCTAATCCAATAAGACATACAATCTTATCTACAAATGTTCCTTACTTCATTATTAAGTGAATAATCAAAACAGTTATTTTTATTTCTTTGCCTCATGAAATGGAATCTAAATAGTTAAGAAAAGAACTTATTTGTTTCTAACATAATGCTCAAGGACCTGCTAAAATTTAGGAGTTTTTTTTTTTTCAGTATTTACCCGAATTATTTATATTATATGTTGGTTACATTTAA
Organism: Phodopus roborovskii; assembly: GCF_943737965.1. Taxonomy (NCBI): domain Eukaryota; kingdom Metazoa; phylum Chordata; class Mammalia; order Rodentia; family Cricetidae; genus Phodopus; species Phodopus roborovskii. The sequence goes on along the minus strand of NW_026126413.1, from coordinate 198,616 downwards.
ATAATATTTAACCTGATTATTTACGCTAGTTGTAGTTTCAAGCTGAAAATAACTCATTATGTCATGGCTTTCAGTGTTGTGTGTGTATGGAAATGCCAAGTATTGTGTGAACATACTGTGTGTGAACATGCAGCAAAGGATGAAAAGACACATAGATGCATAGCTGATAAATCATCAGCTGACACTGTCATGTGGCTCATGTGCTTTCCTTTAACAGTACTCTTCTATAGATCTAAAGATCTCAGACTATTTGAATGAGAATATTTAGTGCTTACCTTAATCAAAGCAGTGCAAGTATTATGCTGTGTAATAACTTGTGGGTTCAGAAATTGTCGAGGGGAACTCTAGGTTTCTAAGCTACAAAATAATGTGCATTCTTTATAACTTTACAACAATGCCTCACTTTATTTTCTTTTCATAGAGACAGAAATTGTTAGGTACATTGATAACTGTCAAATATACCTAGAGACAGGAGGGAAGTCCTAGTCCCTACTTCAAATGACTTAACAGATTTACATGATCCCATTTAGATGGCATTTCCCTACAGGTGGAATTGGGGTGGGGGGATGGGAGGGGAGGGTGGTCAAGGTGCATGTGAGGGGAGAGAGAGGGAATGAGGAAGGGAGGGAAGGAGAGGGAACTGGGATCGACATGTAAAATAAAAAATAATAATAAAAAATATTAAACAATTCAGAGAAAGAGAAATTGCTGCCATAATAGCATAACCTGGACTCTCTTATAGTTCTTTGTGAATTCTTTCAGGCTTCATAATGTTATCTTGCCAAAGATGGTTTAATTGTGAATGCATGTAAATATATTAACACATACTTCAGGAAAGCTCCCGATCTCTCAGAACATTGACTCCTGTTTCGAATCTCAGGTGAGACAGAGAAACTATTTCAGTTTTTTTTTGTAGGTCATCAGATTCCAATTACTAGTAAGTATCTTGGATTTGAGACTCTTGATCCTTTTCTTATGTAACTTTAAATATAGGGGATCCAAGTCTTTGTGCATTGCAGGCAAGTATTCTATCACTGAGCTGTGCCTTCAACCCCAGCTTCATTTGTTTTGAAGCAAAAGGCTTGCCTCAACTGTGCCTTGGCCTTGGTGGAGGCAGCTTGTCTGTATCCTTCCTTTGATGACGAATCAGAACTCCTATTTTCAAATGTGGAACTGGTCCATCTGACAGCAAGGATGCAGGCAGGGCCTGCCTGCCCCTGTCATTCAGTATTTTGTCTCTAGTAATGTTCAGTCAGTACAGCCAGAGGTGGCTAATCTGTGACTTTAACTCAGGCAACCAAAGTTCACAGCCGACACTATTAAAACTGTACCATTTTTCCTTGGAAAGGACACAAGTCACTTTTAAAATAGCCTTTATTTTTTGAAAGAAATGTAAGAAGAAGAGACTGTTAATATATCTGCAATATTAAGATGACATAACAGGGCATTTATTTAGTTGTCCTCTGGTTTTCATGATGCTGTGAGAAACCTTCTGTGCTTCAGGATTTTTCCAGGTACGAGAGCACACAACAAATGAGACATTCCTGACCACACATGACATTCATCCCAACAGGAGAGATGCATACTAAGTAGGACAAATGACAAATTTACTGTGATGTTTGGACAATAACTCGTAATTACAAAACTAAAGTGAGGTAGGATATCTGTTGAAAGGGGGAGTCACTGCTTTAGAGAGGTGATGGGGGAAAACTGCACTGAGGTTACTTTGGGTTAAATACCTAGGAAGGACCAGAGAGAGAGAGAGAGAGAGAGAGGAAGAGAGAGACGGAGAGACAGAGAGAGACGGAGAGACAGAGAGAGACAGACAGAGATCGATCAAAATAAAGAGCAAATGCAAAGAACTCAGTGACAGCATAGACAGTGATTTCAAGAAAGCAAACTCTAAGTGTGGGTGGATGGAGTATCAGAGGAGAAAAGTTCAGCAAGGCCAGAGAGGCATAGGCAGCCTAACAGGGAGGGCAAGAGCTGTGATGCTTGGGTTTTAGGTCTTTGCTAGGTCTCAGTGGGTCATTTTGACGCCTGCATTCACAGTAAGCAAAAGATTAGCAGACTCACTGGGAGGTTATTGTAATGAAGCAAGTAAGAGATAACAGATTTTTTTGGATGGCATTTTTAGCAGAGAAGATGAGGAAAAGATGCTAGAATAACAAATATATTTTAAAGTTAAAGCCTACAAAAGTTCTGACCAGTTGCCTGAGGTATAAGAAAAGGCAAGAGTCAAAATTACCTCTAAAATTTTCCATGGGAGCAGCTGGTAAAATGAAGCTACTTACAAAATGGGAAGGACAGTGGGAGAAGCAGCATGGCGGGAGGGGTTAAATAAAATACCATGACAATTTAAAGGAGAAAGGGTTTATTTGGTTCCAGATTCCAGGTTACATTCTGTCAAGGTGGGGGAAGTTACAGTGTTGCAGCCCCTGGTTACACTATTTCCACCACCAAGAGCAGAGAGTAGTAAATTACTGCAGAGGTGCTAGTGTTGGGCTCTCTCTCTCTCTCTCTCTCTCTCTCTCTCTCTCTCTCTCTCTCTCTCTGTAACATGTCCTTGAACTGAAATTTTGGAGTCAAAGCATTTTTTTAAAAATTTAATTTATTATTTTACATGTCGATCCCAGTTCCCCCTCCCTCCCTCCCTCCCTCCCTCCCTCCCTCCATTCCTCTTTTCCTCCTTCCCTCCCTTTTATCCTCTCAGCCCTCTCACATGCACGATAACCACCCTCCCCTCCCATCCCCCCACCCCAATTCCATATGTAGGGGAATGTCATCCAGTTGGGGTCATGTAGATCTGACAGGTCCTGTGAAGTAGGGACTAGGGCTTCTCTCCTGTCTCTAGATTAAGGCAGTTATCCCTCCATGGGGGATGTGTTCCCAAAGTCCTTTTGTGCACCAGGGATACATCCTGGCTCCACTGTCTGAGGTCCCTTAGACTGCTCAGTCTTTCTGGCTGAGACCCATATTCAGGGGGGCCTGAGTCAGTCCCATGCTGGCTTCCCAGCTATCAGTCTGGTGGCCCTTTAGCTCCTCCTTGTTCAGGTAAGCTGTCTCTATGTGTTTCTGCCGCCTGGCCTTGTCCTCTCCATCTGCATCTGGGTTCTACTTCGACTCAGTGTTTATGTATGGGTGTTTGCTCCTGTTTCCAACAGGCATTAGTTGAGGGCTCCATGGATAAGTTAGTTGTTGATCTCACTCTCCGGGAAGGGCATTTATGGTAGCCTTTCCACGGAAGCTCATATTGTTAGTTGGCAGCAGTCTTGTAGTTCTCTAGACCTTTCTTTGTGTTCAATTTTATCTTCAAACCAATATTGGCTCCCTCTTTTATGTTCTCTCTCTCTCTCTCTCTCTCTCTCTCTCTCTCTCTCTCTCTCTCTCTCCCTCTGTGTGTCTCTGTCTCTCTCTCTCTCTTTCCTGTCTTATATTCCTAACCAGGCTCAATCTTCCAGGTCGCACATGTTTTCCTTTCCTCCCCCTTGTTTTCTCCTACTTCTCTCTCCATTCGCTGCCCCCCTCTACTTCCCCTGAGCTCTGAGGGACTTGTCCCTGCCCGGTTCTGTGAGGGACTTTATATGAATCTCTTAGAATACACCTTGTATCCTAGTTCCTCTGGTGGTGTGAATTTTAGGCTGGTGATCCTTTGATCTAGGTCTAAAATCCATATATGAGTGAGTACATACTGTGTTCCTCTTTTTGTGACTGGGTTACCTCATTCAGGATAGTTTCTTCAAGTGCCATCCACTTGCCTGCGAATTTCAAGATACCATTTTTTTTTTTTCCTGCAAAGTAGTATTCCATTGTGTAGATGTGCCACATCTTCATTAACCATTCTTCAATTGAGGAGCATCTAGGTTGCTTCCAGGTTCTTGCTATTACAAATAGTGCTGTTATGAACATAGTTGAACAGATGTCTTTGTTGCATGGATGTGAATCCTTTGGGTATATGCCTAAGAGGGGGATTGCCTATTCCTGTGGTAAACTAATTCCCATTTTCCTGAGGAACCGCCATACTGATCTCCAAAATGGCTGTATAAGTTTGCACTCCCACCAGCAGTGGAGGAGTGTTCCCCTTTCTCCACATCCTATCCAACATGAGTCATCATTGGTGTTTCTAATTTTAGCCATTCTGGCAGGAGTAAGATGGTATCTCAAAGTTGTTTTGATTTGCATTTCCTTGATAGCTAAGGATGTGGAGCATGTTCTTAAGTGTCTTTCAGCCTTTTTGATTTCCTCCATTGAGAATTCTTTCTTCAGTTCTGTACCCCATTTTTTAATAGGGTTATTTGGTGTTTTGTTGACTAGTTTCTTGAGTTCTTTGTATATTTTGGAGATCAGCCCTTTGTCAGATATAGGATTGGTGAAAATCTTTTCCCAGTCTGTGGGCTGCCATTTGGTCTTGTCGACTGTGTCCTTTGCCTTACAGAAGCTTCTGCAAATAGACCCATGTCTGTCACCACAAAACTCAAGTCCAAATGGATCAAAGACCTCAACATCAATCCAGCCACATTGAACCTCTTAGAAGAGAAAGTAGGAGGTACCCTTAAACAAATTGGTATAGGAGACCGCTTCCTGAACATAACTCCAGGGACACAGACACTGAGAGAAACAATTAATAAATGGGACCTCTTCAAACTTAGAAGCTTCTTTTTCTCTACTCTTATGCAATTCAAGATACCCTTTCATGCCAGCGACCATAGGGGAAAACTGGCAGCAGAAATAATGTGGCTCTTGATTTTCCAAGTCTTAAAAACACAGAAGCTGGGTATGGTGCTGTATTCCTGTAATGGAAACCTTGGGGATGCAGACAGGAGGACTGGGAATTCAAGATCATCCTCAGCTAGGTCATCATGTCCTGAGACCACCATAAGATCCTGTTTCAAAATACAAAACAAAACAACAACAAGACGACAATTAAATAAAAATGGGTCAAATACTTAGTAGGTACCGTCCCAAAAGAGGACAGATGGATGGTCACTAACAGGATAGCTACTTCACATTGTTTGGCATGAGTAGAAGGCAAAAGATCCAAAATTACAGACACTGTATTGAAAGTGAAGAATAAAGTTGGAGAACTGACTGTCACTAGCTGGATATTAATGGAGCTGAATTAAAGAAGGCAGTATGGGATTGAAAAAGAACACAGAGAGGCACTCGCACGCATACACACACACACGCACACACACACACACACACACACACACACACAGGCACTTATAAAGGGTGGAGAAGAGAGAGAAATCAATGAAATGAGCAACAGTTGTAAAAATAGTCATGGAAGCAAATGGTGTTAAAACAAAAGGATATCCATAGAACAAACAAAACACACACAGCTCTTACACCCTTCACAAAAATCAACTCTAACAGACCTAACATGGAACTGTAAGACTTCTAGAAGGAAACTGTCAATGGAAATCTAGATGACTTTGGGGTTGGCAATTAAGTTTTAGGTACAATGGTAAAAGCATAGTCCATGAAAGAAAAATTGAAAATACGGATTTCATTTTTCTGTTTTGCAAACAATGCTGGGAAGAAAAGGAGACAATAGAAAAAGTACCAGGTGTTCCAGGATCCTGAACTGGTGTCTCTTGGGTAGTAGGGGAATATAGGCACCACACCTTTGACACAGGCATTGGGAACAAGTTAAAACAGCAAACTCAGTTTGTTCCAGGAAGGATAAACATTATATACTTCCTAACCCTGCTCCAAGGGAAGAGAGCCACTGAGCTGGCCTCTGCTGAGGTGACTTGGTCGATGTCCATAGGTCCATATCATCTCTCATCTGCTGTTGTCAAGGCCCTCTGGCAGACCCAGCCTGGCTGTCAGTAAATATCAACTGAGCATTCTCTAGGCCAGCTTTCAGGGCCATGGAGGCTTAGTTTTCCCACAACCTGGGAGAAATATCAGGTTAAAAAAAAAAAAAAAAAAAAAAAAAGATCCAAACTGTAGCCATCCAGCCTCTTATGTTTTCCCTCTTTGTTTTTAGTCAGTCAGTCTTATTAAAAGACCTGGCTACTTCAAAGTTGTTTTAATTTGCATCTTCCTGGTGACTTAGTCATGTTGAATACATTAAAAAGTAATTATTTGCTAGTTGGTGTTGGCCCATGGCGGCTTTAAACTTGAGAGGCAGGGGCAGGAATATCTCTGAGTTCAAGGCCAGCCTCGTCTACAGATATAGTTCCAGGATAGGCAAGGCTACAAAAAGACATGGTCTTGAAAACTTAAAAAAAAAGAAAAAAAGAAAAAGAAAAAGAAAAGAAAAAGAAAGAGAAAAAAATAAAAAAGAAAGAAAAAGAAAAGGGATTAAAAATAGTTACTGGCCAATTATATATCTTCTTTTGAAAACTGTCTATTCTGTTCATTAGTCCATTTTGTTGACAGTTTTATTTCCTTGGTATTTGATTTCTGGAATATTTCATAAAATCTGTATATTATTTCTTTATTGGAAGTTTGATAAACATTTTCTATCACTCTATGGACTATGGGCTATGGGCTGTGGGCTGTGGGGTCTGGTGAGAAACCACTTCATCCCAGTAAGAACAACAAATTTTGGGAAGGCTGTGGGACAGAGGAGACCTTCTTCATTGCTAGGGGGTACAAATTAATACAGGTTTTATGGAAGTCAGTTTGGAATTTCATGAAAAATTAAAAATAGAACTACCATGTGACTCTGCTATTCCACTCCTGGCACATGTCTAAAGAACTCCATCACCTACCATAGAGATATTTAAACATCCGTGTCTATTGCTCCTCTATTTGCAATAGCAAGTAAACAGAAGCAATCTAGAGGTTTATCAACAAATAGTCAAAATATGGTACATATGAAAATGGAATATTGTTCAACTCTAAAGAAAACTGAAACCTGAAAATTTGCAGGAAAATGAGTTGGTATGTATAATATTAATTGAGCTCTTCTCATTTCTCCCTCATATGCAGATCCTAATCTATAATATATTCTTGTATATGTGTAAACAACTGTGCTGGTGGGCATACTATATATTCTGGCTAATTTTTGAATCAACACAAGCTGAGAAAATGCCTCCATAAGATTGTACAATAGACAAGCCTGTAGGGTATTTTTTGAATTAGTGATTGATTTGGGTGGGCCCAGTATACTGTGAGTGGGGCCACACCCAGACTGTTGATCTTGAGTTTTGTAAGACAGAAGGTTGAGCCGGCTGTATGAAGTAATATAGCAGCACTCCTCCATGGTCCCCGCATCAGCTCCTGCCTCTAGAGTGTCCCCTGTTTAAGTTTCTGCCCTAAATGCCTTAGAAGATGAAATGTGATATGGAAGTGAAAGGGAAGTAAATAATTTCTTCCCCAGGTTGCTTTTGTTCACTATGTTTTATCAATAGGAACCCCGACTATCACACGTATATTTAGAAGGCAGCCAAGGAAAAAGATCAAGTAATAAGGACGGTGGGTTGTGAAAGAGGATGCAATGCTAATTGCTAGTTGTTTTTCTAGTTTCAACTCTGTTATTACTTTTCCTTTTTTGTGAGTACATGAGTAAATACATGAAAATGCAATTGGTGGTGAGAACATGAGACCCTAAGGAAAGCGCCATGGCTTTGAAATGACTGTGCTAACTGCATTATTCACTGTAATGAGTAGAGTTTGGGACTGGGAGGGGTTTACGAAGTGGCATCCTTAACCTAACTATGTTATGCTTTCATTTTGTGATTTCATTACAAGAAAGTGATCTTTGTTTTCTTTTTTTTTAAGTCAATAATAAAACAAGCATCATGCTGAAAAATTGAATCAGACATTAACAGATAACTAAATAATATATACAGGACAATACCAGATATTGGCAAGAAATTGAATGAACAAGAGTCCTTGTTCACTGCTGCTGAGAGTGTATGATTACTTTGTATGTACTCTGGTAGGGAACACAGGAAACTGCTCCACCTTCCACTTAGTTTTGTTATGTGTCTAAGCAATAAAATCTCATTCTTTTCAAGGTTACCATATTTTGAATTCTGTGCTAATGCATTTTAAAATTTTGAGAAAATGATCCTTTTTCTAGAATATTACAATTTACCAAAACCATTAAAGATAAAATATAAATAGGCCAATATACACTAAAGCAAATTAATATGTAATTTATAGCTTTCTAATAAGTAAATAAAGTAAATAAAAATGGAAAAGAATGGAAGACTTCCCAGCCCATTTGATCAACTCAAACAATGTAGAAACAAAGGAATGTTAATGGACTATCTTTAAGAAACCTAGTTGCAAAAATCCCTCTCTCTAATCTAGTAAACAGAACTCAATGACATTAAGAAGACTAAAATATCATGGAAATTATTTATCTCTAGGATGAAGAGTTGATTTAATATTCTGAAAGAATTCAATTTCAAGTATTAGCCAAACAGCAATTAACCAAATATAATTCATAGCAATTCAAAACATTAAGAGAAATTTATTCAATAAAATTAAATCTCTGCTGGTGACATAGCTTGGTGTGAAAGGACCCTTGTTGCCATGCCTTGTGACTTGAGCTTGGTCCCCAGAAGTTACCCACTTCTGAAAGAAGGAAAGAACTGACTCCAATTATTTATTCTCTAACCTTAACATATACTCACCCCTCCATAAATACATAAATAAATGTAAAAAAAATAAGACAAAACAGAAGTCTATATTCATTCATGGCAAGTCTCTTTACTTGTTTAGAACTAGACATAGTCATTCAGGTCTGTATGCTTGCATTCAGAAGGCTGAGGCAGGAGTATTATGAGGCTTGGTTGGATTACATTATGAGTTCTAGGTCAACCTGGGTTATAGAGTGTAAACCCTGTCTCAAGTAAGACAAACAAACAAACAAAGCCACCTTTGATAGAAGTGAATAGGACCTGGCAAATTCTTGCTATTAATGACCTGTAAATCCAACTACTGCAGCAAATGGGTTCAAGGGTGTATGGCCATCCACCAGGGCATGAGTAAACCTGCCAGTGGCCATGTCCCCAAGAAAGAAAAAAAAAAATCAAAAAAAGACAACATGAACTTTGGAAGGAGATGAAGTGGAGGTATTAGAGGGAGTTGTGGGGAGGTAGTGTTGGTTATTGAAATGAAACTTTTAATGATAAAAAAAAATGATCCATAATAGCAAAAAAGAAATTCTAATTAATGATAACATCTATAATGACTTAAAATACCCAGTAATAAACTTAAAGATATAAAAGTTCTAATTAATAAAAACTATAAACTATCAGGAGAAAGTAATCCTTAATGGGAGCTGGAAAGATGGCTTAACCATTATGAGGAATTACCTTTCTTATGAAGAACCAAATTTCAGTCCCCAGCACCCACTTCTGTTTGCAAACAATGTGGTGGCTTGAAAGAAAAATGGCACCCAAAGGGAGTGACACTACTAGGAAATGTGGCTTTGTGGAGTAGATGTGGCCTTGTAGGAGGAAGTGTGTCACTGTGGAGGAGGGCTTTGAGGTCCTCTTTGCTCAACTTACACCCAGAAAGACAATTCACTTCCTGTTACCTGTGGCTCAATATATAGAATTCTCAGCTCCTTCTCCAGCATCATTCTGCCTGTATTCCTCCATGATCTGCCATGATGATGGACAAAACTTCTGAAACTGTAAACCAACCAATTAAATGTTTTCCTTTATAAGAGTTGCTGCAATAGAAACCTTAACTAAGACAAACAAACATCTGTACCTTCAGCTTCAAGAAATCTGACATATTCTTTGGACTTCCATGGGCAATGATGTACATGGGTCCATTCTAGTGCACACACACACGTGTGCATTACTAAAAGTGAAAAATAAACCTTGAAAAACTATTTTCATGTTGCTTTGCTTGTAGGGACAGGGTTTTTTCAATGTAGCCCTAGCTGATACGGAACTCATGATGTAGACCAGACTGGCCTTGAACTCAGAGATCTGTCTACCTCTGCCTCCCTGCCCATTTAAAAACTATTTTTTAAAGAAATTTATCCTAAACACTTGGATTATTCAAGTTCCTAGAAAAATTACGATAAAGACATTGATTTCTCTCCAAACTGTCCAATAGGTTTGTTATAGTCCTAACAACATTTCTAGAAGTTTTTGTCAAAGTTAACGGCTTTTTAAAAATGTGTATTGTAATCATCAAGTTCGAGAATGGTCTGGTCAGTCTGAGTGAAAGCATAAGGAGTAGTAATTTATTTAGATATAAACTCCTATTACGAAATCACAATAATTACTACAGAGACAATTGAATACAAGCAAACGCGTGAAGAGAGTGAAGACTTTGTGTTGTGCAGTGATGTGATGAAGCACAACTCTGCAAGCTAACAAAATGTGACTTTGTTAGCACATGCAGTGTGCTTGTAGAGACACCTGGAGTCAACTGCACAGGAGGGCCTTACAGAGCAGCAACATGAAGGAATTTTACCTACTTCAGCATGAACGAATTATCATAAGTACAATGTTGGGTGAAGGCCAGCAGAAATAAAATAGTGTCTTCAGATTACCTTTCAGCACCTGCAACACCCAGCTGTGACAGTTGGAGCCCACTGTGTTAGCTAGGCTGAGGTCTTCTGTGGACTGTGACACCAGGCTGCACAGTTGGAGCCCACTGTGTTAGAGAGGCTGAGGCCCTCCCTCTCCAGACTCCCCAGTGTTATATACTTGGGAGATGACAACATAGATGTCCACTTGGTGTGAATTCACCAAGACAGAGGTTTACTTTCTTTTCTGAAGTGTAGCATTGCTTCAGAATCCTCTCTTAGGATGTAAACTATTTTTGTTTTGACACCAAGGAAATTTGCTTTGCAATCCAGGAAACAGTGTTGACAGATGTTCTGAACATTCTTCAAAGGGCAAGAGCCACTGGCCTCAGTTTAATCTCTAAGGACCCTGGCAGACCTTTCCAACTCTCCCTTGCTAAAGCAGGCTGCCTCTAATGTCGGGACATGTTCTTTGAATCTATGCAAGAGGTCCTTCCTGCTGTGCGTAATTTCTGAGTCTCAGTGCTGTCACAAGAACAGATGCAATGTGACACTGTGCAAAACGAAGTATGGTTTTCATCAGTGCAGCCCCTCTTGTAAATTGGCCTTGCTTTTCCTAGTCAGGCAGATGAGCTACACATTTGTAAATGGTTTTATTTTAAGCTGGTAATAGAAAATAAAGTTACTTTAAAAATGGACTAATATTTTGCATATAGGGCCAAAAGCATCCAGGTGAAACACACAAAAAAATCTGGTATTTAATTTTAGTTTGTTCTAAAAAGAAAATTTATTAAACTGATAATGTTAAAGGCCTTGTGATATTTCAATTTGGATTCCCATTTTAAACTCCTTTGATGATTATAATCATATTTAAAGAGAAATGTCAAATCTTTTAAAAGTTTCTAATAATTTACATAAATAAAAATGAGAACGTTACATGCATCTAAAATACTAATTTGTTCAGGGAACAAGATAAATATCAGGTTTTCCTTTCATTGATTATGTAGCCATCAGAAGTGTGACATGACCTACCGCTATAACAAACAAATAAATTGAAGAGCAGATTATTAAGTAGATAGGCCTCAGGTAATCATGAGTAAATTGGGGATGTGACCTGCCTTGTAAAACAGGCCATTAAGGTGTAGAGCAAAGTTTTGCATAGTTAAGGAGCTTCCAGACCAAAGCTCCCACTTCCTGTTACAGTAGTCAAATATCTAGTCTGCCTGTGATATTGTTACTATAAGAGAAAATACCTTTTCTTTATATCATAACTGGCATATGTAAGTTCATAGTATAGTGTAGAAAATAAATTACTTTTTGAATGCTTCAAAACCTGCTTGGCTTTGACAAACTTACCTTTCTTTTTTTGTCATGGTTCTTCCTTCTCCACCTCCATTTCCATAATTCTAGAAACCCAAGGAGAAAATCCCTTCGAGCCTTCGTCCTGCTACAACAGCCTGATAAAGGAGGACCGAAGGCTCAGGACTTCCCTTGGCAAACAGTGATACAAGTAGCAGGAAAGGAGTATGGAGCAGGGGCTAGTTAGGGGATGTTCCTACTAGATCCTCTGACTCACATGAAGATGTCTTCTGGTGAAGTCAAGCCACCATTCCAGTGTAGAACCCAGTAGCTGATGCGATGCCTTCGGAGTGACAGCACCTGCTGGAGTTGTTGCACACTGAAACTTTGCAGGCCAGCTGTATGACATACTCCACTGGGGACACACCTAAGCATCCACACGCCGGATCACAGCAGCATTCTCCAGTCATGCTTTATTTACTTAGCAGCTAACTCCAAAGGGGGTTCCTGTTTCAGATCTGCACATTTGAGTCCTTTTTTGCAGACTGTTTCTTTTTCCCTTGCATCAGCATCCTCATCTGATTTCCTTCTCTTTACAAAATACACCTCACTATCTACCATACAGTAAACAGCACTGTTGTCCAAGACAGAATGCTGTTGTTTAACCTACAGTCCTGAGTTCCCTACAGTTTGCTGTTCTGTTTGCAGTGATGCACAGGAGAGCCATGAAGAATGAGTTCAATCATTTGCCACTTCTAGCTGCTGAGATGTGGGTTTCAGGTCCATCACTTCTGTATCACACTCATTATCAAGTTGTCTAGATCCTTTTTTTTTTCTTCTTTCAGATTCATTCTTGATACCCATTTGAACACCCATCAGCATTTCAAAGTCTTACCCTTTAAATCTACCCTTCCAACCCATCCTCTAGTTTGGGTAATCTCTTGGTCCTTTTGTCTTTAAAATCCTCATCAGTCTCTGCAAAGTCCAGCCTAACTCACATGGCTCACCAATCCTGTGTGGTTAGCATCTACTTAACTCTCTGTGTGCATCACTTGTTTGCCTCCAAGTCCAAGGTCTCAGGTTCTCAGCAGCCCTCGTCCATCTCATTAGCAGTTATTGGAGGTGAACTCTTCTTGTGTCTCTCTTGCTTGGCTATTTCAGACTCTTTTCCCATTCAAATATGTATACCACCCACTCTGTGAAGAGACCCCACCCTCTCTCCTTTACTAAGATTTCTGTGTTCTTTTTAAGTTAAGTCCTTTCAGAATCATCATGCATCACTTTTGCAGGATTCCCTGTACTGATCACATTATATAAAATTCCACTGACAGGTGCTCTCAAGTGACTATTCCAGTGAGTAAATAGACTCCCACAGGTTGTTGGTTCTTTATTGAAAGTGAACTGTACACAGTTTCTCTTTTAATTGTTTAACCTTTGGGTTTATTACTTTAGTCCTTATCCTCAATGTTGGGCTTATTTTGTTACTTAATGTGTTTGTTGGGGAATATTCCCCACAAGATCATTGACAATGACTGCATATTAATTATTTGAAGATACTTCTTGTATTGAAAATAGCACAGTGAGTATTATTTTCCTTGGTGTAGATTTCTGGTTTGAAAAGGGTAACTCAGAATTCTGGAGGAATAATGCAATTTTTAAACTAAAAGTTTTTAGTTTGTCCTTGTTAGTTATTACTAGTGTGACACAAACCTAGATACATCTGGGAGGATTAAATCTTAATTGAATTGCCTCTGTTATATTATCCTATGGGCTTGTGTGTGTGACATTTTATTAATATTAATCAATTGATGTGGGAGGGCACAGCTCATATGGAACGTGCCATTCCACAGTAGTAGGAAGTCCTGTGTATATAAGAAAGTCCAGCAAGCCAGAGGAAGCAAGCCAGTAAGAAGCATTCCCCTAGGGCTCCTGTCGAGTTCCACTCTGGCTTCCTTCTATGGTCTACTGTGATTGGAACATATATGTAAACTAAATAAACACTTCCCCATGAAGGTGGCTTTGGCCGATGTTTTATTTCAGCAACAGAAACCTATGTAGGACATACTTAAACATATAGTGCTATAAATCACAATAAGCCCTTCATCATGAAAAAAAAATCTTTAAGCTCTAGACTCTTGTAATTAATACAATTTTAAGTAAAACATAGCAGTTCATGGACGGGGTCAAATGTCAACAACTAAAGTATACCCAGTCTATATATATATCAGAACAAAAATAACTATTTAACTCTGGCTATTTGTGCATTTAGTTCAAGCATAATTCATTTTAAAGTTAATTATATAGCTTTGTTTTGGCTTGAAAACTATTTCTATGAGTCTTTAAATTAATGGATTAGCATTTTATTACTTAAAATTGACATATGGCCAAATTGATTCTGTCTGTAAAAACATAGTTCTGGGCTTAAACAGATTCATGTAAGTTCTACCACAATCAGAATAAACAATGGTCTTATTACTTAAAACAAAAAACAAATCCCATGTCCTTTGTCTTCATAGTCAAATATTTCTATGTCTCTAACCTTTGGCAACTACTGATCTCTTTTCTGCTCTGTATTTCCAGCCTTTGGGGAAGATCATAAAAAATGAATCATGTAATTGCTTGCCACTGAATTTTACCTCCCCAGCATATCTTTGGCCTTCATTCATACTGCTATGATTTCCCAGGGTTCATTCCTTTTCATTGCTTATTAGTATTTCACTGTTTGAAAGTAATATCATAGGTTTATTTATTGTTGGAAGATATTTCAGCTGCTTCCAAATTTAGATAATTAAGTGTAGACTTACCATAGACATTCTTGTGTGTGTTGTTGCTGCTCTGTTTTTAAGGTATGAGTTCCTGGTTCATCAAGTAAGCTCTAGAAGTGGGGCTATTGAACCATGCTGTCAGTACATGTTTGACTTTAGAAGTGGCTAAGTTCCTCTTCAATGTGGCTAAGCCATGTTTGTGTTCTCACTGTATAATGTAGACACTCAGCTGGTTTTATGAACACAACAACAATGTATGTTAACAGATTTTTTTGTTATCTCAGTTACCTCTCCCTCCTGTCCTCTCATTTTCCCCCACCTTCCATCCCACCCCACCCACCCACTCCTCAGGGAGGATGAGACCTCCCATGGGGAATCATCAAAGTCTGTCACATCATTGGGGGCAGAACTAGGCCCTCTCCAGTGTATTTAGGCTGAGAGAGTATCTCTCCATAGGGAATGGGCTCCCAAAGTTCATTAGTACACTAGGGATGAATACTGTTTCCATTGCAAGTGGCCCCATAGACTGCCCAAGCCCCCCCAATTAACATCCATATTCAGGGGGCCTTATTTGGTCATATACAGTTTCTCCAGATGTCAGTCTGGGGTCCGTGAGCTCCTACTTGCTCAGGTTAGCAATTTCTGTGTGTTTTCCTAGCATGGTCTTGAGATCTTTGCTCATCACTCCTCCTTATGTACAACTGGATTCCAGGAGTATGGCTCAGTGCTTAGCTGCGAATCTCTGCTTCTGCTTCTATCAGCTACTGGATGAAGGCTCTATGATGGCATTTATGACAGTTATCAATCTCATAGTAGGGGAAAGGCATTTAAGGTAGTCTCTCCATTATTGCTTAGATTCTTAGTTAAGGTCATCCTTGTGGATTCCTGGAGATTTCCCTAGTACCATGTTTCTTGTTAAGCCTATAATAGCTTCCTCTATTAAGATATCTCTTTCTTTGCTCTTCTTCTCTGTTCTTTTTCCAATTTTACCTTCCTGATTTCTCAAGTTCTCCTGCCCCTCCCCTTTTCACTCCTCTTTTTTCCTACTTTTGTCCACCTCCCTGCATGCTCCCAATTCACTAAGAAGATCTTTTTCCTTTTCCCCGTTCTCAGGAGTCCATCTCTTTTAGGGTCCACATTGTTTCCTAGCTTTTCTGGGGTTTTGGATTGTAGGCTGGTTATTCCTTCTCTCTGTGCCTAATATCCACTTGTGAGTGGATATTAGAGATACCATGTTTTTCTTTCTGCGACTAGGTTACCTCCCTTAGGATGGGTTCTTCTAGTTCCATCCATTTGCCTTCAAATCTCAAGATGTCATTCTTTTTTTTCTGCTGAGTAGTACTCCATTGTGTAAATGTGCCACATTTTCTTTATTCATTCTTCAGTTGAGGGGCATCTAGATTGCTTTCAGGTTCTGGCTATTACAAATAATGCTGCTGTGAACATAGTTGAACAGATGTCCTTGTTGGATGAATGTGCATCCTTTGGGTACATGCCTAAGAGTGGAATTGCTAGATCTTGAGGTAGACTGATTCCCGTTTTCCTGAGAAACTACCATACTGATTTCCAAAGTGACTGTACAAGTTTGCACTCCCACCAGCAATGGAGAAGTGTGTCCCTTTCTCCACATCCTCTCCAGCATAAACTGTTGGTGTTTTTGATTATTGTCATTCTGACAGGTAAGATGGTATCTCAGAGTTGTTTTGATTTGAATTTCCCTGATGGCTAAAGATGTTGCACTATTTCTTAAGTGCCTTTCAGCCATTTTAGCTTCCTCTACTGAGAATTCTCTATTTAGATCTGTAACCCATTTTTTAATTGGATTATTTGGTGTTTTGGTGATTAGTTTCTTGAGTTCTTTATGTGTTTTGGAAATCAGACATCTTCAGATTGGCATTGACATAAAAACAGACAGGTCAGACAAGTAGACCAACAGAACAGAATTGAAGATCCTGATATTAATCCACATACTTATGAACACCTGAATTTTGGCAAAGAAGCTAAAATTATACAATGGAAAAAAGAAAGACTCTTCAACAAATGGTTCTGACTTGTAGAAAATCACAGATAGAGCCATACTTATGGCCATGCACAAAATTTAAGTCCAAATGGATCAAAGATCTCAACATAAATTCAAGCACACTGAACGTCTTAGAAGAGAAAGTGGGAGGAAACCTTGAATGCATTGACACAGGAGATCACTTCCTGAACATAATACCAGTAGCACAGAAACTGAGATCAACAATGAATAAATGGGACCTCTTGAAAATGAGAACCTTCTGTAAGAAAAAGGACACAGTCAACACATCAAAATAGGAAAAGATATTCATGTTATCAGATTTTTAAATTTTAAACACATTAGGAAATATAGTAATGTGAAAATGTGATATTCATTTGCACTTTCTCAATAATCTTTAGCATCTTTTTTGTTGTTACTTATCATCTAGAGATGGTTTGCTGAAGCATTGCTTGAAATATTTCGCTCATCTAAAATATTGTAATATAATTTTATGTTTTATCCTTCTTCAGTTGTATTGTATTTTATTATTCTTTAGAAGTACATTCTTTGTTGTATTTTGGAATGTTTGCTCATGGTATGTAGCTTCTCTGTTTTATTGACTTTTTCAAAATGAAATTTTTAGTTTTAGTTTTGTTTTTGTTTGTTTGTTTGTTTGTTTTTTGAGACAGGGTTTCTCTGTCTTGCTTTGGAGCCTGTCCTGGAACTCTCTGTGTAGTACAGGCTGGTCTTGAACTCACAGAGATCCTCCTACCTCTGCTTCCCGAGTGTTGGGATTAAAGGCATGCACCACCAATGCCAAATTCATCTGTTTTTTTCTTTAATGACTTGAGTTTTTAGAACAGATTTAATGCTTTCTTTGTAGTGCAAGACTACTAAGGTTTTAATTGTATATTTTTGTGAAGTTTTTAGTTTGTATTTTATATTTTGATTGTTGCATCATTTTCAAATCAGTATGAATAATTTGAGAGATTCATGGTACCCCTTTGTTTTGAAAATAATGGTGTTTTATTGTTCTGCAGGAGTTTTGGATACATTAATTTTATTTATTGAATTATCTTTGCATACCCACTTATGTCACTGCTGGTATTAGTCTGTTTCCAGAATTACTATACTTCTGTTGATCTCTCTCTCTCTCTCTCTCTCTCTCCCTCTCTCTCTCTCTCTCTCTCTGTGTGTGTGTATGTGTGTGTGTGTGTGTGTGTGTGTGTGTGTCCTTTCACACTCAAACCAGTGTCTTGATTGCAACAACTTTATAGAAATCCTTAATATGGAGCTTTGTGATTTCTCTCTATTTTCAAACTATTCTTGATTCTTTGTTTTGTACATAAAAAAAAAATCGGCTGAGGTTGAAATTAATGTTGAGTTCAGTCTACCATAAATTTTTGGAAAATTTGGGACTATATCAACTGTTCTAATCCACAAAGATGATACATCCTGTCATTTATTCCCAAAAATTTTCAACAGCGTTAAAGTTTTTTTTTTTTTTTTTTTTTTTTTAGCATTTGATTTTACATGTCTTGTCATATTTATAACATGTATAATCATTCACTTTCTTTTGTGGATACAACCAAGTTCCCTATATTTAGAGTCATAAAACAACTGAAATTTATTGTCTTATAATAAAATATGTTGAAAATCTAACAGAGATTTTAGGCTGAAATTAAGGTTTCAAGAAAAACATAATATTTTCTGGGACTCTATGGGGTGACCCATCAATTTGTTTGCTTTTTAGCTAATAGTTGCTCTCCTCTGTTTTTAGTCTTTGGTTTGTTGTTTGTGAACTATAAGAGCAATGCTCTTTGTGACTTTCCTGCATTTCCCTGTCCATGTGCTTTTTTTCTAAATCTTTCTCCTACTTTAAAGGCTCTATGATTACTTATGCCCTCTCAGATGATTCAAGACAATATCTCTATTTCAATATCACTTAAGTAGCTACTTTAATTTGCCTCTGTCATGTATCAGAAAATCATTGTAGGTTCTGGGGTTTAGAATGTTGTGAACTTCCTTGTGTGGTTACTATTTTGCCTGTCACATTTTGTAGCTTTGAAGGCATTGTAATAGAATTGTTGCTAATTTTAGTTTACCTCCTGGCTAATACTTTGAAATACAGAAATTTAATTGATTTTTTTCATTGTGACTTTGGATCCTCTGATCTTGCAAAACTTATTAGTACCAAGAGCTTTTTATTTATTTGTATAGTATTTAAAATGGTAAGCAATCATATTGTCAGTGAGAAAGAACAATTCCATTTCTTTATTATCTGTGTGCTTTTTATTTTATTTTTGCCTGGTTGTATTGGACGATACCTATAATACAATGTAATCCAATATCACTTAAGAGTGAAAAGAGCAAATGTCTTTGCCCCATTTCAGTATTGAGGGAAAGTTTGGTATTAATGATGACTTTATTTGTAGACACCTTTTGTTAGGTTAAGAAGGATATCCTCTAATTGTAATTTTTTTCCATATTGACAAGAATACCTATTAAACTTTTTATCAAATTCATTTTCTATACCATTTGTATATCAAAATGCAAGTTTTGTTCTTAAATTTGCCAATATAATGATTTCAACTGACTGAATCTAACATATGTAACTATCTTTGCATTATTAAGGTAAATTGCACTTGGTTATTGTATATCTCATTTTTTGCATATTGTTGGATTCTGTTACAGATACTATGTTGAAAATTGGCTTGGAATGGTGACTAATGTATAAATCTCAATTTTTTTGTAATTACAGATTTTGTGGGATTTGAGTACTGTGCTGGCCTCATTAAATAAATTAGAAATTTCCCTCTAGTTTCTGGAGCAAATATGTAGCATTCATTTTATTCTAGTGAAATTATCTGGCTCTGAATGAGGTCATTTTGACTTCACATGTCTCTGGTGAGTGTGGATAAAATAATCAGTTTTTATGTGTGAATATTCATAGTTTGTAGAATTTGAGGAATTTGTTCAGGACATTCAAGATGTCACATTTGCTGACATAAAACAGCTCATATGATTTGTGTAATACCTCTAGGATCTGAAGGGGTTATGTATTGGTAATTCATCCTCCTTTTTATTCCTCCCTTCCTCATTCCCTCTTTACTTCCTTGCTCCCCTTCTTCTTCTCTCTCCTTGTGTGTGTCCCTCTCCCTCTTTACTTCCTTTCTCTCTCCCCTGTTCTTTCTCTGGGAATATGTGCCTCTCCCTCTTTCCACTTTTGTTAGTTTGGCTAGAAATGTATTAATTTTAGTTTTCTTCAATAAGTTTTTTTTTTTTAATAATTTATCTTCTTTATTACTGATTTTTTTGTCTTTTAAATTCGACTGATGTCTGTTTGGATTTATATCATTTACATCTGTACTTTCTCTGTTCTGAATGTTTCTCAGTTTAGTTTGCTCTTTAAGTCTCTTCAGTTGGGAACTTAGGGTAGCCTGAGCTCACTCTTGTCTGTTGTGAGCCATTACTGTTTGCATACATCTTTTTGACTGTTGATTTGGCTGCTTCTCACAAATTTGATTCTTTTTATATTTATTTATTTCAGAGTATTTTTTTAAAATTTCATCTTCATTATTTAGATTTTATGTAAAAATTACTTGATGTACTTTCATTAACAACTATTTTCTGTCATTTTGCAGCATTTTGATTTACTTTTCTTCCATATGAAGACACTGTTATTTCAATTTTTTTCCTAAATGGAAGTTTCACTGGATCTATAGTTTATCATTTACATTTATTTTTCAACACTTTAAACATTTCTCTGTTGATTTCTGGATTTTGTGGATTATTATGAGAAACATTACATGTATTAATATGTCAGTTTTCCTACTCCTACTTTCAAGACTCTTCCTCCTTAATTATTAATCAGTTTTCCCAACTGTATCTTGCAATATGCATATTTGGTTTTGTTCTTATGTTTTTAGACAGGATCTCATTATGATATCAAAGGTGGCCTTGAAATCATAGTGATACTGTGGCCAAACATTGGTAATATAGGTGTGAATCACTCATCATGGCTGCTAGCTGTATCATTTAAAATCTTCATCAAGAATTTTGAGACTCTCAATTTGCCCCTTTACTTTTTTTTAATTTTGGGAGTTTTTGCTCATTCTATACTGAAAAATTCCTTTTGCATATATTTTGAATATTTCAAGATTCAGTTAACATAGCAGTAAACAATGTACACTTGAATCACAAGTCTATGGGTCTCTAACTTCTGAAAATAATTTTCTGTTATTCAGGTTTCTGCCAACGTATATATAAACTTTATATGCATATAGAACTTTACGTGTCACTTTCATCATGCTGTTGGACTTTCCCTGTTACCTGTATCTTCTTGTTGTGCTCATCCTTAGAAAATTTGATTTCAGTTGTTTTAATTTTCACTCACTCCTGTGTTGAATATACATTAAAGAAACCTTAGAAGGGCACCAAAATTGATTGATTTCTCATTAAGATATGAACAAAGAAACAAAAATACTAAAGCCTTTCTCTTGGAGTAGTTTATTAAGCACAGACCCAAGTTTGAACTCTTGGCTTTTCTCCCTGTGTCTTTCACCTGTCTGTAATTTATGGTCTGTAGTTTCTTGTGTGTGTGTGTGTGTGTGTGTGTGTGTGTGTGTGAGAAAGAGAGAGAGAGAGAGAGAGAGAGAGAGAGAGAGAGAGAGAGAGAGAGAGAGAGATGCTTGTCTCATGTGTCTGTCCGTAACAAAGGCCTTTGTTCTGTATTTATTGAACAGCACAGAAAATACGGTATGGGAAATGAATGAGAATTCCCTTTTTATAGAAATCTTTAACTGTTTTACAAGGGAGAAAGTTACTTCACAGACACAAAAGAACCTCCAAAAACACAACCGTATGCTACTGCCTCTTGACCTATATACATGTGTCTTCATATATTTATGAGGTATATGTTGCTTAAAATTTCTTTCAACCCTGCTGCTGCCTTCAGCAAATAATTACCGTAGCACTCACACATACATATATTATGCTGGGTCAGGCATAGAAGGGCATGTAGTTTAAGACTGAAGTGAAACCTTTAGTTTAGATTGTGCAAGCTGATTACATGGGCAATCAAAAGCATACTAAGGTTGGTTACATTGCCCTCTTAGAGGCAAGTTAAACAAGCTGAGTACATGATAGGATAGCAGATTGACTACATGGTCATAATGATGTCAGAGCATATTATTATCTGCGTTCAAGGTTTGGCAAAGATTCAGTCTCTTCAAAAGTAAAAGTTATGTTAAGAAAAACGTATTACCACCCATTTTAGGGATTCTATTATTCAAACAGTTACTATTTCATTAATTCAGATTTTGTCTTCCTGTGTTTCACCAATCCTTGACGTCATTCCTTAGAGCTTGATTATTCTGGTTACTAAACAATGTTGACGATTCCAATATGAGAATTTTTGGTGAAGTTCCTCTGGCTCACGTCCTTATGAGATGCTTCTGATTCTTCACCTGATGGTAGCTTAGCTCACTTCCTCTCTGTGCTATGGAACTACACAGGATTCTGTCACCTAATCGCTGTGTTATTTAGATTGTTTCCTTTGGCTGTTGTTTTAGTAGGCAATGAACTCTGTTAGGCATTGCCTATTAGTTTCACTTTGTGTGGGTGTCAGTTCCAGCTTTAAATCATTTGCAATAATATTCCCACATGTGAACCACCTAGTGGTTGGTCTGAAACCTGGGTCATGGTCTAAAGGTCAGTTCTGTTCTCCAAGCCCTTGCTTTGCTCTTTGAGGGTCATCCTTACATATGTGTATGTATCGCAGGAAGGAACTCCGGGCTCATGACCAACTTTACAAGATTGTTTCCTTGGGATTCCTGCACATTTCAGTCTTTCTAACCCTCTCCCAACATAAGAAGCCCTCCCTCTCTTTCTAGGCAAAAGATGGCAGTCTGGTTCCATGAGTCTACAGTATATTTCTTTCCTCTGTGGATAAGAAGAGGGAGGGGTGGAAGATGGGAGAGAGAACAAGACTATATGCCATGGATATTGTCCTTATGTTCTTAGTGGCATAGGTCTTCTGAATCAGAGGAGCTTTCCTTGGTGCCTGGGGTATCTTTCAGCTTGTCAGGGCTCTCTCCACTACAATCTTTAAGAGTAGGACAAAAGATGGGTGGGAAACCATCACAAAATAAAAGCATGGGTTTGTCCTCTCCATTATTGAGATTTTCATTTTTATTTTATTTATGCAGATATTTTTCCTGTGTGTATGTCTGTGCATTTTGTGCATAGGGCACCCAAGGTGACCAGGCTATCTTCAAACTCACCAAGATCCACTTGCCTCTGCCTCTCTTCCCGAGTGCTGGGATTAAAGGCATGTGCCACCCGGCTAATAAGTGTCATTTATCAATGTCAGCAGATGTCAGGCTGTGTTTGCCTTCAAGCCCAAAGAGAGAGAGAAATATTTATTAACATAGCTTGTTTGGGGGCTGTATTGCTTATTTTTCTTTTTAAGGTTATATTTATTTGTTTTGTGTATATATAAACATGTGTATTCACATCATAGTGGATTTAAGGAAGTCAGATGACAGCTTGAAGGAGTTCAGTCTCTCTTTCCCTCTACCACATGAGTCCCAGGTATTGAATTCAGATTCTCAGGATTAGGATAATATGCTCTTACCCAATTGAGCCATCTGCTCATCCCTCTTCTCTGTCATTAAGTGTTTTAATTCATGCTCTACCTTCTTAGCCTGTATTCAGTAACATGCAGCCTGTGGATTGCTCAGAACTTACTGCACCTAGTGTAACTTTGACACATCTGTGGCAAAAGAACATTTGTGGTGAATTTATTTATCTATTTATTACATTTTGTATAATTTATTTTTTAGCAATCAACTTTGTAGTACAGAGTCAGTTTATTAACAGTTTTACATGGCATCAACCCTCAAAGTGCATCCATTTGCCCAGTAAGTACAAGGCCCTGGGTTCAGTCCCCAATGCTGAAAAACAAAAACAAAAGCATCTATGTTACTTCATGATGCACATGTTACAGATGTGAATCCATCAAATAAGTGACAAAGCAAAAGAAATACCCAATTCTGTGTGATTCCATAGCACAGAGCTTCTCTTATCAGTGCCTTCATAAGGAGAGCTATGTTGTTTTGAAGTTACCAAAGGCAAATCTTTATGAATTTCATCTTTCAGAATCTTTGTGATTTAAGAATGAACTCCCTATAACCATCCCAGCTGCATTTGGAAGAAATGCATATCGTAGACAGCTGTCCACTGTAATCCCCAGCACAACCCGCTGCTGTTGTTTCAGGGAGTGAAATGAGAATGTTCTTATCAGACTGCCAGAACTTTGAACAAAGTTAAATAGCCTGGCAGAATCCCACCCCCTGCCCAAAGAGTGCACTGGTGGACTCAGAAAGCAACTTTGCTACTTGAACCATAGCTCATATGCCTCTCTGTTAACCATAGCAAGTGCTCATCATTATTTTAAAAGATAAAGAATAGGGAGGGGGAGTAAAATATCTGCTTCAAGCATTTTTTTTTCCAAAAATAAAAAGAGAAAAGAAGGGAAGACACAAAAAATAATATTCTGGTGCATTCTGCACTCTGAAGTTCAGCACTTCACAATCGCCTAATTGTTCATCAGCCTCACAAAGAAATGCCTTTTATTTTCTCCAGGCACTTAGAGATGACTAAGTGTCACTTAGTCAATTGCCAGAACAAAGAAGTCAATTTATGGATCACATTTTCTCTGTTTCGTTATTCTTAAAAATAATTCACTTTATTGGTTTAGTGTTCTGGTAAGGTGAGGGATTGACAGGCCTGGAGTACAGAAATATCATCCCAAAGGTTCAGGTTGCACACACATAGTTCTGCTTCAAACAAGAGGTGAAAAGGTAACTTACCATTTTCTCTAGGTGGAGAGCTACTCTAAAATTGAAGCAATACTCCAAATTCCCGACTTCATCCAGGCATATTACCCTTACTTAAGGTCATGTGTCCATATTACCTTTCCACATTAGGTCTGCTGTTCCATCAAGCTACTGTTGCATAATACCTTTGTAAGCATGTAAAGCAGTAGTTTAGCATTACAGCATAAAAAAAAAACTTAAAGAAGAATGTTTCTAGTTTTTCTTTAACTACAAAGAATGTTACCATAGGAAAAAGTTAGAAAACATGCACAAATAAGGTAAAATTTAAGTTACCTACAATTTTACTGAACAGTATAATTTCTGTTCTTTGTTGTATTCAGGATTTTTATGTACATGCCTGTATTTATTCATATAAACAAATTACAGCCCCATTAACATTATATTGCATTCTTTGCATAAAAGCATTTACAGGGCTCATCAAACAGTTTTCTAAAGTGAGTTTTTACTTTTTTAATTATTCTGCACACATGGGTATACCCTTGTTTACAAAACCAGTTCATCCTGTTGGACAATTACATTATTTACAATGGTGTGGTTATTATGATAACCTCAAAATGAGCCACCCTGAGTAAATGCTTTTGTATGGATCTTTGATTAAATTTTAGTGATAATTTCTTCTGATAAGTTTATTTTACTTCAAGTACAAATACAAGTCATTGTTCCCAAATTTCCTGACCTACTATGCTGTTAATATGAAGGCTTGTCTATTTTGTATTGATTATTGAGTTGTTATTGGTTTTACTGTTGTTTTCTTTTCTTTATATTTGCACAGGTTCTCAAGTAGCCTTTGTAGGCATGAAATTAATTATACAGACGAGCTATCTTCAAATTTACAAAGATATAACTGTCCCTGCCTCCCAGAATTTGATGATTGGAACATTTTTGAATGGTGAAAATCTTAGCTTAAAAATCAATGATCATGAATGACTTAAAGGCTATTTAATTTTTCTATAAGGTTCTATAAAAATTCATTTTACCATTGAAGAATGTGTGTCTTTATCATTACTATTTTTGTAATTTTACCTTTAAATATTAGTAATCTATTCAAAGACATTGTTATTCCAGTCACCCTAATGTAAGCATGTTACTTGAAAGAGTGAATTCATGTAGCCACATCGTTCCTTCTTCTCTACAAAAGTTAACTTACTATAGTGTGCAGTGATGCTCATTATCAAAGCAAACATGAGCCACACCTTTCAAATAAAAAACTGAGGAATCCGGTGAAAGGAGGGGAAATTTGGAGAGAAGAAGCACAATCCTTGTGTTCTCTTTTAAAAACTCAGTTATCCAGAGTGCTGTAGATCTAAAACCGCTGCCGGGTGCATTCTCTGGTCACAAGCAGAATCATCTCATTGTATTCAGTCTATTCTTATTTTTTTTAATGCAGAGGGCTTTTCTGTATGCAGAGTGAGCACCAAAGTGAGCACAACCACAAACTGTGATTAGAAAATCTGCTTGTTTAGCAGTTTCAAAGGGAACCAACATGGCAATCAAACATGGAAAGAACAGATGGAAAACTTATTTTAGGACACACAGCAATAATAGAGAAATTAGGGAGCAATTAAAATGGGAAATAAATCAGTTTGGCTAAAATTGAATCCAACGTTATTTCAGCTCAGTTCTTAATTACATTTCTTCTTAAACTAAGGTTTGAAATCAGAAGAATAAAATGTGAACATTCTCTCAGCTCAGAGTGGCATGAGTGATGCTGGAAACAGTCTTAAAGACTTGAACGATTACTCAGTACTAGCACTTAGTTTTCCATGATCAAATCACTGGGAGCTATACTTAGATTATTGGTAGGGATCAGCTGCAACTGCTACTTGTATTGATCTTTGGGCATTGAAAAAGTTAGCTACTTTTAAAATGAAAACCTGCTTGACTTTTTAAATTTAATCATTCTTGCCTATGAGTTTCTCAGATATCTTTTACCTTCTATATCAGGACAAATTTAGGTGGCCTTTGAAAGCAAAGCACCCATCAGTCACTGCTTCAGGATTTGAATGGAAGCTACCAATGCACAGGATCATTTCACACACTGAGTAAATAATGAAAATGAAACATCTGCACAGGAATAGTTCTGACTGTGAATGAAGACAGGATCAGATAGAGATATCTTGCGATTCTTGAATCCTTGTGCTTTGTAGTGCTCAAGCGTGTTGCAGAAGTCTGGAGATGTGCCCTGAGGAGGAAGGACCAAGGAGGAATGGTGATTTGCCAGTGTTGGAGTGCCCAACGTTTCCCCCAAGGAATCATCAAGGAGGTACTTCCAGGCAAAACCAAAAAGAAGAGATACCTCCTTGAAGCAGGCAGCCACAGCTAAACACTGAGCCAAACTGGAATCCAGATGCAGAGAGGGAAGAGTGATAAGAAGATAGGGACATGATCAGGCTACAGAAACTCACAGAGACAGCTGCCCTGAACAAGGGGGAGCTAATGGACCCCCAGATCGATACCTGCGAAACCAGGATTGTACCAACTCAGATCCCCGACCATGGGTCTCTGTTAGAAGGCCCGGGCATTCTAAGGGACCTCTGACAGTGGAACCAGGATGTAACCCTGGTGCCCGAAAGACATTGGGAGCACATTCCCCATGGAGGGATACTCCCCTAAAATAGAGGCAGGAGGGAGGGCCTAGTCCCTACTCCAAATGACTTGAAATATTTTATTGATCCCTCCTGGAAGGCATCATCCTCCCCGTGGAGTGTGGGGGAATAGGATGGGAGGGTGGTCAGGAGGCATGGGAGGAAGGGTGGGAAAGAGAGGGAACTGGGCTCGATATATAAAATAAGGGAAAAAAGAAAGATGTGAGATAGTGGAGAGGCTGAAGCTGACCAAGTTTAACCATGAACCCTAAGAAGAGGGGCTTCATCCTCATCCAAAGGCAATTCTGGAGAATCAGTTTTCCTCTATCACCCCAGTGGCAGACATGGGACTGTACCTTCAGGGAAACTATGGTTTGATTAAATTAAGCTGTCAAATGCCTCATTGGCCTCTTGAAGGACTGATGACATATTACTTCTGAAGTTCAGAGATTTTTTTTTTTTGAAATGAAGTTGTACACATTGAGAAGTCTAGTCTATTGATACATTTTGTAAACCAAAGAGATGAAAGCATCCAAACCCCCATGGACTGAGGTATATGGAGAGAGGTTGCATAAGCAAATCCTGCTATATTGCAATCTTATTTTTTCCCCAAGGGGACAAAGAGAACAATACAGGAGAGTTTTTGCATTTGTCCAATGGATATTTTAGTTTGGCAGTATAGTCTGTTTTAAAATACAATTTATTCTTCTTTTAAGTATTTACATTTGGCGATGGTGAGATGGCTTAACAATTAAGAATACATACTACTCTTGCAGAAGAACTGAGTTTCGTTTCCAACACTCATGTCAAGTGACTCAGAAACAACAGCATTTCCAGTACCCATTGATCTTTGTGGATTCTGTGGGCCCTGCACTCACGTGTGTACAAACTCACACACAGATTCACATAGTCATTTTTCTCATCCCGGCCATACCTTCTGCTGGAAGCCGAAGTATATAAGTACATGGAAGTAGGAAGCTTTTGTTCTTTGCCTGCATTCTATAGCTCTGCTAACAAGTCCATTCCTTCACTGATATTAGAGCCAGCTTCTTCATGACTCCATCATTCACTGAAGATCAGCTGAGCAACTTGTGGATTCTGGACTTTTCATTCAGAGGCCACCATTGGTGGGTGTGTTAGTTGGACTATATATAGCCTGTAAGTGATTCTGATAAATCCCTTGTGTGTGTGTGTGTGTGTGTGTGTGTGTGTGTGTGTAAAATTCATTTTGTAAGTTCCATAAGAGGACCCTGACTAGTACATCTCTCATATATGGATCCTAGCTTTAGATTTTTAACTTCAGATGTTGAACCTAGAGCACTTGTAGAAAGCCCATTTCAAAAGACACTGCATACCTTGGCTATAAGATATAGAGAAAGGAAGCTGGAAAATTCCTTATGTTGGCTAACTTTCATAGTACCAGAAGGTAATATGAAGGATACTATAGCAGATATGGCATAAATGCTGTTACTCAGCTTTGACTCCTACAGTGTACAATACCACCCTACCAGGCAAGAGGTTCTCACTGGCACAATGTTGGCATGGCGATTATCGGGGTAACTAACTACTCTTTAACTGGGTTTGAAGCCTGCTCTGCAAAAAAGGAATCATTCCTGATACCAGAAATCTAGTTTATTTTTAAACAAACAATTCATTACTTTTGTTCAGTTAAATTGACATAGCACCAAACTGCTTTATTTATGTCTATTCTCATAGACAACATTATTCTCACAACTAATCATAGAAGATGCATTTTGCAGTGAATGGCAAAGAATACAGAGACTCATGGCTGTTCAAGTTGGTGAGAATAAAAAGCAGTGCTGAGCACAGCCCTGAACTACACTTACATTATCTCTTCTAAAATTAAAAGATCACTATATATCAGGGAATTGAAAGCATGTGAGGGCTAGGAGGAAGGGAGAGGAATTGGAAATGCTATTGTCAAGGTATGACAGAATGCACAACATTGCAAACATAGCCCATAACAGCTTCAGTTGCCTGTAGTGAATATTCACAAGATGACCTGTCGTTAGGCAATCATCTAACAGTGACAGGTCATAAGGACCTACTCCACCTCCCTACTGAATTAGTAGCAATTGATGGATTCTTGTGGAGGGACAGTCATTGTCTTCACTGTACCACATAGTGAGTCCACCAGGCTCGACAGAATAGTTCCAAACCCAAGACAATACAAATGGAATTGGTTTAGATCAGTGGATCATAGATTAACAACAGCAAAAAGGCATGAGTCTGGGAAAGAGACATGTAGGGAATAAGTGTGTTTAATAGGAGTTGGTGTGAGATAAGGGGGCAGGGTGAGAAGAAACAGAATATAATCTGAGCATGTAGGAATAAAAATCTGAAGTAAAATTGTGAATGATTAAATTTGACATTAATGCATATAGGGAATTTTTGAAATTTTCAGCATGGACAAAATTACCTATGAGGTAAATATAAGACAAGAGAGTGTAGGGCAAAACATTAGGGAAAATCCAATATACCATGAGGACATAGCAATGAAGGGGCTAAAAATTAAAACTAGACAGAATGGTTAGAAATGTTGAAGAAAACAAGGAAATTGCAATGTTAAATGAGCAAATAAAACAGTTTAAAATAAGAAGAGAAGTCAATGTTATCAAAGATGGAGAGATTATACAATGGAAGGTCCAGTGGATCCAAAACAGAGAGACTGTTCAATACAGGTAATAAAACAGAAAACTTACCAATAGTAGATACATTTTGTATTTTAAAAGAAGGTACATTTTGAATATAAATAAAGACAGTAAACTATTTTTCTAAAATTTTTATGCCAGTTTTCAATTAAAATAAGACAATAATCAGATTTATTTCAATTACATTCTTATTTCTTTATTTTTGTGCATATATGTATTTATGGTGGGACCCAAGTGCCACAAGAAAGAGCAGAGGTCAAAGGAAGTCAATCAATTCTTGCCTTCTACCATGAGGGTCTTGGGGGTAAACTTAGGTCACTGGGCTTGGAGACTTTAGCTGCTGTGCCGTATCACCAGCCCCAATTTACTTAAGAAAGAAGTGTATGCTTCCAAGTTTCACTATTCTAGTTGTTGTATGCTGTCCTAGCCTAGGGGATAGATGAAGTTGCAAAATCTATTAATCATTGTTTATTATATCTGAGAAAATGTTTGAATACATATGATTCCATCAAAATTTTCCATGTGTTCTGTATAGTTAGAGTCATTTTGGAAGAGAAACTCTCAATTGAGAAGAAGTCTTCGTAAGTTTGGCAAGTCTGTAGTATGTTTTCTCAATTAGTGCTTAGTGTGAAGAGGCTAGTCCATTGTGGGTGGTTCCACCCTGGACTGGTGGCATTGTGTACTTAAAAAATCAGATTGAAGTTGCAGAGAGGGAGGAGTGATAAGAAAAGGGGTCAAGACCAGGTTACAGAAACCCACAGAGAAAACAGCTGACCTAAACAAGGGGAAACTCATGGACCCCCCCCCCAGACTTATAGCTGGAAAACCAGCATTGTACTTAGTTAGTTAGAATGCCTGGGCAGTCTAAGGGACCTCTGAAATTGGAACCAAGATGTATCACTGGTGCCAGAAAGGACTTTGGGAGCACATTCCCCATGGAGGGATACTCCCTTAGCCTAGAGACAGGAAACAAGGGAGGGCCTAGACCCTACCCCAAATGACTTGACATTTTGATGATCCCTCCTGGAAGACATCACCCTCCCTGTGGAGTAGGGAGGGTGATGGGAGGGGAGGGGGGATTGAGGGCATGGGAGCGAGAGGGATCAATATGTAAAATAAGAATATAATATACATATATATCAGGTTGAGCAAGGTCTAAGGACCAAGCCAAAAAGCAGCACTTCTCATCAATTTGCCTCTGCATCAATTCTTGCCTCCAGGTTCCTGCCTTTAGTTCCTGTCCTGACTTCCATGAATCATGTACTACAAGCTGTAAAATGAAATAAACCCTTTGTTCCCCAAGTTGTTTTTTATTATTGTGTTTTAGCACAGCAATAGAAACCCTAAGATAGTCAGTTCCCAGCTAGGACTGGTGGTGAAGTAGAGGGGATGTCTCCAAGAAATTGTAAAAAAAAAAAAAAAATGTAAAGATCACATTCCAGCAGGGCGTTTGTGGTACACACCTTTAAGCCCAGCACTCAGGAGGCAGAGACTGTTGGATCTCCGTGAGTCTGAGACCAGCCTGGTGTACAAAAGCTAGTTCCAGGACAGCTTCCAAAGCCACAGGGAAACCCTGTCTCGAAAAACAAACAAACAAAAAGATCATGTTCCATCAGATAGTGTTTGTAGCAGTCTGAAACTCATAAAGGCTACAAGAGATGTTTTGTTCTCACCTTTCTCTCATTTATCTGCTCTCTATGTACGTCATTCAACATTACACTACCCAGAGCTTTCCTGACTTTTACATGTGCATCCTGACCATAGAATTTCTAGTTACTATTTCAAAGTTTTTGCCTTATTTTTTATAATTTCCAGTTCTTAGGTAATACTTACAAATCATGCTTTTGATTCCAAGATCACAGTAAGCACACATGTTTTGCAGACTGTGCCTGGGAAGTCCTTCAACTTGTAGATCTACTTTTCTGTTGTGCTAATTGTTTGTGTTTGTGTTGTTCTCCCCCCCCCTTTTTTCCTGTGTTCAAAGCATTGCATTTTATAATTATCTGTAGAAATCATTTGAACCCTAATTTGGCTGTCTGCCTTCCGGGGTAATTTTGCTCTTGTCCAGCATATTTACCATAGGCAAAACAAGTTTCTTAATGAGTTTCAAAGTCTGGGCTTTCCATAACCCAGGTGATTTACAGCATGACTGCTGTGGTGCTATGAACTCTGGCTTGCTTTCCGTCCATCCCTACTCTTAGTGTTCATTGCTGACGTCTGAGGCTGGTGCATTTTATTTAACAAGAACTCTGTCAGCAAACGCTGAGTTCTGGCCTCCAGTTTTGCTGCTCTGGATCAAATGAAGTTTTTAGATACTTCTCACTTATTTCACTTCCTTCTAGATCTGAAAATCTCTCCAGAAATGGAACCAGTCTCAATCACTGCAGTACCTGCCCCTGCACGTTCTCCTCCATCATGATATAACGGTGTCACCTGAACCTATTCATTGTTTTTTTTTTTTTTTTTTTTTTTTTTTTTTTTTTTTTTTGGTGGGCAACATGTTTTGTGAGTTTCAAAGATTTACAGTTTGCAGTTGCACATTTAAGAAAATGAATACAAACTAGATATTGTGTCTTAAGGGGCAGAATATAAAGAGAAACCCCACACAGCTTCATTAGCGTCATGATAAATCTTCTGCCTGGTTTCACTCACTTCTTTGGTAGTAAGAATCCCCCCTCCCCTTTTCTTCTCTCTCTCTGTTTTCCCAAAAGTGGAAGGCACCATATTTCATCTTCTAGTACACATCCCCTGCTCGCTAGGCTGTGCATTTGCTTCTGATAAGCAGAACTCGTGTTCACATGCATCTGCTCCTTGAACAGAACATCGACATAATCAACCACATTATTTCTATAGTTATTTATATCTCACTCTTTTCTTTTCACACAAATAAGAATCATTGATTCTGCAGAAGTGAAATTTGTACGGGCTGCAACTCCAGTACTATCTGATTTTTCTTTTGAGAGTTTCTCATAGTTACTAGTGCATATTAATTGTGCGTATTAATAGATTTCACAGTTCCATTTCCATACATACATATATTGCTGCTGTGCTCATACCCTCTCTAACCCTCCTTTATCCTTCTCTTCCCACTCTCTCTCCACCCTATTGCCCTTATTTTACCCTACTAGTTCCTCTATTATTTTTCACATGGACTTTTTATTTCTATTTTTAGGATCCACATAGGAAGAAAAAAATGTGATTCATCTTTTTCTGTGTCTGGCTTATTTCACTTCAAGTTGACCTTTTTGAGATCATGAGTTAGTTTTAAATGTCTTCAAAAAATCCAGGTGAACACATACTTGAGAAATCTTTTTATGCTGGCTGTTAGCCATATTGCCATTTTGTTGCTGTTAGAACTGTTCAGATTATGTTGAAACCAAATGGCTAAATTTTTAGTATTTTGTATGTGGCTGAAAGTCTTATTTTATGGATTTAGCAGGAAGATCTCTATAAAACAGCTAAAGATTAAAAATACTAATTTTCTGAGTAATGATAAGGAGGAAGGTGCTTATAGTAGCAAAGAATGTGGAATTTACAGATATAATACCAGCTTGAGAAACTGCAGTCCATGAGTAGATGTCTCCAAGTACCCAGATCTTTGTTTATAAAGTAAGACAGTGACTTTGCCTACTTTGTGTGACTATGGAGATTATCTGATGCATCCAGACATGTAATATGTAAAATGTATGATCACAATAAAGCAAGTATATTTCAAGACAATGGGGATTAACAGGAATAATGAAGGGTATGGATAAAAAGTACATATTGCCAATAACACTTTTCAAAATGCAAATACTATAAGAACAAACACGAGAGACATGTAAAGCTAAATCCATATGGGGAAATTTTTAAGACGGAGATAACCCTCCACAGATAAATTGAATTCCATCTTTTATAAACATTACATGTATTTTATTTCCTTGATCATTTCATGTTTTCTTGAAAATGCTTTATTCCAAAGCCAAACTTTGGGTCTCATTTCTTCATGGTATCACAGGATGGATACTTGCTGTATTAAAAAAAGGCTTGAAAGGCAAGGTTTTTGAGCAAGAGAGTTCTTCATAAACCTCAGAGCTTTCTAACAACCTGTTAACAGAAGGCTAACCTCACATGTTTGCAAAGGACACACAAGTTTATATTTGCTATGTGAGATACCTCACATCTGAGTGTGCACTACTGAATCTCTTTGCAAACATTGTACTGGCTGTGTGAGAGAGAAAAATTCTGTAACAGAATAAATGAAATCCCCTGTACTTCATCCTGATGAGTTTCAAGAGGCAAAAGAAAAAAAAAAAAAAAAAAAAAAAAAAAAAGAGGACAGTCCAGCTGAGGAACCTATGTCCAATAGAGACATCTAGAGTGTTTATGGGGATGAAAGGATAGGATATGTCAGGAAGAGAGCATTTCTAGAGCACAGCTTTGTTAGGCCTTTGGAAAGGTGCTGCCTGGGAGGGTCCTTGGGAAATCCTTCTTCAAGTCCCCTGTGGTGTGGCTGAGACCTGAGCTCCCTCAGACACTGAAGGCAGAACTTCAAAACATTGTTTTTGAAGGTAGCATTAAGATTTGTGTACTTGGAATTCCTAATGTTTTAAAACTAAAGACCCAGGGTTGCCTCATCTTGGGAAGGGCTGAAGACACTGCTCCAACTAGATGGAGGAAGTGAGAAAGGCCCCCAGAGACAGCTGAAATGATCTGGGTCACTCAGAATCAGATATCAAATCTGTCTGAGAGGCCAATTTTTTTATTTTATTTTTCTATTTTACATATCGATCCCAGTTCCCTCTCCTTCTCTCCTTTCCTCCCTCCCTCCTTCTTTCCCTCTCTCCCTCCTCGCATGCACCCTGACCACCCTCCCCTCCCCCACTCCACATGTAAGGTGATGCTATCCAGGAGGGGTTATCTAAATCTGTCAAGTCATTTGAAGTAAGGACTAGGACTTCTCTCCCGTCTCTATGTTAAGGGAGTATCCCTCCATGGGGGATGTGGAGTGGCCAATTTTTAACTATCGTTTTATAGATGAGCCAGTCATCTAGGGACCAAAACATTTGGAAGAAAAACTAAAATGGATGTAAGGATAAGCATTCTCCCCCTCTACCACCTGTGGAATGTGTGCAGTTTCTTCCTTTGCATAAGATAGTCAAACACCCAACTCATCAGCTGAGCAGACAGAATATATGATATTGAAAAAAATTTAAAGAGATCATATTTAGTAAACTGACAGAATCTAAGTTGAATATCATCTTTGGACAACTGTCTTAAGGAGGATTATGAGATGATAGAGACAAAATAGAACCTACAATTTTCCTCAGACTGATCACTATCTAAAGTAATTGTTTGCCTATGTATAATATTAGAATACATTTTAAGAAAGGTCTGTAAAGTAATCTCTTTTACTTGATGGGTATAAGATTTTGTAAGGAGGACCAGAGAGACCATCATAATTCTGAACCATTTATAAATTTGTGGCATCTCATACATTTGATTCCATGCACACACACACACACACACACACACACACACACACACACACACACACTGTGCCAGATATGGTAAACAAGAAGAAACAAGAGTTCATTAGCTTATTGTCATATTGGATGACCTCTTCTGAGCTGGAGTGAGTTCTTAATTTTTTTGTTGCTGGATATTCAAATAGTTGGAGAACAAAGGGGATTGATATTCATATATCAGAATATCAGAATGGCATTTGAGATCACAGAAGGGTAAAAAAATCTATAATGAAGTTTTATAACAAGAACAGAATAAATGGCCTATCTTTATCTAATGTGCAGACATGAAAATTAACATAGATCCAAAGATTAAAAGTTGGTTTGAGGTTCTGTTACAAAATAGAAACATTAAATGTCATAAAAAGTGAGATTTAGTGTTTGTTTTGTTTTTATTGTTTTACAGGGTTACATGAGGCCATTTTTCATGCCTGTATATAATGCATTTTAAACATATCCCCCCAATGCCCTACTACTCTCTGACTTCACAGATCACCCCATTCACTAGCATTTGTCCTCTTTATTCCTCAGACAGATTATTATCTGCTTTCACGTCACCAGTACATATAATTTTATGTATCTGTAAAATCTACCATTCACAAGTGAGGGAAAACATGAAATAGTTAACTTTTTGATATTGACTTAATTCACTTCAATTGATATATACAGTTACAGTCACTTTATTGCAAATGACATAACTTGATTCTCTGTTATGCTTGTAAAAAATAAATTTTGTATAAAAACCACATTTTCTTCATTCCTTTCTCCATTATGGGCTACCTATGTTGGTTTCATAACTTAACTATTTGCATAGAACACCAATAAGCATGGATTGGTGGAAACAATTAAGCCAGAGTTTATATTAAGTGTTTTGTTCTGCTGAGGATACAGATTAAAAATACCAACCAAACAGTTTTACTGTGGAACGAGTAAAGCATAGATGTCTTTGCATATTCTTATGGACAAAGCTTCCTACAGATTCAAACAAGAAAAGGTATTACTTGAAATAAATTGAAACCCAAGGGAACAGCTCATTGACTATTACAACTGAGTAGTCTCAGTACTCAGAGTACTCTCCTGATTACAACTTTCTTCTGACTGGATAGGAAGACATGAGGCTCTTATTAGATGTTTCTATGGATTCCTCTGGCTCTGATTTTGTCCTTGAGATTTGTCCATGGGAAATCGAGAAGTGGAACATCAAGGGTGTTTCACAAGTACCTTCTTTTTTGCTTCTCCTTTGGAAAAGAGTTAAAGGGCCGTGATCCCTGGGGAAAAAAAACAAAAACAAAAACAGGAAATGTAAGCGTTTGGAAGTAAACCAGGAAGCAAATTCAGAAGAACACAGGGAACTTCTATTTGGAGATCTTAATAAAATGGGTATTGGTAACAGCTAATATGTTATCTATTGAGGTGCATGTATAAATACATATGCGTGTGCATGTGTACCTGTGTGCCTATGCTATGTGCATGTATTTAAATTTTCCATAAAGAATCTGTTAAATATTAGTAAACGTATTTACTGATTTTTCCATTAAAGATACTGACACTATTTTTGTTTAAAATATATCATAAAATGGCATTAGCAAAATTAACAAAAGGTCCATTTTAAAACTTCCAAACAACTAGTAGTAGCATTTCCTCTGTACAGAATATTATTCGTTCTA
This sequence comes from Phodopus roborovskii, assembly GCF_943737965.1. Taxonomy (NCBI): domain Eukaryota; kingdom Metazoa; phylum Chordata; class Mammalia; order Rodentia; family Cricetidae; genus Phodopus; species Phodopus roborovskii. The sequence continues at coordinate 161,765 of NW_026126413.1, read as the reverse complement.
GATTACTTGTGCAATGCACTCTTAAGCGTGAACCCATCAGATGAAACATACAGGACTCCAAGTAAATATTCTATATACCTGTGTGTATATGCTGTGTGTGTGTGTGTGTGTGTGTGTGTGTGTGTATGCTTTGTGTATGGTGTGTGTGTGTGTGTAATACATGTGCCATGAAAGCTGAAGAGGGGGCTACATGGAGGAACCGAGGCCAGTGAGAGGGATACTAGGGTACTGGACAGAGTATTGGGAGAGGACCAATAAAAAGAAACTACACTGGTATATATCTATCGATTAAAGTGTCATGATAAAACTCTTACTTTTGTGACATCTTAAAATTGAATTAAAAATATGAGTCAGAATCACTGTGTATTGGAGTTTCAAAATTTAGTATTATTCCATATTCCCCAGCACTCATTTAAATATGGACATGCTAGACAAAGAAAGGGATGAAGAGAGAGGCTCTGGCAGAGGGAGAGCCTGGAACACACTGTGAGGGACATTTTTCACTTGGCAGCAAGGGGCTTTTTACTCTGTAAGAATGTCAACTCAGAACATTTGACACAGTTTGTAGTTTTCCAAGAGAAACAAAAAAATTGTATGTGTATGTATACAATTCTATGCTAAACATTAGTAATTAATGTTAATTAAAAACTTTCATAGATTAAAATAAGTTTTTATTTGATAAAATGTCACTTAAACAATCGATTGATGGATGTTGCTTGTTTCTAAATAATAATTCACCATTTTATTGATTACATGAAGCACAAAATAAGTTGGCTTCATAGGAGTTCTCAGACAATTTATATAACTGGGAAATGTGCTTAACTTTATCTCTTTATTAATCTCTAATAAGAATGTATTAATATCCTTTTAGGATTTGTCAGGTTCACACAAGAAAAAAACGGAATAGGTTATGCATCTAGAAATTATGAATCTATAATTTAAGCAGTCAACATGGGCTCAGAAGCAATGGTTTGTTTCATCTGGAGTAGTATTTTTTGATATTTTTACAGAACTCATGCCACTGACTAAGCTGCTCTTGCCTTTCACAGATGTAAGATAAGAGATCTGAGGGAGCCATGGCCCAGGGCAGTTTGGATTTGGCTTATAAATATTTTAAAATTGTCAGAAATACCCCAGAATTGTATAAGGGCCAGAGTTTAAGAGATGCAACCCAAGAAAGGAAAGTGAAATCCCACTAATGATATCAGGAATTGGACAAAGGATGATATCCACTTACATTTCCCTCTAGCAGTTCATTCAGAAAAGTGTGTGTGTGTGTGTGTGTGTGTGTGTGTGTGTGTGTGTGTGTGTGTGTGTGTGTGTGTATGCACACATGCACGTGTTAGGTATATTTTCTTTGAATGTTGAAATGTCTTTCTCAAGGAAGCCTTGGTTTTGCTGCAACCAAAGTGTAGGCAAGCTTAATTAGACAATGGGTAACCTTGATAGACACATGTTTTGAGTTTAATTTGAATGCTGGAAATTTTTGATGTTTAAAAATTGATCCTGTTCACAAAGGAACAGTTTTGAGGAGATAAGGAAGCTTGGTAAATGTCAACTGTTTGCATATTAGCTTATCATTGTTTCCTAGAAGTTTTTAATTTAAGATTTTTTAATTAAAACCTTTAAGGAATGAGCAATCTATCTTCTGTATTATGTATTAAGTCAATTAGAAATGAATTGTGTGCTAAGAAAAGGAGATTTACTACGTGTAATCCATTAATTTTACTGTGCTTTTTATAATGGGTATCTATGGATATAATAATTAACAAAGAAATAACCAGTAGGCAATAATAGAAATACAGTTCCTAAAATTTTACCAGGTTTATTGTTAACTCTGGATAAGACAGTTTCATTGTTTCAAGTCCATTCTGGAACAGAGCAAAATACAGTCTTAAGGAGACACAAATTCCAATGAACAAACACCTTTTAGGAAAAATAAGAGTCATTGAACGTATATGTACACCAGGAGGGGTATTCTTGTGAAAATCCAGTGGTCGACCTTAAAACAAAATCATCCAAAAGAGTTGTAATTAAACAAAAATAAGTGCAACAAAGAAATCCTTTTAAAAGCCTTCTAGGTAAAGTGTGTCTAGATTGGGGTGGTCCTTACAGTGGCAACAGTAACCACATGGCAGATTTAGCTTTTACTCATACAGACAAAATAGTTTTAAGAGCCAAGGTGGTGAGCACAGTTTCCAGTGCTGGTGGTAAATGTACCCCCACCATGTTAGAAAGCCAGCAATCAAAGGATCCTCTATAATTTTAGCAATGCTGTTTAGCTGATAAGACCCATGTGGTCAGAAAAAGATAAAGATATACAAGTAAAGACAGATTCAGATGAAAAAAAAAAAAAAAAGCCTCTAAAGGGTTTACAGTGTTAAAAAGTATATGTAGACTTGGGAGAGAAAAGAAAAACAATAAAGTTAAAAAGAAAGAAAGAAAGAAAGAAAGAAAGAAGAAAGAAAGAAAGAAAGAAAGAGAGTAGTTGGGTGTGGTGGCACAAACCTTTAATCTCAGCTCTTAACAAACTAAGGCAAGTGAAATTTTGTTAAACAAATGAGTGAAAGGAGCCTTGTGCAAATTGCTGGGACCTCGGGGTGGGGCTAACTGGTGTTGCCTCTGACTGGCACAGCTGGGCCTCCAGGAACATACAAGCAGGACAGGCACCTGTGGTGCCCCCGCAAATTCAAAGTGGGGAAATGGGCAAAAGATGAGAAGCAGTGAGTGCCTTCTCAGGGTGGCTGTGGAGGTAAAGTTGTAGGGCAGAGGCAAATGTCCCACAAGCTGTGGTATGCCCACCTAGCTAGGCAAGGGACCCTGCCTGTTAAGAAATGGGCGAAGGCAGTCTGCCTCCTGGGTGAAAACCAGGTCCAGTGAAAATCCGGTTCCCACTTCTGACACCATTGATGTTTAATAAGATCAGGAAAAACAAATAGGCTGAATAGATGTTTATTCTGGGAGAAATAACTTACAACATAGACAGATGAATACCAGCAGTTTGCTGGTCCCAAGGATGCCTCTGGATGTATTTCTGTCCCCATGCTGCCTGCAAGAGAGCTCTCTGAGCCCCCTACTCAGCCTTTGTTCCCCCAGGTCACAGCAGGCCTTATCTCCACCCCCAATGGGCGTGGTCTTTGCCACAGGTGTATACAAGGTGAATATCTTACTACAAGGACCCACAGGAAAGTGACTGCTGAACTTGTAAAACAAGATGGGACAGTCCTGAAGGGTTCCTGCTTCATGGAAGAGTCAGGCAAGAAGAGACATTCTGCAGGACACAGAGAAAAATGATTGACAAACTTCCAATACAGGTGGACAGTTTAAATTTTTCTGCTTCACTGAGAAGTCTGCCAGACACATGGCCTATGGCCTATGGATACTCCAACTTCACAGGGGAACTTTGGGTAACTGTCCAGACAGTGAGATGTCTCTGTCAATTCTAAAATTTATATATTATACTTCTGAGATCTTTGATGGAGCTGAAGACAGATAGTTATGGTTTTCCTTAGTTATGACAAAAGTCACATATAAAATTTTAGATTCACAAAGATAGAATAGATGATAGAATATTTTCTTTAAATTTTGTCAAATATAAGTGAACTAATTATTGTTAACTATAGTACTTGCTTGATAACTGTTTTGTTATATATAATTTTACTATGTTAAAGTTAAAACCTTTTTTTTATTTAGACAGAAAAGAGGAGAAGATGGGGATACAGTCCTTCTGTATACATGTTTCTCTTATTGGTTGGTGAGTAAAACACTGGCCAATAGCTAGGCAGGAAGCATAGGTCAGACCAGGGGAAAGCTGGAGAAAGGAAGGCAGAGGGAGGTCACAGGAAGGATACTATGTAGCTGCCAAAGGAGTCTGGGCTATCTCCAGTAAGTCAAGACCATGTGAAAATACATAGATTAATAGTTATGGATTAATAATTAAAAGAGAGGTAGCCAATAAGAAGCCTAAACCATTGCCCAACAGTTTAATAATTAATATAGCATCTGTATGGTGATTTGGGACTGAAGGGCAGTGGGACCTGAAGGGACAGAAACTTCCATATTCAGTTCATAAGTATAGCAACTACAGATGCAGGAGTTACTTTAAATAGTTTTTATCTCAAAAGTATCTGGTAATTCATTAGGTTACTGGAGGAGGGCAAATCCATTGCAACGTGGCTACTTGAGAATTACTAATAAAATGATCAATACTCTTCAATTGGTGAGGACTGCTGTGGAAAGTGTTACTGTAATGAGTCTTTCTCTCTGTCACTAGCCAGCTCCCAAATAATGAACATAGAGACATATAAGTTATGAAAACGCAGCCTTTAGATTATGCTTGTCTCAACTAGCTCTTATAACTTAAACAAACCCATTTATTTTAATCTGTGTTCTGTTTCATGTCTTGCTACCTTATCTCTCCGTACTAGCCATACTGCTCCCTTCACACCTGACTGGTGACTCTGCCCTTCCTTCTTCCCAGAGTCCTCTCTGTCTTTGGAAGTCCCATCTAACCTTTTCCTGCCTAGCTACTGGCCATTCAGTTCTTTATTAAATCAATCAGTAGGTGCCCTGGCAGAGACACATCTTCACAGTGTAAACAAACATTCTGCAACACATCACCTTCTTATAGCTTACATTTTGAAATCATGTACTAGAAAATGAACAAGCAAAAAAGATTACTGGACATATGCCACCATTTTTTGCTTTTTCTACTTTAACTCAACAAAGAGAAAGTGAAGATGATCCTTGTATTGGAAATTATGTTTGACAAACTTGCATTGTGTAATTTAGATATTTTATTTTTAATATTTATTTTAGTTATATATATGCATGTGTACCTGTGTGTTTGGGGTAGTTATGGATGTGAATGCAGTTGCATGTGGGTGCCAGTAGAAGGTGTCAGACCTCCTGAAGCTAGAGTCAATTGTAGATGGCTGTAAGCACCCTAACGTTGGTATTAGGAGTCAAACTTCTGTAATGTGAGCTTTCTGGCCTGGTCAGGTCACACCGCCCTTCTCTGCACCATAGAAGCACACAGATGCTATATTAATTATAAAGCTGTTGGCCGGTGACTATGTTTTCTTATTGGCTAGCCTTGTCTTAATTACCATTTCTATTAATCTAAGTATTTCCACATGGTCTTTTCTTACCAGAGAATGAATCCAGACCTGATACTCCTCTCACATCCTACATTGTTACTGCTTAGCATCTCTGCAGAGAAAAGAGTGATTTCTTTTTTTTGTCTCTGCTTATATTCTGATTTGCCCAGCTCAGTCACTTCCTGCCTGTTTGTACAGACTTCCAGACCTCTATGGTTAGCTAGTGGAATTTTCTGCCCAACTACTTTACTTCATGGGATCACGTGATGACTCCTCTCTGCCTACATTTCCCAGAGTCCTCCTCATATCCTAGTCCCACTTATCTTGCTGCCCTATTGGCCATAGTGCTTTGTTCATCAACCAATAAGACAAACACATACACAGAAAAACATTGCCAATCAAGCTTCAGTTTCTAAAAGGGCAGTGACTGTTCTTAAGTACTGAGCAAATCTCTCTGTACCCTGCATATAAATTATATAAAATCAGTTATCTTAATGCATTTAATCTGTTCTCAAATACCTATGAAGATTCATATTTCAAACTTTTATTATCATATATTTGTTGTGTTAACAGTTTTAATATTTTGTCCAGATAGATCATGTGCTTTGGTCATATTCACTTCCCATCACCCTTTTCTTTCTCTGCCTCCTCTGGCAAGTCCTTTTTCTCTTCCTAAATAGTCCCCCTTCCATTTTAGTATCATTCATGTATATGTGTGCACATATACACACACATACATATTTATATACCTACATTCACAATTCATGTACACACATTTGATTTACATTTTTGTCATCAGGACAGTGTATCTTTTCAGCAAACTTAGAATATTGCTGTATTTGAGTTTCAAAAGGAAATTTTTGAAATTTAAGGCTGCTGCTCCAGAATCTTTTTTTTTTTTTTTTGTTCTCCCTTTCATTGTGTAGACTTGGAATGAACCTGACAGCAAGCACCTTTACCAGTGAGCCAGTTCCTGGCCTTAGAATATTCTATATATATTATATATAGAATATTATATATATATCACTTTTGATTCTCTTTTTTTATTTAATTTATTATTTTACATGTCAATCCCAGTTCCCTCTCCCTCCCTCCCTCAGTCACTCCTTCCCTCCCTCCCTCCCTTTTTTGGACAAAAGTTTCACAGTATTTTATTGAACATACAATTGTCTATCTCTAATGCTGCAGATACCTGTCAACACTGAGGTTCAACATTATCCTGGAAGTCTTAGTTCCCAGGACTGGAATTTTGCATGGAAGGATAAATAAGGAAACAATCAAACATAGGGACACAGTGACCTTGTGCATAGTTTTTATATTGAACCATATTTTTATTATGATTGTGTTTCTTTGGTCTCCTAAGCTTAAAGAATCTGTTCAGATAAATGGTTGTGGGATAAACAAAGCTGATAAATACACATGATGCTGTCTTTTGACATTAAGGTAATTATAGAGCATTATATGTTGGGAATAGCCAGTAGTTCTAAAGTAATATGATTAAATAAGACATTTTCAAACTGTAATTCACCTACTCTAATATTTCACTATTTTCTCTTTGTTGCTACAAAGCTGTGAATTTCAAGATTTATTTGTAACTGTTCTCTATATTTTCTGCTGTACATAGTATTTGTGGGCTATGGCAACCAATCCCCTTGGGCTTTTTTTTTTACTTTAATTTGCATAAACACGAGCAGCATATGAATATTCAGTGAATGGCTTTGCATTAAGTAAGTGCCCTTAATCAGCTTTTCAGTTCAGTTTTATTGGTTGCATGCACAGTCAGTTATTTCATCCAGAAAATCTGAAAGCCCTACAAACTAACCAGGTAAGGATTGTAATTCCTTGATGCATTTAATGAAAGAACATTATCATTTGATTACATAGGTTCTGGAGAATGCTAAAAGCATGGTGGTCCCCTCCTCCCCTGTGTGTGTGTATTTTTTTTCCTACCCTTGGTGGTCAGGTGGATGCATGATTCTCTAATTTGCATAAACATCAGTTCTATGAATAATTCATCAGGGTTATTTTAAACACTAGGCTTCTACTTTGGATGGCACTAGGATATTCCATTTGATTGGCTGGATGCTGTTTTCATCACCAGCAGAATTCCTATAACATGAAAGCACCTAAAAAAGCGGAATTAAATATACAGTATTTGTTTTTTGAAAAATGCCTGTTATCTTTTCAAAGCAAATTGTACCGCTCCCCCCTCATCTTCCATTAGAGCTTCAAGCTTTTCATGATAAATACATTACAAGCTCAAATGTGGCTGTTTATAGACTTGACCGGAGTCTGTGATTTCTGCAGAATGGGGTAGCAGCTGTAGTCTTCTGAACATGCATAAACATGAGCAACATGTAAATAAGAAACTGTCACATGCGTGCATATGGAGCCCTGAACAGCTCCATTGCTAGGAGCCATCTATTTTCTTTATCAGAATCTCTTCTTTGAATGATAACTTTGAGAGTGTTTCATCTATTTAAAAATGTCACAAGCAATTATAGTAAAATATATGCATATAATGAGCACATATGATCTGACAAATTATTTCTTGTTGAATATGTTATTTATAGATTCCTCTAAGCCCACCTGCAGATTTTTAAAATTGCTAGATTTTTGCAATACAATAGTGACTCAAGAAGTATTAATCAAGAATGACCAGGATAATTAATTTAGGGATTAGGGTGCAATTCACTCTCATAATTTACTAAAAGTAAGTCATGCCTCTATGTATGCTTGTGAAGATGGGGAATATAGGTTCAAGCACTTGCTCCTCTGATCTCAGAGTCTCCACTTGCTAAGATTCTGATTACAAACATTTGTAATTCTGGAACATTGCAGATATTATAATATTGAAGAATATTGCAAGTTGAATTTAAGTTTTAACACATTCCCTTTTTGTATTTCTACTCTACACTGTAATGTAGCTCAAATTAATATTTTGAGCAGTATATTAAGAATGTGTGTGATCATTGTGTGTAATCAACTATGAAATAGTCTACAGTCACCATACTTCCTACACACTGAAGGTGCAAAAATATCAAAGGGATCTTCAGGAATGAACAAAGCAAGCTGAAATTCTCTCAGCATGTATATTGCTCATATGAAAATTTTAATGTTTCCTGGAAATCAATATTGAATTTTAATGTTCTTCATGGACTTTAATAATTTGCAAATATGTGAGTTACAAATGGTTATGAATGTGGAGACTAATAGGCTTTTTTGTGTATCTAATGACACACCTGGGACAGATTTGTTCTTTTGTATGGATTACTTTGTAGTTGAATGAGGCTCTATTTTTATTTTCATTTTTCCCCTTTAATTGTTGCTATACTTTTGCAATCGGCATTTATAATATACACATATGACATAATATTCCCTCATTCACAAAGAATGTATATTTGTCATTTTATTTTGTTATCTGTTGCTAAGATGATTAACACAAAGATAAGTTGTTTAAAATGAGAAGAAATAGCAAATTTCTCTCAGAATTCCTTGTGGTCACATCAGCAGTTGTATTTTAAATGTAATTATGAGTGGTAATTTAACTCTCACATCTGTGGTGTGCTATGTTTAATTAAATTTTGCATAACTCAGTAAGGATGCTATTTAAATATCAGCCATTAAATGTTTACGACTGTAATAAACACCACACAAAGCCATGCTATATGGAGGCTATAGATTTGAACCCTTTGACCCCCCCCAAAAATTCAAATGATCCTCATTTTATTTAACAAATTTTCAAACAAAGCTGCTTAAATGTATATATAACCAATATGTGTTCCTTCCATTTGGTTTAAAGTAGTCCCAAATTCTTTCCAAACCAAAAATGAGTAGTTAAATTATAATTTCTCAAGACAGTACTGTCTGTGGATCAATAACTTTATTTTAAATTCTATTTGGGTATACAAAGTTTTTATAATGGAAAATTTTTATTCAGCTCTTTTTGATTGGACAGTTGTGGAATGTACAGCTTAATGCAGTGCATGGAGTTCTTCTATGATTTTTCCATTCATAGTTATTCACGGAAATGACTGAAACTTCTTTAAAGAAAACATATGTCAAATGAAGTTGAAAACTAAAGATCTAGTGAGTTGCTGCAGAATTTATCTTCTGTTTTGGTAAAAGATTCTTCCTAGGTAGGAATTATCTTGCCAACGTCCATTTTATTTAGCAACATTTGTTTATATTCTAGATAGAAATTGTTTCTCTGGCGGTGTGAATTACAGGCTGGTGATCCTTTGCTCTATATAAAATCCATATATGAATGAGTACATACTATGTTCTGTTTCTCTTTTTTGTGACTGGGTTACCTCATTCAGGATGGTTTCTTGAAGTTCCATCCATTTTTTTCTAGCAAATTTCAATATTCCATTGTTGTTGTTGTTTTTTTTTCCACTGAGTAGTATTCCATTGTGTAAATGTGCCACATCTTCTTTGTCAATTCTTCAGTTGAGGGGCATCTAGGTGGCTTCCGGGTTCTTGCTATTACAAATAAGCTGCTATGAACATCTGCTATGAACAGATGTCTTTGTTGCATGGATGTGGATCATTTGGGTATATGCCTAAGAGTCGAATTGCCAGGACCTGGGTAGACTGATTCCCATTTTTCTGAGAAACTGTCATATTAATCTCCAAAATGGCTGTATGAGTTCGCACTCCCACTAGCAGAGGAGGAGTGTTTCCCTTTCTCCACATCCTCTCCAGCAAAACTTGTCCTTGGTGTTTCTAACTTTAGCCATTCTGGCAGGAGTAAGATGGTATCTCAAAGTTGTTATGATTTGCATTTCCCTGATGGCTAAGGATGTTGAGCACTTTCTTAAGTGTCTTTCAGCCATTTTAGATTCCTCTATTGAGAATTCCCTATTCATTTCTGTACCCCACTTTTTAATAGGGTCATTTGGTGTTTCAGTGACTAGTTTCTTGAGTTCTTTGTATATTTTGGAGATCAGCCCCCCTCTCTCAGATGTAGGATTGGTGAAGATCTTTTCCCAGTCTGTGGGCTGTCATTTTGTCTTGTTGACTGTGTCCTTTGCCTTAGAGAAGTTTCTCAGTTTGAGGAGATCCCATTTATTAATTGTGCTAATGGTGTTATGTACAGGAAGTGGTCTCCTGTAACAATTTTTGCAAGGGTACCTCCCACTTGCTCTTCTCAGACATTCAGGGTGGCTGGATTTATGTTGAGGTCTTTGATCCATTTGAACTTGTGTTTTGTGCATGGTAACAGACATGGATCTATCTGAAGTCTTCTACACACCATCATCCAGTTGTGCCAGCACCATTTCTTGAAGATGCTTTCCTCATTCCATTGTATACTTTTAGCTGTTTTGTTGAAAATCAGATGTTCATAGGTGTGTGGGTTGATATCAGGATTTTCTATTAGATTCCATTGGTCTACCTGTCTGTTTTCGAAAGAGAAGGGGAAGAGAGGAAAGCATGTGGGACTAGGAATACTGAGTCAGGGGAAGAACAGATGAGAGCAAAAGAGAGATAGATAGAGAAAGAGAGAGAGAGAGAGCCAGAGAGCTACCATACTAGAGGGAGCCATTATAGGTTTGAAGAGAAAACTGACTCTAGAGAAATGATCAGAGACCTACTAGAGACCTACAGAGACCCAACTAACAATCTGATCAACAGTGGAAAGGCTACCTTAAATGCCCTTCCCTAATAATGAGATTGATGACTAACTTATCCGCCATCCTAGAACCCTCATCTAGTAGCTAATAGAAACAGAAGCAGACACACACAGCTAAACACTAAGTTGAACTCCTGGAATCCAGCTGGAGAGAGGAAGGAGTTATAAGAAAATGGGGGCAAGACCAGGCTACAGAAAACCACAGAGACAACTGACCCGAACAAGTGGGAGCTAATGGACCCCCAGACTGATAGCTGGGAATCCAGCATTGGACCAACTCAGACCCCCCTGAACATGGGTCTCAATTAGAATGCCTGGGCAGTCTAAGAGACCTCTGACAGTGGAACCAGGATATATTCCTGGTGCACGAAAGGACTTTGGGAGCACATTCCCCATGGAGGGATATTCCCTTAGCCTAGAGGCAGGAGGGAGGGCCTAGTCCCTACTCCAAATGACTTCACAGATTTTGTTGATCCCTCCTGGAAGGCATCATCACCCTCTCTGTGGAGTCAGGGGAGGGGGATGGGATGGGAGAGGGTGGGGGGCATGGAAGGGAAGGAGGGAGGGAACTGGGATCGATATGTAAAAATAAGAAAAAAATTACACACACACACACACACACACATACATACACTATGTATGTATAAAGACTTTGTACACGCAAACCAAGCATTCTAATACCTAGGAACAGAATGAACACCTCCAGCTGGTTGAGATTTTAGTTTTTATTGTGTTTCCTCCATCCTTCCCTCTCTTCCTTCCTCTCTCCCTTCTTTCCTTCTTCCCTTCTTCCCTCCCTCCCTTTTTTCCCTACTTTCCTTCCTTCCTTAATGTTTGACATTTATGAGTGGGCAACTCATGTTAAAATTACCTCAGAATCAGACAGAAGTAATAAAAGAGTATGTTAAGATTCTAGCTATTTTTTGAGGATTATTTTAGTCAAACAAGATTCCTGCTGTATTTTATAATCATGTTGAGTTGAATTTCTGGCTGATAAATGGATACACACAGTATCACAAGCAGAGTTCGTTCTTAATTACTCACTGGCATTTTCCTGGGAACAAATGGCCGTGCACGTTCACACTCACAGTTCTCTTAGCCTGCTAACTTGTATGACCTAACCAAAAGTGACACTGCACAATATACTGCCAAAGATTAATGCAAATATTCTTAAAGATGGAACTTTTGAAGAACATATTTTATTAAAATTACTGTCTAGAGGAACACAATAACATTGAGTGACATCTGTAACATTAGAATTTCATCACCAGCTACAGTTCTTTTGATTCAGAGTATACTGGCTTAGCATACAAATAAAGTTTCTGGTTTATTTATTTACTTAAGGTTTAGTATAAATTTCCAAAGAAGAAAGTAATTGTTTAATTGTTAGTATGGGATGCTCATGTTACAAGATATTGAAAATAATTATAACCAAATCATGCATGCTGAAAATACTTTTCTATATCTGATTATTTTTATTCTGATGTGATCAATTTCACATTTTCTTTTTAGCATGGCTTCAAGAGTAATTTTCTACTTATTCCTAGGTCTGTAAATTGTTAGTTCAATATCCAGTTCCCAGATACTTGTATCAAAATATGTCTGAGCTTGCACCTATATTTTCACATGAAATTAGACCATTAAACTGAACTCCAAATAACCAATCTTATGAGTCTTTTTCTCTGAGACTATCTAAATTCCTTTGCCACCAATTTTGAAGTCTTCTGGTCACAGTGAGAAAATTTTTGCCTACCAACAGACTATTTTAATAAGTCTTATAATATACCCCGGAGAGGATTTGATTTCACTAGGAAAGGAATATTGTCTCAATAATGGTTGCTTCTTGATATGTTTGAGACAACAAATTATATTTTAAAGGTAGTAATATCAAGAGTTTTGAGAGGCTTTACTTATAATTAACTTACAATACATTTGTGCAACCTGAAAGGCATTTTATCTTATAGTAAATTTGAGATCCATGATAAAAGAGGTTAGGGATAGACTCAAATCACAGAATAGGTCTTGCAATCATATAAATATTTTCCTGAAAAAAGTTATTTTTTATTTATACAATACAGTATTATATTACTAGTACTTACACTTCATAAATCAAACACCGAGAGTGTTTTATCCTTCTGTTCTTTCTGTGACAAACGATTTAAAATGATTTTTTTTTTGTAGGTACTGAGGATCATATTGACCAATCTGTTATGGGACAGGCATTACAGAAATTAGTTTGCTTAGAAATGTATTTATATGTCATCAATTTTAGACTTTATTTCTCTGTATTACCACATGCTGAGAAGAATTTTAAGCATTCATGTACATCTTCTCTTTACTCTCCACTAGAAATGATGATCCTTATTTACTTAATTATAATTTCAATGATGTGGATTGTAATATTGAAAACAATAGATTTAGGCATGAATAAATGAGAATAACAGATGATGCCTCTTTTAACATAAAAAATCATTTAAGGAAATTCCCAGAGCAGGGAATAGAGTGAAAGACAACAAGAAAGAGAAAGAGAGAGAGAGAGATCATACTTCCAAAAATACTCCAAAAATTAAATCAAAATTATATAAGAACCTCAATTTAAGACCTCCCCAACTGCAACAGTACTACAAGAAAATGGTATACCTGGATGTACTGACATATACCTGTAATACTAGTATTTGGGGGGCTGATGACAGGTTGGTAGCCGTGTGAACTACATAAGTGAAAATCATTCCCAAGAAATCACAGCTGAAAAGTCTCATGATGGAATATTTAATGACAGCAATTTAGACATGACCTCTACAGCACAGGGAGTGATAGAAGCTGATAGGCCTCTTGTTCATACATCAAAAGACACACCCAAGGAATTGAAAACAAAAACATGAATATGAGAAAATATTCACAAACCCACATCCAATAGGAGTTAATATAGAGAACACATAGCAGACTGCCACAACCCAGTAACAACAACAAGGAGTAAAAAAGGCACTTCCCTAAATACTATATATCCACATTCAACAAACACACAGATGCTCAGTGGTACTTATTATTTAAGAAATACATATCTAACTCACATCTACTGAAGATCAAAAAGGCAGGAATTGGACATTGAATTTTTTAATGGAAAAACTATAATCTTCATGACCCTGATGATATTGTAAATGATACGATTTATTCATAGTTTTTTTTTAAAAAAATCTATTGTGAATGGTAGTGTTTCCATGATCTCTTTCTCAGCATGTTTGTTATTGACACATTGAAAGATTTTGTAAGTTGATTTTGTATCCTGATACATTTCTGAAAGACTTAAGCATTCCTAGAAGTTTTCTTGTGGAACTTGTTGGATCTCATATATAGTATCATATCATTTTCAAATATGAATAACATATATATGTGTGTATTACAGTATTAATAATTAAAGAAGTCACAAATTTGAAGAAGTATGTGGGGACATGGTTTAGAGGGTGAGATGAGAATGATGTAAACATAGCATAAATGTATGAAATTCTCAAATATTTCAAAATTAAAAATGTAAAATTAGTAGTTTCAGTAATTTCCATAATATGCAGGGAGATTATGAACAATATGGTCCTTTTCTTCCTATGCTTGAGTCTCTGAACTGAAGGTGACACTTAACAATATTTTACCTTTGGCTTAAATTTAAGACAAAATGCTACAAAGAAGATCATAGGACCAAGATTTACAGTGGATGATTTTTCTACAGTGACAGTTCTTCTACACACCATACTTCTGCTATCACTATTAGATTATCTTTGCCTCGTGATCATATGAAAGCATTAATCTCCAGACCTTTTTTGTCCACTAGAAAGTTAGTGGTTTAGGGGCTACAGCCTTCCAAATTCTTCCTTTCTATAACAACTTATAAAATGACTATTACTAAAATGACCATTTCTGTTATCAAAAAAATTCATTCCACATCATACCTTTGAACTTCCCTGACCACATATATATGTTTTATAATCTTAAGAACAAATTAGCTAAAACATCCTGAGAGCTTTGTCATGCTCATGTTGCTTTGTCCACATGGGACAATTAATGCTGAAGATTTATTGAAATTGAACTGTGTCTGACAGTGTCAAAATTTTGGATGAATCATTTCACTTCATGCTCATAATCACATGGGGTGTGTGTGTGTGTGTGTGTGTGTGCGTGTGTGTATACCTAAAATATCATCACCTCATTCAAAACTATACAACTAGTAATTTGAGGATTGGGTTAGTCTAATCCCAAATTTCATACGTATCACATGGATACCTCATGCTAATATTAGTACTCTTATAATGTTTAATGCAGCCTTGTTATATACTGCAGGCTGGTCTGGAACTTACTGTGATCCTTCTGTTTTAGCCTCCTATGTGAGAAGAATACAGACCTAAGCCACCAGCCCTGTATGAATCTTAAAATTAGGTTTATACTAGAACTATTCAATTTGAGTTTTCAAAAGAAAATTAAATACATGAATACAATTGAGTTTTTATTATATAATAAACACTAAGCAAGTGTTTCATGTGTCTCATAAGTTTTTATTGAAAACTGGAAATAAAATTAGGTGATTCCTGTGAAATCATGATGTCCAGGATTCTGAACCACAAGCTTCACTTCTAGTTAAGATAATCCATAAACATTCATCAAAGGGAGATAACTTGTTTTAAATTTTTATAAACATGTGCCTTTTTCTTTTAAATGGACTGAGTCACCATTTCTTGCTAGATTTATCCATTCACTCATCAAACATTGAGCAAGGTTCTAGTAAGTTCCATGCAGTTCTTCAGATATGAGGGTTGAGCTGTGGATTTGAACACTCATTTGCATCTTTGGGATCAATTCATGTATCGCATTGAAAATATATTAAAATTGTAGACAATGACTGTACAATAACTTTTCCCTTCCTAATAGACTTATTCGAATTTTCAGAACCAATAATGCATTAGACTTAAGATATATATTTTGATTTAAACTTTTCTAATATCCTTAATTATTTTTGACCTTAATATTGTTGAGTTGGAAAAATGTTGACTTTATTTAAAACAGAGGACTTGTTCCTTTCATTAGCTAGTCTCTCATAACAAATTCTGAGTTGGCATAGGTGACTATGTCACCTAGCCTCCTTTAACTTGTTTTTGGCAGTTATTTCTCATGGTCCTTTGAGACATGTTACTACCTCCATGTCTGATCCCTATCACACATGTTTATGAAATGTGTATATATATATATATATATATATATATATATATATATATAATTTATCTTCCTCTTTCCTATATTTTTCACTTATTTTTTTGCTCAGTTTCTACAACATCTTCTTACTTCTAAATTTATGAAATGATGAGATTCAAATTCATTATATGTATGTAATCTAGTTTTTATGGGTATCATGTTATAACATTAAACCATTGCAAATTCCATTTTCAGGTCTTAAAATCCATGATTACACAATATACTAGCTATCTATTCTTTGATTATGTGAAAATAATTTAAAATACAAAAATTCTAAAGAGTACAGATAAATCCTCCTGAAATTTCCAGTGTTATACACATCCCAATTATAAGCTGATAGTTTAAGAACAAAATGGAAGAGAAACAAGATTATTAATGAAAGTAATAAAATCAGTATTATTTCACCATTATTTCTTTAAAGATAAGCTTCTGGTGAATATCAATCAGCTTTCCATTACCTTTACATATTTACCTAACATAAACTGGGAAACAACAATAACAAAAAGAAGGCTCCTGTAGCCTTCAGGAGCATTTTCCCAAGCCCTATTTCTTTCTACCAGGCTTTAGAACCCACAAAATTTAAGCTTTTAATACTTGGGATTTTGATGAACATTTAAGTTCAAAATATAGAAGTAAGGAGTTGAAACAGGTAGGAAACTGTGACACATTACCTTTTGCTAAAAGGGACAGAATTGTTCTTTTTCTATCAAAATCTCTATATCTAAAAGTAGCACTTATAAAACTTATCCTGGTAATGGGTAACACACAAAGTTGGAAACTAGAGCCCATTGACTTGGCAGCATTTGCCTCTAAATATCCAATGGGAAGTAGTGGTAAACATTTCTCACTTTATAGAATTATACTTGGTAAACATTTTGATCTTTTACTAAAAATCTTTGAGAAATATGTTATTAGCCTATTGATCTTCATGTGAGCAAGCAGATCATTCATATAAACTGGAGTGGATCAAGCAGTGAATTGTGTAGATGAGGCTCGTGGAGTGACACTACAGATGACTGAGGGAATGGGGCAGCCAGAAAACTGTCACATATTCTACCTGGGCAAATGTTAATTAAACATCACACAATTGCTACAACTCTCATTGATTTATAATGTTTTAGTGCTAAATTAATTATTGAAATCTAAGCAATTATGACAAGTGTTGGGATATAGCAGTGATAGAAATGAATATAATCTATTTTTCACAGAAGTCCCACTTCAGTTCTGCATTTTTGGTAGTTCATGAATATTTGTGTGATTATACTCAGTCTCCCCTTACCCCTTTCCTTAATAAAGAAAGCTCAGTGTTATTAGGTGTCAAAGGAATGAGACAAAACTGCATCCTATCCTCCCTCTCACATAGTTACTGCACAACATACAGAAAGCGAATGAGGTTTCCATGAAGTCCTTTAGCTATAAGACACATCCTTCTGCTCTAGCCTCTTCCTCTCTCTGCTGCCCAGAACATGTGTCATCTGATGGTTAAAGTTGAAGCAGCGATTGAGAAATCATAAGATTGCTTGAAGATCGAAACTACATTCTGAAATTTTGAAGCAGAAACATGAAAGGAGTCTGATTCTCTGGTAGTATCTCAGAGTGACCTTAACTTAAGCAGTTTTGTCAAGGAGCACATGAAGGGACTGGTCCTTGTGGAATAACCACAACATCTCCATGACTTAGGGCAACAGCAGAATATCAGAGAGGAGTTTCAGTGAGCATCCACTGATGTTGGTGAGGCAAAGGCCTTGAACCAGATAAATGAATCATTGCAGTGAGCATTTGAGGATTGGGCTGATTGGACAAAAGGGTAAACTTCATGGCACACTGTAGCTCCTCATGCAACTAGGATGAATAAGCAGGTGTTAGAGAGATGGGAAAGAAGGAGGAGTGGGTGTGTGTTTGCTTCACTCCTACTGACAATTATGGTCCTGGCATTCTGCACACTGCCAGAGGAGATGGGTAGTCATCAACTCAGCTACAATCCCTATGACCTACAGCGATGACCATAATATGAGATATGCTGGAGAAATAGTGGCATAAATATTGTGGGAGTAACCAAATGGTCTTTGGCCACATTTATCACACCCCCTGCTTGAGACAGAAGCTATCCCTGATACTGCTAGGGTGGCCAAGAAGCTGAGGCTGAACAGTGCATGGGCTTAGGGGAAAACCAAGTCTTATTGCTCTTGTGAAAGAATGTTGATGTACCAGAATGTTATTAGCAGTCGTACTGTTGCTCAGCTCTCATCAGAGAGGCTTCTTGTAGTAGATGGGAGCTGAACAGAGACTACAAATTGAACAGTGTACAGTGAATGAGAAGCTTTGTAATACATAGTTCTAAATGGCATGGCTTCACCAAAGCTCTCCCCTCAGGGCTCAGGGAGCTATATTGAAGAGGAGACATAAATATTATAAGAACTTGAGGCAATAGATGGCAGCAAGAAGCAGTGACTTTCAGATATAACAGGACTCATGCACTCATGAACTCACAGAGATTGTGGCAGCATACATAGGAATTATACAAGCTCAAGGAAGATGGGGGTCCCTGTGAATGAAAGGGAAATGTGGACACAGGATCCTACTCCTAATCAAGAAGCTAACTGCAAATTAAAATCTGCTTGCAAAAGATAAATTCATTTTCTCTACAGAAAATTTACTATGTCTGTTAACCATACTTCAGGGGAGGCTACAGGCTCAGCAGTGTTTGTTTAACATGAAACAAATTCATTGACATCTTTGTAGATTTTTTGTCTCATTTTGTTTAGGGCACTTTTTTTGTCTTATCAGTCTTTTGCTTGTGTATTATGGTTTCTGGTATTATGTTCTTGTGAGAGGCTATGTGTTTGTTATTTGGCCTTGTTTATTTAAAAGAGAGAAAGAAATGATATAGAGTTAGAGGAGTTGAGGGAGAGGGAAATAATGATCAGAATGTTTTGTATGAAAGCATTTCTATTCTATTAAAAAGAACGGTAGCTAATGAAAAGTGTTGGTTGACTATTTTATGCAGGTTCTGAAAGAAGTGACCAGCCCAGAGCCCTCTTCTCAATGAACTATCATGTATGGTGTTTCTGCTTTGTCGATGTATGTTCTGCTTCACTATCTTGTAGTTTTTTCCTCCCTCCTCTGTCTCACAAAATTCATTGTTCAAGTAAGTGACTTTAATAAGCTCCATTGTTCATGAATATCTCCTGTCTTCAGTACAATTACCCTGCAGGTAAAAACAGCATCTTCTCTTGTTTTCTAAGTCACCATGTTCTGACTAAGCTCAGATACTCAATAAGCCATTCATTAACCAAGTAATTAAATGATCCAGGCGTCCCTGTTCAGAATTAAAAAAAAAAATGATGTTGCAATTTATATGAGAGTATTTATAATTTTTAAAGAGTTCCTCTTCTATGCTAAATATATTCCTTAACAACATGTAAGAGTCTGATCACTTGTAACAATTTACATGAGCAATTTTAAGCATGAAATTAAGAGAGAGATCAATGATTTCTTTAGTAGCACATGTTTTCATCTAACAAATCCATCTCGAACTCACTGTGTACCAGATTCTAAGCTAATCTGTCATGAAAGCAGGGTAGCTGAAACAGGAGTGCATAAGCAAATGACCACACTGCAAAGAGCTCACATTGTTACTTGGACAGTGGGCTCAACAAAAATGTGCAAATTAATATAATCCAAAAAAAAAATAAAGAATAAAATGTTCTCTAAATTTTAAGACAAAGTGAGAGGAAAGAGGGTGACTAGGATAAAGGCTATTTATGAGCCAGTGTTATTGTTTCAATGTGAAGTATCCTCCATAGCCTCACAGGTCTGAACATTCAGTCCCTAGCTGATGGACTGATAAAGGAAGTGTACCCTCTGGAGCAGGACTGAGGCAGAATAACCCAACTTTTCTTGCTGTCCTGTATGTCTCTGTGTGGATGAATAGAGGCCAGCCTGTCTCCTGCTTCTGCCAAGTCTTATCTGCCTGCTGCTGTACCTTTTCTGCCATGATGTACCAAAATCTCGGGGACTATAAGCCAAAATAAGTCCTTCCTCTGTTAAGTTGTTTGTGTTAGAGGTTTTTTGTTTTTATTACAGCAACAGAAATTTAATTAATAGGGGTAATTAATAGGAAGCGAAAGTAAGAATTTTATTTTACTTCAAAGGAAATGTAAGTTTCTGGATAATATATTTTCATATTGCCAAATCAAGGTTTTCTTCCAGCTACCGGATAAAAGTCAGGGTATTTGAGGGACTTGGTAGAAAAGGGGAGAGAAGTAAAGTATGGCAGGTGTAGAAATAAACAGCAGTGAAAAGGGAAAAATTCAGAAAATATTCAGTATATAGAACTGGCAAGACGTACTGGAGGTTGTGAGTAGTTATTAGTTTAGGAGGTGTGCTAGTTAGGCTTTTATCAACTTGACACAGACTAGAGACATCTGGGAAGAGGGAACCTAAATTGAGGGACTTTTTCCATCATCCATCAGATGTCCTATAGTCAAATCTACCCATGGCATTTGTTTGATTAACCACTACTGTGGGAGGGCCCATCCCAATATGGGCTGTGGCAATACTGGGAACAAATTATGGAGAACAAGCCAGTAGGCAATTTTCCTCCCTGGTCTCTGCCTCTTCTGCTGCTGTGGCTCCTACTCCTGTTTCACTTAACAATGGAAAGCAACTGAGACATGCAAGCCAAACAAAGCTACTGTTGGTCACGGTGTTTTAATGACAATTGTCCCCATAGGCTCAAATACTGAATGGTTGGTCTTTAGGTGGTGGAATTGTTTGGTTAAGGAATGGCAGATATAGCCCTGTTAGTGGAGTGTGTCACTAGGGGTGCACTTTGAGATTTCAAAAGTCTACACCATTTTTTTGGTGTGTGTGGGGGTCTCACTATATAGCTGTGGCTGTCCTGGAACTCACTATGTAGACAAGTGAGTTCTCTGCTACTGCTCCGGTGCCATGGTTCCTGCCTGTGCCATGCTTGCTGCCTGTGCCATGCTTCCTGCCATGATAATCGTGGACTCAATCCCAGAAACTAAAAGCAAAACCACAAATTCAATGTTTTCTTATAAGCACTTGTTATAAGTTCCCTCGGTTATAGTGTCTCTTCACAGCAATAGAAAAATACCTTAGCTTCTGTTTATCATATTACTAGAAAGCAAATGAGGACTGGGGTTGGGGGTGGGGGGAGGGGTAGTAAGCACTGCCTCTACGGTCAGTATATTGAACTGGTGGAGTGTCAAAGTAACCTTGGACATATTGAGACATTGAACAGCATACACTTATGTAAGCCTGTGGAATCCCAACCTTCCTGAAAGCAGTTGGTCTTCCACCTGGAAGACCTGTCAGGGGACAACAGAGTCAAGGGACACTTCTGGAAAGATGTCTTACTAGTGACTGATAATACTTGTAAGAGGATAAACAAGAGACAGAGACATAAGAAACAAACAATAATCTTATGAAGATCATTATTTTGCAAACAATGTAAAATAGCTGAATTCCTCATTTTAAAATGTTGAATGTTTGTCTTTATCATGCCTCAGACTTTCAAAATGTCCTCTGGCAACTGACAATTTTAATTGTAGAAAGAAAACAAAACAAAAAAAAAAAACAAAAAATTTCAAAATTTATTACACTTGATAGGTAAAATTGAAAGTATTCTCTCAGAGTATGATGCTAGCTATATCTTATTTGAATTATCAGGAACCATCACAAATGTAGACATCCAGAGAAAGAAATCCATATCAGAAAATTGACAGCTTTGTGGCTGGCTTGAAAGGTAGAAGTGAGATATATTTTTAAACTACCAGAAACTGTAGTGAAGCTTCCCAAATGCAGAAACTTGGTGATTAAGCATGCTGTCAATAGATTCTGACAGTAGGCATGAGATGATAGCTTGGGCATCACATGTACGGACATTATTGTGCCAGATAGATAAATATACATTGTCCAAATCCTCTGTGAGGTTTGACGAGTTTGCCCAGCCCCTCCATAACCATCAAGATGAAGATTTTAATGGTATTTATTATTAATTAACTGGGAGCATCTACCTAGGATATAGCTGATCTTACAGTGAGAGATAAGTCAGTCTGTAATATAGACATCAAAACCGTGGAAGGGTAAGATATTAGATTTGCATTACTTAAAATTCTTGGCTTAGTTTTTGTTTTCTTTTTTTTCTTTTGCATAATGGGGCTTAAATATTCTTTGTAATGTTAGAAATTAACAACCCTAAAAGGAATTTATGAATGAAATAATTTATCAGAGATTATTTGGAAATACTAAAGTTTTTTTTTTCCCCTTTCCAACTTCAAATCTGTGTTGGAAACCTCTACAGATAAAGCATTTTCAAATAGCATTAGGTTTGAACCTGTTAACTTGAGCAAGACTGGCATGTTCACCAGGAGGAGCAGGGTAACAGCTGTAACCAGTTGTCAACCAGGTCCTGTGTCTTAAAATCACTCAGTGTTTCAGCAGCTGTGACATGTACTTATCACTGTTATTCATCTCTCAAGGAAAAGAAACAGAAGATAATAATACCGGGGACAAGTAAAGCCACCTGGGGAACTGTAACTCCGACTCATCCTGTCCCCATGGTATTTCCACACTCTTCTCCCAGTCTTAGCAGGAGGGTGGGTCTCTCCCATTAGTTCGGGAAAATGACCACACAGCTGAAACAGTTCAGTAAAGGGAAGAAACATCTACCTGATAAGAAATTTCAGAAAAATGAACCTTTTCAGGTGTTTTGTGATCTCTGCTATTTGTAAGAATCATAAGAATTTAAGATTATATTATAAATTTATCACAAGATTAATAATTAGGAATATAAAATAACAATTGTTAATAACATTAAGGACAGATGAAGAATGTTAAGACCTGACCCCTTCATGTATGAGTAGTATCACTCATAACCACAGTTGAACCAGGCTAAAGCCTGGGTTCTATTAATCCTCACTGGACTTGTTTACTTCCCGGACATCAGAAGTGCTTCCCCCATCTTTGTCCAATTTTCAAAAGAGGCACAGTCTCTACATCACAGTCTTGCATCACAAGAAGAGAACTTTTGTCACAACATTGAAGCTGAAACAAAATTGTGTTGGTCTGGCTAGTAACTACGGAACTTACAAAGTTTTGAAACCTTGTGGAACACTAATGATAGCGAGGTTAGAATTGGGGCTAGGCCTAGGGTTAGGGTTAGGGTTAAAAAAGGTGATCAAACTGAGAGCTGGGTGGGGGAGACATGGAAAGAGTTTCAGGGAGTAGACTTGGGAAGAACTAGAGGGAGAAAAGAGAAACGTTAAAGCATTTTGATTAAAATGTATAAAACGTTTTAAATAAAAATGTTTTTGAAATTTGTATAAATAAATACATCGAATGGGAAAAAAAAATGTGGTCCAAATTGGAGCACAGTTGGTCTTACCACATAGAACTTCTCAGCCAACCATAAGGCAGACTCACACTAACTAGGTCATGGAAAATTGTCTTTTTTCTCATTTATTTCCTTTTTGACCTTCATATATACAGTTTTTCTGTAATAATTTGTAGTACTAGCCCATTTGAACACATGGCTCTGGCAGGCCTTGCCCTTCTCCCCCATTCCTTCTGCCTTGCTAAATACTGTTAGGTTGCATTCCTAAAGCCAGCCACCAAGGCCTGTTACCTTATTTGGCCACTTCCTCCTGCCGAGGCTGACTACCAAAGTCCAGCAATCAGAAGCCCCCTTTGGTTCACCTAAATAACATGTCCAAATAAAATTAAACATCTTATCCTAACTTGGGATTTCCCCCTTCATCATAAACTTCCATTTGCAGATGGACCTCGTCTGCCTTCTCTCTATCTAGAGGCAATCCTTTGTCCCTTCAGGACAAATACATCTGTCCCCTTTCCCTTCTCCCCTGTCTCCTATCTCCAAGTTGCATCCTAGTCCATTCTAATATAGACTTTCTTTTTTCTCTTCTTAACAATGACACCTGCAAGGTCAGTTGCTGCTGTTTTCTGCCTGAGTAAGAAAGCGGCCACTTTAACTCTTCTTCCCTGCTTAATAAAGGATCACTGTGAAAACAGGTATTTGGAATGGTCCATGAGGGAGCCCTTTGGGTTTGCGCACACTGGGGGTTGTTCCCTTTCCATATGTTTAATTAGTTTAAACATGTAATCAATCCTAGAATTTTAAGTCATCATTTAAGTTTTGGGGAGATCATTTTCTTGGTTGCTGATGAAAAGGATCATTAAGGGAAAGTTGACATATTTCTAAGCTTGCCTTTGAAGTGTGCATGCTTGCTTCTGACTCCTTCCTTTTCTAAAAATATGTGCCTTTATTTTGTGAATTAGGAAGTTAAAAAACAGGATGATAGTTAAGTGTATATGATTATTGTGAATATATATGTACAAGTGTAAAGAACCTTGAGTAACTTAATAGCAGATACATTCTGGGAAATATGTTGTAAGATGCCTCAAGGTTGTTATTGCTAAAACACCAATACCATGACTGAAGCAACTTGGGGAGGAAGGAGTTTATTGAGTTTATACTGCCATATCATTGTTCATCAGGGCAGGAACCTAGCGAGAGGAGCTGAGGGAGGAATTAGGCAGTCATGGAAGGGTGCTGCTTACTAATTTGTTCCTCATGGCTTGCTCAGTCTGTTTTCTTAGAGAGCCCAGGACCACCAGTCCAGGGATGACACAACTCACAACAGGCTGTGCCCTCTCCCATTGATCATTAGTTAACAAAACCTCCTAAAGGCTCACCTACAGCCCAATTCATTTTTTAATAATTTATTTATTCCTTTAAATTTCATTTTACATTCCAACCACAGTCCTTCCTTTCACTCCTCCTCCAATACCCTCTTCTCTCTGCCCCCCAGCCCACCCCTAGTCCACTCCTCCTCACAGGTAAGGGATCGCACGAGGAGTCAACAAAATCAGACACAATAGGTTGGGGCAGGGCTGAGCCCCTCTTCCATGTATTAAGGCTGAGCATGGCATCCCACCATACAGAATGGGCTCCAACAAGCTAACTCATGTACCAGGTTTATATCATGGTCTACTGCCAGGGACCCCTCTGATAGTCCAAGCTTCACACTGTTCCACATATAGAGAGTCTAGTTTGGTCCTCTGGAATCTCCACAGTTGTAGGTCTAGAGTTCATGGTTTTCCACAAGCATGGTTTGTCTCCGTATATTTTGCCATCATGATCTTGACCTTCCTTGCTCATATATACCCCCCTCCCTCTCTTTGACTAGATCACAGAGCTCTGCCTGGTGCTTGGTTGTGGATCTCTGTATCTGGTTCCATCAATTACTGAATGAAGATTCTATGATGAAAGTTGGGGGAATCACCAATCTGATGTAAGAGGAAGGCGATTTCAAGTATCCTCTTACTATTGCTAGGAGTCTTACTTGGGGTCATTCTTGTAGATTCTTGGGAATTACCCTAGCACCAGGTTTCTCCCTTAACCCCATAGTCTACAACCAAATTCTATATGTAAATTATCTCAATTTCAGACCCCTTTTTTCTTGTGACTCTATGTTATTTCAAGGTGACATAAAATCAACCAGCATAAGGAGTTAAAGGCACAGGTGTTAATTTTTTACTAGCTTTACTCAATACAGTACCAGAAATTTAATCAATGTATTAAGGAAAAAGAAATAAATGTCGTACAAGTAGGGAATGGGAATACTAAATATTCAGTGTGTTTATTGTATGATTCTATACATAGAAATGCACAAAGACTGCAATAGTAAAATGGGAGGTTATAAAATTAAATGAAAATCCATGGCTTTTCCAAACATCTATAACAAAAATTTTGAGAAAGAAGTCATGAAATCTACCTTCTAAACACTTCTCCAATCCTCTTGGAATCAATGTAACTAAAAAAGGAAGATGTCTATAATCTAAATTACAAAGTACTGAATGAAGACCTTGAAGAAGACATTGGAAGGTAGTATGTGTTAAGGGCTGGGCTGATGCAAGACATGCCTTGAGGCTGCAATGTATGGATAAGGCTCATATTTCCTCTCTAAAACCAGGAATGTGCTTGCCAGAACCAGTAATGGCCTTATTCAGGACTCTGGTTGTGGGAAGCTATAGTTTCAAATTCTGAGAATGGAACTCTTCTAACCATAGAAGGCCATGGATATTAGTTCCAAAGCCTCTGTGTGCTTGGTCTATAATATCCTTAAGACACACTGTGTTTTCCTTGTACAACATTACATTATTAACTTCATCTCCTTGTATAATTTCTGCTAAATTTATCTAATTTTCCCCTGGAAATAATATACTAGATGTAGCACTTCTTAATAAGCTTGTTTGACATAAGATATAGCTTGCACAAGGCTTCAGTATTAATATGTATCTTTCCACTTACTGTAAAATGTCTAAACAGAACAGAACAACAACAAACAACTTGTGTCAGTTTCTATTTCTAATACTTGTCATCTTGGCATTACCTTAGCCCAATGTTAATTGCATGCTGTGATACCTGCTGTTAGATTATATAGGAAAGAAGCTGCGGGGTACTCACTGGCATTCAGCTATATTTCCTCTGTACACTCTCAGAATCCCCTTTCTTCCAGAGATTTACAGTTTTCAGACAGGTACTCAGTAGTGCACAATACCTCCATATGTCATGGAAAGTGTATGTATGATACAGGTGGGACTGAACATTCAGATCATGCCAGTGAGTGAGTGTGTTATGTCCAAGTAAGCAAAGCATGTCAGGTCAGTTGATAACCACATAAAAGGTGCTGGGTGCCATCCATGAACCCAGCCACCCAATAACTTACTCAAGGAAGGCAAACACACTCAAAAGATTTCAAGCACAAATTCAAGGAGAAGCAGAGCAGATTCCACAGTGCTGGTGTGTATCCTGGGCATGTGCCCTGTGCTTAAAGGAGGCTCAAATTCAGTTTAATGCTCTGATATCTTAAAAATATTTGAACAAAGGGTTCCACATTTTCCTTTAGGTTAGGTCTAAAACTAGTACAGGCAGTACTAGTTATGGATTGGATCATTTATAAACTGTGTGTCCTTCTGATAATCTTTATTATTCATAAAGTGGAAATAATTATTGTTCTTACATCATAGGATTGCACTTAAGGGTATGGGAGAAAAAGGACTTAGCTTAATAACCAGCAGATCATGAATATTGAATAACCTAAGTTTGTTCTATAATATTCCCCAAACCAAAGATAAAATGTAAAGATGCATTCTTTCATATTTCTCTTCTTTTCCATATTAACCACAGGTAAGTTTGGTTTATTCTTTCATTCTTTTTATTGTACTTATCATTAGTCACATAAAAATAATGTGTTTTTAGGTAAAGGTGTGATCATAATAAACATACAATTCTGGATTATATATTTTAAAAATGGTTTTATGAGTTATCCCATTTAATTCATGAAAGGTTTTATGAAATAAGATACAGTTTTAGCTCCTGATTTCTAGCAGAGACAACAATTTTAGAGACTGTGGATTCATTTAGAAATCAATAGGGAGAAATAGATACAAAATTCATCTTTGTAATTCCAGACCATTTTAGCACAATAAAAATGCAATGATACTGTGTAGGTATAAGCCAGGGTGGGGGCTGGTGAGTTTGAGACACTTGGGAAGCGATTAAAGAAATGTGAGTGATGAAAAAGTCGGGAAAGTTTGGTTTTCACCAACGACTGGATTATTTGTAGAGTGAAGAGGACATGAAGTTGGGAGAGGAATGAGGTGGGTGGTTACCAGGAGAAAGACATGAAGGAAGGTGTGGTGGAGATGATTGCATTTATGTATAAAATTCTTAAAGAAAAATAATTTAAGGAGGGCGTTTGGATGTTTGTTGGGCAGAAATGAACTACAGGTCAGTAATCATTAGCACAGCAGTTAACTTTAATCAAAATTCAGCTTCTTTATACTCTCGTTGGGTGAGTTGATGCAAGGCATCGTTGTGAGGATTTAGGCATGTAGCAAACACTGTTGAAACAATTTGCAAAAATACATTAAAAAGTCAAGAAATTTTAGGTGTTTTTTACTGAAGTCCTTATACTACCATAAAGATAGCACTCCTTGAATCTTAATTGAAGTCTTAGCTACAGTAAACCTGTTAAGACAAATATTAAATAATTGTATTTTATTTATGTTAAAGGCACTGGAAGTAATTTGTGCATGAACATGTGTGACATTCCTAAGGGAAAAAAAGAAATTAATTTAGTGGATCACAGAGTTAAAAGAATTTTAAAATACTTAATTCAACTTGAAGATTTTTCCGTCCAAAAAGTTTTCAAAAGGTTTAATTTTCAACAGTTTACATTTTGTCTCCATAACCTTTACTTTGTTGCATATAGTCATAAAATGCAGTTAATAATTTGCTTCAGTGTTGTAGATACTACATGTGTTAGTTAAAAAAAAAAAAATCCAAGCCCAAGACATCTTATTTTGACAATTTTAGCATTACAGGCAAGACATACAGGGCCACATCCCTCCTCACTTGGCAGTAATAAACGTGTCTCTATAGTTTATTATTTAATGCTTTAACACAGAGACATCTTTATTGGGTCATGGGAGTTTATACTTTGTAGAGAGCCACCGGTGCCATTCCCGAAGATGGCGCCGGTTTCCTGTCCATAAGCCAGCAAGGTGCGGATGTGCGATCCACGTCATGGGGTGACCGTTATGAGCGTTTTGGGCTGCACCTGTAAGTAATGGACACGACTCCTCTGAGCATATATAAGCAGAGCCCTTTTTCCTCCTCGGGGTCTTCCCTCAACTTGCTGTAATGAGCCGCGCAATAAACATAGCTGCAGAAGAATCCTGTTGTTGAGCTTCGTTCTTGCAGGCAAGGCAATAGCTCTCGACAATACTTGGAGGTATCTGTGTTTGTGTGTGTGGTATATGTGCATATGTCCACATGAATTAATGTATGGAGGTCAGGTATAGTCATTAGATATCTTCCTCTAATGCTACCTACTCTTATTTCTGAGCAGAGTTTCTCAGTAAATCTGCATATTTATCTTTCCTAGCTGGCCATACAGCCTCTGAGGCGCCCCCTGTTTGTACTTACACCTCTCCCAGTCTTAGGGTTAAAAATGCCCACTGCCACCCTTGGTTTATAATGTGTGTGCTGGGGTTTGAACTCTGATCTGTTTGCTTGTACAGCAAGCATGTTACCCACAAAGCTATTTTTCTAGCACCCATTTTAATGCCTTATGATGACATTTTACTGTAATTGCCTCCTGTTTAAATGTTTGAAATTTTATGCATTACAAAACAGTAGGATGAAAAGAAGTTCTGTCATGAGCTTCATCAAAGTGGCTATCATACCAACGTTTACAAATGCTTGTTTATATTATATTTGAATAATTTTTCATGTGAGGTAACTTATCCCCTTGACATGCAAATACTGAATTATTGAGTTCTGGTTTGATAGTGTTAATACCATTGTACATACGAACATATTCATATACAGTCCTATGAGTTTATCATTATCTCTTCCAAATATTTTACCAGTTATTTATCTCTTGATTTTATGACATTTGATGTATGATACTAAAGACATTTGTATGGTAAAAGCTATCCATCTCATACTATGTGATCTTCAAATTGCATTCCCATTTAAAAAAAAAATCTTCTTCCCAACAAATCAGTTACAAGGCACTACTGACCTGTACTGAGGAGCACATAGGGTTCCCATGCAGCAAACTCAGTATTCCCAGCTTCTTAAATACTTACCTATATTGTTTGTCTGCCTTTATTTTTTAAACCAGTAGACTATAATACATTCTCTGTCTTACCATCATTTAAAAACAAATGGTACTTTTCTAACTTTCAATAGGGTACTTGTAACACCATTTTTCATATTAAATTTGTAGTGTGTTTAGATAAGTTAAAAATGATCACTTGATAATATTGCATCAGCATAGTTTTTTTTATTTTTAATTGCTTAATGTCTACTTGAGTCAGTTTCCCCTTCGCTGAAGATATATGTACATACTATATTTATCAGACAAAATCAATTTTATTTTAAAGTGACTCTAATAATTATAAAAACATTCTTCAATAAAAATTTCAGAGTATGCAATTCACATTTTCCTTCATAATTTCAGGGAAACATTTTATTGAAAACCAATAATCATTCCTCTTTTTTGTATGTTTGCCCCTCAATATATTTTAATTGAATTTTATCTCTCCAAACAATGAGTGATCTCGCCTCAGATTTTCCACTTCAACTAATTGTATAGCAAGGGAAGAGTGGGGTACTGAGTCAGGTATCTTCAGCCTGAAACAAATTATAATTCTTTCTAGGTCTCCTCCCTTAAGCATCTTTTTTCTTTTTCTTTTATCCTGGCATCTAAGTTTATTCATGGGAAAATATGGGTATAGTTTTTTATTCTACTGATCAATATAGAATGAGATGCATTTGAGATCTTCTTAAAACCTAAAAAACCACAAAATAAAAGAAAAAGGTCAGAACAAAACAAAAATCTATGGAGTTCTTTTATTTTTGACAAACTACTACTCCAGGGCATGAGGCTGCCCTGGAGTGTGGGTGATATGCCCAGAGTTGTTCTATTGTAGATATGTGAGGGTTTTTTTTTATTCCCCCCAGTGAGGATCAATTGTAACTAGCCTATCGTAGGGATAGGACTTTGTGTCCACTTCTTCTCCTTACTAGAATTTTGTATGGTTTGAATCTTGTTTTTTCTGATTTTTGTTTTGTCTTGGGGGGGGCGTGATAATAGGGACAGGGAAGAGAAAGGGAGAGCAAGAGACATGGAGGAGAAAGAGTATTGAGTAGGGTGAGTAGGGAGGATCTAGGAGGAGCTGGGGAGGGGAAAGAATATAGCCAAATGTTGTATGACAAATACATTTTTAAAATAAAATTTTAAAATCTAGAAAGTATTGGGGGCTGGAGAGATGGTTTACAGGTTAAGAGTCCTATAAAGATCCTAGGTTCTATTTCCAATACTCATACCAGGCAGCTCACATGTATCTGAAATTCCTGTTCCAATGGCACCTGCAGGTATATAGTGTACAAAAATCACAAGGCATATATACATACACATAAACAAAATAAAAAAGTAATTTTAAAAATGATAGAGCATTAGGGCAAAAAATAATCTTATCCTAATAAAAGTTACTGTTTAACTGGAGACAGAGATGCATTTGCAGTATTCTCTATCTACATAGTCACATTTTCTGGAAGAGAATTTGATATGACACAGATATGTCTTGGGTATTGTCCGAGAAGATTTAGTTTTGCTGGAGAAGCAAAATAGGATCTCATTATGAGTTAGTCCCATGACATGGACTCAGAATGGTTTCAAACACATAGGGTGAGAGGGAATAAAATTCATAACATGACTGATGTGACCCAAAGTTAAGCCTGGGGAATAGAAAATGAGATGAAGTTGTACTAGGGAAACAAAATCTTGGTATTAGTTGTATGAAAAAGGAAAACCTTTTATTATTTTATTACAGAAAAGGAATGTTGAAATATATTACAAGTTGTCAAATTTACACATGTCAAAGTCAAGCATTGTTAAGAAGTCTGAGTGTGAGTGAGAACAGAATGGAGGCATATTCAGCAGGATTCAATGGAGAGCTCCATTTCATTTCCTTGAAACATATATATCCTGTGGATACAGCAGATTATGCCAGCCAGAATTATATGTATAAATTACAATTAATAGGTCTCTACTCTAAAATTGCTATTTTGTGTTTATTTTATACACTGTGTCATGGAATTGCTACAAGAATAGACAAGAAGAGAACATTTTTCATGACATGATATTACAACTGTGGGTGTGTTTACCAAGAGCATTCTTTAAATAGGTCTGAAGTGCAGATATATATTGCTTTTCAAAAATATATATTATTTTTAACCATTAAGAGGGGAGTTATTGAAAAAACTAGTATTTCATGGATTTCTTTCTGCATACTCACTTACCACAGTAGATGACTGTCAGAGCATTAGTGGTTTTA
This sequence comes from Phodopus roborovskii, assembly GCF_943737965.1. Taxonomy (NCBI): domain Eukaryota; kingdom Metazoa; phylum Chordata; class Mammalia; order Rodentia; family Cricetidae; genus Phodopus; species Phodopus roborovskii. Next base: position 129,833 of record NW_026126413.1, on the reverse strand, counting down.
CTCTTGATTGGCTTGCATGCCCATGTCAATGTGTGGATTAACTATGTTAATGTTATAAGGAGGGATCAGTATTTCAACTTGTGTGTAAATTACAGTCAATGCAACTAGTGTTGGAAACCAATTCTGTAGTTTATGCACTGTAAAAATTATTTGGTCTTTGTAAGAATAAACTTTGAATTTTATTTCTTGAAATAAGAGTAATACTATAAGCAGGAGTGAAAATTATGTCTATTAAATATAATGATACATATGTACCAGACAATAATAACAATGGTGTGATGAGGTAAGAGACTATGGTAGAGTTTAGTTGATGTCTAAACTTCACAAGCAACAAATAACAGTTCACATTTTCATTAAGATTCTCTTTTCTTTGTTATTCATCTCTGCTGTGAGATGAAAATCATACTTCTATCTGGTTCAAAGCTCTGTATTCTGTATGTACTTCCTGCACAGAGTAGGCATGTTTTTTCTTTTTTAAATTTTGAGTGGATGGACATATTTTAAATTCAACTTCAAATTGATCACCTCTAAAACAGAAATTAAAAATGACATGTAGTTTCATTCATAAGTCTCTAGGTATTTACAAGTCTAAATCAAGAACAGGAGAGAACTACGTAATGCTCAATTTACTTAAGTGAATATTGACATGATATGACTGTGAGCCACAAGATATCCCAGCTGTTCATTTTCTGTCTTAAGTCTCCACGAAAGACTTCCTTGATCTGACCTGCCACCTGAAACCATACTCACGTACATGATTGATGCAGCTGCCAAGTGCTGTGAGGCAGGGCAGTGACTTTTTTCAGTGGTATCATTGACTTTGAACTCATAACTGAAAATGAGAGACATGATGGCTTCTGTGACAAACACTCCTACCCCACCCTCATCACCCCTACTATATAAAAAGGAGGAGGAAAGCAAGAAACAGTCCAGACTAGAAGCTATTGAAGAGAGTACTTAAAATGTGCGATAAAGATGCTGAAATATAGCTCTTCACAGTTGATGGCTTTTGGCAGAGGGTAGTGGCAGGACTCAGTTTTCTTTAAGGGGCTAGACACTAGGAGATTGGGCATGCTCTAATGAATATATGAGAAACATAAATTGGACTTGTTTTTTTTTTTTTCTTATCTCTTTTTGAGGAGGGTGGCCCAACGATGGACCAGGGAGGACAGTGAAGTGAGTGTGATCAAGGCTAAATTGTATAAAATTTCCAAGTAATTACTAAAGATATTGTGTTGGGGGTATGAGAATTTTAACAGTGAATTGGAAATAGACACTTACATTGAGGGGATTTTTGGCAACTACATATTGAAAAATCAAAATGCTTGGAACTAGAAGTAAACAGGACTTCAGATTCTGGGGATGGATCAACCCAAATTTCATTCATTTATGTTTCACATAAGCCTACACTCATAGCCTTCAGGAACTTACACACTACTTTAAGGGGACTGTGCTTTGCCTTATGGGGTCAGGAGTGGGATATTCTACCCATGACACTGTGTTAGCCTTTACAGAGCTTCATACCTTAATTGTTTTTCAGTCTACCACCAATATCTCTAGTGGATGCTGTTCTATACAACCAAACTGACAAGATCAGTCTCTTCTATCACTCAGGAAATGCACTAGTTTTTTCCCCAATCATTTAAATTGGTGAAGATAGCGCTGTATAGAGAGGAAACATTAAAAGGAATTTGCTTAATTGTTGTGAATGATGCAAAACAATCGTTTGTTGATGCAAGAAATCCAAAAGTATCATACAGTCTCTGCATTCTCCCACTGGACTGAGCACAGGAAACCTTTCACAAAAACAAGAGGAATGGTGTTAACATCTGCCTGTCACCTACCTACCTAGCATCTGTATATCTCTCTATCCATCCATCCATCTATCTATCTATCCATCTATCTATCCTTCCATGTATCCATCATCTAAATAGAAATAGATAATGTGTGTGTGTGTGTGTGTGTGTGTGTGTGTGTGTGTGTGTGTACATATATGTGGAGGCCAAAGTTTAATGCTGAAATCTTCTATTGCTCTCCCTTCTCACACTTTCTTTTTCTTTCTCCTTCCTTCCTCCCTTCCTCCATCCCTGTCTCCTTCCCTTCCATTCTTTCTTCCTTTTTCTCCCCCTCCCACTTCTCCATTTTCTTCTTGAGACTAGGTCTCACTCTGGTCAAGTCTCCTTCTGCCCTCCAGAGTTGAGAGTTAAGGTGTGTGCTAACATGTCTGCTTTTCTATCTTATATCTTGAGGTAAGATCTTTATTGAACCTGAGTCTTTCTAACTCAACTAGTCTGTCTGTGTTTAATACCCAGTCTGGGGTTTCAGACAGGCACCAATGAGCCTGTTCCAAATGAAGGTCCTCATGCTTGTACAGCCATCACTATACCCCGTGGGCTTTCTCCAGGGAAATGGCTCATCTTTAGTCATAAATGAAATACTCCTTTAAAGGCTGCTGTTAAAATTATCTGTGAACTTTTCAGATTATAAAGCCTTTTCATCTCTGAAAAATTAAGTGGGTAGTACTTTGGAATATGGAGAAACAGTGTCTGTGACTTCATCTCCATGAACAAAGCCATGCTTGTAATAAAGAACCATGGTGGCAGAAATTTGCATTTTGTTGAGTTTTTTTTCCTTTAATGTTGAACGTATTTTTTTATGGAAGCAACTACTAAAAGCTAATCTCTTTTATCATTTTGGAATCTTATGAATTATGAAGAATGCTTTTTAAAATTATTTTTAAATTGTAAAGTCTTATAAGCATTAGTTTGTTATTCCTTTCCAGGATGTACAACCCTCAACATTTCTAGGCATTATTATTAATAACATAAATTACCTAAAAGTATAGTTAGCCAAATCTGAAGTCACCTCACATTCAACCCTCTCATGGCCTTTATTCAATGCAACATAAGAGAATTGGTTTACTTGTTCCTCTAGTCCCTGACTCTGTAAGTTATCTTATATCACAGTTACAAGGGTTCTGGTTTGACAAATGAAGGCTGAAAACTTAATTTTATTATGTAAGTAAAAAGCACCACAGTCATTGCTGTTTTTAGGGAAACACAGTAGGTCCCCATGAGTTATCTGTATACATTTACATTTCTTCCTCTTAGTGTTTGTGGATGGAACAACTTGTTGAAACTGCAATTACCGAAGACGGAGAGTCTATAGTTCCCTCCGTGTTCATATAAAGCAAGAACATCAGAATTGTTTGTGAATGACTGGACCTCAGTTTTCTCAGGAGTCCTAAGATGTCTTGGTGTATGAAAACATCTTCCAAGTACAAAGATACTCTTATTTGGGGCTTCCTTGTCTGGCAACCTGTTATTTTCCTTCAGTTCGGGATTCAGCATTGATGCTACTGGAAAAGCCCATTGCTTCTTGGTATACATTTTCTTGTGTTGTCACATTAAGCTTTTCAAAGAGCTTTTGCCTACACACAAAGGTGCTACAATTATGTTTTCCCGCCGGGCTGGTCCCTCAGCCGCACCAGTCCCAAATAACACACAAAGACTCTGTATAGATATAATGCAGTTGACCTGTTACTAGCATTACTTATTGGCTAGCTCTGTCTTAAATATTAACCAATTTCTATCAAAATAAGTATTTACACATGGTCTTATGTTACTAGAGAGAGCCTGGCATTCTGTTCTCTCAGTCCTACATGTTGAATCTCAGTCCTACCTCTTCCCAAATCCTCCTCGTCTCCTAGTCCTACCTATCTTGTTTTCCTATTGACCAACAGTGTTTTATTCATTAACCAATATGAGAAACCTATTTACAGAATGACATCTTCCATCACAAAATAATTTCTTTCCTGTGTGAGTAATGGTGCTGTTTGTATCCAGACTAGGGTGGAAGGACATTTGAAGTAACAAATTATAGAAAACTTATTTGAGTCCAAAATCTTTCAGATAACTACTGTATCATTCCCCCATATATTAAATGTTTTATGGTATATTTCATAGATGATTAATATCATTTGAAAACCTTCAAACACCTGCTTATTTGGGCTAGCAAGCCCTGAAGTGCTTTCTCTAACTTTTCATCTCACTTATGATGATACCTCTATGCCCTTTTGGTAATAATCTTTGTTTATATTTTTGTTTATTTTTAAGCTTAGTTTTTCAGGTACAAGCAGCATATGCATCTTATTTAAATCTTTCCTTATGTAATACGAAAATAACAAATAGTGAAATAGTTAAAATATAACCATAATAATAAGCAGTAGTGATAATGATCAATTCAGCTCCTTTTAAAGGTGACTGGTATATCTTAAAATCACTTAACTATCATAATAACTCTATAGGCAAGTTCTACTGCTCAGTTATTCCATAGATGAGGGAGCAGAAGTACAATGCTGCTGTTCATCATGCAACATACCAGCATCAAAGAGAAAAGCATAATATGTGTTTTGACCATAAGCCATTTTAATAAAGATCCATGCCCTCCCAAATGTCAGCTTTCTTCAAATAGTGGAGTTATTAAGATAGCAAGTTCAACATACAAACAAATTAGGATTGTTTTATTCATAGAACAAACTGGAAGCATGCTTTCATGATCAATTTAATAATATCAATCTTCTGATTTCTTAGAACTTCAGTTGTTATTTACTATTATATTTATTTATTTTATTATATTATTTATTATATTATTTATTTATATATATTTATAATATATCTATTATATTATTTATATTATATATTATATTATATTATATCTATTATATTATTTATAACTATTGTGTTAAAATAGTTATATCTGTGGGAATTAAAATAATAAACATGTAAGGACCTAATGACACTAGATTGCAAATAAACATTATTTTAATTCTTTCTATCTTGCTTACTGAATATACAAATCACATCTTTGTATACTCTGAATTTATATCTAACTCATTGCAATTTTAATTATCTTTGAATTTAACATAGATATGTTCACATGGGCCTTTTCATAATTGAATTCAGTTAATTTCATAGTTGTATCATTAATTCCAAATTTGTCTTTAATACTATAGTTTTTCTGCAGGGCAACAGTTCAAATTCTTCACAATTAACTTTTTTTTAAAAAAAAATCTTTCTTTTGCCCCTATTCAATATCTTCCTGTTCATATATGTTAGAGATGATATCACACAGAAATATGAATACATTTCAGGTTTTGTTAAAAATTTCTTCTGTATGGTAGCTAGAAAATGTGGGGGGTCTTTTATTTGAAAATCCTCTACACTGTATTTTAATCAAACTCAGCCACTCTCTCATCCTCTCCTAGATCCTCCCCTCTTACCTATCCAACAAACTTTGTGCCCTTTAAAAAAAAGTCATCAACTATAGTTTGTGCTGTCCACATTCTTTAGGATATTCTTTAGGAGCATGGTGGGCCTACCAAGAGCTACACCCACTAAAAAAATTAACCCTCTCTCTCCAAGTAACAATCATTTGCTAATAGTTCTTTAGGAAGTTTTGTGACAGTCTCCACTTGTCCTCTCCATGTTGGATTCTGTCTGGCTTGGAACCTGTGCATGCTGCCACACTGCTGTGAGTTCATATGTGGAACTGTCCTACTGAGTTTAGGCAACACTGTTTCCTTGTGGTCATCTATCACCTCTGGCTTTCATACTCGTTCTCCCTCTTCTTGTTTGGATGGGGATGTGATATAGATGTCATATTTAAGACTGAGTTTTTCCCAGTCTCTTCTTGTGTAAACCTTGACCAATTTGAGGTCTCCATGTAATCACCATCTACTGCAAGAAGAAATTTCTCTAAAATTGACAGGAGACAAAGTCTCCAAGAAGGTCAGTATAACTGCTTCTAGACTTGCTAAGAATGCTTCTCTACTAAAGTTAATAAAATGCAATTAAAGAGAAATGGAAAATTCATCAAATATGTGACTTTAAAAAGAATACAAATTTCAAAATTTAAATGATTTTCCCACATTGGTTTATTGATCCATTGCTTTTGCTTCTTTCTAATATGATACTCTCACCATGAGGGCAGCATTATGTTGCATTGTTTTAAAGTCTCTTATTGCTTGATTTTGAGAAATAATTTTGTACCCATTGAAGAATATTAGGGGTATAGTAATACAGTGTGTTCCTAATAATAATTGTAAAAGAATAAAGCAAGCTATGGATAATATTAGTAAATTGTTGTGATTACTGCCAAAGAATGAAACAAGTCATGGGTAAGATTAGGAAATTGTTTTCAGTAATTATTAATATAGCAACTTAAAGCCCTTTCAATATATATTTACTTTCACTTAAGAGCTAAATAAACTCAGTGACAAATTTGAACAGATCATATAAGCCTATCTATATTTGACTCTTAAAAAGAAGATATTCAACTCATATTTTGCATTTGTTTAACCTCATTGTATATCTTTTTTTGTCCCACTGTGAACAAGAGTCTCAATAATATGTTCTCATCTCTCATAATATGCAAAGACTTATTTTTTATGTTTTATTCTTATTAGAAATATTGACTTGCTCTGATTGTATATATCATCTGAATGTGGAAAAGGTGAAAATCAAAGTCCAAAGGGTAGAAATCCATGAGAGAAAAAAATCAGAATGGAAATAGTTTAGAAATCTTTCTCACCATACAAAATGATCTACTAATACTGCTTTCTGCTTCAGGGTCCTCTCCCACTGTTTTCTCCAATATAAATCCTGACCCCAGGCAAGGAGTTTAAAGTGATCTGTTTGAATTCTCTACTACTTGGTGCCACACCACTGTACAGCACCCAGGAAGTATTTTAAAGAGACTAGATTTCCAACTGGAGGGCCATTTAGGTTGTTTCACATCCTAAACCTCATTTTGTTGTCCATTCTGTTTATCTAGGCTTCTATTCTGTTACTGCCAAATTTCAGAGCAGTTTTTTCAACCTTTGTCATGTCCTTCTGCACCACTTTGTAGTTTCTACATGCTTGTAGTACGGCATAGCATATTAAGAAGGAAATGGCCTTGAGAAAGCCTTACTTTCAAGAACTAGGCATCAAAGCAGATGTTCTTAGCTCAGTATTGAAGTGTTATTATATATTCTTGTCTTGTCTTTGTACTTTTTCTTCTTACCATGCTAACTAGTAGAATGCTTTCTACAAACCAACATGCTCTTCACCTGTACTGAGCAATTGCCCTGACTGGATGCTTCTTCCCTTCTCAGTTTTAATTCTTTCTTATGCGCCATTTTATTCCACATCAGCATAAACCCCTCTTGCACAGAATGGATGGGAATGAGAGGTTGTCAGCCTCCAGAATGCCACTGGAGGAGAGAGACTAAGCTTGCTTTCTGAAATCAGAGACACCCAGGACCTGTCTCGTGCCCTTTAAGCTATTAGAAAAAGCATATTTATCATGTAGAAGCATACTTGGGAGCCTGGTTTTGAAGCTGTTCTCTCTGCCTTACTTTACTGAGTCATCATCTTTTTTTGGGAGAATATGACATATCTGCTGTTGAAGTGGTTCTGACGCAAAATCTTGCAGCTCGAAATGTTTCCTTCCGTGAAAGATATGAAATGTAGTCAAAAAAGTACTGTGGTTAGAACTAAATATATTAGGTATTAGTAAATGTTTTCTTATTAAAATTAAAATCACATAACCATTAGACACATTGATTCAATTGAAAATAGTAGTTCCTAACAGGCAAACAAATATTTTTAACTAATAACTTATCTTATGCATCCCTTTTAAAAATTCAGAATTAATTTAGCACTTTCAAGAGGTGCTGTTTGTAGGTGGTATTTCAATGTAATTGAATTCCTTTCCTTGATATTGATATTCTGTTTCATAGTATTGACATCCAGGAGTTTGTATATCAAGACAAAGAAGAGGTAACATTTTATTATAAAATGTCTGAAAAACCTTCATTCTGGTTGGAGTTTGTAAAATTCTATATAATGTTAGAGAAAAGATGGTTAGAAGGTCAAGGTTTTCAGAAAAACTGCCCAGGGACTGCCTATTTGTCCACAAGGTGGTTAGTTTAGCTTTCTGTGAGTTGGATTCCTTATCTACTAAATGCCTTCAGTTTTTCTTTGTAAAATACAGAAAAGTCCTTGAGAAAACACATTGCATGTTATTGTAAGCTTACCATTTACAAATATGTGTTAAACAGCTTGTCTTACATCTTTTGTGCTCATAAAACCAGTCCATGTTCCTAGACATGTATATTGTGACAGTGCTGTAAAGAAAGATGCGTGGGACATCAACTGTTTTAGTAAGTAAATGAGTGCCAGTGTTCAGTGGCTGAGGACAAAGAGCCACTTTATGGAGATTTATGGAGATAAATCATTCCATAGACAAAGAAAGCCATTTTTCAGATGAAGAAACAAGAAAATGTTCTAGGGTCACACTTTTTTTTTTTTTTTTTTAACAAAACTGAAGCAAAGTCAGGGTTCCAGTGGAAGGTCAGGAAAAAAAGAAAGATGACTACAAAGGTTGATAACTGTTTATATAAGTGGCTTGAGTGATTCTAGCATAATAATCATTAGGCAAGTGAGGTAGAGGTTGGATCATATGAGAAGCGTGTGGTACCTTAAAGTCATGATGGGTAAAATCACTTATGTTAGTCACCAAGGCCAAGTCCAAGTATAATACCACATATTTACGTGAAGAAACCATGTTCAACCCCATTATTCTCTATTCAAATTGTGTGTGTGCATGTGTGTGTGTGTGTGTGTGTGTGTGAGAGAGAGAGAGAGAGAGAGAGAGAAAGAGAGAGAGAGGGAGAGAGAGAGAGAGGGAGAGAGAGAAACCAGGCTGGGCATCAATTATCTACATAGCTATACTAATAAAGAAGCGTGTGAGTATAGGTGTGTGTGCCTGACAGTGCTCTCACTGTTTATGTTTTCAACAGCCAAGTAATGGGATCATTCCTAGAGTATGAAAGAATGTGGTGTAAATTTATGTAAATGGCACAGCACAGCAATGTACAGTATTTTTCAAAATATTGTATAAGTAACAAGCATTATTACTTCACATGGGAAGAAAAAAAAATGATGTTTAAAATAAGATGTCAAGCCTGGTAATGGTAGTATATGACTTTAATCCCAGCACTTTTGGGGCAGAGGCAGGTGGATCTCTATGAATTCAAGGCCAGCCTGTTTTACAGAAGGAGTTACAGGACAACAAGGCCTACATACAGAAACCCTGTCTGAAAAAAAAAACAAAAAAACAAAACAAAACAAAAAAGAGAGAGAGAGAGAGAAAATAACACATCAAAGTTATTTAATAAAACTTTGTTATATGAGAATTAGTAAGAAAATGTCACTGATGAGGAAAGTATGATTTCTGACAGTACAGCTCAGCATGTCTGTATTATTAGAGTTTTAAATCTAGAGTATAATACACTATGAGAGACAGATCCAAGGGGCAAGATTATAAAGGGAAAAGATCATTATCCATTCAAAATTATAACAAATGCATGTGGATGTTTGATATCATAATAGACCTGAATTGTAAATCCTATTGGAACTTAAAAGACAATTCCAAATTATCGTGAAACAAAAATGTTGTTGGCCGATTTTATATTTAATTGGTTTGAAAGCAATGTACTATGATGGAATATTAATTGCAGGGTATGGAAAATTCCTTGTCTTTGCTCTTCGGCTTTCTGTTTGGAAGTTGTAAACAACTTCAGTGAGAACAAACAATGATCACTGACAGTGTGCTCTATTTAGAATTTCAACTATGCTATTAACCATCATTTCACCCTAAATACTTTACATTTGTATTTATTAAAGGAAAAACTGTCAGATCAAAGTGGCTTATCAGATGTTCTATATTAATGATTGATTGGTTGATTGCAATCATACAACCTGTAAAAACAAATTATAATTTTTGATTGATAAAAATAAAATTGGATGAGAGTACTTAAAATGTTGATATTTTTCAGAATGCAAAAGGGAGTATCTGTTTTATTCTTATCATTTGACATAGTAATTCTATTTCTCTATGTGTAGGGTAAAATATCTATTATTACAATTAATTGTATTAAATTTTATCAGTACAAAGTAATGTTTATTATATGCAACTAAATTTTACAGATAGAAAATGAATTAAGAAAATATTTCAGAATATATACTTTATATATATAGAATATACATGTATATATATATATATATCTTTGTAATTATATGTATATACAGTTTATTCATATTGTGTATATGTACATATATATATGCATATATAGTAAAAGAATGATAAAACCAGGAATATGAATTAAGTAAGGAAAGGTGGGGGTAAGTTAGGAGGCAGAAATTGATGTTTCCTATCAATTCCTAAATGACTAACTCTGTGAGAGGATAGTGGTGAATTGCAAGGAATTTTATATTTATAAGTACAAAGATACAAGTATAAAGAAAAAATAATTAGGGTCTTGAATGAATGATAAGTCAAGTTTGTTCCAAACCAAACATTTTAATTCATATATTTATTCCCCCTGTCCAAGGCAGGGGGGAATACGAAACATTTTAAAAATGTAAAATGTATTTTAAGTTCACTTGTAAAAAACTAGATTTTAATAAACATATGTTATATTACTATATTAAATGTTCTTTTACTTTTCTCATTAAGTTTTTCTAGATCATATTGATTTACTGAGGACATATGCTTAGAAGTTATAAAAAATTGGCATAAAATAATGTAATATACATCATGGAACTTTTATAAATATGCAGAAAATAAACTAAACAAAACAAAGTTGACTAGCCTTTCAGAAAGCCCTTGACCAGTCTTCATGGCTGAAAGACATATGGGAAGTCAAGATTATTAACCTTGCATTTCATGACTATTGGTAAGAGCACATGTTAGATCCAAGTAGCAATGAAACCTTATATTTCCTACTAAAGAAGTTGTTTGGCGTTGACCCAACTCAAACTATGAAACAGTTGGGTTTCCAACAGAAATGAAACTTTAAAACACTCAACTAATTTACACTTATATAAAACAAATAAATGAAAAAATAAACAACAAAAGTTCCCATACCCTTACCACATATTGGCCATATTTCCAATTTTATACAGCATTTTTTCTAGGTTGTTTCTTGTGACACAAATGTAATCAAATACATGTATTTTAAAAGTGTGATCAGGATAGATACTATTTTTGTTTATATTTTATGTAATTACCTTCATCATTTAGTAGTATGATCTCAGCATACCAAGCATACCAAGACAGGAACCAATAGATTAAATTTATGGTTTTAATGATTGGAAAGATTCCAAATCACAAGTTCAAGGTAGATTTACTTTCAGAAAGATTCATTAGGTAGTTTTTTTCACGTGATTGCCATAGGGATACTTAAGTAAGAGAGCTAATACATCACTAGATACATCACTGGCTGGAAAATCATTCTGTGGCACGTGAGTTGTAAATGATATTGCAATGTTCAACCACATCTTTATCTCAAGGCCATTCCTCCTAAGCCTTTACAAATTGTGCCACTCCTTGATAAATTAGTATTCACATGTATGAGCCTATGGGAGCCATTCTCATTCAACCCACCACAGAAGCTTTCTTTTGTTTTTAAATTTGAAACAAGCTTGTTTTACATGTCAATCCCAGTTCCCACACCCTCCCATCCTCCCCTGTCTGCCCCCCACCCCTGACAAACCCCACCCCATCCCTTTTCTGCTCCCCAGGAAGGGTAAGGCCTTCCATGGAGCATCTTCAAAGTCTGTCATATCTTTTGGAGCAGGAACTAGGCTCTCTTCCGTGTGTCTAGGCTGAGAGATTATCCTTCTATGTGGAATGAGCTCCCAAAGTCCATTTATATACTAGGGATAAATACCATTACCTGAGGTCCTATAGATTAACTAGTCCTCCTAACACCCACATTCAGGAGGTCTAAGTCCCTACCTCCAGAGAAGGGGAAAGGGACAAGATCTCCCAAACAAATTGGGAGCATGGAGGGAGGGGAGAGGGAGTTATGAGGAAGAGGAGGGGAGAGGTAGTAATGAGGGAGCAGGAAGATTGAGTCAGGGAAAGAATAGAGGAGAGCAAGAAAAGAGATACCATAATAGAGGGAGCCATTATGGTTATAAGAGAAATCTGGCACTAGGAAAATGTCCAGAGATCTACAAGGATGACCCCAACTAACAATCTAAGCAATACTGGAGAGGCTACCTTAAATGCCCTTCCCCAATAATGAGATTTATGATTACCTTATATACCATCACAGAAGTTTTTAATTGGAGGCTTGTTTAGGGTTTCAGAGGGTTAGTACATGACCATCACGGCAGGAAGTACAGTGGAAAACAGGCAGGCCTGACACTAGAACAGTAGCTAAGAGCTTACATCTTCATCTGGAGGGGGAAGGCAATGAAATTAAAAGAAAGAGACTAGGAATTTTACACCCCAAAGCCCACCTCTAGTGAAATACCTCCTTCAACAAGGTCACACCTGCTCCAACAAGGCTGCATCTCCTAATTCTTCTCAAGCAGTTCTACCAAATGAGGACAAAGTCTTCAAACATCCAAGCCTATCAGAAATATTCTCATTCAAACCACCATAATGCCTAAATTACTTAATAATTTAATCTTTTATAAATTATGCTTAGTTGACTTTGTTTATTTCATTGAAAACTGTAGGATTTCTACAGAATTCATCTCTAGCACATACATTTATATTTTGCTTATTTGGTGTTACTTTTGTTTTATTTGATTGCATGTTTTCCCCATAAGTAAGTTTTGCATACTTAATTTTTTGTTTTGTGTTAAGAGTTTTCTTCATCAATTTATTTTTTACTGATATTTAATTTATTTGAAGAATTTATTTTATATTAAAATAGGTTTAAATCTAAATTTAGGTTTAAATGATTACTCCATCATTTGATTTAAAAGAGTGACACTGAATGTTTTCTGATTGGTTTTAAATGTTACCTTGATTATAAACTGCACCCTGGGCACAATTACTGCCTTTCATTTGTGTCTGAACCTTGTCCTGTGTTCTTTTCGTCTATCTACCTTAGCACAACTTCATTATAGTTTGATCTTTGAAGCTACAAAATTTGTTTTATTTTTATTGTATTTTTTCTTATTTTACATATTGATCCCAGTTCCATCCCTCTCCCAACCTCCCATGCCCCCTAACTACCCCCACCAATCCCATTCCCTGCCCATTCCGCAGGGAGGGTGAGGCTTTCCAAGAGAGATTACCAAAATCTCTCAAGTCATTTGGAGTAGGGTCAAGGCCCTCCCTCCTGCCTCTAGACTAAGGGAGTATCCTTCTATGGGGAACGTGCTCCCAAAGTCTTTTGTGCACCAGGGATACATCCTGGTTCCACTGTCAGAGGTCCCTTAGACTGCCCAGGCCTTCTAACTGAGACCCACATTCAGGGGGTCTGAGTCCATCCAATGGACGTTTCCCAGCTATCAGTCTGGGGGTCCTTGAGCTCCCTCTTGATCTGGTCAGCTGTCTCTGTGGGTCTCTGTAGCCTGGTCTTGACCCCTTTACTTATCACTCCTCCCTCTCTGCACTGGATTCGAGGGTTAGGCTCAGAGTTTACTGTAGGCTTCTGCTTCTGTATCCATCAGCTACTAGATGAAGGCTCTAGGATGGCATATAAGTTAGTTATCAATCTCATTATCAGGGAAGGGCATTTAAGGTAGCCTCTCCAGTATTGCTCAGATTGTCAGATGGGGTCATCCCTGTAGGGGATTTCAGTTTTCTGGAGCCTATAATGGCTCCAATATGGTATCTCTTTTCCTCTTTTCCTGCTCTCTTCTATTCATCCCCCCATTCAATCTTCCTGGTCCCACATGTACTCCTCTCCTCCCCCTCTCTTTCTTCTAACTACTTCTCCACTCATCACCACAACCACACCCACCCCCTGCTCCCAACATGCTCAAGAGATCTTGTACCTTTCTCCTTCTGTGGGGGACCTAGTATGAATCTCTTGGGTTCCTCCTCGCATCCTAGCTTCTCTGCCAGTGTGAATAGTAGGCTGGTGATCATTTATTTGCTCTATGTCTAAACTCCATATATGAGTGAGTATACCATGTTCCTGTTTTTGTGAATGGGTTTCCTCATTCAGGATGGTTTCTTCGAGTTCCATCCATTTGCCTGTGAATTGCAAGATTCCATTGTTTTTGTCTGCTGAGTAGTACCCCATTGTGAAAATGTACCACATCTTTATCCATTCTTCAGTTGACAGGCATTTAGGTTGCTACCAGGTTCTTGCTATTACAAATAATGATGCTATGAACATAGTTGAGCATATATCTTTGTTGCATGTATGTGGATCATTTGAGCATATACCTAAGAGTGGAATTGCAGGGGACTGTGGTAGACTGATTTTCATTTTCCTGAGGAATAGCCATATTGATCTCCAAAATGGCTGTAAAGTTTGCACTCCCACCAGCAGTGGAGGAGTGTTCCCCTCTTTCCACATTCTCTCCAGCATAAGCTGTCACTGGTGTTTCTGATTTTAGCCATTCTGACAGGAGTAAGATGGTGTCTCAGAATTATCTTGATTTGCATTTCCCTGATGGCTTAGGATGTTGAGCACTTTCTTAAGTGTCTTTCAGCTATTTTGGATTCCTCTATTAAGAATTTTCTATTCAGCTCTGTACAGCACTCCTTGATAGGGTTATTTGGTATTTTGGTGACTAGTTTCTTGAGTTCTTTTTATATTTTGGAGATCAGCCCTCTCTCAGATGTACGATTGGTGAAGATCTTTTCCCAGTCTGTGGACTGCCATTTGTTCTTGTCGACTGTGTCCTTTGCCTTACAGAAGCTTCTCAGTTTTAGGAGGTCCCAATTATTGATTGTAATCTCAGTGTCTGTGCTACTGGTGTTATGTTCAGGAAGCAGTCTCCTGTACAATTTGTTCAAGGGTACCTTCCAATTTCTCTTCTAAGAGGTTCAGTGTGGCTGGATTTATGTTGAGTTCTTTGATCCATTTGGACTTAAGTTTTCTGCATGGTGATAGACAAGGGTCTATCTGCAGTCTTCTACACACCATCATCCAGTTATGCCAGCACCATTTGTTGAAGATGCTTTCCTCATTCCATTGTATACTTGTGTATACAATGGATGTATATAGAAAAGAAAGCCCTACCACATCACGTGCTATTCAAAACACTAAAGATATAGAACAAAGAAAGAATATTCAAAGCTGAAAAAGAGAAAAATGGTAAATAAAATATAAAGACAGACTTATTAGAATTATATACCACTTCTCAACAGAGACTCTAAAAGCCAGAGGGTCTGAACAGATGTTTTCCAGACCCTAAGAGACCACCAATATGAGCTCTTCCCACCAGCCTGGTCCCAGAGCCATGTCAACCCCAAATAACATGCAGAGAAAATGTATTAATTATGAAACTGTTGGCCGGTAACTAGTATTTCTTATTGGCTAGCTCTTTCTTAAATATTAACCCATTTCTAGTAATTTAAATGTTTCCACATGGTCTTATCTTACCAGAGAAAGGGTCCAGATTTCTTTTCTCATGTCCTACATCTTGATTTCTCTCTACTACATCTCCCAGAATTTTCCTTGTCTCCTAGTCGCACCTATCTTGCCTTCCTATTTGCCAACAGTGCTTTATTCATTAACAATAGGAGAAACATATTTATAGAATAACATTTCCCATCAACTATACACAATGAAACTTTCTATAATCATAGATGAAGAAACCAGAATATCCCATGATAAATTCAAATTTAAATAATATCTGTCCACAAATCCAACTCTACTGAAGACACTAGAAAGGAACCACCAACCAAAGAATGTTAAATAAACCCAAGAAAACATGGGAAGTAAATAATTTCACATCAGCAAGCCAAAAGAAGAGACGTTCCTGTCTCCTCCTCCTTTTATTTCTTTCTTCACTCAGCCATATCACTCCTGTCTCTACCTCTGTAATGCTGGGATTAAAGGTGTGTGATCCCACATGATTAAATCACCTTTGTATAAACTGTTTCATTTAGGACTATATCAATTTCATGTAGTCAGTGTGTACTTGAACTAAGATCTATCTACCTTTTAATACCAAGTCCTGGAATTTAAGGTGTATGTTACAGTTGCCTGGATAGCAAGTATGGCTGCTGGGATTAAAGGTGTGTGTCACCACTGCCTGACCTCTATAACTTTTGGCTGTCTGAGCCTTCATCAAGTAGCTGATGGAAGCAGAAGCAGACACCCACAGCTAAACACTTAGCTGAACTCTTGGAATCCAGTTGCAGACAGGAAGGAGTGATGAGCAACGGGATCAAGATCAGGCTGGACAAACCCATAGAAACTGCTAACCTGAACAATAGGGAGCTCATGGACTCCAATCTGATAGCTGGGAAGCCAGCATAAAACCGACCCAGATTCCCTGAATGTGGTGTTAGTTGGGAGGTCTGGGCAGTCTACGGGGCCTCTGGTAGTGGATCTGTATTTATTCCTAGTATAGAAATGGACTTTGGGAGCCCATTCCACATAGAGGAATACTCCCTCCACCTAGACAAATGGGGGGCCTTCAAGAAAACAATTAGAGATATCACATATTAGCTACTTAACAGCACACCTGAAAGATCTAGAACACAAAGAAGCAAACACACACAACAGTAGATAGCAGGAAAAAATCAAACTGAGGGCTGAAAACAATACAAAGAACCAATGATGGGCTGGAGATATGGCTCAGCCGTTAAAGTCTAGGCTTACAATAAAAATATAAGAACCAATGAAAAAAGTAGTTGCTTCTTGGAGGAAATCAACAAGATAGACATAACCTAATCCAAACTAACTAAAACACTGAGAGAATATCCAAATTAACAAAGTAAGAAATGGAAGGGGGACATAACAACAGATCCTGAGAAAAGCCAAAGAATTATTAGATCATACTTCAAAAACCTGGTACTCCATAAAATTAGAAATTCTAAAAGAAATGGACTATTTTCTTGATGGATACCACTTACCAAATTTATAGCAAGTTCAGATAAACAATTTTAATAAACCTATAACAAAGGCAATAGAAGTAGTCATTAAAAGTCTCCCAAACAAACAAAGATATAACAAAAAAAAAAAAAAAAAAAAAAAAAAAAAAAAAACAAGGCCATATGATTTTAGTGTAGAATTCTCTGAGACATTTTTTAAAAAAAAAAGTTAATAGCAATACTTCTCCAATTATCCCACAAAGTAGAAATAGAAGGAACATTGATTGCCAAATCCATTTTATGAGGACACAGTCACTCTGATATCAAAACCACACAAAGACTCAATAAAGAAAAAGAATTATAGGCCCGTTTTCCTCATGAACATTGATGCAAAAAATATTCAATAAAATACTTGCAAACTGAATCTAAAAACACATCAGAACAATCATTCACCATAATCAAGTAGTCTTCATCCCACAGGCAGGGATGTTTTTTGTTCAATATACAAAATTCAATTAATATAATCCACCATGCAAACAAACTGAATGGGAAAAAAATACATAATCATCTCATTAGCTGCTGAAAATGCCTTTGACAAGACCCAACATGCCATCATGATTTTTGGAGAAATCAAAGACACAAGAGATTAAATATAAGAAAGGCAATATGCAGACAGAAAACTTATCACCAATATCAAATTAAATGGATGGAAATATAAAGCAATTTCACTAAAATCAGAGGCAAGATGAGGTTGTCTACTCTCTATGTATCTATTCAGTAGAGTACTTGAAGTTCTAGCTCAAGCAAGGAGAAAACAAAAGGAGATCACAGTGACACAAATTAGGAAGTAAGAACTCAAAGTATCATTATTTGCAGATGATATGATAGTATACTAAGCAACCCAACAAGTCCTACCAGGAACTCCTGCAGCTGATAAACACCTTCAGTGTGGAGTGGCTAGATACAAGATTAACAAAAAAAAAAAAAAAAAAAAAAAAAAAAAAAAAAGTGAACAGCCTATATACAAATGGAGAAGGAAATCAGGGATACAACACTCTTTAAAATAGCCACAAATAATATGAAATATCATGGGGTTACTCTAATTAAGCAAGTGAAAGACTTGTAAGACAAGAACTTCATGTCTCTGGAAAAAGAAATTAGAAAATATATCAGAAGATGGAAAGATCTCCCATGCTCGTAGATTGATGGTATTAACATAGTAAATATATGTATCTTATCAAAAACAGGCTACAGATTCAATGCAATTCCCATAAAAACCCCAATGCAATGTTTTAGAGACTTTGAAAGAAAAATACTCAACTTCACATGGGAAAACAAATAACCCAGGATATCAAAAACAATCCTATACAATAAAGAAACTTCTGAAGATATCATCATCCCTGATTTCAAGCTCTACCACAGAGCAATCATAATAAAAACTAAGTGGTATTAGCATAAAAACAGACAAGTGGATCAATGGAATCAAATCAGAGACCAGAAGTAAATCCACACACTTGACTTTTGGCAAAGAAACAAAATTTTACAATGGAAATAAAGAAACATCAAAAAAAAAAAAATGGTACTGGTGTAACTGGGTGCCATCAGCATGTAGAAGAATGCAAGTAGATATATATCTATCACCCTGCAGGAACTTAATTCCAAGTGGATCAAAGACCTCAGTATAAAAGCAGATACACTGAATCAGAGAGAAGAGATAGTGGGTTGGTACAGGAGATAATTTCCTGAAGAGAGTACTAATTGTGTAGGCACTATGATCAACATAAACAAATGATACCTCATGAAACTGAAAAGCTTCTGTAAGGGAGAGGATACCATCAATAGGACAAATGGCAGCCTACAGAAAGGAAAAATCTCTTTACAAACCCCACATCTGACAGAGGGCTAGCTCTAAAAATATAAAGAACTCAAGAAACTAGACACTAACAAACCAAATAATCCAATTTAAAAATGGGGTACAGATCTAAACAGTGAATTCTCAACAGAAGAATCTCAAATGGCTGAGAAGCACTTAAAGACATGTCCAACATCCTCAGCTGTCTTAGCTAGGGTTTCTATTGCAATGAAGAGACACCATAACAATGACAACACTTACAAAGGAAAAACAATTTGGGTGGCTTACATTTTCAGAGGTTTAGTCCATTATCATCATGCTGTGACATGGTGGCATCCCAGCAGACATAGTGATGGAGAAGGAGCTGAGAGGCCTACATCTTGACTTGCAGGCAATAGGAAGTGGTCTGATACACAGGGCATGGCCTGAGCATATATGACACCTCAAAGCCTACCCATACAATGACACACTCCCTCCAACAAGGCCATGCTTACTCCAACAAAGCCAGACTTCTTAATAGTACCACTCCTTATGAGTTTATGTAGGCCAAGTACATTCAAAATATCACATTAGCCATCAGGGAAATGCAAATCAAAACAATTCTGAGATTTTATCTTATAGCTATTAGAATGGCTAAAATGAAAAGCATAAGTGACAACTCATGATTACAAGGATATGGAGCAAGGGGAACAGTCCTCCATTGCTGGTGGGAAAGCAAACTTATACAGCCAGTATGGAAATCAGTATGGCAGTTTCTCAGAAAATTGGGGGTCAATCTACCTCAAGACCCATCTATACCACTCTTGGGAATATATCCAAGGGATATTCTACTCTACCACAAGGACACTTGCTCAGCTATGTCCACAGCAGCTTTAGTCATACTAGTCAGAAACTGGAAACAACCTACATGTGCCTCAACCAAAGAATGGATAAAGACTATGTGATATATTTACACAATGGAGAATTACTCCTCTGTTAAAAACAATGACATCACAAAATTTGCTGGTGAATGGGTGGATCTATAAAAGATCTTCCTGAGTGATGTAACCCAGAACCAAAAGACAAGCATAGTGTGTACTCACTTATAAAAAAAAGCATTAGTCATAAAGGAAAGAATAGCCAAAATCCAATTCTCAGACCCAGAGAAGTCAAGTAATGAGGAGGATTCAAGGAAAAACAAATTAATCTCACTGTAAAGGGTAAATAGAGTAGATATCACAAGTAGATAGGGAAGGGGTTTGGATGGGGGGCTATGGGGATGGAAACAGGAAGGATCAGGTCAGGAGAGGATGGAGGGAGTGAATACTAGGAGAGACAACTGGAATTGGAGGCATCTCTGGAGTGAGCTAGAAACCTAGTGCAATGGAAACTCCCAATAATCCATGAGCATGACCCTAACTAAGACTACTAGGAATGGGGGATATATAGAGAGCCTGAAACAGCCATCTGCTGTAACCAGGCAAGACTTCCAGTGGAGGGACTGTGATACAAACTCAGCTATAAAATGTTATGAGCAGTTTTCCCACCAGCTTGGTCCCACAGCTATGTCAGCCCCAAATAATCCACTGAGACACTGTATTAGATATAAAGCTGTTGCCCTGTTACTAGAATTTCTTATTGGCTAGCTCTGTCTTAAATATTAACCTATTTCTATCACTCTAAGTATTTCCACGTGGTCTTATCTTACCGGAGAGAGGTTCTTCTCTCTAGTCCCTACATTTTGAATCTCCTCTACTACCACTCCCAGAATCCTCCTTGTCTCCTAGTCACACCAACAAGGCTTTATTCATTAACCAATAAGAGAAACATATTTACAGAATGACATCTCCCATCAATAAAACCTTCTACCTATAGTTTGTCCTGCCTATAAGATGTGCTGGGGTGAAGATGGTCCAGAAATTGTGAGAATGGTTAACAAATGACTGGTTCAGCTTGAAACTCACACCATGAGAGCAAATCCACCCTTGGCACTTTCTGGAGAGCCAGAACCCTAAATCTGGAACTAAGCATGACTGGCAAAAGAAGGAGGAGGAGAAGAGAAGGAGGAAGACAGGTACAGAGAGGAAGAGGGAGGAGGAGGAAGAAAAGAAGGAGAAGGAGAAGAAAAGAAGAAGAAGAAGGAGGAGGAGGAGGAGGAGGAGGAGGAGGAGAAGAAGGAGAAGAAGAAGAAAGTCAAGAAAATGATTCTCTGTTGTACTCACAGATTGGTGCCTAGCTAATTATCATCAGAAAGGCTTCCCTCTGCAGTGGATAGAAACAGAAACAGATGCAGAGAACCACGTCCCAGCATTAGGCAGTACTTGTAGAATCCTGTAGAAGTGAGGGGTGGGATTCTAGAAGCCAGAGGGGTCAAAAACATCACAAGAAAACCCACAGAACCAACTAACCTGAACTCAAAGGGGTTCATAGAGCCTGAATTGACATTCAGAGAACCTGTGTGGATTTGAATTAAGCCCTCTGTATATATGTTACAGTTGTGAAACTTAGTGTTCTTGTGGGAGCAGGGACTGTCTCTGACTCTGTTGCCTTCCTTTGGGACCATTCCCTCCTGCTTGTTTGCCTCATCCAGTCTTAAGAGGAGAGGAGGTGCCTAGTCTCACTTCCACTTGATATGCCATGGCTGGATGGTGTCCATTGAAGGTCTGTCCTTTTCTGAAGAGAAACAGAGAAGTGGGGGGGGGGGGATATTGAGAAATGAGGACAGAGGGGAAACAGTGATTGGGATGTAAATGCCCAGATGAGAGGCATACAACATTACCCATACCCTAGACATCTCTCAGAGAATATGAAAAATGGCAGGAGTAGGGACCACTCCCTACCTTAATCAGGCTTGTGCCTACTCAACTCCATATAGACAAATGCCACATCATGATTAAAATCAGTCAAAGCCCTTCCCCACCCCCATACACACACCGCTGGCCCATGCCAGGAACTGGCTTCTCAGAAATCATGTGACCAGCAGTCTGCTAATCTGACTGGCACATTGAAAGATCCCCTGCCCCTGCTGCAGCACTTCCTCTCACTCCCCCTCATCTAGCTGTAAACGTTAACCTTGCCCTTTCAATATGAACTGCCCTCTGAAACAATCTCCTGGTCGTTTATACCCTCTTCTGTAGTGCCACCTGAGACCCTCCTCACCAGTTCCTCAGCATCCTGGGACTGATGGTGCACAATGACCAATGGGGGGCTTTGGGGACCTACATGTGGTGCCCAAACAGGCACCCTGAGGGACACTTAGAAGAAAGAGGACAAGCACTCACTTCCAACAGCATTTTGCCCTGCCATCCTGGCCCGGGGATCAGCTGGTTCTTCCTCCTTTGCTTTCAGTTTGACCCTTATGAGGAACCAACTATGAAAAAGGGGTAATTGATGTCTTTTAGCCAGGGCTACTCCTGGGCATTGACTGAAGGTCCTTAGTCCTCTGGTCAGATCCTGTTGACAGAGTTGGCAAAAATCCTGAAAGGACCCAGTAGCACAATGACTAGTTAAAGGCCATTAGGGTGGTTGCCAGTTTCTTAAATTTGCTGCATGCTTGTGCCCGGTCTCGGTGGGAGCCTTGCCGAACTCCTGCAGTCCCCCGGAAACTTCCTCCTTTGAACTCCTCTATCTTTTTCTGTCATGGGAAATCCCATTTCTTATCCGAAGGAGTCTCCAATTAGAGGCCTTCAGGCCCTCCTCATGAGGTGTGGGTTAAAGTCTTCCAAGAGGAAGCAATTTTCTTCTGGAAGGAGGTCCTTCAGTTGCCTCCTTGGATGATCTTCAGTGAAGATGAGAAATCCAAGAAGAGACACCCCTTTCTTCTGTCTCATCATTACAGCAACCCAGTAGTGTGGATCCCTTCCAGAAGGAAATTAAAGATGAATCCAATCCCCTCACCCCAGCTATGATTCTGACCAGGACAACCCTGAAGACTGCCCTTTGGCTGATCTCAATGCCCTTGAATGAGCCATCAAACACATTCGACACCACACCCCTTTTTCCCCCCCACTGTAGTTTTATGTCCCTCCTGCTTCATTCTCTAAGGACATTCATAAAACTTTTCAAGTCCCCATGCCCTCTGACTGTCACCAAATTACCACCCAACATTTATGTGAGATTAGAGACTCCTCTACTTTTCCCACAATAGAAATATCACCCTGGCCTTCCCTGTTAATGTTCAGCCTGCACACTTAGCCCCTAGAATGGCATCCCTACCACACCAATGAATTAAAAGAACTTGGACAAGCAGTACAAGAGGATGGTATTCATGCCCCTTGGACCAAATCCATTCTCCTGAAACTTTGTGCCACCCTTAATACACCTCAGGACTGATATGAAATGTGTGGTCCTCCTTGCCTAGCTCCCTGTTCCTTCACTGGGAGACCTTAAATAAGCAATGATACCAACAGATCAGAAAAATAAAAACCAAAAGCAACAAAATAACCCTTGGGGCTTCCATGAGTTTTTGGCTAAAACTGTCTAATCTCGAGGGTACTTTAGTCAAGTATACATTTGTGCCCTTCAGGCCTGGCATCAAATAACCCCTCTTCCACATACATACCAAGACAGGAATTCCTCTATTTTTTTCTCTGGCAGAAACCTGAGGAACCCCTCTCTGGCTTTGTTCTTAGAACAAAAATAAGCTCCCTACCCCCATTACCATCTCAAGGACAGAAATTCTCCTAACCTCAGTCCATCCTCAGCCTAGTTTAACATTTTCCCAGACCCTGAATCCTCCAGCGGTTCTTGAAGAACCTCAACTGGCTCCAGCAGTGGCTGCTGACCCCTACAAAGACTCTGCAGTGTCCTTTTGACCTCCTAGAAGGAAATAAAATCCCCACACACACTCACCTCCATAGCCAAACAAACCCTTGGTAAGATTAATGAGTTATTCCAGGGCATGTCCCATATACACCAGACAAACTCATCCTGCTCCTCATAGTCAACCCTTCTCTCACCCTCAGCGGGGCCCTAGATCAGCCTCAGGGAGTTTTGGAAGAGCTCCACACTCCTATCCACTGAGCTCCCAGACACCTTACAGAAGTTGATGCCCTGTCTTCTATGACACGGTTAGGAAAGGATAGGGCCTTACAAACCCCGGGCAAAGAACCAGCTATCCTTGTGACCCCCTTTACTCTTTTAGATGTCCAATAGTTTCTTAAAAATCACTCCTGCTCTTCCATCATCCTGATGGGGTTCTCTGACCAAACTGTAACCACTATCTCAATGAGAAATGGGCCTCTGCTCTGCCACTCTTGACATGGCTGCCTCTCCCACCTCTTTAAAATACAAGCAAACAAACAACTTCTGGGGCTCCTTCTATCATCACCAACAAAGGGAACCAGTGTGGGGGAGGGGGCTGCAGTCATACTTTTTCACCCTGGAGATCAACCCCAACTATTCATTTCCAGGAGGTCCCTTGCCACCAGGCACTCCCCCCCCCCCCCACCCTTTCAGGGAACTCAATGATGTCTTCATGGCCCTTAAGGAAGAAGATAGCCCTTTCAACTAACTTTCTGATTGAGCGTATATGTTGTTAACCTACTCCCCTGGCTCACCAGATCCTTGTCCAGTTAGATGAGAATCCCACCCCTACCCCCACCCCCACTGATGAGAGTCTCCAATTTGATTCAAGGGAGGACTGCTCCTTTCTTTATTAAACATGTTTGATCACATACCCTGATCAAGTTGCTTCAATAGAAATGTTTATAGTCACCCTTGAACAAAGAAATTTCACTCACATACATACATTTTTTTATATTTTTTTTCTTATTGTACATATCTATCCCAGTTCCCTCTCCCTCCCATCCTCCCATCTCCCCCACTAACCCCCCCATCCCATCCCCCATCCAGGCCAGCTGTTTCTGTCACACACACACATATTAATCTTAAAGGATTGCAACATCTACTAGCCTGTACTCCATTCAATCAGCTATACTGGATCATAAAAGCTTACAGCTCAGGTGCCCTGCTAGTTACCACCCTTGAAACACAAACCCATGAGGCCCCAAAGCCAGTGGCAGATTGATGTCACCCATGTACCCAAATTTAGGTGACAAAAGTATATCCTTTTTACAATAAACACTTTACTCCTACTTCATATGGGCTACTGCCCAGACCAAAAACACTAAGAGATGTATATCCCACGTACTTTCCTCATTTTGCGTTATGGGCCTGCCACAACAAATCAAGACTGATAACATCCTACCTTCACCAGCATTCAGTTAGAAACCTTCTACTCTACATAGGCAGTTACCCACCATATAGGGTTCCATTATAATCTCCAAGGACAAGGTATAATTTGAAGGGCACACAAAACCCTCAAAACCCAGCTGAAAAGATAAGATGCAACCTCTTAGCTCCTCCCCCCCCCCAATGTTCAGTTGGCAATGGCCCTAACAACACTAAACAATCTTAGTACATATAAAAACACAAAATATCCCATTATTCTTCATTGACATATGGAGGGACCGTAGATAGGATCTAGAAAGGACCTGACCCTTCCTCATGATGGGAAGAGTTTTTGCTTGTGTATTCCCACAGGATCAGCCTCAGCCTATCTGAATACCAACACAAAATGTCTGACACCTCCTAGCCTACCAAGAAGATACTCTGCCTATCACTTACTGGAAAGGGAAGAAGGAGACACTGGCAACCGATGAACAAGATCACCTGGAAGGACATTCATGACCTGGCCGTGACTGCACATGACATGTGCCATCCTCAAGCCTCTCTTTTTGCTATTTTAATGGCAGTCTTTGTTATACTATAGGCCCCCAAGTTCTCTCTCCAACACTCATCACTGGCAGGTTTTCAGTTCTGGAAACCTGATGGCAAGAACCAGGGAACTACCCAACCAAGGATGACAAAACACTTTTTCTATTCCTATCATAACTCTACCTCTATGACCCCCAGCCCCTTTCTCTGCTTCCCCAATAGACAAAAGGGTTGCAAAGGAGACGTGAGCTACCTCCCAAATCAGGGTCATTCCATTACAGTTGTTATTGGTCCTATAAAATTTAACTCAGCCTTCACAGAAATAGCCTTTTTCAGAACCTAAATAACCATCTCAGCATTGTTATAGATGATCCCTGGTATGAAAGATGGAGAACAGGAATCGTGTGAAAACTATCTTGCCAGTTATGCAGAACATCTCTCTCCTGATATTTATATCTTTCAACAGCTGGTGCAGGCCACCCAATTCACACTAAACCATAAAAAATATTCTTGAACAGGAAACACAACTGAAAAGAGATGCTCAGCCCACCCTGTCCTGGCTACAATAATTTGTTCAGTATGAAGCTGACCTCCTGCCCCTCACATTCCACCCCAGTGCCTCTTAATGTTTCTTCTACGTGCCTTCTTAGCTGTGGTACCTGCTAATGCTGCCTTGCATGCTTCCTCCTCAGACCCAGATCTTTCCTTTACCATCTTGTGTTGACATGGGACATCCCATGCTCACTGCGTGATGAATATCATTATTACCAGCCTCAGACGTGTCAGTCTTCTGTGTTCCTCTGTTGCAGAGGAACAGTAAGGTCTGGCTCTAACTCGACTATTAATTTTTTTGTGTTCCTGTTGTAATTATTTCCCAGCTATATCTACATAAAGAAGATGAGGCATTGCTTCTACTCCACAACTCCACAAGACAGAAAAAGAGATTTTCATCCATCTGCTGGTTGGACTGGGACTCACCCTCTCACTGGGAGCAGGAAAATAGCAAGAACTGTGTTGGTATAGACTCACCATCTAGCTGGGGACTTCAAAGATGAACTAGATCAAGCAACGGTTGCCACCACAGATAGCTTTGGTGCCTTCCAACCACAAATGAGTGGCACTACAAAATAAAAGGGTGCTGGACCTCTTGACACTGGAATGGGGGGGGCACTTACATTATCCTGGGAAAGGAATGTTGTTTTTATGTAAATGAATTGGAATTGGTTGATCAAAATATTTGTATATTTTGTTTTTCTTTTCTCTTCTTTATTTTTTTTTTCCTAAGACAGGTTTTCTCTGTGTTGCCTTAGCTGTCCTGGAACTTCCTTGGTAGACCAGGCTGGCCTCGAATTCACAAACATCCACCTACCTCCTCCTCCTTCATGATGGGATTAAAGGCATGAGGCACTGTCACCCAGCTAGTATATTTTCTATATTACATTTGTTAAGAGCACCGGATGGTAATATTAATGTAATAACTGGTATTACAACTATTTCTGTCACCTATATGTGAAGTGTCTATCGTCCTATTTGATTTTGAACATCACACAATCACTAAGTCTCCCAGTGTTTAGTAATTTCATGAAGAGACTGGAGTGTACTCAGCAAACACTCATATGTGCCTGAGTGCATATGTATGCCTGTGTATGCATGCACATGTGTATTTGTGTGTGTGTGTGTGTGTATATGTGTGTTTATGTGTGTGTTTGTGTGTGTGTGTCTCTGTGTGTGTGTGTGTGTGTGTGTACAACAATGAAACAAGATTACTCAGAGTATCATCTCTTTCAAATATTGCTTTGCATTTTTTAACATCTGTTTCTTAAATGTAAATTTCAATAAGGAAAAGATTACCACTTCCTATGTAAATTGCTTGATGTGATTTCTTGAATATAATGAACACTTAACTAAAGGTGGGTTTTTTTCTGCCATGACCCCAGGCATATTTATTAGTTGTTCACTGTCTAAATGTCTCTTCCTGAAATTCAAGAGTAATCAAGGCTTGGTATTCAAGTTAAATAAACAAAATATTTATTTTTAAGGAGAAAACATACAAGAGTGAGATGCGGTGATTTTCCCTCACCTCTGCCCTAGAGTTTGCTTGATTGTCAGTGCAAGTCTTACAAACAGGAAATGACATCTAATGGAATGCTGCAACTACACTAAGCTGTCCAGGATGGAAAGCAGGAAGCTGGTACTATGATAGGCCCATGATCTCAGCTGAACCCTGGAAGATATTCAGAGTTTGCAAAGGGAGATGGGAAGAAAGAATATGGAAAATCTTGGCCAGGATACATTTGCAGATCCTCTCTCTATTAACTGGATATGGGTCTTAGCCATGTTTATGCCTCCAGGCCTCTGTAAGCAGACATCAGGGGTTAAGTTTGAGGCAAACATTTTGTCAAATTTCATATTTTTAAATTTTTTTTCAATGTTGAAGAATTTGATTTTTTGAGAAGTAGTAAATATGGAAAAAAATAAAACATACATCCAGTATTTATTATAATAGCTGCTAGTATTTTCTATTTTGTTACTTACACTCTAGAGAAAAATATGGTGTTTTACTTTTATACTTCCTCTTATTTTCTTTTTTGTAAGAAAATAACATGAAAACATTCCTTTACATCATCATGGTTTTGCAAGGTACAATTGAAATTAACTAAATGAAAAGCAACTAATTGTTTTTTCTTTTATAAGTGTTTGTGTTTTTCCTGAAAATGGAATTAAATACTGTCAATACTACCAGGAATCATCCCTGCACATAACCATGTAGGAAGTGATAGATGAATGGAGTGGATGTAGGGGCTTGCTAGACTCCCAGCTTTATTTTATTTTAATATGTGTCATCCTGTAAAAATTCTCTATCTTAACTTTAAAAGAAAGGTATTGATGGAAGATTTAGAGTGGGTTTGGGAAAAAGAATGAGAGAGACACAGGAATTGGGAAAAATTTATGGCTGTAACTAATCCTGAGTGAAAATTTAGAGTACATGGCTAGCATGTTTTTTGCTTCCTTTCTTCCAGGGAGGAAATGACACTTTAGATTCCTAGGGATGCTGAAACCACATGCAAAAAAGGATGGGCAAATTTGTCATTCAGGATTTATGAAGGATATTTTTTCTTCTCACTGACTAAAAAGAACAAATCAAACACTAGGTTTCCAATTCTGAAAATTAGTAGACTCTAGAGAGCCAATTAAACATTATTCCCCTATCTCAACTCTGTTTTAACATCCTTCTTTATTGCATACTGTTTCTTTCGCTCACAAGGCAAGGTAGATGGTGTTATCAGGCTAATTTGGGGACAGTTATCATTATAATGTAATTTTTTGCAATTATGTGGTAGACCAGGTGGCAAGACAGCATGGCTTTGCATTGCCAAGGTGCAAAACAAATTCAGTGTTCAATCAACCTGAGAGAGAAAGGACAATTCTCATTTGCATAAACATGTAGCCACGGAAACGAGATGCACAGAGGTATAAGGGGAAAGAGACCTATTTTACATGATGTGCATAGAATATTTGACAGTTTAGATTGGAGGCGTCATTGATGTGGGTTGGAATGGTACGGTTGGTTGCCATGGATATGGTTTTCCCTACTGGCAGTACAGAGATTGGCAGGGATGGATGCTGAAAAAAAAAAAAAAAAAAGAGAAAAAAAAAAAAAAAAAAGCCTAAACCACTGCAACACTCAGGCAGCCTCATTCTTTTCTTTTGTTGGAAAGCTATGTATCGTTTCTGCACTAATGACAGCTCATCAAGTATGCAGTGTAATCTAGAAACACTGATATTTCTGTAATAAATCATTCATGTATAATATATATGCATTTATACATTCTATGCACATATATATGTGGCGATCTACATGTATATATTTGGAATAACATGTATGCAGATTAATAAAAGATTAGATTCAGGGGAAAATATTTACTCTTTTCTATTTAATATTAATTTGGTAAAACCTTAGATATCAGAATTTCTTAAATAAGATAAACAATATGTAAACGAACTGAATTATTATTTTACCGAGGGAAAGAGGATTGCACGATATGTTTTTGTGGCTGAGGCAAACAATGAAAGGAAAAAGGAGTGGCTAGTCCTGGAACCCAGTCTCTGATTATTTGACCCTTATAGTCACTGTATTCCTGCATTATAACTAGGAGAATGGTGTTCATCCATGAGAAAACAAGGCCATTTTTATTTCCTTTGTAGGACTTAGCACAACATTTACCATACCATAAAGCCAAACAGACTATTAACCCTGCATTTCAGAACAACTGAAGGTACTTAGATTCTTTTTATAAAAGCTCACTCATTCATTCTCCTGCTTCCATACACTTACTGGGAACCCTGCCTTTATTAAGGATTTCAGGGATGTCTTTTGTCTTTAAGAATTCATTCACTAGCATATTTTGTGAGAAGGGGCTGAAGGCACTCGGGCTGCCTGGTCTTGCAGGTTAAGAACTGAAGACCTTTGTCTGTGCTAATGGGCAGCTTTGTACACAGCCATACTTGGGGGACTTGAATTCAGGCGCCCAAGTTCTTATGACCTTGTGAATTTCCCCTCAGCATCATCTAGCCTGTGAAGGAATGTTGAGTGGCCTGGCACTTTTGTGAGATAACTGGAAACTGAGGGAAGAGTAGCAAGCAGCAGCTACTGTGCAAACAATGTGCCTTCTGAAATGTGTCTTCTGCACGTAACAACTATCTTTTCTCCTCATAGAGCCACATTATAGTAAATAATTACAAACAATTAATATATATTTGTGCATATTTAGGCAAATATATAGTTGCAAGAGCAGTTAAGACAGCATTCTGTCAGTCTGTGAGAAAGCTCTTTTAGACAGAAAAAAGATAGCCTTGTATATGACTGAAACAGAGTGATCACAAATTCCAAGCTAGACTGACTCTAGAGTGGCACTGTCCTAACAGGGAGAAAAAAGTAGAACGAAGAAATTCTTCACCAATATGCAGCTTTCCTTTATTGCATATTTCCGTTAAAACCTTATTTTATTGATAAAGCTATGAAGGCCACTCGTTACTTTTGTTCTTTATAATAAAAGGCATATTGTAGGGTCAGCTTCACTTGATAATCTGTGCTCACAACTCAAAGTTCCATGAGTGCTTTCAAATCTACCTTACAATTCAGTATACGAGTCACCAGTATCATTTCTATGATAACCTAGTCAGTGATCTTAATCTTCAGGTGAGAAAACAGCTACAGTCCCACTGTGTTATTTACACATTATCTCTATTTCTGAGTTTGCTTCTGTCTGTGATGGGTTCTTATTTATTACTCAGAGTAACTT
Source organism: Phodopus roborovskii (assembly GCF_943737965.1). NCBI lineage: Eukaryota > Metazoa > Chordata > Mammalia > Rodentia > Cricetidae > Phodopus > Phodopus roborovskii. The sequence continues at coordinate 99,131 of NW_026126413.1, read as the reverse complement.
GTTCCTGTTTATGGATGGTAAGTAGCAATAAATATTTCCTGAGAACAAGTAATGGGGATGAAAGGCTTTAAGTCTGTGTTTCATTACTTTTTAATTTTTAAAGATGAAAGAAGAACTTTAAATTTACCCAGATACATGAGTTTGTCCAATTCTCTAAGTCCAACCTGTACATAATGAGATTTAGCACTAATTCAGAAGTGTCTAATGAGTACAAATCTTAATTGAGAAGTCAAGATATGTGCAAGGTCAGTGCAGCTGTACCATCTGTCCCAGGTCTCTGTCCCTGTCTTTTTGTATATACTCTATTGTGATTTGGAATTTTCTTTAGCGTCCTTTATTCTATGTTTTTTTTTTTTCTTTTTTGAGACAGGGTATCTCTATCTTGAAACTCTATGAAGTTTCCAACTTGCGTCTTCATCCCTGCCCTTGCCTCCCCCCAAGTATTAGAATTTCATACGGGAGCCCATGATGCCACACCCCTGTATAATCTAGTTTTCTTTACTACATTTCTGCTTCATGTGTGTGTCCTAGTCTTAACACTGAAGAAAAGTTAAGCAATGCTTGGGGCGTGTTTACCCTTTGTCTACCCCCTCTGAAGACAACTGCAGGATTTGCGCATGCTCCTTTGTCTTGTGTTAAACAATGAGATGCCGTCTTACTGAGTATCTCACACATAATTGCAGAAATGGTCATGAGGAACTGGGGTGTATTGTGCATAGAAACAAAAGGTTTATAAACCCCAATTCCATTTTGAAGGTAAAAATGCTTGCTCATGATTAAAAATCAATTTTAGTCTCAAGGAAATAAAGAAATTAAAGTGTGGTTATTTTATGAGCAGAGACGTGATTATTTCACGCTGTGAGTGCGATTCTTCAATGGTCAAAAGGAGAGTTCTGGAGAGGTCTACTTTTCTTGGGCAAGTGTACACTTGCCTCAATCTCACTTATAAACCAAGAGACAGTCACATGCTCTGGGTCTTAAATGTGTTCATTTCAAATCAAGCGGAGGCCTGACTTATTCACACACACAATTCTCAAGATTAGTATAGCTACATCTTTATTGCTACACATGTAGATTGGTTCAGTTTCAGACACTGCTATGGTTTCAATATTAAGTCCCTTTTAAGAACTTGTTTGTTTTTGCTGATTTTCTTATCTTTTGAATTTTAGTTTAGTGACCTAATAAAATACAAATTTACACTGCAACACTTTCCCCTCGACAAGACATATTCTCCTTTCTTGAAATACAGACACTGTTCCTTCTTTGAAAGGGGAATAAGGATGGCGTGTGTTGTGATTGGGCTTATTAAAAGAGAAAGCCGGATCACTTCCTAGATCTGTCGTTAGGTGATTAGAGAAGGATGATTTCCCTCTCTGCGTTATTTTCCTCACTTGCAGAATTATGTGCTATGATCCTCATCCACACATGTGGACTGTGGGACACAGGAAACAAGGCTTTCAAACTGTCAGCAGCTACAGACTGGGGCTTTCCTCTGTGAGCTTTGGCTTCAGGCTCAGGACAAGTGTTCTGCTGCTCATGGTGGTGCTCCTCTCCTGGCACTGAAAACCAATAGTCAATGGCCAGCATGACTCGAAGCTGCGGGCTTAGAGAGGTTGGAGTCAATGAATGGTTCTGAGAGCTACTGACTGCTCTAGTCAATCTATTGCAGTAGCTTACTAAGAGCACTGCCTTGTATTCCTCAGCTTTCCCATCACACAGACCTAAAGATCCTTTTGTCTTCTTTTTAAGCCATTCATTTCTTGAGATGCATGAGCACTGCTATGATGAAATGTGGGAGGCATCTGCTATTTTCAAGAAACTGGAATTCCCAATGAAGACCTCATGTCCTTATAACGGCTTTTCTTCCCTCTGCTGGTAACATTTCACTGACAGTAAATTTCTAGTCACAAAGTTGTCAATTAATTTCCATAATTAAAATGACTCCATATCGTCACCATCACATTTGCTTCCTTTTAGGCTACTTCTAGGAGGAAAGAAGGAAGGAAGGAAGGAAGGAAGGAAGGAAGGAAGGAAGGGAAAAGAAGGAAGGAAGGAAGGAAGAAGGTGGAAAGAAGGAAGGAAAGAAGGAAGAAAGGAGAAAGAAGGAAGGAATGAAGGAAGAAGGGGGAAAGAAGGAAGGAAAAAAGGAAGGAAGGGGAAAGAAGGAAGGAAAGAAGGAAGGAAGAAAGGAACACAACTTTACATTTAAGAATTTCTAAACAGTGTTTTGTTTTGTTTTGTTTTCTTCTCTGACAAATGATGACCTTTTTTTTTTTTTTTTTTTTCAAGGCTAACCTCAAATTTTCATTTCTCTGATCTTGAAAATTCCACATGTCATTTTCCCATCCTATCTCTGATCCACATCACCGATGATGACATCAAACCATGTGCCAATATGAACTTACCCTTATCCAGCCTGCTCTAGAAGATGATGCCCTTCACCATTCGAATTAAATTTGAACCCTGTGTCACTGCTCCCAAGCTGCTATTCATCAATTTTTTTCATGTTGTCATGTAACCATGCTGTGGCTTTTTCTAATGTCCTTATCGCGATCATTAATTTTACCTTCTGATGTAGTGGTGCTGAATGATATGATTTACAACTTAATAAAATGAGTTTTTAAAACATTAGATAAACTAGTAAATCAATTTTCATAAGAGTCAGCAGTCTGGCATTCTGAAGGTAGACTTCATTTACCTCCTTTGCCTGATTTCATCTCAGGTGAACTGAATGGCAGGAAGGGTGCAGTGCAGCAACAGCGCAGTCATGCATAATACATAGCCGTTGAATTCAATTTTGATAGTTCTCCTAATGGTGTCCAGCAGAGGACAGGGTGGGAGCTGAAACCTTGATAGGTGTGTTCAGGCTTTGACTTTGAAATCTGTTTCCTACTCTTTTCGACCTCTCTGCCTAAGAACAAAATGTATTTCTAGGGACACAAATCCTGTAGGGAAAGGTGACTTTTTCTAGTTTTTTTTGGTAACTCACAGAGTTTTTAAAAATGTACTCAGATAAAATAACATAATTAAATTAACATAATAAAGGATATTGGTACATAATTTTATTGTTTCCTGCCCTTAGGTGGGTTCTTGGCCAAATCACCTGAGGTACGTGTTCATAACAACTTAAGGTACTGTCCTCTGAATAGACAGAGTGACTTGCTTTTCCTGTTCATTTCTCTGCCCATTTCCCTAATAAATCAGTTTTGTTCTATTAATCTATAACTGTATGGTGGTTGATTTCAAGATAACAAATAAGATACAGTCTACTGAAAGTCACCCTTGTCTTTCTCTAAGAATGTGACAGACACATCAATCTATTATCACCCTGAAGATCTTTTGCTTGTGTCTGGGTGGTCTTATCACAAAGCAACTAGAAGCAACAGTACTAAGAGGTTTTTGTTGTTGTTTGGGGCTAGGAGGGTGTTGCTGGTATTTGAGCAACTTAGCTTTATTGGTAGGGATTGCTTCAAACATTCAGGCTCCAGTGGTCCTCCAGCCTCAGCATGCTGAGTAACTGCCATTATAGGAACAAGCACCAAACTCCATGAAAGAAATTCTTAATAGTCTAAAAGTCATGGTGGGGATGTGTCTATCATCCCCTTTTTACCTCCTTTTACCCTCCTTTTGCCACCCCATGCTGCACACATGGAATGTTAAGTGGAATCTCCCAACGTAAAAAGGTATGTTTTCTTCTTTTCTTAATTTTTCATATCCATGCAAAAACCCCAAATTCAAGTAGGCAACAAATATGTGCACATCAATCAAGAACATGTGACAAATATTCTTTAGTAAAAAATAATGGAAGATGTGCTTGTAGGGGAGGTATGCTAGGAAGAGACAGTCAAAAGAGCTGGTGTCACTCCTCTAAGGAGTTTGGATGCTTTATACATTAATAGTTCACCACTTCTTGTAGGGTCAAAAGCAAACACTTGCTGAGTCTCATTAAGACCTCATTGGTGATGGTATAAATAAGATAGGACCAAAGTGATGGCCAATCTACATCTGGACTCTTATTGCATACTGGCTTCAGGGATTTGAAAAAAAAAAAAACAAAAACAAAAATCAAAACAAAAAAAAAAAAAAACAGTATCTGGCATAGATAACACGGATTTTTTTTTAATTTTTGAAACATTCAAATCTCAGTGTCACCATGACAATTATATGCATGAAATATTTTTGTTAATTATTCATAGAAATAAAGGTACATTTGACATTGAATGCTACCAGGGAAAGCTCTAGTGAACATAAACTGATAATATCATCAGATTCCGAGGTAACAGAACAATTCAATATCAATAAAAGGTAAGAACTTAATTTTAGTCTAGGTCAGCCTACAGGATGTTATTATCCATCATCTCCAGCCAAGTCCTAAATGTCACATGAGACAGTACAAGACGTGATTCACAGAGCCAAGTACAGTAGCCCAGCTAATAGGGAAGATTAACATACAAAACAACAAAGAATTCATCAGAACTTACGTTTGAGAAAGAAAACATTCTACTTTATTGTGTTTACTCTGAGGCATGTGATGTGGCCTTAGAAGAATGAGAATCTAAGCAGCACTGAAATTTGGGTTAGATTAAGGGGTCTCAACATGTGTGTCCCAAGGTACTAAACACAGAGAGCGCAACTTGATATGTCTTTTTCTTTTAGGACAAAATATTGTGCCTACTATTATGTCTTACATTCCTAGTATTAGGTGTTAACACATTTTAACACACTGACAGTTCTAGGGAGACAAGCAAGAAATTACATAATTTTGTATAGTGATTGATTTTACACATTTAATTAACCACAAGACCTTTATTGTTTCTTAATAACTGTATTTCTTCCATTTGAAAAATTCAGGTTTTAAAACAAAAACAAAAAACAGGGCACAGACCATAGGACTACTACAAAATGGCAACTGAGAAAAAAAAAAAAAAAAAAAAAGCCAAGACTTGGTTTGTTTTGGAAAAATATCAGTTTCAGAATGACAACCAAAAAAGTAGATGGCCCATCTGGACTGTCTGTGCATGGCTTTTAGTAATGACTGTTTTCTTAGGTATTTAGCCTAGGCTGATAATTTTACTGTACTTTTTATAAAATCACAACTGACATATATACAAGAAGAAATTATTATAAATATATAACTATTAATAATATCTACAGGAGATGACTGTACATCCTTTAGCAGCATATAATCTGATAATCCCCCTGCACTAACATAGTCCTGGTTTTGAATTGTCCCTGAGATTTCAGTACTTTATTATGAGACAATTTCACTGGAAATTAATAGTAGAAACCAAGTCATTTTGGTCTAAGCCCACTCTGACTTTTTCAGGATAAATTGTATTTTCTAAAGGCTTACTTTTGGACAACAACAATAAGCATGTTATTTTATAGTACTTTGTCTATGTTCAACATCAAGTATTTCATGAATAGATCCATTTCAAGTATTTCGTGATAGAGCTATCAGGACTGTAACTAAGGTAACTGTTTGCACTACTTTCTTTACACAGGTTCTCAGTGTCTATACTCTTTGCTTAGAGTAATCTTGAAGCTCAATCATTCCCTCCTAGGGACCATAATGACAAAGAGAGAGCTTAAGAGTAAATATGCAAATAGAGTGTAGCTTATAAAACTTTTTATCACTGATTTGCTGCAGTCCTCCATCATGAACATTCACCAAGAGAAGACCTCAGACTTCTCTGGGTTTTCGCCCAGGAAATAAAAAAAAAAAAATTGTTAAAATGCATATTCTCATGCAGAAGTTTTTGGGGTTAGCATCAAACTCTACATTTGTGGTTAAAGCAAATATCAAGAGGGCACAGGCCAATCTTGCCCAGTCCTGAGTGTTTACTAGGCGTACTAGTTTTAACTCACTAGGTGGCTGGTGCAGGGGAAAAATTTTTTTGTCAATAACACTTTGTTCTGTTGGCTGTCCTCATCTCTAAACACAGCTAAGGGGACATTTGTTTGGAAGAGCAGGTTATTGTTGTTGTTTGTTTTTCTTTCTTTTTTCAGATAAGTTGCTGATAATTTCAAGTTTTTGAAAAAGAGCAAGAAGTTATTCTTACAGAACCTGTAATTAGGACTGTCGACTGGAAGCCAGTCTTGCATTGACATATTGCCCTGGTTTGAGCCACACTGCCTAAAGGAAGTAGACCCTTGCGTAAGTGGAGCTGGGAGTTTCTATAGCTGCTTAGGCTGTAAATCACTGTGTGAGAAAAGCCGCTCCTGGGATTGGCCAGAGTATAGCAGGGGCACTCTTCAGGGAATGACCACTTCATTTTGCTACTAATGAGGCAGCAATGCCAAGCTACTGTGGATTTTACCCAAGGTGTCGTGTAGGCACTTTTTAATGAAGTCTCAGACATATTTTGCATGCTTTTACCCAGCAGCCTAACCAAGCTTCAAAGTTTCCATCATTTGATTGATCTTACTCATCTTGTTTTGGGGGCGAGTGTCGAGGTGGGGGGAAACTTCAGTAGCTGGTTGGAGGTAGATCCCACCAGAAAGCAATAAACTTCAGGATTAAATAAGATTCTAATTTGTGGGGGCTAACTCTTTTTTTGATAGTGTTAATTTTTTCATTCTATGTAACGGTTCCATGAGTGTAACTTCCTTTGCAACAGACCACTCATTAGCTGTAGCCCACAGCAGTTAATTTTCTGGCTCTCCCTTGCAGCGCTTCACTTTATTTGTTTAGCTGACAGGCTTTTGAAGCAAGCCTGCTAAAGCCTGCAAGAATTCCAGACTTTTCTCCTCGTTCGTTCTTGTTATTATTAGGAATATGGACAAGATGCTCGTGTGTGTATTCCATCTGAAAATTGTGCAGGATTGTCTATCTCTTGGGAAAGAATCAAATTGCTTCTTAATCGTCCAGGACTCAATTCTGTAACTATTCATAGGCAAAATTCTTGTTAGCGCCAAGGGGAGTTTTGCCCTCATTTAAGGTTACAGGATCAAGTGGTAAAGGTATTTATAGCCACTCATTCTCTCCAGGAAAATAAGTTAAACTTGGTATGTGGAAATGGCTAAATACACTGCAGTCGTCTTTCTGTTTGCTTAAACAGTTTCTCCTAAAATAATTCAGTGAAAAGATTCCCAGAGAAGAAAAAATAAAAGTAACTGCTAACGAGTCATTACCCACAGTTGTTTTCCTCCTCATTTGCCTAATAAAGTGTACATTTCACTTGCAGGACACAACAAACTATAAAAAGTCCCAGATTTTTTCAGCCAAATGGAGATGCCCTATTTTAGTGCTTTGTCATTTCTATGTCTCATAAGGAAGTTGGAAATGTTAGTAGCCCTTTGAAAGTCAGCCACAATCAAACATTACTACAATCTGTGACCTTAACTTGAGCAATACTCACATCCATCTATGGGAGATTCTGGCTCTCGGCACGTTTCACTTCTCTGCATTTGCCCTCCAAAATGCGTCTGAAATGGTAAAAACAGCAGAGTTAAGGACAGACCCTTGGCTCTATTCCACTATTGCAACTACCCCCTGTATATACAGTGCTTGGCCTCGGCTTTTAGTTTTCTTATTTATAACTGAGTGGGGTGAATTTCCCTGGATAACTAGTTCAGCCCCAAGAAGAAAGACTTTGTATTAGATTGTTGGTTTTGTAGAATGATGTTGGGTGACTCTCTCCAGTCAGAAATTTATAGTTGACTTATCAGGAAAATAGAGAAAATAGTCCTTATGTTAAAGAATTTCTAAAATTCTAAAAGTAAGACTTCCTATGCTGCCAATGTAACAGCCAAAGAAATGGTAGCTGTTTGATTTGTATTGAGCTCTGTAAATGTAGATGGCAGTGAAAACATTAATACTGATTTGGGTCTTGGGAGACTTGGGTACTCTATTCTTCCCTACCCATACTCTGTCCTGCCAGTAATCTTAAATTCTCCATTTTATATGTTCAAGAAGATGTTGCTAGGTTTTTGACACCTAATACAAACATACTTTCCTAAAAAGGTTTTAATAAGTCTGATAGTTTTCAGAAGTTTATTACAGCGGTTCTTGTTTATACCTGACTTTGTTAGTAACTACTCAAACTTTTCTTCTGGTGTCTGTATTAGTTGTACTCAGAATTAATTTAGATTCTTCTCAAAGACAAACAAATTGATCTACATGGAGAACTAAACCCTTCAATTTTATAACACAAAAACGATTAAAATGATAAAATATGACTTTTGTGTTAATACTCAAATCTACTTTTTAGTAATTTGACCAAGGAAGGAAAACAGTAGGAAATTAATTTTAAAATACCTCAAAGGGGTAATAGTTATTTGCACACAGAAATTTCCCTTGGGTTAAGATTACTATGTGCTCTTTTCCTATTCAAAATGTGTCGGCAATAAATAAACCTAACTGATTTTTTGTTTGTTTGTTTCAGCACTGTTTTATTTAAGAAATCACAATTTATATTTTCAAGTTCAAACCATTTTCCTTTCCTAAGTATCCACTAGGGTCTGATGTTCATGTGGCCATTGGATTCCTCCCATCACAGGAGAGCCTGATAGGAGAGATAACTGTAAATGCTAATATTGATCACTTAAATTTCAGTTTCAACAACCAAATCCCTTTAATGTGTTCTAGTTTCTCAGTAACACATATTCCATTATAGCTGAATTTTACATGCACAAAAATGGTATGGTTTATACAGTATTGAAAAGGTTACAATTAATTTTACTTTTGAAAACACCCAACTGTCAATGATACATTAATATTCAAGTCTATTTGCTAAAATACATTTCTCTCGAGAAAGGATGCAGTGAAATTCATAACAATTTTTGAGAAAAAAAAAATACTGTTATCAATGAACTTTTCAATTGTACATGAATAAGATTATTGGCACATGACTTTAGAATAAAGATGTAAGATTTAAAGTTAAGTATATTATGTAATAAATGTATGTACATATTTCTAAAGGCATCTTGCACTATAATTAAAATGTATTAGTGTTGATTTTATCTTTTTTAAAATTTTTATTAATTAATATTTTTTCTTATTTGACATATCAATCCCAGTCTCCTCTTCCTCTCATCCTCCCATGCACCACACTGACCCCCCCTCCATCCCATTTCTCATCCACTTCCTTGAGGGATCATCAAAATCTGCCAAGTCATTTGGGGTAGGGCCTAGTATCCCTCCATGGGGAATGGGCCCCAGAAGTTTGTTTGTGCACTAGGGATACATCCTGGTTCTACTGCCAGAGGTTCCATAGACTGTGATTTTTATCTTAAATAAGGATTGCTTCCAGGGTCTCAGCAAGAATAATAACTCTATGGGGTCAGAAACTAAGAAGCTGAGAGACATAGGATCCTGACTTAAAGAACAGAACATTCTTTATTTAAAGCCCTTAACTAATGAAAACAATAAAAAAATCAAATTAATCATAAAGTATAGAATTCTGATCCAATAAATATGTCATTCACACAAGTGATCTGGAGATGTGTTTCTGCTTCTATTGGGAGATGGCCATGGAAACAAAATACATGGGGAAGTTTTTAAGAAGTGGGGATGGACTAGGACTGAACAGACAGTGAATTAAATTCATTCAGATGTCAAGAATCTCTCTGGGGAGAGCTATGCCACTTTTTTTTTCTGTTTTTTTTTTTTTTTCCTTTTTTTATTTAAATTTGAAACCAGTTTGTTTTACATGTCAATCCCAGTCCCCTCATTCTCCCACACTCCCATATTGCCCCCACCAAACCCCAGCCCATCACTTTTTTAATAAGGAAAAAGAATTTGGAACCCTGGTGGTCATATCTTGATCTTTGGCCCTTATAATGAAAAATCTCAACAATGAAGTCTCCTTGGAGTAAGATACCACCTTCAAAAGAACATGCCTTTAGTTTGTTTCTTGTCTTGTTTGGTTTTGCTTCATGCTGTATTTTATCACCAAAGATATAACTGAAACAAATATGGAAGATAAATTTAGTTGTCATTCTGCACAAGGAGATTTCAAAGTGGGTTGTCAAAATGTGCCCCTGCCTACATGATCTCATCCAGAAAACCCCATTCATTTTAGCTTCCACCAACTAAGTTATTCTCATAAGTGTGAATCCCCCATTTGCCTGACCCCCATTGCATCATCTTATTGCCTCAGGATATTCACAGTCCTGTTTTTCATCAATGAAGTGGTCTCATCTACAATCCCCTTTCTATTTGTGCTTTTGTATTCTTTTGCTGAGTTTTATGTGGCTACATTTTAGTTGAGTGAGATTGTAAAGAAATAAGCTAAGTAAGTCTGTGACAAGAGCTTTGTGGCCATCTGGAGATGTGTCTTCATATCCCAGCTAGTCTTTTTCTAGCTGAGGTACCTTAGGGGACTTACCAGAACTCTCTGAGTTGTAATCTCTTGATCTGCAAAACACCCTTGAGCATAGTTCCCTCTAGGTGTTGAGATTCCACTAAGACTGGAAAGAACTGTGACCTGTAGAGTAGTGAGACAACCCCCCCCCCATATCTCCCCTGTATGAATACAGGCCTTTGCATACCCATTCCACTAACTACCAACAGTCACAATGGTCTTTAATATTCTTAATAATCTCTTTGATTACTAGGATCAATCCAACCATTATCTCTGGTCAGAAATAAAAGGTTTTTAATGAAGAGTATTTAAGTCAGTGACTGACAGGGATTTGAGAAATCAACAGCTATCTGGAAACATGAATAATGTTTCTTAAGAATGTGAAAACTAAGCAAGGCATGCCGGTGCACACCATCAATCCCAGCGCTCAAGAGGTCAAGGCAGATAGATCTCTGAGTTTGAGGGCAGCCTGGTCTACAGAGTGAGCTCCAGGTCAGCCATGGAAACACAGAGGAACCCTTTCTTTCTTTTTTTTTTTTTAATTTTTTATTAATTTATTTTATTTTATATAACAAAGTCCAATTAAATGAAAACAAACATTTATACACAATATTTGGGAATTTGGGCATTGTTCTTTCCAAACTACTTCCTGCTGGTAAGGGGCGCTGTCATGGGAGATTCGAAGAAGATTCAGAAATCCTGGTTGTAGTCTGTAAGGCTGCTTTGTCCAGCTGTTTTGAATGTAGGATCACCTTGTACTCTGTTTCAGGCGGTCTGGCGTGATCAAACCATATTAGTCTGGAAGGAATCCACATCTTTTCATTTTCTGTGGAAACAAAAATAGAAATCCTTTTCCCCAGTAACTTGTCCTTCAACTTAAATTTTGGAGTCAAAGCATTTTTTTTAATTTAATTTATTATTTTAGATGTTGATCCCAGTTCCCTGTCCCTCCCTCCCTCCTTCCCTCCTTCTCTCCCTTTTACCCTCTCTGCCCTCTCACATGCACTCTAACCACCCTCCCCTCCCATCCCCCCACCCCAATTCCCTTTCTTGAAAAACAAAACACAACAAAAAAAAAATTGTGAGGACTACACAATCTGCTCAATTCTTCTATAGAGCACTAATGCTTTTCTGGAGGAAGTCAAAGGAGTATCTGGCTACAACCTAGAGAAGTTAGGCTAGAATGTTTTAATGAGTTTTTCCAAGATATGCTTGGCAACAAACTGTAAAGTTGCCTTTGGTCATCAGTCACAGAGCTGGACCTAAAATATGCTTAACACATTTAATTGCAATCACTGGTCATCACAGTATTAAATTTCATGATGGGAATAGACCTTTGTTATCTCAGTCAAGGAAGTAAATGCTGGCAAATTACCAAACTCTGAACTTAGTAAATTTGTATCACTCATCTTGCAAGGTATCATCTCAGAGCTATGATGAGATCAAAGGACCAATCTGAATGCACCAAACCCAACAGTAAGATGCAAGTAGCTGTGAGGCAGAAAGCACTGATGGGCATAAGGATCCATGGAACTTTGCTAGTAAAGGAAAGAACTATTTTTGCCTTTTATAACTGATCTTCCAGACTCCAGCCTATGTTTGGTGCCTCTGCACAATCCTCAACAGACAACAGTATCAACCCAGTAAATGTTTAGGCTAAATTTAAGCAAACTCTTTTTAAACACTGACCAGGTAACCAAGATGAAATAAAATAATAATAATAGTAATAATAGCCCTGCCACTAGTTGGCTGCAGCACTCAGGAGAGTACCCCAACACCTTGCCAAGGCAACATACTAGCTGGCCCTGGAGGCACAGGTGTGAGCCACAAGCTCAGGAGAGCTGATCCCACCTTTCACCTGGGCAGTGTGGGAGAGCTGTCTCTGAAGGTATGAGAGTGGATGAGCTGGCCCTACCCCTCACCTAAACAGAGAGGGAGAGCTAGCCCTGGTGGCACAGGTACAGTAGAGTGGGCAGCTCAGCAATATCCCAAACCCAGATCCAGGGGTTTGAGTTGGCTCACTCCAACATCTCCCATATCTAAAAACTGCTGGGGTGAATGAAGGCTTGGGCCCTGCAGAACCAAAGCTTCAGAATCTCTGTGATAGGGAGTAACAAAAGGATGTCTAACAGGAATCCTGCTATGGCTCCAGTGTTGATAGTGTAGCAGAAGTCAGAGGCCTTGAAGCAGACCAACAAATCATTGCATTGCGATGAACATGTAAGCAAATCTGTTTATGCAAAAGGGTAGACTGGGTGACACCCTGTGACACACCACCACTTCCACAGCAAGATGCTTCTTGTTTGTTTTTCTTTAATTTGAATTTTTTGCTTTGCTTTATTTTTGTGGAGGTGGCATTTGGGGCAGAGGGCAGATAAGGAGGGATGTGTAGATGATATGAAATTCACAAAGAATCCAAAAAATGTAATAGTAATAGTAGTTATTATTCAAGTTATCAAAAATGATCAGGCCTCATACTTCTAATTAAAATGACAAAATAATTATTATCTAGCTGATAGCGGAGGATAGATTTAAGGGCATAAATTGCCTAATATATGATGCATCCTGTAAATACCATACATATCAAACACTTATTGAATACTTATTATTATAAGCACACAATGTGACAAGAACTTTCGGGGCTTCTTGGATAAATCAGAGAGAAGAAAAGAAAGAATTTTCAAACTGAAGAGATGGCTTGGTGGTTAAGCAAGCTTACACTCGTACACAGGATCCAGAATCAGTTCTCAGAACCCTTCCAGCAGACTACCAAAACTCCACTTCTAGAAGATCTGACGTCTCCTAACCTCTATTGGTTCCTGTACCCATGTCACACATACACTGAAGCCCAGGGACACACACATACGTATAAAACAATAAAAATTCAGTCTAAAGCCGTGTTTAAATTAAGCAAATGGACATGCTATGTTCTTATGAAACGTGTATCAGCAGGGGCAACAACAGCAAGCAATATACAAAAATAATGCAAATGTAAATATCTTCTCCACCATATGCTAAAAGGGGTAGAGGTAGTGAAAAATGTAGGACTATATAAAAATGCTGGAACTTGGGAAAGCATTGAAAATTTAACCAGGGATGCCATAGTAGGGCTGGCCTCTTTGTGAGGGGAGATTCTTGAACGATGATTGAAAGGCAACAAAAATATGCCAAGGAAAATGCTGCAGGACTAAGGAATGTTCCTAAGGTAGAAACACATGATGGGGTTAGGCAGAGGAGTTACTTTGACTGCTATTTTAAAAGATTTTAAAATGTTGTTCTAAAAATATAGTACAATGGCAATGAATACATAAAATGGAACCAAGCAGAAAAGGCTTATAGTAATCTGCTAATAACTGTAACTTGGTCCATGATAACAGAATATCAGTAATTAATTATTTTCTAGGTATATCAGATAATACAGTCAACATGATTTTCTAGGTTGTTGAATAGGGAGTGTAACTAACAAAAGAGAAACCAAGATGGCTTGATGATTTTAGGGCTTGATTCATTGAGGAAGTGTGTGGATTTGGGGCATGGAAGTGTTGAGTAGGCAATTAACTATGTGTCTAGGAATTTAAACTTGGAAGATCAACACATAGATTGCATTTAAACCCATGAGGTTAGAAAAGATAAATCTTGTGGACTTAAATAAGAAACTGATCTATGGATAGTACTGATACTTAGTTTGCTAGAGTTGTTGAGGAACCAGAAGAAATATGAAGAAAGAAAAACCTTTGACATAAAAGAAAATCAGAGACGGCTGTGTTCTTGAAGTCAGATGAAGAACTAGGGTAAACATATTTTGTTAAATATTAATAATATGATATGAATCAAAGATGGCTAGCGAAGCCCAATTATCATTAGAGAAGCTTCCACAGCCAAACATTAGATAGAGCTCAGAGAAGCTGGAGGAAGAAAGGGAGGAAGGACTGTAGGATCCAGAGGCATCAAGGACACCAGGAAAACATGGCCCACAGAATCAAGTAAGCAGGGCTCATAGGAGCTCACAGAGACTGAAGCTACAGTTACAGAGCCAAAATGAGTCCACCCTAGGTCCTCTGCAAATGGTTGTAGTTGTTTAGCTTATTCTTATGGGATTCCTAAAGGGGGAAGTGAGGGTGTATCTATGACTCTTTTGCCTGTTCTTGGGACCTTTTCCCTCCTACTGGGTTGCTTTGTCCAGCCTTGATATGAGGGCTTGTGCCTGCTATTATTGCATTTTGTTATTCTGTTTTGGATTGATTCTGTTTGGGAAATGTCATAATTGCTTTCCACGTACATTTGCATATTTACTATGGTTTATATGCTGTGAGAAAACATATTCCAAATATTTGTAAGAGTTACTGAATATTATTCTAAAGTAGCTACTATAAAGGCTGGTTTGCAATGTTCATTAATTGGATGGTTCATCAATTCAATCTCTTTATTGAATAATTGTGAATGTTTATTCAGTATAAGCCACCGTATAGTTCTTGTATTATGTTTTTGATTCTCTGTCCAACCAGGGTGATGGAACTTGATTTCTTTTCATCTTTTATTTGAAGTTGTTTATAGGTGAAGGCTGAGTGTGAGAAAATCCCTAATATTGCATAAGCAGAGGAAAAGGTCTTTTTTATGACAAGATTGATTTTTAAAAACATTGGGCATGTAATACTTTTATTTCAGTTATTGAATAAGGCTTAATATTTTAGCAATTTACTCTAATTTAGTCATTCAGCCAAATCACTCAAAGCTCCACACAGTGATTAAGAAGTTCAGAAGTTAGACAGCTCTCATTTAGAATCTTGTTATCACAAATGTGAACTATGCAAATTTAGGCAAATTTCTGACTCTTCTAAGATTTGGCATCTTCATGGATTATACATGAATAATAATGACCACTTCACAGGATTCCTGAAAGGATTAAGATAAACACTGTGAAAACCTTGCAGCACAGAGTCTGAAACACATGTTTCACTAAATATTAACTAGCATTACTATTATTATTATTTACATATTAATTCAAAGCGTTGTGGACAATAGAAAAAAAAATCAATGAAAACTATTCACTAACGTCAAGAAGCATGTGCCTCCTTGGAGAAATGCACACCTATAGCTATACTGGGAGGTGTAAGCACCGAAAAGCATGGTCTAGGTCAAGACCAGGGGCAGAGGAAGTCCCTAAACAATGAGGCAAAATTGGGTTGAGTTACAGTATTCATTCATAGTTCTTTACTTAAGTAATAGCTACAAGCTGGGTGCCAATAAAAGCGAATCTACAGTAACAGCAGCTACCCAGTTCAGGAAAGAAGTTGGGAAAGGAAAGAAGTGTGGCATCTGAAAATAAGAAATTTAAGTTGATTGAAAGAAATCAGTACTAACGAATGAAGTCTGACAAGGAGCACTGGCAGAAGCAAGTTAAGGTGTCAAGAGTTTAAAGAAATTTAAGAATTTAAAGAAAAAGGGCCTATGTGTTTGGCCTGTTGTGTCCTTGCTTCTCAAAGAGCCAGGAAGAACTTCACAGGCACAGTACTCTTATTTTGCTATCGTGTTTTGGTTTTTTGTTGTCTGTTTCTTGTTTGTTTGTTTGTTTTTGGTTTTGTTTTGTTTTTCGAGACAAGGTTTCTCTGTGTAACAGCCCTGGCTGTCCTGGAATTCACTTTTAGACCAGACTGGTTTCAAACTCAGAGATCTGCCTGCCTCTGCCTCCCAAGTGCTGTGATTAAAGGCATGCACCACCACAGGCCGGCCTTGGCACAGTACTCTTCACTCGCTGCCTTCACCCATCCCTCCAGTGTTTGTGGAGGATTCCCCATGAACCTACATGAAGGTTGATGCAGTCATGGAAAAGCATGATGCAAAATGCTCTGTCTCTTTAGAAGAAATTTGGGCTTCGGTCAAAAAAGTAAAACCTTTGCGCAAGGCAAGTTCATTTGAATCAAAACAAGAATTTGAAGCTCAGTTTGCAGTGTGACTTAAGTTGTATTTTAGAGCTGCACTTTGTCAAGGCTGTTTTGTGTCCAACTCTTAGCCTCCCTGCCCATTAGATGTGGTTATTTTTGTCTTGGGCTCATTAAACAAAGTACTAGCAGGGTACAGGCTCTGGCTTCTCTTGAAAGAGACTTCATCTATTGTAACCATGTTGTGCGATAATGTAACGGTAAGCACGCATCAGAGCTCTGAGCTCTAAAATAGACCCGCAGGACCTCCCTTACTTAGCCCCGAGAATGTCACCATTGTGTAGCCGTTCTGACAGCAATGGCAGGGAAACCCACAGGTGGGGCTTCATCCGTTTGTTCTCCTCTTGAATGTATAACACAGTAATAGTAGCTGGAAGCTCTCCCAAAGGCAGCCAATGCTCCTAGTGTTGAAGCTTTATTTCAAAGACTAGAGACACAAAGACTAGCTGATTAGAAAAGAAAGGGAAACCCATTTAAGATTAGAGGCAGGCTTGCCTCCAGACCAGCCTAGACTGGATGAATTCCAAGTTAAGTAAGCTGGGTAGGCACTAAACCTATAAGCCTTTCACTTGTGAGGGAGAGCTGCCCCATGGCTCTGGTGTAGGCAGTCCTTGTACCCCAAGGATCACTAGTTTAAATGAAGCTTGCATGTGCTAAGGAAATTGGGAGGGAGTTCTCCTTAGGAGGAAGCCCAGGAGACTGAAATCATTAAAGCAAGAGCATCTGTGGAAAAGGACATCAGCCTATTTTGGCAAAAGCAGTGCAGAGTAGGAAATAGGTGGGGCCTTAATAAGCTGAAGTCAAATTTTATTATTATTTAAAACAATGCAGACAATTAATAGTTTGGCTGCAATGTCTTTTTAGATGAGACGCAGCAGCAGCTTCTCAGATATGTCAATTTTATTCATAAGAATCAATAATATGAGATAATTTCTTTTTTCAGGACACTTATGCTTTAAGACATCAATATGTATCAGCTCTTTCCAATATGAGTGGTAAAAGGCACATGAAAACAAATAAGAAGTGAGAGCTGAGAAAATAAATCTTTTTTTCCCCTTTCAATCAAAATTAAGATTCCAGTATAACATTAGTTTTCTATGGGCTGTAATTCCAGGGGACTTGTATGAATCTCTGCCCTACACTCCACAATCCATTTATCTCTACAGTCAGGTGGCATTTCCCAACCCCCCCCCAACTCATTCCATGTGTTTATTTTGAGGTTTTCCTTTTAATATCTACTGTTTCACTCTCTACTTTATCCACAGAAGAGGATGGCAGACAGCAGGATTAGTTATCAGCATTTTTGAGGGAAATCTAGACCATGATTCATATAAGACATTGGAAGCAATTATATTTTGTCCTTACAAACAATGGCATTTCTGTGCTTTCTTACTTTCCTGGAGTTGAGTATTTTTTAAAGTGTAATGATAAAATATTGTGATAGGTGGCAGCTCCTTTCTCCTAACTGCACTAAAAGCAAAACACTTATTCCTAAGAAATAGCTGTGGCTTACACAAATGCAGTATTTTTTTTTCTCTTTTCAATATAGAGTAAGCCACTCTCCATTTAAAGGAACAGCCTGTGTACAATCACAGACCCTGGTAGTCTGCCAAACACAATAGGGCATTAATTAACATGTGCTTGGGGATTCATCAACATGCACAGTGCTAGAATGCAATTGGAGCCTTTTCCCCTCCCCTTTTCCACTCTACGCTGACAGCATTCATGAAGGATCTACTCTAGTATGTAAATCAGTTCTTGCTAAACTCCTTGTAATGGAGTCCCTTTATTTTTCAAAGCTGTTGTCAGAGCTACTCCCATATCTTAGAAAGACACTCTGTCTCTTTCTCTTGTTTAAAAATCCAAGTACAGTGGGCAAAAATAACATATTTGTTTACTTGTCATGCAGACTGCACTGTAAATAAATCATCTGATAAATTACTGCCCCAATATGAGCAGAATGAGATTCATTTCCCTTAATGTTGTACCAATGGGAATGGCAGAATTACGGTCCCTGTTAGCCCAGGGTGACTGTGTGCTGGCCTGCTAGCTTGTGAGTGCTGAGAGAAATAGAGTGAGGTGCACTGCATCCAGCTTTTTGCCTCCTAGTGCAAGCAGGTGAAGAACAAAACCACAGGAGTGAATTGGATTTCAGCTAGTTCTCAGATGTTCTTTGTGCTTTTTCACTTTCTGGACCTTTCTCGCTGATTTCCATCACCTTGTGCACGCTCTTTGTTATAGGTTCACTTTAGACCTGGGTGAACCAGGCTTTGGACAATAGGAAATCTGTCTTCTTGAAATAAAGGGAAGAATGAAAGAAGCAGGAAATGGTGTCCGCATCTCCACTTTAAAAATAGAACATGTGCTTCAATTTCATCTGAGTTCCACATAGCACAATTTATGTCTTACATTTTTTTTTACATAAAATAATATGTGAAAAGTGCTTAGCAAAGTACTGAAGTAAATGCCTGACAAAGGACATTTGAAAGCATCCTTGAGAGTAGAGTTGGATGTGTTATTATTATCATTTATTGCTTTTTATAGCTCAGAAATCACAAGTGTTATAAAAACCATAGTGTAATTTTTATGTTTTAATCATTTCTGAGGCATATCAATAAAATGCTTAGTTTGGGTAAGTAGAGGAGATGGAGCATTTGAAGGCTCAGTCAGACCCTCCCAGCTGCTCCATGAGTGTGTGACTTTCGTGTTGTGCTCAAAAAAGAGCAGTTTAAAGATTCAAATACTGTAGTCTTCCTTTCTATCCCGTTCTACCATCGTGTGGCATTGAGGAAATTATTTAACTGCAAAAAGATTCAGTTGCCTTTTTTTGTAAGATGGGAGATGGCTGTAAAAAGACAATGAGATGATATAAAGCATTTGACAACACGCTGCCTGTAGAAATGACTGAATGGTAAACACACAAATGATACACCCCAGATCTTCTTTCTCCTATGTGCAAAGATATAGGGAGTGTTCTTCGGTCCAGTCCAGGGGCCAGGCTGCCTTTTATTCCCCTAGGGAAGAGTGAGTTGTCCAACTTACTGGTGCACTGAGAAGCTGAGGGGGCATAAGGGCTGTTGAACCTTCAGTGCAGTTGGCTTCCTGCATTCTTCTCCTTGTTTATATTCTCCCACAAGCAGGCAGGGAGAGTTGGATACCTCCAACTGGCTTCATTAGAAAGGGCCCAAATGATGACTTTTAATAAATATAGATTTCAAAATTTAAAATTTAAATGTTAACAGAAAAAAAAATCTCCCTATAAATATACATTTTTCTCTTACTGGGGATTTCTTGGAAAATATTTCCATTTTATAAGCATCCCTTCTATCAACCTTTCCTCATGATTATTTTTTTTAAAAAACTCCTTTGAAATAATAAATTGAGGCAGAGTTCATACAGTAGTTCCTTGAAACATGGAAAATTAGTTATACTACCATACAAATTGTTTTTCAATGAGGATATTTTTTGTCAGTTAGTAGATGTGTTGATGCTTCCATGAATTAATTTTCTCTACAGGTTTATTTATATCATATATAAATTTTGATGTATTAAATAGGTTTGATGTAAGCTTTATTCTTACCCATCACAAGAAATTTTAGGATGATTTTATTATGAAATTAAAGATAATAAAATATGGCTGAGCTTGAACTTCATATGGGAATGAGGTTAGTCTCTGTGTTCTGTAGCTTCAGCTACCAGCTGGGCTGTGGAAGGTAAAGTTAGCTCCATAAGAAAACACATGGAGAGGAAGGCTGTCGTTCTTTTATGAGAAAACAACACATCTCTTGTCCTTTGCAGTCATTAAAATGAAAGTCCCTCAGCCTAAAGGAGTTCTGCTCTCTGTGGACATAGGCCAAACAGACAGTACCAGGGTAAGAGAATGGGAAAATTTGGGCATGACTGACTTTTCTTCATTTTTAAAATTTAGAACATATAAGATGTCTAACTGTGTAGATCTGCTGAAATGGCTATTTAGTGTTCATTGAAGAGACATTTATTGATGACAACAGAGCTGTTCCTTTCTAGTTTGGAGAAATGCTGGTGAAATCACTTTCCCTGTACATATGGATTTAGATAGGAATTCAGCAGGAGAAAGCAAAAGCAGACAAATCTGGACTTTGCTCTGTCCACTGCTATTTCTGTAGTTATCTACCAGAATCATACTTTCTTTTAACAGTAGTGTCTGCTAAGGACTTATATCTGTTAGAAGTACTAATATGGAGAACTATATGCTATCACCTCCCTAATCGTCTTATAACAGATAATTTAATTTTCAAAAACAACCCATGAATCACGTACTGCTATTTTCATCTCCATTTTGCAAATACCTGAACTGAATATTTCAATACCTCGCCCAGAGTCTCCCAGGTGGACAGCAACTGAGGGGTACTGTAATTCCAAACAGTTCTGCTCTAGTAACAACATCCCCTCTGTACTCGTGAAACATTCAGCCTGTCCAGTAAGGAACTGTATGTCTGAGAGGAACATGCTTCACAGAAACCTGTCACCAATCCAAGACCACCAGAGTATATATCTGGCATCCTGTCAGGCCCCAAGTGAAACTAGGATTGATTACAGAAAATGCTTATTGAATCAACCAATAACAAGTAAGAATCCATCAACATTAATTAACTAACTTGAAGTCAAATTCATCCTAATTGTTCTGTATTTTGTTAAGAATACATAACATCTAATCAGTTTTGAATAGCAGTGACTTTGAATTATGTATTATTTGAATGAACCAGCATTGGTAGAGCAAAATTTTACTGTCATTTCTATCTCAATATGTTTGTGGATGTTTTAAAGAATCACTGATGATACCACTTGAGTGGCTAATCTTTAATCTTTAAGCAACCACTTGGTTGCTCCAAATCAATAAAGATTTCCCAGTTTTTCAGGCTTGGAAGAAGAAATGACTACATGGTAATCTTTGCTTCTTCTGGGTTAGGAAGTTAGCTTCAGCTCCTCTTTCCCCCTGGATTATAAAGTAATACAAGAGGAAGGGCTAACACTAGAAAAATTTTCTTCAAGATCTTTCCAAATTTATTCTACAAATATTTACCATGGCTACTACACAATATTGATGGCAAACATCAGATAATCTGCTTGGGTAGGCTTATATATGATGGAAAACATGGTGTTTTGGTATCTGTATGTGTAAAAGAATCTTTCCAATACCAAAGCATAACAAACACACACACACACACACACACACACACACACACACACACACATACACACACACACACACACAAGCACAAAAGCCACAGTTGAGAAATAAAACATCATGATCTAAAACAACCTAAAATCCTTTGATGTCTAATTATTGTTTTCTTTCTTTTTTGGGGGGGCGTTGATGTTGTTGGTTTTGGTTTTGGTGGGGTTTTTTGTTTGTTTGTTTGTTTGGTTTGTTTGCTTGTTTTTTGAGTAAAGATCCTAACTTTTGGTTAGAGATGACACTTCAGGAGAATTAAAGGCCAAGTTTCATCACCTGAGACTTGCTTGCCACTCTTTGCCTTCCTCCCTCTTCTTTCATCTAATGCATACAAGTACATATGTGCACACATAGTCACCTATAGGGGCCATATCTATAAATCTCAGCTTTCTGTCAAATACTGAGGATGTGATAATAGTTGAATAAATAATTTTGTCTATACTGACACCTAATTTTTTCCCCCATATGACTTCTTACCACCCAAAGTTGCCAAACCCACTGACAACTAAATTGACTGGCTGACCTTTTAAAATAAATCACTGCTTGTATACTAAAACTGTCTGCTTTGGAGACAATTATAAGGCGACCCTTGAACAGTTCTGAGACTTTCCTTTCTTTGCGCACTTCTGCCCAATTCTTTCTCATAAGTTCATTCCTGATGGAAAGCATAAGTGGAGGGATGGGTGGTGAGAGAGCAGGCAGAGCATTCTGAAATTCCTCTTAACATATTTCATGCTCACCTTTCTAGTGCTGCATGGCCACAGTGTCAAGACACTCATGAAGCCTGTGCCATCCATTTTGTGCAGGGAGAACTTAAACTTCATGTGAAGTATGGAATTCTATGCTTGCTTTCAGACACATAATAATGGTGAGAGAGGAACAAGAGTTAGGAAATGGACAGAGGTTAGAGGCAGGTGACCCTGTATTGACACAGATGGTTTCTATAAAGATAATGGCAACTGGTAGGTTTGCCATGCTCCAGTGGATGATGCTTCCCATGCACACACATGTGGGCAGAACTAACAGAGTCATGGTCACATTTCATTTTGAAAATGTACAAAATTCTCAAAAACTTAAAAAAAGAAATGTCAGCATTGGAAAAGAAAGGCAAATACCTTTAATGTTGATAATTTGTGAGCAGAGGTATAGGAAATATTGCTGTGTAAAAAAAAAAAAAAAAAAAAAAAACAGTTAATTTGTTGGTCCTACCTATCCAAGCATAGGACTGACCCAGATCCCTGAATGTGGGTGTTAGTTAGGAGGACTGAGAAGTCTATGGGGCCTTTTGTAGTAATGAATCAGTATTTATCCCTAGTATAGGAATGGATTTTGGGAGACCATACCACATAGAGGTAAACTCTCTCAGCCTAGACACATGGGGGAGGACCTAGACCTTGCCCCAAATGATATGACAGTCTTTAAAGATCACTCATGGAAGGCCTCACCCTCCCTGGGGAGCAGAAAATGGATGGTCTGGGGTTTGGTAGGGGTGATAGGGGAGGGTGGGAGGGGGAAGGAACTGGGATTGACATGTAAAACAAGCTTGTTTCAAATTCAAATTTAAAAAAAGAAAAGAAAAAAAAACAGTTAATTTCAAAGATGCTAGTAGCAATCATCTTTGACCCCTTTTAGTGACTCAATTTGTTTATCCTATTCAAAGTTTTAAGATACTTCTATGTAAATCTCTGATGATAAATGTTTTATTGCCATTTTTGATTAAGCATGGAATATTAAAGAATATCAGCTCAATGGAGTCTAGTCCCCCATTGACATTCAAGGGCTTTCTACTATGAGATCAAGGTTAATGAAAGTTACCTCTGCAATTCCTCAGGCACTTGTGGTCGAGCAGTTCATTTAATTTTTATTCAGTTGGCATCCCCAAGTGGAGTACCTGTTCTGCTGGAGAAGTAGAAGACACACTCTGGGTGAGCTAGAAGCTGAGGCACACAGCAGGTCATGTAAAATTGAAATTAATTTCTATTTGTCATTTTCCTAATTAACATTATACTACCAGAATGGAATATTATTTAAATCTTTTTCACCCCATTGGAAAATTTGCTCTGGCCCCCATAAAGCATAGTAATTCCAGGTGAATGCAAACTTAAGGGTCATACCTTGGCACCAAATAAGAACAATGTAAGACTTATTTTTCAAAGTCTCCAGATTTTTAAGTTTAAAATCAGAAAGCTAAACCATGCATGTCTGGCTTTACGTCATTTAAAAATCACATTTCAACTTATCTGCTATTTGTCCTTAATCAGTAAGCTTAGTCATCACATATGAGAATTCTCCTCCCTCTAAGATAATGTCCCTCACAAACAAATGGAGGGGCCAGTAATTTTATTTTGTTTGGTGACAAAAAAATAAAAATCATTGCACAGTGATTCTTCTTGGCTCTTTAACAGAAAATATGCCACATACCTACATATACCTACAATGCAACTATAAAAACACACCAAGGCCTTTGCACATAGTTAATCAGAGCTAAAACTGGCTGAAAACATTAGGAACTACGTTTGCAAAGATCTGAAGCCTTCTGTTCAAGTCAGAGTCCTTGGTGTCTGAATTTTATCACAGGCCTTGGTTGCAACCTGGAAGGCCCTGACAGGCCCCCAACCCAAGGTGCCTTGCCCCATCCTTTATCCTTCCTGGGTACGTTTCTCTCCCCTTCTTAGTCCTCAAGCACATTTGTTCTTGTCTGGGGCCTGTGTAGCTGCTGTTGTCCTGCCCAACCTGCATCTCCACAGTTCCTGCCATGTGTGTCTTTGCATAAATGTCATTTTGTCACAATTGTCTTTCCAGGTCACTTGTAACAGAGTACCTATACAATTCTAAGTACCCCCACTGCATTGCTTTTCTTTCTACCACTTTTCTACACTGATCTTAAAAACTGTAGCCTTCTATCTACTGCCACTTAAATGTGAGACCAGCAAAGGCTAGTTTTGCTTGATGCTATTTCTTTAGCCTCCAAATAAATACTCTAGTCAACTTAGTGGAAACCTCCAAATGCATCTATTAAATGAATGGATGGATGGATGGATGAGTGAATGAATGGCTTCTCTATTGACTCTCCTAAAACTATACATTTTGGAGGTGTTCAGTTAATAAGAACCTGTGTTTTTTTAAATACATTTTAATTAATTTTGTTTACATTAAAAACAATCTTATTTTACATACCAAT
The DNA here is from genome assembly GCF_943737965.1 of Phodopus roborovskii. Taxonomy (NCBI): domain Eukaryota; kingdom Metazoa; phylum Chordata; class Mammalia; order Rodentia; family Cricetidae; genus Phodopus; species Phodopus roborovskii. The sequence continues at coordinate 74,489 of NW_026126413.1, read as the reverse complement.
CCCAGTTCCCTCTCCTTCCCATTCCACTCACCACCCCCCATCCCACCCCTCATCCACTCCTCAGGAAGGGTGAGGCCTCCCTGGGGGAACATCAGAGTCTGTCACATCATTTGGGATAGGACTTAAGCCCTCCCTCATGTATCTGGGTTGAGAGAGTAATGAAAACAGCTAGGTATTGGCACAAAAACAGACAGACCGATGTAATCAAATTGAAAACCCTGATATTAATCCACACACCCATGAACACCTGATTTTTGACAAAGAAGCTAAAATTATATAACGGAAAAAAGAAAGCATCTTCAAAAAATGGTGCTAGTGTAACTGGCTGCTGACATGTAAAGACTGCAGATAGATCTATGTATATCACCATGTCCAAAACTTAAGTCCAAATGGATCAAAGACTTCAACATAAATCCAGCCATACTGAAATTCTTAAAAGAGGAAGTGGGAAGTACCCTTGAACAAATTGGCACAGGAGACCACTTCTTGAGCATAACACCAGAACCTGTATTCTTAAGTGTATGTTTCAACTTGATTCTGAAATTTAGGTCATGATTCCATGGTTTATGTGTCATGATACTTAAAGACGGGTAGATAGCATCTTTTCTGAATTTTATTCTTCTTCTCTGAAACATCATCATTTTACGACCAAGCTTATTGAAGTATTTAAAAATACAAACTTTGCCTACCACATATCTGTTATATTCTGGGTAGGTACTCAACTATCCAAACTCTTTATGAAATTAATCCTCTAACTCCTAAAGTATGGGAACTCATTTCAGTTTTATACTTGTTAGTATGTGTACACAGACACATGTATGTGCTTTTGCACACCTGCAATTGAGCATTGCAGGCCCCTGGCAGAGGTAATGACTACTCTTTCTACAGTGGGTTTGGGGAATCAAAGAGGTAGTTGGGCATGTCAGAAAGTGTCCTTACCCACTGAGCCATATTGCCATGCAGGAGAACTTGCAACTTCAAAAAAATTTCATTGTCTAAAACAGAAAAGTCTGCTTCCAGGTACTTCTTTATTGGATGGAGGGCAATTCCACACTGGGGATTTAGAAATCTCTCCTTTTTAGTCTGCATAAGAACTTCTTACCTATTCTATATTGTCAGATGGAGCATCATCCAGTCGTTATCCCAGTAGAGTGTTATGCATATAGCCTGAGACAGTAAGGTCCAGGAGCCCACTTTTTTGGGGCAATGTCACTGCTGGTCCTGATGTAATCCACCTATTTGATGCTGCCAGATAAATGCTAGTCCTGTCACCTACAAAATCCAATCCTTTCATTTCCCAATATCACTCCCAGCATCTCTAGATCTCTGTCACTTTTCTGAATGGCATGTTTTAGACCCCTCTAATTCTTGAGAGATCTTCTGCTTATTATCACTCCCAAAAGGCTGAGATTTTTCAAGTTGAAGTATTGAGTAAGAATTTTCTTTTGGATTACTGGAAATTTGACAAGTTTCTGAGGAAAGAAGGGAGTTGGCAGTTTCCATGGAATGTGTGAATGGGAAATTTGTATATAATTAAGACTAGGACAAATTATTCCACTAATTATCTCATCAAAATGAATTCATTCAGGATGCTACAATGTAGTGATATTACATGGATTAAAATGTTCTTTCCTTTGCAATGTGTTTCATCTTTCAATGAACAGTAAACATCCTACAACGGAAGTTATACATTAACTTTTTTAGGTAATATGTCCTGTGTTCATCCGATGTTCCCTGTAGTCAAAGAGATTAAATCAAGGGATCCTGGATAGCAATAGTGAAACCATCTCAGGGGAAGGGAGCTAAGCAGCTGTCCTGCCCACTGTGTGCTTCCTTCCCAGGTCACTGGAAAGCTCCTGCATATCATTGCACTCTTCTTCTTTTACTGATGTATTTTATGTCTTTCTTCAGCATATTTTCAAGATAGTGACCCAAGCCTCACTCTCTTGTATTGCTTCTGGAACACCTCAGATTATAGCATGCAGAATGGAAAATGCTGGTCCTGCCCATTCTTGAACTTGGGTTTTACCGCTTGCCCTCCTGTTAGGACCTAAACTCTTCTTAAGACCTCTTTGCTTTCTAAGCAAGAAGAGCCCTGACAACTTCATGCTATGGAAAACATATTTTTCTTATTGACCTTCTCTCTTATGGACTGGGATTTCTGCAAGGCAGTTTCTTGTGGATACTCAGATATTCAGCTGGCCATGAAATTCATACCATGGTTTGTGTGAACTCTGGCAATATGCCTTAATGTTTATTTACAGTTAACTATGTATAAAGAATTCCTTGCATACAATATCATCATTTTACTTACAAATAATTTTAAAATCAGCATTCAGAGTATTGGGTTTCATTATGATACTTTCAATAAATATGTGTCATTATATCATTTCCTTTTATTCATACAAAAATTGGGAATTAGAGAGCTATAGTATCTTGCAGAAGACACCTGAACAACAGTGAATCAACCATCATCTAGTGGGAGAATAGAATAGAACATGGATGAATCTCTATCTTGGATCAGAGAAATTCTATGCATTTGTGGGTAACAAGAAAGTTAAAGTCACAAATATTTTAAAGAAGAATAACTACAAATTAAGTATTCCCAGTCTGATTAGATGTTTTGGATATTTAAGTAAACATTAAAAAATTAGTAGAACTATGTTTCTTAGTAAGCAGAATTAATTTAGATTTTTATCTAAGTTTAAAGAATAATGAATACCAGACTAAAGCACATGATGAGATTTGAAGATGAGTTATCTAACCTTTTTTCTGGTTGTGATATTAGTCATTATTATTACATTCACAAAGGTCTTATTAAATTGTATTTCATTTCTTGTTATCACAGTCTTAATACAATGGGAACTATTTGTGTGTGTGTGTGTGTGTGTGTGTGTGTGTGTGTGTGTGTGTGTGTGCTGAAGTCAACAGTCCCAAGCCAAAGGGAAACATTTAAATTAATGACATTACTCTCAGGTTTAAGAAGAAAAAGAAAAAGAAAATGTTTTCCTAGTTTTAAAATGACAAAGACTGGTGCTATATAGAAAGCTTGTATATAGAAATGCCTTTAATATTAGATATAAGTGGAAGGTATAGATATATAGATATAAATTTATCATCCTGTTGTCTTCCCTTTTCTCCATTGTGTCTGCATGGACATGATTCAATTATTTCATGTCAAATTGTTATAACTGCGATAATAGTTAAATACTTGGCAATTTATTAATAAAATATTGTGGCATTAAACAAATAAAATGCATTAAATCTGTTATTCACCTGACACACTATATTCAACTGACCCAACCCGTTTCTCCATCAAAATAACTGTGTTCCTTTTCCCATTGTATTAATCTTATACACAATAATCTGTTTTATCAAAAACCCACTTGGAGCTGAAATTCGCTGTTGGATTGTTTGTTTCCTCTATTTCAAAAGTTTCATTAAAAAATAAAATTACTTTTGTCTTATTTTCCATAAAAATGATAATATAAACCTTATAGAGGGTCACGTCATTTATCTTTATTTTCATTATTCACAGCTTAAGTGTATAAAATGCAGGTGCCTCTCAGATAGCTGTGAATATGTGAGAGGAGAGAATAAATCTTGTCAGTGGAACCTACCAAATGCTTCATTTGAAGACTACTCATTTCTTATGAACTAAAACAAACATTTTAGTCTGTATAACATGCCCAAGTATCAACATTAAGAAATGAATTGTTCTCAAGTTAGGTAGGCTTGCAAAAGCCCCCAAAATATCTCTCCATCTTTTTTGCTATAGAATATGAACAAGACCTCCTTCTGCTTTCAAGTGAAGGCAAATTTCTCCTGGATTCCCATACAGCTCAGAAATAATTCAAAGTATTTTTATAAAATAACATTATGCAACTTCCACTAGACTTAGAGTCATAGAATCATTATCATTACTACAGAGTTTCTTTAGTAATTTATTCTATTTACCAAGTGGACACGAATATTTGTGTGTACAATGTATTGTCCATAATTTCTGTATTCTTCTTACTTAGTTCTGTCAGGTGAGAGAAAACAGAATTAAAGTTCAAGAAAAAAAATACTTTAGTAGTATAGGAAAAAAACAGATAAGTTATACAAGAGAAGAAAGGAGCAATATTTCATAAGCCATACAAATAACAAGCCTGATAGACACTCTCTTGCTTAGAAATTCCCTTGTATTCTGTAGAATCACAACCAAACTACAAGCAAAACCACCACATGTCAACATAGCTGCACACATTTGATTTCAACATCTTTCTCAAACATGCTAGGTTACACCCAGTCCAGCTACCCTTCATCACAGATGAAGGCCCTTCTATTTTCATACTTCTGCCTCTTTCCTGTCTAGCATGAATCATTTCTATCAGATTATTCTTGCCCATTTTCAATGCTCTCCCTAATGAATCCATCCTTTTCAAGTGATGTTTAATGATGTCCTTTTGTATGGTCTTCCTTAAACCCAGCCAAGGAAATCTCACTAATACATTTTGACAAAATTTTGCAGTTTCTTCATCTAATCACCATTTCCTACCTTTTATTATGGCTGAGACTCTTAATATTTTCCTTACATGGTAGAAATTTAAAGATAAAGAGATGTTTACCTTTTTAACTTTTAATAATCTTTTCATAATCCTTTATTCCTTACTGACTTGGAGAAAATCAAGAAATATTTGGTGCATTTAACAGAATTGAATTAACATAAACTCCACAAGAAATCTAATACCAAGGTTAAATGTTTTACTGCATTTATTTAATAGATGTCTATCTACTTCTGATAGGGAATGTCCTCCTGTGCTGTGAATATATGTTTCTCTTCTTGGTTGATGACTAAAGCTGTTTCAGCCAATGGACAGTCAGGATGCAGCCAGGCTGGAAATCAAAACAGGAATAGAAAAAGGTAGTAGGTGGAGTTATGGAGGTGCCATGTAGCTGTTGAGGAAGCAAGAGATCTGAGCATCATTGGTAAGCCCAGATCATGAGGAGATACACAGATGAATAGAAATAGGTTAACAATTAAGAGAGTTCTAGCCAATTTAGAAGCCTGAGCCACCAGTCGAACAGTTTATAATTAATATAAGGCTCTGTGTGTTTATTTGGGGTGAATGGCTGCAGGACTAGGAGGGAGAGAAACTTCCATCTACATTTTGCCCTTTTTTGAAGTGTATTGGGAATACAAAACTACTATAGAAAATTGAGAAGTTTTAATAATTAGCCAGGAACATATTTGAAATAATTGTGATCAAATGCTGAAGGTGTCAGACAGATGAAGCTGGAGCCAGCATTATGTGCTCATAAGAGTATACACTCAAAACGATTATGAAAATTTGCCAAGTGGATGGTTTCACAAGTTAGTTACATTGCCTATCTTTTGCAAGTCATATGCCTTCATGTTCCAACTTGACTGAACTTGAGACTCTTGTCAAAAGCAGCTCTCCAATGTGAAGAGACAAAGTTGTATAACTTCTTTAATAACCACCTCTTACCTCTCAGTGAGCTGTGTTCTTCCACTGGGACAAATGCCTTCTAATATTTTATATATTCCTGGTCAGTGACTTAAAAAAAATAAAAAGCCTATCCAATTGCAGTCTGCCATTCAAAAGGAATATTTCTGCAAAGAAAAAGATGTGAAAATGTAGGCATTCAAGTGAAAATTCAATCCTTCACAGTACAGAGCCTCTGTGAAGTCTTTTAAATGGCCCTTTTTATCATGGTGCCATGTCTGTACCTTTGTGAATAGTGAGACCCGTAAGAAAAATAGATGTATGTATACAAGTGGTTGAGTAATGTATTACTCACGTGTACTTTGTTCTTTTTGGCAAACTGACCTTATCAAAGGAAAGAAAGCTATACATTGTGACAAACCGAACCTTACCAGAAAGCTTGAATTAGGAGAGTGAGTCCTGCTATCTGGATTAAAATATGATCAGAACCAAAAATTAATCTGGAGAAGTGAGTTCTTTTTTAATTAAAACCTAAGCTCTAACTGTGTAGAGATTTAACCTTAAAAAAAAAAAAACACTGATTATGACAAATACTTGACCCTTTAAATAATCATCTTTTCTTTAATGTTTAAACAAACAGATTTAAAGTTTTGATTTTTCTATATTTTATAATAAGCTATTTATTTTAAGAGGATGGTGACCAAATATCCATCAATTTGTCAGAAGGAAATGCTGTCCTTCTTCAACTCCACCTGTTACATTTAAAATAAAATTAAATTATTTCATTCACAATGTGCAATGATTAGAAGGCATGGAGCTATTTAATAAATAGTCCCCTTAGAATTTGTATTTTATTAAGGACACTTTCTTTGCACTGATTTAAACAGTTTTAGTACAAATGTTAAATTGTTTCACCTTCATCAAAGTGACAGGATACAAGATTAACTAAAAAAAAAAAAAAAATCAGTAGTCCTACTATATACAGACAATAAAGGGGTTGAGAAAGAAATCAGAGAAACATCACCCTTTACAATAGCCACAAACAATTAAAATATCTTGGGGTAATGCTAACCAAACAAGTGAAAGACCTGTATAGCAAGAACTTTGAGTCTTTCAAGAAAGAAATTAAAGAAAATACCAGAAAATAGAAAGATCTCCCATGCTCTTGGATAGGTAGGATCAACATAGTAAAAATGACAATCTTGCCAAAAGCAATATACAGATTCAATGCAATTCTTATCACAATTCCATAACAATTCTTCACAGACCTTGAAAGAAAAATCCTCAACTTTATATGGAAAGTTGACCCAGAAGACCCATGATAGCCAAAACAATCCTGTACAATAAAGGAACGTCCAGAGGCATCACCATCCCTGACTTCAAGCTCTATTATAGAGCTACCGTCCTGAAAACATCTTGATACTGGCGCAAAAATAGACAGGTAGACCAATGGAATTGAATTGAGAAATCTGATATTAACCCACATACCTACAAACACCTGATTTTTTTGGCAAAGAAGCTACATTTATAAAATGGGTAAAAGAAAGCATCTTCAACAAATGGTGTGGCATAACTGGATGCTGGTGTATAGAAGACTGCAGATAGATCCATATCTATTGCCATGCACAAAACTTAAGTCTAAATGGATCAAAGACCTCAACATAAATCTGAACCTCTCAGAAGAGAAAGTAGGAGGTACCCTTGAACAAATTGGTACAGGAGACCACTTCATGAACATAACACCAGTAGCACAGACACTGAGATTGACAATTAATAAATGGGACCTCCTGAAACTGAGAAGCTTCTGTAAGGCAAAGGACACTGTCAACAAGGAAAAATGGCAGCCCACAAAATGGGAAAACATATTTACCAACCCCACATCTGATAGAGGGCTGATTTCCAAAATACACAAAGAACTCAAGAAGCTAGATACCAAAACACCAAATAATCCAATTAAAAAGTGGGGTACAGAACTGAAAAGAGAATTCTCAATAGAGGAATTTAAAATGGCTGAAAGACACTTAAGAAAGTGCTCAACATCCTCAGCCATCAGGGAAATGCAAATCAAAACAACTCTGAGATATCATCTTAATCCTTTCAGAATAACTAAAGTAAAAAACACCAAAAGCAGTTTATGCTGGAGAGGAAGTGGAGAAAGGGGAACACTCCTCCACTGCTGGTGGGAGTGCAAACTCACTACAGCCACTTTGGAAATCAGTATAGCAGTTTCTCAGGAAAATGGGAATCAGTCTACCACAAGATCCAGTAATTCCACTCTTAGACATATACCCAAAAGATGCACATTCATACAACAAGGACATCTGTTCAACTATGTTCATAGCAATATTATTTATAATAGCCAGAACCTGGAAGCAACCTAGATGCCCCTCAACTGAAGAATGATGGAAAAAATGTACATTTACAAAATAGAGTATTGCTCTGCAAGGGGGGGAATAAAAACAATGGAATATTGAAATTCGCAGGCAAATGAATGGAACTAGAAGAATCCAACTTGAGTGAGGTAACCCAGTCACAAAAAGACAAACAAAGTATGTACTCACTCATATATGGATTTTAGACATAGAACAAAGAGTCACTAACCTACAATCCACACCATCAGAAAAACTAGGATACAAGGATGACCCTAAGAAAGATACACATGGTCCCCCTGAGAAGGGAAAAGATCAAGCTCTTCTGAGCAAGTTGATAGCATGGGGGGGAGGGAAGAGGGAGTTAGGAGAAAGAGAAAGGGAGAAGGGGGAGAGGAAGACATGAGTGAGCAGGAAGATTGAGTCAGGGAAAAAATAAAGGAGAGCAAGGAAAGAGATACCATAACAGAGGGAGCCTTTATAGGTTTAAAGAGAAATCTGGCACTAGGGAAATGTCCAGAGACCTACAAGGATAATTCCTACTAACAATCTAAGCAATAGGGGAGAGGCTATCTTTAATGCCCTTCCCTGATAATGAGATTGATGACTATCTTGTATGCCATCCTAGAGCCTTTATTCAGTAGCTAATGGAGGCAAAAGCAGACCTTCACAGCTAAACACTGAGCCAAACTCTTGGAATTCAGTTGCAGAGAGGGAGAAGTAATAAGCTAAGGGGTCAATACCAGGCTAGAAAAAACACACAGAAAAAAAAAATGACCTGAATAAGGGGGAGCTCATGGGCTCTAGTATCTCTAGTCTAATAGCTGGGAAACCAGCATAACACTGACCCAGATTCCCTGAATGTGGGTGTTAGTAGGGAGAACTGGGCATTAATGGGCCTCTGGTTGTGAATCAGTATTTATTCCTAGTATACGAATGGACTTTGGGAGTCTGTTCCACATAAAGGGATACTCCCTCATCCTAGACACATGGGGGATGGCCTAGGCCCTGCTCCAAATGATATGATAGACTTGGAAGATTCCTCGTGGAAGGCCTCACCCTCTCTGAGGAGCAGAAAGGGGATGGGATGGGAATTGGAGGGGGTCAGGGAAGGAGGGGAGGGTGAGGAAACTGGGATTGACATGTAATATAAGCTTGTTTCAAATTTAAATAAATACATTATCATAATAAAAAAAAGTTGTTTGTAAGTGTAATAGTAGAACATGAACACCAAACTTAACAATCTCTAAATCTTTTGTCACAGGCAACTTCTTTTTAAATGAAGTCATAAAGATTAGCAAAATTGTCTGGAATGGGCAAAGCCAAGAGGGGAAGGCTAGCTCACAGATATAATAAACTAGTGGTAGTTTCATTTTCAAGAAACATTGCATATGTTTCTATTGCCCCATTGCTATGTGTCTGGATTCTCCATATCTAAATGTATTTGCTCAATTCATTCATCTGCTGTTCAACAATGATGGTCAAAGCAGCCTCCTCTTGCTCAGATATAGATGAAACTCACTTGTGTACTCAGATTATCTTCTCCACAGAAAACTATCCCAACAAACTCTGTAGTAATTATTTTTCCTTTTGAAATAAAGGCATCAATTCAATTATATTTTAAAAGCAGATCATGAGAGAATATATGGAATAAATGTCTCTGCAGTCCTTTCGAGAAAGCTGAAAGATGGTTTCCTCTACACCATTCTTGCTGGTAACCAACTACAATACTAAAAAAATAACAGCTGATCAAAACTGTTCATCCTTGTCTGTAATTAGTGTCTGTAATGGTTGTCTTCATGAATACAGATGAAGGTATGTTCTTCCACATTCATTACCCGTGCTAGACCTCCATGCTGGTGAGGAGATAACTAAGCCAATCAAACAAAGAACCCTAGTGCAAGGACACAAAGGAGCCAGGTAAACCGGCCTAATTAGCAATGTAGTTAGCTCAAGTGGTTACTAAAACAGAGCAACCCAGGAAACACTTTAAAAGGAAGCCTGGTAGTGCCCCACTCCCTATGCCTTGTCTCTACCTCAGGGAAGAGCCTGGCCCAGTCATACTGTCTTCAGGACGCCCTAGCCCCTCAACCCCTTGGTGACAAGTACATGCCCAGGCCTAGGAGTTAAAAGATGCACATGGTTTGCATGGCTGCTATTGTGACATTAGGCTTTTAGTAGAGTGAAGCCTCCTATGTAAGCATGGGAAGGGGAAGGGAAAGGCAAGCATGGGCTTCCTTTAACACCGCTGTATTTGCTTAGTTTGTGTAAATGTTAAATGTTAATTCACATACTTCTATTCACAGGCTTCCATCAACACCATTTATAAAACACAAGTCCCTGGGTGGAGCCCTCATACATAAAGGGGTTTCTTTAGAATTTTATATGTAATTGTTAAGCTTCTTGCTATTTGATATAGAATTCTTTCTAATTTTAACCAGTTTCAAAAGAGAAATAGTTCCAAAGCATCATCCTGAAAAAAAAAAAAAAAGACAGTGAAAAATCTAAGGAAAAAATAACTATTGTGGAGAAAAAAGTAAGTAAAAACGACCTTGATTAACTATAAAAAAATTCCATTTTAGAATATTAACAATAAATGATAACTAATACATTAATATTAATATTGATAATACTAATATTAATACTAATAACACTAATTCTAATTTAAAGAAATGATTTTTACTCTTTATTTTATTTGGCCTTTACAGTTATTCCGAAAATTGGGAGATGCTTCAATTTTAATTTTACAGAGTAAAAATAACATCAGTGGTTCTAAGTAAGGTAGTACAAAATCCACAAGGCACAATTCTGACTTCCAGGTCAGCCAGAGTCTGGTGGTCCCTGTTTGCTATGCATGGTGTTCACATTTTTCCTGGGTCAGTAAGATGCACAAAAGCTTTGATGCTTCATTAGCCTTGAACTATTCTAATTCTAATTGTTAATTTTTAATTGAAACTGAGTTGTTCAGTTAAACTGTGTTTTGCTCAAGTTGTCTGTTATCTTTGAACTCAAATGAGCATATTGTGTATCAATTATTATTGAAACAAAACTATCCACAAAGGAAAAAACATTTTAAAGTATTCTAATTAATATCTCTATAGACATTAAGGAAACTGTGAATACAGTCTATATAAATCTTAGACAAATTATTTCAGTAGCACTTAAAATTGATATTGAGTCCCAGAATAATTACATTACTCTTGTGATGAAAACAAGATGAGGGGCTCTAAGACACTCCAATGCCATTCCTAATGCTTATGTCTGTTTATCTTTAAAACTGAATTCATAGTAAGAATTGTACCAGCCTCAAAGGTACATCCACATAATTAGGAATCACACAAACGAGAGATATTACTACACTGTTATTTTTCAGAACTGATAGAGAAAACTTGGTGAATAGTCACAAAATGGTATTTGAGAACCTTTAAAGGACTAATCAGATGCAGAGAGAATGGCTTTATCACTAGCAGAAACTTAGACTCATATCCTTTGTTGTACATAAACAGTTTTAAACAAATATACAACCAACATATGCTTGGTGTCTGTCACAGAATTAGGTATAAAGCAGCTTGCAAAAACATATAAGCCATGATAAGCAAACCATGGGGAGTTAATGGAGCAACTACTGGGAATGAAAAGTCTGGTAGAAAGAGACACAGGTCCTCTGTCTCTGTTTTCTCTTTGACTCTTATGCAAAGGGTGCCTGGGCTCTTTATTACTAACTGTTTATATGATGCTATGAACTAGCTTGGATAAAGTGGTGGGTGAGGGTGAGATTGATGGCACAGACCCTATTCTCCTGTCCCCTGTCTTTAGATTTAAGTGGTGTAAGAAATGGAGAAGGGAAAATTCACAAGCCAATTTATTTTAAATTTTCAAACTGGAAAAAAATCGTAAGCAGTTTTTATTAAGAGATCTTTAAATTTGCTACAGGAGGGTCACACATCAAGTTTCAAAGCAGAATAGAAGATGGTGGGTCTGGCAGGATGGGGCAGAATATGATGTCCTGCACTTACCAGCTGTACATGAAGGGAGTATGGCCAGACCGGTAAAAATTATCAACTCAGTTTTTGTGCCTTGTGTTGTTTTCATTATTGGTGTATCCTGTCTGTCAAAGGCAAGGCTTCAAGGATTGCCTGAAAGTGCCTTCAGTTTTGCAACTGAGCATGTATACATTTGAGATTGTCTATAACATTTGTCATATAAACAAAGTGTATATGACCCTCGGGGTTATAATTCACTATCTTATAGAAAGTTGGTAACAACTTCCCAAGGAGATTTTCATCTTAAAAAATTCTCCATAAAGACATTCACACTTTAATCATACTAGTCACCTCCCAGCTGTCTTCTTTTCTGTTCTCCACAGCAAATATTAGCAGCACTTAGACTAGCTATGAAAAAGTCCTTATCATAATTTAAAACCACTAAGAAACACTAACTTGATGGGTCTACTTCAGATTTCTTGTTTTAACACTGAAATACTTTAAATGTCAGCTTTCAACTCAACCCCATGCAACTTACCCCTGCAAGCATGTCCACCAGTGACATGGCCTCCTGCTTTCTTTGTGCATTGGTGCAGACATTCTTCTTTAGATGATTGGGCATCTCACTTGATACAGTACATTTCTAAGTCCAAGCTTGGTTCATACTCTGTTTTTCCCACTTCTCTGAGGCTGACTGAAATCTCCCTTCCTTTATAATGATACATTCATTAGCTCTTCTGTCTTGGAACCCTAAGACCTACAACATCCACTCCATCATACCCTGTGTGTCACTCAGATACAATTCTGCATTATGACTTTTCTCTAATTGGATAGGAAGACACTGGTGGGCAGGGCTTTGATCTTGCTCTTTCGTTCTCTCATTTTAACACATAGTTCAGTGACTTTCATCAAATTTGCATTCATAAAATACTTATTGAGGGAATAAATTAACATGAACTCTACAGAGTGTCATGTTTGAAAAATGATACTATAATTAGTTCTCTAGCATTCTATTATGTCTTGATAAAAGCTCCTGTAGATGGTGGCGGGTGGGCTCATGAGATACTGTACCCTTACTGAAACTGACTCTGTTTTTATCACTTTGCCAGAGGTAAATCTGACAGACAACAACAAGAAACTTGTGTGTGTGTGTGTGTGTGTAGGACAAAGATAGACAAGGTGTCTTCCTCAATTACTGTCTGCCTTGTTTATTAAAACAAGGTCTCTTGCTGAATATGGAGCTCATGATTGACTAGACTCACTGCTCAGCAAGCCCCAGGGATCCTTTTGTTTCTGATTCTCTAGGACTGGGCTTATGCTCTAATATCTTCTGCATCTGGCTTTCACAATTATTTTTATTTTGTTTTATGTGTTTGAGTGATTGCCTGCATATTATGTGTATATTTCACCTTTGTATCTAGTGGTCATGGAAGCCAGAAGAGGGAGTCATTATAATTCCCATGAACTTGAATCACAGACAGTTGCGAACCACCATGTGTGAGTGCTTGAAGCTGAACCCAGCTTCTCTTCAAGGGGCCAAATACTCTTAACCACTAAGCCATCTCTCTGGCTCCATAAGTCTGGTTTTTCCTCAAGCTTACAAGGCTAGTACTTGGCAGACTGCATATTTTCCCAAGCCTCAACTCGACAGTTTTATGTCTTTCACCATATAGTCCTGGCCATCCTGGAACTCACTATGTAGACCAAGGTGGCTAGGAACTTACAGAGGTCTATCTTAGTTTGTCACCTCAGTGCTAGGATTAAAGGCCTATGCCTCTGTGCTTGACCACTCTCCCAGTTCATTCTCAAGAAAAGGGTCTACCTAATGAAGAAATACTTCTTGATTCAGAGTCAGAACTTTGTTTGAAGTATGTTCAGAGGTTCCAGGACTCCAAGCTATGTGGCAGTTCTTTTTCATCCTTCTTCAGGCCCCTAGTTGTTTGGGCTACTTACTGTTTGATGACCCCATTTGCATTCTCTCAGGGGCTGGTACCCTTGCACATCAGGTACCCCACTACCATCAGAAAAAAAAGCTAACAAGAGATGAAGAGCTCTAGAACATGTTTGAAAAGCCAGCCAGGCAGAACCTTCCTCATGGATACTATTTTTTCTCTTACATTCAGAGAACACCTTGTGTGTATCTAATAAAAATACACATTATTTATGTACTTATCCAACCTTTGCAAAATGTGATATGGAAGATATTTTATGTAACAAACCATGCTGTAGCCATTATGAATAATTATATTATGTATATATATGCCTATAATTTATAATGGAATGCTTTTACTATCTTAAAAATGCTTTAAAATGTATAAATGTAACTTACTTCAAAGTATCTCATTACTCAGTGGATAACACCCAAAACTTAGATGCACAGCTCTAAATGACTCAGCTCTCCTTTTAATAGCTTAAAATGCAAAGCTTGGATTAAGTCAGGAACACTCAAATGCTTACAGACAGAAGGCAGATAATGAATGCATGAAATGGGCTTGGTAGAAATCTCTCTGAGAAGGACCAAGAACTTGGATACCAGACCAAATTGGAAAAATTATGCCCTGTCTGAAGAGAAAAAACCGTCAGTCCCAGGTGAATTTAGCATGCAAGAAATAAGACAACATGTTAAAACAAGCAAACAACCTTAATATGTTTTTAATTCCATTTTTAATTTTTTATTTATATTTTTATTGTAAAGGACTAACATGTGGAGTATGACATCATATCCAGAAACTGGCAGTAATTACTGTGGACTGAACATTCCACATTCTGGTATTTGAGCCATGTAACAGAATGTCCACATGGATATAAAGTTATAATTACAGATATGATTTCCAGACTCTGGACCAATTCACAAAGTGTTAAGCAAGCAGCATTTTGTAGTTTAGTGCTGTCCGGATCGTCTTCAGCAATGACATTGTGATTAGTAACAGAGCAGACTGGAAAATGGACTTGATGTGTTGCCAGCCACCTGGCTCATCCTTAGATTTTGAACGGGGCATCTCTGCCCAGGAGAGTCCACCAAATGCCCTTGAAGGTAATTGTTAATATATATGGAAGGGTGTGATAGAAATACAAAGAAACAAAAAGGTCCAACTTTAAAACTTCGGATCTGAGTGAAGATGAGGCACATACATGTACAGGAATGAAGCTGCTTGTGAAAATTGATGTATAGAAATTGATGCTGAGCAGTGCTAATACAGAAAAGGAACAAGTCACGTAAGGCCCACCATCCCAAACTTAGGAGGTGAGTGGCAGCCTCGTACTAGACACCAAAGAAAGTAGGAGGACAGACAAGACAGAAATAAACAAGCTCTGGAAGACCTGTTGTATCTTGTTTTTGAGATAGGAAGAAGAAAGAAAACGATGGTCCAAGAACATCCAGGTAAACAAGACAAATGAGAGCAGATGTATGCAAAAGGAACTAGATAATCTCAAAGTTCAGAAAATGGAATAATCATACAGAGTAGGGCAGAAATAAAGTTTACCAAAAGCATCCATTTGAGTCTGTTGTAATGTTGTATTTTATCTGGTTTGTTAGAATTGTCAACCT
The DNA here is from genome assembly GCF_943737965.1 of Phodopus roborovskii. Lineage (NCBI taxonomy): Eukaryota > Metazoa > Chordata > Mammalia > Rodentia > Cricetidae > Phodopus > Phodopus roborovskii. The sequence goes on along the minus strand of NW_026126413.1, from coordinate 59,137 downwards.
TATTTTAATCAAAACTTGTGTTTTATTGAGATACCTAATGAAATGCCATAAATATATTACTATTAACAATTCAACAGAAGAAACATTTAGGAAAATCACAGGCTCAAAAATCAAATAACATAAGTAGAGAGCACAGAGTAAATTTTGATTACTATTAGCAATCAGCAAGACATGGAGAAGAGATGTGTGAACAAAGTAGGAAGACATAGATCCACATTTATTTTGTCATCTGATAACCTAGTAACCAAAGCAAGTGACACAGGCAAGTTGTCTAAACTTTATCAGTCTCAGTCTCTTTTGTGTAAAGTATAATGGTTTGTATTTTATGGATTTGTTCTAAAGATCAGTAAGACAAAATATGAGCAAGAATAGGGAGGGTTAAATAGTAACTATTATCAATAAAATAATCATAATCAGTTCACTGACAATTATAACTTCCATCAAAGAATCATTATCTCATGCAACCTGAGTATATTTATTAGGAATATGAGGTCTATAATTTTAAAAACAGAGACATGTCCTAAACTTATTCACCCTTAGTCTTAATTTAGACATTGACCCAGTTGACAGTCTTAACTGCCTATCTCTCTCTCACTCTATATATGTTATGTATGTATATGTAGATATATATGTAATATAGTATACACACACACATATAAATACATATGCATGCATGTATAAACAAATGTTTACAATAATTTAAATTAATATGTTTGTACAAAGGAAAAAATTAGAGAATTTCCCCTAGTATTCTTAGAGAAAAGTAATCTGCTGATTTTTAAGCCTCGCTGTTATTCCATCATGCCTTGTTGCATCCTGAGGATGTGTTTTGTTTGAAGACAGCAGATGCTGCTATGTGTAGCACGGTCGGTTCTCCACCTCAGCTTCACCGAAGAGCATATAGAATAGGGTATCACTGCAACCTTGCTGTGAAGCCTAAGGAAGAAATAGTCCAGGGAAGCTGAAAGACCGGAAAGGACCCACAACCGGAAGGCCCGCCTCTATGTGCAGCTCTAACTGAAGAACAGCAGACCAAGGTCATTTATTAAGAGACTTCTGCACACCAAACACACTCCTACTCAAGAAAGGGAGGAAAGGCCACCCTTGATTTGTGTTTATGAAACTGCAAATCATTCTTCCATAAAATATAGAAAGTCCTCCCAGGAGTACATAATGTGAATGTCAAAAGTCAATTAATTACACTAAAAACTCCAGCTTGAAAACACACACAAATCACAAATCTATATCCATGTTAAAAACTCTATCAACCATCTCTGTGTTTTCTATATATAAACTCATTGTAAGTTGGATAAAAAAAATAAAGGGATATAAAATGTAACATTTGCATAAAATTGTTTTCATCTAGATATAATTCTAGCACTTAAAGAGTGAACTCAAAATCTCATCTGTGAAAAGGCAATATTAAATTATCAAGATTTCAGTAGTTTCTTTATCAAAATTATTTCAGACATTGTTCAAGGTATCCATCCCCGCTCTGACAAAATAAGTTTTTGTTGACTACTTCATTTAGAAAATACAAAGAGAAATAGGAAATTTGGTGTGTCAGCTTAGCACCTTTGAAATGTATACACTTTAGTTGTCATAAGTGGTTGATTTTTCATTTGCTTTTTCATACTTGTGAATTTCTTGCTTTTCAGTAATGCTGAGTACCAAATAGACCTTTTAAAATGAGCCAAGTTGAGAAACTTAATGCTTTAAAAATTACCAGCTGTACATATTCTCTATCACCGCTTTGTCTTCCAGAAAGGTGCAAACATCTGCACTGATTACAATTAAAAACAGTGTAAGAGATCATCACTCCAATTATAGCCTCCTGTTCTAATCAAAATTCAGCCATGTTCCCAGACAGCGAAAGCGAAGGGTGTGACGCCCATATGCTTTAGCCTGCCTTTGAGGCTTCCGGAGTTCTGCCGCTTTCCCTTTAATCAATAAATTTGTATAGTTGTTCAGAATTTGTCTTTATCAGAAAGAAGCATTTTCTGTGTATAAAATTTCATATCTCTTGAAACTCTATTTTCCCTTTTAGTTTATATGAACCCACATGAAAGAACTGGAAAAAAAAGCACTATTATTGTACTCAACAAAGAAGTTTCTGACTTTCCAACTTTTTTAAGTTATTATTTTAAGAATATCACTATGTTTAGTTTACATATTATGGTGGTAATATCATTTTCTCCAAAATAAATGGAAAAACTGCTAGATTTTAAATAGGATTACATAAGTCACTAGTTACTGCATTGAAGTAGACCCTACTATTTTAATTAATTTTAGTGTACAAAATAATGTACCTTATTTTGTGACATTTTCAGTCACACACCACTCACCCCACCCTCCCATTTTCCTCCTCTCTTTCTTGCTGTTTCTCTGACTTTAGAAGTAAGTTCTTTTTACATATGGAAATAAAGCAGAAGTGCATAAATACCAACAATTAGGAAATATTTAAATGAATATAGTTTTTAAATTCTATTCAGTTACGTCATATATATATATATATGAAATTTATATTTAAAATTAAGCTAAAAAACATTTCCTGAGTGTAGAAGTATAGATAGATGTAAACATAATCAGTAAGCATTTTGTGATTAAGATTGTCATGATGCCATTTAAGACATAGATAAAAAGAAGGAAACAGCATTCTACTTGGCATAATTTTTCCTCTATTGTCATTTAAAAGGTGAAAACTTAGACTTGGCATCTTTATGCATATTTATAATAAAATTTGGTACAAAGTTTGAGAATCAAAACAAGCTTAGTTTTTGAAAAACACCCATACTTTAAAATATATGTGCCTATTTCTAGGTTTCATGTTGAAAATATAAATTTTCAAAAATTGTACAACTAAGACAAATGCATCAGACCAATGTTCAGGGCATGTTTTAAATATCTGTTTATTATGGAACCACTGAAATAGAATGTTCTAATATATATGTATGTATATATATATATAGTGTGTATATGTATGTATATATAAAATATGTATAATACATATATCATATATCACACACGTATATATTACACACATGTACCAAATATGTATCAAAAGTGGAAATGGAGTAATAAAATCATTTCCAATTGCAATATTACTTGAAATATTTGAAATCACTGTGTTGGTTTGTTAAATTCTTTTAAGTAAAGGGTTTTTTTTTTTTTTTTTTTTTTTTTTTTTTTGGTTAATTCAAAGCCTGGATCAGCATTTGAACTCCACTCCAGCTTGTATTTCTTACTGACCTCTAACCACAATAAAAATGGTGTGGTTTTTATGCCACAACGCCTTCAAAATTCCTGTATCATGAAAAAACCAAAACCCAAAAAACCAAAGCTTTTCCCAATAGCGTATTCTCTCTTCACTGACATAAAAACACTAACCACTGACTGAAATCATGCAGGAGTTAATTTACAAAATTAGAAATCAACTTTTTGTCTCCTTAAATGGCATTTCGCTGAAACAGAGAAGTAGTTTGTACACCTTGTCCAAGAAAGCCATCTTCTTGGAAACAATAAATATAAAAAGGTATGAATCAATGAGACAAGACAGGATTCCTAAGTCTTCGAAATAAATTTCAACTAGAAAAAATACCACGTGTATGACATTAGTTGACTATGACTTAGACGAAGTCCTCTGTACATGTGGTGTGCATAATTACATTTTAAAGCTATTTCGCAAAGTGCAAAATATTTTAGATTTTAAACAATTCTTTTTTAATATTCAATTAAAATAGTGCAATACTCGGAGTGCCGCTTACAGGGCAGCGCGCCTGAGGGTCAGAATGTAACTGTTTTAGTTACTGCAAGAAGTCTGTTCTTTGATGGTCTTGCCTCTGTCAGTCTTACTTGGGTTCTGAGGAGATGGTGCATTTTAGAGGAAAGCCTCAAAATACCTAAACAAGTAACGGTGTGAAAATCAAGCCATGTTTTAAGACTTTCAGAAAACTGTAAATCAAAACAGATTTGTAAGAGAAGGGACAGTGCAAACTAAAGGGAAGAATATATAAAACAAAAGGAAACTTGAAAATGAGTTGAGGGAAGGAAAAGAGAAAGGTTTGAAGGAGAAGGAGAGACAGGGAGGGACAGAGGAAGACTGATTCCCTCCAAACTAAAATGGTACCCAAAAATTTAAAGTCAGGTTATTGAAACTGGTGAGATATTTTATCCTAAAAGCAATCCTATGCGAAATAAACATCGTGTTTCCTCCCTCTCTCCCTCTCTCCCTCCCTCCCTGCCTCCCTCCCTCCCTCCCTGCCTCCCTCCCTGCCTCCCTCTTTCCCTCTCTCCCTCCTTCCCTCCCTCTTTCCTTCCTTCCTTCCTTTTTTTTTGAGTGAAGGTGGCTACTCTTTCAATCTGTTGCCCCAGACACCATCTGAAATCAAAGAATCCCTCCTTGAGCTCCATGCTCTGGGGGGGAGACTTCGCATACGGCCACTAGATGGCATGAAAGCACTGTATTGGACTTGCTCAGCGGCCCTGCACAGCGCGACATTGAGGGGTTTATTCTTCTCAAGCTGGGCTCTCAGTGTTAGTCATGTAAGATGCCTTTTCTTTGAGAAAGATCTTTCTGTGTCGCATGACACTTTCCAGGACACAAAGGGAGTATTCTGCCCTCCCTCCAAGCTCACTCAGAAAATGTCGGATTAAATTTGGAATAGTAAAAATCATGTCAGTGTTTGCTGGGGTTTTCTGAGAACTTTACTCTCTTCTCTTTGGGGGATAGTGTGCTATTTGTTATGCAGTCTCCTTAATAGGTGGACAGAAAAGTCCCTTCAGCACTGTGCTTACGCTCAAACAACTGCGGACAAAGTTTGCATACTCTCAGTCATCTTTCTTTCTCTTGATTTTTTTTTTCATCAAAAATTCCCTTTGTTTTTCTTCATCTCATGTTGTGGGGCCCTCTCATTAAGGTCTGTAATGGGAAATGCTGGGTTCAGAGCTGCTACCACAAAGGAGACAATCCCCTCTTAACATCGTCCACCAGCCATGCAAAATCGTGTGTCTTTGTTCTTGCTTCTCAAACGCAATGTTTAAAGTTTTTCGCTTGGTCACTAGGCATTTTCTAGTCTGGTCCTCCACACCTGCAGATAGATACAATTTTATATCTCTGGAAAGAGATACATATCAAGCATCTCTCTCCCTGTACCTCCACAACAGAAACAATTACCATATCCCTTCAGATGTTATCGCTATCTGCCTTCACAAAACGTTCATTGTCAAGGATGTTTAGATCTCTGGATAAGCCCCTTAATTTAAAATAATGGCGAAAGGGTAGAATTAGGCCTCTCCATGCTCAGCAGCTCATGAATGACAAAGCTGTTGTAGTTGAGGTGTATTTTTAATATCCCTTTAAAAGTCTCATAGCAGATTTATGTATGATCAGAAATGGTATTATACATTGGCAAGCTGAAATGCTTAATTTTATTTCATGTGCTACTGGTATAGCTGTGTTTATATGTTTAATGGACTTCACAGTTTTGATAGATATGAAATCACACTAGTTCAAAACATCAAATATTTCTAAAAGTACCCACTGTTGTAAAGATTTTTTCTTCTTGTATAGTGTCTAAGAGTAAGATGTATCATTTGAAATATTGTCTTAGCTTTGATGTCAGTACTTTTATCCAAACTACAGATTCTATCAAGACATCCAATTAAAACATTTAGTAAAACAAGGATCCAATGTTATAATTTCACTTCTTTACAATGCAAATGTTAGGAAATTAGAGGGCACTGTGGTGGTTAAGACTTGCTTCACAGACAGTGTTATGTGTAGTTTCCACTCTACCTGCCTCTGGTTTGAGAAAATATCAGTTAACTTGTGGTATTAACATATACCATGGTTAACAAGTTACGTCTTCAATTTTTTCTTATATTTGATAATAGTATCATTTCTATTTTGGATATAGCCCCCAAACTTCCTATGATTGTTAGAACATATAACTTATCAGTTGCAACTGATCAACACAAAGATAGCTAAGATGCGACACAAATCAGGAAACAGGATCCCTATGCATGCACAACTGAGTGTCCCTTCTTGACAGTGTTAACTTGAGGGACACAAAGCAAGACTGACATATAACTCACTAAAAAATGTCTGGATGTGTAGTTACAGTTTCTTTAGGGAAAAAAATCTATGGGTTTCTACTTGTTTGACTTTTGTTCAGTTTTGTTTGGCTTTGCTTCTAACTACTTAATATCTAAGATGGTTTCAAGCATGAAGTCCCTCTGTTTAGAAATGCACTGGGAGAACATGTACCCTTAGAAGTGACCCACTCATGCACTTCTGCCTAAGCTCTGTTAACAGCTTCTTAAGGGGTTTGAGAAGGACATCACTCCACAGTGGACCAAAAACATTCTAATAGAAACCTTTGAAAACATTTCAAAAAATACTTAAACACTGGCTGGGAATGTAGCACAGTGATAGCTTTCTCACTTAGCAAGCTCTAGCTCTTGGTATGGTCTTAGCACTGAAAAGTAAAACCAAACAAAAAAAAATTTTAAGTCCTATGTGAGTGAGATATTATAACTATTCCACAAATTGGCAAACATGAACAATTCTAAGTGTTTGTGGTAGAAGAGAGATAGACACAATGACACAGACTAATATTTTGGTTTATTCTTTTGTCATTCAGAGTTGTATATAATTTTGATATTATTTTATGCAAACAATCAGAGATAAACATATGAAGACAATTTTGTAAGTGCTTTTTATCTAAACATAGAAAAGTTCATGTTCAAATCTCTTTGGAGGAACATTGAACAGACTTAACTAGTCTCTGCAAAGATTGGCTGTGTATGCTGTCCTCATCTATCAGTTCATTTTCAGTAACATTAACAGGGGATTGTATGAATACATTCTTAAAATCTACTAACTAGGCTCTCCCTTGATGAAAGCAAGTTTGAGTTTCAAACTATGTTTTATTTTGCTTTTTTGAAACATGCCTTGTTTTCCCTTCAAAATGAGTTTGGCTTTTTGAGCAAGCCATTAGTTGAATATAAACAGTTTAATAATTGAAATTTTCAAATTGAATATCATAGTCACCTCCATTACGTTAAATAGTAAACATTAAATAGCAGAGTCATGGTTGCACAGGCTGGTCCTTTTACAGCCCATGAAGGAGACCCTAGGAAACTATTACAGATCCTTCTTAAGCTTGACTAGCAGGGACCTAACATTTTGGAACTATTAATAAAACCAATGTGCTTCTTTATAAAAAAAATACATTACCCTTTTGTTATCTGGAACGCCATAAATCTGAACTACATTATTACAATAAGAATCTTTTTGTAAGGGGCCATAGAAAGCAATAGGAAAAGCAGGTGACAATTCCAGATACTGAAGTAGGTATCTCTGTAGTTTGTGAAACACAGAAGGAAAATAGTTTTTAAAAGATTTCATCATTGACTCTGAGAAAGAATTCTAACTTTTTGTTGGTAGCATCATTCATTTCTTTCATAGAAACTTAAGTCATTTTCCCCTTAAATTAAGAAAGTCAGTTTATCAATACATGAATTTTGCTTTCCAAATTTCCCTACAAAATGTCTTTTCACTATGCATTGTCCAGGTATTTCATTAGCATCCAGGTCAAACAAAGTGACCACAAAACCAAGCTGAGTGTGCCTTTTTCTACAGTCCCTGCAGCTTGGGGACACCCAGCCTCCCAACAGCTACAGAAATGCCTTTCTGCTTCTGTGGAGACCAGTGTCTAACCAGGCCGCAAACACTAGAGGTGCGTATCGGCCTCCACACTTGGTTCTCCCAACACAGGAGGATTTTTTGCTTTTCTAATTCACACTTTGAGTGGTGGTCTATAAATGTGCAACATTCTCCAGAAATGAACAGGGAGGGAGACAGAGGGAAGGAGAAGGAGGGAGATATCAACTGGAACCCAGAAATCTGGTAAAGCACATGATCTGAAGGTCTGTCCTATCTTGAAAGGCCAGCTTAGGGTAATAATAATTCAACTCCACAATTTTTTTCTATGCCATCATTTCTTTCCATTTCTCTCACATGGACATATGTTCACTGTTCACAAGTAACCTTATACAAATATGCTCACATAGGCCTGTGCTCCAAACTGCAGTGAAAGGTTAATGTGTGTGGCCAGTGCTCAGGAAGGACCATTTGCCCCTGGCACTGGTAATGACAACAAGTCCCACACACATCCCCCCTGGGCTGTATCCTGCCAAACAGTTGATGAAAACGTCCTACATAGGAGGCTCACATTGAACAAAATATGCTGTGTTCTGGAAGGAAAGAGAATCCCTTGCCTCAGTTGCTTGCATGTGTGAGTATGTGCATGCATGCCTGTGTGCTCCTGTGCTCACACACCTATGAATGTAAAGGCTCAGAAACAATATGTAAAATACAGTAAGAGAAATTAATTGGGTTGAATAGTTAAAACAACATAATTTAGATGTCACCAAATGTACTTCCAATTTTCTTACCAGTCTTCCAGATTTCATCACTGAGTAAAAGATCACATGAGACATACACCACATATACATATGTGTATTCCTGTGGGGCAAAATGAAAGAGAAAGAATTCTCCTAACAGCATCATCAAGAGTCCGGTAGCTTAGGTAGAAATAGAATTCAAGACATCAAAAACCTCAACACCCAATTTAATCCTTTAACCACACAGGCCACACTCTTATTGAGAATGGTTAATAGAAACAACATTGCCCTTTTTGTACAGCTGTGGCTGCCCTATTGATCTGTATCACATAGCTCTTAGCACTGGATGATTTGGCTAGGAAAAGCAATGTTCACTGTTCCATGGCGAATCAGGCAACAATGCTCAGATTTGCAATAGAAGCAGGAAAATAGCCCAGGAGATAGAGAAACAAACAACCTCAAAGAATAAACCTCATCTGCATGTTCTTCACTCCACAAGAAAGCATTGGAGTTGAGTGCAACTGTATTAAAAGTCAAGCTATTTCTGCCTACGGCAGTTTTGGATCATGGGGATAATAAACCAACAGCTGAAGGCCACATTATTGCCCCCCTCCCCACTCATTTAGAAAATGACATGTTTTTCTTCACAGTGTTTTCCTCTCCTCTCTCTCTAGTGGCAGTAATGCTGAATGCTCTTGACATAATTTTTCGTTCACCCCTGACAGTCATGTTTTTGAATACTATCCCAGCAATAAAACACCTGACCTCCAGCCTTTCAAATGGCCATTGGCTTGGGTTACCCCAATTAGCTGGACTCATTTGGAAGTATCCAGAGGAGCCAAGCACTTCACTCCTCACTAAAAGCAGCATTATGTGTGAATACAGCATTTTATTCAAGTCAATCTTATTTTTTTAGGGGATTTCTTTATTTCTCTATGATTGGGGCATAGAAAAAAAAAGACTTAAAAATAATCTATAAGGACCTAGAAATACCAAGTATTACCACTTAGAAGTCATATGAGGCAACATTTCTAGTACATTGAGAGTTAGAGTTGCTTTTCAGAGTGTCCAGGTTACTGAGGGAATTATTTGGAATAGTATACATAGAGAGTATATTCTGTTTACCTGTAAGTTAGCTAGATATCTGCATAACACTGAGAAAATGCACATACACATGTGCCTAGATATACATCAGCAACTTCTCAGTTTTTAGGTCAAAATATTTTGGAGTTACAAATATCTCAAATTAACAGCTCAGCATAAAAATCCTCTTGGAGAAGGAAATAATCACTACCCTATATAAAAGCATGCTTAGCATACATTTGTGTTTGTAGTGACGCAGGGATGATGTTCTAGAATGACTTTTGTGTTACTGTAAACAAAGGCCAACAGAGGCTTCTGAGACAACTTTGGCAATAAGATATCGACATAGCATCTTTAACATAAATGTAAGAGAAATTATATTTAAAATATTAAATATATTTAAAAGATTAAATATTTACATTTTAAGTGATTCTGGACTAAATTCATCTCTGCATATCTGATACAGAATTCCCCACTCCCTTTATTTTGAATTTGATATTTTTTCAATAGTCACTACATTTCTCATTAATGGGACAATTTTCTTCATAAGCCTTTTTAGAATTTGTGCTATGCAATTTTATCATGGTTCATATTTTTATTCTCTCCTAAAAAGGATAAACCACAAGATTTCTTGATAGATAGCTCTGGAAATAAAATATGAAGTCCATACAATTGTAAGTAGACAAATAATACAGGCCAAAATGAGCAACTCTTCAGAATACAAGGTTCCTTTTGACATTTAAGCAGCGACTGCATGGGAGGGAAAGAGAAATTGAATTTAGCTGATGCAAATGAAATTAAAACTAAATTGGTTGTCACATCAAACTGATGTTAACTATGTAAATGTTTTCTGTTTATAAAACTACATTTTAAATGTACAATATTACAAAATAATATTTTTCAAATTATTGAAAATAGAAATTTAAAAGACAGATTGTGACACTGCTTAAAATGTTTCCGCTTAACCATTTCATATTTAAAGGATTATGAATCATGAACCCTGTGCACATGGAGCAACTGTGATTAGCACACACATACATGCATGCACATGTCAATACGAGCACATGATTTGCTGGCCAGGCAGGATCCCATTACATCATTGCTTCAAATGCATTCATTCTCTTCAATATTGTTGGCTGTTTCAGGTTAACTACCAAAATCATTTGCCTGAGAAGCAAGATTTAATTGTCTTACAACTACCTCTGTGCAGTACAATGGGGATTACAAGTACCCATTGATTATACTATTGGGCAGAATAAGGGACTCTTATTCTAGCATTTCCCATTCATTTTGTCATTGCATTCTCTTTGAAAGAGACCAAATAGGTCCCAGCAGGTGAAAGCAAAGAAACCTGAAAGGCCCCCTTTGATGAATGACAATACCACAACCACCCGCCCCCCCCCCCACTTTTGGAGATTATAAAACCTTATTAAATCATGCCCTGTTAGATATTGATTGAGAGGGGGCTAAACTAAACCCAACAATAGCAGCATGGATCAGAGAACACTGCTTTCATCAATGGGCACTAAACACAGCTAAGCTTTCCAACCCTTTTTTTGGGGGGGGGGCTTTTTTTTTTACTATTTACTTTTGTTTAAACCATTATCCCAGAAAGTCATACAATTATAGTTGCTTTGTCAGTCAAGAATAGGTCTTAGCTGTCTAGCACTTCATCGTTTTGAATGTAGCAGTGTATTGCACAAACAATATTGTACTTGGTTAAGATTCAGTATTATGATGATTATTTGGGGGGGTGCAATTCTAGGTAATTATCATAATTATTCTTGACTCTGGGACCCCTTTGATGACAAGACTGCTTTAAAGTAAACCACTTGGACATAACAACCCAAGATATTTGAAAAGCGACTGCTGCCAGAACCAGAGTTGAAAACTCACCCATATTTTAAGGCTATCTTGATTATCAGGCTGTTTGCGTTCCTGGGCTGTCTTTTCTGCCATCTGTGAGCACCACAGCAAACAACCCCTTGATGACAATCACTTCAGTAGAACTTGAATATGTCTGCTTCAGAGAAGACTTCTGTAATAAGTCTCAGTGCTAATTAACTGTCAGCCCTTAAAAAATAATAAGCCAGCAGCCTGCATTTTAGAAAAATACTCTACCAAAAAATTTCCAAACAAGAATTAAACTTATGTGCCAGGCTATAACTTCTGCTCCTTGTCGACAGGCCTTGCCCAGACTAAAACTGTTTGGTTTAAATTAGACGGCTTGTGATAAAGGTTTTCTTTTATTTCTTGACTACAGGTAAGAATATTTGTTCCTCCCCCTGGGATTCAGTATTTGATTCAGTAATTGTATATTTCTCCCCAAAGCAAAGAAAATAAAAATAAGAAGATGAGAGAAAGTGGAAAAGGAAAGAAAATACTCAGATGAAAATAAATAATACCTTTTGTTCAAGAAATTGTCATTATGTGGTTAACAAAAACCAAACCAAAACAAGGAAATTAAAAAGGCACTGTCACAATTAAAAAATCATCTTATGTGAAAAGCCAGATATTATAATTTTTATTTAATATCCAAGCTAAATAATATTCAGTTCAAAAAATAGATTTTGGGGGTAGCACCTCGGCACTTAAGAAACAACAGTTAGTATCTGCAGTATCTTTAATTATACTAGAAGACTAGAGAAATAAAGCTTGTATAAAATAAAAATAGAACTTTAAACATCAAATTTAACTCAGTGAACTGATTTTTACTTTCTGGAAAAATATTAGTAACCACCTTTTTAATGAAAATATTTCCTGCAAAAACTATATTTTATTTAAGATCCATCTCAGAATTTCTCCCAAATATACAAAGAAAAAAAAAGCTTTTAAGTTCAGTAATCACAGAAAGTGAGAAAAGTACAAAAATGGTTTGTTATAGAAAAACTTTCCTTTCTGGGCATTATTTCCCTCAGTTATATTAGTTGCATTTATTATAAGATCCTATTATTTAATTACATAGGACTTACTAAAAATTATCTTACTGCTTATCAATATTTTCCACTCATGGGTTTCCTGAAATTGTGATTTTAACTTTTGAAATTAAGTATATATCTTCAACAGCTTTAATCCTTTGGCATTAATAATATGATTTATAAATCTTACTTTCCTGTTTTGATTCCCGCAGTCTTCTAATACTATACTCTAATTGAAAACTAAGCTTTTAAAGTTAAAGCTACTACATTGCAGTCAGTATATCCAATTATTATATTAAAACATGTTGACTTGCAAAACAGTTGCCAAGCCATGTGTTAGATGGTAATTATTTTTTAAAGCATGACTCTTTGCATACATTTCCACAAACGCTGCCAGCCAGTTCAAAATCTCTCAAGTTTCTGTAAGTTACTTGATACAGACTACACATATTTAGGTGACAAATGAATTACTAATCGTATTTTCACTCTATTTAATACTTTCAAATATCTTTTATGTCATACCTATCCTGATTCAAGTGGTTCCTTTGTTGACTTGTGCTTCTAAAAGAAACTGAGCAGATACTTTTTTAAATGAACCATATAGTTTTTAATCCCTTATCATATTGCACTTTTAGACTACCTATCTCTGACAAGTAGCTAACATGTAAAATAACCAAGAATTTGAAATGAACGTTTTCAATTAAGTGCCCTGAAAATGCATTTCCTGTTTTTCTGTTTCTAATTTGTTTTAATTTTAGTTTTTCTAACTTTATTGGGAAAACTAATCCATCTTAAGGAGCACTTTCAGTACTCTGCCCTGTATGTGAGACTCACTGACTTTAGGATGTACCCTGGAATCGTGCTACTGTGTACATGGAGAGATCTCACCTGAGTACATTTTTAACTAGCACATTCAAAATTTTCAGTGATGTCAGAAATGATTTTGGTTTCAAAATTAAATAATAAAGAAAATTTTAGTCCCTATTATGATCCTTAATATTGAAATTTAATTCAGCCTTGTCATCGTGCTGAAGAGATATTTGTGATCAAATTACATACAATACAACACAGGTCTGTTAGCCACTTCTGTTCTCCACCTTCAGTCTGTGTGCTTATATCACAACAGCCAGCCACTCTGCCGAAACTGCAACTTATTTCTCACTTTTAAACAGACTACGGAATTATTCCAGTCTGAATTAGAACTGCAAAGAAAAGAAAAAGACTTGTTTCCTAATTTACTCAGCTATTTTAAACTGAAGCTGGCTTGGAAACTGGCCTGTTCTATAGTGCTTCTTTCTCTTTCCCTGGCCATATGAAGCTTATTTTTGCTTCTATGACTCAATGATCAAAGTGCTAAAAAGTAGGTTTTCTCTATTTTAGTATTTTTTCTCAAAGGCCCACTTGTAGAAGTATAGTGATTATATTTCTAAGGTATTGCTCTCTTCTCTTAGCAAAACATCACCTCCAAGACTTCTGTGCATCTGACATAAAATTAAAATTGAATACTTGTTTCAGATTGAATAATAAATCCTAAATCTCTAAATGTTATTAGCATCTGGTCCATAAATAGTTTCTGTTGGATTAAATATGATTTTTTTCCTAGTGATATTTGTCAAATACGTGTTATTGGAGTGCGGGGAGAGCTAATTATCACTTAACTTGAAGTAATACTGTTACAAAGATAATTTTTTGTTAAATGAGATAAACATTTTTTTTTTAGTTGATGGCAACATGTTACTTCTCTCTTTCCAGACATGTCTAATTCACAATGATGCTCATTTGGGGGAGAGGAATGGAAGAAATCTTGGTGATGAGTTTCAATATAATTTCTGAAGTTAATAAATAACCCATACAGATGTCTCTCCATGTGAGGATCATCTTTCCAAAACTTGCCTTTTCTCTACATTCTATTCTTTGAAACATTTAAGAAAATTCAGTTTCTAGGGAAGAAAATCTATTAGTCTATTTCACTTCTATTTGAAGATTATTTTACTTAATCTCTGGAGTGTTCAGATGTAAATATTTGGATGAGCCACTAAAGTCTCTCAAAGATTCATTGGGATAAGCTATGAGTGGGACTCTACAGTCTCATCAGAACAGCTAAGGACTCTCTGAGTAGAACCTAAAGGTTTTCTTTTGACCTGGTAAGGCCTTCTACATCATGACCAAAGTATATTTACAAATTATGTATTGATACCCTCATCCAATACAGGTAAATTGGAAACAGCTTCTAGGGCAAGTCTGAGATGCAGCCTTTGCTTAAAGGAAGCACTTGAACAGATACAGAGCAATTACCTCTGTATGTTCAAGTCCAAGGTTCCACTGAGGAATCTAACAGTAAAACTAGTCACCATCACCCTTTCTTTGTCTCTTCTTACAGATCATCAACCCTTTCAGTGAGATTTTAAAGTCACTACTCTGAGAACCTGTGTGTGTGTGTGTGTGTGTGTGTGTGTGTGTGTGTGTGTGTGTGTGTGGCCCATTATTGAATTTATTTTATTGTTGAAAAATAGTCAACAAAATCATTTGAAATTGCTTTCAAAGTCAATTTACTACCTACTCAAAAAATATTTCTATTTTATAGTCATATGTAATTTTGACATCTAGGGCTGAAATATCTGTGTCTGCCAAACTTTGTATGTTTCCCCAAATCAGATTTTCCTCTGTTGGACAAAGATTTTATTACCTTAAAAATGCTCAATAGAGTGGGTGGAACTTCTGAAGGCAGTTACCAAAAGAAGACATCCAAGGCTGGTGAGAGCAATGGTAGCACCTTTGAAATGAGGGTGTGAAGTGTAAGTATTTGACTTTGATGATTGGCATGATATTATCTAGTTATTATAATCATTCACACACACACACACACTGCTCTGTTGTCCTATAATGAACATCATTCTAAGACCACAGTGCATCTTTTGTAGCTCTGCATGGATTAAAACCTGGAGGCTTGTAGTAAATGGTCACACTACCTTTGGGTTTAGGTCTGTTGAGAAAGAAATCTTTGTATGCACAAGGAAAGTTTCTGATCAAGATTAGCATGATGAACAATAATTAATATTCTTCAGATGACCTTGAATCAACACACATATACCATATTGTTAATTTTGGTTATCTCAATATTAAAGAAATGTTAGGTCTCTGAGCATTTACACTGCAAAAAATATGAAATAAAATGAATATACATAAATCAAAATTCAAAATATTAAAAAATATTCCAGCATAAGTTGAGCTATGTGTGTTGGAGGCATAGCTCAGTGTGAGACTGCTTACCTAGCAAGGGAAAAGCCCTGATTTTGATGGTCTGTACTACAATAAGCAAACAAGCAACTGACAAAAATAAGTATCCATACTAGTGTTCCCCCTTGATCATCAAATTATAATCTAAACTAGATGAATAAGATCAGCTGCCAGTTAATTGTAATGACAATTTACATAATAATTTTCTTTGAAATTTTGTATTAGAGTAGGATTATGTACTTTTCCCATTTTTTAAAACTGGTTTCCTCTCTCTTTCCAATAAATTTGCATATTATGAATAAGATCAATGTTTACAAAATACATTTTCTTTTCTAAAATTCTGTTATTGTTTTCTGAATGTAATCTATCAGAGAGAAGTAATTCTTGATACATTTGGTATGTGTACTTCCTAATTAGTCCTCAAAATGGAAGCTTGTAGACTTGGATATCTTCATTTATAACATGGTGAGTCTGATCTTGATGAATCATTATTGCTAGAGAAAAGATGAAAGTGAACTCAAGTTTATCTGTCTTGGTTTAGCAGTGATGGGATCTCATAGCATTAGCCTGAGTGCAATTTCTTAATATCAGAAGATTCCCAAAATGAAACGCCATGTAACCTCATTGAACACATGCCAGGAACTGCATGGCTTTCTGGTTGATGGATGAATGCATTGTCTTTTGTGTGGCAGCTGATTTCCCCTTACTTATGATATTATGTTTGTAAGATCTACTCTGGGTTATTATTCAACTCCTTGTGTTTCTCTGCCTGAAAAAGAATTTATTTTTGCCACTCCAAACTCCAAAACTTTTCTTTGTGATTGTTCTTTGGCTAGTCAGAATATATATATTATATATATATATATATATATATATATATAAATATATATATATATATATATATATATATATATAATAGAGAGTAGTGGTTTGGAAAAAGACTTATCTTAGGATGCCTGTATTACTGAGATGATGAGCAGGGTGGTCATCTGGCCCTTCTGACAGGAACCTACCTGCTCAGATTTCTTTTGCTAGTCACATAAATTCCCGGTGTGTCTCCTTGGTCCAGTCTTAAAGTTCTCCTGACTTGTTCCTTTTAATTTTCTTTACATTTCCTTCTTACTTATATTTTATTTTTATACTAGTTTAGCAAATATTAAGCATTGCTGTCAAAACATGGCTACAGGGTTGACCCAATGTGACAAAGCACTTGACGGCAGACCTTAACACCTGAGTTTGATCCATGAAAGCCACATGATGAAAAGACAGAATTTACTCCTGCAAGTTGTCCTTTGACATCTTTCTGCATCTTGGCATGTGCGCACACACACACAGTAACAATAATAGTAATAAAGCAAATATAGTTTACAGCATATTATACACAAGTTTTGGGGGGTTCTCAAAACTTAAATTAGACTGTTGCATGGTAACAGAACTTCAAATCTATTATTTTGGTACTATATAGATTTGAAAAATATTTTGCATTTATGTATTTATTTATATATTTGCTTGTGTGTGTGTATGTATGTGTTGTATGAATTTATTCTCTTATTCCACTCAGTGAATGAACTCATGTTATAAGACATGGTGCCAAGCTCCTTAATTAGCTCAGTTATCACAATGATCCCTCATAAAAGGCATTTTTAGCTTACCAATCTAATGTCTGGGATTATATCATGGCTTCTATACAATAAGGACGCTTACATTTGTGTTTCATTTTAATTACCACTAAATTTGGTTTTGACGAAATAGGTGTTAGAGAAACTCTATTGGAAACCTTGCTTGACATTAAAATTTCCTAGGATGTAAAACTTGAATAGTCTGAGAAATGTCAGTCAGTTGGATATAAGTTTCTTTCTGGCAGTCTGGTGAGAACTCTTCCCTTTACATCAGCAGTGTGCATTGGAACATAAATTGAACTTCTGAACTGTTCCTCTTTTGGTGATGTGTTACTGGGTTGGGCTTCTACTTCTTAATCTAACTTATAGATCCCATCTGGCCCAGAAGGTGGAAGAGGACTGGATGTGTTAAACATAGGCTTTGCCTCCAGGAAGTCACCCTCATTCTATTAGTTCTGACCAATTCTGCTTAATTAAGTGACTTCTATCTTGCACACCTGCTATTGATATAGTTGTAGTTACCACATTCTCCTGTACCTGTACAGATGGTAAATTGTTTGCTGTTTGTTCTAAATTTAAGACATTAATAAGTTTCAGCTTAGAAAATAGTCTTGTAACAGGCACAATGGAAGCAAGAAGACAATGAAAAAAAGTTAGCTTCCTCTCTTAGAAAGAATGTTCCAGTACCCATAATACTTCAGGCAATTCCTAAGTTTTCTCTTCATGATTTCCAAGTATGTAGTAGTGATTCTGTTTTAGTGATTTTGAGTGACACAACTTGAGCCCTTGTCTCCTTATGCTTCATGTATGACTCTATAAAATGTGATTGAAAAAGTGAGTGCTATATTTTTGAAGTAATGAGGCAAAAAAAACATTTGTTTGTATGGCAGTCATTATATTACTAATAATAACCTTCATACCCAGACATTTAAGGAAAAGTTACAGCACCTGGTTCTTTTGTGCAGAATCAGTTCCCATGTACATAATGTAGAATGATGTTTCTAAATAATACTAGCTTATATCTGAGATACACTTGGAGAATGAAACAGATATTGTTTGTGAAAGCCCTACTTTTTATCACACAGGAATAGTGTAGCCATTACTGAGCATTCCCCTACTCATAACTGGCAGCAGGAGCAATGTGAACTTTATTATTTCTCTTTGGAAACAAAGCCCTTTTCTATGGTTTTAGTGCCCTCAATCACAGCACATCTTAAGTTTTCTCAAATGAACATTTCACTCCATCTAGTCTAGACTTTAGCAAAATAGTGTATGTCAGGAATATCTTCTTAAGGTACAATGAGTAAGGGCATCAAGGATGTTCTATGCAATAAGATGACCCGGTATTGTGCAATAAATGGCTCAAAATTTTAGTTGACTAAACAGTAGCTACAATTGACTATCTATGTCTATGACTGGCATCTATGTTGCCATATATCACACTATTCTGGACACATTCAGAGCATATTATGTTATTAGCCTCCACATGAATAGCTTTCCTCCTTGGTCTCACAGTCCCCAGTCATACCTCTTCTTTCCAACATCATACTTCACCTGTGAAGAAAGGCAGTCAGTACCCACCTGTGTTTCTCCTTAGCTACTTTATTTCAATGAGTTTCCATTCTAGGCAACTAATATGTTTGATCTATAGTGTTCTACTTTTTATTTAAGAATTTTAGTCTCTCTCTCTCTCTCTCTCTCTCTCTCTCTCTCTCTCTCTCTCTCTCTCTCTCTCTCTCTGTTGTACTAATGCACATACAAGTATGCCACAGCCATAGCATGCTTGTGGAGGTGAGTTCTCTCCTTCTACTATTTTGGTTCCAATAGCATCAACTGATAAGGTTTAAAAGAAGTAGCTTTTATCCTCATCTCACTTGCCTATGTTTTACCTTTTATTCACAAAGTTGCCAGTTCTCATTGTCACATCTCTGGCACCCACACTGCAACAACAGCAGGTGGTAGGAATCCTTGCAGCATCTCATTAAACACTGACAGCCATGATGTGTTCAGATTCACTGTAGAGATTCAAGCCAACTCATCCTTATGGAAAAGATGTAAAGAAAGAAGGGGTAGAGGAAGGGAGAAAGAAAGAGGGGGAGAAAAGAGTGGAAGGAGAGGAGAAAAGCAAAGAGAAAAGAGGAAAGAGAGAGAGAGAGAGAGAGAGAGAGAGAGAGAGAGAGAGAGAGAGAGAGAGAGAGCACTTTACCCTGAAGAGCTTATACACTCAAACAGGAAGTTAAAGTAAGTGAGCTTCTTCAGATTCCTTTGTGATTTAGGGAAAGAAATAGTTCCCGTTGGAAAAACACAGGCTATTGTGTTTTTATTGCACACTGGAAACAAGGAGGTTTGGCTTATTATCTATTTGGGGCAACTAGCACTCCTATTTACATCTAATTTCTGTATTTCTGTCCAGAAACTCTTGTGTCTTTGTAAGTAAATATATTAAGTAGAAGTTAGGACAGGGTATATATTTAAACATTGGGAATTAGAATTCATTTAAAAAAAACATAACATAATGTTATTAAATCAAGCTATTGCTGGGTAATGGTGGTGCGTGCCTTTAATCCCAGCATTCTAGAGGCAAAGGCAGGTGGATCTTTGAGTTTAAGGTTAGCCTTTTAAGCAGATGGAGTTCTAAAACAGCCAGGAATATACAGAGAGACCCTGTCTCAGAAACAAAACAAAATAAAGCCAACAAAATATCAAGCTATTTAATGTATTTTCCCCGAGGATTAATTGTGTACAGAAAAATAAAGTCCTTTACTTTACATTTTTATCAGTCATTAACACAGTTGCCATGCTGTGATTTTTCTCCTTGATGGCTTTCTTTAAATAGATGTACCAAGAGAAATGTTGTGTGAGTCAGTTTTAAGCTATCTTGCTTGTTCTGTAATTAAATAATGCCACTCTTAAAGAGTGAAAAATACCTACTTTATGAATTTTCTCTTAAGAAAAAGAACCTTTACTTGAACAAAATGCAATCAATGCAAAAATTGGCAGTTTGAGACTTTATTATATGGGTTATTGTCTCAATTTTCATTTAATTTTCTTAGTGAAAAACTAAATTTTCCCCCACTGGTTTACTTTGAGATCCTGAATAAAACATAACCTGTTTTATTTTCCTAATCTCTAAATAAAGACAGCACTTACATAGACTATTTTGAGGAACAAAAATGTTAATGATGTTAAATTATTTTAATTAAAGTAAAGCAGCTTTAAGAAATAAAGATATTAAAATATCAATTGCTTTGTGCTTTTAGATCATGCGTCAGTCTAGCCTTTCAATTATTTGTTCTTTTTTTGAAAAAAAAATCAGAATTCATGATGCCTTATTAGCTATGAAGTTCAAATAACAATCATTTGGTTTTGTAATGGAATAGAAATTCTATGGTGCTTTTCAACTTGTAGGAAGTAACTTGGGGTTTATAATTTCACAGTTTTATTATATTTTTATTGAGTTCATTAAATTAAAATTTACAAACATTTAATTTTGAAACAAAACTCAAGAAAAACCATAGAAGCGATACTCTTAAATAGAGAGTTGCATGTTTTCCCCACTTCCTATCCTACAATCAAGCTTTTCAAGTTTACCCTAACCTTCCCTTGCCCTACATCCACTAAACCTTATCAATGAGCAGCTGTTCAACATTGTTTCTACATTATCCCTTCAAAGGAGGGATAGGATAATCCATGTCATTTGAAAACATCATTCTGTCTCCATCCTATCACCTCAGACTAGGCCTGAGCCACTTTCTAGTTCAGCTTCTTAGGGTTTTATTTCATTTTATTTTTTGGTTGTTCTTTTTGTTATTTTTTTTAAAAAATTACATGTATCTGTGCATTTCAGTGTAAAGGTTTATAACATGAGAATAGGTGCCCTGGGAGAACCAGATGCTTGGATGCTCTTGGAGTTGGACCTGCAGGCAGCTGCCTATGGTAGGTGCTGGAAGCTAAACTCTGTGCTCTTAATCGCTGAGCCATTTCTCCCTCTTTGACTTTTATTCTAAGTTAGAGAAAAGGAATAAAAGGGAAGTGATCTTAAAACAAAAAGTGTGAAAATAAAGGAAGCAGACAATTAGTCAGTCTTTCTCTGTGTCTTCCTCTCTTCTTCCCTCCCTCTCTATCCCCACTCCCTAACTCCTTATCTCTTTTCCCCTTTCTCTTGTCCTTGCAGGTTGCCCAGCCTGGGCTGGAACTTGCAGAGCTTACTTACAGTGAGTGCTTCTGCCTCGGCTGACAGGAGTATGGTATCTAGGCATACAGCTCCATAATCAGCTGGAAGGCCATCTATTAACTAGTCCTAATAACCTGAAATGGAAGGAGCAGGATTAGAACAATGAAGAAAGGAATCAGAAATCAGATCCTCTAAATGGCACAGACTTCACCATGCTTGAACAGATTCCATGGCTCCTAATACTATCTTTCCCACTCTAGCTGTGTCACTTTGAACAAACAACTAACCCTCACCTGTTAAAAGAGGACGGTACAATCCACAGTACAATGGGAATTAATGAGATAATGCATTTCCCATAAGAACTTTAATACCAGAAAAGAGACTGCTCCAGCAATAAAAGTCAACTTTTACCATAGTTCAGAGATAATTTAAGCAGTGTTCCAGCATTTGAGAGGCTGAGGCAGAAGGATGACATGTTAAGTCTGGGGCCAGCCTGTCTCTAAAACAAAAATGATAATTTCATTTCTAAAATACCACAATAAATCAGGCTACCCAGATTGCTGGGGACAATATGTGGCTTTTCACAGAATCTACCTGGTAGGCTGCTGAACTTCAAAGGCTCTCCAGCAGCCAGGCCTAGGAGAATTTTACATTTTTTCCTGTGGAGAGGGTGTTAGCATTTAACCAGTAGTACTCAAAGGTTTATACACTTGTGTCCCATCATCAGCTTGGGAAATTAACTGTGATGTGATCATATCTAACAGTGAAGCAAGGTGGTACATGCTCGCTGTGCAGGTCAGGTGATCAGCCCTCATTTGAAATGAGCTGCTTTTAGAATATTTTCCCTCCAATAAGATGTTTCAGCTGAAGAATCTGCATGATACTCTCTGGCGAAAGTTTTCAAATCTTCACGCAAATCTCTCTTTCTCTATTGGTGGATCAATGTTTCCCACACCCAAAAGGATTTCTTTTTTTTTTTTTTTTTTCACTTTTTCAATTGAAAAAACCATTTTTATATGACATATTCTAATAATGGTTTCCTCTCCCCCCTACTCCTCTCACATCTTCGCCACTCACCTAAAAAGGTTTTCCTTCATTAAAATACAGATAACTAAAATAAAAATAAAATTAAAACTAATAAACCAGATTAGGACAAAACAAGCAAATGAGGAAAAAGAACCAAAGAAAAAGCACAAGAAGCACATACAGACTCTGAGACACACTCTCTGAAAACCTATAAACACAGAGTTGGAAACCACACCCCATTTCTGGCTGAGCCCTCATCTTTTGGTCTCTGCTATATTCCCTACATCTACTACTTAGTTATTAGCTGGACCCTTTCTTATCTCTGTAGTCATGATTCTGACCAAATCTTTTTGGGAAGCCCAACTGCCAGGTATTAAGGCTGTCAGCCTTCCTTGTGACTCAACCTTTAGGCCTAAAATGTGGAGCTGCCACTATGGTATTTGCCCTTCTGAACAGAAAGAGTTGGGCTCACTAACACACCCTCCTATCCTCAGCAGCAGAGCCATTACTGTCACTTGCTCAGTCACTGTTGTAAACTCAGAGTCAGCTAAACAATTTTAGGGCAAAACATACTGCTTTTGTAAAGTATTTTTCATTAATAAATCTATGATAGTTCTAAAAATTTGGAAACCTCTCTCTCTGTCACACACACACACATATATACATACATACATACATACATACATACATACAATAATACATACACACATATGCATAAGGTTTTTAAAAATGCCTAGACAAGCATTGGGAGGCAAAATCCTCCATAAATACCATCGAATTTGCTTTGTGTTGCCCAGCATGGGTCTGACCTAAAGTCTGGTTTGCATGCCCAGTGAGACACTCTTGGAGAAACCTGAGTTTTCCTCTATGACCGATTATCAATTGGAGATGGCATCTGGGTTACAGATTGGGGCTTTTGTTTACTTATCCTGTTAGTACTGGGGCCCCATCTGGCTTAGATCTGTGCAGGGCCTGTGCTTGCTGACACAGTCTTCGTGCCCTGTTCATATGTGCCCTGTTCTGTTTGGAAGCCACTGTTTCCTTGGGGCCTTCTAGACTCATTGGCTCTGACAATCTTTCCACCTCCTCTTTCATAGAGTTCCCTGAACCCAGAGAGATTTGATGAGAACATCCAATTTAGGAACAAGTGTTCCAAGATGTCTTTCTTTGTACATTGTCTAGTGGTAGGTGTCTGTGTCTATTTCTATCTGCTGCAAAAGGAAGCTTGATAGGTACCTCCTTCTTTAGGTTAGGGAAACTGTTTTGTATGTTTGCTTGAAAGTATTTACTGTGTCTTTGCCACAGGTTTCTACTCCCTCTTGTATTCCAATTATTCATAGATATTATCCTTCTAGAATTCCAGAATGTTTTGTGGATTTTTTTTTAATTTAAAATTTTCCTTAACAGAGGTCTCCATTTCTTCTGTCTGTCTTCAATGCTTAAGATTGTCTTTTTATCTCTTGTATTCTGTTGCTGAGGCTTACCTCTGAGGTTTGTGTTTGACTTTCTACATTTTTTTAATCCCAGTTTACCTCAGTTTGTGTTTTTTTAGTGATTCTATTCCCACTTTAATGTTTAGAAATGTTCTTCCCATTTCATCCTACTGTTTATATTTTCATAGACTTCATTAATCATAATCTCGTTAATGTCCTTGAACATATTCATAATAGCTATTTTAAAGTCCTTGTCTTGTGTTTCAGCTATGTTGAATTTCTCAGGACATTTTACATAGGGTATCTTGTTTCTGGTGGAGACATGCTTCTTTGGCTTTTATTGGTTATTTTTATTATTGTTGCTATTATTATCATTTTTATTATTATTTTGCCAGCTTGTAGCTTTCTGGGTTTGGAATGATTATAGTTCTAGGTGTGATGTTTGGTTTTGTCTTTGTTGGGTGAGTACCTTATTCCTTGATTTCTGTTGCCCTGGCTGGACTTTAGAAGAGTATGGTGGATGTGGGTTTCTTGGTAGGCATGCTCCCAAATTCCTCCATTATTTGGCCACTGGGCACCAGCAAAATGTGTTTCTGCCTAGTTTTTATTGATCTATACCCAAATATGCCTCCAGAAACTGAAACAGTTTTACTGGGAGAGAGGTTTGGGGACCTGAAATTTAGTATGACCAGGTGAATTATAAAATTTCAACCCTTTCAAAAGCAAAAAAAAAAAAATGCTGCAGTTAATTCTGTTGTCACTTTGTTATTAATAGCACTTGGCATGAAGAGAACTACACTGAGCTTTCTCTTGATCTTTCCTTTAGGTTTTTCTGTATCTGTCTTCTGTACTGTCAGCTAAATGCCTAGCCTACAAGGAAACAACAGTTAGATCTATCCCTTGTCTAATGAAGATTTCTCTAAGGGTCTGATGTTGAATGTGTTTGAGATACACAGGACCACATCTCCAGGAAGAAACATACATCCATTTATGGCCTGGTAGCTAGTATTTGTTATTGCTCTAAGTATGTATATATAATTTCTTTAAATAAAATGCATTTTCTACATCTTTTCCATGAAGACATATGATTTGTTCCACATTCTCTTTACTAACAATGCTCTTTGTGTCACTGTGATTTAAATCAATCTATTTGTTTTCAGGTTTCATAGCTAAAGTATAATTAGAATGTGCAGATATATCTATTGTTTGCTATACATGTAATTAATTAGATATAGGACAGATAACTTTTTGCATACTCTAAATCACTTTTGAATTCAATAACAGGTTCTACCTAGCCCATTGGAAAAATAAGATCTTTTCTAATTCTAACATCTCAGATCTGTTATTACACAACCTGTGTCCTTCCAAAGAAATAAGAGGAAAATAAAACAAGTTGAAAACTTCCCTAGAGAAAAGACTGACTTAGATTCTCATGCCATTTACAAAGAAACCTCCAAGATAGACATCCCTCAGTGGCTCATTTTGTGAGGAAAGCTCTCTATACAGAACCTAGTTAAATTTACTTCCTTGTAAACTGACTTCTTTCTCAATTGCTTGTATACACACACACACACACACACACACACACACACACACACACACAAAATTTGGATATATATATATCCAAATTACTTAATTCTTTTAATACTAAACTTCTAATTTTTTAAAGTTGCTAGCAATTTAAAAGACATTCAGTTAAGGTAGCCAGAAACACTAGAGAGTAAGTATGTTACTGCTATGTAAAAGCAAGCAACAAGTTATCCTTCATGAATATCCTTGCTTTGAAAATATGTTATAATTTATTAATCATATTTAAGAATTTGTCATATGTAGTCACTGAGTTACATATTTGGAACACCCCAAGAAAGAAAGGAATAATTTTTTCCCATTCTATAGAAGCAACAGCTCATAGCCTTGTTAATTTCTATCTGAAAGGGATCAATGAAATCCACACAATTTAAAATACAAATCAATATCCCATGTGATTTTGATTCACCCTACTTTAATATATGTCAATATCATAAACTTCATAAATAACTTCTTGGTGTATCTACAAAGTTCTTGATTTAAATTTAGATATATTATTATAGGGGCCTTTACTAACACACTGAAAATGGTGTATATCTCAAACTCTCTTTATGAATGCTGATGGGTGGTTTGACTGTTTTAAAGGAAATTAATAATACTAAGACTATTCTTTCATCCATAAGCTACTGTACTTTTCTAAGAGCATGTGTTTAGGAACATCTACAAAAGTGTTAGAGCAAAAGTGAAAAAATTTAAATCACAAATACATGTTATCTAACTTATGCAGAACTTTCCATGTTTCAGATACTATATTAGATTCTAAGAATAAAGTGTTGGTAATAAAAATAAGGCCCAAGATAACAAGATTGAGCTTAACACACTACTTAATGAGGTACTGTTGAAAACCAGAGGATCAAGGACACTAGATTCTGTAGTGTAAACTACTACAAAGGAGGAAACTTCACAACATGCCTATCCTACCACCTGCAGGTGAGAATATACCATAGAGCAAAGCAGCACATGCATGACTAGATATTATCTAAGACCAAAGGGGAGAATACACAACAACATCAGCAGAAGAAACAATAAGTAAGGGGGGCAGAAAGAATCACTCTCCCAACAAACATTAAAACTTTACAATTTATGAAGCATTAAAGGCCTTTTCCCATGGAACAAAGAACAGAGAACATTTAACTGGCCCCTGGTCTTAAGCCATGTCTGTATAACTTAACTTCACTGAGTAGCAAAGTTGAAGACTGTAAAGATTAACAATTGTAACATTCAGCAAGATAAAATTTACAATATCTGTATCTGGTCAAAAATTGCAGGAATATAAAGAGTGAACAAGTCTGATCCACAACAAGAATAAAGGATCAACAACAAACAACAGATGTTAGAATTACCAAGCAAAGAAGGTGAATATAACAATTATATATAGTCAACATGAAGAAGAAAAAACAGAACAAAGTAGTGCAAAGTAACATATACACTGTACACCACACACACACACACACACACACACACACACACACCAAACAAAGCAAAATCAAAACAGAAAAACAGATTTAATTTACAGAGGTGAAAACAATACATGGAATGAGAAATAGCTGGAAACAGACATGTTAGATGGAAAACTAGCAAGCTTGAAGAGAAAATAGTAGAAAGTACCCAGACTGAAACACAGCGAAGACTCCACAAAATGGAAAGATCTGGCCATAGCCTGAGAGAGAGAGAGAGATAGATAGAGATAGAGATAGAGAGAGAGAGAGAGAGAGAGAGAGAGAGAGAGAGAGAGAGGGAGGGAGGGAGGGAGGGAGGGAGAGGGAGGGAGAGAGAGACAGAGAGAGAGAGAGAGGAAGGGAGAAATATTTTTAGTAAAAAACAAACAAGCAAACCAGAAGTGCTCAACTACATGCCTGAAAATTTAAGAACCTTTGTTGTACTGCCAAGAAACACAAGAAAACCACACCAGGATAATCATAATCAAAGTGCGCAAAATCAGTGACAATGAGCCAGAAAGAAAGGACACTTCACACACTGAACAAAAACAATAATGATAGACGTCTTGTCAGAAACAAGGCAAGTAAGAAGTGGAGAGATGTCTTAGGCGTACTGAGAGAATTTTTACTGTCAATCTGAGAGCTTTCACCCAGAGAAACTATCTTTCAAAAATGAAGGAGAAAAAAGACTGTTTGCAGACGCATGGGAGCTGGCGAATATCAGCACAACAGACACATGTGGAAACAATGTTGGCACAAGTCTTTCAGAGGGAAGGAAAACAATTTCAAGATACAATGACAAAACTCAACAGAACTGTAAGAAAAACAAGCAAATCCACAATAATGTTAAACTCTTCTTCCTTCAGGATTAGAAAATGCCTAGTGAGTAAAAATTTAAAGGCCTTGAAAGCCAGTCTCAAACAACTTAACCTAGTAGATATTTATAACACATTCCATTCCACAATAGCAGAGTATACATCATTTTTTAATTAGAACGTTTACTAAGACCATTTTCTGTGTTATAAAATCAAGTCTCAACAAATTTAAAACAATTAATTTTAAATTATGTTTCCTGGTCACAGCAGAATAAAATTAGATACTAATAAGTAAAATATAACTATGAACACTAAGAAAACCATAGATTTGAGAACAACCTAAGGGGGAAGCAAATATTTCTAACTGAACAAAAATGCAAATACATCAGCTAAATCCATACTTGAAATAGGAGTCAGCAAGTCTGACTAACTTGTCTCTTTTGTGTGAAGAAATTTCATTAAATATGTCCACACTAACTTATTGTACAACAGAACCATATAGTTGGGTAACTGCATCTTTATATTATAGAGAACACAACAAGATTTACTACTTGTTTTTAAAAGAATGCACTCACCCATACGATGGGAGATGCCATTATGTATATATGTTTCTCATACTGGTTAATGAATAAAGCACTGTTAGCCAATAGGAAAGGAAGATAGGAGGGACTAGAGATAAGGAGGAAGAGGAAAGAGGAAGGAGGGGCCAACATGGAGAATCTGGAGAAAGCAGAACCATCAGCCGACTCTCCCTGGTAAGACCACGTGGAAATACATAGAAATGGGTTAATAATTAAGACAGAGCTAGCCGACAAGAAACTAGTACCTGGCCAACAGAATTATATCAAATACAGAGTCTCAGTGTGCATTATTTGGGGTTGGTGCGGGCGGCAGGACAAGACTGGCGGCGGGAGGAAAACCATACTCTTTACACCCATAATTTCAAGAAATTCAAAGAATTAAATACCTACATTAGGAAAATAGGAATGCTTTCTTAACACTCAATCCTTTGGATATAATAAAAGTTCAAGGAATAAGACTTAAAGTATGTAGATAAAAAGACGTTTTGAAGACCAGAGAGAGGAAAAAGTATAGAAAATGTAAGTGAATCAAGAAAGACAAAAGCACTGAAATCTGATTCTTTGAATGGATGCATGAAATTGATAAATCACTACTCAGAGTTTTAGGATAAAAGTTAAAAGGATACAAGTTACCAAGATAGTGTTATCACTACAAGTGCTATTTATCTGTCTGTCTATCTTTATTGATTTATTGATCACCTATCTACCTATTTATGCCTATATCTACCTATCCATCGATTGATCATCTATCATCTATCTATCAATTGTCAGGACAGAGACTATGATGAACAATTTAGCTGGAATGGTTAAGTCCATTAAAGTAAAGAATCACAAATATTGCTAAGCTATGCAAATATATAACACAATATCTCGTAAAGATATTTAACTTACAGTTAAATACATTCCAATAATCAAATCCTGCTTCTGTGTAGCTATGAGATCGAAATATTTCATCTGCAGGGAAGTTCACTAAAACAAAGTAAACACCTCAAAATTGTTGCAGTAAGTCCCTGACACTGACTAGATTCATAGGATTCTATATCCAGAAGAGTTAATACACAGTAAAAGATACATGAGTGTCACTCTTAGAAAAACCAAGCTCTGAAACTCTCAAACAAGCCCAGCAACCTGGAAGAAGCAGAGAACAGATAATTCACTGAGGAGTTATTGCTGCTGCTCCTCACCGCTCTTCCTGTAAGCAATCTCCAAAACTCATCAGCTCACCTGATTGGCCTTTGGTGATAGACATACTTTGACCTGTCTTTGGCTCCCTGTTGGGAATTAGTAGACACGCTGTACCTCCCCAGGAAAAACCTGTCACACAACACTGTGATGAGATCTAAATGATTTGCTGAGTAGAATCTTTTAAACATTTATTGAATAAGAAGCAATATATACTAACTTATTGCATGAGGCTAGCATTTTCATATCAAATTCACATGAAAATAATTCAAGAAAGTAGCAAATTAAAATTATAGAATCAGAATAGATTAAAAAGTATAAATATAAAAACTCAATTATTTGTATAAATGTCTTGACAAAATTCTACAAGCAATTTCAAACAAAATAAACAATGTAACAATAAATAAATACTAAGTAGCTTTTATCTCAGAATATAACATTGGTTTAATATTTTTTTAATTAATCAAAATGATTCACCATATTTGTAGACAAAAATAAGCAAGTTTGTGATCACCTCAAAGTTGTAAAGATAATATAGAATTATTTCATGAAACACAACATGCTTCCCTTTTCAAACTGGATATGCAAACAACACCTAAGGCAGTCCTTATGTCCAGCCCTAGACATGGCCAACACAAATTCATTGGCAATTTTGGAGACTGTTTTTATCTCATACTTTAGGAATTTTAAAAATATCACCGGTCTTCTGTGTATTATAGATTCTGGCATCATGGTTTCATGGATTTTGTGTGTGTGTGATCATGTATGTTTCTCTGTGTTTTTTTGGTGTGTTTTATTGTTGTTGTTTGCTTTTTTTCTTTCTTGTTTGTGTTTGCTGTTTTTCTCTTTATGTGTTTTATTTCATTCTGGGTTGTTTGCTTTTTATTGGACAGCCAGTTGGTGTCCTGTTCCCTAGGGAGGACAATCTCTTCCACTCCAGCTTTATTCAGTTGCTTGAAATACTTTGTGTAAGGATGTGGTCTCATGACCCCCCCCCCACATCCAGATTGCATGTTTATTGTTGTGATTCTTATTAGTCTCACAATTGGCCAGTCATGTTGATAAGACCTTATAGATCTATTGAATATTTGTGATGTTTACTAGAGACACAATCTCACAGCAAAGTGCCAGATCTTCTGTCACTACAGTCTTTCTTCCCCCCTCTTCTGCAATGTTCCCTTAGCATCAGGCATGGGAATGATTTGTAAATGTATATTGAGACTGGGTTCCACAACTCTCCCTATTGATTTTGTATGGTGGTCTCTTTCCTTTGCAAAGAGCAGTTTCCTTGATGAGGAATAAAGATTACACTTATCTGTGTGTATGCGGACAAGTATTCATAGATTGTTATTAGGGACTACACTAGTTAATTGAATTAGCAGTTATAAATTCTCCAATAAAAACCATAATCTCACTATCAGTGATTAGTTAGCTGGGTTTCCAGTACAAGGCATGGTCTTCCACTTGTTAAGTGGCTCTTCTGTCCAATTAGAAAGCTGTTGATTCCTGTCAAGGTATGTGTACAACTATGGCTTCTCATAGAGTAATTGTGCCATTGATGTGGGCCATTGGTGTTATAACTGTATGACTGTTTGTTGCCTCCTTTCCTTTGGAAGCCTGCAAGGCTCCTTATAGTACCATGAAAACTAGTCCTCGGGGAGGGAAATTCAGGTCAGTTCCATCTCAGGGGGTTATAGTCTGTGTTTCTGAAGTGCATGGTTATAAGGATTCAGGCTTTATGCTGGCAGAATGTACTCAGGCAGTACCCTGGTCAACCCAGGTACAAAAGACCCCTTTAAAAGAAAGAACCCTGCCCACTTATGCTCTCTTTCTGCTTGCTTTCCTATTGTTTCCCTGGGGCAGACAGGACTTTTCTGGTCTCCTCTTCTCTTCTGCCCCCCCCCCCCCTCTGTGTCTCTTTACCTCTTATCTTTTTCCTTCCCCTTCCCTCCCCTTCCTAATAAAACTTTTAACTTAAGCACACTTAAGCTCTGTTTGGCATGTTTGTCCCTCCACCTAGGTCACCCTCGGCTGCCATGGAATCCGTCAAATTTCCCCACACGCTTTGTGTTAACAGTAGGGTCTTACCTTCCACTCCTGGGCAGTGCATGCTTAAACATCTCAAACTACCTCTCTGTGCATATAATTTCAAGTTCTCAGTAGAAGAATATTAAAGAGCCTCTTGGGAGGACTCATAAATCTGGGCATTATAATACTTTTGTCTTTTAAATGCATGTCAATTTTCTAGCGAGAAATGTGGTCTCATTTTAAATGGTTTTCATTCAAATACTACTGGGATTTATCTTTTGGTTCCTAAAATTGGTGTGGTATATTGGATGCTCACATTACATGGATGTTTTTCTCTATAAAAAAAATTAGTTGTTTTATCTATTCCTTGTCTTACTGATTTTAATAGCTATTTGTCTCAGATACTGATAGCACAAATGTTTTTCCTTAGCATTTTAGTATACCTTTCAAATGCACCATAATATATTATCACAAATTTTAGCAGTCACAACTATTAATAAAGTTAAAACACAAAGTCTCTAAAACTTGTGAAAGTTTTCTTTTGTTCCCTTAAAGTTGTCCCCTTTGATGAAGATGGGAGTAGTATTAGTTAATTGTTGTGTGTTAAATTTTTTAAACAGTGAAGGAATGTTCTAAAATTTCTGTAGCATTTTAATTAACGTCAGCAATATATGAGAGTGCCTGCTGCTCTGCACCTCACCAACACTTTTAACATGTTAGTTCAGCATTGGACATTCTGGTGGATGTATAGAATACCTTATAGTTTTCATTTTTCTCCCCAGATACCAACTGTTAACTCTTTCCCTGCTGGTCACTCACTTACCTGTTATTTGATGATAGATGTATTCAATTCATTTTCTTTCCCACCACACACACACATATACACACACTTATTTGGTATATAATATTAACAGTATAAAATCACATATATTTTTAAGTACTCTAGTCTGTGGATAGAATTTTCATTTTAGTTCCTATTAATTGATTACTACCACAACTAAAATATTCAGTATGTCTATTACCCTTAGAAATTCTGTCTTGTTCTACAAGTCAAAAAGCAACACCTTTGGAAAATAAAAAATTTTAATTGGGATAAGTGACAAGTTTGTTTTTGCAATGTTGTAGGTTGAACCTCAGGCCCAGTGGATGGTAGACAAGAATTCTACCATTCTACCATTCAGTAACATCAGCCCACATTTGATGGGAAATGTTATTCTGTAAATGTTTCTCGCATTGGTTAATGAATAAAGCACTGTTGGCCAATAGGAAAGCAATATAGGTGGGACTAGGAGAATAGGGAGGAGAAAGAGTAGGGAGGGAGATTCAAGATGTAGGACATAGAGAGAAGAATTCCCAGCCCTCTCTCCAGTAACATAAGACCATATGTAAATATTTAGATTAATAGAAATGGGTTAATATTTAAGACAGATCTATCCACTAAAAATACTAATAACTGGCCAACAGCTTTATATCTACTACAGCGTCTCTGTTTGTTATTTGGGGTTGGTGCAGCAGTGGGACCAGACCAGTGGGAAAACCTACTCATAAGACACATTTTAATTTATGTAGACATTGTATGCCATATATAAAAAATTGTCATGTCATGTAACTCTTACATTTTCTTCTGGATGTTTGTTTATACTTAAGATTTTTGTTATCAAATCTGTTTCAAATAAATTTGTGCCTCAAATGTAAAGTAAGTGTTGAGGTGATATTTTGCATATAGATGTCAAATTTTTTCTAGCCTAATTTGTTGAGTATATTTCTCACACTAAAATATTCAGCACCTTTGATGCAAATCAAGTGACAATTGATATATGGGGCTGTCACTGTGTTGGATCTCTTTCTTTGCTTTATTTTTAAACCAATAGTTATTTTTAAATCAATACCACATTGTTTTAGTTGTTATAGTTTGATAATGATAGTGAGACTTGGAGTTAGTATAGATTATGTTTCCAAACTTTTTGAATAATCAAAGTTCTTTGGATTTATTACATATTTCAGTATCATATGAATATTAAGAAACAAAACAAAACAAATTTGTCCACTAGTGCAATTGTGACATAACTATTAAGGGAGGTAACCAAACACCATCTGATTGGATTTTAAGGCTTGTTCCATGAGGTAAAATACATGATTGACACTATAAGCTTGGTCAAAACTTTATGACTGGAGAGGTGGCAAGCCCTTGAAAGAAATTTGGTAACATTATTTTGCTAAATGGACACACAGTAAACTGTCTTTAAATATTTATACTTATATTCCTAGACTAGTGCTGTTTTGAGCTTTGGAAAACAACAATGACAACAAAACTCTTTTTAATTGCTTGCAGAGACTCATAACTGCTCCAAGTGTTGAGAATAAATGATTGCTGAGTGCTTAGTCCTGGGCGGGATGTCCACATCAGCCCCTTCATACCAAAAGTCATTGTGGATGATGGAGTAAACAGATTGAGGAGCAAGAGGATGGGGATGAATATGCTCTTTGATGCTGTAGTCATGAACATTCAACAGTAATGGTTACTACACAAGATTTGTTCAAGGTTGGGATCTTCCACAACATTTAGTCATGGGGGGTTTATGGAGGCCTGAGCATCTATCATCTGTTAGTAGAAATCAGGGAGGGAGAAACATTTTCTTCAGTGTTGTATCCCTGGCAAGTTGCCCACATTCCAGCTAACAACCCACTCACTGTGCTCATAAACAATGCAAACAACCCTAATTAAACACAGCCTCAATGGATCACCTAAAATATATACAAACCAACCTCTCTAGTTTGACTTGGATGGTAGTGACTCCATGAACAAATTCAGAGAGTACTCATATTTTTAGTATCAATTCTTTCAGGCTAAGAATTCTGTTTGCCATATATCTGTTTTTAAAATATTTATTTAAAAATATTTTGTTCATGTTTTATACCAATTATTATCCAGTATATTCAAAGTTGTAGTAATGACAGGAAGTTTCTACAGACAAATGTTAAAGCCAATATCTCAATGTTGTTTTAAACTGAAAACAGTAAAGCAACTCAAAGATACGACCAGAGAGAATCTTTAAAATCACATTTGACAGGACTCAGTGTTGTTGTTTCTAAACAGTAATACACAGAGATTAGGTATTAGTTGCATAGATCTGTGATTGCTGAAAATATTTTGTCACTTCAGAATTTGTACAACACATATATAAATGATTTTTAATGAAAACAATAATGATGTTTAATGATGGATTGGGAATGGGATAAAACCAAGCATCATTTGGAATTAAATTGTTGAAGGAGAGTGAGTTGTGTCACTGAAACACTTGCGTTGAAAGTATGCTTTCACAATGTGCTTTATAAGCTTCTTTTAGAGATAATTCTATTTACATTTTAATAGTTCCCATTGGGTTACCTAAAATCCAAATTATCCCTGAAATGGAAACTTCCTCCTTTTTATTTTTTTATAATTTTCTTTTCTATTGAAAACAGAGCTTTTGTACACTGTATTCTGATTATGGTTTCCCTTTCCCATCTTCTCCCCAGAACTTCCCACGTCCCCAACCATCCAAATCCACATACTGAACTCTCTCTCAAGATACAAACAGGCATCTAAAACAATAGTAATGATAATAATGGTGGTGGTGGGGGATGGTGATGATAATAATAAAATTAAAACCAAAAACCAGACTATAATAAAACAAATAAACAAAATCTCTGCAGGATACATGCCAGTTGTTGGAGATCTAGCTTTATGGTAAATTCCTTCTTTAGTGAAACAGTGTGTGGCATCTCCAAACAGCACATATCAACATAGACCTGGCAAGAGCTGCCTGCCAACCTGACAAACAATGGCCCACATGGTAAACCAGTGTACTACACCTATGGATTTTTCAGTCTGGCTCTTCCTTGAAACCTGTGTTGTCTCAGATATCTGGCCCCACTCTGTGTGGTCTGGCTTAATGATGCTATTGTATACAAGTCTTGAAATACATATTTTTATTCTGTGTGGTTTTGATGTTTTGTGCTAACATGCCTGAGGATAGGCTTTGAGAATTACTGGAATAAACAATCCTTAGTATTCTTTCTGATTCTGAAGACCTATGAATCTGTGAAAGCAATGAAAAAGAATGAAGATTCTAGGCCACTTCTAATCAGACCTTAATGATCACAGCTGCTGCTGATTAGGATAAAGGAGGATTCATTTCAGATTAAGAAATAATTATTGAAATAATGAAAATAAGAGTCCTTAATATCAAGTAGTTAGTGTCAGCAGCAATGAATACAAGAACAGCCCACTGTCCTCTCCTGTAAAATTCTCAAGAATATTAACATGTTTTCACTCCTTCCTTCAGGGAAAAAGTAGGAGAAAAGATGAACTTATTTGGAATTCTATGTACTTTGCCCTTTCGAACTAGATGATGTTACTGAAAGTAATATGGATCCCAGCACATTACAATATATAAATATCAGAACCAGCATATCAATGTGCTGTGCATCTTTGGCCTTTGGGTATTAAAATCCTTGATGAGCCATGGACACATATTAAGTTAAAAAAAGAAAAGGATAGTCATTGTAAGTTATGTTTTGAACCACACAGAAAGAGCTATGTCTTACTTGAATGTGATCTATTGCAGTTTGTACATGTTGAAATTCAACAGCTATTCAATAAACCCGACAGTTTCAATTACTATGAATTAAATTCTGATGCAGTTTAGCACTTCAATGGTAACTAATAGATATTTCACAGGGAAGAACACATAACCTTTCACACCACATAGTATTTTACATATAATGTACTTTTAAGGTATCTCATTTATTTTTATTAGAACCTGATTATACAATAAACTCAATGAATCTGTTTATATATTTTATTTATATTTATTTATATTTATTTATATATTATTTATTTACTTCATTTAACTTAAGTTTTTATACTAAATTCATGTGTGGTGGTTTGAATGAGAACAGTATAGGCTTATATATTTGAATGTTTGGTTCCAGGGGGTAAAAATGTTTGGGAAAGATTTGGGGATGTGACCTTCTTGAAGGAGTTGTATTGGAGCTTCAAGGTTTCAAAAGTCCACAGGATTGCCAGTTAGTTCTCTCTTTGCCTGCTATTTGCATATATGCAAATATATATATGGATACACGCTCTCTGTTACTGCTTCAGCATCAGCCCTACCCACCTGTTGTCATGATCTCTACCATGACGGTCATGGACTCTAACCCTTCCAAACTGTAAGCCCCCAGTAAACTATTTTTTCCATGGTCATGTTTTCCCTTCATAGAAATAGCAAAGTAATTAAGAAATATATGAGGTCCATTGCTCAATTTATTAGAATCCACTATGTGCAAAGTCTTCCTTGGCAGGTAAAATAGAAGCCACCTACTACTTACTTCCTTATAACTGTCCTCATTTCTTTACTCTGCTCTTCATCGGTTTGAAATTCTTTCATGGAATGTGTATCTTGCCTTTTCCCATTGACAATTATTTTCTTAGGCCAAGAAAACTTCATATCTACAAGTACAACACATGACTGCTATACCTTGAGAGTATGATCATATTCCCATCTCTATCCCACTGACCTTGTTCTTGCAGTCGGTACTCTCAACTGAGCTTCTCATAGGTTAGCTGACTTCTGCTGACCATTCTAACAATTCTGACAGCATTGGTTACTGTCAGCTCACTTTCAGACAAACTTCTTCAATTTAAAGAGCCTAAGTTACTATTACAATGATATTGACGTAACCTGGGCCATCATTCCTGAGCACATACTCTGTATAGGACATGTCAGACTCTGAGGATTCCAAGAAGTAAAATATGACCTTCAGTTGTTTGTAAGGATAGGAGAAGGCATGAAAACATAGCTATGGGGTACAGGCTGAATCTAAGCCAGTAGAAAAGGATGTGTAGTGTAATCAGGACAAACTCTAAATCACTGGAACTCGGGACACATTTACAAGTCAATTTTTTTTCTATTTCATTGTATTCTAATGTTGCTATGTATGTTGTTTTTGACAGGGTTTTACTATAAAGTACAGGATTGGCCTGGGAAGTTGCGATGTAGACCTTTGAACACAAAGATATTTTGTGATTTTTTGTTTCCTAAATGATGAAATTAGTGCATGTGCCATTTTCACCTGGTACTCATCTGTTAAAAACTTTTGCCCACTTACCATAACTAGATCTTTCATGATTGAATACTAGGCAAATGCTGGTTGAAAATATTACTGTGTAGGTTTGGAGGCTGTTTCTTCTTTCTTTTCTCAGTGGTATTTGTTCAGATAAGATTTTCCAGTTGCATAGAAAAAATAGTGACCCAGTGGTCCATATGAACTATTGCTGTACAACAAACTCCATCACTTCTGGTGTTGCTGACTTTGCTACCCTAATTGAGCAATGCCTAATAGTTAATTTTGGGAAGCTAAGCCATCTTCTTTGATAAGTTGGTACCTGCCTTAACTTTAAATGACAAGACTGAAATCAGAGACATATAAAAGTCTTCCTGTTTTCTTTTCTGGGTAGTAGATTTCCAGACATTGCAAACTAGTCCTTTAATTCCAAGGTGATCTTTACATAGACACACTGACTTAATATTAGATAATGTTTATGTGTTCTAACATGTTAGGACATTCTGAATATCTATGAAAAAGAATAAGGCAGAGGGATGCTCATTTATACCCTAGAGTCCAGTTTTGTCTTATGAAGTTAGAAGAGAGAAATAATAAGAACTCAGACGGCTCAGCACAGAGGGACCTCTCAGTCCCAGGGAAGGAACACAAGAGTGTCCAGACAGGAGCCAACAATCTAATTAGTGCTGCATTTAGCCTTGCTCATTCAACCATCTGTATAGCAGCATCGATGATGGTTGATGCAGAGTTACAACTGGTCACAGTACAGAAACATTACAGAAGAGAGGCTGGAAAAATGTCAGAGCTGGAGGATGCAGAAGAGTGTTGTGATACTGTCTTCTGGACATAGCATAGCTGCCGCGTGCATTCATTTGCAACAGGAGAACACAACATGGCAGCCACATACATGTACTCACAGCAGCAGAACACAGCATGGGAGCTGCACTGAGGTACTCACAGCAGCAGTGGCTATATTCATGAGATTGGGCCCATCAACATTCTTTTATGGATGAAACCACGCTCAGCATTTAATTCATGTGCCTCAGTGGTATAGATACTGGTAAGCTGCCTTTGCTTAAGCAACCAAAGCTAATTAAATGCAGTGGGCCACAAAAAGACTTTGAAGTAAAATGGAGTTTGGTAGACAGGGAAAGAGATTAGAGTATAATAAGGAGGAATATGACTGAAAT
The DNA here is from genome assembly GCF_943737965.1 of Phodopus roborovskii. Lineage (NCBI taxonomy): Eukaryota > Metazoa > Chordata > Mammalia > Rodentia > Cricetidae > Phodopus > Phodopus roborovskii. Next base: position 20,311 of record NW_026126413.1, on the reverse strand, counting down.
ATTTTATAAATATGAATGAAATTGCAAAATAATAGGTAAATTTAAAATAAATGCAATAAACTAAAAATGATATGAGACTTCAGTTGAGATCATGCTATGCTTTGTTAGTAAGGTTAGAATTAGCCCTAAATACCATGACTCCTAAAAAGAAATGACATTTCCCAGCGCAGAGGAAAAGGTAAAGTTCAGGCATCACAACTGTGAATTGTTAATAGTTTAGAGAGTCTGAAGTGACTGGGACAGGGAGGTGCTCCCCTCAGCAGGGAGATGTTCTGTCTCAGCAGGACACAGGAAGGTGCTCCATCTCCGCAGAGCACAGGGAGGTGCTCTACTCCAGCAAGGTACAGGGAGATGCTTGCTCCCCCCTCCACAGGACACAAGGAGGTACTCCCCCTGGAGCAATCTTCTCAATTGAATGAGTCAGGAAGTGAATGAGTAAATGAACGAATAATAGAAATAATAAAATTCCATTCAAATGTCTAAAGAGATTTCCTTAAAGAATTGGGCTGTAAATTAATGAACACTGTAAAATTTGAGAAACATGAATAAATTCAGATCCATGGTAAAGCGCTATGTGTGTCTAGTGTAGAAATGCGTGAATCTGTGTTTCGGGCTCTTAGGACTAGATTTGGCTGGCTACAGTTCCCATGGTGGGTGACTCTGCTGGGAGACTCCTGGGGTTACTTGATGCCATTTGACACATGTAACTTGCTGAAGCCACTGTAGGATGCTACTGTCCTGCTCAGCAGTGGCACAAGCCATGTTCATCCTTAAGTACAAATCCCACATACTGAAAGTAGAGTTCTGTAAAGTGAAAATGTATAGCAAGTCCCTCCACTGCCACCTAAGGCCTGTTACCTTTAGAGTCGTACTGGGGGATTTCAGTTTGAAACACTCAGAGACACTTCTGTTATTTTAGTAACAGAAAGCACTTGGGAATCTGAACATATTTAGATTGAGTTTTAGACATAACCACTGAAATTTAAGTACTGAAAAACATGGTGGCAAAATCATGTTAACATTTGATACCATCATTTACTCACAGGTATCCAAATTATGATATTCAGAATGCAACACTTCAAACCCATCTTGGAGTGTATGGAATATTTCTTTTTCTGTATCCCAAAGCTTCATACTTTTAGTTTTGAGATACATTTAGCATTTTTCCCTTCCCATCCCTTTTTCTAAGGTTTCCCACCTGCCTTCCTTCAAATTCATGGCCGCTAATCCATAATTATTATTACAAGCATGCTCACATACATATATATTCCTAAATATAACCTGTTTAGTCTGTACAGTGTGTACCTGTGTGTATTTCTTTAGGACTGACAGTTTGGCGCTGGATAACTGACTGGCATGCCCTTCCTGTCTCTGTTTCAGCAGCCTACACAGTAACTCGAGTTACTTCTAGTTTGTAATCCCCAGGGTAAACTTGAGAATGCATATATAACCTTTTCTAAAGTCTTCCTTAGGAAATGTGTTTAGTGTCCATCTGACAGCAAAGTTCTTAGCCAACCTACTGCAGCCCCTAAGCAAACCCTTAAGGTCACTGCTTGGCCAGGTCTGATCTCTATTGCTTACTTGTTGTAAGTATTACTGTTTTCTGTAGTGGGCATCTGTACCCATTTCTTTTGACCTTCTGTTCTGTAGTTCTGAACATGGATGGCTTCCATAAGAGATGAGCAGATGAATAGAATTCAAAACGTAACTTCTTGTCGAGGCAGAGCAAGAAGTTGGGGTGTAATATTGAACTTGAATTCTTTTTTTTTTTAACTACAACTTTTTTCATGTTAATGCCAGTCAAGAAAGCCTGGCTCCAGCCTTCAGAGGGTTAGCCTTTTGCCCCATTCTTCTTACTGGAGGAAGTGAGGAAGTGATTCACGCACGCAGACAAATTAACTTTTCTGATTGTTTGCACGCAGACAAATTAACTTTCTCTGATTGTTTTCAAGTTGCTACTCCAAAGTATCAACAATGCTAATTTTACAGAGAGTATACAATTACAAAAATAGGATCAGATTTAAAGGAGAAAATGTGGGTATAAAAGGCAAATAAAACACAAAATTTTATTTTTTTTCAAAGTTAAGTTATAAGTTTAATGATAGGTCATCTCTTGTGGCAAACAACCTACAGCATCTATTAGATATGCAGGGGCTCAAGGCCCTCCAAAAATATACCAAAAGAGCCCCCCAGCAATCTGGTCAATCAAGAGAACAGAGCCAGAGCTCTTACCTGGCAAAGCATTTTGGGTGTGGTTACCTTGGAACACCCCCTACCTTCGTAAGAGACCATGTAGTCATGAATGAAGTAACAATACTGACTTTATCGATTTTCATGAGACAAATTGCAGCGTAGGCCACAAAGCCTGAAATGGCTGCCACTGCAGGCAGCAAAATCTTTCTCCCCTCTCCCCCTTTCCCTTTTTGTTTTCATGTTCTACTTGCAGAAAATTCAGAGTTATCATAAACCTACTTCTTCGGAAAATCCTAGTCACTGCTCTCGCCACAAGTCATTTCTTATGGTCCACGAGAAAGCATCTGCTAAGCTCTGTCCTGTCCCAATGGGCTGTGAGAAGGTGGGCAAGAGGAGGAAGGAACCTCCCAAACTAGCCCAGCCTAGCCTTGAGATGTCCAAACATTTACTAGAGCCTGAGGGTGCTTCTTCCTCTTGGCATACAATGTGTTAATATGCCTATTCCACTATGTGACTGTTACACTATGATTTATTTCTGATGCTAAGAGAAACTAATATACAATTTGTAACTTTTCCAAATCTCTGAAATCTACTCAGTCTGGAGAAAAGGGCTCATGTTAGCTCAGTTCTTCAAAGGACACACAGAACTCTTCACTCCCACCACACCAGCACTATTTCCCCACCTCCCAATTGTCTGCCACGTCCCCTGCAGCATGCATCAGTGATAACTATAAACACAAGGAACATATTATTGGCCTGATGGCAAGGCGGGGATAATAATACCCCCTCCAGCTTTCTTCAGAAGGGTGTCATTGACAGTGAAAACACCAGTGTTTGTTGCGTACTCTGGGTTTCTCAGAGACAGTGGCTGTGTAAATACAAGGTATTATTACTATTATCACCATGTTTAACGTTTCCTAATAGTAGGAAAGTTCTTTCACAATCCTAGCTGTAAACTATAGCTGTAAAATTTTCCCTTCTTTAAAGCAGTTCCAGAGGCTTTGGACAATGATACTAAAGTAACAATTCAAGTGCATCCCTATTCCTAATGAATAACAGCGTTCTTGATTAATGGCACTTGTTCAACATCACACTGACAGGACTGGGCCATGTTTAGAAAAATGGAGTTTCTGCCTACTGTGATTCTTCTCTGCATTTACCAAAAAATAGGCAACATCAAGGTTGATTTTTTTTAAGCTAGATTTTTTTTTATTACCTTTTGCTCTATTCAACCGCTCGCTGTATTTTTCCATTTGCCCCTGAGTACCATGCTTTTTGTCTCATGCTGGCATTGGCTACCAGACTCTTGTCACTCAAGAGATCTGCCTTAGCACCTCCCATAATCAGGAAACTCACTGCTGTCCTTGCACAAAACCTCGGCCCAGGTGGGGAAAAGAGCAGGCTTCAGGGGAGGCACACTTTGCCGAAAGGCACACACAAGTCACAGCTGACAAAAACACAGCCAGGTGCTGGGATATCGATCACAAAGCCATTGGTGACTAGCAGGTGACTGGAGGCATACTTCACATTGCTGTTTCAGAGTTTAGTGTATTTTACTAACCTTATTTCACTGGGTTGGAAGCTATACAGTTTTATGCCGCCCCCCAATCCTCTACTACTTTGGAAATAAATTCCTCCTTGGCTGTATATCAGAGAATGGCACTGGCTGTTGGCCCACTCCCCTCTGGACAAATGCCCTGTCTGTGTTTCTTTTCTTCCATCTCCGGGATAGGGGTGCAGGGGTGACATGCCAGGAAGGAAAAGCTTGCAGTTCAAGGTGAGGGGAAGCAGAGCGCCTGAAACGCTGGCTTCAGCCTCTTCTTACATCCCTGTTTTGCAAATTGATCAATCCGGTGGTGATTTGAGTGGTTAGCTGTGTTGTCAGCTATCTCTGCACTCCAGCTTTTCTCTCTCCTGGCAGGAACATCTGGGACACAGACTTTACAAACGGTAATAATAACCCTACTTTAGCTTTCGCATTTTTTTGCAGTTGTTATTATGTCATCATGGTAAATGACCATAATTGACCCCCACAATGAAATGTTGCCAGCATTCATATGGGTAGCAACTGCAGTCTCACGGGCTAGCAGGCATGTGCTTTGCAAATAAAATTTTTGCTGAATTGCTGAAATCTCAGGTTTGTTTAGGGGCCTGGATATTTCTGGAATTATAACAGAAAATGATTTGTTTCTTAAACAGAAAACTGCTGCATATAAGAAGGTAAACAGCAGGTCAAGGATGAGTCTTCAACAGAGATTTCCAGGATATTTTTTAGGTTCCCCTGTATCTTTGGGGCTAAAGTGAATAAGTACAGGATGATGGGTCATGAGACATTCCACCTGGACACAAATAGCTTGTATCTACCTTTTCTCTAAGATACACACAAGAGAAATATGCACACACACACACTCTCTCACACACACACACATTTTCACACATGCACACACATTCACACTCTAATACACATATATACACTCACATACATATATCCTCTCTCTCTCTCTCTCTCTATCTATCTATCTATCTACTATCTATCTATCTATCTATCTATCTCTTTCTCTCTCAGACCATCACCATTTCAAAGTTAGCATTGATATTTTCTAGCATGCAACGAAGATAGTAGGATAGTGAAAATGCCAAATGCAAGTCAATACTCTACCTTTGTATGTTAATATTGTGCTTAGAAGGAAACCATTTAAATTAGACTGGACAATTTTAGTTTGATTGGTTGAGAAAGCAGTGCAGTTTCAAGATGGGTATTTCAGTGGAAAAACTGGATGAATAATCAAATGAACTTTTTGCTGCTATTTGCTAAGAAACCTGCTCTGTTACACAATGCTTTTTGTTTTGTGTTTTACTTTTAACAAATTAGAGGTGCCCAGTAACGGAAGTGCAGCTTGGCTTCATAGAGATTCACACAAACTGCTGAGTCTGGATGCTTCAACCATTACTGCCCAGATGTAGGCTCACTTACACGGGGTCTCCAGCACATCTCCAAAGCCTTCTGTTAATTCCTCCTCATACTCTAGAAGCCAGCTTCTCTTCAGCTCTGCTTCTATGCTCATCAGGGGATGCCTTTGTGGCGAAGTAACCAACCATAGCCCGAATCATTGGTGATGTAGACATTAAGGAAAATCACATAATTTTCATTATAGATCACTTATAATGGAGGGTTTGTTTGTTTCTATGGTTCATAACTGTAGAGAAACTGACAAAGGCCCCTGTCTAGCTCATCTTCACAATTAGAAAAGTGAGTTTCCTGTGGTCCAGAGGGACATAAACAGAGGATGACCCTGCAAAACATAGAGTGGAGTATGATCACTTTCATCTACTTCCTCTTCCTTAATGCCTCTCCGATTTCCTATATGCCCTTCTCGACAAGTGGCTCCCACAGCTCACTGATGACTCAGTGGACAGCTCCAGTGTAACACTCATCACTTATGGACACCCCTTCCAATCATATTTTTGTTCCCTGAGTAGCTGTAATTCTCCTATAAACTTCACAATGAAAGAAACTATTTATTATCCCAAATAGATCTTATTTGATGGGTTGTCACAAAGTAGACACATTGATCAGAAAGAACACATCTACAGAATTTACTCCTGATTCTACTCTTTGTGGTGAATTGAAAACTTAATAACCTATTTCTGTAAATTTCTTGAAATCCCAAGGTTAAAATGTCTCAAACTTTTGTTTTGGTTTTGGTTTTACTCAAATGCTAACTTAAAACACACTAGGAATAAAGGTAAAATCATATTATTTTTTAAAAAATGTGTTTATTCTTTTCTCTGTCACTTCTTGTTATGCAGAACAGAAAGAAACTAGGGAAGGTAGCACCATATACAGCTAGGGGCTGACTTAGTTTAGCCCAAACAAGCTGGTTTACCTGTCTCCCATCCTAAACCAGTGGCTATTAACCTGTGGTTAAGTTCACTAAATTAAAATTTTATAGTGCACAAAACTAAACTTTTTACTTGATATTTTGAAGGTACCTGTGGCAATTTTAAATGCATTAATCATACTTCTTAAAGACTTATTTTGTAAGATATATATCTTATAAAGAAATGATTTATTATCAAGTTTAATATTAACTTTCATTTCAAAGTAGTCTGCATCAGGTACACAATGCCCTTTCGAATTACTTTTACCTTGAGATATCCAAGGTATCCACTAGGTTACACAGGAGGGTTGATATGTGATATTTTGTATAGATTGAGAAGAGAGGAAGAATGTCCCATTTTCTTGTTCTATAATCTGGATTTTAGAAGGATTTTTGTTGAAAAGTGGCTGTTCAAAGAAAGTCTACTCTATATTGGCAGTTAATGAGACATACTCCCATGGCAGATGGTCACTTACTGTCCAGTTGTTCTGGTCTCAAATTATAAAATCTTCATGACCAATTCTTCCTGAGCTCCAGGCCTCTGATGGTGCATTAACTCAGTATGTCTCTCTTCTATCACTAATATTTACAATACTTGTTGGATATGCTATGTGAAGCAATGGGAAATCTGTAGTTCTACCTTGTATATATTTAATGAAACATATATTCAAGGCTATAGATATGGCTCAATGATTAATTGTGAGTACTCACTGATCTTGCACAGTACCTGAGTATAATTCTTCTACATTGTAGAACACAGATTCCTAGAACTATAATTCCAAATGATCTCAAAACCTCTTCTTCCCTCTCCAGATATCTACCCACTCATAATAATAATCTCAGGCATACACGTGGACATACATGGATTAGTTGATAAACAGAAAGAGACAGATACTTAAAGAAACATACTTTGCATCCCTTTATGGGCGTAAATTATTCTAGACAGTAGTGGTGAAGTGGCTATATGACTGATAGGTAGGCTTCAAATCTACTTAAAGATAGATGATAGTCCCTGGTGTGTTGCAATTAAAGTATAAGAAATGGAAATAAAACATGGCCATAAATTTTCTAAGTTAAACAGATATAAGGACAAGTGGAAAACAATAGTAACAGATATAAAAGAAAAGGCCAGTTATCCAGTCTTAGATGATACCACATTTCTTGTGAGGTTAGTTTCCTTAGAAATACAAAATGAAATAAAAAAAATATTGGTAATAATGGTAACAATGGCAAATAGTTTAAATAATTTAAGTGCTAGACATAATTCTAAGATCTCTTATGTAAATTTCTAATTAGAAAATACATTTTGGTTGCACATAGATGTGCAAGTTGACAAGTTGGAGCTGAGGGGATGTGAATAGAAATGGTTTATGTAAATTATGAGTCATCTCCAACATGAAGACAATTTGCTTCTTGGACTTTGTCTTGTATAGCCCTAGCCAGATAGTATATGTGTTGACCCAAACTTCAACTTTGCAAATGATGGTTAGGCTGCAGAATGGAAAGAACATGAATCCAGAAAAGTTTGTGGAACAGCAATTCTCCTTTCTGCATTCTAAAATATTCAGTTACATTAGAAAATTATCTATTTGTCTAAAAATTGTTTGACATCTTTTTTTGTTATAACCATCTACAGTCATTAATACATGGTGTTCTGAAATAAAATGTTAGTAGTATACTTTTAGTTTTGTAGCTTTTATAATTATAAACATGCAAATTCCTTAACAGTATTAAGGCAGATTTTGGAAGACTGAATCTTACTTCTAGCTGTCTCCACCACTACTCAAGGTATCAAACAAGCAAGGTTCAAGGATCAGCACGTAATCAGTGCTGATCCAGTGGACAACACATGGCTTATCAATATATATAGTTAACAATGCCATTTGATTCTTTTTCACCACACAGTTTCCAGAGCAAATCTGTATTTCCAAAATTTTTGATTCTCAGTCTCTTGCCCTGACTATGAAGAGTGAGCTATAGTTTGCCATTTAGTTCTTAAAACACTAACCAGTGGAGGATATTTTTACTTCATTAGATACAGTTCTTTTTCCCTTTTGTTCCTTCTGAGCTGTGTTGCAAAGAACAACCTGTAATAAATTGCTCCCACTTCATGACCAAAAATAAAATCTTTTAAAAATCAAATACTTTAAACTGTGACAATGCCAAATTTGGAGCAAAACTATAACGGTTTTAATTTCATCCTTAAAATCCCCCAAAATATGGAATTCCAGAGAATATTTAAAATTTAGGAAACATTCTTTCAAGGAAAATATTCGTATAATTAGAAGGCCCTGCCATTAGGGATGCAGAGCTCAGCTGCCAGTTTCTGAATCTGCCATCATCCTCCCACATCTAAGTCCACTTTTGCCCTTGCAGCTACTGTCCTATCCACGAGTTTCCCCTACTTGTTTGGAACTTAGTGTTGATTGATGCTATAGAAGGTAAATCCACCTTCCCAATAAGCTTGTGACACAGTATCCAGCTTGCAATCAGATGTTGCCCACTTCACAACCTAGATGCTCCACCACATGGATGCAGCATGCTCAAGAGGACAGCACTATTAATGATGCATGTATAATATGTTTTGTCTCATCTAGGCCCAGTATTTTCAGGAAACAGAGTTACAGATGAACATGTAAAGGGATCACACAAAGGATACCAATCCTAAGTACATGTACATATATTTCTATGGTGATATTATATAAGAGGAAAGAAGGCACAGGATACTTTTTTTTTTTTTAATCTGGTAGACCACTCATTTAAATTTATGTTGGTTTCCTCAGGACATTTTTGAATCACAGTCCTCGCAATTTAATAGATAATACTCTGAATTTAATCTGGAGAATATGAGATCAAAAAGGCACTTCAAGTCTAACAAGTCACAGAGAAATTGTTAAGAGAATAGAAAATGAATAATGTTATTATTTCTACTTTATATTCAGGTAGAGAATGTGTTAAATATCTCAAGTTGTTTTCTTAATTATTACTAATGATCAGTTTTACTGCTTTTTACGATTCAGTGTTTCTTGCTTGTTTACTTTGTCAAAAGTCTGCCTTGTAGTATTCATCACTGTTATGAAAAAAATACAGGGAATGATAATACCACCATAGCTCTTCAAGTCTGGAAAGGGCATGTACCAACATGACATTCTTAACAGACGTCAATTCCCATAAATACCAAAGCAGAGGTCAGGGAAAACAAAAGTAAGTCTGCAATTAAAGACTCATTTGGAGAACATTTTTACCTTTCAACATAGTGGGTCAGAGCAGTGTCCTTACAACTAATTTCATAAGTCATCACAAAGGCAGTGTAGTAAATAGGTTAGAGAAGCAGACTGCCTGAAATGAATCCCAGATCTGTGTTAAAAACCAGAGGCACAAGTGCTTCCATTTCTATAATTGGACAAAAGAGAACAGCACCAGTCAGTCTCTCGGGTGATTCTGAGGATGTATGGATGAACTTGCAGCACTGGGCCTGGCACACAGTAAAAGTGCAAAAAATACTGGCCCTTCTCTAGTGATTAGCTATGTAGATGGCAATTCCCACAGAGTGCATAAAGTGCTGAAATCTCTTGGTCAGTTTCCTGACGAGAGAAAGAATATACCCTCACATGTTCTTCATGTTTGAAGACTTAATTCTATCTTGTCATCTCTAGCTGAGTTCTGTTTTATGAAGCAAATAAGTTCCATTTAAAATGCTACTGGAAGAAAACTAGCAATGATTCTTGGTTTTAATAAAAACATTAAGCAGGTAGTTAAAATATTTGTACTTAATATTACTTCATATTGGCAATACCATCATAGTTTTTAAGGGAAATCAAATAAGGATAACCTTGGGGTTAATTATAAAACAGGGAAAAAATAGTCTTAGTGTGTCATATACCTGTAGTGTCATATACCTTTCATTAGATGTCTCATTCCATTGTCTTAGAGGTTATTTAAATGTGGAATGTCCACTAAAATGTTAATTTTGTGTTACCTCACTCCTAGTAGTCTTATACTAATTGAAAATACTCAAAAGCTAAAAAAGCAGAGCTTGCCTAAGGAGTTCTTACTTTGCTCCCTTACTATGCGTTACATCTACTCCAATCATGTATTCCATGCCCCATTTGATCCTCAGATGAAACTGAGAGCAAAGACCTTGAGCTGCATTAGTAGTCCTGTTTACCAGGAGACAGAAAGGTGGTGCTGGTCTGCAGAGTGGAGACAGGCTCTGGGATATGTTAGAGACACTGATTGCACAGGAACTCTTGCTTTGCAGAAAGTGGGCTGGGGCCTGAGGTGGGGGGGATCACTAGCAAATTTCCCTCGCCATGAAGCTCCCTGCAACCTCCCAGTGAGAACTCCTTTCCCTATTTTCAGCTTCCTTCTGAACAAACATATGGGACAGATATTCTGTAGCCTCTGTTCTTAACGCAGCTTTGTGTGAACTTCCGGAAGGTACAGCCAGATAGGACCTTACCTAAAGCCCAAGCTTCTCACTCCATTTGCATGGATTTTTGAATGGTATGGGGGTGTGAATCCATTCCATTCTCTGGCATGCGCAATATGGAACTAAGTAATTAATGCTAATGAGCTAAAAATCTTTCTAGGTTTGTACTCAGGCATATTACATAAAGACTCTCTAATCTCCAGAGTTTAGGCATTGGCCATCTGACCTCCTGATACACACTAGAATGAGCAATGCAGTGACTGCTTTGCACTGGCTGTTTCTCCATTCGTGATTCACCGTTCCTGCCCTGCACAAATGTTCTCTGGTATCATCTTTTTAAATAAACTCTAAAATCCTTTATCTCAGTCTCTGATTTTGAATGAGCCCAGGCTAAGATATTCAGTATCCTTATAATGGGTTGCAAAAGCCTTTATTTCTAGTCTGAGCAAAGTTACTGTGATTTTGGAGAAATTAGTTTCATCCTTAGTTTATTCAGGTATTCTAAAATTTACTCAGTTCCTAAGAGTCTACAACTTGAAGAGAACTAAACCTCCAGGTGGCAACAAAGAGACCGGGTACCCCTCGTCTTTGGTACTCACGTACTTAAGGGGTCTCATTTCATTGCTGTAGATATCACTCAGACTTTTGGAATGTCCATAAAGATGCTTATTTGGTGTTACACCAGCTGTAGCAGCTCAACAGAGTCAGCCCTGATTTGCAAGTGCCTATTAATTTACAATTTCAAATGGTTAATAATGGTGACCAGTCTCATCTGGGATTAGTAAATACATTAATTTCTTAATATAGCTGACTTTACATTTCTAACAAGACTTTGGATAGTAATTGGTTAAACTTAATTATATTCACATAAAAAAGTAGAAATTTTGTGATATTATGGGAATCCTTGTGGTTTGTGAAAACTCAAGTTTCATGGAACCCTGGAAAGTTTGTTGAACTTCTATTGGTTTTAGAGTCCTTGAGCATAGGGTATTTACTTCCATGTATTTTCCTTGTCATGTCTTACATCACACTTTAGAATCCAATTTAGAGGCCCTTAGACTAAGTGCATCCATTCTCTGGCAGACCTGTCAGCTTCCAAATGCTCTACTGTAGACCAGTATCTGATATCTGAGCCTACTCACCTTTGTAGGGACTGGGTCCCTACAATATACAGTACTTTCTGCTTGAACATTTCAGCTAGATATAACCAGCTGCTAAGTTAAGGTGCATAGTTCAAATAATTAAATACTATGTAAAATAAAAAGAATGTTTTTTTAATTTGGTAATGTTGAAAAATAAGAATGAATGTTCTTGAAAAACTCAAAATAACTGGAGATAGTGGTGAAAGAAATGATTAATATTTTAGGACATCTTGAAAAAATGGGTATACTCATCATGCACTAAGAATCAACACAGCAAAATCACAGAAAGAACCAGCAGAGGTCAGGGAGTAGAAGACATATTTATCTCCACCTAATTCAAAAGAAAGGGAGATTATGGAGACCTGGATAATGAGAGAGACAAAGATATTAAGAGTAGTGTTTATGTGACCAATATCTTAAATGTTTTATTTTTTAACATTTATTTTAAACTTTTGCTTATGAGTATGCTGTGGGCACATGCATGTGAGTATAGCTGTCCTCAAATACCAAAGGATGCTGAATTAGCTGGACCTGGAATTACAAATGGTTGTAAACCACCCAACATGGGCTTTGAAAACCAAATTTAAAGAGTAGTATTTACTCTATATAGCTGAGCCATTTCTCCTTGTGTATCAAGTTTAAGACAACAATTCATTTCCAAAGTTTCTGCTTGTTCCACCTAAGACCACAAAAATTCATAGAGTCTTCTCTACTAACTGACACTGCAAAGATGATTTACAGCAAACATTTTTAGAGATGTTTATATTTCAAAAATTTACACTGCAAACTTTTTCATGGATTTGTGGAATATAAAACAAAAGCCAGATCTAACTAGAAAAGTAAAACCCAGTTGAACGGATATACTTTAGGAAATAAACTAACAAAAATAGACAAAAAGAAACTTTTTGAAAAGAATGTATATTCTTATTTTGTTTTTGTTTTTTTTTTGTTGTTGTTGTTGTTTATGATCTTTGGCTCTAGATCAAAAAGGAACTATACTGGGAACTGCTTTTGGGTCCAGCCAGTCAGTGCTGGTATACCCAAGAATAGGCCAACTACAGGTTTAGTGTTTAACCACCCAGGGCAATGGAAATTGGTCTTTTTAATAAAGCAGGTTCCATTATGATGTACTTATTGATAATTCTCAAAAGAGGTAAAACTGCATTTGCAATGTATGCAGTATCTAACCTTATTTTAAATTCACTATGTGATATATGCAACTCCTTTTCTGGTTCCCACTATGAGACACCTCTGAGAACCTACATGAAATCCAGTGGGTGCCAAAGAGTCTTGTACAGTGTGGAGAAGATGAAAGCAAGGTCAACCCCTTTATGCCCAAGCTAATACTATAAAACAAGGGAACATTACACACACCCACTGTATAGTTTACAATAAACAATGAAAATGAGAAGACATACTCTGTTGCAGTATTCCACTATTACAGAAAGAAAAATGATTCTAATATCTGAAAGCAATGAATGACTTAACCATCCTTTTTTGCTGATATTGACTAATTTTGAGAACTTCTGGATTCAGTGGAATGCATTTTCACTTTTCCACATAGAGAAATGTTACAATCATCTCCCTTTTAAGGAAAAAAAAAAAAGACTGGTGGATAACATGTGTATTTCCAAATATATCTCAAAGCCTTCCTACTTTCCTATAGAATATTAGGCATTTCCCCCTTCAAGGGAAGGAACAGTGAAGCTGAGGCATCCAATCCAGTATGACTAATCTTATGTTCTTTTGTAGCTGAATTTTAGCTCCCAAGAAATCCTTTTATGTGCTGCTTTGGAGAACCTTGACTATCTCCTTCCTCTTGGTCATTGCGCTCTTGACTTCCCATTGAGTTACACGTTAGTTATAAATTAGTTCTTTTCCAGAATGACAATCTTTTAAAACAACAATGTTCTTTTAAATGATTGAAATAATTACAGGAAATGGTTAAAAAGTATTAATAACATTTTAGAGAAGTTTACATCATGTACTCTAAAAAAACAACAAATGGCCACTCCAAAGGCCAAAAGATTGGAGTAGTAAAACTGCAGTGACATTTGGTGCTGAGCTAAATCCTCTCAGGAACGTGGGGACTGGCTTATTCCACAGCCTGCAAAATTTATCACACTCCAGGGGTGTCAAACAACGCAAAGAACTTTATTTTCTCTGTTAGATTTTTCTGTAAATATGTCGGTGTCCCTAAAAGGATATTAATTTTAGAGGAGCCCCAAAGACTTTGAGTTCCTAAAGACTTTCACATTTCAAGGTGGTTGTTGCTTGCCTGTAGATGCAGAACAAAATCTACATTTTCTGAAGTGTTTAAACTCTACTACTTCACAGTTTTCCAGATTTAAAAGAATAATACTCATGATAACATTTATATAGGTATTATAACATGATAGCCCTGACTCTAACTTCCTATCCTTTCTTATCAGGAAGAGGAAGTTTAAAGAAGTAAGAAATGGGACTCCACTTGAAATAGATGTGAATAAAATAAACCTTGTAATTCTATTTATCTTATAGTCTCCACCCCCCGCTTAAGTGTCAATTCAGAAACTTAGCTGCAAGGAGGTTGTTAAATATAAAAGAATCAATTCTGAGTTCTTTTTTCTAAAACCCCTGCTGACATTTTTCAGTCAGTTTGAATCTTATCTGACATGATTCCTGAAGAAGCAGAGAGAGAGAGAGAGAGAGAGAGAGAGAGAGAGAGAGAGAGAGAGAGAGAGAAGGATGGTTAGAAAAAAAAAAGGTGTCCAAACACCTGTCAGTTCCCACTGCTCTGCTGGGTAATGGAAGGGAATAGCCACAGGACTTCTCTTGCCATTCAGAATTGAGGTGGGACCACCTGGGGTTTCCAGTTTTAGAATACAACTCTTTGGGCAATTAGCAAAACTTTGAGCATCCCTGTCTCCCATAGCATTTAGGCAAATTAATAATTTTAAGCATTTCTAAAATAAGAAGTGGGTTAGAGGATATGCCAATATACCATGAGCTTAATTTGTTCAGTTACGTTTTCCCCACTGGAGAATTATAAAGGTGCAGTCCTATAGCAGTGAGTGTTCATGAGCTCATGGCCCCTAGAATATCTATTTTAAACAGCAGAACTTCATTAGCATGCACTTTTATTTAACTCCAATGTCCAAGACAACAATTTGCTTTAATGTCCTAGTCTAAACTTCCTGCCGCAATATATTTTTCCAAGTAATAGCTTCCATTCATGATGCTAAAAGCATACTTGAATTCTCCAGTCAATTTGGAGTTAAGAAACTCTCCCTTTGTCATCTTAAGCTGGTATACCTTGCCACATGCAGTCCAAACAAAATTAATAATAAAGTGTAACTGTTACATGTGGCCTTTGGGATTATTAGACAATTTTAACTAAAATCAACAGGAGTTTTGCTCTGGAGGTCCATGTGTTTCTTCTAAATTTTCCATGAACAAGAATGAATGAATCTTGTTAAAGTTTCCACATTTGAGATAAAACTCTTTTTATCTATGTTTGATAAGAGCTTCAGTTCCTAGAGGAAGAAGTTATTTATTCATCCTTTTGAGGCCTTAAGTATCTCTCCAGGTTCTTTTATAGTCTAAATACTATGCACCAGAAAGCCTAAAATTTGTTCCTGGAATAGATCAGATAACCATGTGTTTATGTTGTGGACCTTAGGTGATGTTGTAAAATAAAATATAGTTAGAATAGCTTTGGATTTGAACTTCAAATCATTATGTACAAAGTGGCCCCAGAAAAAAAATTCTCATGTAAAATGTAGGGTGCTATTACCTCATTCTCAAAGTTTCGTGAGGACTGAAGATTTGTGCAGGCATTGTTGGCTATGTATCTGGAATTCATTAATCAGTTCTGTTTAGCCAATGTAATGATTTCCCATATAGGGCCTGTGTGGCTCCAGGGGAAAGTAATGTTATTCTTGGAGCATCCAAGCAGAGCTCAGCTTAATCAGTATATATTCCTGCCCATAGCTAGCATCACAGGTGGACTACAGAATCCTGAATATTGGCTTCCTATTGAATGTGCCAGGATGAAAAAAACCTTTCCAGTTAGAAAAGAAACAGAAGATATGTAAATGGAGTGTTTTGACACCCATCTTTGGCTCTCATAGGAACCCACAGATTTTCTGATTCACCAAATCATATAATGTCAATACATCACATCCCCTAAACCATCCAGCTACGTCCAGCTACTCTTTAGATATCCTTTGTTTAAGTCAATGTATAGATACTTTTCTTTTAGTTCCTATTATAACTAATATGCTAAACACACTGGTAGATAATTCAAATGTAATTTTATGTTGCTTACTTTTTTACATACTAGATAGCATGTGTAAAACTTATCAAGGCCACTGTGTAAAAATCACTCTTGATCACAACTAATAAAAAACATCTCATATTTATTTTAAGTCATAAAGTTTGGTTGCATTTAAAAATCACAAAGCCTCCAAAGTTTAAGATGATAAGCAATCATTCAGCTTTCCGCAAGGAGGACTTCTCCTATTTATCCTACAATTTGCCAGCCACCCACCTTCTATAAATCACCCTTCCCTCAACTATTACCCTGTCTCTTTGCATCACTAGCAACTGAAGATGAAAACCCAAAGATGGTTGAGTGGAATGTTTTTTGTTTGGCTGGTACCTAGTTGTATCCAGGATTTTGGATTCCCAGTCCTGGGTACTCCACAGACATTCCAATTGATCCATTTGTGAGTTCATCACTGAACTCTTTAGAAAGCCTTGTTAGCTTATTTTTGCCATAAGCTTCTTTGACCTTCAAAAAGGGATTTTACTTGGTTCCAACTTCTCTGTCTTCCATCAGCATTTCTCCATTGGTCATCTTTACCACAGTTGAGTAACTCACTGTTGGAATTCCTTCATCATGCCGGTAACATTATTGACTTCATCAGACACACTGCATTAATCACCCTCAGAGTATACAAACTTTCAAGAACATAAATCCATATTGGAGAATTTTATTTACAACTATTTTTTAAACTTCAAAATTCATGAAAATATTAAGACATTTAAGCACCCCCTTAAGTGGCCTGTAATTTCATTTGAATTTGCAAGGGAAATCTCAACATTTTAAAACAAAAACAAAGCAAAACCCAGGGCCTGTAGGGAAGAATAAATAACACAGTTAATAGAGTGTTTTGCCTTTCCAGCATAAGGACCTAAGTTCAAATCCTACCCTCCCCCCCAGAACCCAAGTAAAAAAGCTGGGATGCATTGTAATCCCAAAGTTTGGAAGGTAGAGGCATGCATAGCCCTAAAGCCTACTGGCTAGCTGTTCTTGCCTACTTCTTCCTGGCTAGCAAAAACTGTGTCTCAACAAACAAACAAATAAACCAGATTTTTAAAAGGTGGATGGTGCCTAAAGAACTATACCTGAAGTTGACCTCTGGTCTCCACATCCATGCACAAACAAGACATGCACAAAATGAACACATGTTGAGACAGACTCCTATACACACATTCAAACAGGAATGCATGCACAACAGTGAGAAAAAAGAGATAACTAAAACTTTAACATATTATGTGTGTCAAATGGCTTAAAGTCTCATGAAATAGGGCAGAGCTAATCCCATGGTTCATTCCTCTTGTGATCTTTATCTTCAATTAGACTCTGATTTCAGCTGTCCACTTCTGCCTGAGCTTGGCTGCGTGGTCTTCGAGCATTCCTCTTCTGCTCCCCTGAGTTCCCCACTCTCCTCCTGGACCTCTACCTTGGGTCTTAGGTCTTCTTACACACTGTCTTCTATTCTGTGACTTGGAGGGCAGTAATGGTAGCACGTAGTTACTCTCCCAAGGTCCTGCTTCTGTTCAGAGACAACAGAATAAATGTGCCTTGCATTCTATCTTCACAGTTACACTTCTTTCCCTTTATCAATCTCAGTATTTCTTGGAGTCTACACAAGTTTCTAGATTGTACCTGAAGTATATTTACATCTCTCCTCTTGGGAACCATGGTCTTTCCTGGACACAAAACATGTGAAAAATTTCCTCCATTCAGTTTAATCATCTGCCATAGTATTATACATGGAATCAAGAATGTCAAACTTTCCTGGAGGCAAGCACACAAAACTTTCTCTTATTTTTCTTTCAGTAATGACCTATAGCAAGAATATACCTCAGATGGCCAAATTCTTCTAACTTCTTTGTTTTAATTATTTGAGGTTATGATGAAATACATATTGCTCTCCCAGAGTCCCAAAATTAAATCTGAATAGCTAGGCAAACCCCCACAGAGGAGAGGCAGATTCCAGCTGGTATATCCCCAGGGACTATAGCTTTGGGGGTGCTCTTACTGAAGATCCAGTTATTACCATGTAACAAGACAGACCATCCAGCTCCTCCATCTGAAATTCCTAATGTCACTAGGAAATGCTTCAAAGAAAACCAGTTGAAGTCCACTGGCACTTTGAAGCCAACTCTCCCTCTCCCTTGCTTCACAAGCAACATAACTGCTATTCCCTGGCAGATTTCACAAAGGGCTGCACCCAGGAGAGGATAGGTAATGATGTGTGTTTGTCTTACCAGTACACTCACATTTCAAGCTTGTCTACAATTCCAATAAATGAAAGAGTTG
This sequence comes from Phodopus roborovskii, assembly GCF_943737965.1. Taxonomy (NCBI): domain Eukaryota; kingdom Metazoa; phylum Chordata; class Mammalia; order Rodentia; family Cricetidae; genus Phodopus; species Phodopus roborovskii. The sequence goes on along the minus strand of NW_026126413.1, from coordinate 2,071 downwards.
TTAAACCATAACAAGAGCCAAATAAAAAAGGAAATGTTAAACTATACAATGAATGAGAAACTGTCATTAGGTGTAACCTAAACAGTCTGTGTGTGGCTTCACAGAGTGACAGGTAAACAATAAACATTAAGTGTTGTCAAGTAGCTTCAACAAAAAAGTGTTCCCATGCATGTGCAACAGTAGGGAGATGCTGTTTGCCAGCACCAAATCCTCAGAAGCTTTCTGGGCAATCACATGGGCAGTGAGTAGAAAGCCTTTCACCTGCCTGCCAGGGGACCCTTTTCCCTCCTTCAGTCAGGGTGACAGAAACTCTTTCTGCCTAAATTAAATATCCTGTGTTCCTTTTCTCTTTTTTCCCCTCTATTTAAGCATCTGAACTGATTGTTGTGAAAAATCAGCCCCTTTTAGATCATGTTACTGACAGATCACTCTGGAAATCCCAAATTGTAGACCTGGCATCCCTGGCAACCCTGGCATTTACTTATAATTAAAAAAAGAGTACTTCTTGTGCACTGTACAATTTAGTCTTGCAAAAATAAATATTCATGTTATTTGTTTATTCTCTTTAATCAGATACCTTAAATTCCCAGTGTCCCCTAAGGAGTGAATAAGACCAAATAGCTATAAGTTAAGAAAGATTCTGCTTAGGTGGGCTATTGAGATAGAGCATGAACACCTTCTAGAGGTTACAGTCCATCTTTGAAACTTCAAAGTTTCAAGCATATCTCCAGACTTATTCTATTCATAGGTTTGATATGAGGAAGGTATTTTTAAATTTTGATTCATTAAAAATTAATCACAATAGAACTGTTATTATAACAATTAGAATGTGTTAAAAGACTATGTTTTAAAAAACTATGTTATATACAAAACTGAAGGGAATAAAGGCCTTCTAACTTTGAGCCTGGTGTCTTGGCTCATGCTAGTAAAGCCAACATTCAAGAGACCAGAAGAAAGAAAAGTACTATGAATTCCTGAGCTAGTCTGGTAAGTTCCATGCAAACAAGGATTACACAAGACCAATCAACCAAAAAATACTCTACTTTCTTCTCTAAACTCATAAAAACATATGGTAATCACCCATAAGAAAATCGCAAATGTTTTTCTAATAAAGACAATACTTTGAACAGTCATGTTCTTCATTTTATTTGTGACCTCTGCAGTAAATATTATTATATTGTATTTTCTTCCTGTGCATTAATCATTTGACTCATAAACAGCCTTCACAGAAAGAAAGCAGAATAACAATGCTGTACATGCTTTATATACTTGCAGCATCTTTCGACAGAGGCTGGTGAGAAACTTTCTGACTTCATGCTGCAGCCAATGTAATATTCATTCAGTCCACGCGGGGAATCAAGTATCCAATAATATCTTTGTCAAAAGCTAAGTAGGCTAACTGTTTGCACTGATGCCATAACAAGTATCTAGCAAATATAACCTTAGTGTCTGGTTCTAAAGATGTATGTTTTCTAAATGAAGAGGGTATCATAATTGGATTTGATGTAGGGCACAACAAAAGATTACCCCTGCACATTACTGTCATTATTGTGATGATTCTCTACAGCACTGTGGCATTGACAAAGAGTGAAGTTCATCAGATGACTTATAAAGAAAGCTTCTACATGTCATCAACAGCCATATATATTTTAACTTTCCTTAAACTGTTGATGAGGGGAAAGTAGTACATTTGTGGTATTTTTGTTAAGTTTATTTATAAATATAGCATTGTGGTCACTACAGCAAGTCCAGATTTGTACAGAAAGTCACAGATGATTGACATCTCTTGTGAACTTCTTCAAGCTTTAATTATATATAACAAGTCAGTCAAGAGACAAATGAGATGTTTCCTTTTTATTTTCACAGATTGGTAATTGTGGAAGAGTTACTGTTGAGGCATATATATATATATATATATATATATATATATATATATGTATATATATATATATGTGTGTGTGTGTTTGTGTGTGTATGGTTATGTGTATGTGCATGTGTATGTGTATGTGTATATGTATGTATATATGTATATGTATATGTATATGTATATGTTTATGTTTATGTATATGTA